>NC_090660.1:57849036-60735286 GCF_013368605.1 Nyctibius grandis | reverse complement strand
ACTTTGCAACTTCCCAGTGCCACCCACTGTGTTTCAAAACAATCTCGTTTTTTAAGCAGGTCTCCTTCTTACAAATCACTCCCTTTTCTAGCTTTGATCTTCCCATTGTCCTCAACGTGGCCCTCAGTGAAATCCTTACTCGTTCGTCTAATTCAGACAGTAAGCTCCTCAGTACAGAGAACTTGGTGTTGAAGTACTGGTAAAACACAAGCCATCAGTAATCGTGAGGTGGCTGGCTTTGACTTCCACTGCCACTAGGCAGAAACAAGAGTTAGCGAGTGAATAATTGTTCCCTTTACACGTATCTGGCCATAAAGAATGCATCAGGCACTAAGCATAACAAAGTGCAGGCCCTGAGCAGCATTATCACAGGTCCCCAATAAGCTCAGTGCTTGTAGATTTTGTGATAGAATCCAACAATCTTTAGCCATTTATCACAAATTACTTTGCTGGTACTGCAGATATCATGAAAAGCTCCAGCAATGCAACATTTCATGTCAAACCCACCTCTTTCTTCCATTGCTCCGGTCATTCCATAGCACACAAAGAACTGCCAACAGCTCTCTTCTCTGCACCCACAAATAACAGAGATTGCCTTATTTTTATAAATTTGGAATTAACATGAGCTGTTATTTAGCAGTTTCCCTGAAAGTGACTTTTAGTCCACCTGAATCTCCTGTTTAATGGCCCTATAACTTGCCTAAAACATTGCCATTTTTCAAGGCTGTCTTGAAGAAACTAGGTGGCACGAGGAAGCCCCACCCCACCGAAATGGGACTAAGAACAAAGTGGGTTAAACGACAGAGCGCTGACACAGGTTCATTCAGTTACCATCACAAGATCGGTCCACAAATATATTGCACATTACTCTACTGTGAGTTATCATGGCTCTGACCCCTCTCGGGAGATCCCCATGCCACCACTGTATTAACGACTGCATCTGCTTCAGAATAACCTTATTAGCTTGCCACAGCTGAGCCAGTAATCTCATAGGATTTTTGTCCCGGTCCCTTGCGGGGTGTGATTCTCTTCTCCTTGAATCCAGTTTGATGCCCAAAATTTAATAAGTTTTCCTGGACCCTCTGCTCTCCCTCCCCCTCCCCCTTTTATCATCTGCTGTAGGGACCATGAAATCCCTGGTAACCTCCCCAAATGCCATCAATAACTCCTGAAATGCCATGATGTTTGGTGCTTCCTTAGACAAAAAGCTATGTTAATTAGGTAGGAGGATTTTTTTCATCCCTCTTTTTAATCCACATTTTTTGCCTGCGCATCCACTATGGGGATGTACCAAGCACCTCAAGTAACTAGTGCAAAGCTACAGAACCCATATGCATACCTTTATCTATGTAAATATTGCCCTCGAGTCTGAAAGCTTTAAGTGGCAAGTGAAATCTATCATGGTGTTCTGGTAACATGTGAGCAGCTCTGTGTGTGATGGGGGGGCGGGCGTATGGGTTTCTGCGTGTGTCTCTTTCTCTCTACTTCCCATCTGACTGAACCCTCAGTCTGCTCTTCCTTGTAATCTGCATCACTTGATCGAGAGGCACAAACGATACTGAACACAGCAAGGTGTCTATATAATCATTAACTCTCTCGCCCTCTGGATAGGAGAAACGATATACAAGCCTAAACTCGCCAGGGGTCTTCTTTGGGACTGTGTCCTGAGGGAATCTTCTCCTATGAGTTAATGGAGTATTCCTAAATGGGCTGGCTGCTTTCCTTCTGTGTGCCAGTTCCTTCCCAACTTCCCTTTCACAACCTCTGGCATCAAAAGCAAAGATATCGCATTCATAGCATGTGCTTTTTTTCAAGACCCATGCAAGGAATAGCAAAGCCATTAACAAACCCTTTGAATAGAAAAATCTGCTGTAACATGATCTGCAGTAGGCAAACATTTAACCACAACAGTGTTTAGATTATCCTTGCCAGGATGGAATAAACGCCTTTTAATTCTCAGTTGAACAATCCTTGACTTATTTCTCTTTCTCTCTCTCTTTTTTGTTTTATTGTTACTGTTGTTGGCCTATTTCTGGTAGTTTTTCCCCACAACACTGTGGGTTACACTTGTTTTGACTGCACAGCTGCCTTCCCACCCGCACTGACTTTTGCACGCTCGACTTCCAGCCTGTAGTGTTTGCAGCTTTTGAGGCTGATGTTAGGAGGAGAATCTGACGAGGCCATGGGTAAAACGGAAAGGGCACCGGGTGGGGAGTTTGGAGCTGTTCCTAGCCTGCTACCTGCTTTATTACCTTGGATGAGTTATGGCACCCTGCTGGTCGTAGTTCCCTCTCTGTAAAATGATTACCGCGATATTTACATTCTGGTTGTAAGGAGCTTTGAGATGTGCCACTGAAAACACTTGTCTGAATGCTGTTGGAATTCACCTGGCCTCTTTGGCTCCGTGACTAGCCTAAGATGTTTAGATCATGGCTCTCTAACTATTACAGCACCTTGTTGTGTCTCATCACCCTGATGAGTGCTCACCATCGTTCCAGGGCTTCTTTTCCCAAAAGCACCAAGTGAAACACTTGAACAGTGTCTATAGAGAGTGGTGCTGCTGCCCTGCCATCACCACTGCAGTTACGTTCCCTTTTTGTTCAGAACCCCTTTCTGTCTCAAACTCCTGTTTGGCAGGCTTGGGATGAAATACATTTCACCAGCTCTCTTTGCCAGATAGCTTCCTTTGCTACAGCTGTCAGGTATACATTTAATAAGAATGGGAGAACCCCAAAACGTCATCTTGACTCTCATAAACTGTGTTTCATCTAAGCCACTAGGTATTGTGTTTGCTTGTGGAGAAAACAAGTGTTTTGGCAATCAAGCAGGAAAACAGTACAATGAATGAAATACATTTATTTCCTGTTTATGATCATGAAATACACCTTCTTTCCCCGTCACTGAAATGTTTCTGGCTCTCAATAGTGTTCATTCTCTCTCTTTTCTCTGCCTACCATATCTGTCTCTTGCTGCTTTTTGATTTTCTTGACCACCTTGTCCAGAATTTCTGTATTGCTTGCTTGCTTTTTGCTTGCTTGCTTGCTTGCTTTTTCTCACTGGTACAGGCACAGAGTTTCCAGATATTGCTCTAGCTTGTTTATGAATTCTGTTTTCCCTGTTATTTCTTTTGTATTGTTTCAGTGCTTTCCCTTTTGTTTGTCTCTCATTATTCCTCCTTTTCTCACCAATTTTCTCTGCCAGTTTTTCCCTTCTTTGCATATTTTCTCCTCTGGTGATCCCATCTTCTTCCCCCAAAATAACCAACCTCTTCCTTTTCTTTTTGTCTACCTTTCATTCTCTTGATTACTCTTTCCAGAGGTTGATGAATCTAGCTTGCTCTTGAAATATTTAAATATTTAATAACAGGATGACAGCTACTCCCAAGATACTTGTGTCAGCGGACAGACAAGAACCCCCTACTCTTCCAGTCTCCCAGCAGGCCTTTTATGCACTAACATATACCCAGGAAACGGGATTGCTGAGGGGAAGGAAAGGTTGCAGTTGAAATTAAGTCCCCTTGAGCCATCTCTAGTCGGCTGAATGAAAATATTCAGACATGTAATTCCTTCAGTGCCTTTGTTGCAGGTGATAGTAGAGGCTCTTCTTTTGTGCCTAAGTATCTCTTTTCTCTTCATGACTGATCTGGCCCTGTTACTACATGAGAGAGAGCTGAGGCTATTCTGTGCTTTATTCCCTTGAGCTTCTTGACCTCACATAGTAATGGACACAGCAGGGACATCACTGAAAGTGTCTTTCTCCCCAGCCTCTGCCTAACAAGCCCCCCAAACTTTCTCCTAAGTAGTAACTGTCCCTCTTCCTGTGCTACATACCTTCTGACTGTAAACTTTGGATTGAGCTTTGTCATCTTCCTTTATCAGTCCTGTGTTGTTTCCTCATTAAACTGATACCAGTGGAATTACAACCTTCTCTGTCTTGTAGCATTTATCCCCATTTCCCCTTCCTTCATGAAAAAGTTTGTCTTATATTGTTTCTTATATTCAATGGGTTGATCCAGAGAACACATGGTAGAGAAAGATAGATGCTTGGACTTTTGTCTTAGGCGGTTCTGTTTCCTCTTCCCATCGGCAGGTCTTTTTTCCTATGTAGTTCATGTAATCCCCTGAGTTGTTTGAAGCCTCTCATAATAATCTCACTGGTATTTCTCCACACTTACAGCTGTATTTCCTCTATTCTTTTGTTTTCCCACAGCTGATGACAGGAGAGGGAGGGATATTTTCAGTAAAACACTTATGCCCATCACTAACTCACAGCTCAACTCAACTGATGAAAGGTCCCCTTTGAACTAACTGCCAGACAAGTCCTTCTCTTCAGCCCAGGACAAGAGGAATGCCTAGGAGTTGTATCTAAGATGGCAAAATGTGTCAAAGTGGCAGCTGCTGAAAGAAAGCAAATCCCTTCTCTTCAGAATTATTTCCACATCTCCAGTCGCATGTTTATGCATGTAGTTCTGTATCACCAGTACTCCTGCCCCGCTTCCATCTCTTCTGAACTCCTGTCTGTCCTCCTGTTTCCTTTTTTGATGGCTTCACCATCCATTCACCCTTTCCTCCCCATTTCACTTTCTTTTTCTTCACAGACCTTTTGTATGTTTTATTTGTCAAATGACTAACTTGTAAATTCCCTTCCTTGCCCTCCAAAAAGCCCCCAGATCCCATACAAACAAACACAACAAACACTTACAATGGAGAGAATACGTAATAGTTTCTGTGAATTGTTTGAAGAGGTAAGTAGTCTCGTCTTGTAGTGTGTTTCAGTCCTCGAAGATGGCGAGTAGGAAAAGCATTTTAAGACTTTGGGATTTTCTCAAACTGCCTACTGTAAAATGAAATGAACGTCTTGGAAGTCGAGCCTAGGCTGCACATGCACGCTCAGAACAAGAGCCAGGTGTGGCAAAGCAGCATTTGCATGAGACCTTCATTTTCCACTGGTGTGTTAAACTCCTTCAGCCCCACATTCCGTTCCATTGCTTCAGCTAATGATTCTTGCCCGACTGCCTTTAATTGGGAGGTGGAAGTCCCCATGTGTATGCCCCACACAACATGTCAAGTTAAACACAAGTCACCTCCATTAGTGCCAGTGGGTGGGGGAAAGCACAAAGGAAAAATATAACAACAATTCTGCTCAAGCCTTTGAAGTGTTAGACGATCAATCTGTCTGCTTGAGTCTGATTCTGAATCCCTCTTTAAAATGCATCAAATGTTTGAGCCTGAAGTTCCATCCTGACAGCATCTGTGAGTCTCTGTGGAGACATCTGCTCCACAGTTTCACAGACGCTGTCTGTGTTCACATGAGAAGGGTTTGATCCAAAGGCCTAGCCGGAGTGAGACTGTGAGGAGTTGAACTAGACAGACAGTTTTAGCAGGGTCCTGTGGAGTCTCAGTAGCAAAGACCCCGTGGAGCTGGAGTACATGTTATGTAGCAAGGGCCAGAGGTTTTTATTCTGCCTTTCAACCAGACTGTTCTCCACCAAATCCAAAATAGCTACAGGGACATTTGTTGGGGAGAAAGGAAGCAGAATGCCATAGCTTCTTGGATGCTTTTAATGGCAGAGTTGTACACCATGTCAGCAACAGTGATTAAAACGAAACTCCAAGTGTTCGTTATTGGAGAGAGAGGAACATTTGGGTTTCCTCAAAGTAAAAGAACAGCTCTGAAGGGTTAGAAGAACTGCTTTCCTTCCACTGTGGCTGTGTGGTTGGTGCACTGTACTTGACTGTTATCTTCCAGTTAATGTGAGAAGTAAACCAGAACTGCTTTTTCATCATCTTGTTCAAGCTAACATACACCATAGACTTCAGTACTCAACACCCAGGAATTGCCTTTTGCTATGCTGTATGTATGTAGCTCCCTTAAAAGAGAGACTGTAAAAAGTTCACGTTATGACTTAGCACCATATGGATTTTCCAATAGCTTTCCTGGACAGTCTGCAGTGTCAGTAGCTTTTCCATCACAATGGTCCCAGAGACCATTTTAGGTGAGTAGTACTCCGTAGCTGTGGGTTTTAGCAACAGCTTCGGTAATTGTACTGTTTTCACAAATGCCAGCAGCACATTAAAAATAGGCTGGGGCCATCTTTAAGGGTTATGAAATAATCTGAATTCACTCCTTGTGAAATTAAATCTGGAGTAGTTCAGACCTATGGGTGGAACTGTAAGCAGTCTTCCGAGATGGCAGCTTCTTTTATAGGGCAGCCTTCTATTTACTGCATCACACAGCAAGATAATAATTTGCTGATCTGTCATTAGTGCCATCAATTTAAAAAAAAAGAAACAAACCTCTTGTGTGTTTTCTTTGCCTTAGGAATCATGGTTCATAAACCTGACAAACCAGTGGCATTAAACTGTTGGCAGTAAACAAGATGCAACTTTTTATGGATCTTGTATTTGAAGGAATATTTGTTGACCAAATTCATAACTCCTTTATCCTTTCACTTTATCATGCATTAGGATCTGAAGTCACTTTGTGAATTGGTGAATTATTTCTTCACTGGATGCTTACTGAATAAGTGGAAGCAAACTCAGGAAAATCATTTTGCTTCATATTTTTAGTGGTGGCCAGAGCTGTAACCCAAATGAGGTGGGATGTTTTGGAGCCTCCGCATTCTTCTGTCTACATCTGCAAATCACTGTCTAGTCTCTGCTACCATCAGAAAATTGGGCGGGGGGGTGGGGGGATTGTCTTCTAAAATTAGGATCAGGGAAACAGCAATCAAAATCAAATAAATAAAATCTGTGGTAGGAATAGTCCTCCAAAAATTGAGAGAGAGAGTTTTGGTTTTTATTTTCAGAAGGCAAGCAGTTTAAAAATGTCCTCAGTTTTCCCTCAGTTTCTGCATCATGGTTGTGTGTACTGCTGCTGGGCTTTTGTTCTTACGCTACCCATGTCCAAACTTTTCCCCACACAACAATGGCTGCTTCCTTCTTAGTTTGCGCACTAACCAGCAAAATGGTTGGTGGACTTCTTCAAAACTCCAGGTTCATGATGTACTCAAAATGATGCCTTAGACTGATGAGCTGGTATTTTCCATAGCCTGCTCCTACTCAGCTGGGAACACCACAGATATGTTCAGGACATCAGCTGAAGGTGAACATTGACATATAAAATATAAAGCAGAAGTATTCCTCAGTCCCAAGCACAGCAACAGAAAGCATAGCACTGGTGGGGGGGACACGCCATCCTTTCTGTAACGTTAATTTGGAAGCCATTAATCTTAAGTAAGGGTGCTTCCTCTTCATAAACATGCCCCACCATTAGGTACTGCTGCATCAGCAGTCAGTTCTGCATAGCCAGTCTCCTCCCCCAAACAGCTACAAACCACAAACAAAAGCAAAGTTTTTTAAAGCCCTGATTTTGTACGAGACTTACTGTTCACAGATCCTCGCAGAAGTTTTGGCACATCCTGAGCCCCAGTGAGGATGACTGGAGTCAAGCAGATTGCAGGTCTGAAGGAATACATCACCTCCTCCAAAAGGCCCACCGTTGGGAGAGCCGACGGCCCTCACTCTGCTGCCAAAGCAAGGGCTCTGTGAGCGGCTCTAACGGCCATTCGTCTGGTCAACATGGACAGCAGATTTTCATTTTATTTTCTTTTTTTTTTCCTGACACACAGAAATGTCTACTTATTCCATTTGGGAGATGGATATAATCCATAGAACTCAGTGCATATAAGCCAGATGGCAGATCTGAGTAAGTTGTGACCAAAAACTTTTGAACTTTAGCCCAGTTCCACACCAGTGGAAGACGTGTCCCCAGTGAATCTGGTATCTGTGCTCGTTCGGCGTAGCTAAGAAGAGCACAAATATGTCCTGTGCAAATAATTATTTTGGATCAGTTTATGCCTAACATTTATATATACCCACCTAATTGTATGAGTGTCTAATCCCAGGGTTCATCATCTATTTCCCTGTATAAATTTTTTTCCTATTTTATGTTTAGCACCCAGCTGTCCCCTCCTCCAAATGGTCAACCATTGCCCCGTAAAAGACTTCACATCAGCCTCCCAGACCTGTATCATGGCGCAGCAGTTTTCTCAGCAAGGGGGGAACTGGGAGCTGGGCCTGTCGCTGATGCTGGATGAAAGCAGTTAGGAGGAAAACCGCATGAAAGTGTGAAAGATGGAGCATGTTGCTCTCGAAGTCCTCCTTGACAGTTCTGCCGGAGAGAGTTTAGCGTGATACTCAGTCAGGACATGGCATTGCTGCCTTTTGTAGTGATCAGAATAAAGCAATAAAAAGATCAGTTAAAATGCTTGCTGGAAGTTATTGATAGAAAAATTCTTTCTGCACGAAAGATTATAAACAGAGCTTTATCTGAGGATGGATTTGTTTTAATTTGGCATTGATGTATTTGATACCTGGTAGGATCAAAGAAAACAGAATCAAAGAGTGAAATACAAGCAGAACTGCTTGTCTGAATATTGGCCTCTTTTATAGATATAAAATCTCAGGACTAGAGTGCTCAAATTTATTTGTACTGATGTTTGTTTAAAGATCAATATTAAATAAATTGGTCTGGAAGCTACAGTCATAAAGCAGCTGTCGGACTAATGTAATCCCACAATGCTATTTTGTCTACTGCATGAAACCTGGGTAGCTGTATGCTTCTAATAACATGTGGATATCTAGTGAAAAAGAAAATAGCTGAACTGGATTTGGTGTACTTGGATTAACTACATATACGTCCATATATTTGAAAATTCAGCTTGCTGATCGGATTGTAAATCAAGGCAAACTTTCAGATTTTCGTGATAAATTCCAACTCGAATTTAAACAGTTGCAGAAAGAATTTTATGCCGTTCACGTTGAAAGTAGTGAGGGGAGATAAAATTGTAAATCTGCCCATTTTGGCTTTGGATGTGTAATAAATCTCCAGTGTCTAAGTACATACAGTTTATGTGTTTGATGGTAAACACAGAGTTCTTCGCGGCCATTCTTCTGTGGTTCTGTTGACAATTTATAGGGATTTTCTCTGTGATTTCCCTCAATGAAAACAAGAAGAAAGGAAATATTTCAAAATGTAGGGCTGCTTTGCATTATGAGAGTCACATGAAGGACCTCTGACAAGCCTAAGATTCCTGTGTGTTTGAGATGCTGTCAAAAACACTCTGAGCCAAAAATGGGATTTGTTTGTACAATGTAAACCAGTTTATCTAAAGGTCTGAGGGACACCTGAAAGCTTTGGATAAGCAGTTTTGGATGAAGCCAGCAGCTTGTTAGAAGGGCCTGCCCTTCAGGTTCCCCACATCGTTCAGGGCTGGAAAGGCAACTGGTGCCTCTTAGATTTTGGGAGCCTGTAACATGGCCCTGTTGACTTTGCCTGTCAGCACAAAAGCTCCCCAGATTCCAGCACGCTGAGTTTCAGAAGTCAGTTAGCTAGAAGCACCCCAACTGCTTTTCCCATTTAGCACCCAGATGTCCCAGTACAGCCCTGTAAAGTCTCCTACCCTTGAAAGCCAGCATCAGCCTCACCCGCTGGGACTGCACCTAAGCCCCTCATCGGTGTCGCACAGAGGTGAGGAGAGGAGGTCTGCCTTTCCTCTACAGCCCGTGCTTTTCCAGTCCATCCACCTTACCTGCCTGGCTTTAATGCCATTTTCATGAGTAGAGCTGAACAGCTGACATTGTAAGTAATAATAAGTGTCTTCTCCAATGTGTATTCAAGGGGGAACTGCCGGTATCCTGAAAGTTTCAACACCCTTATCTCAGCTGCATTGTGAGTGTATGGAAGTGTCATCTCAGTGTTTCAGTGTTAACAAGTGGATGACTTTTGTGTCAGGATCACGATGTTTGCTCTCCCACGCCACAGACTCGGCTGTATTTGTGCACTCTAGTCCAGCTTTACCGGGTGTATAGACATGCTTGTGCATACAGATATTAGGATTTGATGGAATGAATGTCCATAGTTGTAAAAAAGGACCTTTGTTCGGAGACACACCTTGAGGCACATTTGCAATCTGAAAAGCCATTTGTATTTAATTGTAGAAGAAGATGTGGTATGAATAAAATTAGTTTTCAGCGACGGCAGCATATTTAAATCTTCCTGCCTCCTGAAGGGATTTTTAGAGCAATTCCCACTGGCCAGGAGACCATTACTTATAGCTTTGGGGAAGCTGACCAGCCCATCCTTACTGTCTTTTCTCAGCTTTCCTAGTGATTGCCTCTGTCTTCTTGGGTGAATCCCTTAATTACTGTGAACTGCAGTTGGCCACAACGTTAAAATGGGGACAGTGGTACCTTCTCTTGGTATGTAAAACCAAGAGGAATTCTGTGTGAGTAAGACTCTTGCAGATTGTTTTGCATGGTCACAATGAAAAATACTATTGCACTGA
Source organism: Nyctibius grandis (assembly GCF_013368605.1). Taxonomy (NCBI): domain Eukaryota; kingdom Metazoa; phylum Chordata; class Aves; order Nyctibiiformes; family Nyctibiidae; genus Nyctibius; species Nyctibius grandis. The sequence continues at coordinate 60,724,938 of NC_090660.1, read as the reverse complement.
AAATATGATGAGAGAGTATAGTATCCAGGCATGTCTGTGGGGGAAAACACGCATACAGAAGAGCTCCAGATGACAGTACAGCCACCTGCGGCCCCATACCAGGCATGCTCTGAAACAGCAGAATCCTGTCCCTGTCCCTGTCGCTGTCGCTTTAACATTGTGATTTGCAGATGTCCAGCTGTATTCTGCAATGTATATATTGCTTACATAGCAGTGCCTACATATCTGTAACCATATATCTACAGATAGCAGAACCTTTTGTTTCTTGTATTTTTTAGAGATTATTTCTAGTGCAATAGAAATTGGACATTCCCCCAGTGCATTTCTCCCCTTTGGAAATTCAGGAAGGATGCTAGGTTTATAACCTGGGTCATAATCAGGAAAGGGCTTAACATGAGGAATAGGGAAAATTGGAGGTAAAGGAGCCAATCTTTCCTTTTCATGAAATAAATTCTGTAATGTAGTTTAACTGCAGGTTCTGCAGCAAGGAGCAAAATCCATTTTCCAACTATTTAGGACTTTTAGTCTCCAGAAGCCTCAACCGTGGAAATGAGGGAACCTGTTTACTAACATCGTGTGATGCTGCCACTCTGGCATGTTTTAAATGCCATGAAACGAGAATAGATAGGCTATGAATTTGTAGATATATGACTGCATACTATACGTATAGTTCCAATTTTTGTAACAAAGACATAAAACTTAAAGCAGAAATGTGGCTGATTGTGCTGAATTATTACTCCAAGATAGATTCATCAAATCTCCCAGCTGTATAAGACAGGGCTTACTAATGAAGTTCCCTATCAAAAAGAAAAGCCTAATTTTGATTTGGCTTAGGTAATGAACTTCTTTTTCCTGGTGTGATTATCTGCATGGGGTGGCTAAAAGAGTAGCAAGAGAGAGTGCGCTCACAGAAGCATTATGCAAAATGTCTTTTGTCTCTTTTTGCTGGGATATATTAAATTTTCAATGTAGTCTATGTAATATAAAATTATGATAATGACTTTTGGCCCACTGTGAAGGCAGCTTGCTGGTCCTGAGCATGTGTGTCTGGCTTGAGCACTAGGATACACTGTGGGAGTTGCCTTTTCTATTAACAAACCTCTAGATACCTAATGATGAATTTTCTTTCACCAAATGTTCTCCTTTTGTCTAAAATACAAGCATTTTCTAAATTGCTTTTGAGAAAAACAAGAGAGGCAGAGAGGTCTATGGCACTGACAAGGGATATTGAAACAAAGCAAGGAATTCAGTTAGCATCATTCTTGTAATTATAAGGCAACCAAAAGGTTGTTTCATGTAATAGTGAAAATATTTACTACCTTATTGAAATAAATGATGGCATTACATTAGTGAAGGAACAAATCGAGCAATTTGCTCATAAAATGTCAGTGCAAGTTCAGTGCATGAAACTTGACAGTGGAATTTATTGCAGGTAATTGTAGCAACTTTCGCTACCCATAGTCTCTTCAGTAACTGTGAAATCTTTCTCCTCTTCCACCCTTTTTCCCCACTCCTCATCAAAAAAAAGGCCAAGCAATGAAAAAAGACTCATAGGTGTTCTTTTTTAATTATAATTTATTAAACAAGATGTAAAGTCAAATATGAATATATTTTAAATAGGAGGAGCATTTTATAAGCTGAGTATAGTTCACAGTCATCTTGGAAAATCCTTTTCTACATGAAAAAATATATTAGCAACTTAACATACAATTTCTGTCGTCTTCTACATCTCTGTATTTTTTCCAGAGACCACACTGAGTCGTGCTTCCTACTTGAAATTACAGTCTTCCCTGTGTGACATCACTATTACATCTGTTATCATGGTGTCATACTCACGGGATTAAAATTTCAAGAGAAGAATGAGCTGCAGCAGTCCATTAATTGACTGGACCATTTTCAGTCTGTTGCCATTAGCAAGAAAAGAAACTTAATGAAACATATACCGAAAACACAGGTCTAATCCTGCCACCCGGGTGTCCTTGTCTGTGCACAGAGGAGTAGGCTTCAGCGGATCTCCTCCCGGGGCAGAACCGCAGGATCTGGCCCATGTTGTTCAGGCCTGTCATATTATTAAGGCGATTATTTTTCAAAGTTTCCCAGGAGACCTGAGCTGCCCCCCCCGAGGCAGCTCCAGACGGTAGCTTTCTGTGGCATGTGTCAGGGAAAGGGCAGTGCTGCAGGTATTTACATACCTGATGATCACAACAGAATTATCTTTGCCGTGTGCCTGTTTGCGTGTAGTTGATTTTAATTTGGTAAAACAGGTTCGTTACCAAGAAACCACTTAGCTTTTGCTGAATATTTAGGATTGCTATATATCAAAATCTGAGGCAAAAAGATGAAGTAGAACGCGGTGGAATAATAAAAATAAAAGCCTCATTTTTAATTTTCTGATACAACAGAGAGCCAACATAACCTTTAGCGGATTAAGAGCAAATCTCTCCAGAAATGGAATCAAGCTTTCTTCCCTTCTTCTAAGTAAAGAATGTATTGTAGGTTCTGCATTAAATAAAAGCTCTGTGAATATCCGAGAACACATTAGTAGGTCTAAAGGTTGGGAATGTGTGCAATTAATTAATTAAATTATTATACAATATAGCTGTAGCAGTGTAAGCCCACGTTCCTTTGACCCTCCTCTCTCCTTAGCCCTTGCTGCTATAAATGAAGACATATAGGAACGATGCCTGTCTCTCGCTGGCGTTAGTTTTAGGTTCCCGGTGATACACATAATCAGACCCTTTCTCCTACATCTGTAAATGTTCTACCTTTCAGGGGTACAGAAAACCTCTCGGCGTCTGGCGTTTCTTTGTAGCTGCCAGTAATCTCTGACTGTAATCTTTATTAAATCAGTCCTCTTAGTCCCTGTGAAACCATTTCCTTACTGTGTATAGCTATTTAGATTTAATTTAAAAATAAATAATAAAACCTTCTGAGACATATGGCATTATACCACAGGTGTCATGCCCTTCGAGGCTGCCTTGTGCATAGCAATGGCCGCGGATCGATGAGAGAGCTTGAAGGCTCGAAGAAAGGAGTCTGCTGAAAGTTCGAAGGGTGGAAGTCTCCAGTATGTAATGAGGTTATGTCTGCGCTAGCGCTCGCCTTCCTATCGGTCGCGAGGCGACATACTGCTCTGCTCCGCGTGGCCAAAAAAATATTGTTCTTTTGGTCACTTCCCAAGCTTCCATATGTTACGCTTTTTCCTTTTTTTTTGAGATGCAGCACTTAGGTAAATGCTGAATGGATCAAACTCCATGCGGTTATGTTCGAATGGCAGAAAGAACAACTCTTGGCAGCCACGTTCTGTGTTTTTATCCTTAATTCTGCATCTGTGTTTTATCATCTGAAGCAGACAGCAGCAGATGAGCAGAAACTTCTCTGCATAAGGGCTTTAGGAAAGTAAACCCGGTCATTTTAAGAGCAAATAGCTGTGCTGCAATCGGAGCACCCTGGAAATGGCAAAGTAATTGTTTAAAATGTTTTTATCTGGTGGTGTCTCATTTATACAAGAAATCATGATTTCAGTCTGATTATTTTCTAATCCCATGGACACCTTTTGGCGTTCAAAGCCCCATTTTCTTTGTTTTTTTTTCTTTTCTTCACTCCTTGATCAGTTTATTTTACTGTGAGATTGACTCAGTAGTTTTAGATCTTGCTTATTGCTTGGTCACAGATGGTTGCCCAGCAAACGTATCCATTTCACACGCTTCTTCATATAGAGATGGTTAGATCTATGTGGTATGCTTTGCCTTTTCAGAATGCAGAGCTTTGAGTCGTTCTTAGCATTTATTTGTGTAAGGAGATTTCATAGTAGAGAGGGGGCTTTTGCCCCATTAACATTTGGTACATGCACTCACCAAACAGATTTCTGGTTTTTTGCCTCTGAGTGGGATATTTTGCAGGAGATTCAGATCTGCAAAGCTCTGTTCAAATCCTGCGGCTGGGGCACCACTGTATTTGTATTAATGTATCTCCTGTTCTTGCGAGTAAATGGCTGGCATTCTGTTTTTGTTGGTCTGCCAGCCAAACTATGAAGTGGTAATTGAGTCTGTTTTAAAGTGGAATGCTTTAGACAGTGCTTTAATTGTACTCAAGCCAATTCCATAAATATACACTCCAGTATTAAGTTATTTTCTACTATAAGCACTTATGCAGAAACCATTTGTATTGCGTTCAGTAAGTTTGCTTCGCTTGTCTTTAAAAACAAAAAATTTTTCTAAAACTCCTTCCTCCCTCTTGCACGCTTTTAAATTACAAAGCAGGTGCACGTTTTTAAAAGTGATCTCATTGTTGTTCTTGTCAAAATGGTCCTGTCCCTTTCTGCTCCCTCTATCCATGTGTGGAAAACGTCGCATTTATTATCACACCCAGTTTTATGCATCTTCCAGATGATTTAACTGAACTGATGCTATGGAGGATATGCTGACTGGCACTTTTCCCATGCTTAATGTGTTAACAAAAGCCAATAGTGTCAGTTTTAACAGTTTTAGTTAAATTCCCATGACGCTCTTAACAAACGTTGAAACCTCTGCCATGTCTTACCCTGACAGATTCCCTGCCGTCACTGCACACTTAAAATAAATGTCATCCCCAATCAAAAAGTTCACATTTTTTCTGACAATATAATTTGTTACTTTGTTCCTGTTTTATCTCTTTCTTCGGCACAATAATCTGAGGATGCATTTGTTACTTTTTTAAAGTGTTTTGTGCCATCTTTTATTGTTAGAGCTGGAAGCGCAGAAGCAAGCGATGGAAATAGCCCCTTTATTGGACTCGGTACAAAAGGAAGTTTTGTTAGCAGGGCACGTGGAATATTAATTGTGCCTCCTACGGCTACGTGAGAGTAACCTGATGGGTCTGGAATCGTGCTGAGTGGCAGCGCGTACCCACCGTGTGTGTAACGCAGGGGGAGCTGTTGGTAGCGAGTTCCACACGCTTGGAGTGATGCGTGTCGAGCAAATATCACCCCATCTTTTCCACTACTGGTTTCACCACCTTTCCTCTTTCAAAAACAATTTTTGCAGCACGTAGAGGAGAGAACCCTACAGAACTGTACTCTCTATAGGCTACCCTTAGCTATATATTAGAGCTTTGAGTTGGCTGGAATATTCTACCTGTGAGCGCAGATATTTATGCAAAGAGAAGCCCCTTTGTGAGCAGCAGTGTCTCTTTGATCTAACCCGTGCAAGCCATTATGGCGAGATAGTAGGCAGAGTTTTTTTAATTATTGCATTATAGGTACAATTGCCACCTCTCTCTTTTCCTCCCTCCCTCCCTCTCGCCGTGTCTGTCGCGCGCTCAGAGACGGAGCGAGGTGGCTTTCACAGCAGCTGGTTAATTTCCCTGGCTTCACACTACTGTTTAATGATCCGTTTCTCCTGTGCCACCTCTCTCATCTACTGAAAGATAGGTACAAATTGTACCTATAAAAATTATAATACAACTCTGGATTCTCTTTGTTTTTCAAATTGTGATCATCTGAATTGAGGTTTAATATTCTTTCCTTTCACAGTTCTTTAGAAATAGCCAAGAATAAATCGCTACATCCTACACAGAGCATTTTGGTGTAAAGATCTTACAATTTGGAGCATTTGGCAGCCTTTCATGTGGTTGGTTGTTTTTGAAGGTGGAAGATAAATCCCATGGAGATATCATCCAAACAACCGTATGGCCACGGAGCCAGCCTGCAAACCATTGCAAATGGGCAGATATGCTGGCAGGTCTGGCTACCAGACTGCATCTGTCTCTGGGCACCTCCGAAGACCTTGTAGCACTTGGCTCTGTTTGAAGGAGGTGGGTAACAAATAGCTGTGCAGGAATGACACAGAAAGAGTTAATCCTTCTTTGGGGCATAGGGATCAACGGAGAGACTTCTTAAAGTCCCTCCCAGGGTTATGATCCTATCAGTGGTGGGTAATAGGAAGTGGAAGGTGTCACCCATACCTAATAAATTGCTGTCTTATCTCTAGGAGTGGTCCAGGAATGACGTATTTTAGCAGAGAAACAGAGGGAAGTTTACACCACTAGTCACCCTTTGTTATGTCCGTTCCAAGGCTAGGCTTCACTCCCTAGGAGATGCCAGTCCCTTGCTTTTGAAGAGTGCTCAAAAATGTGTTTAAAATTTCTTACTGTATGGGAGAGTCTGTGATTTTCTTTTTTTTTTTTCCTCCCCCCCTCCCAGTCTCTTAACTGGAGGATATCAGGACTAGGTCCAATAACCAAATAAAACTATTTCGGCACAAAAGCAGACTAAATGTTGGGACCATTTTAAAAGGATGGCCAAAATAAATAACCTCTGGGGAAAATAATCATCAACCCCAAATAAAAAGAAAACAGAGGAGTGTCAGTGCAGTTAAAGAAAGGTTGCACATTTGAAACTGCAGATTTTAGTTCAGCAGGAAGCCTTCTCTTGAGTATTACGACAGAGTTTAAAGGGACCTCCATAATGATTGATATTCAGTAGATTTTCATGTGTTTTCAAAGTTTCTTTCTTAAAGGAAAGCCATTCACATGCCTGATTAGTAAGCAGAGAGCGACCCTTCTTAAAAGCTGTGCTAGGAAGCTGGGGAATTTGCGTAATTTAGAGAAATGTGTTGGACAGAGGGGTTTGGAAGTGAAGGTATACTGTCTTCCTAGGAGGGATGTACTAGAGAGTCCTCGTTCTGAATAATAGGCACTGTATCTTCTATTAAAAATACTGAATCACAGTTTGATGAATTTAGACACTGTGTTTGAAGTCTTCTTCTACCTAGCATGTTTCAGTCTATTTCTTAATGCCACTTTTGCAAACAAAGCAAATGGAGAAGAAATTTCAGGCACATAACCAAGAAGTGTTTTAGCAGGAAATGGAACTGGTTTTAGGTGTAACAGCCATCATAGTCAACAGAAGGCAAGACAGGATGAGGATAGAGGAGAAAGAAGTTGAAAGGGAGCCAGAACCAATACCATTAGCCATAAAGCAACTGACTGTGGGAACCAATTTCAGAGAATTTGTTATCCCATCATGAGTTTCATACTTGTCCTTCTCAGTTTCCTAGGGAAGAGCTAACATCAGTGACTCCCCCCACCCCCATCTTCTTTTTGCAGTGTAAGGGTAAGATAAAACCAGCTACAACTTATCCCTGGTGACCTCTCTTCTCAAGGTGCCCTACTCTGCATCCTCCTGCCATGAAAGCCAAGAACATTTCACTTCTTCTGTTCCCTGACAGCCCCGCCACAACCCTTATCCCTGATTTCCTCTTTCACAGCTGCACAGAGCAAATAGAGGAGTTTGTGCAACTGTTTCAGGCTGCGACATGACTGTTAGAAGTGGGAAAACATTCTGCTACAGATCCCAAATTTAGGACTGCCATTGGCATCAGGATAGAGCCTAAAAATGTCTCCTTCCCTCTTGGCCTGTGTGCATACCTGCATTAGGAGGACATACATGCCCTGCTAATCAGTAAAGCCAATAACAGAAGACACTGCCTAATGAAAGTGTTGCAATGCTAAGAAGACCCTCTGCAATCCAAGTACATGAACAATGCTAGGATAAAATTTGACCGGAACATTTGTCAAAGGGTTGACAAATGCACCCTTAAAAAGTAGTAGCCAGGAAAAAGAGGGAGAATCACTGAATAAATTTTTTGCTGTGAATTGTTTCCCAGGTTCTGCTTGAAATTCAGGTTGTTTATAACCAGCAATCCTTTGGAAATTGCTTTGAAGAAAGCTCCATGATTGGAGATTATCGTAAAGCCACATTTCCATGAATACCACTTTAAGTGTTTTTGGCATTCATAGGTCGTCTTTGTTTTGTGACCTTCCACCACAACGCTACCTTTTGGAAGGCAGTGTTCCAAAATCAGACGTATGCTATGACTAGTCTTTAGCATTAGATGTCTCTTCCAGGAGCACACAGACCAATAGATACTCCATGGTCTGTTCTCCTACCTTTGCACAGGTATGAATCTTTGGAATAATTCCATTTCCACATACTGTAGGTCTGCCAACTCTTGTTCAGACCCCTTTCAAATGTTTTCAAATTGTCCAGCAAATTGCCGCAGCCTCAGATAAGTGTTTGGCAACATCAGGGTCTGTTTCCTGTACCTTCCTATCTGTTTTGAGCTGTGACTGTGACTACACTTGAGTAAGAAGCCTTCTTCACAGTGTCAGTGGGCTTATGGTTGCAGCATATCAGTTCAGTGTGTCTTGCATCTTTGATCAGCCATACACATGCTGTCTTGCAGGCACTTCTGGTGTGTGATACAGCAATCTCAGCAAGCACGCATGGCTTTCTAAGACTTATCTAGAGGAGTGTCCCTGCTTCTTTGTGTGTACTTATCTTTCTCAGGCTTGACTTGCCTTTTCTTCTTGGAAAAAGTGATGATTTTCAATGACGTTGGGAACATGTGTTGGGGATGCTTTAATGAATATAGACAATAACATAGCATGTGTGTTTCTTTTTCCAAATGTCAGCAATTTATGGTTATCTGTTATCAGTGTAATTCTAGTTTCAGCATTCCATCATTCTAACTTTTCTCATGATAACATAATTGCATATAGATCCTGCTGTACAGACAAAGATGTGCAAGAAGTGAATACTTAGTCAAAGGAACATAGATACGTGTTGTCTATAAACAGCACTATACAGAGCGTATATTACAGAAGTTAAGCAGAGGTAATTTTCAGCCTATTGACTTGACTGTAAGAGAGGCATGTCAGCTCAGATACCCGGCTCCTGCTTGTAAGGCCATGTTCCAAGCAAAATTACCAGTAAGTGATCTAGAAGAGGAAGATATCCTAGCACCCATAACAATTTCTTTTCAAAATCCTGGCTGCTGTTCCTTTTCCCCCTCTTTTTTTTTTTTCTTGTTTTCCTGATGAGTGCTGTGTGGTTTTGTTTTTCAAGCAGCAGGAAAGAAACACATCTCCCTTAATTTGCTCTGACTTTTGCCTGAGTAACTCTAATGCATTGTATCCTGTGAAATCTATTAAAACCCTTCATACTTTCAAAAAATGATGTAGAGATGTATGTTCGCTCTACAGAGAATGGTTTTAACTCATCTGATATATATATATACAGACATATCTGTGTACATATATGTATGTACACATATTCACTCTGTAGAGTAAATATACATCTGTACATTCTTTTTTAAAACAAGTGTGAAGGGTTTTAATAGATAAATAAAAAAAATCCCAAGGAAAAAGAGGAAAGAAAATATAGATAATATTTGGATACAGAAATGAAAGAATAACCTGGCAGAAATGGTCTTTCAGAGTCAGAAGCTGCCTTTGCCTTCGACAGCTCTGCCACTCTGCTACGAAACAGGGAGCCCAGTTTCCTCCACCTTTCCGTCAGCTCTGCAATCAGCCAGGACCTGTGGGGAGGGAGGGGGCCTCCCTACTGTATCTTCCTTCATCAACATGGCATCTCCCAAGGGGCCCGCACCGAATCTGTTAAGATTAGCAGTGTTCCACATTAGTGACAGAAGCTGTCTGTCTCTCTCAGGAGTACACGGTGGCATGGTACTGCTTCCTGTTTGAGCAAAATCAAGGCTTTAATTGCAGGGAATTTTTTTTTCATTACCTGTTAATTGATAAATGATGCTCGCAGGTCTGTGAAACGAGCCACATTGTGAGTGGTCTTCCAGGTTTCTCTCCCTCCTCCCCCAGAACCAGGACGTATCCAGTACCCGGAGCAGAGCGCTGGTGGCAGGGGAAAGCCTCCACCTCGCAGCACCCCCATGAGCAGCTCTTAAAACACATGGAGCTGGCTCGGGAGCCGGTGCCTTCCCCTGATGGAGCTCCTCGAGTGATGGAGCTTCAGCTGGGAGACTCTGCATCACTCCCCTTCCATCCTGGGGTACCAGCAAAGGCAGGTTTTTCAGCCCTGCTTCCCGGGCTCATTCTCAGGTGCCTGGATTTTGAGCAGACCACAAGCTGCTGTAGCTTGGCTTGGGCTTGGCTAGAGACAGCAGCAGAACTGGAAGAGGGAAAGGTGAATTTTAAGTCACCTTCATGCACCTGTGTGGGTACACGCAGCTGCATGCACACAGACGCGGCTTCTTTTGTGCATGTTAGCCGCAGCTACGGATCAGGCCTTTGATCTAAAATCAACAACAAAAAATGAGTTAGGCATTAAAGTCACCGTCTTCAGGAGGCACAAAAAACACGCTTTTTTTTTTTAAGATCTCTTTTGTCATTTCTGTCCTTTTATTCTTGCTTCTGTTGCAAGTAGCAAGAGGCCACCGTCTTGGGAAGAACAGTAAAAATCCTGAGTATAGTGAAATAATTTAGTTGATAATTCCCCACTGTATAATTTTCTACGCTTCCTGCTAGCTGACCTTGTGGGCTCCTGTCAGGTTGCTAAGGGAAATCCAGCAGGACTCCTGCTCTGCTCCTCTACTTTTAAAAAAGTATTACAGGAAATGGAGGCATGTTTATGTCAGCTTAGTTCTGTGCGTATTTGATCAAGTGGCATTCTCTAACCCTTTTCTTTGCTTCTTTTTTTTCTTTTTCTGCCTTTTTTTTTTTTAAATTTGGATGAAAGCTCCGTAGAGAGGAGCTGTTCCTAGCTAATCAGTTGGCATTTTGCACATGAGAGGCATCACCAAAAACGCAGGGAGCAGGCGTGTGTGCATGCGCGTGTGTGGGAAAGGTAAAGAGCGTAACTGGGGTGTTTGAAGAAACTGGTGGAATTGTGTCCGAGACTGCCTGTGTCCAGTGTCTTTATACAATGGTAGGTGTGTTTTCTGCACTAAACAACAGTAATAATAAGGGATGGGAACATTAAGGTTACCGCTGCCAGGTCATACCACCTTGGTAGTGTAAGCACAGCTGTTAAGATCTACTAGACATTTGATGACTTGTGCACAAATGAGTTGACGTTCCCATTCTGGTTTTTGGCAGACAAATGTTCCCCACAAAATCACATCTGCCGTGGGTGGTGCTTTCGTTGACTGTAGCACAGCAGAGAGGACACAGGCAGACTGCACGGCAATAGCTCTAGGTAATACGGAGATAGCTCTGTACTGCTTCTAGGTGGTCCCTCTCAGGACCGAGGTGGCTTGGATGGGAACGACGGGCAGGAGGCTAGCACTGCTGCTGCCTGTGCTGTGCCTGGTGGGCAGAGAAATTGAAAATGTTGCTCGCCAGGGCTATCAATCTGGCACTTTTGACATCCCCCAAAAATAAATGAATCCGTTGGAATGGATTTGGCTCATATTGCAGTTTTTACTGCCATGGTAGCTGTAAAAATAAAACTTCAGAGCTAGGCTGTGCTGTGGTGCCATGATGTGCCCAGGTTTGGAATTTCACATTTTGTGTTTGAGCTGGGTTCTTTTTATTTGTTAGCATCCTTTACGTTTTCCAACTTACAATGGCAGAGGTGCCTTCGGACCTGATGACGGGCCAGAGAAACCAGGCTCATCTGAGGAACCCAGATTGTCCCTGTGGCCTCTAACCACATTACAGGATATTCAAGGTTACTCATAAGGTGTTTTGGCATGATAGGTACTGCAAGCAGGTGCAGCCATTGCCTCCACTGTGATTTTCCCTGACCCAGGAAAGTTTCCCTGTGCAACTTGTACAGGAAATAACAAACCTTTGATTGGTGTCTGACTTGTTTGTAGGTAATTATAGGCCATTGATCTAACCAAGCTGGAGCTATGGCACTGTAAGCTGTGAAGCCCTCATTACCTCTGACCTGGTGACTGCAGCATCGAGTCATTGGAAAACTCATCCATAAGAGAATCGTACCTTAAGTTTTTGTCTGCTGTAGAAAAAGCAAAGGTGAAATGGTCATTAGTAAGGTTTAGTAGGCTGCATGTGATACCTTCGCAGCCTGATGTGTAAAAGCAGAAGGTATCCTTGGACAAGTGAGCTTCCTGTGTTGTCCTGCTCTTTATAGGCTGGTGCCTTTATTAGAAGAGGAATTGCGTCAGCTGGCTTGCATTGCGTCTCAGCTGTCACAGGGAGAATGCAGTAATATTTGTGACTAAATGCTACTAGGCTGTGGCACAGAGCTGCGAACGTGACATTGCTTTGGATCACATCCTTTTAAAATTCAGCAACGGTAGCAAATTATGTCTGCTATGGATTAAACACAAGCGTTTTTTGATCTACATTCAGTTGCATGCCCCAGAATTTTTATCAATAAGTCTACGATTTATAGGCATTGATTTTGCAAGGCCTTTAACAGGAGAATAAAAAGGGCCCTCAAGGATCGAACTCGAAAACTATTGCTCTTGCAGAAATCTGGTACTTTGTATTAGTGAAGGTGGCAAATCTTTGATCAAAACAGCCTAGACAATAAGTTGTCACAGAGATTATTTGGGGATGTTTGGTGCTTTTAATTAATGTTTTCTTTTGGAAAGAAGTAAACCCTTTAAGTAGTCATGTAGGTTCCTTGTCAGTTTGTCTGTTCTGTTCATCCTCCATACATCCAGTCTCTCAACCATACGCACAGACTGAAGTAGCACTGTATAAATTATAGGTTTTTTCTCCCTCCAGTTTCACTGCTCTTCTGCACTAAGAGTTTTGGAATCAGAAGAGAAAAAACATAAAGATTTTTGTTTCTAAGAAAAAAAATGTCACTCATTTCTATTTTTTGGCCAGCACCTGCATTCATAAATAAAGGAAAATATTGTACCTGCCAGGAAGTATTATAAAAAGCACTTTTTTCATGTCAACTTTCATTATTTTGAACAGGTTGTGTAAGGGCATTCAGCCTGCTGCATTGGAATATGCAGGGTGTGTTCACGTGGTTTATATTTGCGCCCAGATTTGAATACATTTGACGTTAGCAGTGGATTTTTATGTTTGCTGCAGGATGATACTATACCACAGATGACAGGACAGCAGAATTGCCTTGTAAGTCTACCTGCTGGGCTGCCGTTCTCCGAGTTCAAAGCACAGAGGCACGTATTTGCAAAACTGATGGTAGATATGGGGTGTTCAGTGAGGGACTGTTTGGAACATGATTTCCAATGGCAGCAAGTGTAGGCAGCCCCCATGAACATGACCTCTAACAGAACAGGTCAAGAGGCAAATTCTGGCATCTGACACACTCTACAGTGGTAACCATTTTTACCAAAAAAAATGACCAGTTTGTTCTGTCTGGTGATGGGCTGGAGTAGGTGTCAGAAGTACCTCTGCGGACCATGAGAGCCTCTGTTTCATATCCACAGAAATACTATACAAATAGTAATGCGCTTTTCCTTTACTACACGCTATTATGTGTATATTTTTCACTGACAGACAGGTGACTGGTTCAGATGGGCATAGACGGTGTAATTTATGCATCCATTTGGCATGTGCGTGTTTCCAGATCATGGCATTGTCTCCTCTTCTTGCTAGATAAGTTGAAACATTGACAGGCAGTGTGTTCACTTTTTCCTTTTATTACAGTAATTTATAAGATATTTTAGCTAACAGGAGAACGGCCCAAGGGGGCATTCTCATGTTAATTACCAAATGTGGGCTTGTCAAAATCAAATAGCTTCAGGAATAATGCAAGTAGTACTGCATCATTATATTGTTTGGCCCTCAACCCCAATATTAGCTTTTAGAAGGAAGGAAAAAAAAGCTTATTTGATTGGGCTTTTAAATTTAAAAAATCCCCAAGTCTGACCCATCAGAGACCAGAAGAGAAATGCAAGAGAGAGCGTGTAGTTTAAGACTGAATGAAGTTCAAATAATGCAGTGAGATTTTAGTCTTTTTTTTTTAATATTCAGCTAAAAACAAAAGAACTGTCACAGTGTTGATTGCCATTTTCTGACACTTCTTATACAGCTGGAAGTGGTTGCACCCCCTGTAATGTACCGTCAGAAAATTCTGCTTCTAACATTGCGGCTTAGGGTTTGCAGCTGTTCTCATCTCTCCCTGTGGAACATCAGTAGTGGCCACCCAATGTCACTTCCTGACAAGATCGTTGCTCCTACCACACAATGCCACACTCCACAAATCACCTATCCCATTCAGGTACACCAAGGTGCTGTCTATGAGAATCTGCCAACAACTGGGACCAACAGAGAAGACATATTCATAAAGATATACGCATAGACAGTGATACTCGTACAAACATTGCTAATATATATTATCCCATTGTTTCTGAAGCCATCAGCATAACCAATGGGGTTCCAACACAGTCATTAACTAGCTTTTATGCTGCATCGTTGAGTTCTGATAACACATACTTGAGGGTTTGAGATGATCGGTCCATAATTGCGTTTTCTCCTTTACATTGCAATATTGCACAATTTACTTTAGTCCACCCTACAGACCATCTCTGCCACTTCAGCAACTAGCAAAGAGAATCCTGTCTTGCAATCCACTGGCTCCTCAGTGCTGTTGGTATGAGTGAGTTGGATAAGGGAAGATTCCTTCCTGCTAGGTTGTTCTGCCATTCTGAAGTTTGACATTACTAAGTTTATTTAACTTAACTGATTTTGTGCTGCCGCCCTGTTTCACGGCACAGAAGTAGAACAGACTTTACTAAATCTTTTAACAGTCCCACATAAATCTTTGCCAGTTCCAGAATGTTACCTAGTCTGAGGCCTGTCTTACAGACTGTTCCACATGAACCCCTCTAATTGCCAACCAGCTTCTTGCAAAAGGCCATTTCCAAAAGCAATCAGATTCCAGTCCTGTTGAACCATTTTGGATACCAAAGTCTAAATCTACAAATCCCTAAACGAAACCTCCAGGCATTAGTATTGGCCTGGTTGTGCCAGAATAGAGCTGGTGAGTTGAGCATTTCTGACCACAGTTGTCACTTTTTCTATGAAGAAAAATTCTGTCTTGCAGCTCAAACCAGCTAAGGCTTTATAGCTCAAAACCAACAGGATGAATTTTACCTAGAAGTCAGTAGACAGCCACTGTAGTTCTTCAAGGATTATAGTCTGCAGTGCCTGCAGTTACTGTGTGGTCCTGCAGTGAAACCCCCACAGGTGCAAATACCTTACCTCCAAAGGCAAAGGCAGATAGCATCTCGATCAGCTCATATGCTTATGAAAATATAAGTCTTCCTGCTAG
This sequence comes from Nyctibius grandis, assembly GCF_013368605.1. Taxonomy (NCBI): domain Eukaryota; kingdom Metazoa; phylum Chordata; class Aves; order Nyctibiiformes; family Nyctibiidae; genus Nyctibius; species Nyctibius grandis. The sequence continues at coordinate 60,709,922 of NC_090660.1, read as the reverse complement.
GCAGAAGTGGTGAGAAGAGCTCTTAGTAGTCACTATTACCTGAATAGCTAATACAGACTATTATTCTCCAAATAAACAGGCTTAGAAGATAAGCTTTAATAATCCTTTGGCCAATGTACTTGCACATATTTTCCCATGTTACTTATGAGAGCAGAATTATCATGGTTTATTTGGGTGGAGCTTTAACCAGGTGTCTCTCTCCTGTTCATCAATACCTATGAGATGCTTAGGTAGGATACTGTCCCAGCCCAAATCAGAAGGGATGGAGATTTAAAGATGTCTCTACCCTGGTAGCTGAACATGCTGTGATTCATGTTGCTTTTCTTACATGTCTCCTGGTTCTCCCTTTACACGTTTACAACACTGATGACAAAGCAGAATCTTGCAGTGAAGATCTGCAAGGTGACCTATCGGCAGGGCGGTAAATCACCCCATGAATCCTCCCTCAATAATACCCCAGGATTGAAGGTAAATGGCATAGGTGGCAACTTTTGGAGCCAAACTCCCTCTCCTCAGGCATTTTTAGGTCATGGTGTCTTACATTGACAGGGCAATTGTACTCTATGTAGGAGAGACTTGGATTTGACTCTGAGGTTTTATTGTGCGTCCTGTCACTTCCAGAAATTCAGGAAACATCACAGGCTGAAATTCAAGCAGAAAAGACTCATTGTTCTTAGAGACTGTTACTCAAAACTTCATGGTGATTCTTGCAAATTGACTCTGACAGGTAGCTATCAAACACCCCTGTATCTCCATTAGAGTTTGCACCGCCACAAGAAATCTATCTGGATCTGAGTAGATCCTGAAAATAATTCCTAGCAGTCAGAAACACTTGACTCCATCACCTGAAGCAAACAACCTGGATTAACCAGCTTGTTAACCACCTGTTTTCTTTGACTCTTGCACAGTTACAGCAGATTTCAAATGCTCTTTTCCTTGTAATCAATACATTCAGAACTGGGCTTAATCCACTGGCATTTTAGCCATCATCCTTTCTGCTTCTTTAGTTTGAGGTCATCTAAATTGTTCAGCATATCTGATCCTGCCTTAAGGCAGGGGGATGCTCTAGGTGACCTTTAAGGTCCCTTCCAACTTAGTTTTCGGTGATTCTGTGATATGATCTGTCAAGACAAATTAGATGAGCAGGTACTTAGGAGTATTTAGGATATATCTTCATCACTAATATGTTTGATACCTATGCAGTTTTCCTGCTTATATCCACAGCAGTCAATTTTGACTTTTAGGAGGTGCTTTTTAAATGCTGGTGGAAAATGTCTGTACCATTCTCAGATCCTCAAAAAAAAAAAAAAAAAAAAGGCAGGGATTGTTGGCACATAACAAAGGCACATCTCCCGCTCCATATCTGCCGCTAACACACAGCACAGATTAAAAGCGTGGCTAGCTATACAAGGTGAACCACGGGCTACTGGGGACATGTGCATTAGTGATGTCTAATAAGAATCCATTGGTGTGGAAACTGGAATAAGATGACTTTAACATTGCAGTAAGGTGACCTGTACACAAATGCTAGTCACTAGGTCAAGCCTCATACTTGTAATGGACATTCTTTATCAAAAGCAGGCTGGAGGCTGAAGATTTCCTATGTTTAAGGCCAAGCATACACATCACGGACTCATTGTGTCCTTGAGCCTCTTTCTTAATTTATGCTGAGCAGTGTTCTCAGCTGTAGTGATTACCAAAGGGAGCTTTGATGGAGACCGCAGGAGGGAAATGAAGTCTCTGACAGGGTTCCCATGCAGCCAGTTCATGGTGATGCTGTTGTGTGGAGTCGGCTGCATTCAGCAGGTCAGATACGGACTTCTACAGCTGGCTTATGGAGAAACTCCCTTGCTCTAGAGGATTTAAATGGGAACACTGTCAGGTTTAGTGTTCCCGTTGAGCTCAATTTTCTTGGCGGACTGTAAGTGGAGAGAAAGTCTCAAATGCAGCCCAACCCTAGGTCATTAGGGGCTTTAAAAGATTACAGTCACGACCTTGAATTGTATCTAGTAATAAATGGGGCATTAACAGAGTGTGTGGAGCTCACGATGGCTTTGTATAGTAATACCCCAAATACAAAAAAAATTAAGTATATCGCTTAGATGAAAATTTACACAGTTTGGTTGAAGGAAAGTAGGGAAGGATGAAGGCAGTGGAAGAAAAACACAGGACGTTTGTGTTCTGAAGCCACTTAGCTGGCTGAGCTAGCTAACGGGAGACAGAATCCTCCCCTTTAAATTAATTGAGCAGATCTGATCTTACATGAATCTACTTGATGATAGTAGACTTTATGTTCAAAATGAGAATTCAACTCCTTGTAAATAAATAGCACAGAAATTTCCATCTGGTATTTACAAAGAGGCATGTTTTATCAGCAGTTTCAGCAGATAACCTAGAGATTGAGCGGGCTCAAAAAATGGAGTCCCTCTTACCAGCTGAAATGATCTTTTGAAAATCAAGGCAAATAAAAAAGGGGACAAGGTAGAAAACCTCACATAACCTCTTCTCATATTTTACATCTTTTCTATCGAAGACTTGCAGTGTTCGGTGTTCTCAGCCCAGAAATTTTCACTGGTGCCAATTTACTCTTTCAGAATAAACAATGTAAGATTTAAATACGTTGTGTGTTTGCAGCTAGTGAATGTCTACATCTATAGGTGCAGCAGTATGATGCATTCATGTACTATCATGCTCTTGGACAGTGGGGTAAAAGGTACGCTAAGAGAACAGGAGTGCAGCAATGAATGGGATATTCATGTGCTCAAAGTGCACATGTGCGCAAAGGGAATGAACATCAGTTTACTGCCCTACTGCACAATACCTTTGCGGTTCCAGAAGATACCTCCATACTGAAACCCATCTGTATCTTCCAGACTTCTGTCACATTGAAGGTGTAGAATTGTTTGTCCACAAAGTTCTTTTAAGCTGTAATTCTGGTTTGACCCCGGGGACCCTGTGCAACCTTATTTCATGCGGTCCTTAAAATCAACTGATCTTTGGGACAAAGGGTAGTCGCTAAAAAGGATGTTGTAGCATGAAAGGGGGGTACGTGGGCAGCTGCATTTCTAGTTAGTGCTCAAGTCTCCTCCTTTTGGAGATCCGCATTTTATTGACCCTGATTCATTTGTAGAAGAAAAATAAACACAACTCCAGAACTTAAATCTTCTTTCAAAACAAGGTTGAAGAATTGAACAGAGACTGACAGGAGCGCTTAGCGCTGTGGATATCTATATTCTGTCTTGCCAAAGGGTAAATAGAGGACATTCATTTGTTCATCAGCTTCCAAATCTCTTCTCTCGCCCTCCCGAAGCGGGAAGGGAAGAAAAAATGATTTGGAGAAGGGGGTTCTGAATCCTTCATACTCTCTTTTGCCCATTTCTAGCGGAGCCAGGCATGAACAATTAAATCTAGGGCTTCCCTGTGGTCTGTGAATAACACAGCACAGTGCTAACTATCAGGGCACAAAGGCAGACAACAAAAGGAGCTTTTTTATTTTTTGTTTACCCTTCAGGACACTGTTTACCTTATCACTGAAGGGGAAGTTATCATCTCATTCCTTTTGGAAATCGTACTGGGTTGATTCTGTACCTCCAGGTATTGGACTGGCCAGTGATGGAGTGGGCACGTCAGCCGGGGGCTAGGGAAGTCATACCGGGAGCTGTTGCGCTCGCTCTCCCATCTCACTCCCTCCGTCTTTCCCTCTGCCTCTTGCTCCTTCTCTGTCAAACCATTCTCTCTCTCTGTCTCTCTTTTTCAGCTAGAATGATTTTTTTTCCTTCCCCCTCCCCTCTAAATTTACTTCACAGCAGATTGTCTTGTAGTAAATCACCAAAAACCCAAATAGCACTAAAGCATTCTGATACAACATTAGCATTTGCTTAACAAGCACAAGATAAACATTAAACAAAGAACTGCATTTCTTTATTAGAGGCTGCAAGATACATAATCCATGAGCACAAGAAACATGGGACCCAGTGGATATGCAGATGTGTGTTATTTCATTGGCGCTGGGCGGCCTTGTTAGAAAAGGTTTTCATCTGAAGGCTTGGGGGTGGATAGTTGACTGTCCCTGGTGGGGCTGTAACTAGATACGGAGACTGTTGCAAGCTAGGCTGGGCTCCCTGGTGGATGCGCTGATTGGACAGCCCGAGGAAAACTTGGGAAGCATCAGGAAGTGAACTCAATCACCTTGGGGATGAGAGGGGAGAACCAGATGAAGGCATTTGACTTCTTTTGTAACTCCCACTAAGGACAGATTGCCAGTGCGATCCAGCCTCCATAACTGCAAATCAGGCCCTTTCCCCTGTGCTGATTTCATTAGAATGGCCAGCATGGTGCAAAGAGGAGGGAGGAAAAAAAAGGTTAGACACAGTAATTTTACAGGCAGGCGGGTACAAAAAAAATCTGCATAATTAAGCAGTCAAGGCTGCTAATAGGGGAGTTTATATGCTCTGGGACCAGGCAAGGGCAGCACATATGGATATAGCACTGGATATTAAATCTATGGCATGCAGACTTACTTCAGGGCCCTTAGAGAAAAGGCTAATTATAGAGAGAGGAATTGTGTTTACTGGTCTGTCTTGGGCAAAGATGTTGAGAGAAGTGCAACCAAGTTTTGCAGTTAGACATGAACAGTCTGTTAATAGAGATATCAAAAATATGTGCTTGTGGTTGCTTCATATCTAATCAACAGGAAATCACAGATTCCGAGACCCCCTTCTCCCAGTTAAATGAGGAGGGGAAAACACATACATACACATATTCCGGATGCAGGATGTGAATGTGTTCATTACTAAATTGCTGGAATTTAATCTGAACCAAGCTCTTTATCATCAGTAAATTATATTTAGCAGTTTACCCTAGTTTAGCTACTCCTGTTTAAAAATGTCAGTGCTTCTGGGTATAAGCTCCAAGTCAGCATTTAAATATAAATCGATAATATGAATGGAAGTTGCAACAGGCAGGACTGAGCACTTAGAGAAAGGGTATGTTTATGTAACAAGTCCTGACGTGGTGGACATTAACATTTCATAATGCAGATCAAAGGTATGGAGAAGACCCAAGAGCCCTCAGTCAAAGGCCCCTAGCAACTGTCTAGTATGCTCCATGAGATGATTTCTCCAAATTAGAAAGACTTAGACTTTTCTTTATCTATCTATATAGATAGAGATATATAATTTTTTAATGCTTTCGATTAGCCTTTTTCTAGCTCCTTGCCCACTCCCCAAGGAAAGAAGTGTCTCATTGTACTGAAGGGAGAAGGCTATCAAGGCATTATCATGAAATGGTGCCTCACATCCATCACCAGCAGGAAAGCCAGTGTCCACTGCTATTTTGATTTAGTATTTTACTGCTTTAGGCTTTTGTCTTTTTTGTGTTTCAACCGTAAAGTGAGGCATGAGAAGGAGCGCTGGGGTCACCTGGGATCAGCCAGGCTGCTCTGCACTGGGTGGGACTTGTAGCATGTGGCAATAGAGTGACAGTCCTGGGGCATCTGGGAGAGCAGAGAATTTCCCTTCCCCACACCTCACCCAAAGTGATATGTAAGTAAATTATATGACTTTAAAACACTCTTATTTGTGTTGCTGATAAGCCAGAAAGCTCAGCATACATATGAAGCCCTGTTTCTTGAGGGTAGCACTATCTACAGCAGTCTGGTACAAGTAGACTGCAACTATGCAGCGGCCAAGGTACATGTCTGTCCGGGTGCCAGTCCTCCCTGTTTTGTTCATGTCGGACAGAAGGAGAGAGGGCTCAAAGAGAGCTGTGCTTCTACAAATTTCAGGAGAATGCAGTTGAGTGGATGACAGTAATCTGTATAGTGTTCCCAGCGAGGGAAAAACTATATGCCAAGATTCAGCCCTTTCTAAACATTATGGATTCTGTAGTAGAAAACAGAAAAACAGGACCTGGGGAGACCTTCTGCATGTATGTTCTTGGGCACAGAGTCAATCAGCTGAGAAACACAAATCTGGAGAAAGCAAGTCTGTCTTGCTTTCCAGTTCGTGCAGAATTGTTTGCTTGTTTTTAATCTTTGGGTAACTTGTGTTCATCTTCCCCTTCTGCTCAGTTGGGATGCTCTCACAGAATCACAGAATGTTAGGGATTTGAAGGGACCTCAAAAGATCATCTAGTCCAATCCCCCTGCCGGAGCAGGATTGCCTAGACCATATCACACAGGAACGCGTCCAGGCGGGTTTTGAATGTCTCCAGAGAAGGAGACTCCACAACCTCTCTGGGCAGCCTGTTCCAGTGTTCGGTCACCCTCACCGTAAAGACATTTTTCCTCATATTTATGTGGAACCTCCTGTGTTCCAGCTTGCACCCATTGCCCCTTGTCCTGTCAAGGGATGTCACTGAGAAGAGCCTGGCTCCATCCTCATGACACTTGCCCTTTCCATATTTATAAACATTAATGAGGTCACCCCTCAGTCTCCTCTTCTCTAAGCTAAAGAGACCCAGCTCCCTCAGCCTCTCCTCATAAGGGAGATGTTCCACCCCTTAATCATCTTCGTGGCTCTGCGCTGGACTCTCTCTAGCAGTTCCCTGTCCTTCTTGAACTGAGGGGCCCAGAACTGGACACAATATTCCAGATGCGGCCTCACCAGGGCAGAGTAGAGGGGGAGGAGAACCTCTCTCGACCTGCTAACCACACCCCTTCTAATACACCCCAGGATGCCATTGGCCTTCTTGGCCACAAGGGCACATTGCTGGCTCATGGTCATCCTGCTGTCCACTAGGACCCCCAGGTCCCTTTCCCCTACGCTGGTCTCCAACAGCTCTGCCCCCAACTTGTACTGGTACATGGGGTTGTTCTTGCCCCGATGCGGGACTCTACACTTGCCCTTGTTATATTTCATTAAATTTCTCCCCGCCCAACTCTCCAGCCTGTCCAGGTCTCTCTGAATGGCTGCGCAGCCTTCCGGTGTGTCAGCCACTCCTCCCAGTTTTGTGTCATCAGCGAACTTGCTGACAGTGCACTCTATTCCCTCATCCAAGTCATTAATGAATATATTGAATACAACTGGTCCCAGTACCGACCCTTGAGGGACTCCGCTAGACACAGGCCTCCAACTGGACTCTGTCCCATTGACCACCACTCTCTGGCTTCTTTCCTTCAGCCAGTTCACAATCCACCTCACTACCCGATCATCCAGACCACACTTCCTCAGTTTAGCTGCGAGGATGCTGTGGGAGACCGTGTCAAAGGCTTTACTGAAATCGAGATAGACCACATCCACAGCTTTACCATCATCTATCCACCGGGTTACGTCCTCATAAAAGGCTATCAAGTTGGTTAAGCATGACTTCCCCTTGGTGAAGCCATGCTGAGTGCCCCTAATGATCCCCCTGTCCTTGATGTGCCTAGAGACAGCACCAAGAACAAGTTGTTCCATCACCTTTCCAGGGATGAAGGTGAGGCTGACCGGTCTATAGTTACCCGGGTCCTCCTTCTTGCCCTTTTTGAAGACTGGAGTGACATTCGCTTTCCTCCAGTCCTCAGGCACCTCTCCCGTTGCCCACGACTTAGCAAAGATGATGGAGAGTGGCCTAGCAATGACTTCCGCCAGCTCCCTCAGCACCCGCGGGTGCATCCCATCAGGGCCCATGGATTTATGGACGTCCAGATTGCTTAATTGGTCCCTGACCCAGCCCTCATCTACCAAGACAGATTCCTCCTCTATCCTGACTTCTCTGGGGCCCCAGGGGTCCGGGGCTCCTCAGGACAGCCTCCAGCAGTATAGACAGAGGCAAAGAAGGCATTCAGTAACTCCGCCTTCTTTTTATCCTCTGTCTCCAGGGCCGCCACCTCATTCATCAGTGGGCCTACATTGCCTCTAGTGTTGGCTTTACCTGCAATGTATTTGAAGAAGCCCTTTCTGTTGTCCTTGACCTCTCTTGCAAGGTTTAATTCCAAGGAGGCCTTAGCTTTCCTAGTTGCCTCCCTACATCCTCTGACAACAGACTTCTATTCCTCCCAAGTGGCCAGCCCCTCCTTCCATGATCCGTACACCCTCTTCTTCCACTTGAGTTTGCCCAGCAGTTCCCTGTTTAACCATGCAGGTCTCCTGCTACCCTTCCTTGACTTCCTACCTGCTGGGATGCTCTGATCTTGAGCTCGGAAGAAGCAGTCCTTGAATGCTAACCAACTATCTTGGGCCCCCTTACCTTCTAGTACCCTGTCCCATGGGATTTCCCCTAGCAATTGCTTGAAAAGGCCAAAGATGGCCCTCCTGAAGTTCAGGGTTGTGATTCTGCTAGCTATTCTGTTCCTGCCACATGAGATCCTGAACTCTACCATCTCATGGTCACTACAACCAAGGCTGCCCTCAACCTTCACCTCTTCAACCAGACCCTCCTTGTTAGTGAGGATAAGATCCAGCAGCGCTCCTCTCCTAGTTGGCTCATCCACCATTTGCATCAGAAAGTTATCATCAACGCACTGGAGGAACCTCCTGGACTGAGGATGGCTGGCTGAGTAGTCCTCCCAGCAAATATCAGGGTAGTTGAAATCCCCCACAACAACCAGGCCCTGTAATTGCGAGACTGCTCTCAGCTGCCTGTAGAGGGCCTCATCACCCTCCTCATCCTCATCCGGTGGCCTGTAATAGACACCCACAACAGTATCACCCCTGCCAGCCTGCCCCTTAATTCGCACCCACAAACTCTCAGCTCCCTCCTGATCCGCCCCTGGACAGAACTCAATACATTCTAGCTGCTCACTCACATAAAGAGCAACTCCACCACCTCTCCTTAGCGGCCTGTCTTTCCTGAACAAGACATAGCCATCCATGACCACATTCCAGTCATGCGAGGCGTCCCACCAAGTCTCTGTAATTGCCACTAGATCATAGCCCCCCGACCGAACACGGATTTCTAACTCCTCCTGCTTATTCCCCATGCTGCGTGCATTGGTGTACAGGCATTTGAGGGAGCGAGCTGAGCACACCGATTTCACCCCAGGGGGATGGGAGGCCTCCTGGTCTACCTCAACACTAGAGCATTGCCCCAGTGGTGCAAGCCCAGCTACTACCCCATCCCCCTTCGAATCTAGTTTAAAGCTCTCCGAATGAGCCCTGCTAATTCCTGTCCCAGAACCCTTTTGCCCCTACGACATAAACCTTTCCCATGTATTACGGTCACGCCTGTTGTCTTATAAAACCAGGCGTTATCAAAGAACCCAAAGCCCTGCCTGTAGCACCAGTCTCGTAGCCAGGCATTAATAGAGAGAATCCTACTATTCCAAACAACGTCATCACCTGAAAATGGAAGGAGGGAGGAGAAAACAACTTGTGCCCCAGACTCTTTCACCAACCGTCCTAGGGCATTGTAGTCTTTCTTCATCCCCCTCAGACTACGGGATGCAGCTTCTTCCCCACCTGTCTGGAAGATCAGCAGGGGGTAGTAGTCTGTGGCCTTCACCAGGTTGGGGAGTTTCCTGGTGATATCCCTGATTTGGGCTCCAGGCAGGCTGCAGACCTCCCTGTGATGGGGGTCAGCTCTGCATATTGGGCCCTCAGTTCCCTTTAGGAAGGAGTCTCCAACCACTAAAACTCTTCTCTTCTTCCTTGTGGAGGAGGTAGTTATACGCCTGTCAGGTTTTTCTGACTGTGGTGGGACCTCTGATATAGGTTGCCTCTCCACCACATCCCCATTGGACCGGCTGTACTCCACTAGGGCTTCATATCTATTGCTCAGAGGCACCTGTGGAGGCGAGGTAGGCAAGGAGGGCACTCACCTTTTGCCACGGCCATAGACTTGCCTCCACTCACTCTTCTCCTCTAGGTTATTGTTTTCCACCTGAGAAGGGCAGAGTACAGGGGTCCCTCGATCCTGGGAGCAATCCGGCAGGTGCTCCCATTTTTGTTGCAGGGAAGGCAGAGCCTGGCTCCACCAGTCTATCTCCATTTCAGCCTCCCGAATGCTCCTAAGCCTTTCTACTTCGGCTTGAAGCCTTTCAACCTGGCTTAGCAGCTGTGCCGCTCGGCCGAGCAGATCATCTACTTGTTCACAGCACACACAGCCCCCTGACACCACAGAGATGCTGTAGCATTCCCTGCAGCCTGCAACCTGCACCATCGCCTCCTTCCGTGGGAGCTCTGTCTGGGTTCCCACACCCATTTTGGTCTTCTTCCGCCGGGTAGATACCATTGTTCTTCCACTGAACTGGGAAATACCTGTTGGTGACACCCCTGGTTCACAGCTCCTTGGCGCCTTCCTTGCCTTGTGCACTGGGAGGGAGTCAGCGCCCTCCCCAACAAGCTGCAAACAGCTGTGGCCTCCCCTGCCCTGGGACACACCCAGTCACTGCTGAGTCTCTCCCCTCTGGCCAGGGACTAGTCCCTGCCCTCCAGGAGGCTCTTTATCACCCAATCAACAGGGGGTGGTGCGTTTAAATCGCCCGCGGTGCCTCCGGCTATGCCCCCTCCTCTCCTGATTCGTTGCCGGGAACCTCCGGGTCCCGGGTAGGGGGGGAAGCAGGGGAAGCAGCTCGGGGCTGATGCTCGGGGGGTGGCTCGGGGGGGGCCCAGAGTACGAAAACCGCCCAGTTAAGCCCGATGTCGCCCTCACCCCCGCACTAACCTCAAGTCGTTGTCTCCACTGTCGCTGCTGCCGCCGCTATCAGCGGCTGTATCACTGTACTACAATTACTTTCCTATGCAGAGCCATCTCACGTGCTGGTCTTTACAATAGTTCCCTGACCCTTTGTTTGGGTTTGTAAATTTGACATGGAAACAAATGCGTATATGTGCACACACTCACTTTTCCATAGTTTACACAGAAGTTAAAAGGATTAACGAAAACCCCATTCCAGCAGTTTTTCTGTAAGTTTGTGAGAAAATCTGCCTTAAAACATTTGCGGGGTGTCTATAATGGTATTGAAGCATCAGCATTGCCCTTTGTGAAACACAGTTTGGAGACAGTTGTGTTACCAGTTTAGGTGTGAACAGTATAAAATTGTGGAAGATGCTTGTTTTGAGGCCTATTTCAAGAATAAGTTGCAATTGCCAAAAGACAGAATAACTTTTTGCTAGTGAGGAGCAAGTGGATAACCTGTCAATAGTGATGATCTAATGGCAGTCTCCAAGCTGTGCTGTGTCATCAGCCAGCTGTCAATCCCACCAGCGTGTCTCAAAAGCACTAATTATTGTGATAGTATCAGTGTGAAAGCTGCTAAGAAAAAAAACATAGTCCCTTGGTGCTGCTTTGTAAAAGATAGGTTGAGGATCAAAGTTCAGCTTGGCTTGACTGGATTTCGTTTTTGCTTGCATAGCTACCTGTTAACACATTACTAAGCGCGTAATTGTAGCTGGTTGCAGCTGCAGTTATTTTGCTGGTAAAAGACAGCAATCAAGCTGACTGCAGTCTCCTTCAAAAAGGCATTTGCCAGCTTCTCATAAAAGCATCTCCTCTTCTCCCATGCAGCCCCATTAGGCTTGGATCGTGGGAAAAAAGCCTGCTCCTCCTCATTCAGGTTGATTAGAGACCTTCTCTGGCTATGGTTTAAGGAGTAATTCAAAATTTAAGGAGTAATCCTGCTTAAGTAGTAGCTCAAGCATCACTTCTATACACAATTTGAAACGCATGTGCATGTATCTTTTATTGATACATGTACATCCATATTGCTGCCCTTCCACCTTCTCTTTCTCCAGTGCAGTTCATACATTGCTTGATTGTTAAGTCCTGCGAAAGAGCAGAAAGTATTTCTTCTTCTCTTTTGATTAGGAGCTTCAAAGACAGAAATAATATCTGTGTTTAGAGAGAGTCTAATATAACACTGGCATTAGAAGAGATATATAATTATAACTAGCAGACACCTGTCAGTAATGTTTTCTCAATATTCCTCTGCTGTTATTTTTGGCTCCTTTTTGCTCTGTTAATCCTCCCATTCCTGTCTCCAAATCCCACTGCTTTTTCCTTCTCATCATCTCAAAGATCTCTCCATTTCTTTCCACCTCTACAGCCAGTTCTCTCATTAGAAGCCAAGTTATATTTCACTTTAACCATGTTGCTTTTCCTCAGACCAGACAAATGCAGCCACCAAGCTGTTTTTTGATTACTGATTTATGTGCTTTACTTACAGTTACTTGTGTTACTCTTACCCCTTTATCAGGTGTAAGCATCTTGTGATCATTTTCAAAGATTTCTATCCAACCCTGCCTACGCTCCCTTGTTGAGATTCCTTTATCCCTACCTCTGTGCTCTTCTAGTGCTCACGGCTTTGAAGAGCTATTTCTGCAGTCACAGCCAACGTCCCCTTTTCTTTTGTCACAGGGTTCTTGTGCTTTGAAGAAATGCTGTCAGGACCCCTGCACAGCTCTGCCTTGTCCAGCTTTGTGTCCTCTTCGACATCTAAGTTCTGCCATGCTTGCCTGGAGTGATTATTTGTTTCAGAAAAAAGAACACAAATACGTGTGCCTTATTCAGTGTTCCCAGTCCCATTCTTTTCTGGCTGCTTGTCCTCACACAGAGAGGTTCTCTGGGCTGGGGCCACCCACCTGGAATATTGTATGTGAGCTGTGGGGAGCGGTTAACAGGGCCAGGTGACATTCTGCTGTTCTTCTCATTCTTTCAAACTCTGGCAGGTTACAGCCAGAGAACCACTTACCAGCCTGCATCTCTTTTGCTCTCAGACATCTTCAGATGGTCTAGAAAAATACATTTTTAAGAAGATTCAAGTGACTCAGCGTTAAGGATTTGGCAAAGCTTATGCAAGCAGCAGGACTCGGGACCCGATCCTGTGGATACTCAGGGCATTTTACAAAGCCCTGAGTACAGAGAGAGGCAAGAGAGGAGAGGCTATATTTATCCTGGTAGGCAACACCAGGGACATGAAAACAATTGACCCCTTTGTTTCTATTTCTCCCCACTTTTGCAACCCTGCCAGGCCTAATTTAGCATCTGTACTCACCTTCCCTGAAGGCAATGCAGTCTTTTACTTGGCTTGAAACTGTTTTCCCAGAAACCCATATGTCAGCTGGCATAGGGAGAGATTTCTTGGAGAATGGGTGTGCAAGCTGGGTTCTGTGGTTCCTTCGTTTTTCTGCTGCTCCGGGTGTACCTCAGGGGACTAGCAGCCTGATGAATGCATTGTTCTGAAATGTCAAAAGGACCTCTGGGCACAAAGTCTTGCGTCCTTCAGAACCACCCAACTCATGCAAAAGCAAGAGAGGTGCAGCCATAGGAAAAATGTCAAGCTGGGACTGAATAGCTGCGAGCATCATTGCCACCAGTAAACAGGATCACTTATCTGACCGGGGTAAAATGAATGCTAAAAATACACGGTGCCCATCCACTTCTCCCATTCAGTATTGCAACCCAGCTGCCGAGCCAGGGAGTTTTGTCTGCGTTTGTGACACAGCCTGCGTTAAAAAATAATAATAAATAAATAAATAAATAAATAAATCAGGGAACATACAGTAGATGCATTTTACTGCCGGAGTGGAACTTCACAATCCTACCAGGGGACCTTTTTGTAATGTTTGTAATGTGCTGCTATCGTGCTTTAGCAAAGAAAAATGTCACTGCTGGGCTTTATTTTTAACAGGCTTTTTTAACATCAATTAATGCAAGCAAATGTAGTGAAGCAGATCTTACTTTTTATTTATATTTGGGTGAAAGCAGTGAGGGGGCTTGGGGGAACAGCATGCATGGGCAGGGGGTGGAGGGGACAGAAAGGGAGTTTCTTCTGCAGTTCCACAGCAAAGGTGTGGGGTTTTTTTTTAAAGGTATGTAAATGGAAATGGGCACCCAGCTTGCACTGGCAGCCACTGGGGTTGAGGAATCAAGCTGCCTTTGAATGTGTCATTCATGTTGCGTCTTAAAAAAATATGTTACAAAACATGCAACCTAAGTTAACCAACATGAAAGACCATATGCTCCATCGGTGTTCACTTGGCTGGAATTATAAGAGGTAAAATGATCACGTTGCCCTGAGAAGTGACATTTGTTTCTTACTGCATGAACCCTATAAGAGTTGCATCATATTATATTTCCCTCATGCCTGAAACCATTATATTTGTAGTGCTTGCTAGCTTGCTCCTGTTTCTCTAACACAAATGCAAACACACATGGAGGATTGTAGGCAAACTCTTCCCTTACGACATTGATTTGTTTTGTACTGCTGGGAAGAGAGATTACTGCAAACCTTGGCCATGCAACATGCACTTCTTTCGTGTGGGCCTTTCATGGAATTAAAGGTGAAAGGTACCTGTTATTTGGCAGGTATTTTTGACTTACCATGATGTGACAGAGTTTTGATCCAGGCACAGGGGGCACAGAAGGTGTCATTCAGAGATAATGTATTGTACATGATGTAATATCTTACCAACACAGTGAACCAAGGGCAAAGCAACAACTTTAATTTGGAATTTTCCTGCTATTTCCACTTTCTACTGAGACCTTCAGAGTGGTTTATTTTCCGAGAAACACTGGTGTTTTGGTATGTCGGCCAACTTTCTGTTTGCAATAGCTCACTTTCAAGTTGTTTTTTTCTCTTCATAGCCAGCTTGTTGTTATTTTATCTTTGGGGGGAGAGGAAGGGTGTGTCAGTCACATACATAAAATGTTGGAAAGAGAAGTGGGTTGGTAGATGGTTTGCAAGTATGTCTCTCAGTTCGGTTACCCCACCTCAGTTTGCTTGCTGCTCTGCAGGTATTCTTCATCAACTATTATTTTCAGGTCTGGTCTTTGCCTTCTGGTGCCCAGCCAAACTACAGAGGCTGCTTACCTTTTCCACTGTAGAATTTTCAAGGGTTTAACACAGCAAGTTTTCTTCTTCTCCACTACCATATCATATATCACGTCCAGCAATCAAACAAAAATGAACATCAACAAAATATGTTGCTTATTTGTGAAAGTGTCATGGGATCAAAAATCTACATGCTTCACTCTTAGCAATATGCATTACCAAATCTAACAGTGGGTTCTTGTATCAGAGTGATACACAGCATAGTGAGTTTGCCCTCTTGCTCTCCTCACCATCCCTTTTTCTTTTTTTTGACTTCTAAAATGCCCCTGTTTTTCCAAATATGACTAGAGAGGTAATACCCCTCTTTGACCTTATTTTCTGTTCTTCAAATCCTGCCTAGAGTTAAATCCCTCCACTCACCTCCAGGTTTAACGAGGTGAAGGAAGCAATTGAAGGGGCTGGGGGATATAGTCTATCTGCTTTGCATCTTTGCATCTTGGATGCTTGTTTTCCCCTCTCTGTTTGGAGAAAGACTGACAAGCAAGGATGCCTGTCGGTAAGTACTTACTGTCAGTAAATACAGACACTTGCCGCCTGCCAGGTTTGTGATGAAGGCACTTGGTTTTAAACAGCGTCAGGGATTCCAAAGGATGGCCCTCAGGCTTTCAAAAAGAAAAGACCAGGGAAGTTCAGTTGTACAATTGAACAATGTGTACAATTCTCTTTAAAAATACTTTTATTTCTTAATATCATCAAGAGGTTGATGTTAATGGAAACAAAATCCTGTGGAGCTTGCCTTCGTTACATAATCAGGGTACAAAATATTTAAAATTTTAAATGGTAGTGTAAATGAACCTGTTCAGGTCTTGGACAAATTGTCATAAAGTTCAGAAATTAAAAATTTGCCCTAAGTAAAGATGCCCACAGGATCTTTCTAATTCCACATGATAGCTGTAGAAATATTTTACCTTTTTTTTTTTTTGCAAGCAGTAATGCCTGGGATTGCTCTGTAAAAGGGATGGCTGTCTTCCTGGGAGTCTTCTTTTCCCTGACTGTGAAAAAAAAAAAATGGGTCCCGCAAATACTTTGTGTGTCTCCTTCCATTTCTTCTGCTTATTCTTCAACTGTGTCAATAGTATGTGTGGATAAATAAAATATCAAGAATGCTGATATCATCTTCCTTTTCCCCTTTCCCTCCTCTAACTTATAATAATGTGGGGCAAAGGTCTACCTAACATAACACAGTTACGATAACTAGTACATTTGTGTTTCTGCTATGATGAGAGGTCTGCTGTAGTGAGACTCATCCACTGTTGCTGCTTCTTCTCACCAGTGTTAATTATTCTTCAGGCTCGTGTAGCGTGCGTATGGAAACACAAAATAAGCGATCAGGGAGTAGGATATTTTTGGTTTTATTGTTGTAATCAGTGACACTTCCACTCTGACACAAACTCACAGCGCAACACTCCTGATCTGTAATGAGGTTGTGTCCCAGGATGTGTATTAAAAGCACTAAAACAGTCCCTTGCTTATTCAAAGCCTCATTTATCTGAATTAATTTTCTGTCCCCCATTTCATTTGGGTAAATTAGGTTTCACAGTTTCACATTTGATCACAAGTCTCACAATGGTCAGTGCTTCTTTTCACCCTGAGCCCCTGAAATGACACTACTGCATCAAAAATCTCAGTCCTTCATTATGAGAAGAAAATAAAATATTTGCTTTTGTTGTCACAGAGAAACAAAACCGCCTGAGGGGAAACTGCCCAAACTTGAATGCCCGGTGACAGAATTCAGGCGAACACTCAGTAAAATCTCATGATTTTAACCCGTTCTCCTGATTTTGCAGCACATGGCATTAATGCATTCGGTTTCGGCGACTGCGGGACACCTCGCACGTGTACCCACAGCAGGACCCTGCAGGGCTGGGCCGGGTCGGCTCCGGGGGGTGCAGCAGGAGCCCCGCAGTTTCGCAGGCAGGAGAGCACAGGTCCCCTGTGAGCGCGGACGGCTCACGGGCATCCCCGGGCGGGGATCAGGCCTCGGCACCCGCAGGCGGTTTTATTACAGGTGTCACTGCCAAAACGGGGCCTCTTCTGCCCTGTGCGCACCTCCCGGCCCAGCGAAAAGCTGGCTGGAGGCCGGCGCGGCCCTGGCAGCCGTGCAGAGGGTGCCCTGCGTGCCCCTGTGCCCACCGCCGAGGCGCTTCTTGTGGCGGGAGGCGAGGAAACGCCGGGGCACGGGGTCCCGTGACCGGGGAGCGGGACGCCGGCCGTCGCAGCCCCCGGCCTGCCGGGGCCCAGGCTCGGCTCCCCCGGCCGCATCTCCGGGACCGGCGGCTGGGCCGTAGCCGTGGGCCCGGGCGGAGCGGTGGGACTCCGGCCGAGGGCCGGGGCTCGGCAGCCTCTGTGGGGCAGCCGGGCAGCGGAGCCCAGCGCGGGGCCGCGCCCGGCCGCCTGCTCCCTGGCGTGAAGGGGACTGCCAGAAGCTGGGCCGGCTCCCGAAGAGGCGAGGTGTTCAGTAACCGCGTTTCAGGGAGGACGGCTGGGCGCGGGGGGGTGTGCGACAGAGAGGGCGAGCGGGAACCCGGGGCACTTGCCCAGACCCCCGGGGGGAAAGAAGGGGGTGAGAGAAACGCCGGCAAAGCCCCGCGTCCCTTGACCCCCCTCCTCCTGGCTCCTGCGAAGTGTGATTTGAATCCCCCTCCCTTTCTTGTTGGATCCCCCTTTTTTTCCTACCTCTCCTTATTCAAGTGGGCTGACATGCACATACCCGTGCACACTATGAAAACTCAGTGGGCCTTTTTGGAGAATATTTCAGCCAACAAATGCAGCCTTGTAAGTTATTTATTAGAGTATGTCTTAGTAAAAGGCTGATGCCTTCCAGTGGTCAGCCACCTCTCTCTTGCTGTTGCAAGCATATTTTTCATATTGCACTTCAGCTTTCCTCAGAGTTTTTAAAAGTGGTTTTTGGTTTTTCAGTGATGTTAATCACCTCGTAGTCATTTAATGTCAGGCCGCATTGTTCTCCAGCTCTGTAAGTTTTATTTAGAGAGGATATACACTGACCTGACAGCCTATACATTTATTTTTCTCATAATAGTGCTGTATTTTTTTCCTTTGGTAACATAGTTTGATGCCTTATACTTGTAACCTGCTGTTCTTTTTAATTGCTTATTGTTATTAATTATATAGTGGTAACATTGTTGGCTTGAGACATTTGGCTGTAAAAATACATCTATCACTGTTGCCATTGGAGCTGCACGAAATTACCCAACCTCTGTCTGGAAATGAATGCTTCTCTGCATTTCTTCAGTGAAATTTGAATGAGGATTAAATCGAGACTTTATTTGCCTCTTCAACCTCCAGCTAGGTTTCATGCTGTCATCCTGCTTCTGCGCACCAACCTCTTCTCCTCATATCAGCCTTTTCAGTATACACCCCCTTTTCCTCTTTGTTGCTGCTACTATGTCTGTTCTCCTTCCCCAACCAATCTTTGCCTGTCAAAGATACATCTCTTCAGCCAACTCTTCTCTGTTTCTTCGAATCTGTTGGTTTTCCCTCTTTTTCCCTGTTCATGTTCCTTTTCGTGTTCATGAACTTTGCCGTTCTGCTACCTGAAAGTTCACTGGAGAGGGGGGATGTTCTTAGGCACCACTCCTCAGTTGCTAGCATAGTGGGAAATGGTGTCTTTGCTTCAGTGAGGAATTAGGTTTGATGAAGAGTTGGAATATATCTGCAGAAGTGGCATTTAGAATTAAAAAAAAAGTGCCAACCCACAAAACATGTAACAAATAGAGGAAAAATAACTAATTGGCCCTCATTATTCTCTTATCCACAAACAAAGAACTTCTAATATAGAAGTCCCAACAGCTGTTGTTCAGCTCAGTGTGAAGTCTTAGTACCAGCAGAGAAAGTGGGAAGGAGAGTGGCGTAGGTTTAGAATGAAGTCTGGTCTGGTTTTTGATACATGAGCCCAAAGCTGCTTGCTTGCTTTATAGCAGGATCAAAGAGAGATGGGGAAAGGTTAGTGCAAATTAAAATTAAGCTTTCTCATGCTTTCCTAAATAAAACAGCAAACTAAGTCAGATGAGCAATATAAATAATACTTTATATTAAATGGAACTTTATAATTCTAATACATTGCTGTACAAGGAGATCTCCCCTAACTGGCAAAGCAGTTTGCTGGAGTGAAAAGAATCTAATTAAATGCCCAGTTATCAGTGTAGACCTGAGGGCCTTAATGGCCTGAACTGCTTCTTCCTCCCTGATTTTTCTGAGGGCTGGTGGGGAAGAGATGGAGGTTAAGAGGAAAGAAAGCAGGAAGCTGATACACCCCTAAATGAGGTTAAGAGCTGGATCAATATCGCAGCAATTGCCACTCATTTCAGTGTCCCTCACCTATGTAAGAAGATGCCAAACAATCTTTGACTTATATAATGCCACTCAGATTTGGAAAAAATTATCAAATGTATCTGATGTATTAGGAAATATGAGGAGCAGTGTTTTTTCTTCATGCTGTCAATTCAAATATCCAGTAATACAAGAAAGCTCTTCCCTTCCCTTCCCTTCCCTTCCCTTCCCTTTTCTCTTCTTTTTTTATCTTTCCTTTCCTTTCCTTTCCTTTCCTTTATTTTCCTTTCCTTTCCTTTCCTTTCCTTTCCTTTCCTTTCCTTTCCTTTCCTTTCCTTTCCTTTCCTTTCCTTTCCTTTCTTTCCTTTCTTTCCTTTCTTTCCTTTCTTTCCTTTCTTTCCTTTTTCTTTTCCTTTTTCTTTTCCTTTTCCCTTCTTTTCCCTTCTTTTCCCTTCTTTTCCTTTCTTCTTTTTTTTCCTTTCTTCTCTTTTCCTTTCTTCTCTTTTCCTTTCTTTTCTTCTTTTTTCTTCTCTTTTCTTCTCTTTGCTGTGCTATGCTATTCTTTTTTTTCCATTTTCCTTTTTTCCTCCCCTTCTTTTAAGAGTAAGCAGGCAAATCTATGTAGGTTGGATAAACGTCATTTCAGCATTTAGAGACTTTAACTCTGACCCTTTCTGTATACTCAGAACAAAAGAAATACCTGATGAGAGTTGTGTACAAAACATAATTTCTGCTGCTGTTCCACTGTGGTGTAGAATTAATATTGATGCTTTGATTGTTTCCATGCAAGAAGATGTTTTCCCAATAGCCTTAAATTTAGAACAGGTTGCATTCTTTTTATGCAACGTGAAATATCCTCTCCTAGTTTAACAATTTGTGTTTTCTTTGTGCAGTACTTTAAAGTAGATGTACTTGTGCTTTCACCAGTTCTGGTCCCAGATGGGTGGGCATTACTAGTAGGTATTTAACATCAATTAACAGAGAAAGCTGGTTCTCCAACCAGAAAGCAAGAGCAATAAAAACAATCTGTAGCCTACACAGTGAACAAAAATATTGAAATTAAATGAACAATGCTAAAAAAGCCAAAAGTTTTTACTTATATTTTACTGTTCTTGATTCTTCTGAATACAAGTGTGACATTTTTATTAGTTTTTTCCCCCTACGGTTTGATTAAATTGTTAATAACTACTTTGCTCAGGCAATCTCTGAGCCATTCAAATTGTAATTTTACTTTACTAGAGAAGGTTTGGTCCAAAAATTTTCTTCTCTCAGAAAGAAATAGGCTTTTTGCTCATGGAAGACAACAAAGAAAAACTCAATTCTGACCTTAGTGCTGACACTGTGTTCATAAAGATGGGCAGATTAAGCAGGGCCTGATTCTTCATCCACTTGAATTTAGTAAGAGTGTTTTCATTCTCTGTTCGGGGTAGAAAAGCAGACATTTAGCAGCTCTGGGGTTTGGTTTCTTTATCTGTAATATGCAGATAATAATCTGTATCTCACTGTGCAGTGTAAGGATGGAGGGCTTGCTCTCTCTGAGTTTGGCAGAATTTAGTCCCACAAAAAAGTCTAGACAAGAGTCTAGTAAGACAGAAGGCCTGCTCCCCTGAGCTAGTTACGCCAGCGTTTGAAGGATCAGTCTCCAAGTTTTTAATCAGTGAGCGCTAAGTGCTTTTTGAAAAGGTAAACGTTGAGCTGGATCATCTGTCTACAGATAACTCATACCACTCAGCTTATTCCTACTGGTTTAAATTTCTTTTTATATCCCATGGTAAAATTGTTTCCAAAATAAGCTCTATCACATGGGATTTTATTGCAATGATGGAGTGTAACCTTGTAATGTGTATAGCTACGTGATGCAACACAGACTTTTTTTTGATCAAATTTTAATACCTTTTCCTGGTGCAGTTACAGACAAGGAGTAGCAAATTATGCACGTCCCATCAGTTGGTGAATAGCCCTGTTGCTGAATTCCTGAACTCTCTCCTGGTAGCCAGTTGCCCAGAAAATGCTGTTCTTTGATGGAGAGGGCATTTGCTTCATTTAAATCTTTCTTACTTGAGCTGAAAACATGACAGTTATTAAGAAATAAACCCTGCCAGTTGCCTTTCTTTTATTTTCATCCAGCCTCACCGAAGCCAGACAATTCGTGGCTTTAATAGAACATACAAGGCACATGTGGTAAAGAAGAGTTCACCTTACAAGCAGCCAAAGTGAGTGCAACCAAGCAAAAAAGTGAACAGTTGGTGAAGTGAAATGCATCCCTTGCTTCAGACAAAAATACAGTGGAATGAAAGATGCAGTAGACTGGCTTTCCCTTAAGCAGATCTAATTTCAAAATCTGACCCTGGAGAGATGAACTTTTGCTTAATTGAGGAGGTGGATCCCAGCTCTTTGTCACTCCATCAGTCAGCACCCTTTGCTGTAGCTTTAGCAATACGCTGCAGAAGGCTGTCGGATTTATTCCCTGCGTGTTGAATAAGGCTTCCTGCCTGGTGCTGCTGGGAGCCAGCGCAGCCTGGCCTCAACAGCGCAGTGCATGTCCCGTCCTCTGCCTTCTAACGCTGGCCAGTGTCCTTCAAGGCAGAGTCATAGCCTGGTCTCAGCTTCCCCCTTGGGAGGCTACAGCTGTTGGTGACTCGAGAGTTTAGGATTATTCCTTGCATCTTGTCCACCTCCTTCCTCAGGCATGGGCGTAGCCTTGCGCAAAAATCATTCTGAACTGGAAAAAAACGGGAGAGACATTGCTCATGTTGCAGGCCTGATGGTGTCGAATCTCCCAGTCTCTAGCTAACATCATGATTTCAGTTACAGTGGCATTAAGAGTAAACACAGACCACCGTGCAGGCCTGCCTACACGAGCAGTAGCGTGTAGCACAACAGGGAAAGGTAGGAGAACAGTGGCGAGAGGGTGAGGGAATTCATTTCCTTCCCCACCCTGGCCCAATTCCAAACACGTGGTGATCTGCCCTAGACACTGCAGGAGAAACATGGGTGTACTCTGTCTTTCCATCCAATCCTCCATCCTGTCCCAACAGGACTGAACTGATAGTTAGGACTTTAAAAAGCCCCCTTTTTCCATGACAGGTTCTTCTCACTGCTGTAAATTCCAGCTGTATTTTTTTTTCCTGCTGCAAATTCTATCTGTATGCTTTGCCTTTACTATGTCTCCTTCTTTATCACTGTATTCCCATGCTTTTCATGTCAGCTTCCAAAATTAACACCCTGGTGGACAGTGTTTTTCATGGGGGGGGTTTGTGATACTGTTTGAGAAATTGAAAAATGACAGAAAAACTATTACAATCAGGGACAAATTACGAACGTGGTGCTGAAGACTTCAGGTGCTGTTTCATTTCAGCCTCCAGGCTTGGAAGAGGTATTGTGTGTTCCTTAGCAGGTGAGGAGATGTGTCACACACTTCCTCACCATAGTGGGCCCTTACGACCAAATTTTGAGCAAGAATGAAATTGTCTGTTGTGGCACAGAGAGACTGATGAGTGTGTGCATGTACGGCCGGTAGAATTAAAAAGATGCAAACACAGCAGTGCAAGCTAGGAAGCACGGATGGCTGTATACTCTGCAAACTGTAGTGTTGTACGGTGTATTTTGTCCTTTCCCAGTTTTCAGTGTGACATGCTGTAGCCGAGGGGTTAGCTGTCATCCATGGCATTCCTTCCTTACTCCTCAGATCTCTGGCTTATAAATGTGTGCTGCAAAATTAACTCGGGGAAGAGTGGAAGCAACGTGAAGGAGGAGAAATTGGTTTAGGGGCATGGTTTCCTTGGTAAAAGAAATTGTAAAGAAAACACATTGAATGTGAGAGCTGTGCATGCTTTAGATCTGAAAAAAATAACAGGGACTGCAGGCCATTTCATTCCTGTGCTGTGTGTGGAGGGCAGAGTTTACTTCTTAGCAGATGCTTTTAAGCATGGACTCTGCCTTGTGATGATTTACCAGGAGAACACCATCATCTTTGGACCTTTGCCTATAGATTTATTCAGAGTAAAAGGCAGAAGGATCCTTCTGGACAATCTCAAGGGTGAATGAGAGAAAGAGTTACTTATAAACTGTTACAAATTGGTACTCAGTAATGGCTGTAGTGTTGATCAGACAATATAAGAGGGCCCCCAGTGGTTACCAACTTAACAGCTGCATGTAAGTCAGCCAGTGAACATTTGCTTGTAGCTGCTCTAGTTTTGTTTTTATTGAAGAGCAAGAAGCATAAACGTGGGACACACAGTCTAGAGGCTACTTAAAGGGTTTCACTTGTTTAAAGTGTATATTGAAATCCTAGGGCCTTCCGTGAAATGAAGAAGTTGTGCGTTGAGTTGGTAACACAAATTGGGCCAGGTCATCCAAAGCAGTACCTCAGCTGGGGGTGCAGGTGGACGGACCTCACCTGCCGTACAAGTTACTCAGTAACTCCGCAGCGTGGGTAGCTGGTGCAAAGACAGAGGATCCCCAAATGTGAGTATATGCTCAGCAAGAAGACTGATTTTGTTTGCTTTTGTAGCTGGTTATCAAGTTAGTTGCTGAGGTAATGGGCTGATCCTCAATTAAACTCTACCTACCGCCACTGAAACATTTAATATTTGTGTAAATATCAAACATTTATATGAATATTGAATGCATTTATTTAGAATTGATTGATGTTTACATTTTCCCACTATCTGAATAAAGATTACAAATGGAAAGTAATTTACTTATGCAGAAATTCTGCATACATCAAACTTACTTGTCTACCAGAAGCGGGTAAACCATCCTCATCCATGTTGCGAGGTCTTAACCATGTCCAAACTCATATCCTAACCATGTAAGGGCAACAGTAAGCAGCAGTTCTGTGCTGTACAGTGGGTACTTTGTTCTTGCCTTCCTTATGGAGTTGTTGGATCCATAATGTGAAGGACATGCTGACTTGTTTTACGACGTACCACATCAGGGAATGCAGCGCATGGTTTTCTGTTAGATTTGGAAAAGTGCAGGCTTTATATTAAAGGCTCATTTCTTTTTCATCGTTCAGCTAACTCATTTGCACTGTAATGTACTTTCATATTCCTCCTCCTGATAGTTGCTGCTTTTATACCTATTTTGCAAGCCATATTTTTAGTCTAATCCATACAGCAGTTGTCTAAAATTCCATAGCATTGCTTATTTCTTACCTATAACTCTTAATAAAAAATAGGGCTGTGCCAACCTATTATATCCTTAATAGAATATTCTAATGGTTATTAAATCAATTGACTCTGAATCTCACTTTAATAAATGAGTCAGACAGTATTTTCCAATTACTGTCAGCCACCACCTTTCCAAAGAGCAGATTATTTTGACTGAATTTTTTAAAGCTGTTCAGCACTTTTTTTTCTTTTTTTTTTTCTTTTTTTTCCCTGAGTAAGAGCAAAGAGCAGTACCTCTGTTCTGCAGGAAAGGAGAGCCTCTTGGACTGTATCTGACACTCCACTCCATTTCAGATTTATCCCAAATGGAAACTGAAAATGTGACATTTCACCAGCCCTTTATTTATTAATGATATCATACTTTGCACTTCCATAGCACCCCATCAAATTGTTTGCTAAACATGAAGAGCTAGACAGGGGCCAGTGTGTAAACAGAGCCTTTTCCATCCTCTTTCCACATCTGGCACCTTTGCAAGAGCTGCCATATCCTGACTCTTTCATGCCAGTGGGAGATAAAATGCTGGCCGTGCTTTTAAATTCTCTATGGAGAGCAGAGCAGGGACAAAGCCTTGTTCATCAGCCTTCTGCAGTGCTGTGTGACCCAATCAAGCAGGCAGTTGTGTGCCCAGACATGTTATCTTAAACCTTTCCAAAGGCAGATGGCAGTGATTCTGGGTCTTCTGTGTATGGTAGATAGTCCTGGACTCTTCTCCAGCTTCACTGTCCCAGTTGTATTAAAAGTCTTAGGGGTTACTAGTTAGGTCAGACTATTAAAAGTAGAAATTAAAAATTAACACCTCTTCGTTAGAGATGGGTAGTCTGAGAAACACAGTCCATACTGTCATGCCCAAGGTGATAAGAGTAAGTCAGTGTCGGAGTCTGGAATGGAACCCAGCACTCCTGGCTCGTCTGCCAATAGTGTAACCTTATCAGTCTCCCTTAAATTTAAATCATGCTGGTCTCATGTTCCTGAATTCAAGGACTGGAACCTTGCCCTTTGTTCCAAGGATGTAGCACAGAGCTGGTGATGTGCACAAAATTGGTGAAAAAGAGTGTGAGGGGAGGGATTTGTAACTCCCTGAACAGTGGGACTTAGGAAAAAAAATATTCTCTTATACAAATGTAGTCATATTTTAAATGCGGTCTTTAGAACTAGGAGACTAAAAACATTTTATTTTTAAGGGAAAGCTTAGATTCTGCACAAATTGATGTCTCTTGCCTGGGGAAGTTTCCTATCTGCTCCAGGCAAGTGGGTGAGGGGATTTTTCAGACCCTGTTTATAAGCCTTTAGGAAAATCAGATTTGCAACATACAGTAATCAAAGTGGTTTTGATGTTTGTGACCAGGAGATCACCTCGGATCTGAATGACATGGGAAATACAATAGGGTCACATTTAATGGCGTTCAGTTCTTCTTGAACAAGTACAAATACTGTGTAACTAAAATTGGTTTTGCTTCAGCATCAGGAGTGCATGCCTTTCTTCCTACTTTTTCCTCATTAGCTAAGGTAATGGAAAGAGAAAAAAACCTTCTCTGTCTTCTGTAGCTCCATATAAAAATATTTCTTTTTAGGAAGTCTTTCTCCCTTGGAATGTTTGAAGAACTCCCCGTTCACTGTTCCCATGCTCAAGAGTGATTAGCGTGGTTCATTTACACTTTGCCAACAGTAACTCTGTGATACGAGAATTGGCATCGATTATCTTCACCTTGATATGTGGAAGATCCTGAAACGGAGCTTCCTTTGTCCTAATTGCTTTGACTGTGTGTATCAGCACAAACAGTTTGATGAAGGAACTTCACCCTACAGGCTTTCTAGCCCATAACTACCCTTTGTGGGGACTTGCACCTTCTTCAGAACTCTGGTAATGACCACGGCAAGGATCTCGATGTAGGAGAAATAGTCTGGTCACGTGTGGCAGTCTGTACATTCCTTGTAATTGGTTTGCAAGCTCAGGGAAGAAGAGGCATTTATATATGGTTTGTTGAGCCTTCCTTCTCTTTTCAGTACGCTGTTCTGCAGCTTTACCCACAGCTGTGGGTTGCTGCCTGTTGGGAGAGCGCAGTGTACAGCCTGCCTTGCAGGATGCGGCCATCTCTATTAGATGTACAGACTGGTGCATGCCAGGTTCTTTTCCCTTATGCTCTCCTTGACGGTGCTTGAGTGGGCCATACTTGTCTTCTCTCAGCAGCAGCAAAAGCAAAACACACTGGAAGGGTCTGTGGTGGTGGAAAACCCCAAATCCCAGGCAACTCTTGAGAATCCACTAAAATTTTCCGTACTAAGAGAATAGTTGGCATATACTTGATAAATGGTTGCTAATTTATCTATGAAGAGTTACAAAAGGTGTCACCTACCTGATGAGAACATGTTACCTAGCCCTAATCTGCCCTTGTGAGTCTTTTGCACAGAGGATGTTCAGCCAGCGGTACCTGACTGCCAGTGTGACTGGCTGGCTGGGACACCTACATCCACAGCCTGTGCTCCGCTGCCTCGACGTTTTAGTCTCTGCAGAGAGGCCATGGTGGCAAAACAGCAAAGACTGACCTGAGCCTTTGTCTTGAGTTTGTACTGATGGCCGTCCTCAGCAGATCTTAAGTTGGTGCCTGGTCAGGTGGGCTGGGACTCAAAAGCAGCGAAGTTCTTCTGTCTGGTATGGGTAACAGAGACGGGCATCTCAGCAGCAGTAGTCCATGAGCACAGGATTGCCGGGACCACTGACCTTTTTCATCTGACTCCCAGAGAAGGCCTGCCATTTCACACCCCTCTGACAGCTCTTCAGCGTGTGGAGCTGGGCAGGATCATTGCTTTAATGAAGGGTTGGGCAGAGGACAAAGGGAAGTCTGCGGTTTGCTGTGTGAGCACACGGGCAACACTCGGCCATGTTTGTCTATACCCGTGGCACCACTCTGTTGGTGCCAAGACTGACAGGAAGACAGGAGAGTTAAAAAAATGGCCACATGCCAGTGTGTCCATTTTAAAGAGCCAAAATGGGGTCCTACATTCCTCTTGCAGTCGTGATGTGAAAAACACGGTTTTACGATGAAAGGCAATGAAGACACTGTATATATGAATGTTATGAGAGCTAGCTCATAGTGGAGAGAGAGCTCCTCGGTTAAGGACTGCTGTCAGGGCAGGAATTTTTGCAGTCATATAATTGTAGAATCATAGAATGGTTTGGGTTGGAAGGGACCTTAAAGATCATCTAGTTCCAACCCCCCTGCCATGGGCAGGGACACCTTTCCACTAGACCAGGTTGCTCAAAGACTCATCCAACCTGGCCTTAAACACTTCCAGGGAGGGGGCATCCACAGCTTCTCTGGGCAACGTGTTCCAGTGTCTCACCACCCTCACAGTAAAGAATTTCTTCCTAACATCTAATCTAAATCTACCCTCTTTCAGTTTAAAACCGTTCTTCCTCGTCCTATTACTACATGCCCTTGTAAAAAGCCCCTCTCCTTCTTTCCTGTAAGCCCCCTTCAGGTACTGGAAGGCTGCTATACGGTCTCCCTGGAGCCTTCTCTTCTCCAGGCTGAACAGCCCCAACTCTCTCAGCCTGTCTTCATAGGAGAGGTGCTCCAGCCCTCTGATCATCTTTGTGTCCCTCCTCTGGACTCATTCCAACAGCTCCACATCCTCCTTATGTTGGGGGCCCCAGAGCTGAATGCAGTACTCCAGGTGGGGTCTCACAAGAGTGGAGCAGAGGGGCAGTATCACCTCCCTCAACCTGCTGGCCACGCTTCTTTCGATGCAGCCCAGGATATGGTTGGCCGCCTGGGCTGCAAGCACACACTGCCGGCTCATGTTGAGCTCCTCGTCTCTGCCCAGCCTGGATTTGTGCTTGGGATTGCCCCAACCCACATGCAGGACCTTGCACTTGGCCTTGTTGAACTTCATGCGATTTGCACAGGCTCAGCTCTCAAGCCTGTCAAGGTCCCTCTGGATGGCAGTCGGTGTATTTTTACCAGCCTACTCCAAAGGATTTGCCCCACCACCCCACCCCAATTTTGTGTAAATCTTTTGGCTTTGTTGGTTTTCATCTGCCCCTTACCTTTTCATTATAAAGAGCTCTGACATCTCGTAGAAAACCACACAGCAGTAGTTTTCAGTAGTCCCACCTGCAGAACAGCCACCACCGCCGGGCTTAGCTTGTGCTTTCTAAAGCCCACAAATTCCCACCCTTTGCTAAAGATGTTATGACTTACGAGACGGCTAAATTTAGCTTTCGGACTAACGAGAAGTGGAAGCTGAGGGCTACCATCGAAATTTTTTCAATTCTGATAAGTTACTAAGATCATTTTGAGAGGACATGTGGCCCCACTCAGCTACACAAGCACCGCGTCATATTTCCTTTACATCGGTGGGGAGGATTGTTGTGTGCAGTACAAAACGTTGTCGCCGCTGTCACCGTCTGCAGCAACTCCCAACTGGGAATGTCCGTCATGACGGTCACTAATCGCTGCAGGCAGCACTCTGTTCGGCAGGAGGGAGGTAGGCAGCCTGGTGTTCAGGTGTCGGGGGCGGGCAGGGCGCTCTCCTAAATCACGCCTTTTCACCTGAGAAAGGGTAGGGAGCCGTGCCAGTCACCAAGCGTTTTATTCCCACTTGATTTTTAATAATCAGATACGGTATTTACCTGCGAGATCAATGCTACTCATGTAGCACACTGGTGACATGCAGAAGGACCTTTTCTAAGCGGCGCTGTGGGAATTGAGGCCTCTGCAGCAGGGCTGGAAGCCACTTCTTACCTAGCAACTGTTTCTAAGTAGGACAGCCGTTGACTGCCCTCATGGCAGAGTGGATGAATCCTGCAGCACCCTCAGGAAGGGAACCTGGTGCCAGGCACCAGCCAGCCTTCGGAGGACAATGGAAGGAAGCGGAGGAACAGGCAGCGGGGAGCGGGAAGGGTTTTAAAGCCGCAGGACCTTGACAGGAAAGCTGCTTCAGGGGACGCCAGGGACTTTTCTGAGCTGTTAAGAGGAGAAGTGCAAATAAAGGGAAAAAATCTAGGATTGTCAGAAAGGGAGCTGGGAAATCCTGCGGCTTGCAAAAGGTTTCACTTACGCCTCTGGGACTGGAAACGTGGAGCAGGAGTGATGTGAGGGTATAAACTACCCTCCCCTCTCACGCTGGTTATGAGAAACTCCACGTCAGCCAGAGTGCCAAAAATGTGTGCGTTACAGTCCTTACCCGTGGTAGACGAGATGATGTGTGATCAGCATTAAATTCCTCACGTGCTATTTTGCAAAGGTACTTGGTTGTGACTGGGTGACTCGGCTAAGAGATGATGTTTCTGGTCCCACTCATCATTTCCTACTGAAGTCTAATGCTCTGCATTCCTGTGCAGTGCTAATTGTATGTGGAAAATCTGTGCTTTTAATGCCCAGTTAAGCTTTGTACATTCTGAAACCTACCAGGTAAGAGAACACTTTAGCAGCTGTAGGTGCTGAGGGACATCCAGTTTCCTGAGCTTAGGAAAACAAAAAGTCTCTTCAGTTCATAGGTTGTGTTGGACTTGTTCTTTGGTAAGGGCTGTGGTGAATTTAACTTTTCCTTTGCTTTCTCCCGCAGATGAAGGACTGAACCATGAATGCAAACTCTGCAATCAGACGTTCGACTCTCCTGCCAAACTTCAGTGCCACCTGATAGAGCACAGCTTTGAAGGCATGGGGGGCACCTTCAAATGTCCAGTGTGCTTTACAGGTAGGAGGCGATCACTGCTTGTCCCAGTCGTGCCCTTAGCTTGCGCATGCAGAACTCCACTCCACTTACAACTGTCTCATGTGCTGGCTTTAGGTCAGTTTTAGGAGGGAATATTACATTTGTGCTTATTAGTAATATTCATTAGAAATCGTTTAGAAAGCTGAGCTGCTTGGAAGGTCAGGCATCCATCTGTAAGGACTGCATTTCAAGTTCTTCTATTGGAAGTTTGAGTTTCTTATGATTACAGAAGTGATAGTCTGTTACCTTCCATGGTATCGCATTCATCACCTTCATGTTCCAAACTTGCCGAGGTTAAAACTGCCCATAAATTTGTACTTTAAAGCTACAGATATTTCATCTAAAATGATATAACTCGGAGCAGAACTTGGCCCCACGGGCAAGGGCTACTAGGCATAGCCTGTGCAGCAACATTCACCTCTGATCGGGTAAGAAAGCCCGCTTGCGTGTGTTTGTTGGCTTGTGGTGAGAAGAAACACCCTTGTAATGTGCTTTAGAAGGCAAACCATGCTGTCTTGCCACAAGTCAAGTTCTGCTCTCCCCTGACACAAGTCCAAGTGTGGAATAATCCTCCCCAAGTCAGTGGTGTTATTCAGTAGTAAAACCCAAGTGAGAGAATAACTTGACCCAGTAGGGCTAAGCACTGCAATGTTTGGGCCATAATGAGGAACAGAAAAATGCTGTTGTTGGAAATGAAACACATTAAAAGGATGCCTACAGAGTTGTTGTGAGGTTTTTTAAGGACTTCTTAATAGAACATTTCATGAAATGATAACCTAAAACATAAGCGTTAATATGTAGCTTACATGCCCAATTTTGCTTTACAAGATGAAAATCAAAGATAATCACAAACATGACAAAACACACTTTGGGTATTCTTGCAACAATGGCTTGCTAATTCTGGAAGCCATTCAAGGTTTCTGTTCTCCATTAATGGGAGTGAAGGATTTTCATTGATAGGCAAATAGACCCTTTAATACCTTCATTTTACTTCTCTTTGTTTGGCAGCTCCCCTCCCAATAAAACCTAAGTGTGCACTACAGAGGAAAATTAAAGTTGAATTTTTCATCTCTCAGATACAGTGGCTGGTGGTGATTATTACCTCACTGTGTTCAGGTTTCACACATTTCTGTGGGTTATAAAATTAAAAAAATACATAGTTCATCTTTCACTGCACAGCTTGTCATAGTAATGTCTGAGCATGTATAGTACTGCCGTAAACAGTTTGCCTGTTAGGCATCTCCGTTCAATAACTCTTTCAGTTAGGTGTTTCTTTTGTTTTTTGGTTTCATTACTGATTCTGCTTATTTTTTTCCCTTGCCTTTGTGTGCACGTTATGAGGTGATCTTTTTTTTAAATGTAATGCCATGGGTCTTGAATTTCCAAGTTAGAGGGAGTTGTAAATGAAATACTTGCGTATGTAAGGAGTACCCGCTGATGGTTCTCCTTGTGAGCAAGATCCCTGATAAAACTAATCCTTTAATGTTTGAGCCAGTAGCCTTGTAAAATGTGTTAAAGAGTGTGGAGATAAGTCGATTCCAATCTGTGTGAAACACTCTTTCCTTTTTGCTGATGGGGTAAATAGACACCGAGCATTAATCATAAACAATGGTGTTTTATTAGCAATATGCCATTAAAGTATTTCAGCATGTCTTGCTAGAATATTAACAAGAAGTAAAAATCACCAATATAAGTTTTATATGGAAAATGGAATCTGATCTTTTTTTTTTCAGGGTAATGAGAAATGTGATTAAAATGTATGACTCAGAAGAACAATATTCTGATGGTTTTTGTTGCCTTGCAATTAGAATACTTTTAATGATTAGGAGTGGGGTCAAAGTCAAATGCCAGCATCTTTAATAAATCCTTTCCCTGCCTATACAGATTAATATTGTAGATGCAAACTTTTTTAGGTCACAGTGCACCAGGCATCCATCAGAAGTCAGTGCTGCCAACCCAAACACTGCCTCTGGCATATACAATTTAATTATTAATAGTATGTCTCCTAGGTAAACTGTTACGCAGTCTTAGGGCCTTGTTTTGTAGTCATTAAAATTGAACATGTTTATATTATTGAAACCCTTGCATTCAGTGTGTAGGCAGAGTTGATCTTAAAGTATCCAAAGAGAATTTACCTGCAGTTCTGTTTCACATTTATAGACATTGCCCCAGTGTAGCTGTGGGATATAATTTTTAGCATTAGCACATTTAAATACAGAGCTGTTTGTTAGCTTTAACTTTAGGCACACAGAGTAAACAGGACTTTGGCATCAATGCTTTTCAAACCTGTTGGTTGCTAGGAAATAAGTTTTGTGTGTATTCAATCAAAGCACATTAAGCATGAAGAAAGAATTCTGAACAGAAAATGGCATTTTCAAATTCTTTAAATTTGAAATCTTCATTGGTTGTCCTGTTAGGGTCTTTTGTTTTGTTTTGTTTTAAAACCAGGCATCTGTTTCAATTCATTCATTTTAGAAGAAGGATCACACTTTGTAGATAGATAGCGGTGTTTGGTACCCATTATAGCAACAGTGTAATGTGAAAGCAGAGTGCGCCAACCTAATTTTACCTCTTGGAATTGCTGAGTGTTAATGGGAAATTGTTCATAAAAACCTCTTCACTTGCAATATGAAATAATGAAAAGCTTGTTGTTTGTCTAATATTCCAGTGTTTGTCCAAGCAAACAAGTTGCAGCAGCATATTTTCTCAGCCCATGGACAAGAAGACAAGATCTACGACTGCACACAGTGTCCACAGAAGTTCTTCTTCCAAACAGAGCTGCAGGTACCACACTTGTTACCTGGTTATAATAGCATTATGTATTTGATGATAGCTGATTTCAAAGCTTTGCTTGCCGTGACCTCTTCTGATACTTGCTTATCATCAGGATAGGGATGAGAGAAGGACAAGAGAAACTGCAGGTGATTCAACCCATGCTGCTTCAAAAAAGTGCTATCAGAAAGCCACCTGATACAGACCTGCATTTTGTGAGCCACCTTTGGATTCTTGCTCTGTAGGTTGTTGTAGCTCAAAATGTTCTTGAGGAGAGAGAAATGAACATCCCATTTTTCAATTTGATATCCATAAAACATTTACTCAAGCAGTGAAATGAAAAATAAGTGTATTCTTTTGTCTCTAAATGTGAAAAGCTAAGCACTGAAGTAGGAGTGTAGAGATAGGTGGAGGGGGGAAGTAGACAGAATTTATCTTGGTTTACCTGGTGGCCATTTCCCATAAACACTAACTTGGTGGGGGAAAAAAATAATAGAGTCAAAAGAATGGTACACTGTCTTCTTATGTGCTGTTCTCAGACTTGTAATGATACTGTTTACTAATGATAAACAAAACAACAAAGAGGAAGAAATAAATGTTGAACAAGATGTTGGACATCCATAAATCCATGGGCCCTGATGGGATGCATCCGCGGGTGCTGAGGGAGCTGGCGGAAGTCATTGCTAGGCCACTCTCCATCATCTTTGCTAAGTCGTGGGCAACGGGAGAGGTGCCTGAGGACTGGAGGAAAGCGAATGTCACTCCAGTCTTCAAAAAGGGCAAGAAGGAGGACCCAGGTAACTATAGACCGGTCAGCCTCACCTCCATCCCCGGAAAGGTGATGGAACGACTTGTCCTTGGTGCTGTCTCTAGGCACATCAAGGATAGGGGGATCATTAGGGGCACTCAGCATGGCTTCACCAAGGGGAAGTCATGCTTAACCAACCTGATGGCCTTTTATGAGGACATAACCCGGTGGATAGATGATGGTAAAGCTGTGGATGTGGTCTATCTCGATTTCAGTAAAGCGTTTGACACGGTCTCCCACAGCATCCTCGCAGCTAAACTGAGGAAGTGTGGTCTGGATGATCGGGTAGTGAGGTGGATTGTGAAGTGGCTGAAGGAAAGAAGCCAGAGAGTGGTGGTCAATGGGACAGAGTCCAGTTGGAGGCCTGTGTCTAGTGGAGTCCCTCAAGGGTCGGTACTGGGACCAGTACTATTCAATATATTCATTAATGACTTGGATGAGGGAATAGAGTGCACTGTCAGCAAGTTCGCTGATGACACAAAACTGGGAGGAGTGGCTGACACACCGGAAGGCTGCGCAGCCATTCAGAGAGACCTGGACAGGCTGGAGAGTTGGGCGGGGAGAAATTTAGTGAAATATAACAAGGGCAAGTGTAAAGTCCTGCACCTGGGCAAGAACAACCCCAGGTATGAGTACAAGTTGGGGGCAGAGCTGTTGGAGAGCAGCATAGGGGAAAGGGACCTGGGGGTCCTAGTGGACAGCAGGATGACCATGAGCCAGCAATGTGCCCTTGTGGCCAAGAAGGCCAATGGCATCCTGGGGTGTATTAGAAGGGGTATGGTTAGTAGGTCAAGAGAGGTTCTCCTCCCCCTCTACTCTGCCCTGGTGAGGCCGCATCTGGAATATTGTGTCCAGTTCTGGGCCCCTCAGTTCAAGAAGGACAGGGAACTGCTAGAGAGAGTCCAGCACAGAGCCACGAAGATGATTAAGGGAGTGGAACGTCTCCCTTATGAGGAGAGGCTGAGGGAGCTGGGTCTCTTTAGCTTGGAGAGGAGGAGACTGAGGGGTGACCTCATTAATGTTTATAAATATGCAAAGGGCAAGTGTCATGAGGATGGAGCCAGGCTCTTCTCAGTGACATCCCTTGACAGGACAAGGGGCAATGGGTGCAAGCTGGAACACAGGAGGTTTCCACATAAATATGAGGAAAAACTTCTTTACGGTGAGGGTGACCGAACACTGGAACAGGCTGCTCAGAGAGGTTGTGGAGTCTCCTTCTCTGGAGACATTCAAAACCCACCTGGACGCGTTCCTGTGTGATATGGTCTAGGTAATCCTGCTCTGGCAGGGGGATTGGACTAGATGATCTTTTGAGGTCCCTTCCAATCCCTAACGTTCTGTGATTCTGTGATTCTGTGAAGATCTGAACACTATTTTGGATTAAGGGATTATTTACTATGTATTAACATCCTGCGCTACTTGTCTTGCAGTGAGAAGTGGTGTTGTGTTATCCCTGATGTGATGTTAAACTTTGAGACAGCAGCAGAAGATTGTTTCTAAATTATTTTAGTTTACATTTAAGTATTAGGATAGATTGACAGAGGAAAAAATTTCAGTGTCTCTGTAGGTCTATAGGGATGGAACAAGGAGAAGTATTTGTACATTAGGGCCTTTTCTACACTGTCCGCCATGTGATTTTCATTTGGAATGAAGACATTTTTCAGCACTTCAGGTTTTTCAGGGTCCCCATCTCTAAGTCCTTTAACTGAGGTGTCCACAATTAATTTTGCTTTGGACCAGAGCTGGGTTTCATCTCATCAACAGAGGCAAAAGGCTAGTGAGCAATGTGCACACATATGCCCATTTAGTATTTCACTTACTGAAAGTTTTACATGCTGAAAACCTGATCTTAATGTTTGGCATGATGATATGAAATATTTCTTTGGAGAAAAAAAAGAAATCAGAGTGTTTAAACCATGCATGAATTCATTGTGTGAGAGACTGGTATTCATATCGATTGCACTGCATTTTCTCTTTCCTAATTTCTTTCTGCGTGAAAACAATATGGAATAAAGCCTTTCTGATAGCCTTCCCTACCTCTTTCTCAGTGGACCCCTAGGTCGTGGGAGCTCCTGAAGTACCTGCAGTACCATACCTGTTACACTCCAAGGTGCCTGTGCTGTGTCTCTCTACTGTTTTTAATAGATCCAAATCTGTGTCAGTTACTGTCCACAGTGGGTATTGTATGCAAGCTCTGACCCAAAGTGGAAGAGGAGGACAAAGAAAATTGAAAGTCGGACATTTAGGGAAAAAGTCAATCATACATAGTGATGGACAGGAAGAGGCAAGATTGAGTTTTGAAGTCAGAAAATTCTGGATTGTGTAGAAAGTTATAGGACTTGTGGGAAAAATAAAGGAGAAAGTGAGTGGAATGAGAAAAGGACAGAAACTAATTTTGTTGTATGTGTTTCTTTCACAGCATGTTTTTTGTAGAATCATTTTCTTTGTTTTTTTTGGTCAAAATACTTTTTGGATTTTTTTGCAAATTGTTTCCAATAAGGTGAAACTGCTTTTCTAGGAAAAAATATTAAATTTTAAATATTTTTGGCTTACTGATTTTCACAAATTCTGTTGTTCATCACTGATTTATCAAAATCCAATGGGGAAGTAGGGAGAAGTAGGGACATTAGCAGTTTCTGGAAAGAGAAAAGAGAGGTTGTTAGGGAAGGAAGACCAAAAGGAAAAAAAAAAAAACTCAGCAAGAGAGAGGGTGCAGGTATGCAAAAGGTAATTATGAAAAGAAAGAAATGGGAACAAGAGGATAGAAGCAGAATTCATACTGGATTTTAAAAAGGCAGAATAGGTAACTGGATTCTGAAGATGCAAAATATACAGAGATCCAGGTGGAGCTGTGACATGTACAATCACCTCCTTACTAGTCTGTCCCCTCTAAAATATGCTCTCGTTTCAAAATACCTGGAGTCCCAAGCAGCTGCCTTCAGCTTTTTTATTATAATAAAAGCACATGTTTGTCCACTCAAAATTCATCCCTGCCCAAGACTGAGGGCAAGATTTTGCTCTCTCCATCTAAGCCTAGTTCATTAAAACTTCAACATAACTGAGGCACCTGGTTTTCTAGTGAAGGGCACAAAAGGATGTCGCTACAGAGAGACAAATTATGCTCTACATTGGCTAGGTGGCAATCAGTGTGTTGGTTGTTCCATGCTGCAGAAGGCTCTTAATAGACCACAACTCCATACCCTTAGAGACAGCCTCTCTTTGGCTTATCTACACTTGCAAAAAGGAAAAGGTATTAATTTTCTTATTCACTTAATCCATTAAGTTTATTATTTTAACTAAGTTGGGTAGCCCCACCCCAGCTGAGAATGCATTATGTTTAAAAAAATGCAGTACCATCATGCCATTTACATTTATTTGTTGGGATCACTGGCTTTCTGCTCTTACCTCCAGTTATCTACCTGGACTGGTGAAAGGGCAGCAAAGCACTTAGGCAGAGGAGTAGGTGCTGACCTTTGGAGTCTGCTTTTGCTGAAAATACATTGAACTCAAGCCTGCTCTCATTTAAAACCTCTTCTAGGAGGCATTGCTTTGTTCAGGCCACCAGACAACTGAAGCAGTGGAGTCTTTGGCAACTAGCCTCTGGGTTATATTTCTCTATCCTTTCACATTACCGTGGTTTGTGTTGGGGCTTGCAGCGTAACAGTGGATTTATTCCCTCTATCAGGAATGGTTGCTTTTAATTTAAACATGCATCTGAAGTGCATCTCCCATGCATGAGAGATGCTAATCATCTCAGATTAGAAGCCACGGACAGCACTCCATGGCTGTAGGCAGAGTAAGAACATGAACAAGATAGAGCAGGGCAGAACACAACAGCATAGAAGCCCTGTGCACACATATAGTACAGCTGATAATTAAAGGGAATGAATCCAGGGATACAGAAAATAAATGTATTATGATGCTTAACTTGGTGTTTAGCCCAGTGCGATTCTTTGCTTAGCATTTTCTGACTCCTGTTCCGGGAAGAGTAGGCTATAGGAATATAAGAATCCCCACGTACTACGTTCATCTCACCTTAGGGAAGTTACTATCCCCTCATTACCAATCTTCTCAAAGCAAAAAACAAGTAGGACTCTCTGTAGAGGTTTCCATGATTTCACTCCAGACCCCTGTTAGGAATGCAAGACAATCCCATAGGACCACATTCCAGAGAGAAGACGGAATAAATGACCAGTCCTGAAAATCAAACCTGCAATGTATTACTCAACCTTTAAGTTGAAATAATGAGATTTTACAGGAATTTACTCTTTGTTTTAAGATCATATCCATAGCTCACCCTTCTCCCAACTTTGCCAC
This sequence comes from Nyctibius grandis, assembly GCF_013368605.1. Classification (NCBI taxonomy): domain Eukaryota; kingdom Metazoa; phylum Chordata; class Aves; order Nyctibiiformes; family Nyctibiidae; genus Nyctibius; species Nyctibius grandis. Next base: position 60,672,090 of record NC_090660.1, on the reverse strand, counting down.
TTCCTTTAAAAGGCTTTGTGTGCCACAGCTATTGAACCAGCATTAAATTTTTGGAGATACTACCTCCATAGAAAGGAAGCAAATGGAAACCTGTAACAGTTAGTTAGAAGTGTATGTTTTAAGAGTGTTCTGAGTTGTGAATTTTCATACTTACATGTTCAAAAGGCTGTGTGGTGTATTTATGCTTCTGAAATGGAGTTGAAAAAGTATGTCCCTAAAAATGTTTGTTCTTTAGAATGGAAAGGTTTTAATAAGACGTGCTTAATACAATAAAGGCTTTTCAGAAATAGGCCTGTAACAATCTTTAAAATCAGAAATATATCCCGTCTAGGTATCAGATAAGGAAACTGCAAGGTAGGTGTATATGTAGGGTGCCTTGATGTCTCCCAGAAGATGAAACTTTTCTAGCTGAACACCTGGAGTATGACCATACAGTGCAGGGCGGGTATATCTAAAACAGTCTTCTCCATCCACCATCCCTAATACTGAACTTTTAATTAGTAAGGAAGTAAAGAAATATCACTAATTTAACTTAATATCGAATTTTCATTAAATTATGATGAAGTAATTTGTGCCTATTAAAACTTCCCTTTCTTGTCCTCATGCTATTTCCAGTGCCTGTTTCTTTTGCCTTAGTCTTTGACTTAGGCTTAGGTGTTTGAACGGGTGTTTGTGCTTCCCTTGTCCCTGATGAGGAGAAGCCATTCCTTTCCTATTTCCAGTCCTAGTATTACTTCCATAGTCAACATAACATATCGTGGTGTTTGTGGGGAGGAATGAGACACGCCTGTGGGGTGTTACCCAGAGTGAGTGGTTCATTTTGGATTTTTTTTAGATGTTGCTGCGTCAGAGAGCTACCAATGTCCGGTAGAATTGCTGAATAATTGTACAGGTTTTTTCAGTGTTTTATCAGTGATGATAGTTAGTTCTGAATATGATGCTAGCCAAGATTACATGGCCTCTCAGGACCATTTTGCCCAATACAAAAATTATATCTCTTTTTAGTGAATTAGAGCATTTACTTAACATTTTGTGACTAATAATTAGTTGCCCCTGGGGTAGTTAAGTGTCCTCACTTTACAGACCTGAAAACTAGGGCAAGAAATAATTGGATCAGCAGTTACTTCCCATCCTGTTCAAAAGGGACCTGGCCTCAGTGATTCACGCCCTTGCTGCTTCCCGTCTGGACTCCATCAGGGCAGAATACCTGGGCATGAAGCCATCAGTCTGTAGGACATTCCAGCTAATACTGAGAGCTGCAGCACTGTTCCTCAGTAGCAAAGGAGACCAGGAGCATACTCAGCCTGCTCTCTTGCTATCTACACTGCCTTCCTACATGTTTATCCAGTTGTGCTCTAAGACTCAGTGCTTAATATTCTTGGTGGACTGGGTCTAGCACATCTCAGAGGTCACTGAAAAGTTCTTCCCATTTGGTAATAACATGGTAGTTGACAGTCCTACTTTGTGAGTGTTTTTATGAAAGAGCTGAAGCTTGTTGGCACAGGAGCTAAAACTTTCTCAGGCTGGCCTGGGAGCATGGAACAGACTTACACAGCAGTTAGGCATTACCATGAATGTCCTCAATTTACACTTTTAAGAGTAGGGTGCACCTAAATGTTCCAAAGGCTCCCTTCTCTCAAATAAACATGTACCTGCATGTAGATTTCTAAACCTTACCCAAAACCCCAACCTACAACAACAGAGCTCTTCCAAAATGAAATACACAGTTCCCTCCCCAGGGAAAGGATGAAAGAAAGAATGAAGCACTCATAGCAGATGTTACTCATGTCACTTAAAACAGCAGGAGAACATTCTCAGCTCCCTGAAGCAGAGTGGGGCAGGGACAGCATAGAAGAGTCTCCAGAAGTTTTATGTAGCTTTATGTGTGTCCCTCTCTGGATGTCCAGTTTTAACATTTTCATGTTCCAAGGTTAGCACTGTTGAAACTAATGTTCCAGTTTGTTCCTCATTGCTTTAAGGGTTAAACTTCCAAAGATCTCTGCATAGTAAAATGCTCCCAAAGATCTCAACATTTTGAAATGGCCTTTAAAATACCTTTGACCTGAGCCAGAGCAGAACTAAGCAAGCTCTAGGCTATTGCAAGAGTTAAAAGACTTGACTGAGACCTTTAGTGGAGACAGTAGCAGAGCTGGGATTCAAACACTGTATTTTCTCATATGGGGGTCAGCTAGAGAAAACTGCTAATTAACCTGGGCTGGGGTTGTCTTCTTGTGGCAGAGGCCTTCTGAGGGCCAGCTGGGAAAGAGATTGGTGTGGGAATAGCATCAGCCATAGCAGCAGTGGCACCGCTACCTCCGTATAGCGTTGTTTTGCCAAGACCCCCGCAGTAGTTGAGTCTGTGTGTCATGTAGGTCCCAAGGGCAAGCCTTCCATGACAGGAGGGGAGACTATGAATGATTTATACTCTTTACACAAAAACAGGGACAAAACTTTCAAACCTGCAGGTGAAGTTAGATTTTCAAGGATGTTTTCTTCACAAAGAAAAGGCCTCAAAACATTTTTTTACGTGAAATTGGAGATTAGCTCTGGCATTTCTAGGTCCACAAACTCTTAGGGTGACAAGTAGAACATAGATGCTGGCTTTCTAGGCCCCAAAGGCCAGGAGCCAGCAGGGAATAACTTTGTCAGCGCTTCTTAAGAAGAAGCCTACCTGAAATCCAATTAACAATCAAAGCTTTAGGCCAACATTTTCAAACTCAATGGCCTATTTCTGAGAGGGTGCTGAGCACCTCCAGCTGCAGTTGAGGCCAGTGCAAGATGCTGGTGCCGAGTACCTCAGGAAATCAGGTCATAAAAGCCTGAAGTTAGGGACCTTGATAAAAGCATAGGTGCTGAGCAGCCGTAGCCTCTTTTAAGGTTTCTGCAAAACACTTTTGATGCCTAAATACAGGCGCCACATTCAGTAATGTTGGCCTTAGTCCTTAGCAGGCAATTAGGTTGCTTTTCTCAAAGCAAATGCCTCGGAGTCAGGAGAGCTGGATTCAGTTTCGAGGTCTGGTACTAACTTGCTCCACTTAACCATGCATCCTCTCCGTCTGGTGAGTGAGGATGATGATAATAATATGTGTGCCTGAGATATGAGGATCGCAATTAATGCTAATGTTTTGAGGGAACTAGATAGAGCTGCATGCATTGCAAGGATTAGTTCAAGTCCTTTTTTTCCTGAACTCTTACTATGCTTTCTGTTTCAGATAGCTGTATGGATGTTAGTGTACACCAGTATGTGCACTGAGTATTTTTCCATGTCTTCCAAGACTGAAAAAATTCAGGCTTGTGTTCCTGAGACTTGAGACTTCTTTCCCTAGAAGGGACAATTATTGTCTTTGCAAATTTTCTCAAAAAGGATATCGAGAGAAGCACAGTGGAGGCATTCATGCATTAGCTCTTTAAGGACATACCTTCAAAGTGTTCCTTCTACAAGTCTTTTGGTTCAATGTCAAAAAAAGTTTAAATACCAAAAAAAAATACTTTGAATTCCCTTCCAGTGCTCTCTCCCTCCTGGGGATTGAGGGGTGTTATGGCCATATTAGGTTGTCATGCGGTAATTCTTTTCTAAATAAGAAATTTCCAGGTTTAGAGCTTGTGAGTTCACTCTCCTTTGATTGGCCTGTTCAAATGTAAACACTCCCTGTGGGTACTTCGTTAGTTCATGAATATTTATAGCCCATTGCAAAGCCCACCAAGCTCCAAGTGCCAGAGTTTTTCAGGGACCATTTTGATTTCACTAAATAGTGCTTGACAAAGATGGACTGAGTATTAATGGTTCTTACTTGTCTCCACATACTCCTTATACTTGTAACTCTACATGCCACAGTCAGCCTGTGAAACTTTCCGCATTTTTTCCTGTAAATAAGCAGGAAACAATGTGTTCATGACATCTCTTACACATTCCCTGAGTGTTCCTTAAATTTCTGGAGCAATTGAATCACAATTATGGGTTTGTTTCTTCGGATGCATGAGTGATATTATTGATGAAATTACTGAATTAATTGACAAAGACAGTGTAGCAGTTAAGTGATGAATATTGCCTTTGAATAAACCAATTTAATTTGAAAAGAAATTCAGACTTAAGCAACAGTAAAATGGCAAAGGATTGGAAGCTAAATATACTGTCCAAAATAAGTACTGAGCTACACCCACAAAGTGCCCATATAAAAATAAGCAAAAATGTATATTCCTTCTCTTTCAAGGTGAATAGAGTCATACCCAAATGTGTATGTGCTTGAGTATATGTCCCTATTTTGCCTACTCCTTCCTGTTTATGCTGTTGTATGCCTGGATTCTTTTTGTAAAGTATAGGGATCTATTTTTGAAAAAATTGGTAGGAACAAAAAAGGTTAACCCATACTTTGGATCTGTTCTCCTTATTGCCTTGTGTGGTCAACATTAAATAGACTATGCAGAATCAGGTAATATAGTACAGTTTGTAATCCTTGTGACTGCAAAGGCTGTGTCATGCGAATATATTAAATCAAGTTTGTTGTCTCCAGTCTGAAAGCAGTGTGAAACCACGGCAATCAGAAGATAAGCTTCACTGTTCCTTTGTCTTTTTAAGTGTTGATTCTGAAACATCTCAGTGACATTACATGTCGACATTAACACCATGATTTATGATTGTTTTAGAAAACGGAACAGCAAGGTGTGCGAGATTTCAGCCTAAAGAAGCAAATCAGAAATTGCTGCAGAAAGGAAAACACACAGAAAGGCAAAAGAAGAAGGAAAGTCAAAGGAGTAGAAGTAGAAAGGAGATTATGGGGCAAGGAAAGGAACAAGATAGAAATAATAGTGCTTGGGAAGGCAAACATTTTTTCTACTGAGTGATGCTGATAATAATGATAAGGCACTTGTAAAAATAAATCATGATAATAATAAAAGGAAGTTCGGATATTACATAAAGGCCAGTTTCTAACCTCAGTCATTGTAGAAACCTCTGTGAACATCAGGGAGTCCTGTTGTAGATTGAAGGCAGGGAAAGCAGTAAATGTATTCCCTGACCCACAAATAATCATTAGAAATGGAATTCTGCCCTTTGCAGAAAATGAGGTTTTATCATCTGTGCCCTGAACGTTTCAGCCTACACCTTGCCATTAGTCAGATCAGTTGGCTCATACACCTGGAGTAAGCAGAAGAAATAAGCACTCTGCATTTAAATAATTTCCCTGGTAGATCAGTTCAGTTCTCTTAATTGTCCATCCATTAATTTCTTGCTAATGTACTTGATATCGATGACTGATTTTCTGTGCTAAACAGGAAGCACCACTTCTTCATTCTAGGACGCATTCCTTCCTACAACTGCCCTGCTGTTAGCTACCAGTAGCTGCCATTATATTATCTTTCATCTGGCCCAGAGCTGACAACAGATGGCCATCTCCGGGACTGCCATCAGCGTGACTTTATGAAGCATCCAGCTATGGTGTACTGAGGAGCTTCATGGCCAGTTCTGCAAATCTGCCTCCCTTCCCCCCACCCGCTGCTCGTCCCCCTCACTCCATCCTCATGAATAAGCTTCTCATTCCTGGCTCCGCTCTCCACTGGTCCTGCAGTTTCCCAATGAGTGATGACACAACGTTATCACTGAAAGTTTGCCGCTCAAGGTCTGCCCCCTCTTCCCTCTGCCCTGCTGACAGAAGGTTACTGTGGCCTTCATATACCCCAGCACCCTCACCCATCCATGGTTTCAGTGTACCAAAACATAGGTAGAGGGGCTCGGTAGCAGCAAACCTGCCACCTCTTAAGATCTGTAGTCTGAACCCTACCTTTTCCATCACAGAGCTTGGCTCAGTAGCCCTGCATCTCCTCAAGCTCCAGGGATTCGGAGCGGGGGGATGTTTGTTCTTTGTTTTTTTGATGTTCCACAAGACATGGTGCCAAACCAAGACTGAGTATATTAAGTGTGAAGAAAGCTAAAATATCGATTAGAGACCTGAAGTGGGGAAAAGTATAAAATTCACAAGCATCCTGATTCCATTGACACATTAGATCATTTGAAAAAGCTGTTTCAACCGGGTGGCTGCTGTGCATTTTGGAGAAAGATATATTGTTTGCTCTTGACAGAGTTTTCTAAAGCAAGGTACCTCCAGAGCTGAACCCATATTTTAAGAGAAATTCACATTTGTAGCCTTTATTGTGATATTTGCAGCAAGTCTACAGCTAGTAACAGTCTCTGCCCTCAAGCTATAAAGGAGTAAGGCTCCATTGTTGGAGAGAGAGCAGCCTTCTGTGTGAAAGGCTGAGATGTGGTAGGCAAGATGAATAGTGCTTAAAAGCAGTGCTTGCGGTGCTGTCATTTAGAACAGGAACACTGAGGATTTAAACGAAAGTGAAAGGCATGGTAAATGAATCCTTTAAAATTGGTCAGATTTTCAGCTGCCTAAAATAACAAGTTTTCTCCATTGATGGGTTCATTGAGTAGGAGGAAAGCTGGGAGGGGATGAATTCCGCTAGGGAGGAGGTGCACATAGTTTGTGAAAACAAGGTGTGGTCAGTGATTCATGAAGAGACACATCCAGGAAACTCCAGTAAACAGCCGTCTTGGCTCGAAAGTGGTGACTTTCCTTTTTTCTTCTTTTTTTTTTCCCCTTTTTTTCTTTTTTCTCTTTAGAGAAAATTAGAGAAAAAAATAGAGAAAATTTCATCATTAGATTGCTCTGTTCCAAACATTAGTCAAAAAGACTCAGATAAAGATGACTACACAACCAGAGCTGTTCATTACAAAACCCCAACCAGGAGGAACAGCTTTTAGGTTTAGCTTTTCTACCTGTTATTGGGGTCAGGTTCACCATGCTTTGATCAAACTGAGGCTGAAATATGATTTTGGGTGGAAAAAGAGTGCATTTTTGCAGGCGGTCATAATTTTTTTTTAAGTTGAGCTTCCTTTGTGTTCAAAGCTGAAATTTGAGTGTCCTCCACCCTGTTAACAAGGGAAGAGAGAAAGAGATGATTAAGTTCTTGTGAACCAATACTGCTGAGTTACACACATTTCTACGTGCAGCTTTAGTTGTTTATCTGTATTGTTATGGTCTCATTTTGCAGCAGAATCACTAGACACAGGCACTGATATGGGTGTGTAAATCTCCTTGGGATTACTGTGTCAGTGGATACTCTGCTTCCCCCCGTACTTTGTGAGTATAGATGTATGCTATGTAATATAAAGAACCTGTGATATTGTTAAATATTAGTGGTGCATTTTGCTTTGCTGTGCGTTTGTAAAGGTGAAAGGTGATTGTGCAGGAAAATGGAACAGTATATTTGCTGTGAGACAGGCAGTAAGAACTCGCTCCCATGCTCAGTTATAATTCATGACTCTACTGGTGGGGAGCCCTTATCCCTCTGTGGAGTTAATGCATCTCTACTGTAGCCTGCTGAGAGCACCCTGTGTCCCCTCCCACCATCTGTGCATTTACTTGCGTGATTTCTCCCTCTCTCTCTGCTCTGAGATCTCTTGGTGTTAAAACTGACAGACTACTACTGCCTGGTAAAGGTGGCTTTATGATGTGTATTAATGTTGAATTGTCATTTAAAGGGTGAGGAGGTAGGAAAGGGATATGATACCATTTGTTTTAAGCTCCTGTTAGAAAATGCTGACGAGCAAATAGACAGAAAGGTAGATTTGTTACTTCAAACAGCAAACAGCTTTGAACAGTGTACAGAAATTGCCACAATGTAGGGTAAGAGCTGTTGATGGTAAATGCATCTTTGTTCCCAATCTGGGCGTATTTTGTTGTTTCTTGGTAGAGGGGATCTCTGTTTCTCCATGTCAAGATGTGAACCAATGACATTGTAAATGGGATAATATTTATTTACCCATCAGCTGGCTTAGCTGACAGCTATTTTGTTTTCTACAAGTTGATCTCCTCTTTTAGCTGAAAAGCTCTCTTGCAGGCTGCAAGTTAATTGCTTCTATGCTACCTGAGACTTGAAATTCATGTGACCAAGTGCTATAAGCTAGCACATCTTACTTAAATAGGTAGTGTACAAAGATTTTTTTATTATCATTATTGTTGCTGTAAGGCACTGTCAGAAGACTGGTGAGACTGTCTAGCTTCGAAAGAACTGAGCTCAGTTCACAGAGGTTTGAGATGATGCTTTATCAACCTGGCACCTTACCGCAATATTAGACTCAGAATATGGTTAAAAGACCATGTACTTGACTGTCACAGCAATATTAATTTGCAGTGTTTCACTAAATCTAATCTTATGTAGTCTGTTGTTTGTATTCCTTTAAAACTTATAAATCAAATCCAGACCTGGAATACCAGTGTATGAACTTAACAGATGTGCTGCCATAAGGGACCTGCTAGGTTATAAACTGCAGAAATGATCTTTTTCTATTTCAGATTCATAGCTTATTCTAGAGAGATTTAGGAACCGCAGAAGTAAGGTGGAAGGTCACATGTTAGGACGGTAGCACCCACCCAGTGCTTGACGTCGAGTGTAATTGTCAGGAAATCCACCTCTAATCGTTTTGTTATTCAGTCATAGCATCCTGCCGAAGCTCCCGAGCAAAAGTAGGGCAAGAATGACTTCAGTAGCTCTGTGTCCAGGTTTTCTTAGGTGAAACATCACTTTGAGATGACACAGATGAGTAGTCAGGCTGAAATCCTAGTTGGTATTTTATTAATTTTGCACCTAGATAAATCCTGAAATTCTGACAAACTCCATGACAGGTGAAATTCCTTCTTGCAGAATCTGCTCAGCAAGAGACTGCTCATTTCGTTCTGTTCGGAGGCAGGCAACAGGAGGGCAGCTTTATAATCAGCCCTCAAAGGAGCCCCGGCTGCCCCAGAGCCTTGGACTGATTGAATAACTCCTGGGCCTCTTCCCCTAGGCCTCCATCAGCAGGGGTCCTGTGGAAAGCAATCTCCCGCAGACTGGCACTGAAGTGAGCTTTAAACTACTATTTTCTGCTCTCCAGAGGAGCCTGGAGTACTAAAAGATAGATGGACTGCAGATATTTTATGAGAAACTGTCAGAAGAAGAGCAGAGTAAATGTTTTTTTTTCCTCCTTCTTTAAGTCACACGCTGCATCACTGTAGAATTTTTCCCAGAATCTTTTACAGTGAAAGTTTGAAATTAATTGGTAGCTAACCTTAATTTCCGCCCCTCCCTCTTCTTTTTCTTTTTTCCCTTCCCTCATCTTCTTTTCCTTTTTTTTTTTTTCCTTAAATATTCACTCGGAGGCCCTTTGCTTAACCACAGTTGCAGAAAATCAGTACCATTTGCACTGAAATATTTATAATGACAGAATGAAAAATTGGATTCATTTTCTGGCCTGTAGCCGAACAGTCTGCAACTTTGCGCAGCATTGTTTAGCATCTCTCATTCCTTCCTTTCATTGGGGTCGGTTTCAGACACACACGCACGCGCTGCCCATGCTTCAGAGGAATGCTTAGCAAAACACAGAGCCATTTTTAATCTCGGCCTTGAGAAAACAACTTGTCTCTAACCTTGCCTCCGTTTGTGGGGGGAAGGAAAGGGGCGGGGGGGTCCTGGGAAGTGTGTAGAATCCTTCTTACAGGAGGATTATAGAGGATGACATACCGTAATCTGTCCTCTACAGCAAAGCAGCGTACGGCTGGAAGTCAGCAAGTTGCTTCGGTGTGTTGCAGGGGAGGCAGGGTGGACTTAGCACCAAGCTGGATAGCAGGATCTCTCCACTAATCCCTGTTCTGCCGCCAGTTCCCTCAGTGGCCTTGGGAAACTCATTTGCCTACGAAGGAAGAGGTTGTCAAAAGCTCCCTTTTGTGCGTGAACAGACTGTGCCTGTAAAAATGCCCTGTGCTTCTTTGCACCTCCAGAAAACAGAGGATGCTGGAACTGTACATATTTACTTCCCTCGCAGCAATGGTGTGAAGGCGAAGTGGTGGTGTTCGCAAAGTGCTTTGAAAATGAAAGTGCAGATCCTCGGGCTCCAATTTGCATCCCCTGCCAGTATAAAAGGTACCTTAGTCAGACAGCCAAGGATTCTAGCTGGTTCTTTATCACTCCCTTTTGGTCCTCTAAGGCGTGTCTCAGACTCCAATGAATTCCAGGGATTTTTAATTGATACAGCAATCCCGTAGGGAATATTATGAGCTGCCGTAAGTTTGAGCAGCCTTAGGATTGCTTATAACATGCACTGAAGACTACGGAGGCCCAAGATTTGAATGTTTAAGCCACATGGATTTACAAAAATATACAGTGGTTGTATAAGAATTACTCTGAAAACGTACACAATTTAGCAGAGAATGATAAATCTCTGCAGATATCGGACTGTTGTGCAGAAATTAATAGAGAAATATATCTATGAAAAGTGGTGATTTCAAAAACCCTTAGCAATGATTCTCTGGTGAGTTCTGTAGATTGTCTTGACAACTGTGTTAGTTTCTGGAAAAGCCCTGTGGCCATAATGTTAATCCCTGATGCCTAAAAAGAGGCACCTTGAGACCATACTGGGTCCCCTAAGGAGGTGGGTTGGGTGTGGGGGTTGAATTCTGCAAGGTGCTGAGAAACTCGTGAAAACGTAGGTGCCAGAAATTGCATATCGGGGTTCAAAAATGTCATCTTGCTGACTTCACCCGTGTCAAATTTACAATATAGCTCTATTGCTGATAACAGGTATCTGTGTGTAGTACTAAATTCTGATATCTGTTTCACATCACTCATCTGAGCACAGATCTGTTATTTGCTTTCTTCTGTTAGAGCTTCAAAATGTTGGCTCCCTCTCAGTGGTCCTAGGAGCAGAGCCCCAGCAGGCGTGCCTATAAGCAGTAGGAAGGGACAGACATCTGCTGTAAGCGTCAGTACAGCTCGGTTAACACTGCACAGGGTTCTGTGGTTTGTGAACAACACATAACTTTTTATCATTCAAAAGTTTCTTGCCGACTTGTAGATTTGCCTTTTTACCATGTTCCCCAAGATAGTTTGACAAGTCAGCCTAAAGTGATGAGCGTTCTGACACAAACTGTGTTGTGTCTTAGAAATTTTGCCTGCAGTTGTTTTACTGTAGTATTGCTTTGATTTGAAAAGAAACTTTCGACAAAGTGGTGTGTTTTAGGATATAACAAAAAAAATTCCAATATTGTGCTGCATGTATTACAGAGATTTTCTGCTTAGTCCTTATTATTCCTTTCTGCTTTCCTTTTTTTCCTTCATATATGTAAATGGGGAAGAGTATAATTTTTTTAATTTTTAACAGTTACTGAGAAGCAAAAATCTTAGAGACAAGAAAGAATGTGAGCTTTAATTGCAAATATTAAATATGGTTTTAAACTGACATTTTGAGAGCAAATTGCCCTGGCAATTTAATGGCATTTTAAGGGAAAGCCTTAGCCCCAGAGTAGGCTCTTTCAAATCCAGAAGTATTTCTTTGCTTGAGCTGACCAGAACACAAGTATACAGGTGTGTAAAATGCCTTAAGATGCTGAAAAGATTTGCGGGGACAATAGACTGTAGACCACAGTGAAGTGCCAGTACAGATCTTGCTGACGCTAATGGTACGGTTCAAAACCGTTACTGAACATCAGGGACCATAAGAGTAGCCCCCAAACAAATGTTTTACCTCATTGTTGAAGATGGTACCTTTCTGGGAAAGCTGCTTTCTCTGCGGGCCTGAACAGTTGTGTTGGGTTTGTTTCTCTCTTTGGAGTGCCAGTCTGTTTACTGAAGTTATTAGTTTATAAATTTTGCCAAGGTAAAGTAACTGTGAGAGCTTTAAATTAGAATAAGTGCCACTTCTGTGTGGCAGGTTCTTTTGAGGACTGATTAGAAAGCAGGCCTCCTGGTGCCTGCCCCTTTATGCATGGCACTATTGCTGTGGGTACTTGTTCATAGCTTACCTTTGAATTTATACAAGTGTGCACTGTGATATGATGAATCGCCGTCCAATAGCGAAGATTCCTCCTCTTTTTTCTGGGATCGAGCTAATACTTCACTTTAAAGAGTTATTTTAATTAGGTGGGTTTTATTGTAATGAATTAAAATTAACTTGGAGTAGCAAATTATATAAGACTGCGAGCGTTATAGATTAGCCTCACCATAGCTACAGCACATCTTTTTGTAAAGGAATTAAACTTCTGTATTTCAGACACCTTGGCACTACACATAGACAGCAAATGAGTGTAAGCGTTGTCTCCAGTTATTTTACTCTTAAATGTGATTCTTTTCACTCGATCAGAGGTTTGCCACAGTAAAAACCAGTCCTAATGGGCAACAAGGGGTGAAAGCGGCAGTTGCACAAGGCTGGATCCCCTAGCAGGAGATAGCCTTGGAGATAGGAGTACCACAGCATCACAAGCCAAACCCAGAGGTGGCGGGGGGGGGCGTTTCTTCAACTGTCAGTGCAGGATCAAGGCAGGATCTAATGACAGTCGGACTTGCAACGTGTCATTGGCCAGCTGTGTGACAGGAACCAGAATGACCAACCTCAAAGAATGACATTTGATAGGAGGATACTTCTTCCCTGATGGGGAGGAAAGAAAAAGGCATAAAAGGATGCTTCTTTGTGTAGTCCTTCTTGTTTGGAAGCAGGGGGAAGTATTAAAATGTGGCAGCTGGACTTCACTGTCATACCCCTTTTATAGGTTCTGAAAATAGGAGAAAGTGAGAGTAAAATTCCTCCCATTTGGCTGTGATCACATTTCATGCTTCTTTTACACAAATGCAAATGACAACAAAACCAGAAGACAATAGAGAATCCAGACTTCTGCATTTTACAACCAATAACCACAATGACAAACATAAGATTTTATTGTCCTGGTACCACATGTCAGTAAACACTCCAGATTTATTGATTTACAGTGTGTGTCCTTACAAAAATTAGAGAAGTAATGACATTGTTGTAAAGGGCAAAATAGCATTCTGGTCTCTCTAAAAGTCACCTTTACAACATGAAGTTTCTTGGACTGAAAAGGTGGGAACTCAAATGAGGTTAAGAACACAACATTTCAACATACGGTTCTTAACTGTCTAACTAGTTGCCAGCTATGAAGGAAAAAAATTGTCCTTATTTTCTTTTCCAACAAGTAGATTTGTAATTCACACACATTCCAAGCCTGCCACATAAGCACCATCCCAGTTCCCACTATTCCTTCTTTGAAGAGCTGTAGGGATAAGGGCTATAAGAAGCTGTGGATGCCTCCTCCTTGGAAGTGTTCAAGGCCAGGTTGGATGGGGCTTTGAGCAACCTGGTCTAGTGGAAAGGTGTCCCTGACCATGGCAGGGGGGTTGAAGCTAGATGATCTTTAAGGTCCCTTCCAACCCAAACCCTTCTATGATTCTGTGTCCAAGGTGGACTGGCACAGCAACCAGTTGTAAAGGTAGTCAGGGAGCAAAAGCCGTGGAGGCCTCTGTTTATCAGCTCAGAAATCTTTGGCCGTTGCCATCAAATCTGCTCAATCTGGCTTTCCTTGCAAACTGTCTTGAAGGAAATAGATGCATTAATGTGCAACAGATTTCGGAGTATTTAGAAGAGGAGGAGAGCTAGCAGAACTCCATAGCTTTTCCTTTTCTTTCCTACACATTTTGAAAATTGCTGTACTAGGAACAAGGGGACATATTTCACTTGTGTTGCTGATTTCGGGATCCGAAATATGCATCGGTCCACTTACTTACACATTGTCTTGACTGGGTGTACGTATGCTTACTAGCTGGATAACTACCAAACATGATTTCCATGTAAAAAAGCCAGGTTTGGTGATTTTAAAACTGGGCTGTTTCAGGATTTCTTTTTAGCTGAGTGAAAACAGTGTTAGTCACTCTGAGTGAATCTCGGGCTGATCCATAACCTCCAGTGTGCTGACAGCTGTTGTACAAGGCCCCACGCACTGGCTGGCAATGTGTGGGGAATCCAGATTCCAGGCTGTCCCTTTGTCACCTGATTAGCAGAATACCCAGCGTTATGGCACGAGGTAGGGAGGTGAACTCGGCAATTGATACGAGTGTGAGATGCGTCTGTCCGCATAATAAGAGTGCAGACAAGTTACGGCGCTTTTCTTTCAGGCTGTATCAAGAAACTTGTAATTTCCCTTGTAATTTTGTTCAAAGGAATTCTTGTACATGCACCTGTGGAAAAGTGGGAAGGATCATTGTTTTAAAGGTTGTCCTTTGCATATAAATCACAGCGCTGTGTGCTTCCCCATTTTAATTGGGTGACCTTTTGAATCCTATGGACAGTCGCTTAAATTCTGAACCTGCCAGTTGGTTTAAGATTTGGAAGCAGTTCATGATCCAGGCTTTAAAAGTAAAAAAAGGAAATTTGAGAAGAAGATCCACATGGAAGGTCCCTTCTCACAACTCATAGAAAACCTCATTGCTAACCAAATAGATGTGTGTAAAATGCAGATTCATTTGTCAGTTTAATCCCTGCAAAGACCTATCAGGATTCAGCGAGTATGAGAGAAACAGGAGGAGCAAGAAATGTGTAACGTTTCCAACAGGACATTTCTGTGCAGTTATCAATTTAAGCTTCCATTATTTGTCACTAATTACTGCACCGAGCTGTTAAATATTTAGTAGTAGTTTGTTTAATTGTGTTTGACCTATAAAGCAATCTGTACATAGCATAGCTCCAGTTCCAGGAGCCAGTTCCTCACTCTCAGCTAGGCAAATTTGTATTCACATAAGATGAACACATATTGTCAGACAAGGGTTTTTGGTTTTGTTGTTTGGGTTTTTTACCTCTCTCTCTTCCCCCACAGATTTATTTATCTTTGAGGTATCTAAAATTAGAGCACGAAGTAGGAGTGCTGCTCATGGATGTAAAATGGGAGGGAGGTCAAACTTAAACTTGTTTACAGATGTTGCAGTTTAGAAAGCACCAGCATGATAAATTAAACATAACAAAGAAAAAAAAAATTAAAGCAGAGCAACAACTAGCCCGTGAACATATGCGTCTGTAAAACACTGACTTAATGCCTAAATATCTTATTAGGCAGTATTGCCTATCAAAGCTTGTTGTCCCCTGTTACTCTGTTGAACAATAGCTGCAGATAAACCTGGATTTGTTCAGCATCGGGTTCTGCTTGCTCTTTGCCTGGCTGTGTCTGACACAGTGAAGAGACTTCTGGCTGTGGCCTCTGCAGAGGGTCAGTCAGTACATGAGCAATATTCACTCTATTTTAAACCCTACAGGCCTGGCTCAATTCTTACTTGTCCCTATCTTGAAAATCCCTTGATTTCAGAGGAGTTTCTCTTAATTTATACCAGGGTAATCATAACCATATTCTAAAGTAATAAGACTTTTGATACATTTCTCAGAAGTGCCTCCTTTTGCCTTTTTTGTTTAAGATTTTATTCCCACTTAATTAACAATTTTCTTTTTGGGGAAGGATGCTTGTCTATTAATTTCAAACATTTGCAGTATCACAAAACCTTTGTTTTTCTATAGACAAGACTTAGGCCTGGATCCTGATTAGCAGTACAGCCCCTTTGCAGCAAGAAAGAACGGGAAGGTTTCCCAGTTTCAACAAATTGCTGTGGACGTGTCCTAACCATTGCCCTCTTCCCATGCCATCATCTTATCGTTTATGGGGGTAATACACACACCTTGCCCATGCAGCCAGGCATACCTTGCCTGAAATGGAAGAGGTTGTTGTCAGTTCCATTGCATTTCAATAAACACTAAACAGGGCAAGGGAGGCTTATGGAAGGCTATTGCCTGGCACCATAGGTTAAACCAGCCTTGGAGCTACTCTTATGTTAGAGGCTTAACCAGGAGCCCCCTGCCAGTGCTCGTAATGAGGAGGGTGCAAGGATGGTGAACAGACACCTGTGTTTGTGTCTGTTCTCTTCTGGTGACAATGATGAAGGTCTTCATTTGCTGTACCTAGGAATATATGTCATTCTTTTCCATACAACAAATCTGTGATATATTTACTCGCATATAATAATCCAAAAAGGAAGTATTGACATTTTACTAGTCACTTACTGGAAGTCTCTGAAGAAAAATAGGTATCAGGGGGTTTGGTTTCATTTGGTTTTGGTTTTAATTTTCGCTTTGCATCCCTGAGAACACACTATCCAATCTGACATTTTTTTATGGATTGGTTCTCTCTGGCCCAGCTGGAAATGCTTGAGTAGACAACCAGAACACTGAGAGTTTTACATAAATATGATAAAGAGCATGATCTGATTAGCAGTCATGCCATTTCAGAGACATTAATATAATATCACATAGCTTAGGTGAACTAATTTATATGGATAACTGCAATTCAGTGTAGACTTTCCTAAATTATCATTATCATTGTCAACAGTGGTCAATCATGACCTAAGATGACCATTTAATTGGCCATCATGTCTGAGAACAGACCTGATTCTCAAAGGCTGGTAAACATCAACTCACTACACGTAAGTGGTATTTATGGGTACGTAAGTGGTATTTATGGGAACACAGATTCTCTTGGGATTTGGTCCCTTCTTTGTTGTGGAAATAGCTCTGGTTTAGTTCAGATCAAATACTTGTTTCCTTGGGAATCTCAGGTTTCAGAGACTGTATTTTGTTAGGTCTATACTGGTGATCAAACTTGGCCTGGATGAAAACTCCATGGCTGCTTTAGGGCATTTAGAAATTCATTGGTACTCCTCCTGCTCTGCCAGCTGCACTGCAGTACTGGAGATGTTGGTGTCAGGGACACCTAGCCTGGAATTTTTTCTGTTCTGTCCAGAACTCCAAAGTCTCCATTTGGCTTTCTACTTTTCACCTATGAAAACCTATTAGACACCATCTCGTTTCCAGCACCCTCCTTCACTAAGTGTGGGATAACTGTGACCATTGCAATCTGAACATGTATTGATTTTTGTGTCAGAAACATCGTAATTCCTGGGATGAAAAATATCAGAAACATTTGTGAGTTACAAGATTTCAAATACAACAATTTAAGCTAATTTCATGTAGTTTGTCTTTTATGAAAGGAAGGGAGGGGCCTGGGAGGGAAAATAATCTATGGCCACATCATCTGTTCATGAGCTTCAACTGAAGTTGCTCTTTTTGTATTTCACCCCTGTAAAAAATACGGAAACGTTTACAATTGGAGTGTTCATAGATGCTCTGTCAGTACAATTAAGCATAGAATGGACCTAGATATGTCCCTAACCTCCAGTTCATTCATTTGGTGGAGGTGGACTGTGGAAGTGTTTACCCTTACTGTAGGAACACCAATCCCACCTATACTACATTTTCCACTGTATAGCAACTGAGCCTGAGAAGCCCATGTGACAGCATCTTCTTAATTGCTTGCAGCAGCAGTGGAACCAGGGCCTTAATGTTTTGGGGCATTGAAAGTAAGTTTACTGCTTTCAGATGCTTTGAAATGGCCCAGATATTCTACTGAAACCAGGTCCTGACTATGCAGATATTTGAGGATGGCTGAGCCTCTTCTTCTCCTGGGATGAACATCAGGAAAAAAAAATCCTAACCCTGAGGTCTGTGAAGCTGTGAAATAGTCTCCCAAGAGGAGCATTGGAAGCTCTAATTAAAATCGGACTGGGCAAAACACTTGAAATTACACTATAGGCAATAATCCAACACTGGCAAGATGGGTGGAGAAAACGCCCTAATGGGTCTTTTCTGTCTTTAAATTCTGTGAATTCTTGTTCTTCTCTTTTATTGTGCTATTTCACCTTTTTCTTTGATAGTGACACAGTGTCATCTAGCAAGTATTATAAGATGCTATTGTGAACGGATTAAGATGATGTTAGATGTCAAAAGAAAATGCAACAGTTTCTCTGCAGGTTCACAGTGATTATATGGAGACAAGAAAAAGAGAAACTGTAAGCAAGGGACATCAGTGCAGTGCTTCTGATCTGTAAGACAGTGGCAAATGCCTGCAATATAAATGTTTATCATTTTGACATTACATTTCATATCCTCTGCTTATGAAGAATAACCACATTCCACCAAACCTAGCACAGGTGTGGAAAAGTAATTTACTGTACATCACTCAGGTTGCTGGAGACATCTTCTTTCCAAATCTTTCAAATATCCCCAAAGACCTGGACTAAATAATATCTTTTTACATCTTAATTTATAGTATGTATTTAATCTTAGTATCTTACAATTCTAAATATCTCATCAATTTAGTCTTGGGTTTAATCAATCATATTACAGTTTACCAGGAAAGAACCCTGCCATAATATAATGGGGCTTTGACAAGAAACTTTGTGTTGCAGTGCTGAAGCAGCACAAGTTTGAAGAAAGGGTATAAAAATCAACCTTTTCCAAGATTTTTCTTATAGTTATGGCTGAATAAGTTTCATTTATTTGTTTTTGGTGTTGCCACTTAACACCCCTCTTCCATCCTCCTCCCTGCCCCCCCGCCTCTCCACACGATGCAGTATTTCAGCAGTGTCCAATGCAGAGCTTTCTGCGTGAGGCGTCTTATATCATGACAACCAGTTAAGTAACAAAGCATCAGACCGAAGTTCTGGAAACCATGTTGACACTCTGAAACTGCATTTTTGATTCGTCATTACCACTGCACTTAAGGTTTTGCTAGGCTTGCCTTTTCCACCAGCCTTTCTTTCTTCCGCTTTGGTTCTGGAAAATCCAGCATCCTCTTGTTAGATGCAGACAGTTTGAAAAGTATGGTACAGGGTAAGAAGCTGGAATAAAAAGAGGGGAAGAGAAGCAGAAAAATCTTGATTAGAAAGTATAATTTAATAGAACATGTATTGAACCAAATGTATTGATTAATGTGGAAGATATAGTATTTATATTGATTCAAACTAGAGATTTAGTACTAAAAGCTGTAAGCCAAAAAGCTGTTGCAGATTGCTACAAAAGTCAGTTTAATGCTGTCCTTGAGAATGCCTTCACAAAGAAATTCTTCTAATGTTTGAGGAGTAGGTAGAATGCGGTATATGTCAGTTTGATCCCGGAGGGTTTTATTTTGTACTCTAATAGCTGTTACGAGCCTACATTATATCCAAGGAGTAATTTTCCTTAGGGGTGCCCAGCTCGCTTTGTGTCAATATTCTAGCATTTTAAGTCACGTACAGTATATGCTTCTGGGAACAGTGCAGGAGCCAGCCAGACTCATAATGGTCTGCATTCATTAATAAAGGCAGAAGCTTCTGTCCCTCCATTGCCCACTACAGGGATGCCTCCCTGGTCTTCAGGGACCCGTACAGACACATTTAAAGAAAGCTTTATTTTGAGTGGGCAGGAGATGAAATGCAGGACTTGCAGGCATTTCCTAAGTCAGCTATATGCCCGAGCACAGGGGTGACCTTAATGGGTCAGAGAAGAATGCAGGTCAAAAGACTTATTATCCAGCCTGTTGGAAACCAATTGCTTTTGTTAAAAAAAAAAAAGTAGTGCTTAAAGGTTGATAGTAATGTAGACTTCTGTTTTACAACCTGGAACTGTATTGTAGTGCAGTGGGGTGCATTTTTTTTTTAATGCAAAAAAAATACGGGATGATCCGTAATGTACACAGATAAAGGATTCCAGATAAGTGATAACATGTAGGGTACCATAATTACTTAATCAGTGATGATTGATCACTTATTTTTGTGTTCTTGAACTAAGGAAAAAATAACATGCTGCCGTGGTACCGTTACCATCTGTTGAAATAATGCATCTACATTTCATCTTTGTATTTCTTCACGTGTACACTCCTTGCACTGTTTTGTCAGGTACAACCATATCTTGTTTTCATCTAGTCATAAAAAACAGCAGTCACATTTAAATTGAATGCAACCGCAGTTCACATTAAAGATTCTAATGGACTAGTGAGTCTGTGGCTATCTGTGGATATTTTTTTCTTCATTAATTTTGATGCTGTGGGCAGGAACTTTTTGCTAGCTAATACTTCTCATGTTCTATCTATCTGAAACACAAAGACATATACCAAACAACAAAAAGTATAATTACCTCTTTTGTCTCAAGAATTTCTGCAAAGAAACATTTTTATTTTTTTCAGAGGAGATTCTTCCACGCAATATTACAGGGAAATCTGTGCATGTTTTTAACTCCTTAGCACTAACAACAGGGATATCTCAAAACATTTTCATCCAGAAAAGTGGTGACATAATTTTATAGCAGTTCACATAACAGTTGGGATTCGGGGGTCTGCTAACAAAAATAATGATCTCTAAGAACAGAGCAAATACATTTTATGAGTTCATTTGCTTGAGAAATATGTTGAATTCAGGTTTTCCCAGGTAATATAGCTGCTTTACAAATAATACCAAGACAGAGAAACTGGGGATGTAGGACAGTTTTCCTGGCTTGGTTTGTGTCTCATGTGGTAACAAATGCAGTGGCACACATACCTCCTGCTTCACTTTTCCTCCATTTTGTGCATGCAAAGCTTGAACTCGTGGTTGCAAACTACTTTCTCCTCGTGTAATCTCAGATCTTGGAAATGATAACGTAGCTATTGCTGAAGTCCAGGAAAGATTATGTTAAGAAAAAAATATTTTTCCCTTTCCATGGCTAAGTAAGAAATTGAAATTTTTGCTTCATAGGGAGACTACCTCATAATTAAACAGATGGGTTTATGTGCAATCAGATTTGGGGGGGGGCAAAGAAGGGGAGCGCATGATATCCCCTGTACTTGGTTAAATGACTTCTCTTTGGCAAGTGGGTGTACTAATTGCTCCGAACTAAGAAGAAGAAGTTTCCAGAGGAGATGTGTTTCGAGCTCGTGTAGTGTGTCTTTAGTGAAGGGCAGTGAGCTCTCCGAGCCACACAGGGCACCTTGACTGTAGTATTGTGCTCTCCCTGGGTGTACTGCACTCCTGCCGTGTCCCTGCCATGTCCCCGCTGGCAGGAGCCCCAAATCCTGCTCTCCCCGCCTTCCTGGACTCCCACTGCCAGGGAGGCGGGGAGCTCACTGCACACAAGGCAGAGACTATCGGAGTCGAGATCTGCTGTGTGGCTAACGGAGGAGAATTTTTGCCCTAAATTTTTAAATACAGCACCCCTCATAAAAACAACAATAGTTCATAACTGGGATTAATGTTTGCAATTTTCAGTCACTTAGACGTGGGGTCTCCAATAGATGGCTTTTGGTGGAGTGGAATATGGCTCTCTGTGGGATTACAGAATTTTCCTCCTTTTCTTATCTGTCTCCTCCCATCCTTCACCTGCTTGTCTTGTCAATGTTATGCTTCTGCAGTGTATTTTTTTTGAAATTTTTTTCCCACTTAGCCCAATAGATATTTCTCCCTAGTCCCTCACTATGGGGAGCCTTAATTACTTTGGAAACCATGTTTTGTTTTGACTGTTTACAATAAGTATAGTTGCCTTTTTAAGGCCTAAACTGCTCAAAGCATTTCCTCGTGTTTGTATCCTGCCCTGTCTCATTTTTCTGTGCAACACTTGTTTTTTTTTCTATTATCTCTTCATTACCTCTAGAGAATCTCATTTTGCACCAGGGCACGGGAGTCAGGGACACTGAGAGCAGGGGCAAGTCAGTCCTTATGCCGTGTTTTATTTTGTCTCCTTCGTATTTGGACCATTTTGTTTTTTAGTCAAAAATGTCATTGCAGACAGAGTTACGGCTACATTTCTAAAACACCTTTTGACTGCTTCGTATGCAACTGCCAGCCCCAAACTGATTATGCATTTTTCAGTTAGTGAAAAGAAATAAAACATGGGCATGACTGACATGCTTGCTCTCAGTAGATTAGAAACAAAAGACCCCTCCAAAATATCTCTCTGCAATATAACAACTGGTATATGACTTCACCTACTCAGAAGCAGAGAAAAAAAACAGAATTCAGGCTGCCACCCCATATGTAACTTGTCCTGTTGTTTCTAGGTACTGCAGGGTCTCAAATAAGCCGGTGGTGTTATGCTGTAAGTGCTGCAATAAATGAACACAACAGGATGACAAAAGGGCTGACTGTCAGGCTTAACTCTTAATTTCCTTGCTTTTGTGGTTTGAAGTCAGAGCCCATTACCTGTGACCAGCCAACATTTTAGTCCGCAGCTATTGTTACTGCTTTACAGCATTTTGAAATGGTTTTATGGGGAGGATAAGGAGCTAGATGAAATCAAGTGGTAGAGTGTATTTTTTTAACACTCTCTGGCCTTGAGCAGTCTGGAATTCCTGCCATCAGCATTAAATCATTTTGTATTCACATCTGGAAATTGCATCTTTGAGTGTCACTGGGTCATTTTCCTTCAATCTTGAGAATGGCACTACATTAAAAATTCCTCAGTCTTACTGTAAGATCCTTTCCTTGCCAAATGTCCCATGAACTATTGTTTGTGTGCGTGCACGGTTTAGGGAGAGGGAAGGAGGAAGGGAGGGAGAACTATCAGGCTGGTCAGCAGTCATGCTGTATTTCCCATTTGTTTCATCAAGGCTGTTTTCATGTGCCTTTTCATGGGTGGCTTCTGGAGGGTATGGGTCAGTAGATGTTTCACTTCGTTGAAATGATGACTGTCTTTTAGGAACAGGTTCATCCTGAAGTGCATTAGTCCAGAGGGGTTTTAAGACAGATTAACCTAATAAAGCAGAGTGAAGGGACTGGATGTGCTGGGAGCAAATTACAGGACGTGACACCCCTGCCCTCTGGGTCACAGGCCCAAATCTGGCCCAGATTACTAAAGGGAAAATTCATCACTAATCAGTGGCTGCCCTGTTGCCTGGGAAGTAGCATTCACAGACTTTTTCCAGTTATCTGTGGATCCAGTGTACATTGTAGAAGACTTAACATGTATTGGATGGGTTCCTTGCTCTTAGCTTGGTCCTTGTGAAGGATCTGAGCCACCGCAGGCATTGAAATAGCATCTCTCTTCCATAAAAGTGGTCGATTCTATTAGAGCAGTGGTAGGAAAGAGAGTGAAACTTGTGTTTGGTGCTGGAATTAGGTGATTTACTCGTATGGGAGAGGAGAATTTCAGACTCCGAAGTCCACACCATGTCACCTCACATAAGGTACTGCATTCACTTGAGGAAAAATACCTGTGGTTTTTGGTGACCAAAGGAAGGGCTGTGGCAGCCCCTCCTGTTTTCTCTATCAGCCCCTTGAGCTCTCTGCTGGGCACAGAGTGACTCTTACCGGGATACACTGTGCTGTACTGTTTAGGGGGAAATAGGTTTTAATGCAATAAAACATTTGAAGTGGTGCCACAGTCTAGGAAGCACAGTCTAATTAGCATATTTTGGGTTTGTAGGCAGCAAGGTCTTTTGTGACGAATAAATGCACTTCTCATTTGCATAATGCATAAACCATGAGCCGTATGTAAGCGGACACCAGAACCGCTGACCTGGTATGCAGCTTCACTGGGGCAGGTCAGCCCAAACCTGCCTGGAGAGAGCACGTCGCAGTGGCGCACAGAAAGAACACCAGCGTAAAACAGCTGGGGAAAGCTCCTCTCTCTGATAACGGCGCTGATTCTGGCTGCTTGAAAACAAGGAGGGGTCGAACAGACTCTGTTTCCAGTCCATCGTTTTGCGCGATGTGTTGGGAGAATTGTTTTTGCATCTTTCTTTCACGCAGAAATGCCTGTCCTGTGACTAAGCTGTTTCTTTTGTTTTTGTTACAGAATCATACGATGACCCAGCACAGCAGTTAGTGCAAGGCCCGTCTCTTCCAGCGAATTCTTTGTGGCACAAAAAGGGAACACGTTTTACTCTTTGCACGAAACTTTCATTGTTAATGTATATTATTCAGAAACATTGTATTGTACCATAAAACTTGTATTATCGAAACTGTTGGATGTTCATGTGTTTGAACTTTTGAGCACCGGATAGACTTCCTGTATATAAAGTGTTGCACATGTATTATGTTGTCTGATACTAAAATGGTCTTATAAAGACAAGTGGACTTGGGCCCTATTCAAGAAAGACACAAATAATAATAATACTGTGTGAGGGGAAAAAAAGCTTATGAACAAGTGTCATTTTCAAGGAGGAGGAAGAAGGTAATAGCTATGTTCCATTACAGCTGTTTGGCCTTCCTTTCGTTTAAATTTCAGTCTAGAAATCTCTCTTTTGGTATACAAACGGATGAATCTAAGACTATTTTTTATTGCTGAAGATTCTTGCAAAAAATATGAAGAGACTCTTTCTCACAGAGCAGGAACCCACAGTTGAATAAGGCCCGTATATATATTTGTAAGCCTTGCGATATGACAGATAGCATTACCATATATGCAATAGTTGTTATGTAGATTGTCAAAGGAATTTTTTTTCTGGATACCATTTGAAGCTTTGAGTGTTCAAGACTTTCCTTAATGATTTCACAATGGCCAAATTCTTGAATCAATTGAACTAACCTGTATGTTACTGTTATTAATGTTTACTCTGCGATCTGAACCTGGAGATTACTGGAATTGTTTTCCAAAAGGAAATAAATTCAGTTTACCATTATGTGTGAGCGTGCCTGTGTCTTGTCTTTTTCCTTTGAAAGTAGCATTATTATTTCTGCTCCTGCAGTACTTCAAGGACCACCAAGATCCAGAATCCCGTTGTATCAGGACCTATACACTGCTCGGTAGGAGAAGGTCACTTTTCTCAGAGCTGGGCATTTAACTAAATGTAATTGTAGAAACAGATCTGCTGGCCCACTGCAAAGCAATGTGTGCTTGAGGGTAATATTCACTTGTTTTCTGGTTTTCTTTCTTAGTTTGTTTTATTTGGCAGTCTCAATAATTTCATAACTGTACACTTGACATGTTGGTTGCCAGAGGAGTCACCACACATCTTCTGTGTGTAATTATCGGTGTATTTCAATGCGATATTATTTAGTGACTTGGGTCTAGTATTGACAACCGGGAGCCACCGCAGCTCTGCTGATAGAACTGTTAACCTCACATCCTTCCCCCTTTCTTCTGACAGGGGTACCAGAGCTGGAGGTGGTGCACACTACGGGATGATGCTCACAAGCCCAGTGGCCCTGTGGGAACTGTCACAAGACCTCCCAGCTTTGCTTGGGTCTGAATTGGCTCCTGACTGCCTGCAATTTCAAGAAGAAAGAAGGGGATAAAAACTCTCGTTGCCTACCAGTATCCCCCACTACTCCAGCTCACCTATGAAAGAGGACCAAAAAACGGTTCTCCAGCTATTTTAGTGTCTTGTTCTATTGCTGGAATTGCTGGTTTTATCCCATGGAAACAGTGTTGCTGAATACTGCAGTTAAAGAGCTGCACATCACAACAGTCCAAATGGCTGGAGCTGCTGCCTATTGCTGTCAGGGTAGATATAAAGTGTGATTTCCAGTTTGCTGAATGTCACATTTTGACTCTCCACAGATGGAGGATGGAGAAGGAAAGAAGTAAAGTCTGAAAGTCTCTGGTTACCAGATACTCCAAGAAAAAAAATGTGGCATGTTTAAAACTCCAGTTTTGAGAATATTGTGCATATTTTGCCAAATACAAAAAATAAAATCCTGGCTTTTGTATAACTCTCTCATTTGTGCTGACAAAAAGATAAATAGAGGCACGAGTACACAAGGCTTGTAAAATGCCAGTTCTATTTGTAAGTCAGAAACTGTTCTCATTCTTATTCTCATTAATATATTACTCATCTCGGCCAAATTGAATGTGATGATATGTTCTTCATTTTTGACAGATACCTTAAAGGATATAAGACATTTCAGCCTTCATGTGTGAAAGTGTGACATATTGGTTAAGACTGAAAATAACATGCTTCTAGTAGAGTTCAAGTATATAAGAAATATTACACCCTACTGTTTTTGTAAATGCCAGAGTGCCACTGAGTTGAGACAGATGGTATCTGGGAAAGATGCAATCTTATAATCAAAAGCTAAAATATGTCAAAAATATGTTAGCAAGCAAAACATAGCATATTACTAGCATCTCATGTCATGACAGCTTGCAAAACACGCAAAGACGCTGAATTTCTAGACATGTAAATAAAGGAACGGTAAACAGAGCAATAACAAATGTGATGAAGACTTTATGCGTTGATTGTCCCTTCGGGTCGGTATGGGGGAATAGAGGGGTCTTACAGCCACAGGCAGCCCCAGGTGGCTTCTGAGAGCTGGCTGCTAGTATCAAGTGCTGGAATCCTCTTACCTTTTCTAAAGTAACAGGTTTTTCAGTGATACCTAAATAGCTGTTTAAATAGATTATGGAAGACATCTGAACTTCCCAATGAGAACTGAGTATTCCTCAGGGAATTACCACAGCATTTAGAAAAATCAACAGGAGAGGCAGATCATCTTGCCTGTTGGAAGAAGAGACACGTCTCTCTCTGTGTGTGCATTTCAGCTATGGCACGCCTTTCTCTGTCCTGGGTCAGCAAAAGCTAAGAGGAGCCCCACCTCGTACCCTTAACCTAATGTGAAAGGATAAATCTATTGAAAAGATTGTGTGGATAGATTGATGCGCAAGGTATCCTTTTACCTCTGAGACTGGCTTCATTCCCAAGATTTCAAGTGGACATGAGTTTTACTGTAAGTGATAGTTTAATAAAACGATTAGTCCTCCTGCTTGTTTGCCAGAGCTGTGTTCAGGAAATGTCACAGACCTAAAGCAGGTATAAATAAGAAATTTATACTGGCAAGTGAAGTGATCTACCCAGGTAGTATCTGAGCACAGGATTTATGAGGAAATGCACTGAGTCTTTATCTGAACAAAAGATGATCCAGGAATAAATGTGTATTAGGCCTTTATGATATTCAGGTACCTAAAATAGGAGTTTTTACCATCATGTACATTTTCACAGCCAGTTGCCTAAGTTAGACTTCCCAATCCATTTTAGGTGGTTAAGTTCACAGGGAGGTTATCAGAACTTCTTTAGTTCACTCCTAGTCCAGTGCACTCGTTGCTTTCCCTGATTTAGGGGCTGCTTTACAAACCCCCAGAAGAATAGTTCAAAGGCTCTGCCTAGGACACGTTAATAGTTATCGCTTCCTTCTCAATAGCACCTGGAAAGCTAAAGTCCTCTCCGTGTCTCAGTGACTGGGCTTTTATTAGTAACTGTGGCATGACCACTCACTTTGTTTCATTACCACTGTCCTCAACAACAGAAAAAGAGAGACATCCCTTCCTTACTGACATATGGCACCTTCTATTTATAATGAGATTAACAATTCGTTCACACCTTGATTGAATCCTGCTTTATTGAGATGTCACAACAGATTCTCACAGCCTGCAAAGGGAAAGACTTACAAATGTTAATATTGTGACAACCAGGACACATAAAAGTAAATGAATTATAATTGGTGACAATTAAAAATAGCTCAGTGTGAAAACAGAATATTGTGCTGCTGTTGAAGCGCTGTCTAGGATGAGGCAATGTGAAGGACTCTATAGTATAAATAAGACCATCCACGAATTCAGAAATGTTACCTTGATTCCTGTCTAATGTGTTCAGTCATACACTGATGCTCAATTAATATTCACACGCCCTTTACATCTTCATGGGCAATGTGCCATTCTCTTTAAAGTATTTGCTTCACTGCTCTGTAGCAGCACAAAAATAAACAAGTTTAGGCCTATTTTACCAATTCTGTTTAATACATGCGTTTTCCCTCCCCATGTTGCTTCCCTAATTTGTATGCAGAAGATTTCTTTAATTATTATTATTGTTGTTGCTGTTGTTATTAGTAGTAGTGAACTGTGAATGCTCTAGCAATACAGTCCCTCAGGAG
The DNA here is from genome assembly GCF_013368605.1 of Nyctibius grandis. Classification (NCBI taxonomy): domain Eukaryota; kingdom Metazoa; phylum Chordata; class Aves; order Nyctibiiformes; family Nyctibiidae; genus Nyctibius; species Nyctibius grandis. The sequence continues at coordinate 60,644,517 of NC_090660.1, read as the reverse complement.
CTGGGCAGTCCCCGGCCACCAACTCCTGTGTGCAGATCTTCTTCTGTGTGTGGCACACAAAAGCCTGACAAGGTCTCACTCATGTTTCAAAGCTCGCTCTCTTTTCAGAGCTATTTGTTATTGTCTCCACCATCACAAGTTTAAAAAAGGAAAGTTAATTAAATATGGAAGAAGACTGAGCAACATCTTTTAAACCATCATGTCATTAGAATTGGATCCCTCTGAGAGCTGCTTAAAAGGGTTTTGAGAACAATGACTGTTCAATCAGATATTTATGGGCATAGTTATGTAAACACACTCTTTATTGTCTATGTATATTTAATATAATTATCAGTTTTGTACTCGGACTCTCAGGAGACCCAACAAATCACAGTGTTGCTTTGAAAATGTCAGCAGAAAAGACAATTATGTTGCGAGCAAATATTCATAAATTATATTAAAAAGTCCTGTGAAAATGTACCCTAGGTTGCAAAACTGCTTTTGCACGAGCAGAATCATCACTGCCTTTTTTTGATTTAAACTCTTCTTGTTAGTAACAAGGAAGTTGCTTGAAACAAACCTTTAATACTAAAGAGCCTTCTGTTCCTGACTGGGGGACATTGTAAGCTGTAGACAAATTCGAAGGGCTTAGTCATTTTGTTATTAATATGCTAGGACATTTTTAGAGGTTTCTAAATAAGTTTAGTTGAAATCAGAGGTAAAAACTGCACGAGTGCCTAGGTCACTTACTTTTCTTTTCTGAGATGATTCCTGACAACTTGCCATGTTTCGCTCATTGTGTATTAGAAAAAAAGAGTGGAGAACTGGGACAGTGTTCAGTAACTTAAATGTGCCTCGCTTATGCTAAACCAATACGTGTGCTGGAGTTTGATAAACACCTAGTAAGTGCCTGCGAATCATCTCTACTGCAAGATATACAATCAGCATGTCAACATCTTAATTAGCAGCTAATGACATTTGAATGAGAAGGTTAACGTTAAGCACACAAATGCAGTTTAGTAAAGGGTAAAATGAAATACATTGACATATTTCAATCTTTATTTCTTTTTAAGGATAAAACAGCTGGCTTTTGTAGTAAGCAATCATCTATATGAGTAATATCCCAATCCTTAGTTATGTTTTGAAATAAAATCTCCGGGATTAAAATGTCTTTTCTGGTGCATCTGGTCGTAGGCATCAATGGGAACATTTTACATGTCGGACCAAGAGAAAACAGAATTCTGCTTTTCTGCACGCAAATGATTTCATCTATGCCATTTTTTTTCTTTCGAGCACACAACTAGATTTTAAGTAGGCGCTAGATGGTTCAGGCTGATTTGTGATGCTTCTCTCATTCATCATTTTCTAAGCATATGTTTCCAACAGCAAACTTATGTGGGATGGTGCAAAGCAAAGCACATTCATGGCTGTTTCTGCCGTAGATGTCTTACTTGCTTGGGCGGTGATCTTACTGGGCATCCCAAGCAGAACAGACAAGAATCACCAAGTTGTTGGAGAAGAATCTGCTATAGAAATGGTGCTGTTGACTTTGCCAGCAGCATGGATTCCCACTGGGCATCATACTGAACCATTACCTTTGCATGGACTACAGGGAGCAATGTAGAGTGCTTGCTTTAAGACTTAAAATGTAAAGCAGATCCAAGATGCTCACAATTAAAAATCTTATGGCCATACAGGCTACTGTGTTGTCTGCATCCAACAAGTGAGCTCTGGACTGGTAGATGTCTCTAATCTAATGGTCTTTTTCTTGTTGGGTTGTTTGTTTAATTTTTGTGTCCCTTCTAGACGTTCGATCTCACACAACCTTCGTCCTTGTCTGTGGGACCAATGATACACTTGTTTAGAAAAGTGACTAAAAGTTTAGTAACAAAGTTATGCCACTTTGTTAGCCCACCACTCCAGCAAGATTGAATCATGTAGCCACATGATCGGGCAACACTTCCACAAGGTGAGTTATGTCCTTCTGCTCAAATAACGGACAGAGGGTAAGTGGAAACAAAATGGTCTTTGCAGCAAATGAGACAGAGATCGACAGCATCTGGAAGTCAAAAGACATGCTATTTTTAATTCAAGGAAATGCCCACCTTTCAGGGTCATTCATACTCTTTTGCAGAAAACAGTGGTTAGATGTTTCCTTTTTTCTTGACTGACATCCTTTCTTTCCTCTCATTACTCCCTGTGTTCTAATTGTTTAATGATTGACACAGGACTATTTTGATTTTCTTAATTACATTTGTGAACCCGCATTTGGTTTGGTGGCTAGGTCATCATTCCTGATGAATTTAAGATTCATGTTTTTTCATTCATCCTTTGACATATTTTATTTCCAAACACATTTGTTCTTTTGGCTTAATTCAATATAATTAATTTTCTGGCATAAAATGAAAGATTATGGTTTTGATTAGTTCATAACTTCTTGACAGCTTATTTGTAAATCTTTCAACTTTCCTTCTCATAGTAACATCTGCCCACAAAGCCATCTCCAGAGTCTTTCAGGCATTCTCTACTTCACTGCGAAGTCTGTCTCCTTCAGAAACTCTTACTTCTCTTACAGCATATGGAGGATCAGATGGGGTTTTAGAGCTCCTCTCAACAGTGCCTTGCTATTACAGTATGTGTTGCTTTGGTATTCACAGGCTGTGGCATCAGAAGAAGAATGACTGTCCATTTTCAGATGTGACAGCTCATGTTTTTAATGTTGTTTTAGGGGGAAAGTCTGAACTGACTTTTGACTTATTATCAACTAAAGGCAATCAGTCTTTTTTTTTACCCTATTTACAGATCATCTGACTTTTAAATCCTAGGAGTCTTTCTTCCATCAATGATAACATGTTTTCAGAATCTTTCAACACTTCCTTAATTGCTAAAATTTGGAAACAAAAGAAACACCCATGCCTAGCTGTCTGCCAGTAGTTCCCTTGGTCAGGCTTTTTCAATCTGTTCTCTTCTAGTGTTTCTCTCCTCAGATTTTCAAGGGGAATGGAGGGGAAGATTAAAGGGTTAACCAGAGGTTAGATTCAACTCTTTGTTCATTAAACTCCTGGCTCACTTGGTTGTTCAAAGGAGTGCCTGAACATATGAATGATGTTGTTATAGTATGCATATTTTTTTAATACACACACTTTCACTGGGATGACTCCTGTCATGCTTAGAAAGGCAAAAGCCAATTTGAAAACCTTCAAGCCTTTTCTGAGGGAGCAACTGCTAATTATCGTCCTTTCCTGAATTTCCTTTCCTTGTTTGCTTGCCTTGAATGTGGGGATGGAGCGCAGATTCAGAAGCCTGACAAATATCAATCAGTCTTCTCAGCATACAGCACCATGACCCTTTGCTTACTTCACTTGTTTACCCTAACCAAGGTTTCCTTTCCTTTTAAATGCTACATGATGCTTTTGTAGTATTTGAAGTAACTAAGCAAGAGCTTTTGTTAAAGATCAAAAATACTTGTGCTAATTTATCTGTGGCAACACATGCTTGAACTGTATTTCATTTTTCTCGGTATGACATACCCAGTGTCTCGGTATTTGTACTGTATTTCTACTGTTACCTAATTTGGTCTGAATTGGCCTAAACCTTTATCCAAGAAATGTATTTTCTGTGCCCTGTGTGGGTTATGTTATTGCTCTCAGTATAAGCCATGAGTTGGTGGCATGCATTTCTTCTGCACTGTAGGTCAACTGCTGCACCAAAAAGATCACACGATTTTGCATTATTATTTTTTGTTTTGTCTTAGTCTTGGTGACTCTGCCTCTTTCAAAGACATGTCTATCATCAGCTGAGCGCTTCCAATGGAGGCACTTTGTTTTATGTTAAGTTAACCACAAGGAACTCCTTTGAGTTTGGAGAACACCCATGAGATGTGATACAAATACAACATGGTGACACCTGGGAAGAGCTCTACTGGGACAGACCAAAGATTCCTCTGAGCCAGTGGCCCGGCAGCAGCAATGGCCACCAGCAGATGACTGGGAAATAGCATAAGACCAGGGCAATGGTGTAGTGACTTTTCTTTGATGTAGTTTCCTGGCATCAAGTGACTGCTGCCCCAGGACTTCCTTAGCCAAAAGTGAGTCTTGCCACTTGATGGCTTTGGGTGGCTTTTTTCTTTATTTGTCTAATTAGCTCTTTGAGCCTGTATAAATGTCCAACATGCACAAGATGCTGGCACTGGGAGTTAGATTTCTTAACTATACATTGCATGAAGAAATACTTCCTTTTCTTTCTTTTTGAGACTCTTTCATTTAATCCCATGACAGAAAATAAACAACATGTTTCTTCCCTGTTCACCTTCTCACTGTGACTCAGACCCACCCTACAGACCTCTGCCGTGGCCTTTTCTTTTCACCCTTGTGGTCTTCCTCACTGCTCCTCAATAAATGAGAGAGGTCACTACTGAGCAATAAAATTTTTCCCACCAAAATCCAGTGGCCTACCCATGTGACACAGGGGAGCACAGTGCGACAGATCTCGCTTTGGTTCAGAAGGGGATGGTACATCCTCAAGGTATGACACAGCACAATCCCATGCAGAAACACTACGCAGGGTCCCCAGAGCAATACAACCAGGTTAGCTCTGCGTCTTGCAAGGGCTAATTAACTCAGGACTAATTAATAGCATCATACCACACTTACACAGCCATCCAGAACTTGCTCTCTAGCTGCTTGCTTGGGGTTCTCCTCACAGTGTGGCATTCAGTATAGATATGTCCTCGGGACACTGCCTTGCATGTAGCCCAGAAACTGGGGGGTGACACTATAGACTTGATTATCCACTCATTTACAGTACTTTTAGCTCTCAGGAACTGTCCTGAAGTTATTGGAGTTACGGGGTATCTTACCAGTGCAATACAGGAGAAAAATCAGGTACAAAAAGCATGTGTATGCATGCACATGTATACAAATGCATGGATTGCAAAAGAACAAAACTAAAGTTACAGATTCAATAAATCAGAAAATTTCTTTGCAACTGCCTGTGCGTAGGATAAAACTCTCTCACTTATGTGCTCGTGCACCCAAGTTTCCTCAGGACCACAACCTCAGCGGGTGCATAAGGAGGACGTCAACCATACAATGAGGAGTAGCTTAATATTTTCCTTTACCCGGGGTGCTCAGCTGGCAGCTCTAGGCGCTGTTTGCTGCACGCTGTTCAAACCCGGCACTGTAGACAGAATTATTAATTTCCCTCAGACATGTTTTTGGTACTACTACCCACAGGATCGGTGCAGTGCACGACTGGCACAAACAAATGATGTTGACTCCCGCACACTGGGAGCTGAGGAAAACAGCCTTAGCTGAGGCCACAAGTAGGCATTTTGAACTCTCTTTAGACTTGTGAACCACTAAATCTTCTCCGTTGGAGGAACAGGCCATGTATAGTGAATTTAAACCTAATGAAAATCCTTTTTTCTGTTTCCTTTTTGTCTACCACTAGAATCCATCCCTTGACCCAACCAAACTCAGTCTCCCCTACCAGCTCCTTGCCTGCTGTTTATCCTCGAGTCCTACAGTCTAGGACCAGTTTCCATCTTCCAGAGCCCCCATGTCTTTCCTGAGTACCATTTTCCTTTGCCAAGACATTCCTAGGGTCATATGAAAGCAGTGGCCAAATGTGCTCTTCTAGCTTTAACCAACATCCATATTTCCTATCCCAGGCATCCCTCCCAGTATGAACACCCTTCTGGCCTTATTTACATGTCCAAAGAACAGACACACACTGAAGTAATTTGCCAATCCAGGGCCATACCTTGGCCTCTTGCAGTAGTTTGGGGTGATGCAGGTGAACCTTGGAAACAACTGACACCTGAGTGCAGCACAGAACACCCCCAGGATGCTACTTCCCTGCACTGAGATGTTATATATTTAAACAATTTGAAGTTATTTAAGAGTATTGGCTTGGAACTAAATCTGGAATCTCACACATCTGTGTTCCCTTCCTAGAAAAGAGGCAGTTTAAAGAATGCCTGAAGCTAAACACATTATTTTGTACCTTGCTAAAAGTTTTTTTTTTTCTTTCTCTTTTAACCTACATTGCTAGATGCCTATGAGCATCTTTTAAAAATGCAGGGTGATTTTTTAACTGATAATGAAAATTATTATTTTGTATGCAGTTTAACTTCATCCTAACATCAGACTGCATAATTTAAAGTGAGTTTTCTTCATATACATAACATCATAACATTGCAAGACTCAAAGTCTCTGGCGTATTTAAATGCCTGTTGGTGAGGGTTCGCTTTAGATCCAAATCTCCGGCGTCCCAAGCGTGCTACTTGAGCCTCATGATAGCTAAAACTAGTTTCAATGGAATCTTCTCCAGCAGGCAGGTTAGGTTTTGCTTACCCTGTTTTAAATCAGATATGCTATGATTTTTATGTCTGCTATGAAAATGGCTTTGATCACACCTCTTCATGCCATTTTCACCTAAGCACTTTCAGATGTTGCCAACCCCCAATGATTTCTTCAAAGGTCTTAAGGAAAGGGGAAAAATTGCAACATCAGATTTTCAGACATTCAATTGTCAGCTCTGATTTACAATTTACACTTGACATCATATTCATTATGGGCCACTTTATTTTTTACTTAGAAAATTGACATATTTTGTTCCAAAACAATAAAAAATATGGAGGTTTTCTTTTTTCTTTTCTTAGCTTATAGTAGCACAAGTGATACAGCACAGCATTAATAGTATCTCGGTGAAGGAACAACATGCTAACAGGTTCGGCACCAAAAAGGGGTGGTACTTCTCCACCCAAAATGTGGCTATGCTGTGCAACCCCTTACCACAAGACAGAGTGGAAGCTAAAAGGCTAGATGGGCTAAAATAAAATCATTATGAAAATTCATGGAACAAAATGATCAAGTATTAAATATGAAAGAACCAGCTCGCTGAGGAGGGCCGTGAGCTGCAGAACACTGCAGCTGGCAAAAGCCGTCGGTCACTGATCAGTGCATATGGGACACGGCTACACAAACCCTTCATCTAGCCAAACCACCACTGTTCTCATGTCCTTCTGATTCTAGGAAAATGAAAGTACAGTTTCTCACCTGATCCATACAATGGTGAGTTGGAAAAGCAGACTGAATTATCAGATTAAATTTGAAATAAAATAAAATAATCAAGGAAAACATTGCCTATATTGAAGCAGCACATCAGCAGCAACTAGAAGAAGACGTAAGGATCTGAAGAGCAAAAGCAAACCCTCCAAAGTGCTTTTAATGTGGAAGGAGCAAAGAACAAGCTTCATACAGATGATGCAGATGGTAAGCAAGCAAGAAGATGATAACGGTGAACTGCTTGTGGGTGAGCAGGAGAAATAAATGTGATTGAATTAGCAGAGCTGTAAGTTACCTAAAAATAAAAAAAAGAGAAACAAACACAGCAAAGTACAAATATCAACCGGGAAGGCTTAATTCAGGTTCTCCTATTTCCCCAAGTGGAAAAAACATTGCTGTAGGTCTGTATTTTGTCAGCACCCACACAATGGAGCTAAAGGAAATAACATTTGCTAGAGGCAGGAGGGAGCTGGATGAGGCAGCGGGCTAGAGATGAAGAGGATGTGCAAAATGTCCCTTCTCTGGCCCATCTGCGCCACATTTCATGCTGAAATTCCTCTCCCACCACGTCATGCTAAGGGCACGTAGTGGAGACTGGAATGGGGCTGCTAAGAGCAAACTCAGTTTCATCTTTGTCTTTTTGCAGGGGAATCTCTTTGGTATAGATTCATGCTGGATCTCCCCTATCCTTTAGAAACCAATGTTTACAACACATTGTAAACACATTGTAAAGCCACAAAGTGTTGGCTTTACCTGCAGTGTATTTGAAGAAGCCCTTTCTGTTGTCCTTGACCTCTCTTGCAAGGTTTAATTCCAAGGAGGCCTTAGCTTTCCTAGTTGCCTCCCTACATCCTCTGACAACAGACTTCTATTCCTCCCAAGTGGCCAGCCCCTCCTTCCATGATCTCTACACCCTCTTCTTCCACTTGAGTTTGCCCAGTAGTTCCCTGTTTAACCATGCAGGTCTCCTGGTACCCTTCCTTGACTTCCTACCTGCTGGGATGCTCTGATCTTGAGCTCGGAAAAAGCAGTCCTTGAATGCTAACCAACTATCTTGGGCCCCCTTACCTTCTAGTACCCTGTCCCATGGGATTTCCCCTAGCAATTGCTTGAAAAGGCCAAAGTTGGCCCTCCTGAAGTCCAGGGTTGTGATTCTGCTAGCTATTCTGTTCCTGCCACATGAGATCCTGAACTCTACCATCTCATGGTCACTACAACCAAGGCTGCCCTCAACCTTCACCTCTTCAACCAGACCCTCCTTGTTAGTAAGGATAAGATCCAGCAGCGTTCCTCTCCTAGTTGGCTCATCCACCATTTGCATCAGAAAGTTATCATCAACGCACTGGAGGAACCTCCTGGACTGAGGATGGCTGGCTGAGTAGGCCTCCCAGCAAATATCAGGGTAGTTGAAATCCCCCACGACAACCAGGCCCTGTAATTGCGAGACTGCTCTCAGCTGCCTGTAGAAGGCCTCATCACCCTCCTCATCCTGATCCGGTGGCCTGTAATAGACACCCACAACAGTATCACCCCTGCCAGCCTGCCCCTTAATTCGCACCCACAAACTCAGCTCGCTCCTGATCCGCCCCTGGACAGAACTCAATACATTCTAGCTGCTCACTCACATAAAGAGCAACTCCACCACCTCTCCTTAGTGGCCTGTCTTTCCTGAACAGGACATAGCCATCCATGACCACATTCCAGTCATGCGAGGCGTCCCACCAAGTCTCTGTAATTGCCACTAGATCATAGCCCCCCGACCGAACACGGATTTCCAACTCCTCCTGTTTATTCCCCATGCTGCGCGCATTGGTGTACAGGCATTTCAGGGAGCGAGCTGAGCACACCGATTTCACCCCAGGGGGATGGGGGGCCTCCTGGTCTACCTCAACACTAGAGCGTTGCCCCAGTGGTGCAAGCCCAGCTACTACCCCATCCCCCTTCGAATCTAGTTTAAAGCTCTCCGAATGAGCCCTGCTAATTCCTGTCCCAGAACCCTTTTGCCCCTACGACATAAACCTTTCCCATGTATTACGGTCACGCCTGGTGTCTTATAAAACCAGCCATTATCAAAGAACCCAAAGCCCTGCCTGTAGCACCAGTCTCGTAGCCAGGCATTAATAGAGAGAATCCTACCATTCCATCCCACGTCATCACCTGAAAATGGAAGGAGGGAGGAGAAAACAACTGGTGCCCCAGACTCTTTCACCAACCATCGTAGGGCCTTGTAGTCTTTCTTCATCCCCCTCAGACTACGGGATGCAGCTTCTTCCCCACCTGTCTGGAAGATCAGCAGGGGGTAGTAGTCTGTGGCCTTCACCAGGTTGGGGAGTTTCCTGGTGATATCCCTGATTTGGGCTCCAGGCAGGCTGCAGACCTCCCTGTGATGGGGGTCAGCTCTGCATATTGGGCCCTCAGATCCCTTTAGGAAGGAGTCTCCAACCACTAAAACTCTTCTCTTCTTCCTTGTGGAGGAGGTAGCTATACGCCTGTCAGGTTTTTCTGACTGTGGTGGGACCTCTGATATAGGTTGCCTCTCCACCACATCCCCATTGGACCGGCTGTATTCCACTAGGGCTTCATATCTATTGCTCAGAGGCACCTGTGGAGGCAAAGTAGGCAAGGAGGACACTCGCCTTTTGCCACGGCCATAGACTTGCCTCCACTCACTCCTCTCCTCTAAGTTATCGTTTTCCACCTGAGAGGGGCAGAGTACAGGGGTCCCTCGATCCTGGGAGCTCTCCGGCAGGTGCTCCCATTTTTGTTGCAGGGAGGGCAAAGCCTGGCTCCACCAGTCTATCTCCATATCAGCCTCCCGAATGCTCCTAAGCCCTTCTACTTCGGCTTGAAGCCTTTCAACCTGGCTTTGCAGCTGTGCTGCTCGGCCGAGCAGATCATCTACCTGCTCACAGCGCACACAGCCCCCTGACACCACAGAGACGCTGTAGCATTCCCTGCAGCCGGCAACCTGCACCATCGCCTCCTTCCGTGGGAGCTCCGTCTAGGTTCCCACATTCATTTTGGTCTTCTTCCACCGGGTAGATACCATTGTTCTTTCACTGAACTGGGAAATACCTGTTGGTGACACCCCTGGTTCACAGCTCCTTGGCGCCTTCCTCGCCTTGTGCACTGGGAGGGAGTCAGCGCCTTCCCCAACGAGCTGCAAACGGCTGCAGCCTCTCCTGCCCTGGGACACACCCAGTCACTGCTGACTCACACAGTCACTGCTGACTCTCCCTCTAGCCCCTGGGCAGGGACTAGTCCCTGTCCTCCAGGAGGCTTTTTATCACCCAATCAATCACCACCCCCAATCAACAGGGGGAGGTGCATTTAAATCGCCCGCGGTGCCTTGGTAGATGAGGGCTGGGTCAGGGACCAATTAAGCAATCTGGATGTCCATAAATCCATGGGCCCTGATGGGATGCACCCGCGGGTGCTGAGGGAGCTGGCGGAAGTCATTGCTAGGTCACTCTCCATCATCTTTGCTAAGTCGTGGGCAACGGGAGAGGTGCCTGAGGACTGGAGGAAAGCGAATGTCACTCCAGTCTTCAAAAAGGGCAAGAAGGAGGACCCGGGTAACTATAGACCGGTCAGCCTCACCTCCATCCCCGGAAAGGTGATGGAACAGCTTGTCCTTGGTGCTGTCTCTAGGCATATCAAGAACAGGGGGATCATTAGGGGCACTCAGCATGGCTTCACCAAGGGGAAGTCATGCTTAACCAACTTGATAGCCTTTTATGAGGACGTAACCCGGTGGATAGATGATGGTAAAGCTGTGGATGTGGTCTATCTCGATTTCAGTAAGGCGTTTGACACAGTCTCCCACAGCATCCTTGCAGCTAAACTGAGGAAGTGTGGTCTGGATGATCGGGTAGTGAGGTGGATTGTGAACTGGCTGAAGGAAAGAAGCCAGAGAGTGGTGGTCAATGGGACAGAGTCCAGTTGGAGGCCTGTGTCTAGCGGAGTCCCTCAAGGGTCGGTTCTGGGACCAGTACTATTCAATATATTCATTAGTGACTTGGATGAGGGAATAGAGTGCACTGTCAGCAAGTTCGCTGATGACACAAAACTGGGAGGAGTGGCTGACACACCGGAAGGCTGCGCAGCCATTCAGAGAGACCTGGACAGGCTGGAGAGTTGGGCGGGGAGAAATTTAATGAAATATAACAAAGGCAAGTGTAGAGTCCTGCATCTGGGCAAGAACAACCCCATGTACCAGTACAAATTGGGGGCAGAGCTGTTGGAGAGCAGCGTAGGGGAAAGGGACCTGGGGGTCCTAGTGGACAACAGGATGACCATGAGCCAGCAGTGTGCCCTTGTGGCCAAGAAGGCCAATGGCATCCTGGGGTGGATTAGAAGGGGTGTGGTTAGCAGGTCAAGAGAGGTTCTCCTCCCCCTCTACTCTGCCCTGGTGAGGCCGCATCTGGAATATTGTGTCCAGTTCTGGGCCCCTCAGTTCAAGAAGGACAGGGAACTGCTAGAGAGAGTCCAGCGCAGAGCCACGAAGATGATTAAGGGAGTGGAACATCTCCCTTATGAGGAGAGGCTGAGGGAGCTGGGTCTCTTTAGCTTAGAGAGGAGGAGACTGAGGGGTGACCTCATTAATGTTTATAAATATGGAAAGGGCAAGTGTCATGAGGATGGAGCCAGGCTCTTCTCAGTGACATCCCTTGACAGGACAAGGGGCAATGGGTGCAAGCTGGAACACAGGAGGTTCCACATAAATATGAGGAAAGACTTCTTTACGGTGAGGGTGACCGAACACTGGCACAGGCTGCCCAGAGAGGTTGTGGAGTCTCCTTCTCTAGAGACATTCAAAACCCGCCTGGACGCGTTCCTGTGTGATATGGTCTAGGCAATCCTGCTCTGGCAGGGGGATTGGACTAGATGATCTTTCGAGGTCCCTTCCAATCCCTAACATTCTGTGATTCTGTGATTCTGTGACATCTGAAGAACAGTAATCATTTAGCAGATCTCTGCCATGCTGCAGCTGCTTTGAAATATAATAAGTAGTTACAGTTAATTAACAGTGTATAAAGATCTGTATAAAGAGATCCACATCATTCATCATGGATCAAACACGATATATTCCATTGCAGGGTATCTTTCTTCAAAGACTGGACTAGTAGTAAGAAAACCACTGTTTTGGTGTTGTAATAAAAACTCCACAGAGACTCTTCATCCTGCCCTATGATTTGTGGCATTGAGAAATATATAAGAGAGAGAAGCCAGAATAAAAAATGTTTAGATTCTCTGCAATGCTCAGATTTTGGTAGCACGGTGTCCATAATACCTGGGGAATGTTTAGGGTTGGCTGATGAATGTATAAGGCAAGGCTGTCAGCTAAGGTATTTCTATATTAAACCATAGTGACATCAGGAGAACAACTACATGTACAGGTTCATACCACCTGTAGTGGCTTGGATGTGGCAGAGCTGCTCCTTCTTCTGCAAGGTCCAGGTCTGGGACAAGTGAGGGTCACTAGTGCATCAGCTGCATCCTGCAGCGTGGTGAGGTGGCACCTTGCGACTAGAGGCTGCATGAGCCCAAAGGTAGTCCTTCTCTCATGGAAATTTGGAAGGCCCATGTGTGGGAAGGTGACTCCTCTCCAAACCAGTCAGGCTGAGATGGAAGTGGAAGTCACCATGTGTGAAGTGCCCAACGAACAGAGAAGACGCACAGTTCCCTTTACTGTGCACCATTTAGCAAAACAGCGTATGGATCAGGATACTTATATCCAAGAGGCATGATATGAAAATCGAAAGAACATAGAGAATCACTTTTTGTGAGTTCATTTGCTTTACTTAAGTTGGTAGAGCTGTTTTTATCTCTCCATCTACTGTTGTTAACTAGTCACTGTCATTAAGTACCTTGAATGCCTTGAAGACACGTGTTTTGGTGTTTGCTAAAATTCAGCCACCTATGGCATTTGCTTATGCCTAAAACATTCACACATACTCAATGATTATAGTAAATGTTCCCTGCCAGCTATAAACACAATATGATGTTCTATGAGCAAGGGCAACCAGTAGACTACTTCATGACTGAGGATTTAGGCCGAAACGTAATTAATTTAGTGTGAAAAATCTTTTCTAGATTTTTTAAGGCTGCAGCTACAGAAAAGTAAGATAAAGTCAGGTGCTGATGGCGACTGGCCACTGTACTTATGGTGTCCCTATCCCACCAGCCCCTAATAGCAAGCTATTCATAACGGCATCGAAACAGGGATCCCTTGAGTGTGTAAAGCTGAGCATCTGTTTCCACAGCTGCCAGTCAGGCAGTGTCACCTGTGCGTCGTTCTTGGCTTCCATCAAGGAGCAGCCTGTGAGCACCGCAGCAGAGGCAGGGACTTTGTTCCCACTGAGAGTGATGGGAACTACTTGTGTGACTCTTCATCAGCATGATGAAATGGTTTGCAGGCTGGCCTCAAATACACGTTCAGAAAGCGGGTGAGGAGCTGCATATGTTTATCTCTATTTCTGTCATAGGCAGACTCTTTTGCAAAACTAATCATGCAGGGGTTGGAAAGGAAAGCAATTCCTTACTGAAATCTCCTGCTGTACATTAAAAATATAGGGCACAAGTGGGAACAGCTTAAGATCTTGGCTGCTGCTGCACTCCACAGCACTAGCGACTGCACAAGAGGCCAGAGAGGTGCTTTGGCCAGCAGGGCTGGGATTTCAGCATTGCTCGTGCAAGCCTGCATCTCGCTCACATCTGACACTGCTCAGGCTGGGGATCGGCACAGACCCAGTCTTGCAGTGGTAGGTGTGAATGCACAGGCATCCAGGCCAGGCGTGGAGGAACACGCGTGTGAAGATGCTGTGCCACATTGCTGTTGCAAGTCATGGGCTGAGGGCACAGCTTGTGTCCCCAGCACAGAGCTGGCCCCAGCCCTTGAATTTAACAGCCTGCTGCTACCACCCTCGCAGACCTTGGTTGGTGTCCGGGTCTCTCTGGCTGCTCCCTGAGAGGGAGCTCGAGTTTCTGGCTGAGTTTGCAGCTCGATTAATATTGCTAATTGCCATGGGCACTTTCTGAGGGGAACCAAGGAAACAAATTGAACCCCAAAATAAACCCTGCTAGATTTCTTTCAAGCAACAGTGCCTGCTCCATGGGACACAGAGGTTGAGGGGCAGAGCTCATCTGGTAGAAATAGTCATTCCTTAGTGTCGTTGACCTGGCCAGGGCCCCAGGAAAGAATGAGATATAGTGGCTCCAAAAATAACCTTTAAAAAGTCTCATGGTATATGTTAAGAAAGTACAACAGAAGTGTCTGCTCCTCCAAAAATAAAATATAAACTGAAAAAAAGATGTTTCTTTTTTCTTCATTATTTCTCTCTTAAGTCTTCCTTTTCTTCTGTACCAAGAGAGCCTATGCTTACCACAAGTTGGTCATTCAGACAATATTTACTAGCCCATTGGATGGCATTTTCCATCTAACAAGGTGGGAACAGATCCCATAGGGTCAATCTATTCCATAGGACCAGAGGCACATGTGAGCTTCTGGATTGGGAGACCCAGAATCAGTCTTTGAGTAATACTGGGGGGCTCATCTTCTCTTCCCTTCCTCAGTCTTGCACCATTATTTCAGCTGTAAGGGGACTTAGATGACCAGGCATCCTCCAGCCAGGACCTCAATATGAATAATGAGAAGACCAGAGACTGTGGCCAAGCTGATATCTACTGTATTGACAGGCCTAGGTAGCCCACCCTGTCCCCCAAAATCAACCCCTTTTTAGCCACTGACTCTCTGAACATCATGTGTACCCACAGTGACAGCAGTTTTGCTGTTTGTTTGCTTTATTTGCTATTAGTTGTATGTCAAAAGCCTTCCTGTCACTATATATACATTTTAGGGCATGGGCCTTTATTTTTTTAAAGCAAGCAGCCATTTGTAGTCTCTCAGTATTGGAGGAATCCAACCACAGGTACCATTAAAAGTACTTCAGAAGTGATACCCATCCTGTAGCTAGTGATGTTCCCCAGGGGTCAGTACTGGCTCCAGTCCTGTTTAACTTATTCATCAATAATCTGGACGAAGGGACTGAGTGCACACTCAGCAAGTTTGCTGATGACACAAAACTGGGAGGAGTGGCCGATATACACCAAGAGGCTGTGCTGCCATTCAGCAAGACCTGGACAGTCTGGAGAGCTGGGTGGAGAGGAACCCAATGGAATTCAACAAAGGCAAGTGTAGGGTCCTGCACCTACGGAGGAATAACCCCATGCACCAGTAAAGGTTGGGGGTTGACCTGCTGGAAAGCAGCTCTGCAGAGAAAGACCTGGGAGTCCTGGTGGGACAAGCCAGCAACGTGCCCTTGTGGCCAAGAAGGCCATGGTATCCTGGGGTGCATTAGGAAGAATGTAGCCAGCAGGTCAAGGAAAGTTATGCTCCCCCTCTACACTGCCCTGGTGAGGCCACACCTGGAGTACTGTGTGCATTTCTGGGCCCCCCAGTTCAAGAAAGACAAGAAACTACTGGAGAGAGTCCAGTGGAGGGCTACAAAGATAATCAGATGACTGGAGTATCTTCCCCATAAGGAGAGGCTGAGAGAGCTGGGTCTGTTTAGCCTGGAGAAGAGAAGACTGAGGGGGGATCTTATCAATACTTACAAATACCTTAGAGGCAAGTGTCAAGAGGATGGGGCCAGACTCTTCTCAGTGGCACCCAGTGACAGGCCAAGGGGCAATGGGCACAAACTGAAATATGGGAAGTTCCATCTAAATATGAGGAAAGCTTCTTTACTTTGAGGGTGAGAGAGCACTGGAACAGGCTGCCCAGGGAGGTTGTGGAGTCTCCTTCTCTGGAGATATTCAAAACCCTCCTGGACACGACCCTGTGCAACATGCTCAAGGTGAACCTGCTTTGGCAGGGAGTTGGACTAGATCTCCAGAGGTCCGTTCCAACCCCAACCATTCTGTGATTCTGTTTTAAAGATGGTAGGTACTGTAACACTGCAGCAAATGCTTCCCAGTCTGAGGCTCGGGAAGCCAATGATAACCATGTTGAAATTCCCATGCTGATGAGATCCTGAATGCAGAAAGACACTGGCAAATACTTGTTTTTCCAACTGACGATACAGTAACATTTTCTTTTTAGAAATCTCACCTGCTTGTCCTGAATTTCTGTTTGTGATAAAAGAACCTGAATGATCGGGTATTTGGTCTGGGCATTCAAATCACTCTGGAAATGTCCTGGTACAGTGGTCAGTGAAATAGTTAGTAAGCCATGTGTGGAAGGGGAAGAATTAGTTGTTAGACTGAACTGCCAGCCCAGGCAGGGGCAAGAAGAAAGGAAAAGGGACATAGGAATTCCTCCCTCCTCTTGTGTTTTTCAGCTGCAGGCTTCATTGTCCCCAGTCTCTTACCGCCCACAGCCTGTGCCCCAGCAGCTAACCTGTTTTCTGGGCAATAGACAATGGAAACCAGGTAGAGAAATGGCCATAATCCCCGACTGACTGTTTTTGTCACCTCTGTCATTTTTCCCTAGAATGACAGGTTGCTAGAGATGGACATCTGTCAGTGTGAAAAAAAAAATGATGGGGGGCTCTCGGTCCAGACTTTGTGCAAATTCCTGGCTGGAGTCCAGAGGAGGCTGCAGCCCTCACAGCCCGGCCACAGCCACGCGATGTCTCGTCTCCCAAGTCCGATATGCAGCCAGCAGTGCTTCCTACGCTCCTTTTGTTCCACGCTCATTTCCTGGCCTGTAACACTGTGCTCCGTGGGGACGCTGCACATATCAAAAATGCAGGGTGAAGTTGTCTAGAAATGGAGACAGGTTGTTTTTGGCAGGAGGCCCTTGAGCCAGGAACGTTTTACCAGAAGAAATATGGTCGATATTTATGGAAAGTAGGATTCGACTTTCAATGGGGCTTATGTTCATAAGTCACTTAAGGCCCTTCTGAAAATCCCACCAATAATTCTTAAATTAAACAAGTCAGCATTTCCATGCAAGCTGAAGAACGAAGCGCTGTGTCCCACTTATGGATCTGAGCTAAGCAACTAAAGAGCCAAAGAAGTCTTCAGAGGCTTGGTATGATCACGTGGAGTGCTTGTACAGTTTTTTATGTGCAGTATGTGACATGCATCACTCAAAAGAGCCTAAAGAGCCATTGCATTCCAGCAAGTACTGGAGAGACCTTGGCAAAATGTATCATTGGGCCTCCTGTACTCACAATGCAAGATTTAATGACTGCTGATTCATATTCAGCCTGGATTGCAATAATTTTCAGAAAATGTCTAGAGTGATAAAGGGTCCTGCTGTTAGAAATACATCTTCACAAGACTTGATCCCAGTCCCGGATGGTTCCTGTTTTCATCTGATGGTACAAAATACCCCATTAGAGTAGATTAAATTTTCTTTGGGTATTTTTGCTGAATGTCACATCAAGTCCAGAGAATCCCAAGCCAAGCCATCTCAAGCCAGTTAATAAAATCAGCTTTCAGACAACCACAGATGTATGCAGGACAGCAAAGCAGGCTGGGGACTGACCATCTAGGGAGCAGCTCTGTCGAAAAGGACCAGGGGGTCCTGGTGGACTTCAAGCTAAGCATGAATCCTCATTACACACTGGCAGCAAGGAAGGCAAACAACATCCTGGGCTGTGCTAACAGGAGCATAGTAAGGGTGTCAGTGAAAGTGATCACTCCCCTTTACTTGGCGCTTGTTGGACCACAACTGAAATACTGTGCCCAGTTTTGGCTGCCCAGTACAAGAAAGATGGTGAACTGGAGTGGGTTCAGTGGAGGCCACCAGGACAGCTGGGGCTGGACCACTTGCTGTGGGACTGGGGCTGGTTCAACCTGGAGATGAGATCGCTTTGGGAGCTGCCTGCTAGTGCCCTAAGCAACAGCAACGATCCCATGATAGGAGCATTATCAGCTGCAATTGCATTATAAATGCCCCTGAAATCCCAGCCTGGAGTCGTCCACTCAGCTATTAATTGGGTACATTGCAGGAAAGCTGTCACTGATTGCTGGTAGATTGCTTAACTAAACAACAGAGCTGTTCCTCTCCTTAAGAAGTATCAACAGGTGGAGAAAGCGATGGAAATGGATGCTTGCAATGATTACAGTTGGTAAAATAACTTCATAGACCCCACAGAGCGCAACTTCCTTCAGCGTATGAGTTTAGGGGCCATGAAGCAAAGGTTCCCCTGGGCTTTAAACCACCTCCAGTGGCAAACTCGGTTGGTGCTATTGTCCCACAAGCCCATAAAGGTAGTTAATGTGGAAGGTAGCATAAGAGGATCCAGTCTTCTGAAGAACATCAGAAAAACTTCCTCCAGCTCTTCTAATAACCGATGATAGTCAAATACTTAAAATACCTGCCAGATGTGAACAGAACAGAAGGGGATGTTGAAGTAGGGAGCAGATGGGAATGAATCAGTATTTGTAGCTGTATAAGAGTGCTCTCCAGTGGTAACAGTACTCTTTCCCTTGTTGTGTAATTCAGACCTTGTATTATTGAGGAAGAAAGAGCCCACTGGTTGAATTTGAGTGGCTTTGGTAATCTTGGCAAGAGTTGGCTGGATAGATATACGCATGACTGTTGAACTGCGGTCTAGAACAGCAAAGATCTGGAGACGTTTTACAAAAGGAAGCAAAAGGACTCAGATGTGAAAAAGAAAAGAAAGAATGAAATTTAAAAATGGCTCTATTACTTTTGAAACTGAGTCTGGAAAGACAGAAAAGATTTCAAATGAGATAGATGTCAGAGTTCTAGGAGAAAAGACAAAAACTATACAGAAGGTGACTTTTCTGATAGTATCTGTAGTATTACTGGGTAGCTTCCACACAACCAAAAAAACCATGGTGCACTTTGTCAGAGCTTAGAGTGCACATGACAGAAGAACAGACCCCAAAAAAAGCATAAAACAGAAGGCCTGTGGCTGAAGTGATAGTTGTCCTCCTTATCTGTGACTATTGGGGATGCAAAAAAAGTGAAGACTGCTCCAGAAAGCAGCTAAGAAGGAAAAGATGCCCATGAAATGTCAAGCCCACACCAATGAGCAGGAAGAAGAAACAATGGGAAGCTGGAGGAAAAGGAACCTTGAGGATGTGGCAAGTGAGACTTCAACTTGAGTAGCAACCAGCACTTTAAGAAAAGGGGAAGGAGGAAATGCATAGTATCTATGGAGAAGGAGGAGGGAACTGAGGAATGAAGTTCTGGAATTTCTGGAATATTTTGAAGAAGAACAGGAAGAGGTACCTAGCAGGCAGGCTAAACCAGGAAGTGTGTTTTCACCACAGCTGTCTATCGCAAGGCAGTAGAAACTTAAGATAATGCTATATTTTTCTCTCAGATTTGTTGTCCATGAGGTAGGGACACTGCAGGACAAAGATAAAGCCAAAACTTGGACCAAGTGAAATGAAAACTTCAAATAGCTAATCTGAGGCAAACAGGCCAGCAACAAATTTAATCATGGGACATACCACCGCTTTGTTTTGTACACTGTTCTGGTAAATTCACATAATTCAATAATCACATTTACACTTAGTGTCAAACGAAAAGCAAAGCATAGCTAAGAGGAGAAAATAAAATTTTGGGAAAATTTCCATTGGCATATTACGTGAGGCAGGTATGGGCACTGCTCCTGATATCAGAAACACTCTTACGGAGATCATTTGCTAGAATAAGACAAGGCTACAAAGAAGCCTTAAGCATCTACCTCAGACCTACTGTAAACAAGGACATTTATGTGCTACAGCGGATTACACTAATAATCTACCCCAACGCTACAAGAAAGATAATTTCCCTTTGTAGGATAATTAACTTCTCTGTGTCCTAGATGACTGAAATTTCTTTTAGGCTCTGACTGAGCAGGTCAGTTTACTTATGTGCTTGCCTTTAATGACATGCCTCACTGTTCTGATGAGCTATAGCTGCACTTTTTAATTTTTAATCACTTGCTAAATTAGACAATATATTGCCAGCCTTTTGTCCACTCCACATAGCCTTCAACTTTTTTTTAATATAGAAAAATAGGAATTCTTATCTCTTTTTATATTGCTGAAGAAGGTCAACAGAGATTAGCCATTAGCTTCACTAAAGCCAAATTTTTGTCAAAGAAATGTAGAAATTACAGTTTCATAATCCTTCCAAGAAGGGAGTTACGTTATTCATATGAATGCTAAATATATTTTCCATTATTTTGTTCATGTGAATGCATTCTTGAACGCCTCCACTCAAGATTTTTGTCAGTTTCAGATGCAAAGGCATAGTATTAAAATACTTTAGTAGTAATTTCAGTTGTCTAATAATTCTGTACAGTGGAGCTGTCACCAAAGGTAACAACAGCAATACTGCTGATACTGATTTGTATGTTCTGTGTTTATTCTTTTCATGCTGTCGTTTGATTTCCTACAAGCCACCTTGGGATGCGACAAGCAAACCTGAGTTTGTCCAAAGGGTTAATAACAAGAAACTTGCTTCCCAAATGCTTCTCAGATTCTGAAGCACAACTGATTACTTAAAATTATTTGGTAGACTGTACCTGCTGTTAAGCCTAAGAAGAAAGATAATTTGTTATATTTTAAAATGTGTTCAAGCCTATAAAACCACTGGTCTTCAGGGAAGGGTGTTCTGCATTTCTGATATCAGGCCAAACTCTGACGTTTGGGAGAGAGGCTGTCTGTGATGAAGTATACATGAGGGGCTTTTACGAGAGATAGCAGATAGCTTGTAATAGAGAAATATGTCCACAATGCGTTTAAGCGGAAATTTGGCTTTACAGTACATTGTTGGTACCGTTACATCCTACGGTGTTATAATCTCCAGTAACAGCAACAGAAGGCTTTTGCCTTCACTGGTGGAGCTGCCAGACATGTCAAATTGCATAACGCTGTTGTATGTCTACTATGTGCTGGGTGGAGACGACAAAGTTATTCTGCTTGTTTTGTTAGCCAGAAAGCTTCAGGCAAAGCTATTTCTGTCTAGAAACTATGTTATTATTGTAGTGATACGTCAACACCATGGATATATACTACTAAAAAGAGCACCAAAGCATTTGTTTAAGAAGTAACGTGGAAAATTTTAGAAAAAAGAACTGAAAAAGGTTTCTGATAAAACATGAAGGAAGTACTTGAGAAAAGGTAAATGCCTGTAAGATGCCATTCTTTTGGGTTAAAGTCAAGAAACTGTGCAACACTCAGTTGTCTCAAGCCTGGAGCCAGTGCAAACACCATCAGAATTGGGACAGGCAGAAATAGGAGTATTTCTGGGTTGCTGCAATACCTGCTAGTTCACCACACAGTGTGGTCCAGCACTGAGAGTGGCTGTCAACGTTTTGATGCTTTTCCTCTGAGCATTTCTGAAAGAAGACCACAATGTCAGTCAACACCCATTCCCACCTGCCATCTCCTAGAGCCCCTGACACTGCTGCTGAAGCAAGCTGCTGACCAGAATGAGCCTCAAGGGCAGCCAAAATACCTGCTTGGCCTTTATGTCGGCAGATTCTGGTCTGATCCATAAAGAAAACTCATGACTGACATCCTGTCCCACCTCACACAGTTTAAAACCACAGAGCAGGGGGAAAGAGGGCAGTGATTTACTCCCAGTCCTTTGGGTCCACACCGCACTGGATGGGTGCCACACATGTGACTGTAGCACAAGGGTGTCCTATGATGCAGGACTGTGCACTTGCATATCGACAGGGATGAAACCCCTCCTTATTTCCCACTCCATCCCCTATCACCTTTCCGTTCAGTAATTCTAGGTCTTAATTGTAAAAACTCCTCTATTCAAGAAGAAACTGCTGGGTTTCATAACACTGACTAGAATGGCCCTGTGAAGGCAGGCCCTGTGAGCTCCCACATCAGCACCTCTGCATGTCACCTTTGCTGATCTCCTGACCCCCATCCTAGCCTGCCCAGATGGGGCTTCACCATCTCAGGGATGTTCAGACTCTGCTCCTGTGTGAACTGGGAGAGAGCAAGGCATGAGGGATCACGTGGAGGGTGAGATCCAACACTTCCAAACCACAGACTGATCTGGTATCTGCTTTTGCTCTCAAGAAAGCTCCTAGCATTGTTTTTCTCATTCACCAAGAGCCTTCAAAGTCTCAATCAGCTTGGTGGCCTCTCTGTTTCTTATGGCCAGAAACTGAGCCACCTCAGCTGCTCCCATTGAGCACTCATGCCTTTGTGTTGGCTCCTGCCTGGAAATCTACCCTGCTCCCCTCTCCTTCTTCCCCACGGGACCTCCACCTCCTGCCAGCATGCTCAGTCTCACCGTGCTTGTACTGCTCTTTCCTTTCCACTTACGTGGCTTAAATGCACTGTGACTGAATTAACCACCAGAGCTCTCCTACTGATCCCGCCATTCAAACTGCACCAAACCAAACAGCTGTTGTATTTGGGAAATTATTGTGTCAGTCAATGGCTGGTCTTAACTATCACTTCCAACTGGCAATGCGCTCTCTTCACCCGTCACCCTGTTGTCATATATGCTTTCTAAGCACAGATTGATTTCTGAACACGAATTGATCCTTCTCATCAGCATTAAGTTGTGAGCATCAAATGAAACTAGCAGGAAGCAGGTTCAAAACGAGCAAAATAAAGAGCTTTAGAGCTTCTTGCTGCACGATGTGGCAGATTTGAGAAGTTCACATGGTTTCATGGGGAGACTGTGCAATTTCATGACAGGCAAATGCACTGAAGATCAATAAATATATGGAAAGCACACCTGGTCCAGGAAGTCCTGTGCCACTAATGGCTGGAGCATGCGGGAGCACTTGGTGGAGGTATCATTTTATACCCTTTTGTGGGCTTCTGCTTTTGGCTACTGGCAGAAACAGGACACTGGGTTGTACAGACTTTTGGTCTGATCCAGTACGGCTGCCTTATGTTCTTATGCTAATCTATCCCAGAAACATTTAGCAAGACAGCAAGGAACCTCACAACATGGCTGGTAGGTGAAGGACTTTATTTTCCAGTCCCTGTGCTCTGGGGGTTAGATTAGAAACAGATTACAGCTGAAGAATCCCTGAGCAGACAAGAACTGTGCCAGCTTGGGAGCTGGGCGCAGGATAGCTGTTGTGCCCAAAGTAATTATCCTGGCAGGGCTGGGCTGACACAGCTAATAAATAAGAGATGTTTGAGCAAGCAGTTCTTTACAGCTTGCTTCATCTTCCTCTTCACAGAGGAGTGAGTTGGACCGTACAGGCATGTCCTCAGTTATTCTCACTACTTAGTCCTCCTCCCCAAGGGATTTTGCACCGGAGCTCTTAGAAACACTCACAGATGCAGAGTGGAAAACATGTCTTCCCATGGAAGTCCACTCATTCAGTGCCTCCCCAGGAAGTCCCTGAAGACTTCCTGGCTAACCAGTAAGGCTCCCTGCCTTCTTGCCACACAGATGCTGCTGCCAGAAAGATGTAAGAACAACCCAAGAAGAACCCTTTGCCTCCCCATGAGAAAGGCTTGCTGCCAGACAGGAAGGAGACAGAAGCAGGTCTGAGGGAGGGTTTCAGGAGACAGGATTCAGAGAGGAGGTGCAGGATTCAGACAAGGATTTGAACTTTCTGAGCCTTCCCTGAGCCATGGATAGAGGCACCTTGGGGAGAAAAGTTTGGCACAGCGACGGGCTCTTGCTTGTGATTTGCAGCATTATGAGGGAAGGCTCCTCTCCATAAATAAGCCCCTCTTCTATTGCAGATTAGACAGAACTGAGGAGTGTGTTCCTTGCATATTGCTCAGTCAGGCAGCATTTCAACAGAGCAGAAAAACATTCTCTTTTTTTTTTCTTTTTGTTTTTTCCCTTCATTCCCCTTCAAGAAGCAGCCTGAGTGTTTGAAAGTTCTGTGGTTTGGTTTGGAGTTCAGTCATCCCTACAGAGAACTTGTTCTGCCAATCTCTACATACATGTCAGCCTAAATAGCAACAGATGTACAGTACCTTAGATGTATAAAATTTTCATAAAATATAACAAACGCTGTTTTTCCACTTGGGATGAGTCATTAACCATATGCTCATGATACTGCTCTTTTCAGAGGAAAAGCTGAAGTCCTATGTTTGGGCTAGACAGAGCCCAGTCCTGTGAGGTGTCTCAAGAGCAAGGGCAAGACCCCCTGTACCTCAGTTCCCCTAAGGACCCCTAAGACCCCTGCACACAAAGTAGTCACAAGTCCAGCACTTACAGCTTCTTTGTAGGAGCAGTGTCTTCTCTGGGGTGTGCAACCCAGAATACTGGTGAAGGCAGGACAGCACCCCACTGCAGGTCTGCAAAAACCTGCCAGCACGTGAGTGGGCATGCAGGGGACATCCTTTCAGGGGACGTCTGAGCAGACACAGTCTCGTCATGCTTTTCATGCTTCTGAAGGTAGTGAGGGTGTGCCTGAGGCACGGCACTGCTTGGAGCATCCCCATGGGAGCTGCAAAGCTGCACACAGCCCTCGGTGTTGGCCCTGACGTTAC
The DNA here is from genome assembly GCF_013368605.1 of Nyctibius grandis. Lineage (NCBI taxonomy): Eukaryota > Metazoa > Chordata > Aves > Nyctibiiformes > Nyctibiidae > Nyctibius > Nyctibius grandis. Next base: position 60,620,050 of record NC_090660.1, on the reverse strand, counting down.
AGACCCAGACGTTTTGACCCTTTCTTCCTTCTATGAGCAGTAATTAATTGAAAATGAAACAGAATATTTTTTTCGTTGATTTGGAGATAGGCCTGATGCGCCTCCCATGCAGCTGGCAGGAGTTCCCCCCACCTCAGCAGGAGTGGGAACAGGCCTTTGCTGCTGTGAATACGTCCTCTCCCTCCAGGTATTTTTTTGCTCCCCGAACCTTCCCTCCAGGTGAGCTGTATGTGCAAATAGGAGTTAATCCCTTGGCTAAAATATTATTTAAAGGCAGAACGTACTAAGTGCTGCTCCGCTGGGGTTTAAGGAGGTTATATTTTAGCTCATCAACAAAACCAGGGCTGAGCCTAGAAAAACAGCAAGCCGTGAATATAAACAGGAAAATGATAGTTGAACTTTGCCATGTATTCCAATCCCTCACATACAAGCTGTACAAATGTAGCCACTTCTTTTTAATTTTAACAAGAACTCCAAATTTCAGTTCTATTCAGTACACCAGGAACACTGATCCAGTTCCCAGTGAGCTGTACTAGCAAAACTAGCTATATAGTTTTTTTCTGACTCCCACAGGACTGTCCAGTCCAGTGTCTTCTTGGTATAAGCCCTCAACTACTCAGCAGGGTCTGAGAAAATGGCCACTGGGAATTCAGTTGCGGAAGGACCCACAAGCTTCATTAGTGTTTTTGTACACTCGCCATGTCTATCTTGTCCGCGCACAAAACTTTGTTCAGTGTCTGGGAAGAGACACTAATTTGGAGGACAAAGATCTTTTCCCAAGAGTCCAGACGTTGGCCCAAGTGAACCAGCTGAGGCAGGGAAGTGTTTAGCGCACAACAGCCAGGTCTGGTTGGCAGCTACTAAGATGGACAAGATTAAAATGGTGCAGCATAGGTAAAGAAAGACCTCTCCTAGCAGCACATGAGAGCTCTTCTGGTTGTGGGAAGTCATAGAATCATAGAATCATAAAGTGGTTTGGGTTGGAAGGGACCTTAAAGATCATCTAGTTCCAACCCCCCTGCCATGGGCAGGCACACCTTCCACTAGACCAGGTTGCTCAACGCCCCATCCAACCTGGCCTTGAACACTGCCAGGGAGGGGGCATCCACAACTTCTCTGGGCAACGTGTTCCACTGTCTCACCACCCTCACAGTAAAGAATTTCTTACTAATATCTAACATAAATTTACCCTCTTTCAGTTTAAAACCGTTTCCCCTCATCCTATCACTACACGCTCTTTTAAAAAGTCCCTCTCCATCTTTCCTGTAGGCCCCCTTCTGGTACTGAGAGGCTGCTATAAGGTCTCCCTGGAGCCTTCTCTTCCCCGGGCTGAACAGCCCCAACTCTCTCAGCCTGTCTTCATAGGAGAGGTGCTCCAACCTTCTGATCATCTTCGTGGTCCTCCTCTGGACTCATTCCAACAAGTCCCTCCTTGCCAAACAAGTGAGCTGTAAAGCAGCCAGTGAGGTATAGCTGGCCAGTGCAGGGGGACCCTGAGAGCTCTCCATCTACCATAACCTGTCTTTATTTCACCTCTTTCTTCACAGGCAGTGCACAGGTTATGATTAAATCTGCATATGTATACTGCATACTGGTGATCCCCATTTGACATGAGGACGGTATCTCCAACCCTACAGCATCATGCCTCCAGAGTATGGAGGCCTATGATCCGCTTTCCTTTATCAATTCTAGCTCCATTGCTTTGTGCATTGTTGAATGCTGTAATCCAGACCGTGTTTTACTATTAATGACCTCTTCTTATTTATTTCAGTTATTATGAACACTTAGCATACACTAAGTATCTATCAATCATCATAGATTATCAGTTTGTTTTATGGGGATTACATTGGGTAATTATCATTCCAAGTAAGAGGAATGAACTGTCACGCTCCTCCACTGCCAGCAGCTTTTAATCTGACCAGACAGCAAGGAACCCAGGATTTCACAGTTTAAACAGATGGAAAGGCCTGGGCAAAGAGGTGTATCTTGCATCTCCTTCTAAATGCGGCCAAGTTCACGCTGAAGCATATTTCTGTCAGGGGCGTATTCCAGAGGTGTGAACCTGGAGTGCCCAGTGAGCATTCAGTTCCAGCTTCCAGCTAAGAATAGTTCATACAGCAGATTGAAGGTAACGAAGTTGTTCTTAAATATCCTGGCCTTTGGCTGTGGTGACCACAACCTTGAATTTCACCTACCTGTCAACTGGGATACTGCACAGAGAGCAGAGCACTGGCATAGTGTAAGGCTAGGGCATCTCCTCCGGGTGTTTTTCCAGGGGTGTTTTCAGGATTTTATGGAGGCACTGTCAAAGAGTACCAAAGAGGAGTGAAGTGCAGGCCATCCTGTCGGGGATCCTTGGGAAGAGTTGGATGGCTTCCTTTAAATGAGGCTTTTGCACCAAAGCAGAAGCATACTCTTCTCTGTATTATCTTACTGAGGAGCATAAAGCAGAGCTCTGGGAACAGGGGCAAGGCCAGAGCTGATAGGGGACATCTGAGTCTGGGTTTGGACATGAAGGGAGGGAGAGCAGGGGCACAGTGACCTGCTGGACTGAGTGTGGGTGCACACTCTGGGGAATGGTGTAGCAGTGACACAATGCTGAAGTGGCAGAGACCTCTTCAGCAAGGGCAGGTATGTTATGTCAACAATTAGCTGTTGTTCAAGCTGCAGGTGTGGTCTGAATGTTCAAACCAGACCGCTGCCAGTATAGCCTGTGGGATCTCTCCTTTACTCTGAGTTGTAAAATGATGCACACACCCTATTCAAGTGGTGTTTACCTGGGTCAGAGGAGGTAGCTATGGGACCAAGTTGGAGAAGTTTTAGTAGTAAAAGCAAAATGAGGCTAATGATGGAGGTCATCAGTGTCCCAAATTCTTTCTTTGAATATTGTAAGCCAGACTTTGCCAATAAATAGAAGCCATTTGAGCAAAGGAGGAGATTTTATTGTCCTCTTTCAATGTACCCTGGACATTGCTGAGAGCAGGCTATGTGACAGCGGGAGGAGTCCTCCGTACAGGTCAGGAGTCACAGCAGTGCTGTACAGTACTTCTCTACATGGGAAACAGACGTGAGAGGTTGCGTAAAGCCGAATCCACGGAAAGAAGAAGCAGCCTAGAGGGTTATCTTGGTGTAGGACAGAGGTGCCACAGGTGTAATGTGTCTGTTTGGACATAAGGTTTCCTCTCCTACAAGCAAGTGATTAATGCCGTGGTACTTAGCCCTACTTCTCCTAAAATAATGTGCCTCACACTCCTCCTGACATGTGGTCCACGCCAGTGAGGTCCTGGTGGGAGGTCCATGCCCCACGTTTTGCATGGAGAGAAAGAAAGGTATACAGAGGCAGTGCCATCTGACCCTTCCCGGAGAAGCTGGCCTCTTTTTAGTTCGAGATGACATTCAGGATGTGAAAAGAGGGACTATGCTCAGGAGACTGGCAAAAATAGATCACAGTTTGACTAGGAGATCACACATAAATATATGTGGGCTGTGCCCAGGCTGTCCCACAAGAAAAGAATTTGGCATGTGTTGAAGATGGGCCAACACACAGGTATTGGATGGTTTCCAGGCATTATTGTTTTTGTAAGCAACACCAACAGAAAGATATTGGATCCCCAGCAGTTGTCATGCAAAATCATTCTCAATCCATTTCATTCTCACGAGTACTGTTGCCCTCCACCTCACCTTCACAAGAGATGATGATAGGAAGATCATGACTAACTGGGGAGAGTTTTTGACTCAGGCTGAGTTTTAGGAAAGGAGATGTGTTAGATCAACATAGCCATGCCGAAATGGCTTATAAACAGCACTGCCTGGAGCACTGAATGTTAGGGACATGTAACCAAGAACTTCACCAATGTTTGAGCAGCAGGAGGAAGAACATGGGAGGAAGGCGGAGGGAAGGGGAAAAGAGGTGGCTGGGCTGGTTTGTGAGTCTCCACTACCCTGTGCCTGGTATCTGCTTAAATTCAAACCAGTCACAAGGAGCATGGCTCTCCGTGAGAACTGTTGTCCAAGCTGCTGCACAGAAAGGAAACCTGAGCTGGAGCGGGGTCTGGTCTGGGTGCTTTGAAGTGTTTTCTTTCAGTAAGGAAATAATTTCCTTTGTCTGTACATGTTCAGGAAAACTGCCTCTTCAGAGACTGGTTCTCAGGACATTCAGATCATAATTGTTTTGTCCAGAAAAGCTCCGTGACTGGAAATGAAAAAAAAAAAAAAGAAAATTATAAACGGTAGGAAAAAAAAAGCTTGTGAATATATATTACATCCATATGCGAAGCGAGGAAAAAAGGAACAAGGGCTCAGTTAAAACAACAGCCGAGATCTCATTCTGCTTTCGGCTACACTGGGGTTGTGCTGCTGAGAACATGGAAACGAGCCCCGACTGAAGAAACACGGGGGGCTACCGCAGGCAGCCCTCTCCCTGTAGACACCGGTGGTTTTGTTTGGCGCAGTGCCATTCAGGGTTTCAAAATGTCACGTATTTTTGCTACATCTCTGCACTGAGGGGATCGGAAAGGTGCAGCAGAGATAGACACAGGACACGCGTTCAGAGATGTTTCGCCGGGACTTAGAGGAGAAGGGACACCTTGTCATGTACGTAAAAAGGCAGCAGGCCCTGCTGGGGCTCAGGTTTCTTTTCTTTCCAGCTGTATGTTTCAACAAGCACTCTCATGCTCCCTGCCAGTCAGAGGAGGGGAACATTTCTCCCCTCTCCCTCCGTTCCCATGCCCTGCTCCCCGGGCATGGGGCGATGAGCAGCAGGCCTGTGCTGCGGACACATCCCAATGCCCTCTTCCCACTTGAGGCCCAACCTGGATCCCTTACCCGCATGTAACTTCTACTGAAGTCAGTGCAAGTGTTATGTCTGCGGGATTAGCTGTGTCCCTGGGTGATTCCTAGTATTTTCTTTCCTCACATTCTTCACGTTGGAAGGTTTAACAGAGTCACAGAGCTCCAGTGTCCAAGAGACCGTTCCCCTTTCAGAGTAGGATCTCTCCCTCCAGTACACTTGCCAGCATGCTGTCCAGTCCAATTTCAAGTGAGTCAAATGTTGGTGTTTCCATCGCTTGCCTGGAAGACAATTCCGCTGCTGAAGCGGTCCAAGCCATTAGGAACATTTTCCTGATATTCAACCTAAATATTCTCTTTCTCAAATTCATCCCATTGCTCCAGGGATTCATGTTACTGGAGGTGGGCTCATATTAAAATCTCTTGCTGTGCCTTTCCCTGGACAAATTCACTTAGTACTTTCATAGAGGAAAGAAGGAAAGAAGAAGGAAGGAAGGAAGGAAGGAAGGAAGGAAGGAAGGAAGGAAGGAAGGAAGGAAGGAAGGGAGGGAGGGAGGGAGGGAGGGAGGAGAGATGGGAGGGAGGCCCATTGTAGAGAAATGTTTCTAGAGCTCTCACTTCATTAAAAAAACAAATTTGAATCCTCAAGGGTGTTTGTTTGATACACTGGCACATGAAGTCTGCTATTTACGTTCAAAACAGGCACACCATTTGTAGCAATAATAGCAGCTTCTTCCCATCCAGCTAAAATCCTGTAACTGTATTTTAGAGAGACTTCATCTAAAAAAGTTATTCTTTTTTTGTGTCTCATGCAGTCTTTAACCTCAACTGGTAGTGCTGAGCTAAACACAAATGGGTGACAACTATGGTGACAATTTTCGTTCCTATTCAGTAAAGCAAAGAGGCACATACTTAACTTTAAGACTGAGCTTAGCTGAATCCAGTTTTTGTGCTTTGGACACTTGTCAAATTTGAAATGGCCAAAACTACCAACCAGCTTCATGCAAGTCACTAAACAGCACCACAGAGATGGGGGGTTTATTCTCTGTGGTCACCCTCCAGCCTGTGCTAAACAGCTACATCTCAATCGGCTGCAAGCGCTCAGAGTAACCATCTCATGTATGGGTGAAAAAATGGAAAAACTGAAATCAGCTGCCTCCTGTCCTAGTCTCTCTGAAAAAGTCCTTTGGAGTATGATTCCTAAGGTGTACATTTTAGTTTTTGATTGACTGATTCACTGGCATTCAAACATGTCAGTCTTGTACACCAAGAAAACAACACATGTTCACTAGTTAATGGAAATCTGAGGCATTTATGCCTCTTGAATTCTGGAGGTTGTGAACTCTACTTACTTCAGTCTTTTCTTCAATTACTAAAACTATTTATATTTCCGCTTTTTCTGGTTCTTTTGCATTTGAAGAATAAATTACAAGTAACTGATCAGATTATTTCTTTCCTTTAGGGAAAGAAATGTGATAGGGGTTCAGACATCTTCTCAGATATTACCAGCATTATCTAATAGAGAAAACAGGTTTCTACAGGTTCCATGCCCAAACCTGCTGGTTCCTTAGCAAATTCTGCAGGAAAATGGGATGTCAAAGCTGTTGGGTGCAGAAGACATTTGTGTATCTCTGCCTCAGCCCTAGACTCTGTGTCTTCTGGCTGCACTGAAATCTCACTCTCAAAGGCTCTTCCATTTGGGGGAATCCTTTCTGTGTAGAGGAGAGAAACACAGCTGGGTGTATGCACATCAATGTATCTCAAAATCTACTGCACATCTATATCTCTTTTATGCAAAAGAAAACTCTGATAACAGGCAGTGGCTCCAAGGATCACCAAATTAATTACTGGTTGTACTGCACGCTGCTAATAAATGCAAAAAGCCAGCCTAAATAGGAAGGGTTAGATAGCTGTGCTGTTCGCAAACATGGCAGCCCAACATTTGAACGCTTTGGGCTGTAATACTGCCTCTGAACTGTGATCAGGGAACATCATCCCTGCCCTGATTTACAACAGCCTGATTTATAACCTGAAGAAGGTCAACAGCCTTCTTCAGATCCCACTTTGAACCCCCCCATCTAGCCTAATACCTCCAGGAGAGGAAGGAGAGAGGTAAGAGGACAGAGAGTTAAGGCTGAAACGGGGAGGTTATTATTATTATTATTGCTTTAATTACAGCGTTTAAAATGCATACCTGATGAATAATGCCAGCCTGTTTTCTACCACTTAGCATCAGCAGATCTCCAAGTGCTTCACAAAAACGGCATTACCCTTATTTTACTGGGGCTCTGGGACTTTAGAAACAAAATAAGGTGCTTGTGCGCCATTCAGGGAAAGTATAGGGAGACAGATGCTTTTGGGAGAGTATTTGTACTGCTGTGTTTTCCGTGCATGTCCACTGGTCATGTCCTCACTGTGAAGGCCTGACCTCCAGATGTCCAGAAGTTTTTGACAAAAGTCCAGTGTCTTTTCTTTTTCCCCCTGCCCAGGCAAACTTTCCAGTTGGAAACTGATGCCACAGCCAGGGAAAGCCAAACATATGGAAATTTCACATTTTGCAGACAGGAAACACTCGGGGGACCAAAGGTCATCCACCAGGCTGGGGCTAAAGCCAGGGTTACAACCCACATTTCCTGACCTCTGAGGCAGTGCTGAACCCACTAAACCCCCTTGTCCTTCTCTATGCGTATTATATTTCCTCTACCCTTCCCATGCCTTTCAGGGGCACCTAAAGCCCCGTGGACATGTTCTCCCTAGTGTATGTTCAGCTGGCTGGCTAGCCGGTCCTCTGAAGCCTCAGGCATTGCTTTAGTAGAAATATGTAGTAATAATAATGCCACTGCCTGCTCTGTGCATGTTAATATTGTCACCATGCTGCTTTGTCAGCTGCCCAGAGCTGTTGGCAAGCCCCAGTCAAAGCACCCTTGCTGGCCTCCCTGTCTGCCAGCGGATGTTTGCTGCGTCCAGGTGCCTGTGTGGCCTCGTCCCCCTCTCGCATGTCAGCACATTGCAGAGCAATGAGCACAGGCTGGGCTGGGATCACTGGCATGTTGTTGCTGAACTGTCTGTGCTGATTTCAATCCATCCCAAAGGGCTCAGTGTTTGTGCAGGCTGGTGTGGGGTGCTGGGGTGTTCAGGAGATGCCTTGGGCTGTTATGGCTTATTTGAGCAGACTTCCTTCCTGCCCTCCACCCCTCTCCTAACTGACAGACAAACACTGCTCTCCTGGATTTGTCAGTAAAGCTCATTGTTTTGGACTAGGTCCTCTTTTATAGGCTCTTATACAGGCAGTTGGTCTCTCTCGGTTAGCTTGGATTCATAGTGGGTGCTCTGGGCCACATCCAGCAAGGCTGGTCTCCTTGAGAGAGTCCCCTGCCACCAGAAAGCACGTGGCAAAGAGATGGAGTAGGAAGATGAGCTGAGTAGGAAGATGAGCTGTTCCCTGTCTGAGCATGAGGGTTGCAAGTTTTGTATGCACAGTAAAAATGTCCCTCCACGTTGATCTTCATAAGCTGGAGGTCAGTTCACCCAAGCGATGGGACATCTCCCTTATGTTGACTGATCTCCTGCATATTTTCACCTACAGCTTTGCATTTCTCATACCATATTGTTTTGGAGGTTAAGTTTACAGCAAGCGGACACGAGGAGGCTAATTTCAGGAACACTGTGGCAGCCCCAGGGGATTTGTTTATATTCTGTATATCGTCTCCACTTGAAGCTGTACTAAAAGGTGCACAACAGGAAGGGGTACATGCATATACGTGTGCGTACATTTGTGTTCGTGATGTTCCATGAAAACGCTAAGCGATGAAATCTCTTTTTCATTTTTTCCCCCCCTCTGGACTGATTTATTAATAATTTGTGTTCCATTACAAAAAATTGGCTTTTATGTGAATTGTACTGTGCCCTGAAATTGTTTTAGTGGCAGATCATAATTTACTATTGGGGTTTCAGGAGTCAGTTCAGAGCACAATGCCATCTCCATATTCATATTTCAGATCTGTCAGAGCACCCGGATTGTTCATGTAATCAGATGGATTTCCATTCGAGTCCTTGAGAGACAGGAAAACTGGCCATCACAGAGAGATCCTTGGCAATTAAAATGAATAAGAGCTGCCACTCTCAGTGGATGTCTTCTGGGTTACCATGGGGGACAGAGATTGGTCTGAGGTTTAATCAGGCACTAGCAGCACCTTGCTGGGAACTTCATGGCTGATAAAGGCAGCAGCATCAGACCAAGTAGCTCCTCTCTTTTTAAAGGGAAAGCAGCCTTTTTTTTTGAAATATAATAAATCCCGTGAAGTTTTGTAGCGTTTGATAGCAGAGAAGAGTTACAGGGTTTGGGGTTACTTTTCTTCTCGGCAAATGAATCACCCCTCTTTGTCTGTTAAAATAAAGGGAAATGTGCGTGTTGGATGCCCAGTACATTAAACGTTTGCAGGGTGTTTTTTTAATTGCTTATATTTTGCTTGTGCTGTGGCTACTAATGTGATATTTGGGGTTTTTTTAATTAATTTCGCTGTGACTTTGTGGCTATTGAAGGGTGACAGATTGGCAGCCCAGAGCTGGAAATCCTTTACTTATCCCCCAAACAATTACAACGCAGGCAGCAGCAATGAAAGCATCCCCAGCCGGTGTGGAAGGCCCAGAACAAGGATGAAGGAAAGCCTTCCCGGGCTCTCTGCTGAGACTGCTATTAAAGTTACCAATTAGTACCAAACTGTATTTTGTGATGGAGGAGGCACCGTTCCACTAGGGCAGGACTGTAACTGCAGCACCTTTACTCCTCGGCTGGCTACAACTTTCAGTCCTTAATGAAATGGCTTGAATTAGCACCCGCAAGCTTTCTGGTCTGATCCAGTACAGTGCTAAGCCTCAGGTGAGGTGTGCGCACCCTCCGTGCCATGCCGTGCAAAGGAGAGTCCATGCAAACCAGCAGCGTGCAGAGCAACGTGGAGGTCGAGTTGCCACCTCTGTAGCATTCACAGAGCTTGTCTTGTTGAACCTGCCTCTTATTGCTCTTTGTTTAACAGGGTTTAGCGTGAAAGGAATAAAAGAGAAGGAAAATTGCCTTATGTTTTGCTCCCAAATGTGAGCGCCTAAAATTCCAGTGCGTCACCAAAATCATTTGTACACTGGACCACAGAAATATTAAGGCTTTTTCTTCTAAGGCTGAAGAGCCACAGCTTCATTTATACATTTACAGTTCGGCGGCGTGAAGTGGGTAATGGAGTGGGTTGCTTCAGGTACAGTATGCAGTGCTCAGAGCATGCCTGGATGCGAGGGTTTCCTTCCAAAAGTCTTGACAATGACTGTACTGCATCTTAACTGTCAAGCTATTTTTTCCTTGCTAGGTTTCATTTGTGTTTTTCTTCACCTTTTGGAGACCCCTTACCTCTCCCCTCTTAAATCTACGCTCACCACAGAGCAGACATAATCCCAGATTTTCAGTAAATCAACACTATATGCTCCCTACTGACTAAGAGAATTTGATACTGACAGATTGTTACACCTAAAAGAAAAATACTGCCATAGTTTCTCTAACACGCTTTGCCTGCAACGCCAAGCAAGGACGGATGTGTGATATCCATTATGAATGTAACAATACAGGTAGCCTACAGTAATACAATTATTTTTAATTTATATTTCATGACGGAGAGCATGGGTGCAGCCATGAATCACTGTCCTCCTCTTTTAGCTCAGTAAAACCACACTGTCCGTTATATTGTGGCCATACAATTAACTCCTTTCATCAGCAGCACTGCAGATTTTAGTCTTGCACAAAGCCATTGTTTAATCTACAAATGTCTAGAAACCACCCTATAGTATAGCAACATTTTGCATTTATATGACACCCAACATCTGAGTATCGCTACGTGCTGGACAGATGTGGAATTAATGTTGCCTTTCAACCTCTCTGTTTGGTGGGTAAATTCTAGACTGGGAACAAAGTTATATTCAGTCCTAGGACGTGATGCTGAGCATCAGCAATGCCTGTATGCTGTATAATACTCCCATGTACTCGATGAAGGGATTAAATGCATTCCCTCTCCTCACACTCAGTTTTCCTAGATTCCTTAAAGGGCTACTACTGCCTACATAATCTTCATCCCTAAACTAAAATCCTTTGGATCCTCTGGGGCCCGTATTAACTGAATGTTTGCTATGCTCTGCCTTGAAGTGGTCTTCAATCTCCTTATTGTTTTGCAAAGACCATGCCATGGTTTCTGAGCAAATCCTTCCCTTTCGTCTGCCCAGATGGACAGAAGTGCAGGGAACTCTCCTTTTAGCGGTAAGATCTCCTTTTAGTGAACTGCATAAAGATAGCACATACAAAAAAGAGATGTTTGGGTCTGATGAACTCCATCCTGTCCAGACTCACTGCAGGGCAACCCCCTCCAGCCTGGTCCCCTCTAAGGAGCAAAGGCAGCACTCTGACAAGCTTAGGCTGTTCCCGAAAACCTCAGAGCAGCGTTTCAGCCCTGGACAGATTCTCCCACCTTTGCAATGCAGAGATCTTTATAATGCTGCCTAATCACTCCTAAGCTTTCCCCTGGGAATAAGCATGGACTTAGGGGTGACAGAGAGGAATAGATGGTTGGAGGCTTTCCTTGACAACAATGGGTAAATTCCTATCTGCCTTGGAGGGAGAGAAATAGTGAAACATCAAGGAAACAATGTGCTAAAATACTATCATAAGAAAGGAATCAAATCCTCCTCCTTCCCCTCATTTCCCTTTGAGCCACAGGAAGGTCTGATCTAATTCTCGGTCTAGGGGAAGCTGGCTTTGGGTGACCAGCCCAATGTGCAAGGAAGGCTGAGGCACTGGCATAGTCCAAAGGAGAGATGAAGATTCTACCGTGGCACAGGTTCACTAGCGGAAGCGATGCACTAGCTCTCTCAGAAGAAATAAGAGCTACCCGTGATGGGGAAAGAGGGTCTCTGGTTCCCAGGGCAGATCTGGTAATGACTATGGCATAGCCAAGGGCTCAGCTAGTCTGGAGAAGGTCAGCTTCTTTCTAAACACCCACAGGACTGAGCGTCCAAGCACCAGGACTTGCCACTGGGAAAAAAGAAATGAATCAAAGAGCTGTATTTCAAAAGTGAACACAAGAACACCGGAATAGAAAGCAAATATTTTATCTGTCCAGTTGGTTAGAGACTACACAGAGAAATTTATAGGTGTTAAATTGAACACCAGAGGGCTTCCATATTGTTCTGTGAATGAATGTTTTGCAGAAGTAGTAATATTAAATACAACAAAGGCAAAATAGTGTTAAAAACCCCACATGTTCTATACTCTGTGCCATGGTTAGCTGGGATGACAGGCAAATTACAGCTGAAAAGAAAAAGAATTTTCTACTGTTTGGGTAGGATTCACCTTAAATTTACCCATCATCCAGTGATGACTCCCTCAGCAGAGCAGAGCAGTGTCATGGGACAGTATTTTAGAGCATAGGTTACGATGACTTAGGGCACTGGCCTAGGAAGGAAGAACAGCACCCACTGATACCCCAGCACCCATGTGTACAGCACCTGGAGCTTTCCTTCAAGGGCTTCTGTCTAAACACTAACCAAACCCAGCCTCACGTAGCTTATAAGATTTGACAAGGCCACCTCAGACCAAGATACCATGGCTACAGGCAGCAGTGCAGGAGTGTTGCTTACCACCCTTACCCAGACAGGAGGAGACAGGCTGCAAATGGGAACGTGCAAGAGAAGCAAGAGTCTAAAAGGAGAGTCAAGGCAGGGGAGAAAAGATGCTGAAGCTAAAAAGTTGTTCTGGAGTGAGGCTTATGTGTTGGTGCAGAGGCTAAAAAAATTCCCAGGCTCCTCTAAAAGGCTTATTTGAAAAGACTGAATGAATTTCAGAGCAGAACCAGTGCCTCTATAACCACTGCTTTTGGGATAGATTTACAGCATAAACCCCCTGGGACAGATTCAATGTTGGAGCGAGTGAAAGTAACTCTATTGAAGTTAATGGACTTGCGCCCACTTATATCAAAGATGAATTTAGTCAGTAGAGAAGGAAAATGGGATTTAACCTGCAAATCACCTGTTATAGAGACTAACAACATAATATATGATGAAAAGCAAGAATTAGGGAGTTTGCTTAAAATGCTTCATTCCATGCTCATCCAGATAGTCTGCATTCCCTGTGTTTCTAATTACCTGAAACCTTTCCCACTAGCTAGCACTGTGAAAAATAGTATTGAACATTTGTATTATAGTAGCAACCAGAGATCCTGTGAGGGTCCCGTTGCGCTCAGTGCTCTGCAAACACAAAGGCATGCCTAATCCCTGCTCCGAAAAATGTCCACTATTTTTCTGTGGACGTGGAGGCCAGTTAGAGCTGCTGAAGTTCAGAGTTGGAGTTGAGTTAAGATTTAACACTGTGGGACTGATACCCAAGGAGCAATAACTAGGAGACATATCTAGCTACAGCACAGCCAGTTTTAGGGAGATCAAGACTGGAATATATGGACTCCAAATATTCAAATACCAGATTAAAATTGATTAATAGAACAAATGAGGGGACTGTCTACTGTATCTTTGTTGATGTTAATAGGGTAATAAATCAACAGGAGAGAAGACTTATACAGGAATAAATAATTGCTGCTTGTATACAAAATCTTCCATTGTGCTCTGTAAGTATTCTGAGGGACTTGGATGAAAGTAACTATCATTAAAGTGTACTATTAAGGCTGTTACTAATCATATTAATAACACCAATACTGTTCACTTGTAATTTGAAAGTATCATCGGCTACATCCTGGCTTGTGGGTGGTGCAGCTGGGTAATGAAGCAATGGCAGGTGACCCAAGGAATTTTTTCACTTGGAGGAATGATTTGTGAAGTGGTCGCAGGCACTGCTTGCACAGACATAAGGTGATGATGGTCCTATACTCACTCTGCCATGCCATTTCATAAGACAAGCTCACTCCCAGAGAGTATATAAAACATTAAAACCAAGAAATAAACAAATTGGTTTAAATCTTATAAAACACTACTTTAAAATAAAAAACATGGCACCAACTATAGAGTCTTCTCCATACTAGTTTCTTACACCACTCTGTCAGCAGATGGGTTTTCAAGCAGTTGTCTTAACTGGAGCAACTTCCAGCTCGATTGTAGTGTGTGTAGATAAGTGGGTAGGTCTATGCAACACTTCCCCCTCACCCTTTCCTCCTGCTTCTCCTCCAAGGTGGCATTTCGGAGGCATGCCAAGAAAGGGCAGCCCCAGAGGGACTGTCAAAAAACAGCACAACCCAGAGAAGCCTTGAGGCGGTTCTGAATTGCACCAGGGGTTAAACCTGCCTCCAGCCAGCCTCAGGATTCGGGGTGTACATATAGTACGGCACAGCCCACTATCCCCCCACTCTGTGGTAAACTGACTGATACTCAAGGGCGTCTGAGAGCAAACTGAATAGAACTAGTCCGGATTCAGAGTGCTGTAGCAGGAAGCAAAGACTGGTCCTTTACCCCTGCTTTGCCCAGAAGAAAAGACCATCCATGTTCTGTCTCTCAGCCACCAAAACCTATGACAGAAGATCCAGTTTTTCCCAGGTTTGGCCTATACCCAAATCTGCGATGTACTGAAGTAACTACCTGTCTGCAAATAAATTCAGCATGTCAGCCCATGCTAACACTTCCAGGACAAGTACAAGTAGGGGAAAGCATTGCATTTTTAAACGGGCGTCTACTGTTGGAGGATGTATCCTTTGCTGTCCAGGACTGGGAAGACTCTAACACTGGTTAATTATCTCAAAGATGAAGGGCTTAATTGGGAATGTCACAAGCAAAACTTTCTTCTCTTTGAAGAGCTGTCTACCTCACATGGTGCTCAGAGAAATACTAGACAGCAAACAGTTCAGTTTTCATTGTTTCCTTTCTGTTCCATAAAAATGCAAGCAGTCAGTGAAATGCTATTGAACGCGTCTCCTATGCTTCCATCCCCATATCCAAGTACTTCTGTGATGACACCCAGACGCAGGCGAGAGAATGATGATGAAGGTCAAGTGTGGAGAAAGGAAACTCTAAACAATAATGGATGATTTATGGCATACAGTGAATCTTATCTGGGTCACGCTTTTGAAGGGTCCCATTTCTCAACTCTTCTAATTCTTGAATTAATTAAGTCTCACACCCATTATTTTGTTTCTTTTTTGCTATGCAGCTTGAGACACAGAGGTGACAGGCTGAGTGATGCACTTCAGAGCAGTGATTCTTCTTGCACTGTGTGAAAGAGCTTTCAACAGTCAGCCTTGTATCTGCAGCAAGAGGACTCAGAGACACTCCTTTGTCTTGCTCTGCTTATTCAAACCTCTTCCACATCTTCCTTGTGACCACTACCCAGATTTCACTTGTGTGACCTATTGAATTGGAAGTCTTTCCTCCCAGCATGCTCATCCAAAGAGGATTAAGAACCTTCCTAAAACCTCCAGGCATGTGTGATTACATGGGGCGACAGACTCTTTCCGAAGAGGAGACTACTTAAGGGAAAAGACACACTTATTCTCTCTGACATTCCCATTGCTTGCATGGACCTCATCTATCTTCCTGCATTGACACTCAGATTCTGCTGTTGCAAGTGCAATACAAGCACAGAGCTTGACAGAGGAACTAGGCGGTTATCTCCTTACAGTCTGATCTTCCACATTTTGGCCCACAGGAGCCTTGATCCTACAAAGTGCCCCCCTGAAGAGCATCCTTGGTTGTATCTTCTGCATGGGTAGCCATCTGAACTCTTTGTAGGCTGCAGTCTGAAAACCATAAGCTCAAGTTCAGGAAATTGCCTACCAGACTCCTGTAGCTCTATGAGAAAAGAGAAAACAAAAATAATAATAAATCATTAAGGGCAATCAAAAATTAATTCTGCAATAAATCTATATGCAATCTGTTGCCTGTATGCCTGTGTGTTTACTTATAAGATTTGTTTTATGAGTGATTTGCCATTAATGGAGAAAAGAGAGATTAAGAAACAAAAGCTGTAGCTTCAATCCATCATTAGGGAATTAATCAATTGGCAGCCTGTGCAGACAGCTATTTAGATCTGTGGCCTGAACAGCTTAATTGGGGGAAACATGTTAAAAGGGCTAGAACTATGTTCAAAGTAACATAAATTAGCCCATTTTGGACCCATCACATGGCCTAATTTAACAACTTCTATACCTGTTTGGCAAGCGATCACATCTCCTGAGTTTCTTTGTAGCTTCCTACCCTGATATGGCTGTAAAGTATATTTCCATCTGAAAATGATTAACTATAAACACTCCAGCTAGTCAATAAAAGGAAAGAGGAAGAAGCCTTTTCACCTGCGCTTTGAAACAGTGTCTGTCCTTATCCAGGTTTGCCTCTCTCTCTCTCTGCCCAGCTGTAGATGTTTGTAGCCATTGCTGCAAGTGAGGATAGTAGGAGGTCAAGGCCTCCTTCACCGTGTCTCTCAGCTCCCCCATAGGGCTGATGAGGCTGGGATGTTCTTTACACTCCTACCCTCACCAGTGGTATGTGATCAGTTCCTACGTTCCTGGAAAAAAAAGGCTGCATTTCAGGGTTTCCTAGTTTTAACGATGGTTTGTAAAGTGTTTTGGCCTCTGAGATATACTATATAAAGGTAGTTGACTGGAAAAACCTGTCTGGAATAAGGACAGTGGGTTCAAACCCATTATTTTTTACTAGGAATAAGTGAAAATTCATAAACGTAAGTTGCCTGGAAGGTCAGCATTTTCTAGGATCTGGACCTCAAACAGGCTTTGAATTCAGCAGAAAGCCTGCTTATGATGGGCCCAACCAAATCCCCACAAACTCCCTAACCCACTTGGGTGCTTGAAATCTGGGACTGGTCCCAGTGGTGAATTTCTTAGTCTCATCATTTTGCTGCCACCGGTGCAATCAGTGCCTATGTATTCTGCTGTTCACGCAGTTGAGGCTACGCAGTTCTAGCTCATACAGTTACTTAGAGATGCTGCCCAGGGACTTTAAAACAACACTGTTTAGCTTTAGGGTTCTAAATGTTTCAGCATCTTTGCCAGGCAGCACCCTGACAACATGGCTAAACCCAGCTGACCTTATACATATATTGTACATGACGTTTGTTTTGGAGCAAACTTGGTGCCCTGCATTCCAGGCCTCCAGAGGCATCATGCCATCCTCTTTATTCATCAAGAGTATGCCCAAATCCCAGAGTTCGATAAGGTGCAGCCTATCCACATGCTTGCCCTCTCTGAAGGAAAATGCAGAACGCAGCATCCAGACACAGTTCTAGGCACAATTAGAATCATAGAATCATAGAATGGTTTGGGTTGGAAGGGACCTTAAAGATCATCTAGTTCCAACCCCCCTGCCACAGGCAGAGACACCTTCCACTAGACCAGGTTGCTCAAAGCCCCATCCAACCTGGCCTTAAACACTGCCAGGGAGGGGGCAGCCACAACTTCTCTGGGCTAAAGGACAGTGCAAAGGCAGTGCAAAGGAGAAGAAAGGGTCCCATTTAGCTCAGCGACCAAGAAATTGAAAGCACATGTCCCTCAAGAATGGACCTCAGTTCTGTATCACAAGCGCCTGTTAGAATTTCTGGGATTCATAGTACAAATTTCCAGACTGTTTATCACATCCAGCACACCATCCTTTGCACAGAAAGACTAGCTGACCATCTCTGTATTTTAGATTTCATTTTGGAGCCCAAGAACCTGAAATGTAGATGTTACACTTCTGATACCAACTGCATCCATTCTTAGTTGGCTGCAAGGTCCAAAGCCAAGCACCAAGAAAACCCAACTACTACTGAAAAATGTAGCCAAGACTTTACATTACCACTCTCTAGTTGTTGTCAGCCAAGCAGGTTTCAAATATGCTTGCTGACAGCACCATTGATAGCTGTGTGCCCCTTCAGGCTCCGATAGAGACGGAATGGTATCTGT
The DNA here is from genome assembly GCF_013368605.1 of Nyctibius grandis. Classification (NCBI taxonomy): domain Eukaryota; kingdom Metazoa; phylum Chordata; class Aves; order Nyctibiiformes; family Nyctibiidae; genus Nyctibius; species Nyctibius grandis. The sequence goes on along the minus strand of NC_090660.1, from coordinate 60,602,342 downwards.
GCAATCCTTGGCCCTGGAGGGTCAGAACAACTCAGTCTTTGGGCTTTAAGGAGTCAAAACAATTGCATATTCTACCAGAGCAGTGCTAAAATGTTCAGTCATTGAGCATCCAGCTCTGATCTGGGGTCCTCTGGAGATAAGCTTGAGTTGTTCTGATTTATTCTGAGCTTTCAATGGTGTAAATAAGGTCAGAAACTGGTTGTCTTTTCCTACCAATATTGCCTCTGTTAGATTGACACACCTGGCGTACAAGCAGTTGGCATCTTTTAAGAAATTTTTATATCCATTTACTCACAACTAACTATTTACGAGTTTATACTTGTGACACGATTTGTTTTAGAAGATCTCTTCCACAGAGCTCTGGGCTCCACTGATTGTATATTTCGATAATCAAACCAACACCCAAGGCAGGCTGCAATTTGAGACATATCACTGTTTATATCTCCTTCTTTATTCCGCTGGCATTAGCTTTAAAAATAGATTGCAGAAGAATGTTCTCTCTTGAAAACATGGCAGCAGGTACAAAGAAAAAGCAACACCAAAGTTGCTGCAAAGACTAGAGGTACAGGAGAAAGTGCTCATTTCAGAAGATGTTACCACAAAAAGACAAAGACTTAGAAGGAACATCCCTCCACCTTGTCTCTCATACCGCCAGAACAACAGTAACATGCAGCCACCATCTAGGAGAAGGTTAAATGAAGACACAGATAATGCAAAATGAGTCAGTGACATGGACTACTTTAATATAATCCCCAGCCAACCTCAAACCACCTACTAACTGAGGCAGGGAGGGGCTCTGGAGCAAAGGTTTAGGCCATAAGGTGTGTGATCACTAAGTGCTTCGGCTCAGTAGCAGTGCAAACACTGGCAGTTACTAAAAATCTTCAGTACAGGATAAAGGTGAGAATCCAAGAAGGCAACTTATTCATTACCAGTTCCCTGAGATGGAAGAATAAACGCATCTGCATGATTAGACATCTTTTACAGCACAGAGCAGCTTTCTCAGCATTTGACACTTTCTTCCCTTGCAGGAGCACACCCGTTCTGCTGGGAGATGTTCCCCTTGCATCTGCAAAGACAGGAGCAAAATATTCCCGAAGGGCACAGCATCTATTAGTCCAGGAATACATATTCCTTTCATATATTTCTGCCTGCCACAACAGTATCAGCTGGCATAGGAAGTCTAGTCTGGAAGCTCAGGCTCTGTGTGGGAACTAAGAAGTGATGGTTTTGCTGTGCAGTGAATTATTTCAGAATAAATAAATAATACAGATGGGTCAGGACAGGGAGCAGAAAATTAATCTGTTCCTTCTTCCTTCAGCCCTGTATATGACACTGTGTGTTTGGCAGGCTACAAAGCTTTCTCTTCTTTCTGTGTCTTAAAATACAATGCTAGATACTCAAAAAGGTAGCCTTTTAAATTTTGCACATTGAACATATTCAGTGTTTAAAAGAAGGGAAAAGAAAAAAAAAGAATGAAAAGATAAAGGAAAAGAAAGAAGACATGATCTCACAACCTAAGGAGTTCGAGCCCATGCTCCTATACCTCGTAGAACTACACAGACTAATGTGTGTATTTTCAAAAACCCGTTGGTTTTCAGAGCTTTTGCCTTGGTGTTTTATTTACGGAAATCTTCACTTCAGGAAATAAAAGCAAAATGGAGAACCAGGAGAGGAACTGACGGAAAAGCAGCAGATGTTCATGAAATAGGAAATTTCTACCACTTTTAGCTAACCTGTTACTTTCCCTTTTTCCTGGTATGCATGAACCCATGAACTGAAATGTGCAAGACTAATGGAGTGTCAGCCAAGACCAGCTATTGACGCTACCATGGAGCTTACTGAACACACCAAAGAAGTAGCAAAGTCACATGAAAGAACTCCCTTACAGCTACATACTTCTGCCATAGTTCCTACCTGTAAGAAACCCCATCACTAATCTCAGCAGCCTACAGTGAAATCATTGCAAGAATTTTCCTATTTCGTTTTGCAAATCACAGCATGCAATGTATGTTCTGTGCATGTTTTCCCAACGTACTGTTACTTTCACAGTAAACTGTAAAGATGAATGTGAACAGGTCATTGAAAGACATCTGTTTACATTTGCAAACTGGACCACTTAAAGTAAAGTAGGGATGTTTTGCTTTTAAACGTTAAGTTACTTAAGGAAACTTTGTCACAGTAACAGAGTTCATTGCTCAGTTCTGAAAGGACTGTATTTTTTTCACTGTTCTTGTTTCTTCTTATGGCACCACTGCAAATATCTAGTTCTTTCAATAATATTTTTGTCACCTCTTAAAATGAGTTTCCACGCTTACCTAATTTTGTGTGGCATGAGCAAGAAGTGTCTACGGCTTGGAGCAGTACATCATTTATAATGCTCCTGCTAATTGAAGAAATGTGGGACAAATCTGAATTGTATGTCAACTTCAGCAGTTTAGGGAAAATTATATGTCAGATACTATTACACTTAAAGGATATAGCAGAAGGAAATAGGCAGTAATCAATATGCTATATCATTGAGTTGGAATTGACTTCTACTTGGCAATGAACCATTAGTCTGTGTAGACATACAATCTCAGAAACGCTCTGAAAGCCAACTATCTTTGCTTAGAAGCTTGGATAATCCAAAATAATACAAGACCATTAAGTTAGGTAGTATTTGGATTGCCTTTTTCATTTACTTGTGAGTTGAAAGGTTTTTGTAACATTGTTTTCCAAACTGAAGTGGGTAAGAGCAGTGCAGGTTGACAACAGTCAGCATTCAAGACTTCATCAAATAAATACAGGTTCATAACCTCTCTATCCCAAACTATATTTCTATTCCACCACAGCAGCCACTAAATTATTCCCAGCTAAACTCCCTTTCACCATGAATCATCTTACTAATGAGACATGCCTTCTCACAAATCCAGAAACCAGCCCCCACTGCTGTGGAGAGCTAACACCCCATCAGCTCTCATACCCCATGTCTAGCACTGTATAATCCATGCTATGTGCCTTGCATATTATGTGTATGCAGCCACCTTTCATCAGAGCTAATGCTACCAGGTTTTGGTTTGATTGGCTCAGATTGATGAAGCAAAGCTGCAGCTGGGAGGAGCTATTTGATTAATAATAAATAGATACAAAGATTTATGATTAACATAGAACATCTTAATGATTTACCATAGCAATGAAACCAATAGGCTAGTATTCCAATCCGATTTCTACAAATTTGTATAATCCTCAGGGTAAAACAATTTAATGTGCTGTCTCTTTTATAGTTACAAAAGGCCTTTCATATGATCAATTATACATAAGAGTATAATAAATGTAACTTTCTTCATACTAATCACATCTAACTTAAATTCTCTTGTCGGTCTTTGGAGTGTATGTAGCATTCCCCATAAAGTTTTTAGTCTCAGCTCTTAGCAAAAGTTAATATACCCAGAACTTCCCAATAAATCATCAGTACAAGGGTCTTCACACTAGTAAAACTGTTCAGACAATGTAGTTTATTAATAAAGCACTCCCTCCTTCCAGTCAAGCCCCTTGTTTAACATAGCAAACTTGCTGCTTTATATCAGGGCATTGTCTGGGGGTTATGGTGCTGGATCTTTAAAGTTTTGGTAAGCAGTATTGTATTAGTGTCATGACACAGGGCAATGCAAGACTAGCATAAAAATAACATAATAGTAAAATTTTGCCTAGTAAAGAGATCACAACTAGGAAATACAACTGCATGAACACATGCAGACAGAGAGTCTCAAAAGCCATGTGGCTTATTAAAAGTTTCATGTCAGAATGAGCATCTAATGTAATTTTGGTTTCTAATTTCTACAGAATTGCACTGCATGAAAAGAAAACTGCATGAAGTCCTTCCATATGAAAGCAAAAGAGAGAGGATGAGGAAGAGATAGAGAGAGGATGTACACCTCACATGCACATTGAAAAATAATCTTGAATTTACATACAGGGGACTATGGTGAAGATGACAGCAGACACCAAGAACAATAGAAAGAGACTGTGGAAAAAGTCTTCCTACTGTGTTCTAGCTACCTGTTTTGGTATGCACAATGTTCTTTGAGATGCATAACCACAGTAGGAGATGTGTGTTCATTCATGATCAGACATCCACAGAATATTCAAAGGGCGAGGATTTAGTTGGAAAGCAGTTGAGACTACCAGATCAGGTGAAAAAAAGGAAAAAAGTATTGAGCGTTTGAAGGCTGGAAAGAGAAGCCTTGGCACATGGCTGCAGGTTCCTATAGTGAGAAAGAAAATTCTATTAAAAAACATTTCTTACAGGGTATTAGAGACCTTCAAAATTTTGGCTAAGTGCTAAGACTTTGGGACTTCTCTTGAAACCAGTTACTGCAAATGTCTTGAAGACTTTTGATCTGATAGAGAATAGCCTTTGTTCTGTGAAACTCTTTTTCACTTCTGGGGGGAAAAAGATGAGAGAGACACAATAGATGTAAGGGGCACCCTTCATGAGCAGGACTTGGGATCTGTGTTTAAAAATACATACACAAGAAGTGCATCCATGCCCATGATATAATTAATGGCTTTGAAAAAAATGCAACTTAAAATAAATTCATTTGGAACTCTTTTTTTTTCCTCTCTCTTTTTGCAAGCTGCTAGATTCAGATTCTCCCTTTTAACCACATGTGCCAAAACTTTATATTTTCCAAGTGAAAATTCCAATTCTGCCATATTTACCAGACTCCAGGAACTGGCGCTTTAAGAATCATCCTCCTCAGTGTTAAAGGCTCTTAACAAAATCAAAGTTACTTGACTAGCATAAATAACATTGAGTTAATTGCCTATCATACGGTTTTGTAGTATCTGCATGCACTGTCATTGGGGTACTGTTGCGAGTTGACCTGGCTTTTGAAAATATTGCCCTTAAAGTCTGGCACATTTTTGGAAGCAGGCTGTCAGTGAAGGAAAAATGAACTGGAACATCATAATCTGCTTCAACCATAGTAAAGAGAGAGACATCTGGTAGGCTACTTGGCAGTCAGCCAACAATGAAGACTTCAATTAAAATAATGAACATGTTCTCAGGAGTACATCTCTGAACTGAAGAAGTTGTAAGTTTCGGCTGCTTCTTGAAAGTTGGCTGTAAGTGGTGGCACCGGGCCTTCATCCTCACGGTGTTGCCATGCATGTTCTGGTGTTCCACAGGCTGTAAAATCACCATCTTAAATACACCTGTAGAGGGTCAGAAATGAAATAAAAAGTGAGTTAGAAGAGTAAGAATGGTTTCCCACTTCCTAGAGCCACATAGAAGCCAGGCCAACCTCCCCAATCTAATGAGGTTGATCTAACTTCTCAGGCTAGAAAAGCACCCTGAGGCCCTCCATAGCTGGTCTTGCAGGTGTCCTAGGTAAGCCCAAGCTTTTCCTGGGAAATAAAGTGTTCTGAGATTTCTGACTATAAAAGCCAGAGCAGCCTATTTTACCTCCCAACACAAATCACCAGCTCCTACTGTCTTGGGTGTCTAACAAAGGGACAGGAATTGTGCTGGCCATCACTTCTGCGAAGAATTACTAAAATAGAAATCAATGGCCCAGCTGCAAACCCTTTCAGGAACAAATCAGTGACGAGGTAGAGCTGTATTAGATGACAATAGAGCATAGCATATTTCTGTCATCTTGGTTTCAAAGCAAATTCCTAGCTGTGATTTGGCTTATGGTCAGTGAGTGAATAAGATTCCAACAGTGGTGGCATCCAGATCTGGATGCCACTAACCCAGCCCAGACCTAACAAAATGTGCAGCTAGAGTAGATTCTCATCAGCCCATTTGCAGTGAAAAAAAAAAAAAAAGTAATAAAATGCATGCTCTAGCCCAATTTTGAAACTTAAAAGAGCAGTAGATATCCAGTAGATGTGCTATATTTAAATAAGAGGTTGGACACAGCAAAATGTATCACCTAATGAGGCAGCACAGAAGTTCCTACATAAGACCGTTTAAATTTGTAATGGTAATTGCTTTATGGCATTGCGAGGTCATTACAATTTGAGATTAAGATGGCCAAATTGTTGCAGAGAAGATCTTTGGAGACCCTCTTACAAAGCCATTACGAGGCAGTATTATGCACAAAATGTGATTTCAAAGCATGACTTGGAGAAGACCTCACTACAGTGTTCTTATGGTAAAATTACACTGCGAGACTACAATACGAAATAAGACTGCAGTGCAAGTCTGTAGAGATTAGACTCAATTATGATGTCAAAACAAACTGAAACAATGTCAATGCAAGTTATAACATTAAGGTTGAGACGTAAACCTAAGAAAGCAAGGAAATTCTGCATTGAACCTGCCACATTACCTTTAAATCACACCCCTGTGCTAAGGTGTTGCAGCAGGTAGAGACCTCTGTTAAATTGTCTCACAGCTCTGGGTATTGTTACATACTGCAGATGATCTCTGTACAAAATCATTGTAGTTCCATTGCACAAATGTTTAAGTGATTAACCTGAAGTGTTTAACCTGTAACTGAAGATTCAATGAAATTCAGGATTGTAGGGAGAACTCCAGGTTAACAATTTATATCACACTGTGCACACATTGTGCCCAGATTTTATAGATGTAAAGGGCCCGATCCCTTGCAAAAAATAAATTGAACAATTTAGGCACTCTGAGATGAGATAGGAGTTTCCAATGTCTTTGGTTCTTTTTATAGGAATACCCAGAGCATCAATGGGAATTAGGTACCATTGTGCTCAGGCTGGATAAAAATATACCAGGGGATGCTCCTTCTGATAGCTTACAGCCTGGCTTGAAATAGGAGGTAAAGAGTATGACAGACCGTTGATTTTTGCAATGTGTTTAGTAAGAAAGGACCTCTGCTGAGTGAAATGTAAGCACGTACTGGGGCCTGCCTGGGTGCAGCAAACTGTAAGTTTGTGGCCAAAAACGAAAGTGGGAGGTTGGACCAAATAAAAGATCTTAAAGTCATCCACAATGATTCACTCAAGGAATACACCCAATGACCACACAAACTCTCCGCTTCAGCTTTGCTCCTTTTGGATATTGGAACTACAAAAGTGTAAATGATGTTGGGCTGGAGACGTAGCTGGTGTAAGCTGGCTGATCCCCAGGGACTTCAGTGGGGTTGCATCAATTTTTGTCAGCTATGGATCTGGCCCATAAAACCTGTGTATTGTTTCCTGGAGAGCGTATCAACTGACAGAGAGTCTGCATGTTGACTTTTCTTTCCAAACTTAGTACAGCTGTATGAAACACCTTTGCAGGGCTTCCACAGACAGTTACTATTTCTTCAGTTTTGTTTGTCTTGTGTTTGGCAACTTCTGAGGCCTGTTCTGAGATCTAGCCTCAAATTAATGCAAACCCCAACCCAGCTCCCTCTGTATCAGCTTTTTTGTAATCCTAAGTTTCATTTAGTGTCCATACATCTGTCCAAATCATAGCAAATGTACTCCGGGTTCACCAAAACATCTGTAAGCCTTGGGTGAGCTTGTCTCAGGCTGAGGGGATTGTAACTGAACCTCCTTGGCTTTTGCTACGGGATTTTCATGCAGCTTTAAGTATGTATCCACTGTGTTGGTTTCTCTAAGACAGGTTCTTTCTGTTATTTTATATTGGTGCTATCCACTGTGCTAATTATACCAGCATCACCATGTGCATATTGATATCATCAATTAGCATAAAGAGTCACTCCTCAAAAATACGTGGCAGTGTCTCTCTGACTCATTTGCCATGAGGGTAATATAAGTGAAGTACAACACCGTAATATACCATATTTAGCTCTGAGCTGTAATCATCTTTATTAATTGCTTAATGTAGCAATGCCTACTGCAGAAAGTGCCATCCTGCAAGGTCCTGATTAGCTCCTCCTGTGCAAAGGGTCCACATCTCCCCAGGAAATCATGTGCAGGGATGGGCACTCAGGATCTTTGAGGGAGAACTCTGAATTTTGCCAGTTCAGGCCATTAGTAGAGTCTACGGCCCTAAATAAATACAGCTTACAACAAGTGTGGATGCATGTACTGGGAGGAAGGTCTGCAGATGGCTACTAGCAGCTAAGGAGCAAAAGGAGGAGCTGCTCATGCCAGACAATCCTCAAGGTCCCAACAAAGGAAGTGAGCTCTAGAACAAACAAACACCCGCTCAGCACCTCAAAATACTTCTGGAAAGTGGTCGGGCCTTGTTGGTACTCTTAGTGAAAACCCGTGTTATTCTCAAGAGTAAAATAAGGAGGCTAATGAAAGAGAAAGAGAGGGGTACAGCTTGGAGAGAAAAATAAAAGATGTAAAAAAGGGTGAACGAAAGTAGAAGTAACTAAAAGGGAGAGGAGAAGAACTCCCAGATACCACAGTGAGGGGCCCAAGAAAGACTCAGCATGCTGTGAGGAGTCAGAGCAACTGCAGGAAGGGGAATCGTAGAATCATAGAATCATAGAATGTCCTGAGTTGGAAGGGACCCACAAGGATCATCGAGTCCAGCTCCTGTCCCAGCATAGGACAACCCCGGAATTCACACCATGTGTCTGAGGGCATTGTCCAAATGCTTATTGTATGCTGTCAGGCTTGGCGCCATGACTGCCTCCCTGGGGAGCCTGTTCCAGTGCTCCACCACCCTCTGGGTGAAGAACCTTTTCCTAATATCCAACCTAAATCTCCCCTGGCATATCTTCCTGCCATTCCCTCGAGTTCTTTCACTGGTCACCAGGGTGAAGAGGTCAGCGCCTACTCCTCTACTTCCCCTTGTGAGGAAGTTGTACACTGCAATGAGATCTCCCCTCCGTCTTCTCGTCTCCAAGCTGAACAGACCTAGTGACTTCAGACGCTCCTCGTACGGCTTCCCCTCTAAACCCTTCACCATCTTTGTGTCTCTCTTCTGGACACTCTCCAGTATCTTCGTATCCTTTTTATACTGTGGCGCCCAAAACTGCACGCAGTACTCAAGGTGAGGCTGCACCAGTGCAGAGTAGAGCGGGACAATCACCTCCCTCGACCGGCTAACAATACTATGCTTGATGCACCCCAGGACACAGTTGGCCCTCTTGGCTGCCAGGGCACACTGTTGGCTCATGTTCATCCTGCCATCGACCAGAACCCCCAGATCCCTTTCTGCAGGGCTGCTCTCCAGCCTCTCATTCCCCAGTCTGTACGTACATCTAGGGTTGCCATGTCCCAGGTGCAAAATCTGGCACTTTCCCTTGTTAAGCTTCATGCGGTTCGTGATCGCCCACCTTTCTAATTTGTCTAGGTCTCTCTACAGGGCCCCTCTGCCCTCTGGAGTGTCAACAGCTCCTCCCAATTTTGTGTCATCAGCAAACTTGGATAATAGTCCTTCAAGTTCTACATCCAAATCAGTAATGAAGATATTGAAGAGCACTGGCCCCAAGATGGATCCCTGAGGAACTCCACTAGTGACCGGTCACCAGCCCGATGTAACCCCATTTCCTAGAACTCTTTGAGCCCTACCTGTCAGCCAATTGTTCACCCATTGCATTATGTGTTTATCCAGCTGTATGCAGGGAAGAGAAGGAGTAAGAAACAGTAGGAGAGAACTAGACTGGGAGGCAACAGAGAGCAAGTGGGGGAGAGAAAATAGGAAAAAGATGTTGAAAATGTTCTATGTTCAGAAGTAAACACAAAGATATGACTGAAATGCCTTCCCAAGCTAACATAAAGGGCTCCAGTGCTCGTTTTCAATAGACTCTTTCTAAAGCACCAAGCACTTTCAAAGATAATTTAATTGCTTATCACTGATTAATTAGTGCTTGAAAGGGGGGCTGTTTCTTGAAGTTTTCTCATGGCTGTGTCAGTCAGTGGTCAGACTGGAGGAGCTCATGCTGCCAAACACGTCTGGCTACGCAAAGGCAGCCTGACTATAACGAAAAAAATCGCTATATAACTAAATATAACTGTTTCCACTAGATTAATTTGCTGATGACTGGTAAGATATTCCTTAAGCAGATGTAGACAATGCAGATCTTCCAGTATCATGGGCCTCAGTGCCAAGACCCATCCCACGTGCTCAATGGAAAGCCAAGTTTACATTTGTACCCCAAAATTAGTGATTTGTCTGAGCAAGAGGAAAGTTTAAGCCATTCACTGGTTTTGGGCTGCGCACAGGGACTGTGCCAAAGAGCCACAGTGTGGAGACCATCAGGACATAGTTCTCCCATCTTGGTCTGAGTACATTCCCCAAAGCCATGGGCAAAACAGTCTAAAACTCCCATTGACTTGAGTTGATGGCTTGATAAAATGAGGCTCAGATCAAACCTGAGAAAGCTAGATGCTTATTTAGGCTTGTATATATTTATATATATTTCCAGTCTGTGCCTGTTTGTACCCTTGGTAGTGTCAAGGCTTATCTGATGTTCATTGGAAAACCTGAACTGTGACCTTAAGTGTCTGTAATCACTTCTGTAAGGAACTGACTTTTGTTTGATTGACTTACCAGTAGTCAAAGGGACACCTTTCTGGCCCATTCAAAAGGATGGTCAGGTGAAGTAAAGGTGATTGATTGAAAATTCACTTTTCCATACACTTAGTCAAAGAGCTTGATGTCTACCAGGTCATCAATGACGTCAGGGCCTCTGCCTTGCACATGATTGTTGTTGTGAGACACTATTGCTCCCACTGACACGCAGTGTTCAGCTCACTCCTCTCTCTTCTGGTACAGAAATATTTAGGTTCCATTGCACGTAAAATAAACTTCCATGGGCCATGTACTAAAACCTATAGATGCCACATGGTGAGGTGGCTAGCTGGTACTAGAGGAAGTGGCCTGACAGTCCATGCACATTCATAGCAAGGTCCTCTCCTGGTGGGGTGGGTGGTGGAGGGGAAATGTGCAGAATTACAGCACAAGGAGAAGCCGCGTTAGTAACAGGCAGGTGAGAGCATGCAAGTCCCAGTGCACCACTTTGAGATGCATCCTTACATGTCTTCTATCATTTTACTTAAGGTACCATTAATGTGGAATAAAATATATCTCCAAAGTAAAGAATTGCTTCTAAAACAATACCACGGTTAATGTTTCTATTATTGATCTGCATCCAGCTGTTGTATACATGTCTATGGAGCCACTTGCTGTTTTGATTGCTGCAAACTGCATCTGCTGTTGGCCAGTTATGAACTCACACACTTTAAGCAGCACTAATTTGAAGTGAATGCCTTATAAATAATCCACACAAACAATCTTTGACATTAATACACATTTAGTGATACTAAACCCAAGCAGATAAAGTTCACAGTGGTTCAAGAAGACCTACATCATTTGTGGCCTTTAAATCCCCCGAGGGCTTTAACAGTAGAGAGCAGAGAGGCCATGTTCTTCATGCCACCTCCAATTACATTTCCTCCCCTGTTTATTTTTCTTCTTCTTCCATCCCCAGTAAAAATATTTGAGAAATTTTTGAAAATGTGGAAAATTAAGGACTCTTTAGAAAAGTCTTTTCATGTGTTCTGGAGGCTGGATTGGGCAGGATAGCTAGAGGCAGTTAAACATGAATTTAGGCTGATGTATTTAATCAGAAGGTATGGCTTAGGTTATAATTACATTGCTCAGGCACATAATTGATGGGTCTAAAAAATACAGGTGTACAGTACTGAGTGAAAGACCTCTGTGGAGTACAAAGAGTGTGGTGATTCTTGAGATCGAGGCCTCAAGTGTTCTGTGTTTTCATTTGAACAGTTGTGTAAAGTGTTTGCAATGCAACCAGTCCTCCTCCCCCTTCCAAACTGACTAACTTTGGAGTTTCACTACAAATTCAAAAAGTTCAGACCTTGCTTACCAATTAGGTCACAAGTCTTTGAGAGAGTGTCAGTTAGGTTATGGTTTTGCATCAAAATCATTATTTTGGAGAGTTCTGATGCAAAACCATATGATAAATATGTGTAATATGTACAAATATATATATTTGTGTGTGTATATACGCATATATATGTATATATTTTAACTCAGATGAGAGCTGAGAATTTGTGTTCATTTGAACATAAAGCTCAGAGAAGAATATGGGACTTACAGTCCCACATGAATTGAAAGAGGAGTCAATCTTTGTGAAACAAAGCTGCTTCTTTGCACATACCTCTGCTTGTTTGGTTGCTTCTGCATGTCCCTTGGAAACTAGCAAAGCTGCTCATATTTGCAGAGTACTGGAGCGTTACCCACTTTTGGAGACCTCATCCCATTGTATTCAGTGGCACTTTTGCTGTTGACCTCAATGATAGAGCTGAGAGAATTTGCAATGAATAATTAATCTGATGAATTTAGCCTACTTTTCTGCCTGCAGAATATCTGAGGGCAGACTGCACTGTCTTCAAACATATTTATTTGAAATTACTTAGCACGCTTCCTTAGACTGTGAATTTGTCAGGACTGATTCTCTGGGAGTATCAGTACTAAGCAGCATCCTTGGCAGTCTTTGCTCCCCACACGAGTGCTCCCAGAGCAGCCCACCATGGAGTGAGGCGTTAGTGATGTGAGATACTATTTGGGTAGGATGGCAAATATGGTCCTGTGCAAACTATGCAGGCAAAGCGTGTCTTGTTGGTTTTGTTGGTTGGCTGCATTTTCAGAAATTTGACACAAAATTAAGTTATATTTGTGTTTCTGAACTTCAAAGTGCAGACAAGTCATGCTTTGTAGTCAGTTCTTTAGAGACTGGAGTTAGGCTTCAGTCTCATCTGGAGAGGCTCATTTCTCTGCTTCCCTCTCTTTTTCTCTGTTTTCCATTTTTACTTACTTTACAGACACTGGAAATTACTTTTGCTCAATGTTCCTCTGTTTTATTGATGGTTATTCCCTTTTCACAGCTTTATTGTGTTACCTGAGTTGGGTTCTTTGCATTGACCAAAGAATTGCATAGCAGGGTTGGCCATTTCCCCCTTATTGGTCAAAGTGGTATTTTCTCAGCTGTCAGTGCTGTGGAAGGATGTTGGCAATCTTTATTTGCATGACTTGGTTTGTAAACATCTTCCTCAAGCTGGTTTATTCACCTGGCTATTTCCATTTTCAACCGTTTTCCTGCTTTTGCCTTTTCTTTCCATCATGTACAAATCTTCCTATAGCCTGATGTTTCTGATTACAACCACTCCTTAGCAAGGTTCAGGGTGGCTGGGAGTGATCTTTTGTGGCCCAGACAGCTTGATATGTCCTGCATGACCTTTGCACCCTGAAGCATGTTTGAAAATGTTGCTGCCCTACAAGCTGGGACTGCTGTATGAACACTGCAAGAAATGCAGCTTTCCTCCTCACCCCATTTCCTTTTCTAACCTCCCTCCACTTTCTATTTCCCTCTGCCAACAAGCAGAAGAGACATCACCTTGGGTTTTCCACAAGAGCCCAGTCCTCCTCCTTTCCTGCAGTCCTGCCTGTTTGCTCCCTTCTTGAGAAGCCTTTTATCCTCTCTATATACACCTAAATTTATTTTTTTTATTAATGGATTTAGTATCTAGCAGAGCAGGCGACGAATGACTAAGTGGAAATCTTCTGAATATGGACCTACAAATCGCTGCGTGACTGAGTGCTCATGCTGTCCTCAGCACAGGTTTGATTGTGCTCCTGCCTGTACTGTACCCTCGCCATCCCTGTAGGTCACCACCCACTTGCTCACTCTGCTTCTTGTGATACACACATACACACACACACACATATCTAAAAGGTGTTAATTAGGGGATAAAAATGCCAGAGAAAGGTTCCTCTTGTAGGGTAGTTGATCAGCTTTGGGCTGGTACCTCACACCAGTAGGGCAGCTGTGTTTGCCCTGGCTCTAGGAGAGGTTTCCAGTAAAGAAGTGGTACCCATTTGCATGCTAGAGGTAGTGTCCCAGTAGCATCCTCTACCTAGGCCTTTTCAATGGCAACTGGCACTTAAATGGCCCTGAAAGTGAGTTTAGAGAAAACAGCAGCCTGGTATTGAAGCTCTGCTCAGTGATTTCCCATTACTCTGATTCCCCTCCATTCTCATGCCTTGTTAATGTTAATTCCAGCTCTTCATGACAAAAGAGGGAAAGAATGAGGCTCCACATTTATGAACCTAATCTGCAATAAGGCTTGAAGGAGAAGGGGACACCAAGTTTTTGTGGGGACTGGCAGTAAATGCAGACCTGAACAAGTTTTTTGTACAGATACAGAGGCAGACACTTAGCCCTGATGGCAAAGGTGTCTGATTTCCTACCATGTTTGCCCTCTTGCAGGCAGAACTGGGTGCTCCCAGCTCTACAGATTTTGCACCATTTGAAATTTCAAGTGCATCTCCATGGAGCTGGAGGCTCTTGTACACAACTATTCAAATCTCATTCTCAAAATATGTATACGCCATGGAGATCTTGGAAAACTGCAAGCTGGTTGGAGAAGAGGAAGACTGAGGGGGGATTTTATCAATACTTACAAATACCTTAGGGGCAGGTGTCAAGAGGATGGGGTCAGACTTTTCTCAGTGGTGCCCAGTGACAGGACAGAATCACAGAATCAGCTAGGTTGGAAGAGACCTCTGGGATCATTGAGTCCAACCTTTGACCTAACACCACTGTGTCAACTAGACCATGGCACTAAGTGCTACATCTAGTCTTTTCTTAAACACCTCCAGGGATGGTGACTCCACCACCTCCCTGGTAGCCTGTTCCAATGCCTTCTGTGAAGAAATTTTTCCCTAATCCCCTGGTGCAGCTTGAGGCTATGTCCTCTTGTCCTATCGCTAGTTGCCTGGGAGAAGAGGCTGACTCCCACCCCGCTACCACCTCCTTTCAGGAAGTTGTAGAGAGCAATAAGGTCTCCCCTCAGCCTCCTTTTTCTCCAGGCTAAAACAATCCCAGTTTCCCCCAGGCACTCCTCATAGGACATACCCTCTAGACCCCTACACTGGCTTTTTTGCCCTCCTCTGGACTAGCTCCAGCACCTCAATGTCTTTCTAGAAGTGAGGGACCACAACTGGACACAGTACCTGAGTTGTGGACTCATCAGTGGCCGAGTACAAGGGGGACAATTACTTCGCTAGTCCTGCTGGCCACACTATTCCTGATACACGCCAGGATGCTGTGAGCCTTCCTTGGCCCCCTGGGCACACTGCTGGATCATGTTCAAGCAAGCTGTCCACCAGTACCCCCAGGTCCTTTTCCACCGGGCCACTTTCCAACCACTCTTCCCCCAGCCTGTAGCACTGTATGGGGTTGTTCTGGCTAAAGTGTAGGACCCGGCACTTGGCCTTTTTGAACTTCATGCTATTGGTCTCGGCCCATCTATCTAACCTTTCCAGATTCCTTTGCAGAGCCTTCCTACGCTCCCACCCAACTTAGTGTCATCCACGAATTTACTGAGGGTGCACTCGATACCCTCATCCAGATCATCAATAAAGACATTAAACAGGACTGGGCCCAGTACTGAGCCCTAGGGGACACCACTAGTGGACCGGGACTGCCAAGTGGATGTGGTACTGTTCATCACCACTCTCTGGGCCCAGCCATCCCAGGCCAGTTTTTAACCCAACAACGAAGTGCACCTGTCCAAGCCGTGGGCTACATCCACAGCCTTTCCCTCATCCACTAGGCGGGTCACCTGGTAATAAAAAGAGATCAGGTTGGTCAAGCAGGACCTGCCTTTCCTAAACTGATGCTGACTAGGCCTGATCACCTGGTTGTCCTGTATGTGCTGTGTAATTGCACTCAAGATGGTCTGTTCCATGACCTTGCCGGGCACCGAGGTCAGGCTGACAGGCCTGTAGTTCCTGGGATCCTCCTTCCAGCCCTTCTTGTGGATGGGCGTTACATTGGCCAGCCTCCAGTCATCTGGGACCTCCCTGGTTAGCCAGGACTGGTAACAAATAATGGAGAGCGGCTTAGCAAGCTCTTCCACCAACTCCCTCAGTACCCTTGGGTGGATACCGTCTGGTCCCATAGACTTGTGAGCATCCGAGTGGCACAGCAGATTTGCTAACTACTTTCTCTTGACAAGGGGAAGTGGGCCCAAACTGAAATACGGAAAGTTCCATCTGAATAGGAGGAAAAAACTTCTTTACTTTGAGGGTGGCAGAGCACTGGAACAGGCTGCCCAGGGAGGGTGGGGAGTCTCCTTCTCTGGAGATATTCAAAATCAGCCTGGACGCAACCCTGTACAATGTGCTCTAGGTGACCCTGCTTTGGCAGGGGGCTGGACTAGATGATCTCCAGAGGTCCCTTCCAACCCCTAACTCTGTGATTCTGTAATCTCATCAGCACCATCCTGCCATCAGCATTTGCAATATCCATTTAAATAAACACACCGCAAACTCACCTGCTTGTGGCTGCCCTTGGAGATAGTCTCTGATGATCAAACTGGTACAACATGAGAACTCAATCCCTTTTTGCCTAAGATCCATTGCAAATGGGGGAATTGCATGATATAGAACTTTAAGATGATAATGGGACTTTAAGATGTACAAATACGTAAGATTGCTTGGAATTATACACTTTACATATTTGAATGAGAGAGTTCCAAGAGAATCAAGGAACATTTCAGAGAGATTACAGGGAACACAAGGGAAATTTTTACTTAAAAATTGTATATACAGAGATGACTTTAGACACCTGCAGAATAACTATTAAAAATTAAATTACTAAGCCTAAACTAAATAAAATGTCCTAATTCCCCTACCCACACCAAACCTTGATCAGACAGTCAAGGTCCCATGGGTACCCAGCCTTCCAGAAGGTGATGGTGTATTTAAAGCACAGTAGTAATTATTCAGTACTCTACATTTAATGATATCTATGGCTCGCCCAGCACTTTGGCTATGCAGTGCTACGCCAGAGAGTGTATTTCAATCTCCAGACCCAGTCTCTTGTTCCCTAAGCTTGCAGATCCCAGGCATGTAGCAAGGAGGAATATGCTCAAATGTGGGACAAACTGTCGGAGGAAGTGCCGTCCTGATACACTTAATCCCTTCCACGTTTCCTCGGACCTCTGTCCTCCCTGAAACCCCACACAGAATTTGGTTTTGAACCCCACATATGCCTCCTGCTTATCTTGCAGACATGTGTTACTAGGCCATATGGAAACACTCTCTTATTCTCCCCTGTCTGGAGCAAACCATTGTCATTTTCAGTTGCTATTTGCTCAGAAAACAGTGGCTTCTGGATAACAAGGGCTGACATGACCCAGTCTGCAAATACTGTGTTGTGGCAGCCTGGAAGATAATGTGTGTTGCCGCTGAATTCACAGAGGGGAAAAACTTTGAAACATTTTAAAAATGCAGGTGCACAAATTACTCATGCCAGGAGCAGCAGTGGCATTTTGTAATAAAATCTTGTGTTTATTCTCCACTGTTGAATACACATACCTTACAGTTCCCCAGAGAGCATCGTCCTGTGCTATCCAATGAACAATTTACAGATGGATTAAATACATGTGCAAAATGAAATGAAACTTGCAGATGTATAACGGGCGTAGTTATCCTTGCAGTAGGTGCAAAAATTCCCATTGATATGAATGGGCCTGGTTCATTTTAAAATGTCTTTTTTTCTTATTTTTCTTTGTGTCAATTTTTAGGGAATTCGTCTAAGATATTTGAATATCAAGAACCACTACTGGGTTCTAACTTACAAAGCTATGTCCAAATAATCCACAAGCACTAACCACAATAAAGAGCTTTTAAGCATTTTCTACTTTGATTGCTTGGTCTTACAGCAATTTGCTTTGCTTGATACCAATAGCGTCTCTAGAGTAGAGAAGAAGTGGGCCAAGAGTCTAATAACAATTTGAGGAACGTCTTTACTGAATGAGGGCTGAGTAGTAGTTAATATAAATACTAAGCAGTAGTTAATATAAATACTAAGAAGAGTTGCTGCAAATTCATCTATTGATCTGAAAATTTCAGTCTCTCTCTTGTGACAGTTATTGTCTAGACTCTACAAATTATTTTGAAGAATATTTTTTCAATACAAATTATTTGATCAAAACTCTTCTTGGGAAGTAGGCAGGTCAGGCTGCCTCATCCTTTTGCAGCATCTCCTTTATATCAACCTTTGGCCATTCTTCCTTTTCGTTTGAAGCAACTCCTGGGCCTAATAGCCAATATCTGCACCAATTCTCACTTTGCCTTTCCTTCCTCATTCATTTCCTCACATTCTCACTGAAAAGCATAGCATTTAGCAGCATGGAGAGGACACAAATGTCCCAGGTTTTAGGTCCATGAGAGTTTTACTTAAGTAAAAGACATGGTCCCTGGAGCCAGTGGTATATTTGCACTGTTATAAACCATAGGGCTTTTCTGTGAGGGGGAAAAAAAAAAAAACACTAAAAGGGAAACAAAAACATACCCTCCAGTATATATATTACGAATATTTCTCTCCCTTACTGTCTGCTGCTGCTAACATCAAGCAATGGCAAGTGTAGATCGATCAGTCGTCATGAGCAGCATGCTGGGCTGATGGATCAGCAGTGGCATATGTGCAGCTGTGCAAGTCTGGTATCAAGGTGTGTCAGCCTGTCTCTGCTACCTCACTGCCCATCCAAGCCATCTTTTGTTTCTATTGTTGTAGTTCCATCAATCAGGCACGTGAAAAAGAGGAATCACAGTATTCTTCATTGCAGGTCCGTCTGTCTCACTTACTCCCCCTCCAGCCCTTGGCAGCCACCAGCTCCCCCCAGCTGGAATGGGCTTTGGTGTGCCTTCATGAGACTGTATGCATTTTGTTCTGAACCAGACTTTCATTCACCTGCTTCATTTTGGGAGAGCAAGAGAGAGGATTACGTTTGGAGGCCTTGATTCTCTTCTCTCACCTTGTTTACAAATGCATGGCCGCCATTGGCATTATTCCTAATGGTACTTAACCTCTGGACAGATCCAGGACCTTCATGCAAGTGAAAAGCATCAGCTGTGTCTTTTTCCGGTGCTGTTTTTTCTGGTGATGTCAGGAGTCACAAGCTGGCATGCTTGGGAACAGAAAAATTCAGGTGACCGACAACACCGAGCAGAAATCTATCCATGCCCCTGGAGATCCTGTATACCCTGCAGACTGGCACACGGGTAAGCACTGCTGCTTGGAGAGGAAAATGCCGACACAAGGTGAGACATAAGCAGACACAGACTGCAACACAGACAAATCATATACGAACTACTTGCAGAATTTTTTTCTTTTACGTCTATTTTGATTGTAGCAACATTTCATTTGTAGCATGAATTGATATTTTTATTGATTTCTTTCACAGGTGCGCTTTGACAGTACTGGAGGATACTTGGTGCAAGCTTCCATCTTTGTTAATACTGGTAAATGTGTAGTTGATCTGTCTTATTAGGCATAGCAACTTTTCATCTTAGAAATCAGACACTTATTTAAAGAAGAAAACAGGCAAAGCAACTTAACAATGTAAAATATTCCAAGGTTCTTTCATCTAAAATCAAGCCCACCAATACATTGGCTCTGCCCTGGACAGTGAGAAGAGAAAGATGAGAGTTTTCTAGGACCTAAACCAAAGCTCCTGTGTTCTTCCATTTCCAGTGTATGAGGCAATGGATAGACAAGAATAATTATCACCAGGACAAAAAGATAATACAAGGTTTTCTGGACTGAGCAACCGGTGACTAACTACTTGGAGCTGCTGGTCACATGCTCCACTGTAATTTCACTTTTAGTTTTTCCTTGTAAGTTCATTTTTAGAATTTAGTTTGAATTTTGATTGGGAGTAGTCCCAGAACAACTAAGAAATTCTCTGCATTGTGTTTTGGTGGATACTGCGCACATCTAGCTCCCATTGACATTAGTACTCAGCAGAGACAGCAGGCTGTGGAAATGTGTCCAAGATGGTTCTTTAGGAATAGGTTGTGCATCTGTAACCAAGGCAAAAGTTCACCCAATGCAGAGCTGCTGGCTACTCTACACAGAATACAGATTTTTGGTTTTCTCTATTTTCTCCCTTACAGGGCTTCAAAGACATTTACTGAGCTACTCGCTGAAAGAAAAACTTGGCCTTTAGACTTTTCTTGGGATTTAGCTTGGTATGGTGTATTTTTCTCATGAATTTTAGACAACTTTGTTGTTGTCTAAAGTCCTCATCATGATTATTTATTTAATTTTGTCAGATATGTATATATACACTTAAGAGTAATTGATTTAATGAGGTAGTAGGTGTAAGTATGTGTAATATTTGCAATATGTGCCATATCTTTAATGACATAGTTTTTATGGAGCTGATGTAATTGTGACGTTCAATGATACTTGTAGAGAGAGGGAAAAAAACATGTTGTTTCATCATTTTCCTTTTATTAAGATCACATTATACATAGAAATGCTGGATGTTTGAGGAGGAGAGAAATGAAGGGTCAGGATGGCAACAGTTGTGTTGACTTTGAAGCACAATTACAGTGAGACAGCTTGTTCCTCTCCTTCAGAAAAGGTCACAGAAATTGCTACTCGTTGGTGCCTCTGACGTGCTGTGAAATGTAGTGCATGTTCCTATCTACAGACAAGCACATCATGCAGTGTAAATGCATTCTGGAGTCCAGCCTCATAGAATATGTGCCTTTTGCCTAAAAAGTGCCACTGTTTCTTCCAATGAGATTGTTCTTTGGTTACATTTCATTCTTCAGCCCTTCCTTGCTGTAAACTTGCTGCAAACTTATTTTACATGAGTATCCCAAACTGTCTGAAGTTAGAGAGCAAGTTTGGCCCTATTGTGCCTTTCATTAGGTTATTCAGACAACAGAGTGAGAGGGACAAGGAAATTCCACCTGTGATTACTTCACAAAATCAAGTGCTTCGTATGATCAAGTGATTAAAGTACTGAATCAGAGCTAGTTATTATACACTGTGGTTACACCATAAAATAGGAGACAACACACAATTATAAAATAGCTTTAGGAACAAAATGTTATCCTACCTTAGTCTTAATAGTCAGTTATACAGTCTTGCAGTACTGTAAAATTGTATGGTCTGACCATACCTTTATTTCTGAATGGTTATAATGTTTCAGGAAAAAAATCTTTCTGATCCATTGTGCCCTAAGGACATTAGGGCCAGAGCACTGATTATAGAGATAACCGTTTTGTTCTCCTGCATTCTTTACATGAATTGACAGCTTATTAATTGCAATGACTTCTCCCTTGAATTAATTTCTTTTGTCATTCTTTATTTCAAAAGTAATCAACACAAACAATTTCTGATGCCTTGTTATTGCTTGGTTGAAATTTCTGTTCTTTACTTGTGCATCTAATGCTTGCAACACCAGATCTGCTTTCACATTTCTACTTGTTTAGGATGAATGTGAATGTTTTTCACCAACAGACAGGGAAAGTGACCAGGATCAGAGACAATTTCAGATGAAGTGTGTGGCAAATAGCCACCAACCGAGGTTCAGAAGGTTTCTTTTTAGTCCCTGCAGTGTATGCACACAGGCTACAATTGTGGCTGTAGCCCCTAAATGGTACCAACTGGAGAAGTATGCAGCCTTCAACAAAATCAAGCCTCCTCAAGCCCGTTTCTTCACTAGTTCCCACCCTAGAGTACATGGTAGTTGGGAGATCTCTTCAAAAATAAATGAGGCGCAGCTACAAGCTCTCCAGCCCGCCTCTCACGGAAGTCGTCTGGACAGTCTTTCATTTCCATAGCTAGGAAAACACCTGCCTGCGTGCTTACTTTATCAACAGACATGGTGGATAAATTAACCTGGTAGGTGCTTTCAGTTCAGCCTAATGCCCCCATGCCATAGCCTTCTCTGCGCTTTTGTTTCACCATGTTGCTTTCAGTGGGACACTTTCACAGACAGGTTTACTGGAGGGTTCGGAGTGCTAAAGCCCTCCCATGAGCGCTGTGCCCCATTCTCTGCAAACCCTGACAGGGAGACCTTGCACTGCTGCACAGGACTCACCAAGAGCATCATGGCTGCATGTGCCACTGAAAGACCAAGCTTATGTTCACCCGCTACATGGATACCTGCTGCTATTTATACAACTCTTCTTGAAGGCCAGCGGGACTTGAATCTTGCTTTACTTACAACTTTTTGGCATAAAATATATACTTTTATTACAGATTTAACCAGTCTCAGGACTAGTATGGCCCTGCATCATGAGTGTTGTCTTTAGGGACTATCAAAATACACATCAATGCACTAAAAAACAGAACCACACAGTTGAGTTTAGGAGTAGGACAGAGTGGGAGGTGTTTAGGTCAGCAGACTTTCTGGCAAGATAGGGGACAATGGAGGGCAAGGCTATAGATATTATCTTCTGCCTACTTTACCTGAGCAACCAAATTGGAAAATGAGGCTGGTTGCTGCTGCTGTCAGCAGTGGTGGAAGGGCTGGGGCGTGGGACAGCCCTGCTTCTTGGCAGAGAGGCTTTTCCCAGGAACAGCAATCTTCCTTACTGTCACAGAGCTCTTCAGTGCAATCAGATACAATGTCCCATATACAATTATTCCCACTTTTATGAGAACTTTTCCCATCCGTGCCTCAAATTTTTCCTCCTGATAGAGGACTTTTTTCCCCTTAACTCAGTCATATGAAGACTTTGCAGTAAAGCAACCATGAATGAAGATCGGGGGAAGAGGGAATGATTCAGATTCACTCCCACAAACTGTCCCAGACAGTCAGAAATACCTGACACTAAAAAATTTGTCTGGAAGCCTTTATTCTTGTACTTTCTCTTCCTGATTAGGCTGAAAATACCACTAGGCTAACACTTATCACCCGCTGTCCCTCAGAACTATAGCCAATGGAAACAGCTAAAACCATTGAAAAGCGAGACATTAGAAAGCGAAAGAGAGAAGTTAACTACCATTTTATCTGAAAAAAAGTGGCTGGCACATTCCTATTTTAAGCTGAATCCAGCCTCTAGTAGTCATCTACATCAGATGGACAATAATATCTATCTGAGCACATCAGGTTCAGATGCAGAGAGCTACTGAGACAGCAAGGTTGACTGTGCAGATTTTATTCCTGATCCTGAGGAGACCTCAGATCCCACTGGTGGAGTAGAAGAGGTCAGTGCTCTAGCAACCTTTCCTCTCCAGAAAAGCTCCTAGCTCCATGGAAAGGTCCCTGAGTCAGAGGGCTCAAACAATAATCCTGGCACTTGGGGATGGACAGAACAGCAAGTTAACATATTTTCCCCTCACTCAGGGTTGCTGTAGAGGCAACACAGGCACCTTCTGCTCAGTGAGCCCTGTGTGAGGTGGCTGGCAATTTTCTGGCATGGTCTCCATGAAGCCGAGATGATGGGCAGTCAGTCCAGACAGAAAGGACAGGACCAGCAAGGACTGTCACTAAATTCAGAGAATAAGAGCTGGAGTGAAGACTTGACTAAGTCAGTGTGGTAAGGCAGCAGGGAAATCAGAGAGTTTCATAAAACAGAGTATTTTCTTGACTAAGTACAGAGTTCACTAATTTCCCTCTGTTAACTCTACCAGTGTTCATAGTGGCTCCTCAGCCACTCCTCCAATACATGATCCAGGAGAAAAAAAAATGGATAAAAATTCCCTTATTTACCAGTAAAATCCAGGGTCAATCTTCAAATCTATTAGCCTTTTTCCAAATAACTTTTTCTTGAAACCAATAAGCATTCATCCCCTCTCTTCAAGCACCTTTCTTAATGAATAACCACTTACTGTGGGAATTCCCTGTGGGGCTAATCATTCTACTATGAGAAGGGACCTTGCCTTAGATGCTTTGTGGATAGCCAGCACTTTATATCTGCAAGAGAAATGCAGTTTCAGCTCTAAGATGGCTGCCCCTCGCTCTCATCAGCTCCACTCACAGATGCACCCCTCCTCATCTTAGTGTATTCTGTATTTTTTTTTCCTTTTCAGATTATCTTCTGCTTGGGGCAGGGGTTGTGTCTTGGTATGTCTCTGTGAAGTTCATATAATCAGATAGCTCTGATCTTGGCTGGAGCCTCTTGGCACTACTGTAATATAAATATTATATAACAGTTGAGGAAATACCACGTCCTGACTTTTGGGAACCCTTCCCCCACCCCCCATTCGGTATCTTACTTTGTTCTCAGAGGCAGTTGCTACTGCATTGTATACATAAAAACACACGTGCAGAAAGAGCAAGATGTAGGCATTTTGCTTTGATTTTTTAAAAGACTTGTTTGAAGATGTTACTTGTGGCCCAGGGTGATATGAATTAGTGGACAATGTGTGATGGAAGGATGAAAGAGTGAAGGGGTATGACATATGCAACTGATCAGCGTCTAATTGTAGTTTATGTTATATGTATATATATATGCTGCACCCGAAAACATCCATTAAAAGAACATTAAGGTTGCAAAGCAAGCACTGAAGAGTCAGGAAATGAAAGAATTAATTTTGTCTTCATCCAGTGCTCATGAGAATTTGCGCTATGAAGTAAAACAGGGAACTTGAGGAGACAGAAAAAGGAAGCTCTCTTATTTCAGATTTGATCTTTTTTAACAGTTGCAAGAATGTTGTAGTCTTACCATTTCTGGCCCCAGCCACAGTGACAGCCACAAGGCCATATATGTTGCCTCCCACCTCCAAGTAGCCAGCTATTAGTTTCTCCTTTAAAACTGGGAAAACACACCAACTTAGATTCATTCCACCCAGCTCCATCCACATGTGGTTCTTGTTACCCACAATGCCCGTAAAAAGCATTTGCTCTTTCTCCAGCGTTTTATGTTTCCTCCCTTTCCCTGCCTTTCTTCAGAAACCACTCTCTTCATTAGTTTCTTTCCTCTGTAAATACTCAACTAGCAGTGAAAGTGCGTAGGCACAGAATCCATGGCTGTTATTGCCTGGGAGGTACTTCTGGAGACCTGCTGCAGTGTTCGGTCAGGTAAACCCGGCTGCAAGGAAAGTAGAGTGAAGGAACACAAAGTAGCACCGAGAAACAGCTACGGTACTCCACAGTGGGAATCAAGACACTGGGAGGCCTGAATTTCCAAGCAAAGAAACCATGAGAGAGCAGATGAGAAGAGGCAGAACTGGAGCTGTACACAAAAGTGGCTGTGAGGTGTAAACGTGAGAATGGGGATGTAACACTGCCTTATTGCCCTACTGTGGAAAAACACTGAGAAGAGGGACGTTACGGAAAATAACAACTGAACGAATGTTGAATGAGGTGGCAGAAGAAGGAGAAAAGGAAGCAGATACCTACAAACTCTGCCCCAAGATGGACACTTCTAATGCGAATTTTAAAGGGGATAATAAGGAAGAGATTATTGACAGAAATATATCCACCTAATGTGCTTAAAGAAATATCTCTGAATCGTAAAGGCTCAGGGAAAGTGTAGAAACAAAATGCACCCAAAGCATGGGACAGGTACACAGGCTCATGCCAAAGGAGCTCGGGAGTTGAGGCAGGGCAGGTCTCTCTCAATCAAGGAGAGGTTCTTTCAAGAGACCAACCTCTCAGTCATGCCTTTTCTCTAGTAGCAATGAGAGTGGGATCTTTTCTGCAAACACCCAGGATAAGTTCACCATGAAGATTTTGGGGGCTTAGCTGTCTTTCCGCCAGTGCCTTAGCTTTCCCTGCAGTGTGAAGGAACCTCTTTGTTGTAATGTGGACTTAATGCTCTTCAGCTCATGTAAAGTTAAGGACATATTTTCTTTCCAACTGATAGTCCAATGGTCTAATGCAACACTATCTCCTGCTCCTAGGAAGTGTTCATTCAACTAAGTCACTCTCTGCTTCTTCCTCTGTACTGCAAATATTGTCCTGCTGCCTGCAAAGCTGGCAAACTGACATAATTCCAAGGGATTTCTTGCACCTTCTCCCACCTGCTGGCCCTTAGTTGGGCAAGTGCTGTTAGCCCAGCATGGACAACATCCTGTGCTGCTTTGCTGGACTTTTCTGACCTCCTGTTTCAGTTTTATAGCAATTTTGAGTTTCTTTGTATCCTGTCTAGTTTGCCATAGGAGAGTCCATACTCTATAAGCTGTGCTGTGATGAATTCTAATGTTTTCTTAAAGGATTAATTTGAAATCTTCCAGTAATCACCTCCAGGTTGTTTTGATCACAGTCACAGTCTTATCAGGTCTCAGGTAGCCTCCAGAACTGTAAGACCTAGTCTTCAGCCTGAGCCCAGCCACAAATACCCCCGTGATTTTTTCCTTCCTTTTCATTTTCTTTAATAACATTTCCTGTATTTCCTTCTTACATGAAGTACAGAAACTCCTCAAATTTCTAAAATACAGCTTCACAATCAGCCTTTGCTCTCTAACTTAACGGCAGTCTGGCAGACACACCAGTTACTGCTAGAAATAAGGCTGCCTTGTGATTGCCCCCACCACTTGCAAACACAGAAAGCAGCACTCTTCAAACCTTCTCCAATTGTACTCCATATTCCCAAAGCATTTTAACTCTTACAGCACTTGCCACTGCTACTTTTTTTGAACGGAGGTTATTTTCCTTGTTGCTTTTGACTCCTGCTGCCCTATGGCATTGAGTGGCCACTCTGGGTCTGCCCATACCACACAGTCCATGGCTGTGAAACAGGCGCTTCATGAGACACAGTGTAGGTTACACAGAGCAGAGCAGTTTCAGTGCTTTCCATTTAGCTCCGGTAGAGGGTGGATGTACCCTTGCTGATAAGGCTCTTGTGCTTTTGAGGGGTCTTGTTTGACCCCAGATGGCTGCATATAGCCATAAAGCCTTCTGCAATGCCCCATCTGGACTTCCTCATAGGGGAAGCTCAGCTCCTCCAAGGCTTAATCTTCTGCAGCACACAGCATACTGCAAATACTCAGAGGTTTCAGCGGCAAAGATTCTTCTAAACACAACACAGGTTGTTTTTACTTTAAGTGCTGACTTTAAACAGTATATAATTTAGCCAAAATCAGACAGGTTTATGTAGGGCACAACAAAAGTAACTCTCAGTACCAGTTTTCAAGATTTTATGACTGCCTGTCTTGGAATAACTTCTGGATTCTGTTTTGGATCATAAAGTGTTAGTAAGTGAATGTGGAGACTGTTCCCATAGCCTTTCTGAACTACCTGTCTGTGATTAATTATGGACAACTCTGAACGATTGTACCTCTCCGCCAACCTCCATGTTTGCGCAGTGACTAACATGGTGATGTCAGTTCTCACTAATGTATTTGCCAATTAGAAAGATTTAGTGTGGTGACTGAGGACAGCAGAGCGTTGGTGGCAAATCTGTAATTGTCCAAGTCAAATATCTGACAACTGAGTGTTAGAAAAAGAAGTGCTTTAGGTTTTACCCCCATGTGGGTGTGACTGTGCATCTTTCTGCAACACTTCAGTTTGTATCACATCAGGACACATCAGTCACCTCTTATTACATCTCTGCAAATCACTTTCTGGCTCACCATAATACTTAATCATCAAATCCAGTGCCATGTGCCACACTCCAAAGCATCAGTCAAGCAAATGCAATCAAGAAATGTCTTGATTTCCTTTGAATGCACGCAATGGACTGCCAGTATTGGTAGCACCTCAAAGGTCCACCAAGACAAGCATCCCATTATGCGAGACCCCTATAAATGCCATAGAAGGCAATCTCTCCCTCAACAAGCTTGCAAACAGGAATCAAAACAATTTGACCATGCCCACACACACACATATCAGCACAGAACAGACCTCAACCAACCTGACAGGCTCACGAATGCCCAGTCCACCAAACCAGGCTGAGATATGTGCATCACTGCTGGTGTGTGAAATACTTCAAATGATACTTGGAGGCAGCAGGCTTCAGCCGCCTATGTCAAGGCAGTAACCCTGTAGCTTGTGTAATTGCCTCTGTACAGGAGTTCATGTTCAGCTGTACCTCCCTCTGTGAAAAAGTTGAGCTGCAGGATAAGAGCTTTCACACAACCAGCTGCTGCCAAACAGCAGATTAGCAGGTAATCAGTTGACTGGTAGTAACTTCGTCAGATCCCAGAGTCTTGCTGTGCATCGGGGGTGAATAGCTGAAGTGTCAAGGTAGGTGCCTGAGAGGCGGAGGTGGATGGCTAAGGTATAAGGTTGAATTGACTGTGGGACGAGAGGAATAGGTGCAGTACGGCCTTAGGTCACTGGCTTCGGAGAGCAGTGGTGGGAAGAGGATGAAGGAGGTAATACAGTAACCCCAGTCTGAAGGACTACCATGTTCAGCAGAAAGGGAATAGAGGCTTTCACATGCCTGTGCATGGCTCAGATTTGTGCTGCTGCTACTCAAGCACATGTGAAAGGATGAGAAGTGCAACTTCCTTGAGTTCAGGATGATGCCAGGTAACCCATACAAGCACCGTACACTGCAAGCCGTCAGCAAGCTGTTTGGTTCTCCAGCATGGATAAAAACAACAGCATCCCAGGCTGGCAGGCTGTCATGAAGCAATGCCAAGTCCAAGTGGCTTAAAAAAGAATCAGCCATACCAAAGCCACTGTGGAAGTTTTACTTCACTGCTTTTTATATTTCATGGGTTTATTTCTATCCAGTGGAAGTTGGCTACTGGGTTTCATATTTGTAGAAAACGAAAATCCCACTAAGAGATACAGAGTGCAACCTTATTCACTGCTATACTCACATACATGCACTGTACACACAATCCCTGTGACAAGACGCAGTCGTATGCTTTGGCCACTTTATGCCAGCTACACCGACACAAAGAAAATGTCCAGGGAAATAACTTTGACAGAGAGAGGTTTATCTGGCAGCATTTATCTAGCACTGCCTCTGCATTCCCTTTTCAGGACCTCCCCTCCTCCTCCACCCCCAGGATGATGGCGGAGGAAGGGATTAGGGAATAGAGGGAGAAGACCAGAAAGGAACCGTCACCAGGGAATACTAAGTCTTCAGAATTTCTCTGCCTGACAGTAGTCCCTCAGCACTGGGAAAGCGAGCTACAACAGCCCTGTGAAAAGGATAAACCAGCCCCTACGAGGACCCAAGAGCAGAAAAATAAACCGACAACCCCCAGCACTTCTGTGACATTCCTGAGCTGTACAAATCACTTGCCCAAGTCCTCACACACTGCCTCCCTCCTCCCAGCTCTGCAGCACCACCACAGCAAATCCACGGTGCTTGGACAGCTGGTGGTGGCTGGGATTTGGCCTGATATGTGGATATTATTTGGGGGGTTTGTTGCATTTCTATATTGACTCACTGCATACAATGGGGCAATGTTGCCATCACCACATAACTGTCACAGAACTTTTTTTTAACTATTATTGTATTTATTCCTTTCTTCCCCTCCCACCCTCTAACAAAGAAAGGAAAATCCAGAACAGGACATGTGTTATTTAATATCTGTGTCAATGTCAGAATGCAGGCATGCTTTTATTCTTTTGCCTTTTGCAATGAATGTGTGATACCTGATATATTAGGTATTAATAAAGCAGACTGCTTTATGCTGTTTATATTGGTAATATGATTCTGGATCTTATCCCCAGCTGAAGGGGGTAGGAATGTAGATTTTTTCCTTGTATATTATTGCCCAGCCATGGCTAATCAAGTATACAATATATTCTGATTTTTGTGTATTGGTTTTTTTTTTGATTGATTTTAATTAGAACCAGCTCTCTATATAATAAGTAGATATATAAAATGTGGAAGGGAGAGAGCAATGGCTGAAAGGCATAGAGAATGAAACAAAATAAAATCAAATGAAGAACCCAACAGGGTAGTGTAGCCTTGCACTTCACCAACAATTTTACAATACTTCACCTGTAATTGCCAGCGCCAATCTCACCCATGCCTACAGCAGTGATCTGTTCCAGAGTCATCAGTACCACCCAGGGCTGAAGATCCCCATTTCCATTAACCGAGGGGTTAATGGTGAATTGCAAAGAAAACAAATTGCAAAAGTGTGATAGCATAGAGTGGAAAGCATTGTTTTCTCTTGACTGTGGACAAACAGTGAAATTTACAGACATGATAAAATAAGTCTCGAAGCTCTGACACACAACTTGAAATTAGGCATAAGAAGTTGTGTGTGTGTGTCCCTTTGTCTTTCGTTATACACACACTTCCCAGTTTCTCACAAGTTTTCTTCTGGATTATATTCAAAGTCCTGCTATGACTATTGTCAGTGACAAAACTCAGATGTCATCAGATACCTTGCCAGCGAGAGAAAATCCTCTTTGTTCAAATGTCCAGTGCTTCTCAAGGAATGGCTAACGCTTCCATTAATTCAGTCAGCACTGACCTTAATTTGCTTGCTCCTGGATAGGAGATCCAATCACATAAACCACTCGCACAAACTCCTGGGTTTATCCTGCTGAGGAAAATAGTGGCTGGCCTGCCTAGTATCACAGCACTTGATGCCTGTTCTGCAGGGCTTTTTGCATAACATCTGGGGAGCGCCTACTTCTAAGGAAGTTTGAAAATGGTCCCTTTCATCAGCATCAGATCCCATTGTATTCAATGAGAGCTGCAGGTGTTCTGTACCACTTGGGGCCAGGCCCTTCATCATAATAAAAAGGCCAGATTTGAGCTGGAAGCTCTGTCATTAAAACTGCCTGTAGTGTATTAGTAATCTGCTGAACCTCCTAGAGGCCCAGAGAAACCTTCTGCTGCGTTACTTTAACTCTTTGTGATTATCAGAACAGTGAGGATCTAAGAAGGGGCACATTAAATTCCTGTCACATCCCTTCTCTGAGTTACCCAAAGACTAATAGACCCAACAAAACCTTTCTTGGGAGCACAAAGTAAAAGGACATCTCTCTGTATGACAGTGTTGACTGTCAGAAGTGCCCACAATGTTGTTTAAGATGACTGACAGCCTCTCCCTCCATTTTATTTTACAGCTATTTTAATTTATCGAACACCTGGAGATGCTTATGAGACTGTCCAAACCAGTTTTTAGTGCCCCTGATCCACACACTGACTCCATTTCCTGCTGCTCTTTTCCCAAGAAGTGAGCACCATTTCATGCAAGGGGTTTAGCACAGGACATGGTGACACTTCTGCTCCAGCCATGGGAAACGCACTCAAGGGGAGGTCGCAATCCTGAAGGCACCCTAAAGGCTTATGTTCTTACTGGATAGCATCAGGATGGAAATACTGAGACAGTCACAGGAAGAGAGTGCTGACTGTGTGGAGACTCACTCTGGTAGGTTCCCCTGGAGGGTAAATCTGCTGATAGGCACGGTGTGGGCAGAAGTTCTTCTTGCAGAGTTCTCCTTAGTACCTCACACTTTGGTCATCTGCTGTCAGGGCAGCTTTGTGGACAAAGATGAGACTAGGGCACAAGTGGTCCTGCACTGCCAGCCTAAGAGCAATTGGCACCTGGCATAGATCAGAGTGGTATTTTGGTGTTGTGGGATCAGCTGGAAGGATATACAGGAGGAAAAAGAGTGACTAGGTTACTCAGGGAAGGCTAAAAGTAATAAAGAGTCTGGCTCTTCATGTCATATTCATTTAAAGCAAATTATTGGATCAGAATGGGTGTTCAAATTGGTTCAGCTAAATATTAGGATATGCCCCAAATCTTCTATCCAAATGAACATATGTACACACTTTTCTGAAGCTCAAAATATTTAGTCAGTCAAGATTTAAGAAAGGGGAGGAATTTGCTTTCCTGGGGTACATAGTTGTTTATTTTATCTTCTAATTTTCACATAAGTCTGTGCTTGTTGGAGTCAACAAAGACCAGAAATTGTAACCCAACAGATCTGCATAGTGTCTTGGATAATCTTAAGATGAGGTTTGGAAAAAACTTCTGAGAAACTTCCAAATATCCGTAGCCAAACTTTCTATTTGCCAATCTCTGTTATTGGAATATTTCCCCCTGTCAAAAGCCATGACTTGCACAACTCGTAAAGGTCCACAGAGAGATTTTCATTCCTTTTCTTTTCCATCTCATGAGATTCTGAATGTAATTTTATTATGAGCCAGAGGCCACATTACTGTGAGCTTCAAGAAACAATTAGGGTTGCGGTCACAGCAACTTGCAGAAAGTGTGATGAATTAATAGCATCATGTTATAAGTTGATAATGATGCCATGTCACAAGTTTAGCATAGCATATCATGCAATTTCTCTTGCACTAAAAACGGACCTGAAACAAACCCCAAAACTATC
The DNA here is from genome assembly GCF_013368605.1 of Nyctibius grandis. NCBI lineage: Eukaryota > Metazoa > Chordata > Aves > Nyctibiiformes > Nyctibiidae > Nyctibius > Nyctibius grandis. Next base: position 60,570,419 of record NC_090660.1, on the reverse strand, counting down.
CCAGCCTCTGAGATTTGTCTCCCAGTCCAACTCTCTGCAAAGCTAATTACCCTGTAACAGGCTGTGCCAAAATCCTGGATCAGAAGCCTGTCTATTTTGGGATCATATCTATCCAGATCCAAAACTTGTAGAAATGGAGCCCTGTCTTTATTTCCAGAAGAGCTCATCAGTGTGAACCTGCTAGCATTGACCTGCCATCCATTCGCTGCAGGCAAGGGATGTGCGGCACTCTCTTGGGTTGGGTCTTTGCCTCCGGTGGCTGGCCCTGCGAAAGCATCCCCAGCCCATGTGGTGGGTCTGACTGACGCTCCCACCCACAGGTCTGCCAAAAATGAGCTGTAATGCAAGTTCTGCATGTTTGCACACTACTGGTTACAGTCCTTTAAAGGATGGGAGAAGGTTTTAAGCTCAGGGTCTGGACTGCTCGTGGTTGGATACTTGAATCCCACTACAACAAGCACCACCACTCATTCTGCCGAAGGATCTTATTTAGCTTTACTGACAGAAGAGCTGCTTTTGCATCCAAGAGCTGTCAGTCCAAGACAAAGGAGGACAGAATTCTCATGTAGTCAAGATGTCAGTGTATCCAAAAAATATAATATCACCACACATGAAAATACAGCTTTTTTTTTTTTGTTTATCATCTTTGGCATTAAAACATAGTTTTTTCTCTTCGGCTTTATGACTACAACTAAAAACTATTCTAAATGAACTTTTCAGGAATTTCTTCTCTTTATCTCATGCCTTCAGCTCCTACAGAAACTCTTGGAACCAGGTGGTTAAACCAATACTCCCTTCTTCTGCTCAGATATCGAAGGTTATTACCTGATTTAGAAACCATGTAGCTCTTTTATCACTCTGTAACTCAATGAACTTTCACTGGAGATTCAGCCAGGCTGGAAGGAGCACCCCAGCTAGCAATATCCAGTAAGGAAGAAACAATTTCAGAGAGTGGGACATGGGAGCACATTCCTCTCTTGTCGTTGTTGTATTTTCTCTCCTTAAAAATGCAGGAAAAGCGATCATAAGAACTGGGGGGTGGTTCTGCATTGCAACACACATGACCTCTGGGGAAGGCTGGGTCTCGACGAGGACTCTGGTGTCTCTTGCAGCAATGCCCTACTCACTCATCCCCACTCATTCAGCACCCCAGCGCTTTGTCTCCCTGCCCTCTCTCCTGCTGCCTTGTGGTCCGCCTGCCAGTGCCCATGTTTCACATTAGTCCTCACGTTGGATTTTGTTTGTTAAGATGTATGTTCATTTCCAAACACATTGACAGAAGACATGAATTACAAATATTATGATGCATTAAGCTGTGAAAAGACAATGGTTAAATAAGAAAGCTGAACGGCGGGGACCAAGGGAAATGACTGGAATTCCATCAAAAGGGAAGATGAATGAACAGAACTACACTGACATCTGCTGGCCCATACATCAGCGCTGGTGGTGTCACAGCCACCGAAAATTGCCGCGGTGATGGAAAAAAAATGACACGTTAAACTCAATAAGTCCTTCAAAGATACCTGTCACTTCCACCAGTTTTATCCACCACCTACTGCCCTGCTGCACTCTCTGGTCATCTGGGCAGGATCTCTTAGGGAAGACGTTTTTATGTTTGTACAAGAGTAGGGTTTATTTCTTTTTTCTTTTTTCTTGTTTTGCTTTGAGGCAGACAGTGTTTCAGGTTACTGGAGCTCTGTGTGGACTGCTGGACTTGCAGAGATCCCGCAGAGACGGCCAGTGTGTGTGCACAGGCTGGCTCTGTACAGCTTTCACACCAAATCCCACACATGTGGGACACCACAGCCTGCGGCACTGCACCCCTGCACCGCTGTGCATGTGCCCAGCAAGTCTAGTAACTCACTGAACTTGCTGTGTTAGCACTGATCAATGGTACAGCACATATGCGTTAGGTCTGATGAGTCCTAGACGCTACAAATTCACCACGTAGCCCTTAGGCACTTGTTTCTGTCCAGGAAATTTTGCAGATAAATATGGAAGCAACCACTTTCAGATTTTCAAATTTTGGCATATAAAATAATGTAGTTTTTTTCAATGAAGATACGAAATACTTAACTACTGTAAAGTATAATTTTGCACCTAGGGGAAGAAGAGTCATTGGGAAAGGAGGCTATTACACTTATCAGAAGATACATACACAGGAGGACTGTGATTTGGGATAACTTGCTTCATATTCAACCACCTTCACAAATCTTTCAGGGACCAGTTTTTTTATTGCACTGAACCCTCACCTTCTGAAGATGTGAAGAGTAAAATGGATGCACCCAAAACCACTTGTCCATTTAGAATCATATATGCTGGGAGAGCTATGTGTGGAAAAAGGGGGGCTATAAAGACAGTGGGGAATTATTATTTTTCCTTTAATTTGATGACTTCTCTACACTTTGTATATATTGATAAACAATCACAGTCATTTATTAAAGCACAATCCTTATAAATCAAGCCAAAACAAAGATTGTGATATTTCAATACATGAAAAAAATCCATTTAGTTGCTTCTCAGAAAGACACCTCCTCAAAACATTCTTTTCCCTTAAAGAGTAAGTTAACAATGATATTCTATTGCTTTTACTAAAAGATGAGAGTCTTTTGGAAAACAGCTGATTCACTTGCAAATATGCAGCCCGCACCCTTACTGTCTTAATCCTGATGACAAGGGAGTGGGGTTGGGCCATCTGAAAAGGAGCTCTCCGTTTTCCTTCCAAATCACTGGTTTGGGATTTCTCTGGGTGGATTTTGATTGTTCTGCTTTTACTGCATGCAGAGCATCTTCTTTGCACATCTAAATGCAGAGGCGAAAAGATCCCGCTATTGAAAGAGCAGGGTAAAGAAGAGACTTGCGTTCATACAGGAAAACCCAGACATTTGTTGGAAGTCATTGTTCCTTAACCATTACCAAAGAGTGCAAGGAAGCAGCTAGATGAAACAATCAAAACATGTTCCAAAGCACAGAGAAAAATTGATTAGAACATTTTTGGCCAGTTCTAATTATCAGTAGCATCAATTAAGTCCATTTCATGAAATACTCTTAAGAAAACATGCTTTAGTCTTACTATTTGCTTAGTTACCTAAGCAAATTCACCCCCCCAGAATGCCTCCCCCAGTATGCCTCCAAGTCAGAAGACCTAGGAGACTTCAGTGACTTAGCTTATCAAAGAGAAGGTTAAGAGGTAACTTGATCAAACACTATTTTTGTTTCATGGAGGAACACAAAGCTGATAATAAATTTTCAGTCCACTGGACAGAGGCATAACACTAGCAGAAAAAAATTACCAAACCTGGTAATAATAGAACCACTAACAGAGAAAAGGAGACTGCACGGGATTGTCATCTCTCTGTCTTCAGAAGTTAATGCTGACCCAAATATTCAGAAACAGGATGCAAATTCACTTTTCAAACAGTGTTAGGGTTTGAAGGTTTTGTTCTAAGTTCCTTCTCTTAATGGCAACATTTTCTGTATTGTGCTAGACATACAAATTTTAAGTCTGGAAAAAGACCACTTTGATCATCTGATATTCTACATTACTTTGGCCAAAAGACTCACAGGTCTTATTTTCTACTTTGAGATCAGCAGATGCTCCTGATTTCAATTATACTGTTTTTTTAAAATTCAGTCTAGATTTGAAAACATCCAGCAATGGAAAACCCACTGAAATAACAGTAAACTGTTTTAATGACCAATTACTGTTTCACTTTAAAGTGTTCACCTTATTTCCAACTTGATTTTGTCTATTTTCTAGACTTACATTCTTGTTATTTCTTCTCTGCCAGACTGCAGAGCCATCTATCATTGTGTTTCCATGCCCTAAGAAAGTATTAGCAGTCTGTGAAAAACTTTCTGCTTACTTTCTTCTTTGATAAAACAAAAGGATTGAGTATCTTCAGTATTTCACTCTAAACAGTGTATTGTGCCTTTCATCATTCCCATACATTTTTTCTGAGATATCTTCACATTTTCAATATTATTCCTAAAGTATTTCACTTTAGCAGACAGCTAACATAGACAACTGGCAGGGCACAGCTGTTGTGGGGTAGCTAGATAAGCCACGGTAACTTACCCATCATTGGGTAGCAATTCTGCATGAGCCAAAAGTGAGCTGTACTTTTAAAACACTGCAGCTTGTGTCATTATTTTGTTTCGACAAATAAGGTTTATCATCCAAACTTAACAGGTTATGGAGATATTATCAGGCCAGCCTGGGCAAATATGGTGCAGACTGTCAGTTAGTAATCCTCACAAATGAAAATAAATCATTATGCGTCTGAGTGGTTCTGGAGGTGTGCCACACCTAGCCATACAAATGACAGCTTGCACCAAAGTATTAGCAACATACAGATTTTCAAAAACAAGGCCACATATCCCACACAGACCTGTCAAGAGATAGATAACTGTCTCTCTACTGGCTCTTGAGATACTGGCTCTTGAGATAAATGCTTAAGTCTCTTCAGTTTTGAGTATCTCAGTGATGCACTGTGCTTGGAAGCTTCCCAGAGACTTTAGCGAATGCAGATAATGGCCTTTTTCATTTAGCAAAGGTAGCCATGTCAAACGTACAACATATTTTCTCTGTTGCACTGGCATTCTACAAGCTTTTGAGTTCATTTCAAGTAGTTTATTTTTATCTACTGGTGCCTGATCTCATTTGACTACAGTATTCCTAAAAATGTTCTGGTAGAGGTATGGACTCCTAGTAACAGGTTGCTTTCCTTGCTTCCATTTGAAGAACCCATCAGATGTAGCCCCTAAGGGTCTTTGGATGATGGGCTGAAAACCACTGTCTCTATGTTCTTGACAACTGCATAAAGTGCCTATCCTTAAGATGCTATCTCAAAAGTTGAGATCAAGAATAGGCAAGCTGAAACCCTGATGAAAAGGTATTATAACGACTGAACTTGCTCATTTTATCAGCATAAGAGTCTGTTGACTTTCAAGGCACCCTGCATAGACTGTTGCATAGACAGGCTCCCTTCTGGATGAAGGTTTGATCAAAATAACCCTACACTAAATCTGGGATGTGTTCTGCATTCCATTCAATTAAGACAATGATTGTGATTGTCAGCAGAGGGGATTTCCCAGAACATTTACTACCTACCTTGCAATTAGTAAAAAATTTAAATGATACATGTACTTGTGGATTTATGCAGTAGAATAGGTCTTACATTGGCAGCTTTGATAAATGTGTCTAATAATAGAAAGGAAAAAGAATCTCATGTCCTGTGTTGACTCCACAAATGAAGAAATAACAGGGATATGATTAGAAACCTTTCCTAGCTCATTTGAACACTTCTCTCCCACTCAGAGCAGCACCACACCCTCAGTTTCTGGGAATAAATCCATTAATGAATGAGAGAAAATTTTTAGCTTGTAGCGGTTTTGCATTCAGTAAAAAAAACGTGGCAGAGGTTGGCCTTTATTACACTCCTGAGACAGAGTTATAACAAGAGTATAAAAGGTGGGACATGAGGCCTGTAACGTAACAAAATACAAAATGCAATGCCAAATGCAGGAGAACAATGTGGACACTGCCAGCAAGGAAAGAGAACAGCATTATTTACCTTCACACTCGCATGGCAAATACAGAGCAGAAGCTCTGTCTTCAGGGTTCCTGTTTCTAGTGTAGCTTCCTTGATCGGTTTATATTGACACCAGGGGCACTTATCAATCCAGTGAAAGCACCCAAGTAGTGCTTGGCAAGAGCCATGGTGAGACTTCAGCTGGACTTCATCACTCCGTGGACAATTGGCCGTGACACATAACAGTGTATACTGGGAGCTGACCTTATTATAGAGAATAAATCTGTTGCATGTGGGACACATCCACCATGTGGTACATGTGCAGATCCACTGTGGAGCACAAGTGTAATAAGGCAGGCAGATGTTATGTTGGATCAGCTACTTTTGTTCCTTTCAGTGTTGTCAGATATATTTAGATATCACAATGCACATTGCCACAAGACCAATGAGTTATATAGCCATACAAAAGAGAAAATTCACAATGCTCCAGACGATGACAAGGTGGGAATGTCATACTGTTCAGAGAAGCTTTCTGGAAGGTAAGACATAGTTTTGATAAAAACTTAAGGGTGCTGCAGGATGATGAAATGCCTCAGTGGGTGTGTCTGGTGCTTCTGTGTATCATCCGGTTAAGAGGACAAGCACAAAAAAAAGCAATTAAGTCCTTTCAAACAAATCCAAACCACAAGGTATCTCCAGCCTCAAATATACCATGCAGTCATGGGCTCCTACTAGTTTTCCAAAAAGCGTGCTTTATTTGAATAGAGTGTGTGATCTGAGCAGATAACCTAGACCTGTATACACCTCACACAGTATCTGTTCCATACAAGCAATGAGACATTTAATGTCTCTTTTCTGATTTTGATTCTGAAATGAGCTGGTCCTCATGCTGACACGGCAACTGAAGCATGCACACCTCGGCGGTCTGGTTTACGTGTGAAAACACACATCAGAGTGGCTGCAGGCTTTGCTCTTTTTATTGTTCCATTTTTCTCCCTAAGCTAACCTAAGCAAAGTTAAAGGTTTGAAAAAACAAAAAAAAACCACAAAACAAAAAACCCACAACAGAACAGTCCCTCATACAAATAAATAGCGGAAAAATAGTGTCCCTTCCTGCGCTCTTAAGAAGCGTTAATTTCCAGCCTCCAACAGTTTCCCTTTGACAGACAATGTGCAAAGCAACAAAGAGAAGGGACAAAATAAATCCGTCATCCAGCAAAGTGGCATTCTGGGTCCTGCAGGTTCACTCTTCACCCTTTTCTCTTTATTTCCTCAGGGGTAGCAGCGAAGCTTGATGATGCTCTGGGCTCCTAGTTCATGGGCCAGTGGCTTTTCCTTCTGTCACCTGCTGGGTCTCTGTCATAATGAGAAGTTGCAGTTTTCAAGGGTAACATTTTACATGCCATAGCTGTCTTACTTTAGGTACAGGAAGGTCTGCACAAGAACTTATTCTGTACACGCGTGGCTAAGTAAGAATCTCAAATAATAATAAAAAATATACTGCTCATAAAATATTAATTTATTACCGAAGAAAAACATATTGAAATTTGGAGATGAAAATAAAATACGCTCAAAACTCATAAGCAGTGTATGGCTAATTCCTTTTTTATGAAAACCATACAGCACAGATTTGCAGAACATTCACTTCTTCCATTGACACCAGTTGGAATTATTAGGTCAGTGCCTTTGGAAATCTTAAATCTGCAAAGAATATTTAACTTCCAATTTAACTGCTAGCTCTAGTTAATTAAAAGGACAGTCTAGTCAAAAATCATGCTTAAAATATTTTCCATTCACCATAATATATCTTTGAATCTCATAAAACAGAGTAACAGTCATTCTGAAAAGTGACCAGTCAAAAAATTGTCAGTTTCCTTGAAATGGTTTATTAGTTTGCTGAAATTTTCCATGATATGTGTCTTTGTTCTTTTCAGAAATAAGAAAATGAACATCTAAGTTTTTATGGTTTGGTTTTGTTTTGGTCTATTTTCTCCTTACCTGTCTCCCCTATAGCAAGACAGAAAACAAAACAGAGGACAAATGGAAAGAATAGGAAACAGAAAATTTAAAAAAAAAAAAAAAGAAAAAAAAGCAAGAACTAAAAAAAAAGTCAAATAGGAAAAGGTTTTCATTTTGAAAACAAACTCATAAAAACAAATTCATATAAACAGTTACCCAAATCTTCTCAGAAGATGTCAATAATTTCTTTTTTTTTGACATTCACATGGAAAATATAACTAATATTAACAATATTTTAGAAATATCACCTGTCTTTTTGATCAGCTTTCTGATCCTTTATGTGGCTGTTATGAGAAAGAGAGACAGTATTTCAATTGCATTTGAAAACAAGGGGAAGCTTATGAAATAATTACATTGCTTATTGCCTTTTTCTATTTTGGGGGGGTTTTAAAAAAAATATAAATAGGGATAAATTATTTCCCACATTTAAAAAAAAACATTTTTATACCTAGCCAAAATTCATTGTGAATCAAACATTATCTGATGCTTAAAAAAGAGTAGAAACAATTAATTCATCACAAGAATTCCTGCACGGTGTTATATGCCCACAAAACATAAGTATTGCAGATTATATGTGAAAACAAGCTAAAGTCTGGATGCCTCTTGAAACCTGTCAGAAATGAACCTTCATTCATTGTTAAAGGTTATTTAAAATAAAACAGCCAGCGTAGTAGTTTTGAGTTAAGAATAACAGACCAAGACGCAGAAGACCTGGATTTCAGACCCTTCCCTTCAGTGGGTAGCATAATGTACTGTTTTTCCATGATTTATTTGTGTTGTGAGGGCTCCTAATGACCCCCTGGTGACACAGAAAGAGAGAAGGATTTGTCTATGACAGCAATGGCTCTGAAATCCCGGATCTTCTGAGTTTTTGTCCAGTGTTCAGAAAGACTACACTGTCTGTTTTAATTATTTGTGAAATGTTGATTTCCTGCTACCTCGTACAGCATAATATTAAAACCGCAATTAAAGGCATTTAAATAAGAAGACTAGAGACATGTGTGTCCCAGGAACTGCCACCCTGGGTATGGATAGGAAAATTCCAGGTTCTCAGAGCAATCAGGTTGTTACACTGCTATTGATCCACATGTCCAGCATGAAATTAGTTTCCCAAACAGCCAGCCTTCTTGCCTTTCTCCCTCCCTCTTTCCTCCCTTCCTTCTTTCTCCCTCTTTCCTTCCTTCCTTCATTCCCTTTTTCATTTCCTTTGTCCAAATTTCTGCAGTGAATTCTCCTTTGTCACCTGCTTTTTGTCTCTAATTTCCCCCGTCATTGCTCCTCAGCATCAACCCCGGGGGTTCTGCCTCAACAAACAATTTCTGAGGTTTAGATCCAGGCTCTACTTTCAGTTCTCACCACACTCTGTGATTTCCATTATGCACACAGATGCTCCAAAGCAAGCCGTTGGAGAGAAAAGTCAGAGTGGCGAGAGGCTGCACGTCGCCTTTCTGTCTACAGATTCACTGCCCGAATAAATATCTATTTGCAGCAACAAGATGTGGATGCTGCAGTGCACTCCTTCAGAGGACAGTCCAGCTTATTCCCCGTAGCTTTGGTTTTACCTGCAGGGAGAAGTAACCTTACAAAGTTTTCTCAGCCTGGCCTGGCTCCCCAGTGCAGAGAAACTCGTAACTAATTACTGGGACTTCAATTCTTAACTTGACCAGCTGTGTCAAAGCAAGGATGCCATAGGCTCCCAAGTGCTGTAAGATCTATAATTCAACTTCCATATAAAAAAGTCAATATCGGACAAAAGAATGACATTTAAAAATCATAAAATAAGTAGTTTGGTATTTACCTAAGATGCTCTTTTCTTCCCATAGTTTTATACAACATGTAGTGGTCTGTTTATACTTCTCCTGGTTTTTCCATGACTGGAATAATTCTCCTTCAGTTTCAGAACATGTCTGCACAAGTGAAGAAGCATGGTCATCAAGGAAAGACAGCAGAGGATGGGCAACCTCTGGATAAGTTGAATTTTTTATGCTCTAAAAGAAGTTAGGACCATGTACATTGTGGTTTTCTCTCTGGTTAAAATAGTGTTTTGAAGAAAAAGTCATTATTCAGGCAGTGTAAAAAACATCCAGAAGATAACACTCCTGGCTTTCACTGCACCAACTCACACTGGCCCTGTGCAGGACAGCATGTGGAGAATCACTTTAAATCTTGCAGCAATAACTAATTTCAGGTGCAATCAGAGGCTGCAGAAGCTGTGCGCTGCTCCTCAGAGGCTCAGGCACCCATGCTGTATGTAGCCCCCACTCGTGGGAATAGTTAGAGCTGCAGGATCAGTCTTTATGCCTGCTTGCCTTGAAGATCTGAAGATATTTTCTTTAGTGAGCACGGTGAGACAAGAAAAAGCAGGACAGCTTTGCATATGCTAGACTCTGGCCTTACTGCTCAGTAAGTGCAAGCATACCATTTTTTCACAAGTAAGTGAGAAAGGAGGGGTTAAAGTAAAATAGCCGAATTGATGTATATGGTGTGTTAAAACTTCTCTTTACCAAAAATTGAAGAAATAAAGGATGTGTTTTTGAGTAAACAGAGTAAGTGACATCGACCCAAATTTACCTAATATTGATGTCAATGGGGAAGGAATTATCCAGAGAGGTGCAGTGGTGCACCAGCTGGGACATGGGAGCAAAGCAAAACAAATGGAAGCAAAATCAACCTGAAGTTAGTGAAGGTCAGGGTTTTTTTTAGTTCTCCTCCTGTCTCTTGCTGCTGATATTTTTTGTTTGCTTGTTGGCTACATTTTCTTGGTTTTCCTTTCATTTCTTTTCACTATTTTATCTTGAGCTTCAAATACTTCGTATTGGCCAACTAATTCTGAAAAGCTGCTACATGTTCACTTTGATCATTATCTGACTCTTTTTTTTTCTTTCCAATTTTGCCTTTTAGCCGCTGAAATGCCACAACAGAGGATATTGTTTTGCAGTGTAAAAAGCATTGTTTTCCACAACTCCTATTTCAAAGACCACTTGCTTAAGACATTGAGAACTCAAGCAGAGAGGAAAGAGAGATGGTATTTAGATGATTATTTTAAAGATTTGATCTTTCACAGATACTCTAAACAGAAGGCCAGACTATTCAATTAGGCACTAAGCCATTTTCCATGGCTCACAAATTAATTATTGAAACTGGAACCTGCCACCAACTCCTCATCTCTCCGCACCTTTTGCTCACGATCCAGAACAAAGCTCAGCAATAGGGCCAGAATCACGAGATTGCTCGGCCCTTTATAAGCCGAAAAAGAGGAAGGGGCAGAAACTTTCTGTGTGCGAACCCACCCAGGCCAGACTGGGGAAAGTATTTGCAGAAAATAATCCTGCACTGGCCACACGCAAGACAAAAGCAACAGCAACACGGTGCTCTTCTCTCGCTTCTCCAGCATTAGGGCCACCATAAACACCAGTCGTTTCACCTGTGGATTATGAACCTTGAGAGGTAAGAAGACTTTTTCCAGGAAATGGCAAGCAAAAGTTTTCTTGGTTTGTTTTGTTTTTTTAAATAACTATCTCCTTCCTTCTCTGAGAGATGTCAGGAGTTTTCTGCTGTACGCTTCCACTGGCTGATTGGAACCTTTTAAATGGGCATCAGCTAGCATCACACTGCCCAGCCCAACAAATGCTATGGCATGCTGACAGCCTTGAAATATTCCGATGGTCAGCATTTGCATTTGTACTGCCGGCGTACCTCTGATCTGCATTACCATTCTGACCCCTCTTTCCTGTTCATATGCACTGCGACTGACCTTCACAAAGATACAAATTCCAGTTTACTTCACTTCAAATGCAAGAGTGTGAGTCAGCCCCCCGAGGGAATAGCAAGGAATTCATTATAGCAACACAAGAGAAAGATATGGAGGAAGCAATGTGCTTTCTTTACACAAAAGGGAAAAGAAATAGACGGTGAGAGCACCAAGCAAAGCCCAAGAAATCTTGAGATGTAATCTGACATAGTGGCACCGAACTCAATTCTTATTGTCTGTAGGTGTACGACCTTATTAGGGCTTAAAAAGTAAGCCAAGTCTTGTCCAATCCCTGCTGCAGCCTGCCAAGCCAAGCAACTGCTTCCAGAAGTGGAAATCTTCATGATCAATATAAAACCACTAGAGGTACCACACTGTTTTGGGTGAGCTCTTTCAGAGAAATAAAAAGCCAAGATTCCCAAGTCACAGAAATTAGAAGAGGGTAAGACCTATTCTGTTGTCTTGTCTAGCCTCACTATCAGTGACTCCTTAGACATACCTGCTACATCAGCATTGATTGCTTTTTTAAAAGGTCCTGAAGAAAGAGGTTTCCACTTGAGCACAAGACCCTCCTGAAACCATGCAGCCGTTAAAGATCCCATTATCTTTTCCACAAGGACAAGGTATCGGCCCCACTTGTCGTTCCAACTGAGTAAATTACATTCTGATTATTCAAAGTCTTTCCAAAACTACTTTTCCACTTTCATATCCTCCCCTTTGCTTTCAGTCACCAGACAGCACAACACTGAGCTAAAAAATCTGTCCTGTTCCACCATTTAGAAAAATGTAGTGCATCTGAGCTCCTTAGCAATGAAAAAGGCTATACAAGGGATGGTTTTTACTACCATCCGCTCAAAATATAGCTGGAAAAAGGCAAAGGAACTCTAAAAACTAACAAGTAACATGTGACTATTGGTGCACTGGGTACAGTGAAGATGAATCCAAATTACCTTCAGCAGGAATACAGAAGCCTGTATTAGTGCACAGAGCAACATATCCTCGGATATTCATTTGTATTGGCAGAAACGGAAAAATCATGTGGACTTCAAAAAAGGTTTTTGTCTCTCATGACTTGGTAGAAAGATCTAATTAGCAGTAATTACTGCCCAGCTAATTTTATTTACAATTTACATGAAAATTAAATTTAAAATATTTTCTGTTCTTAACGTATTTGCATTTTTTTCTGCATAATTTTTAACATAGGAATTTTGTGATCCAGAATGTTTTGAGAAATAACTGGAAATAGATGTAGTTTTGCCCATTTCTACTATTTGCTGTATTTTTTTTCTATAAGCTACCACCTCCCCACTCATTTTTGTTTTCTTCTCTAAGAATGCTTGCATCAAACTTGGAAATATCATTAACAAAAAATACCCCACTAACATACAAAGTGCTAAACTACAGCTAAAATCGTTGCATAGAAACAGACAGTGTACGTTTTTGTTTCAGAAACATTCAGCAAGATTCACAAAGAGGAGCTAAATTCTCAGTACAGTGCTTAGATGGACTTAATGGCAGGTACAAACTCTGCTAAAATCTGGAAAAGACCAATATCCATTATTGAACTGGCCCAGAGCTCCTATTTCTCAGAAATTAGGTGGTTTCTTCCAAGCATGGAACTTGGATTAAACTTTCTGCTTAAATTGTTTCAAACACTTTTCAGCTGTTTGTTTTTAAGACAGATTGTTCTTTGATATGTTGGTTTCAGGAGGGTGCAGATTTTTAGATGTTCTGCAGATCGCAGCAGTGTTTTTCTGCAGAGTTCCTACTTTCAGTCACTCAGTACTTCAACCTATTTATAAGCATTCAAGGAAATGGAAGAAAATATTAAATTCTTTGGCAGCTACCAGGATCCCGCTCCTTGCCAAAACAGACACAGGTACCACAGAATATAATTCATAAAATCAAACAAGGTGGAGATGGAAAAGACCTTACCTTGTCCTGACAGCGTTAGTCCCTTTCCCAAGCATACACACTCACACATTTTGCCCTCGTATTACCTGTGCCTGAGGAGATTTGCTCTGCCTGTTATGCTACAGCTACCCAATCTTTCTGATTTTTCAACTGCTGGGAGTTGAGCAAACCTGATAATGTTGAGACCTGGGCAAATTTGATTCAACCAGACTTGACCAAAGTTTGGCAAGGTTCTAACCCCAAAAGATGTGGTTCCACCAAACTCTATAAACCTGAATCTCAGCCCCTCTTCTGCTTCCCTTTTTCTGGGACACATACTTATTCTGTTCCTCTTTGGGTTTACAACTTGAGATAAGCCCCAGACTGCCAGCCCCAGAGACTGATGCCCCTTCCCATCTGAGGCATGCGGGCAGGGAGGGAAGCTGCCCCTTGCAGCTGTGGAGCACATGGGGCTTGGCCATGATCTCCACAGCACCTGCTGCAGCTAAGGGCACACGTAGCTGAAAGCAGCCGTGGCACAGGCTTCCTCGCTTTATCTTCTCCATAGTGTATGTGGGGGATGCTTCCCACAGAGCCATGCCCCAGTGGGAATATTTTCTGGAAGCCAACCCTGAGGACAGACTGTGGTATTATTGTTACCAGTGGAGCCTCTACCTCCCAACTAAAGCAATCAAATGGAAGGTTATTTGTACTCCGGCACCACTGGCATGGACACGGGACTGCTAGGAAGCAGCTTAGATCATTTCATTTTATATACACTACAGAACAAACAGCACATGCTTGCAGCTTTCAGAAGTCACTAGAGATCTGGGTCAGATTCAAATCAGCAACCTAGAGGTGAAAGTCTCCGTATCCCATTACCAAATCCTGAGACATCCAGTCCCCCATGCACATATTAATAGTTGATCATTATGAATTCCATGTTGGGATAATTAATTACCACATCTGAACTCTGCCTTAGGAATTATTAGATCATTTGGGGCCTGTAATTTATTTTATTTAGCACCATATGAAAATTGCTGCTTCTTTTTTAGAAAAAAAAGAACAACTATACTTTAGGCTTTGAGAAGTACATAGTGTTTTCTGCAAAACGCAAACCACAAAACAAATATGTCTCTTATTGGGCCTGGAGTAGTCCTGCAGGATTTGTTAGCAGGCTCTGATGATAGACGTGAGCAGCCATGCATCCAGCTAATGAGCTGGCCCAAGGGATAAAGAACACACCAAGCCACTAGCAATGGATGTGGAAAAAGAGCCAGGGGAATAGTAGAGCATGTTGCCAAATGACGAGTCTTGAAGGTGGCTTCCCATATGAAATTAAAGGTTTGTGCAAAAGCAAAATCTGTTTTTCTCACTCAAAAAATAAATCAGACATTCGCTTCTGAAATGAATGTTCTCTCTGACTGCATTATGTTCTTAACAAGACGAGCTTGCTTATAGAGAGCCAAATCCTTCAGACATGATTTAACCTGTACTTTCAGGAGGCTTTGGTAGGCGTTGTGTAATGAGTCTTGAATAAAGACACAGTTGAGGACTGCAGAAATTTTGGTCCTTTGTGGACAGGAGTTATAATTCCAAAGAAGTTGTAAGAAACCTATTCTATACATAGAAAGGTAAGGAAAAGTGTCTCTACCCCTTTTTCTACAGACCCTGCTTGCTATTCTGTTCTTTACTGCAGGGATTTGTCTTAGTTAGGTCTGAAATTCTCTTCAATCTAAGGGCCAGATTCTGCCTTTCAATACAGGTGTGGAATTTATTCCTTGAAATATATATTTTATTTTCAGTACTGTAGACTAAAATACTGTCTATTGATTTTTTTTGCAGCAGACAGAATACTTTGTGCTGTTTTCACTTGTGTCAACAATTGGTGGGTACCTAACTATAGGATGAAAAGTGTCTCAGGAGATGTAAAAATACAATCCAGGTTTGTTAACAATTGTAAGCCTCTGTAAAGCTCCAACCTGGGCAAAATCTATCTGCTTTATCCTAAATAATGCTAAATGCAACTAATTCTATTTCCCCAAAAAAACGCAGGAAAATTAGCTGCATGAAACAGAAAATAGAAACATTGACAGTTTTGTTTTCTAATTCTTTCTTTCTTCCATCTTCACTCGATAACCTGCTAGTAACTGACCCTGTAGTTCCAGAAAAATCCCATGAATCCTAAAAGAAATGTAGTGGCTTCTCTGAGCTTCATGCAAGACGATGTTTGGAAAAACCCCTGGTTTTTGTACTGTAAAAGGTACTGAAAGAGGATCTTAATTTGACCATAATTTTCTGGCTTTGGGTATTCTTAGTACTTACCTCCACCTCATCTTGAATTAGGTCTCAGCTCTGTGGGTTAGGGACTGTGCATGTTCAGTCTGTCAGAAAGGTTTGCAACCATGAAAGAATCACAAAATGCTGAACTTCTCAAGTGCATTTCTGAGAGGAAGTAGACATTGGTTTTGCACATATGTGATCATGTGTGGATGTTGGTGCTAGCGTGGGGATGTCATTTCTTCTTTAGGGTGCACATTTTGTGTTTTCTGAGCAGACATGTGGGATTCTGGGCTTATTTTTTCCTGAAAGGCACTGCTGGCAATATTCTCCTCCACTGTTATTTTTGCAGTGGGGAGTTTAGATTTCAGGGAATCTCTGTTTATTATATTGAGGTGGTGGAAAGAAGGTTTTGACATGCAGAGCCCCATGGTAATAAATGGAAGGACCATCAAACATAAATGACCTTGGCAAATCGGGGCACCAACACACTAGCAAGAATAACATCCTGCAAAATATAGCATACACTTTTCAGTAAGATAATTGTAGTTCAATAAACATCACTTGATAATACTTCCTGAAATACTGTGGGATCTCTTCTGCCAACAATGAGTCCATAGTCACCCTAAGCTACCCAGCAACTCTGTCTAGTACTGTACTGCTGATGATAACTGAGGAGAGGTTAAGTTTCTGTTGCACAGTACACAAAGGTTACTCTGCTGTTGAATGGTGTGGCTTCCTTTAACGCAAGGAAGCTGCCTATTATGTCCGTGTGATGGGATTTATACAGCTTAGGTATCAGTCAGTTACATGACCATGTTATGAACACTTCTTCTAATAGATTTCAATCTGCTGTGCAAGAGAGAAGTTATCATCATCCCTACAGCTGAAATCATATTTCATGATCCTTCCATCCCAGTCACATCCCCATCAATTACTGATCCCATTTCCATCACATTTGTGATGTGTCTGTGCTTCCGTATTTCCCATTTTAAGTGTTCTGAACTCTTTCATGCAGCATTAAGACCTCTTATGACCCTCTGGGATGAATTCACACTCCCTTTTGTAAGGTTTTTCAAAGATCGTGATGACCTAACCTCAGGTGTGTCAGAAGTTTAGATTACTTGCAGCCAAACCTTCCCTATATTCTTTCAACCTGCAAAAATCAAGCCTGAAATACAAAGAGGACAAATCTTAGCTCAGTTGTCTAACTTTCTTTGAGCAAGCCTCATAGAAAAAAAAAACAACCACTGCTTTTTCAGTTCTGTAACTCTCATGGCTATTTGATGTAGAACTAGAAAGCTCACAGGAGTTTTAGAAACATTAAGAAAATTAACATTATATTCTCAAATCTAACTGAAGGAATGTGTGATTGACATTTCAAAGAAGGGTTCAGATTCATTCTTACGTTATCTAACAAACACAGTCCCATCCAGTAACTCTATTTCTCTATATTCAGTCACCTTTCCCACCATTTTACCACCAAGCACAATACTCTGACTGCTCACCACCGCTGATCCAGCTGGGGTGTCTGGACCACAACGCCCAGAAGCCGTAGAGCCTAACATAGCTTCCCTTAGCAAAGTAGAAACTTTCTGAGTGTGTGGGGTGGGATGTTATTTTTTCTGGGCTGGAAGTCTACCCTGAATCCCGTCTGCCATTAGTGTAAAGTTACATTAATTGATTTTTCAGACAGGGTGACACTCCAGAGCCAGGTGACAGGCCCGAACAGTGGCTGGACAATAAGATACTTAGGGAAGCTAGCATGGGCTTTATAGAGCTCCAGGGGAGAGTGCTGAATAATACTCTTCAAGCCAAAATCATCTGTAGGACATAAGCACTAAATTACGTTTCCACTTCCCATACTGACAGGTCTCTGGAATCTGCAGGAATTCCCCACTCTTCAAAGGATATCAGAGCACACAGTATGTAGCTTTCAGGGATTGGCAACCTGACTTTTGTGATCTCTTATAATGAAATTTTACCCATAATGCCATAAGAATAAGGAAATATAGCACTCAGAGACCCTAAAACTATCAGCAGTTCCCTGCTAGTTGCCTGCACTACTCCTTCGCCCAGCCAAAGATAATCATACATACTTTGTTAAATTAAAACAGTTTGCTGATTTATGCATCGACTTGTGAGGAGGTATTTCCAATTACTTTGGCATTCGTATCTTGGACAAGCTGTTCTCTCAAGTCACCCTGGCACTTAATAGCCTGCGCTGAATGGTATTTTGTATGACCCTGGCACTATTAGCCCAGCCTGGCTAGTGTTTCAATTCACCATGGCACTAATGGTCTGGAAGTTGTTCTTGTTTTCCAGATTAATGAGTACCCTAAAAACCACTCAAAATTGGAAAAGAAAGAATGTTTTCAAAGGGGAAAAATAAGGCGAGTTGGAGCTGCCCACTGCCTCTTCATTGTGCTTTCCTCATCTGCCTTTTCTTTAGGTGCCTATACAGGAATCTAATAACATCAGTGCTCCCTTGGAGCAGCATATGTCCAGTGGCCCAGGGTGTACACCACTGACACCTGTCCCCAAAAAGGCCCCACGGGGACCCCCAGGAGGGAAGGATCTCTGCCAGCAGATTGCTGTGACCAAGGAGAAAAGACTGAAATGGGAAAGGCCTCATTTGCACTTCCATTGTGTGAGATAGTTGAAGCCTTTTGGTCAAAATTCAGCTGAAGATGGGAGTTGCTTAACCAACATTGCTCTCATCAGGAGCTGAGAGCTGCACCCACGTAGAATCATAGAACAGTTTGGGATGGAAGGGACCTTTAAAGTCATGTAGTCCAACCCCCCTGCAATGAGCAAGGACATCTTCAACTAGATCATGTTGCTCAGAGCCCCGTCCAACCTGACCGTGAATGTTGCTCATGGGCCACCTCTGGCTAAGCCTCCCTATTCCCTGGCAAGGCATGGAAATGCAGCACAAGCATAGGTGAGAGCAAGGGCTCAACCCACTCTCCTGACACCAGCGGTTCCTCCCTGAGGACCCTGGTTTAGCAAAGAGGCAGGCTCAGGTGAGTGCCTCACCACCTGCAGCTAACACAGCTGAGTCCTCTGAGCACCATCTCCGTCAGGAACAGGTGAGTGACCTGGCTGGACTCTGGTCTTCGCCACCCCGGGGTGGTCCCCACAAGCAGGGGTAAGGTAGTGTAGCAGAGGAAGAGAGAGGAGGATGTTGCAGGAGTATGCTGTTTCATTAGCCATTTTCAGTGCATGGAAGGGATGAATTTTAACATTATTGCCAAAGCTCCACGGCAGGTCAGAGTTTTCACCTCACATACATGCAGATGCTGCCCAGTTACGATGGGTATTCCTCAGTTTACGTCTAATTCCACTCTTTTTCTCTTCATCATGTGTGATGGGCTTTATATAATTTGAATCTGCCTTTGTTACTTGTTATCTTTTTAGAAGCAAACCCTATCCCACCCTTGCTTTTAAAGAGCAAAAAAGAAAGGGGGGTGAAGGGGAGGCAGAGAGAGAAAGAGAATATCACCCGGCCTCTGCAGAAGGGCTTTAGAAGATTTTACATCTCAGCATTTTTTAGCTTCACTATGTATTTTCCATTGTACCCAGTTATTGGTTCAATATGTATACTACGTTATTTAAATGTAAGGGGGAAAATCGACTAACGGTTATGGGAGAAGGCAGAGCTGTCACAACATATTCCTGCAAAGCCATGATTTGTTTTGTGTTCAGTCGCACATTGTTTGGATTTCAACTCTTATTTCAGTCCTGGCCTTAGGGTTTTCCGAGCAGCGTTGGAAGTCAGATACGCAGAGCGCTACATTGAATTCGGTATTCTCTATTTCTGACACAAAAGATGGAAGAATAGAGTATTGTGGATGGAGGGAGGGACACAGGACAAGTTCATCCTTCATTATTTACAGATAGGTAATCAGAAACAGGGCTGTAGCTATACAAAATACTCAGATGTATGTATGTGGGAGGAAACATGTCTGGTTTTCAGCAGGCTGACCCCCCTCCCAGCAGTCTTGGCTTCAGCCCTGCAGCCAGAGCTGCTCAGGGAAACCCCTGTGCCCTCAGAGTCAGGCAGGCAAGAGCTGGAGAGCAGGGAAGACCCGGTCACCCTCTTCCCACCATATAGCAGCTCCAACTGTCCTAGGCACCTGTGGTCCTCACTTGCTCCAGCTAGGTGTTAGTGTCACACTGCGGATGCCAGAATTGGAATCCACTATATACATATTTCCACTATAAATAAAAAGACACTCAGTAAGACTCACTGGCTGAACCATCCTAATGCTCAGATTTTGCTGGAGTTTTTTTATCCTTCCATACAGAAGAACATCTATCATTAAGTCTACACAAACATGGGTAGGCAGAGGAACATTGGCCAACCATGCAGTTACTGTTAACCTGTTATGTTTATGAAATGCACTTATATTTGGTCATTATGAATCCACGAGCAAAACCATTCTTCAGAGTAGTGATGAGACAAATATGTCAACCCATCTGCAGCTTTCCTAAGGGATCTGCCACAATGTGTCATCTCAACAGATAGACTATTTATTGTGCAATGTTTCTGTTCATAAGAAAAGTGCTGGGAAACATGAAGGAAAGAAAAATATGAAACCAGTTTTTGGGCAGAGAGGAGAAAATGTGGTGGGAGGTGATACCCTGACCCCTCAGTACCCCTCTTCGGCTTTCGGGATGGAGATAGAGCATTATCTTTGGGAAGGGCACAGCAAGGTCTTTACCAAAAATGCTGTGATTGTGCCAAAATAAAGCTTTGTCTGGTTTTAGATCTTTCTTTTGTTCTAAGCACAAACGCAGTGTCTGCTGCCTTCTATATTGTCATCACCCCATCTAGCAGCTAATGAAAACAGAAGAAAGAATATCCTAGTATCTTCTGTCTCCTCCCATCCCCACCAAGCATACACAAATGCTAAGCAAAAGAGACTTTCTTTTTGACATTTTTTGAAAAGCCAAAGCAGTAATAGATGTACCTTAAATGTTCTTCTCTGGGTCTTTTTAGTTGTTGCCGTTTAGACTTACTGCCAGCCTGCAAGGACATTATCTCTAAGTGATTATTTTTTATTGCCAATGTCAATGAAATAGAATAGAGAGGAAAGAAGATGCCGTAGCAGTTACTAAATCTGCAGAGAATCATTTTCATTGCTGGTGGCTTTTCCTGTCTTTTAATATTATTTTATTCAGGTGGCACCTTCCAGGGAACAAAAGCCTTTTGGAAAGGGAATGATCTGGAAATGTAATCATAATATTATAGCAAGGTGACCTCCAAAGGTCTGTGCCAGGGCATCAATGTGAGGAAACCTGATCTTCTGGAAAAGCAGCAAAGAGCTTCCCAGCACTGTAGAGCAACATTCATAGTCTCACCTTGTGACTCTGATATTGCTGCAGTCAATTAAGGCATGGGAGACTTCCCAGAGGACTCTGAAGTTGGCACAGGTGATCTTACCCTTGACCTTAATGGCCTCTGAATCAAATTTACAGAACTTTATTAATGTTAGAAAATTATTATTTCAGTCACAGAATTGTAAACCAATGTAAAACTGGGAGAGCTTATCCAAACCCCATCCATCCCAAAATAGACTAAAGGATACTCATAATAATAACCTGTATTTTGATATCATAAAATTACCTTAGAAGTAAAATCTAAATCACAGAAAACTAAAAGGCTCCCATAAACATAAGAATAGTTTTCACGTAGTAACTAATATCCAGTTCAGGTTATTTATCAGTTAGTTAAAGAGGAGTCTACTGCCAAAAAACACCAAATAACTTCCTAATTTATGGGTGGATTTGGTATAGATACTTGTCAAACCTCAAAATGTTTGTTTGTCTTAGTTACCTGAGGGGAAAAACCTGAACTATAGAGGAGAAGATAAACCTTATTTGACCATCTTGTTCCTTAAAAATGAGGCAGGAAGCCTTACTGTCACAGACTGACTTTTGGGAATCTGCATCTGCTTGCTCCTGATGGGTAGAATTAAAAGTGACCACATTCAGAGGCTTCTTAGTCCAAGTAAAATGGGGAAATACACTGACATGGAAAAATCCCACCACCGCAACCTCTTACAAACCATGGTGCCTGCTGTTAGCCCTTGACCGCAATGGTAAAAACACCAAACTGGAAAGCTACCCCAATCCACTGAGAGAGAGGGGGCAGGATGAGCAGAGCACTTTTCATTCTGATGGAACTTTGACAAAGTCTTGGGAGTGCAAAGACCCTGGCTCACAACTTGGTCCTTCGATGAAGGTTTCATTTCTCAATTGCTGTTCCTTTATATCACTTATACTGCTGCACAATACACTGATGAAGAGGATCTCAGTGTATTTCTTCACACAAGAAGGATGCAAAGGCAGAGATACAAGTACAAGCTGAACTGGAGGGGTGAAATAGTGGCTATCATCAGTCATATCTTGTTTATCTGTAATGCAATTCATCCCGGAGTACGATACAAAATTTGCTAAGGCAGCCTCCAAAAACAAAGTCCCTCATCTGAAATACTTAGATTAGAGGTCTGTTTTGGCCATTAATTTAGCTTTCATTGTAGGTCTCTTCAGCTTTTAAAGATGTTCTATGGACTCTTTCAGGCCATCAAAAAGATACTTACAACAGGCTTCACAGTGAACTGAGAGGAGCCCACTGCAATGCAGTCATCTCTGCAGAGCAGGGATGAGAAGCAACACATGACATTTTGCACAGCTGAGTAGCAAAAAGTACTCCTCAAGGGCATCAGGGCAACCTCAGCTCTCAAACTACTGTAGGACCTCAGTGTGCACAGAGGGTGGAAAAATGATAGCAAGGCTGCTACTGGTTTAAGACAAAGCAAAAAAATTCATCCAACAACAGATTCATGGCATCTAAAAATCTCACAGCAAGTGACACAAATCATAAATTATCTGTGTAACAGGGATGAAGACCTAAACTGATTTTGCTACAAACCAAGCTTATGCTTTCAGCTAATCAAAATATTTCTAACTTGGTCCTTAGATGTTAATATAATTCCTGCTGAAAAACACAGTGATTGCTCTGTTTTTCTAATACATTCATCCCAAGGTTCACTTGTCCATCTGTTAAGTACTTACATATGTTTGTTTTAGGAGATCGTGTGTGTGTGTAGGTGATGGGAGAATTTCTACTGGTAGTTCTATTGCTGTTGAAGCAGGTAATGTTTTCCTTAAAATCCCTGGCATGATTTATCAAAAAGATTGTCTTGTTTATTAATGAGTACTCATAATAGCAGGGCTTGATGCTCAATTTTTTTTCAGACATACCAAGGTCTAGTTGAATTTCTGCAAACAGCTAAAACCACGTTTGTATTAATGGATAAAAATCATAAGGTGATGAGTTACTACATATCAATGAACTCACAGTCCTGTGAAACAGCTAATAATGACTTATGACCTTGATACAGTTGGTTAGAACAAAAAAAAAAGCACAGAAGTTACTCTGGTTTGTGAATATTCTTACAAAGAAATCGTTTTCATAGGACAGCAACCACATGCTAAAACACAACAGTGATTCCAGACTGACCTTAGTTTTCCCCAACAAAGTCCTGTGAAGGCCTTGGGGACACGTGCATGAATAGCCTAGCACAGTAGTGAGGAGAGGAGGGGAAGGAGATCTGCCTGTTCAAGCATAAGGAAAGGTCCTTGCTGCCCAGGAGGCAGCAGGAAAGCTCTTCTCAGTCTTGAAGCAAATAGGATAGTTGCCACTAGAGAGATTGAAACAACTGTGGGAAGACAGTGGAAGGATGTGTCTGGCACAGATGACCACATTCTGGTTTTGAAGTTATTCTTCTTGCATGAGAAACTTTGTGCAATTTGAGGGGAAAACTCAGACCCTATAATATTGAGAACCACTTAGTAGCTACACACTTGTGCCAGCAGATGAGAAACTCATTCCTTCCTGTGCCTTGGGAAGAAGAGCTGCCTGAGCAAGTTCTCCAGCTGCAGTCTGACTTGCCACAGATGCAGCTCTAGCTCTGCAGGGAGAGGACACAATAAACTTTCCTGTGAAAAAATTGTAGAGCTTCACAGGAAATCAAGAAAAGGATCAGGAGTTTGGGAGTTGAATGGATGCAGCAGGAGTGGTTCTCTCCCCTTGGCAAGTGGAAGAAAGGAAGGGAGGGCAGGGAAGCTCTGTGATCCTCTCGACAGAGAAGTGAATCTAAACTAACAAGCAAAGACAAAATTAAATCAAAACATGTGCTGGTGCCTGCATCATTATTGTCCTAAGCTACCTCATGCTTTGCCAAAAACCCTTTACCCTCATCTCCAGGAGCTTTGTTCACACAGATAGTGTATAAATAAAATTCCTGAATAGACAAATATCCACATTGTCCTTGGGTGACTTTTAAAATACGCCTTTTGTGCAAAGAAGCTAACATTTTCTAAAGCTTTTTGGACACATTCCTTCTGCAAACATAGAATACCTACTATGCTTTGTAGTACTGTTAGCTTGGTTAATGTTTTTCATAAGGAATTCTAGCAGGAACCACCATTACAGAAGGAACTTTGTTCTTTGAACTGCTCTAAATAATGTAAGTTTCACTTTCATCCCAAGAAGTGTTAAGGATGCACAAAAACACACAGGGAATTTTGTGCTAGCACCACTGATTATATTACTTTCAAAAGAGAAATAAAATCTTACCCTGAAGCTCAGAATTATTAGAGTGAACAGCCAGAATCTATTATACTATAGAAATATCACACAGAAAGGATTCATGAAAGAATTCGCCAGACAACTTGCTATGGTACGAAATTGTTCGGTTTTGTACACATTGTCTCATTACTTACTTTCCTCCTTATTAATGATGAAGTCATAATATGTGGGTAAATTAAAAGTCTTTCTGCTGTAACAGAGAAAAAAATATTCCAAAAATCATCTGCTGGGGTTTTAGTTACACTGCAGTTTCGGCAACAGATTTAAGCTGGTGGAGGTGCAGGTTCCCTGCGAAAAGGTCAGCCCCTTCCTTCATGCCAGCATTAGCCCCACACAGCCATGATGTGAGCCAGATCGAGAAATTGATCTGGTTGAAAATCAGTTTTTCAGCCTTGGCCTCCTTTTGCTGGATGAGCTTGCAGCCGGTTTGTTCCTTTCACCCACCTTCTGTCTGTGCAAGGGAAGCCACAGGAACGTGCAGCCAGGAAGACGACTTTTACTGGGCGCCCACAGATTGACAATACGTTGGTGTCAGAAGATCACGAAACTCAACACAAGCTTTCCAAGCCTGGGGAAATCAACAATGTGCTTTCGTTACAACGTGCTCACCACTCTGAAGAAGCTGGACCAGACCTTTCTAAGGGACCAAAGTGCACTCCAGCACTTCTGAGGTCTCACCATTTCCAAGCACCATGTGCACTGTGTGCCCTCTTTAGCACCCTTAAAACCTCTTCATCCATCCAGATCTATCACTTCCTTGCACAATGCTGTTAATTTTATTTTTTAATAAGTTGCATTAAAAATGTTACAGCTAACATGAAACGCATTTTACCATCACTCTCTCTGGGCAATCCTGCCCCAAGGACTATGTCACTCTGCTCTGTCTGAGCTCCTCGTCACATTTCAAAGCAACATTTTCTTTAGTTCCTGGGTGACTCAGGAACCTAATCTGTGTTTTAAAAGCAACTTGGGAACTAAAATTTCAGCTAAAGTCCCAAGAAACTGACTCTCGGTCACTTTGACACTTTTCCATGCATTCCTACATGGTTTTGTTCTTAAATTGCCCAGAATATAATAGAAGCAAATTAGGCACTAAGGAATTGTGCCTTACAGAGATGCTTACATTCTTATGGAGACTATGTAAAAACAAAACAGGCTTCAAATTTTGTATTCCTCTAGGAAAAATAAATCCAGGAGACTTGACCTAAGAAACCCCATGTCTTTTTCCAAGCTCTAGGACCTGAGAGCACTTGCTAGGCACCAGTGCATGCCTTGGCTCCACATCTGGACAAGACACACACAGCCAGTTTCTCTCTCTTCCTTTAATGGTAGGGAAAGCCTGGCACTCAGGCAAAAGGGAGCCCCGAAACACTCCAGTCAGCCCTCCAGGCAAGGCACATTACAGCTGACATCCCCTCAGAAGCATAGATACAGATTTGGCAAATGCAGGACAGAATTTGTTTTACAATTATTAGGCCAATTACATCTTTCTCCTCCTTACAACTTGTCTTATTTGAAACTAAGAGTAAGTCTTCTCATTGTCAGCTATGTTTTAAAAAATAGGAAAACACCTTTCCGTGTTTTCAGCCTGCTCTGTCTTTGTTAATTCTACCATCTCTATATCTCATTGTTCAAAAAATCGTTATCTATTACAGAATCACAGAATCACAGAATCTAAAGAAAAACACACAAAAATCCCACCTGAACCTGAAGGGTTCCTTCTTTCTCTTTCCTCCATTTAATGCATGGCGGCTGACAAGGTAATTTTCCTTTTTTTTATTTTTTTTTTTTTGTTTGGTAATTAGCAGAACATACATCAACTGCTCCAAAGGCTACTGAAGTCAGTGGATTTTTTTTGCTCCAACTTTGATGGGTTCAGATCAGCCTCAGAGCACTTAAATTCATGTTGTATTTTCAGTTCTCTCCTGCCCAGGCTGCTTCTCATGTGGAGATGAGCTGAAATAGAAGTAAGCCCATTAGCTGTTCTTCTTCCAGACCTCCTCAATACAGTCAGAACTTTGTCATGGTTTTAAATACCACCTTTGAGGCCCTGATCTACTTTTTTATTATTACTTAACCTTTTGGATGTGCCTGAGTTCACACAGTCAGGGACCTGCTCTTCAAAGATAAACAAATTGTTGGAGAACTAAGCAATACAGGAAATTCACATGCTTCGCTACTGAATTAAAGGGTGGTAGGCCGAAAAAAGTCATTAGTTTTAGTGACCACAGTGGGTTTTATACAGAAGAAAGGTTTCATTCCCTAAATTGGCTCACATGTTATTGCTAATGAATGTCTAACAAAGATTCTTCTCTATAAAATGTGATCATTTTACACAGGAGATTTATCAGTCGAATTCTTGGAGAGATTGAGGCATTGGAGTCTTTTAAAAGTCCATTTTTTAAGTCTCTACTCCATATATTGCTTTTACGACCTAAAAAGCAAAAGGACTCCACATGCTGTAGGGTTCAATTGAAATTATTGTTGGAAGGTAGGAATACAACAGTAGGACTGTATTCATCACAAGAGTTATACTTTTTGTTGCTAGAGCTCAAGAAAAGTCCATAAGGATCAGAGTTGCAAGCCAGCTCTTTCATTTGCTCATTCTTTGTGCTGCACTTTGTCTCTCCCTCTCTGGCGGTAAGAGGGTCACTTGGTGCAGGCAGCGCTCGCGTGTGCTCGCTCTGCTAAAAGTTTTCTGGCAATTTGTTCAAAGGTTTCCATGGCTTGTTAAAATGCTAACACACGTACAGCCAGGCTGTCGTTCGTAAGGAACTCGGAGGGCCACGAGGTGCAGTCAGGCGCGTCTGTGGGAAGGCGGCATTCGCACCACCCACTTTTGGAATTTCAGGTGGGTGCAGCCCTGAGCTTCTGCGGTCAGGGCTACCAGCTCCCTCCGCAGTCAGCAGAGAGATGAGCACCTCTCAGGGGCAATGTGCAGCATCTGTATCAGGTGCCTAAAGTTAGGCAAGGCAACTATTCCTTTCACACAGACAAAGCATAGGAAGTCTTTTCCTTGACTGAAGAACAAATAAGCCTTTCAAAAATCCCCTTGGCAGGCCACATTACTACAAAGTTTAGCATTATCCAACAATAATAAACACACACACACACACATAAGAGAGAGACCATGGGGCCACAAGCCATATGAAATGAAGCAGTAATCCATATCGGACCTCCTGCTGCATGCTCTGTATTGAGGCAGGAAAGGTATAAATACCTTACTCTTCATGCAGTGTATTACAGCACTCTGGCAAAGGAGTCTTGGGTATTAATAAAAGGGTTGTGCTACCATCGACAAGAGCAGCAGAGTGAGAAAAGAGGAAAAGTAGTAGGCAAAAGAAATCATACTTGGATGCCAAATATTTGTAGTTGTGCTCACTCAGGACTAGCACCTCTGTACCTTCAAAGCTACCCTGGGGAAGGCAGCAGTTTGCAATTGCTGCAGTTATTAGGCAAAAGGCATTGGGGCGTAGTGTTTCACTTCTATGTGACACTGAGATTTAAGTCTGAACACATATGCAGTCTTTAAGAGCAATCCCATCAACCTCGCAGCATCCCAACATTCAAGTCTCAAAACATAGTCATCGTGCAATTGTGTGGAGGTGAAAGGGGCACTGGCTATGCACTGCAAGGGGTGGTCAGGCAATCTGCATGCAGATCAAATTAGTATGGGACTGGCACAGCCCCAGTTATGTGAGATCACAAGAGATGTGACTGTAGGTGGGACAGTGTCTTCTAGCAGCACTCTAGTGGCTATGAGCTGTTGCTGAGGGGGCAGCAGCTCCCACCTAATGCCTTTAGCTGCAGCTGAGCTCCCCTGTGTCTTACTTGCTCCACAACCCAGATAAGGAACCGATCACATGTAGGATGCCCAGCTGCATTCAGCACATAAAAGGAGATTGGGTGGGGACACAGTTCTACAAACATGAAGCCCCAGGTGTGTAAGTAGCTGGCCAGAGAAGTGTATGTAATGTGGCATGCATGAGACTTTTAGAAGGGCATGACTCATGCTTCTGGGCTTTTTATTTAAGTGCATTATTGGTATTTGTGCTTTACACAAATGAATCACAAGACACTTAGAAAACTTTAGCGTTACTGTTGCAATTTTCAGCTATGTCACCACTAGTAACTGAAACGTGCTTAGAACTGCTCTGTGGCATTGAGGCACACCAGTACAAGCCAGTCTGTGTCTATTCACTCTCCAGAGCAACATGGCCTTCCGCAAAGTGACTCTGAGGAGCTGCCTCTACACCGTGCTGACTCCTAAACTGTGCCCAGCTATTGTCTGGGAGCTTGACACGGGCCAAAACTGTACCAGACCTTCCTGACTCAGCAGGATGGACAATAAGAGACCTGGGAAGATCCTGTGGTGTGCAGGCATCCCCCCAATACTTGCATTTTCCAGAATTTCTTCCTCAATAATAGTACCTTTAGCACTACTTTTTTTGTTTTGGCAGACACTCTAACCAACCATGTGTTTGTTAAACCATAACATTTGATTAAAAAAAAAAATTTATTTTGAAATCACAATTGTAAGCAAACAGTCTTCATCAAAATGATAGTCCAATTCTGCCTCTTAGCCTGCTACTGTTTGCCTTGGGACTGTATGTTTTGTTGGATACCATTAGCAAGTCTTTGAATTACAGGAAGAGAGGCTAAGAGCAGAAGGCAGTTTAGTTTCAGAGACCTGTTCCAGACTGTATCCATTAAGGCCATAAGACAGGAGAGAAAAGGGACTGTTGCTCATGAACACACTCTAAACACTTTGCTTTTTTGAAACAACTTACTCTGTAATCATTATCTTGGCTCTGGCCCTCTCATTTAACCTCATCTGCCTGACTTTAAATTCATGGAACAGATTCGTACTGCCTTGGACTCCCTGAAATTGGCTGCTGTAATAGTCTTGAACTTTTTTTTTTTTTATAAAAACATTTGATACCATTAATCATATTGCCATATGTAATAAATTGGCTGCCTGTGGTACATTGCCTCAAACTGTCACATGGTTCCAATCACAATTCTGCCAACTGAAAGTGGTTGTTGGAAACTCTGACTCTTCCTCTCCAGTGTGCCAATGGCGAGGTTCACACAGCCCCGTCCTGGTTGTGCTGTACACTAATGACCCGCGGGCTGCCTAGCGGCACAAAGGCCAGGAGTTACAAGTATGCACGTTTGTAAGTGCCGCTATACATAAGCGATAATCTGTTTGATATCAAAGTCACATCATTACAGAGTCAGCTTTTTTGACAGCATTTGCAAGGTTTGAAGGCTAATTCAGTACATCTCTAATTTGCAGCTTAAATATCTGCCAGAGTGAAAGGTGGGGAAGTGGGGGTGAAAGTATTAGATTTAGCTGTGTAAAATAATTCAGAGAACAAGAACACTGCTCATGCAATTCGGCTTTTGCGACTGTCAGGGCTCTTGTCAAGTCACAGTTGGAATGCTGTGGATTTGTAAGAACAATAGAGTTTTTTGGGGGAAGAGGTGGGGAGAAAAGAATAAAATGCTATTTGCAGCACTTCAGCTAACACTTTGACACAGGTTCTTTGAATCTTTCCTAAGTAGACATGGACAAACTGGTTTAAATGAAAAAAAACCAACACAACTCCTGATCCTTTACCAAAGTTTGCCTTGAATATTTTCTTAGCAGAGAAAATGGTCTATTGACTTTAGATCTGGGCCCAGAAAAACAGCACTAGTTTTGAGTATTGTGAAGTGTCTTTCTACATGGCAGCTGGACATGGAGAAGGGAAAGGAGGCTACTGTAATGAAATAATTAATGATCATGTATATTATATTAGAGCCCTAGTCATGGATCAGGGCCCCACTGCATCAGTTATGGTGGAAAGGCTGAACAAAGACAGCTCCTGCACTCAGGAGGCCTTAGTCTGGTCTCTAAGCTCACTGACTTTGTTCTCCTCTCTCTCAGACCTTATTCCTGATGGCTTTTACTTGAAGAAAATACGCAGATACTTCTACAGATGTAGGCAAGAAGTAAAACAGCACCATGGGGACGCCTGCTCTCCCAGACCCTCGCTCAGACCAAGAAAAGGAAGCCCTGTAAACCTACATGGAGAAAAGAAAAATAAAATATTTTCAGAGAGTCAACAGCCTCTTTGGTATCCAGATACTCGAAACCTCTTGGCTGGACCAAGGAAGGGTGCCAGCAGGAGTGAAGACAAAGTGATGTAAAAGTTAGCATGTATCATCAGACACAGCATATACATAGGACCCTGATGTGTTCATATACCAAGGGCTAGCCTGCTTTGTGCTACTTTGACTTTTCTCCTTATTCATCCTAGCTAGATTAATAGACATGACAATCTTGTCATTTTATGGCTGTGCACATGTAATGAGTTCAGGAGACGTCATAACCCCCACACTGGAAGAAACTGGTGGTTTAAAGCTCAGCAACATGAGAAACCCTAGACTCATGGGAGCTGCTATTCCAGCACTGGACTTTGGCCCTGGAGCCCTTGACTTCACTCATATATACAAACAGTCACATAACTGTGAGTCAAACTGGAAAGGAGTGCAGGAATTCAAATTCTCAAAGAAAAAAATATTGTATCCTCTGATCCACTTTCTTCAAGAGATACCTAATCTTTTTTTCCAGATTGTTCCTCATCTTTGCTTGATTTATTTTTCTTAGAAGATATTTCAAGTTAGTGCCTCTCATGATTTTCTTTCCTAGGAACTTACTCTGAGAGGATTTTTCCTTGGACATCTTGATCTTTCAAACCTTTATAACCTATGTTTACTCAACATGCAATAAAAATCCCAGTTGTAGGATCATTTGTGAAAAAGAGAAGCATGCACAAAAATGCTTACAGGATCTCAGATTCACAGTGAAAAACTGTATAGTTGTCAAGTTGAAAACGCACAATACTGCATCATGCTGTCAAAAAAGCTGACACCTCTACAATGCTTGGTATCTTACTACCTACTGGTGACATTTCTGTTTTTTTATTTAAAAAAAAAAGAAAAACCAGATGTTTCACAAGCCTTTCTCTGAAAGGAACAGCTTTTGGAAGGCTATATGAAGCATTGCCAGGCTGACTTTCATGAACACATCACTTTCTGAAATATAATATAATCAAGGGCATAATTCTAGAAGTATCTGTAGATGCCTTACAGTGCTCCAGCTATAACAACCAGGCGACAGTGTTAATTCTGCATCATACCCTGTAGTACCTTCACAGAGCAAATTGGACTTGGACACTTGCTTAAATTAAAGCAGAAGTTACCAGATCCACTTCAGTATAACTTTACACTTCAAAAGTCTATTTTTTAATTATATTCAATATTTCAAGTCTGTTCATTGTAAAGAGAGTCACCTTTGAGACATAGCAAACCTTGTCAATAGGATGCACTTCCAAATAACATAAAAGATCCAGTTCATGAAGTGTACCTGTTTTCCAGTAACCATGCACTGTAGTTTTACTGTAAGGCTAGGCTGTATTTCTAAAGCCTACCCATTGACTAAATAAAGAAAAAAAATCTAAGCTGAAATTTCTCAGCTCAGAAATCCAGATCATGATTTTTCAACTACACATTATCTCACAAGAACAGAAAAATTTGATAAGGTCCTCAGAATAAAAAATTTTTATTTTTTCATTTTTTAATTTATAAGACAAGTTAACCACAGCTCAAGGGTGTGGGTTTCTTTTTTTTTTTTTTTTTTTAAGCAGGTTATGCTCTAGCTGCCTCACATTATCATACATAGCTATTTATATATGAATAATCAAATATATGCAGTGGAGTAGAATTTTTAGATTTAGATCAAGAAAAAAAACCAAATAAATACTAAACCCTTTAGGTCTCTATAGAGTAAATTAAAGCACTTAGTGAAAGGAAATACTGGCATATACAAGGGCTTTGAATTTCAAATATCCTTCAAGAAGTTATTAAAAAGAGACTCTACTGCTGAGAAAGAGACAAAATACAACCATATTTCTTGGTATATCCCTTACAATTGCAAAAGAAATAGTCATTACATTAACTTAGACTCAAAGTCATTTTTCCATTTTTAATGCCTTATGATTATTACAGGTTTTTAAACTCCCGAAGAAGGCAGCAACACACATGAAGAAGCTATTTGCATTCCAGTTTTGTCTTTCTAGCTGTCTGTCAATCTAAGAGCAATATACTGGGCTTTACTCTATTTGAACCTTCATGGATTTGCTGCAGGCTTCAGCCTGTACTGCTATAACTGCATACAAAGACTGGCATTTGCATCTCCAACAGATTTGGCTCCCAAATTCCAAACAGATGAGCTGAAGCTCAGAGTTGTTTAAAATAGTTTTCTACTTGCTGGTCAAAACTCTGAGCAGAATATTTCTTTTGTATATTTAAGGGAGCCAACGAGTACTCCTCTGCAGAACTCCTGGGA
Organism: Nyctibius grandis; assembly: GCF_013368605.1. Lineage (NCBI taxonomy): Eukaryota > Metazoa > Chordata > Aves > Nyctibiiformes > Nyctibiidae > Nyctibius > Nyctibius grandis. Next base: position 60,537,885 of record NC_090660.1, on the reverse strand, counting down.
ACAACACCATTTGTAACATCTGCCTGGGAGCTGGCTGTCCCAGTGTCCCCAATGCTGCCATCATTGCCTTCATACATTGAGAATAATTCCTCTCTTATCGGGGAGGTCGAGCTGTCTGCCTCACCTAGGAGATGGTCTCGCAACAGATGTCTCCTAGAAGGATGACCTACTGCTGAGCAATCCAGGCCAGTACAGTCTCGGACCCAACAGCGAGCAGGTTCTTGGTGCGCCTTGGGTGCAGACCTAGCCAGCATTTCCACAATTTTTCCATCCTCCGTCGTTGGAGGTATCCTAGAGAGCCCCAAATAGCCTTCACTATTGCAGTGCACACTGGTAGATGGGGCACGACTCCTAAATCTGTAGACTGCAAAAGAAAGCAACAAAAATACACCAAGCAGAACAAACCAATTAAAGATCCAAAGCCAAGGAAAAGCCTGCGCCTGACTGTCTTCTACAACACATAATCACTAAATACTTCATAGGTGTCTTGTACCATTTGCCCCCTCCCTCACCATAAGCCTTTGAGGAGGTAAATTAGTTATCACAAGACTAACATCATTTGTCCAAGGTCAGAAAGCCAAATCTTTAATGAGCTAAATGTTACATTGCACTCCATTTCAGTGGCATCTGCTGTTGTGAAAACAACGCTTCCTCTCTTTCTGGTAAGGGCAGAGAAATCTCATGCTCTGGGAAGCCAGGCCTGAAACTATACCCATGGGCCATAGTCATAATGCTCTTAGGATTTCCCTGTTCTCCCGACTCCATCCAGACCACTGCAACAGTCTTGCCATCCACCTAGCTTGCTAACTTTAACTGGGTCTGAGAACAGAAGATTAGAGCCATAAAAAAAAATCTTGGAGGAATGTAAATCCTAACTACAAATCTTTCTTGAGCCTCAATACTTTATTTTGTCTTCCATTCAAGAGCTCAACCCATTTGATTTATTCCTGACTCTTTTCATCCCCTCCACCTCCTTGATATAACAATTCTTGGTTTCTATTTCTTTATGGTGTCTCATCTCAGAAGTACTCCCTTTCCCTAGTTCTGACCTTGAAATATTCCCAATCTTTACATACCCCTTACCAAATGCCCAGCTCTGCCCTTTGAAAGGCGTTTGTGTTACACAATGAAGCCTGCACCAGGGCTATGGCAGCTCCCACTGGCCTGGGCAGCAAGTGCAGAAGGGTGACTGGAGTCCTCCATGAGTTGGCCAGGATTATTACTACCTTGTGAGAGGAGTTCCGTGCTTGTAAAACACCTCTGCACTTTGGAAGAAGACTTCCTGCACATGTAAACTGGCTGTAGTCTCTGGAAACTAGCTGCCTACCAGTTATAACAAAGGCAGCTTGAAGCATTTTTGCCTTGCAGTTCTGCTACAGAGAAGTCTTTGGGCTCCTCAGGACAAGAAACATCAGATCAGTAGAAAACTACTGTTCTGCTTCTTCTGTAACTCCACGTCACACTGGGTAGGTGCAAAGCCAATAGATCCTGCATGCCATTTGTTCTTGGTGAGCTACAGAGCTGATCTGCACAGTGGGAGGATAGCGTTCCTGAGGCTGGGAAGTAACTCCACTCAAAGCATAGGGAATCAGCTTTAACTCCAAGCACTGATGTTGTACAAAGAGTGCCTTGAATTAAGTTTCAAAGCCAGACATATTTCATAGAAAAGAAGAAATTCTAGAACAAGTACTCTAAGATCATATTTTTCTGGTCACTTCATAAGTAAGTAGGAGGTTTTAGGCCTTGTGGAAAAGAGACAAAGCAAGCAATTCAAGGACACAAAACAACATTTTGTGCAGGTCAGAGAATGGCAGCTCTGAAAATGAAGTAATAGGGCAGCCATAGGGGTGTCACCTAGAGCTCTTTTACCTTTGAGCCCTTATTTCAAGGGAGTTGTATACATGCATATCAACAAGACACACAAGGAATTCAGTTTCAGTAGCACCCATCTGCAACTGAAATCAAGTTAAACTCACCCTCCTCCTGACCCAATACTACTAACCCCTTCTTGCTAATCACCTTGCAAGGCCCTGGGCTGGTATCTTCCTTGCTGCTCTAAAGTTGTCTGTCTACACCTTCTTCTCAGAGATCTAGCTAGCCGTGGTTTAGTATGCTGCTGGTTTTCACTGCCTGCCGCAACATCCTCTTCCCCAGGTGACTGGAAAGCTCTTGGGTTGTTCTGATGAACCATTTTATTAGGGTCCACCTAAAGCTAAAAGTAAAGGTTAGTAAACAAGGGATGAATCAGGAAGCAGCTGGTCTCACAGGACAATAGGAAACAGGCTCTAAGAGCTATAAAAGTCAGATTTACCTCATACCTTACAGAGTAAAACTGAAGCCACAGTGCTAAGTCAACAACCCTTCCCAGACACAATAAGAACTTACCTTACAGTTTAGCCCTATCTCTTTGTGAAAAAGTCTCCTTTCCTTATCCCTAGCTAAAAACACAAAGGTAACTCCCCTGATACATAGAGGTAGAGGGGACTAGGACTATAAGAAGTACAAGAACCCCTGGAGGAGGAGCTAACACAGCAACTTCTCATTTGCAATCAGCAAAGCCTTTCCAGGCCTAATGAAATGAGAAGAGAGCTCACAAAAGCTGTGCATGATGTTTGGGTCTTAAAGGAGTACAGCATGGTAAAGTTTCTCTGATCCTTCAAGAGGCAAAGGAGAAGGAAGGGTAAATCCCTTGGCTGAGATATGCTCAGCACAGGGACAAGAGAAGGGCAGAATAAATAGTTTTTACTTCTTTGTAATATATAAGCATATTTTATCATACTATTTTTTGAGATTTTCTGTCAAACTTATTCTGTGCAAGTGTCTGTTGCAGTAACTGGAGTAAGTACTTTTTCCTCTCTTCCTAATAGCACTATTTCCTAGATCTTGTGAAAATACAGTCTTCCTTCTGGACTATTTGACCCTTGTACAACACCCCTTAGGTCCAACTAGCTTGCAGATTTTCACTAGCTTAAGTGTTTCTTAAGCTGCTTCTAGCACTTTGTGAATTCCTCTGAAATCCTTTCACAACTTTTTGAGGACTGTGACACATAACCAAAAAAAACCCACACCTATAGTGAAGAGGAGGCAAATGATTTTTTGCACTACCTTCCTTGTCCTAGATGCTGTACAAAGATAAAAGGCAGCTCTGAAAGAAAGGACTAAACCAAAGAAAGGCTCGTCTGATTTTTTAAACAAATGTCACTTCGTGTTTGAAAGAGTAAAATTGCTAATGTCTGTGAATGGCAGCCTGTCTGTCCTCAGACCCACAGACTAAGAGATAGTCCAAAGTGTATGCATGTGGGTACGCTTTCTAAAAGTCCTGAAAGCTTGATGAACTTCTTGCGGACATGGGCTGTTTTGATATTTATGATTATAATCGTCACCTTAAAACAAAACAATGCTAAGCCCTGGGTTAGAAATGCAACTACACTAGTAAATTTTGTGTTTTCTCCTTGTCATATTTCATAAGTAGCTAATTAAATGCAGACTTATTAACTGACTAGCACCAGACCACAGTAAGCTCGCTTAGTTTCTGGGCTATGTTATGTACATGTTCAGCAATAAAATGCTTCTTTCCCTCCCCATCTGTCAAAGACAAGGGCATCGCATCATGAGTTACCACTGGGGGAGGCAGGGGTGGGCAAGGAATGGTGGCCCAGAAGTTGAGGTGGGCAAAGGCTTGATGATCCAGCTCATATGACCTGATAGACTGTGTCACTGCCTTTGGGAAACACAAGCCTCCTGACATATGCCCTTGGCTGGAAGGTCAGAATAGAAAAGACCAAGCTCAGAAAATGAAGCCCTCCAGCTGAGAAAAATAATCCAGCCATGGACTAGTGAAAGCTTTATTTCCCCTCCCAACTTCTTTCTTTTTTTTTTTTTCCAAATTTTCAGACTTGATGTGTTGCTGTAGTGCACTTCACATCTGATTAAATTAGTCACATTGCATTATGCCATATGAAACATGACACGTTGCAATGGAATGTGAACAGCGTATAAAGACACACTGGCATCGCAGAGCTGCTGTCTGCTTCTGACTGGCACAGGTGTGTTAGCAGCAGGTAAGTAGCCAAATCCTTCCTTGTTATTAAGTCATACTTTTGCAGCTGATCAGTATTCTTGTATAGTTACTTAACTTTGCATCAAATTAGTAATCAGCTACTCCAAGAAACTCCTAACTACCTCTCCTGTAAGGCCCCCACACCTGCTTGTGATAATACAGAAAGAAGTAACTTCTCAGGATTCAGCCCATCCCTTACAAGCATCTTAAATGCACTAACTAAAAGAAGACTAGAAAGATGCAGAGCATGTAGATGATTGCAACCTACAGAGAACAGGGGAGAGGCATCATGTTATTGCTTATGTACACACAGTGAGTATGATTCTTGGGACTGCAGGAATCACACCATTAGGAAACTCTAAATTGTAGCTCACTGACTAAGCACCTCCTGTTAGTCTTTTACCAGTGCAGCTCTTGTGGGGCTTTGCAAGTAATTAAAGATACGACACCCATGTGGAGCACAGAGAAAGCATTAATATGATACTCCACCTTTACTGGGGTAAATGCCCACCCACATGCATGGCAATGTAGATGGATGGATTGGAGAAAATCCGTGCTAATTTGATCGGGGTTACAGTGCTGGTGGATAGGGGAAGAGCAACTGATGTCACCTACCTGGACTTGTGCAAAGCATTTGACACTGTCCCACACGACATCCTTGTCTCTAAATTGGAGAGACATGGACTTGACGGATGGACCACTCAGTAGATAAAGAACTGGCTGGATGGTCGCACTCAAAGAGTTATGGTCAACGGCTCGATGTCCAAGTGGACACCAGTAACGAGTGGCGTTCCTCAGGGGTCAGCATTGGGACAAGTCCTGTTTAACATCTTTGTCGGTGACATGGACAGTGGGATTGAGTGACCCTCAGCAAGTTTGCTCACGACACCAAGCTGTGCGGTGTGGTCAACACGTTGGAGGGAAGGGATACCGTCCAGAGGGACCTTGACAGGCTTGAGAGCTGGGCCTGTGCGAACAGTATGAAGTTCAACAAGGTCAAGTGCAAGGTTCTGCATGTGGGTTGGGGCAATCCCAAGCACAAATACAGGCTGGGCAGAGAATGGATTGAGAGCAGCCCTGAGGAGAAGGACTTGGGGGTGATGGTTGACGAGAAGCTCAACATGAGCTGGCAATGTGCACTTGCAGCCCAGAAGGCCATCCGTAACCTGGGCTGCATCAAAAGCAGCGTGACCAGCAGGTCGAGGGAGGTGATTCTGCCCCTCTACTCCACTCTCATGAGACCCCACCTGGAGTACTGCGTCCAGCTCTGGGGCCCCCAACATAAGAAGGACATGGAGCTGTTGGAGTGAGTCCAGAGGAGGGCCACAAAGATGATCAGAGGGCTGGAGCGCCTCTCCTATGAAGACAGGCTGAGAGAGTTGGGGCTGTTCAGCCTGGAGAAGAGAAGGCTCTGGGGAGACCTTATAGCAGCCTTCCAGTACCTGAAGGGGGCTTACAGGGAAGGGGGCTTACAGGGAAGGGGGAGAGGGGCTTTTTACAAGGGCATGTAGTCATAGGATGAGGGGGAATGGTTTAAACTGAAAGAAGGTAGATTTAGATTAGATATTAGGAAGAAATTCTTTACTGTGAGGGTGGTGAGACACTGGAACAGGTTGCCCAGAGAAGCTGTGGATGCCCCTTCCCTGGAAGCATTTAAGGCCAGATTGGATGAGGTTTTGAGTAACCTGGTCTAGTGGAAAGGTGTCCCTGCCCATGGCAGGGGGATTGGAACTAGATGATCTTTAAGGTCCCTTCCAACCCAAACCATTCTGTGATTCTATGATTCTATCTGAACTAGATTGCGCAGCCCAATTTGTGTTCACTGTGGACTATAAGTTTTATCTGGGGTTCTTGTAGGATAGCTTGAAAGAGAGAAGAACAGTTTCAGGAAGAAAGTCTGTTGAACTACCTACCCGCCAAAGACCCTCTAGCTCATTGCCATTTTTCTTCCATGTTCCCTAGAAGTTAATTCCAGTATCCAATATATAGCAATGACTGAGCTTTCCTATGAAGGACTACCTAAGCTGTTATTAAAGCCATATGGTTGGGTAATCCACACTAAAGACTAGAAAGGGAAAGTGCAGAGGAGGTGAGAATACCTGTATTATTGTCTCCACACATACCTGGACTACAAGTTAAGAAAAGGCAGTCAAGGTCATTACACTAAACCTTCTGGTACCCTCCTGGCTACACAGCTTATTCTATGTAAGATATTTTTCATATGTATATAATGAAATATAATTTATAAACTATAGAGAGCCCTCTTTGCATTAGTCATCTGAGGATGTAAGTTTTTATGTTATAATTATAAATCACAACCTTTTTCTCTTAAGTGGTACTGTGGTTTTTTCACAGTCCTGGAGATCCCTGGCTCAGGAGATTCAGGGAGCCATAGCACAACAGAAAGCTCTCCCTACTTGAACCAAGTTCCTGTGACCAAAGATGGATGCAATGGGGAGGCCCACAACCCAAGACCATGAGGTACTACATGAAGCTGAAGAAGCAGGTTGGCATAGCTGGGAGGCTTCAGTAACTCAGTCTCAGTGTGTCTGGTTGTAATGCACATGCTCATTACCTTGTGTTTCCTGGGGAAGTTGTGTCCCTTTCTGTGATTCTTTCACAGCATTCGTCTCTCTTGTCCTGGGAAGAGAATGGACAGGTTCTGAAAACGTTTGAGGTGCATTCTTACAGTGGAAGTCCTATTGCCTGGACTATCTGGGCACTACGTTGTCAGATACATACACAGTTACAATATAGCTGTGAGAAGAATAGTGTGCAGGCTATAATAATGAAAGTTGTATTCGGTCTCTTAACCAGAACTTACTTTATGTTGTCTGATTTTCAGACACTGTCATATCTGAAAGTTGTTCAATCCAAACATGAATCCAAATTCAGGTTCTGAATTTCCTGATGACATTGTTCAGGAATTCTTTTCTCCCAGTTCCCAGTGTTAATTGAGGACAGGTATCCCCAGTAAGGGCGGGGGAGGGCGGGGAGTCATGGTGCTTAATGAAAAATTTGTTGGACTAATTAAAATTTGAGTTTTGCTCAAGAGCATGGCTGTAATAGTCGAGAATTAATATACTAGAGCACCTAAACCCACGGACCTTACTTGGGAAAAAACACAGCGTAGGGGTTCTCCAAGGAGCTGAGCCCACCAAACAATTCTAGGACCTGCTCTCCTTTGAAAGCTTTATAGAAAAAAGGCTGTAGCTGACATGAGATATATTTCTCTCTTTACTTCTCCATTCCTTGCAGTTGGCTAGTTTTGAATCTTTTCAAGTGTGTCGTCCAGAAAGGGAGGATCGGTCCCTCTTCATAGTTTGCCCTGGCTTCCCTTTCTCTTTGTCTTTCTATGTTCGCTCTTTCTTCTCAGTCAAATTCATACATAGTTAGCAGATGAAATGAATAGCAAAAAGCAACTGTATTGTAATTAATTCACATATGTAAACCCAGTACCTGCATAGCTGACCTTTCCATTTGTCTAAATCTGGCTGGGTATAAAAAGAAGCTGCCAAACACTATTTTCCATTGGTAATGATGTGTTTATGGCTGTACTGAACTGTAACACCTTCTATTTTCTGATGGACAAATAAAGTAAGAAGGGTGGTGATCACCAAACAGCTCTGGATCTGAGGTAACCCAGTGCAGTACATCTCCAGAGGTATGAATCAGTTCCAGGATAACTAAATTGTACTCTCAGCACTCCCTGGATTTCAGCTGCTTGAATAGTCACTGTTCTGGACTTTGGAAATTTGAAAGAAATGCATCAACTACTTGGTCATATACTTGCACCTGCATCATGTCCTGATGGAGAGCAAAGGGCTGATGTTCAAAGCAGGCTGAAGAGGACATTTCCAAAAAGACAATCCTTGGAGGAAGAAGGAGATGTCATATAACAATGTTTGTGTTTTTAGAAAATAACTGTTATCAGCTGCCTGTGAAGGGCAAGGCCCAGTCTAAGGCTGATGACAAGCGAGCAATCTGGAGCTGCAGAGCACTGCTTCTGTGAACCTGCTCTCTAGCTCAGACATGAGCTTTCTCCAAACCACGCAGAGCTTGCACTGAAGCCGTGCATAGTACCAAAGGCATCACAAGCTGGAGAGCATATGTCAGGTTGGTCCTGAGTTAGAAACACTATTGCCTTCCTCCCAGCCATGGAAGAACTTACCATATGGCATCATCAAAATGGAGTGCCTCCCTACATACCCTTTATTGGGTATGTCCAAGGATGTAATAAGTCCTGTATAACAACCAGGGCAGACCTTTCCTGAGACTTAGGAGGTAAGATCATACATGGGTGGACAACCTGGACTTTGACTGGTCATGACTTTACAGGAACCTGGCATTTGAGCAGCTGCAGTCTGGTTTGGGACTGCTATAATTTACACCAGAGATTATGATGGCTCCAGTCCAGGCCAGGATCTGTGAGGGAGCATAGCCGAGACACAACCCCTCTGATTCTCGTGGCTCATGACACACATCCGTACTCACTGGCCAGCCAGTAAAGATTGGGAAAATTTGACACTGCACCAGCAATAAAGTTAGGATTTTAACTTCCATTCAGCCATTTGATTTGTCTAGAGACCTGGTGTGTGTATTCTCAGCACTGGGGAAAATACAGGAAATACAATTTAATACTGAAGTCGCTGAGTGGAAAAGCTGCGACGTTGCCCTCCCTCTTCACCCACTTGGTTTAGTCCGATAAGCAAGGAGCTTCCGAAGCGCTTCCAGAAACACACGTGCGCATGCAGACGTGACGATCGCAGCATGGCCATTGCCACAGCCGGAGCCGTGTCTTTCCAGCCACCAATAAACCTTGCGCTGCAGAGCCATGTACAGAGAGGGCACACCAGGGAGCAGCAGCCTCTGCCTCCATAGGAAGAGTGGGAGGTTTAAAACAGCCTAATGAATTAGGACTACTATTGCTGCTATAAAAAGATAGGGAAAGTAATGTTTGGTTGTTCCTGAGCGGGGAGAGCATGGCTGCCACTGGAGGGCTGGGCTGAAACGGGGAGGAGGAGGAGGGATTGTAATTAAGCCTAGCTAATATGAGGCCACAAATTTAGGAGTGCAGGTATCTTGGGCTTCCTACAGCCAAGAAATAAAAGGGAGAGCGTGGCTTATCTGGGAGCCGTTTCAAGCCCACTGAGATGTGAATGGCTGTCTGGGGCTTGTCTCTCTGTCCTGGGTCCATGGAGACCCCGCAGGCACCAAGATGGTGACCTGGGCATTGCAATTTGGCTGAATCCAGGCCTTCGGGCTCAGACATGCTAACAAGTTACTGCAGGGCCACGGGGGACTGTTAGGAAATAAACTCAGTGAATTTACACTTCAGAAAGGCACCAGACATCTCCCTGTGTACTGCTAGTGCTCTTCACTCTTGGAGCTGCCTGCTGTCTGACAACCCCCTGGGACTCCCTTTAAGGACAAGTAAGGGGTAGTACCTGCTGTTCAGGGGCAAGAAAGTAGAGGCAAGGGGAGGTGAGGATGGCACAGGGCCACAGAGTGGACCAGAGGCAGATTTAGGATCAGTGATTGAGATTGACTATTTGTTTATTCCTCTCCCTTACCTGGCAGAGCATGTTCTGAATCTATCATTCAAAACAAAAGCAAGGCAAGCGGATGCTTTGTGAGTGGGGAAAGAAGACACGTGAGGGATTACCTTCAGCTCCCTAGAGAAACCATTTGTGAAAGAAGCATGGTTGAGTGGATGCTTTTCCTTGGTAGCCACCTACATCTAATTTGAGGAGCACCCAGGAGTGCTCCTGAGCTCCCACAGCCAGCTGCTTGCCCTGGCTGAGCCCACAGGATCCCTCATGCTCCAGCTCCCACAGGAAGGAAATCTGAAAGTGCGTGAAAGGAGCCAAATTCTGGCACAAGACCTCAGCATCTTGATGCCGCCTCTTTCCAAGGAAGACAGAGGAAAGGAAATCCATCTCAGGCAGAGATTCTCCTGTGTTCAGTGGAGCCTCTCTACACTGCCGCTGAAGCCTGGTAGCTCCTCACCTGTTATTTTACACTTCATACCCATGAAGCATATAACAGCTTTGCTAGTAGATGTTCAGCCAACGCATGAGGACGTTTTTCAGTTATTCACAGCTAGGCATCAAAACAGAGTGCAAGCTAATCTGCTAGCTATTGAATTTGCATACACACAGGCTTTAATATCAAGTGAGATGCACTTTGTGTGAACTCTGTAGCTCTTATACAACGTTTTCAATTAATATCTGTTCACTGGTTTTAATAGGTTTCTCCCATAATGTTTACAAGACTGTATGGACTCTCTCTTTTGACTAATTAACACATCTTTAAATTCCTTTGACTAAAGCTTTTCGTTGTCTGGTGAGTAATACTTTGATTTATCAGGCTTCAGATCCAGCTATTTGGGGGGAGGAGTCATATGTTCATTAAAAAATAATCTTTAATATTCTGTCCTCTCATAGTAAGGCAATGTAGCAAGTCTTCCACTATGTCGTTTGGTATTTTAAAAGCTGCCATTTTTATCCGTGCTTTAATTTTAATGGTGCCATTTCATTTTATGTGAGGAAACAGGAATAACTGATTTTGTCGAAGAGTTGATGGTTCAGAGGACTACACCTTCACTCCAAGCCTGATTCTGCTTACAAGAAATACACAGAACCGTCAAAACTGACATTGCTTTGTCCCAGGAGACTGAGGACTGCTTTGTGATTAAAATGATCTTTGCCTGAAGCCTGCAGAAAAAAAAAACAGGATAAAATCCTCTACCATCTACCACAGCTTGTGTCACCATGATTGCTGAAGAATTGGAGACCCAGTCTTTCATACTGGAAAAGCTACTCACAGCCTCCTTTACAAAAACAATGGATTAGAAGCTGATGCCTTCAAAACAGAGCTGCACACGACCATAGTTACAGAGGAAAACTATGCCTGGATTTCCTCACAAGAAGTCATCAGTATTGACCACATCTTTGATTGTCTCGAAGTGCACTTGTGTGTCCTTCTCCGAATGTCCGTTTCTGGACTCATGTCATCAGTCATGGACATCTGACTCTTTAATGCCTCACTTCAGCACCTCTGTGCTACGGTAAAAGATCTTCCAAAAGAATAGTCAATCGAAGTAGATAGTATAGATCTTTGTAAGAGGAGATCTTTGCTTTAAGGAACAATAAAAACTTCATATAAAAAAACACACAACTGGCATCTGATTTAGAAGCCTTTGAACTCAGTAGCCTGAGTGTAGAAGTTCACAGTATATGGCTATTTTTTCAGGTGGACGCCACTGACACTTGGGGGTCATATTTTTCAGATTTTCTTTGCTATCATAACACTAAGAGGTTTCTTTTTAAAACAAGGAAAAATAAAGCTGACACTCCAGAGAGAGTGAAGAGGACGATCTGTCTCTTCTTTGTGGGGGCTTTTGAGTTCAAATCATGCAATATGGTGGACTCAGAATCCTCAGGAACAGATCTGAGTACCAATATTCACTAGTGAGTATATCACTACTTGTTAAATTGAAATAGATTCTGAAAAAAATCTGGTTTACAATGCACTAAGTACTACTTACGATGCATTAAGTATTAGAGTGCTTACACATAAAGGTAAAAAGGAAACAACAACAGCAATACACACTAGCTAACACTTTTTCATTGTTTTATTTCTATAGTGAAATTTACCTCCCCACATGGAAAAATAAAGCAAATAGTAATATAGCTCCCTAAATATAGTTTCCATAATGACCTTATAATAAGCAAAGCTGGTAGCCTCATGTGTTATATAGTTCTATTAAAAAAAACCATGCCTGCTTATTAACTTGCCATACCCAGTCATTTTTGCTGAAGTTCTCAATACCAAGTGTCTACCCAAGCTGACTGGATTTAAAATCTTTGCCAAATTTTTTCAGCTATTTTATAAACTACATTAGAAAACCAATGAGGGTATTGTTCTTCCCAAATTTAAAATGCTAGTAGTCTTGTCTTTGAGAGTTTTGAAGGCCTTATGCTCCAAAACAGGGATCTGATATTTGGCAGGGTGTGACCTTTTCAGTGGGAAGTGATTTACCATGCAAACCCTTCAAAACATAATGAAGCGCCAAGCTTCTGAAGTGTTAGAATTTAGCAGCTTCGTGTCTCAAGATCTGGTCCCCACTAGGCATGGTCCAGCCAAAGATCAACCAGGATTTTCTTGAAGTTTGCAAATTCCTGGCATAGATGGGTTGGGGCTGGGTAAAGGCTCAATGCAAGCTCCCAGGAACTTTTCCTCCCATGAATAAATGCACTGAATAAATGCAGTGCTTTGTATAATATATGTGTACATATTCACATATGCACACACCCTATATAGAAGGGGCATATGCATTCATATACAGAGACACATTGATTGTTCAGAAAACTCAGATTCTTGATACCTCAAATTCAAGACTTGAAATTCTTGAATACTTCAGATCTTCATTTCTGTGTGCCTTTGTTCACCATTCATAAAACACAGACAACAGTCTTTCCTTATTTTATGTCAGTGTTGTGAAAATAAGTTCCCTACTGTGTAAGGCCATCCAGAATGGCAGTGAGTAGTACCATAAACATGTCCACAAGAAGATGAGGAATTCTGTCTTCTGAGCAGGATTTGAATGTTGTGAGGTACATAAAACATGCGGCCAAACATCGCTAAAAGCTAAAAGACAACACCGGTTCATTGTTTCTGGCACTGAGTTCAGCGAAGGTCCCATGGAAGAAACAGAAGTGGTTAGCTAACAAAGAATATTATTTAAACATTATGTTGATTCAAGGACAGTCTGAATTCTGGATTTGAGATCTTATGAGCACTTGCTTATGCATCTTCTTTTGTGTCGTATATCTTATAACATTGTTTTAATTTCGTTTGCTGATACAATCTAAAGCATGAAGGATCACTTTGGCAATCAAGCACTGCCATTCATCTGTACTGTAGAATTAATTTCATTTGTGTCTGCTAAAAACAAACCATGATGAACATACTTCTTTTAAAGCGTGCCAGTGTAAAATTGCATTTAACATAGAAGATATATTCAATTAAAAAAAAGGTAATGAATCAGGGAAGAAATGAACAAAAGAAACAGTATGCCCAAGGAAGTACTAATTTAGAGTAGCAGAGGGCTGAGAAGAGCTATTGAACAGTTTCATTATCACATCCTTTTTCCTTTTCAAAGAAGGAAGACTCCTGCTTTCCTATTTCATGATAATTGGATGAAGAAATGTGGGTGGGAGCACAATTCATTGCAGAATTTGATGAATTATTTACTAATTAAGGAGAGAAACACGATAGTATGAGCTATATTACTTTGATATGAATGTTCCTTTTATTATATTATTTATACACGTGCAATTGTTGCTTTTATTAACTAAGAGGTTAATCACTTGAATGGGATGCTTTGCATTCTTTACAATTACATACACCAGCAAATTGGCTAATTTTATGTGAAAAAAAATAACCTAGCAATTTTTCTAGTACTTATCTGTATGGTGCAGTTTAATAACATTTTTGCACTGTGTAAAATGAATAAACCAGCTGGTCTCGTGTTTTGGCAGCAACACTGCACATTGCAACATGGCGCACCCAGACTCAGGAGCCCTCGCTGGGGTTTAGGCACACTGCTGAGGTGATGACACACAACTCCCCGAGGGATGGAAGATGAACCTGATGACATACTATGTCTCCGGACAGGCTGTTTACAGGGCAGGCTTGAGGATGACTTCAAAGGTGGCTGCCTCATTTTTTCTGCAGCTAGGAGTGCCATTTTGTTCTAAGGATGTTGTTTCTGTAGCAAACTGGTCATGGTCTAGGCTGGATGAAATCAAAACTGCCCTGCTGCGTGCATTAAACCCTGGTAGTGCAGCAGATGCAGATAACCCCTCCAGCACGCAGTCCTCAACTTTCTGGGGCTGAAGGACTGATCCCGTCTGCTGCTACGAAGGTTCAGTGTTTCTGCATGCAGAGCACTGGTGCCATTAAGTTGCCCACGAACCTTTCACCCCATACCATCAGCCAGACTGACGCTACTAAGCCCTTTGATGGTAATTCCACTATGCCGCTGGTCCCCAGAAAGCACATCCAGGACTTTGTGGAACTGGTGCTGTTCAAATAACATCAAAATAATGGAACATGTGCCTGGAGGGAAAAGTATTTTTCATCTGGACATCTCTTCATATCTAGATCACCTCACCAGAACTCCTGAGGAGCCCACACTGTAGCAGTCCGTACCACTTATAATTTTTTTTATATACATACAGATTGTTAAAAAAATAACTGAACATATGGTCTCCAGACAGAAACACCTACCTCTATTTAAAATATATAAAAATATGAAAGAATCTCTGTTTAGAGTCCTCATTCACATGCCCCACTCATTCATCCCTGATGCATATAAAGACATTGATATGTAAACTTCATTTGTTAGTCATTAGAAAAATGAGTAAAAGTACATGATTTGGGTTGATGATGTAATAAGTTATTTAATGATTTTCACCGATTCAATGGAAAAATACATCTTATTATTCACTAGAGATGGGGGATGGGAGGTTAATATACATTTTTGTTTTAGATTTGAATCATTTTGGGAACATTAATGGAATTTTTTTTCAATTGTAACCACATGGGGTTTTATTAAATTTTAAAATGAAAAAAATGCAGATGGGGCAGCTCAGCCGTCTAGCTCACTTTTCACATCTTCACAACACACCACAGTGCAGCCAAACCAAGCATTCATGACTGCAGCCCTGGGAAGGTCTGGGGAAAACCTGAGCCCCACAGTGAAGGAGGCCATTCTCTATTGTCAAGAATAGGCATTTTCTCCGTTTATCAAACTCTTCCTTTCTCAAGAGGGCACAGGACTGCTCTGGTTGGCACGGTTGTTCCACATGAGCATCCTTCCTTTGACATACATTACTGGGACACAGCTGAATATGACCCAGGAACCCTCAATAGCTGAGTCCAGGAGAAAAAAAACATTCTTAACTTGTCCAAGTCTGAGATGACTGAACTTCCTCACTGCTTGGCAGCTGTATTCTGAAGAAGACACAGGTCAAACATAAATATCCAACGTGCCCAGAACATGGAAGTTAAGGGGTGAGGAAAGAAGAATGATAATAGGAGAGAAGCACGGTCTGTATTCTCCAGTTGTCCAAGGAAGAAATCATCCTTACAGCACAGAAGCATGACTGAACGTCGAATGTTATCAGGTTTGGCTGATAAAATGCACTTCCAGGGGATAACTCTGAAGTTGGAAATAGTTGTTCCAAATGGACAAACAGAACACACACAGGAAGATCATAAATAAAAAAATTCTCATGGAACAGTAGTGGAAAACCTTCCGTTTTGTAATGCCAAAACATGCTAAGAAAAAACATAAGCATAGTGTTGATTATACCAGGCACATCTTTCATGGAGCTGTGGATGTGAAATTAAAAGAAGTTATTCAACTGAATTTTCTTTTACCTTGCTGAAATGCTTCATTTCAGAAAGATCACGTAAAAAACTCCATCAAAACTGACATCTCTCTTTAAACATTTATTCATTAACAAATCTGTCTTCTTTTTAAATGGAAAATCCATCAGTCAAAACTTTTTTACTTACCCCTACTTTTCCGTCGTTTAAAAAAATCAATCCCCTAGTCTGGGCTGGGAACCAGCCCCTTGGTGCAGAGATGCAGAAAAGGCTGTGTGGGATACAGGGAACCCCAGGAACAGGCACCATCGAGCAGGACAGTCAGGGAGGTCTCGTCCCCTCAGGCACCGCTGCTGATATTGTGCACAAAGCCATTCGCTGGTTTGGGGGCAGCAGGAGACTGACCTTTCCTTCCCGGAGCCTCAGCGTGTGGTATCGCAGCACAGAGGCAGAAAGGCAGGGGAGGAATATGTTTGTTTCAGACCTGCCTCCACAGATATGCACAGATCCTCCTAACAGACCATCCAGCCATGTAACTTTCTGATTTTGAGGGCTTATTCGGTTCAAGGCATCCAGCCACAGGCTGAATCTGTAAAGAAGCTGAGCACTGAGCACTGCTGCTAACTTCTAGCAAAGACAGAAAAAAAGGGACCCAGTAGTAGTGATCACCCAGATTGCAGGAATACGCTGAACCAGCTTTGCACTTAATTTTGCCTCCTCTTGAAAAGCAGGGGGGCAAATACCTCAATGGGATGAGGCACTCTAGTATCAGGAAAATCAAGAAGGCAGTTTTCCAAGGGATGGACTCACACACTTTGAAGCCTGAGGTTGCCATCTCATGTTTTCCCCCCATCTTTCCTAGCTTTAAGAGTCTTGCATTTGCCTGGGTGCTGTGAGAATGCTGCACTGGTCAAGAGAACCCGTTGTGACGCTTCAGTATGGCTGGGCTAGTTGTAGCTGCACTTTTTAAAATGAAAATTTAATAACAGTCCATATGGTTATAATTAAAGAAAAATCCATTTACATTTTAAAATGCACACGTTTTATTGAAAACAGCTTACATAAACACATCTGGAACACAGCTTTAGATAAAAAGCATGTGCAGGGTCTGATCCTGTTGTTGCTTATGCTGGAGTAAGTCAAAAGTGACTCCATCAAAGCCAGTTCACAGGTGTAAGGCCAACGGGAGATCAGAATCTGACCTAGGGTCTTTCATTTCAACAAACAGAATGTGGCCAAGTTTCACTTCAATCCTGCAACTTGGAAGAGAGGGGAACCAAAAGTTTATAGCCCATATGAAGAATTATTGTATTACGAATAACTCAAGTTTATAGAAAATTTTTTCCAATGGTTAGACCTATGGTTCCACTCTCCGTAAAAGCAGACAGAAAAGCAGGCACTGACCTCTCAGCTTCAGTAGGTTTTTATTGAGAGATCTGTACTCTGGGCAATGTCCATGTTTCTTCCATGCTCTGCTACAAGTAGTCCATCTTCCGTTCTATCTTTCAGAGTTAAAAGAAATGTAACAGCAAATAATTGCATCACATTTAATCAAGTGGACTCTCCAAGTACTTTGCAATATATGATGTCTGTTTTGCCAGACATTTATCCATGGGCTTCCCTTCTATTTCAGGGATTTGGTCGATGCACAGATAAATGATACGTAGAGCTAAAACGCCTGAAGTTCTCTATAGATTAAAAACTATTAGAGAGGGCCTGAGTACCTGCAACATGTACTGAAATAAACCGGCAATGCAATCTTTCAGCTCTGCTCAGAACAGGACTTCAACAGTGACACACAAACCAGACAGATGCATTCAGTAATTTGGAATAGCAGGTATCTTGGGGTTAAATTTATTCCCTTCTTAGCAGAATTCAAAAAAAGTCAACTGAAACATTATGGCAGGACGTTAAACATGCAGTGAATTGCATTATGGGACACAAAGTACATTCAGGACAAATACAGTCCTTCTTATTTTTGTCATGTATATGTTCTGCATCCAGCAGGGCAGCAAATTAAAAACACTTCACTGAGGTAATGTTAGATAATTTATTCTACTTTTACACATTGTTTTTAGCTTCCAGACATGGGAGGAATGCCTCTCCCTTTCCAGCCAACGTTATCTCTTTTCCAGTGGGATTTGCCTCTCCACTGACCAGCAAAGGCTCTGTAAGATACCAGATTTATAATTCTGTAAATAAGTAAAAATTAAAACCTTGGAATTATGAGTGGGCTACTTGCTTTCGTGCGTGCGTGTGTGTACGTTATTGTGCTGAGGCAGGCTCGGTCTGCATCACGTTGTGACCAACAGGACGAACATGAGTACTTGCACGCTTCATTTAATCCACTGCTATAATGCTATAATTTCTGGGATAGAATGTGGCAACCAGCTAGCAGTCCACGACTATATTATGAACACTGAAGAAGAACACTGTATCTCATATTAAAAGCTCAGGGTGAATTTTAGAGTGGAAAGAATTACTTGCTCAGACTAGAATTTAGTCCTGAGACGAAAGCTAGCACCTTCACGTTTTGAAGCATGCCATGGGATCCTTAATGACCACAGATGGTCGAGACCTCAGTTTTATGTCTCATCTTAGAGAGACAGGACAGCTTTTATAGATCTAGATGCAACTAACTGCTGGCAAAAGCTGAAACGTTTACATTTAATGAAGCTGAGGATCGCAAGAGCAAATAGCAACTATTGAACTTACTATGAACAAACACAGAGTCTGATTAAGTCCATGGAGCATTCACTCAAAAAAAGCAGCCCATTGTGGTTTACATGTCAACTCTCCTTCACTGTTGTTAAAGAAATCACAAAGGCCTTTGTGGTCTGTGGACACAAAAAAAAAGCATCTGCTCTGCATACCAGGAACAAAGCCTACACTTCCAGCGAAGCCTGTAAGCTGTGCTGGGAATGAACTCTTGTGGGACTGAGTATCTCAGCTGAATACTCACCTCAGAGAAACATAGCTCAAAACAAGACATTTGGCCTTTGCAACACAGTTACCTTGATATTGTCATTAACACAGGATAGTCTGCTCTAGGAGCTTTCCAGGATGGGAGGCGTAGCCTAGAAGTTCCAAAGTGACGGATGGTTTTTGAGAGCCCCTCTGCCAAAGGAGTCACATGTCTTTCCCCTGGGATTTGTGAATTGCTTTTCACGCTACAACAATAAAATGTATTATTTTAAACAGCTTTAGAGGGCAGGGCTGTATTATGGCAAGTCTGACAATGCACACAAATAATTCACAGGAAAGAAATAAGACTGTATTCTTCAGGGTCATTTTCCCTAAGAAAAACAGCATTAGCATCCCACTCTGGGATTTTTTGGGGTATAATTCAGGGGATGGAATCAGTATAATTTGGGGGGGTTTCTTCTTGGTGAGGCCGCATCTGGAATATTGTGTCCAGTTCTGGGCCCCTCAGTTCAAGAAGGACAGGGAACTGCTAGAGAGAGTCCAGCGCAGAGCCACGAAGATGATTAAGGGAGTGGAATATCTCCCTTATGAGGAGAGGCTGAGGGAGCTGGGTCTCTTTAGCTTAGAGAAGAGGAGACTGAGGGGTGACCTCATTAATGTTTATAAATATGTAAAGGGCAAGTGTCATGAGGACGGAGCCAGGCTCTTCTCAGTGACATCCACTGACAGGACAAGGGGCAATGGGTGCAAGCTGGAACACAGGAGGTTCCACATAAATATGAGGAAAGACTTCTTTACGGTGAGGGTGACCGAACACTGGAACAGGCTGCCCAGAGAGGTTGTGGAGTCTCCTTCTCTGGAGACATTCAAAACCCGCCTGGACGCGTTCCTGTGTGATATGGTCTAGGCAATCCTGCCCCGGCAGGGGGATTGGACTAGATGATCTTTCGAGGTCCCTTCCAATCCCTAACATTCTGTGATTCTGTGATTCTGAACTCGGCCTGGTTGTGTTGAGTTCAGACCCTCTAAGCTTGTGCAGTTCGCAGGCCGCTCTACAGCTCTGTGATATTTTTGTGCTTTGCGGTCGTTTTCTGCTGTTCTGCTGCCAAGCTTCGCAATTAACTGGAATGTACAAACGTTTCTCCTGGGTTTGAAGGGAGCGGAGACCTGTCTGTATGCTGAAGGTCATGTGAGAAGTTTCGGCAGGGTGCACTCTCTGAAGCGACAGCCTCCTGACATCCCCTTTGCAACCCAGTGTGCTCATTCTAGATGTTTTTTGACCATAGTCTGGCTGCACTCAATGTTTATTTTGGAGCTGGAAACTACACCCAAAAGGAGAGCGGTGTTTTTACTGCCCAGCGGGAGGCTGAGCCTGCGAATCGGATCTGATCTGACTCACCACTGTAGGAGAGAAAACAAGCACATCCTGAGGATCGATCCAAGTGTGGAATCCTTACCTAAACCCCCAGCCCCAGGGAACTCCAAAAGCTAGGGTTTGGCAATCCTTGAGTCTCTGAAGAGTTATCCAGAGACTTCTTCCCATGCAGTCAGAGTTTCAGTGAGGAGGCTTCCTATAGCAGTAGGGGAAGATAAGGATTAGTGGGATTTTGCATAATTACATGTAGTTTGAAGTAGAGTTTTTTGTAAGCAGAGTGTTCCCCTTCTGATTTATTATGTTTAAAGTACAATTCTGGTTTATAATCCTTTTTAATTTTCCAAACACATGAAAGGATACATTGGAGGATGTATGGTGTACGCTGACTGATCTTACAGGTCATTTAAAAGGTAAAATACTAGGAATTATTCATATCTAAGTTACACCTCTGTAAGGGCAAAATAACTCCAGCGGAAGACATTGATACTAACTCATAGCAAAGGAGCTACTCGGGGTTGTGTGTCTTGGGTGTCAGGCCCTCACGGCGGGGGCTAAGTTTGAAAATCTCAGCCTTAACTTCTGTGCATGTCTGCCCTTTGTGCCAATGGCCTAAAAACAATTTCTCTGTCTTTGTTAAAGCAGTTTCACATCTACATATGAAAGTCACTATAAAATGCTAAGTATATTGTTACTGTTGAACACAGATAATGTTGACTTTGAAAGAAAAGCCTAATCGCTTTTCACCATTCAGAAAGATGATATTAAGAGAGAACTAAAATAGGGCTTAACTGAAGGTAACATTAAAGCTATGAAGGGGGCTCCAAGGGAAGTGCTACACTTTCCCCTTTGTTACCAACAAAGGTGAATGATGGGAGCAGCAAGATTAGCAGGAAGTCATATTTTAATGCTGGAGACATAAGATAAAGACTCGTCTGAAAACAAAGTGTCTAGTCAGCAGGATGAATAAAATGCCAGGTTCCTTAAAAAAAATAAGAGTTCCCAATCATTAAAAAAAAATCAAGCCTCGGTTTTTATTGCAGTATTTAGTCTTCTGCTCTTCTGAACATGGAAGCTCTGAAGTTATGTGTCAGCAAACAAGCTCTCCACCTGTAATTAAAAGGGTAGGTTTTTTCCAAGATCTGATATGACAGACGTGTAATATTGTATAATATTGCACAGGGGCTATTTTATCTTTCTAAAAGCCATACTGTATAGTAGTGAACTAGTTTTGCTAGTCCCTCTGATGGATACAAAGTGCAAAGTGGTATCCATATGGCCCTATGGAAGTATAACATCACATTCTTTTAGCTTATACAAGTTTAATGGCACTGAATTAGCATGGGCTGCCCTTTGGTGCTAATTCTTTCTGCACTCAGGGGGTTAAAGGAGCTTCATACTATCCAGATGTTCAGTGGCTCCTGCAAATGAAAGATTAGCAATTTTTGCAACTGCTGCTCTTTCTTCTGCTCCCTTTTTAAAGCTGATATTTTCCTTAAGAACTTCCTTAGTATCTGAGTCAGAGGAATCTCTTCCCTGAGGTAAATCAATCAATAGGCTGCACAAGAAAAGGAGCAAAATGTAGAGGAGGCAGGCCTGAGTTGTATTAATTTGTTTACAGGAATTACCTTCCAGGGACCAATATATTCGTCCCAGGGTCTCATTTTCCTCTGTGAAACAGGAATCAAACACAGCATTATTTCAGGGTATAAAAATAATAATAATAAAAAGGAGCCCAATTTTCTCAAAGAACTCTCTTTCAGTGCTAGTGAATAATTGTCCCTTTTAATTTTTCAGATTAGACTCTAGGTAAAAGTGATGCAGATATCAGGAATACAGCTATCTCGACTCCCACCTGCCACCAACAAGGCTTCCTGGAGAGAAATAGGAAAAGTAGCCAAAATGAATTCCAATAAATGAATGCCAGCTTAATATCTACTAAGCCTGTCTTTTGTATACATAGGTTTACTTAGGTTCCTGCTGCTGCAAGAGCTGTTCAAGCATGGAATAAGTAGAGATCCAACGAGACAAAACCTTCTGCCTCATCTGGCATTTAACAACCTGTTTTCTTGCTGCAGCTCAGCCAGAATTTTTCTAACCTTAACAGAATTGCTAGATTTCACATCTTGCTCTAATATGTACTTTTCCAGTGCTCCAGTTGTCGTACAGAAAGCAATGAATCGTCTGAAGCAGAAAGCGATGTCAAACGTGTGTTACTAGCACCGTGACTGTGCTTCATGAAACTTCCCTAATGAAGACATGCACCAGGCTGCTCTCACCATTCTTCCTCTGCCTTTCATGGAGTGCAGAAATGTACTGTGCCTGGGAACAAGCTCCTTCTCGCATAGCTCCACTAGCTTCCATGGGACAACTAGGTGGAGATACTAGTACTTTGTATAAGTAAAGCCAATTTGGGATCATGCTGGTAATTAGGTATTTGAAGAGAGTACTGGCTTAAACTTATGACTACGTGAATTAATTGCTTATTAAATTTAATGGGTATTGATATGTTTGTTTCACTTTTATTCTTAGGGCTCTGAGGGCACTGACAGCCTCACTGTCCACATCCAGCCTCCCCGGGGATCCCTCCTGCCCCTGCCCATTGCTCCAAAACAGTGAGGGTCCTAGACCTCATAATCCCTTTGTCTACAAGGGACATAGAACAGTTTGGGAGCATTGAGTGGGGTAAAAGAGAAGAGGCACTTTGAGGAAAAGGGTTCTTTCACAGCAGTTATGGACTTCCAAGGATTTCAGTATGGCCCATCAGAGATGCACCTTTGCAGCCTGAGGCACACAGTTAGGTTGTGAATGGTTCAGGCCTAGCACGGACTACGTGCAGGGTGGGCCATGGTAAACATGGACTAATAGGTCACACAAGCACTTAGCCGGTATTGCTCCGGAAGGGGAAGTTATTGGCAAGGAGGCAGTTGTGTGCTGGGGATTCATGGTCACAGTGAAAAGGAGCTGCAGAACAAGGCAAATAATAGGCGAAATGCCAGTCTTTCTGCAGAAAATCTCCAAACCGTACCGGACTTCATGAAATATGAGATTTTCTCCTTTACCTATATGCTTACGGAGGCAGTAATCACCCCACTCTTTTTCACAACAGAATAAAGGATCTTGAAATCTGGGAACAGAGGGAAAGAGACGGAGAGAGAGAAAAGGGGGAAAAAAAATCAAAACTAAAAAAAAAGGATCTTCCATCAGTTTCACCAGTGTGAGGATCTCCAAGAGATGAAAAAGCTGATTCTCTAGGACTTCTCCTTAACTCTCATCACCTCCTAAACATCTTTGAAATGTTAGTGGCCAGCTATGCTTACATATTTTGAAGAGATCCATAGAATTTTATTGTGAAGTGATCTGTTTAACAACAATTTTTATCACAGATCAGATTTATAATCAGGCACGCTCCAGATGCATACGGTGGTCCCTTGTAAGCAAATGTTTGATTTTAAGTCTGGGAGGTACTACATCCCCAACAAAACAAAAACAAAATCTCAGCAAGAAGAGGGCTAAACATTAACATGTTGCTTTCTTCTAGTATGAGAAATCCTGAAAACTGCTTTTTTAAACATCGGGGTTTGGGAAGGTGGAGGTAGCTCCAGTGACTGGTTAAGAGATTCCTGTCTCTTACCATTCCGGCAGAAGGAGCAGTTTGTGGATGCAGCAGGAAAGAGTTACAGCAAAGGGGGCAAGGAGCAATGGAGAAAGTTAATTATCAGATCAAAGAATCCCATTCTTGAAAACTAATAGCATTACATCTGTGTTAGTGAGGCCTACAAACTCAATCAGAGTACAGCAAGTGAGAGAGTACGATACCTGGCACCACAACCTAATTCGGGAATTGTGCACTACAGTGATGAGAGGCAGGTATTTGGAGGGCACTGAATCAGCAGTGATGACAAACTCACCACAGAGATTCTGCTGATCTATCAGACCAAAGCTGCTGTTGCCCAAGCATCTAGCTCAAATCCAAGGCCATGTGGGTTGTTCCCATTAGGGTGAGAAAATCATGACGATCTACTATTTTGGATATAGTTCCTTTTATTTTACAGAAATGCAGAAAACCTTACTTGCCAGAGCACGGGCAGAGAACCAGACAACAGGAGCCTGTTTCACTTTTTATGGCTCCTGGCTTCTTTTACTCAGCATTCAGTCCCCAAACTCTCTCTCCAGGTAGCTGTTTTGTTTCAGGGCCACTTTAGTAGTGCTCTTGCATCTTTCTTGTTTTGCCTCACTGACTCTTCCCTCAGTTGCTCTGGTCTTTCTGCTGTTTCTCAGAGACACTGAATTACAGCCCAGTGTATCAGCCCACAGTTTGCTGTACCAGCCTCCAGGGACATTGATTGGGTTTTAGCTAATGTGTCTTTGTGCAAACTTTGCTTATTTTTTGTTTTGGGGAATGGTCCTTCTCCAGCAGATCCCTGATATCACAAAAGGACACTTGAGGCTTTCTACAGCTATCTGAAAAGAAGGTGGAAGACTAGTCCCGTCAATTGAAATTCAGTCATCTTGTGAGAGTAGTCCAAAACTCTGCACGTTCACTAAATCACGTTTCTGCCAGCTGTCCAATGAAACAGGCCTCTTACCCCAGTAGGAAACATGTACTTGAACCTCAAGCCAGTGTCAGGGGATGACTTTATATCCACCACTACCTGTAGGCTCCAAATGCAAACCAAATATTTGCAAGAGCAAATTTTCTCTCTGAAAGACCAGATACAACGTGAGCTCTATCTCATATAACAAGCCTGTGTGATTCAGGAAGTATCTTGGGACAATCAAATTCTACAAGGAAGCTGTAGACGCTAGAAAACATCACAACTTCACCTCTTCCCAACTCCTTTCCTCTGTACAATGGGAAACCATTTTCTCTCTCTGACACTCTATCACTATTTATATTTCCCTTCTGCCACTCAGCTTATCCATAATCCCACAGCATACTGTGTTCTTTGAGTCTAACTGGCTTCCCTGAGTCTGGCTGGCCTTGGATCACACTCTCCAAGGCATCAAACACCAGTGGACACCTCAGGGCAGGAACAGTATCTGTGCCACGTCACAAGAGTTACCATAATTTGGGCAATAAAAACGAGAGTACCAGTAAGAAAAGTCACCTTGGCTGTCCAGCTTCTTCTCTCCTTGAACTCCAATGGCTCCCTGGCTTTTGAAATAATGTAGCAAAGAAATCTGGTCTCCCAGGCACTGAGTTTCTTCTGCTAGGGTCTAGCCAGCTGCTCTCTTTGCCTGCTTTCTCTCTTCATTGACAATTTATTGGCTGCCCTACATCTAATTTTTTTTTCTCTCTTAAATTTTCTCTTTTCTGGGCAAGCCTTATACTTGACTCACCTGGCAGTATATTTCCTCTGTACTTCAGCAAGAACATGTCAATTTCCAGGAAAAAAAAAAAGCCATCCCTCACTGAACCTGCCATAGTGCCATGGCCATGCCTGTTAACATCAAAATACAGCGTGCTTGGGAAATGAAGCCGCTCCTCCATTTCAGTGCTACTGCCTGCTTGTACCTTTATACTTGGCTTATTTGGATCATCTCAGAAGGCTCTGGAGGATGGTCTCAAACATCCCTGCCTCCCACCTCACCGGTGGCCTCTCCTTGTGCTAGGCTCCAAGCTCGGTTTCCCTATTCCCCCTTCCAGTTGCTATGCCCAGCAGCTCCCACGGGTATTCATTTCTATGCTCAGCTTCAGAATGCATGCTTAAAATCACTTTACATTTAAATTAGCTGAGGGCCATAATGTTTGGATTATGACTAAAGAGCCAGTGTGTTGTAACTCTTTCCTCTCCTTTGAAATTTCACATCTACATTAAGGAAGAATGGAATTTTTTCCCCTCTCCGGCTCTGCCTTCATCCTTTTCTCTCACCAGGTCCTCATGTCTAGCACCAAGGAGGAATAAACAGCCTGTCCGTGCTTGGGACTAATCAGGACTGGCCACAGGATGTCACTATTACTCCACAAACATACAGAGAGTGAGGTGGTTGCTTATAGAAGGGCAGAGTCTGATCTTTCATTGTCTACAACTCATATTTGGCCAGCGTGCTCAGCCCCAGTGTGGTACTTCAGGAGATACGTCCTGATGCTCCTCAACAGAGCCACAATCCCGTGTAGAATTTGGCGATGTGTGTTAAGATGCAACTTGCATCTGCGTGAGCATGTGCACACACTAGCTTCAATTTGCCCTAGGTTTACACAGCCCTTGGATTTCACCTTGGATGTGGGATTCAAATGACTGAAGTCAGCCAAGGATTGCTTTGTTTCAAGCCAAAATCACATTAAGCCTCTGAGTATCAAATGGTTCCCTGTAAAACCTTAAATCAGCCCAGGTCCCCTCCAACTCAGTCTAGGCTCATAAAACTTATGGTAAAATTCAGTTTCAAGTTCATAACAAAACCCAAAGGCAGGTTTCATGTTCACTTTTGGATTTTGTTCTGAATGTTTGCCTAGCTCTGCTCAATGCAAGGTCACACAGACTGGATGGGGAAAAGGCTTTTTAAAACATTTCCATTCTCCAAAACAGAGATAAGCACATGACTGTTAGCTGGTGGAAGTGTGGGGTGAAAATTCAAATGCAGCAGCAGATAGAAACGTCCATTGAGGAGAAGTAGATCTTCTTAAGTGCAGACAGAAATCAGGCTAAGTAAAAGGGTCAAAAGAAAACTTCCCCATCCTGGGAAGCTGACTATCAACATGTCAGCATAAGGACTCTTGCTCTCCTCCCTCTCTTGCCTCTTCAGCACCTTGTCCTTTTCTCCTTGTTTCCTGAGATGTATGAGCTGCTGTATCTCAACTCTGATGGCCTGGGGAATCTCGAGCTCCCTTCCATGCCAGTGAATTTTACTATTCATGTCTTGCTCACAAAACATCCCAGTTCACCAAAATGTGTCCTCTGATTATAGGTTATCCTTGATTTGCTGAATTCTGAGAACTTATTCCATGTTTACAGCTCACTATATTGAATTCAAGGGGTTTGTGGTTATTGGTACCAACTTTTTTTTTCTGGAAAAGCATTATAAGGATTCAGATGAGGATTCTGGCAACTCAGAAAAAAAATACATGTATGTACATCATAGTATTATGATGTTCTTAATTTGTGCCTTTTTTTGCAAAACTTACGTGATGGACTGAGGCTTCTCTTACAATTTGGGAACCTTTTTGGTAGCACTGGGTGTAATTTTTACCCTTTGGATAATGAGGTAGCTAAAACACCAGAGGTGATCATATCCTGTTCCTCTATGAAACAGGAATGATTTTCTCAGTATTGGTTCAGGAATGCCTCTTCTACAGTGCTGGTGCTGTGATGGGTAACAGTCTCTGAGGAAAAGAGACTTCTACAGAAGATCAGTTCAGGTAGACCTATCTAAAAATGTCCTACCTGGGCAGACTTTATGAAATTTAGGAACGTTATTTTGGGAACTGAACTTCACTGGTATGACCTTGGTGGGCTAAGATCGGTTGGACAAAGGCTATTAGAAAAAAGCTAGAAGAGGATTTCTTTGGTTTCTGTGGAGCAGAAATATAAATATCTGTAAAAGTGGAGTGTTTCTACCTTATCAGAGGTGGAGACTTTCCACAACTCTTATGTTTGTCTTTTTCTGTAGTCTCAATGCCCTGTCACCAAGTCCCATGGGCTTTAACAATAAACCTCAGGCCTTGGCATTTGCTACATCTCACTGTTTAACTTGAAGGACTCTTGATATGGACTTTGCCTGTTTACCTAATGCTTCTGTGCTGTCTCCTGCCACCAAGAGATAGAAGGAACCATCATGCAGCTAGAAGACTTCCCATCCAATTCTAGCTTCCAGACAGAAAAACGATAGACCAGAGAGGAGGCTGCTACCACTAGGGAGGAACTACTGCTCCAGCCTGGCAGAATTACAACTGTCCACCTGAATTTGACTGTGAGCAAGCTTCTTTTTCAACCTCCTCTCTTTCTGTTGCTTTGTGTGTCTGCTTAGGCACAGAAACTGAGCTGTTAAAACAGCTACAGCAGGTTGAGAAACCTTGAGCCAGGCTGGTCCAAAGGTACAGAGGTAGTGAGTTAAAGAAAGCAACTGTTGGCACATGTAATGAGGTAGATATGAACCTTGTATTCTTCACGTTATTATGGTTACCATCTAGGAAAGAATTTGTAATACAGAGCTGGCTGCCTGGGCTAGTTTCAGTTACACTGAAACAGCAGAAGTGGCATAGCTTGCCCAAAAACCTGGGTGAAAAAATAGCTGGTAAATACCTATACTGAACTGTGTGCTCCCATGGCTGTATTGCTAACACCACTGGAGACAGTTAGCTTAAAGCTAGCTGGAATATATCTCATGATCTGGCTTGTCATCTCCTCAGCCTACCTCTTCTTTGCTCCAGAGAGGCAGCCATCTACTACAGGTCCATACAAATAGAAATTTCTGTCCCCCTCACCCCAATAACAGTTCAGTGTTGAGAGAAGGAGAGGCTTCAGTCACCACAGCACCCTTCCCAACACTCCCTTCAGCTCATGGCACATCTCTGCAGGAAGGCACATAGCATGTGCTTGTCCCACAGCACACACCCTGTATTCTGTGTGCAGATATGGAAGGTCAAGGTAGGTCAGCAGGCAGCACAAAGATGTTTGACACACAGGCCAGCCCATATTTCCATTGTTTAAGAAACTGATTTTTAGACATAGCTGTGGTTCAGTTAATAAGGTAGATCTATGTCATGTCTCATTGTTGTTAAACAATGACAAAAAATTCTGAAGCCACTATCACAGGGAGTTACATCCTCTGATCAGAACAGAGCATCATCAGTGTAATCCAGAGGCTGATAGACGAGGCTCCTCTATTTTTGTGTTTATATTTCATTCTCTTATGCAAGTACTTTCTGCAACAAGAATCTTCATCTAAGGAACCTGGTCCCCAGCTCTTTATCCATAAGTTTTGCATTTAATACCACCTCCTTTATAGCTGAGCCGCAGCTCTCAGAGCAACAAAGTCATGTGGATGCATCTAGCAACTCCATTCCCTTTCTGTCTGTTCAGTTGTGGTGGTGATTCCACCAATTTAGATTAGACCCAGGAGTCATAATTTTCATGACTTACTCTTGTTATTCTTACTGACATCACACAAAGAGCATACATCAAGGTACATCAGTATATCAAGATGCTTCTGAATCCTTATTCCTCCAGAGGCAAGCATGGCAGTTCAGGTTAGAAATCACTGCTCCAAAGCCAGTTCGGTATAGCAGAGATATAAACAAAATTGGACTTGTACTCCTTCCTTAGCAATTGCTGAGTCTTAACTACTACAGTGGGCATTTTATGTTGTGCCTTTAGACACGCACCATGATATTTGAGTTAAATGTCTTATTTCCTCTATTTTGTCTATCTTAGACCTCTCTCTGTGCTTTACACCTTAAAATTGCCTTACTGCTACTAACGTATGGCTGTATGCTTGTATCCTGATACTAGAGGTCAATGAGGAATAAGGACACCTGTCAAATATGGTATTATCTGCCTCGTCTCTTTTAGCTTTGGGACTAGCAGAGCTACTTGAGAAGAAGGCACAGCAAGATTTTTTTTAAATCAGTCTGAATGCATACATCGTCAGAGTGTTTTCAGGTGGCACTTCAGCACATAAGGGTTGAATTGATTTTCTTTGGTTTAGTCATTCAAGTCGCAGAACAGGTTAAATACAAATGTAATAATTTTACAGTGTATCCACTAGATGGTAGCCTGTCCTCAGCCTTTCCATTTACCAATTACATCAAGACTTTTTATATGATGACCAATGATCCATCTCAAGAAATCTCATCGTGTATATTTCTACCGTCAAGGAGATACTTGCCCAGCGGATCGTAGCACATGAGCAGGGAAATGCAACTCATAAATATTCCCCCTTGTCAGAAATGCATTTGCCCACTAACCCAGTTCAGATCTGGTGGAGGTTTTAGTGATCCTTAGGAAGTATCCAAGCAGTATAATCTACATAATCCTGCAGTTACATTCTTGTCTTTATTTCAAATTCAGAACAGTCATTCACATTGGTCAACACAGTGGTTTTCCTGCTTACACTGGTACCTAAAATTATGATATTTCTCATTTAAAACAGCTTTTCTAGAGCATGATTAGCTTTTCACAAAAGGTCAGATTCTATACAGAGAGTCTAAGAGGTTTTTCTACATAACATTTTTGAAAGAGATAATCAATAGTGGGTCGATGTATAAGTCTTCCTCTGAGCCTTCTTGAAAAATATCAGGATAGTCATGAATTTTTGTGCCTCCTAAGCAAAATGCACCACTTTGATCCATTTTTCCCAATACAAATAAGAGAAGAGAGAGAGAGAAAGTGAGAGAAATACATTATTAAATGTATCATCCCTCTTCACAATGGTGCCTACGTACTGACAAAGAGAAATACAATTGCCAAGGACTTTAAAGGACAATTGAAAACAATAAAGATTACAGTATTTTGTGCTTTGTGTGGCATTCACTGGTTGAAATAAAAGCATGCCACACAGCAGCTTTTCTGCTGTGTATGCCTCTAATCTCTGTCCTCGCAGTGCTGCCAGGTAGGAGGTCGCAGAGAGCAGCAGGTGTTTGACAGACCTTTCACTTTAATGACATTATAGCAACATGTCACAAAATGTCGCTGCTACGTCTAATTAGCTGCATAAGCATTTTCTACTTGATATATATATATAAAAATATCTTCCCAGCAATTCCACTCCAAGCTGGTTCCACCAGCCCCTATGAGGGACTGCAGATGTGTCTGAAGATCAAGGCTCTCCAAGGCAGTTGACAGGTCTCAGATACTGAGGTTGAAGGTATTCAGGTGAAAACTTGGGACAGAAGACATCTCAGAGAGCCAGCATGAGCCCTGACTTCTGTGCAAGACAGGGAGGTGACCACCAACCATTACAGTGTGGCACAGATTGCAGGCTATTCTTAGCCTTGAAAGCACACTGACTAGGTACAAGGATATTTCTAGAGCTGTTGTGTCATGAATTTCTCTCCTAAAACTTTTTTAAAAAATAAAAAAAAATTAACAGAAGCCTAATTGGCAGGATTCCTATGTGCAGATCTGGAAGTACATTTACACCCTAAATTGTTTTTACTCAGCAACTGAAAATGCTTCCCTAGTTTCTGCATCTCATTTGTATGATACACAGCAGTTAATAGAACACTTAGGAGAGTTATTAAAAACGCTCATTCCATACCATCTTTGCCATTTTTATATTATACCAAGGGGAGTGAAGCTCACTAATGCAATACTAAAGCCCTTCAGAGTTCTGACTACTGTACTTTTCTTCCTTGGTTCATGTACCATGAGTTCATATAATGTGGTCTGAATGAAAAGAAGAGATATATAATAAGGAAGGTGTCCTCTGACTTAAACTTGTGCTTGGTCATTCAGTCAAGATCAAACAGAAAAGAAGCTGACCAGAAGCACATGGCACGTCCTTCTATATTCATCTCTAGGAAGGCAACTATAGTTAAATATTACAGATTAAGGTATTTGTGTGTTACCTACTGTGGTGGGTTGACCTTGGCTGGCTGCCAGGTGCCCATCCAGCTGCTCTCTCACTCCCCCTCCTCAGCAGGACAGGGGAAGAAAATAAGATGAAGGGCTCGTGGATCCAGAATAAAGACAGGGAGATTGCTCAACAATTACTGTCACAGGCAAAACAGATTCAACTTAGGGAAGATTAATTTAATTTATTGCCAATTAATAATAGAGTAGGACAGTGAGAAATTAAAAACAAAACTAAAACCACCTTCTTCCCCACCACCACCTTCTTCCCAGGCTCAACTTCAGTCCTGACTCTTCTACATCCTCCTCTCCTCTGAACAGTGCAGGGCAATGGGGAATGGGAGTTGCAGTCATTTCATAATGCTTCATCTCTGCCACTCCTTCTTCCTCACGCTCTTCCCCTGCTTCAGCTTGGGTTCCCTTCAACAGGATACACTCCTTCATGAACTACTCCAACATGGGTCCTTGCCATGGCTGCAGTTCTTCAAGAACTGCTCCAGTGCGGGTCCTTTCCAGGAGGTACAGCCCTTCAGAAATGGACTGCTCCAGTGTGGGTCCGTCATGGGCTGCAGTCCCTGCCAGAAAACCTGTTCCTGCATGGGTTCCTCTGTGTGGGCCACAGCTCCTGCCAGGAGCCTGCTCTACCTTGGGCTTTCCATGGGCTGCAGCCTCCTTCAGGGCATGTCTGCCTGCTCTAGCATGGGGTCCTCCATGGGCTGCAGGGCAGATATGTACTCCAACATGGTCCTCCATTGGCTGCAGGGGGACAGCCTGCTTCATCATGGTCTTCACAGCCTGCTTTATCATGGTCTACTCCATGGGTTGCAGGGGAATCTCTGCTCCAGCACTTGGAGCAACTCCTCCTCTTCTGTCCTCATGAACCTTGGTGTCTGCAGGGCTGTTTCTCTCACATTCTTTTCACTCCTCACTTTCACAGCTGCTGCGCGGTGTTTTTCACCCTTTCTTCAATACATTATCACAGAGTAGCCACCAACATTGCTGATGGGCTGAATTTTGAGCAGCAGCAGGTCTATCTTGGAGACAGCTGGAACTGGCTCTGTCCGACATGGGGGCAGTTCCTGATCTCATCTCACAGAAGCCAACCCTGCAGCCCCCCTGCTACCAAAATCTTGCCATGTAAACCCAACACATTTACCTTTTCATCACATCAAATAAAACTCCACATCTTTCTACATTTAGGATAATTATAGAGTCGCTCACCCTGCTGGACTAAAAAGGATCCCTACTGGTTCTCTTTCTTGTCTGTCTCTGATGCACAGATATTACAAGCCTTATTGCTACTCCTGGATAATTCACCATCTGAAGGACTCTCTCCTTCATTTCCTACATCCCCTGCCAGGCATATCAAAATCCCAGAAAAGAATAAAATGGAGAAATGCAGCCAATTGCAAAATGTGCTCATCAGTTGTTAAATTTTAAGTGCTAATATCTGACACAAGAAAATGGAGGACTGTATAGCGTGATCTCAGGCATTTTGTAGCGGCACATGAAGAATGCAGCTACGCTGATGTTTTAAGGAGAAGTCCCCAAGCAGCACTGTTGATCATGTAATGAAAAGTTCTGCTCAGAATTTAATTGCCTTTAAAAGAAAAATAGTTGAACACTATCCTGATTTTTAAAGAGAGGAAAAGAAAGTAGAGATTACACAGTCCCATAATAAGCATCAATCATGCTTATGCTGCAGCTACAGCATTCTGTACACCCAGTTTTTGAAAGGATACGGCAGAGGCAGGAAACAAGATGAATAGGAGCTTGATGTGGTTTCTGTATGAAAGGAAGCAAAGAGAATGGGACAGTTTAGTACAGAGAGGAGATGAACAGGAATGGGCAAACTGCTGTACTTAGACTACTATGTTATAAAGAAGGAAAATGAGATGCTCATAGTTGTCATAGGGTACATTGAACTGTTCTAAAAGGCTGGTAAAAGGAAATACCTTCTACATGCCCTGCAATTAGTCTCGTATCAAGACAATATCAATGTAAATCCCTAGTATGATCGAAAAGAGGGTGCTTTACAGAGTCCAGCTCCTGATCTGAATCTGAACTTTATAGCTAGAATGAACTTGGATGCATCTGTTAAAAAGTATTAACACTTGTCGGAGCCAGAGCATATGTTGCAGAAACAAGTGTACACAAATGACATCTGTATTTCATGTTTATCTGCTTCTCTGCACTATACATGAAGGCTATAGTTCCCATTTAACACGACATCACTTATCAATGAAGTCTGAAAAGAGAATGCCATTTCAAAGGAAACCTTTGCCCTTGACAGTGGCAGTGGCTACAGAGGTAGCTCTAAGTGGTTAAGGACTTATTTGCCTAAGGAGGTCCTTAGGAGTAGAAGCTGTTCTTTAGATTTGTATGTATGTAGATTTTTCATGCAAAACAATGTAGAAATGTCAGCAAGGCCTAAATCCCAGTGCTTATGCAAACCCTGATAGTATCAGGCAGCATCGTGCAGTGCAGTGTGGACAGCTGCACCCTTGTGCTCATTACATGCCATAGATCACACTTTTAGGAACTCCCCAGAAGAACCCACATCAACAAAAACTTCCGCCTTGTTAAAACAGAAGGCCAGTCACCCTTCCTCAGGTGATCTTTCCACCCCCAGTGTTTTGGTATGCCAGCAGGACTGCCACAAGAACATCCTCCTACCAGAGTAAATTGCAAAAGATGGTGTGCAATCAATAAGGGTTTGGATTAGTGATAGCTACAGTGGGGCAAAAGCAAACCCTCACTGCAGATAAGCCCCAGATGAGATCTGTGAGGCATTCAAAGTGGGCCAGGATGTTCTATTGGTAAGGCAGGTCAATCAACATGTAATTGATTTTAATTAGCACTCTGTTAAACTCTTCACATGCAGCCAGCTGTTAGCTCCACCACCAGCAGGTGAGTTTCATTTAAAAAATTATGTACAAAATACTTTCCTGCAATATGAAAATTTGAAAGTAATTTATTTCTAAGCTGGTCTTTAGATGTAGAAACTTTCACCCATTGTTCATTAGTATGAAGGGCAAACATTCCTGCATCACTGGCAGCTGGATTTTTAAGGTCGCTTTTGATCCTTGGGGGGTTAATGATCATTAAATAATGACATAAAACCCTAACCACATTGTACAGGATAATCTTTCTGCAACCAGACAGTTACATCCACATAACACAGTGATATGACTATTGATTACATTACAGGCTAAGCCACGACTATTTAATTAATTTCTGTTGAGGTCTACCGGGTAATTTGCTGAGGAGTGCTCTGCAGGAAGCACTGTAAAAGCTGCTATATGTTGACTTCAGGGCTGGTAACTCTGATAGTGACCAGCAGCTGTTCCCCAGAAGACTGGAAGGGTGCTAGAAAATGTAGACTCTCTGCAGGACTGTAAGAAACATCTCATGTCTTGGTGCGATCTGGGTGAGATTTACTCATGGGACAAATCAAGTTGAAAATCTGCTGTTAAGGTAGCTCTGGTTTCAGCACTCATATATTCTGCCTTAAGTGGTTCCTTTTGCCCTCACATTCCCTGCTTGTCTCCTCCCTAGTTTTGACCATCTCACTTTCTATTCCCAGTACACTGTGGAGATGCTATTCCATACAGCACCTTGTTATATACTTTCCCATATTACAGGTGAGGAGGTGGTGCCCTAAACTGAAGGTCCCTAAGCATGAGTGAATTCCAACTATTGATTACAACAAGATTTATAAACTAAATCCATTAAAAAAATCATGCAAGGTTTTAGAGCTGGAGCTATCAGGACCAAAATCCCAAATTTAGATCATCCAGTCACCACTTCTCAGTTCCTGTCTCAAGCCCTTTAGGAGTTTTCTATACAGAAGTGTCTACATCTTCAGTTTCAGTTTCATTAAGAGCCTTGAAGGGCTGCCCTTGAGCACTCTGCTCTTGACAGAGCTGAGCAGGATGGCACCAATTTCATGCATCA
Organism: Nyctibius grandis; assembly: GCF_013368605.1. Lineage (NCBI taxonomy): Eukaryota > Metazoa > Chordata > Aves > Nyctibiiformes > Nyctibiidae > Nyctibius > Nyctibius grandis. The sequence continues at coordinate 60,502,658 of NC_090660.1, read as the reverse complement.
GCCTGGCTGCTCCTCATGGAGCAGACATTTCTCCACACCTCTCCTCTTTGCATGGCTCAATACAAAAAGCGCTCTGAGTGCCAGCCAGGAAGCTGGACGCTACATAAAGGCCACTCAAAGAGCAGTGTGGGTGGTGAGGGCACCATTCCCTGTGCTTCTTTTCCAAGGTGTTAGCTGTCAGGGGGAGACAGAGGAGTAATCCCTTCCTCTGCCAGAGAAAACTTGGAAGCAGCCTTGAGACTACCAGGTGATGACAGAGGGAAGGGGGAGAGGAGCTATCATTACCTCCTGGGGAAGCAGTCCCACTTAGTGTGGAGTAATTATCTATGAAACAGGTCTCAGAGAGAGAGGAAATCCTAATCTTAAGGATGGATGGCCTCTAATGCAGGTCTTCCAGCAAACACCTCACTAGCCGAGTTTATGACAAAGGTGCATCCCGTGCAAAAGGGAATGTCCACAGCAGGATGGAGAGGGAGCAGATGTGCACACCCTCACGCACAGGGCACTGCACCAGGTGGTTAAAATCACCATTCAAATCATCTCAGGCAGCCAAGGAAATGATACAGAAATTGCCCCCGGGGACCCAAGCCCAACAGCATCTGAGCTGCACAAGAGGGAGCAAATTCTCAGTGGTCTTCAGGGAGGTTCCAGCGCTCCATTGCAGGGGACAGCTGAAGATTTGGTCTTGTAAGTGGGTGAAAAAATTCTTTGTAGCATGAAGAAGTATGCCTACATCCTGGAGCAGGTTGGACACTGCCGTTGAAGAGAGGCCAGCTCTGCAGGGCCACTGCAGACCCCATTCTGCCCCCAGTGTGCCGAGACCCTGCGTTTGCTGCAGGGGAAGCATGGGTCACCGAACCCAGGGCTGCAGATGTAGCTCAGAGCTAAGGACCAGGGGTGCTAAGGAAAAGCGTGCTGTCAGAGCGTGAGCCCTTCTGTGCTCTCCCAGCAGGAGCTTGGCCACTTTGGACCTTTGCTGGCAGACATTAGCAAATAATTTTGGTAAAGATTTTCCCATTTTTAGGGGCAAAAAATATGTTCTTTTGTCAACTTTTCTTTCTTGATTTTTAATGTGACACAGTAATGGATTATGCAGGCTTCATCCCAGGCATGCAATAATTACTCTGTGGATGAAAAATTTACAGTCAGGACGTTTAATCGGGAACTTTTCACATACACTCATTTTCAAATACATAAATAAATAATCTCAGAAGCAGATAAACTCAGTATTAGTAGCTGAATTAAACTTGCATATTTCTGAAGTTCACAGTCCCATTGCCTGAGGAAAGAGAGTGTGAGACATTATAAAGTGGCAGAGAAATACTGAATTGGTTGGAAAAGCTGCCTTTCCCCTTTTGGTACTAGCGCTTGCTGTGACAGCACCCAGCAGAGCTTGGCTTTGGTACCAGAATGGCCTTAAAATGTAATTGCCTCAAAGGTGACGAGCCTGTTACATGGACCCTATGTTGTAGGGAATTTTTTCCCTGGACGTGAAAGAGAAGAGAAGCCCTTAATTGAACCAAGCTGAAATAAAGAGGCCACAGTCCACGGTCCAGGCCAGCCTGGAAAAAAGGATGAGGTTAAAAGCCATGTTGTGTGAGATCCATTTTGTCCCCTTTTCTATTCGCTTATCACCACCTACACAATAACTAGTTAAATCCTCATGGGTATAATCACAGCATAGATTTTTTTCTGGCAGCTGAAGTGAAACTTTATTGATTTGACAGCATCTTAGATAAACCACATACAGATCTAGAATGCACGATTTCCCTGACAAAAACCAGTTTGAAGGAAACTCAGACAACTCCATCAATAGTGACTGATACAGCTGAATATCCAGAGGGAATGCATAAAGCAGTAAAAAGCTTTTCTGGGGGGTCAGAAGATTGCCTGTAAGACACAAAACTGGGAGGAGTGGCCGATACACCAGAAGGCCACTCTGGTGTATCGAGCGAGACCTGGACAGGCTGGAGAGCTGGGCGGAAAGGAACCTCATGAAGTTCAACAAAGGCAAGTGTAGGGTCCTGCACCTACGGAGGAATAACCCCATTCACCAGTACAGGGTGGGGGTTGACCTGCTGGAAAGCAGCTCTGTGGAGAAAGACCTGGGAGTCCTGGTAGACAAGAAGTTCACCGTAAGACAACAATGTGCCCTTTTGGCCAGGAGGGCCAATGGTATCCTGGGGTGCATTAGAAAGAGTGTGGCCAGCAGGTCAAGAGAAGTTATCCTCCCCCTCTACTCTGCCCTAGTGAGGCACATCTGGAGTACTGTGTCCAGTTCTGGGCCCCCCAGTTCAAGAAAGATAAGGAACTACTGGAGAGAGTCCAGTGGAGGGCTACAAAGATGATTAGAGGACTGCAGCATCTGTCTTACAAGGAAAGGCTGAGAGAGCTGGGTGTGTTTAGCCTGGAGAAGAGAAGACTGAGGGGGGATCTTATCAATACTTACAAATACCTTAGGGGCCCATGTCAAGAGGATGGGGCCAGACTCTTCTCAGTAGCACCCAGCGACAGGACAAGGGGCAACAGGCACAAACTGAAACACGGGAAGTTCCATCTAAATATGAGGAAAAACTTCTTTACTTTGAGGGTGGCAGAGCACTGAAACAGGCTGCCCAGGGAGGTTGTGGAGTCTCCTTCTCTGGAGATATTCAAAACCCGCCTGGACGTGACCTTGTGCAACATGCTGTAGGAGAATCTGCTTTAGCAGGGGGTTGGACTAGATGGTCTCAAGAGGTCCCTTCCAACCCTAACCATTCTGTGATTCTGTGATTCTGTGATTCTGTGATTCTGTGAAACATGATAAACGTAGCGTTCAAAATGCCTCTAAATTTGATTGTGCATGGAAGTTGTTGGCTGAAACGGTGAATTGGATCAGTTTTGAAATTTTAAAATTTTATTTCAGGAACAAGTATTTTCTTATTTGTTCAAAAGGGAGAAGGGGAATAGCACAGGATTGCCCATAGAAATTTGGAAGACAGTCTGAAAATAAGTCCTGGTGGTGTCAATATGGACTTTTGTAAGTTTTGTATGATTCTGTGCCAGGCCCAGCCAAGAAGAGACCCATTTTAGGCACAGCGGAATGGAGAAGATAGCTCCTACCTGGAAGAGCTTACTCGGACCAGATGGGTTTGAGACTAATTTTTCTTTGCTGTTTGGCTTAATGATGTCTATAAATGTATAAAACAGCTCCACTGTTACTATTATTATAGTAGTATCATAATTTACTATTTGATCTACAACTCTCACTTCACTACTGATCCAGGAAATGATGCTGAGATGGAGAAGCAGGCCGAGTCTCTCCCAGAGTGTTTCCTCACTGGAGCAGGAGGTGTGTGACTGGAAGCCAGAATCAGCTCCTCAGTCTGCTCCTGGGGCAGACAGTTTAAACAGGCCTTGTGTATGGAAATAAATAATAGTTTTAGAAAGCTGGAAGTGGATCACATCTCTTGGTTCATCAGCTCTAGCCATGGCTCTCTCAGACACTACTGTCTGAAAAGCCCTTTCAGAAGCTCATCAAGTGCCATCTTGCCATCTGGTGGGTTTTTTGATGTCACTGTTAATCTAGTTTTGCTAAAGTCCTTTTTTGTGTTTAACTCCCTCTCAGCTTTCATTTTCTGAGCATAAGCAAGTCAAAATCTTCTAGTCTTTTCTATTGCGAAGAGCTCCCGCACTCCTCATGCCGTCATAGCATCCCTTCACAGCACGCTTTCTAGGTTAAGTTCATCCTTCTTGAAGTGGGGTGACCCAAACTGTATGCAACATTCCAGTTTAAAACCGTTTCACTATTTATAAGCATTTATAAATAGCAGTTTACCCAACTAATTATTCGACTGGGAGCAAAAGATATGGTCCCAGCCCTCAAAGGCTCTCAAGCCACCTCTTGCACTAAAAAACACACCCAAGAATATACGGCAACGCCATTGGTAAATAAACAATTATAATGCCCTCACTTGTGAGCCTTTGAGTTTGCATTTTCATTAGGCTAATTGCTCATTGAAAAGGGGATATGTGGGTTCATTTTTTGATAATTAATCTATTTGGTGACAGTTCTAAACTCATGGTTACATTCCCTTGATCTCTTTTTAATTTAATATGTGAACAAATGAGTCTCCATTCTAGTCTTCTGAAACGATCACGTTGGATTGTCTGTCTATATATGTATTGGATAGTGTGTTTGTTCAGCAGGTGTGATGAACATGGAAAACTATTAATTATGTCCATATTCTCCAGGATAATGTTAATTAGCCTTTGTGGAAAATTAAGACCTTCCCTGCTTCAGTAGCCCCACACTGACACCATCTCAAATGTAGTAATAACTTAAAACTGATAAAAGAAACACCAGACATCTAGTGGGTGGTTTCTAAGCAGAGAACCACAAGACAAACTATTCCTAGCTTGCTTGCTTGCTTGCCTATGATATGAATAATGACTCTTTTACACCTCAGTTGGCTTTGCATGTGTATGTGTACTTTCTTCTTGCCTTGTCTCCTTGGATTTTAAGGTGATTGGGGCATAGCAAACTACATTAGCAAGTAATTTGGCACAACAGGTATGTAACCATCCAGCAAAACTGTCAGAACTGGGGACCCAAGAGCCACACTGTTCATCTCTCATTTTATATAGCACATTTTGTTCTGTGCATTTTGTTCTAGTCTGATTCAAAGCATCAAAATCCCATTAGCAGCCAGAGCACCTGTGTTTCTGGTTCAGTTTTGTTCAAAAGCAATCCAGTTTTCTGGACAAAACAAAATATTAAAACACTATGATCTGGCATAAACCACAGTTTCCCCTTTTCAGTCAGTAACAAGTTCTTTTTTATTGAAAGCATGCAACCTGGAGATTTTTATCATTTTCTACCAAACATTTTGCTATTTTAGATTGCGATTTTTCATGAGTAAATAATTTTGGGCACATTAGGCCAAAAATTGGCATTTGCATCTTGCCACTCCAAGAAAGAGACAGTAATTCAGAAGACAATGGCAAAAACTAGATCAGAAACAAGATCTTCAGAATTCTCCTCTCCAGCACCAAAGCCATCTGACCACAGCTGTTCCTGACTACAAAGCGGGGCTTGATCACTGGGAATCAAAGATCACAGTGATGCAAGTTGCATCTCCTTCTTCCTTCTTCAAACACTGTAGAAACTTGTTGACATTTGCAATGAAAGAGAAGAAAGTTATGCTGAAAAGTACCTTATTCCACAGAACTCACTTAATTTACTTGAAATCTTTTGCTTTCCTTGGATTTGTTCACTTAACTTGTGAATCTATCTTACTAGGCATTTGCTTTTTGCCGTTAAGTGTGGAACGCTTTTTGACAGCCACTGTCACTCAGGGTAATGTTTGTATATAGTAAATGGAGGATTAGCAATTGCATATCATCCTCTACCCCGGAGAACCAAAAAATGATGATTCCTGATGCACACAGATGGCTTTTTATCTTCAGGGAAATACCAAGCAGCTCTCTTTGCACCAGCCTCTGATGCTGTTAATGTTCATAATTACTATATGTTTTCATAACAGCATATTAAGTTTTTTTTCTTCTTTATAAGCATTTTCATTAGCCTTTGTTTACTTCCTAAAATGAACCCAAGTTCATTTTAGTTCGCTGCCACACTTTCTTAACTTTTCTTCACACTTGTAATTACCAATGAGTTGCTTTATTTTAAGCTAGGGCAAATGTCTACTGAATGGTACCACCTCCCTGCAAAGCTAGAGGGGCCAGAGATTTGCAGGTTGTAAGTTAGATGTTACCACTTGCCAGGGTCAGGCACCCGGCAGCATGTAAAAGATACTGTATAATCAAGGCTGGGTGATGGGTGTTCAAAGATTATATCGGCACAAAAGGTTATTTGTTCTCAGAACATTTACCTTTTGGTGTCTAGACTACTCTGTTTATAAAAAGAAGATTAAAGGTGAAAATAATCTCTCCCTTCTGACGCATCTTGATGGAGGATGAATTTAGCTCATTTTCTTTGCAGCATTGAGACATACCCAGTGGTATATCAGACATACCATGCATACACCTTGTGAAAGCCTCAAGAGTAATGCAAACCCAGGAGATTATATATGAAAGCAATAGGAACATTCAGAAAGACAATGTTTCAGCCTATCAGTCTTCATAAAGGCCCAGACGGGTAAAAATGTCAGCTTTATGTGTGTTCCAGCCACTCTCAATCAGTCTGCTTCTGTATGTAGGTTACTGAGTGTGTCTTCCCCAAAGCCTTGAAGGCTTTAAATCTTGTGCCCAGACTGATGCCATTATTTTCATGATAAAATTGATCCAGGCAGACATCAACTTTCATTTTCATGGTACCAGACTGGTGGGATTGTACTTTTCAGCTCAATGGTTCTAGAAATTCACATTGCAGTGGTGATGTATTAAATTGATTCTCCTTTGCTTTATATATTGCTAACACTGTACAGGAAAAGTGGGGTTTTTCTCCTTTCTGCCTACATTTGGTATGATGTAACTGAATTGCCCAAAACCGGGGGAATTTAATAATCTTTCCACAAGGTCTTACAGTGAGTGCAATTAGTGTGTTATAATTCAACCACTGTATTATTAAATGCTCCGAAAATGATTCAGTAATGGAGAAAAATAACATTTTAAGGCCTGATGTGTAGCATGCTTTCCCTGTTTTCTTGTCTTTTCCCACATCTAGTTCTGTCCCTTTGTTTCCTCTTGGAAGTTCCACCTCCGCTCCTGGAGCCTCTACTGCCACATATACTGTATTTATAACTCATCTCGTAAATGCTTTTTTGTCTCTTTCCCATCTTTTCCCACTTCTTTCAAAACAATCCTCACCAGCTCCCACCTCTTGTTCATTCCAGGCAGACTTTGTCTGGCAAGCTGTCCTGTCCTTGGACTCTTCACCACCAGTACTTTGCCAAATCCTGATACAGTAGCATGGCTCTGGGCATCACAAAAGCAAACTACAGGACAAAATCACTGGATGTCTTTGCTGCACCAGAGAAAATGGAACAAAATCTGCAAGCAGGTAACAACCTGTGTTCAAGGGAGCAGACACAAGGTTCAAGTACAGTGTTGTCCAGTTAGGTGGTGGTTTTCGTAGTGTGAGGGCTCTGTGGCAGTCAAGTAGCATGCTGGGTTGGGAAAGGCAGGAAGCTGCTCTCGACACTACTACACTTCTCAAAACCTCTGGGGATTTTCAGGCCACTGGCCAGTTTTGGTTTATATCCATCTTCTTGTTAGACATTGAAATAACCTTTTGTCCTGGTTTCATGGAGATAAAATTTATAGAATCACTTGTCTGTTACATTTTGTTTCAGTTTGTGGCCAGCCATGGTGATCAAGGCCTTTAGCAGGGAAAGACAGGGCAGCTGACCCAGGTTGGCCCACAGGTGTATTCTATAACATTAATGACAGGTTCTCTATAAATGGGAAAGCTTGGGAGGAATAGGGGGCTCTTTGCTCTGCTGTCCTCTTCCTCCCTGTCTTCTTTTCTCAATAGTTACTATCCCTGGAGGGACTTGCTACCACTCTATGAGCTAAGTATAATTTTGTGTGTTTTGTATTAGTATTAATAGTGGTTTTCTTATTTTATTAAATCTGTTTAAATTTCAACCCATGAGTCTCCCTCCTTTTCCCAATTCCCTTTCTCGGCTGGGGAGGGGAGATTGGGTGATAGAACAACCAGTTATTGTTTAGCCCTGGGTGTGGGCTAAATAGAGACACCTTTTCTGTGACATAGCCTGAACTTGAGGAATTTACCCACAGATTTAAATCTTCACAGATCCATAGGGAGTTGGTCAATGAGTGGTGTCTTTCTGTCACCTACAATTCCATTCTATTTTACAGATACTTCTTCTCAGAAAATAACTACAAAATTAAATACATTTTAAGGCTCTTAAACTTTTCTTGAGGATTTTATAGGCATAAACATATGACTCCATATTTATATGCTAGTGTCATAGCATCTCCATGCATCCATGATACATGGATGAATCATGGATGAATTAAAATTAATGTTTGTTGCAGGGAGAGTACCATTCTCCTTAAATCCTTGAGGCATTGAAAACATTTCCAGGGGATGCCTTTTGGTTTCTGCAGAACCCTGCTGCTTCCATCTCTGTCAAAGTCTCTGACACTTCTCCTGAGTATTTGCTTCTGCAAAAACACAGGTGTTAATTCTCAGGAACTCTGCGTGTCCAACCTGCTGTGAAAATTACAGAAACTCAGAGCTGTTCTAATTTATTCTGTGCTTCCCACTGCCTCCCAGTGAGCAGCTCTCCAGCATTGTGCCATTTCTTCCCTCTGTTTCCTCCCCTGATGTCCCTTGGACTTTATAAAGGAGATAGAATTCATAATGCTGCATATCTACCAAAAGGGGGGAGTCCCTGAGTGCAACAGCTACATCCTACTGTGAAGAACCGCTGCCACCAAAGCCCCTTCACCTAAGCAAGTTAATACAAAGGTTCGCTAAAGTAGCAGGGTCTCAAGTCCATTTTCTTAATAGAAATAGTTGTTCGAGAAGCTCATGAAAGTGGGAGTAAATGTTCATGTTAAATTCTAAAAGGGTAAGAAGGAAAATTCCTTTCCTTACTGAGCGATGTTTTAGCAATTCATGCAGACCTTTTATGCTTACCTGAAATGGGGAGGAAGATTAGACTGTTATACACAATTCACTAGCCCTGTACTGGAGTTTCATAGCTAAACTTCTCCAGTGTAAGTGCATGATTTAAATAACACTGGAACATCAAAACAAATCAAGCTTCCCTTCCCAGGACCACAGGGTGCCTTAAAGTCTAGATCCAAACCAAAACTGTCTCAAAGTTCTGAGAAGCTCAAATGTGGCTACATTATTGGTTAAAAGTGGACTTTTTCTCATGTAACTCCCTAAGTCTGGTGCCTACTTAGGTGCTAACACATAGAATTATTTGACTGGGAAGCCATCACATCAGGGGTGCGGAGAGCATTATCTATCGCACTTGAAGCAAGTCCATTGATACTTGAGGTTTTTAAGGCCATTCTTGATTAATATTGTTCAAATTAAGGACTCTTAGCTAATTTACTGGTAGGAATATTCTGATTAGTCATATACCAGTCCTGACTCTATGCTGATGGCTTCAACACCTGCTCCCTTCCCATCCTCTAGCCTCTCTACCTTCATTTCACTTCTAAACTATCAATCTTCCTTCTCCTAGTCCATCCTTTCATCCTATTTTCCTTCAACATTCTCTCACCTTTCCTTTTCCTTGCCTTTCTTAACCTATTAAAAAAGAAATTGAACTAACATGACATTTACTACTGCTGTGACATATATCTTCACGGTCCATCACATCCCTTCCCAATACTGCATCTGGATTGTTTTTATAGATTTATGGCACAGACTATATTCCACTGTCTGTGTGGTACAGCACAACAAGGTATCATTTTTCAGTTGGCCCTTATGAATTATGGATCATTATTACTCATGATTAGCAATGTTAAAATTTCTGGAACATCCCTTCTCACTAAGATCTTGATCCAAAGATCACTGAAGCTAGAGGAAGGACTCCCGCTGATGTGAATGGTCCTAACGTTAGATCTGGACATTGTGGTTGATACAGCCCAAAATGAGAACTCAACACTTGGGAAGCCAATGCACACTAAATCAAAGCTTTTGAGAGTGAGTCATCACTATACTCAGCTCTGCTCAGTGACATTTAATAATAGTGTTACAGATTTCCCAAAGTAGCCTTTTATATCTGCATAAAAATGTAAAGCAGCAAATACTGAATCAGCTTGTTGCATAATGAAGAGGGTAGAATTGTGCAGCTTTTACCACTGTGATTCTTTTATCTCCTTTCAATTTAACATTCAGAGTTAGTGCTTTTGAAATAGAAAGCAGTTTTCTTAAGGGACGACAACACTGCAGGGCTTGGAATTACACAACTGAATAAGAATATTGAGAAGGCTGCATACATCTCTTGGTCAAACACTTCCAAGTAACCATCATCGGTAACTGAACATAGTCCCCTAACCCATCTTGATGTGAATAAGATTTTCAAAAAGTACTGGCTCATGCAGCACTGTTCTAATAAAAATATTTATTTATAGACTTTTAATAGTTTTTCTGCCACAGTTGCACATTCTGACTTCATTCTTATGCCCCACTAAGGCATTATTTGCTTATGGAGGAAGTACAGAAATATGAGGGAAAACAAGCCATTAAAAAAAAAAGTCTATTTGATTTCATCACTTGGTATGCATTACTTTGTGGCTTTCTAAATGATGATGTAAAGCATCAAACCACAGTTGTCCAAAATATCCTGCAAGTTTTGGGATTTCAGATGGACTGGTAGGTGCTAACTTCTCCCAAGACAATGACCTGCTGCTGGAAGAGAAGTGCTGAGTTCCCTGAGGTCAGCTCCAGTGGGAGATGGAGCTCGTTTGACATTTTCTGGGTTTTGTGTTGGCCATTGTGCACAGGTGGTCTCTCTGCCACATCAAGCACTGAGAAAAAAGACCTGCAAAGGGCTGTCAGGTCTTTTATATAAGAGAGAGCCCAAAAGTAGGATTTCCAAAAAAATGCCAATACGCGAAAAAAACGTAAGGTGGATGGGTACAGCATGGGGACAGATGTTCGGTAGTGATGGAGTCACAAGAACTCCACACTTTAGAATAGCAATAAGACAAAAATCCACAGAGAAGCACAGTCTAAGTAGTTAATGTGAGACTGACTAGATCACTACAGACGTAGTGATTGCTAGATCGGTGTAAATGTATCAGTGACTGTAAACAAATATTAGGAGTCTAAAAACTAGGATGGATGAACTGAAATGCCAGGCATTTAAAATGAAAGTATCCCTACACTCACACTTACGATTTAGGGGCATAAAGATGATCAGTGAAACATTGTAATGCTATGATACAAAGGAGACTCAGTTAACAAGTTGATTTGTTTTTTAAAGTATTGGGGAATATAAGATTAAATAATCATCTTAAAAATAACTTGGGACATGGCTTGGAATTCCACGCACATTAGGAGCACAGAGTTATAGTCTTCCACAACCCGCTGAGAAGGGAGATGATTAACAGATCTGTGAAGGCATGCAATGATCAGATGCTCCCACATAAACATGCTACATCTCTGAGTCAGTTGTAACACAAGGGCTAATTTTCAGACAGGAGAAACAACTCCTCCTTGGGGCAGCTAGTCTGAGCATTTGCAAGAAGAAGAATAAACTGTAGTTTTACTTGGGTTTAAGTAGGACTTAAAAAAAGGTTCAAGATGCAACCATGACCCTATAATAGTGACTAAAATGACTATATATTGAGGAGGGTAATGTAGTGTCAGGGGATGAGGAAAAGGCAGAGGTGCTCAATGCCTTCTTTGCCTCAGTTTTTAATGTCAAGACCGGTTGTCCTCAGGAGACTCGGCCCCCAGAGCCTGAAGTTAGGGACGGGGGGCTGTGTGAACCTCCTATAATCCAGGAGGAGACGGTTAGTGACCTGCTGTGCCAGTTGGACACCCACAAGGCTATGGGCCCAGATGGGATTCACCCCAGAGTAATGAAGGAACTGGCAAATGAACTTGCCAAACCACTCTCTATTATCTACTGGCAGTCCTGGTTAACTGGAGAAGTTCCAGCTGACTGGAAATTAGCAAATGTAATGCCCATCTACAAGAAGGGCCAGAAGGATGATCCAGGGAACTATAGGCCTGTCAGCCTGACCTCGGTGCCAGGCAAGGTGATGGAACAGATCATCCTGAGTGCCATGACACAGCACATGCAGGACAATCGCGGCATCAGGGCCGGCCAGCATGGATTCATGAAAGGCAGGTCCTGCTTGACCAACCTGATCTTCTATGACCAAGTGACCCGTTTAGTAGACGAGGGCAGGGCTGTGGATGTAGTCTATCTAGACTTCAGTAAGGTATTCGACACTGTCTCCCACAGCATCCTCCTAGACAAACTGGCTGCCCAGGGCTTGGATGGGTGGACTCTTCGATGGGTTAAAAAGTGGCTGGATGGCTGAGCCCAGAGAGTGGTGGTGAATGGGGCAAAGTCCAACTGGCGGCCAGTCACTAGCGGTGTCCCCCAAGGCTCAGTTCTGGGGCCGGTGCTGTTCAATATCTTTATAGATTATCTAGACGTAGGGATTGAGTGCACCCTCAGTAAATTTGCAGATGACACCAAGATGGGTGGGAGTGTCCATCTGCTGGAGGGTAGGAAGGTCCTACAGAGGGATCTGGACAGGTTAGATAGATGGGCCGAGACCAACGGCATGAGGTTCAACAAGAACAAGTGCCAGGTCTTACACTTCGGCCACAACAACCCCATGCAGTGCTACAGGCTGGGGGAAGAGTGGTTAGAGAGCGGCCCAGCAGAAAGAGACCTAGGGGTGCTGATCGACAGCCGGCTAAACATGAGCCAGCAGTGTGCCCAGGTGGCCAAGAAGGCCAATGGCATCCTCGCCTCTATTAGGAATAGTGTAGCCAGCCGGTCTAGGGAAGTGATCGTCCCTCTCTACTCGGCACTGGTGAGGCCGCACCTTGAATACTGTGTCCAGTTCTGGGCCCCGCACTTCAAGAAAGATGCCGAGGTGTTGGAGCGAGTCCAGAGGAGGGCGACCAAGCTGGTGAAGGGTCTGGAGGGTCTGACCTATGAGGAACGGCTGAGGGAGCTGGGGTTGTTTAGCCTGGAGAAGAGGAGGCTCAGAGGTGACCTTATTGCAGTCTACAACTACCTGAAGGGAGGTTGTAGTGAAGTGGGAGTCGGCCTCTTCTCCTGGGCAACTAGCGATGGGACAAGAGGACACAGCCTCAAGCTTCGCCAGGGGAGGTTCAGGTTGGACATTAGGAAGAATTTCTTTTCAGAAAGGGTTATTAGACATTGGAATGGGCTGCCCAGGGAGGTGGTGGAGTCACCATCTCTGGACGTGTTTAAGAAAAGACTGGACATGGCACTTAGTGCCATGGTCTAGTTGACATGGTGGTGTCAGGGCAATGGTTGGACTCGATGATCCCAGAGATCTCTTCCAGTCTGATTGATTCTGTGATTCTGTGATAATGCATTTAAATTCAGTGTCTTCTCCTTTCAGAGGAATTTTTTTTTAAAAATCACACTAAGTAGCATCTGATTTTTCAAAGTGGAGCTACATAAAAATGAAGAAATAATTTAAAGCAAAATAAAGGAAGCTGCTAAAATATATATAATTATTTTTGCTGTTGTGGAGGCTAAAGACTCCACATCAGAAGCTTAAGTTAAAGACATATCACTCCAAAAGATTCAAACATGCCAGTATGGATAAATGTTAGAATAAAGGAGACTATTATGAGTAAAAAGGCATTTATCAAAAAAAGGGAAATTCATGCACAGGTGAAATAGAAAAAAATATGAACTTTTAAATATAAAATGTGCATCTAAATATAGATATTTATGCATGCTAAAATATAAAATATACTAATTCAAGACAAGAAAGACTGAGTTGCATCTACCTCTATAGCAAGCAGAAAGCCTACAAGAAAGTTCACGGGATCAAAAATCATCAAAGACAAGAACATCACAAAAAGGTAATCGACCTACTTGTATTAGCATGCACATCAGAAGCCAGAAAGTTTTCACACCAAAGTAACCCTACATGGGGAATGAGCTTGAAAGATGTATTGCAAAAAAAGTGCCAGTGAAGACATTTCAAAGAAAATTAGTAATTCAAATCGTAACAAATCAGGACGTAGGATTTTTTTTTTTACCCAAAAGCTCAAAAAAAAAAAAAATGAAGTTGATCACAACTACTTCTGCTTTGAACAATAGTTTATCCAACAGTCCTGTTTCATAACACAGGACTGAAAAATGGCAGCTATGACACTACTCTTTTAGGAAAGTCTTGCAGAGGCGATTCTTGCAACTACAGAACAGTAAACCCAACTTCTGCACTAGGAAAATGCTTAAAGCTATAATAAAGAGTTGAATTGGCAGACACCAGAATAAATAAATTTGGGGAAAAGTCAACACCTATTAGTCCTCTTGAATCTATTTTGAAGAAGTCAGTGAGCGCACCAGTAAGTGGCATTCAGTTCACTTAGTAGGGTTTATTGGTGGCTACAAAGGATAATGAAACTTCCAGCTCACAAACGCACTAGGCTTGCAATTGATGGAAGATGGATGTCTTTTCTGGTTTTATAAGGCAGCACATGATGATTTCCCAGTGATATCTCTGTCTCCACTCTACCAAAGCAAATGGGAGTCTTGTTAGTAGCAGGACGAGGCTGGGAGCTTTGAAGTTTCTTCTGTTTTGCCTATCCATTTGCAGTGACACATCTTTCTTCCCCTTGTACTGCTTCCATATGCGCTTTATTTATTATCTTTCTTGTCTTCATTTTAATGAGTTATTTTTATTTTAATTCTATTTTTCAGTTGCTTATCACCCCAAGTGCCTCTGCAGGAGAGTGGGGCATACTGTGCCCTTTATAAATTAAGTATTAATTATATGATTAATTATTATTGTGTTCAGTTCCCTGGAAGGTTTTATACAAAGACAGTTAAAATGCATATATTCTCTAAGGTACGTCTGTAGAGTGATTATGGACTTCACGCTTATACAAAGCTATTGATTTCTCTCTTGTACTCCAGTCTATAATACCATGTTCTGTTCCAAATAGACACTATTTTAATCTGTTCCTCCTCTTTATGATCAAGTTTGGTATAAAATTTTATGGAAAGGAAAAAAAGAAAGCTGCTTAATTTCTCATGCATAGACAGAAATTTGTTTCCTGAAAAAACCCTGCTCCCTCGGGAAGCAGGGAAATTGTACTTAACCTTTGTTTTCATTAGTTGCTTTGTATTGCCATTTTGCTTCCATGCAACGCAATGATGACATTAATGAAACTTGCGGGCAGCGAAGGGATTTGCACTCATAGGTGAACTCATAAGAAACCTTGCAGGTATTTTTAAGCAAGGTCTGCTTTGGCTGTGGTTGCCACCTCAACAGCAGCCTTGGGCCGTAGGGAGTTTACACTCTGTAATTATTTCAGAGGCGCTTGTGAACCCTTTTGGATTTTTGTGCCTCACAGTTTTCCTTCGGAAGCTGAAGAGCAGTGCCTGCATGTTGGAGAGTGAGTACAGCCCTCCCTGGGCTTGGGGACACCCCGTGCTCACCCCACCACTGGGGATTCGCAGCATTCAAAGGGAGGAACCTCCCTCTGAACATTTTCTCCCATTCAGTAAAGCTGTGAAGGTGGAAGCTTATGAAAACCCCCAAGAGACAGAGGTGAAGTGAGGGCCATGGAAATCCAGGGTGACAGAGGGGCACAGACAGCATGGGTCCCACTTCTCCATGGGACTTTGCCAAGAGCAGCCCTCCAACATGGCAACCTATACTCCTGAGGACCACAGACAGAAAATGGGGGTCACTGCACCAGGGAGGGTTTGGCCACATCCTCCTTCTGTCTGACTCAAGTGCTGTTCAGTTCCTCCTCCTCCTGACCCTCACATGATGGTGGAGAGGGAGGAAGATCTTAGTTAGAAGGATCAGTTTCAGAGAGCAATTCACATTCTCAGCTGTACCTGAAGTTTATCTAATGCTATTGAACTTAATTGCTACTGTCATAACATATATTCATCAGCAATAATCAAAACAATACGAAACCACACAACATCCTCTCCCTGGGGAGAGGGATGTTCTGATTTGTGGATTAGAAATATTTTTTTAAAAGCCAAAGATTGTCATCAGTTCCTCTAAAAATGATCTGCTTGAAAACATACGAGTAGAGAACTGTCTCTTCCTCATGCAAGATTATGGATGCTATTTGCCTCACTGACAATTAATCCACCACCCTAGAAGGAGAAATCCATCTGCTTGTAGGTCTGTCCTTTAAATCATTTGACACTGGTAAGCTTAGCTAAACCGCCTCGGCCCCGTTTGTCAACTGGATCCTGTGTGCGATTCTCATAGACATTTTAGAAGCCATATTAAAACCTCCTGCTGCCTCTCCTGTAGTCCATGGCTATGGGCAGGTGACAACAAGGTGATGGACAAGCACATTGTGGTATATATTTGCACTGTCATTTTCTTTTTTATACCAGTCCTTTTTTTTCAAAAGATATTGTACAACCTTTGGTTGTGCAGTAACAACGTTTGATTAAATCAGTCATTTTATTGCAAATCATGTAATTAATTGTCTTCAGTTATTTACACAAGTTTACATGCAAAATAAATTATCATATTAATAAGTATGGTGTGCTGAGGGTAGTACTGTCTGTCAGTCTGAGTTGTAGTGGCCCAGGGGTCAGTACCTACCTCTGATCAGGTTCAGACTCTAGATTTTGTACAGAATCTAGATATCAATACCAGAGCCATATATTTACACCTTAAGACTATTTCTCTCTTGACTATCAGGCTGGAGAAAGTGCCTGTGCCTGCACTCCCACTGAGACAAGTTAGAAGCGATGTCCTTTCATCGTAACAGCAGGGCTAACCACTGTCAGGCATCAGCCAGTGCTGAAATGTGGTATGGCAGGTAAGTAAGAGCAACCCTCCGTAAAACGATGAACTAGCACAATCCAGCTGTCACCACTGAGTTTGAAGTCCCATTAGAGAGATGGAAAAACACTGCTAGAGAGCAACCAACTAAGTCATACTTACGTTCTCGGCAGACCACGTAACTGTCACCTGGAGGAAATGTCTTCAGCCGACCTACTTCTGCAACGGGAGCTGGAGTCTTAGTCTGGATTTGTGCAAGAAGCCAGGGAGAAAGCAAAACTTCTTCCTTACAAGCAGCTTCAACACATGAATGTGAGTGCTGCTGGAGGGGGACACCTTCAGTCCACAGGTCACTCCGTCCAGCAGAGCAGGTGCAGGGAAGGAGGGGTGGCAGGAGATGTGAGCGCTGGGGCTCAGGGGCCGAACCAGCTGCCCTCACTTGCCTCCAGTGCCTGAATTTGAGGCACTCTCCCATTACACGTCCTGCAGGAGCACGTGAAGCACCATCGCAAAACTCGCAACGTGTGCTGAACACAGTCACTGGAGGCAGAACGTGGCAGGACAGGAAAGGCCCTGTCCAGGAAAGGCATGGCAGGCATTGCAACAAGGAAGCAGGGCCCACAGAGGTCTGCAATGATAAGTGACAGCAGCAATACATCCACTGCCCTTCTCTGAGGCTGAAGAGATCACCCTCAGCTCCCAAAGCTTGGCCCCGATAGCCCTGAGCCAGCACAGACCCCCTGCCCCAGCTCTGCCCCTCATGCCGGGAGACTGCTGGTGACCCACCCCGCTGCAGTGCCACTCGGCAGCTTGACCATGTACTGGCTCATGCCACCACCTCGGTGGCACATCCAGGAACGGCCATGGCCAATGGTAAGTAGCAGTTGTAAAGCAGGGATGTTCACAGGCTCAAACTTTAAGCTCTGTCCCTAAAATGAATTGGAAGCATCTGGCTGTTTTGCTGTCGGTAGGTAATGATGCAGCCCCGTCACAAGCCCAGATGTGATTCTACATTCCTGCAGCTGTTCTGGTGGGAGTTTCAACACCCCAAACATCTGCTACTGGGAATCAGAGGCACGATACTTACATGATCTTTTAGGCTGTTATTTTAGTATGTTTGCAATTTTGGTTTTTCCTTTCCTTTGGAAAATACATTTTATTTATGTAACGTCATTTTCCATTTGTCAAGCAGTGACCACTCCCCCAGTGAGAGGGGACCCCCACGTAAAGTTTTGCTACACATCTGCAGCACCGGGGGTGAAACACAGCAGATTCAGGGTGTTGCAAATGAGGTTTATGGGGGTTGACGCTGCAGAACATTATGGTCTGTCATGTAAATATATATGTAGGGAGATGCTAAAATGAAGTCATTACTGTCTGCTGCATAAATATGTATTTAGACCATCTTAACGATACAGAAATGCCTGTCTATCAGGTAATTACATATTTAGACTGTGGGAGAAAAGGCCATTTTGACATCCAGTAGTTACTTATATCCATTAAAAAAAACAAATCATCAAGGCAAAATAGATGAGAAGACCATAACATGACTTTACAAGGACAGTAAAGGGAAGATGAAAATGTGCAGGAGAAAGAGAACTCTGGGCTGTGGGGAGGTGGTAAAGCCTTATAATGCCCAGACTGATCTACTGAATTTTGCAGGGGGAAAAAATGCAGTCCAGCTGGGACCTCTAAATACCAGGATTAATTCTGAAGTGAAAATTCATGATTATATTACTCAAACCCATTAGAAACAGATTTTCTAATGGAAATGCTGACTTTGCACTGTAACACCAGCAGTCGATATTATAATTTCTTATTTTCTGTTACCATGGACAGTTAATACACTGAAAAGAAACAGAGGACCTGGAAAATTTATACAAGAGACCGCATCGTGCCGTTTGTTAGCACGCTATTAATTACACTTCAGTTCTCACTGCACGACTCGGCACAGGCTCGCCAGCCCCCTGCATCTGGAAGCCATCCCCTCCCCTCCTGCTTCGGGCAGTTAATGCTACACCTTTTAGGTGCTGCAGAGGACACAATACCCCGCCAAGTCTTCTGCATGCTGATCAACTCCCAAACACCCATAAAAGTGATAATCATCGTGCCTCTGGTCCCCGTGTTACTGTATAGAAGGGAAGCACCGGGAAGCCATGGTGGTAGTCGCAGGGCTGGTGGGAGGGTCCATCTGCGTGAGACTGGCAGGCAGCACCACACCCAGGGGAGAGGGGGACAAGCCAGGACAGGTGGTAAGAGAAGTTGGGGGCACCAAGGACAAGGTGGTAGGGGCGGCAAGAGAATGGGGGGAAAAGGCAAGGAATTAGAAGATGGGAGAGGTAGGTCAGAAAAGGAAGGAAGGCAGCCTGGAAAAACTGCTGCCATCAGAAAGATTGCCTTATTCGTGCACTGTGTGGTGGGGCTGCCTGGAGAAGAGCCACTTCTGGACAGGGTAAGGGCTCCTGGGACAAACTGGGAAGCCCTGACTTATCCGCCCCAGCATAGGGAAGAAAT
Organism: Nyctibius grandis; assembly: GCF_013368605.1. Lineage (NCBI taxonomy): Eukaryota > Metazoa > Chordata > Aves > Nyctibiiformes > Nyctibiidae > Nyctibius > Nyctibius grandis. The sequence continues at coordinate 60,483,710 of NC_090660.1, read as the reverse complement.
GAGGTAATGGAGCTGAAGGGGGAGGGAGGGGAGTGGAGGGAAAGGCACATCAAAGAGATCAAGCAGAAATATTATCTTCTTGTGCAGTAGGGGAGGAAGCCCCCATTTAACTTTTCCATGTTTTCTTTGGATTTTTTTCAAGCGAGGCACCCTGGGTTGCATGCTACTTCTCAGGCAAAGAAACTCCACCAAAGCAAGCCCAGCTCCTTGCTTTGACACCTCAGTCAGCAGTAATTTATATTGCTGTTCCTCCTTAATAAAATCCATCGTGCACTCCAAAAGAGTAACTAGGACACTTAGTTTTTATTCCACATGCATCTCATTTGTCTTCAGCAGGTTCTTCCATAATCTCATCATTATTGCAATCACCCTCTGAGGACAGCTGACTTGCATTAATCAGCTAGGCCTCTCATCCCTCACTAGATTCTTTACAGTTTTACTGTGCCCTTGGGCATCCTAACTTTACTTGAAAAATTAATAAACCTCCCCTCTCTTATCTTACCTTATTAATGTCTGTCTTCGTAACCCATTATCCCTGCATCTCTTCGGTGACCGTTTGAGGATGTGGCTACCACCAAAGGATTGTGCCCTGGTGAGGCAGCACACAAGAGCGCCCTACATAATTGAAAAAAAAAAAAAGAAAAAAAAAAAGAGGGGTGGGAGTGATGAGAGAAAGAGGCAAAAAGACCATAAAAACTTTCAAGTCCAACATCACCGTTTACAAGAGAGAATAAAAATATGGGAGTAAGAATAGACTATTAAGACTTATCAAATAGTTCCTTCTTGCCTTATTCCTCTTTCCATCTAAGCAGCCCCTTGCCCTGCAGCCCCCCCATGCATACCCCAGCTCCTACCCACCCCTTCCTGCTCCCCCTCCCTCTCATGCACCCTATTAAACCTGAATCATCCATTTTAGATGTTTTGAAATCCTGGTACATTAATCACTTGTGTTTGCACACACTTTATGTGGGTTGTTGGTCATGGTCTGTAGTTATACTGGCTGTCTCTCTTGCTTACTTAAAAGTACAATCCAATTGAAAATAAAGATTTTGCAGGTTTGCTCATTTCACACAGCGATAGCAGCTGGTAAGTGTCTCTTGCAATTCATCAGAGGCCTCCCAGACCACCTGCTCTTGGCATCCTGCAAACAGCTGGCTCTGTGTAAGTACCATAAGCTATTATCTTACTCAATAAATAATGAAATAAAGAAAGAAAGCAGGAAAAAAACACGTCTTTGTAAATAACATACATTCATGACATGTTTCGGAGAAGAAGAAAATCAAGTTAAGATCCTTTGCTGGATTTAGCAGTAACATGACAGAAGATGGAGATAAATCAACACCAATGCATAGGGCTCTGTATTTTCTTTCTTTCTTTTTGAAACCTGCTCTATTTCTGAAAAGGCCGTAGGGAGCTTTTATGAAACTTCAGCTAATGTCACCAAATGTCCCACTATTGAGAGGTGACTCGGTCTTTGAAAGACTGCCCCACTTAGGTTTTTTTGAAACGAACTTTTGTCCTCTCTTTCTGATCCCAAGAGTAGATACGAGGTCACTTTCTCCTCCCCAGCGCTCTGCTGCCTGTGAGGCTGCTGCCAGGTCTCCTCTGGGCTGGGGGAAGAGCTGCCAGCTTGTTGGGCAGGAGACAGGCTGGAGCTGAGATTGGAAGGGCCATGGGCTGCCAGAGCTGGAGCACGAAATGCATCCCTGGGACTGGGAAGGAACTTCAGAGGTGAGAAAGAGGAAGATGATGATGGGGGAAACAGTGCCAGAATATTCCCTCTGAAGAAGAATAAAGGTTTTAATAGGAAAGTGTTGCATTTTGGGCACAAAGCCTGTATCTCATAAGGATTTTTATTTTTTAATCCATGAATTCTACGAGGTGTATCTAACAGATTTCTTGCACTGCAAACAAAGGCAATAAATAAAGGCAATCTGTTGCATGAATGATTTATATCAGTAAAATTTACATTTAGAGTTTGATTTATCTTATTTTTTTTAAATGGCCTCCTCTTTTATGATTGCCATAAACTGAGGAGGCAAGAGATGGCAGCTGGAGATCTGACTGCCTGAGTGGCAGAGAAAACTGGGTAGTTTAGTGTCTGCCATGGTTTACAGACACAGAGCCATTCTTTCTCCCACAGAGGAAATCCTTGCTCAGTGGGCTGTCTCATTCCTTTTGATGGCAGTCCTCTTGTAGTAAGGTATTAATCACTGCGAGAAAGGATGCCTGACCCCAGCTCCTGTTATTGCAAGTGAGGACTGGGAGAGGAGTGTTTAAAATCCAGCTTTTAACGTCCTGTAAAAAAAATACTTGCGATGGTTTTCAGAACACCTATTTTCTCCCTCTTGCCTTGCAACCACCATAAGGGATTTGCTGCTGAAACTGAAGACTGAGGTATCATTCCCTCTCTGTAAATCAGATGGAGTGGCTGACTCCAAAAGTGGGGTGGAAGGGAAGGAGCCCTCGTTTGATCCCATCTGTGTCAGGCAGCACAGCTGAGCTGGCACTGGGATGTTCTAGGTTGCTCCTGTCATAGGTCACTGGAGAGTTAATACCTTTCTGACATGGCATGTAGCCAGGAGAGGGGCAAGGCGGGTACTCTGCCACAAAGAGATGTCTCTGATGGACCCTTTAAAATCCTGTGATTGACAGGGCCATGCCATGCAGTTCTAATGATGCATTTAAATGCCCCAGTAAGTCCAGCAAATGTGCATGACATCCCTGCAAGGTTTTCTGTATCATTTCAACCTTCCTGCCCTTTCCAGTCTCTCTCTCCTCTTGTTTCCAGGAGCAGTCAGTTCCAGAGGCCAATTCACATGTAAACATGAGATGCAAGCAAACCTGCCCAGTGCTTACCTGTCCTTTCAGTAGATGCTGGGGACAAACAGCCACAAAGAAAAGTCTTAAGAAAACCCTGGTGCAAACAACATCTCTGATAATGCCTTTCAGGACTGGCTTCCAAGCCTACGACACGGCAGACCATCTCTTTGGACCACGGCTATTCCAGCAGCAGGGCGACCCATTCAGGGAGCATGGCTGGCTGGAGGCCCAGCCTCTGCAGGTGGTGGTTTTCTGATTAAATGGGAGCGAAGGAGCAATGGGCTTTGACAAGCATCGAGCAGTTTGGCTGCTTTGGCTACTTCAATGAATCCCACGAGGTCTCAGGAGAAAAATAGCAGAATGGGTGGCAGCACCTCTGTGGGTGTCAATGGGATCTGAAAAGGGTGGAGAGAAAGATCTAAATTGGTCTCAGATACTGACTGTTTTGTGACTCCTCTCCTGTGGCATTTATATACTTTTGCCTCTAAGGAGATGAATACTGTCCTACTGAACAGTACGTGGTTTCTTGTGCTTGCACTAAACTGGAGCCTGAAGCGAAAGCCCCAGACCTAAATGTTCCTCCGTTCTGCGTATTGGATATTCTTTATGCCCTATATCTTGCAGCTTTTTCTCTTTTTGCCACTAAGCATTTTCTGAAACTTGTGGCTAGAAGCTATAGTTTTTATGATATTTTTAGTACACTGCATGGTTGTTTAAAGTGCACCTTATAAAACTTCAGTCCTCAGCCAGCTCCCTATAAACTGGTTCTGTTTTACATTAACAGGCTTCAAACCTTCCTTGCTGTTCCCCACTCTCCCCTTTTAATAACGAGGCAATCCATAGCAACAATTTCTCTTGCATGTGGTGATGCAGCCTACTCAGAATTCAAGACAGGAGGTTTTTACTTTACTTTATTATTTCACCAAGGCTAAAATCCTCCAGATACTATTTTCATTTTTAAGAGCAGCCTGGGTAAACACTGAAGACGGAATTAAGAATTTTGCTCTTGACAGAAAGAAGCTTGAATAAAATGAACATGGGACATAACATAACCTAGCCAGGAACCCAAAAAAATTAGCTAGAAAAAAAAAAAAGCGCTAGCGATTCATTATGAGCACAGGCTCACTTTGTCATAACTCAGGATCCAAACGTCCTGAAATACATGGGCAGTTCAGATCTCATTTCTGGTCTGGCCTGTGGTCGAACTAGTCTTTCGATATTAATTTTGAAGAGTTTGGCTTTGCAGCCAGCAGCTTGTATTTTTCCATAAAAAACAATGATGGGCAAAGCTCAAAGTGTATGAGCTTTGGTTTACATCTGTCCTTCAACGGCAAGGATATTTCTTTGAGACTTAAGTGAACTACTGCAAGGTCTGCAAAACTGGGTTAGAAACATCACTTTTTTTTCTGATGATATTGACTGCTTCTTTTCCATCAGGACAGAGCTATACAGGTATCCTCTCCTGCATGATACTGACATCTCTAATTAATATATTACAATACTTCTATTGGAGACTGCCTAGAATACCCAGTCAAGGCCAGAGCACCACTGTGGCAGGCACATGGTATATATATATATGTAACAAGAAACTTAATGCTGTGAAAAAATAGCCATCAGTGAATCCCACTCATCACTTTTGCACCAACCTCAGTGGAGCTTCTTTTTTGCTTGGATGGAGGGCACATGCTTGCAAAACTGGAACCTCATTACACTAAGGATACCAGAAAGGAAGTATTTTTACTTTCTCTATCATGGTTATTGTTATTATTTTGTTTCAGTGTTATTTTCACTGAGGGAATGGAGTATCAAGCTGTCACTTGTGGAAGTTCTTCCCAGTCTCTTCTGAATATCATATTCCACTCCAGCACTTCAGCACTTGCTTCTCTTTCTCCAAGCGTCATCACACACAAGGCAACATGTTTTTCAAGCTGCCTGCAACTGCTGTTGAAACTCGCATACTTTAGTTAAAAACTAAAAGTAAATGGAGGATATGGAGTATCAATGGAAGGTAGCACTCAAGCTGATGGTGCAGCACTGTTAATTACACAATACTTTTATTGAGCAATTCAGTGGTAATTCTTACTGCTATTCCTCCTTAATAAGATCCATTGTGCACCATAAAATAGTAACTAGGACACAGTTTGTATTCCACATGCATCTCATATCTCTTTAGCAGGTTCTTCCATATCCATAATCTCATCATTATTACTATTACCCTCAGAAGACAGTTGACTTGCATTAATCAGACACGCTGCCATTCCCTTGCCAGATTTTCTGCAGTTTTATTGTGCTTTTGGACATTTTAATTAACCTGAAAAATTAATTAAAAATCTTACCTTATTAATATCTCCTACCTTCCCCCTACTTGGTAATCTATTATCACTGTGTATCATCACTGACCATTCAATTCCAGAATGGTCATGTAGTGGGAGAGCACACCAGAATGTCCAGGTAATGCTAAAATGATAGGGTGACTCTGAGACATCTTAAAATGCTCATTTTGGTCTTTTACTTAAAGTATACATGACTGTCAGAGAAGTAAAACCAAACTGCTACAGCTCATTAAAGACTATTTCAATTCCTTCCCACTCACAATCCAACTTAAATGGTCAGATCTTTCTTCTGTTCTTGTACAGTTGGTTGGACATTGCCAGAGAATGGACTGAATAAAATGAAGGCAAATTCATTTAAAGATGCCATGACACATCCCTGAAACTTGGTCACCAATCACATTAGTTAGAGTTTTACAATCTTTATGAAAAAAAAACAAAATTAAACAACGAGCTATAGAAATTAATAAGGAGTCCATGGAAATTACTTTTAAAACATATTGTCACGGTTTAAAGCTGGGCTGGCTATTAAACCTGCAGCAGACGCTCTCTGTTAACCCTCCCCCCCCACCCGAAGGGAAAGGGAAAGGGAAAAGGGAGAGAGACTTACGGGTTGGAAAGTTAAAACAGTTTTAATAAACTATAATAATGAAAAAGAGTATAATAATAATATTGGAATAATCAAATATATACAAATATGTATACAAAACCAAGATCGAACTCCCCCGATGTCGGCAACGTCACCACCGGCACTGCAGGGCAGGCTCCGGGAAGGCCCAGGCTGGGCCTAGCGACGGTCGAGAGCTGGATTCAGGGATGCACGGATCGGGATCGGGGGCAGCAGGAAAAACAGTCGGAGTCCTCCTTGGACACCGGCCATAGCAGAAAAGAGCAAGAGAGCGAGACCCTCGTGATCCCCCCGCTTTATACCGAGAATGACGTGTATGGGATGGAATACCCTCGTTGGTCAATTTTGGGTCACCTGCCCTGTCTGCTTCCCCCTGCAGCTGCGACCCCCCTTCGGCTTTTCACTCATAAGCAGTGAGGAATTCAGCAGTGACCTTGGTTTCTCTAAGAAAAAGTACAGCAAGAGCCTTACTGCACAACATCCCTACCGGTGCCTCAGTGATAACTACAAACTTCGAGCGTTATCAGTCCTGGAAGCAGACACTGTCTGCAAAACATGTAGTTAGTTTCAGAAAGTGCAGTTACTTAGAGGAGACTTAGCTGAAAGTAAAAATCACTGAAAGGAAAATCGGCCTGGTTTAGGCCAAACCAGGACACATATGTAGTTTAATAGAGCAAAAAAGCCTTTCTCTTGATATTTTTAAAACAAGTTATAGAACTTGGTAAAAAACAGTTGCCCCAAGATGAAATTCTTTAGTGTGGTTTAAAATTCTCGAGAGGCTGCAATATTTTGTACAAAAAAACACAGTGCTTGGCAGAAAGAGTATTTTCCATGCATTCTTGTCTTTTCTGCTATGCTTCTCTCAATTGCTCAGCACTGTTCCTGTGATTAAAACACGATTGCACTAACATGAGCAGTTCTGCTGGAGCCAGCTAGACTAAGAGCAAAGAAGAGCGCACCATGCCACAAGGGTGCACAGGCTTATCCTCAACATTTCTGTTTGAGGTGCCACCTGCGATCTCACCTCTGTTCTCCAGCTCATGCAAAGTGTGATGCCTGGACTGAAAGATTTGGAAACAAAACAGCAGACTTTTGATTCAGTACACTATTATTTTGGATTGTCTGCTTTTAGTGACCATCCAACAATATGTCAGTGGAGCTGCTACATATTACCTCAGCTTTAAAACTGACTCAGTGCTGTATCTTGGTCTTTTGTTAAGAAGGGCCAAGAGACACCTGGGCCAGTTCCTCAGGTTTCAGGAATGGGAGTCCTCAAGCTGCTGAAGTGATAGACGATCACCCTATTCCCTGGGAAGGAGAGAGACAGCACATGTTACTGTAGTCATCCACATAGGGTTTCTATAGGGAAAATAAAGAAATAAACCCAGGTTCCTATAAAGATAGCTTGTGATGCTGAACTTCTTTTAGAAAGAAATGGGACCTGCTGGAGACCTGGTGAGATTCAAGCTTTACTTTCCTAACAGTAAGGAAAACTTGTCCCATGGTAAAGGCACTTGGCTCATGGCTTAGGAGATGTGAGTTAAATCCCACCTATGGGCATCCTGTGTGTGCAGATAATTTAGACATTGCATGTCTCTGTCCCTCACCTGTAATCAGAGCCATGTAAGCAGCTATAACTAACACTACTGCTCAAAGGAGAGAGCCAACAGCATGGAAAAAGTTAATTGATTATTGATAATTTGAATAAAAAAAAGTTAAATGTTCCCAGCAGATAAAATACAAATATTCAGAGCAAGCACAGCACACTTGCAGCTCCTCCCAAACAGGACAATTACCAGAGCTCTCCATAAAGGAAGATGATCCAAGAAAGAGATACCCAAACTGCCTGTGGTTTTAGTCCTTCCAAGAACAAAGAATTTTTTTTTAATTGGTGTCAGACTTTCATGCGCAAAGACATTCACTCACTTTTCATCTGAGTAAACACCTGGATTACCAGAAGACAAAGGAGTGACCAGTATAGCTTAATTCCTAACAAAAAGCACTTTGAGGTAGTTTAAAGCCACACATCCTATCACAGTCAGGAGAGAAGCTTCTGAATTATTTAGTAACCTCAGGCCTTTCAAAAGGAGAAGAAACTCATTGCCCGGTTCCATGGGACTTAGATGAAGTTGTGTGCGTAGGAGTATTAGATATTTATTCACCATGGACTTTGATAAATAACTTATCGGTTCAACTGCGACTAACAAGATCGCTGAATGGTGAAATCTCTGCAGTAAGCAAATAGGAATGTTTCCTCTGTTGACTGCACAGGTGAGGTCTCAAACTCATCAAAAGATATTCAGGCTGCATTTTGTAAAAATCAGCCATGTAGCCAGAAAGCTTCATGGCAGTGAACAAAAGTATTCTGCTGCATGGTTATCATTATGGACCCAGTCTTACCTGGCGTACAGTAAATTCGGAGGTTTGTTAATACAAGCCTGGACTACTGGATCAGAGGGGCCCTCTGCCCAGTACTGCAATGATTTTCACACAGAGGTGTCAGAGAGATGAGGAAAGTGTCTTGTTCTTGCAGTGAACAAGCAAAAAGCGTACGAATCCTTCTGCTCAAAACCCAAACAGAGCACTTTCAGCCGTGTGTACAGAAGGGAAGGGAGTTCTCCACTAACGCTGCTAAATGTACAGAGGCAGAATTTATGCGCATTCCTAAATAGTGTATCTTTCTCATTCTTTTTAAATAGATGGCCCAGAGGCTTTCTTTAAACCCCCTGTCCCGCTTTTCTTTTGAACCAACCCCGTTTATACTCTTGCAGTTGCATGTGCACATTGTCAAGCAATAGTGACATCAAGTGATCTAGCTTAGCTGATCGCTAGCATTTTTGTTTCCCCGCCCATCCCAAGGGCAGATATCGATCGTCATCAATCCTGTGTGTAAACAAATCCGAAATAAATCCAGTATCAGACATTTATCCTGTTGAGGGTATTGCTCATCAGCTTGATTTAAGTTACGTTTATATGTGAGTATAGTATGATTTACAAGAGACCTTCCAACTTTTCACTCTATGGTAGTTTAAAAGTTCTCTATCAGAAATATACCTGTATAATCCTGACAGTAAGGAGATTAAGAGCCACCTTCTCCCATGCGATCTATAGCACAGGTAGACCAATGCAGCAGGAATGAGTATTATTTATTGTTTGTATTTCTTGAGTGCCTATTATCCACCAGCAGAGATCAGGGCTGTTGTGCTAGACACTGCAAACACATGAGAAAAAATGTTACCAGCACCAAGAGACCTTGTAGTCTCCCCGATGAGAAATGAAAAAGGCAAAAGCAGCCAGCAGATCGGAGAGCACAAGACTATGAAGAGACAAAAGCAACATAGCAATGTAGTCCTGCCCCACCAGCTTCCTAAGTACCAAGAAGGAGGCATAAAACCCTCTTTTAGGGCTACACAAGCCCTAAAAATATGGAGGCAATTGTGATGGCAAAAACCACCACTGTTGGCTGAAGGTATCTGGTGATGGAACGAACTGCCAGAAGAGATCAAATCAATCCAAGGTCTAACCATCGCTTGGGACCACAGCCAAACCTTCTCCTTTTCACTAGTGATACCTGCAATGGCAGGTCCACCTCTGCTGCAAAAACAACAGCTAAAAATGTTTAGCCTTTCCCTCAAACATACCAGCTCTTTGAAGATTTCAGAGATGTGCTAGCTGATAAGCACAAACTATTTTTAAGATATTTTCAGCACATCCATAGTGATATATTCAATTTGTTATTTCCTGTGAGCAATAAGTCAGGTGATATATTTGGATGGCCACAAATGCTACTTCAGTAAACTCTCCCTGAATTCTGATTTTTCTGGGCCAAACGGTTAAATTCATAAAGGTATCCATTCCTCAGAAGTACTCTGAGCAGCATCAGACAGTAGGGCATGGAAAATTAGTTGCTTAGCAGACAGCAACTCCATCACACACATTTTCATCTAAATCACAGACTTCATGAGCCTTAGCAGCTTTAACACATGCTTTCAGTCCCTTTGGAGAGAGGACTTAGCACAGCATATGAGGAGGGTGAGCATACGCTAGTGCATGAACTGAAGATGTCAATACAGAAAAATAAGAATAGATGCTTTTGAAAGGAGAATGTTTTCCTCCACACTCCTTCATCAGTGACCGTGATGGTGTATATGATGTATACTTACCACCTTTTCAGAGGTACCTTTGGGTGTCAGCAGCAGTGGGCATGGCTGCAAAGAAAATGGGGGAGGTGATATCATGAGCATACTACCTTTAACCTAGTAGTGGCAAGTGTGGCAAGCAATCTTACGATCATGGAAGACACAAGAGAACACACCTAAAAAGGGTGAATAAAGGTGGTAAGAAGAAGAAGGGTGCATGATCAGTGATGCTTTTACCTTCCACATTAAAGATGGTGGTCACAGCCTCAGTTCAAGGGGGACGGGGAGCTGCTGGAGAGAGTCCAGCGCAGAGCCACGAAGATGATTAAGGGGGTGGAACATCTCCCTTATGAGGAGAGGCTGAGGGAGCTGGGTCTCTTTAGCTTGGAGAGGAGGAGACTGAGGGGTGACCTCATTAATGTTTATAAATATGCAAAGGGCAAGTGTCATGAGGATGGAGCCAGGCTCTTCTCAGTGACATCCATTGACAGGACAAGGGGCAACGGGTGCAAGTTGGAACACAGGAGGTTCCACATAAATATAAGGAGAAACTTCTTTACAGTGAGGGTAACTGAACACTGGCACAGGCTGCCCAGAGGGGTTGTGGAGTCTCCTTCTCTGGAGACATTCAAAACCCACCTGGACGCGTTCCTGTGTGACGTGATCCAGGTAATCCTGCTTCGGCAGGGGATTGGACTAGATGATCTTTCGAGGTCCCTTCCAATCCCTAACATTCTGTGATTCTGTGATTCTGTGACTGCACAGTCTTTCTAGTCTGGCTGCGGCTGTCCAACCTCCAAGCCTGTCACCGGGCACATACCTGAGTCCCTGGTTGCCAGTGGGTGTTGAAGCCTGTGCAGTGCACCTTCAGGGGTAGTGATAGTCATCCTGGTTAACTGGCACCTGGCACTGATTCCTCTTCTCATGCTAAAAGCACACCTTCAGTTTGCTGTGAAGGTACATCCATGGCACCACTTGGTTCCTCTACATCACTACTGCAATATAAGTGAGCCGGATTTCCTGCTGGAGTAAAGCGTAAGGGGCTGGGTTGACCATGATCTTGACCCATGTTTCTTTCCTGTTTCCTAACGTTTAAATAGCCAGATTCCCATTTCTTTCCCCTTATATTGAGAAGTTAGCTGTTTTACATACAGTGGCTACTGGTAGAGCCCTCGTATGGGTTCCCAAGGCCCCAAGTCCAGCTGAGCAAAACAGTAGTGTCTCATGGTACACAGCAACATGCTGCACACCCAGAGTGACCTGTATGGCACATGCACAGCAAACACAGTGCCACAGCAGGGGGAAAAGAGGCCTTTGGAGCTGGGAGGCCCAGATTACAGGCACCACTGCCCCATGCTGTAAGACAGCCCTGGTTATTGCTGAGTACAGGTGCAAGTGAGAGAACATGTTCCTTGTTATTAGCTATTCAGCATGTGTGCTCCAACATTCATTAGTCTCCTGTTTAACTAGAGTTATTCAAGTAAGGAGCAGAGACAATACCATATGACTTATGTGAACACTCACACACCGTGAATAATGAATAGGGAATAGCCAAAGTGAACCTCTCACTGGACTGGAAATGCTTTGTCCAAGCTGTTTCACAAATACTTAGGAATAATATTTCCATTGACAGAAATGGGATCTTGTTGAGGAATAACTGATGCACACACAGAAAAAAAGGAAAAACAAATACCACACCCCGCCACATCCCCCCAGTTGACTGAATTTACTCACAGTGAATAATCTCAGTAGGCTCTACTTCTCTGCAACTATGGGAATCCTTCCTTGGATCAACAAGAGGGGGAAATATAGCTTTCTATATCTACACACCATCCTTTTTTTTGTTGCTGTTACGGCTTTTTGTAGTTTTCTGGACAGTAGTAGTACTGAAATAATTTCCTCTGACAGCAGACTGTTAAGTGGAGGCACAGCGGAAAAGTAGGACAACATTGCAGCCATGCAGGGGCTCATTCACCCTTTCAGGTTTCAAGGGGAGGGATGTTCCTTCCAGTAACAAGTTGCCCGAATAGGATGCGGGGACTATGCAAAATGAATGGAGATGCCTGGGCACAGACTCACTCCGTCATTCGGATCTGTCAGGGGATGACATTTACTCCAGCTTTCTCATGTTGGGTTGTCATGTTGTGTTGAATTCAGTACTCAGCCCAGAAATGAGAGGTGGCAGGATCAGAATGGTGAGACAGCTAACAACGAAGATTACATGAGCTGGAAATAATCTCTTACAAAGCAAAGAAATAAAACTAAAGCTAGCTATATCTCCTGGTTACTATACTATAACAGGTAGGCTAGGCAGATATGCATGGGCTATGCATGAATGCATTGGATAGCAGCTTGAAAACTGCTCCAAACGGCTTAGGGGAGCTGCTGAGGAGAAACTAATGTATAAGACCTTCAAGGCAATCAAAACCCTAACAGTCTGAAATGGTTGCATCTTCTGCATTGTGCTCTTCCACAAAGTGCTGTGAGCCTTGAATTAAATAACAGAGACGCAAGCTGAAAGTGAGGAGCTGTAGCCACAGCTTGATCCTAACGTAAAGCTTACCTCACCTCACTAGAAGGATCCAGGATAGTGTTATAAGCCAAATTTTCACATCCTCTGCACTCTGGCATAGCGCATAGCACCATCCTTGGAAAATATAAGACCTACCAGAAATAGAAATATATAGACCCAGGATATCGAAAAAAAATTGCCCTTTGCAATCAGGATCAACTTTTGTTCTTAACACACCTCTTTGGTCCATTTTGTTTCACATATTGTTCTGTTTTGTTTTTTGCACAGGAGCCATGGGTAGTGCTGCAAATAGAGGGGAAAATCCCAGGGCTGTATTAAAAAAATTCCAGATGTAAAGCAAAATGGATTAACACACTTTTCTACAAAGTGGTAAAATGAAAACACATCTGATGGACTTCCACACAGTTTGCCTCAGGCAAAGAGCATTCCATTAAAATAAAAATACATTTGGTTAGAGCAAATTAAATGTTCCCAAGGAGGAATAGCTTGAGGTCAAAGGTGAAGTCACTTTACTTGCACACGTGTTTTCAATCTGTTTGACCTCTGTGATCAGCAAAGCTCAGATGTGCAAAGGGGAAGAAACTTGAAAGAGATTGGGAAGAATAAAAAAATAAAATACAAAGAAATGCATAAAAAATCTGCATAACATAGCTGTAAACTCCCTGTACTGAAAGAGGAAAAGTGAGAAGTTTTTTCTGTGATCCTTCTCTGGGTGATAAAAGACCTGGAAGATCTTGACCATATTGTAGAATAATGTTCTCATCAGCTGGGACAGAAAGAATCACTCTTAAGCTGTTGTGGCAGGGATTTGTATGGCTGATGGTGAGCACACCTGAAAAGACTCAAGGGAAGTGGATCAAAAAGAAGAAAAAGAGCAAGTGAAAGACTTTCTGCTGAACCAGTGTCCCGTTTCACACACACTCCCTGCTGAATGTGCTCCGGCTGCTCTCTTGCAGGCAGGCTTTGGGGGCAGGTTAGTGCCCAAGAAACCAGGGAGCTGGAGCAACCAGGCAGAGGACAGCACCCTGCCAGCGTGCCAGGTGACAGCTTCCAACGCAACCTTCACTGTGGCTTAAATCCATGAGGGATAAGCAGTGCGTGCCCTGCCTCCTTTATGAGACTAACCTAACCTAGGGTCCTATTCCTGCACCCCGGAGAGATCCAGCAGGCGGGGGAAACAGGGTGAGCAGGGGCAGGGAAAATGGGGTTGTGTGTTTTGCCTCTCAGCTGCCTCCCTTCCTCTCCTCTCTAACAGATACCATGAGTCAAGGTCTTCTTCAGCATGACATGAATGTTTCAAACCTGGGCTCAAATATGTGCAAAGAAAAGCAAAAAAAAAACAAATCTCAGCTGAAGGCTCTTGTGGAGCTTGCTCACTTCAGCAAATATAGTCTAGAATGCTACAAACTACAGACCTTTTTATTGCCAGCCATGGGTTTATGATGCCTGCTAACACTGCACATTCGCTGCCCTGGCAGCCGGCGTTAGACTGGCTTCCCCCTGCGGCTGGTGCTTGAAAGAGGAGCCTCTCAGCAGTGGCTCTTCCTTGCAGCCAAGCCTTAATCAGGTCAACAAGAATGGATTTTGCTTCACACTCCCAACGAAAGGCTATCACATGAGCAGACCAGAAGTTCACAGATCCTTTGGACAAACTAGACTTACCCAGGAGCCACGTTTGGTCAGATTACTATTTTGAAGCCACTCAGTTTAGCTATTCGGTATTTCACAACTCAACCGTTTGCTATGGGTTAGCAAACCCATTGGCCCCTCTCCATCTATGACACCTATGTTATTGCCTGCGTCACTGCAGGAAAAAAAAGAAAGGTGCTTTACATCTTTCCCAGGTTATTACTGCAGATTTATCCACATACAGCCCTGCAGCTGCAGGTTGCATCCCTCGTGGCTCACTACCCACCCACACGCTAGCAGGCACCAGTGCAACTAGTGCATCTGCTGTGCAGAGCTCTGGACTCAGCTGGGGGCTCAGGGTTCATCTGTGAACCTGTCTGGTCTCGGAAGATTTGAGTGGCATTTCCATTGGGACTTTCAGCACTCTTTTGTCTTCTCAGCTGCTTCAGAGCAGCAGGTAACCACAAATAATACATTTTTCAGAAGGGGAGTGTGTCTGCATGTCTACTAACTCCTGATCAAGAAAAGCAGCTCTGCCTTTGTCATGAAACCATGTTCTCACTGGTCCTGAAATCCCAAAGCCGGCACCTAAGCCAGCATGAATGAGAGGGGCTGAATCAATTTCTATTACATGATATGGGTTAAAATCAGCTGAAAATCTGGGAGGCAGTCTTCAGAAAGTGCAGAACCATCTAACATGGGCTTCAGCTGCAAATCTACCCCAAGCTTCCGACCATAACTCACCCCGCTTTGAGTCACTCCCAAACCTCACACTCCTGAGCTTTGGTATAGAGGGGATCCCTAAATCAGGCTTGAATCATCTGCAAGATCAATGCTATTTATGCCTTACCTGACAGCAGCAGCACATCCAAAAGGGGTTTGCTCCACCTCTCTTGGAGCAGCCTGGATCTGTGAGGTCGGCTTTTTTATTAACAGGTAAGTCTGTGCCATGTGAGGAACAGCAGAATTTACACTTGCCATCTGCAAAATGAATTACATGTTCCAGGCATCTGTGGCTTCATAAATTATAACGGAGTGTCAACAGTGTACCTGGGAGGAGATTTTCGACAACAGGAGCAAAGAAACTGCCAGTGCGCTGAGGGGATGTGCAGGCAGAAATGCTGGGAGGGCATTTGGCCGCTACCCGCTTCGGCTTGCCGAGCTCTTCCCTCCTGCGTGCCCATCCGCCAGCAGATTTGCATCATCCTCACCGAGAGTGCACGCTTTTATCAGCCTTTTACATGCTCGGCTCCTCTCTGTAATTAGGTGTGGTGATGAGGCTCTGCTCGGCATTCCTCTGTGGTCCCCCCTGAGCACCGCTGGTGAGGGGTCCTTGGGGGAGAGGGGGACAGGCAGGGGGGCCGGGAAGGGACTGGGGTTTTGCATACGAGATTAAGGACTGAAGATCCCGTTCATTTCCCTTTTATCTGTCTGTGTGCTGCAGCGCTGAAGCCTCTGCTTTCCCTGTGTTATATGCAGCGTGCAGAGTGACTCATCTGCAAGCGCAAATTACCTTGCTAAAGTATTCTTAGGAGAAATAATTAGCCACAAGCACCTCGTCTCCAGCCTCCTGTATGTGCCTCTGGGGACTGGGGCACTTGACATAAATCATTTAGTCCCGAGCCCTAGCACACACCTTTCCCAAAGGACTCCGTAATTGGCAAAGTAGTTGCCAGCCGGGTTTAAAGTGATTTGAAATTGTTTTCCATACAGCCTTGCTGATAGCAAAAGGTTTCCCCCTTTCCTTAAGCATGAGTTACAGTAACATGATTGAATGTAACCCGTTATTCAGTTCAAGCTGTGATTCTGATACGGTATAGACAATATAAATTCCCCAGAGCTCTGTCAGGCCACCTCAATGGTCCATTTAAGTCCAATTCAATTAGGCTCACTATAGTTCTTAGGATTTCTTAGGTATGTTTGCAGCAGCCTTGGGGTTTGAATGTGAGAACAGTATTCATCTAGGAGTTTTAAATTAGGTCTCAGGTGTCATCATTCTAAATGAATTATTACAGTGGTGTGTTCATGCCATTACAGGTAAGGTTATGTTAGTATCTCCACTCAGCCATATTAATGCACCAAGGGCTGGAGCTTGGTATGTAAGGTCCTTGCCTTACAGTGACTTTTTTAACCCACTTTTCAAAATAATCGGGCTGCCGGGCACCGAGCTGTATTTAAAATGTATGTAAATAAGTTGTTTACTTTCAGGTTCTGACTGATTGTCAGCGATGTGGTTTAGGAGATGCTGTTACGCCCGTAGCACTGCCAGAACACTCCCCTCCACAGAGAGTCAGGGGGAAAGGGTCCCTGCCCTGCCTGGCTCACTGTCACTGCCCATGGCAAATAGGTGGGCACTGTAGAAGGGAATGCTGGGACGGGCAAAGTAATGGGGAAAGGAGTGTGAGCTGCTGCCTTGCTCATGCCTTCCTTTCAGTCACTGGATTTTGGAGTCCTGGTTTTACTTTATTTCCCTAGCCACAGCTGGTGGGGAGGGAAACATAAAGATGACACTTTATTTTGCTTTTTGCAGCTTTTCTCCATTTGTGTCTGACTTGGATCTCTTTCCAGTATTTAACACTCCACTCAGCATTTTCAGGAATGAGCGTGGTGACGGGAGGGAAGCACTTCAGCAGCCCAAATGACCCCTCTGTATGTTGCATCTGCAGAAGGACACCAACTGGTTCCTCTAACAAGGCAATGCAAATGCCAGGTAAAAGCGGAGAAGATGTTCAGTTTTTGGCAGGTAACTTTGGAAGCCTGATATTTGGGTTGATTCCTGAGATCAGTAGTTAAAGGATAAAGATAACATGTCTTTATTGGCCTACATGGCGAAATTATTTTCATTATTTTACTCTGGTCCCCTCTAGTGGCTCCAACAGAAAGTGAGACCCCCTTGGTCTGCCACTGTATTAACAGGAAAAGTCACAGTCCTGCTAGGACTAAATAGAGAAGGGGAGGGGACGTTTCACAGGTGGGGAGCTGAGGAACAAAACAATCGGGTGGCCTTTACGTAATTTTACACGGGCTGTCAGGTCTCCTGGATCCAAGCCTCCTGAGACCCATGTCATAATTTCTAGAAGGGTATCCTACCCCTCATAGCCCTTTTCCTATTGCTTTTATCCTAGAAATTTCACTTAGCTTCTCTCCATTCAGATTTGCTATGTCTGTCCTACCCCTATGCTCCTGGGAGAAACATGCCAATATTTTTCCTGTGTTATGTAGGGGAATAGTCAGAAGAAAAGACTCCAAATCTCTTTCCTCCACTCTCTGTCATATCTTTGCTAGGGCAGACTGTAGCCCTAAGATCCTTCCAAGATCAAATAAATGCCTCCAGGAAGAAAAGATCAAAGGAGAAAAAAATCTTAAGAAGTCACTAGTCTGGGTATTTCCTCGTATTAGAGTGGCCCATCATGATTCAAGCAGTCTCCTGGGTTACAAAAATTAAGGAGCAAAGCATGCTTCTCTGGGGACAGAGGGACCCAGGTGAGGGAGAGCATCAGTAGGGCACATCCACACAGACAGGAGGAGACCTCGTGCACTCACTTTTCCCTTCTCCCAGCCATCTAGAAAAGAGTCAGACCCTACCCACGGGTCAGGTAGCAACATTAGTATCGCTTATTTCCAAGATTCACAACAAGTATTGTGAGCAGCAGGGCGCTAGCATGATGGGCTCAGTGAGCCGCACACTTCTAGGCACGTCGCTGCCTCTTCTGCCTGCCACAGCCAGGGTCCCGTTCTGGCTGAGCACAGAGACATGGGGTCCGGGAAGGTCACAGTTCCTCCAAAGGCATTCAGGAGACACGCTGAGGAATGGCTCAGTTGTTTCTAGACGTGAGCTGGGTTATCCTGACTGCCTCATTATCCCATGGGACCTTTTCTGTGGGATTAACACTAACTGGGGGATGCCTGCACTGTACACAGATTACCACTTAACCAAACATGTTAGGTCACCTGCTAGGTGCTGGATGTTTTCCAGCCTTTCTTCAGTATCTGTTTCTAGTAATGGAATTTCAGCAATTCATTTTATTTTAGCTGGCTTCATTTTTTCAATCTTAAGTTTTGTTTCCTCACTCTTCCATGGCATCTTCCTCACTCCTTTTAATACTGCTACTATTATTAAAGTACAATCCAGGTCACTTTAGGGTATCACTCATGGGACTGACCCTTGTTTGTAGAAACCCAAGGGAATTAGATCCAAATGACTTAAAGTTAGTCACATATGTAGCTGTCTTATTGGGTCAAGACTCCACCGAAAGGGAACACGTTAAAAGAAAAAATTAATATCTCCTGAGGAGCAATGTTGCTTTGCAACATTTTACGTTGTTCACCAGAACGGTTTTTCTTCAGGTACTGGAAAAGCCTATGCCTTTCTGAAGTTTTATTTAAGTAATTAATTTGTACAGATGTATTTTGTTACCATTTAACTATCACTTTTTGCTAGAAACACTTTTGGAAGTTTTGCATCAACTGGACAATAAAGATTTAGTAGGAAAACAACAGGTGCCCACTTTATGCCTTAAGAAAGGCAGGACATTTCTCATGAGAAGACAAGTCTTGACATCTCTACAGAGTTAATCTAGAGCCAGACTGGCAACTGGGAGCAAAAAACCTTCCCTAAAGCACAAATGCACGATAGCTCTGTATTGGACTCTCAGATCTAGAAACTGATCCTCATCCATAAGGGGCTTGTGTTTTGCACAAGTATTGGGGAGGAAGGAAAGAGAAGAAAAACTACTTCTCTGTTGTCTCTCTGCTTCTCCAGCCCTACAGCGTGCTGGGGCCTAACCTGTTCCTACATGAAGCAGGGGTATTCACAGGTTTGCCTAATGTTGTACTGGCTGCGATAGTCCTCTCTGGACAGACCCACTGGTCCAGGCTCACTGGTGTTTGTCGGCTGTTGTCTGCACTGGGAGCACCCAAGGGCACATCCCAGCTCCCTAACTGGGCAGCTCAGTTGCACCCCAGCCACTCACCCGGGCGAGACCAGCCACACACTACTTCCCACAGGCCTTGCTTGTCCTGGGAAGCGAGCGCAAGCTGGGGGTGACGTGCTCTTCCTGGCCCCCTTCCTGGCACCCTGCAGCTCAGCCCCCATGCTCCCTGGTCCGTGGGATGCAGCCCGGGCCAGACTCCCACTGCCCTCAGACCTCTGCATGCAGTGAGAAGGGATTAAGTGAGTGGCCATAGGAAATATCAGAGGCACCCTAAAGCTGCTGCTGGGGGATCCTGCCCGCTGCCTTGCCTGGACTGGCTGAAAAGAAGCTTCGTTTGGGCCAGAGATTTGTTGCCTTATTTCTTCACTCTGTGTCTATTGCATTTTTGTGTGCCAGGCAGCTGAGAATCCTCTGAACCGGTCCTCAGCCCAAACCTCTCACTCCAGGGAAGGTCTTTCTGTTCTGTATCTCGGCTAATTTCATCATGGGTTCCTTCCAGCGTCCATAAGGAACAGACTATCACAAGCGACACACAGCACAGGCAGGGCACAGCCTCGGAGCTCGCAAACTATGGCACCCACAGCATCCATACCCCACACCCACAGCATCCATACGGACCCTTTGCGTGAGACGGGAATGCTCGGAGCCACTTAAAGCAGCAGATCTCGTAGAGGGTGTGAAAAATCTGTGCTCTGTCACCCATTTGCCACCATATCCATCTCCTCCATCAGTGGCTGCTGGGGGGTTTCTGTGGGACAACAGTGACATCCAGTGGCTGCCAAGCTGTGTAATTCCTGCTGTAGGCATTACTCGTGAGCATACAAATGCTTTTGCTTTGCCTTCGTTACGTTAAAAAAATAAAAATTATGTGCAAAGTACTGCCAGGCTGGTGAGGCAGCAGCCTTATGGGAAAAGCAGGTCTGGCTTTTCAGCAGCAAACCTGCATGCTCCTAAAGACAGGCGAAAAGGAAGAGTCGCCGTTCAGCCAGGGAGGCTTGGAATCAAAAACTGTGTAAAAAAAGCTGACTGAAATATTTCGGTGAGCGGGGAGAGGGTCTTTCTGGAAGGGGAAAGTAAATGTGCGCTTGCAGCCCAGAAGGCCAACAATTTCCTGAGATGCAGCAAAAGCAGCGTGGACAGCAGGCCGATGGAGGGGATTCTGCCCCTCTGCTCTGCTCTCGTGAGACCCCACCTGGAGTGCTGCATTCAGCTCTGGGGCCCCCAACATAAGAAGGACATGGAGCTGTTGGAGCGAGTCCAGAGGAGGGACACCAAGACGATCAGAGGGCTGGAGCACCTCTCCTATGAAGACAGGCTGAGAGAGTTGGGGCTGTTCAGCCTGGAGAAGAGAAGGCTCCAGGGACACCTTATAGCAGCCTTCCAGTACCTGAAGGGGGCCTATAGGAAAGCAGGAGAGGAACTTTTTACAAGAGCAAGTAGTGACAGGACGAGGGGTAATGGTTTTAAACTGAAAGAGGGTAGATTTAGATTAGATATTAGGAAGAAATTCTTTCCTGTGAGGGTGGTGAGACACTGGAACAGGTTGCCCAGAGAAGCTGTGGATGCCCCCTCCCCAGCAGTGTTCAAGTCCAGGTTGGATGGGGCTTTGAGCAAGCTGGTCTAGTGGAAAGGTGTCCCTGCCCATGGCAGGGTGGTTGGAACTAGATGATCTTTAAGGTCCCTTCCAACCCAGACCATTCTATGATTCTATGATTCTATGACATCCATGCCTCTGGCCACTACCCCCAAAATCAAAAAAAGTGATGGGGTGTAGCTCCACATTAGTGAAATTGGCTTGGAGTTATTTTTCCTTCTCATTGTTTCAAAATTTAGGACTGTGGCTGTAAATTTTCCAGCCACAGTCAAGGGACTTTAAAAAATAAATTCTGTGATTCTCCTGATATCTGCCCATTGCTGGAACCTTGGCTCCAAAATAGTGAGTACTGTAAAACAGGTAAAATTAAAGGGTCAGTGATGCTGCAACCTCTCTGACCTTTTTTCCCCCACAGTCCAGCTTTAGTGTAAATGATGACAAGAGCTACCCTTACAAAACTGACCCGAGGCTAAGCCTACGCTGGAAACCTCTACCGGTGGAACCACATTGGTTTAAGCAGTGTCATTTTTATTCCTGTTTTTTATTCCTGGTAAATCCCTAGAGCAGGATTAGCTGTACCAGCAAAAGCTCCTGTGAAGGAGTGATGGAAGGCAAGCTAACAGGCAGCACTCTCCCCTCACTAGTGGTGCCTGGGGCAGCCCCAGCTCAGCCTCAGTGTCCTTTCCTCCTCACCCTTCTCCCTCTGAACCACAGCCCACTGCCCGTGAGCTGTGCGTGTGCTGGAGGGCTCTGCGGCTGCGCCAGCTCAGCACTCGTGCCGCAAAGCAGCCCTTCATCATCACCTTTGCCTGTAAGATCCCTTATACAACTACATCCCAGTATTTCCAAGAATGTGAATTTACTGACAATAGTACTGTTTGCAAGCGCTTCAAGGCAATTTATCACAAGTCCTGCACCAATCTTTACTCTCATAAGATCTCTCATAGTAAAAATACTCATCAGGTGGAAAAACACCATCATAAAGGAGGCAGAAGGGCTCCATGCATCTGAGTCATTGCTTGTGCATTAAAGATCAAGGACTGGAGTAACTACAAGAGAAACCACTTCCCAATGTCATCATCCTTGGCTGCACTGTAGATATCATAGATCCAGCATTTAAGTAAGTTACATGGGTGCTGAGAGAGGATTCCATGACCCATGAATGTTGAGAAGTGGCTTTTTGGTTCCTGAGAGGAAAGAAAAACAAATAATTAAGGTAACTAGTAGCTTTATTTCTAGCTTTCCCAGTAGGTCCAGGAATGTTCAGGACTGTCAGTGAATTGGAAGAAAATCAATAACTAATTGAGAAATAAACATTCACTGTTACAGGTCATCCCCTGCAACCTCAAGCCACGAGAGGGGAGCCCTGTTCTTGTAAGACCTCTGTCCCTGGAGCTGGTTGAAGACACTGGCAGAACGTTAGTGTGGCCACCTCCTCCCACCACATGGTAGATCTGAGGGAAGTCCCCTTGGGGCCTCCTGCTAGAGCAGGAGATTGCGATCTCACTCCAAATCATTGCTTGCTTCTCTCATTTGTGTGCCACTCACAACAGTGCCTGGGACGTCCCCCTTGTCCCAGCCTTGCTCCAGCCCTGTTCATGCCTCCTAAGAATCACTTTCTTTCTAGAAATCCTGGAGGTGGGTTCCACACTAGCAGTGAACATTTTGGGGATGCCAGGGGACACCTGAGCAGAGCTGGAGCTATCCTGGATAAGATGGCACCAGCAGGTGACTGATGGCACAGGAGAGCCCGCACAGGTGCCACTTCTAGAGGCACGTCTGTGGGTGCACACCCAGGACAAGAAAAAGTCCCCTTTCCTGGGATGCACCCTATTGATCCCATGATGATAAAATGGCTTTTTACCCACTGCTGCTTTTGTAGTTACTGTTGCTGGTTGCCCTGGCAAGCAGGCAGAGGGATATGCTCCCTGTCCTCATCAGGGAGCTACTCCCATCACAGGGCATCCGTGACTACTCCATGGGTGGAGGCCGAGGAGGAGGAGGATGGACTCTGCTTTCCCACCCCTCACTCAGCAGCTGCAGTGAAAGATGGGATGACCCAGCCTGTAAGAAAAACCTTCTCACCCAAGTTGCTTGTTTAACGACATTGGCTACTGTTGCCGTCTTCCCTCCCCAAGCCTAACAGGGAAAAACCCATGGGAAACCAGCTGCTGCTAGGTGCACAGCAGCTCCAGTGAGGGGCCCAGGTTAGTAACAGCGATGGTAATGTGCCAGGACTCCTGGAGACAGGGTATGGCTGTCAGCGCAATAGGCGGGCTCCAAAATTACACCGGCGCCTCATTAACCTGGAGAGGCAGCTCTTGCGCAGCGGAGGAGGCAGTGATGGCCAAGGAGGGGGAGGCCAGACTACTGCTTGAATGTCAAAGCGCAGGCAATAATTGACAGCTCCATGCTGGCAGAAAGCAGCGAAGGAGAAATCTGTAGACTTGTCCTCCCAACATGAGGAAAGAGCCGCGTTGTTCTCTAACAACCTCACTTCAGCATCGCCTTCCTTTTCATGTGTGTAACAGCTACCAGCAGCAGCAGCATCTCCTGTCAATCGCTGACAAAGGATCCCACCTGGCACTGTGCAGATGCTGCCTCACGAACAACAGGCCACCAGGAGAGAGGTGTTGAGTGTTGGAAGATTTATAGGAATCAAACTCTTCTTTGTAAGAGAGAAGAGATGTGAGTGGCAAGAACAAAAAGGATGGGAATAGAAAAAAAGATGGGGAGGAAAACCTGCCGTGAGGAAGTACAATAAGGGGAAAAAACTACAGGAAAGAAGACGGTGGCTCAGCCAGGCTGGTGTGGTGAATTGTAGTGCTCTGCTGGGCTTGGTTCCCACCCCCCCATTTAGTCCTGCACTGATGCTGCTTATTATCTCTGGGGACCAGAAGTGAGTCTGTGATGGGATTCCACTGAAACACTAGCAAAGTCCATTGCTTGTTGCTCTTTGCCATCACAATCCTACTGACTCCTGGTATATTTAGCCCAGCAGTCCTTCACAAGCTCATGATATCCCACTGGGGTTTGAGTGAGGAACTTGAAATTTTGCTTATGTATGCAATAACTTGCAATTCTTAAATGTGTCCGTATTCAACTTGGTCTGGCACCACGACGATGTTACAGCAGTTCTGTCCTCTCCCTAACTCCCTGCAGCCAGCAAAAACCTGCAAATCTGCTGGCTTCTGCCTTGTTTTGTCTTTCACTTTTAAACTGTGTCAGGATCTTCAGTCACGAATACTGCCTTCTAGATGGAGGTCTGAATTTCCACAGATAGCTCCTACAACTCATAAAACTTCCCAATAGTTGTCCTATCCCTTCCTCCAGCAGGGCCCAGTGGGTAAGAGGAAAGACCTAGCACTCAGTAGCATTTTACCCGGATACTTCTCCATTCTTTCTTCTCATCAATTCAATTTTCAAAGATGCTGAGGGCTTTTCCTCCCCTCTGAACTTCAGTAAGTGTTATCGTTGGGTACTCACTGCATCTATGACCACAGACACAGCTCTACAATATGTCTTCATTTTTCCCTAACATTCTGTGATTCACCTTTTTGTTTTGTGGAGGCACAGCCCCTCTTGCTCACCTGTCAGACTGAGTCATCTGACATTACATTTGCACTTTCCCAGAGGCCAGCAGGCTTCAGCTACTAAGCCATCATCATCTAGCCTCCCCCTGTGGGCATAATATGCTAATTTATACCCACAATCAAGCATCTGTGATACCATTTGTGCTGCAGATACTGTGGAGGGAATTGATGGTTATTCAGATCTTGTGTTAACTGAGGAAAAACTGATTTATTTCCCCACTGAGTGGAGCAGTTACTAAAACCAGTGTGGATGAACTCTCCTTTTTCAATGTGCCTTGGCTTCATGCTAATAGTTTGGAGTCTAGGTGACTCATTCTTTGGAGAAACTTTGCTCTCTGAATTATTCACTTATTCAGCCTACTAAGCCAGATAATAGGAGATGGCAGAACCTTTCCTCATCTCTCAGAGGGTATATTAATATCTTTTAAACATTCATACTCTGCCCAAATATATATATTTCAAGACTTGTTTGTGCCTGTGTTCTTTTTCTTTAGTCGGTTTGATACTCTTTTCTTCTAACTTTGCTTGTATCACTGAGGTTTGGCTGGGAATAGAGCCATGCTACCATGGAAAGACAGACTGGTTTCCTTTTTTACACAGACGTCTTATGTGTAAGGATGCTCAGTATTTATTCCCTGTGATGGGGAAAATCCTAACACCACCATCCTCTTTCCTGCCCTATAGACATTGTCTGTATCCAAAGATACAGTCACTTCAAATTTATTTTAAAACATAGACATCTCTATCCATCTATATGATTGAATACTTCATCATCATTTACATAGATTATGGCAGCTTTTCTCTGAGGTAATATCCAAGATACACATTACTTCTTGTGTCTATTCAAAACAGATTTCATGACACCTTTGTAGCTGTCTGCCCTTTTCCTTATGCTGATCCCCATTTCAAGTTCACCTGCTGCCTTAAAGTCCTTTGCTGCACCAGGATCAAGCTTCCTAAAGTGCAGACCCCCTCTGCCTGCCCTCCTCTTCCCAAGGGCCCCGCTCCTCTGTCTGCTTTGCTTCCCCTTTTGAGCCACAAGCAACAAAATGAACCTACTGCTCCCTCCTCTCTCCTTTTCACGCCTTCTTCCACACTGACCCCTTCTGGAGCATGCTTTCCCCACCACAACACTGGTCACTCACTGGGTCCCCAAGCTGTTCCCAGCTTCTCCGACAAAGATGAATCACCAAAAACCCACATCAGGGAGATTCAAGGCCCAAAGGAGAGAAGGAGGTACCAGAAGACCCTGTGCACTGGCAGGGACTTCAGCATTGTTATTGCTCTTACATATGTATCACCACATATTTATGTATTACCATATATTGTGTTAATGGGGAACAACACTGAACCCAACAACAGACAGACAGACAAAATAGGTCTGACCCACCATCCTCGATCCCTCTTCAAGACCCACCTCTTCCAAGATCTCTGAAGGCTGAGAAGGAGTTGCATATGGCTGAGATGCTCTTCATGTACTAGTTTAGTTTTATTTTATTCTATTGCGTGAGTATCAAGGCTGTTAACACTTCTTTAGGCAAGGACCAGATAATTCTGTGATTATAAAGCACCTAGCACAGCCAAATCTTGGTCCAGCTTGTCTGAGAGCCTCCAGTTATGCAAATCACGATAATATCTGATTGCAAATCTGATATCCCTTTGTCCCTTCCTTGGAGCATCAGGTCAGAAAGTCAATCGGGGTCCGAGTCACCTTTTGCATTGTCTATTGCAATACTCTTGCCCCAAGTTCCTCTACAAAACTGATAAAACATAATAATATATAGAAAGTCTTTACTCGTACTGCTTTTTTTCCATTTACTTTTACTATAGACACTTAGCAAGATTACATATAATGATAATGATAATGAGATTAAGCGTAATTTTGAACGTATGAGGACAGTTTCTGATCACAATAAGGTGAAACATACTTTTTTTTTTCCTGCTGACGCCTGTTTGCTCTGAGTCATTATTTACCTCTGGCTCTTCACAACCCTGCTGTGCTAATACTGTTTCAGCAGAGATTTTTAACATTTAACTGAGGCACTATGTTAGCTTTTAACCAACTGATTGTTATATTCTACATTACTGAACTTAACTTTTCCTCTTCACTTTTTTCAGCCTAAGCATTACATTTCATTTCAACCAAGTCAGTCTCTGAATAGCCCAGACTTAAATATCTGCAAACTTTCTTGTGTTTTCTCCACTTTGGGATAGTAAAGCTGCACATGAAATGAGTGTTTCTGAAGTTCAGTGCTAGATGACACACTGAGAAATAAATAACACAGGCAGTAACAGGTGAGAGAAAGAAACGACATGGTGAGTGCTGTTTTAAGAAGAATTAGCACTTTCAAGGAGAACAGGAGACACACAGGGATTGTGCCTGGCCTGTGGATATGAGCATGGGAGAGACTCAAAGGAATTCCTTCTTGCACAGCCAGTATAAGATATAGCAATACCTTTTGTGTCTGGTTGCTGCTTGTAGGGTAGCAAAGCAGTGAAAATCCAATGCATATAGATATATATATGTATATAGAGATATGTATGGACACTGGTAGAGCTAAAAAAAGAGATCTTCCTCAGAGGTATTCAGAGTCCTATGGGTCCATGCTACTGCACTATCTAGCTCAGAGCAATTGCCATCCCTTTACAGCAGGTGAATAAAGGAGAGACAGTGTTAAATTTTCTGATTTAACACATCTTCCATTCTGGGACCTTAATTATATCCAGGTGGTGTCCAGGTGCAGTTTTCTGGACTATCTCCATTGGGCACATTTACTTATAGAATAGTCTGGTTGGTGTGGTTTTTTTGTTTTAGAAAAATGTGTTCTCCTGGCCATTCATTATGGGCTTCCACTCTTCCCAAATTTTCCTTGTGTCCCCAAACTGAATAACAGCTAATCAAAGCCATAAATAAAAGAAGCCCTATTTGACAACTGAGAACACTTCTAACATAGTTATACAACACGCTTGGCCTCACTGATTTTTCCAAAATCCACAGCAAGGGTATGTTTTAAAGAATGTAATATTATTCCTGAGATTAATATAGTTGGGTTTTTTTCTTTTTGTTCTTGAGACCACTAAATTTCACCATGAAATTTAAAAAATAACCTGAACTTTATAAGGCAGTTATATAAGAAGGAAGCCATAATAAGAAAGAAAGATGGCACCAATATACAAGAAGAGCTTCAAGACAGAAGAAATCACTGTTGGGGGACAAAGGCATTTTCCAATGATCAGCCACTAAATTCCACCACCACATTTGGCTATGCCCAACAATCTTACTAAGGTTGTTCGAGAGGTAAGTGTTGTCAGAAATGTTATTATGGCAAACTATGACAGACTAGATATAGGTTAGCAACCAAGTGCTTCTAGTGGTAGTATGGTCTGGCAATACCATTAGCTAGGATGGCCAACAAGTGCCTTCATCCTCAGCAACTTTCATTCAACAAACATGAGATGATCACAAGCTAGACCTGATTTGGTTCATATTAACAGTACTATACCAGACAGCTGATCATATAAAATATTTTTTACAAAGTTATTACAAACTGTTTTAGCTTAAATTAAATGGAAAACACAGCAAAAATATTTTTTAAGTAAAAGCATTGATTTCAAAGAACAAAAGTGCAGGTAAGTCAGTCAAACTGAATATTGAATACAAAGAAAATGTACAGCTTCCCTAAGACAAAGGTGACCAACGTGCTCAAATAGGAAGGATGAGGAAATACCCTGCTGTAAGTTAGGAAAGCTCTGTCAGATGATTTTTCAAGTCCGTTAGTAAATTTTTTTGATAAAGTAATCAAGTTGTGGACAGTGCCATAGGACTGGGGAACAGCAAGGGTATGACCTGCAATTAAGAAGGTGAAAAAATTGACCCATATTTCCAGGTCTATTAGAGCCACTTGAATAGCTTGCTAGGCTTTAAAGTAGCATTCTGTGGGGAGTCTAATTAATGATGCAGAGGTAAAAGCAATATGGGATAAAATGCAACATGGGTTTACTAAAGGTAGACCTCGCCAGACTCACTCAATTTCTTTTTTTGAAAAGGTAACTATGAGGGCAGCAGGGGACATATTTCCAGTAAAAATAGGGAAGCATTCATGTCTTTGTATGAGGCCCAGGTGATACCATATGGAAAACTGCATACAATCCTGGTCACCCACGTTTCAGGGAGATACCTTCCAGCTGGAAGAGGCGCAGAGAGGTCAGTGGGAAGGTTAGGAAAATGGATGTGAGAGGACTGGCTGTTCAGCCTAACGAGGTGTGGCTGACGGGGGATGCAGCTGTGAGAAGCAGCCTGAGGAAAGGAGACCTATCTAAAATAAAACACAACGTTGGCGCAGAACCTATGTATACAAAGTCAAGTAAATTTAGGCTGGAAGGAAAATGAGCTGCAAAAGCTTTGCAAAGGTTTCCAAGAAGAATTGTGAGAAAGAAAGCTAATTACATCTCTGGATGAGCAGTGGGTATTTGAGAAAGGATGGCCCAACAAAGTGACCTGAGAGCAGGGAACTGTCAGACACTCGGGGGTTGTCTTTATTTCCACAGTTCCCACTCGGTGCTTTTCAAAGACCATTGCTATGGTTTTACATAAAATATGTGCTCTGAACTAGCTTTCAAATCAAATTATTCAAATAAGATCATGTTAAGAAATATAGCATAAAACAAACATTACTATTAATTTTGTGAAATGGCAATTAAATGCAAGGTTACTTGAGAACCAATATAAGTGGGTCATTTTAATACTTCACATAATTTGTATTCAAAAATTCCTGTATTTTAATGTCAATGAATATTATGTTGAAAATAATTTATTACATGAATAAGTTAATAAAATTAGGAACAGAAATAAAGCCCAGCAACACAGTTTTTGTATAGGTATAGGCTGGATGTTACTAGCCGTTAACATGGACTTCCCATGTGAGTAAGAGAAGATGCAAAGAGCCCAATTCTGTTTCCAGTTACATCAGTTAGACAAGAATTAAACGCTCCCCCACGCTTTGATTTGGTTTCCCCATCTGTAGCACTGCAACAGGGCACAACATTTTCAATCAAAACTCTATTAAAGCTGACCAGGTTGTGAAAGAAATTGTGATGGCTCAAAGTGCTCTGTAGGTGCACAAAGTCTGGGAGACATTGACATAGTAAATGTAGGCAAAACCCCGGAAAGAAACAGAGAAGAAAGTTGTTTTCATGTTATGTCCACTACCACCTTTAATACTTGCCACCTTTAATGTCCAGTGTTCACTAGACACTGACCACATTATCAAGGAACTAGTCAACAAAATAGGACCTGTCAGCAGTGGCAGGCAGGAGGTGAGGTGGCAGGAGGCGTTGCTGGCTGCTCACAGAGTGCCCTGGATCCGTGACAGCCCGTTTTCCCCTCTGATGGGGCAGGGTGCAGTGGGGAGGTAAGTACCACGCTGTGGTGGATGCCATACATAGCGATTCCCATTTCACTGCTTCAAAAACATACCCCACCATTTAAAATTTGTTTTTCTTTAGAAGTCTCTTAAATAGGAAAACAACTGTGAATTGTAGCGCTGTACTTTCTGTGCTTTCACTTATTATTCACTTCCTCAGAGAATCAAAAGAACAGATACAGAGAAAGACATGACCAAAAAAGAAGGTAAAGCTTGTTTACACATTTAAAGTGTTCTCTCTTGAACTAGATGACCTTCACAGGTCCCCTCCAACCAAAATTATTCTGCAATTACATGAAGTGGTACTACTGGCCACTTCAGCCTTTTCTCCCAGCTGACCACTATCACGGAAGCTGGAAACAACAGGGAGCAGGAGAGCTCCATTCAGCGCCGGGTACTGTCTACCTACAAGGGTGACACTGCAAGACTAAGCTGCAAGAAAACTGCTTACAGCATCCCTAAACTCAAGAATATTTGGGGGAAAAGATTAAACTTTGGGTAACAGTCATTTCACTGGCATACATCACTTTGAGAGGGACATAATGTATAAGCAAGTCAGCTTTGAAACCTGCTGGATTTGAAGCAATCTCTGCTGCATGAGGAAGCCTTAAAATGTTTAAAATATCTGAGGGACGGCCTGCAGAGCTGCAGCTAAGCTGCATTAAAGGTTTAAAGACAATTTGTTATTTTCTACTGATCTAAATCCTTAAATCACCTTAAACTATTAGCTCACCTAAAACCTTAAAATAAAAGTACTAAAACTCCCTGTGTTGCTGTATCAAGCATTAATCTGATCAACATTTATTAAACCTACGTATGTATATAAAAGTATAAACTTTATATTATTAAAAAGTTGTGAGGTTTTAGAAATGTCATGACTGAATGCGGTTCTCAGCTGACTTCACAAAGGCAGTCTGCATTCGTGTGAAGGTTCACACTTCAGAGATAGTTTACTCTCTGTATTGCAGACATCCCTGAAGTTTGGGGACCCCTTTTCGTCATTTATGAGGTTGAGGACCATAAAACGGAATAATAAAGTGATACCATGGCTATTTTTTATGACTAAGGAATGCAACCCACAGTATTTGAAGCTTGTATGAATAACTGCACTCTGTCATTTCGTTTTCCTTTGGTGGGGTTTTAGTCACACATTGCACAATATTCAGCAATATTGTGAAACGTAAACAGGCTTTCAGCTAGTCTTCTGCTTTCTTTTTCAAATCTTCCCTCATTTTCAGAGAAACTTTACTTTCCCTACTCAGCGTTAAGTAGCCATGTCCCCCTTGTACTTCCTCCTGTTACACCTTTTGTTGTAAATAAAGGGTAGCTTTGCTCCTTCTTTCTGTTTCCTTAACAAACCCACACAGGTGGAGAGAGAATTTTGCTCTTTCCCCAGCACAGAAGTAAGAAGTGTACAGAGCAGTTAAGGATGAGAGAAGGAAAAGAAGGTGGCTTTAAAGGACCAGCAGCTCCAGCTACTGGAGCCACCCTGGACACTGTGAGAGGGGAAAATTGTGGGTCAGCAGAGAAAAGGGGTTGCAGTGTACCCCAACAGTGAAGAGGTGATGGGGCAGCCTAAGGATCACGTTGTCTGCTCAGCCAAAGGTCTTCCAGGCTGGCCCTCGTCTCTCTGCTTCACCCTTCAAGCAAACACCTCAACTGCACTCACTCTTGAATAGTAAATAAACAGATTATAGCCTGGAAACCTCCTGAGACAGCATTTGTAGCTTAATTTGAGGCATTAAAGAGGAGTAAGTAATTTTTGGCTATAAATTGGAGCAGGAATTAAACAAAAGTTTGCAGGTACAAAAAAAAATGTTGCTTTTTTTTTTAAAGCCTGAAATTTAGTGAAAAAACAAAAGAATCAGAGGACATTGCCCAACTTTGAACGCACAAGCCCAAAGAGTCATAAGTTAGGCAAACCAGCCCTCAATGCTCGTTATTACATGCAAAGATAATTTAGAATTGGAGCCCCTGCAGGCTGGGCCATCGAGGTCCCCGTGCACAGGTTATCCA
Source organism: Nyctibius grandis (assembly GCF_013368605.1). Classification (NCBI taxonomy): domain Eukaryota; kingdom Metazoa; phylum Chordata; class Aves; order Nyctibiiformes; family Nyctibiidae; genus Nyctibius; species Nyctibius grandis. The sequence continues at coordinate 60,452,068 of NC_090660.1, read as the reverse complement.
GCTCCTGAAAGGTGCCTCCTGGGCAAGGTGCCTTGTTGCCCACCTCATGCCTCTGCCCTCCTCTCTCTGGGGCAGGGCATGGCTTTCAAATTCACCTCATAGCTGTGGAGCCCTTTTTGCCTACTAGAAAAGCTAAATTGGATATTAAGTGCCCTGACTGTCAGCAAAGCACAGCGGATGGCAAGAGCCACCGGGGCAGTCTGAAGCGCAGCACTTCTCTTTGCAGGCTGCTGCCCCACTGTAGCCTCACCAGCAGCCCTTCAGGTGGCTGGGTCATGGTGGCAGTTTTCCTTTCAATTAATAAATCTAAACTGGGAAGAGCCATGGAGAGGCAAGAATTATGCAGGGCAGTCAGAGGGGAAAAGGCAAAGGCTAATGGCCTGAAGCAAGAAAGACAGACAATCCAAGATTAAAAGATTCTAACAACAAGGTCCACCCAAAAGCACCCACGGGAACACTTACAGTGGTGATTTGTTCTTTGGAAGGATCAGGAGACGATGTAATGGCCTACATGAACAGTTCGTGGCTTCGAGTGCAAGAAATAAACAGGCTTGGTCCAGGAATACTAATCACTACAGAGAGACTTTGAGTAGCTCCACTGTGGGTGAGGTAGTCCCCGCTCCCCGACCTGACCATAAAGCCATGATATTATTAGCAGTGCGAAAGTCCAACACACACTTTTCCCCCTCTGGATATTTCTATACAGAGCTGACATGTCAAAAATTAGACAAACCATTTTTTTTCACCCCAGCAGTCTAATAAACTAGACCTATGTTACTAACATCCTTTTTAAAAGGCACTTAGCTAAAAACCTGGTAAATTTCTTTGGAAAAAAGAAAGACAGACCCCTTTTAACCTGTCAGATCTTTTCCAGCCCAGTATTGGGTGTAGCATAGCGCTGAATAGCACCTGTGGCACTGCTGGTTCCCTTTCCCATGAAAAATACATCCAAAGAAGTCTGCTAGATCTCCCTGTAGTAATTGATTCAGAAGATCTTCAGACAGTGCTTTCTATCATCTAAGAATCTATGCGAAAGGAGACATTCAAATACGGCTCAAGGTCTTTACCAAAACTAGAGGGGTTTTTGCCTGTTTGCTGTTTTAATAGGCAACTAACTACTCTCCTTCACATCCCTCATTTGGTTCAGACTTTTCCTTCCTACCTTTCAAGATCTGTATGGTCCAAACAGAAGTATGGCAATTCAAATTATTACATTTGGATATGTCAGCAGTCTATGTATGCTAGTCTATGTGTCTTTTATCCAAGACACATAGGTATCTTTAACCTACCAATAGAGAACAGAAAAGAACAGTGTGACTGTCAGTATAACACCAGAAAAGCCAAGCAATAAGTTAACATCAAATAGCAATAGTAGAACAGGTTGAAAACTGATGGGTTTGCATGCACCAGAAATTATTACTGAAATGTAATACAAATAATGCAAACAGTTAAACTTCAGAGGCTATACCCATTAACTTCCATGGCATTATTCCAGAAATTAATTTGGCTCATGTCCTGTAACGCAGGCATTTGCATTGACATACTGTCTTTGTATATGCTCGAGGACTGACTCTACTTGCAGTCAGTTGTCAAAAGCCGCAGAATCAGTTGAGTGTAAATGTCTTAGCAGGCAACTCCACTAATTTTAACAATTATAGATAGTTTCCCTCATACAAAGGGCTCAAGACAGAGCTAAAGTTGCTAAGACCCTTAGCACACTAGGGAAAGCAGTAGAACTGACATCTGTCCTGCTGGGGAAGTCCTCCATCCCCAAAAGCCCAGCTGAGCAGATCTTCTTGAAGTTGCCCACCGTACAGATCAGGCAAGGTCCTAGTCTGTTCTAGTTTGGCACAACTTTGCTAAAGTCATTGGACGTTTAAAAGACAGCCAAGCTAAAGCTCTGATCTGTAGAAAATGACTGAGAAACATGCCTAAGTACTCATATCCAAAGCTGCAGCTTCATCGTTACTTTAGGCTGACCCAAAAGTAAGCTGTTGACAAAGGGAGAGGTCTCACCTCTTCAGTTACACTAGCAGCTAGCGCTTCTGTGCTTGTGTGATAAGCTAGATAAGGTACTCAACCTAAACTAACCAACCCAACAGAAAAACTGTTACTTGTCACCTGGATCAGCCCCTAGACTGAATTTCCTGAGCAGCTGCACAAGCCCTCACCCAGGACTGCAGCGGGGCAGGACGGCGGGGCCAGGAGCAGCAGCAACAACAGCAGGAAGGGTAGGAGAGACGGATGGCTGTTTGAGCAGCAGTCCACAATTAGAATAGCCTTAAAGCAATCATGAGAACAAAGCCTTTTATATCAGAGGAGGGGACACTTTTTTTTCAATGAGCCAATACTGAGGACCTGCTCTTAGCTCGGTATGACTCTTTCTCCTTTTTCACGGGAGAGATAAGGCTCTGTTTTAAATGCAGAGCACAGGATGATTTTTATTCAGGGCGACTTAGGAAGAAGTCCTGCACTGAGTTATGATTATCTGTATGACTAAAGTCTCCCTTTCTTCGCCAAGGTAATAAGCCCTCCTCCTAATCTTTTCTGCAGCAGGGTAAATATTAGATGTAATATAACAGATCTGGTGGCGTTCCTAGCAGAAAGGTGCCAGTGTCATATCATGCAGGATTGTACATACAAATAGCACCTTTTGAAAAACCCATTGATTTGCAAGATTTAAAAATACCATGTAGCACTAGCGACATCTGCAGGAGCATGTCGGTTGGAACAGAGAGAGGAAAAAAAATGCCAAAAATCTGGCTTCTGTGAGAATCTCTAGTAAGGCAAACCAGCAGATACGTTCACAGCACCTGCCTTCACAAGCCTACAAGGGGATGAACAGGCCCTCTCAACTGCTGTCTCAAGGGGTTAAGTCAGACTCCTCCTCTAAATAACTCTCTAGAGGAGCTTCTCTTTTGTTGGCAGTACCAGTGGTGGGGGAAAGCTGGCCTCCTGTTTTACAAGGCACCTACACAGCAGTGTGACTGCCCTCCTTCCTAGGAGTCAGAAATAAAAGCGTGATCTTCAGGAGGAGGTTGTGTTGCTTCCTCGGTCAGACCTGGGTACGGTGACCAAGAGACACCAGCGTGCAGGAGACAAACACAAATCATTGTGCCTTGTCCTACAGAAAATGGGGGGAAAAGGAGCAGCTGATTTGAGAGTCACTATTGGTTGTGTTGAGTCTTGATGCAACCGACAGGTCTAATGAATGCTCTTCTTTAAAGATATAGTGATAAGGGAGAGTTCCTACCAGAAAAAAAAGCATACTCAGGATAAAAACTTTGGGCAGAGTTGTTTATCAAGGAGAGAAAATGACTGAGCAAGTATGCACACGAGAGACCAGAGCACTGTGCAAACACTTAAAGGCAAACAAGTTTGATCGAGCCTGAAGTACAGCAGCCAGATCCTGAAAAAAGGGCTAGACAGGAAAAGTCTTAGGAGGGCAATACCTAGATTTGCTGATGTAAGGAAGGAGACAGTCTGCTGTTTTCATTTCCCCTCTGCTCAAGAAAGTGATCCCTCTTGCACATTAAAAAATTGAACTTCATCATCTCTCATTATATGATGCTGTTCCAGTTTTGCCATACACAAATCCAGCCACTCTATAACACTTCACACAGTTTACACTAGGAAAGATATTTCTAACTCACTTCATTAAGACTTCTGTTGAAACATTGTTTTTAAACTAGAGGCACGCAGGTAGAAAACCAGACCAAAGAGGAATTGATTTTTTCTGGTCTGGATACATCTGTTGTGTTTCTTTGCTTAAAATTTATTCATTTCTCATCTTGGTTGATTTTTTTTTTATTTTAAATTTTGTTTTAAATAAAAATTTTGCATTTTACACCATGTTTAATCCAAGTTCCCAAAACCCTTACAAAACAGTGTGCCAGAACTTCCACACCATCAAAGGGAATCAGCTGTGATTATTTATATTTGTTAGGAACAGAGGTCATTAAGTTTTGGCATTTGTGAGATAAGGCAGCACTGTAGGTTTAGTGATGATATGCAAGAATCCTCTGTTCTACCACAAAATTACAGCAGCCTAACAGCAGGTAGGCTATGAACAATGAAGTGTGTATAAGGTAGGGGGACGTACTTGTGGTTGTGTTATACCGCTAACATGTTAACAACAACAGGTTTTACTCAGGGAATAATCAATTTCTGTGTAGATGTCTTAAAAAGAAAGATATTTTTACAGTTCAGGAAATGAGAAAGACACTGATAATGTGAGTGAGAACAGCAATCAGATCTATGACATGTTTAGTGAAAAAGCTGTACCAATATTGGCTGGATGGCCAGGCCCAACGAGTTGTGGTGAATGGAGTTGAATCCAGTTGGCTGCCGGTCACAAGTGGTGTTCCCCAGTGCTCAGTGTTGGGGCCAGTTCTCTTTAACATCTTTATCAGCAATCTGGACAAGGGGATCGAGTGCACCCTCAGTAAGTTTGCAGATGACACTAAGTGGGGCGGGAGTGTTGATCTCCTGGAGGGTAGGAAGGCCCTGCAGAGGGATCTGGACAGGCTGGATCAATGGGCCGAGGCCAACTGTATGAGATTCAACAAGGCTAAGGTCGGGTCTTGCACTTGGGACACAACAACCCCATGCACCACTACAGGCTTGGGGAAGAGTGGCTGGAAAGCTGCCTGGTAGAAAAGGACCTGGGGGTGTTGATTGATGGCTGGCTGAATATGAGCCAGCAGTGTGCCCAGGTGGCCAAGAAGGCCAACAGCATCCTGGCTTGTATCAGATATAGTGTGGACAGCAGGAATAGGGAAGTGATCATGCCCCTGTACTCGGCACTGGTGCAGCCGCACCCTGAATATTGTGTTCAGTTTTGGGCCCCTCACTACAAGAAAGACATTGAGGTGCTGGAGAGGGTCCAAAGAAGGGCAACGAAGCTGGTGAAGGGTCTGGAGAACAAGTCTTATGAGGAGTGGCTGAGGGAACTGGGGCTGTTTAGCCTGGAGAAAAGGAGGCTCAGGGTAGACCTTATTGCTGTATACAAGTACCTGAAAGGAGACTGTAGCGAGGAGGGTGTTAGTCTCTTCTCCCAGGTAACAAGCGATAGAACGAGAGGAAACGGCCTCAAGTTGTGACAGGGGAGGTTTAGATCGGATCTCAGGAAAAATTTCTTCATGGAAAGGGTTATCAAGCAGTGGAACAGGCTGCCCAGGGAAGTGGTGGAGTCGCCATCCCTGGAGGTATTTAAAAGACGAGTAGATGTAGTGCTTAGGGATATTGTTTAGGGATATTGTTTAGTGGTTGATTTGGTAGTGTTCAGTTGATGGTTGAAGTCGATGACCTTAAAGGTCCTTTCCAACCAAGACAATTCTGTGATTCTGTGATTCTGTAATATGCCTGGGGAATGGTTGAGCAAGGCACACAGAAATATGTGCCACAGCAAATCTATAGGCACTACAACAGTGTGGAGGAACATGAACTACCTGATGCAAAATGGGAAACCAGGTGCTACAGGAATACAAGAAATGTGGTGGGGTGGCAAGGAAAAAAACTGCATTGAGGGATGCAATAGTAAGGGAAGATTCATTTAACAATAAAGTAGCAGGACAGCACTGTACAATGTGCCATGATAACGTGAAAAAAATAAATAAAAAAAAAGGGTGGAATCTGGAATTGTTTTGAGGGAAGAAGGGCAAGAGACCCTTGTCAGGCAGAGCTAGGAACTTCCTGGGGAGCCCCAGATCAGACTGGATTTGCTTGGAAAAGACTTGTGTGATTTCTTTCTGAGAGACAAGCGATACCACGGATACTCTTCCACTGTGGAAGACTTCAGTTCCCCAGGTACGGCTGGGGGAGATCACGACACAAACACGAGGTGACAAGCTGGGTCCAAGCTCAATCTCAGAAGTCCAGTCTTCCAGTCCAGAACCTCAAAAAAATGCAAAAGACAGAGCTAAGAGCAGCCTACAGGCACTCACATAGCTCAGACCAGGACTCCCCCAGTCTCATGGTGCCCCAGGGCCTGAGGTTGATGTTGGGGGGGGGTCCAGGTGAGGCTGGTCATGGCAGTTAAGGCCTATTGGGTGCCCACAGGGCCCTCACACAGGTAGCAGTAAGATTCAATTGTTCTTGACGAAGATTTGCTCAGAAAGATGTCCTTCCCTTCATCAGTTCTTTTGGTTAGAGCACAAAGATTTTTTAATGAACGATTATGCTGTTGTTCAGTAATGAAACTAAAAAGCCCTGTCTCTAGAATCCCGTCAGATTCCTCCTGAAAAGTGTGACACTGTCTTCTACTCAATTCTAGCTTTTGCACTTAGATATACATCTGAATTTTGTTTATAAAAGTTCTTTCTTCACACATTTTCATAGCAATTTTCAAGTAAATTCTGTACCTCAAAGTGAAGTTTTACTCTGATATTGTGAAACAGGATTGGTTTTTTTTAATGTGTAAGAAAGAAAGGAAGTTGTCTGGTCACTCTCACTTACCAAATAACGCATATGTGGAAAGGCCCACATAGTTCTGCCAGTCCAAGGGAGAAGTGAAATCTATATTTGACAGTGGTATCTCTTTTCCCTCTAACCAGCACCCTTACTGATGCCTTTCATCAGTGCAGACCCCATGCCATGGCTTGCAGGACCTGCACTGACCGTGAGTTCAGAGCAGGTGTAGGGAGAATTTCATGTCATCTGCACTTAGATCAGTAATGCAACTTACTTGTGCAACTTTCACAGGGATCCATGGTTCACAAGAACTAATCATCACCAGCAGCACTGTAGTACTCCCATGATCACACCTTAGACTAACCATCCCTCTGACAGTTCCCAATATTTATGCTGCCTGGCTGGAGGATAAGGAGTACAATGTACAGAGATCCTGTCTTTCTCTGTTGGAAATAACTTCTACCTCAGAAGAACTGAGACTAATCTAGACCCTCACCTAAACCACCCTATTTTTCTTGCCCATCAGCTTCTTTCTTACTCCTCTATCCTTATAAAAATAGATCATAAAAAGTGAGGAAGACAAGAGCAACTAGATTCCCAATTTATTTGCCAGCACAGTTGCAAAGGGTGCCAGAAATAAGCCAGAGGTAATAGTGAAATGTCTGCCTGTGCCCCTAAAAACCAAGTTTGCATCAAGAAGCACTGTCCAGTTAGAGTAATTATTCTGGTAACTTCTAACAGTCAAGTAAGCTCAAATGGAGACAGCGTTAGGTACTCCAGTGCCCCTCAGAGGAGCTCGGCTTGTGCTCAGTATCTTCTACCAAGTAACTTCAACTCGCTTTTCCTAGGCCTTGCACAGGGGACAGCTGCAGACTTCACAAGGCCTCAGGCTGTTTAAAAATAAGTCCCTGTCAATACCAGCATTCAGCTGTTGTTCTGGCCTGCACCAACCAGTTGTGGCAGGGACCAGGCTGGCATGAGAAGCAAGCAAAAGACAGGAGCAAGGAAGAGGAAGAACAAAAAAATATAACATGTCATAGATAAAAGAGTATGTGTCCTTATCTACACATGGCCATGGCTTAATTTCATAGATAGCTTTTTGATAAGCTAACCAGAATGAGATCTTTAACTCCCTATTACTAACACTATCGAAAGCATGTCTTATAAAGCATTAAGAATCCATTTGCTCTTAAGGCTGACAAAAAAGGGTTTGTTTGCACATGTTCAACATTACTGAATTTACATTTTAAAAGAATGACAAAAGCTTTGCAGTGTAAAAAACTGGTACACACAGCACTTAAAGAAAACAGATGGGTGTAGTGGGCACTTGTGTTTTGTGTTCTGACTTGCTTTGGATATATCTATTGAATTTTTAGCAATAATTACAAGCCCAACTCATTGGCCAAGATCCTATAATGCCTGGTGTTGTTTAGACATCAACTAAAAAGATTACATCTAGTCTAAAGAACAAATAAGACGTGTATTCAGAGAATTTCACAGAATTTCACAGAATCAACTAGGTTGCAAGAGACCTCTGGGATCATCAAGTCCAACCTTTGACCTAACACCACTGTGTCAACTAGATAATGGCACTAAGTGCCACATGTAGTCTTTTCCTAAACACCTCCAGGGATGGTGATTCCACCACCTCCCTGGGTAGCCCATTCCAATGCCTAACAACCCTTTCTGTGAAGAAATTTTTCCTAATGTCTAACCTGAACCTCCCCTGGTGCAGCTTGAGGCTATGTCCTCTAGTCCTGTTGCTAGAATGCTGGAGGGGAGTTAGAAAAGACAATATGCTTTTGTAAACCTCTCAGTTACACCATAGACTTCCTAAGTTTACATTTTAGCCTGTGTTAATCCAAAAAGAAATGTCACAGAAAGAAGAAAAAAAATAACCAAAGGAAATGATAATGGGCCAGAGTCTGTAGAAGGAAAGAGCTTTTCACTCAACAGCTGAGTGTGACAGTCGAACAAGACCAGGCTAGGTTAGGCAATCACCTGGTCTGCCTGGAGACGATGTCAACAGAAGTACATCTTCTTTCTGTATTTGTTATAATGCAGCTTTTTATTAGTTATTAGACAGTCAAATAAGGGCTGTGTCCCTGGCCATCTTTCTACTGACACTGAACTCACGTTCATGATTTCACTGGTAGGTGTAAGAACAACCCTCCTTCCCCAGCACTTCACACCTGAATCTTGGGCAAGTTCATTCCCAAAAGGTTCACTATCCATCAGCATTTCCTGGCATCTAAAAAAATGTTTAAAATATCGAAATTTATATTCTTACCTTTATGGTTTTTTTAAAAAAAAAAAAGTTATGTATTTCTTTCATGCATTCTTTGCATTACGTTGTTTTTGGTTCATATGTTGTATCCCATGATTAACATCTTCAGCAAAGCTCTATTTAAAAACCAGGCCTTTGAAGTAGTTTCTATTTACTCTTATGGTTCTCAGCTCATGTTTGAGAGACACTTCCTACATTAGTGAATACACGTGTAATTTGTCTAAGTAGCTGAGTTTAGATTATCATACAGTATAGCAAGACAAATAACTGTGATTAAGTGGTAGTTCAGCCCAAAAGGAGAACATTCAGAAGAGTGTTAAGTAAAATATACTAATATACTATATGAATATACACTAAATAAAACCAGATGATAAAAGGGGCATCCACTCCCTCTCACATTTCTTTAGTATTTATTCTTCCATTTATTTGCTGTCCTTATACTTACTGACAGTGTGATGAAAAGAAACTATTTGTATTTTAAAGAGTTATACCTGTTTATTTAGTAAGGAATCTAGTATCTGGTAATTACAGAGTTGTGCAACTAAATAACCCTTAAAAGTTTGGAAAATACATATTGAAAGATTACCTGCATGCTGTCTCAGCTAAGTCACAACACATACTATAGGCAGTCATCACGGTCAGACATTTTCCTGCCTCATGCAGCAAACCAAGCACAGACTTACACAGTGTATAAGAAATTTACCCATTTACCATAACCTCAAACAAAGAGCTTGTAACAGATATAGAAGCAGTACAGAAGAGGACAAATAAGATATAATATTCACACTTAGCCTGTTTATCAATTATTCCAATTGCTTGCCCACTGACACACTGAACTGAATGGGGATTTGCTCAGGTGTGGAGTTGAGTTGGTCAAAAATTATGTCATATTTGGAAGTGAGCAGGGCTTGTAAGACGAGCATTTTTCACAGTACGGGTTAGAGCTTCACTGAGAGTCACAAAACGATCCAGAGGGGCCTATGCAATGTTAGAGCTGCTCGGACTGCTGCACACATCCTCCCTCGGGCCAGCAGCAGCAGATTTTCTCCCTCAGGGAGTAAGAACAAATACTACTCTTTTCTATGATCTCTCAAAACTATAGCTATAGAAGTCTTGTTTCTTGAAGAATAGCTGGAGATGCACATAAATGCTTTACACTAAATTCTCTACTGCTGCATCTCAGCAAGTACACAGATTAATGCCCTCCTGCAGAGAAAACCTTCACCTGAGTTTTTAAAAGTAGTCCCTGTATACCCCTGATGTCTGAACATCCTTAGTGAAGGGAAGTAATCCAGCTATGTGCCTGACAACTAAAGTCGTAACTTAACTGGATGCTTTATGATAAGGAAAAAAAAATGCTTCTGAATGCAGTACAAGCAGTTCAAAATAAATAGAATAGAGAAGATATTAACTTTGTTGCAAATACTCTGATAAAATAATCAAGATTTGATCATATAGAAGAGTCAGATTTGAAATCAGTAACCACAGGCATTGTTAAGTTTGAAACAGGTAACCATAGGTAACTGTTAGGTTTGAAATAGGCAACTAGAGAAACCTCACCAGGAAGTTACTGGAGTTTTCTATGTTTTGTTTAAGAAACTAAGGAGACCAGTTATGCTGCTTGGAAACCCCCTTACCCTTCCCATCCTGATTTGAATATCAGGGATAGTTTTCAATCAGTAGAGTAGAACTAACCAATGATTGTTTTAGAATAAGAATATTGATAAGGTTAAAATTAATGGACCCAATCATTGTAAAGGTTAAATGTAAAAGCAAGCATACTATGCATTTTTATGTAAAATAAATTATGTAATAGTGACTCAGTGTATAAAAACTGATGGATTTTAATGTTTGGTTGGACATATATGGTGGAGATATCCCCTGTGTCCCCAGCACTGCAATAAAGAAATGCCTGCTTATCTGCTTCGTGTAGATGAGTTTTCTTCCTGATTGTTAACAACTTTAGAGTACCATTGACCTTATGGCAAACATCCATCTTTATTGTATTTTTAACTAATACCACCCGTGAACACAAATATAAGCTGTACTGCAATTGAAGATAGTATCTTCGACAACCAGAATGAAGATAATGTGGATAGACTACTAGGGAAGTCAGACAGAGGCAATATCCTTTTTCCAATCGAAATAGCTGGGAAAAGTACACAAAATGTGGACATGCATGTTTGTCTGAAGAAGGACATATTTCACAGAAGACTATCTAGGCTTTCTAACTAGACTAATCTTCTGGAAGAGACTAACTGATTTCAAACGGTGGCTGCTTACATCCCTCATCCAGCTTCTCTTGAGCCTTTTTTTTCTTTTTCCTTCTAAAAAGAATTTGATCTCAATGTTGCAAACTTTTTGGGACACAATATTTTTATGAAAGCCATTCGAAATTTAACATGACAGAGAGGGTAGAGAAAAGGATTCAGAGAGGAATTGAGCCACAAAAGCCAGAAGGTTATTTCATACAGGGAGTTATGAACACAGGTTCCTTGGCAGGCCCCACGAATAATCATTAGTAAAGTGTATGGGGCCCAGCAAATGGCAAAGACACACACAATTATTGCAAGTGACTTTGCTATTTTCTTGTCCTGCTGCAGTTTTGAACTGGTCCTTGCACAGAAAGAAGCAGAGAAGTCATTTTCTGGGGTTACAGAGTTGCCTCTGGATGGAGATGAGCTCTCAGTTACCAAAGACTCTTTCTTTGGCCTCTTGGAGGAAGAAACACTGTCCTCTGCTTCCGATGGAGGAGAAAACACTCCTTGCCTCAGCGAGAGGCAAAATCTCCAGGACAGGCTGCTGCTCCTTGGAGGCTCGCAGTCCTGCGTGCTGCCATGCCGCTGGCGCCTCTGGATGTTCTGGAAGATGTGCACATTGAAGTAGGTCACCGAGAGCAGCGGCACAAAGAACTCCAGGGTGGACGCGCACAGGAGGAAGTACCAGTTGTCAAAGAACTCAGCATAGCACTGATCCGCCGCTACCACGCTGTGTCCGGCCACGTGCTCCCAAAAGAGGATTGCCGGGCAGTAGAGGAGGAAGGCAAAGACCCAGATGGACACCATCTTGATGATGGGGTTGGACGTTATTCCCTGCTGGGCTCTGTAAGATACCTGTGAAGGAAAAAAAAGAAAAAGGTTGCACCTGTAGAGACACATTTTGGAACCAACAGAAGCAGCAGGGTGCTTGGTAATTTAGAGCTGTTGCTATGCTGATCAGCTGAAGCTCACACGCAAGTATGTTTAATTCATTGATGTTGACATATTGTAGGGATGTCTCTCTACAGGTTAACGTAACTGCGCTAGGGTCCTGGTCCAGGTGATGAAACATGATCATCCATCAGTACCTAGTAATTTCATATGCCTTGTTTGAGACATCTGTGGTCTGAAGTGCCAGAGTAATTAGCATTTTATAGTTGTTGAGAGCATGACTCCCATTCACTGACAACTGCACTGCTTTTTACAGCATTTTACAAGCAAATAGGACTATATGCATCACGGTGGTCAACAAAATGTGGCACCTATATTGGACACCCACCTTTGAGATAATTGTTCATTGCACACTTCATGAGAAGGTAGGAATAGATTCCAGCTCTGTAATGCAGCCTTTAGCTAATGAAACCACAAAATCATCCCTTTTCTTCCTTCTCCCCCTACTCAGGGACCAGTACATATTTTCCACTAAATGTTGCAGAACAGACAGATATGTTGCAGCTCACATCCTGTTCCATCCCTTTCACAGGATGACAGGGTGAATGTGTAATTCTAGGAGCTTAGATATCCAGTTGGAAAAAAAAAACTTAATGTTATTAAAGACTATCATACAAATGTCCATAGATCTTAATTACATTTGTGCAGGTGCTCTTAATTTTGCACTTTGTAAATGCTGAGTCTTTGGGTTTCGAGTGTAATGTTTCCTACGTGCAAAGTGTTTTGGTGTTTGATTTCCCAGATTTTTTTCCTTAAAACAAAATAAAATAACATAAAATAATAAAATGCAATAAAAGACAAGTATAATAAGTAAAATTAATCATCATTAATAAAAATAAAACTGAAATTCTATCATATGACATTTGTTGACATTCTCATACATCACCAAAGAGCTGGAACCTTTAGCTCTCCCCAACATTTCCCTGCCACTTGAGCTAACAGAGTGATTAGGGAGAAATTCAGGTCTCCATCCTTAGCATGAACCAAGACATAAAGCACACGTAGGGTGGGTAGGATGCTCTGCAGAAAGCAGAGACATAGAGCGCATCCAAAGTTTGGGGTTCTGCCCCAGGTGACAATAGTTTATTGCTGCATGTCTGCAGGCAGTCTCTGCAGTCTGTCCTTTATCCCACTCTCTGCCTCATTTGCTCTTGCTCCCAGTCTTCTCCAGGATCATTTGGGGCCACATCTCAGGCCTAGACATCCTCCCCGGTGTCCTTCACCTCACTGCCCTAGCCCCACTGCCTTTTCCTCCCATGACTGATTTTAGATCCAAATCCAATTTACTTTGAATTTCCCCTTTCCTTGTTCCATTTTTACCAGCTTCCTGCTTTACCCTTTTCACCCCTCAGCCTGCTTTCCCTGAAGCAGTAGCACAACAGCAACCTGCAGCAGAAATTGTGAAAAAAGTCCCATTTGACCAGCTCTGGGCTAGAACATGCTTAATGCAGAATATTCACCTCATCTAGCTGCAAATATCTAATAATCTCCACATGCCAGCACATGTTTAAGGGTTATTATCTCAATTAAATCTGGGCTTATACTCACCAACATCGCAAAGGTTGGTGAGTATAATCCACCAATGATCTTGTGACAAAATCAGAGAAGCTACAAACAGGGTACTTACAGCTTTAGTAACTGACAAGAAACGGTCATAGCTGATAAGAACAATGTTAAATACTGAAGCTGTGCACAGGAGATAGTCCATAACTAGCCAGAGCTTGCAGACGCCTCTTCCCAAGTGCCATTTCCCCGTCAGGCTGTAAGGGATGTAGAGAGGCATGCAGAATGCACCTATGGAAAGCAACCACAGAGATACGATGCAGTTCATATGGATTGCGAACAGTACTCCTGGAAGCAGAGAGAGACACTATTCTTGTGTTTGGCTGAAAAAAAATAAATCTATTAAGGTGAATATGTAATTTACATACAGAAATCCTTATGTTCTCATTAAATCTGATGGTGACTTTCTATGTATTAGATCTTGGTGTATTTGGGTATACTGATTGTGTTCAAGCAGTGGAACAGGCTGCCCAGGGAAGCGGTGGAGTCACCATCCCTGGAGGTATTTAAAAGATGTGTAAATGTGGTGCTTAGGGATATAGTTTAGTGCTGGACCTGGTAGTGTTAGGTTAATGGTTGGACTCGATGATCTTAAAGGTCCTTTCCAACCAAAACAATTTTATGATTCCATGATTCCATGATTGTTGGGAATAAGCTCAGGGCAAATCAGCAAAGAAGGATCTGCTGAAGAAGAAAACTGCAGTCTAACCAACTTCTAGTTTCTAAAGATACATAATCAGTGCTGCAGCATATATGCACTGTGGTTGCACTCTGACATGCAACCCCATTGCTATATATCCTCTAGTCTTTGATATCAGAGTTTTCCCCCAAACACATCTACAGATGTTGCTAATGTCAGATATTAGTGTGAGATTGGTTAGCATTTGTAAGTTAGAGACAATATATTGGACAGTCTGCATGGTACCTGGAAACCTCTTCTACCACAGATAGAGCAGACACAGCAGAGGTATGAAATCCTCTCCTACTTTGAATAGGTGTTTTAATCTCATGCAGGTTTTCCAGATGAGATTAACTCCATTTTTTCAGTTCGATACATTTGTTTTTTGTCTAAAAGGCCTTCCACTGAAGTACTTTCATAAGGAGGTCATGTTTGTGTTTTATTTTTAAGCCAGTAACTTCTTCATTTTACCACTAATACTCTTTCAAAAGTATGATGCAATATCTGATGCTACATTCCTGAAAACACTGATCCACCAGAGACAAATATAAACTTATATGCAGCTTCAAGATCCATTTTAAACTCTTCAGATTACTCTTCTTTAATATGCCCATCAAGATCTTAGAAGTTACTGAACACATCCAGGCTGATGTGGCCCACTGACAATAATCCTCTGGGCAATGAGCTGACAGACTGTTATCAACAGGCAAATGTGCACCACGCTTTCAATACTGATGGCTTGTTTTAACATGTACTTCAAATACAAGCAGCATCACTTTTGTACAAAATACTCATGTTTCAGAGTTGCTGATGACAGCTACTGCTCTCATCAACTTCAACAGGATCAATGTTTGGCACCAAGCCAAAAAGTAATGACTGCTTTTAGTTATAGATATAAATACAGATGCAAGAACCAGGTTTTAAGTATTTATATCTGAAACTATTCTCACTTTTACTAATTACAGGATGCCACAGACATGAGTCACATGCATGGAAAGATTCCAGACTTCTAAAAAGTTTAAAAAATACCACAGCATCTTCAGAAAATAAAGCATTTTCTGACTAATCCCAGAGGCAAAGTCCTAGATTTACGTGTTCTATAGGCCTAGATAATACTGATACCAATCATTTCCTCTTACTGATTTAAGACTCCATGAGGTACCCGCACAAAGAAGAACTGATGTAGATGGTAGATATTTAAATTTCTTGACTAAACTGCAAGATACGAGGAGAAACAGACTTTTGCAGAAGAACTGAGCAATGAAATGGCACCTCTAGCAAACTGTCGCTCGGAGAAGGAAAGCAAAGGCACCAGCACTTGCATCATTTGGTTTCCACCCATGGGGCGAGCCCCGGAATTAGGCATTACAGGTTACAAATAGCATAAATGAAGCAAAATCTTAAAGGTTAAACTAAAACCCTTCACTGCACAGCACTGACAAAGGAACAGCAGTTGGGGGGGACAGTATTGCCAGAAGTGGAGTAAGTCGATGAGTGCTATTTCCCTCTTCGTGATTCAGTGAATACTGTTCTCTGTGTCTGCACTTGTGTGCAGAAATACCTCCTTGCTAGCCTCAGGTCAAGATGTTTGCTGGAACATCTGCCACGGGACCATAGTTTTGTCAGGCTTTCTCTGCTGCACGGGCTGTTTCCCTGGCCTGAACCCTGAAGGACTGCCACCCAAGGCATTAATGCCCCCCACCTCCTCACCTGGCATCACCCGCCAGGACTGGATCCATGGCACCTCCAGGGCCAACTCTCCTGGACTTCTGCAGTGACACTATGGGAAGAGGGGACTAATAAGGAAAACAGTTGGGAGATGCCAGCAGGCTGTTGCTGGCATCGGGCAAGCCATCCTGCATTGAGCTGAAGCCCGTAAAGAGTCATAGTGGTAAAGTGTTTTGTTGTAGTGTAATACACTCATAAGCCATTAGTACTATGTAGAGAAGTAATTAATTTATCTGTGGATGTACCACAGATAGCTGTATAAAAAAAACAGTTACACTGCTAAATATAAGGTTGTTCTGAAATGTGTGATCTTACAGGAGGAGCAAAGGTAAATCATAACACTGCAGCAAACAACCTCTTTCCTTCAATTGGTATTCACACACAATAGTTGCTCCTTTTTCCTGAAGCAACATTAAAAGTATTTATATGAAAACAGGATGCATTTCTCATTATAACATATTTTGAGAAAAATAATAGGCTGCTAAGACAATTAATGCAGTTTCCACCATTCCTTACCCTTCCCCTAAACACACAGCTGGGAAGTAATTCTCTTTCTTAGAAGAAACCATCCAGCAAAAGAAGCCCCCTTGCTTCTTCTAAGATTACTAGGAAAAAAACAGTACATGCCTCCACGGCTGCAACTTACCCACTGCAAAGTCAGAAATAGCAAGATTGAGAAAGTAATAGTTACTCCGATGCCTGAGGTTTCTGTCCATGATGAAAGCAAGGATCACCAGGACGTTTCCGAGGATGGTGACCAGAGCTAGCAACACCATGAGGAAAGCCAGCAGCACCAACATGCCCAGTGACAACTCGGAGCTCGGTGGCAACGTACACAAAGTCTCGTTACATGTTCCAGTCGCGTGCAGAGTTTCAGCAGAGCTGTTGTGCATGTTCTGTATCCAGGTCAGTTCAGTCTGGGAAGAAATTCGCATCTGGCAGAGTTATCCAAAAGGCTGAGACAAGTCTATTAACAGGATGGGCTAAATAATGACACATCCAAAAAAATTCACAATATCAAAATAAAGGATCACAGGACTTCAAGGCCTGGAGTCTCTAACGTTCCTTGATCTGAATGCACCTATTGGACTGAAAACAAAATCTATAATAAAGACATCTCATAAGCAGCAGTAAGTGTACACTTTAAAATAAATTATCTCTTTCTCTCCTGAACGCTGATGCTTATCTACTGAGGTCAGAAAAGCTAGTCTGAAAACAACGCTTTTCACAGTCAAGCAGTTTGCATATTAGCATTGTGTAAGCATTTTTACACATTGAATTCTGGTGACGGTAAAAACAGATCTCATTTTCACTTCCCCAGTGGTCAACAGAATTTAAATTTTTACAATTCTGTTTCTCTTATGGTAAAACGTAGGCACTGTCACGCTTGCTGCTACACTGCTTACTAAATTTTACAGTTAAGCAGAGAGAAGTATATTTCTTAATGCTGCTGGTTACAGAGCATTTAAAATTCAATTACACACAGCAGAAGTATCACTGATACCTTTTCAGCTCATCCTAATCAGGAGCAAGTCTAGCCCTGGGCACAGCAAACCAAATACCCGGACTTTGGAGGACCTTATAAGCGTGGCCCATCTAATCCTCCACTTCCCAAGTAATTCCAGGTAAGCTCTCACTCTACAAAGCGCCAAACATGTAGCCCTTTGCAGGTATGAGAAGGTGCATCCCTTCCTCATCACAATTTCATTTGTCTTGGTAAGAGTGCCCAGAATTTGGCAGGCCATGGCTGTGACTCATGCCTGCAGTTCACCAGCCCCGGTGCATGTGCACAAATGCAGCCTGGAGCCTGTGTTCCTCCAATGCACAGGAGGAACTAGAGCTCCCTGTGCAGTCACAACGCCACCAAGCTGTTGGAGTAACAGAGGCGGGGGACAGCTCGCATAACTGGAGGGCTGCAACAGGCAGAGACAATCTTGTCAGGAAAGACAGGCAGGGAAGATGAGGAGCGGGGATTGCCCACCACGTACAAAAGGAGGTTGAATGTATGGAGCTCTTCTATGGGATAGACAGTCTGGTTGCAACTTGTGGGTCGGGGTCAGAGGAGAGGCCAGTGACATAGGTGACACAGTGATGGGAGTGTGTTGCAGACCACTCCGATCAGGGTAAGGGAGTTGATGAAGTCTTCATTAAGAAAATTAAGGAAGCCTCTGGCTCACAGACCCTGTTTCTTGTGTAGGACTTTAGTGTTCATCACATCTGCGGGAAGGGCAACACAGCAGGTACAAGCAGTCAACAAGACTCCTGGAGGGTGTCAGGGACAACTTTCTGATACAAGTACTGAATGGGCCAACAGGGGTGACCTACAGCTAGATCGGCTGTTCACTGGTAAAGAGGAGGTGGTTCGGGATGTGCAATCAACTGCAGCCTTGGCTGCAGTGACTATGAGGTAGTGGAGTTCAAGAACCTAAAGGGCATGAGGAAGGAGAGTGGCAGAGTACAGACCATGGACTTCAGGTAAGCATACTTCAGTTTATTCAGAAAAGTGGTAGATGGGATCCCATGGGACACAGCTCTGAAGTGAAAATATGCTCAGGAAACCTGCAGGTCTTTAAGGACTAAGCAGCCTCTATGCACGAGAAAAGCCCATCCCAATTGTCAAGAAAACAAGTAGAGGCATCACTATCACAGAGATTGGCTAACCAGGGAAGCTACAATGCAAAAAGGCAGCATGGAGGAGTTTGAAGCAAGGACAGGCTACAAAGGAGAAATTTAGAAATGTTGCCTGGCTGCATAAGCATGATGTTAGGGAAACCAAAGCTCACCTAGAGCTGATGCCTGTAAAGGACACCAAGGACAACATGAAGAACTTCAGCCACCCCATTAATAGTGAAATGTTAAACAAGAAAACTGTAGGCCTCCTGCTGAATGAGGCCAGTGATCTAGTGACAGTAGACATGGATAAGGCTGAAGTACCCAATGCTTCCTTTGCTTCAGTCTTCACTAGCCAGGTCTCTCTCTCCTCCATGCTTAGTGAATGAATTCAAGGAGAAGATCTACAATTAGATCTGGCAATTACAGAGACTTGGTGGGATGCCTCGCATGACTGGAATGTGGTCATGGATGGCTATGTCTTGTTCAGGAAAGACAGGCCGCTAAGGAGAGGTGGTGGAGTTGCTCTTTATGTGAGTGAGCAGCTAGAATGTATTGAGTTCTGTCCAGGGGCGGATCAGGAACGAGTTGAGAGTTTGTGGGTGCGAATTAAGGGGCAGGCTGGCAGGGGTGATACTGTTGTGGGTGTCTATTACAGGCCACCAGATCAGGATGAGGAGGGTGATGAGGCCTTCTACAGGCAGCTGAGAGCAGTCTCGCAATTACAGGGCCTGGTTGTTGTGGGGGATTTCAACTACCCTGATATTTGCTGGGAGGACTACTCAGCCAGCCATCCTCAGTCCAGGAGGTTCCTCCAGTGCATTGATGATAACTTTCTGATGCAAATGGTGGATGAGCCAACTAGGAGAGGAGCGCTGCTGGATCTGATCCTCACTAACAAGGAGGGTCTGGTTGAAGAGGTGAAGGTTGAGGGCAGCCTTGGTTGTAGTGACCATGAGATGGTAGAGTTCAGGATCTCATGTGGCAGGAACAGAATAGCTAGCAGAATTACAACCCTGAACTTCAGGAGGGCCAACTTTGGCCTTTTCAAGCAATTGCTAGGGGAAATCCCATGGGACAGGGTACTACAAGGTAAGGGGGCCCAAGATAGTTGGTTAGCATTCAAGGACTGCTTCTTCCGAGCTCAAGATCAGAGCATCCCAGCAGGTAGGAAGTCAAGGAAGGGTACCAGGAGACCTGCATGGTTAAACAGGGAACTGCTGGGCAAACTCAAGTGGAAGAAGAGGGTGTACAGATCGTGGAAGGAGGGGCTGGCCACTTGGGAGGAATAGAAGTCTGTTGTCAGAGGATGTAGGGAGACAACTAGGAAAGCTAAGGCCTCCTTGGAATTAAACCTTGCAAGAGAGGTCAAGGACAACAGAAAGGGCTTCTACAAATACATTGCAGGTAAAGCCAACACTAGAGGCAATGTAGGCCCGCTGATGAATGAGGTGGGGGCCCTGGAGACAGAGGATAAAAAGAAGGCGGAGTTCCTGAATGCCTTCTTTGCCTCTGTCTATGCTGCTGGAGGCTGTCCTGAGGGGCCCCGGATCGCTGAGGCCTCAGAAGAAGTCAGGATAGAGGAGGAGTCTGTCTTGGTTGATGAGGGCTGGGTCAGGGACCAATTAAGCAATCTGGACATCCATAAATCCATGGGCCCTGATGGGATGCACCCGCGGGTGCTGAGGGAGCTGGCGGAAGTCATTGCTAGGCCACTCTCCATCATCTTTGCTAAGTCGTGGGCAACGGGAGAGGTGCCTGAGGACTGGAGGAAAGCGAATGTCACTCCAGTCTTCAAAAAGGGCAGGAAGGAGGACCCGGGTAACTATAGACCGGTCAGCCTCACCTCCATCCCCGGAAAGGTGATGGAGCAACTTGTTCTTGGTGCTGTCTCTAGGCACACCAAGGATAGGGGGATCATTAGGGGCAGTCAACATGGCTTCACCAAGGGGAAGTCATGCTTAACCAACTTGATAGCCTTTTATGAGGACATAACCCGGTGGATAGATGATGGTAAAGCAGTGGATGTGGTCTATGTTGATTTCAGTAAAGCGTTTGACACGGTCTCCCACAGCATCCTTGCAGCTAAACTGAGGAAGTGTGGTCTGGATGATCGGGTAGTGAGGTGGATTGTGAACTGGCTGAAGGAAAGAAGCCAGAGAGTGGTGGTCAATGGGACAGAGTCCAGTTGGAGGCCTGTGTCTAGCGGAGTCCCTCAAGGGTCGGTACTGGGACCAGTTCTGTTCAATATATTCATTAATGACTTGGATGAGGGAATAGAGTGCGCTGTCAGCAAGTTCGCTGATGACACAAAACTGGGAGGAGTGGCTGACACACCGGAAGGCTGCGCAGCCATTCATAGGGACCTGGACAGGCTGGAGAGTTGGGCGGGGAGAAATTTAATGAAATATAACAAGGGCAAGTGTAGAGTCCTGCATCTGGGCAAGAACAACCCCATGTATGAGTACAAGTTGGGGACAGACCTGTTGGAGACCAGCGTAGGGGAAAGGGACCTGGGGGTCCTAGTGGACAACAGGATGACCATGAGCCAGCAGTGTGCCCTTGTGGCCAAGAAGGCCAATGGCATCCTGGGGTGTATTAGAAGGGGTGTGGTCAGCAGGTCAAGAGAGGTTCTCCTCCCCCTCTACTCTGCCCTGGTGAGGCCGCATCTGGAATATTGTGTCCAGTTCTGGGCCCCTCAGTTCAAGAAGGACAGGGAACTGCTAGAGAGAGTCCAGCGCAGAGCCACGAAGATGATTAAGGGAGTGGAACATCTCCCTTATGAGGAGAGGCTGAGGGAGCTGGGTCTCTTTAGCTTAGAGAAGAGGAGACTGAGGGGTGACCTCATTAATGTTTATAAATATGT
This sequence comes from Nyctibius grandis, assembly GCF_013368605.1. Taxonomy (NCBI): domain Eukaryota; kingdom Metazoa; phylum Chordata; class Aves; order Nyctibiiformes; family Nyctibiidae; genus Nyctibius; species Nyctibius grandis. The sequence continues at coordinate 60,430,715 of NC_090660.1, read as the reverse complement.
AAAGGGCAAGTGTCAAGAGGATGGAGCCAGGCTCTTCTCAGTGACATCCCTTGACAGGACAAGGGGCAATGGGTGCAAGCTGGAACACAGGAGGTTCCACATAAATATGAGGAAAAACTTCTTTACGGTGAGGGTGACTGAACACTGGCACAGGCTGCCCAGAGAGGTTGTGGAGTCTCCTTCTCTGGAACATTCAAAACCCGCCTGGACGCGTTCCTGTGTGATATGATCTAGGTAATCCTGCTCCGTCAGGGGGATTGGACTAGATGATCTTTCGAGGTCCCTTCCAATCCCTAACATTCTGTGATTCTGTGATCTGTCAGGAGCAGGTGAGAGTAAGGTAGGGATTATCTGAGAGGACTTGACCCATATGAGTCTATGAGGCCCGATGGGCTACACCCAAGAATGCTGAGAGAACCAGTTACAATCCTTCAAAGGCCACTTTAAATCCTCTTTGAAAGGTCATGGAGATAATGGGAGGTTCCCAACAACTGAAGAAAGGCAAATGTTGCACTCATCTTCAAATGATGCCACAAGGACGAAAGGTCAGCCTCCCTTTGGTCCCTAGGAAAATAATGGAGCAAGTCCTCATGGAAGGCATTTCTGAGAACTCGAGGGAGGAAAAGGTGACTGGGAACAGTCAGCCTGGGTTTACCAAAGGTAAATCATGCCTGAGCAACATGGTTGTCTTCTTTGATAAAATGACTGGATTAGTGGACAAGGGGAGAGTAGCCATTTGCTTTTCAAAATTAGGGAATAAACCAAATGTTAACGTTTTAATCATATTCCTTCACAGGGCTGAGGGAGAAATCTATGTCTCCTTCCTTCCTCCCTGTGGAAGAAAAATCATAGCCTAACACAAAGGAGACAGAGATTAGGAGATTAGGGTTAAATACTTGTCCCAGAAATAAACAAACAAACAAAACCACAATTTCTTCCAACATATATGTTTTATTTGTTATTTTTTTTTAAGACTCGAGAGGGTAAAGTTAGAAAAACATTGTTGTGGTTTGAGTTGAACCTCACAGTCATAGGTCTACCTGTCACCATGTATTTACAAGAGCTCTTGGACATCTGCAAAGACAGAAGAAAATGCAAGGGTGTGAAATGCTGAAATGTATGAGTGAGTGGATAGAGAAACTTGGCTTAGAAATCACTTTGGCAAGCAAAGCCCATTTGCATCAGTGCAGGAAAGGCACGCCCAAAAACAAATGCTGAATAAGCATCTTACCACAACCCTGCAAAATGTCCAATAGGGAGGAGAAGACTTAGGCTGCCACCTTGATGAAGACAGCTTTAATGCTGTGAGCACAGCAACTAAGTGCTTGACTTACCCTGGGAGCACTGAGCAAAATTTTCAACAATTAGAAAAATATAAAAAATTCTTCAAATATACAGGAGTGGTGTGACAAAAAGGTTTGAACACTGTGTGTAATATAGAACATCAAAAACATTGATCTCTAGTAGCTTCACTACTCTACGTGGTTTCAAATTTGCTGCACATTGTGCTTCCTGACAAACTCTAGTTTTCCAGGACTGCAAAATGTGGATACAGTTTACAGTCAATAATTTTGTAAGCCATTTTTCCAAAGTAAACAACACATTCTTTAATTACAAAATGCAAACTGAATTTTTATACTAAAAGCATAGGGATAGAAAAGCAGACAACTCAAATACTTTCCCATTTTGGGCCTACATGCAGTTTCTCTGTTTAACAGATGTTTATTTAGTACACCACCTATTCTATAAATGTTTTAAATGTGTGTGTGTGTGTTTGGTTTTTTTATGCCTCACAGAAAAACAAACCCCACAAAATCTATGCCAGCACCTTAGCACATGACAATGAAAACAGCTGTGCTGAATCAACGGCCTCCTCCTGAAGCTGCATCTCTCTTAGCAATCAATCAGGCTCACAATCCATAACGCTATCCATGTGGCAAGAGAAGTCTTCAGTTGCAGACCTCTGAACAGAATGGCATTTTAGCTCCTCAAAGCCATTGACTTTTGTGCTATGCTTAAGCTGTTTACATGCATTTGAATTGTGCTTGCAAAGGAGTACTCTGCTTTTGAAACACTTCTATAGCCAATTTCAAATTAGATTAAAAATACCATTTAAATTTACTATTGCTCTTCATTCTTCTGTGCATTAGATTTCTTTTTCCATATTTTATACATTTTTTTATATATATACACAAAGAGGAAAGCAAATTATATAAAAGGAAAGGAAAAAAAATTAACCAGTGACTCTCACTTCCCCATCCATGAAAGCCTTCTGGGTGAGTTGCAACACCCTACACAAGGTAAGAAAGTTTGGCACATGGAATGGATTATAATGAAGCTCCATTGCCTTCTCCAACACATCTACCCACTCCTTTCAGCACTTCATATTCAACTCCTTTGTTTATTAACAGCTGCTTAAGACACCTCTGTCAGCTTTCAGACCTCTGTGAATCCCATTCTCAAGCAGTGTATATGGCCCTTGTTCAGTGACAGAAAAAATCCAGTTTGATATTGGTTCAGTGGCAGAGAAAATCCATATAATGTCACAGTAACAGGACACAAAGAACTGAGCTAGTATAAAAATCACTCTGTCAGTTCAAATTTGTTCCAGACGTTTTGATGGAATATCTTTGCACTTGCATAACTTTACACCCAAGAGGGTATTGTCTATTCTCACACAGCCAGCCAAAATCATAAATCCAGCATGAACTTTGTATTGATTGCTCTGCTAATTCAACAGGAATGTGATCATGTGCCCAAGCCTGGCTTATCTTTTAGGTAATCAAATAGTGCACAAATCTGGCACCAAATATCGTTTAAACATGACCAAAGAGGCAGCCACTGTCAGGAGAAAAGACAGTACTGGTGAAAAGAGTAACAACCGTTTACGCCTGTGACAATTTTGATAACCAATCTCAAAATTCCATTACCATGGAAATTTTCATTCTCTGAAAATCATCCAGAATTACTAACTTAAGTGTACTGTGTCCTGCAACACCAGGTATGGAGTATTTTAAAATTAGAAAAGGACAGATATGCCGGATTAGGCAGTCCATTCACTTGCGTATTGCTCACTGTGGGAACTATAATGACTACAAGGCACTATCTTGTCTTCATAATAGTTTTTAAAAAGAAATTGTACTGCTCCTGTGAGTATTTATACAACATTTTGAAAATGTAGCAGAACCACTTCTTCACTAATAGCTTTAGGTTCACAAATAGGAATAAATTTTAACACATACACAAACAGGTGTCTCCGTCCAATGAACCTCTACAGAGATATCTACAGAAGAGTTCTTTCATAGTACCAGCTGTATATATATTAAAAAAAAAAAAAAGGAAAAAACAAAAGTACCTCAAACCCACAAACCAACAACCCAACGACATCCAGCAAAACTTGTTATTCTTTTCAGTGCACTAGATGGTGTTAAACCTGGCATCATACCAACAAAAACAAGATCCTGAAAAACAACAAAATCAAAGCAAATACATACCTTTGCTACACTCCTAAACAATGCCATTAGTAAACAAGATTTTTTTCTCTATTTCTGTTGAAGATACATATGAAAAAATAGCACTAAATAAGAGGAACCTTATCTGTAAGTCATTTATTTTAACTCTCTAAAAAGGAAGTGTGTTACGTGATCTCAGTGTTGCAAACTTTTTGGGACACAATATTTTCATGAAAGCCATTCGAAACCTCATATGACAGAGAGGATAAAGAAATGGATTCAGAGAGGAATTGAGCCACAAAAGCCAGAAGGTTATTTCATACAGGGAGTTATGAACACAGGTTCCTTGGCAGGCCCCACGAATAATCATTAGTAGAGTGTATGGGGCCCAGCAAATGGCAAAGACACACACAATTATTGCAAGTGACTTTGCTATTTTCTTGTCCTGCTGCAGTTTTGACCCAGTCCTTGAACGGAAAGAAACAGAAAAGTCCCCTTTGAGAGCCATGGGACTGGTTTGTGTTGGAGAAGGACAGTTAGCCATCACTGCTGGTCTCCATGACCTCATTAATGATGAAACACTGTCCTCTGCTTCCGATGGAGGAGAAGATGCTCCTGGCTTTGGCAAGAGGCAAAATCTCCAGGACAGGCTGCTGCTCCTTGGAGGCTCGCAGTCCTGCGTGCTGCCGTGCCGCTGGCGCCTCTGGATGTTCTGGAAGATGTGCACATTGAAGTAGGTCACTGAGAGCAGCGGCACAAAGAACTCCAGGGTGGACGCGCACAGGAGGAAGTACCAGTTGTCAAAGAACTCAGCATAGCACTGATCTGCCGCTACCACGCTGTGTCCGGCCACGTGCTCCCAAAAGAGGATTGCCGGGCAGTAGAGGAGGAAGGCAAAGACCCAGATAGCCACCATCTTGATGATGGGGTTGGACGTTATTCCCTGCTGGGCTCTGTAAGATACCTGTGAAGGAAAAGGACATGTCACGTATTCAGATAACATTTTGGAACAACTACCTCAAAAAAAACATAAGCAAGCAAGTCAAATGTAATATTTGTTCTGTAATTCCCCAGACACCTAGAACATCTTCACTTGTGTAGGATCCTGAAAAACTCCATTAGTATTGGTCATCAAATACTGTAGCTCTGTGATTGATTTTTAATGCTTGGGATTGGAGAGGAGCAGAAATTATGATGGCTAAACTACAGTTTGGCTTCCAGGTGTGAAAGGACATGGCTTGTTCTCATCACCACCACAGTAAGGTAGCAATAAGGAGTCAGTTTATGATTCATGAAATGCCCAGGCTCAGAGGAGAGTGAAAGCAGCTGTGGGACTTCCTTCCTGCACAGGCAAAAGTAGAACCTTTCTATATTAGACAGGTTGCCATGTGAGACTGCAAACACTAGACAAGTTAACTTTTAATACTGTTTCCTCTTGCCATAGTAGAAAAATCTATCCCAAACATGCTTTAACATCCCTTACTTCATTGAAACATTCTATTTTAACACTCACTCTACCTTGTAAACAGCTCATTGTATTACTGCAAATCTTGTTTTTATGTCTACCCAGACTGCATTAATTTATTTTACTCTCTAGCCATAAATATCTACCTTTTTAAAAAATATTAAGAATTAAATCATGTCATTCAAAATTAGGAAATATGAGAGTTAAAACCGTCCTTCTAATAGCCCAGCCAGTGTGTACAATACATACTTCTAGCTCTTGGTCCCCTGCATCTTTCAGAGCACAAGATGATCAGTTAATGAGAAGCTGGACAATTTTATTTCCTCCATACTGTTCAACATTTGTCATCCCAGGCTTTACTCAGACCCAGAACTACTGCCTTCCTCATCAGCTTCCTATGCTGTTCATTAGTGTAGCACCTGCATGCTACACAAATACTAATGAATGGTATCTTCACAGCCACGTACGACAGGAGGGGGATTATCCCTGTTTTACCAGTGAGTTACAGAGCAGTAGTGCAGAGTTACAAATATTCTTTTAAATTCTCTGTTTTAAACATCTGTAGCGTGAAGATTCAGACTCCTCCACATCTTAAAGCATCACCCCGGCTCAGAGCACAGCTCCAGTTCTGCAATAATGAATTTGCAGCCCTTTGCAAGACCACAAGCATCTCAATTTAGTAGGCAGAAAACAGGAAGCTCAGCACGGCTTCACAAAAATTTAAGTCTGAAATGACTGGCCCCTGGCTACAAGCTACATTTGCAGCAGAGGCAGAGGTGGATCCCAAGTCCATGAGGAAGCAGGGTATCTTTTCTTTAGACAACAGCCCTATGTTACACACACCTGGACTCACTCCATCCTAATTACCAAAAGGAGAAAACCAGAATGTGATCATGTAAACGAAGACCATCAACAGTGCGTAAGAACATGGAGCCCAGTTGGGTTGCAGAGGCCTTTTTAATTTACATTTCTCACATTCTGAGTTCTGCAACATCATTAATATTTTTCAATATTACTATTTTTAAATACAGGGATTTTCATACTTTATTGTTCAGCTTTAAAAAAAAAAAAAAGCAGCAACAGCCAACCCTAAAACCACAACACTGGGGAAGAGAAAGAGATTAAGCATTGTATCAGCACCTTCCAAACAAGAACCTCTCGACCTAACAGAGCCCATGTCACTCGAGCTAGCAGACTCATCAAAAGAAAAGGGTGTTGATTGGACAGCGGCGGCAGCAGCGAAAGCGGCGGCAGCGACTTGAGGTTAGTGCGGGGGCGGGGGCGACAGCGGGCTTAACCGGGCGGTTTTTCGTGCTCTGGGCCCCCCCTGAGCCCCCCGCGAGCATCAGCCCCGAGCTGCTTCCCTCTGACCCCGGACCCTGACGCTCCCGGCAACGAATCAGGAGAGGAGGGGGCGTAGCCGGAGGCACCGCGGGCGATTTAAACGCTCCACCCCCTGTTATCATTGATAAAGAGCCTCCTGGAGGGCAGGGACTAGTCAGAGGGGAGTGGGAGACTCAGCAGTGCCTGTGTGAATCTGCAGTGACTGGGTGTGTCCAAGGGCAGGAGAGGCTGCAGTTGTTTGCAGCTCGTTGGTGAGGGCACTGACTCCCTCCCAGTGCACAAGGCGAGGAAGGTGCCAAGGAGCTGTGAACCAGGGGTGCCACCAACAGGTATTTCCCAGTTCAGTGGAAGAACAATGGTATCTACCCGGCAGAAGAAGACCAAAATGGATGTGGGAACCCAGACAGAGCTCCCACGGAAGGAGGCGATGGTGCAGGTTGTGGGCTGCAGGGAATGCTACACTGTCTCTGTGGTGTCAGGGGGCTGTTTGCGCTGTGAACAAGTAGATGATCTGCTTGGCCGAGCGGCACAGCTGCAAAGCCAGGTTGAAAGGCTTCAAGCCGAAGTAGAAAGGCTTAGGAGCATTCGGGAGGCTGAAATGGAGATAGACTGGTGGAGCCAGGCTCTGCCCTCCCTGCAACAAAAATGGGAGCACCTGCCGGAGAGCTCCCAGGATCGAGGGACCCCTGTACTCTGCCCCTCTCAGGTGGAAAACAATAACCTAGAGGAGAGGAGTGAGTGGAGGCAAGTCTATGGCCGTGGCAAAAGGCGAGTGCCCTCCTTGCCTACCTTGCCTCCACAGGTGCCTCTGAGCAATAGATATGAAGCCCTAGTGGAATACAGCCGGTCCAATGGGGATGTGGTGGAGAGGCAACCTATATCAGAGGTCCCACCACAGTCAGAAAAACCTGACAGGCGTATAGCTACCTCCTCCACAAGGAAGAAGAGGAGAGTTTTAGTGGTTGGAGACTCCTTCCTAAAGGGATCTGAGGGCCCAATATGCAGAGCTGACCCCCATCACAGGGAGGTCTGCAGCCTGCCTGGAGCCTGAATCGGGGATATCACCAGGCAACTCCCCAACCTGGTGAAGGCCACAGACTACTACCCCCTGCTGATCTTCCAGACAGGTGGGGAAGAAGCTGCATCCCGTAGTCTGAGGGGGATGAAGAAAGACTACAAGGCCCTAGGGCGGTTGGTGAAAGAGTCTGGGGCACAAGTTGTTTTCTCCTCCCTCCTTCCATTTTCAGGTGATGACGTTGTTTGGAATAGTAGGATTCTCTCTATTAAAGCCTGGCTACGAGACTGGTGCTACAGGCAGGGCTTTGGGTTCTTTGATAATGGCTGGTTTTATAAGACAACAGGCGTGACAGTGATACATGGGAAAGGTTTATGTCGTAGGGGCAAAAGGGTTCTGGGACAGGAATTAGCAGGGCTCATTCGGAGAGCTTTAAACTAGATTCGAAGGGGGATGGGGTGGTAGCTGGGCTTGCACCACTGGGGCAACGCTCTAGTGTTGAGGTAGACCAGGAGGCCCCCCATCCCCCTGGGGTGAAATCAGGGGGTGAATCTGGGATGAAATCGGTGTGCCCAGCTCGCTCCCTGAAATGCCTGTACACCAATGCACGCAGCATGGGGAATAAGCAGGAGGAGTTAGAAATCCGTGTTCGGTCGGGGGGCTATGATCTAGTGGCAATTACAGAGACTTGGTGGGACGCCTCGCATGACTGGAATGTGGTCATGGATGGCTATGTCCTGTTCAGGAAAGACAGGCCGCTAAGGAGAGGTGGTGGAGTTGCTCTTTATGTGAGTGAGCAGCTAGAATGTATTGAGTTCTGTCCAGAGGCGGATCAGGAGCGAGTTGAGAGTTTGTGGGTGCGAATTAAGGGGCAGGCTGGCAGGGGTGATACTGTTGTGGGTGTCTATTACAGGCCACCAGATCAGGATGAGGAGGGTGATGAGGCCTTCTACAGGCAGCTGAGAGCAGTCTCGCAATTACAGGGCCTGGTTGTTGTGGGGGATTTCAACTACCCTGATATTTGCTGGGAGGACTACTCAGCCAGCCATCCTCAGTCCAGGAGGTTCCTCCAGTGCATTGATGATAACTTTCTGATGCAAATGGTGGATGAGCCAACTAGGAGAGGAGCGCTGCTGGATCTGATCCTCACTAACAAGGAGGGTCTGGTTGAAGAGGTGAAGGTTGAGGGCAGCCTTGGTTGTAGTGACCATGAGATGGTAGAGTTCAGGATCTCATGTGGCAGGAACAGAATAGCTAGCAGAATTACAACCCTGAACTTCAGGAGGGCCAACTTTGGCCTTTTCAAGCAATTGCTAGGGGAAATCCCATGGGACAGGGTACTACAAGGTAAGGGGGCCCAAGATAGTTGGTTAGCATTCAAGGACTGCTTCTTCCGAGCTCAAGATCAGAGCATCCCAGCAGGTAGGAAGTCAAGGAAGGGTACCAGGAGACCTGCATGGTTGAACAGGGAATTGCTGGGCATACTCAAGTGGAAGAAGAGGGTGTACAGATCGTGGAAGGAGGGGCTGGCCACTTGGGAGGAATAGAAGTCTGTTGTCAGAGGATGTAGGGAGGCAACTAGGAAAGCTAAGGCCTCCTTGGAATTAAACCTTGCAAGAGAGGTCAAGGACAACAGAAAGGGCTTCTTCAAATACATTGCAGGTAAAGCCAACACTAGAGGCAATGTAGGCCCACTGATGAATGAGGTGGGGGTCCTGGAGACAGAGGATAAAAAGAAGGCGGAGTTACTGAATGCCTTCTTTGCCTCTGTCTATACTATTGGAGGCTGTCCTGAGGAGCCCCGGACCCCTGAAGCCTCAGAAGAAGTCAGGATAGAGGAGGAATCTGTCTTGGTTGATGAGGGCTGGGTCAGGGACCAATTAAGCAACCTGGACATCCATAAATCCATGGGCCCTGATGGGATGCACCCGCGGGTGCTGAGGGAGCTGGCGGAAGTCATTGCTAGGCCACTCTCCATCATCTTTGCTAAGTCGTGGGCAACGGGAGAGGTGCCTGAGGACTGGAGGAAAGCGAATGTCACTCCAGTCTTCAAAAAGGGCAGGAAGGAGGACCCGGGTAACTATAGACCGGTCAGCCTCACCTCCATCCCCGGAAAGGTGATGGAGCAACTTGTTCTTGGTGCTGTCTCTAGGCACATCAAGGATAGGGGGATCATTAGGGGCACTCAGCATGGCTTCACCAAGGGGAAGTCATGCTCAACCAACTTGATAGCCTTTTATGAGGACATAACCCGGTGGATAGATGATGGTAAAGCTGTGGATGTGGTCTATCTCGATTTCAGTAAAGCGTTTGACACGGTCTCCCACAGCATCCTCGCAGCTAAACTGGGGAAGTGTGGTCTGGATGATCGGGTAGTGAGGTGGATTGTGAACTGGCTGAAGGAAAGAAGCCAGAGAGTAGTGGTCAGCGGGACAGAGTCCAGTTGGAGGTCTGTGTCTAGCGGAGTTCCGCAAGGGTCGGTTCTGGGACCAGTTCTATTCAATATATTCATTAATGACTTGGATGAGGGAATAGAGTGCGCTGTCAGCAAGTTCGCTGATGACACAAAACTGGGAGGAGTGGCTGACACACCGGAAGGCTGCGCAGCCATTCAGAGAGACCTGGACAGGCTGGAGAGTTGGGCGGGGAGAAATTTAATGAAATATAACAAGGGCAAGTGTAGAGTCCTGCATCTGGGCAAGAACAACCCCATGTACCAGTACAAGTTGGGGGCAGAGCTGTTGGAGACCAGCGTAGGGGAAAGGGACCTGGGGGTCCTAGTGGACAACAGGATGACCATGAGCCAGCAGTGTGCCCTTGTGGCCAAGAAGGCCAATGGCATCCTGGGGTGTATTAGAAGGGGTGTGGTCAGCAGGTCAAGAGAGGTTCTCCTCCCCCTCTACTCTGCCCTGGTGAGGCCGCATCTGGAATATTGTGTCCAGTTCTGGGCCCCTCAGTTCAAGAAGGACAGGGAACTGCTAGAGAGAGTCCAGCGCAGAGCCACGAAGATGAGTAAGGGAGTGGAACATCTCCCTTATGAGGAGAGGCTGAGGGAGCTGGGTCTCTTTAGCTTAGAGAGGAGGAGACTGAGGGGTGACCTCATTAATGTTTATAAATATGTAAAGGGCAAGTGTCAAGAGGATGGAGCCAGGCTCTTCTCAGTGACATCCCTTGACAGGACAAGGGGCAATGGGTGCAAGCTGGAGCACAGGAGGTTCCACTTAAATTTGAGGAAAAACTTCTTTACGGTGAGGGTGACTGAACACTGGAACAGGCTGCCCAGAGAGGTTGTGGAGTCTCCTTCTCTGGAGACATTCAAAACCCGCCTGGACACGTTCCTGTGTGATATGGTCTAGGTAATCCTGCCCCGGCAGGGGGATTGGACTAGATGATCTTTCAAGGTCCCTTCCAATCCCTAACATTCTGTGATTCTGTGATTCTGTGATTCTGTCTTCCATCTGGACAAACACCAGGTAGAGCTTAGAAATGGTGAATGATAATATTTACCACTGGATTCCTTCAATATCTTCTGAAGCAGAAGAATGATAATACTCAATAAACACCTCTTACCACTCCGCATATTTTGATTCATTCTTCTTTTTGCTTCAAGGGATTAGTTTCCACTCAACTGCTTATTGGCAGCACATGTCAATCACCCCCTGTGGTAACGCAGATTCTCATCTGATCTTCAGTCATTCCATCCCACATCTCTCTCCATGCCCTCTTCTCCTTTTAAAATTTTTTCCAAGCCTAAGTACATCCTTGACCCAACCTAGTTTTCATTACCACTCTTCTAATGACCAAAGCCCAAGTTTTCCACCCTTTCCTACCTTGACCTTCCCACCTCCTCTGTAGTGTAATTAAATAGTTTCTAATCCAGGCAGCAGTAGGGAAACACTGAAATCATAGGCAAGGCGTCATCCTATCTCTAAGTCCCAATGCAACACTGAAGCATCAACAGTCCTCCAGAAGAAAATGGTACAATAATGAAGGACTATTCAGCTTCTAGTATTATTGTGAACACTCTGAGTTTTATAGAAATCTCAATATATATAAAGAAATAATAAGAAATGTTCCTCTTACAGCTTTTGTAACTGACAGGAAACGGTCATAGCTGATAAGGACGATGTTAAACACTGAAGCTGTGCACAGGAGATAGTCCGTAGCTAGCCAGAGCTTGCAGACGCGTCTTCCCAAGTGCCACGTCCCTGTCAGGGCATAAGGGATGTACAAAGGCATACAGAACGCACCTATGAAAATAAACCAAATGCACATGTCAGTCAGCACTGCAGGCAGTGCTCATGAAAGCAAAGAAACGTTTCTGCAGTATCTGATAAAGGTGCAATACTGACTGGAATTGCCATGTGGAAGGCTTTGTATTCTCATGCAGCCAATGAACACTTGACTACAAACTAGGCACCAGTAACGTTCTTATAATTAATACCTTTCTGAAAGGTGTATCATGTTTATTGCGTATCATTATCACTTCTCCTGTTTATATCACCTGCTAAAGGAAGGAGCAGCTGACTTTTTTACCTGCTGAAGTAAACACTATACTGTATTAACTACTGAAATTAAAACAAACAAACAAAACCCATCTTTTTCCCCCTCTAATGTAATTTACTAACTGTTTTCTACAAGTAATGATCTAATTGCCATGCTTCTGTCCTCTTAGAAGCATGGTACGGTGTCCAAAAGTGCTCCAGAAGTAACTTTTATAGCAATACAATACGAATTTCAGACTAATGTTTAAAATTGTATGATCAAAAGGTTGATAAAACCTGCACAGTTAATTAAGTACACCCAGTCTAACATTTCTGCTCATCATAATTCTTGATCTTAACCACTTCTCAGTGGTAAGCTGATAGGGTATTATCTAAGGGAACACACCAAGCAGTGGGAACATACATGAGTGACCCGCACCCATGGCTATCTAAATTTAGGCTGTTAAATCCAAATGTTGTGAAAGTGCCAACATGACCTAATTTTAATGAATTTCTAGGTGATCACACTACACACACAGTCGCAACGCAGTCTTGCGAGGCTGAAGAGCTAACGGTGTAGTTTACTGTGACGCAGAAAGGCAGTGAACAGCATCAACACTGCAATGAAATGGAATCACTGCATCTACAGAGCAACTAACACTTGCTCTTTTGAGCAAAAGGTTATATTATAGAATTTAATAATCACGGGGGGGGAAGGGTATTCTTTCAACTTTAGATTTACTTCATAATATTGTGTACTCCTGCAACAGGTACTGAAGAGTATCTTAAGAGTTTCCATTTCCCTAAACACCTTACAATTCCTGTTATCCTCCCTCTGCTAAGAATCAAGAGATCTATTCAAATCCCGCTATACGTCCAGAAGCACAGAGACAAAGCAAAAGTTGGTGAAGGTCAAAATCAGATAGATTAAATATATTAAAAGAATAAGCAAAGGTCTCTGCAAGCATGGAAGTGTGTGCTTTTAGCAATTAGGATCAAGCAGAAATTAAGGATAATTTAGGTATACTGTGAATCTAAATTAAGTACCTACAGAAACACAAATCAGTTTGACTCTAAAATATGCAAAACTTTTAACCAAATTTAGAATGGAAAACTAGACATTCAGTTAAACATAGTATCATGAAACAAAAATTTATGGAAGTTAGGTAATACCAAGTAAGATCTACTTCTTTCTTTGATAGAGAAGTATTAAAGCTAGATCTCAGAATCTCAGCTAGATGCTGGTATTTGTTCAATATGGTGCTAGATTGTGAGCCAGATGACAGAACCCCACTCTGTCCCCTGGCTTTTTGTTCACTGCTGTGTTTTTTTCCTGTGTATCGTAGCCAGACAGCAGGTAGCAAGAGCTCTGTGGTACAACAAGGCAGTTATAAGCTGGAAGAAGACATAAGTGCTTGGGGAAGGGATCAAAACATTATACAAAGAGATCTGGACATCACGAGGACTGGACTATTAGAAGCTATGCCCCTAACAGAACTACTGACACTGGCAATAAACTTCAAGAAGAGTTTCTTCTGTTCTTTCAGTAGCCTTTTTAAATGTGTAGGTAAAAAAAAAGTAGAATAAAAACAGTTTAAAAAGATTTTGTTGTGATGTGACAAGTCAGAATACAGATTTCATTGAATAGCCACACCTGTTTAAAACCATCCTTATGCATACCCAATAATTTAACCGAGACTTTTACCAGAGACACTCAACACTTCACAGAATATTGCAATACATCAATCTCCAATTGCATACCACACTAGCGTTTTAATTGTACTTTTTCTCAGTATAAGTTTCAAAATAAAGTGTGTCCCTATGTATAAATACATATGTATAACATAAAACTTCTTAGAAACTCTTTGATTTGTTATTTTTATTTACCTATACAAACACATATTGCTAAGGTATGACTCTAGACAGAGCATGTACAGCAAAACATTTATTCATCGCTATTTAGTTGCAAACTTCAGGTGATTATCTGTATTGTGTGATAGTACATTGAAAAAGGAGACATCAACCATGTATGCAAGATCTGCCAGATAATATAGGCTGTATTCGATTCAACTATCTAGGCTTTAGTCAAGACTTCACAAACAACTCCCATTCTTTGTTATTCCACATAGGTTCACGCGTGCTAGTATTTTCTCCTGAAGCAATAACATTAAACATTACCTGTTTACCTGGCAAAGGATCCACTTCTTATGATAATGTATTTCTGAAAAATAGTAGGCTGCTAAGACAATTAATGCAGTTTCCACCATTCCTTACCCTTCCCCTAAACACACAGCTGGGAAGTAATTCTCTTTCTTAGAAGAAACCATCCAGCAAAAGAAGCCCCCTTGCTTCTTCTAAGATTACTAGGAAAAAAACAGTACATGCCTCCACGGCTGCAACTTACCCACTGCAAAGTCAGAAATAGCAAGATTGAGAAAGTAATAGTTACTCCGATGCCTGAGGTTTCTGTCCATGATGAAAGCAAGGATCACCAGGACGTTTCCGAGGATGGTGACCAGAGCTAGCAACACCATGAGGAAAGCCAGCAGCACCAACATGCCCAGTGACAACTCGGAGCTCGGTGGCAACGTACACAAAGTCTCGTTACATGTTCCAGTCGCGTGCAGAGTTTCGGCAGAGCTGTTGTGCATGTTGTGTATCCAGGTCACTTCAGTCTGGGAAGAAATTCACACCTGGCAGATTCATCCAAAAGGTTGAGATTCATAAGGAGTATTAACAGGATGGGCCAAAAATCCAATAAACATAAAAAATTTCCTCCGAAGGGGAAAAATTTAAAAGGTTCTGATGCTAGATAAATCTAGCTTTCCTAAGATTTTTTAAACCGTGTATATCTCTAGAAGAGTTACCAGTAAGAAATATGTAGCTTTTCCAAGCTCTTATTTTAAAATGCAAGTTCTTCTTTATGCAACCTGATCCTTATCTGTGGAGGTCAGGAGGGCTGGTTTGAGAATATCTCTTGCTTTCATCCCTTCCTCCCTCGCTCCCTCCCTTGCAGAAGTGTTTTGCTTCTAGCATTACAGACAACAACTTTTTCTGGAAATTTTTTCTTAATATCGAGTACATATCCCTATGAGAATTTAAACTACTTTCTGATTTCATCCTTGTTTATCTAGTGTCATTGTATTTCAGCAAGTCTGTGGTCCCTCTCTATTGTGTTACATCTTTTTGTTGACCAAAGGCATGGCCAACTTTTGTTGTCGCTGTTATTGTTCCTCTTTCTGTGGACCCTAGGGCTGAAAACTGATATGCTGTAAGTAAGCATATATACTATTACTTACCAGAGCAGTTAACCAGTAATGGTCCAACCCTCAGAGATCAGTTGCAAAACTCCCACTGAAATCAGTTTCAAAACTCTTAGCAGCAGCCTCAGTGACACAGCATCAGCTGCTGCTGATCCAGAACCAAGGAACGAAATATTGACTCCCTGAACGTGAATGAGAGCTCAGCAGTTAACTTTAATAGGACTAGGCTTTTCTTTCCACATTGATGGGAGAAATCATGTGTCTTCCACAAGTGCTTATATTTTGTATGAGTAATGAAGCCACTTGCAGAGAGCTGTGACTATTCTACAGTTGTAAAAATTCAATCATTTTTATTGTGGGTTCTAAAAACACTTTGGTGTCTAATTTTAGATACCTAAATTTGAAAAATGTTGGCTGTCATGTCTGTGTTTCTGTTGTGGAAACAAATTCATTAGCATTTTCCAATTGCTTTTACTAAATGTTTGAATGGCAGCAGTAGCAAAAATGCAAAACTTTTTTATTCATACAAATATCTTCACAGCATGCCCATCCATTACTGCTTTAAGCTTTATTTCATTTCCAGGTAATGCTGGAAATGTAGAAAACACGCTTTCACTATGACTACTAAGTAATGCCATTAGCCTTTCTTCTGCTAGCAATACTGAAGCTGATCTACATGAAGTTTTTGAGGTCCAAGCTACTATGTGATTGAAAAGAAAATAAAGTGGTGAACAAATGTAAGGTCAAATTAAGGGTTAGGATTCGGCCAAGTCTGTATCCTGTCTCAACTGCCTGTAGCCTAAGGAAGAGTGTAAGAACATGGCAAAATATACTGTAGGTGTGCTCCCCATGCCTCCAGTGATTTGTGGCTCAAGGTGCCAATATGGTACTAGCAGTGACATTTGATCATTTTATTTTCACTTCATCTTCTAAACAGTTACGTTTTTACCCCAAGAATTTCTGCTTCTGCATTTTATTGATAATAAAAGACACGCTAGGGCTCCTATAGGCCTCTAAGGAGGGTAACAGTCCTTCTGTGATTTCTTCGCTGCATTCAAATCCATGGAAGAGCAGGAAAATTGCCATGGGTACTGCCAAACCACATATCCTACATAAACTGTTACCATGTCCCAATTACATTTTTTTTTCCTCATACCTAACGCAACCAGTCCTTTTTGACTAGTCTCATCATAGGAGCAGCAGCTCCTTCCTGTGCATTCAAAGTGACAATCCCTTGGTAAGAAGCACTGAACCTAGGGCAGCTCATATGCACACAAACCTTCACAAGCGGGTGCTCAGAAACTGCAGAGAGACACATACCCTAGAGGAAAGCACTTAAAAGACTTTCTTCTAGTAGCCATGGGGGTGCTTGCTCTCAGTCGGGAAGGGGTCCTGGAATGGGTTTCCCCATACTCAGTAACACTCCCCGCTTTACAACTGCAGAAGATGAGCGAAGACCCAAGCTCTTCAGTATTCTTTACTACTGGACACTTTTGGATATACTTTGATTCCTAACTTGTCCTTGAACGGTCAGAAATGCCAGGTTGAGCTGGCAGGCTTTCTACAGACTGGTGTTTATGACGAATCAATGCACAGCCACCAGTCCCAGAAGAAAAGAATTTGTTACAATCTCCTGAAAGCCCCATGAGGACCAAAAGCCTGCAAAAATCTTATAAAAACAGAAAAATCATAGATCCAAATTGTGTTCCTAAAAAATATCATTTTGTAAAAAACACACAAAATAGAAAAGTCATCAGGCTGAAAGCCACTGTTTGTAGCAATTGCAGTTAAAACTGAATCCTCTTAATTGCAAAGCCCTGACTCAAGTTTTATGCATTTTTTTCTTCAGTGAGAATCTATGCTAGGGAAGTGATTGTTGCCCTGTACTCGGCACTGGTGAGGCTGCACCTTGAGTACTGTGTTCAGTTTTGGGCCCCTCACTACAAGAAAGACATTGAGGTGCTGGAGAGAGTCCAAAGAAGGGCAACAGAGCTGGTGAAGGGTCTGGTGAACAAGTCTTATGAGGAGCAGCTGAGGGAACTGGGGATGTTTAGCCTGGAGGAAAGGAAGCTCAGGGGAGACCTTATTGCTCTCTACAACTACCTGAAAGGAGGCTGTAGCGAGGCGTGTGTTAGTCTCTTCTCTCAAGTAACAAATGATAGGACAAGAGGAAATGGCCTCAAGTTGTGACAGGGGAGGTTTAGATTGGATCTCAGGAAAAATTTCTTCATGGAAAGGGTTATCAAGCATTGGAACAGGCTGCCCAGGGAAGTGGTGGAGTCACTATCCCTGGAAATATTTAAAAGACGTGTAGATGTGGTGCTTAGGGATATGGTTTAGGGGTGGACTTGGCAGTGCTAGGTTAACGGTTGGACTTGATGATCTTAAAGGTCCTTTCCAACCAAACAATTCTATGATTCTACGATTCTATGCTAAAATAATTAAAGCTACAGTGGCAGTTAAGTTACTGATGTAATTTGCAACCACTGTGCCTTAGAATGGTGCAATTACAGCTCTTTGCAAAAGTGAGCATAATGTTTTGGACCCTTTCTTCTCTCAAGCTGCTTTACAAAGTATAAATAGACTGATTCTCATTGTATCTTAAGCCAAAATCTTCAGTGCTGAGGAACTGAGTTAGAAGAGTATTATGAGTATTAACTAAGGAGGCTGTCCACATAATGGCTTCCAAGATGCAACGACCACATCCTCACTTTTGATACTAAACTATCATAGTCTTAGTACACATATATATAACAGCTGTGTTATACCTTATTAAGGTAAGACACAGAGAAGAATCTAAACAATTAAGCTAAGAAATATGGTATCACTTTGAATTCTCTGCTTTTCTTTGACATTTTTATTTATTGCTGCAAGAAGTAAGACATCAGCTTAAGTGTAATAAAGTTTAGCAGTCATAGAGTCCCCTGGGAACCTGGAAATTCTGGGCTACACTTCTAGTCCAAGTGGACCCCTCTTGTAACTTTTCAGTCTGTTACTTGATCTCTTTGCTTCAGTTTCCTCAACTCTAAGAGAAGGTAATGCTTAGTGAGCTTCTCAAAATCTGAGGGAAATTCTGCATTAATTAATAAAGTATGTCAGTGGAAGAGAGTGAAAGACACACTCTCCAAAGTACCTTTAGTCTATTAGTTAAGACAACTGATTTGGGAAGCAAGGAAGCCAGATTTCACAGCCTCCACAATCAAGCTGAAGATAGGATTCACATCCTAGCTGAGCACTCTACCCATGTATTCTTCAGTCTCAAGAGGAGATGCAGCAGCTTCACCGTTTTCCATGAGAAACAGCTGAGCTTGACAAATGGCTTAAATCCTAGGGTGCTTTCTAGGAGTATATAGCTACCTATTTCCTTTCCATCTCCCTCCCTCAACATTTCTTATTGGAGTTAACTTAGATCTAACTTTGTTTCTTGAAATCTTAAATACCTCACTCTTCTACACCGTCCTTGGAAAGCCTGTGTGCAGCAGGGCACCTAAAAATATGGATGCTACACTCGTGTGCCTTGTGAACGTACCTCTGGCATGACAGACCTATTTTGCACAAGTCATGATGCCACGTAACTAATCTGTTCACGTCCAGAAGATAATATACACCAGTCAGCAGTTTTTTTAAAACATCAGCAGTATAAGTGAAGTTTGAGAGAAGATTCACTACACAAGCTTTTAGCAGGTATTTCTTGTGTGTGTGGCTATAACTGTGATTAAACCAGTATAGAAAATGTGTCTCTAGCTAGAAAAATACCTGAAGTAGATAATAATCTGCTGATTTTCTACTGGGGTCAAGGCAGCATATGAACTGTTCAACGATAACCCTATAAAAAGATATGGAATTTTTATTCAAATAGACATGCTGGACAATAAATGCATAGCACAGATGAATACACCAAAAGGATCCATGAGTAAATGTTCCAGCCTTCTCTTCCCTTCCTTCTTCCCCAGGCGTTAAACAAGAACACATACTAAACAGTAGAAGAACCACTCTGAATTACCTCCTTATTGACATGTTCAGACTTTGCAATATCAAGAAATTACAAAGAGTCCAAAATTGCTATACTGCAATTAGAGAGACAATTATTTTCACTTTTAAAAGTTAAAGGCAGTAGATTTTACAAACAAGTGACCTTTCCATACTTCAGCATGGAAGACTTCCAGATATATGGTAGAACATTTAGATGAAATGTTCTGTCTCATCACCATTTCTTGAAGAGAAGCTGGTGAGAATGACGGGAGTTCTTTTCCACTGCTCAACTGTCTTGAATTCATTAAGGCTCTTCTATCTGAAGTCTGTTTTACAGAGAACCCACATGGCAGTTCTTTAGAAGGTACTTTGCTAACAAAAAACACTAACCAGAGACCAGATATAAACTCCAGCTCTTGGTCTAGTCACTGAAGTTTGAGCAACAAAGAAAAATACACCATTCTGATACTACCTTGTAGGAGACTGGTCCTGTAATGGCTAATCTGGTTTCAGCCATACTTCTGATCCATTTCCAGAAGAGCAACACAAAAAACTGTAAAAGAAAGAGATAAGACAATAGAGAGGCAAAAAAAAGACTAAATAGAAGTCACAATCCACCTTTTTCTGCTAGTATTTGATTCTTCACGGACATATTTTTATGATAGGCAACTGTACTTTAGGTATGAATTAATGCTATAATCCTTTTCTTCTTTTTTTTTCCAGATAATGAAATTTGTAACCCTTCCACAAGCAGAGGATATGTCTACAGCTTATATTGTCTTAAACAAATTTACCATATTTGATAATAAAAACTGTTAAAACTGCTGCTTCAGTTTAACATTATATATTCTGTTAGGACAATATTTTTAAAGTCAGAGTTGTTGCAAGCCATTTTTGTAATCTCTTTCCCTTGCTGGATCCCACTTGCTAGTTCACATACACATAATTTGTTTAACGCAATCTGATTTCTCATCAGGTTGCATTGTCAAGTTGTGGACTGAACACTGGTGCTCCATTCTAGTTTAGTTGATCTTCAATACATTTCTCTAGATCCTTATTTATAAATCTTTAACTTGCAGGAAAATATTAAACCATCATAGTTTACATTCATAAGATTATTACATTGTTTAGCAGTAGGAGTTTAGAATATCAGTATTTATAATAATGCACCTAACAGGAGTATGGTGATTGTGTCCCCAAGTTACCCAAAAGCAAAGGCTGAACCCACCCTTGTTACCTGGTAGGGGAGGAAGCTGTGCCAAATCTAAAGCAGATCTCTCAGCACACTTCAGATAACAGAGTGCAAAAATTCATTCCTTCCTCACCTCAGGGGTACGTTTGCTGGTTCTGCTTACCTTTGTTTCACCACAGAAACCTGCAAAAATGGTGACACATACCTAACAGAAAAGGCAAATCTTTCTCTTTTCTGCATAGACACATAACGAAGGCTGCTTCTCTCTTAATATCTGTAAACCTTACTCCAAAATAAAAAATTATTATTTATGTCAGCAACATAAAAAATATTGTTGTTAGTTATAGAAATAACAAGATTGTTATGATTACAATTAGTTGTCTATTTTGTTCTCTTCACATTTTTTAATTAATAAAGGAATATCAATCTAAAATTACTATAGTTTAGAGACAAAAGATGTCAGGACCGCCAGTCCGTTCAAGAGCAATACACTGGCTTCACATTAACATGCTTCACGTGCATGTACTTCAGCACTCTCAAACTTCATCAGAGATACCAGTTGATTCAAGGTTAGACTACAGGAACCCAAAACTTCCACAAATATTATGAAGTATGTCACTTTTTCTTTTTTTCTTTTTCTTTTTTTTTTTTCTTTTTTTTTCTTAAGATATCTGCATATTTTTATGGAGCAATGGCTTACGGCCTCAGAGCACAAGTGACTTAGGAAGCAAGCCAGCTGCTTGTAAGAGTAGGCTGACTTGTTTTCTTTCTCAAGTTCTGGGGGACCTCTGTTCTCCACTAAGAGAAACAAAATGTTTTATAGCCCAGTTTCTAAAGAATTTAGGTTCTCGATTTCTTTGTTAACAAGCCAAATGCATTATAGGCAATGATGAAAACGGGAGGAACAAAATATATTCTGTGTGTCTGCTGCTGATCTGCTTTACATGTGGATTAAGTTATTAGCATCCCTCGGTTACCAGTCCCAGTGTGAAGACACTCTTGACACCTCAAGTACTTCACCTGCTGCATCAGTGCTAAATTTTTGATCCTGACACTTAACGACCTCTGCTGCTCTAACATTTTCTCAATTACAAAGCAGAAGCAATTGTAATCAATTAAGTGATGGGATACAGCCTCCTTGAAGCATAGCTAATAATCAAAAAGCAAGAATCACAGGTTCTTCAGGCATGAGGTATGCTGAGGCATCGCTCTCAAAGGAAAGGACAAAATCCTGCGTTGCAAAACTCTTCTGGAGAGCTGCATGAAAACTTGTTCTTAGAATAAAGGAAGTTGAAACTTAGGAAATGCTTATAAACAAAAATAGGAAGAGAATGCAACTTCTCTAACCAAAAGCGTCCACAGGACAGCTAGCCAGTGCCTCATGTTCTCTCTGAAATAGCATGAAAATACACATTTCCACTTCGATGGTCTGTTTCCAGCTATTTTAAGGGATAGGGGATTCATTTTGCTCTCTGATTGGATGACCTATACAGTCTATTTCATTTACGCAGCAAGTGGTTATCAAAAGCTTGTTTCTCCCATTTTGGGGTTTTAGTTTTTGCTAACACACAACACTGAAACGCGAGGTTCCTGGGGACAAGATCAGTATTTTCTGAAAAAAACAGTAATAAAAAAAAATAATCAGACACCTAGCTTTCACATACCTCAGACTGAACACCCAAAAGTTCAGACTTTCAGAATCACCTGTTGATTCTGAGAGTTCAAGCTTAAAAGATGCTCTTTGGAAAAAGAACATGCATTACCCTGAGTGGAAGTGAATCCTGTGCACTGCAGCAGAACATCTTGCAATTCACCTGCTTCCCATATTAATTGCTACAATTTCAAACTGCCAGAAAAGCAACAGAAACTTTGGCCTACTTAAGTTAATAAGGTACTGGAAGCGAATGGCAAAATAAAAGAGTCTATCAGTAAGACAGACAAACTATGAACAAGAAATACTTGTATGACTCAAAAGTATTATGTTATGTATGGATCTCCTTCCCTGGGACAAATGCTATTTTATTATTACAAGTACGGATGCTAAGGCTGAACCCAAAAGAACTTTACTACGCTGACAAGGTAATGTAACTGCATAAAATTGTTTCAAAAAATCAATGCAGGATCTATCTGCCAGAGAATCAGTGGCAATTTTTTTTTTAAATCATGTATTTTAGTGCTACTTTTCAAGTTACTGAAATTCTTAAGGAATATCTCTGTTGCTCTATCAAATTCTGGAGTAGTTACTTTGATTAGATGAAGTCTGCCTCAGGAAAGGTTTTCTGGGGTACCCCTACTGGGGAACTATAGTGAACAGTTCAGTGTAAGAACATATTGGCAAAGAGCTATATACCGAACTGGTGGTCAAATAAGCTAGTCTTACAAATACACATTTAAACTATGTAAGTGCCACTAGAGAAATGCCATTAAAAATAGTCACAGCCCTGACATTACTATATGAGCAATCTGTATAAGGTGTACCTGACCTAAGAAAGCACCTGTGACTAGTAATTAATGAATCATAAAGTTTAGAAATTAACATAAGAAAAAAAAGAAAAAAGACCCAACACACCATAATCCTCCCCAAGTGGAAGATATCAAGGAAATGTTAAAAAAAAAACAAATTAAATCGTATCTACATAGCAATATGCTAATTAACTGACAAAAGGTCCTGTTAATTTTTTAGTAATGCATTGGAGAAAAGTCTGGAAGCTATTAATAAAAGAGTAGAAAATTCAAGTGTTTGTGATCATATTAACACTTGTTTTTCTCCCACTCTACACCAACGGAAGTCACTTCAGAATGTTTACTAACATTCACTACTAGCTGTAACAGTGTGATTTCAAAATCTCCATATTCTTTGTTGAAATCACTGGTTCCTTTAATTATACAACACTTAATCCTCAGCTTTTCAACAGGCTCCTAGACTCCCAACACTCACCGCATGAGCCTCAGAAATTCTGAAGTAATTTCTTTGCATTTCTTAGTTCATTGTCCATGTTCAGTCTTTCTTATGACCAGGCAGGCCCTATCTAGCATGACCAAGAACTGCAGAGGCAGGACCAAGCTCTCAAAGGCCATATAGCACTGGGCCACACACTTTCCTTTTAGGTGCAGGAAATCTAAAACTTTATAAGTGACCTGGTCTATGAATGACGCCGGTCTCACCCTTAACACAACAAACTAGGGAATTCAAATTCTAACACAAGACGGGAGTTCAAGTTCCAACCTAGGAATGGAGGAGATAAGTAACCCACGTTTTAAATTAGTCAACCATCGTTGGGTGGGATGGGTAAATGGTTCCAGATGTTACAATGCCCTCAAAGCAAGGAGCTAAAATGTATAAGAATACAGAAAACTTGTGTTTAAGCTCTACTTCACAACAGCAGAAGAAATCACAGAACAAGATGAAAATATATCTATAGCTTTACTGAATTCTCTTTTGAATACAAAATGTCTGTTGTATTGGATAAGGCACGTGTCCACGTTTTCTTTGTATAAATACGTGCAAAATAATCTTTTACAGTTTTAAAAAATTAGTGTTCTCTTCTCTTCTTGTTGTCCTTCTTTATCTTTTTGCTCTTTCCTGCTTGTTTAGATGACTCTTCCTGAAATGAAAAACAAGCATTTAAAAATTTAATCATCATTCTTATAGACTGTGAGCATTCTCTCAAAGTCACCCATGAGAATTATTTTTAATATGAACAGTGTTCATAGTTCACTGGTATTTATGAAAGTTTTGAGTTGTATAATATTTAACCACTCAGTTTCTTTAATTTGTCTGCTCATCTTACTATTGAGAAACTTTTGCCTTCAGCAAATGATAAAATTATAGACATAGCTATGCCAACAGAAATATATAATGTAAAAATAATCTAAGCCGGTTACCGGTATAGGAGTACATTTACACTATACTGCAAAACTGCTTCTAGTGTGGATGTGGCCTTATCAAGACGTATACTGTACACCAGTACATTAAAACCATTTCCCTAAGTGAAACAAACTTATGCTGGGAAAAACAAAATTTTGCCAGTCTTGATGGATCATCATTGTAATGTTCAGCTTACTCTGACTGCCAATTCTGAAAAATAAGACTTTTCTTCAGTAGGCATTTGTCACAAGCCTTCCCCAAAACGGTGAAGGAATCTGCCACTATGCCTGACAGAACCTGGGACATTTTAATCTTCTCCCTTCTCTCTCTTGTACATGGGACAGAAACGGACAATAACAGGATGTTTAAATTCTGCTATTCTGAAGTTAGCTATAAGAATACTTTTTCCAATAGCCACATCTATGGTACTAGAATAATAATTACCACAAATTCCATCTGTTATTTTTCTGATGGACACTGGTAGCAAAACACATTTGTTAATACACAATAAAGAAATACAGTCTGATTTAAGTTATTAAATATATAAAATAAATAAGTCATTTTTGGTACTAAACCTTCTCTTGAGGGTAAATACTTAAAAATCTTGTTAGAGCTTCCTTTCATTTTATGAGCAACGCATTCAAATAAGAACATTGATAAACTGCCAACAAGGTAAATCAGCAAGTATATTCAAGCATCTCTAAAATGCAAAAAGCACGTAACTGAAAAGGGCAGGGGGAGCAATGGGGAAGAATGCTCAGCTTTCAGCCACAGCAATCTTAGATACTTTCATATAAAAAAGAAAACTGTCAGTTTTATACTTTTTCAAGTACCCATTAGTAATTATTTCCTACTGTCTTAAACTTTCTATTGTTAGCACTTACATACTGTAATGTACATAGACATATCTAATATGCTGTTCTGAGGATGAAGAAATGAAATGCTGGAAAACAAGAACATTAAATGATTAAATGACCCAAGTCCCTTAAGAAGTAAAATGCCATTTAAAGACATTTGGAACTTTGTCTTTCAAGTTTTTTAAGCTCCCTTGAAACATTTTCCCTTAATCTTTTCTGTAATAGTTAATGTAACTTTGAATTCATAGAATCATAGAATGATCCTTCTAGTCTAAGTATTTTTTTTAAATGGTGTCTATCATCTGTAATTCTGAAAACTGCTTTGGGTCTAATAAAGCCTTCACTTTCTAAAATGCCTACTAGTTACAGTGATTCCCATGCTCAGTCTGCCTACATACTAGAACTGGTGGCACAGGTAAGCATGAGAAGCAGCAGTTTCCAGTTTGCTGAACATGCAGAAAGAGGCATCTCCCCTTCCCATCCTCCCCCAGCCCTCCAATTTGTGTTCTGGACCAATGTCCTCAATGATTGCACACTTACAAACTAGGTCACTAGCTTCTTTGGAAGTTGTTCAGGATTCTTTGCACTGATCCTGTGCATACTATGAGTGCATCAAAGCAACCAGACGATGACACAGGTAGCATGGCTTTTCTTCTGGCTTCATCTGACAGTGACAATTTACACAAGTTCACATATAAATGTCTTCATTCTAAGTGGCAGAAACTTACCACTGAATGTACATAGTTGTATTCCACAAGTACATTTCTTGCACAATTGTTTATATGTTTAAAACGATCTGGTCCTAAGAGAATACCTCCATACCAGCGGGATACCACGACTAACACATTGTGGACATTCAAAATCTGTTTAAAAAAAAGAAAAAAAAAACATTAAAAAAAGTTGTTATTTTTTAATTGAACTAGTAGTTTTTTTACTGTTGACACCTATTTTAAACATAGAAAAAGTCTACTGTCTTGCATTTTTAAGAAGAACTTACAGTCAGGTCTGTGTCACACATGTTATCTGAGGGTAAGAAATAAAGTCAGCAGTTGTGGTAAGTTTCCCTCTCCAAGCTCCTACCCAAAGGTAAATTCGAAGTAAAATGACTCAATATATATCCCTCAGAAAGAGCACAGAGCTATCTCATGTGCACTACAGTTGCTCATCCATGTGTCAAAGGCTTCAGTCATCAAAGGGAAAATTACTGAGTTACATTTATTATTCTTTGATATGACAAATTATTATTTCCAGAGAACCTCTGTCACTAAGCAGATTGTCTATCCACATTTTTTGAAGTGCTGATAGATGAGGCTAGTAACAGTCAGGTGACAGGCATGATTCATATCAATACCTAAAATGCCATAAGCTAGTACTGTTGCCACGTGCAGGACAGCACCTGGATAATACATAAAAACCTCTGCATTTTCCAGGTTTGATACATAGCCCCTTACAACCTAGCAGTTGCTCTCTGAATTCAAAAAGGCATATATAAAGTTCACACAATATGAAATAATTGCATTAGCAATTAGGATTGAAAAGAACTAAACAACCTTTATATAGCTTTTTTAAGAGTAAGTAAAATCAAGTAGAGAGCTAAACAGAAGAAAAGTGATGGTTTATTTTACTGCAATTAAAGGCAAGAAACCTGGAAGGCCTTCAACAGCTTTATTTTTCACTAAATGTGACTTGCCTAGACTGGAAAACTAGCATTTATTCCTCCTTACAGCAATTCTGTCCTCAAGATCCTCACATTGTCAGCAAACACTAGTCACACAGGGAACACCAATTGACTAAGTATCAGAAAGAAACACGCATCTTGTGAAAATTTAACATACACATTACTGCATGGAAATGTGGAGTGACAATCACCAGTTAGCATTTTTGCTCACATTTGTCTTGCATGGTTAGTGACCATGATCCTGAATTTGTCCCTCAGACTAAGGCATCTGAAATCTCTGTGGAAGGTTGTTACTTATAAACAGCTTTCTCTGAAGTCCTGTGCAGTACTACACAGATGGCTGGGAGCCAGACAGAGCAAACACAGCTTTATCTGCATAGAGCAAAAACATTGTGGTCTGTAAGATATCAGGGTGGTTTGGTGGAGGTGAGAAAAATCCCTTAAGAGCTAGCTATCAATAAAGCATGTTAACAACTCTTCATCGTCTCCATTACGGACAAAAATATATATATATGACTAATTTGAACAATACTATTAGAAGATTCTATCATTGTTTCTGAAAATAGAAATATTCTTAGAATTTTAAAATGAAAAGCATAATGTAAAAAAAAAAAAAGGATTGGGACAGGTTTTGTGACAGGCATTTTCTACCCTCATTTACTCATCGGCCATAGAGTCTATGTATAGCAACTGTTCACAGTAAACAGGATGCCAAACATAGTTGGGAAAGTTTTTAACTCTAACTTTGAAAGAATTAATCTAAAATACGGTTTCTGGTAACCGGAAAGTGCTATCTTCACTGAAGCGCTAGGTTTATCTGAAACAAGATAAGATTTCTATTGCAAAAGAAGAACTGTAAGTACAGCAACAATAAAGAGTATTAAACCACCTAATTTTCATGCCTATATCATATGTTGTAAGGGCTTATAACAGAAAAACTACAAGACCTGTGAACATCTAGAAGTCAGCCCATAAACTATTTTTATCTTTTCCCTATTAGTGAAAATTGCACTTTTCTGATCACTACAGCAGTACTCTTCCAAAACAAAAATATTCCCAGTAACTAGGACTACAGATGGAGAGAGATGATTCATACAATTTAGACACATTCACATTTGAAAGGGGAAAACTTCATGTCACCTTCTAAACTGGATTTTTACGGAACGTTAAGTCCCTAGACACTTTCAAAGTCTGACAACTTTCAAAAGTACACATTAACATGTTAAGAAAAAGCTGATAAGCTCAGAACAAATTGAGGTACAGTAACTGCAAAGTTGTTTCTTTGTATTATTTCTATGACAATAATGTTTTTACACTTAGCACATATACTTGCATATATTACATAAAGTAAGTTTTCCTTCCCAAGTCAGGTTTGAGTTACTTAGGAAGTTTCAAAAAGTTCTAAGTGAAGAATGTCAAAATATTTCTATTAATTATATTTTTTTCAGAAAAAAAAAGAAAGCTTTGAAATTAAAAAAAAAAAGCTTTAAAACATTCTCTAGGAATATGAGTACAACACATTAAACAACAGTATATGCAAGCAAGCAAAGGACAGGAAAAGAAAACCCTTGCTGTGAAGGGGACATCAATCTAAAAATCGAAATTAAAAACAATAATTAATTAGTGTACTGATACAGCTAAGTGACTTGAGGCACTTCATGAGATGTACCCAGCTGTCACCTGTAGTTATGATATTTTATTTATGGTTTTATTAGGGCTTGCATCATGCCAGTGAATCAAAATTTATCAATCTCAATTCACATTTAGTAGCAACTTTGTTGAGGGAGTATTATTTCAACACTTGAAAACTAAAATACATGTGAGTATGAGGGCTAAGGACCCAGAACTGGGAACAGCACAAAGAAACAGATTAAATGATGAAAACAACCTTAAACTCCTTCACCCCCACTACCTTTTGCATTTGAATCTCTACTCTGCAAGTTCAAATTTAAGCATCTTTTTTATTACAAATATCTGAGGAAACTGAATGAAAGGCTGTGCATAGGTCAGCTGTTACATTCTGTCAATCAGCTTCTTCCAGTCTTCATTTTCTATATACCTTACACTACATAGTAAGCAGAGGAATCAAAACTTATGTCTCTTTTAAACTGTTCAAACTATTACTACCATCTATGAAACACTACTTGTTTCTATGACCCAAGACTTGGAAATCCCAATTTACTACATGCATGCAACAGTCCGTGGTTTTTTTTTCACCTTTGAGAAAGCAATCATCTATTCGGCTAAAAGCAGAGCAAAAATTAAAATAATCTTCTACAAGTTTATTTACATTGTACTGATTTTTAAAATCTGTTCAAGACCTCCAGAAGTCAAAGATAAATTTCTGTAACCTGCATAAGATGAAGAAGTCGTCCACCTGCTGCTGTCTCCCCATCATCTTCACAATCCTGTAAGAATGTCTGCTTATCTTCACAGTATATTCTTAAAAAGAAAAAAAAAAAGAAAAAAAGAAAAAAAAAACCAGACAAAAAATGTCAATCAACTAATATTTTGACATGATTAATGAAGGGATCTTTCATACACATGTGTATCAATTCTACTTCTCTACTAAGGACATTTACAGGATGAGGTTTAGGGTAAACCACAAATATTTAACTGTACAGTACAACAAGTTTTGAGAATTTTTTACATAGACTTTAGCTACTTCAGGTTAACTCCAGACTCATTACCAGTGTCAAGTCCCTAATAAGAAAAATCCTTAGTTTTTAGCCTAATAATTATACCTAGCTGAAACCAACTCCATCAGGTACAGGTTCAAATTATGGTACACACCCACAAGCTGGAAGAACTCCGACAAAAATATTATTAATAATTAGTCAGGTCTATATTTCAGCAGCTGCGTGAAACTACTATTGAAAGTCGCCTTCAGATTCTCCATGCCATCTCCTTTCTCGGAGGGCACTCCAGGAAACTTTGGGTGTACTGTTTCATATAAAGGACAGCTGCCCAGGTCTAATTTTCCAGAAGTAATGCTCAGAGGTCTACTGCTTGTTACCAATTGATTTCATAACTTCCCAACTCAGTTAATACACACGTGACACAATGACAAAGAGGTTTGTCGGTACTAGATGACAATATATGAAGCAATAAAGTACGTTTCTGTTGCTTTTTTTGAAGTGTTATTTAAATAGTATGAGTGGAACAGAAGCCAGATCATCATCAGCAACAACAGAAACCCTCTCTTTTACTTAGGTAGCACTTTTTGGTAAAGTAAGCTTTCACTTCTCTCATTTCATGTTTCATTCGGGATCATGCCAGGACATGCATGAAAGGATCAGTGTCTATACATGTCTTTTCCAGATGGCTGGTTCCTCCAGTAATGAAAGGGGCTCCTTTTACCATCACTTGCATTCCTCAGAAAACCTACGTCACTATCTGGGACTGATGACCAATTCATTTCACATAAGTCTACTGTTCACCAATAGTTGCCAGAGACAGACCACTGTCAAACTCATTTTTACCTGTTTCTCATTTTCCCTGAAGTTTCTTGTATTTCAGCTGAAACTTCATATGTCACACGTCTGCATCAGGCTTTGTGTTTCAACTCTTATTTCAACTAAAAATTTTCAGCTATTTCTAAATATAAGGTTGGGGGGAAAAAAAGTTACTTTGCCCAAGTAAAAACACATTTAGTTCAGGATGATGTAGCATTTCTATGCTCACACACACTATACAAAATATAGTAACAGATGTTCAAATCCACCTTGTCTTTTTTTATTCCTAATGCTGCTTTACTATCTTGACATATTTCCTACTATATGTTCTTGACCTCAAATTCAAAATAAAGCCTAAAACCTTTACCATACAAATAAGAAACCTGCTCCCATAAAGATTTAATAGCAAGGAATTTCGTTGATGGATTTTACTTTTCTCATGTCCTGCACTCATGTCAAAGAACACTGAAAAAAAATAAACAAATCACTATTCATCTCTCACCTGTATGCATATATGTTGTGGGTAGCACTTGCTATTTTCTTATTCTCGTATAATTTTTCAAGAACTCTCTTTACCTTTAAAAAAAACAGAAATAAGCTTCCTTTTATAATGGGGATTTCATACACACCATCTCAATATCACTGTTAAACATCTTCTTAGTACTATAGTGAAACAGTTTTACACGTTGACATAAAATGAATTAGATATTCAGTTCGATAACTCAAGCAGCAGCTTCTCAGTACCCTCATGCTCCTTTCAAATAATTTTTCTAAGATACTGAAAACAGCTGTTCCTTGAATTTGTACATTGTGTACATTCATGTTATTGCTGAAGATGTAGAAGTGTCAAACCGCTTTACTAAACAAGAGAGACAGTAAGATCTAGAAAACATTTTAATCGGTACTAAGTATCAATTACGTATGCTTACTTTTTTCAACTATAACATTAAGCTGAAATAATATAACACAACTTGACATACATTTTCCCATTACACACTGCATTTACCTGTTTAACAAAAACATGTTACGTTTAGAAAGTTTTACTACCTGTCAAGTTTTTCCTTTTTCCTCCAACATACTTTTTTCAGAGTTTCCAATTCACAGAAAGAATAATAATAAAAAAAAATATTCTGTTATGGGTCTGAAAGTGTCAGTATTTCCCAGAAAACAGATAGTCCCACGATGTCCATCGCTCTGCTTTTAAGAAGCACCAAATTCAAAACATTTATCAATGTTCATCTTCTGTTCCTAATTAAACAGCTAGCAATTGTTCAACCCATTCCAATTTGGTCTAGCAAAAAGCAGAGCTTTCATGAAGACATTGTTTTAGTACATAATACAAAAATAATATTACTTTGAACAAAACATTACTGAAGTTGAGAAAGCTTGGGAAAACATCCTTGGCAAGTAAATTGCTTTCCACTCCAAAGAAAAATGTCTGAGAAGCAATCAATATACATATTTAACATCTGTCTTAGCTATACTGTTCTATTTCCAATTCTTCTGGAAGAAATTCAACTTAGAAAAATCACCTCAAATGTAAGATACCTCAATGAAAAAACTATTATTAACAGAGAACATTGCTTCAGACACCTGTTTTCTCCTTTTTTCCCCCCTAAAGAGGAATATTGAATACAACTTACAATACTTAATACACTTTCATAAATACATTTCAATACATGGACTTAGGGTACAAAGCATATGAAATTATCATCACCTTTGACGTTAGTTATTTGTCAGCTACTAGGCTTTAGTCCTAAAACCATACCTTAAAGATTCATTATGTGTCTGTACTAGCAATGAACCTCCAAGACAGACATCTTTCAGCTAAGCAACAGCTTATTCTTTTTCTTCTTGTAGCTCCTGAGCCTTTTTTTTTTTCTCCTGTTCCCCTCTCTATTATTCCTGCTTTAGGGAATTAATGGATGTAATTCTCTACAAGTCAGTGAGGCACCTGCTCATAAAAGACACAAGATGCTTAAACAAAAGATCAGTTCTTAGTCCCATTTTACTAAATTAATGTCAAGTCCAAGAGCCACATACATTTTAAATGTCAGAATAAGCCAAACTGAGACAAGCAAAAGCAATGGTACCAAATATAGCCTGCTACTTCAAATATGCCCATCACTTTATTTGCCCCATAAGGTTTATGGTAACATATTCTCCTATGTAAGTAACTACAGTATTACTCTGGCTATCATTACTGAAAACTAGATTAGAAGTAAAGTTCCACTATTAAAAATACTCAATAAAGGAATTTACACAGAAATCTGCGTACTGTCTTAAAATATCACTTGAGCACTGAAGCATCTCTCTTATGAGGAGAGGCTGAGGGAGCTGAGTCTGTATAGCCTGGAGAAGAGAAGACTGAGGGGGGATCTTATCAATACTCACAAATACCTTAGGGGTGGGTGTCAAGAGGATGGGGCCAGACTCTTCTCAGTGGTGCTCAGTGACAGGACAAGGGGCAACAGGCACAAACTGAAACACGGGTCCCATCTGAATATGAGGAAAAACTTCTTTACTCTGAGGGTGCCAGAGCACTGGAACAGGCTGCCCAGGGAGGGTGGGGAGCCTACTTCTCTGAAGATATGCAAAACCCGCCTGGACACAACCCTGTGCAATGTGCTCTGGGTGACCCTGCTTTGGCAGGGGTTGGACTGGATGATCTCCAGAGGTCCCTTCCAACCCCAACCAGTCCGTGATTCTGTGAGGTAATGTGAATCAAGATGAAAAATGCACGCAGGAGCATCAGTCACCCTCCCCAAGCTGCACCTTCCCGCTGCTCGGGCAACACAGCTGCTCTCCTCCGTAGTCACACTTACAGGCAAAGCCCTTCCATGCTCCAGGCTTCAACACCTCTCTGCACACAGAGGGAAGCCAGGCATCTCAGTCCCAGCGGGAGCAAAGCCCACAAGGCTTGGGGCAGCCACCGCTGCCAGTCAGGGCTCCGTGCAGCAATGTGCCCATGCCCCATCTTTGCGCCGGGACTGGAGAGCCTGCGCACCCATGCCAGAGCCACCCTTGGGTGCTGGGTCTGCACCGACACCCTCTGCTCTGGACTCGCAGAGCGGCAACAGCCACGATGAGAACTCGCTTCTCACATTTGCAGTTGAAAATACCCTTCGTGGCTCTCCCCAGAGCATCTCCTGAGCAGTCCACGAACAGCTGCTCATTGTCTCATGGGCCACAGACCACAGCTAAAGCCTTTGTCCTCACTCCAGGTTCTGCATGGTCATGTTTGAATGATGGGCTTCAGTAAAGCCAACACACATGTATGAGCTACTGAGAAGTGCTGATTCCTACCGCAGATAAATCAAACCTTTCCCTTACTGAAAAAACCACAGTCCTGCAGAGAGGCTGTAATTTAAAAGGTTAAGAGAACATCATGGAGTTTCCTGGTTTGGGTTCTAAACGTTCACTATTAAAGAACATTAAGTGCTCTCCAGCCACTCCTCTCCCAATTCATCCTTGTGCTGGCGTTACTCCCTCCCAGGTGCAGAATCTGGCATTTGCTCTTGTTCAGTTTCATGCCATTAATGATTGCCCAGCGCTCCAGTCTATCTAGATCCCTCTGCAGGGCCTCTCATCCCTCAGGAGAGCCAACAGCACCTCCCAGCTGGTATCATCAGCAAACTTGCTAACGGTGCATCCAACTCCTGCACCCAGATCATTGATACAAACACTGAACAGAACCAGCCCTAGGGTTGAGCCCTGAGGAACACCGCTGGTGACCGGTCCCCAGCCAGATGCAGCCACGTTCACTACAACCCTTGAAGCCCTGCCGTCCAGCCGGTTCTTCACCCAACGCATCATGTACCTGCTCATCTCACAGTTGGACAACATGTCCAGAAGGATGCTGTGAGGGACACCATCAAAAGCCTTACTGAAATCCAGAAAAACCACATCCACCACCTTCCCTTCATCAATTATGCAGGTGACTTTATCATAGAAGGATATCAGATTAATTAAACACGACATTCCCCTCGTGAACCCCTCTTGACAGTGCCCGATGATGGCATTGTTCTTTAAATGCCTTTCAGTAGCACCCAGTATGATCTTCTCCATCATTTTTCCACGTACTTAGGTCAGACTAACAGGTCTTCCCTCAAACCCTTCTTGTAGATGGGAATAACACCAGCCAGCTTCCAGTCAGAAGGGACCTCCCCAGAATCCCAAGACCTTTGGCAGAAGATCAGGAGGGGTCCTACCACAACATCCACTAGCTCCGTCACTACTCTGGGATGAAGCCCATCAGGCCCCATGCACCTAGGGACATTCAGCTGACACAACTGGTCCCTTACAATTTCACTGTCCGCAAACAGAAAGTCACTCTTGCCGTGGTCGTGGTCCTCCAACTCAGAGGACTGGGTCGATAGCTTGACAGAAGCTTGAGAGAACATCATTGAGCTCCCTGGTTAGGGTTCTAAAGGCTCTAGGGCAAAGAAAAGCAGAGGAAACCAACCCAAGAAAGGGGCGGGAGTGCAGAGCACCAGTTTATTTCAGTTGCAAAACAGATTTAGGTGGTGTTTCACTTCTACTTCATTCTAGACAGCAGCACGGAGAGCCTGCTGACAGGTGGGAGCATCACCTGGGTACGTGGCCAGCCACGACAGAAGCAGCGCTCCTGAAATCACACAGCGGGGGTTATTCACAGAAGAGGGTACGGCCATTTCTGCATGGGGGGAACATGCCCAAGGGAAAAACTTCAGGTCTGGGGCACTTTGATGCCCAGCGCTGCAGCCTTCCCCATCCCTCCCTGGGGACCAGCTCCCAGGGGCAGCGGGACGCAGCGCTGCCCCAGCACGACATGCCAAATGCAAACTCCGTTTGATTCACTTCGGGGCTCAAACCAGCTCTCTCCAGGAAAAGAAAACTGGGCTTTTTAGCAATTTCTTCTGACTGCCACATCCTGTCACCACGAGGTGGGTGCCATGCTGTGACGTCACCGTGATGCAACAGAGGCGTCACCTCGACGCTGGAGAACTTCCAGGCAGCTGGTGCCACAGCCCTTCATCCTGCTGACCGGCAGCACCAAGCCTGGCTGGTCGCGGAAAGGGCGACAGCTGGAAGTTGCAGCCAAGCTGTGAAGAAGAAGATAAAATGGAGATGCCTTCACCAGAGACATCCTGGGATTCCAGTACAGACGATTCAGACTGGTGGGCAGCTCCAACCTCTCCCGACCATCAAGGATGTTATACGGGAGCATCTGGGGATGCTGCCAGCGGACCTCCTGCAGACGAAAACATCCTTCAGGGTTTCCCTCATGAATCCTGCGCCCCCGCCACACGCTATCGTTTCTATGAGGACATCTGCCAGCACCAGCCAGTCCTCAGCCTGCTCCTTCCTCAAGAATCTCCGGAGGATTGTCGGCAGCCATCGCTTCCAGTCAATATGGTGGGGCGACGATGGGAACTGTGTCGTGATCGCAGACAAACTCTTCAGAAAGGAGGTGCTGGGGAGGAGGGGACACCTCAAGATCTTTCAAACTGAGTCCATGAGAGGCTTCATCCAACAACTCAAGCTCCATGGATTCTGCAAAATGGAACGGGATTCCTTCGTATCTGCCTCCATCAAGGAGATGCAAGCCCTAGCAGCAGCAGGGTCTGCTCTGGGCAAGGTACGTCGGTTCCTCTGCACACAAAAGAACCCTCGGGACATTCATGGGGAGAGGTTCGCGTTCAGATAAAATAAGGCTTTACAAGGTGGGAGATGGGGATGGGAGCAAACGGCCTGATTTCGTCTCACGGGTCATTGCCAGGAATTCTCGATGCAGGATTTCAGAGGAGCAGAAATGCTGATGAAATAGATTTTGGTTATTTCTGCTTACTTGGAATCTGTGAAACAGAAACATAGTCCCATCGTATCGTGCTTTTTTTTTGTGCTTGCTCTGTACCTGGCTGCACCAAAAGTTTACATCTTCTTGTGGCATCTGCTTAATGCTCACAAGATACACATCGGCATCAGCATTACTCCTGACATGACCGTTCCACGCTGAGGTGCCTGAAAACTAGTGGTATTTGGGTTTCTCCATCACTTTTTAGGCTTTTGAAACACCTACACTTCTCTGCTCCCAATTACCAAAAACACAAGGCTGGTTACTACTTCACAAAACCCTATCCTAACATTTTATTCAGCCTAAACTTGACGTTTAAAATGCCCCAAAGACTCCGTTTTAATACCCATGTTTGTCTTTGCTGATGCAGATGCTCAGTTATCAGATCTCTGCCCTTGTCCTTCTTCAAATGACTGCAACTAACTCCTCTCCTTTGCATTTTGTAGCTGCTCTTCTACCACAACCCCTTTTTTAAGAGGGATTACCCCAACCTCCTCGGGACGTGCATGCAAAGTGCTGGTGAGAGAAGGATGAACAAAGAGCACCCAAGAAGATGATGACGATCTCATAGTCAGCTGGTGGTAGGAGCTGCAGAGGAGGAGACCACCCAGATATCAGCAACCACCAGCTCCTCCCTGACCGAGCCACGGGCTGACACAACCACCCAGATGCGCGATGATGGTCCGTCCCCATCCAAATGGCACTGCAGCCACAGCCCCAGCAGCAACGAGGAGGGCAGCTCATGCTCCATCATCTACCTCACCATGCCATCTCACACCAGCCACAGACGCCCCACAGTTCCATCTGGGCAGCCAAATTTAGCTGCTGTGCCGGTCCCCGGGGCTGGCCTGACTCTACTCTGCGTTCCACAGCTGGGGATGGTCATACCAGCAGCAGCTTCTGCTGTTCCCATGCCAGGGTCACCGCACGGACAAGCTCCAACCCACTGCTACTGCCCAACCTGCACCTGCAGAGCAAACACTGCAGCTGCCGGCGACGGGGTTGGACCCCAGCAGGGGCTGGACTAGAAACAGCAGAGTTCTTAGGTAGCAAGTAAGCGTCATAGACATAGAAGTATATTAGTATAGAAATAATAGTACTTGGTTTGTTGTTTTCAGTAATAAATCTTTTCAAGTTGCCTCGTCTTGTCTCTACAGTCTCACAGTCACTGTCTCCACACCCGGGGCCGGGGGGGACCTTCAGGGACATGAAGGGTCTGGCTCCAGCCCGCGAAAGCCAAAGGCCCTGGGCAGTACTGCTGCACTCAGCAAAACCCAGCAAGAGGCCAGCCTGGGGCTAACCCAGGAGCTGCCCCAGCACCCCAGGGCACTCAAACCAAACCAAACCCAACCCTCACAGCTCCTGGGGAGACCATGCCCCTTCCTCCCCCAGCTCAGACCAGGGGCGAGGGGCAGCGGGGCTGCAGGGAGCAGACTTGGGCTTCTCCTGCCCATCCTACATCCCAGCTGGGGACGACTACAGCATCGCAGCTGGCAAAGCCACACAGCTGTCCTACGGGAGCCACAATCTGGGCTTACCGGAGCAAGAACCTCTCCCATCAGCATTCACTAAGGCTTCCTTTAGGGAAGAGGCTTTCACCAGGGCATGTAAACGAGATGCTACACCATGATCCCCCTCCTTTCCACACAACAGGGAATTTCACGGCTTGGTGAGAGCAGACCTGTAACACCGGCTGTGGAGGATGCTCCGCACTTCACTGCCATTTGTGCTAACAAAACACACTGCTCATGAGAAATTACATCACGAGTTCATAGGTTTGCAGTAAACATGCAGCGCTACACAGCACAGTCCAATGACGGAAAGATTCCCCAAATTAGGCCCCAAGGTAGGAGAGCTGAGCGTGTGATTCCACCTCCCATGTTAAGCATCCCTACACCAGATGAAAAGAACAACAGCCAATTCAGCTGGCACTGGGAAGCACCATACAAATATATTTAATCTCATGCCTTGTCCCGATGACTTTAAAATAGATATTGCTGAACCAGTGGCTTGGGCTACAGAAATTGGAGATCTTCAGTAGCATCTGAGAGCTTTCCAGGTCTGCACAAAGTCATTGAGGAGCAGCTCAAAGTGGGAACACTCATTCCCATCAGTGGGAAAATGAGAAGAGAAGACTGAGGGGGGATCTTATCAATACTCACAAATACCTTAGGGGTGGGTGTCAAGAGGATGGGGCCAGACTCTTCTCAGTGGTGCTCAGTGACAGGACAAGAGACAACAGGCACAAACTGAAACACAGGAAGTCCCATCTGAATATGAGGAAAAACTTCTTTACTCTGAGGGTGCCAGAGCACTGGAACAGGCTGCCCAGGGAGGTTGTGGAGTCTCCTTCTCTGAAGATATTCAAAATGTGCCCAGACACGACCCTGTGCAACATGGTCTAGGTGAACCTGTTTTGGCAGGGGGTTGGACTAGATGATCTCCAGAGGTTCCTTCCAACCCCAACCATTCTGTGATTCTGCGATATCATTACAGCACACAAATTATGCAGATACAGTATGATGGGCACACACTAATCTCTTCAGCTGGTAAAGCAGATAGCTTTCACTACAGGTGCAGTGTTTACCCCATTCCTCACCTCTTTTGGCTTTCTTTCAGAAAAGTGAGTCCATACCACAGTAAAGCTTCCCTGCAGTCTGAAGACCAATCACCTCACACTGTACAACAAGACTCCATGAAACAAGACGGATTTGACACTTGGGAGATTGCTCGATATTTATACTAACCACATACCAATAAGTCTTGACTGGAAATTCCTAGGTTCACTGAGTATATGTTGTCTTATAAAAAAAGTCATAATAGAAGAAATTAAGAATGTCTTTGCATGCAAAAGGGAAATTACTAACCTGCTTTAAGTGAGTACTATTTCTTGATACAGACCTGCCCTTTCCGAAATCCATGTCTGTGAGTACAGACTTCCTCATAAGTAGGACCACTCTTAATTATAAATCATGACCAAAGAGCAATTTTTTTAAAATGAGAAAAGGACATTAAGCCAATGATTCCAATTTCTTCCTTTTCTAAAGCAACACAGCTCATATGGATTCACAGTTCATAGTAACAGAATGCAGCTAAGAAAGTCCCTGATTGAAGTGTTACTTTAATGAAAATGGTAATGTACCGAGTATTTTAACACACTGAGTTAATCCACATGAACCTAATGAATAAAATTACTTTCACTTTGCAAGCAGTAAAAGAACTGCTCAGAAAAGCTGAAAGTGTGTTCAAAAAACCTCAAGTTGTATCCAGATACAGAAAAATAAGAGAGATTACAAGATAGATGTGAAAAGCACAGCACATTTTTGAAGGTGGGAAATAAAATCCGTAACGATTTTTTTCCTCAAACACATAAGAAGCTGAAGCTTACCAGAGAGCTGTACTGACAGCAGATAAATATAATATATATAAAAGAATCATTTAAAGAAAATACAGCTGTAGCACAAAAACCTAAATGAATGTACAATACATATGAACTTAAAAGGTCAGGTAAAGATGATACAGTGGAGTCTTACCACAGAATAAGGTTGAACAAGCTGATAAAATGAAAAGAAACAAATCAGCAAAACCAGATCATATTTATGTAAAAGTATAAAGGGAATTGGAGTATGAAGCTGTTGAACTACAGCTAAAGTATTTAACCTACCAGTGAAAACTTTCTGCAGCAGAAAGTGACTAATGCAATACCAACATCTCAAAAGTACTCCAGGAAGGCTGCAGGGAACTAAAGACGAAGTCTTATATCCATACTAGGCAAACTAATGAGGGGGAAGCAAAACCCAAAAAAACATAGACAGCTTAAAATGTTACAGCTATTGTTTAGAGAAATATGCCTCAAAACCCTGTCAATCTGTCAATATTCTTTCAGGGTCACTGAGCATGTAGTAGATCTAGCTTACCTGGAATTTCAGAAAGCATTTGACAAGATCCCTTACCAAAAATTCTTAAAATAAAAGCTATAATTGGATAAAAGGAAAGAGGAAAATCCTCTCAAGGTTTAACTCTCAGTTAACGACAAGAAAAGATGAGTAGATCAGTAGTTTCCCCACTAAACAGGGATCATCAAAGGAGACTGATGTTGATAGATGCAAAGTGATGCACAAAGTGACTCCAAACTAATTATTAGCATTTGCAAAAAGAGATCTTGGGGTTATAAGACATTTCTATAAAAACACCAGCTCACTGTTCAGTAGAGGTCAAAAAAGTAAACTGAAAGGTACTACTAGGAAAAGAACATGGAAAACAGAAAAACTCTTCACACCACTCTAGAGTGTGTGTGCAATCCTTAGAGTGATTGCATCTTCAGTGTTGTGTATAGTTGTAGTCTGCATCTCAAAAAGGTTCCAGCATACATTACACATACCAAAATAGACGGGGGGTCTTCAGCCCGGAAAATAGAAAACTAAGGTCTATAAAATACGATAGATGTCTATAAAATCCAACCACACAGAGAAAGCGGAGAAATGCAATAAACAAAGCTATGAGTGGCTGATTCACAGCAAACACAGGAAGACATATTTTCATACAATGCTGTGGATTCTGAAAGCTAATTCTGGTGCAAGACGCAACTGGACAAATTCCATAAAGGATAATAAAAAATCAGTAATATTAAACACAAGGATACTTTCTTTACCTTGCGTTAAACTGCTGAAAGAGGGGAAGCATGAAGGGAAACAAAATGTAGCTGCCCTTTTCTAGCACTCTGTATAGGTTTACATTCGCCAATGATTCTAACAAGAGACAGGAACATACTTTTTTACAACTCTAGAAGCATGCTTACTCCTCTCACTTAAGTCTCAATAAAGATTTACTTATGCGTTATCCAAGTGTATTTTTCAACAGAATTCCTTTCTGAAGGAGGGAAAACATTTATAAACTCTTTTAAATTCTTTTTCCAAGTAACACATGGCAGACTCAGTAGCTTTCAAATATCTTACAATAAACTTGCCAACATCCAAAAGTCAAATTTCAATGTTGTTATTCTCTTACATCTAATACACATAATGGTAAAGAACAGCAGGAAGCACTGCAGAGCTGCTATTTAGAGCTATTTAGCTGACAGTGAAAGCAAGAAACTGATGACTACTCAGACAATATTAGCACACAAAGATGCGACGACAGACAGACAGACATATTTGGCTAATCACAAGTATTTCAGTAATATTTTGTCAAGCTCAAAGTACAGACAAAAAGAGTAGAACTGATCTCTACTAACTTGTCTGGGTGTCACAACTGGAGCCAGATGTGCCTGGAAAGTACTCCTTCGATCTGTGATTGGGTTTCCGTGATGTATGAATGGCAGTTCTTCATCTATCGATCACAAACAAGGAAGTGTTTGTTTTCTTTTAAGGGTACTGAAACAATGTATATGGCTACATAATTAAAGAATGTCTCAATTTTAAAAAAGGGATTTGTTAAAGTGAAGTACACAAGATGACATACAGAACTGCCAAAAATATGTTGTTTTTTTTTCTTAAAATTGTTATTAATCTTTATTATAATTTTAATATTATTAATTTTACTCAAAAGCTGAGTAGAAAACCAGAATCTTAAGGCCTCTCTTGTAAATTATTTAATCAGAATTAACATGGGCATATTTTTTACCTTCTTGACTTCCAGATGTAATATAATTTAACATTTGAATTGGATCTTTCTGAATGGGTTCATAGTCTAGAGAAAAATAATCTCCATCATCTTCATCAGCTTCTTCACTGGTTTTCTTAATATCTGGTTCTATTAAGATACAAATAGTAGAATTTATTACAGATTTTTTTGTGAGACAAGTAAGACAAAATTTCAAATTTTTTTTCTCAAAAATCTCTGGCTTTTCAGTTCAAATCAGTTTGCCATTAAAAATTATGAAATGCAGAATACTAACATTAATCACAACAAAACCCAGAAACTCTTAGTCCAGTATTAACTAAAATCTTCCTTAGAATTAGGAATATAATACTCATGCTATGGGATCCTTGCATAATGTGTTCTGTTTCGCTAGTAATTAACAGTATTTCTAAGAAGAAAAGAACAATAATGTTTACCATTTCCACTAAACATTTACAATGTTACCATTAAATTAATCTGAATTTAGAGACCAAAATAATCTGATGTTTCACAAGAACTCCTGTCATTTATTGGTCATTTGAGGAAAAATGTAGAGCTGTTGTTCAATGCTACTTCATGCGGTTATAAAAATCATTATATTTGAAACATTTCTCTGGACATGTTTCAAGCACTCTGGGATTCCCAAAATCCTATTTCCCTTCATGCACAGGACATACAAAAAAAATACTCAATAGCAAAAGAGTAAATATCACACAGAGTTAATGCTCTGACAACTGGATGTAGACGGAATCTACCATACATACAAGTTAATATATTACAGTCTAATCTCCTATTTAGAGGGCCTATGATGCGGTGATGATGCAGTTTTGATAACACAGGTATTTTCCACAAAAAAGCAGAGGGGTGATACAGCATGTTCAAAAGGCCTAAAAAAATCATTACACATATGAAGTAGAAGCCACGAGACTGTTGTCAAAATACCCAACAAACTTCGAATATTGTCAGTAAAATTTTCACTTGTCAGTATCCACTCCTTTAGTCATGTCAATGAAAAATGACTTTTTAAATGTTGTGATGTAGCAACAACATGCACACTTTATTGAAAGACTAAAACTAGACCTTATCATGAAGCAGCACTGAAAATATACTTTTTTTTTTTTCCTCTTCAGTCTTTTATTCCTCACAGGACTAAGCTAACATCCATGACATAGAAAAATACTTCTATTTCCTTTTGCCACAACTGCATGCACGCACGTCATTCATGCATTCCATAGCAGTTTAGCATTTTAATGCACAAAAAAAAAAAACCCACCGCTTTTTGAAAGAACAACTGTGAATTTACACAAACTCTCTCACTAAAACAGTAACAGCAGAAGAATCACTGCAACTCTAGTGATGTCCTTCTCATCCCAATATAGTAAAATGCAATTAAGATGGAATACTTGGTCATTTGTGCATGTTCCACTGAAGTTTTTCTCTTGAGGCTAATCCCAATCCTCCAAGAGTGCACTCAACACCAGAAATTAATTACTGATATGAATGATTCCTTTGCAGAACAGACGACAATGCATAATGTTCCTGTGTGCAGCACTCCGCTTTCATGCAAGTAATTTAACTCCTGAGAGAACTGAGGACCTTGTTCTAGTTCACTGAGGCCACCCCCCTCCTTTTTTTCCCCTATTGCTTTTTAAAAAGGGAAGCTATCATTGTAAATGGGACAGCTACCATTGTAAATGGTCAATGGGACTGAGTCCAGTTGGAGGCCTGTGTCTAGCGGAGTCCCTCAAGGGTCGGTACTGGGACCAGCACTATTCAATATATTCATTAATGACTTGGATGAGGGAATAGAGTGCGCTGTCAGCAAGTTCGCTGATGACACAAAACTGGGAGGAGTGGCTGACACACCGGAAGGCTGCACAGCCATTCAGAGAGACCTGGACAGGCTGGAGAGTTGGGCGGGGAGAAATTTAATGAAATATAACAAGGGCAAGTGTAGAGTCCTGCATCTGGGCAAGAACAACCCCATGTATGAGTACAAGTTGGGGACAGACCTGTTGGAGACCAGCGTAGGGGAAAGGGACCTGGGGGTCCTAGTGGACAACAGGATGACCATGAGCCAGCAGTGTGCCCTTGTGGCCAAGAAGGCCAATGGCATCCTGGGGTGTATTAGGAGGGGTGTGGTTAGCAGGTCGAGAGAGGTTCTCCTCCCCCTCTACTCTGCCCTGGTGAGGCCGCATCTGGAGTATTGTGTCCAGTTCTGGGCCCCTCAGTTCAAGAAGGACAGGGAACTGCTAGAGAGAGTCCAGCACAGAGCCACGAAGATGATTAAGGGAGTGGAACATCTCCCTTATGAGGAGAGGCTGAGGGAGCTGGGTCTCTTTAGCTTAGAGAGGAGGAGACTGAGGGGTGACCTCATTAATGTTTATAAATATGTAAAGGGCAAGTGTCATGAGGATGGAGCCAGGCTCTTCTCAGTGACATCCCTTGACAGGACAAGGGGCAATGGGTGCAAGCTGGAACACAGGAGGTTCCACATAAATATGAGGAAAAACTTCTTTACGGTGAGGGTGACTGAACACTGGAACAGGCTGCCCAGAGAGGTTGTGGAGTCTCCTTCTCTGGAGACATTCAAAACCCG
Source organism: Nyctibius grandis (assembly GCF_013368605.1). NCBI lineage: Eukaryota > Metazoa > Chordata > Aves > Nyctibiiformes > Nyctibiidae > Nyctibius > Nyctibius grandis. The sequence continues at coordinate 60,386,616 of NC_090660.1, read as the reverse complement.
CCTGGACGCGTTCCTGTGTGATATGGTCTAGGCAATCCTGCTCCGGCAGGGGGATTGGACTAGATGATCTTTCGAGGTCCCTTCCAATCCCTAACATTCTGTGATTCTGTGATTCATTCTGTGATTCTGTGAAAACAATAAGCCATGACACTGGAGACTGTTGGTTTCTGTTATTTAGATCCAATACAAAACTGGGCATAAAGCTTTAACTTATAATGAAATCTTACTTTGCAGTTGAACAAGAAGTAAACTGAAAGAAAAAGTGTATTTTCTGAAGTACCTCGATCTGATGACTGTGCCTTTTCTATCAGAACTTCTCGTATCTTCTCCACCCATAAATAAAGTATACTTTCACCAAGGTTCTGTCTGGAAGTTAAAACTCAGAGTGAATTAATAATCATTTTTGCAGATTTCACTTGGAAAGTACACCAAATAACATACAGATTTCAGACATGCAGAAATAGAACATTATCATCTAGTGAGATAAAGAGCTTAGACAGGCTTGTGGAAAGTTGTGTCTCAGTAGTTCACTGAGTGAAACGCATGATATCTGCATCACCATATACTCTCTTTGTGACTTGCTCTTTTTTCTTTCTTTTTTTTTTAAACATTAAAAGCACCAATGCTGGAGGAAAACAGGCAATTGACAGAAACTGGCCGCTAAAGAAAGGGAAAGCAACTGTGAGAACAGTAAGTTGGACAGTCCTCAGTATTTTCAAAAGAATACTAAGCCAGGATATCTAGCCTTAGAGCTTGCTCTGGATCAATTTTCTCTACAAAAAGTACTGTACTGCCAGTGATGAGCTCCTTCAGCCACTCTCTGGCTGTGGGGGACTCTTTCCCTTCATGTTTGGGAGAGGGGCTCTTCCTTGGAACAGCCCCACTTCCTCCTCAAGCAGTCAGTGCAGACACAGCAGAGGTTGATCTCAGTGGACTGTGATAGCAGGTCAGTGGCAGTAGACTCAGTGAAACATTGGACTGATAGGCTAGAGTTTGGGTTACAACCTGTCCTATAGGACAGGGAGGTAAGGATTGAGGTCTAGGAGTCCTTAGTCAGGGGGCACAGGTGTGTATTAATGTACTGGGAGAGGATGGGATGAACATGGTTTTTATGTATATATTCAAAGTTAAGAAACACTGCCTTTATGTGCAGCAGGACTAAACAACCCAAAATATATTTTAAATGGTGTTCTGAAAAGTTGTCTTTACAACTATATTTTAATATGTTTATGAATTGTGCATGTTTGTCAAAAAAAACAAAACTAAAGATTTAGCTCCGAAGGTAATTCATGGTTTCTCATTAGTTTTATTCTTACTGCCACCATCTGGGGCACCACGTAAGTACGTATCAGTGACAAAATTACATTTTTAAATTCTTACTTTGCTTAATGCATACAGCACTACTGCTGAAAGCAATCAGAAATTCAAACAAATATACATATTTGAAGAAAAATATTCAAGCAAAACCAAGGAATTTATAAACTTGTAGCTCTGTCTTCAAAATCTGGGCAGACTCCAGAACAATTCAATGCCCTGATTTCATGCTGCTTCTTATCATACAGAAGCACTACTTTAATACATGAAGAACTATACTTGTTTTAATGATGGAATGAGAGAGATCAGGCAATAAATAAGGTTTATCTGTTTTGCGGAAGTCAATAGCAATTTCTTCAGCTATAACCCAATTTGACTTTCTGCCTATTAGCAAATTACACTTAGTCTGAAAGGTTACCTTTCTATGCTGCTATTTTTCTTGTTACTTTTGTCTAAGTCATGAAACAAAGCTTTTTATAGAATAAAAGTCTTAGAAGAAGAATATCTGGGGGGCGGAAAGAAAAAAAAACAAACTAACAAAAACCAAACCCAAACATTTGCTACCTTTTTAAGAACTTTGGGTCTCCCGCATGACATCCTTGTCTCTAAATTTGAAAGACATGGACTTGATGGATGGACCACTCAGTAGATAAGGAATTGGCTGGATGGTCACACTCAAAGAGTTACGGTCAACGGCTCAATGTCCAAGTGGACACCAGTAACGAGTGGCGTTCCTCAGGGGTCGGCATTGGAACAAGTCCTGTTTAACATCTTTGTCAGCGACATGGACAGTGGGATTGAGTGCACCCTCAGCAAGTTTGCCAATGACACCGAGCTGTGTGGTGCAGTCAACACGCTGGAGGGAAGGGATGCCATCCAGAGGGACCTTGACAGGCTTGAGAGCTGGGCCTGTGCGAACTGCATGAAGTTCAACAAGGCCAAGTGCAAGGTCCTGCATGTGGGTTGGGGCAATCCCAAGCACAAATACAGGCTGGGCGGAGAATGGATTGAGAGCAGCCCTGAGGAGAAGGACTTGGGGGTGATGGTTGACTAGAAGCTCAACATGAGCTGGCAATGTGCACTTGCAGCCCAGAAGGCCAACCGTAACCTGGGCTGCATCAAAAGCAGCGTGACCAGCAGGTCGAGGGAGGTGATTCTGCCCCTCTGCTCCGCTCTCATGAGACCCCACCTGGAGTACTGCGTCCAGCTCTGGGGCCCCCAACATAAGAAGGACATGGAGCTGTTGGAGTGAGTCCAGAGGAGGGCCACAAAGATGATCAGAGGGCTGGAGCGCCTCTCCTATGAAGACAGGCTGAGAGAGTTGGGGCTGTTCAGCCTGGAGAAGAGAAGGCTCTGGGGAGACCTTATAGCAGCCTTCCAGTACCTGAAGGGGGCTTACAGGGAAGGGGGCTTACAGGGAAGCGGGAGAGGGGCTTTTTACAAGGGCATGTAGTCATAGGATGAGGGGGAATGGTTTAAACTGAAAAAGGTAGATTTAGATTAGATATTAGGAAGAAATTCTTTACTGTGAGGGTGGTGAGACACGGGAACAGGTTGCCCAGATTAGTTGTGGATGCCCCATCATTGGATGTGTTCAAGGCCAGGTTGGATGGGGCTTTGAGCAACCTGGTCTAGTGGAAAGGTGTCCCTGCCTGTGGCAAGGGGGTTGGAATTAGATGATCTTTAAGGTCCCTTCCAACCCAAACCATTCTATGATTCTATGAAAACAGACTCGTGATCTATAATTATCTGCTTTTTCTACCTCCTTAAGAAGACATAGTGACTGACAATATAGTTCATACTGTTTTAGATTGCAGAACTACACAATTTAGATCACTAGGGACTAGAAACCTGGTAAAACACACAATGTATATGATACAGAGTACCTCTGTTTATCTGACAACTATTTAGACACTGGATAGATAAAAGGCTTTCACAAACACTGTGCACATCAGTGACTACTCCAAAAGGTTTTTAAACAGTCCAAAATGACATATATGGCCTAAAGTACAAACGCATTCATTTCCTGCTGAACAAACAAAAATGAGAGGAGACCAGTGAGGGCTCTGACCAGCAATTGATACAGATAGAATGGAGCTCTAAGGGACTGATCTAACTAGCCAATTTAACAGCCTACAAGACTGCAGGGGAAAGAAAAGAAAAAAAGAAAAAAAAAAAAAGAAAAACGTTTCACAACCATGTTATTTCTCCTCACAGTCCCCACGTGGCAACTTGCACCAGATACTCAGGACATTTGAAGAACCACCTACAGCAGCTCTACCTCTGGTAGAGACTCCAGCAAATCCTATGAATCTGGACAGTTAAGGACCATCTTTGTCCTTCTGCTCCACTGAACAACTGTGGTTAATACGATCCCACAGAACTTTTCACTTAAAATCCTTGTGCATTTTTAACACTCCAAGTTCAATTTTACTTGCTTAAATTATCTGTTGCTTAATAGATAAGAGACACAGTTAATCAAAGTAACTTGAGTAAATAGATAAAAAACCCTCATGCAAGCTAAGTACTCTCTTCCTTATTTCATGGCATTAAAAAACATTTCTTATGCAAGATGTTCAGATTTCAGTATTTTGGGCATGACTGTGCTGCCTTATGACATATTTTCATTTCATTTAGTTTATGTTATCTTTGGGATCCAAAAGAATTAAATGAACCATATAAAATTACTACATTTACTGCCCCAATTTCACAGCAATTCAAAACCATGTAATTTGCATATTTCTAAATGTTCCATTTATTCTCATGCATTCATTATGCGTTGTTGTTAGCTGCACACTGTGATAATAAACAGTCCGCTATGTTACAGATTCTAGTTAATAGATTCTACATGTGTTTAATTTGTTTTAAAACCTACTTATCCCTTAGCTATCTTTTAAGAGAAACTGTTTTGCCACTTATGCTCTAAGACACGAACTAGTATTTTCACATCCTGCAGTTTAACATTCAAATGCAGAACAGATGCAGAAATCTCACACTTCATAGCACCAATTCATAAGCAATCTCATAGATTCTAAAGGGAGTCTATTCTATCAGGAATCAGACTTCTATCCTTATAGATAGGTCTAAACAATATAAAAGAAATTTGTCAAGAGTTTAACACAATTTGCTCTTGCAAAATGCTTAGTAAATACATGGCATCTTTAACTGTTAGATTTATAAAAGAAACGTGCTGTTTCATTGCTATTGCAGCAATCACTTCACAACTACGAGTTCATGCAGGTACATGGAGCAGCTCATGAAACTGAAAAAGCATTGTCTCCTTTTACAACATTCCACAATCTCTAACTTACACATATATTTCTTCCAAGCTATTTGCTAGTTCCATATAATCTTGTCCTCGAAGCCAAGGGGCACTATAATGAAAAGAAATACAATGAAAATTGTGCCCATACACTGATTCCAACACCTCAACAAACATTCATTTTAAAATAAATGTGATAAGCACCTTGAAAATAAAACATTGTCAATCATTCCCACTTAGCAAGATTCCAGTTGTAAAAATCCTGGTAAAAGCTTGATCACCCAGTTCTCCTTGAAGACTCCTAACTTTGGCTGCCTTTTCTTACTTCAGGTAAGAAAGCTGGACTTGTTTTTCATGGTAGGCCATTGTCTCTCCAGAGTCACCTTACGTATTATTAGCTTACCTCTCCAACTCCTTCAGCACCATAGTACCTACTCTATTTAGAATGACCCTTCAGTTCTGTACTTGTATCCTCCTGGTCTCATGTTAAACTATAAACTTTGCCTCAAGTTTACCAGCACTATTTTGTATTGCCTTGTCAATACTGCTGACCAAAACTCAGTAGATATGCTGTGTATCATGTCCCTCTATCATCCAAATCAGGGACCTGGCTTACACATCTCCATTCCCATTTTATTTACATGTCAGGAGACAAGGAGAGATCAGGGAAGGAAACAGGAAGATGGCACATGCCGTGGCTCCATCCCAACAAGAGTCAGCGCTCACATGAAAAGCATGCCTTATAATCTAAAACAAGGATCCAGACAAGAGGAGTACACCTAAGGAAGCGATGAGACATCACTGTCCAACACAACAGGCAGCAGCCGCCATACCTCCACAGCCTAATTGCTGCCTTGCCACAAAATAATGCTGCAAGAATTAGAGTTGAGGGAAGAGAGCAAATTGCCATAGGGAGCTCCATGAGGCTAACTCAGGAGAAAGAACAGAATATTCTTGCTGGAAACATTCCCCACTCCCAGTATACTTTAATTCAAGGAGTCATCTTGACTAAACTTCAACTTACACTGTAAACAGTGGTAATTTACAAAAGAAATACAAAGGTTTGAAAGAAAACTTCACTTACTTTAGTTGATAAATAGGTGGCTCTGCAGTTGGATATCCTGGCGGCAAAATCACCTGAAAGAAATTCAGGATAAGTATTCACTGGACTACCCTTCTCAGCTAGCTGAGCTTTACTGATGGACTCTGATGTCAAGCACTAGGACTACAATCAGTGTTACAAATAAAGAAAATAGTTGGCTACGTTGTTACAGAATGACAAGAAAACATGAATATCTGTATTTAGTATTCCAGTAATGGTAATGCATACAAATATTATATTTCATAGTACAATTTTTGTGGATGAATTGTCATGCAAAATAAAGCGCAGAAAAAATTTGAAAGAAGCTGCATACACGGCTATTGGACTTATTTAAGTGGCACTGCACTTCCATAAGTAGACACTTCAGTGTTTCTTCCTCTACACAAACTCACTGTTTTCAGTTCTGTAACCATAAAGTAGTAAGTTACTCAGTTAAGTGATTCAAATTTTGTTTTGCCTCCACACTTTCCAGAAAGTAAATCTAGAAGTAGTTACAACAGATTCACTGAGGTGTCCTACACAAAGTCAATGTAAAAAATACTTTTAAAATTAGTCTCTAGAGAAAACCACTGAGATTAGTTTTTGTCAAGTGTGGAATTAGGATATGTAACTACTGAAAATGTCACAAGAACATTGACATGTTACAAGAAAGATCACTCAAAAGCCTATCACAGATTCCAATCCAAAAGCTCCTTAATCCGAGTAGACAATGAATCCTATTTAAAAGGGTTTCACGCAGGCACAAGATTTTGCCTGCATCAGTCCAACTGCAAATTCTGTGCCAAACTCCTTTACAACACTATACCTGCAGACAGAGAGTCCATTTTGGTTGATCCTGACAATCATTAATCTTAATGCAGTAGATTTTTTCATCTTCATCAACAACACACCAATCTTCACCATATATGGATGAAAGGGCTTCAATTTCATCAATCTAGAAAAAGTATTATACAAAAATAAATAAACACACTCCCCCCCCGCCCCAAAGCCCAGAACCTTGTGTGCCAATCACAGTTTTAAGCCTTGCTCTTCTACAGCTTATTTACAGATGAGACAAGATTCACTACACTGGAAGGCAGTAAGTATTGGGGATCCAGTCCCGATTCACAGCGTAAGTAACCTTTGCCCAGTTCTTCCATACACACACCAGCTTTTGCATTTCTATGGATAATCCTGTAATTCTCAGCAGTGACAAGGTGAGCAAAGTGACATTGAGCACTTACAACACATCCCTGCAGCTCTCAATCAGTGCTGCTCCTGGTTAGGTCATCCCCGTGCAGGGGGAAGACCCCAAGGCCTCGGTACCCGCTCTTACTGAGTAAGAGTGAATACAGTTACCCAGCAAATTCCCACAAAAAACCGGACAGACACCTTCCACCTAGAAACTCAACACCTGAAATGGGTCTTCAGTGTAAATGTGCAGTCACCCGCTGGTGCCTGAACAAGGGCAATCGCGCTGCCACTTTGCCAGCACCGCGGCCCATGGGCACGGCGCTCCTCACAAGGCCGGGGGTCACCAGAAGCCACCTGAAGTCACCGCTTTCGACGCGGCGCTCATGCTGCCTGCCCGAGGACGGCGCGGCCCGGTCCGGCTGGACCGTAACAGCCCGAGCGCACCCGCGCTGCTCCCCGCAGCCCTCCTCACCCCCGCCACCGCTCACTTGTTGCTGGGCCGTTTCCGTGTCACACGCCGCCATCCGTACCTGAACGGAGGAGAGAAACAGCCGTCATCTGCCCGGCGCAGAGCTGTGTGCGCATGCGCCAGAGGCGGAGTTTGCGCAGTAGCGGCGGTGAGGCTGCCCGCCCTTCCCCCCGCCAGCATTCACTCCCGTGCGGCGGGCGGGCGCATGCGTAGTGCTTCTCAGTGGGGCGCTGCTGTTGAGCATCCGTTCGCGGGCGGGTGGGCGTACGTGTGGATTGCCGCGGGGCTCGTCCCGTCCCTCTTTGGTCGGCGTGCCCGGGCGGTTCCTTGTGTCCCAGAAGCCGGATCCCAGCCGGCGGGAGGATCGAAAGGGCAGAGACGGCTGCTCAGGGGGACTCAGACGGGAGAGCCGGGCTCTGTTCGCCCGCCCTCAGGGCAGAGCCGGGACTCCTGCCGGGCGGGCCCGGCCCGGTAACGCCCGGCTCAGCTAGTTCTGTGTGAGGCGCTGCCACAGACCTCCCTGCCCTGCCCCTCGGCTCCGGTTCTCTCAGGACTGGCTGTGCTTACCCCGCTCGCCTCAGCACCCGCTGCCTTCCCTTCCCAAGGCCCGTGTTTCTCACGTACAGTGTACTTCAGAGCAGGACTGTCCTGTGAGCCAAAGAGCCCTTCAGACACCAAAGCATAGCTACATCCGAGCCTGACTCCCAAATAACCACTGCAGTAGTTCCTCCTTCTACGCCTTTGTCTTCGGTGCGCTGCCACGCAGTTCCCCTGAACCGTTCTTGCATGTTTCTGAAAGAATGAGTGATCTGGAGTGACCTATTTGTTTCCAGGTTAGCTTTAATTGCTGTCTCAAGTAAAGGAAAGTTAATGTATTCCTACAGTAAGTAGCCCAAATAACTAGGTCAAGATGTGGCATTAATAAATTGTTACAAAATCTACTTCTGTATTGCCACAGAATCAAGATTACGCTTGTCAGGTGGTATTTTTGCCCTATTCATTACATCCTATATTTAAAATAAATTGTATAAGCAGTTATACTGCAGTGACGATTTTACAGATACAGTAATTTTTTACCTTGCATTTATGTCACTCAAAATTAGCAACTGGCATTCCTATAACTACCTAAAAAAGGATTGAAAAAAATTATAGGTGTTCCAAGCAGTTTTCATTACAGTTATAGAAATGCAGTTAATTTATTTAACATTGGCAAGTTTTATATATCTCTTTTAGAGACAGCACTGATCAGTAAAGATCTCTTTTTGCTTGAGTGCAAAGTACGGGTGTCACCTTTTTTTCAGTTTGTAGTTCATATGTTTTCTTCTGATGTGTTTTTATACTGACATAGTCTTGAAGAATTCAAGGTAAGCTTTGTTTTCCCCATTCTCAAAAGCTGGGAGAATCTGCACCTACTCTGGAGAACAGGATTAGAGTTCAGAATGATTGTGACAAACAGGACACGTGTTCTAAAAACAAAAAACAGCAACAAAAAAAGCCAGGATGCAACTGAGTAGAGACAAACCCAGCACTGTATTATCAGCTGCATATATTCAGGATGGAGAACTACTGGTTACACAGCAGTTCTGCAGAAATGATTTAGGAATTACAGTGAATCCCAAGCTAAGCATTTGCCAAGAGTGCCATGCTTTTGCTTAAAGTAGAACCATCATGCCAGGATGTCCAAACATATGTGAGGTAATGTAAAGACATGTGAGGTAATCCTGCTTTGTACAAAACCGCTAAAGTCCGAGCTGGAATTCTGTGTCCAAGTCTAGGACTGCACTTCAAGAATAATGTGCACTAACTAAAGTCTCGATTAAAGCAATGAAATAAATCACAAATCTCAAAAGCCTGAATTCTGAAAAGACTGGAGAGGAGGAGTTTGTTACTTTAAACAGAAGTCTGAGAAAGGTAGGCATCCTTAATGCACTACAGATTGTTGCAGAGAAGAGACTACATTTTTCTCCCTCTCAGATGTGGAAAAGACGCAAAGTACAAAGATTTAATTTTGAAGGCAGAGAGATTCAATCATGCTACAGAGAATTCGTCAACAATGAAGTCAGTTACCCTGAGTGAAGAGGGGTGGTGGTGTGATAATCATCCTTATTTACACACAAGCTGTTGCAAAGATGGGCACAATATGATGTGCTGATGAAGCAACATGTTACCTTACATTGCAGGAAGGAAGATTCAGGTAACTATGAGGAAAAGCTAAGCACTGAGGACTTTATTGAGCTGTCATCACTGGAAGGTCTAAGAGAGGTTAGGCCTGGACAAAGTTAATCTTGTCTTGGGGCAGGAAAATGGGATAGATAGCTGTGAAAGCAGTAATTCCTAGGATGCTTATGTGAACGTATTCTTGGGCTTGTAGTTCTATTGGAAATTAGATTACCACTATTAACTACAACCCTAACTTGAGGGCAAAAAGATGACAGAGATAGTACAGAAGGCAAAATTTGGTTCCACATTTAGACCTAGGCTCAAGAAAATATTTCATTTTTATACTCCTATTTTGGCTCCTAAATTTTAATCACTTGGCATTTGGAAGCATTTAAGAACATGTATATTTTTATATGCATATCAGAACTTAACAAACAATGCTATTGATGCTATCTGAGCCCAAAATCTTAAATCCCACGTTCAGATTACAGGGATGAAAGTTTGAAAAAAACTTTTCTTTTTTCTTAGTTTAGCCAATCTATAGTAATTGAAAAATAAAACAGAGCTCTATCCTGATGTTGTTTGAGTACCAATATAGCTAAATATATAACTTTCCAGTTGTGAGATTATAAATACTAAAGGTTGTTCCATATTTGATAACTGGAAAGGTAATTTTTTCCAAGATCAGTGAGGCTTCTTTGTCTTCAGTGTCACGGACAGAGTTTCATGGTTTAATTATTTTTGGAACAATAATAAAAAGAATATACCGAATCTCAGAACATGACAAAAATGCATGTCTTATCAGGCAAAGTCACATATTCCACTTAATTTTAAAAGAGAGCGACAGAAAGAGAAAGGGCGTTTTTAAACAATTGCCTTCTGACCAAAATAGAACAGAAAGCTTTAATCTGCAAGGACCTAGAGAAGATGGTGCTGCATCTGTTCATCCTAATACTAAATTGCCTTATAAATGTAAAGAGAGAACTATGACACTACAAGACGTTTTTTAATGTTGATAGCAATCTCTATATAGTGCTTGCACTTTATAAGTTGCTAGTTTTGACTTAGCTGAACAAATGAGTTTACGTGACTATACACACTATTTATTATTAAATAACAATGTCGTTATTGACATCTTTTATGACTGTTGTTGTCTATAATCCATATAAAAGCATTGTTATGAAGGACTTTAGCAGCCTACCATTGGGCCAGGAAGAAACTGTACCAGATAAAAAGACACAAAGAATAAATCACAAAAACTGTATGGACTGTAGACATCTCTGACAGATTTCTGAGGACTCTGTAATTCCCCTTCATTGTCAGTTATATTTGTGATAAGTCTTACAAAATTGAAATGGAGATAAATGTGGTTAATGAATCTCCAACATGTTTCTATATACTAAATTAATAACAGAGTAGCTGCATTGATATGGTGCACAGGAGTATTTAACAGCTAATTAATTTCTTTGTCTGAAATAAACATTCTATTAAAGCAGGATACCAAATACATAACCATATCTTTCAAACTAGGGATAACAGCATAGTAAAGTTTACTGAAATAATTGGGGTCTTCTCTTAGTACATATCTGAACCTCACTGTTCTTTTTTGGTGAAGCATCTCCCAGACTGATACTCTTCACAGCAGTGCATGAACTTTGATATTTAAAATGGTTACTACATCTAACCTTTAGTCCATCAGTTCTGTCTTCGTGAACTATAGATAGCAAGGGAAAACATTTAAACTCAAATCAAATCAATTAAGCAAAACAAGACCCTGAAGGTCAGGAAGTGGCCCAAATTACTATAGGGAATTCAAATTTTCTGTTCTGTCTTGTCAGGGCAAGATAATACACTGGTATTATCTGTAATGGTAATTACTGATGCCTTTCTGGAACCACAATCTAATCCTAGAGAACTAAAAGCTTAAACCAGATACAAATAATATTCACGTAGTTAAGGAAGCAATAGTTACATAGCATAAATAAGAAGAATGTTATTTAAATGCAACACATGTAAAAGCTATCAACAATTTTGAAGAAAAAAATTTTTTTAAATCAGAAATTCTTTTTGATTTAATGAAATACCATTTACATTCTACTACCAAATGTGTCCAAAGGGGGGAGGTAAATAGCCACATTTTTATGTTACCATGAAGGAAAAGGAACTAGCTGAAAACACCTATTTTCCCTGTGTATATAACTTCAGCTCATGTGAGATTTATTTGTTGCAAATTCTTTTATCTCCGCTAGTCATTTTTTTAACTTCATGATCCAAACCTTAAAAACTTTAGATTTGCATAATAAACCAAGGTGTTACATAAATGATGTTAGGAAGACAGTATAGAGCTCGATGGCACAAAGTAAATGCTTATTAGGAATAAAATGCCACAATTAAGATGAGTGAAGAATTCTGATTTGTGACTAAGAATCACCTGTAAATCATACATTGTGAAATCTTAACTGCACTAAAGCTGAGGGGATTTTGACTATTAACTTTGATGGGGCCACACTATGTAAACATAGAAGGATAAATCAGGATTGGATTACAAATAAATGAAAAATATAGAACTAAGAAATATATGAGAACTAAAACATTGGAGTAAAATATCAATAACCCTGCTTGATTTTGCATGCAACAGTTCAAGCAGCATGGTGTATTTGCAACTTCTCTTTTACAAAAAAGACGAAGATTAAGAACAAATAAAGACAATGTCATGTCATGTACTACCAATTAATGCACTCAGTTCTGTATTCTGCTTTTGAGCACAATTTTCTTCTACTGAGGGTCTGCCAGTTCTGTAGCTTTATCTTACTAATAGCTCAATGAGAGGATTTTGCTATAGTAACTTACCAACAAAACACAAAATTTTCTCTAATATTCCAATTCCACTCTACATCCAATATAAATCTCAATCTGGGCCATCCATTAAGGAGCATATACACATTTAAGCACAAAGTAGTTTAGCTGATTTCAGTTTCACAATGATGTGTTTCGCTAGATTGCGGTCTAAACTGACATAAATTAGCTATAAGGCTTGTAGTTCTAAGGTCTCCACATGTAGCTAATTTATCATTTTGGAACTAAAAAAAAACTGATTCAATCAGAAGAACAAAAAAATGCATTAAACAAGCCTAAATCTTGGTCTAAGACTACATGTCTTGTAAGACTAAGGAGAAGTATATGTACAGGTGACTTACACCTTGGTTAAGAATGCTTCTTCTCTTTTAGCCACAGCCCAGCTGTATGCAGGCTATAGCAGTGTAGAGTTGTCTTCTGTAGAGCTAGAGAAATCCAAATCCAAAATACTCCAGCATGAGAGACGGAGGCCTGGGGCTAACGAGAATGACGAGATTAATCCCCAGTATACAAGCACGCAGATTGCACAGACTTGCACAATCTTCAGATGAAACAATCAGAACTATTGTAAAAGATGAAAACATTGAAAAAGATTTTAAAGGACTATGGGTAACAGCTGGTGGAGATAAAGAGAAAATACCATCTATATGGGACCCCAAGACAAGTGTGGTGCTGCAAGCTGACATCCATGTGGAAGGAGAACTATCAGAATGGGAAACCTACACCTAAAACAATCTACCCGAGACTATGCAACTGGTGGAAACAAGAATTCAGTAACTGTATCCAACTACAATCCCAGGGCTGTGGTATTTCCAACTTTGAAAGGGATAAAATCAGTAACAACTGGATAGAAAATTACAGGGGCATTCCTCACAGAAAGCTGCTCACGGCATTACAACTAAGGGCAAATGTATATCCTACGAGAGAGTTTCTTGCAAGGGGCAGGCAAGAATCTCAAATTAAATCCTGCCGACACTGTCAGGTGGAAAATGAAACTAGTGCACATGTAATTGGCTACTGCCCGGCAGTACAAGATGCGAGAATAAAAAGACATAACCAAATATGCGATTTATTAATTGGAGAGGAGAAAAAGAAAGATTGACTAACTTTCCAAGAACCCTTATTAAGGGATGATAAAGGCAAATTATTTAAACCTGATATAATATTTGTCAAAGAAAGAGAGGCGTACGTAGTTGATGTCACAATTCGGTACGAAAGTAAATTAACATCCCTGAAAGAAGCCGCAGCAGAAGAAGTTAATAAATACAAACATTTGACGGAACAAATACAGGTACTAAATAATGCGAGTACAATAAAGTATGTGGGTTTCCCACTAGGGGCACGTGGGAAATGGCACAAAGGCAATTATGAATTACTTGAAAACCTTGGGCTTTCGAAATCCCAACAGGACAAGGTCACCCGGCATTATTTACTTCGGTGGATATTGTCCATACGTTTGCAGGGAAGGCGCGTGTTTTAACGTAAGTTATCTGTCACTGTTATTTATATATTTGTTGCATGCTCGACTGTCGCACTTTTGTGGTATCTATGTTCTAATTTAATAAACGGGACTAATTGGGAACTCATGATGATTACAAATATCATGACGCCGTCACACAACTGACCATGACAATAGGTGGATGGGCCACCTATACTTAACCCGTAATAGGTGCATGTACCCCGTACATGCTCAATAAATAGCCACAACCCAGTTGTATGCAGGCTATAGCAGTGTACAGTTGTCTTCTGTAGAGCTAGAGAAATCCAAAAGCTTTTCTATGAAGTAGTAACTGCTAGCAGGTTTTAGGAGCCTCCTGGCAGAAGAGGGTCAGTGAATTCTCACATTTTCTCCTGCCATACCTGCATTCAGATAAAAAGGGCGTGTTAAAATGAATTCTATTATATGATTTTTTTTTCTGCTAGAGGGTACCACCAGAAACTGCCTGAGCTTGCTTCAGCACTGCTTTGAGCAGCAAAAAGCATTCCTAATCTCAGCAGTTAATCCGTTTTACCATCTACAAATTAACCACATTACATGGTTATTTCCTGCAAAGTATGAAATAAATATCAGCAACAGACTTGCATCTGTAAAAATTCCTATTGCAGACAGTTCAGAACAACATGAGAACTTGCTTTCATCACTCACTGGAAGCTGGTCTTGGTAATCCAGGGAGAAGATCCCCAGGAATCACATCTGATAGTGTCAACACATTAGTTAATTCTCCTGTGCCTGTGTTTTGTCAGCTTAGTAAGTAAAATCAGTATGGAAACATGACTTGCTGCATTGCTTTCCAGACAGAGCTGAGAAGCAACTTTCTCAAGAAGTGCACCAGGGCTGCATGCAAGCTACTAAGGAACAATTTTTTAGTTTCTGTCCAATGACTGTTGGTTAGTTAACAAACAGTCATTAAACATTTTATTGTGTGAAAACATATATGCAACCTGTCGTGTATCATTTATTACTTCCATTTATCATTTCCATGTTGTACACTCCCTTGTTAAGTTGTATATCTCAAATTTGACCAGTATGCTCTAGTCTGAAGAGGAAGAAAACAGTGTCAGTGCAATAAAGAGTTGTTGAATCATAAATAAAACTGTGAAGTTTCATGGCGGGTAGCAATATAAGTGCCCAGTAAATCCTTGTCCCTTTCCAAGTCTCAAATGCTTTCCAAAAGTTCTTAGTTCAGCCCTGGATAAACCACGAGCAACCTAGGTCAGCGGTGCAGGGGCGGAAAGGGGTGGTACTGCTTGTCTTCTCTCAGCTGCAAATGGTACCTTGCAAAATGAGAAATGATCAGCATCTTGGCTTGCATAGATGCTAATGATATCAACCACAATAGTGTGGTTATTTCTTTTTCAAGTAATGGCAATGAAGAGTGGTATTATTTCAAAATTTCCAGCTGAAATACTTCTAGTCATAGGATTTTATTGCCTGCAGCAATGAATTCAACTAGTTGATTATACACTACACCCAGCAGAAGCACCCTCCCTAAATAAGGTTCTCCTCAGGAAGTGTTATGGCTTCACAGCTTTGAATTCTGCAGTCAGGTTGCCCCATTGCCCCATCCCAGAATATGGGATGATGTAAAATATACTATGCTGTGAAAATCATTGACAAAACCGTTCAGTGAGTTCTGTGCAAGGCTGTTTGCCAGTGCATTCAGCCCTAACATGGGAAGTGTTTCATCCTTTCTGCACCACTGATTTCAGCAGGTTATCTGAAAAACGAAAGACGTGAAAAAAAAAAAGATAAAAGATATGCTCAAAACAGAAAGGATCCTTGATATCAGTAACACTGTTTTTCTCATTTACACACTTCAAAATGCACTGGGTTTTGTCTGGGATGTGCAAGGAGGCAAAACATCAGTGAAGAACAGACATTCCTTGAAGACACTGGAAGCAGGGGGATCATAGTGATCCTGAGCGAGACAGCACTGTACGTCCAGGAGTCAGTGATCCACAGTACCGCTAAACTGAGCAGGCCCAGGTCTGTGCTGGGCTGCCCTCAGGGCTGTGTTGCGGTGCACAAATGCTTGGCTGCAGGGTAAACACCACCAGCTCCTTGTCACAGAGGAGCCTGCAGGCAGCTCCCACTTGGTGCAGGTGATTACACCACCTGCGTGGCCTTGCCTTTAGCTAGAAATGCAGCAAGATGTTCTCATGTGAACATCCTTTATGTTTTCTTGTAAGAAAATTAAAATAGCTCGCATGACCAAGGAGGAGCTTCCCTCCACGGATAAGATCTGTGCAGTGTGCAGTGTGCCGTGGGAGAAGTCCATCGAGGGTCAGTCTAAAGCTGCAGGAACTTGGGGGTTCACAGCATCTGAAGGGACGTAAGATTTACTCTCTATCTGTATTACTCTTCGCTATTCTGTCTTTTTAAAACAGATATTTTATGAAGCCATTTGTTGTCAGGCCTTTCTAACTGAGATTCAGAAAAAACCCTGCACAGTCCCTCTCAATTCATTGTCCCTGCTCCCTGGTGCAGCACAGGGAGCTACAGTATAGCTGGCTGGCTGAAGGGTAAAGCTCTGTGCTGTAAGCTCTGTACTGCATCGCAACAGGTTATAGAGTAGGGGGTTGCTGATACTTTTATTTTATTACAAAAATGATAATAAATATGAGGAAATAATGTAAATATTTTATATAGTATTTGTGTATGTAAATATAATTATAGAATCATAGAATGGTTTCAGTTGGAAGGGACCTTAAAGATCATCTAGTTCCAACCCCCCTGACACAGGCAGGGACACCTTTCCACTAGACCAGGTTGCTCAAAGCCCCATCCAACCTGGCCTTGAACACATCCAATGATGGGGCATCCACAACTTCTCTAGGCAACCTGTTCCCGTGTCTCACCACCCTCACAGTGAAGAAGTTCTTCCTAATATCTAATCTAAATCTACCCTCTTTCAGTTTAAAACCATTCCCCCTCATCCTATGACTACATGCCCTTGTAAAAAGTCCCTCTCCAGCTTTCCTGTAGGCCCCCTTCAGGTACTGGAAGGCTGCTATAAGGTGTCCCCAGAGCATTCTCTTCCCCAGACTGAACAGCTCCAGCTGTCTCAGCCTGTTTTCATAATACAAAATAGGGAAAGGGAGGGATGCCTGATTTTATTGTGAGGTTGGTGGGAGCAGTTACAGCATTGTGAAAGATGGCTCAAAGCCAGAAGCAAGAGGAAGAAATAAAGGGAAAGAAGCTTAGACAGACTGACACCAGTGGCCAAGAGCATAAGAAAAGATAAGAATGGGGGCATGAAACAGGTAGTGCTCTGAAAGTGAGGACAGCAACTTGAAGACCTGCTCCTAAGGAAAGAAAGTCAACGTGATCCTTCACTAAAGCCTCTCAGATGTCATATACTTACTGCTGAAGCATCTCTGGAAGCAGGGCTCTTAATGAAGATAAACTAACTCAAAGTAATGAAAAGCAGGAGAAGTAAACACAGTAAAGGGGGAACTGTTCCTTTCTTCATCTGGTATTTCATTCTTAAAACATTAAAATATATGTAGTTATAGACAATACAGAAAAGTAAAGCATGCCTCATTATTTATGTCCCAAGAGTTTCACAAGAATTGCTCAAGTTTAAACTTGCCCACTTTTGGAACAGAAGTTTCATCCTAATATTTTGAAAGTTTCTCATGGCACCTGTGGCTCCTGCCCTGCCTTTGCAGCCCTCCTTCTGCACATGACACAGCCTCAGCCATGCCTCAATGCCACAAAGCTTCCCTACTTCCTTAATAAGTTCCTGCAGGATTTCAAAGGCACTGTGGGAGCTTTCAAAATGCAAAACCCCTCTCAGGTGCTGAAGGCAGAAAAACAAGGTGCCGGCTATTGGCTTCAGGTGAAAGGCATAGTGGAGAATGAGTAAGGGCAGAATGAACAGATAGGAAGGAGTGGTGGACCAAAGGGTCTTGAACCAAGGGAGAATGTCACTTTTTGTCCCCAGTAGTACCCAATCTCTCGCTCTCTCAGGCTGCTTTTGGCAATGCTGTTCTTAGTAGTGTGTGTATTCACAATTTCCTCTTACACCGCATTTGTATACAAGACTGACGTGATTTCCAAGGACACCCTGTTTACCCTCTGGGGATACATCATTCTCGTGCTCTGACTGTTCTCTTTTGAGGCCATTCGGTCCAAGCCCTCTACGCCTCTGTGAACGTCTGTCAGCGTCTTCGCGTTCCCGCCGCCTGTTCCGCGCCCTTTCGCAGCTCCCCTCAGCAGAGGCGGGGGCTAGGGTGCTCTCAGGGCAGGGGGAGCCCAAGCCGCCCACCCAGCATCCCGGGTTGCGGCGGCAGGCAAACCCGAGCGACAGCATCTGTCGGGCAGCCCCGGGGTCGCAGGGCCGTCACTGTCCCTCCCTGGGAAGGGCGGTCGCCGCCGGCTGCGCCTGGTGGGGCCTCGTTTCCCCCACAAAACAGGCGGGCCCAGGGTCCCCTGCGGGGCCCTGCTTCGGCCCTCCTGGCTCTTCGGGTAGGCCCCGGCGGAGCCCTGGGACCGGCCCCACGCGTACGTAATGACTCCGCCGCCTACTCCCACCCAGCCCTGTCAGGGGGCCGAGGGGGCCGCCCTCAGCCCCGGGGGCGGGGGCGGGGGCCGAGGGGGCGGGGCCGTGGCGGAGGGGCGGAGCTCTGCCCCTCCGGGAGCCCGCACCGCCCGCCCTGCGCGGCAGGGGTGGGGGGAGCGGCCCGCGCCTGCCGAGGCGCTGCCGCCGATCACGTGCAGGGCCGGTGCGTATAACACAGCGCGGGGGGGAGAGGAGCGGGAGCGTCGCGCGCGGGGTGGGCAGCGGCGGCGGGATCTGCACAGAGCGGCGAGGCGAGGCGAGGCGAGGCTGGCGGCGGGTCAGCCCACCCGCCCCGGGCGTGTTTTCTTCCGTGGCGCGGCGGGGGGACACGGGAACGGGAGGAGACGCGCCCCAGCCGCTGCGGTGTTGGCTTCGTTGCTGCCGTTGTTATCTCTTCTGCTCCCTAGGCTGTTCCCGAGCCGCCGCTGACCCGCCCGTACCCGCGGGGCGGGAGGGGGCGCCACGTTCAGCCAGAGCCGGCTGCGGGGGACGCGGCGGGGCTGCCGGGGCGGGAGGCGGTGCGCGCCCCCACCGGGCCGCCCGCCCCGGAGGACCCCGGCTCGCTGGCCGGCTCAGGCGCCGTCACTGTGTTTGGGGGCGGGGGTGTCTCTGCTTCCCCCCCTCAGAGCCTCTCGCAGCGAGACCCAGCGAGCCGCCCGCCGTGCGGGGGGGCGGCCCGAGGGAAGGCTGGGCTCGAGGCTGAGGAGCCGAAGCAGAGGCAGCCTCGGTAGCCGGGGGCGGGGGGCTCTGGCCTTCGGGAGGCGGCGTGGGTGCCCGCTACCGTGCGCGGGTGGCCCTTCCTCCTCCCTGCAACTGCCCCGTTGCTGCGGCGGAGCTGCAGGCAGGTGGCGGGTGCCTCCAGGTGTGGTGATCCGCGCCCGGGCTCCGAGTCCACGTTTCCCATAGGCGAGAAGTGCAGTTGCTGTGACGCATGAGCCTGTTGCCTTCAAAAGTGTTTAATTACCGGTGCTGAAACGAACTGCTCGGTTCCAGACGCACGTAGAGAACTTCAAGTGGTTCTGCTGAAGTTCTTGGTACTTGGGACGGTGCAAGCACTAGCTGTGGTAAGCTTATTCAGAGCTCCTGGGCTGAAAGTAAGTCTTCGATGTAACAGACCTAAACTATGTGCAGAAAAGAGCCAGGAGATGCCTAAGAACAAGGATTAGTCTAAATTTGCCTTGGCAATGGTATTGAACAGATATTGTATTATTGCATACATGTTAATTGCTACTGAGCAGACAGTAACTTTATTTTAGATAGGTGGTGCTTTCACATGAAGTATCATAAGACTGTGTCACAGAAGCGTGTTCACCTTCTACCTCCTAGAACCCTTTAACTGAAGATTAAAGTAACTCCATTTAGATAACATCACTCGTGCTTCTAGTACTGCAACTCTTTCTTCTTGGGGAAACTCCTGTCAGTGCAATGTGTTGTGTGGGTTTGTAGACAGGTTCTGTCTGTTGGTGCGGTTTGGTGCATTTTGTCCTCCTTTACAAGCATCGCTTCATAATGTATGCGTGCTGGGACATGTAAGAAGTCTTCCTAAGCAAGTATCATCCTTTCCTACAGGAATCTAGTTTTCATTGCTAGAGGGAGATCTCTTGAAATACTAGCCAGTGCTGTGCTTTTTACCAACCTTTCTATTTGTCATGAATAGAAAGCTTCCTATGTAACCAGTAGCTGCTGACTCAGAGCCTTAATGTTAAATTGGGCAGTGCCAGTACTGCTGCTGCTTATCATGCTGCAGCAGAGTGAAAACCAGCCATGTTCTGGTAAGTGTGTATTGTCGCTGTTGTGGGCTGTGTATGTGGCAGGAGGCCTCAGCAGGAGAAGAAATAGAAGCAAAAGCAAATGGGTCTTATCCATAGTGCTGCCCCACAGTCAGGGATGGTGCTTCAGGTCTTCGTAGACCACTTTGTGAGAAAAGCAGCTTTTTTTTCTTGGATTCTTTCCTAGCAGTTGGGTAAAGTTGGTAATTAGTGTATTGGTAGTTATGTGGCCTTTCATGGCAAAGTATTCTGCAAAGCTTTATTAAGGAGGCGTGTAGGCAGAATAGTAACCTGGGCTCTCTACTCTGCATTGGAAACAACCGCCGTGTGAAGACAGATGCTGTAATAGCATGAGATCACCACTCTGGCATAGGTCTCATAGAAGATAAAAGTGGAGCATCTCAATGCTATTCTTTATACCTTCCTACAGGATAAGATTCAATTAGAAGTCAAGTACTGCTTTTGTAGTCCTAATGAGTTCAATGGAAGTGCCTTGCAGTTACATCTCAGCTGTATAGGAGGCACTCAATATTGTTCTTGTGGTGTTTTCTCATGGTATACCAGTGATTGTAGAGACTACCCTATGAGCCTTTCAACAGCACAAGGCATAAAGATTATCTGTGAAAGGCAGTTTAACCTATATCAGCTTATTAATGGAATAAGGTAATGATGGCAACACCACTGGCTGAACAGATGTCCGCTCTCTTAAGTGGCTGGTAGCTTTGCATATAGGCAGCACAATTCATATAGATTAACCTGCTAGTAGTATCTTATGGCTAATAAATCCAGACTAAACTATTAAGTTTCTCCCTCAGTGCTGATGTTCTGGCTCAGTACCTCAAAACTGGCGGGTGGGGGTTTTGGGGCTCTTTCGGTGGTGGGGCATGTGACCAAATAAGCTCTTGTCTGCAGGGGAATGCAGGTGTAGGAAGTACAGTTGTGAGCGCATAGTGTTTGAGTGCCTGTGTATTGTTTTCTTTTCATACTCTAAACTTGCTGCTCAAACTTCTGTTGGTGGTTGCTCGTCTTCATTATAGAGCAAATTCCGTTGCTTAAAACAGTCTTTTCACGATTATGCTAAGTTCTGTTAAGATCCCCTTTGCTGCCAACTTCATTTAGGCACTTCATTTAGCTTGTTAGATAAAACTTTAGGTTCTGATTCACTTGTCTGATGAGTAACTGCACGCAGATTCACTTTCCAGCCCCAACTGTAGGAATGTTTTCATGTGAATGATACTTCTAACTATGGCTAATAGCCAGACAGTCATTCTTCTGCATCACTGCATGCTTCAAGCTTACAAAGTGTATTTGAAATTGGAGGCTTGGCCTAAACAGCGAAGTCTTTGGGGGCTAAACCAGTGAAGCAGACAGACCTTTCTTAGCCATGTTACTATGTGTGTCACTCTACTGCTAATATTTGCTGTAAGAGTACAAACAAATCGGTGATTTTGATCTAATGACTACTTGAGGGGAGAAAAATCATGCAAGTAATTTTACACAGTGATTCAGCTTTCTGTGTATCTTAAGCTGTTTAAGATTCTGTTCATGTACGTAACTGGCCTTGCTGCATACAAGGGTTGTGCATTTGGATCAGCTTCTTGGTTCACTTCCCAAGCAGTCTTTTCTTCCTTCTCATCAATATCAAATGGAAACTGCAGGCTCTTAATGTGTTGAAATTGCTTTGCTATTCATACCTGCTGTGTATGTGGGATGCTGACAAATGATATAGGGTAATGATAGGAGTATGTTTCTCTCATCTGAGAGATCACTAAAGAAATATTGTGTGGGAGGGAATGAAAGTGAAGGATGAGCTTTGCATTTTTTTTCCTCCCATCCCTGATGGGTAGGTCAGCCAAATGAGCTCGAACTATCCTCTTAGCTTTTGTCTGTATGATTATCAGTGCTGCATTCTGCATCCCTCTGAAAGAGTGTCACTCAGCTTCAGAGAAATATTACAGACTGATAATAAGTAACATATTTGATTTTGATCTTTCTCCAGACACTGGTAGAATTAGTTCACTGAGGAAAATTACACCTGCCCCAGTAACAACAGACTGTGCTGTGTTGCCTCAGGCAAGTGGATAGACTCCTGTTTAAAGGAGAAGGTAGCTTCAGGGCTCAAAGGATTGCTAGAAGGACTAGTATTGTTTTGTTTTTTTCTAGTAGAACTGAAAAGCAGGCACAAACGAGAGTATTGTCTAACCACTGCTGGAGAAGGCATTTATATCCTGTGTCTGTGGTAGATTACAGGTGACTGATCCAGTCTGTTCTGAAACGTGCTGGAAAGGGCTTACTTAGTCTCTCACAAATTCTTTGGAAACTGATTTCCTCTCTCCCTTTGCTGATTGAGCAAAAGGTAGGGGAAAATTCGCTTCTCTATTGCTAGCGCTTTGGCAGTCTGTCCTGTTCTAGGCTTCTGTCGCAGTCTTGAAGATTACAAGATCTGTCACTGTTACAGGCTTTTTGTTGCTTACCCAGTGTTTTCACTGTCTCTTTTCTTGCTGAATGGCTTCTCATCTTACAGTAGTCGAAGAGCTCCCTGCATCTGTTTTAGCTGTGTGTGTGGTGCAATCAAGCTGCCAGTCCAGTGCAGCAGAGTGTAAACAGTTCGTGGGACCAATCAAAACCACTGCTAGTATGGGAAAGCTAACTTTGTGAGGCCAGTAATGTTCTTTGCAATCATTAACTGACTTGAGAAATCTAAATTCTGCAGGATCTGGTAAACCTAGTGTGTCAAGTGAAGATGCTAAAATGGAGACAGTAAATTTGGGCAATCTCTTCTTTTACTGTTGTTTTTATAAGCAATAAATGGTGTATTACAGCACAGTCCTTTGAGGCTGCTTTTAAAATCACTTCTTGACACCTCTTAAAAGCAGTGTATTTAGATGGGACATTAAAGTTGGGTTTTGCCTGTGCTGAGCTGTGCTGCTTCTGGGTCTAATTGTTGTAATAGCTTTCTTTTTTTCTTTTTTCTTTTTTTTTTTTTTTAAAAAAAAAAGGCAAACCAGCTTCAGCTTGTGGTTCAGTCAGTGTGAAAAGATCGGTCAAGACATTGCTTAATAACTGTATTTAGTGAGAGACCTGGGAAGTAGCAGTATCACTTGCTCAAAGGTCTCAGACTCGCTGTCTAGTAGAGAGCTGTAAAAATAGCGATAAGAGGTTTTGTTTTCTCCATTCTTTGAAAGATGTGAATGTACCTTTTTTTGTAGTTCAAAAGAAATGGTAAGATGAGCATGCTAGTTATGTTTTACAGTTCTGTGTTAACTTCTTTATATTGTACTATTGTGCTTAAAGATAAGGTCAAATCTACAAAGTAGTTTGAGTATCTGGCTCCCTTTCAAGTCAAGGTTGGAGAGGGTCAGGTATCTGAGTTGGAGAGCTGATGTGTCAGTCACTGGTGCGTATCTGAGGCCCACCACGTGAAGATGGATTCTGTTCCCCAGGGTTGGCAGTCAAAATAAGTCTCAGTTAATTCTGAAGAAACACTTGCACTAAAAGGCATACATATGTTGTTTTTTTTTTTTTCTTATTGCCTGTGGAAACCTTAAGGGGTAAAGGTGAAAACCTTACGAGGAAAAAAGTAAACGCTTGCTCGTTATGCTTGTAGCAAAGCTTGCCTCATTTGTGGCATACAGTTCCAACTCTCAAGGCACACTTAGAACCTAGAAAACCAAGAAGCAAGAAAACATGGGTATTTTGTCATTTAACTGCTTTGTTTGTATGAGGAATTTTAATGCCTCTTAGTGGCATGACTGGGTGCTGGACAGTTGAAAACAGCTTGCACATTAAATGTGTTCCACAGAGGAAACAACTCTTTCTCATACCACTGTTAATATTAAATAAGGGAGAAAAGTGACATAATATTAAGCCGTAACTTATAGCAGCATAAGAGATTTCAAAGTTGATTCTTTCATATCTTTATTAGAGATGAGTACTGAAGCAGAACAGCAGCTTCTCCATGATGCTAGAAATGGAAATGCTGAAGAAGTTAAACAGCTTTTGGATACCATGAACAAAGGAGAAATAAGCTTTGATATCAACTGTAAAGGTTAGTAGCCTTCCTAAAATGTTTGTGATCTCACTGTTGAAGCCACAAGTAGTGAAACTGTTACTGATAGCATAACCTTGCTTTCTTTGAAGTGCTTGATAGAGTAATAAAAACACATATACAACTGTGACTCTTAAGGCCATACTTGCTTAGGGGAGAGATCATAAAAGCAGACTACAGGTAATTGTAATGTACAGAAAACCTCAGAATAATTCACAGAATCTAGAAATGTCAACAAGACAAAGAATCAGTACCTCTTTCTGCCTGTGTTCATGCTTATGCCAAGTTTGGAGCTCTATCATATTAAACAAAACAGACTGTGGTGCCATGGGATGGTTCAAGGAGGTAAAGAGTCTCCAGCAAGGCTGCAGAGAAGGTTAGGTTGTGCTCTGCTGGGTGTGATTTTTTTTTTTTTTTTTTTTTTTTTAAGGCCCATGTTTCATAATCATGTACTAGGAGCAGCTACATCTCTTGCCCCTTGCAGGAATGATTGGAACAAATTTATACTTTTTACTATTAGCAGTATACTAGGTTACTTGGGAAAAGAAAGTAAAACTGCCAGTCATCTGTGTCTGGGTCTTTGGCCAACATTAAAGTTTTGCACATGCATAGCTACCATAGTTACAGCTAAGCAACTTGCTGAGCATTAAAACTTCAAATTGGGGCTGGATTTGCAACCTTGTTAGCAGTTGCAGACTACCATATTTTTTTATTAATTTAGTAGCTTTCTGTTTCTCTTTATTTACATGAGTATGTTTCTAGTTCCTTCAAAAAAAGTGGATGTGTATTCCACTCTTTCTACATGGGCTGGTATTTCTTTGTTCAGCATTTAACTGTTAAGCAGCACTGAGAAGATAGTGCTGCAGAGGGGAAGGGGAGAGAGCAACTATGCTTCCTCTCAGCCATGACGGAGGGAAACACCTTGCCCTAAAGAGCAGGGAAGCCTGTTATCTGAACAAGCTCTATCCATTTCCCAACTCTAGTTCTTATTCATCAGTTTACTCATCCTTTTGTTTGACTACTCAGCCATGTCTGTGTTTTCCCAATAGTTAATGTGTTCACCTCCAAAAAACAAGTTGTAAAACCCAGACCCTTGATACTTCATCTTCAGGGAGCTAGTTCATAATTTAAAGGGGAACTAGACAGAGCTGGATCAAGCTAGAGTCCTCAGCCCTCACAAGTATGTCCTTTGCAAATATCCATGACATTGTGTGTAGTGCCTAAACAGCTGGAACACAAATACCTTGAGATTCATGCAACAGTACCCATAAATAATTTGCTGAAGTCTCTTGTGCTTAGAATAGATTTCAGAGCTCCTCAGATGTGTTCCTAAACATAATCTGAAGTCAAGAAAGCATAATGAAATGGCATAATCTGCCATTCTGTATTATATCAATCAAACTCGCTTTTGGTCATCATTCCTGCTCAAAGTCAAGTGTTAATATTGTGAAAGTCTGCAGCTAGGTAGAAGAGACTCAGCTAATGAAGGGAAAGATGGTGCTTAGCTGTTACTCTCCTAGTTCAGCAATACATGGCCAGTCAACTAATACATGCTTGCTAATGGGAGGTCTAGGAAACTAGAGGGAATATGTTGGTGATAGTTTAGGTTGAACAAAATAGTTCTGAATATGCAATCTAAGTTCTAGTTCTTCTAAATGTCAGAGGAGACAGGAGTGTAAATAAGTGTTCTCTTGGGGAACTGTTCTGGTTGTGTGAAACTTCAGAGTTAAACCTCTGTTCTCCACAGTCACTCTTCAGAGACTGATTGTTTCAATCACTTTGTACCTGTAGAGTACCCCATTGGAAATAGTCTAAGACAAATTCAGGCCAGTCAGCCTCTGCAGTATAACTACCCCTGCCATTCTGCCCCCTCACTGCCAAAACCACTATGTCTTGTTACAAATCCTGATCTGTTAGGTACTACCAGATAGTAATTGCACAACCACATGATGATTAGTTAAAATAAGGCTGTAGACTGTAACTGACTTTTTGCAACGCTCAGTCTTCCTTCTCTTCCCTACAGCCTCTTGTCCTTCTGTCATTATCTTCTGGATTATCAGATATCCCTAGAAAGTCAGGGTACAGGGAATGTCTTCAATGCTGAAGCAATTCCTTCAGGACTTGCATCTGATGTGGCAATGGCACTTGGCTTGGAGTAAAGTTCTTTTGGGGCAGGTGGGAGGCTGTACTGGAGATAGCGTGAACTTCCCCCAGAGCATGCCTTGGGAGACATAAGTCTGGCACATTAATGTGCTTGGGTGTCAAAGCCTACCTTCAACATCTTGTAAAACCTGTCTTATCTTTCCAAGGGTTATATCTGAGGCTGTGCTCTAGATTCACAAAAGTGATCCCAAACATCCTGATTTCAGCCAAAGTGAAGGAAGAGAAAATCAATCCAGGCTCCTCTTCGTTCTGTTGTGACTGGATTCTAGCCAGTCAACACTTGCGAATTCAGCCAAGTGGTGTGAATTTCCATTTCCAGTTTTCTCAGTTCACTGGTTTCAAAAGAAGGCATCCACATTAAAACAGCACTAAACCTGGGGTTCATCCAAAACAATCATATTTTCTAAGGCTATGTTGGCTTATTCTCCTTAAATACAAGAAAATAGAATAGCTAGGACTTTGCAAAGTAAGAAAGTTGTAAAATAAGGTCAATGGTCAACAGTGTGTTTTTCAAATCTATATTTTGGCATGACTGCACAGGAGCCTGGCAGACCACAACCAGGAGATGACTGCCTAATTTGTCTCCATTCTCTAAACAAATGGTAACACTTACAGCTAACTGACTTCAAAGCAAAGAACTGGGGGCAGGGGAATTATTTTTTGTTGTGTTTTTTCTACTTTCCTATCGTTGCGTTCTCCCCAGTGTAATGATGTCCTGGTTCAAAATAATAATTAAAAAGTGAAAACACTTGTGGTCACTTGAAGGGAAGTAGCAAACACCTCAAGAGCTTGAGAAATAACTGGTGAGCTAACATCAGAAATGCAAACATTGAGTGGATGCAAAACAAGGGCCTCTGGCACTTTATTCAGTAAGAACTACAAATCTGGCCAGGTTCCTGATTTTTTTTTTTTTCATGACCAAATTTCTTGGCAGCAGCACTGTCTTGTCAATGCTGTAACTAATGACTGTCTTGGGCTAATTGTATGAATTCAGTGCAACTCAGAGCTCTTTTGTGTTCTTTGAAAGAACCTTCTTCCCTACTAGACTGAGGCGTGAGTGGTGTCCATTTAGTATGTTGTCCAGCATAGGTAGCCACAGAATTAGTGATACACACAGTATTTATCTTCTGTGCTACTTGAGCCCATCAGTCACATGGGGCAGGAGCTCTGTTGTAGGCCAGACTGGGATATGAGGAGAAGCTACTAAATATGGGGTTGAAACAACAGCAGGAGTTGAGAAGAAAGAGAACCAAATAACAAAATAGCCAACAGAGGGCAGAAATTTTAACTGGAAGCAATTACAAGAAATGGGGAAAATATTTCATCTGTGAACTACATTCTAATGTTAATTTGTAATATGAGAGCAGAAAGAACGATGAACTTGCAAGATCAGGAGTTCTCTTTTCCCTTGTGCTAGTGGCTTGTCCCCTCAGGGCAAACTTACGTTATGCATGTTCCAGACTTCAATGCTTGAGGATATGTGAAAAGGGAAAACTTAATGGTGGCGGTAACTTCAAAACCGTTTCTAATGCCTCATTTTCATTTTGCTTCCAAATACAAAATGATAGCTTTTAGGTGGCACTTGGAGTGCTGCGGGTCTGTTGCTTAGTAAAAACAAAGCACAAACCAGCTTTGCTTAGTACAATTGAGTGTTGTAATTGGAAACTAACATAAGTTGTTAAATTAGTAAACTCTAATACTTTTAATATCTTGCTTTTAAAGAGTGATTGTAGGACAGTTCTTGAATTTCATTCGTACAGCCAGTCTTCCAGGTCATGCTCTAAAGCATACATGATAGTTTCCGTTGCACGGTCGCTTCTGTGCCTGCTTCCTAATTATGCTCATCATTCCTGTGGAGGCTTGCAGCTGTAGATGGTACATGAGTTCTGCAGTGCACAAAGATTTCAAATCTGATACTTAGTAAGGCTATCTTTCTTAAAATTGAGTAGAAGCACAAGAGAACAAAAAACCCTATCGTTAGGCTATTCCACCAGTTTTTGTTTGAATCGTATGTTTGGAAAGATGGGTTGTCCTACCTCTCATTTGTGTGCAGGATATAAAATCAGATAAACCAAACTGGTTTTTGATAAACAAGAGAAACATGTACTTGCATGTGCTGTTTTCATAGTGAATGAAAGTAACTAAAGCTTCTTGCTGCTGTTGAAGAACAACGTATTACATGAAAACAAAAGTTTTATTCTCCATCAGACTATATGACTTTCCTTTCAGAAAGATTTTGTAGGTTTGAATCTAATGTTCTCAGACTGCATCCTGATTTAGTAATTCAGATGACGTGAATAGTATTGATGCTTCCAGCCTCCTTGCTCCTCTGTTACAGTGAAGATCTGACAAGATCTTTTCTGTACTGTGTGACCAAAACTTAATTTATCTGTTTTGTCTTTTAGGCAGAAGTAAATCCAATATGGGTTGGACACCTCTTCACCTTGCATGCTACTTTGGACATGCTGTTGTGGTAGAGGATTTGCTGAAGGTATATTTCTGTTTGCCTCTGTGTATAAGGCAGAAAATTCTTTGTTATGCTAGAAGCAGTTAGTATTTATTCAGGTTTTTGTGATAGAAGAAAGGTGGCTTTGTAGAGAGGCGGAGCCACTCCTACAGTTTATCTGCATGTAACATAGGGATAACTAAGCAGATTGTTAAAACTAAGGAATAAAATAGTTGTGGTATTAAGATCAGCCCAGTTTACAAGGACCCAAAATAGTGACACTGGAAGTTTATACAGTAGTATACAGCTGTTACTCTGAACAGTGATTACAGCTATTGGTACTTAGCTAACTTTCTCATGAAGTATGTGTGTTTGTCTGTGTAACCATCTGAATACAGGAATTAAAGACATACAGTATATAGGTATGCAGTTGTGAAAGCTTCAGCCCTTTTCAAGCTCGGTGGCTATCTGCATACAGTAAGCCAGCATCTGATAGTAGTAATGCAAATGTTTCAAGGGCCTGATCTAGCTTACTGTAGTACATAAAGTATATAATTTAGGCAATTTCAGTTACTGAGTTGCAGGAAAGTCTAAAGTGTTTCAAATGCAAAAAAAAAAAATCTGTGTTATATAATTGGATGTTGTGCATAAAATTATGTCCAGAATTCTGTGCAAAGTAACTTGTATGTGTTTCTTTTCAGGCACAGGCTAATGTAGTTTGACTCACTATTTCTTTCTGACATCTTTGAAATAATGAACTGTGCGATGAACTTCGAAATGATAAACCTCTGTGGTCAAAGCTGACCTATTTGTATCTTCATAGCCACGTCTGCACTGCATTTGCAGTTGTTTCTGGCTGAGTTTTTTTTTTAACACTCAGCTCTCAGGGTAGCTTCAATCAACCCTAACTGTATTATAGCCTATTCCTGTTTGAAAGGTTTTGCTGTAGATGGCAGGAACATGCTAAACAGCCTCAAATACAAAGGCAGCTAATCTAAACTTGAATTTCATTCAGAAAAAAGGCTACCAGCCATAACTGTGACTAAAGCAGGGAGCAAAGTTGATATTTCCATGAGTTCTTCTCTAGCCTACACACCTGCTCTGCAGATAATGCTGTTCTCAGTCCAAGAGGGCTACTTAAAGCAAAAGGTAAAGTTTTGTCACTTCATGCATTTATCAACAGTTCCAGAGCTGGAAGAATGTATTTAACTTCGTGCTTTCTTCTTCACTGATAGGGCTCTTGAAAGGGTATTGTTTAAAGAATGAGTGGAATAACAAAGGAGGCTGTGCACCTCTGAAAGCTAGGCATATATAAGTGTCTCTGTGTACTTGTGCCTAGATTTTGTGCTCAAAGAGCGAGTGAACAAGATATTATCAGAAACAGCTCTGGAACTAGAGTCAGGTTCATCAGTTAACTTCAGGCAGGCAGCAGTGATCTGGCTAGATTATGTGATCTAACATGTCCTGCCCACTTTCTGACTTTTTGAGAGGTTAGGTAAAGTGGTGTAGAAGAAATGCTTAAAGAAAAGGGTAGGATTTCTTTATTTCCTGGAACAATGCCTGTGCATGTAGTCTTCCTTTCAGAGGAAAGGTACGGGATGGACAAAGTGTGTGACAAGAGATTCAAGACAAAGATTGTAGAAGATAAAAGCGAGGAGAAGAAAGGTTAAGTTTCAGATGGTACCATCTTAATGCTGACATGGAAGTTTTTACTTCAAGTGAAAGAGCAGCAATAGGTGCCTAGAGAGAATGTCACTTGTTAAGTCAGGAGCACCAGGAGACTGGTGCTACTGTGTGTACA
The DNA here is from genome assembly GCF_013368605.1 of Nyctibius grandis. Lineage (NCBI taxonomy): Eukaryota > Metazoa > Chordata > Aves > Nyctibiiformes > Nyctibiidae > Nyctibius > Nyctibius grandis. The sequence goes on along the minus strand of NC_090660.1, from coordinate 60,355,988 downwards.
TCTGTAATAGTATGTGTATGCGTGTTATCCAGTTCCATTGCAGTCCCTTCAGTAAGTTGTTTGGGGTTTTTTTGTGTTGGGTTTTTTTCCTGACACCTTATACCACCCCACCCCCCTCCCCCCCCCCCCCCAAAAAAAACCCAAACCAGCACCACCTCTACCCCCTGTGTTAAATTTGTGTTCTATATACCTTGTTCTCAAAAGTGAGAGAGATGTCTGGAAAAAATGCAGGAGACTTCATTTTTTGAAGTGGTTTATAGAATGCTGGTTATGAATCTTACATATGTACTTTATCTTTGTTTCCAGGATGGCTGTGTTACAGTTCTGATCTGATTTGCCACGCAGCCTACATTAGTGTCCTGTACTGTCCTCCCACTTCCCCCAGTCAAAGGGAATAGCTATGTAGTTCTTGTTCAAGGACATTCGTATGTCTTTTGGTCTTGTTGTTTAGGCTGGTGCAGATGTGAATGTGCTGAATGACATGGGGGACACTCCACTCCATCGTGCAGCTTTCACAGGACGTAAGGTAGAGTATGTTTGCTTTTTTTTTAAGCCTCAATCATAGAATTATTAAAGAAATACTAGCAATAAGATCACTTCAAAAAAGATGTTTTTACATGTCTAAAAATGGCTTACCTGTTTTGGTACAGTGTGTTCAAGAGAACTAGCTGGTATAACTGTCCAAAACAAAAACATGGTACAAATATCTTGAAGACAGGAGAAGACCTGTCCATGATTTTCCTTGGTATACTTTGTCATATCTTTTTTAGCTTTTTATTGTTGAAGATTTTGCTGGCAGGCAGAAAGAAATAGTAGTTGTCTTCTGTTGTAGCAGCGTGCATCAGTTGCGTAACTAACTGATGCTGCCTTTGTTCTGTTTCTGCTGTGTGCTGGAGAAAAAGCTGAAACATAGCACTACCTCTAGCTGCAGGTGCTAATTAACATGTGGAAATGAGTATAAATATCTCCCATTTTACAACAAATTAATTTGTGTTTGTGCCCAGTGTGTCTGATACAGTAAAAGGAATAGGGATTGTTCCTCCTAGCTAATTGCATATTTACATAGAGAGAAACCGCATTGTTTTAATCTTAGTGGCTTCTGGAGGGGGGAAAAAAAAACTATGAATTAGGACATGCTGGTCCATTTGGTGTCTGGAAGTGCTGTTTCTTCACAGAAAACAAGAACTAAAGAGCTTTTTATAGGCCTGTAATGTGAGACTAGTTTGATTGTTCCCCACATGCCACCATCATTCCCAAACTAGTACTACCTCTATGGATAACCTCTTGGCCCTTCTGAAGGAGCAACTACTTAGTCTCTTATCAGAAGAGCAAATGGTACTATTTTTACGTGTCAAATTCAGCATTCACACCAGGTACACCAGCTTTTAAATTGGGGCGGGTCTGTTCAGCTGTAACTAATGTCCTGTTAGTTCCTTCAGCCTGACTGATGTGAGAGAGAAGGTTGCAGTTAATTCCACTCTTCAATCTCTCTAAAACATCCCTTCCTGTTTTCATAAGTCAGCAGTGGTGAGAAGTCGTTATACAGCTCATCTTACAGGATGTCAATAGCTGGAAAGCCTGATTGTGGCCTTGCCATAACAGAGACAGATAAGCAGTGTTTTTCAAATTGTTTTCCAGGAGGTGGTGATGTTACTCTTGCAGCATAATGCTGATACTTCTATTGTTAATGGGAGTGGAGAGACTGCAAAAGAAGTTACTCATGATAAAGACATAAGGAGTATGTTGGAAGGTAACTTTAATAGGTCATAGCCTGTTTTTTTTTTTTCAACACTTGTACATTCTGAAAGATGATTTTCTTTTGCAAGTTACAGAAGCTCAACTGAATTTTTCTCTTTAAATTTGGTCATTAGGAAGAAAAAAGTTGTAGTTTTTGGTTCTTGTCTGCAGTACTGACTTTTTTTTCACAGTATGTCTGCAAGTAGCTTGGAGAGTTAAGTATCAGGAATGCTAATAGCATTATTCAAGTAACTATTTCAGTCTTGTTGGGGTAATCCTTGCTACAGCTCTGAATGGTACATGGCAGTCAAAGCCTTAGCTCTCTGGAAGAGGAACAACTCAAGTCAGGAATAGTTAAGTGACTTTGTGTCAACAAAATCATGAAAGAGCAAAATTCTGAACATTTTGCAAAGGGGAGCCAGTTTTAGATCAAGTTTAGGATTTGCTATTGCAGTTTTAGAGGTTACGTCAAAAGGAAAAAAAAAAAGTAAAAACCCTTCCCCTCACTTCCTCCATTGCCTCACAGGTGTTGAAGGTGAGGGAGATGGTGTCCAAATACCTATATAGGCTCACTGCTTATAGTTTTGGAGAGTTAAAGAACTGTGTTGCTTCCTGGTATTATTATGTGATACCCCTAAATACTGCTGAAGCTCTGCGTCCACTACCAGAGACTGTATATGTGAAAAGTGATCTCCCTTCTGATTCTACATGCAAGTGCACAGATTACAGTCCTTTCTGCTGCTCATCTGCTGTATTGTTAGAGAAGAATAAAATTTCTGTAGGATGATAGCAAGAGTAGAAGACAAACTGAAAAGAACACAGGGAAGATCTGATGGCGGTGTCATATAGTTCCCTTGTTTTCCCTTTTACTAAGGAGTGGGGTTGGATTGTAAGTGTTTAAGAAGTAATAACATACATATGTGCATGTGTATACACTCTCACACATCTTGTCAAATATTACATATTTTTGAACATATTTTTTCTCTGATACACACTTTTCTGAATAAATATTCCATTTATATCTCTCCCAAATAAATAATACTGGAAACTCTTGTTTCTCCAAGCTTGTTTTGATATAGTTTCTTGAATGCTGTACTTAACGTACTCGCTGCTTTATTGAGACTGACCTTAAATTTGAGGTTTTTTTAAATAGCAGTGGAAAGGACACAAGAAAGGAAACTGGAGGAAGAACTCTTAGGAGCAGCAAGAGAGGGGGAAACAGGGAAACTGACTGCCTTGGTAAGAATTCAAGTGTTTGTAATACTTCTCTGTCTAGTGGTTCAAGCCATAATGCTAATATAACAACATACGATAGTAGGCCTTCCATTTCAAAGTGCTGTGACTTAAGAACATTAGTGCTGTGTACTGTGTTATGTTGGTAAGGTGCTTGAACCCTCAAGGGTTTTCCAGCCTCCTTGTTGGAGGCTGCAAAACAATGGTTTTCATCTTCTTTCATGTTCTGGATTTCTGAATACTCTGCAGTTAGTTGTAAATAGCAGTGTAATGGCTCTAGATCTACTGACCTAAGCTTGTTATGTTTTTGTGGATATCTTAATGTCATGGGTGCTTAGGTTTTCACCACAGTATGGCCTATTTTAAATCTTGAAAGGAAGCTTTTGTCACTAGCATCTGTTGCAGCTGAAGTGTCTGCAGTTTTTAATGGACAGTCATCTGCACAACACAATTTCATGCTGAGCAGGACTTGAAAACTACATGTGCATGCACACTCGTAATTTAAGCTGAACAACACTGTGGCATGGTAAGGCTAGGCTATTGGAGAAGCAAATCACAGAAGAATTGAGACTGGAGGGTGCCTCTGGAGATGATCTAGTCCAATGCCTGTTTGCAAAGGAGAATCAACTAGAGCAGCTTGCCCAGGACTGTATCCAGTTGGGTTTTGAAGCAGGATCTCAGTGCTTGAACTCAAGCTTTTGAGAGTCCTGAAGAGTTTCCTTGGAAGTAAGACGTGCAATATGGAACACTTTCTACCTAGTTAGCACCTTTAGTAATACCTTTTAAGGCATCAAAGCAGTCTGAATACTTCTTACTTCTAATGGAAAATTCACAAATGTGAGATTTATAAATTGAAAAATCTGACATTCTTTACTTTTCTGCCTAGAAGCTCAAGTGAACACCTATTCAGAATTTATTTCCTTCCTCTAAAATTATCTCTTCTAGTCTGAAGATCTCTTGTCTTTCTAACTCCTTCTTGCATGGAAACTCTTTTTAAATCTTTGGTAATCCTTGTAATTCTTATTTGTCCTTTTTGTACTTTCCTCTCTGAAATGGAGAGAGAACCAGAGCTGTACACAGTACTTAAGATGTGGAAGAATAGTGCATTAATACACTGGCATGATTGTATTAATTGTAATTAACACACTGGCATAAGTGATCTGTTCTTGATTCTGGTAATTTGTAACACTTGTTGCATTTGATGTTGCATGCCTGCTGACTAAGCCTTAAACTGGTGTGGAAATAATTAGAAAAAGGTGACTCCTTATAGAAATCTGTCATTGAAGTGTGCTTTCTCTCATGTGGCACGTAACCATGCATGCAAGTATAACTCTTCCGGTAAACACTTTGATTTCTAAGTGATTTTTTTAGTATTTAGTATCATGGAGCTCTGTATATGTGAGGACAGCTATATGTTGACCTCTCAAACTTTTCAAAGTGCTTACCACATTTTTGAGCCTGAGGCAGTTTTTAAGTCAAGTTGTAACAGGTTTTTCTTGGAATCCTTCAGTGAGTACTTGGACCTGTGACCATTGAATTACAATTTTAAAACTCCTGCTGACTCTTGAGGAAGTCCAAAAAACTTTCTTCACTTACAGTTCTATGGTGTAAACCTCCTTGACTTCGCTACCCTTAGGTTAATACCTCTGCGGAGAATTTATGTAGCTCTTCTGAACTGCCCTTTATCTTGAGAACTCCTTATACTTTGCCTACTGATTTTCAGGCCTTTCTGCTGCTACTGTATCTTAGTCTACTTCAGGCAAAACCAGTGTGTTCTTCCCATGAATTCTCCAAAACATAGTGTACATTTACTGAAATGACTGGGGAGCTTTTTATCTCAATGAGTTGATGGATGAAACTTTCTTCAAAATATTGCCTTGTAACAAGGTGTAAGCTGATGAAAGCATAGGCATGTGGCTTAAAAGGTGTGGAGGCAAGAAGTCAGGAGAGGTGGAGATAAGGCAGATGTAAAACAGCTGGTCAGAAAGAGCTAAAACCTAGGAATCCTCAGGAACTCAAGTATTTAACCTCAGTATGAATAAGGTTACACTTCCACAAGCTGTCTCTTCTTGACTTGTGTTCTCTTTTCAGTTGAACTGTAAATAACAGCTGTAGCAGTTTATCCTTTATAGGACTATTTCTGAAGCACATCTAAGGTGGTTACTGTTGATGCTAACTGAAATTGCTGCCATGGGAATTCTGTTATTAGGGAGTAATTTCTCGAAGATAGCATATGGCTAATGCAGAAGACTTAAACTGAGTTTCTCTAAAATTGTTGTCACGCACTTGTGACTCTAGTCTCTGAAGACTGCTTAACAGTAACTTAGCCTTTCTATTAAGGCAGTCCCATTTGGCTTGGCAGCTTAACTATAACGGCTGATATTGCATAGAATGGTTTCGGTTGGAGGGACCTTTAACGATCAGCTAGTCCAACCCCCATGTACACATCCAATAGCCACATATTTGAGTAGAAGTGTAGTGGTATTTTAGGGCGCTCAGTAGTGTCATGCTTAATGACCCTTCTCTTTTATGGGGTCAGTTTCTCAAAACACTTATGTCCAAGTAAAACTCGTCCAAGATTTTTTTTTTGTTTCCTCAGTTACATAGCTGCTCTAATCTTAAGTTCCCACAATAGTTAGACTCCAGAATGCAGCAAAACTATTTGTATAACAGACTGCCTGTACTAGGCGCTTCTAAATGGCCTAGGATAGCTCTGCCACTGAGATTGGCAGGTCTGCAACCCTTCTGTACAAAGTTCTTACTCTTTGAAACAGGGTGGCCATGCAAACTTGTTTTGGATTTAGCACTGGCCTGTGCTAACTTTCAGACTGTTACTGGGAGTCTTCTATGGAGAACAGTAGATTTTGGCAGTAGAAACAAGCAGGGCCATTCTAGCAATATAAATGACTGAACTGCAACTCTGGCACTGTGCCATTGTGCAGGATAAATGTTTCCATGTGTGCAGTAGAGGTGGAAAGGGTAGAGCACGCAAAATAAGAGAAGCTCCTTACTTTCGCTAAACACTTGATTGTTGTAGTCCTTGCCCTTCTCGTAATACCTTCCTTATTGCAGTCTACAACTACCTGAAGGGAGGTTGTAGTGAAGTGGGAGTTGGCCTCTTCTCCCAAGCAACTAGCGATAGGACAAGAGGACATAGCCTCAAGTTTCACCAGGGGAGGTTCAGGTTGGACATTAGGAAGAATTTCTTTTCAGAAAGGGTCATTAGACATTGGAATGGGCTGTCCAGGGAGGTGGTGGAGTCACCATCTCTGGATGTGTTTAAGAAAAGACTGGACATGGCACTTAGTGCCATGGTCTAGTTGACATGGTGTTGTCAGGGCAACGGTTGGACTTGATGATCCCTGAGGTCTCTTCCAACCTGGTTGATTCTGTGTGAACACTTGCTACATGCCCTCTTTGTTGCCAGATCTACACTGAAGTACCCTAGTTAGGAACAGCTAACTTTCAGAAGAATGAACATGGCATCTGGAGAGGGAGGAAGACTGATAAGTAAGCAAAACTTTGTTTTTTCCAGTTGAACAAGCCCAAACCACCTGATATCAACTGTACAGATCAGATGGGGAACACACCGTTGCATTGTGCAGCATACCGTGCCCATAAACACTGTGCACTGAGACTTCTAAAAAATGGAGCAGACCCTAAAATAAGAAACAAAAATGGTGAGTACCAAATGAAAGTACATAAAGTATTAAGAGGAGACAGAAATTTAACAGCTTCTCTAAGCTATGTTACTTACCACTCAATGTTCAGGGAAAATCTTAGTGCTTTACAAGCTTTGTATCACTAATAAAGGAAGGCCAACACTGACTGAATTGCAAGAGACTTAAGAATTGTAGCAAAATACTTACAATAAACTTACCCATTTCTAGAAAATTTACCTGCTGTCTGTCTTAACCATGAATCATAGAATCATAGAATGTCCTGAGTTGGAAGGGACCCACAAGGATCATGGGAGTCCCAACTCCTGTCCCAGCATAGGAAAACCCCAGAATTCACACAATGTGTCTGAGGGCATTGTCTAAATGCTACTTGAATGCTGTCAGGCTTGGTGCCATGACTGCTTCCCTGGGGAGCCTGTTCCAGTGCTCCACCACCCTCTGGGTGAAGAACCTTTTCCTGATATCCAACCTAAACTTCCCCTGGCATATCTGCCTGCCATTCCCTCGAGTTCTGTCACTGGTTGCCAGGGTGAGGAGGTCAGCGCCTACTCCTCTACTTCCCCTTGTGAGGAAGTTGTACACCGCAATGAGATCTCCCCCCAGTCTTCTCTTCTCCAAGCTGAACAGACGCAATGACTTCAGCTGCTCCTCGTACGGCTTCCCCTCTAAACCCTTCACCATCTTTGTGGCTCTCTTCTGAATGCTCTCTAGTATCTTCGTAGCCTTTTTATACTGTGGTGCCCAAAACTGCACACAGTACTCAAGGTGAGGCCGCACCAGTGCAGAAATGTGCCTGGCTTTTGTTTTCTTGATGCTGAACACAGGTAACAAAGTGATAAGAGTGAAGGTGTGGCCTAGAAAAAGTGACTGTTCAGAAAGCGGCTTCTGATGGAAGTAAATCCAGGAAAATTTTATGTAGGTGTTAAGCAGACTGTGTACTTGTCATCTGAATAAAGATGCCTTTATCTTGATATTTGTGAATGTTCTGTACTGTTCTATATAGCTGAAGTGCAAAAAGAAACTTAAGTAAGAGCAAAGGCCTCCTCTGTAGCCAGTAGAACTCTGAAGGGTAGTTCTGTGTACTCGAGAGCCTTTTTAGTCTTCTGCCCCTGAGGAGTTTATGTCCCCCAATTCCAAATAAACTTGGATGCTTGTGAGACCAAGCATTAATGGGTAAATACAGTGTCAGTGTGACTGTTTTTAAGTTAAGTATGTCTAGGTTTATATGCATCAAATTCTCATGCCTCGTTTTGGTTACTAAACAGATCAGACACCCCTTGATCTAGCCCAAGGTGCGGAACTGAAACTGATCCTGGGAGGTAAAACTGGAAAGGTAGGAACTTTTGTACGCGTTTAAAATGCCACTTGCCAAGGTTTTCCAGTTGAGACTATTCCTACATAAGCTTTAATTTCTATGCAGGTTATCAACAAACCCCTGAGACGATACGAAGGTCTCCTATGGAAGGTATGTCTTATTTCCTGTTCTAAATTAGCTTTTCAGATCTTGAAGTATGTCATTTTCTCTACTTAAGTGAGAGTAGATGAATGAGAGAGCTTTTCAATAATACATTTGTTAAATGACTTTACTTTAATCTGATATATTGGATAAATTATGTATGGACTTGCTGAGTGTAGCAGTTACTAGATTCATGGCACTCTAATCTTAACCTCAGTCCCTAAAATCTCTCTTCATTTCTTAGTAATTTTTGTGGCAAAGCTTCACTGTGGTAAAAGTTTTGTGCCTTGTCTGTGTGGTGGGCAAAAAGGTAGTGGTGTTTTGTTTTTGGTTTTTTTTTCCCCTTTCCTGAATAGATGTCTCACTTTCTAATCATCTATAACTAGTATTTTGCCATAAGTTCACCTTCTTGTGGAAATTTAGAACTTAGAGGGAAGATGTCAGTCAAATGCTTGTTTAAATCTTGTTCTGATACTCGAGTGAATCGTGTTTTTTCCCTTGTTAAAAACAAAGTTTTCTCCATCTTCTACATGAATGCTTTATTTTTATGTTCATTAATGAAATCTTTGAAGACTTTGGAGTTTTCTTCAGTGTAAATTTTCCTATGTATTCACTCACAATTGTAATATAAGGAACTGTTTTTAGACCAGAACTATGTACTAAAGCTTGTGAAAGGTAAAATGTTGTAGTTAGATATCTCAATGTGTTCTGTTTCTCATTTGATTTTATAAAGTAGAATTATGTAATGATCAGCCATCCCAGTAATGTTAAAAAATGCAGCATTTTAATATTTCAGTTCTTACTGAATAGCAGGCTCAACAAAACTTTTGTCTTTAAGTATGTCCAAAAAAGAAAATAGCACTGTAATTGTAAAGTATTCTCAGGTTGCTGTGATCACCAAGATATGTAAAACCTAAAATGTTTTCCTAATGACTGCCAGTTTTATGTAATAGCCTTCAAGCAATCAAACTTAGTGGGAATAGTTAAACTTCAGCTGTTAACCTTACTTGGCCTTTTTTGTTTTGCCTTTGTTTTAATTTTTTTAGAACTCACGATTTTTTGGTTGGAAACTCTACTGGATAGTTCTAGAACACGGAGTGCTTTCCTGGTATCGGAGACAGTAAGTTCTGTGTTTAAATTTCTGATAAGCGATTTAAGTAATTCTCATCTTCAATTTATTAACTGTCTCTTTCTTTCAAAGAGCTGATGCAGTAAATAATGATCATCGTCAGGGATGCAAGCATCTAACACAAGCAGTCTGCACGGTAGGAAGTGAAATGATTTTAACTACTGTTTTTTTAATATGATGGTGTTCCATACCTAAGACAGTGAAAACTTCATCTAAGTTGGTAAGCATGCCTTTGTTATAAAAAAGGGAAAAAGCTTGTGCTGTTGCTTGACAACAAACAGTGTTTCTTGCGAAGTATTCTTGTATGTAAAGTGGCCATAAAGCTCCTTCTCTTCTTTACAAAGTCATGAAGAATTAAACAAACATAAGGCTTCCTAAAAGCATTCCCCTTCAATTGTGCAAAATAACAATTTGGAGCATGTAATACAGAATAGCAAAGCTCTAGTTCCTCCTGTTGCTGTCACTGGCTACTTGTGACTGATTGTGTAACTTCAGTTCTCCAACTGAGATCAGCTTACCAATTCTGAAGGTGTCTTTTGGAAAACTTTCTTAATTGGAAGGGACGAACAAAGGACAGAGAAAAGACAAGCCAGGTGTTGTGTATAATGCACAGGAAGATGAAGTGTTTAAGGAGAATGCATTTAGGATAATTTCAGTGCTTCCATAACTAACCTGTCCTAGTTCTATAGATTGGAGCCACAAGTTCTGTTAAACTACAGTAATATATGAAAAGTGACTCTTGCTTTTCTATATCTACAAATTCCCTAATATTGGTGGTCTTGCACTATTGCTGAGATTTTGGCTAATCAAGTGGTGCAAATATGTGCAAATACAAAATTTGGACATAAAGAATCTCTATATTCTCATTCATGATGTAAAGTGCATGACAGGACACTTTGCAAAACTGTTCTTACCAAGCTTTTTATAAACTATAGTTGTTTCGCATCAAAACTGAGGCAAAAACTTCTGAGTTAAGAGTAATTCTCTACCTTGCTTACTCTTAAGTTTTGTGTTTTCTTACTGATTCATTATACTAATTTTGTCTCTTCTCCACATTGCTTTAGGTAAAATCTACAGACAGTTGCTTCTTTTCTGTCAGATGTTTTGATGACACTGTTCATCGTTTCAAGATTCCTAAAAATAGCCTTCCTTCTCAAACTAGAGAGGTAATAATGACTCTTTACCAAAGGCTGTAAAATGTAATAACTTCTGTAATGAATAATTTGCATTCCACCTGCTATGGCGGCATTAGTAGTGGGTTCAGTATCTTCATCATCAGGACTTGATAACGTAAGTGCATGTATTGAATCTTTTAGCATGACTATAGACTAAGTATCAAAAATGGACAGACTGTCATTCTCTTCTTTAAAATTAGTGCCACCTTGTTTTCCAGCTCTATGCCTGTATTAAGCCCTGTAGTATAACTTCCTCTTTTTCTTTAACTTCTCCATGTGGTAAATTTCTATTGCAACTTCCTTTTGTTGCACTTTCTTTCATAGTTCGTTATCCCGAACAAAAGAATATTTAGTGGTACATTCTACTCTTAGCTATTCTCCAAGATGACCTAATAAATTATATTTTCTTAAAAGGTGGATCTGAAACAAGAGAATAACTTTTTTTAGAGCTATTTGTAGTGTAGTTACAATTGTACTTCTATAGATGTACTAACTATAGATGAAGTAGGGGTACTGTGTCCAGTTCTGGGCTCCCCATTACAAGAGATATGCAAACATACTGAAGAGAGTCCAACAAAGGGCCACTAAGATGAAGGGACCAGAGCATCTCTAATACTGGGAAAGGCTGAGAGAGCTGGGACTGCTCAGCCTGGAGAAGACAAGGTTCAGGGCGATCTTGTCACTGTATGTAAATACCTGTAGGGAGGGTGCAAAGAGGGACAGAGCCAGGCTCTCCTCCGTGGTGCCTGGTGACAGGGCCAGAGGCAATAGGCACAAACTGAAAACACAGGAGGTTCCATCTGAACATAAGAAAAAAAGTGAGGGTGACCAAGCACTGGCACAGGTTGCCCAGAGAGGTGGAATCTCCATCCTTGGAGTTACTCAAAAGCTGTCTGGACATGGTCCTGGCCAACTGGCTCTAGGCAGCCCTGCTTGAGCAGGGCGGGATTGGACCAGAGGATGTCCAGACATCCCTTCTAACCTCAGCCACTCTGATTTGATGAACGGGAAAAGAATCTACCTCTTAATTATGAGAGTGCTTGAGGTTTTATACACAGAGTTTGTCCTGCATAAGAAGGCAGACTTTGTCACAGGGACCTTGCTGTCTGAACAGAAACCCAAAGATTCAAAATACATTCCCTATAGTCTTTTCTTAATTGATGCAACTTTTTTTATGAGACCTTGGATAGACTGAGGGGTAGGTTACATCTGTGCTTAAAGTTTGACAATTAAGTCTGTGGCACTCTGACCACAGAGTATCTAATCTTCAATACATGTTAAAATTTTAAACAATCTATTTTCTGCTTTTTAAGGTGTCTCATTTTACTAATGAATATCTTATTCACATGAATAGAAAATGTTAATGTGTTCTTTTGCATGTATGCTGTTGCCTTCTGGGGATGACCTTTGAAATGTGTATTAACTCTGTATTTTTTCCATTCAGAGTTGGCTGGAAGCAATAGAAGACCACTCTGCATATAGCACTCATTACTGCACACAGGAACAGTTGAGTAGTGATGACGAGGAAGATGATACAGTATCTGTTACAGACCTACAGGATACTCTGAAAGTATGTACTGTACTTATTTGGCTTATGCATCTAGCCAGTTGCAGATTAGTACTCTTTTGTGTTGAAATAACTTCAGTGTACTTTTGGCTAAAAGTAAGGATTCTTTTGTCCCATGGATGCATAAAAGCTGCTTCTATTTACACTGCTTACTGTCATGTATTCCTGTTTGGACTGTAGGCATAAAATGGCACGTATATCATAGTTACAGGGTTGTGATTTTTACCTTTAGCAGCACTACTGCAAGATAGAAAGTTGCTTGAGACTTTCAGCCAGGAGAGGGAGCCGTGTGTACTGTACTTGGTGACACCAAGAGTGAAGGATAACAAAGCTAAACTTCAGTGAGCTCTACCTCTATCAAACAGGCAATGGAATGGCTCAGAAATGATCCTTTAACACTTCAGGTCACATTTAGATGTGTTGTACAGTGATTGTTCAGGCCTCCAATGGAAACAAATCTTCCTTGATAATTCCAGCATTTGGCCTGTGATTCTTGCTTTTTGCCATACATACACTTCTAAAACCTTTTACTTTAAGGGCAAGTTGACACTGCAACGCAAAAATCTTCATGTGACTGAACTCCAAGTGGCTTGTACCATACCTTTTGGTACAAGAACTGAAACTAGCTCATGGCAGAACAGAGATGGGAGGATGACTGTTGCTGGCAGTTCCCAGCAGCCAACAGAAGAAGATGGCGTTATGTAGTAGATAACTGTCTCCAAGTTCAAATGCAGGCTTGGAATATGATCTTGGCGTGGGTTCCTGCATGTCTCTGTACTTGCCATACATCAGTTATTCTATGCGTTTGCTTATTTTGGCCTTGTGGCCAAAGAAATGTCTCTTCCTGGGTTTTCGAACTTTTTAATAAAAAAGGGAGGAGAATGCAAAAACAGTACATACAATGTAGTTTTGGGGTTTGCTTTGCTATGCTAATTTAAACAAAAGCTGGTCAGCAATATAATGTGCATAAATCTTCTGTTTGCTTGTGTGTTTTTGAAGGTACTTCAGGTAATTTCTTTCAGTTTTAATGTATCAGTCTCTGTCACTGGGAATCTTTGTTAAGATTCAATGCTGTCCAAATTTTAAAATTTCAGTATAGTTAAGAGAATAAACATACACTTTCCTTAGAACAAGGCGCTTCTGAACTAGCCATCCTTGCTGTCTTTCAGAAAGCACAAGCATGCCAACAAAGACTCAGTAGAGAGACTTCAGACTTTCTTGCAATGGTTAAATCCTTGGATGCTACAAAAGGTAAAACTTATTCTTCTAAAATGCAGTTTGTTACCAGGCAACTATTTTTTTCTTTTAAGCAGCACATGCTTTAATTTCACAGAAATTAAATTTTCAGGAGCTTGAAAATACAAGACTGTTTTCCTCATTGAAAAAGATTGAAATAAAGTAACATAATAATTGCTAAAGACTAAGATTTCAGATTTGGAGAAACAGCTAATAAGTGTGTTGATTGAAAGAAATTTTATTAGTGGCTGTAAATGTAGTGAAACTGCCTTTAAATATAGTACTTACTGAGTAGTATCAGAGGAAAATAACATAAGGGTTCACTTTCAAGGTTTTTAAAAAAAATCTGTAGTTGGTAGCTTATTGCAGAGCATAAGTGTCCCCTGACAGGTACAAAGAGCTAGCTGTCTTACTCTAGCTTTTCCCCAAAAAACTTGTCTTGTCGTGAGTAGAAACACAATGAAAGCTAAGGCATGATAAATGGGGTGTGAAGTGAAATCACAAAACTAGACAGGGAACTGCAGGTATGGTGTGATGGGATATATTGCACAGACTTCTGCCATGAGTTTTATGCCAGATTTGAACTTCTCAGGCTTCGTTTTTAAATAGTAATTCTTAAATTAACATTTACCTGGATTTTTGCAGCATAACTGCCAAAAAACAGCACAGGCATCGAGCTGTTAGAGATTAGAGCTTGTGATTTAATGCTTAAAACATGTACAGAAGTTGCTAATGTATTAAACACACAAAGGAGTTCTGTCAGAACATTTAACTGTTGCTCCTTTGAACCTAAGTCCTAGTTTCATATTGTGACTAAACTTTTTGAAGCTCAAACTAGAGAACAAGTTGTTTATCTGTACAAATCCATAGTCTGTAATAGAATAGCAATTTTGAGAGGAAAAAGTTCTTCCTCTTCCATCCCTGTGCCTTCCCAAAAGGAGTCTAAAAATACAGCTTTTTCTCCATATGCTACTGGGGTAAGTTACTGTGTGATGTTAACCTATCTTGCACTATGTGAGTTTCTACTGAATTTTTATTTCATAAAGAAAAGTAAGATTTCATAATACATACGAGTGTTTTATTGGGAAGCCTTTGTGATTAATAATACAATAACAGAATTCTTAACAAAAAGCAGTTTGAGAATTAGTATGAGGTAGATAAATTCCCTTTGGTAGATGTAGGGGCAGTTCCTCTGACCCCATATTGCTGACCTGAAGAACCAGTGAGGACATTCACTTTTTTTTTTTAAAAAAAATACACAACTTGAGTAACCAAAACAACTTTTACAACTTGAGTAAAGCAAAACCAGATACTATCTCTTTCCTAGAAACTGCGAGTCTTGGCCAATAGCAATAATAAGTTCCTATTTTCCTCTCAGTGTATGTTTGTAACTTGATGGGTCAGTGAACTGTTTCCAGGTTCATGTGTAACAACTGTAGATCTCAACAGAAAAAACTGCTGCAGCTCTCACAGTTCTCACATTGGGTTGATGTGGTATCTTGAAAGTATTCAAGTCCTCGGGCTCCAGAAGAATGCAAACTTCCGAGTTAAAAGTCCTTCCATGTGGAACTTCTCCTAAAAGCTTTTGAGTAATATAAAAATGGCTATCATGGGACCTGATTTCAGAATTCTCTCCTGAACTGTCTCAACATGCTATTCTAAATCTAGGTATCTTTGAGATTTATGCATATTATTTATTACAAATAAAGATGCCTCCTGCTGCTGCACTCAGTGTGCTGCCCCTCTTTCTAGAGGCACTAGCTGTTCTTGATAGCTGCTGTAAGCAGAGACTCCTAATTACAGTCAGTAGTGAGCTTTGGTATCAAAGAAAACAATTAGCGTGTGGATATGCACTGTGTCTTGTCCTGTACAAGCAGTATAAGATCCAAAATAAATTCAAGAACTGTCACTCTCAGACCTCTTAATCTTTAGTGGTGTAACATCAGCTTGAAGCACCTGTGTTACTAAATGGCATCAACTGATCCTGGAGTCTGTGGCCACTAAATGAACACTTATTTTAATTGCAACAAGTATGCTTCCTGAGGGAATGACTGGCTTGACTTCTGAGGAATTGCTGCACGTGACAAAACCTCAAAGAGGAACTCAAATATTAAATAATTTCTACCAGCTGATTGGGTTATCATGGTTTCCTGCTGGTTCTAGACATGTAGTCCCTTCTACAAAATGGTCATAGAAGTCAGGATGGGAGGTGACATTGCTCTGCAAGCTGTACTACTTATCCAAAAGATGAGGCCATGAGAATAAGATCTCCTTCCCCTTTTATAGATCAGTGTCCTTGTAACTCCCCATCTATTTTTCAAACCTAAATCTCCAGCTGTACTGTGGTAAGCTTTTTCTCTTCTATATAATACCACGGCAGAAGGCAAAAAAAGCTACATTTCTCACTTTAACTTACATTAAACCAGTGCAGTATCCTTTGTATTTGAATTCTATCACCTGGCAACTCTGAGGCTTTTAAATCTGGAAAATGCTTAAAAGCAGATTGTTGCTAGTCACTTTCCCAGTGCCTTGCTGCCATAGCTTACTACCTCTGCTTTTGTAAGCCATGCTGAAACAGAAACAGGATCCATTCATGTGCCATTTATACCAGTACTAGGGAAAGGATGCAAAAGAAAGAACTTACGTTCCCTCAGTGCTACTTTTGCTTGCCCTTTCCTCACACAGATCTTGCAGTGCACCAGCCTTCCTGTAGAATATGAATGTAATGCATGTATGTATTAGAGGAAAAATGAATGAGAAGAGTCCTGTAGTTTACAATGTCCCCCTAACACTACTAATCTTTTGTGCTTTCAGGAATATCTTCTCCCCTCCTGCAAAAAGTTGATGTAGTCTCTGAAGTATCCCAGGAAACCTGTGAGGCCCTGGCTCACTGCCTCAACCTATTCACAAAGCAAGAAGGGGTATGTATTGTGCTGTGTGGGTCTATAAAGGGTCGAATAGCTTCGTATATTTTGCTAGTCCCCTGCTTACCTGTTACAAAAATAAATACACATGAATGTGATGAAAACTTACGCTGCTAGAGGAAAAGTAGCTAAGTTCCTCTATAAAAGGATGTCTTAGTATTTGAGTGTTCAGAAGAGACACAGATTTTGCCTACAAACTACTGCTTGGCATCTTGCTTCAAGCCAGACTAAAATAGCTTTCCAGAGTGGAGTATGGCAAAACATTACAAGCTTGAATGCTTAAATTCAATAAAGCAGTTGCTTTGCTGATTTGAAGGTTAAAATATTGAGAAAATTAATCTTTTTTTTTTTCTACTGGGTAACTGAAATGTTGAACAGTACTGCTTCTGAATTTGTCTTTTAGACCATGTGCTTAGTGGGTGTGCAAATGCTGTCTGTTGAACTTCTGGCTTTCCCAGTGACAAATATATTGTATGGTGTTAAACATAATGCAAACGCTTCAATTTGGGAATATATGTCAAACTCATTAATTCCTGGGGTAGGAGATCTGGTATTTTTCTCCCCTTTCGAAGACACCCTCGTAGATACCCTAGTATCATGGAATAAACTTGTCTTCCTGTATTGTGGTAACAGTCATCCCTCAGTTAGGCTCTTGTCATCAGTAAGCTGTGTTTCAAAATGAGGTTTGTGTTGGTGCTGTTAGTCTTCCAGTTATTTAACAGTGAGCTGCAAACACTGCCTCCATTGTCTAAGTTTGGTTTAAGATTTTTTTTTTTCCTATTCCGTTCCAAGCTTTTTTGTCTCCAGTCACAAGTCTTCTAGACTTACTTGCGTCAAGCTCCTGCAGAGTGGAACAAGCATTGCTTTTTTTTTTACATTGGGTTTTTTCTTTAATATTAGATTTTCTTAAAGTTGCCAGTTCCATTTGCGGATGAGGGGGAAATTGTTACAACAGTGGGTGTATAGTGTTAGTATTTGTTAATTGTGTTGGCATCTTGCTTCAAGCCAGACTAAAATAGCTTTCCAGAGTGGAGCATGGCAAAACATATGGTGAGATTGTAATTTCACCTTACTTGAACTTGAACGGTCTCAGTAGGTGTTGTTAGAGGCCTTATTTTAATCTGGAAGCACATAGGTTTGGGCACAGAGGGATAGGCTGAGGTGTGAACTTGAATTTCCACCATAACTAGTGAAATCAGTCAGTCATGACAGAGGGAGATGATGTGATCCTGGAGAGTTTTCTGTCTTGGTATTTTTAAACTGCAAGCTATTGCCATTCCAGAATATAATGCAGGCTTTTAAAGATGCCAGAAGCTTGTAAGGGAGCAGGAATCTCTTCCTGAGACTTGAACGTTTCCAAACAGTTGTGTTCCTTGAGCATTACTGTTCTTAAACCCACAGCATTTGGTTTTGTTGTCTTTTATAAGACAAGGCCTTTTCTTTGCCATTCAGTGTTGATTTCTAGGCTGTACTTCTGTTGGCAATGCAAAAGCAATATATTGGGTTTTGCATTAGCAAGTAAATGCTTTAATATTCCTTCCAAGTATATTGACTAGTAAAGCATAAGTCTGAAGTATCAAACTCTAATATAAAAACACTTGTCTTCAAATAAAGACCTTCTTTTAGTGTTTGTTTCTCTTCTGATGATGATCTCAATAATGAAGTTACAGCTCAGGTGTTGTAAATGTTTGGGAATAACTGCCATGAATGCTCTGCTCTGGCAATGATTGTCTGCTGTTAACTTAAAACTGCCAGACTACCTTCAGGAAGGATAATTCTACAACAGTTGTATAAAAGCTGCTTTCCTGCCTGTCCCGTTGTCTCCAGGCCTCTTTTGTTGTCAGTGGGACTGTTTGAGACTGCAGCTTGTCTGACAGGGACTCCTGGTAGAACTTCCTCAGAGTAGACAGAGGGATTTCTTGCTCCACAACACCTTTCTGCTGTGGTGTGCATGTTCCATGAAATCTGGTTCTCTCTGGAACATATGTGTTCTCAAGCTTGGTACCTTTTTATCTTGCCTCTTTAAGGAGAATTCTTTTCCTCTCTGACTTTAAATTGTCAGCATACCAGAAGCCACTGATTGACTAAGGAGGAGAGGCTGCTAACTTAAGTGAGGATAACCACAGTGCACGCACTTTTTGCCTTTTAGAGAAGACTGTTTAGTATTGCCCATCTCTGTGCTGTGTAAAGTGTGGCATAATTATGCAATATGCAAATGAAACTGCTAATGCAGCACTAAAGAAAAAAAAAAGATATGTTCAACTCTCTTCCCCTTGCGTTAGAAATGGTGCAGGAGCGTGATACCCAAACGCTCCCTCTGCCCGCCGCTGCTCCTTCCCCCCAGCGCGGCGTCCCCCCCGGTGCCGCCGTGCAGGGCCCGGCGTGCGCGTTGCCTGTGCCGGCGGCGGTGACGCTCCCGAGCGGGTCTGGGAGGGAGCGGGCGGGCGCCCCGGCCGCTCGCTCCGGAGGGGTGGCGCGGCCCGCTGCGGTGCTGGCTCCGGGAGGAGGGGGGGGGAGCCCGCTGCACGGTGCTGCCCGCCATCCGTGACGGTGAAGGCGTGACCTCACTGCTCCGCACGGCGGGAGCTGCTGGGACGCCACGGAGGGGAGCAAGGGGTGGGGGAGCTTCCAAAAATAACCCACTGCGGCGGGGCGGCCCCGGCGGGCTCTGGGACCCGCGTACCCTGCGGCTCTGGCGGGGCCGCCCCGCGCCCGCCTGGGGAGCCGCGGCCCCGCTCCGCCCGCGGCCCGTGAGCGGCGTCTGGCGCCCCGGGGGCGGGGCAGGGGCGGGAGCGCTCGGCCTGTCAGGCCATTTTTAGCCGGGCTGGGAGCCGGCTCGCCGCCCCGCTATTTCGGGTCAGTTTCCCCCGCCCCCTCTCCATCCCCCCCGGCGCTCGGCGGGACCCCCTGGCCCTGGCGGTTGCGCGCCGCCAGGGCGCGGAGCTGTGCGCAGGGTGCGCAGGGCGGGCGCGACTCCCCCGCCCTGCCCTGCGCCGCGCTGCGCTGCGCCGGGGCGTCCGCCCGAGCCCGCGGCGTGGTGCTGCAAGGTGACGGGGCCGGCCGGCTCGGCGGGTGCTGCTGCCGCCGCCGCCTTCCCGACATCGGTATGTAGGGTGCGTGATGGGTTGGGTCTTGGTGGGGCTTTTTTCCTTCTTGACATTGGGATGAACCCTTCAGTGTCAAGCGGAGACGGTAGAGATGAGCGCAGATACTTTTTGCCGAACAATTAAAAGATATGAGGGAGAAACGAAGATCATTTGGCTGCTTTGAAATGAGTATTTATCGAGGCGTTTCTGTCCGAGCTAGTGCAACTTGAAACGTTTTCTGCAGTGACTTTGGCACAAGGTTAGTAAGTATTGTTTCAAAGCAGGACTTCCCTTGGACTATTTCTTGCAGATATCCGAACCTGCATTCCAAAACCAGTTTGATTCTAGTGTTTTTATATTCTAGGGTATTTTTATATAGTTGTAGGAGAAGTTTAAGTTAAGGTTCTTTGCACAGTATCATCTCTGCTAGATTTTTCTGGCTGAGTTTAAAATTTATCTCTAGTACCTGAGCTTCATGCACTGAAGCTGCATGACACTGATAGGAAAGGTCTTCTTTTAAACAAATCAGCTTTTTTTTTTTTCAGCTTGTTTCTTCATTAACCAGTGCTAGATAAAGTGTACTGATGAGTATCTTGTCTCTACTAAGTTTCACTTTTACCATCAAAGGTTATATTTAACAGTAAATTAAGAGCTTGTATTGCATGAGTTGAGAACAAATAGCAGTTGTAAGCTGACTTTGTTTGTAGTCTGTTTGTGGCTTTGATCTTCCTTTGTCTGTAGCTGTTGTCATTCTTTCTAGTTCGTGTTTGGTGTATTTTGGTTTGTGTTTTTTTTTTCTTTTTTGAAAAGGGGATTTGTTTACAAGTTGATGAAAAACCGTAGCTGATGAGATAAGGGATTCAGAAAAGGCTTCTTCATTTCTTGGTTTAAATGGGTTATATACTCAGGTAGAATTTGTCTAGTATTGCCTTTAAGCTTGTAATTTTTACAGAAACTTTAAGGTCAAAATGCTGTGGGTCATAGTCCTTGGATTTAGTTAGCTTTACCATGGCGTAACATGCTGTCTCTTGTATGTATAACTGATGTACTGTAAATAAAAAATGTGCACACAGTTCAACTAGCAAATACTAATCTCTAGGAGTTCAGTGTACTGCCTTAGTTTATTTCATATTTCTTGGAAACATAATTGAATGTCCAAGGGTTAGATGTGTCTGTATGTGTTCTGGTGAATGAATGCATGCATGCTCTTTGGCATACAAATTGTTGTCTTTAATATGTGTCTGGTTTGTGGTCTGGGAGACACGTCTGAGCATGGCTGTTACCACTCAGACCTACCAGTTTATTGGATTGTGAATGAAGAAGGTGCCTATAAGCTGTGTCCAGGTGATGCCTTAATGAGACTTTATTATCTGTTTCCTGGTGGGACTAGAGGTGAGGGGAGCAGTGATGACACTGCAGTCAAGGGAGAACTACTGATATGGGCGCCCTGAGCAAATCTGTGTAGAAAAGTCCTGGAGTCCATCAGCAGTCCTTTTCTGCCACCTGTCAATATAGTCAGCTACATTAATCTGTCAGGTATTGGGAGCCTTTGGTGTGGGGGAGGCAGAGATGAAGAGGGGGTGGGGAATCTCAACTAAAATCATGGAAGCTAAGAAAGGGGTTAATTTTATGATTTCTGAGTTAGGGCTGAGAAAGGGATCATGTCTTGGTTGGCTGTTGTACTAGTCCTATAACCATAGAGTCCTTAACCCCTGCCCCTCAGATCATGCAACCAGTGCCTGTGTTTCTCTACTCTTTTCTCCTTGTGCTTAGAAGCAGGTGACAGCCCCTTTTTTTTTTTTTTTTGCTTCATTTCAATCACTGGAGCACAACAGAGCAAGTCTCTTGTCTATTCTGTTCTGTGGCTGTTGCTGAAAGTAGTGGAAATCGGGGCAAGACCTCAGTGTGTCAAGGCATGTAGGCACTGCCCCAAACAACTGAAACACTGTTCAGCTTGTAAACTTGGAGAAAGGAGGAGAGCAGTTTTCAGGCAGTTGATAATTGCACTGGGCACAGCAAGAGGTGTCTGGTGTTGAGAGACTCAAGGTGTGCCTGCGTCAAGAAAACCTTTATTGGCTGTATGAGTCTGTAACTGACTTGACCCTGTTTCTTCCCCCCTCTTCCAAATGAGTAGAAATGTACCAGAAATACCTAGTGCAGCTTGAATCTTGTTTGAAAGTAACAAGTTAATTGGAAGGTTCTCTATGCTCAAACAGGTGCCCAGGTAAAGACTGATAGTTTTCACTTATGCAGAAGAGCCTGGGATATAATATGTTGTGGAATGATATGTAGGCATGGCATGTAAGAGAACAAAGCTACCAACAGGAAAGTCATTTGGCAGATTGCTTCTCCTGCTAGAAGGTCAGCAGTTCTTGTCATGCCTTGATGATTCTTGCTGGACTAATTTTTGGCTGCTGTACATGCATATGTCTTTCATCTATGCTGAAGCTCTAAAGATGAGGTGTTCAAATCAGAGGAACTTAATAGTGAAATGTTTGAGGATGCCATAGTGTTCTTTCCCTGGAAGTATTTTCTTTCTGCTGCTGTACTGCAGCCTTGCAGATAGAAAGCTAACTACAGGTCCGTGAAGACAACATCCTTATCAGTATTATGTAAAGCAGCCTAGTGAGTCCAAAGTATCTAGGAGATAGGGGAGTTAAAGAACATAAGTTTTTTTTTCAGACACTTCCCTACAACAACCAAGACTGAATAGGTCACCAGAGTGGGCAGAGAAGCTAGGCGGCAGCCCAGACGGAAGCTTGTTAAAATAACAAGTACTGGGACTCCACTCAGAGAAAAGATAAGTAAATATTACTGCTTTTCTTTTATAAAAAAAGGTTATTATGTGTGTTGACAGAATGCTTACATTTTGAAGCAGTTGATAAGATCCGTGGTCGAGTGCTGCATTGAAAGGCTTCTGGGTGGCAGATGATCCTGGCTGACAGAAGGATGCCTGGATGTTACTATAGGGCAAAAGATGAATGCTACTGGTCTTTGGAGTGCAACGGGGTCCAAACTTTTCTTTTTTTCCTTAAGAGCGTGCACTTCAAAAGCCAGCCTTTTTCCTTGCAGCTGGTGATGTGTTTGAATATAATCTATTGGCAAAGTGACATACTGATTTCTAGTGACAGGGAGACTCTTGCTGATTTGTAGCTCTATGAGCCCGTACGAAAGCTGGTCATGCAACTTGTCTGAAGGCATTCTCTACTGGGCACTGCATTGCCCAACTCAAAGCACGCTGCTAACCTGTTCTTGCACTGTGGATTAATGCTTTTTCAAAGCTTGGCTTGTAGTTTTTGTTTGTTTTTTTGTTTGTTTGTTTTTGTTTTGTTTTGTTTTCTCTGTTCTTGGCAGTTGTTAAGCAGCCTTGTGTAAACTAACTTGGAATCTGTTCATGGATTCCATGGTTCATACTAGTTTGAAATGAGACCCTTTCTCACTGGGCTTCTGCAGCTCCCACTCTGAGGTTTACTTATGAGGTCTTGTCTACGACTTGTTTGGGGATTTTTTTTTTTAATGCAAAAACATGGAGAAAGGGGGCTTAGCTGAGGCTGCAGGGAGGAAAGATCAAGCAGCAATCGAGTTTAATGGAATAGTATTTGATATAGTAAGCTTCTAAAACAGGAATTAGCAAGTCTGTTTTCTGTGAATGTATTTGAAAAATGGTGCTCTTGTCTCTGTGTAAGCTCGTAGGAACAAAAAAGAAATGGAAATTTTCTTTCTGTGTTCTCGCTACTTACTGCTACGAGGATATTCTTTGTTTTCCTCTCCATCGTGCTTGGAAAATGAACTGGAGTGAGAAGAGTGCACACTTATCCTTTCAGTGTCATTGTGATTTCATAATCGGGATATTAACGTGCTTTTCAGGGAGATACGATATTTGACTGTATCATTAACGTGCTTTGTGTGAAGTTGTTTTAAAGGTATTGTCTCTGAATAGCATAAGTAACTTAAGGCTTCATGTCACTTAACTGTTGTCAAATCATCTTAAGTTCGCCATGTGGTGGGATTTTTGGTGTGTTTTATTTGGCATCCGTAAGCATCAGTGATTTCAGATCTCTTGCCTTATGGCCTGATAGGCTGTCCCTGTGCAATTGTGTAGCCTTTCCTTGAATAAAGGAGGTTGGCTGAGTCTAAACTTGCTTTTCTGCTGTTCTTTGGTGTGTTTTTAGTTGGTTTATTTTAGTCACTTCTTGTTCTAGGAACTATAGGGGTCTTCTAGCTGTGAAGAATAAAATGGATGATCTCTCATTTAGACTTTAGTGTGTGAAGGAGGGGGTGTTGTCTTTTTTTTTTTTTTTGCTTCACCTGGCCACGATCATGGCTTTTCAACCAAAACTGCCTTTTTTACTTTTTTATTCAATGACTCCTCAGAGCTGATACCATTTTTATGATAGAGGTAAACCGCTGTGGAATTTGACCTCTTGTCTGATTTTTAATCTCGTGAACCGAACATGTACTTGTTGGCCTCTCTCTCCCCCCGCCCCCGACTGCCAGTGACATTAAAAGCATTTTTGGTTTTAATATTAATATTCAGAAGTGCGTTATCTCTGCTTGCTGTGCTGTCCAGTGAAGAAATGTGTTTGTATAATGCAGAGTGCTGAGTCACTGAGGTTATCACTAGAATTGGTAAATGAACTGGGTTTAGAAAGTGTTTATGTACTGAAAATAAATCACTGGTATTATAGTTTTCCTTGAAGGTACATGCCAGGTCATCAAGGAATGTTAGTAACCTCTTTTAGTTGTATTGTTCTTAACATCACTCCCATTTAAATCCATCAGTGATATACTTTAAAAATAAATGTGTTCAGTATTATGTACAAATGGGAAATGCAGGCCTGTGCTACCCTATAAGGATAGCTGATAAGTGCACACAAAGCAAATGATGCTCTCTTTATAGTAAAGAACTGAGCTGAATGTTGCTGCAAAGGAGTAACAAGATAGACGGCCTCTTTGAAATAAAGTCTGTCCATTTGTTGCGAATATCCTAAAGAGTCCAGTATAAGAGGATGTCCAGCTTTGATGTAAGGATACCCTTCATTTGTATATCTTGTCTTTATAGAGTGCATTTGGGGTGACACCTGTGATGTGCTTACATAGTTTCATGTTAAGCCACTTGTAAGGTAAACAGGGACTCAGTCAGTGGTTTTGAACAGCAATGTTTTCCCTCCTCTCATGCTTGTCGCTGCTATATTATTAGTGTTAAAACTTGAACATCAATGCAATAACTCTTGGATCCATAGGTACACTAGGAGACTTTGAGAATGGCTTTAAAGCATGCTTTTTTGAAGGAAGTCTGCAGTGTACATTGTAATGTTAGGGGTACTCCTTAAACAGAACAGTTTATTTAGAGAAGCAGACTATAAACTTTTTAATCTGCTTTGAACAGTTTTGTGCTGCCAAAGCTACACCGCTTCCACAATATAAGCCTATTAAGATATGTTGTTTGACCCTTGAATAGAAATACAGCTTCCTATTAATCTTGAAATTTAATAGTGTTGGTATTGCAGATCCCTTGAGTCAAGAGCTGTGGTGGGAGAAAGGGTAGGGAAAACAAAACTACTCTCGCCTTGTCTGGAAACATTCAGTTTAATTGGGCAGAGCTTCGGCCTCTAGGCCTTGTGCAGGTCTACTGTAGCAGAAAAGCATCTGCAGGAACTTGGAGGGTTTGAACTGATAGATGTGAACTAGTGGGGCAGAGTCATACACAGGGATTTTATCGTTGTGGTGGGGAATAATCTTGCTGAGATAATGGTGTAGCTCCTCTAGGTAGTATGGTAATCCATATATGTCAGTAGTTTATACCTTTCTGGAAATGCCAACAAGACTATTAATTGTGGAAGTATTCTGTGCTATGCATGCAAATAGGACAGTCTGTTGTTCCAGTGAAACACCTTGCTGCAAGGTCAGACCAGTCAAATTGAGGTGAAAAGGAGCTGGCTGAGCCTTTAAGACAGCTTGAAACCATGGACAGTTGCATCTGTGCCTCTGGATAGCAGAAATCTAGTTTTGTCTGACCTGTATCTCCCCCAGCTCTGAAGCCACATTTCAGGCTAAGGGCTAAACTCTGTTCTCACAGAATAACAAAACGGCTGAGGTTGGAAGGGACCCCTGGAGGTCCTCTGGTCCAACCCTCCTACTCAGGCAGGGCCACCTAGAGCTGGTTGCCCAGGACCATGTCCAGAAAGCTTTTGAGTACCTCCAAGGATGGAGAGTCCACAGTGTCTCTGGGCAATTTGTGCCAGTGCTCAGTCACCCTCACAGTAAAGAAGTGTTTCTTGATGTTCAGAGGGAATCTCCTGTGTTTCAGCTTGTGCCTACTGCCTCTTGTCCTGTCAGTGGGCACCACTGAGAAGAGCCTGGCTCCATCGTCTTTTCAGCCTCCCTTCATGTACTTACATAGATTGATGAGATCCACCCTGAGACTTCTCTCCTGTAGCCTGAACAGCCCTCAGACATGCACATAGTCCTTAAGAGGCAGTCCGGTACAGTAGTTTTAGACAGTTTCAGGGAACCATGTGTCACAGATCAGCTGATAACATATGGTCAGTGTTTTGTTACTATTGTCTTTGCTCTCATGTACAATTTATTGAATCTAAAAAGTGACATGTCACTCTAGGCTGTTGGATCCTTCAGCTTGCGGTGGGGAGAACTCTTGGTGTTCCTTTAGACTTAGACTTTTATCAAATCTACCTTCTAGTTTTATTCTAGCAGCCAGTGATTTTTATTGGAGAAGTTCATAAAAGAGGTTACTAGAAGTTTAAGCTGGGACCACTTTTTCCTCTGAACTGTAGATGCTACTGATTGCCTATCAGGGAGTAATAAATAGAAGATTTATCAGTAAATAGCTTTGCTACAGTGTTAAATATGTACCTTAGGGAGAAGCAGGCTTGTTTTATCTACTCAGTTAATCTTTAGTTACTTTTTGCACAAGAAGGACCTGAGTGGCAATGAGTAACACACTGAATTCTTGCAACAGAGAAAGTGGAGAAAAAAAACCAACCAAACAAAAAAAACAACAACAAATGCCACCAGATAAAGGCAAAAGTGTTTGAGATTGTTCATAAGGAGAGAAGATCTGTTCCACTGAGTTAGAATATTTTTCTTATCTAGCTGTTCTGCATGGCAGCGGCGGTGCTCTATAGTGTCTCCTTGTAATATATCAGTAGGTATAATATTTCAGGATAATTGTAGTGGGTTTAGACTCTAGCAATTATTCCTGACAAAAATAAGAACTGGGAGGCAGTATTTCAGTTTTCATTCTCAATATGCCAGTGTCTTTTTCTGCTAATTTCATCTAAGGTTGTGAACTTTCAATTTGGATTACTGTAGCCCAAAGCATCTGTCTGCCCTAGCTGCCAGATGAGCTTCCGTACGACATACTCTAATTTCAGGAAATGTCTTATCAGGCTACGCAGAGCCTTGCTGATGTCTACTGGCTGTTGCCTGCTTAAGGGTAAGGACAAAACAGTGTCTCAGAGGAAAAGTGTCCCTAAGAAAAGGCACACTTCTTAGTGCTGCGAATCCTTCTAAAATATGAAGTAGAAGTAGGAGTTCTGCATTTGTGTCTGTCTGTGAAGTCTGATTCTTTAATATTAGAAAGTTGAGAAGAGCCTGTTCGGGGCTATAACAAATGAGAATGCTTTCCAAGATCAGAACTCCAGCACCGTGTTGTGAAAGTCGCTGTCTCTAGGCCCATCAAGGACAGGGGGATCATTAGGGGCACTCAGCATGGCTTCACCAAGGGGAAGTCATGCTTAACCAACTTGATAGCCTTTTATGAGGACGTAACCCGGTAGATAGATGATGGTAAAGCTGTGGATGTGGTCTATCTCGATTTCAGTAAAGCATTTGACACGGTCTCCCACAGCATCCTCGCAGCTAAACTGAGGAAGTGTGGTCTGGATGATCGGGTAGTGAGGTGGATTGTGAACTGGCTGAAGGAAAGAAGCCAGAGAGTGGTGGTCAATGGGACAGAGTCCAGTTGGAGGCCTGTGTCTAGCGGAGTCCCTCAAGGGTCGATACTGGGACCAGTTCTGTTCAATATATTCATTAATGACTTGGATGAGGGAATAGAGTGCACTGTCAGCAAGTTCGCTGATGACACCAAACTGGGAGGAGTGGCTGACGCGCCAGAAGGCTGCGCAGCCATTCAGAGAGACCTGGACAGGCTGGAGAGTTGGGCGGGGAGAAATTTAATGAAATATAACAAGGGCAAGTGTAGAGTCCTGCATCTGGGCAAGAACAACCCCATGTATGAGTACAAGTTGGGGACAGACCTATTGGAAAGCAGCGTAGGGGAAAGGGACCTGGGGGTCCTAGTGGACAACAGGATGACCATGAGCCAGCAGTGTGCCCTTGTGTCCAAGAAGGCCAATGGCATCCTGGGGTGTATTAGGAGGGGTGTGGTTAGCAGGTCGAGAGAGGTTCTCCTCCCCATCCTACTCTGCCCTGGTGAGGCCGCATCTGGAATATTGTGTCCAGTTCTGGGCCCCTCAGTTCAAGAAGGACAGGGAACTGCTAGAGAGAGTCCAGCGCAGAGCCACGAAGATGATTAAGGGAGTGGAACATCTCCCTTATGAGGAGAGGCTGAGGGAGCTGGGTCTCTTTAGCTTAGAGAAGAGGAGACTGAGGGGTGACCTCATTAATGTTTATAAATATGTAAAGGGCAAGTGTCATGAGGATGGAGCCAGGCTCTTCTCAGTGACATCCCTTGACAGGACAAGGGGCAATGGGTGCAAGCTGGAACACAGGAGGTTCCACATAAATATGAGGAAAAACTTCTTTACGGTGAGGGTGACTGAACACTGGAACAGGCTGCCCAGAGAGGTTGTGGAGTCTCCTTCTCTGGAGACATTCAAAACCCGCCTGGACGCGTTCCTGTGTGATATGGTCTAGGCAATCCTGCTCTGGCAGGCGGATTGGACTAGATGATCTTTCGAGGTCCCTTCCAATCCCTAACATTCTGTGATTCTGTGATTCTGTGACTTCTGGCGTATGTAGGAGTTCAACCTTTTCCATTTTTAACTAGTTTGGTTAGCATCCAAAATGAAATAAAAACTAGCAAATCAGATGTCTGAGTTCTTCATAAATGCAGAACAACTGTACAGCATGCATGTTTATTTTGGAATTGCTTTTCTTAAAAAAGATGTCAGTTATTCTTCATAAATAATTAACAAGGTTCCCAATGTGCAGAGCTTGTAGAACAGACAGCCAGCTTCAGAAGTGTTAATTTTTTAGTAGGAAGATGGCTTCACTCTGAGTCAACAACGTGTCCGGTTGTGTAGCAGCTCTAGTAAGCCAGTAAGAGCCAACAAAAACATAGCAAAAACATGACAGTTGCTTCAAAGGAGAAGACACTAACACACGTATTCGCTGTGATCGAACCGGGAAGAAGCGTGGGGGAGAGGATGCAAAAGGGGTTGATCAAAGTAGTCAGTGGTGTATACTGAAAAATACTTAAGGGAAGTAGTTAGATCAAAACTGCCTTAAGATCTATTTTCAAAACAGTCCTTAAGAATAAAAAGGAAATGTTTCCTGTGTGCGTTCTTAAGAACCCTTACATCTTAAAGTCTGGTCTCTCTGTTTGTGAGACTAGCGAACTTCAAAGATGTTCAGAATCTCTCAAAGGGAAAAGGCACAAAAAAAGGTCCCAACCAAATCTGACAACATGCAGCAATGTACTGTTCTAGTCCTGTTGACATCAGTATATCAGCTTGAATGAGACCATTACTTTGGGTGAGGTTACTTGTGGCATATGCCTCTGAGGAAATAGATGCTTAATCACACTAGGCAGCAAAATATCTTTGGGGTGTGTTTTTTTCTGGTAATCTTGTAGCCGTGCAACTTGAAACGAGCTTCCCAAACATGTACATCACTGCTGATGTCATTCTTTCCCAGCTTGTTTTGGCATAAGCTATTGGCAAACGTGAATAGCAACCATATTTAATTTCAACTTTACTCAGAATAGAAACAATACTTAACAGAAAATGACAAAATCAGAAGGCTTTTTGTTTGAACTCCTGATGTTTGACTAATCGTTATCATAATACTGGAACATGACTAGGCACAGAATGCACTCTGGAAACTGGCAACTTCTGCAGCTCTCAAACCTAAGTCGACTTCATGAGATTTATTAGTTCACAGTTAAGCTGTCAAAGTAAAATGTACAAAACAAATACTTTTCAGAGGAAGACTTCGAATTGCCATTAAGTCTCACTTTAGAAACAAACCAGAAAAAGCTCTGTTAAGTCTTGACCAGTGCAGAATTACTTTGAAGAATGCAGTTTCTCTGACAGAAAACCTTAAACCCAAACCTTAAACCCAAGCTTTTAAGCCAGAACCGTCCTTCTAATCTGCAATCGGAAATGAAGTCTTTGCAGTTTGTTTTTGTACTTCTAGATGGATTCTTGGCTCAGAATGGCAACATTCTCCGCTGGTTAAAACTGTGGTGCTTCATCAGCCTCTGAATAAACAAACTTTGACATAGCCAAATGTGGAAACAGGAGAGGGGAAGGAAGGCAGCAAGGTCCATGTTGAGGATGAAGTGTCTGTGTCATAGAAGGGAAAGGTGGGAGGCAAAGAGTCGTTGTCCCCAGCATGTGAATAGTTCAGAAACTTAATCCAGGCAGTCTTGAATTATGGATTTTTATAATAGACTTGTATGTTGGAAGAAGAGTGCTGACTGCTCTCAGCATCTCCAGCTCTTCTCTTGAATAACAGTTCTCTTTACTGCCTTGATGTCTGTCTGTGTTGACATGATCCTGCCAAAGTCAGGATCTTCTCAGAGAAGATCTTCTCAGAGAAGATACCTTCACAGAGTATCTTCTGTGTGGACAATAGCTTGGCTCTTGCTTCTAGCAGTGGTTCCACTATCTCTTTCTAAGTTTTATGATTATATCTGGTCCTTTCCTTCATTAGCAGAATTTAATTATTTTAATAAATCAAATACAGGGAAATATTATAACTCTGTACTCAGAATGAAATGTAGCGTTTCCAAATCAGCCCTGCTAAACTCCTCCTCTTGAACTTTTGAGGTGAATATTTGTAGTTGACTAACAATGAATCCTTGTGTTCATCTGGGGAATGATTGAGGCAGAGTCTTATGACTTAACTTACAAAGTCTTTGGTTTCTTCTGTAGGCTTTGAGTTGGGATGTAAATGGCTAGATTGCCAGGACTTCAAATTGGTATGTATGGGGTTTGCTTGTGTGTATTGGGGGTCTTTCAGCCTTTGATAAAGAGGAACTTTATTGGTGATGTTTCCTGTATATGGGTCTGAAAGAAAGCAAAATATTGTGTTAGCTTTCTGAGTTTTTTTCTCTTTTGAATTTGATGATCTCAGTAAGATGTGATACTCTGATGCTGTAGCTGTAGAGTCAGCTGGCCAGAGTTCTAAGGTGAAGACTGATGCTGTCTTACGATACAGTAAGTAACACTTTACCTATCATCAGTGAGCTCATCTTAACTCCTTGATTAACTGATCACATCTTGTTTTGCATTTCAGAGGTTGCGCTAGCAGTAGTTCAAGTCACTGGCGAGTGCTATCTAACTATTCTATTTTTAACTAGAGATGTGATAGATCTCTGAAGCTGGGTAAGTGGTAAGCTTATAGCACAGAGAGAAAACCTGAGCAGGAAACAGTGAAGTTGAAGTAAAGCGTGACTTTTTTGGACCAGTCCTCTGTACTCTGGGGTGAGCCAGGGCCATGATGAAGTTTACGAGAGCCAGTTTACTCTAGTAAATAGTTATAATACAAGGCCTTAACATATGTTAAGATAGCAGATGTTTGCCACGAGGTCCTTGTGGATGATGGTGATGGGGAGTGGTGAGTCAGCAGGGGGACTCTGTGTGGAAAGGCCTGTGTGTAAACAGATAAGAACTCCCAAATTTCTGTATAAAACATTTGCATGCTTGAGGGCTTTAGCACTCTAGTGATGTGTTCATGAAACTGATCGCATCTGTTTGGGAACACTTACTTTTTGCTTTAGTGTGAGCTGTCACACTTGCAGCTTTATGATGTGTCATAGGAGTATTCATAAAGTACTTGTTCCCTTCTCTAGTACTTCAAATACCTGAGGCATGCTTTCAAAGAAACATAGTGAAATCAAAACTGTGCCTGTTTTTTGGGGGTGGAGTGGGGGGGAGAGTTAGGAGAAAAGTAGGATTATACATATTCAGATCATATACTAATATGTGCTTAGTGGGAGTTAAATCCCATGAGTAGA
Organism: Nyctibius grandis; assembly: GCF_013368605.1. Taxonomy (NCBI): domain Eukaryota; kingdom Metazoa; phylum Chordata; class Aves; order Nyctibiiformes; family Nyctibiidae; genus Nyctibius; species Nyctibius grandis. Next base: position 60,324,539 of record NC_090660.1, on the reverse strand, counting down.
GGTAAAAGTCAAGCCTTTTTTAAAATTTGTTTTCTTTCTGGAAAACTTCCTCTATTGAAGCTCAAATGTGGTTAAAATTATGAGAACTCCTCTTGAGAGCAACTGGTTTCGGTTTTTACTTCAGTAGCAGCTTAAGCAACAACTTAGTCCTACTCCACGTAGCAGAAGATCTAAAAGCACTTTTCCATAGAAGCATATCCTGTAGAATTAGTGCTGCAGTAGCAGGCTTCAGAGTTGGCTAACGAGATACATAGAACTGTTCCATTTCTAAACAGATATGCCTCAGGGAAGATATTCAAAGTCTTTACATTTCTTCCATGATGAAATGAAAGGCAAGTTTTGTTCAAGACATGGAGGCAGGCCTGACTCTTCTCGAAACTATGTAGTTCTCATTCTACATTAAATGTAAAAGAATAACATATTTACTCAGCACTAGTTTAAACTGGTCATCACAAAGAAGTGGCTTATGCAGAGAGGCACTAGCAATAGGGACTGTATTGTACTAACAGCAAAATTGCAACTATGTAAGCTTGTCTGTTAGAATGCACAAACAGTGTACATTTCAAACTGTCTGCACTGAGGTTGTGATTTGCACTGTTAGCCTCAGATTTTTTTGGTAGGGATTTTTGTTTGGTATGAAGATCACAGAAGAAGGGAAAGAATCCTCGCTTTGGATTCCCGGTGCTTCCTGTGAGTAGTTTTCCATCGTGTAATGTATTACAACACAGAGCTTTGTAGGTTCTGTCTTTCAGAATAGTATGTCCTGTTGGAGTAGCTGACCCTGGAAACTAACACTTTCATATAAATAGATGTAGAGTGAAACAAATGGCAGGTTTGATTGGCATTTACTTCATTACAGAAAGCAGGATTATGTTTCTTAATGTCAGGAGGTGTCCACAGAAAACTGTCAGTTCTACTATAGCAGTGTTTTTCTAATTTCTTGGTTATATGTTAATTTCCAGCCAGGTATTAGACTGGCCCCTAGCTTGCTACTGAAAACTTGCACCTTGTCTGTGCTTCGTGGCCAATGTCCCATAAGCAGTGACATTTTTGGGAGAATGGAATTTCTGACAGTTAGACAAAACTATTCATTTTGAAAACCAAAACCCCACTTCTGAGTAGTCGGAGACATTGGTGAGGCAGTGTCATAGGCTGCTTGCCTGCACTCTGCTTAGTGCAGACAGAACTGGTATGAGGCATACTGACACTCCGGCAGAGTCAGGCTTCAGATCTCCTGGTGGTTGCTATGTGAAAGAGGTAGTTCTTCCTTCCTACACAACTCGAAATCTGCATATTTTGGGCATTCTTATTCTTAACACTGAAGATGAGTGCTTTTGAAAGTAAAATTCAACTAAATCCCACTGCCGTGTTCTTTTCTCTCTCTCAGTCCAGGGGAACCTAGAGCTCAGGAATGCTGTCTCTTAATTTGCTATTCTAATGTTAAAGGCAGGTAGCCCTACATATCGTTGGGGTGTCTGTATTTGTTCTATGCCTTGCTTGCTCTGTGTTGGTTTTAGGATTTGCTTGCAGCTGCAATAGCATGTTGCTGAGATGATAATTTATTAGCTGGGCATACAGTGGTGTGACCCTTTCCTACCCCACAAAAGTGCCACTGTTGTTGGGTATTAATTTAAATTAGAAGCATCCAGCACCAAACAAAGCAAGTATTTTGTGTATTGTACTGAGATGTCTTCAAGATGGACAGAGAAGCCTTGGTTACAGGCTGTGCTGATATAGTTCAAGACTTCAGGCTTTAAAAAAGAAGAAAAATAAAGAAAAAATAGCGATTTGGTGCATGTTACTAGTCTCCCACTTATCTCATGGAAGCTGAGTGTACAGGAAGGAATGGGACTGGCTATTGTTACACACAATGAGCTTTTTGACATTTTGGAATAGGCATGTGGACTTTCTGCTAGTAATACACAGTGAAGGAGTTAACTTTTAAACCACATTCTTGTGCTTAGCAGGATTTCTAATAGCATGGAAAGACAGTAGAAGTGTCGGCAAAAATCTTGGTTCTTCCCTTTTAAAAAAATAACTAGAGGTCTGACTGCTAAAATAACTCAGTTCTACTATTTAAACTCACAATTCAGTGCTTACAGCCTGAAGGACTCAAATATTTATGGGAAGCTGTTGGAAGCAGATTCCCATTCAGTCAAACCAGAAGTGAAACCAGTTACCAGAACTTGGGTATCAGACCTCTTCAGTTGGAGAAGTATTTTTTTAAAAAATAAATTGTTGTACTGACCTAGATACACTGACACAGAACCACCAAGACTTCAGTATCAGGTTACTGTAGCTGTAAGGTTAATGACTGAGTGATTGTTTACTTCTGTGAGACAAAGCTAGATAGTTTCCATCAGTAATTATAAACCTGAAATTTCATGATAATAATATTCTCTTTAGAGATTAAAACAAGACTGATCTTAACTTGACTTGACTGATCTGTCATTGTCTAAGAGTACAAGCACAAGCCCAACTTTAATTGATAACTCTAATTGTTCTTGTGCAGAAAAGCTCCTGACAAGGGTAGGGTAGGAAGCCTGACCAGTTGAACATTGGGAACTTAGCTGGCCTCATGCCAGGCTCGCTACAGCACATTGTGCTGCTGTCCCTGTGATGCTCTGTGGAGAGCTTATAAGGCTGATGGTGGCCCTGGCATTGTGGGGACCAGCAGCAGGGATCAAAAAGATGACAGATGTTCCATAGCTGGAGGATGAGGAGCTGAACCCAGTACGATGTGAGTTGCCATCTGTCTCTTTCTCAACTCAGGCACCACTACTGAAAGTACAGAAACCACTGCTGTATCACAAACTGTGCCTTATACAGGCTGTCAGTAAAATAGCTCTTCTGATATTTTTCTGGGTGTGCTCCGACTGGATTTCCAGAGCTGTGTATACACTGATACCTGCATCATTTTGGTGTCATATTTACTACCTTGTGTAAATATTTGTGTCACTGTGTAAAATAGTGCAATACTCAGCTAATGTGATTTCACGAAATCAGATGTTATTTCACTGAAAAATGTTAGTCTGTCTGCATCCAGTTTAATAGACTGAAATGCGTATGCTTCCGAAAGCAGGTGTTTTCTTTGTCATCTTCCTGCTGTATACATAGATCCTGAAGATTTTATGTTAATAAGCATTTTTAAAACTAGTCTGAAGGTTCCTTCTGTAATCTTGCAGTTGTTTTTGTGTTGGGACACTGAAGAAAAAACTTTGGGGAAAAAGGATAAAGGTGAAGTGTCATCTCCAGAAATGGTGGTGGAGTAGCCAGGAAGATGGAATAATTTTCCTCAGAACTTAATCATTGGCCAAGTCTTGTGAATGAAAATTGGAGTATGGCAAAATTATGCATAACAGCAATCTACTTCTTACATTTTGGGAAAACTATCACTCAGTCAATTATGTTGTTGAATGAACTTTATGCTCTGAAAATAGTGCCAATCTGCCTGCATATTTCTTATTAAGCTTGGAAGAATGGAGTATGTGGTTCTGGAAAGACAAAAACATCCTGCCTTTGCAGTCAAATTACTGCAAGAAGGTTTTAGATGTATCTTGTCAATAATAAAAGACAAGGTGACAAAATGGTGATATTGCTTAAAGCTACTTTGTGTTTAAAAATAAACAATATGCTTATTTCAAACAAGGTTGTTTCTCCAGAAATACCTGTATTTTGAAGCAGAGTACATGAAGGTCCTGCTAGCTCTTACCTTTTCAAGCATTGCTTTTCTACAGGTGAAATCAGTCAAATAATGGTAGTGCAACCATCTGGGTTGTTTTCTGTGGTGTGTTGTGTGTGGTGTTTGGTGGTTTGTTTTTTTTTTTTCCCCCCCTCACATTGACATGGTAGAAATGTTTTGGTGCTTAAGGACATAGTGTAGTTACAGACAGTATTTCCAGACTACTAGCTTCAGAGAGCTGCTGGTGTAAACTCTTACCCTTCACTGAGTACTGGGCTGTAGAGGTTTGTGGAGCCAGCTCTTGGCTCTCTGAATGTGTGTGTCCATCCCACAGGCTCAGTACTGTTGACTGAAGTTTTATACTGGACTTTACATCTCCAGCCCCCAAATATTGAATTAAGGTTGCTTTAAAACCAGTACATTCAGATATGAATGAGCATCCCAAAGGTTACAAGCAACAAACTTAGACATGTGTTCTTTTTTTGTTAGCTTCTGGCTGGCGTTGTGCTGCTGACGTAACAGATTAAAAGCTTTTTTTTTTTTTTTTTTTTCTGTTGTTACCTATTAGTAGTGTGTAATTGCTGTACCAGTAGGTGTTTGGCATCTAGGAAACCTGGAAGTACACAGAAAAGTGAATTGTAAAGCTGGCTATTTATTTTCCAAAAAGGGAATTTATTTCTAGTACAACTTCTGTAATTCTGAATAGCTCTGCCTTATGATAGGGAAGAGAAACCTTAAAGTCAAAAAAAGCCTTTTTTGAGGGAGGCGCAAAAAATTGTGTCTTTCACCTATATCTGTTGTTGCTTGTTTAGTCACACTACTGTGCTTTTAGAGGATGCAAAGAAAGGTTCATCTGGGTTTTGTTAGATATATTCTGATTTTCTTTCAGTTTGCTGTTAAATAACATTGAAACTTAAGTTTTAGGTAAAGTTTTAAACCACTCGATCATTTATCAAAACAAAACGTTAGAGCATAAAGGCATATCATTCAAGACTGCAAAAAAAATGCAAATACCATTTAAAATAACTGGTTTTTCTTTGCTGTTCAATAAGAATGAAAAGTACCATTTTATTTTCAGTCCTCTACCCTCCCTTTCTCAGGAGAGTGAAATACTGATGCTGTTTCTCTAAATGGGCGGTTATATACAAAATGTAACCCCTGCAGAAACTGCTTAATACCAGCTCTTTTGCAGTGGCATGTCTGATTTGAATGAAACATTGCAGTAATTGGCTTCATTGGTACTGTCAGAGTGAACTTTAAATGAAAGTGACAGTAACTAGTCCAGACTCTTTTCATTGTGTTCAAGGTAAAACTATTAGACAGTAGGTGACTTACTGGTTATATTGCTTTCAATTAGCAACCCAATTTTATACTTTTAAATTATCATGTAATTGGATTGCCCCTTTACCTCAGAGCCTGGCAGCCAAACCGGCTAATTTAGTATTTGGTGCAACTGAGGGGGTGAAAATTCCTTGCATAAATCTTTCTCCAGAAGGTATGTTACTGCCAGCATAGAAGGTCTTCTCTGGAAGTGGCAAATCTGCTTTAATACCTCCATCCTAGCCTCTAAATTTGCACCCCCCCATTTGTGCCTGATTCTGAATCCACTGTTTGAGTGGTTGTTATAACTGAGGGGGCTGAAGCCTCCAAAGTGAAGCTTTAATGTAAAATGTAGCCAAATAGGATATATGAACGGTTCTTAAATTAGATTCAAAAAGGTGATGTTGGTATGTGTGTAAGTTTCTTAGGAAAGTGTGTAAGTTGTTCCTGTAACTGTTCCAAGAGACTAATTGTCATATCCTTGCATGTTCTTAGCAGAGGAGGAATTGACATTGTAAACTAGAGGACAAGGCAGGGGCTGGGGATGCTTTTAAAAAGATACGACTGGAAGGGAGAAAGGAAGAGGAAAAGAGTCATTGGTTGGGGGACTGAAAGAGAAGTAGCACATTGAAACCTTGCTGGGCTGGGACCTGAGCCTTCAGCTACAGCCCTCTCCCCTCCCCTGGAAGAAAGAGGATACGGGAAAGCACCAGCAAAAAAAAAACGAGGAGGAAATAGGAAGGACATGTTGCTCTCCCGTTATTAGTCCTGGACTCCAAACGTGGATCACATCATCGTCTCTGGAGCTGATTGCATGTGTGGGCTTAAATAAAAGTCCACCATCTGGTGGCTGGGCTTTTTTTTTTTGTCAGCTTCTGGCTCCTCTGTAAAGTGTTTTGGGAGTGGGGAGGGAGGGCTGTTTATATTGACGTTAAATGAGTTAGAGGAATCTCTTTTTTAACCTCCTTCTGTAATCCTTAGGTTTAAATGTTTTTAGCTCATAGTTCAGTTGCAGTTATTTGTAGCTGGCATTCACATTTGCTCTGTAATTCAATTTAGGTGATGCTGCTTGGCCCAAATTAGAGCAGACTAGTGCAGGGAGTTTGGTGCGTGTAGGAACTGATCGTTAACTCTGTAGTTAAGGTCATCCAAGTGGAGCTGTAAATATTTCCCTTCAGTTTTAGGGTATAGTTATCTGGCTTGAATTCACTTGTGGAATTGTGATTTATACTGTCAGATGTTATTTGTCAGGTTTCTCAACTCCTGAAAATGCTGAGTAACAACCTGATTGTCATCACAAAAATACTGTAATATTCTCATTAATCTGTATGGTTTCAGTTCCAGCTGTTTGCTAGTTATTTGTTTATTAGGTTTCTATTTTCTGAATAGCTTCCAGCTACACATTCTTCAGAGACATGAGATTTTATTCATACATGTATCTACTTATAGGTGAGGAATTTGAAACTGGAGCATGAGCAGGAGAAAAACAAGATCTTGTCAGAAGCATTAGAGACACTAGCTACCGAACACCATGAACTAGAGCAGTCTCTGGTTAAGGGATCTCCACCTCTCAGCATCATCAGTGAAGAGCAGTTCTATGATGCTGTTTCAGGTGAGTAATGATGTCCAAAATGTGAGTGTGTAACCAGCATGTATGTGGTGAATGCCTTGTGGAGCCAGGGGGTGGGGAGCAGTCTCACTGTAAGTGAAATCTCTGCCTTTCTAATATGGAACTAATTTTAGGAGAATACTTCATGTGCTTTATGAATGGGCCTTTAAAAATTTGCCTGACTTCACCTGTTAGAATTGTATCATTTTGCTTTAGAGTGACAAAAAGTTACAAAACCACAGGGCAGTCAGGAAAGGTCTGATTGCTGGTGTGTCTATGCCCTTTTTTTAAATAGCAAAACTTAAGGCTTCTATTTTAGGAGATGTAACTGTATCTGGTAGCCTTCTGACTTGCTTTCTCCATGGTGGTCTATGTTTTTACTTTTGTTCTGTTGTTAAGATCTGTCCATGAAAATCGCTAGTTTTGAGGGATAATGAGGTTAAGAAAGGCTTGTTCTATTCCAATTTTGTATACCTTAAGCGTCACAGGTGGAAGAAAAGGATGAATCAAAATCCTGCGTGCATTTCTGAAGTATCTTTTCTTTCCCTGTCTGCTCTTCAGTTTAGTATCTTTCATATTTTCATGTGCAGAACATGCAAATAGTGATTTTTGGAAAACTCTGAACTGCATAAGATGATTACAATCTGCATTTGTACAGAGAGGCTGTACATAGTGCAGCTCAATACTAGCTCCAACTGGGTGGTCCCACAGCACAACGCTGTCTACAAGTATGAAGGATCTGGAAAAGCTTGAGGGTGAACATGGTCTAACTGTAGCAGATAATTAGGTTGTGATGGCATACACCATGTGCAAGTATGGGGTTGCTTTTTCTGTGAGCTGAACTGTCTGATGCTTCTGACAGATGAGAAAAGCGGTGTTGCCAGACTCCTTGATAGGTGTTCTGCAGTGCGCAACTTAAGCAGAGAGTAAAAACAGGCAAAGTGGAGTCTATGCTTGAGTATAGCACTAGCACAGGAACACAGGGAATCAACAGCAGACTTTGCTGCTTGGCATAGTAACAAATTTATCAAGCCTTCTAGAGGAGAAGAGATTGAGGAACACTAGAAACGTGTTCTTCAACCAGAACCAAAAGAACAATTCTGCTGAAAGGCCTCGGGCTCTTTTGCTTGTCGCAACAAAGCTGAGAATAGTGGTTTATCTGGTGCTGCTGGAATGTAGTCTCTCCAGCCAGGCTTGCTTTGTGTATATGAGAGAATAGTGAGCTTTAAAGAGCTATTAATCTATACATCTCATAACTGACCCAGTCTCTAAATCTTCTTGAATGGAAGTGTCCAAAGCCTCCTCTCTAGTTGGGAGAGGTGGTGGTTTTGTCACTTGAAGCTGCAAACAAATCACATCGAGTGGATTTGTATAACTATGAAACTTGTTGAGTGCATGTATAGATATACACACACGTATAAAATCGTGTCAATTCTCTCTGCTTCGGGAGAAGTTACTTGACGTAACTTATCTTGATTGCAATTTAAATAGTTTTCCAGGACAGACTCGCTTTCTTGGCTGTCAACTTCATCAGACTTGTGTTAGATTCTCTTTTCTAGGTTGTGCACATTCAGTGCTTTGCAGTGATTAGGGTCCTCTCTGTCTCTGAAGACACGTGTTTGGGGGAAGGGCACTCTCATTTATTTTTTTTGGGGGGGGGGGGGCGGAGCTAGAGAAAGGGAAATGTGACACATTTTCCTGGCTGCTGGATGCATGTTATGACTTTCACTGTAAACACAAAAGGAATTAGTTCTTGTGGGTATGGTTTCGGGTGGGGTTTTTTTCACTAATTACTGGGATCCTGGTAATACTTTCTAACCCTCTTTCTTTTCTGCCATGTCTGTGGAGTCTCAACTAGAAGGCTTCTTGTGTCTGTATGGCAAGAATACAATGAGAGTAGAGGAGTTGCGAATATATGGCACTAGGTCAGAGTTTGGGAATGTGGGTCTTCTTTCTTGGGCTAGTGAGACATATGATCATAAATATTTTCATAACAGAGAGTGGCGACTAGGCCTAATTGTTAGAAGTTAAAAATTTGGATCTCCAGAAATCTAAACTACTAGGGCTTTGTCTTAAAAGCTTTTGCTAAACCTCATTTGTAATCTGATAGTATTTTATTAAGTTAAATGATATTGATTTTGGATAAATAGACGTATTAATGAGTTATCTTACTAGGCTGTATAGGAGATTGAGCAAACACCAATGTATTTTAACAGGATGATACGACAAGTTATAATGTCTCGCAGTTGAAAAATGCCACTACTTTGAGAGTATTTTTTCTATTGGGATACCATCTTTTTCTACTTACAGTTATCTGAGTTTTTAAATCTCTACCATAGGAGTGAGTTTAGAAGTGAGAGTATTGCATAACCAGGCTTGCACTTTGAGCTGAAGAATTGTTAGCTTTGACTTGACAGGTTGAAAGAAGCAGCCACTGCTGCTTTTTGTTTTTTGTTTGTTTGTTTTAAGTGTGTTGTCTGCATATTAGACACTTCTGCTTGCTTACTCCCAACAAAAGTATTCACATTGTAGAGCGATCTGATTGCATGAACCAGATTCCTGAACGAAGCTGAATCAGAAGATACAGTCCAGTTGCTATTGGACACGCAGTCCGTGGTAGGAGAGTAGAGCTAATCTGAAGAGAATACCACTAGAAATGTATCTAGTTCAAGTGTCAAGTCCTCAGCACCATCTGTTTGGCTTGCAGATCTGCTCCAGCTGAGCCATGCTACCTGCTAATGTTGGCATAGACTAAATTAGTCACTGATAAGTCTGTGTTGTGTAGTTCTGTTTGTAGAAATTCTGGACACGATTAGAAAAATACCCTCTTTCTTTTCCAAAACTGGGGCGAGGAAAATGTTTGTAATGTGGTAAGATTGCTTACTGAAGTAGTAGTTTATTTGCTGAAGTCTCTCCTCTTTTTATTTTTAAGTGATATGCTGTTATCAATGCTTTCTGACTGTTGGCAGTAACTCCTAAATCCCTACAGTGGGAGAGCTGCAGACACTGAAAGTGAAAGGAAGAACCTGCAGGAAATGGGAGTTATTTGTGTTACCAAAGCATGGTATCTAGTGTTAAAATCAGGAAAGTTAAGGGTGTTATTAATCTGAACTCTGATAGCAATAGGTCAGTTAACAGTGCTTACTGGTGTGCTGATTCTCTCATCATGGGAGTGGTAGAAATGTGTAATTAAACTCGATATCGTATGGAGTGCTGGAGTTCTTGGTTTCAGGATTGAATGCTTAACATGTGTCAAACTCTTCTTCTGTGTTTAAAGCAGGGTGGGTCAGGGGCATTGGTGAGGGGAAGAAGCATTAAACAAGTAGCAGAATTTAGTAAGACCAATGGCATCTCCTAGAGAGCTAGAGAAGTTTTTAGCTTTGATTAAGTATACACACCTCAGGAAGCATATGAAAACAGAATACAAATGCAGAGTCTATCCACAGTGCTGAAAAATGGCTAAGCAGGTCAAGAATTAAAGGATGTCGGTACTTGATTTTTGCCTTGCAAATAAGATTCCCTGATTATGTGCAAATTGCACACCCACTTTGGGAAGAGCTCAGAACTGTCCTGATTTTTCTCTTTAACAGGTTTTATTTGAGAGGTGGAGTTTCTCTGCAAACACATCTTTTTTGTGTGTTGAGGGGAGTTTGATAGTTTTACATAGATGCAATCTTACTATGAAAGCAGTTATTTAGCTAAATGAATATTTAGATTATGCGAAACCTAACCTAGTACAGCTCCAAATGTTATGGACCACTAATGGGTGCTGTGTTTGTAAATAATGCTCATAAATGGCACAAGTAGTAGTAGACTAGTTCTGTCGCTTTTGCTCACTTCCTAGTTTGTCTCCAGTTATCAGCTCACTTAAAAGTAAAAATATTACAAAAGGCGTAGAAACTTACTGCCCTTCCTTCCATGATTAGGGTAATTTGTCAAGTGGCTTTTTTTGAACGTGTACCAAAAATACCCCACAAGCTCTGTGAGAGCACTGCTGCCTGTGGACTTCTTGCCTTGAATATAGTTAAAAGAATGAATTCAGGTATCTCGAAAAGCGATGGGAAACACCTGGTCATAATTCAAACCCAACCTTACCAGTGGTTAAACACTACCTTTCTTGGGTGTATTTATCAATCAAAGACATTGGCCAAATTTTTCTGTCTGGAACTGAAGACTTACCGGTTGTTGCCATAGGAGATGAACTTCCCTTGAGTTAAGTTTCTGTCATTGCTTCTGCTGTTTCCCCTTGTTCTCCCACTCTTGCAAAATGTAGCTGGTGTTTTTACTGTTACCCTGACACTTCAGGTCTCATGAGCTGGAGAGCTTCCTAGGCAGCCTGGTCTTGTCTCAAAGATCACTTAAAAATTTTGGTTTCTGAACAGGGTCTCTTATTCCTTCTCCCTCCTTCTCAGCCCACACCCCCTTAAGTTCAATAGGAAAAAAAACCTCATTTTCTCCCAGTCATCTGTTTGACAGCTGCTCTGTAGCAACTTGTGAATATAAATCTTTTTTTGCAGTGACGGGGGAGTATGCAAATCTTAATTCAGAAAAGAGCTGCAAGTACACAGGGAAAAGCTCAGTTTGAGTTGCCTGTTGATCTGTGCTCGCAGTACAATACTAGGCTTGTTTGCTCTGATACCTAAACAAATTCTTAAGGCTTGTTAAGCTCCTTGGGTCAAAGGAGGTAGCTGAGGTTTAGGGACTGGAGATTGAGGTGTTTGATGGCAGGAGCTGTTGTAGGCATATTTTTCTCAATGGGAGCCATTTCTCAAGAAAATGGGAGAGGTGTCTCTAGAGAGCAATTTCATATAACAGCATCTGGTTTCATTCTTCTGCTGTTCGTTATTGTATAGCATGCTCTTGTATTAAGTATCACAGAATCACAGAATGTTAGGGATTGGAAGGGACCTCGAAAGATCATCTAGTCCAATCCCCCTGCCGGAGCAGGATTACCTAGATCATATCACACAGGAACGCGTCCAGGCGGGTTTTGAATGTCTCCAGAGAAGGAGACTCCACAACCTCTCTGGGCAGCCTGCTCCAGTGTTCAGTTACCCTCACCATAAAGAAGTTTTTCCTCATATTTATGTGGAACCTCCTGTGTTCCAGCTTGCACCCATTGCCCCTTGTCCTGTCAAGGGATGTCACTGAGAAGAGCCTGGCTCCATCCTCATGACACTTGCCCTTTACATATTTATAAACATTAATGAGGTCACCCCTCAGTCTCCTCTTCTCCAAGCTAAAGAGACCCAGCTCCCTCAGCCTCTCCTCATAAGGGAGATGTTCCACTCCCTTAATCATCTTCGTGGCTCTGCGCTGGACTCTCTCTAGCAGTTCCCTGTCCTTCTTGAACTGAGGGGCCCAGAACTGGACACAATATTCCAGATGCGGCCTCACCAGGGCAGAGTAGGATGGGGAGGAGAACCTCTCTCGACCTGCTAACCACACCCCTCCTAATACACCCCAGGATGCCATTGGCCTTCTTGGCCACAAGGGCACACTGCTGGCTCATGGTCATCCTGCTGTCCACTAGGACCCCCAGGTCCCTTTCCCCTACGCTGCTTTCCAATAGGTCTGTCCCCAACTTGTACTCATACCTGGGGTTGTTCTTGCCCAGATGCAGGACTCTACACTTGCCCTTGTTATATTTCATTAAATTTCTCCCCGCCCAACTCTCCAGCCTGTCCAGGTCTCTCTGAATGGCTGCGCAGCCTTCTGGCGCGTCAGCGACTCCTCCCAGTTTGGTGTCATCAGCGAACTTGCTGACAGTGCACTCTATTCCCTCATCCAAGTCATTAATGAATATATTGAACAGAACTGGTCCCAGTACCGACCCTTGAGGGACTCCACTAGATATAGGCCTCCAACTGGACTCTGTCCCATTGACCACCACTCTCTGGCTTCTTTCCTTCAGCCAGTTCACAATCCACCTCACTACCCGATCATCCAGACCACACTTCCTCAGTTTAGCTGCGAGGATGCTGTGGGAGACCGTGTCAAACGCTTTACTGAAATCGAGATAGACCACATCCACAGCTTTACCATCATCTATCCACCGGGTTACGTCCTCATAAAAGGCTATCAAGTTGGTTAAGCATGACTTCCCCTTGGTGAAGTCATGCTGAGTGCCCCTAATGATCCCCCTATCCTTGATGTGCCTAGAGAGAGCACCAAGGACAAGTTGTTCCATCACCTTTCCAGGGATGGAGGTGAGGCTGACCGGTCTATAGTTACCTGGGTCCTCCTTCTTGCCCTTTTTGAAGACTGGAGTGACATTCGCTTTCCTCCAGTCCTCAGGCACCTCTCCCGTTGCCCACGACTTAGCAAAGATGATGGAGAGTGGCCTAGCAATGACTTCCGTCAGCTCCCTCAGCACCTGCGGGTGCATCCCATCAGGGCCCATGGATTTATGGACGTCCAGATTGCTTAATTGGTCCCTGACCCAGCCCTCATCAACCAAGACAGATTCCTCCTCTATCCTGACTTCTTCTGGGGCCTCAGGGGTCCGGGGCTCCTCAAGACAGCCTCCAGCAGTATAGACAGAGGCAAAGAAGGCATTCAGTAACTCCGCCTTCTTTTTATCCTCTGTCTCCAGGGCCTGTCAAGTAAGGCACGTGCCCTGGAGAAGACTGGCTGGTCAGTGTCTACGGCTCTGGAGAGGTTTGCAGGTGCTGAGCTCAGTCCAGCATAATTGTCTCTCAGCACTCTTAAAGCCAGCATTAGGAGAACTGATCATGTGTAGTGTTTAAAAGTCCTTGTTATATTGAGAAGCATATCAGAGAGTGGTCAGCAGTTCTGCTGAAGCTTACCCATTCTTCCCTTTCTGACTCTGGAGTCCTAAGTCTGTTGCAGAAACTCAGGTTGAGGGAATTGCGTGTTGTGCCTCTTGTCTAAAAACAAGACAGTCACAGATAATAGAGGAGAAGAAAGGAGCCTTACAGGAGGCAGTCTCTTTGCTTTATATTACAGCATTTGCTTCATGCTTTTCTTATCACGGTAACCGTTGGCACAGTTGAGCAGCTCTTTCAACGGAGAGGTGGAATACTTACCCTGAAGGGATTTATAGCTTGTCATGTGGTCAGGATGCTGAGGCCCAAGTTGTGTTACGCTGCTAGAGTTCTCTTCCTCTGTGGTATTTGGATACACAACAGTGTTTTCCCGACTACCTGGGCTTATGATCTCTGGAGAAATCTGTATTTTATGTGACAGACTTGTCCACAAGTGAAAGTGCTTCTCTTTATCCTACTTGTTATATACAGTACCCACCAAACTAATGCTTTGATGTGTTATATCATAATTTGGCACAGAACACAACTGACAAATTTGTGGAAACTTGTGAGAAGATTCTCTGGAGTGCCAGTCCACTTTTTTAACATATCCTCAGCACCAGCTGGCAGTTCTTTTCATTCCCTAGCAACTGGCTTAATTTCGGTACTGTTTTGATGAGGATAGGGATGGATGTTTTTAATGAAAAGAAAGATCTCCTCTATGCTTCTAGATCTCACACTCTCTAGAGAAGATGGAAACATTGTGGCACAGCTCATCCATTCATCAGGATTTTGTCCTGTTCTTGACCCTTCTGTGGTCTGGATGTAGTAGAAAGTCCTCTTGTCACTGCCCCCTGCATCAAAACAACATATAATTTACATGTTCTGGAGAAGCTACTGGTATCATTTTTTAAGAGAAAACAAAAAAGCACCTGGCAATGGACAGCTGTGACTGAGATATTCTTTTGGGTGGACTGCTACTTCAGCAGGTTTTATTTACTAGTTTTGAATTAGAATCAGTGTGTGAATGACTAATCTTGCAATTATTTCTCTGGGTATTTGCAGCCAAGAGCAGTAGCATATGCTCAAAGTATGTAGCAGGAATGGTGTCTACTACAGTTTGGGTTTGCTTTTTTTCAGAAGTGGTGAGGCTTACATTGATCTGTTTACCATTCAGTGCTGTACCTGGTTTCTGCTAAAGAATTTACCAAATGGGATAGAAATTGGTGCATCTTTACTTGTCTTGAGTTGTTCCATTGCTTCCTGGAACTTGCAATTGGATAATCCTTTGACAGTCTTGTCAAGTTTGAAAGAAAAACATGAAACAAAAATACAGCCTTTTGCCAGAAAATTTTTGCTTTCTGATTTGGGGCAACTCTGTCTCTTCTCCAGAGCTGGTGAAGCATTACCTGGCCAAAACACTGGTTGGAAATAAGGTGGTGTCATTGATGTTTTTAGTTTTAGGTGTGATGTGGATTGTACTATTAACCTACCTTCCAGAGTACAAAGTTTATCTTATTGATTGGTGAGCTTATCATTTAGACTTTGCTGGGACTTGCGTGACTAATGTAATCCACTGTGTACGATACCTCCTTCTGTTCTTTGATACTTGTTCAGTAAGTTGGGAAGTGAAGGCTGCTGAACAGCACCGAGTGTCGATGAATTTAGACCAAACTTAAATCTTACATAGGAGGAGTCAATACTTGAATGTTGAGGTAACTGTTACTTAGGTGAAATACTGGCATCTGTGTAACACTGGCACGTGTCCTAAGCAAGTTATAGTAGCTTCAGTTTAATAAAAATGTCAGATTTTGGCTCAGTTTGAGAGAGGATTTTTAATCTACTGTTTGGGCTTATCTCACAATCTCTTTAGTCTATGTCTAGAAGCAGAGCTGCAGTGGTCTGTGGCAGTACTAGTTACTTACCAAGTGGATGCTTTCATCAGGACACGGTAGCCTACTTAGGTTTCAGTTTTGTACAAAGAGGGAAGATCTGTTAGTGACTGAAGTCTAGCACACGCAGTGGATTTATTAACATGCACCTGCTCTTTTGCAGATTCAGAATCTGAAAAATCATTAAGTGGGTTTGAAACAACAACAGCGTACTCATTAGAGGACAGCATGGATTCAAAAGACACAATAACTTCAAGCATGTCTGAAGAAAAGGTTTGTGGCAGTGGGGAGTCGCTGTCTAACGGAATCAAAAAACACAGGTACGATGTTGCCCATTCTTAAGGTATTATAATATGCATCAATGGTGAGTAAAAAACCACAGGAATCTCTGAAAATTAACTGTGAAAACTTTTAGAACTTTGTTAGGGATTATGGACAAGTAGTTGATTGTGTTATGATTTTATAAAGAATATTTTTCCAAGGCTAGTGTGCTTCTTTGCATCGTGCTTTTTAGTGGTTGAATCTGAATAAGTAAAAATAAAATACAATGTGCTATGTAAAAATGGACAGATTTTTTTTTTAATAGATGTTATTGAAATTTACATGGATTTTAATTCCTTCATGTATCTTTAATGACCTATGCCTCCTATTGCCTCTTTAATTTCCAGTCATTTGATCCTTCTATTGGTATCAGGAATGAATGAAAAATATTGCTAGCCCTGGCATCAGAAACTCAGATGTGGACAAAGGGAGTCTTATTCTAAAAGTCTCATCTATGTTTCATTTGCTTATTTTGTGTTGTCGAATGATCCATTTTTGTTTGTTTCCTTGCTGATAAAGGAGGACAATAGGTCTGGAGTTAATGAGATGTAATAGACACCACTATTCTCAAGTTTCAGTGAAGGGACAATATAATGTTTGTGCTGCAGATCAAGCCAGACTTCAGTGTGTTTTAAAAAGATTACTTTGGGAGTGTTTTGGATGTGCAGAATTATGATGGGGACACCAGATTTCTGTAAAGACAGGAAATTAATATTTAATTTTACAGAAGCAAGTCATGCTTTAATTACTTGGTATCTTAAATAGTTAAATTGCAGTGACTGTTGAAGCATGTGGTAATGTCAGAGACCTGATGAGTCAAGGTTCAACCTCTGCATGTATATCCTTCCCATACTAGGCAAAGACTAAGGCAAATGAGGGCTTGGGTGGAGTAACAGGGTGGTTTGGGAAGGTAACATAAAGCAGCTGAGTAAGCATGCTGCTCTGCGCTTGTGTACTGTTAGCAAGGTGATATATTTATGGCCTTGGCTAAGTGCCTTTCCTAATTAGAGCAGGAAGTTCAGGGGTGGGGGGAGGAAGCTCTAGGTGAAGGTGGGCATCTGAATTGCATTCATTGCCTTGGAAACAATGAGGAGGAAGGAGGCAATTCGTGATCAACATGAAAATGGTGATGCATGTTGACATGCATTGCCTTGAAGAGTTTTAACAGGAATTGATCTTCTGTTTACTACAAAAAAGAAATAACTTGGAAAGTTTCTGTAACGCTGCACTGTGTTGTCAGAACTGTAGGGAGCAGGTGACTGGAGGAGCATTTAAGATCTGCTGGTTTTATAAGGGGGAATGAAGAGTAATAAACAGTAAGTAAACGACTTACGTCTGCTTAAGTCGTTTCTCTGAGTTGGGTGTCTTTCAGTAGTAAAGAGAGTATAGGATGTTGGAGTAAAATGAGTGCATAAATTGGCTAATTTACTGCTAAAGTGGAAACATCTGTTTTGCATGTAGATAAGAATGTATGGTCATATTTTATGCGACTAAATGGCTATAGAGCACATTCTAGGTTGAGCTGTAATGTCAAGCTTTTTACCTGGCACCTTGGTGACACATTGGGATTTGTCCACAAATATATTGATGTAGACTGTTTCTCCCCAGAGCTCAGGCAATTTAAATGTTACCTCCAAGAGAACCTTCTCAGGGGATGGGAGTTGTGTGGTGTTTCTGAGGCTCTTGGTGGCCGTGATGTTTGGTCTGGTATGGGATCTGTTTGCCATGTCTGATTGCAGTTCTGACTTAAGAACTGTGTTACCTACCCGGAGCTGCTTGCTCCAGTTTGTGTCTCTTGTGGTTTTGGGGCTTCTTAGAGGGCATGTGATCAAAGATGTATCATCTGTGATGCTACTTGTGTACTTTTGGGAGCAGAAACCTTAACTTCTTGATGCTATGCAAAGTGAGGGGGTCAGAATGTTTTGACAGCACTTAATTCCATCCTTTTACCCTTGGGTTTGCTGTAACTTTTTTGTTTAGCTTCTGTTCGTGTTAACCACATGCAAACAAGTCATTTAGAGAATAGACCAGATTAATTTCTTTTGCATAAAATCTTGATACCTTCTTGTAGTTCCTCAGATGAATAGAGGATCTGCAGCTGCATTGGGGTTGCACATGAGAGTACCTAACACTGTTTAGCAGTCAGTATAAATAAGACTATTTCCTACCTTCATCTAGAAAACCTGAGTTCTAATCTGCCTCTCTGATCTGAGTGGTGAGGGTTTTGCACAGGGAGGTGGAGGTCGTTTTTTGATGGGGGGTGGTGTTTTGGTTTTGGAGATGTAGGAATAAATCTGTTGGTTCCAAGGCATTAAAAGCATTGAGATGTACATATATAGATAGGTAAAGCCAGTGCCAGTTATAATCTGCTGTCTTGTTCTCATTTTTTAAATGTAGTTTGTATCCTACTGATTCATAGAGTGTTTGAAAGAGTGTGGGTGACATGACTTCTTGTAGTTTAGGTTGATTTGAGAGCAGACTTAATTTTTGAAAACTTCTTGGGAGAGGATTTGAAAGGTAGGAGAATAGTACATTAGATCTGGAAGTGTTCAAATCACTTCTTTTTAAGAGGGAAATTTTTAATCTGAGCCAAACTTTGGAGAAAGAAAAAAAAAAAAAGCGGGGGGGGGGGTGGGTGGGGAGGAACAAACCACCAATCCCTGCCTCCCCTGAACCCTTGCACAAAAATGTTCTGTAATACCTGCCAGCATTTAACATCCATTTATCACTTCTGTTTCCTTCATATTGCTCAGTTTTTGTATTCAGCTCTCCCTTAGGTCCCCCCATTGGGGGCCTTTCTGAATGCAGACATGTTTGTGTTTGGCTTTTTGGGAGCCAGGTTATTTGATCAGGTTTATGTGAAAAGCAAGCTAAACATGCCTTTTTCACACCATGTATCTTCTTCCTCACAAGATTCCTGTAGTAGCTGTTCTACTATAGATAATGCTTCAAACAAGTGTTTTTGTTTAAGTGAATGATCTTAAATGCATCTTATGTTCTACTGCACAGAAGTTCCAGCAGATGTTTTTGTCACTTAAAGCTAAAATTAACTTCCTGAGTTGTTTCTAAAATTGACATCTGGAACGAAATTTTTGCATTAACAAACCTTCCCCTTAATCACAGGGAGTGTGTCAAGGTTAGTAGGCCTCAAGTCTTGGCTGCCTGTCATTTTTCCACATGTCCTTACTTGTCCCTGGGATTTTTCTTGGTGGTTTAAAACTGCTTTGTTTCTTCCGTATGTGTGTGTTATATGGAGAAAAGAACTGACTCCCATATCAGGTTTGGCTGATACATGTAAGAAATATGTATGAATGGCTGAAACTGAATGCCAACTTTCAAGTAATTAAAATATTAAACAGAGGGACAGGTTAACTTTAATGAAAATATAAGTTTTAATATGTAAGGAAAGCAGTCCCTGTGTATACTTCAGCAAACTAGAGACATGTGAGTGTGTTTTACATGCAGAAGGGCTGTCTTAAACACAAATACCCACTCTGCTAACTGCCTTCATTAAAGAATACACAGAAAAAAATAAGTAAACGCTAAAAATTAAGATAAGACTAAATACTTGCTGGATAATTTCCTCTCCTGTACATTTGTATCAAAGCATCCACAGAAGTATTTTATACTTAATATTGTTCAAGAGGATCTGTTTTATGAAATATTTTTGTATCAGTGGAAAATCAGAATAGGGAGTGAGTGAAGGGAATTGTTCTGATTTTGGAGAAATTCAAGTTTCCGTGCAGGTAAATGCTTCAAAGTTTAAATGCTTCAAAAACATTTTAAAACAGTTTAAATGCTTCAGAGTAGCACTGTCATTCCCCCTTGGTTTTCAATTTAAAAATTGGAAAACTGTTACTTTCAAAAAAGAGGATTTGAGTTTCTTAGTCATGGTTAGTAATGGAAAACTTTCCTTACTTCTGCATTCTTCCCTGTTTCTCTCTGCAGAACAAGCTTGCCATCTCCGATGTTTTCCAGAAATGACTTCAGTATCTGGAGTATCTTAAGAAAATGCATTGGAATGGTAGGTAATCAGAAAGCTGTGTTAAAAAATGTGAAGCGATTGTTTCATTTGAGGCCCAAATAAAAACTTGTTGGGGAGAGGGATTTTTTTTTTTTTTTTTTTTTTCAAATTTGCTGCTTATGCTTTATTTGCTTTAACGACTGAAGAATGTAAGATTTGGTCAGAGCAATATTCCTTCAGTAAAAGCATTTTGTCTTGATTTTAACCCTTAAAGTCCTTTGTGGTAGCAAAAAAGTTTTTACTTTGACTGTGAAAAAAAAAAAAACAAACCAAAAACCCAACTCCTTTAATTTTGCTCTTCTCCCTTTCCCTTAATATCTCAATCTTCCCTCCCATGGTGTTACTGGCCAAATCAGAGTTTAGCTGGTTGGCACGTAATCTGCTTCCAGCTAAGGGTGAATTGAGAAAAGTTCTTCTCTCCATTAGATCCTACAATAGGCTGAAAGTACTGACTGCTGATAAACTTCTGTCAGCCTGTAACAGTAGGGTGCAGAAGGGAATGTGTGTGTTTAGTCGCTGTTGTTTTCTCCTCCGCCCCTTGCTGTAGTTAGAAACAGCACCAAGCAATGAGATGGGGGAATGCCTGTATCAGCAGCTCCAAGTCTCGTGAGTTGTTGTGAAGCATCTGAGGCTTCTCACAGTGGCTTTAGCAGAAAAAAAAGTATTATAACTTTAAAATACAAAGAGCAGTGTGAAAGCCTGTCTTTCATAAGGTGTGTGCAGGAAAAAAAAAAATCTGTAAAGGTCTTAATTCTGCTTTGCAGAAATTGGTGCACAGAAGTTGCAGTTTGGGTTGGGGGGGGGGTGGAACTTGGAGTGGATTGTACAGAAGTGTCTGCCAAAGCTGTTAGTGCCAGGTGCTGCTCTTATGATTAAGATAATTTTTAATTTGCTGCTGCAGGCAGTTTAAAACATTGCTATGTTATGCGTTCAAGGGGCATGCTTTTTAAAAATGGTAAATAGAATAAACAGCATCAAAACTGCAGGACTTCTCTTAAATTTTTATTCCTGTTACAAAAATTCCTTTTTTATTCAGAGTACAGAGTCCTGGTTTGTACTCCTGTGCTGCCATGTTTTCCTGTCCTTTCTCATCCTCCTTCCTCCATCTCCCTCCAAAAAAGATAATATGTTTAAGTAATTAGATGGCCTGTATCTATTTTAAGCATAACAAATAACTTAGTCTTTAAAAGGGTCCTTAATACTTCATTCCATTGTTTCATCTCACGTTCTTAATGCATTTGTTGATAGGAAGTGTGTTTGTTTGATGTTTGCTTTTCTTTCTGTTTTAAAAGTAGCCTTAACGTCAACACAGATAGGCCTATCAAGCTCGTAAGGGATGTGCAGGGTTTTTTCCTTTCAGCATTAGCAGAGCCAGGTCAAGCACATTGCATTAGCACTAAGAACATAATTTATTTTTGTAATAAGCCAATTATACTTGGGTTACTGTAGGTCAGTGTATCTAATCATTTGGTTTTTCACACAAATTTCACTTGTGCATCAGGAGTTGTCAAAGATCACAATGCCGGTTATATTCAATGAGCCACTGAGCTTTCTACAGCGACTTACAGAGTATATGGAGCATACATACCTCATCCACAAAGCCAGCTCACTTTCCAGCACAACTGAGCGAATGCAGGTACTTTGGGCGTGGTAATTTATGGTAGCTCTTGATGGCATGGATTGGGATTTTTTTTTTCATAGGTAGTCTCATTATAGGAGGAACTTGTGTAATTTGCTGTATGTCAGATTCTCTTATTCATTAACCAGTTTCACTTATCTAGGAAAATGTTTTGCGTTTCGTAAGGCTTTCTTTTTTATCCTTTTGATGACAACTGTTTATTCCCCTGCTTTGCAAAAAGAACTTCGATTCTTCTGAAATAGCTTAGGGTTCTGTAATACCATGACTGCTGTTGATACTTGATAAAGACTAAAATCCAGGAGATTAACTGTGTGCTCTTACTCTTTTGAATAGTGTGTTGCGGCATTTGCTGTGTCTGCTGTAGCCTCGCAGTGGGAACGTACAGGGAAGCCATTCAACCCATTGCTTGGAGAGACATATGAATTGATCAGGTAATGAACAGAAGATGCGCAGAAGAGTGGAGGGTGGTATTGTGTGTAACTGGTGTTTCATTAGACTTGTCAGGTGGCTTGCAGACTGCTTTTCAGCTTGTAAGATTCCACCCATTCTCCTAGCAGCTGCCAGAGGTGCTTGCAATGCATGTTGGTGTTCAGCAATGTGCTTTCCAGTGAAGGGAAACTACTTTTCAAGTCACAGCAGGCAAATGAAATTTGCCAGGTTTAAAAGCAAGTTTTGTTTACAAAAACGATGTTTTTTTCTGAAAAGTTCTGAATGACAAGGCGCATGGTACATAAGGGAGGCGTTAAAATTGTAATATTCATTATATGAGTGTCCAGAATACAAATAGGCAATGTTAGTCTATTAGTGTGCAGCTGCACTTAGGGCAAATTTTTCTCTCACATGGGGTTTTGGCCTATGCTTATGTGAAAGTTTAAGAAAGAGGTCACTGTCAAAAGTAAACATATTGGCTGATCAGATTTGCTAGTTCTGTTACCTTTTTACATTATGTCCTCAGTTATTTATAATGAGGATATTCAACGTATTAGTTGATTTTTTTGGTTTATCCTAGGATTTTAACTAACTCTTGCACTGAGTACAGCAGCTATGTGTGGGTCCAACTATTTATTTCACCCTGGGGAAAAGAACTGCACCTTCACTACACTTGATATGTAGATACATGCTTTTGGTTATCTTTATTTTGCAGAGATGATCTTGGATTTAGACTTCTCTCAGAGCAAGTTAGCCATCATCCACCAATCAGTGCTTTCTATGCTGAAGGTTTAAATAATGATTTTGTGTTTCATGGATCAATTTATCCTAAACTCAAATTCTGGGGCAAGAGCGTGGAAGCAGAACCAAAAGGCACAATGACTTTGGAGCTTCTTGAGTAAGTTGATAAGTAATAATTGCGTAGGCACAGTGGCCACATCCATGATGATTAGGGTGCATTAGAGTCCCGTGGCTTAGGAATGGACGTGTCTAACACCCACATCCTAATGTTTGATGGCAGATCACTTTGCAGGGAGGAGGGGATGAGAAGATGAAAGGAACTGCCATCATTTCTCTTAATATATTGCATACTCATAGTAGCAGTAGTTGAGGCTTGTGTCTGTGTGTTCTGCAGATGCCTGGACATCAGTCCTGCTAAGACTAGCATGCTTGGGCCCTGTTGGCTTTGCTCATGTCATTCAGTGCTAACAGTGACCGCATTGAAGTGGCTGTTCTAAGGTATTGATAATATCAGTAGCAACAGGTTAATAAACTTCTTGAGTTTCCTGACATATTGCCATGTCCATTTCAAGACGTGGTGCTATTTGTAGATGATGGCTTGTTGCAGGAGTGATATCCAGTACAAAGATACAGTATTTTAATTTTTATTCCGCTCCCTTAGACACAATGAAGCCTACACGTGGACAAATCCTACGTGCTGTGTGCATAACATTATTGTGGGCAAACTTTGGATTGAGCAGTATGGAAACGTGGAAATAACTAACCATAAGTAAGTTAAGAGTGTGAGTGCTTTCACTTGCTGCAAGTTTGAAGAGGAAAAGCATTTGAAAGTAATTAGTGCCTGCTTGTTCTGCCTTTAGAACTGGTGAGAAATGTGTACTAAACTTCAAGCCCTGCGGCCTCTTTGGGAAGGAGTTGCACAAAGTTGAAGGCTACATTCAGGACAAAAGGTAACAGCTTCGTTCCTAAAAGGAGACAAATGGCTGCCCTCTGTTTCTGATGGGAGCTGTAGAACTGAATGCCTTTAACAGTCTGTCAAGGGCATGAACCTGCAACAGCAAGGTTACGAATTGTGCAACACCACTAATGGAGTTTTAAGAGTTGCTCTCAAAAGTTCTTCTTTCAAATATTTTTGTCTGAAATGATGAAATAAATCTCTTTAAGGTCCTTTGTAAACTTCTTTTTTTGACAGCAAAAAGAAACTTTGTGCGCTGTATGGGAAATGGACTGAGTGTTTGTACAGTGTTGACCCAGCTACATTCGAAGCTTACAAAAAAAATGACAAGAAAAATGCAGAAGAGAAGAAAAGCAGTAGACAGGTATTAATCACGTAAAGTGGTGGTATCTCAAAAGCATGAAGACAGCTAAATATTTTAGTAGCATTTAAGAGCATTAAGATTTCTTTTCACTTATTCTCTGTTTTCTAGTAGAACGTAAAATGGATTGGATGAATACCAGCATTAAAGGATCAAATGCTTTCTCTCTCAAGGATTTGTATTCAAACTTCCCAAACTTGGAATGATCTAAATACTGTCTGGTTCATTACCTGCCTCTTCCTCCCAACTCGTATGGAAGAAATGGCATATCCATTAGTTGGACTGTGTTTCTGATCACATATGATAACAATTTGTATCCTAATAGGAGAATTTGGACTCCTAGAGGCAGGATAGACTAGTTTCTCATCTTGATAGAAGATCATATTTTCCAGCTTTAACAAGGAATTTTTGTATTGCTTTCTGTTAAATTTTCACAACCATAGAAATGCTTGCCTTTTTTTTTCCCCCACAGTTGCATTTTTTTTCTTCTGGAAGAACCTCATTCTTAATTCTTCCAGATTTCTGGTCAGCAGTATGCTTTTTGTTTAAGGTGCATGGTGATGGTGACAACATACAGCTTGATGAAGAAAAACCACTTATGTACTAGCTTAACACAGGGATTGTTCCTCTTTGGTGACTGAGGCCAGATTTTTTTTTTTTGTTGGTTTGGATGTTGGTAGTTTTTATAATTAAGAAAAAGGAGACAGAGAACTCTGAAAGCAGCTGCTCCTGTGCAGGTTCAGATTGTTGCTGTACCTGAGACTGCTCCAGTGCTTGTCATCAGGAGAGTGCTAAAGCACTGGGGATTACTGCTTCTCTTCGAGTCTGACCGTGTGAGCTCTAGGGAGAAGGAGCAAAGAAAAACATACCTGTGTCTTTGTTCAGCTACCACTTTGCATTTTCCAGCAATGCTTAAGATGATCCTTGCTTTTCACTTCAAAATGAAGCATCCTATTGCATAAAGCTCAAGATGCAATGTTGCTCCGACTCTAGAAAAGCACACTTTTTCTACTCCTTTAACAGAATTATTTATGTGTAGAAAACTGAAAGCTTTGTAATGCACACTATAAATCAGATAGTCTTTGTTGCATATGTATTCCCACTGCCCCCTCGTGTTTGAGGAGTTGATATTGGTTTTGGTTTTTTGAGCATCTAGGTGAGCCAAGTCTCATGTATAACGTATGGATGTGGTTTGTCCTTTCGTGGTAGTAAAGGATTCATTCAGGCATAAAAGCACATGGTCTTTCAAACTTCTAATTAGAATTTTCAGATTTATTTAGTTGTGTTCCAGCTATTCCTTCATGCTGCATTGCTGCTAATGAAGAATAGCTTCTATCTCCTTTTAGGGGACCTGCTTGGATGTGAGTCCTTTTGCAAATTGCCCCAGATTTTGCCCTGAATCCCTTTGTTTTTTTATAGGGATAAAACTTAAAGAAAAATAATTTTGCAGAGAGCTAAACAAGCCTCCATGTATGCAAAGGTGTGATATTTTACCAACATCAGAAGAGTTATAGTAGACCTGGGGTTAGGCCAAGATGATTCTGCTCTGAATGAACTAGGGCCTTTTTTTAATCAAGATGAAGCATTTTGTGCAGAATTTTCAGTACTAATAATATGGAAGAGCAATAATGTAAGGCAACAGCAACTGCCCTCACATGTGCCTGGTTTACACACACCACAGGTCTTGCTTTGGCAAAGTCTCTCACTACCGTTCTAGCAATATACTGAGAGGCTGAGTAGCACTGAGCATAAAATACGGATTATTGTGGCAAGAGCATATGAAAATCCACTTTTTACCTAGTTCTTTGTAATTCTTCTGACATTTTTAAGATTTTGTATCCACAAGGCACATTGTGTGTTGTAGCCTTTCTATAAAAGTTGTAAAGGGCAAGTGTCATGAGGATGGAGCCAGGCTCTTCTCAGTGACATCCCTTGACAGGACAAGGGGCAATGGGTGCAAGCTGGAACACAGGAGGTTCCACTTAAATTTGAGGAAAAACTTCTTTACGGTGAGGGTGACTGAACACTGGAACAGGCTGCCCAGAGAGGTTGTGGAGTCTCCTTCTCTGGAGACATTCAAAACCCGCCTGGACGTGTTCCTGTGTGATATGGTCTAGGCAATCCTGCTCTGGCAGGCGGATTGGACTAGATGATCTTTCGAGGTCCCTTCCAATCCCTAACATTCTGTGATTCTGTGAAGTTGGTTTGGAGTTTGACAGCCTGGTATTGAAGTGTCTTTGTTTCGATTCAAGGATATCTTTCTGATCTATTCTGCTTCAAATTCCTGTTTTCTGAAAGATTGATCAGGGTCCTTTAAAGGACAGAATGGCAGGTTGCCAGCACAGTTCAGATGTAGTCAACTAAAAGCCCTGTTTATGTTCTTAACCGAGGGACTGAACCTGGTCTGCCTGTTGTTCTGGTTACTTTGCAACCTGTTCATTATTAAAAGCACTGTGCCCAGGTGCTCCATAGTGAAACAGAATCCTTAATGCTTCCTAATTTTCTTGGAGGCATAACACATGTATTATCTCAGAGGACAACTGAGTCCAGTTTGGGTACTGGGGGTTTTTTTTGCACTAAAACATCAGTCTATGTTACCTGACGCCACCATCAGAGAGCAGAGCTTATTAGCAGCAGGATTAAAGCTGTTGGCGTGTAGCCAGAGTATTTAAAGCATTAGTTGCCTTTAAGCTCAGCTTTACTCTCCAGTGGTCTCTGAAACGTGCTGCTGTTTTTAGCTGTGATAGTAACACCAGGTTTTCTTGGGAGAGCCATATTCATTGTCTAGCTGGCTTTAGTTCAGTATCATAACATACACTTGTGTGGTGGAATTAATGTCAGCAGCATTGGACCCCAGCTGCTTTAAAGCAGTGCTCAAAAAGGGTGATGGTTTAGAGCTAGTTCAGGTCACATCTACACTGTGACCACCAGTTATTCTCTACTGCCCTAGTAATCCTGGGTGGAGTTTTTCACTTTCAGGGAAAACCATTTCACAGTGCTGTGGCTGTAGCTGCCTCAGGCCGTATGTATCAGCCTTCATCGGATACCCTCCCCAGAAGAAGTAGCTAATTTAGAATTTTCTTTTAACGTTTGCAGTTTGCCATTTCAGTGGTGTAGTGGTCAATGGAAAGGAAGGTTCCTCTGAGCAAAGAGCAGTAGCGTAGGGCTTTCTGTTGTGCACAAACTGAAGAAAGCATTTGTATTATGTGCTGGAGTTTCTTTGATGTGGAAGGATGAGGAATGTGACTTCTATTCTTGAACTTTAATGAAGCAGTAGTGTAGTTAAATAACAGGCATGGAAATGCTTGCATTTGAGGAAATAGGACATCTCTGTGCTGGAAAAAAATGACATTTCTTAATGCTTGAACATTCAGATTATGTTTACGAAGATGTAGATGCAAGAAACTGTTGGTAGTCCTCCACTGGGAGGGAACTGGGAGTATGTATGCTATGTTAATGATGTTACCCTTCTTGACAAGCATCTAGAAACATTTCTTTGTTGCTGAAATTATTTACTTTTGGTCAAGGAAATAATTTTATGTAAGTTACAGTGTTGGAATGAATGGGTTTATGACTCCAAAGAACTCCCTCTCTTTTCTTTGTGTGCTGCCTTTAGGTGAGCAATACTGAGGAACCAGATGAGATGCCGTTGCCAGATTCTGAGAGTGTGTATGTTATTCCTGGAAGTATTTTGCTATGGAAGATAACTCCAAGACCTCCAAATTCAGCACAGGTCAGCTATGCTTCTGATTATTGAAAGTGTATGCTAGCCTGTTATTCTGTATGTTCAACACAAAGCAAATCCATTTGTTGTCTTTTTCATTAACAAGTCTGGATTTGCCTGTTCATTGCAACAAACTTTCCCACTACAATTGTAACTCTATAATGTGGGGTTGGAGGGATAACTGCTACAGGCATGACGCTAGAGTTAGTGGAATTGCTCTGGAAAATGGGATGCTTCACGTAGCTAGCAGTATGGGGGCTTTCCCCCCCTCTTCTCTCCGCCCTCTTCCCCCCAGCTGAGGCACCTACCTTGTGAGAAATCTCTTCTGACGGGCTTTATTAGAGGACAGACACTTCCTAGGAGATGCTTGCAAAGCCTGCATAGCATGAGTTGGTGTGTGAAGGGCTGTGGAGCTGCAGAGCCAGTGGGCAAAATATAAGCGTATGTGTGCAACTGGAATGACAAAGAATTGGAACAAGAAAAGGTGCCCTCAGTGGGAGGGGGAAATCTCTCTACAGAGAAAGGGAAAATACCAGTAGGACTGGAAAAAGAAGATAAGAGAGAAATAGCGCACTGAGTAATTGGATGCTGGCCTGCTTAAAAGAGAAACGCCAAGGATCACCTACACTCTGCCTGACAGTGCAGTTTTGCTGGTATCTTGAGTATCCCCATCTTGAGTGATTAAATAATAAAAAAAACACTTGGATGTTTGTTTTTAGACAGCAGCTTTCTTGTATATTAAGACTAGCAGCTGGAGGCATCGTAAAGTCACCTTTTATCTTTGTCTCTGAATTTCAGATGTATAATTTTACTAGCTTTGCTATGGCTTTGAATGAGTTGGACAAAGAAATGGAGAGTGTCATTCCCAAAACTGACTGCCGGCTACGACCAGATATCAGAGCCATGGAAAATGGAGAAATAGGTAACACATTCAAGTTGTCAGATGAACTGTTAAAGTAACTACACATAAAGGTACATTCCTCCATGCTGCAAAACAGTAACTGTTTAGTACAGCCTTCTGCAGGTTGTGGTATGCTTCTGGTGAAAGGTATGTCACCCAGCTGTACTGGGGCTGGTTTTTTCTCAGTTTTTTTTCTCAGAAGCTGATAACCACTTCTTTGAGGCTTTTAAAAGAGCAGATCAGTGAATTCCCACAACTAGTCTCTCCTGTATGATTCTTTTATGGCCAGCAGGATGGATGTACTTGGTTCAGAGCATACCAGTAATTTGTTTATCTAATCTTGCAGTGCAAATAACTATGCTGTTAGCAGCAAACCATATTCCTTAACTATACTAACAGCATAAAGTTTGTCTAGCAGATAGACTGGTAATACGCAGGGTGTTAGTAGCTGGCAGGGTAACTGGGAATGGCTGATAGTCTTCCAAAAATGCTTCTTTCAACTACTTCTTTCTAAGATGTTTATGAAATGCTTTTTGAGGATTCAGGTATGAAAGAGATCACCCTTCACCTAATCTGCATCTTAGTCTGACTTACTCCTCTGACCTTCTGACCATCCTTTCTGCTTAATAGAAGCAACTGTTCTGCTTGTTTAGGGTCATGACCTGTGCTACCTTAGTACGTTAACAAAAAAATGAAAGGATGCTACAGAGACAATTCTTTATGGTTTGGAAATGAATATTCCAAACCCCTGTTGATCAGGAACTATGCATCAGTAACAACTTACCCCAAACCTTAACAAGAAGCACGTGGCCACACTTCTGAAATAAATCTAGCATATCTTAATCAGTTTCTCTACTGAAATAAATTCTAGGTAAGCCACCTCCCCTAGCTCACATTTGCTGTCACGTAAACATGATCTCAGGGTCCTCAGGCCATGGATAAACATGTATTTAGCAGTCTTAAAGACTGGAATTCCATTGGCTAATCCTGTGCCACAGCTGGCCTGGCTTTGCTCTTAGACTAAACCAGAAGTTCTTCTGTGTTATGTAGAAGGCTTTTTAAATGGACGACTTTTACTACTTCCCTTATTTATTTGCTGAGTCAGATGGAGTAATGTCCCTGTCTTATATTACACTTTAATATCTTCTGTATTTTTATTTGTGTATTTTTATTCCTTCAAGATCTGGCTAGTGAAGAAAAGAAGAGGCTAGAAGAAAAACAAAGGACTGCCCGCAAAAATCGTTCAAAGTCAGAGGAAGACTGGAAGACAAGGTTAGTGTGCTTGCCTCTGTATGCGTGTGTGTAGTTATATAAAGGTTTTGAACGTTCAGGTTAACTGCCTGTCCATGCCAGTGAATTCGCAGTGTTGTGTCAGCATGAAGAGCTGACATCAGCAGGTTTGGTAGTGCCACTGTTGTATTTGCAGACTTGGTCCCTGCAGGCTGTAGCACTTCAGAGAGAAGCATGAGACATGGTCTCAGTTCCTTCCCTCTCACTGTTTGCACACCCATATTCAAATACAAACTGTGTTGCCTTTTCTGAGCATCTCTTGGTTCTGACATGAAAAAGAAATTGCCACTGATAGCTGCTTGTAAGGACTGTTGTTGCTGATTAATTTATAATTGCCTCAAATTTGCACGCTTGGCTAAAGAGAGGAGGAAGTGCTTCCTCCAGTGAACTTGATAGCTTATTGCCCATGACTTCTCAGGTCAGTTGCTGTGTGCTGGCAACACTGTATCCCCACTGCATGCGGTTATTCTCAAAGTTGGTGAAATGCCCAGATATCCAAGTCATTGTCTCATTTCTGAGAGGATTACTAGCTACAAAAGTTAGAAGAGCTAAGGAAGAAATTACCTTGCAAGGGATCTGCCAGGATGGTTGGATTTTTTACTGTGAGAGGGGTCAGTTGGGAGCTGTTACACACAAGCAAAGTAGAAACCATGAAAACATGACCAGATGAATCTAGTTTGACCAGACAAGGTCTATTTAAAAGTATAGTTATAAATTGGTGGTCTCTTCACAGAAAAAAAATGGTAGGGCTAAACTCTCTAAAAGTAAGCAAGCTTCATCTCTTCCCTATTAACTAGCTGTTAATACACATAGACACTGTGGATTAAATATCTTTAAAATGTCTGTTTGTAACTATAAATCACTTTTTTCTTTTTTTCAAATGAAGTCACCCATCATCCCAGAGTCCCAGGTTTGGACATGTCTGCCTTTATCTTTTTCCTGTGCCTGCTCTCCTGAAGTGTTTGGGTTTTTGTGTGCCCTGAAACTAGTGCAAAATAACATCTTTGTAATGCTTCCAAGCAAACGTGTTAAGTGCTGGCCAGCCTTGCACCTCCCTCTTCCTTTCCTGGATTCAGAGTGGTTCTAGCTCTCACCAAGTCTTTTCAAAGCAAGTAGCTATACCGTGTTCTTCCAGGTGCCAGAAGTAGCTTAAGGTACAGTAGCTTAAGGAATAGCTCAAAGCTATACCTGAGGTTGGTATTGGAAATTGGGGAGTTCCCAGGGGGCAACTCAGAGCAGTGGGTTTTGGGGTGTATAATTAGTGCAGACACCATTCACAAGGTTCTTCAGTTGCTGTTGTGCAGGTACTGTAGATCTGCTCAGCGCTCGCCTGGGATATCCTTTAGGAACTCTTTGTTCTCCAGGATGTTTCTAAAGCTTTGGCAGAAAGTTCCTAGTGTCTGATCTCTCTAGTAGGAATGCCCAGTGTGACTGCCTCCAAAGGGTAGGTGTAAAGTGTGGAGGAAGAGTGGTGCTTTGGGGAAAAAACAAATGCATACTATGAAGGGAAACTCTTCTGCTTGTTCCCAGGTGGTCAGCTGTAGGTCTGAATCTGTGGTGTAGTATAAATTGATGTAAACTACTGCAGTTTCCTTGTCACAGAAAAGCAGGCTTCTCACTTTGTCTAGTAGAGTTCCTCCCTCATAAGAATTCTCCAAAGTGCCTAGTGATTTTTTCCTAAATTATTTTGAATCCAGTTTAGACGTCGGGTCTTGGTGTTTATGAAGAAGTGATTCAGGTTGAATACTTAATGTTTTTTGAGACTGACCAGTAGCTTTAAGTCTTGAATAAAAGACTAGTTCAGTTCTGAAACACAGCAGTGGTCTGTTGCTTTTGATGAAAATCAGTCCTCTCCTTCCCCATCACTTACCTGGGTAGATTATCTGGTTGCTTTGGGTCTCCTATGTCTCTCAACCTTAGTTCTTCCCATCACCTTTCTCCTTCTTATTGAAGTAGGTGGTCACTGGAGGAGGGGCACAGTGTCCTGACCTGTACAAGTGTTGAAGACGCACTAGTTGAGGTATTGGGTGGTGGAATTCCTTGATGTGAGAGCTGTGACTGTGCTTATAGCTCTGCCTCTCAGCAAACTCTTTGTGCTCTGGAATGAGCTGCTGTTACCTGTGAACTAGGAGGCGAACTAGACACATGTGCACATGGATGTGCCAGTTACTTTGGAATAGCTGACACATCCTGTGTGGAGGTGATGGAGTAGTGAACCACGTGCAGTACCAGGGGTGAATGACTTCTGTCTTATGTTGACTTCAGTTCACTTAACCAGGACAGCAAGAGAATCAATGAAGTGTTCAACTGTTCAGTTTACCACCTTGAAGACGGTACAAGGCACTTCTTCCGATACGTGTCTCAAATCTTTTGAGCCAAGCAAGATTTGTCTATTAAATGCCCTGCTTTCTAACATGGCGCTGCAATAGTGGTGGCCTTTATGCTTTTGCTTTTTAAAGAGATAAGTCATATTTGGTCCCAATGTGCTTTGATTTCTGTTCTGAAACCTTATGGTACCCTAGAAGGGAAGAGCTGAGTTAAAATGGGCTGCCTTGCACACGCATGATTTACTTAAGTGAGTGTGTTTGCTGCAGTGAGGCATATAAAGCAAGAACTGGCTTTTGTGGCCAGGGAAGAGGTGAAAGGAAGCCATGGAGCATATTAACCACAGAAACAGCTTCTAGCAAGCTGACTTGTGCCATAAACGTGGCTTGGCAAAATACAAGAAGTTAAAATGCTGGAGGTCTGGTACTGTGCAGCATGCTGTTGAGGCAGAAGATTGAGTAACTGGGCACAAACGGAAAGCGATGTTCAGTAATGGGCTGCAGGATTGCCAGAAAGGGGTGTGGGAGAGGAGGAGGAAGGACAAACTTCTGTCCCATGGTGATTTGACAGGGTTGTACTCATCACTGGGGGATACTCGCCAGCAGTATGGCCTTGTAAGTGCACCTTATTTTACAGATAGCCCCCACCACTGAAAGGTTATATACATGTGCACATGTAATCTGTGCGTGTGTATACACAGTGCCTCCAGATTAGGTAGGAGGGGAGAGGGAAGGAAAGAAAGAAGGTGCTAAACTTCAGTGTTCCTAGCAACAACCAGCTTAGTAAAAGCTTGCAAGTAATTTCATGCAGTCGGAATCAGCTTTCTGGCCATTCAGATTAGCCCCCCAGTGCTAGCCGTGTAATGCAACACAGTTAAGCTGTAATAAGCCAGGAGTTTTCCTGCAGCCTGTTGGTGGTATTTCATAGACACTGAGGGTAGCTGGCACTCTTGTTCTTGAGTTAAGTGCATTGCAAAATAAGGCTTTAAAAAACAAGGGGAAATCTAGGTCCTGGGGAAATACTGGTTTTCTGTTTTCAGGACTGCAGTGCTTGTGGTGTTTACATGTCTTGCAAAAACCGTTACTGTTTATGCATGCCAAAATGGTTGTTCACAACTGCTTTGAAGTAAAACTGTACCTGTCCTTTTTTATGTGATAGGCTTGACTGCTTCAAATGACAAAATACTCGTGTCAGTAATTTCACCTAGGAGACATTTAAGCGGTGTGGCAAATGGAGAGATCGAGCCACTGAAGATGACTTCAAGTTCACTTGTGAATGTAAAACCAAAAGGGCTTCTGCAATCACAATAATTACTTTGAACAGTAAACTGCTGAAGATGCAGCAAAGCAGTTCTGAACTTCCATAAAAGTGTGTGTTAATAGCTTCACTAACAGGCTGTATGTTTCCTTGCAGATGGTTCCACCAAGGCCCCAATCCCTATACTGGTACGCAGGACTGGCTTTATTCTGGCAACTACTGGGACAGAAACTACTTTAACTTGCCTGATATTTATTAAAATGCAATAAGGAGCCTGTGACTGATACAAATAAGTCTTAATCTGTTTTAATGTTTTCCCTTGTTTTACTTACCTCCTGAAAAAACTGACATGTTATCAAACAGAATATTAAGCGTCTCCACAGTAAATCTGGTGGTATGTGATCTGCAGTCCCATAGGTAGGGGAATAATTTTTCTGTCTGATGGTGGGTCCTTTGTGGGTCCAAAGTAAGTTGCCATGTTTTTGAGCTGCCCCGTTTGCAGAATACACCTATATTAGGTTGTGGTGTGTGAGGATTAGAACACCTTTGGCTGTTCTGTGAATACTTTCTTTCGTAGATAACATTGGCACAAGTAAAACTGGTTTTATTTATTGTGACATGGGAATGTTTAAAAGCACACACAGTAATTGCAATATTCTGTTCTTAAATGAAGAAGGGTGTGTCACTTTTGTAAAGATGTAATTTTTCATAAAGTGAATTTTCTTTTACTAAAGTAACTCCCTTAAACCCGGTCAGAGATTCCAGAAGTCTTCCTGTCTCTAGAGCATTAATGCAGTTGTTGTTTAGGCTGGTAACATTACTCAAGAGGTATTTATTCAATGTTCTGTGCAGTGTGTTTTGAATTTTGCTCTCCTGTTTTGCTACCACCCTTATGGTTTAAGGAATTAAGAGCCATTTAAATATCTATGGATTTGATTTGAACTGCACACTAGTAACAGGTTTTAAAAGAATCTGTTTCATGCACTAGAAGGTCTGGTGCCCAGCACCACTGCAAAAAAGGCAAGAACCTAATCAGTCCAGGATCCGGTGGAACATGGCAGGGGGGACAGGACCTGTGTCTGTGCTGTGCAAAGTCCCTGGGAGGAAGTCTCGTGCATTTCAAAGGTAGTACAGCACCTCAGTGAGGCCTCCTGTGCACAGCTGCTTTACCCCTTTTCAGTGGGGTGCGTTCAATCTTAGGGTGTAAGTTTATATTGAACTGTGTACAGAGCTTCTAGAGGGCAGGCTGCTCTTTGTACAATATTTTAACTGCTGTCTGGAGGTTAATGTTAATTGAATAATTTAATTGCTACTAAATAAAGGCTTCAAAACTTCTTGCATCTAGTCTAAAGTGAGTGGTGGTTGACGGGGCTGACCGTTTCTGAGGAAGCCTACTCCAAAAGCGCGTTTAGTTCCTGCCTGCTCCCCCAGGTTCAGGAGAGGGAAACTTCTGCACTGCATGAACTTTTCTTCTTTTCTTTTGAGTGACTTCTGTTTCGTAAGAACAGATTGATTTCACCCCCCCCCCCCGCCCCGCCCCGACCTATTGATACTGCAAGAGTCTGGCACATTTAAGTGACCATACCTGTAGCTGTGAAAACCCTAAAGCAAAATAAAGGTGGTACTTCTTAACCCCTTCCTCAAAGCGTAACCTCAGCTGTCCTCCTTGACAAACCTGTAGTTTGAATGGATTGACCATGCGTGAGAATAACTCCTCCTCCTCGCTGAAAGTATGATGTCCTTTTGCTCCTGCCATTTGGGTACAGTTCCTCCCTAGAGCATAACCCCAGCAGTATAGACTACACCTGGTTACTACGAACTAACTTTGGCTCTGGATGTAACCTGTCAGCATTGTCAGGGCTTATGCACATACTGTGTTAGTATACTGAAGAAGCTGGGCCACTCTGCAATGAAAGAGCTGCAGCAGCTGTGTCTCAGTGGCTATAATTCACACAAAATTAACATTCAGGGTGTTGTGCTGTGCTAGGAAAGTATAAAATGCCTGGGAATGCAGTTCTAATTGCTGGCTTTTTTGGAGCATTTGCACTATTTATTACAGTGTAAACTCCATTCCTCCTGAACTCTTCCTGAGGTCCACACAGCCTCTCTTCTCAACCTGTTTAAAAAATAACATGAACTCAGTAGAAAGTGTGCAGCAAGAACTACTTTAGTTGCTACCTAAATGCACTCTAAGGTGAGGGTATTTTTCCACATTCTGAATATTACATAAATGCTAAAACTTCAGGCTGCAGGCATAAAGACGTGTATAACAGTGAGATTAAATCTTGGTTACTTACACTAGTCTTGCTCTGGTTTTAGTCTAACAAGCAGAGCAAGACATTGGGTCTGTTATACATAACAAGTAGTTTAACCACTAGGCTTAAACCTTATTTTATTTTGAATAGGGTTGAATTAAGCTATTAGTAGTAAAATCCAAAC
The DNA here is from genome assembly GCF_013368605.1 of Nyctibius grandis. Lineage (NCBI taxonomy): Eukaryota > Metazoa > Chordata > Aves > Nyctibiiformes > Nyctibiidae > Nyctibius > Nyctibius grandis. The sequence goes on along the minus strand of NC_090660.1, from coordinate 60,288,863 downwards.
AGTAGCATCTCCCTCTGCATGACCCATGCAAGAAACAAGCTTACTTCTTCCTGACCCTGCTCTGGGAATGGGGCCTGACGTAACAGTAATCTATCCTGCAGTACTGTAACTTTCTGCAAGAGCATTTATACCTGTGTGCTTATCCCCAGCTGATGAGCTGTTCTCTGCGAACATCACATCATCCAGAGGGATGACAACTGAGAAAACAGCCGGTGTGCGTGGTTGAGCTGCAGCTTCCTCTGCAGAATTAGGATTGGGGCTTGCCATATCTGTTTCCTCATCAGCTGGCCTGGCAACTGGGACTGGGACTGTAGCGAATCTCCTCCTAGTATCTGCATCTGTCTGTGCAAAGACAGCATGGCTAGGAAGAGGTTTCCAGTTCTGTATGTTCTGAACATGAGAGCCCACTAAAATGAAAGGTGGAGCATTTCCCCTCTTGCTTTCTTGCATCACATAAATTGGAGCAGATACTTGTGAGAGCTGACCACGTTGTTGGTCTTCTCCCCTGGAAAGGCTGAGGGTTGCCTGGGAATAAGGAACACCAGCTGCAGCAGGTGGAAGGGAGGGTGGTGACTTTTGACCTTGCCTCACATCACTTAGGCAATAGAGGGTCCACACATTAGAATGTGGTGGTCGCTGTCCTGCTTCACTTGATGCCATGGCTACAAAGATAAAAAGAAGAGTGCTGGTATCAGAGGCAGTGAATTCCAGTCATACTGTAAATCCTTATGTCTAAAACAAACCTACCTAAACTTGGCAAAAGCAAGCACATTAGAGGAGAGAGCTGGGATAGCAAATGCTTTGATATGTGCCTGACAAACACCTAAACTGTTTATGGTCAGAGCAGCGGCTCTGCTGGGGAAGCATTTGTCTGGTATTTCTGAAACTGAAGTTTATAAAACTCCCCTAAAAGTTTGGTTTTTGTTAAAAGAGCCAATGTTAGTTTACAAATCTGCCTAAGCTCAGCTCTCCTCTACAAAATGCCCTGCTGAGACCTCACAGCTGTGCTACTTCTCCTGGGGCCTGGGACAGGGCTTGGGCAGATTCTGCAGTACCAGGGAGACTTGGGGCAGGGGAGCTCCACCCTCGAGGGTTTCGCCAGCTGGGCAAGGGAGGAGCTGGGCACATCACCACAGGGAAGAGATGCTGGTGAGGGCCTCACCAAGAAAGAGAGCACCAGCTCTCTTGCCACTTGTGAACTGATGACCAGTGCTTAGCCCACTCAGCCCAGCTGCAGAACCTCATCACCAAGCTCAAGACAGCAGAGGCAACCACCACCATTTTTTTTTTCTAAATGGAAAAACCTCCTAGGTCAGTGCTGGAATGTGAGCTTTTTCAGGGGAGGAGAGAGAAAACTAGGCCTCCAACTGGTCACCTCTCTTCAGCCACAGGGCACATGTATTACATCTTGGTCTCTACCACCTGCTTCAGAAAATACGGCTTGTTTTGAGTAAGACTATGGGCACCTTCCCATCACTCTTATCTGCACATTTGCCCACAGGAGCTCAGGAGTCCTGCCCAGAGCTAGCCACATCTCTTGGAACAGACGGCAGGGAGACCTAACACGTGTGCACTGGGGCCCAAGCAGTGTTCGTATAGTAGTTTCTTAGAAGTCATCTCTACCCTGCGTTGCACTGACATAGGTGCTTTTCCATTTAATGACCACTGATAAAGCTGTAGAGCTGGAAGCTGGAACAGGAAGATGACACAAAGACCCAAACTTACCTGACAAGACATGAACTTGCTCAGCTGATTCCACTTGTGCTGTAGAGTCCCTTCTCTCAGGATGGCACACTAAATCATCAGCAGATGGACTTAAGGTTGTAGCACTTGAGCCCTGGCCTGCATTTAATGGCCGCTCAATCTTCACCAGATAAGCTGTTTGGTCTACAAAGGGAATGACTATTCTCTGTGGAAACTGCTCTACATAAGGTGGAACCTCTGCATCCATTATCAGCTCGTCATTCCATGACAGTGATACAACCTCAGTGGCTGAGATAACCTTAGCTTTGCTGCAGGAAGGCACAGCCTGCAGGGGATCTTTAGGAGCAGGTGATGGTGGTGGTGAAAGAAGTGATGGTTCTTCCCACAAGGAGACCAAGGAAACTTGATTTACATCATTTGTTGAGACATCAGCCTGTCTGTCTGAGGGCCCTAGTTCTCCAGCTATGGAAGACTGACTCCATGCTCCTGGTTGTGACCTAACAGCCTCTACAGAAGCCTCAGCTGCTGGGACAGCAGAAGCATCTTCAGCAGCACCTTCTACTGCTGTAAATTCATTCTCTGAGGTCTGAGAGTCTTCATGAAGAGTCTGCACACTGGTTGCCACATCCCTCACAAAATAAAAATAATCACTGTTACCTAGCACGTGGGCAGCAAGCTGTGCAGGCTCAGCTGGGACGTACACCAGTTCAGGTCCCTCAGAGGATGAAGCTCCATCAGATTCAGGGCAGGATTGGCTTTCTGCAATGGAACTGGCAATTGATGGGTGCTGGGTTACTTTGGAGCTATACTGAATGTCAGGTTCTTCAAGGAGCTGGTCTTCCTCTGTGTCAGTACACTTGTCCCTTTGCTTGGGCACGCCAGAAAACAAAGCATCATCTGTGTACTCTGATGTCTCCTCTTCCAGTCCCGTATTCCCATTTTCTGCAAGGTAAAAAAGCACATCATGGCAACACATGAGCAACTGTTTGCATTTAAATAAAATCAAGAATGATTTCAGCACCAACTCAGTTAGATGCTCTACAGCACATTTATGAGGCTCCCTGCATTGCAGAGATGGAATAATCTAAGGAGGGGGGTTGCTGCTTGCCTATCAATAAGGGGAAAGAAAATTCAGAGAGCAGTTGTACCAATTCAAAACCTAGGAAGCCTTAACTGCATTCCTGATCCTGCAGTGGTGGCTACAGTCTTATCTATCTGCTGCCCACAAACACTGCTACACTTACAGGTTACAAGATAAAATCTTTTACATTAAGCACATCAGATGATAATCCAGCTAGAAGACCGTGGCTCCTCTTTCCAACACGTTAGAATTCTTTGGATCCATACACTTTATTTTGGATGCGTAGATGGTGACATTTTAGCTTCCTCCAGAATCTTGATTAGTTGACTGACAGGTATAGAACCATAGAATCACAGAATGGTTTGGGTTGGAAGGGACCTTAAAGATCATCTAGTTCCAACCCCCCTGCCATAGGCAGGGACACCTTTCCACTAGACCAGGCTGCTCAAAGCCTCATCCAACCTGGCCTTAAACACAGCCAGGGAGGGGGCAGCCACAACTTCTCTGGGCAACCTGTTCCAGTGTCTCACCACCCTCACAGTAAAGAATTTCTTCCTAATATCTAATCTAAATCTTCCCTCTTTCAGTTTAAAACCGTCCCCCCTTGTCCTGTCACTACATGCCCTTGTAAAAAGCCCCTCTCCCGCTTTTCTAGAGGCCCCCTTCTGATACTGGAAAGCTGCTATTAGGTCTCCCCGGAGCCTTCTCTTCTCCAGGCTGAACAGCCCCAACTCTCTCAGCCTGTCTTCACAGGAGAGGTGCTCCAGCCCTCTGATCATCTTGGTGGCCCTCCTCTGGACTCGCTCCAACAGCTCCATGTCCTTCTTATGTTGGGGGCCCCAGAGCTGAATGCAGTACTCCAGGTGGGGTCTCACGAGAGCAGAGTAAAGGGGCAGAATCACCTCCCTCGACCTGCTGGCCACGCTTCTTTTCATGCAGCCCAGGATACGGTTGGCCTTCTGGGCTGCAAGTACACATGGCCGGCTCATGTTGAGCTTCTCGTCAACCATCACTCCCAAGTCCTTCTCCTCAGGGCTGCTCTCAATCCATTCTCTGCCCAGCCTGTATTTGTGCTTGGGATTGCCCCAACCCACATGCAGGACCTTGCACTTGGCCTTGTTGAACTTCATGCGGTTTGCACAGGCCCAGCTCTCAAGCCTGTCAAGGTCCCTCTGGATGGCATCCCTTCCCTCCAGCGTGTCGACCACACTGCACAGCTTGGTGTCGTGAGCAAACTTGCTGAGGACGCACTCAATCCCACTGTCCATGTCGCCGACAAAGATGTTAAACAGGACTGGTCCCAATACCGACCCCTGAGGAACGCCACTCATCACTGGTGTCCACTTGGATATCGAGCCGTTGACTGCAACTCTTTTGAGTGCGACCATCCAGCCAGTTCTTTATCCACCGAGTGGTCCATCCATCAAGTCCATGTCTCTCCAATTTAGAGACAAGGATGTCGTGTGGGACAGTGTCAAATGCTTTGCACAAGTCCACGTAGATGACATCAGTTGCTCTTCCCCTGTCCACCAGTGCTGTAACCCCATCATAGAAGGCCACCAAATTTGTCAGGCATGATTTGCCCTTAGTGAAGCCATGTTGGCTCTCACCAACCACCTCCTTATTTTCCATGTGCCTTAGCATAGTTTCCAAGAGGATCTGCTCCATGATCTTGCCAGGCAACAGAGGTGAGACTGACTGGCCTGTAGTTCCCCGGGTCTTCCTTTTTCCCCATCTTGAAGATGGGGGTTATGTTTCCCCTTTTCCAGTCAGTGGGAACTTCATCAGACACTGCCATGACTTCTCAAAAATGATGGATAGCAGCTTATCAATTTCATCCGCCAGTTCCCTCAGGACCCGTAGATGCACCTCATCAGGTCCCATGGACTTGTGCACCTTCAGGTTCCTTAGATGGTCTCGAACCTGATCTTCTCCTACAGTGGGTGGTTAATCATCCTTCCAGTCCCTGCCTCTGCCTTCTGCAACTTGGGTGGTGAGGCTAGAGCACTTGCTGGTGAAGACTGAGGCAAAAAAGTCATGGAGTACCTCAGCTTTCTCCATATCTTGGGTAACCAGGTCTCCCGTTTCCTTCTGGAGAGGGCCCACATTTTCCCTAGTCTGCCTTTTATCACTGACATACCTATAGAAGCATTTCTTGTTGTCCTTGACATCCCTGGCCAGATTTAATTCTATCAGGGCTTTAGATTTCCTAACCTGGTCCCTGGCTTCTCGGACAATTTCCCTGTATTCCTCCCAGGCTACCTGCCCTTGCTTCCACCCTCTGTAGGCTTCCTTCTTGTGCCTGAGTTTATCCAGAAGCTCATACCCAAGTATCCAAGTGAAGAACAGGGTAAGGCATGAGCAAGTTTTAGATACAGAGTGAAAAATGGTTTCTAGGTTAGTTACGAAGAGGGGAACACAAGAGAGTACTTGTGGGATCAAAACAGTGTTCCATCACATGGTTAATAAAACCCTCAGCACGGGGAAAACCCAACAAACCAAGAGGGCTGGTTTCTATCATGATTAGCAAGCGTTGGCCAATATGTAAAACCAGCACAGCAGCAGAAGAGAAGGTGAGTGTTTGATACATCATCACAGCTCAGCACTGAGCTGTTTTCTGAAGTCATGACTGGATGAGATCAGAAATTAGGAGAGCAACATAACTCAAAGGATGACAGAGCTAAATTCTCTCTGAAAAAACATATTTTGACTGCCATCCCAAGCCAACACAGACCCATTTATAATCCAACATCAGTACTGGGCAATGCCACAGCAAAGAAAGGCTCCCTTGCAGCTACGTAAACTAGCTAGGTACCTACTGGTGCAAAACCAGTCCCAAAACCCACGCTGGCACTGTGGGCAGGAGACTCCAGAGGAAACCTTGCTCGAGCTTGCTAAGGAATTCCTCTCTGATCATCCCCTTTCCTAACGCAGTTATGTGACAACACAGTAGGGGATGGATGACACAGAAAGAGAGGGGTATAAGAGGGACCTGTATTGGAGATTGGTGAACATGCAGGGGTCAGTTCACAGTCACATCAGCAAACCACTGACAGGCGTTCAGACAGAAAATTTCTGCATTATGCAGCCACTCCATCATACTTGAAAAGTCACAGCAGTTAGGCAAAGTTCCCAGTGACTGGAGAAAAGGGAATACTGCACCCATTTTTAAAAAAGGAGGACTCTGGGAACCACCCATAAGTCAGCCTCACCTCTATGCCTAGTAAGATCATGGTATAGATCCTCCTGGAAGACACGTTGAAACACACAGAAGACAGAGAGGTGATTAAAGTCATCCAGCATGGCGTCACTAAGGCCAAATCATGCCTGACTAATCTAGTGACCTTCTATGATGGAGTGACAGTATCAGTGGATACAGGAAGAGCTACGGATGCATCTACCTGGACTTCCGTAAGACCTTTGATACGGTCCCCCACAACATTCTGGCTGCTAAATTGAGGAGAGATGAGTTTCATGGATAAGGAACTGGCTGGATGGCTGCATCTGAAAAGTTACAGTCAACAGCTCAATGTCCAAGTGGAAACCAGCAATGAGTGCTATCCCTCAAGGGTCCATAGTGGGACCAATAATATTTAATATCTTCATCAATGACAGAGAGTTGCATAGAATGCACCCTCAGGAAGTTTGCAGACAACACCAAGATGTGTGGTGCGGTTGACACACCTGAGGGACAGGATGCCATCCAGAGGGACCTGGACAGGCTGTAAGAGCGGGCCCATGTGAACATCATGAAGTTCAACAAGGTCAAGTGCAAGGTCCTGCACCTGGGTCGGGGCAATCCCCAGTATCAGTATAGACTAGAGGAGGAACAGATTGAGAGCAGCCCTGAGGAGAAGGACTTGGGTGTGATGGTTGATGAAAAAATGGATGTGAGCCAGTAATGTGCACCTGCAGCCAGAAAGCCAGCAGTATCCTAGGCTGCATCAAAAGCAGCGTGGACAGCAAGCCGATGGAGGGGATTCTCCCCCTCTACTCCACTCTCGTGAGACCCCACCTGGAGTACTGCATCCAGCTCTGGGGCGCCCAACAGAAGAAGGACATGAAGTTGTTGGAGTGAGTCCAGAGGAGGGCCACCAAGACGATCAGAGGGCTGGAGCACCTCTCCTATGAAGACAGGCTGAGAGAGCTAGGGCTGTTCAGCCTGGAGAAGAGAAGGCTCCGGGGAGACCTTATTATGGCCTTTCAATACTTAACGTGGGCTTTAAGAAAAACAGAGACTTCTTACCAAGGCCTGCATTGACAGGACAAGGGGTAACAGTTTTAAGCTGAAAGAGGGTAGATTTAGATTAGATATTAGGAAGAAATTCTTTACTGTGAGGGTGGTGAGACACTGGAACAGGTTGCCCAGAGAAGTTGTGGATGCCCCCTCCCTGGCAGTGTTCAAGGCCAAGTTGGATGGGGCTTTGAGCAACCTGGTCGAGTGGAAAAGTGTCCCTGCTCATGGCAGGGGGTTTCGACTAGGTGATCTTTAAAGGTCACATCCAACCCAAACCATTCTGTGATTCCATGATTATACAAAAATTGCTGTGTGATATCATTAATGCAACAGTCACAAATGCACAAAAATGCAGCCTTTGCTGATACTTTAAGTCACACTAAAACATCCACCAGTCATTTTTACAAGAAGAAAACTGCTTCAAGTTCTGAAATCAGATGTGGTTAAGCTTTTTAAGAGGAGATCCTTAGCTAGGAATAAGATAGCAGCACTTTCTGGTCATAGCTGGGGCTTCTCTTCATTGCTGTAATTGCCTTAGTATATAGCTCTCAATCTATAGACCAAAGCTGTCTCAAGTGCTGGTTGGTACCAGGGTTACTTGGAACCATCTTAGGTGGCCTTTCTGAATAAAGGGGATAATTGAAGCTGCTGACACTTATGGTAACCAGATGATGGAGACTCAAACCAGCGGGGCAGATACAAACAGGCTATGGGCTAGACAATGCACCTGTATCACTGCTCCCACACAACCTTCATGTGGCACCATGTATTCCAGCCCTTACAGCCAAACCCAGGGAGCAGCTGAAAGCTCCCAGCACTTCCCAACAGAATCAGCATCCCATAGAATTAAGTCATATTTTTTTATAAACAAAGAGATACAATATCTATTTGCAAAGAATACATAAGTGTGAAGTCATTATCTGCTTAGGGGGTGATAAATCACACTGCAGTATCTTAAAATCAAAATGACCAAAGGCATCCAGGCTCTCCTCTATGCTCAAGGAGAAAGTACAGCATCCCAGGGGACTAATTCTTCTGACATTAAATAGAAGCAAGTGCTTTTTGAAGACACCTGCCTTTTCAATAGCCCAGAGCCTGTGTGCCTCTTTCACGTGACTAGATATGGATGGGATATGGATGGGATGCATCTCATAACAACTGAAAACTACTTGCATCCATTCAGGTTGGCACATTGTCTCAAAATATCTTAAAAAGAACAGACAGCAACTATCTTACCGCTAAGGAACTCAAACTTTTCAATCAGTTCTGTTATATCCAGATTTGGATGCCCTGAAAACAGAAGCAGAAGTTAAGCTGGAGGAGGATAGCGCTCTCAAATCGCTCTGCTCTTCAGATGAAGCACCGGTAGGAACAAACCTTTTCGAAAGTTGACGAGCTCTTGGAAATAGAGAGCAAAAAACTCAGCAATGTCACCCGGGTTGTTTTCCATGACAGCCTCGGTCACTCCCTCAAGCAGGGTCCCAAGGCCTCGTGGAACAATCCGCCTGGTCTTTGAAGACTGCATCTTCACCCACTCAGGCTGGCTTAGTTTCCCATCTGTACAAACAGAACCCCTCGGCTGAGTGTCCACCCCACCCCTGTGTGAAGTGTCTAATGCCGACGGCGCGATGGCAGCCACTCACCCCTTGCCACGCCATCAATAACCCTCCTCCTCCGCCCCTTCCCAAACACTCCTTTAATTTAGAGGGGGTATTTACCATTTGCAGTGACCAAATCCTTTAGTCCCCCTCTGCACCCTTAGGCAGCAGGAAGCACGGGCAGGGGGACCAGCCAACCGTGATGGGAATTCAAACCCAGGCCCCGAGTTCCCTTTTTTTGAAGACACACCCCACCAAAGCACCCCCCAACGAGCCACAGAACCCACTAGTGTTCAAGCTAAGAGTTTACAGGACACTTCTTCCCCCCTCTCCAGTACTTGCTGTCTCCTGGTCCCGGCCTCCTGCGGGCTCCCTGCGATGGTGGTGGCGGGCAGGGAGGGCGTGAGGTCACAGTGCCCTTGTGTCATCTGCGGGCGGTGCTGAGGTTCGCAGCCGTCAGCGTCTGCACTCCAGCATTACTGTTTGTTGGTCAAAAAGGATTACAGGAAGGAGCGGGAGGCGAAGCACCCGATTAAAGTTCACCCCTGGGCAGGCGGAGTGCTGCGGGGCCCGGTGGTGCTGCCGCTCACCGGCGAGCGCTTTCCTCCTGCAACAAACACCTCAACTCCCCTTGTTGCACAAGAACTGGCGCATTTAAGGACACAACCATTTGAGCACAACTCTTATTTATAACACTTTTAATAATGTATTTTAAGACCAAAGTACAGTGTCGTGGCTGCCATCACTCAGGACAAGCAGCGTAAGGGCTGCGACGGAGAGGCCGGGCACCCACGGGTGCTGCCTGCCACAGGGCACAGGGGAAGCGAGCGCCCACGGCACTCCCACCCTGTGAGCTGATGCCTTTTCTCCCTTCCCACACTACCATGGAACCTGTTCGTGCTTTCTGCTGCTGACTTGCCTTCAAGCGCATAACTGGCTGAACCCCCAGCGCAGGCAGAACCCCTCTGAGGGCGCGTTTCGCCTTTGCCAAAACACCAGTTTCCAGCAGCAGGCAGCCGAACCAGAGATGTTTCTTCCCAGCGTAGGAAGAGCGTAACGTTGTGCTCAGCCTCAGGTTATGATGACTTCACACGGTCCAACGCTGCAACTTGCAGAAAGCAGAAAGGCTGCAGCCACATCCCTCCCAGTGGGTGCACAGACCCATGCCCCGGTTTGCAGCCTGGCCTTTTAAGATCACTGACATAAAACACCCAAGGGATTTAAACCGACGTAACAGGCTGCAAAATATAGCACTGAGAAGCGATGTTCTGCAGTGACCTCTGGCAGGAGCTCAGTGCAAAGGGCTGGGGACTGTAACCTCTTCAGCCATGGCCAAAGAGGAACGAGATTATTCCTTAATACACTCCATTCATACTGCAGAACCTTATGATTGCAAGGGCAAAACTTGAAAAAAACCTCAACATCCCCAGGGACAGCTTTTGCTTTCCAGTACATGTTTTCAGTGGATACACACAAATCATTTTCTGTTCCAATAAAACAAGCACAAAAAAGATAACTGTATAGTGCCATACTTTCGAGGTTACCACTAACTGTGTTTCTGAAGATCATGAAGGCAGGAAGATCCTGGGGGCAAGACATGATCAGGGGTCTGCTGTGGGATAAAAAACTTTTATCCACCAACAATGCTACAGATCAGTCTTCATCAAAGCTGGGAAACCATCATCTGCCTACCTGCTCTTGCATCCCCGGATGTCTGCATCTCTACAAAAACCTGAGGGGAATTCCAGCAGCACCGAAGATCTAACGCTGAAGTGTCATTGCTGCTAAAGCATTCAGACTGTACAATAATGTAATAAGTAACATACTCATAATAGGTCATTCAAAATTAACAGAATATTATATCACTTTCAAGTTATTTCACTGGAAAGTATATTAATGGTAAACTCACCACAAAATGCTTCTTCCGTAAAAGAATCCTTAGAAAGTAATTTCTCATTAAGAAAACTTTTCACAATAGTTCATCAGTCCTGGAGAGTGACAACACAGACCATGATATTAAAAAAGTTAAATATGAGTATGCTATGACTTATGAAATTAGAAAGAATAGCTTTCCTATAGAAAGAACAAGATCTACTTCAAGAATACATATAAGGACTAGAAAATGTATCATTTCTGGAGTCGGGATGGTAATCTGAAGTCTAGATTTCTGCGTGGAGAACATACGGAAGCAATGGGCTTTCATAAAGGCATTAAACATACCTGGATGCAAAGGCAGTCGTCATTATTTTAAAACCATCCTCACTGAATACAGATCAGAAGATAACTTGTGAATTTGCTTCTTTTGAGAACTCTCAAAATTCTAGGTCTGCAAAGCTCTGCACAGCAAAAGCTTCAAAGATGTTTAATTACAGATGTCATAAACCACAGAAAAATTTATTATCACAGGTAACAGAACAGAAACATAAACCTCCTTAAATATTCAAAAAAGGCTTTAGCCCCTAACATAAAAGTGTGTCTGTCGGAAACTTAAGAGCTATAGGAAAAAAAAAATGTCTGGAAACTAATTCACTGTGCTCGAACTCAAATGCCATTTTTTGAAGCCATCTAGAGTAAATCCATCATACAAAGTGTACCAGCTACTCTGCTAAAACATGTTGCCCCTTGGCCCCAAACTGAAGAGCCTAACAGAAGGTAATTACCTTGTCCTACCATCCTTTGCCCCACCTGCAGAAGTAATAGCTTTCAAAGTCTTTGAAGACTGGACAGAAGTTCAGCAAATCAAGGTCCCAGATAAGCCTTATTTTTCTGACAAAAAAAAAAAAAAAAGGAGCAGGTCATTCATTAACTCTTCATTAGATAGTCCACAACAGGTTAATGAATCACTGCGGGCTTGTGGGGTGTGTTCGGTTTTATTTTCTTTTTTTTTAAACTTGCAATGTCTTTCAAAGCTCCAGCTAAATAGGCAGAAGAGGACTTGCATTTTTCGCAAGCACCATCTTTGTGTTTCTACCTGCCGGAGACTTACGTAGAATTCCAAGGGCGAAGTTTCCATTCAAATACAAAAATCTCCATGAAAACCCTTGCTTTTCCTACCAAAGGTACACAAAATACTGTTTTTATTTAAGGTGTCTTTATGTGTATCTCTCTGACTCTCTTTGTCTTCCCCTTCATCAGGGCTTTTGCTACAAGTGGGGGGAAATATAAGCCCCAGCAGTACAATTAGCTTTTTTCATTACAGTAAACATATTGCTTTTAGTGAAAGACTGGGACGTGTTTGTTACGTAAATGGTTTTGCTCAGCGAAGTCTGACAATCTCTCTCTCCCACTCCCTCCCTTCCCCTCTCAAATATTCAACTCAAACAAGCTTTTTTTTTTTTTTTTTTCCTCCTCTTAACCTCTTCACCTGGGAGCCCTTCTGGGCATCTCCTAAAGGTAAGCACAGCTTGCCAAAAAATGACTGAAAAACACTGAGGTCCAGCCAGTCCTGCTGAGCTCAACAGGTTACTTGATTGGAACATCACCTTGGAGGAAGTCAATCAAAAGACAAACAGCATTTTGGAAAAAGCAGCAATGAAAAAATTAGGGGTAACAGTAAAGACAACTAACATGAACTCCCCGTGGCTAAAACAGACTGCTGGTTAAAACACAGGGGCTAAATAGGTCATGAAAATCTTGGGTAATCAAACAAAGATATTCTGAGCAGCAGCAGGGAGGCAATATGCAACTCTAATATGCACCTGCCCTGGTAACCTGTGCTGGGTTCAGTTTTGGGGTCCAAACATACATTAAAAAAGTGGTCAAAAATAGAAATAATTTAGTATTTAACTCCAGAAAGCCTGCCTGAAGTTGAATTTATTTCCGTCTCATAAGAAACAGGGTGGGGGAGTGGGAATATCACTTTTTGCCATCTACTGTCAATGGCACGCTTTCTAACTGTTCAATTCAACAAGTTTTGAAGTTCAAGGAAAATACAGATTTGCAACATTGTGACAAAGGTAGGCCTTTTGTAAAAGAAGCCCATCTTCTTTCCAGTGCATCTTGTACGATGGCCAGTTTCATACAAGAATTTGCTTTGGCATAAGTTAAGAATATTGTATATAGATCCAGATAACTCCGTGTAGAAACAGTAGGTTCTCATGCTTTCTGAATCTCTGTATAGAATACTGTATTTTAATTTTTCTTTGGTCAAAATGAACCAGAACTGGAACTTGCCTGTACACTGCCATCTTCTGTAAGTCAGCTTTTCCAGAAAAAAGTAGGTTTTGAAGCAGTATTTTCTAGCTCACCTCAAAACATAAGAATGCAAGAGAACATTGTATAAGTATCTACTCAAACTGTAATTAGCAGAAAAAAATTCCCCATCCTGCCTTTTTTTCTGAACAGCTCATTTACATAAAATAATTTGTCATACAGTTCCTTCAGGATGAAGGATCACAGTCAATATACCTGTACTTCTTACTCCTAAACTTCAGCGGAGTCACCATTTGTCTTCTAGGCTGCCTGCAGAGCCCCTGCTGAGCCACAGACAGGCATGCTGGTCAGATGCCATCGGCTGCCCAACTGCCTTAAAAGACAGCCAAGTAAAAATTCACTTCTTAACGTTAGCTTTAATAATACTTGTTTGGGATCGCATTATTTTTCATGAGAGTGATTGCTACCACTGTTAGTATTTTGTAGTGATGACTGGAAAGGGAATTTGAGCATCATTGACAGGCTGCCCTGCTTTCACTCCACTGTGAGGTTCAATGAGCACCCTTGTAACACTACGTATAGCCCTCCACCAACCTCACACTTGCTCCTGTTCAAACCTCAAACAGTTACAGAGCAATTTTTAAACGTAAGGATGATCAACTGCTGGAAACGCAAACAGATTGTTGTAAATTGAAAAGGAGTAGAATACAACATTTGGGGCATTTTATTTAAGAACAAAGCATAACTAGAATATGAAACAAGCTTTCAAGGTCAGAGAGAGAAGAAATTAAAGTGCTTGCTTTAGAGTAAATTAGAAACATTTTTTAAAGATGGAAGAATACAACAAATACAATTGGGTGTGGTTCTTTTTCTTTAATGAAGAACAAGTAAATTTGGTGTCTTAAAAATGCATCTTAAGCCTTGTTCACTCTACAGTTGGTCTCAACATGACACATGTAACTCACTCTAAACCAGGAGACTATAATTGTACTGGAAGAACAAAGGCTGAGGTAATTGCTGACTAGAAAACTTTGTTATAGAGTCACTTGACATCCCAGAAGTTTTCCCAACACTTGATAGCATCTTGTTCAGGAGGCCACCAATTAAAAGACAAATTCGAGGAGCAAGGGAACAAAACTCATGTCCACGTTTCTTTTAATTTTACTCAGAAATATAAAAGTGCAAGTTCTGTAAATTAACAACATTTACAGTACATCACAATAAATATGCCACTTTGTGACATCTAAAAATTCTAGTCATTTATTTGAAATGAGTCATAGAGATAAAAACTGCATCAACATCAACAAAAATACCTGACCCAGTAAAGATAGTCTTAACATATTAACTAGCAAGATGCATATTCCATTATTGCTATTAGACCATGCCTCCGAGTTCCAAAGTATAAAAACTTATCAGTTTACACAAAATACAGTTTAAATTTTTCTCATCACAGGCACAATCTAACATAAAAAATAATTTTGACGTTTACAATGTAGGAGATTCTCCTACGAGGGGAGGAAAAAAAATTAATACAGAAACAGACAGTTCTATTTCAGTGATGATTCGCTAAATCCACAGAAAAGCTGCAATTTGCACAGAGTTAAACTGTTACATGAATACATAGTGTCTTTCCATACTCACTCCTGGCCTGGCCTTTTAGTACATGTACTACAATTTGCTAGCTACCTCCAAGTACGTAGACCCTAGATATCCCAACACAAGTTGCATGCAGGTGCTTCGTGTCCTGAAAAGTATAATCTCACATTATATTTAAGCAGCATATTTAAAAGGAATTTTGTCAGTAACTGTACTGTTTCTAGCTATTTACCCAGAATGGACTGTCTGTCTCATTGCAAAACATTAGAAGTCAGATAAGACAAAATAAGATTTCAAGTACATTAAAGCCTATTTTTAAAATTATTATTTGAATTCTAAGTAGTCACTACATAGACAAAATATTGTTTTCTAGTCAACACTCATTTGTGACTCAATATTACTGTCAAATTTGAATTTAAAAAAAACCCAACAGTGTTCTATCTGTAACACACCTATATTTTAGAAAAATAAAACTGCTTTTCTAAGAGTTAAGAGTCTCTCCTCTCCTTCAGGAACTGCAACAGAAGTGTTTAACTGCTCTAGGAATGCCTTTCATAGTAGGAACTGTGTATTTCTAAGGAGAAATAAAAGTGTCTCAACTGTTTCATTTGGCCTACCAAATAGGATATTACTTTTCTCCTCCATATCAGTCCTGCTTTAGATGCAACCTCAAAAGCAAATCAATGAAGGTTAGGTGTGGGCAAGGTCTAAAACTTTGGCAACATATTCTACAAAAGGGTAGGAAAAGGAAAAAAAAAGTTTAAGCTAAGGAACTGTTTAAGGCAACCTGACCAAAGTAAAGATAAGGCTTTTGGATAACTATTTCCAAGGATATACAGTTTTCTTAGCTTTGCAAAGTAACGTAATTCAACTAACTTTCAGGCCAGATTTCCATTTATAAGCTTCTTTAAAAAAATATTTACCTCCCTAGAATACGATATTAACTGAATATAAAACAGAAGGAGATACTACATATTACAGACAAAAGTAAAAAAAGCTACAGATGAGCACACAGATTGCCAAGTATTAAAAATTATGTGGTCATGACACAAGTTTTAAGCTCTCTGAGGTATTTCAATATCTTAACACCACAAGTCTGGAATACCATATAGAGACTTTGGATATTGTAGTATTGGTATAACTACCACAGTAGAATTTTGGGTTTGTGTTTTGTTTGGTTGGTTTTTTTCAATACCTTTAAAGATCACTGCTATAAAGATTCAGCAGCTTGAATGAAAACTATGTAGAACTACTGTATCTGGCCTATGTATTTTAACATAATAGAATATTAAGAGCAGAAATAAAAACTGCCCACACTGTAATAGCATGTCAAACAAAGTAAGTATTTGGCTGGAATGTACCAGAAGCAGAGATCCTAAATATTGACATAATTTATATCACAAGTATGAGCTGGGTTGGGAGGGAAGGAAGAATGGAAGGGGATGTGAGGTTTAAAATTCACAGATTAGTCATCATGAAGTCACTGACATAAGCCACTAAAATTCCATAAGATCTGCTTTTTGTGGCTTAACAGTTTTCCTCCTCCTCCTGTGTATTGGCTAATGCTTGAAGAAAAAAAGTGTTCTGCCCATTCCCAACTTCAGTATTCACGCCAATTACTTTTATTGTATTATTCTTTGGCATATTTTAGATCTAAGTATTTTAAAACGCAAAAATCGCATCTGCCAATATTTTTGAAGTAAATCATGTGTGCTTATTTAGGCTCACCTGCAGAGTTACAAGTAATTGTGTTCAGCTTGGTTTAAACAAACTAAAAACTGAAGAGTTAAAAACACAAGGTCACTTAACCTTCTTCCTGGTTGATTTACTTTTAGTTAAAATAGTAATGTTTTACTAAGCCATACCAACTCCGACCATACTAGGAAAGTGTCTCTGGCACAAGTGGTTTTCAGAAGAAAAGCTGGTCTTCCCAATAGCTTTTTCTTCTGCTTCATCTTAAAGTGCAGAAACTGTGGGAAAGGATAACAAGCCTTCCTGTCCGTCACTGTGGAACTACTTCCCTCAGAGAGGCTAAGGCTGCGTGTATGCGGACGTGCAATCTGTTCTCAAAGTCATAGCCAGTAAATTCCTCCTAGGGGAAGAAAAGCATTAACTATTAGCCTCCCTCACTTCAGGATGTGAAGATAATTTTACTACTAATGCTTAAGAAGTCATGTTACAAAAGAGACTGAAGAAAAGAGCTGAACTGGAGATTGCATGTTGCAATATCCCCGCATTACCCAAAGCAACAGAATTACTACAGAAATTCCAAGCTGGTAAAGAGAGCAGAACATGCTGTTTGGATCCCGTGTAGTTGAACAGCACCTGGAAAGTTCTGCAAGTCCAAAAGCTCTAGAAAATCCCAACATGCCCAAGGCAGGAACCAATTGGAACAGGCAAGGAGTGGAGAGTTGTCATTTTCAAACTTTCTGTAGCCAAATCTTAGTTGAAAAACTTGGCAAGGTTCTAACACTCCAAGAGAGGTCACTAATGTGGGCTCTGTGCTATGACTGACCTCGAAATAAATATCTACATAACATACATTAATGTGTATCATATACACTAATGTTTATCTACATGATAGTGTTGCAGATTATAGGTGAGGGACACCGACACTTAATATCCACTCCCCCTGCCCCAAACCCCTAAAAACACCACCTCTCAAATGCCCTCATCTCAGAAAGATAAATTTTAAAGTGTCTTAGTTTTTACCTTGGCTTGGAGAAGTAAAGCTTTGCCTCTTGGCACAGTCTACAAAAAGACAAACATTGCATTACAAATCCATTGCAAATGTTACAGAAAATATCTTAAGTATACAGCCTGGTCAGCCCAGAATTGCATCTCTATCTTGAAAACAAGGTACCAAGCAGACAAAACCCTCTCAAATTAGGAAACTAGAAATAATAATGAGGCACCCAAGAAACACAGGATTATGCGTTTCCAGTCGTCTACAGAAAAAGAGAAATCACAGCTTTAAATACAAGTTGTTACCGATGATGGTGAGCTACAACAACGCACAAGGAAACAAACGAGGCTACAGGTAAATGACTAATTGATCAATAGAGTAATTTTTGTTTCTTAAGCAAAGTTTAAGCCATTTATTTACAAAACAAGTTACTGGATTTTAAGCATTACACGTTGTTTCAGAAATCTCAATTTCAAACTCTTAAGGAAAAACATACATATTTGCAAATTAGTATTTACTACTGAAAAGCTCATGTTTTATTTCTTATCATACAATACATTTTTATTTTAAGCGTTACAAATAAATAATCAACTGCCTGGTTGATTTTAAAATTTAAAAATATATATAAAGAAAAAGGGAAAGCGGCTGGAAAAAAAGCCCCCGCCCCCCTCCCACCCTACAAGCCCACCGAGGGAGCCGAGCCGCTGCTCTGGCAGGAAGGAAAATTAAGACAGAAAAATTAAGTTTTCTTATTCAATTATATCTGAATATGAATATATGTATTTATATTGGTTAAATTACATTCAGCATCTAAGACTTCTACCAAAAAAAAAAAAAAATCTGTAAACTTCTTGACATAACCATACTAAAATCTTAAAGAACTTGATCAGAACCAAGTTTAAAATCACAAAGATGATTCAGATGACATGGTAAATCAAACATGTAATTAGGAGTAATTTAATAACAGTATGCTTTTTACACTAAAATTCATATTCTGTTGCTCAGGTCTTTAACATGCTCAGCCTCTCAGGTAAATGAGATTTATAAAATCCTATTCCCTTCTCTTTCTTAACCATTATAGAGGTCTCACTTAACACCTCAGCGAATAAATGGAATTTTCTATAAACAGTATCCACTTACCTCTAATTCTAGCTCTTGCTTTTCCCCATCCCACTTTATTCAAGTCAAGCATCATTTACCTCCTCATTGTCTGAGTGCCACAAGAGGGAGTTTCCTGCACATTCTTCACATACTAAGCACTACCATAGCTTCTCAGTACAGCTGTAAGCTGTTTATTTAGTCCTCAAACACCCAACATGAAGCACGTTTGGTTACTGTGTGCGCATACTACGTGTAAAGCAGGGAGGAAGGAAGGACTGCTCCCACATTCTCAAAATCTTCAGATAACTTCACTACCCACCACACCTCTTCAAAAAAAAGGAGACACCTGACATGATCAAATTTAAATATGAACATGGAAAAAAAGGCAGCAGGAACATCACTGGACTCAGACCTCCCTACCAGACTTCAAAGTCCAGTTCTAAGTCTTAGGGCAGCAGCATTTTCAAAAGAGCTTTCAAAAAGAAATTTCAAAAAATTTCAAAAAAGAACAATTATTTTTAAAAGCATTTTCTAGTTTTGCCCTTTGTCATAATATTCATTTTTATTGAAAGATTTTTCTGTCCTTCCCTTTTTAAGGGGAAGGTTCAGCTCAGATGATTAAATCTGACAAGATTAAAAACAACTGAGAACAGAATCTTAAGAATATGAGATACTATCAGCCCAACTACTTTATACACTACATACAATGATGTGGGGGTTCCAGTCATTACCCTCTAACCACTTCCCCTAAATTGCAATCTGATTCAGGAAGTACTACATAAAGTGGCATAAACTCCAAGTAGTGGTGTTAAGACATTTGAGGAGGGAAACACTAGCACCAAGAGTGGTTTAAGATTCTCTGGGCTCCCTAGGAGGGCAGGGTATGTGCAAAGACTAGAACGATCAAATGTATCGTCAATCAAGCCATTCGGACCATCTGAAAGCCACATGGATTATTTTCCTTTTTGTCCTGAACAACAAAAACCTCACTGCTCAGGGTGAAAGCCAAAATGCCAACACATACAGCTTCAACAGAATTTAAAGGACTGAAATCACTTTACTTATACATATCTTGCAATGAAATAGCACGATGGCATGCGTGCCCTCAGTCCAGCCGTGTTTCCAAGACGCACTGATGTGTGAGATTAGGAAGGTATCTGTCCTAAGAGTGGAGTTAAATAATCCGAAAGTAAAAAGACTTTTGACAAATACCATATTGGTCCAAATATAAGTTTGACCCCAAAAACATGGAGCTGTTTTAGGAAGGTGCCAAATTCTATTTGGAGAGGATAACTACAGGTAATCTTTGAGCTTGAACAGCATCCAACAGGAAATTAAATACATAAGAAAATGATTCTAGGCACTCACCACACTAAATACCACCTGCAGACAACAAATCCCTGCCTACCCAGGGCATTCTTGCCAGGCCTCTGCTGCCACCAGCAGCAGGAACACTAAGGCAAGTGAAGGGGGAGAGAGGTCTTTGCGTCTTGAGAGGTGACAGAAGTATTTCCATACCCCAGTGCTTATATATACTGTTTCTGTAAGGTGCATACGAAAAAATGGGCATCATGGCATGATCAGAGAGATGAAGAGTGAAGTCTTTGTGGTGCTTTTTGGAGTAAAGTACTCAATAATAATCAAAACAATGTGGTGCTACACTCATTGAAATTCTTACTTTACTTCTTGCTGTAGGTTTGCAGACATGTTCATTTTACTACTACAAAAAGACACCACTAATGGTCAGGAAAGTAACAGCTACCCTGAAGAATCCTAGAGAGCCTCAGGCTCTATTTTTTTATGTAAAAATAAAACCCAGTAACATCGAAACAAGTCATTGCACTGTTATCAACAAACAACTAAGCTCCTCAGAATGTCCTTATAGCTCTTGATATTGAAAAATTAAGATGTTACCTAAAACGCATTGCATTTCTTGGTTTGCAAAAAAACAAAGTAGTAAGTTTCTTTACGGTAGGTAAAAACCAAATTTTTAAAACTTAACATACATTATCATCCATAAACTTTGTTTCATTGTTTGTATAGTGGTATGTTGACTCCTCATCCTAATTTTAAGAGTTTAAAAATAGGTTAAGCTATTACCTCTGGATTGTCTAACAGAAGACAGCCAAGTTCATAGCAAGCATATGGCTGGACGTATAAGTTGTTTTGACGACACAGTTCATCTTTAGCAGCTCGCTGAAAGAACTATAAAAATTAAAGGAAAAAAAGGATTGCAGTAATAGATTAAAATTGACTGTTTGATACTTAAAAAAAAAAAAATCCAGAAGTACCATACAACTTTAATCACTAGAAATTAGCCCAAAGCTAAAATGAGAATACATTAAAAAATTTCCAGCGGTAGAGATTCTTCAAGGAAGGACCCAGAGGTTTTCACTGATACTACTGTATCGAGGCAAAACTATTTGTTTGGATTTTTACAAAGTAATGTATTGACTGTTTCAAGAGTTTTCCAACTTCATATTGAAAAAATACTAGATCTAAGAAGGAACTTTAACATCACAGATGAAGTACCCAAATTATTTAAGATATGCTTGAGAGAAGCAGGAAAAAAAAGAAAAAAGATATAAAGCCAGCATCAGCTCCCTTGTTGCTTATGTGAATTGCATTCTATTTTGGGGAGGAAAGAAGTTGTGCCTACAGATCAAAGCCTGGAGCAGTGGCAAGATTATTCTTTGGTATGTGCTAATAATCAAACCTCTCAGTGTCTAATAGGTCTGGAGGAGAAGCAGCAAACCCATGCTTTTGAAAGGTCAATCTCCATGTTATTTTTTTAAAAAAGTTGAATATTCTTTGTTGGACAACATAAATCCAGCAGAGTCAAGAACTTTTCAATTTTTCTTCCCAGCTTCCCCTTAACTCTTGCTCCTAACAAGCCACTTTAGCTACCATGTTCATTCAACACAGCCAATTACTTTTACAACACAGAATATAATGAAGACATGCTAAACAGAAGATTTGAAAAGAACCTGACATACTCTGTTGGAATTCACAAAACTGTACGATCAACAGCTTGCTTAACACTCTTACTCGATAATATTTACTGTTTAACAGAACAGCTTATAAAATAGGATTAGTGGTGTAAATTATCATTTAACAACTTACCTGAACAGCATCTTCAGAATTTCCTAAGCATTTGTGTATGGCACCAAGAAGCAAATTCCTCAAACCAACAGCCGATGAATCATCAACATCCTGACAAGCTTAATGAAAAGATTTCAGTACACAAACAGGATGGATTTAAATCCTTCCTTAGACAAAAACTGTAGTCTACAGTGACTTTTAGTTTGATGATTAAATCTAATCAGAAAAATGAGATGCTAGTAACATCAATATAAATCAAAGTAATCTGGTTTCTTTTAAATACAACCCATTTTGTATGAACCTCATCAAGCAATCTGTCACTCATGAGAACAGTGCCTAACAGGAATTAATGGGCTGAAGTCAAAGGCAGTTGGTGCGTTCTTCTCACAAGAAGAAGAGAATCCATTTCTCTACTGGTCTTTGAAATATTCACTAAAAGGTAAAGTTAAGAAACAATCACCTCCTTCTGGTGTTATGGGAAGCTAGGTTGTCCCAGATACTGAAAGAAAAGTACATAGTCCAAGTTGCAAGAAGCACAGGACAAGAGTTCAAACAAAGCTGATTTGTTCTGAACTAAAGCTAAGTAACAGACGCACAAAAATCCATACTGGACTTAAAAACCCAGACTGGGGTAATCTGGCATCACAATTCTCAATGCTGATGAGAGGATAAGGCTTATTTGCCAGACTTTAGCTGGTCCACAATCCAGGGACAGACTATGCCTCAGCTGAGTAGTGCTCTGTTTTCAGAAAGAACTGAATCATGATGCACGTAACCGTCTCTAGGTTAATCAGGCTCCATTTTGATCAAGCTTATTAGCGCCAGCTCTGTTAAATCAAGGCAGTAGAGCTCCTTTAACTTCGCATTCTGCCTCATCTCATAAACCCTGCCAGATCGTAACTAGCTCTGCATTCACAACACAGTTAATCCACAAACCAAATAAGCCACCTATGAATAACTAAGAGTTGGCTGTGTGAAGTACTCAGACCCTACGCAATACACAAGGCTGTCAAATCTCACTTGTATTGCAAGTCTCAAGTTACTTTGCATTTTACTTACAGAGATACATGTGGATACAAGTTAATTCCTTTATTTCTAAGTCAACTTCTAGACCTGAGGAAAAGCCTGGAAACTCGCCCCAGCAAATTACACTCCAATTGTTCAAGAGAAGAGGAAGCAAATAAAAAAAAACTCCCCTACCATCTCATCGTTCTTGAGATACACATAAGGCGCAGCAATAACATTCTCATTGTGCAGAAGATCTTCAACCACGGATCACTGATGCAGACACATCTGTCAGTGTCATATCGTACAAGAAGTGTATCTCTGAACTTTAATCTAAACTGCTATTCCACATTAAAATGTGCACCACTGACTAGAAGCTTATACAAGAAAGATCTACACAGCTTCTGAGTGTGTGGGAGAGAAGTGCACACTCTTTACAACCTCTAAAGCTGATTGCTCTGAAGGCAAATGACAGACAATCCTGAAATTTACTTTTACGTAAGTAAATCTAATTTTGAAGCCTTCACCATTATTTTTGGGACTAGAAAACTAGAGATCTGAATGTAACACACTGCCATCACACAGCTTGAATGGATAAACTATCTTAAATTAAAAACAGAACAAAACCCCAATACTAGTCCTGACTCTCAACTTAAAGACTGGTCTTTTTCTTGTTTAACATAAAAATCATGTCCAATCAAAAGTTCACAACTGCAGAAAAAAGGAAATATCTCAGTGGCAGACATTTTTTATTTTCTAAATGAGCAGGTAATAACTTGAAACTGTTTGCAGACTGCAAACAAGACTGATCGCTGGATGGAGGAAGAAGTACTGAAAACTTCACAATAAACACTGTTACTGTAAGCTTCACGTGACAGACATCCAAAGTTATCCGGAGACTAAGAAAGAGGCAATCACAAAATCCTCCTTTCACCACTAAGATGGTCCCAGCAGCCAAGATAAACAGAACCCTCACCATGTCATAGACGACCTCACAAGCTACGTTTTTCCTCTTAGAAGAAAACTGACACGCAGAAATGAATTGGTTATTTTTATTTTACTCTGTAGCTAGGTTTAATGAGTTAAATTTTGCTTAGTGACTTTGAACAATCACACTATTGTTTCACTTTAAACAATGGGCAAACACAATTAATTAAAAAAACAACTATATGCAGCAAGGCAGTTAAACTTCTCCCAAAAACCTATAAAAACGGTAAAAATGAAGCATTAAGCTGAATCTCAATGGGTCATTATTCTATTATTACCTGTTTTACTATCACACATGCACACAGGTTTAAATTTTCATGTTACAACAATCAGCTACTTCACACAACAGAAGAAATTTACACACCTCATTTAAAAAAGTAAACAAATAAATCAAGGAACCATATTATACCTTGGCTCATGTGCTGTAAGTTTGAGAGGGAACAGTTTGGAAGGGCTTTCCATAAGTACAACACTTCAATGGATGCCAGGACACAGAGCTCTTTGGTCGGCATTTGTTTTCTAAATCTATCTGCCTGCAAAGTGGGGAGAAAGAGGGAAGGGAGATCTGTCATCTGTCCTTTTACAGGGAACATAACACACATAGTAATTCTAACTGTTTCATGAAAGCATCCAACAATTTTATGAAAATAAAGTCAATGGTAACTTAGCTGAAAGACTTTAAGACTAAAAAGCAAATTCTTTCAATTAATTTATGGGCTTACATATTGATCAAAATTAAAGCTTCCTTGTATGCAGCCTAGGTTTGTTTTATTGTACTTCACAATCCCAAGTACACATTGACTGGCTGCTGAAACAGTAACATCTGCAAGATGACCAGTTGGGAGATATTTCCTAGACAACTCCTACTTTTCATAAAGAACTAAGGCTCTGACAAACAAGACAAGATAAAAAGGAGTAAGAATGGCAAAGCTAGAAGGAAAATTACTAAAGCAACTACAGTATCATGTATTTTTATCTTTAATAATTACTTTAGTTGTAAAGTGAATAGCTAATTCACATTTCTTTTGCTAGGTCCCTAAAATACATGACACTACTGTTTTTCCACCTGAATCCTTCCCACTAATTCTACAGAAGCAACATAGGAGAAAACAGATACATCCTTCAAAAATAAATACTGGTAAAGAATCCAACAGAATTACCAAGCGTAATTACAGTACTGAAACAAGTCAGCCTATGCTAAACCAAACCTTTTTCACTGAAAATTGTTCAATCTGATTGTTTTTTCTTTTGAAAAGCTTCTGAACTTCCTTGAACACATTCTGAGCACCACTAACATCACCAGTGGCTCCTTGACACACTGTTAAGAACACAGAAAGACAAACATGTTAACACTACTGGGATACGAAACAGGAAAAAATAAGATTAGATATCGTATGGTCACAGGAAAAAGACACACTTCCAGAAAGGATCTAGACCAGGGATTTGGCAAACATGCAAAACCCAGCTCTCCCAGGTACCCTCTGTGATCATTAACAAGTCAGCACTACTTTTTCGTACCCATTAAAGGAACTAATACAACCCAACCTCTAAGGATTTTTTTTATTAAATCTTTGCAATACACTGTTTTATGACCTGTCACTACACTGACAATCATAACTGTACCTACATTGGGGCCGGGGGAGTACTTACGCACATGCATGTGCGGGCATGCAGGCATACATTATATAAACAAGCAAAATTATGTAAGTCAAGTCCGGCATAAAGCTGCATAAACAGCAGGCAGTGTGGAGGGCACTATGTGCACTAGTAAGTTTCCCAAAACAAAACGGTGACAAAACTTTATCACATCACTGATTTATCACTTATCCAACACATTGAATATACTCACCTGCTGTTAAGTAAGCATAGTAGCACTGGGACCACCTGGATTCATTTTTAAGCCTTTCAAAGGATTCAAATGCATCTTTGAAATTCATCTCTATCATGCTGCACCAACCTAAAAGCAAGACTAATTTAACTTTGGAGAAAGCACAGTAATTCAAATTTGGTGTGAACATTACTGAAACACATAGTCTGTTATAAGAGCTGGAACTAGTTTAACAATTACACCAGTAACTGGAGAAGTTAAAAACAAAACAAATCAATGACATACATTTAAAGCCTAGTTTAAATTTACTGGGAAATGCTGAATTGTAAGATTCCATACAAAACAATGAACCCACCTCAGTGCAACAACAAATCTATACAGACACCAAAAGCGCTCTCTTTTTTTGTAATTTAAATACTAGATTTTGGAGGACGCTGAAACTTACAAAGCTACTACTTACTCCCTTCTTCCCCACTGTGACAAGATCTCTTAATGAGACACATTTAAAGCTTGAAGCAACATATCTTCTCCACTCTAAAGACTTGTACGCAAATTGAGAAACTATAGCATATATTGCTATTGATAGAAGGAAATGAACGTGAAATATAGGTCCTGCAAACTGTGAAGCTTCAACAGGCCAATTTGTTTTTGGCACAGAAACAGGTAATTCCACAGACAAATCAGATTAATTAATTTCTCATTTTAAATAACATTCTGTAGGTGAACAGTTTGCCCTTGATTCTATCACCTACACTCTGATTTTGCATCACCTTAATTTTAAAGTTTTCTGCAAATACATGAAAAACTGTTGAATTCTACTTGCCCAAACAAGAAGACAGGATTATCACCAAAATCCATCCAAGACAAAGGCCAGTATTTTAAAACCTTTTCTAAAATCCTAATAAAAATAAACCAGTTTATTGAAGTTGCTAGTCTAAACCTGAAAGTGAGCTATTCATAGTATAAACATATCCAACTCACCTATTTCATATAAGCAGACATGTTGAATCTCCCTTTGGTCTGCTGCAAGTTCCAAAGCGGTATGAAATGAGGTCAAGGCACTATTGATTTGACACTAACAAAAGCAAAAGAAGAAACAAAAAAAATTCAAGTGTCTGAAATTTGAAATTTGTTGGACAATTTGATTTTGAGAAAGAAAACATTTAGATTTCTGTTAACAGGTATTCAAAAATAACTAAGTGGTTAAAAAGAAAAATGAAGTGTCTTACAGATTGCAGGCTCTGGTTTGATTACATGAAAGAGGCACAACATCCCATTGAGAGTAAAATCTCAAAATTCATTTCAGACTCTATATTATTTAAATGAGCTAAAACCCACCATAGAGCTAACAGTTTGAAGGAGAAGAGCTAATATTCATGCAATATACTAGCTCCACATTGTAATTCCTTTGGCCAGCTTCCCTCCTCCCAGCTCGCTCAACCTGATCACTTTTGAATGGAAGCACGGGCAAATTATGACCTTTATCTACAATTATAAACAAGCATCTTAAAGAGGTTCCATAGCGAACACATTTTTCCATAGATTTTGTATTCATGATATGAAATGTAATACAAAAGCCAAATTATAAGAGAAAAGGGAAGTAAGAATCACTAATACAAAGCAACTCAGATTTTTATTTAAACAAAACTTTAGACAAGAATGCAAAGCGTTTGCTTGCGAGGTACTAAGAATCAGTTCCACCATGTGCAACAGTAAAAATTAAAACACACAGTAAGGAACTTGCACTCTAAAAGCCACTTAAAAAGAAAAAGGTAGAACACTATAGATTTAAAAAAAGGGGAGAGGAGGATAGTAGGAGTTTAATAATGTAATAGTGATCACCAATAACTTACAGCCAGTTCAGATCATCTCTCAACCTTAAAAATCAGGGGCTCTATTCCTCTTATTTGCTATTAAGTCTGAAATTCATTTGTTTTGTGCAGTAAGCTTTCGAGTAATCTCATTTCTATTCTAATTAGTCATTTCACCTTTAAAAGTCATGTATTTTTAGTATCTGCCAATAAAGTTTAGCTTTCCGCACAATAAAGTATCTTTAATATTTAACTTTATTTATTTTGAACTGTTTCACCTTTTTCCACATCCCTTAGTAACCACTTTAAGCAACAGTTAATAGAGAATTCATAGATGCAGCATGACATATAAGAAGATAAGAAGGCATATGAGATAAAAAAACATTTTGGTAAAATCATTAGTTACCAACAGCTTAACAAAAAGATGCTGACAGTTTTATAAAAAATAGAATGTTAGTTCTTTGACTACCTTAATTTCTAGTTTTCGCAGTCTAGGATGAGACTTCTCCGTAACAATCATCATAAAGGGGGCGATGCAAATCAACATTTGATTAGTTTTATACCCAGACACACTATACATCCCAGTATGGCCTATAGCCGCTTTAACAGCGTTCCTATATTTATTCTCACATACAATTACAATAATTTATACAACAGAAGAATCTTTAAGCCACTCTCTGCTGGTTAAGCACGTAAGTGAAAGAAATCCTTGAAAAAGGAAACCTGTCATCTACACATGCATAATTGAATTCAAAAATTCCTGCAAAAATCTGCAGAGTTGTATCTTAAGACCACACACACAGAGCTCTAAAGCTATTTTATTAGATTTTCTTCTTTGTCTCATCAGGGAAAACTGGTTTAGTTGCTAAGGAGCAATTTAACTGTAAATCATATATATTGCATCAAGAGAGCACAACTGCCAGCAAAGGGATCCACAGCTGTACCAATACAAACACTGTATACTTAGAAAATAAAACGGTGATTAGACTAAGATACCTGTTGGCATAACAGAAGAATATACTACACAGAAAGACAGGTGAGTTGTATTTGCCCTCAAAGTTACCAGGGAGCCTGAGCAATGTACACCTTGTTTACTTTTGCAGCAGCATATTCTCTCCACTACACATTACTTCACTGATGCTGGATCACCCCAACACGACTTCCTGGAAAATAAGTGTTATGAGCCCAGTCTTACAGAAAAAATAAAATAAAATAATGTCAGCTTAAAACTTTATCTTTGTATTAAGAAGTTTAGAAGTTCAGTAAATCTATGTTTAGAATGCTTCTGAGAAAAAAAAAAAAGAAGAAATCTAAATTTTTAGTCTTCAGTGAAGATACTTTGCCTTCTAAAAACCTAAAAATTTGAAAAATATACATCACTTATTTGTAGGGCATGTTATTCCACACAACAACTAATGGCAATTACATCATTGTCTGCAATGCCATACACCAGCCTGGGGCAGCACATGAAGTACTGACCACCTAGTAATATACAAGTCCAGTTAGTCAAATATTCAATCTTCTATAATCCATTTCTCTGTCTAGATCTTTCAAGTGTTTTGACATCTGCCTAAGTTTGCCTTAAGCATCAAGCTCAGTATGTATGTTCCAGAGACATTTCTTAATAATTAGTTTCAATCATCTCCAGGGATTGTGACAACATGCTGAAATATGAATTTCTACTCTTAGTGTTAATTCTTAAAACAAATTAATTACTATCCCTTTACAGTTTCAGAGAATAAAGAGAAAGAATTCTGAAGTCCCAAGAGTCTGCAAGCATATCATGGACAACACTTGAAACTGATGTTCTTTAGATTTAAAAAAAGATATATATATAACATACACACGCGCATACTTGTAACTCTTTCAAAAGGCATCACTCATGCCTCTCTTGGACATAATCAAAGACAAAAAAAGATTAATCCACAAAATGGGTAATATACAGAACTAAGTAACCCTAAAGAGCATTATTAAAGCTAATATGAGAACCATAATCTTTCTTGACTTCAGATTAAAACCAAGAACACCCCAACCCACCAACTAAGCATCTACAGATCTTACCAAGCCAAGGCGGCTCCCTGAGCCGACACACATTTTCCCTCAGAGTTGTTCTGAAATCTCAAGACACTTTCCCTCTCCCAGGACCTCTCTATTCTCGATCAGGACTATGAATTTGTAAAGCTTTTAAGAAGTCATGTTCATCACTAAGGGGAAACCAGCAAACAATATCTAAAAGGGGACAATTTACACTGGAGGACACTATATGACAATTTCAAAGCCTGTATTTTCTGTTCCTTAGCACCCTTCCTCCCCATTTTTCCCTAGACATGCCACAAAATCAAGATAGAGTAAAACTAGGATTCTGTATTTTATAGCCTAGAACAAGTAACTAGAGAGGCCAGCACAATTCCTGAAAATAAACCCTGACATTACACAAGCTCTGAAAATTTCTTTACTTAAGACATCAATGTGACTTTATTCCAAAAAATTCATTTAAGACTTTTCAATGCTTATTACTACTCTTGCCCTCAGTCTGCTTTTCCGTGCCACACCCTCCCACCCCAGATAAGAATGATACCACTGACACCATGATGTCTACAAAATGTAACTAAAAAGCACGAGTACTTGTCAGCATTACGTTTAAGCGTGCAACACCACTGCACGTTTTCACCAGCCTGAACATCAACCACACTGACACCTGAATGTACCACTGGTGTTCTGCCTGTCAGCTGGAGTATTTGGTACCTATTCCTTCAGACTCTTAACATGCACCTATACCAACTAAACTCTATCAGATCAAGCCTCAGAACCTGAGGTTTTTGTCCCAGCCCCAGAGATTTCTTGTTGCTTATATATACACATCTGGAGTCTGTTCCCAATCAAAGAGGAGCAATCTTGCCCAGTTCGCCATTTTGTCAAACACTTTATTTTTGCTTTATACCCTTTCCGCTCTCCACATGAAGCTATCAATCTATTTCACTATTTCTGAGTGGGGTGATTTGTAGTATTTAAAAAAGCAGATGGAGATTTTTAAAAAGTGTTGCTGATTGGGGGTGGGAGGGGGAGAGAAAGCAAAATTGCAAGCTAAAAAGCAGAAATATGTAAGATTTAAAACACCACCTTTTACTCTGCCCTCTCCCATGCTATCACCATGCCCATCTTTCACTACCAGCCACAATACCACACTTGAATAGTCTTAAGTCACAGTTTTAAAAGTAAATTGGTATTTATTAACATAATTATAATATTATACAAGACACATTTAGCAAATGGACGGCAATATTTTTATTTTCACGGTAATATGAAAGGCCCATGGGTACGGTCAGAAACTTTGATTGCAGACCAGTGTGTTTCAGCAGCTAATACTAATTACATTTTTAAGTACCCTTTAGGCACAAGTATAAAACATTATTCTCACTTGTTTTGAGTAGCTTAAGCTTACACGAAACATCATTATGAGCTTTAGTGAAAGTATTTCAAAGGTAGAAATAGTCAGACATTCACAAAGAAATACTTGTGAGGCTGGAATACACACCATAAAATCACAAGTCAAGCACAGAAATAGGCTGTTTTTATGGACATAACTAAGTGAATTATGTAAAAGTCAGGAAAAATGCTACTTTTAATATGCAGCCTCTTAACCTACTCTTTGAAAAAAAAGAGACATTGGATCAGCCTACCAGTGCAACCTTTAACTTTCTGGTGCACTTTCATTCCAGCTCTCCCAGATCACCCTCCTCTCCTTTCCCTCAACTCATTCGTTTCAATAGTCTCCAAACGCTTTCAGACTTCATTTCTCAAAAACATGAATCTGGGAAAAAAGTTGAACGATAATTTGGTCCATGTTTGTAGCACCTATAAGGCTACTTCACAGAAAACCGAAGTCTGCTAAGGCTTTTCTTAGCTAATATTCATATGTGCTTCTTGGAGCACAAAGCATTATACACTCACATGCTCTTCATTTGTCTTTCATAGCACTGTCACTGTGAAATCTTCCTTCCTCCTTGACTGCCTTCCTTGGCAATTTTCTCCTTTGTCAGATTTGTGTGTCACTGTCCAGTCTTGCTCTACTGCTTCTGCCCTCTGAACAGCTTCCCTCCCTCCAGGTGCCCATGGCTGAACTACACTTACTGTTTTTTTCCATAAAAAAGAAAAAATACACACATACACATATATAACTGTGCATGTGCGTATATATGTTAGCATACACACACACACAGACTTGCTAACAGAAGGTGAATATACCATCAGCTGAAAGTTACACAAAATGCGTTTGTAGGATCAAAAGCTATAAAAAAATCTGATGGGCTGAGTGCTAGTAGACTCTAATACAAAGCCTTCAATGACCATTACTGATTCCTATTTCCAGAACACACAAGCTCTTCTGTATAACATATAATCTGCCTTTCATCTGTGTACAATTAAATTTTATCACAGAACTGTTAAAAGATGACAGATGTTAAAGACTATAAAATATAAAAGCTTCAGCTCAAGGTGTATGTTAAGTGCTTACAGGTTAAAGCAGAGACTTACCAATTTCAGTAAGCCATCTCAAAATAATATTTCCATGCCTGGCGGAACGAATTTAAGCCTACCTGTGTATTAACAATTTCAAGGAAGGCCACATAGGCACTTCATAGCTTTTGCAGGAGCTCCACTCAGCTGCCTCGAAGATGAGGTGGAAATTACTACTCAACATATTAGTTTGTAATCCAAGGGCATATGTGCACCTCTGGTTCAGGACGTACAATAAGATCAATGCCTGGAGTTGGGACACATGTAACTACAAATGTATTATGCAGAAACCCAGTGCAGCTCCCCATGCTATTGCCACCAGTCACACATCTGCCTTCACTAGTATGTCAACAACATTCGAGCAAACTAAGCTTGCAAATTCCTAACAGAGTCTACAGAAGAGCTTGAGACATTTAAACCAAAACATTTAGACACAGCAAAGCCTCAATGATACAGTACCACTTAGAACAAAGAAATGACAGGGGAACAAAACAAAACAAAACCCAAACAAACAAAAAAAACCACCACAACAACTCCAACCAACCAGAAAAAAAAAAAATAAAAGAAGAGAATAGTGAAAAGGGATGTTTAATTCCTGTCAGCAACCAATAAGCTTTCTGCTGACTATGGGGATTGCTACATAGCATAATGCATAGCATTCTGCCTGCCTCAGCTAACTAACTTTGTTAACACGGCCATACTGTCTCTGGCACAAACTATTTCACTTGGAGCTAAATTTCAGTGGCTACATACAGCATCATGTAATGCACAAATACTCTAAGATAACAGGTAAAGAACTCTGCTTTGAAACATAACGGTACCCCAGAAAGGGACTGACTACACAAAACTGACACTCATCCCAAACCTATCCTCTGTATTTACACATAGAAACATATACTCAGTTTATTGACAATTATGTTTACATTTTTGCCCTAGCTTGTCCTGAAAGTCAGAAGAATAATAGTTGAATTTTATTCCTCAAGACACTAAACATGAAAAAAAAGTTCAAATACCAAGTCACACTCTCAACATATTTACATTTTTAACCTCATTTACATTCATTTTGTGGCTATTCCTAACAAATTTGATTTTTACCTCAAGAATGTTCAATTATACGTGTATTCCAAAGACCAGCAAAATCTTTCCCACTCAGAAAACAGCAATACTTCCCAAAGGCTGACAGCTTGCCTGTGACTGTAATTCCCCAAATACACTTTTGCTTTCAGAAAGAAAGCAAAAAAAAAGAAAAACAATATCCAAATGCCATGCAAGAATATGCCTGCAAAATCTGACAGGCCACAGAAGTGTGTCCCCGCTGTTCTGTTACTGTTGCTACCTCCCTCAAAATATTAAGTTGTATTTGAGAGAGTTAACTGCAAACCCTAGCAAAGAATGACCATCAATATTAAGATCTGGATTAGCTCTTGTAATTATGATGTTGAGATGAAGGGTTTGAACATTCTAGTTTTGTGCTTTTGTGTTGGGTTTTCTTGTTAATGTAATCACTCTAGAAATATTCTGGTCTGATAAGAGCAGCAGCTAGAAGTTGAGTAGTTTGAAGTACTCATCACCATCTTGTATTATCACAGATTCTTAAAGAGTAACTCAGCCAAAAACCATGAGGCTGCTGCAGTGTTTGAACAACACTCTGCAACAGCGTTCGCAAACACATTTTCAGTGAATACAATTCTGCCTGGGTCAGAGCTCACCCGTAGCAACAGAAAACATCCTGGTTTGACCTCTTAAAAGCAAAAGCAGTTATGTGAGGGAAATTATTGCAGAGAATTAGCTGTTTATGAACAATGCATAAAATGAAAAGGGGAAGATAAATGCTATGTACTCAGCAGATAATACTCAGATTTTAGCTTGACAAGCAAAACTGAAATAGCTATTTATACCACAAGAAACTCACGAGTGACCAAACGCACTTCCTTCTAGCACAGAGCTACAAATATATCAAGGAGCTGAAAAAGAATTTCAAAGTGCCATTAATTCCGATAGAAGAAGTGTAAGAGCAGGTTTGGCATGTGAACTTGAAGCTAGGAAGGAGTTAATCCTTTCTTCTTACTTATCTTTCCATTATCTATATCTTTAGTCACAATTTGCTGAAGCTTGCACAGTTCATTCACATCAGAAAAGCATAAAATAAGAAAGGGTGGGGGGAAGAAATCAGTCAAAAGGAAGAAAACATGCAGTACCTCTAATCGCTGTATCCTTCCCTTGAAGAACATGAACAGAGAGGAACTGGGATAAGCAGATTCTTTTTTTGCAAGAATTTCTTTTGCCTCTTTCAACCCTGCCTTGTTATCGCTGCCATCAAGGGCAAAAAAGGGACGAACAACTGTGTGGTACCACAACAGAGCTAATCTAAAAGAAATACAAGAGTAAAAAGGATTACAGCTCATAAACAGAAATTTAAGGATAACGTTTTACACAGGCAGATTTTTTAAACAATTCTGAAAGACAAAGAAAGATATGAATCTTTTCTTACACAACCTGGCTTTAAAACAAACACAATACTATTGCCATACATCAATGTACTCCCAAACTGCACCTGAACATACAATTCAGTGCACATTATCTAAAGGTAAAGTGTAACAATCAAGCCCATAGCATCAAAGCAGTTGAGCCTTTAGAACTCCGTAGATTTTAAAAAAGAAAAACTCACAGGAAAACTCTGAAAACTTACTGTTCATTAGAGAGGAAAAAAACAAAACAACAAACAAAACCAACAAAACTTAACACACATCAGCAGACATACTTGAAATCAATGTCAAAAAGAAATACATCTGGTGTTCAGAAGGGCAGACATCTACATGACCTACATCACTCTTGGAAACAAGGGCAGAGCACAAAGATTTCCAAGACCATCTGAAGGAAGAAACACCCCAAAAATCCCACATTTTTCTTCCCCAGAAAGTATAAAGAACAAGTCAACAGGAACATTTAATCTTAAGCTTTCTTAAACAATCAGAAATCTAATTGTTCTCCTCAAGCAGAAGAGACTTTAGCTCTGCTGTCAATGTTTCAAAAGTGACAACTGATGGTACCTGCAGTAGTTCCAGTAATAAAAGCATTAATTTGGAGATAATGGAATAATAAACCCATTTATGAGGGCAGTTTAAATTAGGTCTGGCTAACCCTTCACCTGATAAAAAGACCTGAATGCAGTATGAAGGCTTGGGGAAAAGAGTACACAAAAAATACTCCTCTAAAAAGACAATGGAACATCCCATTTTACTCAGATGCTAAAATTAAAAATAAACTGGAAGAGATCTTTGGCTAATAGTAAGGATAAATAGCTAAGTGAGATCAATGACTCATACAAAACAGTATGCTCTCCACAGAAGAGAACACAACTCAGGTAATTTTACTCAGCCTCCAAGGGGTGCTTTTATTTACTCTGCTGGCATACAAATTACTAGACATTAGAATAGCAGGTACTGAAGAATACAGCAAAATACTGACACAAACCCCAAATACATGTAAATAACTAACAGCAGAGAGATCTCATACACTAGTAAGTGATGAATTTACTAAACCATGGCATGTTAAACAACAAACTACAAGTTTATTTTACCTGCTGTTGTTTCCTTCAAAGCAACATGACTTTTTGGTTTTGACTTTTTTTCCAGTTACTTACTTTTAGTACTAAGTTATCTACCAAAGCATTTCAATATAGCTACTCACGTAGCTAAAGGGGCCTTCATGTCCTTACTTTCACTTGCATACATCAGTGAAGAAAGCCCCTGTAGGCGGTCTCCAGGAAAACCCAGCAGGTTGATGATTTTGAGCAGGTTTGGGGGCACCATGGATATGCAAAGATGAAAAAGTCCATATCCAAAGCTAACAGCACCTTTCAGTCTGTTTAGCGAATCCTCCGTTACACCTTCTGCAGCAATATGATTATCATTTGCAGCATCAGAAGTCAAGGATTCCTGAGTTGTTTTCTTCTGATATATTTCCTGAAGCGCATTAATATCCGCATAGCACTTATTGTAAATTTTCCAGGCTTTTCGGAGTATCCACCCACCTTTTATGTACGCTAAAAATCAAGGAAAAAAATATTTCAAGGACATATTTCAGAAGTGGAATACAGTAAATGCTATTTCACAAATCCTAGGATACTCTATTTGCATTAATGCATTGTACAAAAGATTTTGTAATCGCTACTGTCATCTTGAAGAGGTCCTTCATACTGGGCGCTACAAGCTGAAGTGCTTCTCAACCAGAGACTTTAAAACAGCATGCAATACAAAGGGACTCCCCTTCAGCTATGTAGCAATACAACTGCAGAAAGAAATAGAGAAATCAGAGAATTTAATGCTGGATTCTGCTCCACTATAGAATGCAGATGAAATGGCTGCCTGGCAAACATACAGAAGCAAAACTCAAAGAGATTACACCTCTTAAGCCCAAATGACATTAAAAGACAGCTGACGGGAAAATACTAAGAAAATCCCTTCCTTTGGCTTAGATAATAAGATTTTCAACACCATCATTTCCCTGCCCCTCATACAAACACACCGCCTTACAATTAAGAAAAAAAATCATAGAAAAAATAAAAGAAAGCATAAATTTTATGGTTTTAAAACATTTCTCAGCTGCCTAACTTCCTCAATTTCAAATGCAAGCTGGGTACCTAAATTTCCTTAAAAATCCGGTCTTGAGCATTCTCAGTTGAGAATGAGAAAATTCTCAGTCTCATTACCCTCTTTACAGGAGGCTGAAGAAAGGCATGACAGCAAAAGATGAAGATGTCCAATTTGCCTATTTACACAGCATTCATCTTGCTTATAGCACATCCTTGGATAATGATAAGTGGTAAACAGAAAATAAACACAGAATATACTTGTACACGTTAACTGTAAAAGCAGACACAAGCATTTTGTCTGTGATAGAGCCCTGAGAATGAGGAACTGCAGAGACAAAGGAGTTAACTAAAAGTGAGACAAAATAAAAGCGTGGTTATAGCAGCAGTGTTCTAAACAGCTATCACCAAATTTGCAGAGATCAGTGTTATAACTGATGCCAGAATTAGACCATAACAGGTGGGGTGTGTCAAAGAAAAGGAAAATGCTATTAATACCAAACCACTCTTCATAAGCCTTTGACATCTTTGACAAAATCCTTCCAATTACAAAAAAACATTTCTAGATAAAGTACCATCACAGACTAGACTACCTCTTTTTGGATTCTTGTTGTATGAAGAGAGGATGAAGCTAGTTTGATAAGTCTTATTGCACTGAGAAAGACTGCAAAATTTGTATTCTCAGTTGTGACAGAAGGGTTCTGTCAACATAAAGTATTAAAAAAATTAATCCTCTATCTTGAGATCCATATTAAAGTGTTATAATAAAAAATGTAAACCCCTGCCATGATTCAGTTGCATTACAAGACTAACATTACTTCAATTTTAAGCAACTAGGTCACTTTTTGGCTGCACAGAATATTTTAAAAGTTACGTGGTTCACCATAAGATGAATGCTCATACAATCAACTGCTGCATAGCAATGCAGCAGATAAATGATAAGGAAAACCCCACATTTTTACTTGTCCTACAGACAGTGTTTCTGCTGATAGCCAACTACTGTGTTTTGACGCATGCATCAAATGGAAACAATATGATGTGGAAAAAAAGTATAGTTTTAGGCTTTACTTCCATTAGTGTGCTGTCATGAACAGTTCACTAACGCAGCATAACTCTAATAGATAAAACAATCTAACAAATTAAAATCATGAATATCTGACTTCTTAAAAATTAAATCAAGCCCAATCACTCAGCTGACTTCCCAGTATGAACTTCTGAAAGGAGTTAGACCCATGACAGCAGTGGTAAATATCAAGAAAAGGTACTTCAATATTGCTGTGGGAAGCGAATATAAGTTGTTGTGTTACTAACTTTATGACGAAACTATTTCTAATACATCCAAGAGGGTGGAAAGGAAAATCTAAAATGTGTTAGGCATATGAGAAAGCAGCTTGCATGTCATCATATGGTTCTTGTCAAACTGTTCCAGGAAGAAAAACACAATAAATTCTTCACTCATCCACTGATGAGAAATATTTATCTGCCTCTGAAGAATGCTTTTTTTTTTTTAAGTTACAGTCATTTCAATAATCTGGTTGGTATTTCCATACACAAAGATGATAAAAGATGCTTATACATAATCAGAAAGAGAATATACTCAAAAAAAATGAAATAATGGATGCAACAGTTCAGTAACAGCAGTAACTAGCAGTCACTGAGGTGGCATTTAACTGCTCGGAATTTTAACTAGATTTCAGGTATATTTTTTACTCAGTAGAGTAACACAAATATATTATTGCATGTTCTGCAGTACTCTGCTACCCACTTCAGTTCTCTGAGCAGCAGTCAAGAGAAATGGAACAGACACCACCCCCAGTTACAGCATCCAACCCAGTTATGCAGCTGCATACATACTGAAATAAGAAAAATAAGCTTCAAGAGGGGGGGGGGGAACAAACCAAAAACATAAAGGAAAACCCAGAACTGCATCATAAATGATAAGAAAGTCTTTCTGCAGCACTACACACACAGCAGACAGAATACCCCCTGAATGTCTGCTAGCTGGAACCAAACACATTCTTGATGCCATGGCTTGGAAGAAATCAAGTCTGCACATCACAGAAAGCATTACGTCCTTGACTGAAGATCTTAGTGTTATTTTAAATAACCTGAATATTATTTCCCCGATTCCTTTCAGCTGATCAGCATGGTCATCACCGACCATCTGGTCTGACTGCCATCTCCGGATCTTCATTAATTTGGTAAGAACCTGGGAATGCGCTCACTTTGTATATGACAAGATTACACAAGAGATCCAGGAACACAAAAGAACATTAGAAACAGCTTTGCAGCTGAGACAAGGAGGTTTGTATTCAACACAACAGGATTAACCTTTTTGGCATGCAAGGACGCACTTTGGTGACCAGAGAATAAGAACCAATTCAGCAGTTCTATCTTCAACACACTTCATTTAAAATCACTTTTGCTGGCAGTTTGTCATCACCCTAAGCTGTCATGAACATAATGCATATGGGACATCAGGATTTTCCCGGTGGCCTGGACTTCAGCTGTTGATAGCCCCTTTTATCTTGCAGGCCACATGAAGCATGCAGACGCTACCCATCTTCATGCCCACTCCACAAATGCCTCTATAGGAACATGGAAAGGATTCCAACCTCTCTAGGAAGAATCAGTTGAATATGATCACTGGTATGAAACAAGCAGAAAGCTGTAATCTGTAGCAATCTAACTCATTTTATTATACTACTACCTACACAAAGGTAGAACAATACCTCTGCAAGTGCACCAGTCTCAGAGCACAGTCCCATTTGAAGCATTCCTTCTTACAAAACAATCATCTTTACTGATAGTCATCTTGCCACTTTATGATCAAGCGTTATTGAAAACATATCATGCAAAAAATGTAGCTAAACATTAAAGCCACAGCACACCTGATAACTCTTGTTTTACAAACGAGAGTACAGCCAAGTAGACTTGACAATCTGCTACAATTATTTGTCTTTGTAGACGATCTATCATGGATAGAGCAGATTTTCGTCCATCAACCTGTTTGGAATATACAAACACAGAGCACAGAAAAACGTTAAGAGATAATACAGAATACTAGTTTAAACCTGACAAATTAAAAAATCCCAAATTAACTGCAAGTGATAGTATTGCTGCTAAATTAATACAGCATTTTGAAGTGCAAAACTATGCTAAAAGTTCTTCGATAGCTCATCAAGCAAGCACCTACTTAATAAACAGAGAAACCTTACATATTTGCTATCAGCTATTTATCTTAAGATTCTATGATTATTCAGAACAGATTTAAATAGGAAGAGCACAGAAAGGGGCATACAACAAGCAGCAGGGAAAATACAGTGCCTCTTAACAGAGACTTAAGTATGTCAGGTTCAATACTTTCTATCAAGTAAACGAAATATTGAAGAGAAATGGCTTCACTTTCTGCTGTAGATCTGCTATGTCACACGAGGCAGACCACTCACTCGCATTTCTGTACTAGTACTTTAACTAGTTCTCAATCTGCATGCTTTATTCTTCCTTCATTATTTAGAATGAAAAATCTAAAAAAGGAAGGAAAATTCCCTAGGAATATGTCTGACACACAACTTTCGAACATTACTAGAGCGTGTATGAATTAACGTTAGCCTGAACTAGACAGGCCACAAGCTTCCTGAAATAATTTTACTAGGTCATTAATTTGAGGTTAAGAAAATAATTACTAACATCAACACAACCTGCTGCTTTAGAAGAGGAACTACCTGACTCTTGAGTATTTTAGGAAATCCAAGCAAAATATTTGACTTTATTATTATTAATCTCAACTACTCTTCACATATCAAAAATCATCTATTCAAAATACAAAGAAGACAGAAAGGAAGTTTCCACAAATATTTATCTGATGCACAATTCCATATTTTACAAATAATGTTCTTACATTCTTTTTAATTTTATTCTTGATTGTTTCTATAACTCCAGCTTCGTCACTTTCACAAAGTTTCTCTGTAGCCTTTAAGTCATCACATGCCAGCTGCATTTTCTCTTCTTCAAATGTCATCATAGCATTCTACCAAAAGCCAAAGAGATTTGAATGATAAAAAACAACTATTTTTATTTCTACAAAAGCTATAGGATAGTAAAAGTTTTCATTAAAACTTGAAAATAAAGCTTATTTTTTTAAAAAAGTGTATTAATACACACAGTACACATACTTCTACACTGAAACACCAAACTAGATATTTGAGTGTGTTTTTCAAGACAAATCAGAACATACTAAGTCCTAACCCCTTGTCGTAACAAAGTTTCATATGCAGTCAAATCTAATGCCATCACTTTAAGTGGAAGAAAAATTCATGTAAGTTATTTTCAATTATTGTTATGTAAGGCACGATTTGCAGCCATGCAGATACTGCTTTTATATAATTCATCCACATAAATAACAGGCCTCCGAAGTCAATAACAAGTAACAGCTATTGCATTTTTCAAAATAATAACCACAATTCCTACATACATAGGAAGAAAAAAAAAAACACGCATCCGACTCCCAACTACTGCTGAACCAATTTAGAAAGAATTTCAGCACAAGTAACTTCTTTTCTTGATGCCTTATTAAACAAAAGCTCTGAATGACACAGGCACATAAAGTGCTGCTGCTATGTTTAGAACAGTAGCTAAGCAAGTTTTCAAGATCCACTGATGCTGCACTGGGATGTTACACTGGTTCAGCACATCAATTCAGATAAGCAAGCCGGAGAGATTCTCCCTCTTTCCATTCTCCTCTCCATTGACTTAAAAGCAAGCATATGCCCCAGGAGGTTTCCTAACCAATATATTTTTCCATATTGCATGGTCTACAGACACTAGAGAGAATTCAAATTAATTTCATTTACAACCTATGTATTTCTGGCATATTATAATAAATTCTGTCTTTAAAAAGAGTATTACTATAGGTAATTTCTGGTGCAATCTAAGATTAAGCAGCAAAGTCAGAATAAGGACAGTCTAAAAACCAAGATCCAAACATTTTCTAATACACCTACTCAGTTTTTATATACGGTGTTCTCATTTTTTAATACATCAAAAAAAAAAAGAAGAAAAGCATTTCACAGATCTAACTGGCTCATTACGACTCTTCAGTCAGTCAATATTCTCAGTTTCATATATTCAAAAAGGAAGCAATGTGAATGGATTGAATTAACAACTTTTACCCAGCAGCATGGATGGAGAAATTTTCAATAGTAAAAGCTATCAGGAAAATGGCACTTATGAGTATTATTTTAATAATACCTCTACTGCTCATTTAAGAGATGGTTTTATTATGGCTCTTTTAATGGAACACAAAAATATTTCACACATTTGAGCTGCTGAATCAGAGAACCTTTAGTTTCTATTTAAACTACATGAGTAAACAAGTTTTATATAACATAATGACTTATTTTCTAGCTACATTTAATCTAAAACTTCGACAAAATTACATTTCAAAAAAGAAACAAACTAGAGTATCCACCCTTATGAACACACACGTGCATATACAAACATTAACCACAAAAGTGATGTATACTCTGCTCCCATCTACTTACCAAAAAACTGACAAAACTGGCTCCAAAACTCATTAATGGGCTATGGTTTCTGTAAAGAAAACAAAATGTAGTTACTATATTTGCACATATTTCCTATTGTAAAGATCAATATTGCATTTCTTGATTTTAGTTTATACATATGTAAATAAATCTTGGGGGTTTTTTTGTATTAAGTTACAAACAAATGTTGCATCATTCTGCAAGATATAATGGAAACGGAAAGCCAAAAGCTTAATCATTTTTAAGACGACTCAAATACCTTTAAAAAAATTTTTTCAAGCATTAAGCTGTAGATATTTTTAAGAGAAATCACTGTCATCAAAATACATTCAGTGTAGGTCAAAAAAAATGAAGAGCTACAGAAAATCAAAAATCTTCTGATTCTAGTCTTCTCTATGATCCATCACTACAATTTTGACCTAGCAGACAAATGTTAACTGGTTCTATTAAGAGATTCTCACTTCTCCCTGTTCCTATGAACTTAAATTAATCTACCCAGATTGGGAAAAAAAAAAAAAAATGCATACACCACATAACTAAGTTCTTGGAAATACCAAGTTCTTACAAGGCTTATGGTTTTATAGCTGCTTTGTTTCAAGCCCAGAAAACATATCTTACTACACTATGTGGAATAGTTTTAAGATGTTTCACCTATTTCATTTGCAGGGATATTCCAAAAGGGTGAAATCAACTGCTAGATCAAAAAATGTAGGCAGACAAAATTTTGGTAATATATGCGACAAGTTTCAAGCTTCAGGACTACTGTTGTCACACAGACCATGAGGCTCCAGTAATGTCACATACAAGGCATTTAAAAAAATAATTTCAGGATCCCAGCAGTACCACTGATCCATACTGTTCAGTAGTGGGCTGCCAGGTTATATATCCATGTATAAATATCACTACTGGAGTAAGGATAAAATACATAAGCACTCCAGAAGAAAAAAAATCATATACAACACCAATCTCCACGATTTAAGAGGTAACATTTATGCTACAGGTACATATATTGCTATAGTACCTTACTTATGCTGTTTCCAACTTAATTCAGCAAGCATCAGATTAGAGTTTTAAAAAAGGACAAGCACTTGAAAAGCACAGAGAAAATAGTATATTGCTCGTTACAACACTGATTTCCAATAGTAAAGCCACATAATAATAGAAGAGATTTTTTTTAAAGGTAGTTATCAATATCCCCCCTTCTCACTTTTTGATTTAGCATAAATATCTAAAAGGACATGAATAAGAAGAAAAAGAAAGAAAAACAGGGAAGATAAAGCAAGTTAGAACTGAAAAATCTTCCCTTTTTATATATATTGCTCCATTCTGGATATACATATAAATGTAAGATAAACATAACTTGCCACATTTTTTCAGTGTTTTTTCAAAAGAAAAATAGGTTAGGTATTTTCCCCTTCGTTGGCAGGCCAACATGAACAGCTGTCAGTAAATGCCTCTGCTATTCAGTACCTGGACTGTTCTCTACCAACAGC
Source organism: Nyctibius grandis (assembly GCF_013368605.1). Lineage (NCBI taxonomy): Eukaryota > Metazoa > Chordata > Aves > Nyctibiiformes > Nyctibiidae > Nyctibius > Nyctibius grandis. The sequence goes on along the minus strand of NC_090660.1, from coordinate 60,245,833 downwards.
TGTGTTACACAGAGCAGCAGAAATCAGCTACACAAGTGGTACTTGCTGCTGCTGGCACTATCAGCACGAACTCTTGCTGCAGAGGGCACATGGCTCTCTCATAATCCCCTTTTCAACCGACGGCGCTTGTGGGACCTGTTCAGCAGCCAGCCTTGTCACCATACTCCACAGAACATAACCTCCACCATACGTTTCAAGGTCACACCTACTGCATTATCAACACCCCATGGATCTAAAACTGCAGAACAGATCAGCACAAGAAATTTTTACGTTTATGTGCTTACATACGAAGTTGCACTTACATCATACTTTCAAGAAAGCTCAAAAATAAATCAAATGTTTCATTTTGGAGCTTCCTTATAGCTACATACACAGAGAGAAAGAAGTTCTGTGGGGCAAAGCAGGTAGGCATCTCTAGATAATCAATCTTTCATACTGAAGTCCATTCAGAACAGAAAATTGTCAGAGAAAGATTGTTTATCAGAGTCAGTTAAAAAAAGTCAACCACTACAGTCCTTGAATATAACAAAAAAAAAAAATGCATGACATAAGAAATAGTTAATTAGGTTCGCACTTTTCAGTAAGATTCTTAGAACACACTTCTTGAATATTAGGTTTCCATCCACACTGTGAATTTACACTGCAAATTTTACTTCACTACCAGGAATGGATCCAAAGAAGTTGTTTTAATGCAATAACTAAAACTTGAGCATATGCACACCTTTAAAAACATTTACTTGTAAAACTGGTAAGTATTACACTCTTACCAAAACTCTGCACAACAGAATCAAGATTTTGAGGTGCTTTTTTTCCCCTCTGAAATGTGCATAAGCAAATCAAATAAGCATAGCAACGTATGCACTTGGCTCTCAGAAGAAAGAAGCACCCGAGCATTCCTTAGGGCTTGGCAAGAAAGATATCAGTTTTACCAGCAAAATGTAAATACAAATTAAATATTGTGGAACTACAGAATAAATACTAGAAGTATTGCATATGAAAACATTTTAAGTTCTAGACTACTTTTCATTTTCTATGAATTTATAAATTAGATCCTCCTTTTGTAGAAATAGTCACTGAAGTTAAAAAAAAAAATGAAATACATCATATTTAGTCTATGGGAACAGTATTTTCAAATAGAGTAACTTGAATAATGGCCATGTTTGGGAGTGAAACCACTAAAACTGAATAAACAGGAACATAGTTGAGAATAAAACAGCATATATACAGTTTCAGCAGCTCGATGTATACGCTAATTTGGACATACTATTCAAACATTTTTTTAAAATTCAGTTTTCTTTTCTCTTTAGGACTTTAAGAACCTGTTCTTAAGAATGTACATATATACATGTGAAGGTATCAACATTTAAATATACATTTTTAAAGCCTTTACATTTCTTTTTTGGTAAATTTTAATACTATGTTAAAAAATGAGGCAGCTAGTAACAGTTGAGAGCCAACTGCTCTTCCAAGATTACAAAAGATATCAAAGCACTTACTGCAAGCAATGAAAATTTGTCTAAGTATTTTAACATACATTTGTCCAAATAAAACTGAGACTTTTTTCCCCAAATAAATATTCATTTTTCAAAACTGCCTCCCCACTTGCACTTTGACACTCACAGCTCACTGTTTACAATTCTTCCACCATGATTAAAGACAAGACAACAAAAAACTTAGGAGGCACATCACTCTACTCTGAAATTATCACTAGCTGTAATACATGAGGTAAAAAGTTGCAGATTAGTCCTTTTTCATTTTCAGTCACCCAATCTATAAAAAGTATTGTCATTACAGCACATATGGGCTGTAGCACATACGAATCCTGAAGCAAGAAAACATGATGTGTAATACACTATGTCTGGGAGATGCTTCTGCTGAGACCATGATGTTTGGCAATCAAAATATGAAAATTTCACTGCAGGAGCTCCTTTGTGTCATCACTAAATAAAATAAGGAGCGCTTCGGCCACACTCCTACATAGCCACTGGGTAGAGACTATAGTTGCAGCTTTACGGAAGATCATTTGTTAATGTAATTTCAGCATTTAAAATCAATTTTAAACAACCACGTTTAGTGCTCAATCTTTGTGAATATTATGTTGACTGATAAATTCTTCAACAGTTCAGGGTTATCTTTTCCTTGAGAGCTAGGAAAAAGGTTTGCAATGGCATAGTACTGTCCCAGTAAACGCTAAGGCATGACTAAGGATGACAGTGAGTTTCTAAGAAAAGCACAATTCCATGAAAATAACCCTTGGCTCAAACTCCTTATAAGTAACCTTCAGCATCAGACATGATTTTACATTTTTTGACAGGTTCCAAAAAGTTGTTAAGACACAAACAAATGAGGCAGCACTTGAGAAAATACTAATAGCAAACCAATGGCCTTACTGATTTTGACCGGAGTTAACAGAACTGAATACAAATGAACACTGGGACACTGCACTGCCCAAGTTGCCCTCGCTACTTTGAAGCAATAACCTCCATTAAGTAAAGAAAAATCTCAAGACTTTTACTTAGCTCAAAGATGAAGAAAAATTCAGTCTCCAGATATGTTTTATAAAATATTGTTTGCACCCCACCTATCAAAAAACTAGGACTCAGAAGGTATCTTTATTATAAGAAAGTGTGCTGTTAACACCATTTCTACAAGATACCCCAGTAAAAGGTTGTACATATCAAGTTTAGTTATACGTTCCATCTTTATTAAGTCATAAGCTTAAGAGCACTGAAGTAGACCTTTCTTCCAGGTATATAAACTGGTGTTATACAAGACACTGCTTCTCCCAATAAACCCTGACTAATTCACCTCATTTCATGGCATATCTTTAAGATATTAATTCACTTTCAGAAGAAAGGTGTTTGCCATGCCCCATTTTCACACACGATGATAACACTCAGGAGTTTTAAGGCTTAGTTTAATAAGGCTGAGATAATACAGCTCAATTTTACCATAAAAAAATAAATCAGAACTGAAGGACATCAAAAAAATCAATTACTTATCAATATTTTCTTTTTTCTATATCCATTTGCACAGTAGTATTTCACTTCCAAATACATCAGCTTCTAAAGCTACTACAGCCTAGCTCAGGTTTAAATTTAAGTAATGTAATTAACCCGCCAACATTTCCTCCCCCCTTTTCTAGGCACTGTTACTTTAACCACAGACCACTCAGAATTCCAATCATCATATTGATAGTGATGCTCAAGTTAAAACAAAACAAATTGTTTTGCTCCAAAGTGGGAGAGTAAAGCATAATGAAAAATAAAGAATTCATATAAGTTCACAGATGAATATAGAATCAGCCACTGAATATTTTAAAACAAGCAGAAATAGGTGTAACCTATATATAAAGACAAGGAATTTACTGCAAAAACATACAAATCCTTTGGTCATTATTCCGCCACAGATTGTTCTAGAACATATTTTAAAAATTACTTGTGAGAATACAAACATAAGATAGATCTTTACACAAGTACACAACTCATCCAATATTGGTATATGAAACAGCTAAGGCAATGCAGGTGTCATGAAAGCACTACAGTATTAAGACACACATTGAGAACTGCAAATGTCAGATCTAGGTTTAGTTTATGTTTCATTATCAGCCCAATTTTGTGTTAGTTGTTAAATGGGCGCTTAGCATACACTTCTATTTTCACTAGAAATACACAACCAAAAGAGAAAATCAGGAATACAAAAAGAATAATTCTGTGGCCCTGTCCCATCCATTTTTTACCTGATTTGTTTTGTCCTTGAACAAATTAACGGGGGATCGTTTTGCTCTAACTTCAGGCTGTTAAGTTCAGATGCACAAGAATATCAAAACACTGGGAATTATGAGAAACATTTTAAATTGCACCTTCACTCTGAAAAGTAGTTACAAAGCTGAGAGACAAGCTACTTATAACTTATTTGTTATGTCAACTGATTTGTACTAACTGTCCAATTGCACACTCTTAATCCCTAAGAACTATGGACTTTCACAAAATCTTTTTCTACTGTAGGTTCAATTAACCTGACTGAAATTACTTTCCAGGACAAACGACAGCAGCTTAACTGACATCATATAACTTCTTAGTATCTCTGAGCTCCTGAAGTATATTAAGCAAAAATATATCCATCCCACCACAACAGCCTGAAATAATTCATTAGAAATAGGTCAAAGAATGGGTGCACTAGGAAGAGTGAAAAGTCTTTACAATATCTGTACCCTTCACAAAGTTAATTTCTTCAGTTTTAAAATAAGATCTGCTTACTCTCACAGCTCTTCTGCAATCTCCACCAAATCTGACTTCTGAGTTATAAACTCACATTTTTGTTTAGCTTTATGTCATCTTCACGTGGATTTCTAGCCATCAGATTTTGCTCCGTATGCCAAATGGATCTCTCAACCTCTCTCTGCCCTTTTTACCACTTCTTTTGGCGACGCTTGTCTCTGTCATGAAGGCCAGAAAACTAAACGTCACATTCAACATCATCATCTCTATGTACACAGGTCTTGAAGATGTAAACTGTAGAATACTTAAACTTTTTCGAACCTATCCACATAACTGGAAAACCCATGCTGGTTTTTTTTTACGTGCATCGCTATTACCATAACGTGCTCTGCCTAGCCTTGAGCAATGACATCCTACCTAAGGCACACATTTATTACACATTTAGAATACTGCCGTTAGAAATCACTTCCCTTGTAAATAACTCTCCTTTCTATACATCCATCTAGCAGCTGCTCGTCTGCCTAACAGTGCAATAAACAAAAGCACACCAGGTTGCTACCAGGACACTAATGACTTATTCTCACACTGCCAATCAAGATGCCATCATCCTTCCCCCAACTGACTTACGTCAGTTCCCACCCTGCTGTCCTTATCTTTAAAGAAGCTACCAAAACATCCACTAAATAACAATTTTTGTTCTTAAGGTTCCTTTGCTGAACTCCATAAGCAAGAATTTCAACAGCAGTTAGACTGCCCACACATGGGCCATAATCTACCTGCTGATCAGTCCTGGCTTAATGTCACCTTGTCTCAACTTGTATTTGGGTCAAAAGTATTTTGAGCCACAGACACTGTTTTAAATTGGTAATGTTAGGTTCAAACACCTACCCACAATGGAATTTGTGGTCCATTACTGAAGTTTATATGTCTGTTAATCTATATACTGTAACATGTCATAACTTTAAAAATTTCAGGTTTTTCAAGTAAGCGTACTAAGCTTTTTTCTCACTTTCCCATTTGCTCCAACTTTCCATTCTTCTCCATGTTCTGCTTCACTCTAGCAGGCTGTACAGCATGTTTTCCTACACTGACCCCATTCTTCAAATCTTTACACATTTTGTCTTAGGATCACGTTTCCTCTACATCATCTTCATTTCCTCCTTTTGGAGATGACCTTACATTTTACTTATCCATCTTGTACCATTTCTCTTTTCATTCAGATACAAGCTGAAAACTCTATCAAGTCTTCTCAGAAGCAAGAGTCATTCACACAAAGAAATCAAATGTTTCCCTGGTAGGAGACAGAAGACTGCTGGATTTCTTGTAAGATAATATCCCTGCTCTTATGCTTTATGTTGTGAGTCAACATTCAGCTAAAAAGCTCTTGATTATATTTGACACTGTCTTCTCTCCTCTTAGCTGGAGTAAGTTTTTAAATCATTTTTGAATTGCAAATGCTCTTAAAAAGTGAAGAATCAGCAAAAAAAAATTCTTTTGACAGCTTCTTCTTTTCTTAAATGTTTAGGAATCCACAAAGCTAGAAAGGAAAAAGAACACTCCAATTCCAGCTTTCTTGCTAGTGCCAGGGTGGTTCACCAAAACAATACCATCTTGCAGGCTGATTGCGGGCTCCACCTCCAATGCCTATGTCCTTGGTTAACCTCCACATCTCTTGCAGCTTTCATACATACTCAAAGTTTAAACCAATGTGAACTGGGATGGCATCGGCATTCTTCAAACTGAACAGAAAGGCTGATACCTGACAGTTTCAAATATGAGTTAGCACTGCTAACACAGCTACAAGCATTAAAGATGGTGGTGCTGCCTGTTGCAGATTTATGAAAATATTGTATCCACTGGTATTTGATTCATGTTCAGAAGGCTGTCACCACTAGCAGGTGGAGGATCTAGACTTCTTAAAAAAAAACAAACTCACAAAAAAGCATATGCAGATGTCCATGCTACTTGCAGATGATTTTTCAAACCCTGGTATCTTCCCTCAAGTATAATTTAAAACAAAACAAATCACAAACTACACCTCACAAACCATTAACTGCTTTACAGTGATAGTCAATGCAGTTCCAACTACATGTTACATCTGACATAAAACAGACACATTCATCTGACTTCTTTGGGTTCTAAATAGATATATATGAGCTCTAAACACCAAAAGACAAAATATTATGCTCCCATGCCCAACACAGAAACAATGGTTCTATAGCCAATGACTTCAAAGTACCACCACTCTTCAAAGGCAAGACTTTACTGTTATGGTTATACATATGAAACACAGCTGCCATTTCTACCTTGGTTTCCTCAAGGACTGCATTATGATGAGCTTTCAAATATAACTCATTTTGGGCTCATCAGCCAGCTTTCTGGAAGATACAAAAATGCAGAACAGCAAAGAAAGAAACAGATCCAGACTGCTGTGGAATGACAGATGTCCTTAGGCTCATCAGGGTTGTCTATTGTCCCATAAAGACAGCAGCATTGATTGGAATTAGTATTTCACAAGATGCTTCAGCTAGCAAATGAAGAAAAAATTAAAGTGCTAATAAGTAATAAAAAGCAGAATCAAACCCAGCAGTTTCTAAGAAACAGTTTTAACTAGTTTAAATGATGTGGCTAATGAAATTGAAGTTTTGCTGAATTATTGAGTTTCCATATAGTCTTGTAGGTTCTCAGTTTCCGTAAGAAAAAAAATTTCCATTCCTCTCTTTACTTCTAAGATTCATCTGATAACTGTTAAACTTCTGAAAAAGAGCTAAACTACCTGCATAGGCAGTAGTCTAAAATTAACACTTTCTATAAGAAAGGTCACTCGAAAAACAGACAACATACACTCGTGTCAAGTTAAAAACGCTGCATTTCATCAGACATCTTTGAGCTCTAATGCTGCAAATTACAAACATCCATATTAAATTATGGAGAGCTCCCAAAAGCTGCTCTTTCGGCTTACCAGTCCCATTTAGGATGGGTTCTATTTCATAATTTCAAGCATACATCAACAAAAATATACTCATTTAAGGCTGTATGCAAAGAAATATATAACAGCATTACTTAAGTGATGAGGCCTTCTACAGGCAGCTGAGAGCAGTCTCGCAATTACAGGGCCTGGTTGTCATAGGGGATTTCAACTACCCTGATATTTGCTGGGAGGCCTACTCAGCCAGCCATCCCCAGTCCAGGAGGTTCCTCCAGTGCATTGATGGTACCTTTCTGATGCAAATGGTGGATGAGCCAACTAGGAGAGGAGCGCTGCTGGATCTTATCCTCACTAACAAGGAGGGTCTGGTTGAAGAGGTGAAGGTTGAGGGCAGCCTTGGTTGTAGTGACCATGAGATGGTAGAGTTCAGGATCTCATGTGGCAGGAACAGAATAGCTAGCAGAATCACAACCCTGAACTTCAGGAGGGCCAACTTTGGCCTTTTCAAGCAATTGCTAGGGGAAATCCCATGGGACAGGGTACTAGAAGGTAAGGGGGCCCAAGATAGTTGGTTAGCATTCAAGGACTGCTTCTTCCGAGCTCAAGATCAGAGCATCCCAACAAGTAGGAAGTCAAGGAAGGGTACCAGGAGACCTGCATGGTTAAACAGGGAACTGCTGGGCAAACTCAAGTGGAAGAAGAGGGTGTACAGATCGTGGAAGGAGGGGCTGGCCACTTGGGAGGAATAGAATTCTGTTGTCAGAGGATGTAGGGAGGCAACTAGGAAAGCTAAGGCCTCCTTGGAATTAAACCTTGCAAGAGAGGTCAAGGACAACAAAAAGGGCTTCTTCAAATACATTGCAGGTAAAACCAACACTAGAGGCAATGTAGGCCCACTGATGAATGAGGTGGGGGCCCTGGAGACAGAGGATAAAAAGAAGGCGGAGTTCCTGAATGCCTTCTTTGCCTCTGTCTTTACTGCTGAAGGCTGTCCTGAGGAGCCCCGGACCCCTGAGGCCCCAGAAGAAGTCAGGATAGAGGAGGAATCTGTCTTGGTTGATGAGGGCTGGGTCAGGGACCAATTAAACAATCTGGACGTCCATAAATCCATGGGCCCTGATGGGATGCACCCGCGGGTGCTGAGGGAGCTGGCGGAAGTCATTGCTAGGCCACTCTCCATCATCTTTGCTAAGTCGTGGGCAACGGGAGAGGTGCCTGAGGACTGGAGGAAAGCGAATGTCACTCCAGTCTTCAAAAAGGGCAGGAAGGAGGACCCGGGTAACTATAGACCGGTCAGCCTCACCTCCATCCCCGGAAAGGTAATGGAACAACTTGTCCTTGGTGCTGTCTCTAGGCACATCAAGGATAGGGGGATCATTAGGGGCAGTCAACATGGCTTCACCAAGGGGAAGTCATGCTTAACCAACTTGATAGCCTTTTATGAGAACATAACCCGGTGGATAGATGATGGTAAAGCTGTGGATGTGGTCTATCTCGATTTCAGTAAAGCGTTTGACACGGTCTCCCACAGCATCCTCGCAGCTAAACTGAGGAAGTGTGGTCTGGATGATCGGGTAGTGAGGTGGATTGTGAACTGGCTGAAGGAAAGAAGCCAGAGAGTGGTGGTCAATGGGACAGAGTCCAGTTGGAGGCCTGTGTCTAGCGGAGTCCCTCAAGGGTCGGTACTGGGACCAGTTCTGTTCAATATATTCATTAATGACTTGGATGAGGGAATAGAGTGCACTGTCAGCAAGTTCACTGATGACACCAAACTGGGAGGAGTGGCTGACACAACGGAAGGCTGCGCAGCCATTCAGAGAGACCTGGACAGGCTGGAGAGTTGGGCGGGGAGAAATTTAATGAAATATAACAAGGGCAAGTGTAGAGTCCTGCATCTGGGCAAGAACAACCCCATGTACCAGTACAAGTTGGGGGCAGACCTGTTGGAAAGCAGCGTAGGGGAAAGGGACCTGGGGGTCCTAGTGGACAACAGGATGACCATGAGCCAGCAGTGTGCCCTTGTGGCCAAGAAGGCCAATGGCATCCTGGGGTGTATTAGAAGGGGTGTGGTTAGCAGGTCAAGAGAGGTTCTCCTCCCCCTCTACTCTGCCCTGGTGAGGCCGCGTCTGGAATATTGTGTCCAGTTCTGGGCCCCTCAGTTCAAGAAGGACAGGGAACTGCTAGAGAGAGTCCAGCACAGAGCCACGAAGATGATTAAGGGAGTGGAACATCTCCCTTATGAGGAGAGGCTGAGGGAGCTGGGTCTCTTTAGCTTAGAGAAGAGGAGACTGAGGGGTGACCTCATTAATGTTTATAAATATGTAAAGGGCAAGTGTCATGAGGATGGAGCCAGGCTCTTCTCAGTGACATCCCTTGACAGGACAAGGGGCAATGGGTGCAAGCTGGAACACAGGAGGTTCCACATAAATATGAGGAAAAACTTCTTTATGGTGAGGGTGACCGAACACTGGAACAGGCTGCCCAGAGAGGTTGTGGAGTCTCCTTCTCTGGAGACATTCAAAACCCGCCTGGACGTGTTCCTGTGTGATATGGTCTAGGTAATCCTGCTCCGGCAGGGGGATTGGACTAGATGATCTTTCGAGGTCCCTTCCAATCCCTAACATTCTGTGATTCTGTGATTAAGTCCTTGTAGGAAGAACACATTCAAGACAAATACAGAACCAAAAACTGTTGGGGAAAAATCATCACGCTTATTGCACGTGTCTCCAAAATCCAAATTTATAGGAAGCTGAGCATACTTTGCTGTATCTTCTCTCCTACCTCTAATGAGACATTTCAACATACAGCTAATCTGCAATTCAATAAAGGTCTACTAGTTCACAGCAAGAGGAACCCTGCTATGAATTTTGGGATGAGGTAGAGAGGGGGTTGGAGATTTTTCACAGTCATTTAGAAACTAAAAGAGCGATTATCAATTTATGAATCATAAAACCACTTAATGTAATGAAAGAATTCCTATTCACTCCTTGCAGGTAGTGTTTAAAGTCCAAGATCAAACAGTACACTGAACTTAATGGCACCTCTTGATATAAATGAAAGAAAAGCCTGCACCTGGAAAAAAAGATTGCTAAGTTTCTGCATTTAAGAAATCCTTAGTAATAAGCCTTCTAGATAAACAAGAGAACAATTTGCAGAAAATATCATTATTCACCATTTCAAGGGAAGATTAAACTGCATTTTGAAAATAGGTATCTTAACAATTTTACTCCCTAGCATTACTATACAATATAAGAAGCACCACATATTTGGAACTCCTAGACTATTTCCCGATTCACACTACTGACAGACAGCAACGGCACAACACAACAAAAAATGGGAGGGGAGGAAACCTCATCAAATGTTCCTTATGTAGTACCTTAAATACACAACACAAAAGCAATCAGAACCAACAGGTTCCTTAGATACCTAGAACAACTGACGACTCCAACAGACTCAAGAAATCACTAACTCACATGGTGCAACTTCATCTGAATGTGAGCTGCATGTTATGCGTGTGAGGAATGCAGAATCAGGACCTTACTTGTCACCCATAATATTTCAATTAGTTCTACACAACAGTACTGCACATGTAACATAGCAGTACATACTAAAGACAGAATGACATGTTTAATATTAGACTGTGGCAGGTACACGGTGAGGTTATTATTCCGTTATTATTAAGGGGAGTTCTCTTAATTTGTCTCACTCCCCCCACTCTACCTCCAAAAATCCTTTCTGTAAATAAGATTTAAGTACCTAAGTACACCATCACTACGAAGCGTCATTTTAAGTCAAAGTCTTTTTTAATCACAGACAACAGCAATATAGTGCATATTAATTATTTAGAACGTATGCGCAATTGCAGCAGCTCAAGCTTGCGTGGCATGCATTAGTCCTCAGACAAAAAGGACAGGTACGGGCAATCTTTTCTTTAAGACTGACTTACGCAGTTGTGTTAACGCCATTCCTACCGGATAACTACTTAACGCACAAACCTAGACATGATGTATGTAGGGATTAGGAAGATAATCTTGCAGCCTGAAGATAATCACAGCAGCACTGAAGGACCTTTTCTCGGCATCCGTTTTGTCGGCTGGAACCGGTACGGATCACACACCACACCGGAGCGACAGCCCCCAGGACACGGCTTCAGACGCACGTGTGTTCACTCACCCACGTCGGGGAAACACAGCCAATGTTACCCAGGGACCCGCCGACCCCTGCCCGGCCCTTCCCCACCCCTTCACCAGGGCGGCAGCCACCTCCCACAGCGGCACGCCGCCCCCGCGCCAACCCAGCGCGCTGCCCCGCGGCCCCGCCGACACCCCGCGAAGAGGATCCGCGGCCTCGCACCCCCCGTCCGGAAGGGCAAATCACGCGTGCCCCCTCCCTGCGAGAGCGCAGACCGAGGCGGCAACCGGGGACGCCAACCCTCCCCGCTCCGAGGAGCCGGGCAGGGCGAGGCAGCCCGCGCCGAGCCCCCCTGCCCAGGGCGCGGGGCCCGGCCGCCTAAGAGGAGAGCGGGGCCGGCGCGGCTGCGCAGGGGGGTGGCGGGGACAGGTGCGCTTCGGCCGGGCCACCGCCGACGGGCGGAGGGGGACGCCCGGGGCCGCACTGGGTGAAGGCGCCCGGGTAGCGGTCGGCGGAGGGGCGGCCGGGGTTACCTGTATTTCTTGAAGAGCTGGTCGGACTCGCGGAAGCCGTTGTTCAGCAGCATGTTGATGCCGGCCAGCGCCAGCTCCGCGTCCTCGATGGGCAGCGGCGCTTCCCCGTCCTCCCGCCGCGGCGGCGGCTGCTCCGAGCCGGCCATGACGATGAGGAGGCAGCAGGACCCAGCCGGCTCTCCCCTACCCACCTATTAACCCACCTATCTACCCGCTTACCGCCCCTACCGGAGCTGCTCAGTGCTGCCTCAGCGTGCCCGGAGAGAGAAGCCGGGTGCGCCCGGTGCCCGCGGAGGCGCGAACACGGTGCCCGCCGCCGGGCCGTGCTCCCCCGCCCGCGCTGCGGCGACGCACCAGCCGCCTCGCGCCCGCAAGCCCTCCAAAAGCAGCGGCGCCCGCCTCGCTCCTCAGCGCGCAGGCGCCGAGGGGGCCGCGCATGCGCGGGGGCGGGAGGGGGGGTGTAGCGGCTCCGGGGAGGCTCCACCGGTGACGGTGCTGGGTTCGTGGCGGTGGTTCAGATCCCCGCGGAGCCCTCAGCCGCCCTTATTTGTCCTCTGCACAGGGACCGCCGTCCCCCTGACACCGGGGAAGGCACGGCGGGCCCCGGCGGGAGGGAGGCGGGCGCTGATGCCGGGCTTCGAGGGCATTTGTGTGTGGAGCTGGCTTGTGTTGTCCCCCCTGCTTCGGGTTTTTTCCCTCAGTGTGCCTTCCCTCCCCCCGCACGCCTCTCCTCGCCGCGCTGGTGGGCACAGCACGGGTGGGTGGCTGCAGACCTGCCGCCCTCCTTCCTGCCAAGCGGGCTCTCCACAGCCGTGAGGCATTTAGTCAAACCCATTGGGGTTTTCCGCGGGTGGGATGCGGGAGCTGGGGCCGCAGCCGGGCCTTGGATGTGAAGTAATGAATTCCTCGTATGATAATGTGGCTTTCCCTTTCAGGGAACTGATGTTATTTTAAAGTGATTTTGGTCAGTGGCCGAGGTCCCTGGCACAGAGACTTGAAAGTCCTCATTTGTACAGTGGTGACTTTGTGACCTCCCCAGTGCAAGTCTGGGAAACTGTAGGGTTTCTAGGAATTTACTCCCTAACTCCTGACACCTGCCTCCATTAGCAGCAACGTGAACTTGCCCATGAAGCTGACAGCAAAAATAAGTATTTTGCAAGTTTGGCTCTGATACAGGCTGGTCTGCCAGGTGTTTCCAGGCACAAGATGGGTGAGAAAGCACACTTGCGTAAATGTATCCATTCCAACCCAAAACGGCCAAGTACCTGGACACTGAAAACACACCCACATTGTTTTCACCCTCTGCAGGAAGAGGCTTTCTTTGCTGCACTGAAATTGAGGTGAAGACAAAAGCTATTGCTTACAACCTGGTCTTGCTTCCTGTCAGCTAGGATGGTGCTACAGCTGCTCTTGTGGAAATTCAAGGATCAGACTTCCCCCCCGCCCCCTCCTTGCTAGCATACAAAAGAATGGGACCATACTCTACTTCTAGTAGCAACCCCTCTTCTCTGTCAAGAAAAACATCTGTCTTCCTGTAAATCAAGTAGCAATATTTCTGTACATGTCTTACGGGAATCGATACTGCCACCTCGGGAAATACTCTGTACCAAAAACCTCTCAAGACAACACTTTTTGAAAGGCAAGGATTGTCTAATGCCGGGAGGCTTCTGAAATCTGTCAGATCTGAATCGGGCCCTTTGGCTGATTCCCAGCCCCTCCATCTTACTCTTACTGAGCAGAGCTGGATACTCAGAGGGGTGTTTAAAGAGAGCATGCCTTCTGTTACAATGCACATCTCCAAAACAGCATGATCTACACAGCCTAGAAATCCTCAAGGGCTTGTAGGAAGTCAGCACAGCGTGAATGGGGAATGATGTGTTCTCCCATGTATTCACAGGTTATTTGAGTAATTTGGACTCCGGAAATTCAAGCAGCCTCACTGTCACAGTTTAAAGCTGGGCGCTATTAAACCAGTGGCAGATGCTCTCTGTTAACCCTCCTCCCCGCCCAGAAGGGAAAGGAAAAGGGAAAAGGGAGAAAGACTTATGGGTTGGAAAGTTAAAACTGTTTTCATAAACTATAATAACGAAAAAGAGTATAATAGTAATGGAAATAATTAAATATATACAAATACATACAAAACCAAGATCGAGCTCCCCTGATGTTGGCCACGTCACCACCAGCACTGCAGGGCAGCTTCAGGAAGGCCCAGACAAAACCCAGTGACAGACAGAACTGGATTCTGGAACACATGGATTGGGATTGGGTGCAGGAGAAAAACAGACAGAGTCCTCTTCGGACACCGGCCATAGCAGAAGGGAGCGATTCCCTCGTGATCCCCTTGCTTTATACTGAGAATGACGTGTATGGGATGGAATACCCTCGTTGGTCAATTTTGGGTCACCTGTCCTGTTTGCTTCTCCCTGGAGGTGCGACCCTTCTATGGTTCTTCACTCGTAATCAGTGAGGAATTTAGCAGTGACCTTTGTTTCTCTAAGAATAAGCACAGCAAGAGCCTTTCCGCATAACATCCCTACCGGTGCCTCAGTGATAACTACAAACTTCGAGCGTTATCAGTCCTGGAAGCAGACACTGTCTGCAAAACGTGCAGTTAGTTTCAGAAAGTGCAGTTACTTAGAGGAGACTTAGCTGAAAGTAAAAATCACTGAAAGGAATATTGGTTCTGTTTTAGTCCAAACCAGGACACTCACTAAAAGGAAGTTGCAGGTTGCAGTTTCACCACCTTTATTCTCTGTCTCAGGTGTGTGCAAGACACTGCATTCCAGATGAAAAAATTACTTCTGTGAAGTTATCTCCCATGCAGGATTCTGTGGGCAGGGATTTGTGGTGGAGTGGTTTATAGTATCCTTTCCCTTACTCAGATGTAATCGATTTGATCAAGACGCAATGAATCTTCTTATGGACTCCCTGAGAACTCAGCTCCTACCTCCAAGTACCATTTCTGAGGAGCAGCAAAAAGCCAAGTCCTTTGTGAAACACCTATGCCATTTCTCCAAAGCTAGACTCCTGTTTCCTAGCCCCTGTGTTTGAATAATAGTGTAGCAGGGCTGTGTGCTTTCCGCAGGTTTTTGGCCCCATGCACAAGGAGCTAGAATTCTTTTGAGATCTTTCTAGCACCCAGTTGCTTCAGACCTTGCTCAGGGCTGGCAATGATAATCTGTTTTCTGTAACAAATGCTTTTATAACTATCCGGTAGGTAGCTCTTAATTTTGAAACTCCAAGCCTGAATAGCTAAATCAGCTCTCCAGAAACACAGCTATAAACCTACAGAAAAAATCGGCAGAATGAAACTGCGTTTCCTCTGCTGAGGTAGAGAAGTAACTCATTTGAACACCAGTAACGAAGCAGTGTGACATCTGCAATTTGACTTCAACAGCTGAGCAGCAGCAGTTTTATAGTGCCCGTGTTGTTGACAACTGCACTGGAACCACATTTTCCTGCAGAACTGCATTTGAAATCAGGGCTGTAAGTCTCCCTGCCTTCCCTGTAATGGCAGATGAGGTCTTGTGATGGGTTACAGTTAGTTTGATTCACAAGGAGGATGTGGTACCGCTGATTCAGCTTGCTAAAAATGGCCAGGGGAGTGAGGAAACGAAGTGAACCGAGCTACATGGATGACTTGTACTTGCTAATCAAAGCTTGTACTTAGTTCCCAGTCTACCAACACTCTAAATGTCTGTCTTGGTGTGGTGGGCTTTTTTTTAAGTCCTGGTAGCATACTATCATCAGCATGACAGGCAGCCATCAGCCAACAATTTCAGCAGAGGGGCCAGTCGGTGGCCAGCTTTCCCCTTGCCTCACAGCTTACTGCAGTGCAGTATTGAATAACCCATGCTACTGTGGCCTGTGTTACCTCTCTCTTATGAAAACAGATTGAGGCGACTGGTTTGTAATTACTCAAGGACAATAAAGTTAGCAATGGTGAGCAAGAATTGTACTTTTAATAAACTAGCTGGCCTAAAATTTCCAAGACCTATACTCTGGTTTCTCAGAAGTTGTTAGATAGATGAAAGGAAAAGCGGCTACAATATTCGTGTCCTGTAAGAGATACAGAATTGTGGTGGGTTTATAGCCCCTTTGCAGGACACTGCTGTCGTAGTTCAAGATAGCCTCTACCTTTGAATACTCAATTGCTCTTCCCTTTGATGAGCTTTCCAAGTTTCTGCCCTCTATTTGTGCTTCTGACAGGGAGAAGTCCTACAAGTCATCATCTTCACATACTGGTCCCTGAGTCAAAAATTGTTTTTCATCAGTGTTTTTCCTCTGTAAGTCTAGCTGGAATTTAGCCCTGCTCTAAACTCCATGAGCTACAGAGAATGGCAAAATTTGAAGCAGCAGGGAATAAATTATTACAGAAAAGCATACTGATTTCTCTAAAGCATCAGAGAGAAAAGAGTTAAAAACAAGAACAGACCTATATTCATATTTTCTTTAATATCATTTTCATACTCTGCAAATTAGGACCCACTTGTCCCAGGGCCCTTCTCCACTGTGTCTGGATGAGGCAATCTAACCCCTTGCTTCTGTCTCAGAGTGCCCTAAATCTGATTTTGCTGGGTTTCTTTTTACCTATCTTGTTCCAAAACTCTACCTCTGTCCTGGAACACCTCAATAAGCCTGGTACAATTTACACTTTTTAAGACGGAGATGAAATTCCAGCAGTGGATTTAGAATATTTGATCATCAGCAATTAAGTTAGAGTCACTGCTCGTTTAAGGAGAGAGAAGTAAAATCCTTCAGAATTGAATTAACTTTTTTCCTCTGTGTTGCAGAAAGTGTGACTATATATGTATATAAAGTGTTGAAAATGCTAGTTAAAATCATAAAGACATCTCCCACACTTTTTCAATCTCAGACACAGAGCTGCAGAATCCAGTCCTGTAATTTTGAATTCCTTTCGAGGATTTGCTATTCTAGTTAAATGTCAGGTGTTGTCCCACTGTTGATTATGAAGGGGTGTTACAGCCCAGGGTATAGCCATCTTTTCCACACCAGCTGTCAGAGTGGTCTTATCTGTATCAGTGACTGCCAATACTGGCTAGTGAATACACAAACGTGACTATCTTCCCTTTTTGAATATATTGTACTTGGTAAGAAAAAAAATTATTAAGCTAAAGGCATTTGTTCTTGGGCTTTGTGCCTCATGCTGTACCTCTGAGTTTTGCAGCAGTGAAGGTGCTTGCCTACTGTCTCTTATCAGTTAAATATTTATGAGTGGTGAGCTCTACATCTGTTATCGTCATGGATTTTCCATACAGCGCAGCAACAAAGCAATACTTCAAAGCTAAGCTAATCTTCAGAGCTGGCTCTCCGCATTTTCCTATTAATATGCATTGTTATTTTAAGGGCTAAACCCCGCCTGAGGACATACACATGAAATGACTGTTGAAATGACTTGCCTATTCTGTCAATAGACAAGGAGTATGCGTACATATTCTGGTAAAACAAAACAGGCTCAATGAGCCTCTTCATCCAAAGTATTCCAAGGATACTGAAATTGAGTCTTTTGACCCTTTCCTCTGAATAAAGAGCGTTACAGTAATAACAATTAGAAGAATAACCTCTGTTTGTTGCAGTGGACTTTACTCCAGAATCAACTACTCCTTCCTCTCACAAGCTTTCTGTTTTTCCTGGCTGTTTTTCGCAGGAAGCTTTTCATGTATGGAGAGATACCAGATGGAAGGGGACTGATCTCTCAGCCTCTCTCGGTCAGAGCAGGTAAATTTCTTGGAAAGTCAAAAAGGAAAGTGAAAGATGAGACAGAGCAAGTAAGAGCAATTTCATATGTTTTTTCATATTTTGGTTATATTTTATAATGTTTATTTTTATCCACACTTATTGTTGCTCTGGACCCAATATATAATCAGTCATATAATGGGATAAATTCATGGGCAAACACACGGAGTTATTTTTATTGAAGCATGTGAAGGTGTATAATTTTTGCTATATAAAGGATGCTAAATGACAGAGCTTTATAGTGTTGGGTTTTTTCCCCCCAGAATGTGCTAATGGCCAAACATATGCACACAGTTCCAGAGAAAACAAAGGAATACACAAGTATTAAATACTAACAGCTGCTCTGTTCAGGCGGCAGCCACATGCTGGCCTGTTTTATGAAAATTAATTGGAAAAACTTCCACACAAAATAATCATCCTACTTGAATTTTTAAGAGCCAATTTAAAATGTTTTATTTTTGGAGGAATGACTTCCTACAGAGTTCAGATCTACATTTGGTTGCAAAAATACCTGCTCTGTATTGCCAGAGAGCATGAAATGTAAAGCCCAAAGTGATTGTCAGAAATCCAACAGTTCTAGCCCAGTCCTTTCAGGGGAGTCAGAACAAATTCATCTTCGTCTAAATGTCCTTAAAATCTTTTCAGTATGTAAAGTCTGCAAACTAACTTAGTTTTCCTTCTTGCTCCAGTGACCAATGTAAACAGTTGATTGCATCTTTGTTACAGAAGCAGGGGGGTAATAGCAAATTAAAACAGGTGAGCCTGATGGTTTTGTGTATGGAGAGTGAGGTAGGCTGTCTTGCCCAAACTGGAAAATATAAACATTATTTGTCCCATGCAATACCCTTGTTTCTACATTATGGGATCTTGATTTGGGCCCTATTAGTCTTTCACTTTTTAGAACAAATAAGAACCTATTCACTTTGACCTTTCACAAGCAGGCCATAAATTTTAATACTCTAATCATTTTTGCTGATCTGCTTTGGAGAGTCCCTCCAGTTTTTCTGCATTTTTCAATTGTGCATGAAGCCATTTCACAGACCACATGCATTTGTGAAGGATTTTTATCTATGTATTCCCCTATATACATATATCTAACTATATGTATAGCATTCACCAACAAATTGTTTGCCCAGTTACTGAGGATATGCCTTTGTACTTTCAAGCTTATGATGAAAAACGAGTAGTCAGCAAGGCCATAGATAACCTGTGGCAAACATATCGGCCTTAATAAACACCCTTTGTGTTATTGCTCCCCCCAGTCTTTGTAATTTAAAATAACCAAAAATCCCTGTAGGACGTACTTTGAAAAGTTTGGAACATAATAAACATAATATCTTGCTAAGGCTTATTTTACTTTTACTAGTTTAGCAGTAAATATTTTCTCACAGGTGTCAAGCAGCTTCATGCATAATGCGATTTGAAATGAGATTATTTAAAGATTACTTGTCAGCAACATTTGTACTTTCCTCCTTCTATTTGGGACTTTTGGCATTATATGTGTTTTATATTTAGCATCTTAACATTTTTCACTAGATTATTCCTCAGTCCTTCACTACAAAAATAGAATGGCCTCTATCGGGCTACGAAAGTTTTGCTTTGGCCGTGTTACATGTCATGTTTTTCGGTTTTGAAATCTGCACTTCTTTCCCCTTTTCTTTTTCCTAGCCTGAGAGTGGGGGATATTTTGTTAAAAATTCTAGGGACAAAAAAGTCAGTAGACCCCATTGACGACAGTTTTTTGTGACACAAGACACAAGCTTATGTAGACAGATTGTCCAGGTAATCATCTAGAGGAGACTGGGCAAGGCTGTGTGACCCAGCTTTACACCCTTCTCTTTGAAAGATACTCATGACTGCAATGACCAGTAGTTGAGATAAACAGAAAGGAAGGCATGAAAGAAAGACATGATGGGCTTATGGTTGGGTACCGCAGGCAGCCAAGAGCTCAGCTTGAGAGGTGGAGGGAGGTTATGAAGCAGCCATGGCAGAGCTGTGCATCTCCCTTTCCTGGTATTAGTAAGACATAACAGTGGATCCTTGTGCAGATGTCCCTTTCTCCTGTTTTCACATTTTCTTGTTGCTGTAGGCTTGTAGATGGGAGTACCACTTCAAGGTCTAAGAAAGCATCACCACCTAATAGTCATATGTCACTCATATATGAGGAAACCTTGCCTCACCTGTGTCTTTCAGCAAGCCACTTAAATTCTCCATGCATTGGTTCTCTTACTTGTTGACAGGGTTGTAATAATTTTGTGAATTAACATTGGTGGCTATGCTACATCAAGGCATTCAGTAGTCTACGTGCTGCCTCAGACTAAAGCATCTTGACTTTCTGTAACTGGAATAGACCACAAAGAGTATGTTCATTTGAGCAGCTCTGTCAGCAGTGTATATGCCTACAAAGATGGTGTACTGCTTCTCTTGCATATACACCGTCTTAGCTATTGATATCTTTGTCCCTGATTATTTCAGTTCCTTATGTTTTAGGAATTCAATCATGTCTTCTGGAACACAGTGCTCTGTTCTTTACAAAACTCTTCTCTGAGGCTTGCACACATAGACATGGCAACTGGCTTTTAAAAGAAGCAGTATGATCTACAACATATATCATGAGACAGAAAAAATCTTAAAAAACATATTGAGAAACAGATGCCACCCCAGATATCAAAGTTTTTATTTCTGGATACTAGCTTTTCATCTGTGAAACTTGTGCTTTGGTCTGGACACTTTTGCTGCTCACTCAGGAAAATAACTAGTTGAACCATTTAATTTGCGAGAAAAGTCATCCTGTCTATTCGTATAAACCTAAAGTGAAGGGATCATCCTCTATTAAGTGTGTATTCAGGCAGTATGTGTATTTATATACACTCAGGTTACAGCATTATCTAGAGGCAACAGCTAAATAAAGCTGCATGCTTATATCATCTTCATTCTATTCTTTGCTTTAACTTGTTCTATAGTAATAAACATTAGTTTATGTGAATGGACTGTTAGTTCATACGAATGGAACATTCTTCACATTTTGATGTGTAAAACTATAAAACAGACATTAAAAATACACATTTGTCATTTGGTGAGATTATTTTCTGTATCCAACACTTAATTTAAAAGAGAATTTAAGAGACTGGAAGCTGATACTTGACCAGCTAGATTTTGAGTTGACAGTTCCATAATGAAATTAAGCCAAACCAGGAATGTATGTGTTATCTCTTGGTACTTAATGAAATAAGCAGCATGCAGTTGACTGAGGTTCCTATTCTCTAAAATAAGAAATTATTTCTCTTTTTGCTTATCATTAGGTTTTCCCATTCTTCCACTTACTTCTGGAAACTTAGGCCATTTAGTTGGTATACGTACTCTATCCAAATTGGCTTATAACATGTTCCTCGTTGGGCACTTGTCAATCAAGGTATGTGAATTGGGCAACACTCTTGAGAATTAAAGATTCCTCTGAGCAGTGACTACCAGGATCAGTTCCCACTATGGGAAGTGGCAGCGTTTGCTCTGCAAATGAAACGCTGCATTGCAGATAAAGGGAGATGGCAAAGTCAAGATTCTGTGTGCATGTAATAGTAACCACAGGAGTGACTTACAAATCTTAACATGCAACAAGATTTTTATTAAAGTAACAGCAGAATAACAAATTTAATAACCATCCTCTTTTTTAAAGCGTATTTGGATTCTGAAAGCACTCCTGCCCTTAAACAGCATAGTGCCTTTTAAAACCACATAGTGAATGACTTATTCTGTACTGATTCACTATTTGTTATTCTACCAACAGTGTTTTGTGAGGCTGAGAGCTACATACCATGCAAGCATCTTAAATTGAGTTGTGTAATTTTAGCCATTATGGGTTACGCACAGCAATAACCAGGATAGATAATAGAGTGAGAAAAGCTATGCTTTTACTGCAGGCCATTTTTTCGGAGTTCCTCTTCGAGATATAGCAAAAGGAGAAATCATCTTTTATTTTCTCAGTGCACTTTCCCATTTTTCATTCCATTAGCATTTTTCTCAAATGCTTTTTTCTACTGCAATTCATCCAGCAAGCATTCCTTTCTTTTTCCCTCCATTCCTTTCATTTTAATAGCTCTTGCACTTACCTAATTTTAGAGGGGTTGTAAGTACAAGGCACACATAAATACATGTTCTGTCTCACATCTCTTTATTTTATATGCCTTTCACTTGGGGTTCAGCCTACATTTTCTTCTTAGGTTCTCAAGCTTCAAATCATACAAAGCACTGAAAAAACAGTTCATATATGTTTGTTTCCTTGGCGTAAGGTAGAAACTAAGAAGAAATATATGTGTCCAGCTCACCACAAAAGCAATGAGTTCAATAGAGATTTCTTCCAGTGGCAGCACCAAGACACTGAAAAATAAGGTGAAGAAATGCTGGCATGTCTAGTGTCATAGATCCAAGCACTGTCTTATCATCATGATGAGTCACAGAGTCATAATATGGAGATGCCAGGAGCTAACCACACTATGTTTGGCTAACTCAATACTGAAAAGGATGAGTGACAAAAGCATTTATGGTGTCAAATTTTCCCTGCAATTGGAAGCAGGAGATAATTCCCCGTGGCTTGTTACTTCCTTCACTGAGGCCTGCTGACAACACTGCACAATGGTATTTCTATAGCTAGGTTGTAAGGTGGTCTAGTTATCCTTGAGGACTAAAGTGTAATCAAGCACTGCATCCATCTTCAGGGAATTAGTTCAGTGGGTTTCTTGCTCAGAGCCCAGAGCTAGATTGGCCGCTGCCATGTCCTCTTATGGCATATATTTAAGATGGCGTGTGGGTGTGTTTTTGTTTGGGGATAACTAACTCCCCTCCATTGATTACAGAAGGAGAGCCTAGAGTAGATGCCAAATTTTTATACAACTGAAGTTGTGAGGTGAGTAACCATACTACTCCACAAATGCTATGGGTCTTACTGAAGTCAGGTAGGTGTTATATAGCAAGTACCAGTGCTACTGGACAGTTTCACAGGTGCACAAGTCTGTCTAGCCATTCCATTTCCTTAAAATCAAGTAGGTCCACATATTTTTTAACTTTCTGTGGGTCCCAAATGAAAAATAATGAGTTCACCTACCCTAATAGTAAAAGCTTTAACATTTTTGTCTGGATTTGATGTTGGAATGTGCTCCCATAAGCACAGCTATGCCTGAAATGCAGATGCATGTGACAATGCTACAATGCTTGTTGGTGCCAGCCAGGGTTGTTTTGTGCATTGATGTTACAGGACATTCATAAAAAACCTACATGGGTATTCCCCGCTGAAACACAGGAGACTTCATTTTACCTATAGGAAAAACAAACTTGTTTTCAAACAGGTGTCTGGGCCTTAATAAGTTTCTGAAATCCGCACTTATATTTTCAAATGACTACTTGATGCAAATGCTTTCTGCAATTTGTGTGAACTTGTTATAGCTGGGAATGCCTACATACTATTAATACACACAAGTAAATCCAATGGAAATGTTGCAATTTATACCCAAGAACGTTATTTCAAACATGCACAGGAATTCTCCAGCAGAGATCATTATATAGGTATGAGACTCTTACCTCAACAAAAGCCATGATCAGGCAGCTCGGTTATACAATGAGCAAATGCAAAGGGCCACCTGGAATGATCACTGTTGTCCAGATTGTGACGCCATTTCATTGAATCTAATCCCTGCTCGAGGCATGGGGGTTCCTTTGATCGCACTCCAGCCCTTTCTTCTCCAACTTGCACCTGCCCTTGCTAAAGTCGCCCTATTACTACACTCCATTTTAGCATACAGATAAATTAAAAGATATGATGCCAGAGGCTGAAATTTAGGAATACACAATGCAGTCTTTGGTTTTCACCAAACTAAAAATTTGTTGTGCTTTATAAATAACTCTAAACTGTGTGTCTTCGTTGCAGCCCAAGCAACTTCTGTTTTACCTGTCTAGAAAATTTGACTCTATTTACAGGAGAAATGAGGACACCTATCCCAGGCAACAAAATGCTACCTATGGCTTCATTGCCAGGGGACTCTCTACAACTGAAGAGACGGGAATAGGATATATGTATTTACCTGACATGATAAGATTTTATAATATGCCCGTCATAGGCCTGGGGTGGAAACTATAGGGCAAACATAAACTTCTTTATACCTGCAGGGAGTAGAGAAGCCAGTATTTGCCTTGGGCAACTAGCAGAGAAGCGAGGGTGAGCCGTAGAAAGTATCAGCAGTCAGAATCGGCTCTCCAGAGTACAGTCTCCTCAGATCTGAGAGGAGAAACTAGGAACAAAACCTGCTTATAGCCTCAGCTAAGCTGGGATGCAGGCATGGGTGTTTGGATTTGGGTCACTCATGTCATGTCGTATGCAGAAAGCAGTTTCTACTAGAAATTGATATATCAGAGGAAGTTCATCCCAGTCAAAGTTATATTGACAGGTTTAAGCTCAGCTGTGCAACTGTCTTCACAAATAAAGAGGAGACCAGTGCTCAGTGACTCTCAGAGATGCCTGTGTGAGAGGGCCCTCTGAGGGGAACAGAAGAATAGGCAGGAAGGGGTGTATCTTCTATCTCATGACTAATTGCTGTTTGCAGCTGCAGATAGACTCGTGCTTAATTATCTGCTATATGCAGGCAAATTTGGTTTGCTGTCACTAGAGTCCAGATGTTCCCTTCCATTATATTAAATACAACAAACAAAAGGAAAAGGGTCAGAGAGCAAAACAAAAGGGTCCAGGAATGGCAGTTTCGTGCTATTTTCCTTCCTGTCATATGCAAGGCCCGGCCTACCATTTTTCTGAACTCCCCATCACAGACAGAGATTTGTGAGTTCACAGGCTGAGCATCTGGTTGGAGAGGAGGCGAAGCCTGAGAAAAGCAGTTTCCCCCAGCTCCCCTCCCAGGGCAATAGCAGGGAAGGGGTGCAGGCAGGCACCCAGCCCCGCAGCAGGCAGAGGCTGGGCTGCAGAGGGGGCTGGGGCACCCGGGTTGCCATGCCGGCATGCAGGAGCTGCCCAGG
Source organism: Nyctibius grandis (assembly GCF_013368605.1). Lineage (NCBI taxonomy): Eukaryota > Metazoa > Chordata > Aves > Nyctibiiformes > Nyctibiidae > Nyctibius > Nyctibius grandis. The sequence continues at coordinate 60,221,249 of NC_090660.1, read as the reverse complement.
AGTGTAGCACTGAGTCTCGGGTTGGAAGGGAGCAGTGGCTGGGTGCCTTGACACCACCGTGAAGCCTGAAATTGTTCAGTCAAGCTAACAGTCATCACAGTTTCTAACTAGCTTCTCTCCTGTAGACATTTCCCTTGGCAGAGGTGAATCCTCTCAGAGCAGTCTTAAGGTTTATTTTTCCTTACGTACCTTTCCTTCTTCAACTATAGTCTTTTTCTTTCTATCCATCCTCTAGGCTGACATCTGTTCTTTAAGTAATTTTTTGTACTGATTTAAAAAAAACAGTATTTTTTCACACAAAGTTAATTGAAACATTATTTGTTTTAACTCTTTGTAGCAAAGTGCTTTTCATAAGATCTATACATTGTGTTCCCAACATTTAAAAACAAGAGGCTACATAAACAAGACTAGATCCTTTTCTCCTACCAGCCCAAATCCAGGAACAATAGAGCTATGTTGATTTATACCCGATCGTGCATCTGGCCTTTATTCTGTTTGATGGCATTCAGTGTCTTTTTGGAAGAGTTAACCTATTCATTCCATTTTAATTAAATAACAATGGTGATCATTAGTGGTTTTGTGGTGTCTGTTTTGAATTAAATTTGTTCTGAGTATATACGTCATGTTGATTCGTTTTATCTTTTGTGATAAACGCAATATACATAGATTCAGTGATCACATGTTCTCTTCAGTGGCTCAGCAGTGGGAACATTTCCTTCCTTTGACATAGCAATATCAAGTTACAAGAATCTGACTAAATACAACTTATCAGTTCAAAATTTGGTCCTACTCTTCTGCATGCAGGCATAATGAAATTACCAGAAGGGTTTTCTTTTCTTTGAGCCTGGTAAAGGCATTGCAGGATGACTGCAGTTACTTCTGATTTCAAGCAGCACGGGAAAGGGCTGAGCCTGGGTGGGCTCTTCGGGCATTCAGGCTGGCTGGCTCACGGACAGTGGTCTGAGACCACCCCCCGGCACTGCCTTCACTGCTGACACTTGTCAGGCAGAACGGTTTATCTGGGTGGTCTCCTTGCTTCCACCTTTATTGCTGATGCAAATACCCTTTGCGTTTGTGCAAAGTTTCCATTTATGTATATTTGCATAAAAAGGGTTATCTTAGGTTTTCTGGAGACTGTGCCCTGCCCTTTATTACATAACAGATTTAATCTGCAATAACAATTCTCTTAAACCTTGGCAATATCTTAGAATACTTTTTTTGTAAACTGTATGTAAGACTTTCTGCATGTTTTAATACGGTGCGTGAGCCAAAGTCCTGTGAAGTGGTTAGAACTTTCCACTAAGCCACTGAGCTTTGGATCACACCTACATGTTTTCTTGGAGAATTGCCCAGAGCGCCTTTAGCTTCTTTAGTATTTAGGTTACTGTCCCCAGGGGTATGTCATTACCTTTGATTTAACTGAGTACAGCAAAGGGAAAGTTAGAACTTTATTACTGATTTGGCACCTTGTTCTCAGGTAAATTTTATTAGTTGAAACCCTTGCCTTAGCCAGAGGAATCAGTATCTGGGTGTATTACTGACTTTAGGTTTGTAGCATCCGGACAGTAATTCTAATCAGAAAGTAATCAGAAGGATCTAGAACTAAGATTTATGGCAGGTGCTGTTACCCAACAATATAAATCCTTTGTTAAGTAATATCTCATGCTGATAGATTTTGGCTCATTATGTTATTAACACATTGTTCATTAAAACTGTCTGCAAGAGCTGGACACAGAGCCATTTATTTCTGTATCCTTTACAACGATTTTCTCCATTATGCCTTCAGGCTTCAAAAACCAGATCTGAACAGTTCTTTCTGGATTGAAATTCTAACATTCTTCTTCCATATTAATTTACAAACTACTGACATTCCTATGAATGTAATTATTCATTCTTACCAGTGCATAGTCCTCCTGTGACAGGAATCTTAGACATAGGCTCCCGCACAATAGAGAAATCTGTTGCTGTTCCCAGTTTAAATATAACTGAACAGAGACAAAAGATCATGATGCCAACTATCTGTCTTTTTATTCTGTGTAATAATGCAGCAGTGCTCAATCTTTATCAACGAGCAGGTGACAACTTAACAAAGAAACTGCGTCTCATGGAACATTTCACATATGCTTCACATTTGGAACAACCTGTAGGAAACACAGTAATTGGCTGAGGTGCAAAGTAATGATAGGAGTGTGTTTTAAAAAAAACTTACATATTTTGATTGCTATCAGCTGCAAACCAGGAGACACGATATGATATGAAGAACGGGTCATAGTTTGGTTTCATTGCTATAGAGGATCTCCAAAATTGACAAAGAGAACATAAAGACTCATAGGTTATTCTGCTTGCAATTCTTTGTACTCAGAGGATGCTTCATTGCAGCTCTGGCAATGACCAGCCTCTTGCAGTTTTGAGATGTCTGGGCCAGCTGCACAAAGGAGGTTTATGCTTATGCCTTGCAGACTTAATGCCTTCAGTGAAGTTACAACATTCTATTATGGCACTATCCCCTTTAACGTAAAGTAGTTCCTTTTGCCAGGGACATCCATTTAATGTATTTTTAGAAAATATAGACAGATTTACAGAAGACTGGACCATTGTGCCCTAAATTTCCTTACATCATTAGAGAAAGATGCACAAGGTTTTTTTTAAACATGGAAACCACAAAGAGAATGGTAAGAGGCAAAAAGCATGGCAAGAGGTCATTACAAAGCCATAATGCATTTATAGCGTTTTCAGTGAGACCACATTTTCCAGGCTATTTTATGAGGGGCAGAAAGGAAGCAGAGGGGAGAAAAAAACCCAAATAATTCACAGAGGACTCCAAAAGAGGCAAAGCTACTAGCAGGAGGGAGAGCTAAAATGAAATGGTTCACAGGTGACTCCAAAGAAGTGGTTACAAAACTGGAGAAAGTTAACTCACCCAATTCATTTTGCTGCTGACAGAGTGAAAGGTCAATGGCTCTGTATTTTATGTGAAAGCTCCACAGTAACAGAAGCACAGTCCTTCAAGCTCAGGTACAGGAAGACTGTTAAGTTTTACTTGGAAGCTTTTGTTGTTAGAAACTTAAGTTACAGTATACTTTATAAGCAGTAAAAAGGAAAAATGTTTGCCTTGTATATATATATGCTGTTTTCTACAGTGAATGTATATTTCATTCTACAGAGCCCTGTGATCCATTTAATTTTATTTGCCTGCAGTTCTCAGTGTTAGGTTTCCTAACTGTCTTTCAGCTCCCATTAATCTGGCTGTGTTTTGTAATTACAATAAACGGGAACTCACAGACCTTGATGTCATCCACCTCAGATAACATGATCCTATTAAATCTAATCCAAATTAACTGGAGAAGAACCCTTTGCCCTTGATACTTATATGGACAAGAGAGAGATTTGGTGCTAGCAATACCAATGTGGTTTAGTCTGGAGAGGAAATCTGCTCTGCACCTTGAATACTGTGTCCAGTTCTGGGCCCCGCACTTCAAGAAAGATGTTGAGGTGTTGGAGCGAGTCCAGAGGAGGGTGACCAAGCTGGTGAAGGGTCTGGAGGGTCTGACCTATGAGGAACGGCTGAGGGAGCTGGGGTTGTTTAGCCTGGAGAAGAGGAGGCTCAGAGGTGACCTTATTGCAGTCTACAACTACCTGAAGGGAGGTTGTAGCGGAGTGGGAGTCAGCCTCTTCTCCCAGGCAACTAGCGATAGGACAAGAGGACATAGCCTCAAGCTTCACCAGGGAAGGTTCAAGTTAGACATTAGGAAGCATTTATTCTCAGAAAGGGTCATTAGACGTTGGAACGGGCTACCCAGGGAGGTGGTGGAGTCACCATCTCTGGATGTGTTTAAGAAAAGACTGGACATGGCACTTAGTGCCATGGTCTAGTTGACATGGTGGTGTCAGGGCAATGGTTGGACTCGATGATCCCAGAGGTCTCTTCCAACCTGATTGATTCTGTGATTCTGTGCTCTCCTTACGTAATTGATTTGGGATTCAGATGAGCCATTATGGCAATCTAAACACACTGTTAAAAGAGCATAGGTTTTAAGCCATGCACTCTCAGTGTATTGAACACTATATTTGATCCTTTTTCATTAAACTTTTCAAAATTTTCCTCAGGAGCTTGAATTTCAAGAGGTATAAACCATATAGCAAAATCTTGCCAGTAGACATTAACATACGCATTTCTTTGGTTATTACTTCTAATTTTTAAGGTGAATGAAGCAAAATGCAAGCTGTAATACCTCTGCACCCTTGAACACAAGCAATGAGCAACAATGCAGGCTCACAAAGGACAGCTGGAGTTGAGAGGTTTTTACCATTGAAAATATTAGTATTACTTAAAGGCTTGAACAGCAAGTAGTAAAGATGACTAGAGAATAAAAAATTAAAGGGAAAACCTCTCCTGTGGGAGTTATTTAGTTTTATTCTAACATGGGAATTGACAGGTTTGGGGGTCCACGTGAGATGCTATAGCCAAAGGAGGTAAATAATCCATGGAAGTCGCCGTCACTCGGATGATGAAAGCCTTGTAAATACTACTTATAGCAATAAAAAAAAAACCCCGCAACAAGGTGTTTACCCAAGGCTCACATTGCTAGTTATTCTCATAACATTTCAGCTTACTACAAGATTTAGTCACTTCTGGTCTGCTATGAAATGTATTGGGGGAATTGTTTATTTTGACTTTAACAAAGATCTTTGCTAGTAAACCTGAACAGAAGGAATCTTGACAATTGAAATTATGCCCACAATTCATGACTTGAAATGCTTGAAAATTCAGGCTCCTGTTTTCCAGATGTTTCCCATGTGAGAAACTTCAGAATACTCTAAACACAAAACATACAATGCATGAAATACAGTTCACTGTCTGTGGATTTCTTCAATAAGAATTCTTCATCAGACTAATCTAAACAGGACAACTTCTTTCCTCATATAAAGAATATCCACTGACTCTTCAGGATCAAAAAGCTTTTTACTAAGTGTTTATCAGCCTGATATAGATTTATCTATGTTAAAGTACAAAGCCTGAAATTCTAGTTGGCTTTTATTGATTGTCCCAACAATGTGTGACAGCCTGACTCTATGGAAGCAATACAACTAAAGAAACTGGGGGGAAAAAACAACCACCAAGAACAGTAAAACCAGAGAGACTTTTCTACTTTTTTGTTATGCATTAGGATTGTACCGGAATTAATACTTACTTATCATTATAACTTACATTTACTCAAGTCTTTATACATTTTTCATTTCTTCTTGTCAGCATTAAAACTACTTCTGATAAAATAAACTCAGATGGAAGGGAATTGAAATCCAGGACTCGCTCCAGGTTGTGATGGAAAAATTTTTGCCATGTTTGCTTTTCCTGACAGGGGAAGGGAAGAAGGAAAAGGCTTTTTTTGTGACCAGGGAAAATCTGCTTCAGAGAGCAGTCTGGTGGGCACGAGATATGAAATCTTACTAGAGAATCGCTTGATAACGTTTAACTGTTCTTCTTTTCTCCTTGTGGAAATTTTCAGTGCCAACTAAGGCCAGTAAATCAATTCAGTACTTCTACAGTTATTGGTCACATGAATATTTGACAATCTACTTCAAAGGCAGGGGGCTTTACATGTAGAAAGGATTCAGTTGTTGCTATCTGAAAAGATGATTTCCAAACCCCACCACCTCTAGGCTGATGAGTGTTTCTGTCCCACATGGCCACTATGTGCCAATCCTCTGCTCCCCTCAGAGGCCTCAACCCCGGCACGCTTTCACCACATCCCATTCCCTCCAAAACTAGCTCCACAGCTGAGAAACCTCTGCATGGACATAGATTTGCCTGTAACAGAGTTGCCATAAAAGAAAAAGCAACCCAAGATTTAGTGTGAACAGCCGACACTTTTGCCACCCTGTAAAACCGCAAAAATTTGATAAGGGATTAATGACGAAAGCCATAAGGGCTATTGGTCTGGCATCTTCATCTGTTAATCCAGATAGCACCTCATTCCAAACACACCGAGGACACGCTCCTGCACCTTGAGCAAGAAGGCAGTGGAAGGTGGGAGCAAACATTGCATGAGGTGGGAAGGAGGGTTTGTTTGCATCGCTGTCTACTCCCACCTAGGACCAGCCTTAGAAAATGTTTTAATTTTGCAAAAGAGGGTTGGCATCAGGGAACTGGGGGGAAAAAACCTAACTATCAAAATGCTGCTTCTGAATGATAGTGGAAGAAGAAGCCATGTCAAGTCTATTCAGTCTAGCCCTGTATTCAGAAGAATAAAGCAAACTGGGTCCCCCGCCCTCCATCATGGGTCACAATCAGGTACAAAGTAAAGATTTGAATGTCAAAGAAAACAGTTTTGCTGGTTTAGTCCTGCAATTCATGCTATGTAATGTAGCAGGTGCAACTGCTGTTCCTGATATAACTTGTCTTCATTTAATGAGGAAAAAAAAAGCCTATGGAGGAGACTTTCTGGCTCTGAAAATTACACGAAAAATTACTCTCTTTCTGAGGTTTTTATATAACCAAATTCTAATAAGCAGAGCTGATGGAATTCTGCTTATTCAGACAAATCAGCTTCTTAAAGCTACAGAAATATTTGCATAAAACGAGCAGGATTTAGCAGCTTGTAAAAAGCACATAAAAGAAACACCAGGTTAAAATAACCAAACAAGAAAATGGATAGTTTTAAGAACACACTGCATTTATTTGGCCCCAGAATTCCTAGCATTGTAACAAAATCCCAGAGTTTCACTCCTTAAAGTGCTTCAAACTCCATTTATATTATTATTACTTTTAACATTAATGTACATTTCTGTATAAACATCAATCCAAAGAAATTTATATTTTTATAAAATTCTTTATATTAGTGGATCAAATTTGCTCTCAAGATGACCAGCATTAAGGCAAATTTCCAAAACTAAGACACTGGAGTTACTCAAGTCTATGCTGTTGTAGGTGAGAGCAGAATTTGGCCCCGTAGGGTATAGACAATTATATTTTCTGCATATATTTCAGAAGGCACAATGGATTACCTTGGAAATCAATAACATTTAAAAGGGAGTTCATCAAAGCAAATATTTTTAATTTGCTTTGGCACAATCCACATCCAGAGGATGCATTTGCTCACCAGCCGTTCTGAATAACCAGCATGATGACAGTGACACGGGGATCAGCAAAAGGGGAACCCACATTGCATGAATTCACACAGTCCTTCAGCAGACCCAACCTGATGTGTGTACAAGTACCGTAACAGCAAAGTTACTTTGCTGGGCACCCATGCAAACTCACTACACCATGAACCTCTGAAATTCTCCTGGTGGAGACATGTTTGTCATTGATATTTATATTCCGAAGACAGCCAAAAAATGGCTCTTTAACTGGAAGCCACAGTGTGTCCGAATTTGCTACAAAAAACAAGACAGAAAGATCAAGTTAATAAAATGAGAACGATTTTAAAGAACATTAATTACTGCAAGGCTTTCAAAAGAGGGGGATTGATATAGGACTACATACATGAACAGGACCTTTGTTTTGGAAAGAAGAAAAAGCCAGTAGATACATGAAAAAATAAGAAGCAATACTATTACCTGGCATTTTGCCGAAGTAGAGCGGCTGATGAACACGTCTAGGATGAGAGGGTGGAAGTCCAGTGGTATAGTTACTCTGTGTGCCCACCTCTATCTGCACCCTGTTCTCCTTCTGAGAGACTACAAAGAAGCAGGTAAATGAGTACTTCTTCTCAACCCTATTAAAGAATCAACTAGATATGGCACTATTTTTAAATAGCATCTGTTGTGAAATTTAACTTGTAGGAAAAATAGATTTTATTTTAATTCAAAGTCAGATTGACCCATCTAGGTACTCTAGGGCTAAATACAGCCCAAAAAACCTGTCTTATGTAAAGCCTTGAATTAACACAAGACACTTACATTGTTCTAAAGAATATTCTCAGAATAAACAGAAGTGAAATGATTAATAAAAATCTGGAGCTGCAATGCTCTGTGCCTGCCGTCCTTTCAAAGTTTCAGAAGAACTGGTATGATACAACGTACCTGCAATAGTGTGCCACTGTCCATTAGACAGAGGTTGCTTAGGTGTGACTGGTATCTGGAATTCTCCAGCACCACTATTTCCAGCAGCGATGACCTGCAAAAATGTTATCTTTTTAGAAGATAAGAGATAAGAAAAGAGCAACAGAAAAATACAGCCCTTTAAGTAGTTTACTGAACTTGTGATGGCTGGGTTTCACCTAGTTTTAAGAGTCACAGTCATTGTATACATATTTCAGAAAATATCCTCTCCAAGAGGAAAGTAAATTTCCCTAATAGAATCCCAGGAGAGGATATTTTCAAATTTTGCAAGCATAAATACATACCTTTGTCTCTTCTCCTCAATCTTACAAAATTATGTTAATTCTTTGATGTAATCTCTCTGAGACAAGGTCTTTCCTACTAGGCCTTCCTTTTCTTTCCCAGAGCAGTCATCTACACGCTTGGCATCTCCTGAGAGAATTTCTGCAATATATTTCTCTGTCCTTTCACACAATTTTGGACTACTTGTAATTCATGCACAAAGCTTGCAGCCTGACTTTTTACAACGACATTTTGAACGAGCACCTGCTTGTGAGCATCTTGCTTCTCATTCCTTGCGTGTGCATTATTTTTTTTTCAACATTCTCCTTTCAAACTCGCTTTTGATGTGATGGTTACAACAAACTTGGTCATGGTCAGGTAACTGATGTGCTGAGTCCACTTCCTATCAGGCTGATTGATGGTGTCCCATTGACCTTTTATTCCTTCCTGTTGCATCCTGTCCACACTGACAGTAACCATGAATCTAAGTTACTGCTGAAAAAAGTGGTCAGTCTTGCCCTTAAGGGGTCTCCAGCTGTTGATGTCCTTGCTTCCATGTGCTCGTTGTGTTTTGAACCAGACCAGTGATCTGGGGGAAACTAACTGACGACAAAAAGATAAATAATAAAAACAAGTTCCCTAATCTGGGAAGAGAAGAGCAAAGCTGAGCTTTCTGAATTTACATAGACCCATGCTGGTTTAAACTGTGCCATGAGACAGCAGGTTCTGTGGAGCACTGACATCTTTCTATTTGATGTCTTTCCAGCAGCAACCACAATAGTTTTGTAGTCCAAGACTCACATTCTGAAGCTGTTACATTATGAAAAAGCAACAGTGATAATAATCACCACCATGACACACACATCAACTGGAAGAGAAGATGCTAACACAAAGCAAGACTGCTCAAGTTCTGTAACACACATGGTTACGGAGCTGCATTGGTACAGCCACATGATGACTGATGTAGGAGTGGGAATAAGCCACAGACTTCTGTAGCCTCTGGCCAAAACCCCAGTGGGTTTTTGCAAAGGCTCGGAAGCCTGAGAAAATTAAGACTGTGCCCTACTGCTGACCACTGTGAAGAAAGCACGTGCAAGCTAGCGTGCACACAATGGAAGCTGCTAATGTAGGCAGAGAGACAAGTTAAATGCTCAATTTTCCATGTGATGGTTTTAAACAACTCTAAGGAAGTTGTTTAACATTATATCTATAGACAAATGTTGTAACACATAAGTCCAAAGTTCAAGGTCAGAATTCCCCCTGCTGAAATGGAAACACAGCCTGTACTTACCTTTCCTCCTTCCATGTAAATAGTCAAGTAGTTGTCTTGCTTGCTTCCAGCATGGAGGAGTATGCCTGTTAAAGTCCTTGGTCGAATGGCAAATACAATCCTAAAATCCAAGCCCATCAGGAAATTACCTGTGGAGAATTAAACAGTGGGTAGAGGAATGATCATAGGAGGAGATAATTGGAAAACCATGTGAAAAAAAAAATCCTTACACATACACAAGACATAATTCCATACACAATAACCTCTACAAAGCTTACCAATGGTGATATATCCTCCTTCATTGAAGAAATAAATCCCCGTGTCCATGGGAACATCCAGACATGGAAGTACGCCATTTTTTTGCTGAGGTGCATTCATGACTTTTCCATTCATCTTAAAATTCCTCAGGCAACCCTTGAAACTGTTCATTGGTATATTCTGAAAGCATATTTCAAAAACATGAATACTAAAGCATAATGGCAATTTTTTTAGTAAGAATACCCATTAGTTCTTTTGTACTGTTGGACTGTAGAAAGCCAGCTGGCACTAAAGGCCCCTAAAACCCATCTCTGATGCAGTGAAAAGGTATTCCAACATTTTAAAAAAGAGCTTAAAACATGAAAGTAGCAGTTGATTTTGAGTTAACATAACTCCCGCTTGCGGAACAGATACTTCCCAATGATGTGTCAAAAAGACAATGCAACAGGAGTTGTGAGAAATCTCAGGTACATCCTTCCCTTCCTAAGAGGCTGTTTATTTAAATCTGATTTTATGAAATGCCCTGCATCATTAATTGTCCACTTTTTAAAGTAACAGGAGACACACATATTTCAGATTAAAATCCAGTTCTGTGTTCATAACTCCTTAATGACAAGGATTCCTTTGTTTCTCTACAGATTATCTCTGAGTCCACTGAGGCAAATATTCTGCAGGAAGAGGCTATTCCTGGAATTATAAATGTGACTTTAGTCTTTTCTATTTTTTAAAGAATAGAAATGAAAACAGTATATGGTTGTCATCAGTGTCTCAGCAACACACATTGAAAATATGGGTCCAGCTGAGAGCTGTGTGAACAGGTGATGAAAAACTGCAAACACCAGTCACAGATGGTGCTCACTCAGTGCTTGGAAATATCCCCCAAACCTTTTCAACACGAAAATCCTGCATATTAACACTTTCACATGTAATTAAGGGCAGCGTGGGGACTGTGTGGGGGTGGATGCGTCAATTATTTACCTGTCTTTTCAGTGATGGCAGCCCTCCCATGTAGACTGGTGGCTTAATGCTGATGGCAGAATTTGTTGCTAATCTTCTGTGCTGGACCCTTAGACCATCAACAACAAGGCGGACATACTTCCCATCTGTGCTGAAGACCACCTTTGCAGGGTGCAAACATAACAAAATGAAAAACCTGAAGGCCAGTGAAAGCCACTGGAGATTTTTTTCTTTAACTTGAACACTGTATTGTTGAAATATTTAAACTGAAAATAACATGCTGGGACTATCAGTCTCTATAAGCTCTCTCATAACAGAGACCTGTCAACCCCATGAACTTTCAGGCACAGGAATTAACTTCAGATGACCAAAATCAAATTTCTAATAACTTAAAAATTCATTAGGCTGTGCCTGCTGGATGCTAGTTATGATTTCAGCACAGTTCCTGTGCCGTACTACTTACAGTGTGCCATTGCCCATCATTGTATTTAATACTGGTTTTGATTTTGATTCGTTTTCCTCCAGAGCCAAGTGAAAAGACAAAACGTCCTTTTGAAATGTGGAGAGCCATATAAGAGTCCTCAGACTTTTCCGCCATGAAAACTACTAATCCTCTTGATGACCGAGTCCTTACATCTACAGAAAAATGTAACCTGTAGAGGAAAGTAAGCATATTCAAATGTAGGTCTATTTTGTTAGTTGTTGTATTATTTCTATTCTCCAGAAAAATGTCAGTGAAACTCCACTTGTGAAATGCAGAATAGCTTTTGAGTGGAATCACAGTGTTCTACATTGCCTGCATTTCTGAATGTGATGAAAGTTGGCATATTCAGGCTTAGGATTTGGCATCAATATGCACTGTAATTGTCCACCACATCCAAGTCAAATCTACTCAGTTTGGGTAAATGTCAGCAAAGAAAAGAAATGCCTGAACCTTTAGAATCACTCTTCTGTTATGCCCCAAGACATAAGCAAGATGAAAATCCTAGCTCTTAACACCCAAAGATTCAAGCAGCTTTGACAATTCAGATATTAGGAGGAGAACAGAGAACATTTGTATTACCTGTCAGTAGATGACGGTGGAGAAAACATGTAGGATATGAAACTGTTGGGTGTGTTTCCAAAGAGATATGCTTCACTGCTGACATTTAACTGAGCTGGTAAATTGTGGGTTTGCTGGTTTTGCACATTAGCGGCTTTCAAATAATCAAGGTATTTTTCATCCTGTACCTGTAAGACAGAACTGAAACATTTACTACGTGTGAACATGAAAAAAAACATTTCAATCTACACATTTAAGAGTTCCCACCTGAGGCAGTCAACAGCTTTCTCTAAATGACAGAGAGGCTATTGTCATTCTGGACAGGTATGGGTTTAGCATGGAACTTCAACACAGAAAGAACTTGCTTCAGATGTGAGATGGAAGGAAAATAATAACATCTGAATCTCAGTTCTACAAACCATGGCAGTGCAGACAAAGCCTTGGCATCAATATGGAGCAAAGATGACAGTAAAAATAAGCATACCTTGAGCATCTTAAACCTGAGAGGATTTTTAAATTCTTTCAGCAGCAGTGGTTCAAGGTTCTTGTATTTGCAGCAAGCTCCAAGGGACACACCAGTCTTTGCAGTATAATTAACAAGATCTTGAACCTCAGGGACCTGACCTGCCCTAGAGTGATGAAAGCAGTAAGTGCTGTGACACAGCATTCCTTTTCTTTAGCGTAATCAACAACATATTGTAAAACTGTGTTCTGTACAAAACAGATTTCCCAGTGACCTGATATTAAAGTACCAGTTTTCATTTTTCGATGAAAAATGTAGGTTCAATGTCATATTTGTCCTGGTTCTGCCCATTTCTTTTTGGCTATGGAAGAACTCTGATGTTTTGTTCTCATCTCTTCTAAACAATGTATTTTTTGCTAAAAGCTATCTATTTAAAAAAAAAACAAATATTGCCATTGAAAGAAATGAGGAAAAAATCACAGCAGCTTTGCTTGAATAAGATTTCTGGATCAGACTACAAAACTTTGCTGGTTAATTATGCATAACCAGTGGCAGATCAAGAAAAAATGGCAACATCAGGTCCTGCTAACTCAATGATTCACTCTCTCCTTAAATAGGATGTTCTGATGAGATTTGTCAAGGGGCAAGCCCATCACAACTTAATATGTAGCTTTAGTATTATAGCCAAATTATCAGAAAGATTGTCAAAACCAATTTCTTCTGCTATGAGAAGAGCAGTAGAGTTGGGAGCAGAATCTGAACTTCTTCAATTCTGGTCCAGTTCTCCATTCACTTGATCAGACTAGCTACAATATTAATTCTCCATCTATTTTTGTACTAAAAGCAATTTTCCAAATTTGGCTTCTGATGAGAAGGTTAATATACAAGTTACTTCATTGTCATGCAGTGCTTTAAATGAAGATATAATCTGAGCAACCTGATCTAGTGAAAGATGTCCCTGCCCATGGCAGGGGGGTTGGGCTAGATGATCTATAAAGGTCTGTTACAACCCAAACCATTCTGTGATTCTATGTTAATCAAATCAAAATACACTATTTTTTGTAAACTCTACACATGTATAAACATTCATCAAAACTTAGCTATGACAAAGCCCATTGGGACATCACTTGTGACTCAAGAAGTACTTTTCTTTAAAGAACATATTTATGCCTAATTTTTCTCCTAAATTTTGCCTGAAAGATGTCTCTAATAACCAGAAAAACATGTCTGAAAAAAGAGACAACATAAATCAAGCACTTGATTTTTATACATATGCTTTGATTTGTTTGTGTAACTGGTTCGGTTCTGCCAGTAAGCTTTGCCCATTTCATTACCTGCCTCCCTGTGTAGCTATAATGATACAATCTAGCAGATCTTTTTGGATGCCTTGTTGGGATACTTCCAATTCACTACGTTGAGTTCATTCTTTGATTAAAAGACTACTAAACAGGTATTCAGACTAAAATTCCATTACATCTGAACAGCAGATTTACTTACAACTTGATACTATAACCTGCCTGAATAAAAGAATATTTTGAGGCAGCAAAGCTATGGCTTCATGAAGGCTTCACACATGTAGAAGAAGAACAATTCAGGAAAAAGTGATTTTAATATGATTAAAGAAGGAAAACAGGGCAAAATGCATGAAACTAGAATGTTGCTAGGCCAAATACCTTTTAATAAAGATGTTTGAGATGCAGCCTTCAAAATCATCTCCACCAAATTTTATAGGTTCGGTTAATGCCCGTGCTCTTGGAGAGTCCACTGATGCTAATGACGACTCATCATCAACCAGCAGACGTACTCTGAAACAAAGTGAATAATAATAAGCATAAAATCTAAAGAAATAGTTATGAACCTAAATGAAATATATATATATATATATAAAGAACCACTTGTCAGATGTGTTTTCTCATTACATTGTAATTATGCTAGAGCTTCATTAGCTTACTTCTGGGATTTTTTCAGTATGTGCTCATTGACTGCTATGAAACTGCTCTGCTTGTTGGTAGTAGATGTTGAGCAAGAGTTGAAGCTAGTACTTCAGTCCTACAGTGAAATCCTGGTCCAATGGAAATTCATTTAAAAACTTTAATTGACAACTATGGGACAGGATTTCATCCTTTGTGTCAAAATGGTGCACTTGACATGTTAGCAACAGCTAGTACAGATAATATTAAGTTATAATTACCCGAAGTTATAGCCAATCATTCAAAACTTCCCATGTAACTAACACTTATGTCATTTTATGTGTTCACAGAAATCAATATGTTAGGAGCTCTTCAGGAAATTGTCTCTTCTGATATCTACATAACAGATCATTATTGAAAAAACAGACACAATATTTAGCTTCTTTCCTGGGTCTTTAACCACCTATGTTACAATGGCATATGTAAAGGCTATGGGAAGGGGAAGAGCTCCAAAGCTCCAGCTTGACAAGCAGTCAAAACTCGCACAATCTATAAAAGACATGCATAGTGATGCACAGCTGAAACATCACAGGTACCGACATGCACATTCATAGACCAAAAATCACTTTTAGCTTCATTAGTTCAGTATCCTTTGCTAGCAGAGGTCGGTTTTAGCTGTGTACCCAAAGAACAAGTCACACAATTTTAATCTTCTTTCTCCAACCACAACATAAAAGAATCAGATAAAGAACTGGATTCACCTGCTGTCTGTTTTTATTACTGTCACATAATGCATTGACCCATCTTCATATTTCTTTTTCAGTTCCATTTCCTTCTCTCCCATCTTTGCAATTACAAAGCCAGGTCTCAGAAAGATGGTAAGAATATTAGGCTGTAAAAGAATTCCACAAAATGATCAGGTAAATGCAAGTGCCTTTGTTTCTCCTTGATATTGCTGTTAATACAGTTCTCAGTGGTCTCTTGTGCGCAAGAATTTTTCTTACGCTAAAACTGCATTTCTCAGTCATCTAGTACCAGATATTATGCCCAGTTCTGCACAATTAGCATAGTTCCTGTTTTAAAACACCTCTGCACTCTGAATACCAAACAGTTATTGAAAATACTTGTTTAAATTATTTTCACAAAAAGCAGAGGATTCAGTTCTCCACTTCTCAAATGCCTGGTGTGCATTCACTTCTTAACTCCTCCAGACAGCAAGAATGGGGTTCCGCTTGAACCTCCCTGCTTTCTGAGGGAACATAGCCAAAATCAACCCCTTTTCTGTGTGTATTTGATCGTGGTAACATTTCTGCGTGGGCAGAATGCCAGTTTTTCCCGAGAAAATTTCCAGCCAACTGTATTAGGCAACAGTTATCTTACAGGGATGGTGGTGTTGTGGTGCATGAGCTACTCTGCAGAAGGCTCAAATTCAAAGCTCAGTTACTTGTTGAACTGCTTGTTGGCCGAGTGAAGAAATTGCCAGGATGAGTTTCTCTGGCCTATGACATGCAAAATACCATGCTCAAAAGATGATTATAATAGCCATTTCTTGCCTTAAAATACAGGAAACTATGTGAGACTTATGACAAACTGATGCCAAACTGACACAGTCACAAACATGACTGATCCAGAAATCAAACCAATCACATATTCTAAGTTGAACATGTTTCATACCCATAGATTGTAATTTAAGAGTGTTCCAGTTGATGCCATGGTCTGAAAGCCAAAGCCAACTTGGAAATCCTTGGGAAATGGGAAACCTGATGCACTCAGGCTCAGTGTTCCCTTCTTGGAGAAAGCTGCAGATCTGATGAGCTGAAAGAGAGATAATAATGCTTTCACGGGTTTTCCTGTTAATCAGAAGAAATGGCAACATGGGACAACAACTGCCCTACTCAACGTAATTGCAACCGACTCCAGTCAAATCCCAGCACAAAGCAAACTGCAAGTACAATTATTTTAGTACAGAACAGACTGACTGAATTGGTTCCACCAACATGAACTATGATCTGAGAAACTCTAAAGGGAGATGAGGCTTGCTGAGTAAAACTAGCTGTTCGTCTCTAGCTACTCTTTGCATTGACATGATGGCTTTGAAAGTTTTCACATTTGGGGACACAAAAGTGAACATCTGGAGGAATTGTTCGTAAGTATGGAGATGGGCAGATGAGCAACATAACTGAAACTGTGTGAGTCATAGGACAGAATATACCTGGGCCTTTTTGAACACAACACGTTTTAATAGATGAGAAGTTATACAGATACAGACAGAGAATGAAGGTCAGACCCTCTGCACAGGGAAATGGCCTGCAAAGAAATTGCTCTGTGAAAAGTTTAGATGCCACAAAAGGAAAGCAAATGAGCACAACTTTCAGTGCAATGCCATAGTAAAAAGGGAAAATGGGATCATGCACCATGTAAGTAGCAGTAAGTAGAAGCAGAGGGTAGTTTTCATCTCTTCATGCAGCATTGGTTAAGCCAACACTGAAATGTCACATTGCCCCATTTTAAAAAGAACGTGGCAAAACTCAAGGGTGCACAGAAAATAATTATAAAGCAATCATATGAGTGGAGCAATGGCCTTACAATGAGAAGTGGAAGTAGAGTCTGCTTAGCTCTTTCAAGAAAAAAGGTTGAGAGGTCTTTTAATAAGGAAGCATAAGGACCTTGGCAAGAAGGAAGATCCTGAGTAGTATTAAGTAACTAAGTATTCTGGCCTAATCAATAACAGCAACGGGAAGCCAACAAGTTTACATGGTAAATATGAATTCTTAATTGTACACAGTATTAATTAAAAGAGTGGACTATGTGCTGGAGCAAGCTATCACAGTAGGAGTGGAGTCTCCTTTCTTCCATATCTTCATGCCAAGACCAGGTTCTTTTATTACTATCACATATTAACCAAATATAATTTTTGACCTAAGTTCCAGGATTTATAGACAAACCAGACACTCTGAACTCCAGCAGAAGTTGTTAAGGGACTTTGTTAGTTACCTTCCAGTCATCTGAACATTTCTTGCTGACACCAACAGTCTCGTCAAAAATAACAGATGCAGTGTTAGGATTTTTCACATTCTTCATGCAGCCCCGAAATGGAGGTGTGGATATATTAAAGCTGGTTTTAGGGAGTGGAAAGAAAAAGACTTCAGTAGCCTGGTATTTCAAAGCACACACCAGTATAGTAGCCTGTAAATGCTGACAATATAAGAAATAGAAAAACAGGACAAGAGCGATCTTTCTTGCACACACATGTATCATGCTGATCAAACCCAATCTTCAGGATACACTCCAACAAAGGCCTCACCATTAGCCAAAAATCACAGATTATGATCATGTATTATACACTGGTTATTTTCATATCACATAAGATACCCGATACAGAGTGTGAAAGAAATTGCCTAAGGAAAGAGTTTAGATGGAGTTTCCATACAAAGCCTGTATATTATACAGTCTTTTTATAGTTACTCACCGTTCCCGTAGAGAAGGTGGAATTCCACCTAGGTAATACTTAGTGAAAAGAAAGACATTTATGTTGGCTTTAATATCAGGACTGACATGAACAGTATTCCTACTTCGGGCAAGCACCAAATGAATCTGAAATAGGTGAATAATGACAATTACTTCACTTAGCAGAAACAAAAATCATTTAGCAGATTAAAAGTACTCCCACAGAGCGGGATACAATGGTGGTGGTTTTTTCCCTCCTCTTGTTTACTAGTGCCTTAAATCCAGAATAACTGCAGTAGTTCAAAGGTACTTTGCAGAATTTGGGCATTCAGCCAAAGCAAATGCCTAAGGAAAATGCTCAGCTATCAAAATACAAGGTGAGGTGTTATTTTCCTCAGGAAGATTGCCCTAAAAATACACCTCACCTATCGTTCAGATATTGCCTTCTCTTTGCTGTTGAAGGTTCAGGAACTGCTGCCTGTTACAAAAAAAAGGTCAGTTCGCTGTCTGGAGTAACTTGACCCAGTACAGCATAAAGACTCCTTCCAGCAGACCCTGTGACCTACACTATTTAGTTGGAGATGTAGTAAAGGGAAAAGGGAGAATGAATCAATATGCCAATCAAAGGTTTTAACAATGTCTTTAAGATTTCACTCTAGTACTGCTACAAAACAGCTGGACTGAAGCTAAGTAGACAAGCAACAACAAAAAGACTACAAAAAAATAATCTCTGTAAAGATCAGCCTGGCCTGAAGAAATAAAGCCTTAGGTGGTAAAAACACTAATCTCAGTATTAAAATAATGTTAACAATTGCAATGTACACAGCTCTCTCTAAATAAAGCAATGCTCCATCAAAGAGGTTTTTTCTTTGGTGTTTTTTCTGTTAAAACCGAACTTATTCACAGGAAAGCACAACAGTAGAAAGATTAATTTTCACATGTCCAAACTAATCCCCAACAGCTGGATCCCCTCAACACAAAAGTAAAACTTCACAACTAAACTTTACAAGATGTTTAGTTTCAGCTAACATGTATTTTTACAAATAATGATCACTTGATTGTTTAAAATCACATACTTGTTTATATGTTCCATCGTTTACAGTTGCATTGGTTTCTATTTCTTTTGGAGGCTCAGAGCCAACTTTGTATCTAAAAACTGTATGACCATCTTTAATGAGCACACTGATGAACTGATCCTGCAGTAAAAAAAAAAACACCAACACAATTAAAGTGCCAACATTTCATATATATTTCACTGTCATGAATAATTTTAATGAAGCTATCTGGTTGCTTCAGTAAAGTTTTTTGGGGAAAAGATAACACAAAGCAGACTAAAACTTGTAATAATCAACCATAATTACTTTATACTGTTATAAACAGATCTGGTATCAACTCCAGATGTATTCTCCAAATCTCTAGAGGACTTTTTGTCATTTCAAGATGTCTACTGATTTTTTACAGCATTGAGAAATTATCCAGAGCATGTCACAGTGATTGCAAACATGCCTATAATATTATTAGATAAGTAGCATCACTGCTGTTTTGAGCACCTTTACAGGTCTAAGTCACCACGTCACTTTCTAAATTCTTCCTTACTCTGTTACCACCCATATCTAGATTTGGGAAGAGTGCACTTCCACTTGTGGAGGATTTCAGTATTTCAAAATTGGTTTGATTCAAATTACATCCTCCCTGCCCGTCCCCAGTTCTGAATTCTCTGCATGGCCTAATGGAGGAGCTACTTCGAATGATTTTTTTCTCAGCCTTGACAAAGTGAGTATTCAGCAGCCATCACAGAATCACAGAATATCTCAAGTTGGAAGGGCCCATAAGGATCATCGAGTCCAACTCCCTACTCCTTGCAGGACTACCTAAAACTAAACTATATGACATTAAACATACAGCAGAATCTACTAATCTGCCACACGGACAAAAATAGCACTTTTAAGAAATTTCCTTACAGTTATTACTACATCTAACATGTTCTCGAGTAAGCGAAGTTTTTAAAAATGTTCTTGGACCACAAAACAGACAGAAGCATTCCACGAATTACCCCATTTGCTGCAAAAAACACAATGCCTTCATCTGCAGTAGTCTCAATTGTCTGCTCGTAGCGTACTTGGCTGTGCATGTTTGGTTCTTTCAATGTCACACTGGCATAACCAGTGCCTTCAAAATAGCTTTGGTCAGTCTCTTCTTTATACCTGTAATAATTCAGTACCACAGGTGTGAATATGTGAGAGCAAAAAACTATTACCACATGGACTTACTGTCATTATAATTTTTAAAAAGCTTAAGTTAAAGCATTTGGTACAGGGTCACTAATAGAGTCAAATTCTGATCTATCCCAAGTAAAAAGAAAATGTTCCACTGGCTTCTATTGGATTCACATATGGTCTTTAGAGAGCAAATCATTAGTGACTGACTTTTTTGCACTGACTTTTTTGCACTTAATGTAATATTTACTTTATAGAGGAGCTGAATACATTAGTCCATGAAGTGTGTCTGGGCGTTATAACATTTAAATTGTCAGCCAGTGGACTGAGATTGCCATAGACGTGAATCGTTCCAACACTGAGGATTTTCTCTAAGAAATGTGGTAATAACCATGAGTTGGAAAAAAATCACCAGTTTAGCCACAGTGGTTATTCTTCCGGACGTGAAAAGGCAAGAATTCATCATTATAAAATTATAGAACTGTGAAACACTTTTGTGCTTATAGCATACCTTCTACAGGGTTGCACTTCAGTGGTATTGAGATTAAATGTCCTCTTGAAGTTGTAAAGGCTGATAATATGCTCATTTATGTTGTCTAATTCAATGCAGCCTTCATAATGAGGATAGTCTAGCTTACGTGGAGGCTGCAAAGTAGTATAATCAAAAATATTCCGTCAACATCAGCTGACAAAATTTTACATTGACACGTAACTGCTAAGACTGAAAATATTAATAAGACACAGAATATGACATTCTAAATATCATAAAATTATTATATCTTTGCATATAATATCCAAACCATCTGATGTCACCCCAGGAGTACTGCAGCACAATTTAAAGCGGAGTCATATGGAAAGATTGGGAATAGTGCTTAGCAGGGCTGGACAGGTTTCATGCTGTCCTTGGCAGATAAAATACCATCCTGCTCCTCTCTTTGAGTTCTAACATACTATAAGCCAGGCAGCTTCTGTAGGAAGTAGCATCTCCTTGCATCCCGTCTATTCCTACTGACATGGATGAACTTTTACACAGCCTTTGAAAGACTGCTAGTTCCAATCTTTTACTTATAAGAACAACAGAATGATTAACATGGAAATCTCTTTAAAAGACTAAGCAATTCTTTGTACCCTAAAATCTGGTGGGTATCCTCCAACATAAAAGACAACAGTGCTGGGATCAAGATTTAGGAGAACGTCACTGTCTCCACTGCTTGCAGTCAAAGGGCTTTCATACTCTGGAGAAGTTGATGTTGCTGCTGTGATGTAATTCAGCTTTACAAACTGGTAAATCCTAAAACCAAAACAGACAGGCAAAATATCACATCACACTAATAAAAGATGTTCTTAACAGGTTTTGGAAAAGACTGTTGTGCACTGTGGATCTTATACCTTTCAAACTTAACCTGATCCATAACGGCTTCCTCAGTTTCGCTTTGTGTCACAAATGGCTGCACATCTATTTCTACGTCGCCATCTCCCAGGTTATAGACACAAGTGAGGTGACCATCTTTTACAGCCATACCAATATAGTCCTTGGAAGCCTAAGAATAGCAAAACAAATAATCATTAATAAATTATTAATGTTAATGAAGGTAAAATACAGCAGCACTTCCTCAGAGACATCATCATACTGTGCATGAGTTGTAAGACATCCACCCACCTAATGATGAGAATTGTTATTAAGTTTATCAGTTCTGGGAAGAAAAAATTGTAATCTTCTATGTTGCACTGATTCAATGAACACTGTGTTGCACTGATTCAGTGAATATAGTTATAAATTAATCAGTCATGTGTGGCTTTTTATTTTTATAATAATAGTAGCTAAAAATTATTTTCACATTTGTAACATCTCCCAGCTAAAGCCATGAAAACATGACACCTTTACTAAAAATTAGACTCAACATCTGTGAAATAAAAAGATGTTTGGAATAACGCTCAGTGAAGGACAATGGTTCCTACTGAGGTGACTGGAAGCAGTCATTTTCCCAAACAATTCACGTTTTATTTCTCCAACATACCGTATTTCATAAGTAACAATTAAAATGCTGTCAACAGGTATCTTGGCCAGATATTCAGGGGATAAAAAGGTGAAATCCAGTGTAGAATAACTACCTTTAAACAGCTTTCTATGTATGCACAAGACTCACTACAGATACAGCTGCTGTCAGATAACAAGACTTAAAACTACATAGTTAGGAACCACATGCAGGAAATTTTAAAAATGTTTGATGGTGCTTGAGCAAGCCTGAATGCACAAGCAGGTTTGTACTATTCTGCATATTCAGAAGAGAAAGAAATGAAGGGCTGAGGGACTGAATTTTAAAACTGAAATGATCACTTTTGTCTAACCAACAGAGAAACAGTGACGTATGTTGTGAAAAGAGTCAAAGCTCTGAGGCAGGAGTTGGGCTGAGTTTGTGCTGACTGCTGCAGAACCTGACACTTCTGACAAGGCTGTATGACGGTATCCATGACTGAGAATTAACTTCCAAGGGAGCAAAAAGGCAAAGCATCAAAGGGCAAAGCAGTCAGTCACCCAACAAGTTACTTTGCTGGTGGAGGAGTGAAGTATTCTTCACAAAACACTTCTGCCACCACATAATGGCAATTATAAAGAAATAGGCCAACAGTAGCTCTAAACTTCAGTCAAAATAAATCATCTCCCATCCATTTCTCAAAGCATGTTCTCTGTTCTAAAAATCAGATTAAATCTCAAAATATACCTACATCTTTATTACCCAGGTACAGTACAAACTTATTTGATGCTCTCTGGGGGGTGTCTAATCTTGTCTGAGGTCTTTGGAGAAAGAAAGAAAGTGAAGTATAGCCTTTCAGATCTTCAAGGTTGCTCGGAGGTCGAACCTCTACACCAGAGCTGCCATTGAACCTCATAGGAATAGCAACCTGTTAAGAAAAACAAAATTCAGAACATTGTAATTATCTGTTGCTACTACTCCTACTTATTTCCCTGTTGTGTTTAATTGCAAAGTAACCTATTACATATGCTAGTCATGTTACAGCCATCAATTACTACAGGTTGGGACTCCGATCCTACCAAACAATATAATTAGGAAACAGACTGGATAATACAGTATTCTGTATTATTAATATTTATCACTTAACACAGCACTTTTTTACTCCAGACATCAATTAATCAACCCTTACCACACCTCTGTCAAGTAATCGTTACCTTCAATACGCAGACAAGGAAGGACGTGCCCTGCAGCTCTAAAGAGCAAGCCTATGAATTATTTAGATGTCTACATACATATCCTGATGCTTCACTTAGCTGGACTTGACTGTTTGTTGGAAATTATAATGCACCTCTGATATTAATAAAGACACATCCTATTACAGCTATTTACACCATGGTCACAGATTCCTCTTATTCATTGTAACCATAGGTTATTTGTGATGACCTCAAAGATGCTTCTCAGGGACCAGAGACCACGCTATCCCTTGAGCAACTACAGCAGTTGCTTAAATGGAGAAAGGGCATTCTAATAAGAAGATGCCAGTAGCCGACTCCTAATGTGATGGGGCAGCTGGAAACATGAGAGCACAGGGCTACACAACTCTTTCGGCAGTGCCAGCATTCAACTGGCCATGCATGGGTGGAGAGCCCTACCTCTAAACTGCAGAGCTAACTCTACCCCTGCTGCCAAAGCCACCACAAGGCACCTTGGAAGGCGAGAGGCTATTGTACAAATAAGTACTGCAGAGACGCCCTGGAAAAAAAACCCTACAGGAGGAGGATGAAGCAGGATGCTACGGCATCCACTCATTTTTACGTACAAATTATTACGCTTCCCATCATCACATTTACTTTAAGTGCTGGGTGGTGCTGTTGAATTAAATTTATGTCTGGTCTCTCACACACATGTTAACAAAATTATTTAAGAGGAACAAAAGTACTCCTGTGTGTCCAAACCACTGAGGTCAAGCATGATTGCAATGTTCAGGACAGACCTTATTTGCAGCATCTCTTGCCTGCTGAATCAGCTCTCTTATGCGATTTACATTCTCAGAGATGTTGCTTATTGGCATCAGCTGTTGGTTGATACTCTCAATCTTGCTGAACAGATCTGGAAGTTTGTTTGTCAATTTTTTTACTGCAATGAAAGAAAAAAAAATCATTGATGACAGAAAGGAGGAGGAAAACATGCAAAAAAATGGTATCACTACACGATTATCAGAAAAGCAGTGAGTAGGGTGATGACAGAACTGTTTTCATCAGTCCTACAATATTAGGAAGCCCTCACTGAAACTAGCAGTTTATACAGAGGTTATTGTACTCCTGGAATTTGTGGCCAAAGGTATTTGCGGAAGCAGACAGAATCAGCACTTACAAAAACATATTAGATAAATTCAGGTCCAGGAAAAAGTATTGACTAGAACAGACAGGGATGTGCTCTCTAACGTTATTCAGTGACTGTGGGTGCCAGGGGAGGATGAGAATAATGGACAGCAAATGGGGGTCAGGCTTATGTGCATTCCTGGAGCAGCACCTCCTGCTGCCACTGTCGAAGAGTGAATACTGGGGCAGGCAGACTGCTAGCCTGACCAAGTAGGGCATGTCTTATATTGTTGTGTCAGGGTTGCTAGTCGTCACAATTCAATAGTGAGCCTTACAGTATCTGGGCAGGTTTATTTCAGGAGAAAAGAAGATTCTCAACTTTCATTAGAACAGGAAACAATTTTTCATCCCCTGTGATTTCAAAAAAAAAAAAAAAAGCCTGGAAGCATTAGCAGACTGCAACCCTATGATGCAGAAACCAAATAAAAAGAAATCCAGACCTATTATTTTTCTAAATATGACTTCTAAACTGGTCTTGTAACTGCATGGATGTCTTATGACTCTGCAATAACATGCAGGGCTAGCTCTTGTATTTATGTTATTTAAAATGTTTTCTCTCGCTTGACTTTATCAGACAAAGTTGCTGAAAAGATGAAGAAATACATTATTTGGGATTGTTATTGATTGTTCCTTATTTTGTATTCCACCCAGTCTGCAGGCAATCCCTATCACTTAATTTCAGCTAAGAGACATCTTAGCCTAAGCTAATTGTCTAGGTCCCTTCTCTAGTCAGTGTAGTAGAAAATCACAGAATCACAGAGTGGCTGAGGTTGGAAGGGACCTCTGGAGGTCACCTTGTCCAACCCTTGTGCTCAAGCAGGGGCACCTAGAACCAGTTGCCCAGAACCGTGTCTAGACAGCATGGAACCTCCTGTGTTTCAGTCTTTGCCGCAAGGACACATTGCTGACCCGTGTTCAACTTGGTGCCCACCAGTACCCTCAGGTCCTTTTCTGCAAAGCTGCTTTCCAGCTCAGCAGCCCCCAGCATATACTGGTGCATGGGGTTGTTTCTCCCCAGGTGCAGGACTTATTGTTGAACTTCATGAGGTTCCTATCAATCCATTTCTGCAGCCTGTTGAGGTCCCTCTGGATGGTAGCATGACCCTCTGATGTATCAGCCACTCCTCCTAGTTTTGTGTCATCAGCAAACTTGCTGAGGGTACACACTGCCCCATCATCCAGATCACTAATGAAGATGTCAAACAGGATTGGGCTGAGTATTGACCCCTGGGGTAGCCTGCTAGTCACTGGCCTCCAAGTCTTCAGAGACCAGTCATGGTATCAGCTTTTAACACATACCACAGGATGGCCTGAATCACCTTCTGCTGTACCTGTCACTTTCCACTGGCAATAAAGGAAGCTCAGAATACCATCTTAGGCTAGGTGCCTAACTTTTTGATGACTAAAATTTCTGCTGCAAAACTGACCATGTTCACCTAACAGTGACTTGGCAGGTCTCAGATAGCACCTGCAACAGCAAATACAAGACCTACCTGAATTGTTTGCCTCCATCAATGCTTTACTGAAGCCAGCACTCTGTGTGCTTCCATAGGTACTCTTCATTTTTTCCACATCTGCTTGAATTGGGAGCAGTTCATCCAATACATTGGTTGTGACATCCTGGGCACTTTTTACCATGTTTTTTGCACTGGTGATGATGCTGTTGATGTCATCTGAAACACACAAAAATGCATGTGCAGATTCTTATAGTAATAGATGAAAGAGGCAAACCAGACGTGATCAGTAACTGACCTCTGTTTATCCCATTGAGATTATTTTGAAGAGTGACAAGATCAATTTGCAGTGTATTCTTCTTTCCATCAGCAACATCAAGTCTTTGCTTTATGTCTTCAAGGGTTGGACCAATAGCTGCAAAACAGTGAATGCCCCTGCATGAACTTTAAACAGAAATACCACCTCTCTGTCAGACAGGTGCTGTGGCAGCACCAGCCTGCACTCTTACACAGCTCATGTTGCCACTGAGCACTGAATGAGCATTTGGACTTCAAAACAAATACAAGGCTAAGGATTTGCTGGACAGGAGGACTGCAAAGGTGTATAGCATAGCAGAGGTATGAAATCCACTTTCTCGCCTTTTTGCCATTGGAAACGGCCATCACAAGATGTCCCATTGTAATGGAACTAGTCTCTGCTGGTTAAATATGTGCTGCAGAGCTTTGCTGAAATGTGAAAATTCATGGTTCAATGAAAGCTTGTCATGCTGTGCCAACATTTCCACTATCACTTTCTTTCTCGGTACCTTGCAATGTCCTTTCAGTCTCCTGTGCTTGATTTAAGAGTGTACTGCTCTCGGTTTTTAACTTTGCAGCTTTTCCTGATAGGTCTTCTCTCTTCACAGTCTAGTAACAGAAGCACGGTACTGTAAGACTGCTTTAATAATTATACTAAAATTTAAAGAGTAAAAGAGATAGCCCAATCCAGTTTAAAAAAAACAACTATACAAGGGCAGAGATTTAATGTGAAGAACACCATCTTAAATAACAATTCCCACAATTAATTTAAGCATAATACAACCTTGGTCTTTAGCAAACTTCTGATAAATTTTGGGGCATTCGGAAGAAATTACTAGCACACAGCTGTTAGGTACTACTCCTCTGCTGAAGAGTTTGTGGGTATTACTACTGCAAAGTAAAAGAGAATACCTGAAATCACCTTCAGTGATTACCGGGCTTGCCTTAGCAGATCTCTTTATTTTGCACTGAAAGGAACAGCTAGTATTCATATGGACAGCCCCATCAGAAAGGCAGCAATTAGCCTGTTTAGTGCTGAACCAAGACTAATTAATGAACATGCAGAATATCAGCTCATATAATGGCCACAGACAAATAAGGCATGCCAAGACACACAGGTCTTTTTTTGGTACCTCTCTCATAGTTAAAAAAAGAAAATCTAGTTGTAACAAGTTTACGATCGTTTGGCCACTTACGGGTACTTACCGATAAAGCTGAGTCAGCTGCTTTCCCAGCTTTGTTGGCTGCTTCCTCTGCTGCTTTGATGGCATTAATAATATTGTCATAGGCAGTAGAAGCTTCCACAGCACAGTCTACCAACTCGTCCTTCCTGGCACTGTTCTTTATTCTGTGGGAAACAGGTTGAAAAATGCAGCCTTCTGCAAAGACTGTGGCCTATGAGAAGTATTCTGAATCCACACGAACTCGGTATTTTCTAATTAATGCCAATACAGAAAATATTTTTCAGTTAGATCTGTATTTTCATTCTGCAAAAATATCAAATTTAGAGGCAGACCAATATGAAAAGCTTCTTCAGAAGATGGGATAAGTTCAGGTGCTTGGAAAAGCACAACTGTAGGCCTCCAAAGCAGCCTTTAAATATTAAGATCGTGAGAATTTACCAAGGCACAAGGTCAATAAGCCACCTCCATCAAAGCCCCCCCAAATACATTTCAGTTCAGAGAACTGCAGCTTCCAGATAATCTCTGGCCTGCCTCAGCATCCTACAGGAGCAGCAGATGGAGCACAAGATGGAGCAACTACATGGTCCTTGGACTTTTCCCCAAGAACCAGTGCAGCAGCTCTGGAATCAGAAACAACAGACAAAATCTCTTGTACCCACACCCCACGAGCTATGCAACTGTCCAATATTAGCTGCCTTGTATTTGTAAGAACAGTGTCGTCTTAATTGAAAAAACCACACTGAAAACTAACAAAAAGTTAATATTTTTTTTTAACCACGAATTTCCAAATTAGGTATTTTGGAATTTAACTTTTTGAGAATTGCTAGTAGGTCTAATGACAAAATGCAAACAATTTGCACAGGAAAAAAAAAAAACAGGGTTTTACTTTTTTCATTTTATTCTCATGTACCATAGAAGGCCTCCAAAACCTCAATCTTAATTCCAAGGTAAAGTACAAGTAATGGAGAGAGAAACACTTGATTCACATAATTTCTCATATTTTTGCCTTTCTAGAAGATTCCTTGAAGGATGAGAAAACTACAGGAATTATTTTCCTCACTAATGCTAAAAAGGCACACCTGAAGACTCTCCCAAGACAACATTTCTTCCAATTATTTGCCCCAATTCACGACATCATAAAGGTATCCCTGAGTATGAGTACAGGAAATAACACTACAAAAAAGATATTCTAAACATCTTCCCACTCTGTACCTGAGGATTTTCTCCCATTAGTAAGAAGTTAATGAAGTGTCAATGCAGTAATATAAAGCCATATTATGGGAGTCCCCACTTGTGGGGAAAAAAAAAAAATCAAGAAAAATACACAAGACCTGGTTTGGGGGGAAAAAAGAAAAAAAAACATCTGTACATCATGAAGAAGCAGAAAAAGAAAAAGCAAATTTCCTTCTAACTTTGCAAATGGTCATTAAAGCAAGTGAAGTTACTGCCTGAGCATTGCAACCACAGATGTTATGTACAAAAATTGCTTATTTACAACATACTCTTCCAGTTGTTTTGCCAAGTCTTGCAAAGATTTGGCATGTTCCTCAGCCCTCACCACCAACGGTTCTTTGCTTGCTGATAAGGAGTGATTTGTCAGCTTTTCATTCAAATCCTTCCTTGCTCCATCCAGCTGAGCAGCCAGGCTTTCATATTCCTATGGGTTTATAAAGATAAAATTTTATTTGTATTCATACATGTTTGATTTTGTCCTCGTCTCCTTCAGTGTTACATATACTTTGCACCTGAGGAGACCAAGGAGAAAAACCATTCCCTTCCAACTTACTCTGCAAGTTACTGGAAACAACTGCTAGTCATTAAATTATTCTTCTAGATCCACTACATAAAAACTGAGTCAGACCAAAGGCCCTTCTAGCACAGTATCCTGTCTCTGATAGAGGCTAAAAGCAATTGCCTAGAAAGAAATATAAGAATAGCACAATCACTTATGGTATTTTTCCCAGATATTCTCCCAAATTCAGATATCCACAGCTCAGTGTCTTCCTCAGACACAGCACAACTTTCAATAAGCTTCTCTTACAGAAACCTATGCAGGCAGGCTCCTCTTGCACCCAGGATGGGCTGTGACATCCTTTCCTTTTTGGGAGGCTCACATAAGCCTTGTGTCCTAGCCACTGAGCTACGCTACCCATTACGGTGACAGTAAGATACTGGGGGGTTTAACCTTAACTTAAGAAGGTTAGCTATACCTCTTTGCTCTCCTGCAATAATCCGAGTACACTGTTAGCTTGCGTCAGGGAAGATCGGGCAGAGCTCAGAATATCCAAGATACTGTTCTGTTGTACATTTGTCTCCTCGATTCGTTTCTGAGGAAAAATAAAAGGTTGAAAAACACGTGATTGGGTTAAAATGAGAGGCAGGGAAAAGCATATCTACCTAATCTAGCTTGCAGTAGGATTTACCAAAGGTACTATCACTGTGTTAATCAGATGCCTATAGTGTTTAGGGTCTAACACTATCCTACTGATTAGAAGAGTGAGAAAACTCAGGAGTCTGCAGTAGTAGAGCATACAGCTGGTCAGCAGGCTACACTAGTTCAGTTACTAGAGCTCAAAGTGAAAGCAGTATGGGTCAGCTGAGATGAACTGTCAGCACAGACCATCTAAGTGTCTGATCTCTCAAACCTGGAAACTTCAAACCTGGAAACTTTAAAAACAGCTCCCTGGGGACTACCTTGATCTGTTCTGTTCTCTCAAAGGCAGAAATAAAATTATTACACTATCCCTTCACCTGGGGACGTCACCAGAAAGGGGGTGTGAAACCTCCCCACCTTATCTTCTTGAAAACATTGTTAGCAAACTCAATGGACATGAGTGTACTAAAACAGTGACGTATTTCAGCAAAATGTCTGCAAAACCGCTATTAATTTAAAAGAATGGGTCCTGCAGCATACCCTTATTTCTTGTACTATTTCATCAGCTCTAAAAATCAAGCACTGCTCAGGAGTGACAGCTGTTTCTTGTCACCTTCTGATGTGACCTCAGTTCTGTAGAATATTAATCCCACATAATTTAACAGTATCGCACGCATTATTGCTCCCATCTTTCACGGCTGTTAAAGCCAAATACCTGAAGGGACTTAACTGCAAGAAGTACAGCATCAGGAATTTGATCTAGAATAGGAAACAAAAAGGCTAGTGGCAGCTGAAGAGAAGGGCAAGGCAGAGACTCTCCTTCCCCACTCTCATCAGAGCTGTATCTTGGTCACGCTGTCCTGGTCACATAAAGAGGCCACAAGTGGGAGTAGACTACATTTATACCTGTCCATACATACATCAAAAGATGGAAAGAGACCTTGGAGAAAGTCTAAAGAATCAGTGCTACTTGGCTTTGCAAGGTCAAAAGCAGCAATCAAAAGCACTTCTTATCTCCTGAGGTTTAACTTCCTTCTCCCAAACCCCGACATTACCTTAATGTCTTCCAACAGAACTCCATTCTCTCTGTTTAAGTTTTCAGCCTGCTTGATTTGTCCCGTTGCCTCATTCAGAGCTTCACGAAGGTCAGTGATTTTGGATTCATATTCATTCAATGAATCCCTCACAATTTTAATAAGCCCATGATTTTCTTGGTGGTACTTTTGTAGTTCATTCTTAATACGTGCCAGTACTGCAGTATCAGGATGAGAAAGAAAAGTTTTGTTCAGAAAAGAAGGGAATCAGAACAAACTTCCTTCAAAAGGTCTTAACATTTAGGATTAGAAAGCTGTGGTTGTGTGAAACACGGAGAGCATCCTTTGAAGTGCTTATTTCAGTGTTACTATAGTAGAGATGCTATTCAGCATCTCACTGGTTCAACTCCGCTCACAAGTTTGCTGCTGCAGACACAGAGCATAGATAAACATTTATTTGGCTATTTCTAAACTAAGTAAGGATGAAGATGATCTGCAAAGACTGAATGATTTTCCTTTTTTATATTGACCTATTTCATCAGCAATTTCATCTACAACGTAGACATCTACATTTGCACTAGTCACCAAAGCTTCCTCTGTAATCAATGGAGAGATATGGGCACATTTAATCTCTAAGAAGGTAGAAACATAAAAGAGGTCAAATGAACCACACTCTTAATTCACTGCCTACAAGACAGGATACAGAAGGGTTACTCAGAGGTAGGTATCAAAGCCCAAACTTAGGGGAAATTACTACAATTTGTAAGGTCTTTCACATTTCTGAACTATGCCCCTGTTTAGGAGATAAGCCTGTGACTGCTGTTCTTGCTGTCTGGAATGTCTGGAATCAGGTTTCTGAATGTCCCAGTCAAACACATGCAGAGAACATAAAAGGGAGTACAACTAGTGCAACTAGAACTTCTAAACTTCCTTATGCCTTATATGATCTGGCCCTTGGACTACACCAGCAGCTTCTTAAAATCTGTTGTTAAATTACACATGTAATTCCTCTAAAATAGCTGCATGCGCCATATCCTATATATAATACACAGAAGCACTGCAGAAGTATATTATGATTGGCTACGTCTTTATTTTACTGAGATTCATCTAGTTATTAAAGAAGGATCTACTGGGTTTCTTCCCCAGCTCAACTCAGTTTCTTCCTTAACAAACTAAAAATGTCTTTAAATCCCCTCCAGAACTACCACTTTCCTGTTGACTAATGACTGTTACAGATCCCAGGGATACATTGCAAAATGCCCCTCCCTGCACTTCATCCCAAACAATCAATAATGCTTCATATTTAAGATTCATCTTTCTAGAGAGTAAGAAGCTGAGAGAACAAGCCCTTACCCAGCTGAGCTTCTGTTCGCTCCTTCTCTGCCTCTGCTTGAAGTTGGCCGAAGTTGTGGTTTCGCATCTCCGTCATCATGCGTTGAGCTTCGGCCAGTTCTTTGGCAGCATCTCCCAAGGGCAAATTGTTACCTTCTGCATTTGTACCAGCTATTTGTTCCAAGAGCACTGAAAAAAAAGGATTGTCAAAGTACAAGAGAGGATGCGCTTAAGCCTATGCAAAAGACACAAATGAGAGGGCCGGTCCCTTTTCTGAAAAAGGCATGCCTATTCCTGAATTCCTTAATGAAGCAGATCCATTTTGCATTAATTGTATTAAACTGAAAAGTAGCCCATGTCACACAACCAGAGCTAGTAAGATGGCATCAGGCTTGAAATTTGCCCAAAATGATCAAGTTCACAGCAAAATTTTTAAGCTTCTATCTTAACAGAGCCTATGATAGCAACCCAGACTAAAGTCAGGGTAGTTAATTTGTTCCTCTAAATGTCCCTGTGGTAAAGCTTCTCTGTCCCTATTCACAGGGAAGGGTAAGCTCCTAAATTAACATTATATAGTAGATTTCTAATAGGAAGAGTGAATTCCACAGCTATGTCTAAATTCTGATTTATAAAGTTGTGTTCTAAGAAAACCTCTCATGCTTAATTAAGAATATTGTAAATAAACTGAAAAGATTCCATAAAACAAAACATGTTAGGGAGTTAGTAACTATTTTTACCTTGTATGTTGTTGACAACTATTTGTATTCGTGAAACCAAATCCTTTCCTTTCTGATGAGTTTGGCCAAAATTATTAAATAATATCTCAGCTGCTTTGTAGTTCATTTCAGCCTAGCAAGGGAAAAAAGTGATTAGATTAAAAATATCTGAATACAGCATGCTAATATGTGGTCAAGAGATGTATATTTTTAAATTGATTTGGTAAGTCACCTTTTCCTGGAGAGCATTTACATCATGACTTAGGTTAACGAATTCTGTCTCCAACTCATCTACCTTTGAACCCTGATTATGAACAACAGAACGGTAGTTGTTCAATAAGGCCTGAAAAGAAAGAAAAAAAATAATCCAATAAATCACCCATACACAGGAGAGAAAAATCAAAATTCACTGGGTTAGATCTTTACCCAAGGTAAATAAAAGCAGCACTACTGACATGAAGGCTGACCAATTGCTGCCCAAAACCTGTGCTTTTTTATCTGTGAGTATAACAACTGCTATTTCAATCAAAGGAAATTTTTTTAGGATGAATTTGGTATTGGCTATTGGAATGTTAGGGTTTTTCAGTAATGCAGAGACATGAAGTGCTGGAAAAAGACAGAGCTATAGGGAAACCTCAGCGATATAGCTTTCAAGGTGAGCAGGCCTCAGAAAAAGCAGAGATACTGATTCTCTTTCAGAGCATGACACGGGAACAATAGTTATCTTCTAACAGATGAAGCCCAATACTGTCAACATCTGGTATTTGAAATCAAAAGCTGATGTATGTTTCCTTACAAGCTGACAAAAAGATGGCATAAGTTCCTATGTTCAGCTCTTATCTGCTTAATCTGAAATCCACTTTTTCGTTTATGTGCGCCTACCTTTAAGTCCTTGATGCGTGTTTCCAGATGTCTCATCTGCTCCAGTGTGTGAGTACTTGCATGGACGTTTTGCAGCTGAGACTTAATCAGCCGAAGCTCGTCACCTATTGTGCTCAAATCCTTCAGCAGTGTAATTACACAGCTATCACAAGCTGAAGGGAGCATGAGCAAAGGAAAACAATACAAATTATTGATATTTGGTGCAGAGAACATTTCACTGCATACATTAATAAATGAGATGCAATGGAAATACTTTGATGCTTGTCATCTGGTGCTGCCTGAAGAACAAAGGCAATAACAAAGTCCACAGTACTGAGGAGAGTGGCCAAACCCAGAAATGAGGAGGAGGCCCCATCTACATCTGGCTAGCTGACCACCTCTTTTATCATTTTTCCAAGTGTTCGGTTGAATGTTTGCTTTTAAAAGATTCATTACAGGACACCTCTAGTCCTTTTTAAACTCTGCCACCCTTAAAAGAGTCATCAGTCTATGTCTAAAGCCAGCAGACAGCAATCTAAGTGCAGTTCTATTTTATTACTTACGGTCACAATCTTCATTTGGATCCACATCTTTTGGTTCATTATTGAAACATTCTGAAATCACAAGACCGTCATCAGTAACTAATGATGAAATTTTCTCATGATAATACTACTATTTCTTACGAAAATACTACTATTGCATTTTTGCCCTCACTTTTCATGGTTGGCAGCCATTAAAACACAGTGCTGCCCTTTCCTAAACCCATACCTACTGTGAAAGAGCTGAAATGCTCAGAAGGCTTCAGCATGCCAAAACATTCAGCTCCCACTTATGCCTTGCTGAGATCAACACCTTTTTTCATCCCTCAAAGGAAACTGACTGTAAACCCTGCCCCGCCCAGTATATGTACTTGAGTAGCAGCAGGAGGCTCTCCACATCAAGTGTGCTGAACGTATTGCTAGCATTTGCCTAGAATAACACCACCAGGACCATAGCCAAGACTATATTGTTAAAGCATTTCACCCAGGACGTAAGTTCAAACCCCTTTATCTACAGTAGCATCCATGTTCAAACCACAGATTCTGATTCCTCAAAGGATGTCTTACCCACAAGGAACTGAGAAATGTTTATGGCCTTCCTTCATACCTCTTCCAGCTTGAAAGATTAAGGGATTAATCAAGTTTGAGAGAAATCCAGAGTGTATGCATGGAAGGAGTCATGGAAGGTGGGCCACAGATACAGGTGGTATACAACAAACATTGCCCTCAGACTTTCTAACAAGCCAGCACAAGTGACTGTTTGTTCAGCGTGCTGTTTTGTTTTGTTTGTTTGTTTTACAAATCTCATTACACAAACCTTAACACTCTCCAGGTGCACGTGGGATTGTAACATCCTGGGATCCTAACTTCTAGGAGGCAGGAGTGGAACTGGCTCCTAAAAACGCCATCATATAGGACAGGAATCTCCCCGCCTTGATGCCCAAGTCCCTTTTACAGGCTTGGTCCTACTGCCTAACTCTTATCTCCTCTTGAAAATGAAAAGTGCTGTGCATGTCTTTTACCCTGAAGGAAAAGGATGCGCTCAGGGTATAGGCTGCTGCTGTCAAGAGTCAACAACAGCTTGCAACTGTGAGAGGATACAGTGATAAAATTGGACCTGAACTTCAACAGCAGCATGAAACAGCCTAGAACAAACTGCCTAGCTGTGACATTTCCTTTGGCACTTGCACATTAAGTCATCGGGAAGTAAAATGGGATTGGTAGTGAGCACTGCTGCCAAAAGGAGACAAGTGACAAAGAATATATTTGTAAGAGAACGAAGGTTATTATTCTGAAATTCAAATACCCGTGCAGTTCTGCTGTTGTGTAATTCAGCTAACACCAAACACATTTCAGCTGTCGCTGTGAAGTACCAATTAAATAAAACCATTATTACAGCTTGTGCACAAACAACATCAGCCAAGAAATGGTGAAATGAAAGAGTCTGGCCAAGTGCCAAACAGCACACACAAGAAACCTGCTAGAACATGCTGTGCTGATGATCACAGAGGGTTTTATTCCTAATGCAGAGAAAGAGACAGCTGATCAGAATATATGGTTGGAGACAAACTGAAAACAAACTGCCTTGTTGAATTTTGCCCAACAGATTAGTTTGTCCTAGCAAACTCTTACTTCAAAAAGAAAGGAATGATAAAACATCAAACACTGCTTGGATCTGTTCTACACAAGGTATAAATATAATAAAGATGTATTACTCCGATGATGAAATAAGAAATGAGAACTAGCTATTGAAAAAATTGCACCAGCTGCCAACAGCAGTTCACATTACTTGCTGGTTTTCTAATTTCTGTGACCAAGGAAAGATAAGGTGGTCCTTGCAGTTACTTGAATACAGTATGAACAGCAGTGCAGAGAAATGAAGAGCATGGAAATATCAGGAGTTACTAGTTTGACGCTTCACTAACATCTGAGGAGGAAAAGCTGTCTATGGGGAAAGAAAAGTGTAATTTTATTGGGGAATGAAAATATGGGAGAATCAAGGTCCTTTTCAGGAGCAGTGGCCTATGTGTTTCTGAATAGAAATGAGTATCCCAAGAGACTGAGGTGAACCGAGGTAAAGACAGTCGAGGAACGTAGGATCAGGCCCTTCAGAATTATATTAGATAAAGCAAACATATGTCAGTGGCATAATATTCTTATAAGAGCTTACTAGTAGTGGAGTACATGTGTGACTGAAAATCACGGATGTCTTAGATGGCAGAATGGTGTATAGCAGGATTTATAAAACAGCCTACTGAGTCAGGTCCTAACTTCCACTGTAAACAGTTAGCTTGGATACCTAAGAAGGCAGTGCCTGATGCAGACTCTGAAGATGTCACTAATCTGTCCCAAATACATTTTAAAAAGGCATATTGAGACTGCTCAGTTTCCTAAGTCCATTACACAGACTGGCAAGATATGACTTAACCATGTCAGCAGAGGAACCATAATGCATTTAAAAACATACCCGTGAAACAGAAAAACAAAATAAAATTGGTAGTATTTATGAAGGGAAATACACAATAAAATGGCTTACAATGGTAAACTTGATGACTCAGACAGTCCTTCTATTACCATGGTGTTACGTTTTAGGAAATCTTACATTTTGTTAAAAATGACCTACATTTCTTGTAAGTCTAGATCTTTCTTTCAGTTCAACTTATCTCAGCACCTTCCTTCTCTGCTTCCCAGAGAGAAAACAACACTCCCTTCCGTGGTCATAGGCCCTCACATACCTCCAGTCAGGTGGTCACAGCTAGCCAGCTGTCCATTATTATTACAATTACATTTCTGACAGTAGCCTCCATATTTTTGTGGATTTCCAAAATATCCTGGAGCACAGCTAGATGAAGAGAAACAAATAATTTTTATGAAATATTTGAAGCTACTTTTCTGAAATATACTGCCCCTTGAAGAAACTTTCAAGAACTTTTGATTTCATGTCTTGGCTTAGACAAAAAGGGTATATTTTTGGTTTACAGTATCCTCTGCACTATGCTAAAAATAACTTTCCAAGTACTGCAGAAATTTTTTCTAAAAATAAAAGAACTCCCACGATGCTCGTATAGGAATAATTCACTTCATCTGAAAAAATAAAATGCACACAGATAGATACATATACACACAGAGAATTTGACAAGGCTTAACCCAGCAAACCACACTATTCTGGTCTGTGATCCCACCAGAAAACACATATTAAGGCAGATCATACTGCAAGCACATGTTGAGATTTCAAACAAAGAGCAACGGCACTGAATGATATTATCACCCTTCTGCTGGGTGATACCTCCTCCTGCCACCTGCCAGCAAAGCAGTCAGTATGAGTGATCCCTGAATATTTTATAGGTAAAATATATTGTCCAGATTGGCTAGCTAATATTCCTGTAAGTCACTCTGTTGTAAGATCTATAGGGGTGGCAACGCGTGATCAAAGAGCCATGATGAGTAGCTGAGGTATGGCTAGGTCTGGAAGAGAAAATCTGTCTATAATGTCAAAAGTAACAGTCTCGAAGCACAAGACAATGTGCTACTGGAGGTACTGTCTTCAGGTGAGACATCATGACTTTTTGGACTCAAGTTTCCAAACCAGACAGCACCACTCCATTACGCTTAAATTCCCCCTGGAATTTAAGTTTGAAACTCAGTGAAATGTCTTCCTCTGCCTGCCTGAAACTGCCATGCTCTACCTCTTGTGCTTTGCCAAACTGCTGCAATCTTAGAGCAAAAGAGATGGCTTCAGCATTGTGTTTGTATGCTCCGCATCAGAATGATTTGGGTGAAGGGTATCGTGTTAAACGGTACATGGTTGCTGTTGGATAACTACAAACACTGAAGCATCATCAGGTACGCTGGAGGAAATGGGAAAATGTTTTCAACTGGAAAAGGGACAAAGTAAGCGGGACTCATTATTATCAGAAAGAGTGCAGGATAAGGCAAGGCACAGGGCACTTAGGCAAAGACACTGACACTTGTAAAAACTGTGTAGTCACTAAATAGTCTGTGGAGAATTGGTCACATTTCTTCAGGGAGCGTTAGGTTTACATCTAGAATTATACTATAGCACCACACTCTGTCAGCTGTTTATATAAATAGATCGTCCTTAAGTCTGTGCACACTATGCATATGCATACATCCATATATTACCCAATACAGAAATACCTCCTTTTATGGTGCCTCTCAAGAACCTTGGTCTTGAGAAACAGGTCACTTACCGTTCACAACGAACTCCGGTATAGCCTTCTTTACAGAGACACTGTATTTCTTCACCATTTGCCACACAGCCAGTTGCAAATCTTCGAGGACAAGCAAAAATATTATTGTGAGCACATCACCAAATAGGTTTTACACTCTAGAGGCTAAGCTCAGTTAAATGACTTTCAGATTAAAAAGTTTTTATACCACCAAATTA
This sequence comes from Nyctibius grandis, assembly GCF_013368605.1. Taxonomy (NCBI): domain Eukaryota; kingdom Metazoa; phylum Chordata; class Aves; order Nyctibiiformes; family Nyctibiidae; genus Nyctibius; species Nyctibius grandis. The sequence goes on along the minus strand of NC_090660.1, from coordinate 60,182,805 downwards.
CTTCTCAGCTAATTTCATTGCCTCTAGATAAATTGCTGTGACTAATTCTTTGAAGTTTCATATTTTTCATCTAAATTCTTTCCTTAGACTAAAAAAGTAATCATTTCCTGACCCACTGGACTGAGTATAATAGTTCACTACCCAAAGGAATGCCTAAAAAAAAAACCTTAATAGTGATGTTGTAAAAGAAAACAAGTCTGGGTAGCTATTTTATCTTGCTAGGCAAGAATCCATAGCCTGTGCTAGAAAACATTTCCTCCTGTTTGGATAGCTTTTTTTGTTTGTTTTTTTTATGGATGGAAACATTAGAGGATATTTTTGTGTAGCTAGTATTGTTTGTTTTGTTTTTTTTTTTAACCAAAGGAGAATAGAGTTGTGCACCATTTTGGGGAGCTCTAAAGTATATCTGGTTAACACAGTGAAAATTTTTGTCTGCTCTTTCTAGCAGACTCATCTAGATTAAAAATTCTCTGGGGAGGAAAACCAATTTTTGGCCAATGTTTGGGAAGAAGTCAGGATGTGAAGCAGGGATAGGCCATGTTTGCTATTTCCTTTTTTTAATCTATGAACAGTTGGATAAAGCAAGTCTATGTATTAAAGACAGATGTCTGCACTAAGAATTACATATAATTTGACTAGGTGGAAAATTGTCAACTCCAATAAGGCTGGGGGGTGCATTTCCTATGTCAGGAATGGTATTTATCACCCTAATGTGCAGCTATGAAACCGCACAGGTTTATGGCCTCCTTAGATATTTCAGAACTCTTAAAGCAAAAGATGACTAAAAATACGTTCAGTCAGCCTCAGGCAAGCACCTGCAGAAGAGGCCAATGCTGTCAAGAACAGATCTATCAGAGAGTTCTCTGATAAATGAAAAACCTGTCTGTTGTCTGCTAGCATAAATCTCTTACTTAAGGTTACCTGGTGCTTGCTAATGCACCTGGCAAATATGATGTGGTGCCTTTAGCAATTTATAGCTTAGTTTTTAAAAAAATATTTGTTTTTATTTATCACATTTCACATTTGAGAACTGACCAATGATACCAATGTGGTAAAACATACTATGTGTTTAAAACACAATTTACTGACCAATTTTAAAAGCCTAGCAACATTATTAGATCCAAGGAAATTTAATTTTTTCTAGCTCTGTATGTTTGCACTTCAAATGGAGCTTCCACCTGAAAAGCCATCATGATCTTTCGGAAATCTAGATATGTGCTTATGAGCTTTAATATTTTTAGATTATTTTGCATCTCACTACATTTTCTGAATTCATACTTGTTTTGTCATTGTTTTGTCATTGTCACTGCCTCCTAGCCAGAGTAATGGTGTTAAATGTGAGACTAAAGATAACTTCTGTCTTGCATTTCAGTAAACAAGAAAGATTCTGGATATGACCATCAAGGGAAAAGACTTCCATCCTGTACTTCTCACTAGGAAGGAGTTACTGGTGGTTTTGTACCCAAGCCCATTACAATTGCCTGGGGCTCCCCCAGGCGATGAGCAATGTGCCTTTGTGGTTCAGGAACTGAGTGACAATTGGAACACCCAGCTTATTGAAAAAGGCAATTACTGCTGGTCTAACATGCCTCAAATGGGTCTGATGCCCAACCATGCTGAGTGATATGAGAATACAGAAAAAGATCATTATCTTCCTATGGTAGCAGGGTTTTGGGTTGTTTTTTCTTTTTCTTTTTTTTTTCTTTTTCCCTTCCCCTTTACCCTCTGCTTGACTACTCACGACCTTTTACTGTACCTGTTTGTATAAGGGCAAGGGCACACCCGACAGGAACCTTGAGTGGCATCTCCAAAATAACCATCTTTACAGCGCTCACATTTCTCCCCAGCAGTATTATACTGACAGTTCTTAAAAAGGAAACAAGCAAGACAGTTAACAGGGCTTTACCACTCAATATGGCTTTATTATTTTTTTTTTAAAAATATAGCAAATCTACTCAGAGGATATGTTCTTTCCCTTCCACATAATCAAGCATTTATTGCCAAACTGCCTTCACAACCAGAACAGATTCATTCCAGTCATTCTCAAATTGCAGAAAGCACAATTTGCTCACTATTGTGGAAGAGCAACAGATAAATAAGCAGCATTAAACATATTTTTAAAGAAATTCAATCAGATGCATAGTTTGTTAAGGAACATTCCATTAATGCAATCTCTATGTCTTGGTATTTCAATTAAAAATCCCTGTGTTCAAATGAAACTTTAAATTTTGCATCTTAACTCTAATTAGAAGGCAGATAATATTTAAAAGCATGCAATTAATTGAGCCCAAGGACATTCTTAAAAAAAATCCCATGAAATTAATATAAAAAGTATTTCTCTTAGTAGATTCAGATCAGAATTGAATTTTATGTACTTTCTCCAGTGTATATGTAATTTCTATTTATCTGGGGTAACTGGAATACATAATGAAAAGCAAAGGCTGGGAAAACAGTTGAAACTGACACAACTGAGCCACTTTTTCCATGATAAAATCATTGGGAATTATATTTTATTTTAGAAACATTCTTATTCCTGGTGCTGTCTAATTGTCACACACATTTATACACTACGGGGAGAGGATGAGCAAGTTGCTTTTGCATTACCTAAAGCGATGCTAATTTAAAAGAGAAGTTGTTCAAATGCATTTTTGAGCAGCCATAAAAATTCAATGTGACCAACACTCAAGAGGTATTAAAGCTCCCAAGTTCTAAAACTGTTTTCTTCAATGTGCAACAGACTGATCCAGTGTCTCACAGAGCTGAGTGTGCTAGCAAGTGAAAGATGGAAAAAGAAAGTGGGAAGTTAGCTGGAAGCAGTCACTGAGCAAATTGCCCTTCCATTTCAGGGACCTCTATGGCTTAGGGCTATAGTTGAAGGCCCTACTACCACGACTTGCAGCAGAGGGGCATTTTTCCCTACAAATGAGAAACAGTTCTGTCTCTCCCATCTCCTCTTATACTCCATTCTCCTCCACATTTCTTCACACCCCGGTTCCCTCAACCACATCAACAGCCCTTCCCTTCAGCCTCTGCACGTAGTAACCTCTAATTTGTTTTAGTTTTGGTTAAAGAACTAAATCTGTGGCTCACTTGAGAAAGGTTCTAGAAAAGAACAAGAAAAATTCCAGTTCACATATGGGCCGTTTAACTAGAGGAAACGAAAGTAATATGAAGACACTGTATTTGTAAAAGGAATCATTTTAAAATGCAGCCTCTATAAAATCTGGTGCATATATCCCTGCAAAAAGCTCAGGGAAAATTCAGACTGTTTCTGAATAATTACTGTAAATTTTAATAATCCTAAAGAATAAATTAAACTGCCAAAAGAGTAAAAGAGAGGTATTTAAAAATACTTGTGTTGGTTTCATCTTAGAGCAACCTCCCGCCCCCCAAGTTAATCTCCTGGCCTTTTTTTTTGCTCACTCTGTCTACAGAAACTGAAGCAATTCCATAATTGCTGAAGAAAGTTTAAGATATTTCACATATCAGCCACTCTGAATGTCATGCTGTTCCTCCAGCTACATGGTGTAGAAGGACTGGCAAACATAACCCAGTGCTCCACAGGCACAGTGGAATGAAGCCAGAGCAGCAGCTCCCTCATGGATCTTCCTTCAAGTTTCACGGGGCCAGAGACACCCTTGGAGTCACAGCATCTCCAGACCATCAAGTATTAAAAACTCTGAAAGGAAAACTCTCAGCTGACTCCATATGCACCCATATGGTACAAGGAAGCCAGAGTAGAATGTGTGATGGCCTCAACAGAAATACCTATGTACGTGGGGTTACGTGACATGAAACAACATGTCATGGGATGAGCAAGTCTCAGCACCATACTGTGGCAGAGGGAACGTGCCTTTCAGGAGGAAGGGCAGGAACCACGAGGACACAAAGCCTGATTAATGGCAGAGGGCCAGCTTTTTCCTACACATGAGAACCAATTCTTCTGTCTTCTCCATCTCCTCCTGCACTCCATTCTCCTCCGCTTCCAGCAGCGCAGCACTGCACCCCTCTCCTTCCACCAGCATGCAGTTGGATAGTTACCGCCTGAGCTGGGGACAATCGCACTGCTGCCACAGAGGAAAGAGCCAGCCTGGGCTTAGCCTCACAGAGCCTTCTCTGGAGGCTGTCGCTGCAGAGATACTGGGGTCCAGTGCTCCAGGTGAGGAGCAGGAAGGAGGCCAAGTGAGCAAGCTTTGCCCTTTGGATACGACACTTGGTGACTCCATGTTGGGAAGCCCCCCTGTCTCCTCTGAATCGCTATAAGTCTTTGTCCCATGGCTCCTCTACAGAGTGTCAAACTTGCTCCTTATTAGGTGGAGGCTCACGATGGAAATACAGGCCCTCTGGGCTTTCATTTTTTACCACATTATCCTGGATGACTTTGCTTGCCCTAAATTTTGTCCCAGGGCCAAGTGTTGATTTAGCTCTATCTGAAAGTTAATCCAGCTGTGAGAAGGAGAGGACAAAGAGAACCTAAATCACATACTTTATGAGGTAAAAGTGAAATTTGCATTTTTTTTCCTTTATAATTTTCATCTGAAGTAAAACTTCCTCATCTTTATAGCTCTGCTGCAGCACTTTCCTGTCATGGCCTGCCCTGCCTCTCCAAAGCAGCAGCCTGTAAGTCATCTCCCAGAATGTGCCGAATTGGTTTATAGTTTCCATTAAAGCAAGAAGGTTGGTTGAGACGAAGTCAGGGGGAATGACATAACACACAGGAATGCACCGCAGGCAGAATGGATGCAGCAGGAACAAGGAAGAAATAATAGAGAAGACAGACCACAAAAAGGTGTTGGCAAGGTTCTTGTTTACACAGTAAGTGAAAAATTAGTGAAAAGTTTTTAAGTGAGAATTTTTCAGAACAAACTGTTCAGTGAAGCATCATGGATATAAGCTGGAGAAGCCCAGTCGGCCAGATGTCACACTTGCATTGCTATGAGGGCTGACCCACTCCCATAAGGCTGCTTTGGGTTTAATACGGTGTGCCAGGGAGCAAAATCTGCCCCACTATATCTTCTGTAACAGCTGTATCTTCTGGAACAGGCTGCCCAGGGAAGTGGTTGAGTCACCATCCCTGGAGGTATTTAAAAGACGAGTAGATGTGGTGCTTAGGGACATAGTTTAGTGGTGGACTTGGTAGTGTTAGGTTAATGGGTGGACTTGATGATCTTAAAGGTCCTTTATAACCAAAACAGAAATTCTATGATTTTATGATTCTATGAAGTTTTCTAATTAACCTAACTTCTATCCCCTTTGTCTCATCTTATTTACTGCAGTATTTTTTAATCCATCTAGTTGTAAATTAAGATTAGTGGAGATTTACTGATGCTGATTAAACATGTGATGGTGCAAAGGCTATGCTATGCATGAATGCACTATTTGTCAGCATTGGCAAACCCTGGTATATACGTACAAAACTAAGGACTGCATAGGCCAGGGACAAGCCACGATAAGACCCCATATTTATTACAAATAACTGCAAACACGTATGTGCTCATTTGGTGACTTTTTGTACCATGAGCTAACAAAAATTATAGGGGATAGAAGAAAACAAAACCAAGGACACCAATTATTCTTATCACCCACAGTTACGTTAAACATACATGTAAGGGTATGCAACTTATGCACATTAATAGTACAAGATATAGAGAATGAGGCAGGCAAGGATTATTTTTAGTTGCCTGGAATTTAACAGTACTGTGTTAAACAGTCCATACTGCAGTAAGGTAAATGTTTTTTTCTCCCTTTTTTCCACTCATGTTGTGAATGTTAGTATTTACTTACAATACATTTTCCAGTACCATCTTGACATCTATTTGAATTTCCATTGCAGTTGCAGGGGACACAGCGTTCAGTAAATAATCCTTTATTCTCACGATAAAATCCAAGGCCACATTCCTAGAGAGTAAGCAGAGAGAAGAAAAATAGTGAGTGTTGGTGGAAAGAAAGTTTTACAGGTTATTGGAAGGGTATTTTAAAATTGTTTGCCATTTAGTAGTGGAGGTGTAAACTTACTGGCAAGTTCTTCTAAGCCCATATTATTGTTTAAATAATAAGCATTTTAATGCAGCAAATGGCACTGAAGAATGGAGCTGAAGAAGGTTCAGCCTAAGCATCTGAACTCTACTCTTTGTGGTAGTGGGTATTTCATAATTTTGACTCTAAACTCTGAGCAAAACACGCTTCCTGTGGCTATGTACAAAGGTGTAGAATGCGACTTTTAAACCACAGAAAAAGATTTTAATATAGATTCATTCTACAGTCTTCTCAAAGAAGAACATATGAAAATCTCACATATTAGCTAGTGGTTATATGAAATCTTGATATTAATTTAACTACGGTGTATTCGTTGGAAATATTTCTAATGAGATATCTTTTACATGAATTCATCGTGACTTCCACAATAAGGCTACCTGGAGCTATATGAAGCCATGCTTAGAGCAAGGTGATCTTACAGAACACATGGCGGTCTAATATCTAAGTACAGGCTTGTCCCTGAGACCTGGGAAGTATGAGAAGAATGTTCAGCTGTTGAGGGCACAGGAGCAGAAGCACGGCCTGTCAGATCAAAGTCAGGTTTAAATACGGAGCTGAACCAGAGGGAGATTATGAAAGGAGCAAGAGACATGGAGTTTGTTAGCCTACACCAGAAAGGTAGTAACTAATACGTTAAAACCAGGTTCTTGCTTGGCATGGGAAGGGAAAGCACAAGGGTAGGAAAAGTACAGGGAATTCTTCCTGGGCACGGAGCCTTCCCGTTTACAGACCACTTCAAATATTCATGCCCACATTCTCTGCTCAGCATCCTCCTGGCACACCAACCACACCAAAAATGACCGGACATAAGTCTGTCCCTTGTATTCTCTAGCTCCTTTTCACTAGTAACTAAGCTGGCCTGGTGCAAGGAAGATCAGAGGCTGTATGGAAGTGAGGAGAAAGCTGTGCTCCCCACGAAGCCAACACCTCCCAGGTTCCTGCCTTCAGCAATGTACTTCTGCACTGTACCTCTACCTCGCCTGTACCTCAGGGGCTGGCCCCAATGATATTCAGAAAACAAGTGACAGTTGAACTTAAAAGCCATAAATCTTTTCTCATAGCAACTGCACCACCAAGACTGATGGGACTAATCTGAAGAGCAAAGAGTTTGCGAGATGGTGCCTCAAATCATGTTCCAGTGGTTTGAGGTGTAAGTATTTATGCAAGTACAGGATTAACCAGTGAATTTATCAACCATGTAACTACCAGACAAAAAAAAATTCACCTCTCCCAAAGCAGATCCCAAAAGGTATATTGAGTTATTGCTGTTTAAACAACAGTTGATAGTGGCACCTTTGCCTTCTTTATATGTGGGATAAATGAAAAAGAAAGTATGCAGAATACTAATAGCATCAACAGCTTTTAATACTGACTTCAGTGTGAGCAAGGACTGAATTTAGAACAGGCTCTCGAAATTTTTCAGATACATTTTTAAAAGGCTGAATATGTTCCCTGAACAACAGGGAGCCAATTTACACAGCTTCTGAAGAAGCCAGGGCCTGAAATACATTAAACAGCATGACTAAGTAAAATATAGGCTCTAATGCATATAAATTTTATTTACTGAAAGACCCTTTTTGGAGAGCAAAATGAATCACTCATTTTAAAAATACATCCAAATGCATTTGGAAAAAATCTGTGCAGCTTTTTTTTTTTTCTATTTATGCCGTATTTAAACAACACATTTGAAGTACGTGGGCACTTTGTTTTTGAAGCAGCATTTGTGATACTGAGAAATTTATTCCACATGACGATAAAGCTCTAGGCACTTTCAAGTGCTTAGGAGTTCAGGCTGATTGTTTTAAAGTAAACAACATTTTAAAAGAAACTTCTCACGCATGCTTTTGTTAGCAAAGTACTTTGAGACATGAGAAGATTAGCCTTCTTATTACTTTTATATTAAGTAATGTAGAATTTACAATCAAATTAGTTAACTTAAAAACAAAGAGAAAGAAGGAAGCAAGCGAGGAAGGGAAAATGAACAAATTACCTGTCTCGGGTAATAATCCCTTTGAACTTGTTGCTGCTGACTCCTCTCCTGAAGGTGAGGATACCATCGCCTCTGTTGCATATCGTGTGCTAAACAACGCCCCAGGGCTACGAACGTGACAACCAGCCATCCTACATTCCTCAGCCTCCGTGCTTGGGCCATCGTTTTACTTTAGCTCCACTTCGAACACACGCTGCTATCTATCCCTTTGGCGCTCGCCCGTTCTCTTACACTCTCCCTTCTTCTCCAGCTTCTGACTCAGATTAATGAGGCTCTGTGCTGTCACGGGCCCCACCTTTAAACTTTATACATGAGTCAAGCTGTACAGCACACATTACTGTTCCTGAGGTTAACAAGTAACCCCGCAGTTCCTGTAGCTCGATATATACCTAAGTCAGGGTGTGGCAGGCATCACCTCCTCCCCACCTAAGGCAGCCAGACAGAGCTAGGTGATTAGAGCAGTAAATCACTGCCTGAGTAATGCTGCATAAACATATGAGGCTTACGAACTGCCCAGGTGAGTGTCTCGATAGCTTCCTTTGGCTATGAATTTCCACTAGGTTATATAAAAAACCCCAACACCTTAATTTATAAAGGCAGTATGTTGAAAGCAATGGGACAGCAGTAGGAATTTCAGTCAGTGCTCGTCAATTTGCACGTGGCACAGAACATCAAACAGGTGAAAAAAAAAAAAGTTTCTAGAACTATTTCCAAAATGGTATTCATGATGAAGAGCTGCCCCGCGCAGTGGATGCGCACGCGAGACGTAAGCGAGACGTAAATGTTTGTTCAGTCTCTCTGCAGCTGCTTTGATCTAGATATTTTTCTTTCATTCTCATTTCAAAAACATTTGCAAGTTTAGCACAGCAATTGCTGCTTTTCTGTAACCTTCAGCCATTTTCTGAGAGAATAATTCCTCATATTTTGTGCACTTTGTACACCGCTTATCTCTCCAGTACTTTATTCTGCTGCCTCAGGTGCTTACACATGGGAAAAGTCAAGCTCTAAGCTAAGCAAAGTGGCGACCAAAAGAATTACAGCTACAGGAAGAGCGTCAGGGACAGGATATACAACTATGGCTAGGATTTCACCATTCTTCAGGTAACAGTATTACTTTGCAATGTTTACATTATCTTTCATAAAAATATCTCCAAATATTTTTTGCAAATATGTTAACTTCAGCTTTCAAACATTTTCCTACAAAAATAGGAAAGTATCCAGAATTATCTAGGTTCAGGTTACTTCCCTTGGATACTGCTAAAATAAGGAACACCAGGAATCTTCTCCACTGTGTAGGGTCTCAAAGATTTTGATCAAGTCATCTCTGACCTTCTCTCCATTAAAGTAAGCGCCAGCCGAGATTATTCAGCCTCTCACAGGGCATCACAGAAGAATCCCTCATTATAGTGCCTTACACGTGTAAAATGACATTCACAGCCGCACAAAAGCAATCACGAGTTCAATAACCCTACAGTGCTTGTTAGACAGTGAAAGTATTTGAACCACTGAAAGTGCACATGCTTACAAGAAGCACGTTTAATTACTTTAATAACTAGTCTGTTCCTCTAACTAAACCAGTATGTATAGCTGTAGGCAAGACAGAAGATAATGGTACAGCATGGAGGCAAACGCTTCCTACCTGACATGAGTCACCGGCATACTCCGGAGGGCAGGAGCATGTCTCTACACTGTATGCAACGCTGCCGCTTCCTGCGCTGGTGGCTTCTTCCAACCCAACCTCACCAAGGGTTAATCGCTGAGTCTCCGTGAAGTAAAGGCCTCTGATGTGTAAACCATCTAGTCTAGACAGAATTATCATCAGTTCTTCTCTGGATACAAGGTTATTGCTGCTGGCATGCCTGAAGTTTCCCTGCACATTAAGGGTACAAAATGAGCACAGCACAATTGCTTTATAAAAAGAGTATCTGCACAGAAGCCAGGATGACAGAAAAAAGGGAGAAAAAACCCATGGAACAGACCCCTGTAGTGCCAAGTGGTTTGGGGTGGAATAGAGGTCAGGAAAATAAATATAATGAATGTAAACACAGGAATAATGAGCATAAAAAGGGATGTACCCTGTACTTTGAAAGGTACATATGGCTTTGAGATATTGAAAAGTGAAGAAGCATATAGGTTCTTCTTCAGACATCCAAATTTCTTTGAGGTATCACCCACCAAACCATAAAACAGTGGGGAAAAATGCTTTTATTTTTAAAAGTAAGGGAAGTCCTGCAAATCTAATCTTTGAGGGCTGCCTTGATGTGCTTTCTTGCTACTAATAGACAGGGCATTACTGAAAATGGAATCTGGCATGAAGAAACATTATCTTTTTTGCCTATACGTGAGATGGAAATAACCTGGTTTGACTTTCTGAGCACAGATTTAAGGTAGGAATAAACCCTGCTAACTTCACCTGCCTGAATGTTGGACACCCATTCAAAACTAGGTACCTAGACACCAAGGAAAACAGATAACAGTTCATTCCATCCCTATTAAGCACGTCTGGGGCTGTGATGAATCATCTTGCATTAATGACTGATTCAGTATTACTCCACTGGCCCTGGAGGGAGTGGTAAAGGCTAAATTGAACAAGATGCCTTAAAGGTGCTAAAATTAAGTGGTATGAACCCAGAACCTAGGTTCAATGTGGCGGTAAAGAGAGAAAAAAATGTTTATATTAAAGGTCTACAGTATATAAGTTTATATTCACTAACTTTATCAAGTATACATATTACCTGCATATTTTTATGTGTCACTGGGAAGAAAAGGGAAGACCATTCCATTTTCATTTCTTACCTCAACTAGCTGTACACGGCCATAATATTGACGGTCAGGCAGTGGGTTGTTGGGATCCATATAAACAACTTTCATTTGCTGGCCCTATGTGAGAATGAGGAGATAACATTGACATTTCACTAGTTTTTATGATAAAGTGTTCAGATGCAATAAAATTTGGTGAAGCATGTCAATCCTATTCTTTGGAAGATAAAAAATAAGTAATACTAGGAAAACTGTGTGTCATTTTGTCAGTGAAATGGTATAGCAAGCACTGTGTTCTAGTGTCAGCAGGGTTTTCACTGCTTTTGCCTACTAATAACCTTGCTTTCAAATAAAACACCAAGAGAATTAAATTACTGCTTACCAGTTTTCACAGGAACTAGTTATTTCTTTTGAGTAAAAACATTTTTGCATTTTTGAACACTCTCCTTTGCTGCCACACCTTCTTGTTACAAAAGGAGCTGTCTCCTGATGTAATCTTTAGAGCTTGCCTTGGAAATTTGTGGCTGGCATGACGAGGGGAATAAGACTAATATTGGACTGAGGAACACTCTTCGACGTGACATCCTGGTGCACTTTGGATACTACTGTAGTACTTTATGGGGCATGTTTCCCAATGAGAATCCTGGAATACTGAATTAGTATTTCTGATGGTCTGAAGAAACAAAACCGCCCCTTGGGAATTTCAACAAACTGTAAAAGATTTAACTTTTGGCCCTAAAGTGGTTAAATTTAAAAACTGTTAACCTAAAATGCATTTTTACTTCAGTCCCTTGAAGCATTATAATTATGCTTAATGTCATACTGAAGAAAATTCTCACAGAAAATTAGATTAATTACACATAGAATCCAGGGCATATTTTGCAGAGTTGAAGCCATACTTGTTGACAACTGTGCAAGGCATTAATTAATTTTTTTCCACAGGTGCATTTTACAGAGAAAAATCAGTTTTATCTTTTTATTTGCTCTGAAGTCAGTTATGCTTAATAATATGTTACTTTGGCAACAGAGATACGTGTGTTGACGGCTTTGAGCAAATGCAGTAAAATCACTTTTATAGAAATGCACCAAGTTGCTACAGAAGTGAAGCACACTATAGGAGCAAAATTTGCCATAGCTGTCAGGTAACAAAATATCATGGTATTGGTATTGCTTGAAAGAAAAAATAGTATTTCAAAACTTACTGTTAGTTGTATATCAGGTCTCTTATCCAGAAGAACCATGCCCTCACTAGGTAAGCCAAAAGATTTCACTTGGTAACTTAGGAAGCCACCATATGAAGAAAGCTGTAGCAAAAAGCACAAGACCAGAGATACTTTACTGCACTATTGCTTGATATTAATATAACTTTGTATTCAAGTTTACCCCATCTTCCAGCACTATAAATAATATATTTACTCTTTGTTCTTTAGACCAAATGTGAAAATATGTGTTGCTTGGAAGAAATTACTTTCTATTTTGTTTACTTTGTTTATCTGACGTCACTTTTTGAGCAGTACCCATTACTGTTCTCTGTGTACCTGCATTGGGTATTGGTTTTATTTCATACCTGGGATCACGCCATCTGTGTCACAGAGAAATCACATCTTCACATGAACTTTGTTCTTTCCCATACTCCATGGAACAGATTTGGCTCATCAAGAGCAGGCATCAGACAATGAAACTGGTAGTGAACCCCATGAACAGCCACGGATAAAAAGAAGTAGTCAGACTAAGCATGTTTAAAGGTGGCTTTCATAGGCCAGCATTTTCTAACCTTACTACAAACATGAATCTAATCAGGAAATCTTTGCTCCACCTCCTGGAGGACAGCGCTTCTACTGATATCAGCTGGTACCAGCTCTGTTGTAAACAGACCGTTGCTGTAGGTTGAGCTGAAACCACACTTCTTGTGGCTCAACTACAGGTGACCACAGGTGGCCTCAAACCCAACCAAATACATAGGCTGCTGCCCAAAACAAAGACTTAGGCAAGTATCTGTGAATCATCTGACCAACAGCTTGCCTGGGTTGTGTATGAGTGACTCAGTTCAAAATATATTGAGAGGAAAGGAAGCTCCAGGCACAGCCTAGTTAGTTTTTGTTCCAAGAAGAGCCTAGAAGGAAGGTTTGTAGGTACTAGGTGAAATCAGGTGTTTTGCCACAGATATACTACTCTGTTTTGCACCACTTGCTGTTTGCCCTTAGAACTTATGCTTGGTTTTGACATGGGAGGAAGAACTGCTTTGTCAGGTTTTGGTGTTCTGCAGGTAAGCACCAGCCTTTGATCTACCCCTTTCCATACACTTTGCTGTATTACAAACAAAACACAGACATTTTCAGTACTAAATTTGTTCCTTGGATCACAGGGCCGTAATTAATGCTATTATCTTTAGCCAACTGCATTTTCAATAACATCATTCGGAACATTGGCTATATTTTGCCAACACAATCAAAACAACTCTGTATAAATAAATTTTTTTCAAAAATATAAGACAATTCAAATTAGAGCTAATTTCCTGTTTAACACACATTTTAGGACTGCACCATGTGACAGGATGTTATGCTACTGCTTTTTTAATGAACTTTTCTTCAAAATGGGAAAATATTGGTGTTATAATCTACCCTCTGTATTCTATACCTACAGTATTTATTTTCTAACAGTAAGAGTGGTCTATTAAATAGAATGTTAAAATACAAAAGAGCAGAAAATGGGGACGATGTGATCTGAATTTCTCAATGACTGTTAGATTCAGCACTGCTATAGATTTTACATTGATTCTCTTTTAACGTTGCAAACAAAAGATAGAGAGAGGAAAGAAAATATACTCTGCTAAATATTAATGTTCCAGTGGAACTAATTAAAAGGTTTAACATAATGAAAGATAGTATTTATACCCTCATCATACTGAAAAACGTCTGGAGCAATCTTGTTCGCATTTTCTGAACGAGGTGCTGTCACTGGAAGTAGACCAAAACCTGACATTTTCAGAATACAATAATGTGAATAATTGGTAAATTTATGAGCTTGTAAAACTAGCAGCAAGATAGTATTTTGGGGGGGACTTTGGCTACTGCAGTATTGCCCGTGCTAAAATATATACTTACACACAGTGTACAGTAAAAGCAAGTCCAAAAATAGAACTATTTTATTTACAGTGTTGTCACGGTAAATAAAAGCAAGCTATGGCATGCATAGTTAGATATTGGGGCATGCAACATAAAACTCATAGTACTGTTCTTAATAGCTGTGGTTAAAAAGGGTTATTGCCTGCTTTATACTTTGTTATGGGAACAACAAAAGTCCTTTTGGTTTAACACTGTAATAGATAACGTACACTTTAACATGAAATCTCTTTGAAAAATAATTTGTAGATATTGAAACAAGAACCTCTATAACATTAACAAAAAGCACCCTAACTAAACATGCTGTTCAACTGAAAGATATGTACCTCTGAGCATAGGAGAGCAGGGTGAAAAATGCTGCTCTAGTCTTTAAAATGAGGACTAAGAGGAACTTCAAAAATTGCACCATCTTTAATGCTCTGGTGTCTATCCCATTTGTTTCCGCTTGTGTGACAGCAGGATTGCATCTGAAAAGCCTGTGTCCCCTACAACTGGCTAGCAACTATCGACACTGTCAGAGCTGCAAACAGGTAGAACCTGGGGCTCTGGGCCTGCAAGCCACTACTAGCAAAGTTCCCCCTGGTCAGTGTGATCCCCAGCCTGAAATGCCGATAGGTACTAACCACGAGCAAAAGACTGCTCCTATGCATGAGCAGAAAGAGCAGGAAGCAGTTCAAAGGACACCAAGGTTAGAAAACCAGGTGTTGTTCTTCCCAAGCAACATATCGAAAGCAAAAGGTTGGGTTTTTTGTGTGCCACTGAGCACGTAATCACCTTTTATTCATTTGGAAATCTGCCCAGGAGATACTCTAAGGAGTTTAAAGGATACTCGGGCACTTTGGCAAGCTCTATGTGTTCTTGGTTTCAGAAAAGCGGCTGAAGATACCAGCTCCTGAATCATAGCTCCTGACGATGCTGTTTACATAAAGATCTCTCTGGCACCAAGCAAGATGATTAATTCTGTTATTGGTTATAGTTTTAACACTGTATTCAGAAGTAAAATGTTGTGACTTCTGACATGACAAGTAAGACAGATACGAATCTCATGAGGGAAGAGAGAGAAACTTATCTAAGAAAAACAATGAGATGCTTTATCAGCGATGCTGGCAAAAAACGAATACATGTTATTAAAACAGATGAGTTAGGTGTCATTTACCTTCTCTCCCAGGTAAGACAGTGGTGCTTTCCAGTACAAACTATGCACTGAAGCAGGCAATTCTTGAACATCAGCCACCACACTATTACTGACTGGATTGAAAGTGACTGGAATGTCAATATTTTCATCCGCTGCCTCCAAGCGCCAGTTCCTCATGTCCACAAACTAATGAAAATACATAAAGAAAATAAAAGTTTGTCTCATCTTTTATTAAACTTTACCAGCACCAAGTAATGAGGAGAAATTGTTTAGCCTCTATAATTCCATTAGCCTGAAATTTAACCCCTTCAGAGCCAGCCTAAAGTCTTTGTGTAACGGATGTTGCAAGGACCTCAAGAGAGAGCATAAGTGGGACAGATGTACCAAAGCTACTTGGGATGCAGGCATTTGGTTTGTCACCTGCAAACTAAATTCTATCTTCAGTCCCATGAAGACATAACCCTTCTGGAGGTGACTAGGAATTGTGTACACAAACCCAAGGATATCATTAAGAGGTGCTTTTTTAAGTCCATTCCAAAATCAAACCAAGGACACTAACCTAAAAGACGGAGCGTGGACCTGTTGTGGTAGGTTAACTGGGAGGGAGGGGACACGGAAGGGTATTTTGGAGAGGAGGCAATGTAGCCTAATATTCTAGCTCTTTGATGCACATTTTATGTTGACGGCTGTTGTTTTATGAAGGACCATACAACCTGCCATTTTTCATTATGCTGGGGGAAAGACAGCATAATGCATATGTACTAGAACAATTCTGTAGTGGGTTGCCCTTGGCTGGCCAGAGCAAGAAAACAAAAAAGTAGACATGTTTTCAAAAACAGTCTTTGGTGAGGACAAGTGATAACTAGAGGAAGTTTTCCTAAAGCAAATGGAAGTTTGCTACTGGCTTCACTGAGGCCAGATTTTCATCCTTTGCTTGTAAACAGTAAAGTGTCACCATCTGGATTGCATCTAGTCTATGTCTAAGCCTAAACTAAACTCCTCATCCATCATTCTAGGACTCTGTTTTTTCTTTTTCTTGCATTGTTTCAGGCATTTGTTGCTTCTTTTTCAGTCTTCAGACATCTTACCATTCATTTATGCTATTAAAAAATCTGTCTTCTTCTTTCTTCACACTTTTATGTCATGTCTTTTTTTAGGGAGGGAAGAAAGACAATTTTTAGAATCTGTGTAGAATCTGTCACACATTTCTTAGGTTTCAAAATGCATCTATGATATAGACATGTAAAATGACACACGTGCTTATCAAAGCACATTGAAGGAGACCATTGACTTTAATGATGAACTAGTGTCTAAAGACAAAGCAATACATGCCCAGCTCAACTTCAGTCCAACTAGTGATTTGTAAACAAACAGGTGAAAAGGGCCATTTCTGCTGAAAGGTACTTTCAGACTACATTTAAGTCTTAACAAGGCTGCACCAGATCTGCACTATTGCTTGCAGAATATTTCGCATCCTTAGAAACTAATAAAATATATTTTCAGTTTTGGAAGAAATCTGGCATTTCCTTAATGGAATAAATGTAGGTTCATGATAGGAAAGAAAAAACTATTGGATACACCTTGGTTCGACGACGATTTGTGCTGCGACAGTTGCTGGTTGCCCCAAAACAAAAGCAAGAGGTGCATCCCCTGGAATTAGAAGGGTCCAGATAAAAGGATCCTGGTCGGCAAGTATCACATTCTGCACCTTCAACATTCTCCTGTTAAGACATAGTTGAAAGAAATCACAGAGCTTTCCTTTTGGTTTTGGTGAGGCCCCCAAAACCCCCCAAAACCTCCTGCACATAAAAGAAATATTCTTTCAGAAGATGTATGTATGGAAACATTAATGAAAATGTGTGATTGTCTGGATACATCATACTCTAAATGCAAACAAAACTGACTTCTTGGAGACTATCTTAGTTCTGAGCTGTCTTTCCAGTTTATAAAGTGAACCACTGAGTAATAAATATTAGTCAGAGGCAGCTGGTAACTTCCCTGCCAAAACCCTCCTGCTGGCTTTTCCAAACCTACAATATAAAAGGTCACTTGTGAAAGTTCACATTTATCACATTTAATTATGCAGATCAGAATAAAAGAAGATTTCCTGGATATAATGATGTGGTTAAATGTCAACTGACAGAACATGGCTAAAAAAAGCATGGGACCTGGTTAACATCCAAAAGCCGAGATGCAGATGCATAAAGCGGATCTGTGCAGGGTATAGACTGCTTCAGTGAATCAATGGACATCTACTCTGCAGCTCTCTAACATCCTGCAAAGCCTAAAACCACCTGTACAACTGACAGATACTGAACTCATTAAAAATGGCATTTAACTGCTACCATGATAATCTGTGCAGATACTGCAAGGCATGATGGTTTTGTACAGCTGCATTTAATTTTTACTGAAAACTTTATGATAAACTCACTTCATTCACCCCGTTAAATACGAAATAGTCACTGATGTGCAAACAACGCTTGTGAATGCAGAAGTAATTTGATTTATCTGACCTTGCAGAGACAAATTCCTGTCTGGGGATCGCAAACATCTGGTTCTGTTCCATCTCTGTTGCAGTTACATGGCACGCAGTTTGGGAAACCGTAAGTACCGGGAGCACACTGATCACACTGCCGTCCTTTTATTCCTGGTTTGCATCTTTATCAACAAACAAACACAGAGGAGGGAGTCAGTAGGGGAGGCAGGAATGGAGCAAGGAAGGGAAGATTAAAACAAAAGGCAAGTGGGTCTTTGAAGTGATTTCATGGCTATGACACAACTTTATGACTTCCATGGAGAAACAGCAGCAAGTTAGTATTGTTCTCAGATTCTAATAGTGACATGTTTTATATCGTCATGGTACTGATTAGGAATGGATTTGATTTTGAAGGATATAAATGTTCATAAGTGAATTAAACTTCTGCAGCTATTCAGTGCTTGCAGTGCAGAACTACTCCCTCTATACACCAATGTGTGAAACATGGATGTTGTACACAGGTAAGCGGAGCTGGAGAAAGATTTATAGCTGGAGGGTGTGACTTGGCATTTCTCAAGGCACTCACCTGCTAACAAAAAGGTGGAGAATCCTAGGCATATGAATAATTATGGGGACTTCAACCTGCCACAAGGCTTGGGTAAGTTTACAACTGTTCACCAAGGATAAAATCCACTTTGCTCACAGTGAAGGCTGAATGCGTTGGATTTACTTAGGTGAAGTACAGAAGAAGCAAAAACCACCAAACAGAAAAATAAGGCTTGAGATAAGAGAGAACACCTTTCAGTGGCAGCAGCTACTTCATCCTATCTTTACAACAAATTTGCACAGACTGATAAAACTAGTGAAAATGTAGGGCTGATGATCCCTCTTGCTTCTGTTTATGCTGGTAAATTTTCTGTCAGCCAAAAGGAGGTGTCAAGATAGTAAAGATCCATTGATAAAGAATGTCTGCCACCACCACCATGCACATCTTTACATTTTAGTTGTGATAAGTCTCAGCAAGTTGGTGGAGTCTGCTTTGGCTCTCAGTACCAAATTTATATGTGCACTAACACTACAAATTTAATGGAAATAAACAGTTAAATTATGCAGACAAGGCAGACTGCATTTCATATATTATATGAAAGCAATTACTCAATTCACCAAACAATGGGCGAGGTTGCTCAGAGTCTCTCTGAATGCATTATCCCTCCACATAGATAACAGGAGCTGGATGGGGACTTTGAACTTCACGTAATCCACAGAAGGAAAGGTACTAGTCAGAATGTAGTAGTTAGCTATATACTTCAGTAAGCAGTCCAAAAGTATTTGCTTCAGAATTTTTTACCAATAAGCCATCATTTCTTTGATATTAAAAATTAGGCTGCACATGAAAAATATCACCATTATAATCAGGCAATACAGCTTTTCACTGAAACAGGAAAATCTGACTATTTCTGCAAAAATTATCCTCAGTTTTGCTTGAGTAGAAATATCCTAAGCCCTTTCTTTGAAATATTAGTTTTTAGTTGATTGAAGTATGTATTTTATTTATTTTTGCATAGTATTTATTTTTATTTTCTTTTTATTGTATTGGGAAAATTAAAGCAGAGACTAATGAGATTAAGAATGCATCAGGAAATACAGAATATGCTACACTTCAATGTTGAACCCCAACTTCCACATATGAAAATTCTAGTTTTGCCCTTCGGATAAGACAATTACTCACTTCATGTGAAAAGGACAGACTTAGGAAAATAATTTAAATTCAGAAAACAATATGAGTATTCTCTGAAAATGAGTATTCTCTGTCGTATTTACAGGACTAATGGCAGAGCAGGAAGGAACATACTTCTCTTTGTTAGGACTCTGCAAAAACACAGCCAAACCAATCAAACTGAACTAATCCTGGCCTTACACAACCTACTGGCTGTCAAGTATTTGACTTGCTATTTAAGGACTCGATCTCCCCAAGGAAATAATAGAAATGTTCAACTACACTAATACAGCATCTGAATTTAAGATAATTCCCTATGATTGTGCCTGTATGCTATATATGGACTGAAACCCAGACCTCACACTGTGGAAGGACAACTGCAAAATTTTAAGAATTTGGGAGATAATGTACACCTTTACAAATGATGTATATGTCCAGCAGTCAGGAGCTCTGATCTGAGGTCCTCTATGAGATCACAGAGATTCAGGAACTTACCATGAGTGACAAGGCATGTCACTGGCAAACAGAATGCAAGCCCAGGAATCCCAAATCCCACCTGCACAAACCATGGTTCCACTAAAACATTGCGGGTATCCCTGAAACAGCTGAGTCCTCACTATCACCAAGCACTGCTTAAATCCCTGTTCATCATCATTAAAGTCTCCCACATCCCCTCCAAATAAAAGAAAGGTGAAGCAAACCACTCATACATCGTTTATAATGCACATGGCCCAAACTTACTTGCATTGCCCGTTGTTTTTTTCACATTCTGGGCTTGCCACATCAATGACTCCTCTTTCTGAACAGTTGCAGCTCTCGCAGCCAGCAAGAGGGTGATAGCTGAAGTAATGTTTCTCACACACTTCACACTTTGGTTTCACAGTACGCGGAGGGCAAATGCATTTACCAGTCACATCATCACAAAGACGCAGTCCACAGTTGCATGCTAGGTCAAAGAAAATGTTCTACAAATTAATCATATCTCAACTTAAAATGGTCAACTCTTATCGAACTTGTATATGAAACAAACACACACAAACCGTACGTATAAAGGACATGATTCTTTTCTCTCTTTCACTAGTTTTAAGATCAGCAGGCTTGTTTGACTTCAACTATTGCAATGATGTGAGACTGAGACAAACCAGGGTGATGGAAACCAACTATCTGACCGTAATGGTAGTTTCCAGGAATATCTTGAGACCTTGGCTCTTCTCCACAGATTGGTTGCTTAGCTTCACCACAGGTTGCCAAGCATTAAACATTTGGCTATCAGAAAAAATTTCTTCACCAAAAGGGTTGTCAAGCACTGGAACAGGCTGCCCAGGGTAGTGGTGGAGTCACCATCCCTGGAGGGATTTAAAAGCCGTGTAGATGTGGTGCCGAGGGACATGGGTTAGTGGTGGCTCTGGCAGTGCTGGGTTAACGGTTGGACTTGATGATTTTAAAGGTCCTTTCCAACCAAAACGATTCTATGATTCTATGAAACAATTAATAATTTTGGTGTTAAGGGCACCACTTTTACAAAGTAACATTAATAAACATAAAGAATAATATCTGGGAAAACAGGTGAACATTGTTAGTGTAATCTATAAATCTGTTGATATTATTAAGAATAACATCAGAAAAAGAGGAATTAAAAATGCTGACTCTGATTATGTATGGCAAATCTTGAAGGTATAAACTGGGATACAACAGTTACAACTTAGAATCAATTTAGCCACCAGTGCAGAAAAATCCATTTGACTGAAAGAGTGGCAATATGGATTTCAACCAGTAAAACTGTAAGCCTACTACACCTATCAGACAGCACATGCAAAGGCACACTTCCTTGTGAACTAGGTGTACTTAAAGGGAATGGGGTTACTTCGGTGTTAAAATGAAAGCTATGCTATGCTAAATCTAAGATCGCTCAACCAGCCTCTCATAGGATCAAGCCCTAAAAAGAAACATGAGGCTGTGGTACCTATGCAGTAAAACCATAGAATTAAATAAAAGGTCGGGTCAGGTAAGTCCTGAGTAAGTCTGAGCATGTACTTACACTTGCAGAATGGGAATCCATAGTAGCCAGTTTGGCATCGGCTGCACTGACGACCGATGACATGAGGTCTGCAAATACACTGTCCTCCCAGGGGGCTGCAAGTAGGGCTCGTGGCACCTGTGCTATGGCAATTACATGGCAGGGCTCCGTTGTTGTAGAAAGCCACTAGTGACCTTACAGAGTCCTTACAGAAGGCCGATGATCCTTCTGGGCTATTTCAATCGAAATATAAATCATGTAAGTACTGGCACTTGGGCATTGTTATGAGCGTGCTTTGCAGTGGTTCAGTAAATTAGGGTCCTGTCTTTCAAACAGTTCTTTGACATAAGGATGGCATCAGTACACGTGCAAGGATATACTTTAATTAAATTAGTGGTGAATGGCTTTGAACATGCAGGTAAGAGATTTTTTTTCAAAGAAAGTACGTGTATTAGTCATATCAGTTCAGACATGCCAAGCAAAATACCAAAGATGGAAATACCAAAAACAGAAAGATGACATAGATTTTCCTCTTTTGTACTGTGAGCAATAAAGCTCTACCTTTACATTTCATTTACAACAGAAAGTCACGGAAAAATGACTCATGGAAATTTAATGGGCCAGCATAAGCCATGAAAAGCATTTTAATGTAGCACAATGATGGGGATTTTATACATATGTCTTTAATACAGACTAAAAGTAATATTAATTCCCAGATTGTTGTCAACATTCAGTTTTTTAAAAAGCGATGCTTACTCAATATAAAAACTGTTTCCTCCACATTGGCTGATAAAATCAAATGACTTGTCCACTGTCTTTTTGTCAAGAATTTTGTAACTGTAGGTGTTTGCTGGAACAACTAAGACATTTTCCTTAAAACAACAAGAAAGCTAAATTGTACATTTCAGAGAAAAGCAAAAGACACAAGCTAAGGCATTTATGTATTTAAATGTTGCTTCATTATGTGTTCTGTTTTTTCTCAAAACCCATAACATTTTAACTGAAAAAAATAGGAAAATATACTTCTTATCTTCCCCCCCAGTTGTGATGCTACAAGCAGTGTACAATAAAAACAGTGTATAGCACACTAAAAATTTAAAATAAAACAGCAGCAGTGCACAAGATCCTAAAAATCTGAAACACTACACTAAAAGACAAATTCTTTCTTTTTGACTTTCATCTTTGCATCTATCTATTTCTAAATGAATGGTGAAACCGAGAATAACATTTCCAAGTACATTCATGTAATAAACGCACCAGAACCAGCATTCTTGCGTCAGGTATCATCACTGTAACAGAGACCTCGGGTTCAGAAACGTCAAGCTCTATTTGGTTTTCTGCAATCACCTGATCCCGGCAGCCAGAGGTATGAGGGCAGAATGAAGCATTGAAGGAACCTAGAAGAAAAAACATAATGCCAAAAAACACTCCATGTGCCAAAATGCTGAGAAAGGAAAGTGGTTAGATCAAATTCAGATGCTTACCTGACCACACACGTCCTGCATCCACACGCACTTGCACAGGGAACATGGGGTGTTCTGGCTGATAAAAATGTGCCACAAATACGTATCTGCCCAAGCGAGGTACTCTGACACTCAAGGCAATCTGGTTCTGCAGAAACAAGAACAACTCTGATAGTATATTTGTTTCGTGAAATATTCCTGGGTTTGTGAGCTGTGCTCTGTGCCACCCACCTGCAATGAAAGAGAGGGGGCTTAGCATCTCTCAGGAAGTTAAAAATATCTCCAAAGAATACGGTATTACAACTGCACGGTCCTATCTGTTTGCACACCAAGCATATCTAATACTCTTCTGCAGTCAGTGAGACTACTGTGGAGTTTAGAAAGAAGCTGGCACTTTTTTGTCTCTTTCTGTATATTGTCTTGGTGTCTTACTCCGTCTGCAATACTTTGATCATATCACATCATTCAGTTCTGATTCTCTTAAAGTGTTTCATCTACTTAGCTTTACTAAGAACATACTTTGTGACTTAGGAAACAATATTTTCAAAATATGAGATACCTGTAACGGTGTCAAGGTGACTCCATTAACTGAGTCAGAAGGTAAAGGGGCAGTCAGTGGATCATATAGTATATTTCTCCGTACTTTGGAAATTTTCCCATCCTTGAATGCATCCAAAACCAAAGCTGCTGGTGGAGTTTCGTACACTGAGGGAATGCACGTTGCACTAAACACAGAATTATAGTGATTACTCTTGGGGCCAGGAGAATTTCTTAAGCATCATAAAAGGGAAAGCAGTCAACTCACAAAAGTCAATATATTAGACTGTATTACAATTAGAAATGCAATAGTAACCCCTGTTACTCTTTGGATTCTATGTAAATGATCAGAAAGTAAATGAAAACAGGAGGTATGGATTTAATTCACAAAGGGGAAAATGTACATTAACTGATTTTATTCACTCAAAATTTCCATAACCTGAACAGTTTGAATGGAAAGAGTTTGCTGAGGGAGCCAAGAGTGTTAAAAAAATAAATAATTTTTAGTTAATCCAGTTAGTTACATTCACCAGAATCTGTACTAATATTGAATTCTCAGTTCTACAAATATTTACATAGGTGTATCCTTTAAACGTGCAAGTTTTCCCAATGAAGTCAATGGGACTACTTAAGTACTTAGAAGTGAAGTATACACTCAAATATTTGTAGAATTGAAGCCAAAATAAATAACAGTGCTCCTTCAAAGCATCCTTATTCATTCACTGCTGTGTTTAACTATTTCTTCCTTGGTATATTTAATTCTGAAGAACTTAACTGAGAGAAGTATTTTCCAAGACTGCAGGAGAAAGTTTTTTGGGGGGTTTCCTGCTAGTATTTGTTCACTTCTCATAAGTACTCAACAGACAATGATTAATCTTTGCTCAAGACAGGCCCAGAACTGGAATGGCAAGTATGTTTCAGGGCCAGGATTGAGATGTATTTGCCAGGCCTGTGTGGGAAATCACATGCAGCATCCGCTTATAATACTGTTAAACTGAGCCAAGACTATGCATCTTTCAACTTGGTGAACACCAAACACTTTCAGGAAAGCAAAAATGCTGTCAGATAATGGTCTTAATAACAGAACATAAACATATAGTAAACTATGCAAATATAACAAGAGTTTAAAAAAAAACAACACAAAACCAAAGCAAAAGATACAAATTTCTACATTAGCTTTATTTTAAGTGATGTTTTTCATCCAGCTTCTTTCCCCCATTTTACTCAGAATACAAATGTCTGGGAATGAAAAATACTTTTGGTGCAAGGACAAGTATCTTCAGTCTTAGAAAGCTTCTCTCAGTTGTAACACTCCAAGCAGGAGAATTAAAGCTGGGATTCAATGCTATGCATGCTTGGAAGCCAAGTACAGTCACATGTTTACATCCAATCTACTATCCAGATTTTTTTGCTTTCTATTTCAATTCAACCATTATATTAGACGCTACCGTCTGGAAAACTATTAGACCTAGACACGAACTCTTTTTGCCTCAGAAGCCCTGCAAATGGCATTTACTTTTATTTTGAAGACCTTCCCATTGCCAGATCAGTATGAAGAAAACCTTAGGAGTAGCATCACGAGGGACATCCTGGGGAGTGCAACAGGAACTGAAATGTGGGGCTCCCTAATTTGGAAGCTGCAGTGATAGTTCCCCTCCGGCCCAAAGAATAAAACATATAGAGATGGGAAGAACTTCAACAGGACAGAGCAGAACTCAAACCTGACCACTTGCGAAGTGAAAGTTCAGGTTCAGATCTTTACAGCAAGAGAAGAGCCATCAAGCTGTGTCAACCAAGCTGTATATGAGTGCTCTAACTA
The DNA here is from genome assembly GCF_013368605.1 of Nyctibius grandis. Lineage (NCBI taxonomy): Eukaryota > Metazoa > Chordata > Aves > Nyctibiiformes > Nyctibiidae > Nyctibius > Nyctibius grandis. The sequence goes on along the minus strand of NC_090660.1, from coordinate 60,157,733 downwards.
CTGGTCCTATGCAAGTATAATGGAGGAGAAGGATCACCTGGCATTGCTGTGCGGGATGAATGCTGAGGGCACACCTACCATATGAGCCCCACAGTGAGATAGACAAGGAAATGGCTTGTTTGTGAAGCAGGGGTTTACATGTTGAGTAGTTTGATGCTGCCAAGTCGAGCTGGTGGATTTGAGCCCGAAAGAGCAGTCACATCCCCTACTTAATGACAAATTAAAGCTATTTTGGAACAGCTGAAGGAGTAACATGCAGAATGAAACTCCAGATGGAGCAGTAAGCATTTCAGGCCACCAAAGTAGCAATGTTTCTCCAGCTTGGACACCTATCGTACTGGATGGCATGTGAAAGATGCGTGTTTTCTAACGCATCTGCACTCAGTAGTTCAAATAGGCCAGGAAGAGGCTAGTATTAACAAAATCCTGCACACAGGCTGTCTAGAATAACACTAACACTTCAGCTTTTTTACAAATAGTACTTTGCAAAAGTGGTCTACAAGTCACCTGTGAGTCACTAAGCAAAGGTTCATTCAAAAGAATTAAAATCCCATTTAGTCTGCCTTTCAAGGTCTATTTCAGAAAATATGAAGGATGAAACCAAGCAAGTTACCTTCCATCATGGGTACTCCCGTAAGCAGCTATGCACTGTACTTTAGGGTCCACATATTCTGGAGAAAATTCTTCAGCTGATATAATACAAACCTTGTGCTGAAAAATAAGCACAAAGCACAATTAACAGTTAATATCGTAAATAACAGGGCCAGGCCTAAACGGGAAGGATGAAGCCTAGTTTTAGCATGGGGAGACCTGAGCCCAAAGCCATGTTCTGTCATGGACTTCCCACAAGATTTTGGATCCCTTTGCCTGCCAGCACCTGAATGCCTCAGTGTTGGATAGCACTTGTCTGTCCTTCTCAGGGGAATGTTAGCTGTTCAGAAGTTAAATAAATTAAAACATTAAGTATATGTATGGCAATGGGAACGACAGAAGACCAACTCATGGGGTCAGAAGCTAGGCAAGGAGAGTACAGAGGTGGGAGGGAAAAGCCCTCATCTGTGGTGTTAGAGACTTTTGGACCCTGGGGGAATTCCTAGACCTTCTGATATGCAGGCACGAACACTTGCTTGCACAAAGTCCACAGGAATGAGTTTCAGTGACACCAGGATTTCTGAATCTCTCCAGATTCAGAACTCATTTTAAGAGCCAACGAGACCACATATGATTTTTTTTTTAACTAAAACTAGACATGAGCAAATGAAGCTGCAGTAGTCCTGCTGTAGCCATGGTGGTAAGGACATAAAGGAAGGCTTATGGGTAGACACAACAGTTTGCATTAATAAAATATATTACTTGCACTTACAAAACACATTAAGTACAGGTTACAAAACTTGTGCATGAACTACTTGAAAAGGAGATAAAAATGCATGATAAGCAGTAAGATAACTAGCACCACATATTAATATAAATAAAAATTGCATAGGGAGAATTCATTAATGTGCAAAGTGATTCAGCTTAGAAGCAGGTCCTAAGGGAGCTCAGTTTGTGTTTTAGCAGTAGCAAGCAGGGATGAGAAACCCCTTATAAGCTAGAAGGCAGAGTGTTAAAAGTCCCTTTTCCTGGGCAGCAAACATTGTGCCTGTCCTGCATGTAACGACCCACAGGGCTCCAGTCCATTGCAGCAGAACAAGGGTAGACTCTGAAGCTTTGAACTGCACTTTATGAGCGGCTGAAAAGTTAGTGCGAAACATGGTCTGGGTTTAGACAGCTTGTTTGCATCAGTGTGAGATAGAGACTATCAAGTTGTAAGATCCTCTCTTGAAAGCTGACCTCAAGAACCCCATTTCCCCCTTTATTTGGACCAGATTTCTGAACTCCAGGACTGGGGGTGGTTCCCCTTTGCCTGTCTGGTCTACATGACAGGGGGTCACACGGGGGTCTTTAACTTCAAAGCTGCTGCCACTGACTCCATAGTTAGTGTCCATATACCAGAAGCTCTTCTTTTCCCCCTTCTTCCTATCTTTTGCTAAGTGCAGTCTTTACATTTAACACAGGGAAATATTTCCTGCATCTCAGGAGAATATTGAAATTTATCTTGCAGCAAGTTATTCAGAGAATGAAAACTAGAATTTAGAAATAAAAATACTGATTCTTAGCACAAGAGACTGCCATATGTGGACATACAGACTAATAATATCAACATCTTTTGGATATGGATCTTGTCAGCACAGCAATTGCTGCAGAGAGCTAACAAACAATTCAAATGGTATTTGTTCACATTGAACACCGCCTCATGAAATGAAGACAGCATGTATTAGTTGTTAATCCTAATAGTTCCACGAAACTACTCTATGTTTATAGCTGGGTTTCAACTCTAGATTTCAACCAACTGTGTAACTCACCTTGCATTTCTAAAACAGAAACCAGAAACAACATAGAAAATTCAGTGTCCAGAAAAATGTATTCCTGGTGTGGCCAAAAGAGGGCAGTGAAGGCTTTTTATTCAAAGTGTTTAAAAGTTATACGACTAATGAATGCATTTATTACCTGAAATGAATGCATTTATTACCTGAATTTTGTAAGAGACCCAGGAAACCCCCACATGGGTTTTGAGGATTTAAAAAAGTGAAAGATAAGGAAAAAAAAAGATGAAGTATAAAAGCTACCAGATTTTTCATTTAAAGTTTACATGTGGAACAGAGAGGGGGAACTGAAATAAAGCAAAAGAGAGTTGGAAAAACCCTTTGCCAGGAAAGGCAAATTTCTGTTTATCTTTGAAACTGATCAAGTTTGCCTCAGTATTCTCTGAGTATATATAAAGACACACCTTCAAGCATCTAATATACATCATTGCATGCACTACCATACAGCATGTGAACATAGGGAGAAAAGCATCTCTCTTTACCCACTCAGGGAACAAGTATTAAAAAAGGGAAAAGAAAATGGAAACTTACCAGAAGAAAATTAATTGATGATGCCTTAAGATGTATCTTTGTTTCTGCTAGAAGGTCATAGGCTGCAATGCGATTCCTGTCGTCAAATACAACGCTGCGACAAAGGAAACTGAGACAGAAAGCAGGATTAAAAATGAGCCTGCTGGCATTGCCATGTTGTTTAGGCTATTGCCTCGCTCAGCTGCCTAGCTTTTGGCTAGCCTCACCATGGGTGCCTAGCCGTCCTGCCGGATCAGAAGTAACAGCTACCTTTGGCCACTGGTGAACATGCAGTATCCTCACTAGTGAGACAAAGGATGCACCATGTACAACATACTGCTTGGCTTTTGTGGGTTGACGTACCCAGAGCACAAACCTCCAGACCTCAGCTCAGATCTCCATTTGAGCTACTGCTTTAAGTAGGATGTGAGCAGACAGATACACATCCATGCTATCTGCAGAGGTTTCCAAGCTGCATAACATGGTGTGTAACTAATATTTTGTGCCTGGGCCGTGCTCCTTGAGGTGCCAGCACACATCAGCTGCTGCCTTCCACCTCTGCCAAGTGCCATTGATGGTGTGAATCAGCAGCTCTCACCCACACAATGGCAGCTGGGCAAGTCTTGATTTTAGGAAGCTATTCTGTACACTGACATACTCCTCAATACAAGTGAAAAAATGTAGGTTTGCCTCTGACTGACTATCTTTGATTGGCTGCCCATCTTTGGTAAAGACAAATACATACTAAGAGGAAGAGTCTTCCTAAAGCCTTTGAACTTTGCCTTGTACAGGGAGCATAACCCCTGCGACTTGCCAAAAGTAGCAACAGTTCCCTTTTGCTAAAGAGAAGTCATGTAAGGCTCTAATTTCTTTTCTTTCTGCTGCACTTCTGCTCAGCCAGGCCAGCCAGCATGCTGTGGGTGAGAAGCTGTAACCACCATACAACTGCTTCTCTATTTCCCCTCTACAAACCAGAAAATGTGGAAGTTTTACTCTTGTTTAGAGCACAGCTCAGAAATAAGGTCAGCTCAGGGTTAAGGATGTTTAAGACCAGAGAAATACAGGTCCCTTATTTATGATTCACTGTAAGCTTGCAATGTTTTATTCTCTTATAATGTTTTTTTGGGAATAATCAAGCTCATAGAGCTGTAAGAAGGCCTGGCACAATATATTCATGATTCTACAAGCTACTCTTATTTGCATGTACCTCAGTATGTCATTTCTTGACTTATTTTTTAACAGAAGAGACTTGAAGCTTCCCACTTAGGAAAGACGCCACAGCTACTTACTTGAAATGTGACCATTAGCTTCATGCAGAATGGCCGCAAAAGGGATTTACTGCATTGCTACATTAAAGTAGCAAGGGCTTTCTTTGTATTTTCATGAGCAAGTTCTTAGTGTATCACATGAACAAACAAGTATGTTCAAAATTAGCCCATAATATGTGTTTGGGAAAAAAAAGCAATAAAATGAAAGATTTATAACAAGTAGTTTGGGGCTCAGTGTGTTACCTAACAGGCTAAAATAAGCGCTTTCCCCAGCAATAACCTGACAAGGTCACTGCTCCACATAGCTCTGCTCTGTATCACAAACATGCTGATGAAAATTATTTTTCTTACTGGGCAGTTTCATCCTGAATATCCCTAACCCTCCAATCTGCCAAAGACTTGGCTCACAGGAAAAACAGATGCATGTCTGCAGTCCCCTGGCACGGGGTAGGCTCTCCCAAGGGTGCAAACATCTGCAGGATCACAATCCTAATTTGAGTCATAAGCTGAAATGCTCAAGTGTCAAAGACACTATTGCTCGGGACAGACAAAACCTCTTGTGCAGAAACATCTGCAGTAACCTCAGTAGTCAACAAGGATAAAGAAACATTTGGCTGAAGTCCTTGCCTACAGCCTAACAGCCAGAGGATGGCTACACTCAGAATTTCAGAGACCCTTATACTTCTGCTTCAGCAGAGCTTGTTAAAAATGGTAGGAATACTCTTGTAAAACTGCCTGCCTGCATGTCCAATAGCCAAAGCCCTTGGACACACTTTTAACTAAATAAAAACAGTATAGGCATCTGCAGCCAACAGTGATGCTCTTCCACTGGACTTGGAGATTAATAGTTTATAAGGATTAAGGAATGTATATTAAAAAGTAACCCTTTGTACACAAAAACAGTTCACTGAAGCAGCAGCAATATTTAATGAGCTGATTAAACAGACAGAATTAAAAATCTGTACAATACCCACAGAATCATGTACTTGCTTTTAAATCACCCTAAAATTGGAAAAATCTACATAGTAAAATGGATTCCAATATATAAAAAGTATAATTATATCCCAAAGGCTTATTTAATCATTTCGTGATTACTTCAGAAATTCTTACCTGTATTTACAACTATATATCCTCACTCTGCCTTCAGTGACAGGTCCAGGGCTATGTATTATTACCTCGGCAGTGTATAACTGATCCTCTTCATTGGCATATTCAAAAACCAGGACATAGCGACCAACTTGAGGAACATTTATGGTTATCTGTAAATTTACCTAGGTCAAGATCATTAAAAAAGAAAAAAAGCCGTTAGATTTTTCACTCCTTTTCTTGCAGGAAGCTCCCTTTTCCTGCCAGTCAGCATTAGCCCAGGGCCAATCCTCAGCAAAAGACATCCAGCAGAATGGAAGCAATGCTTATAAATATCACTTTGTCCACTAATAACAGTCAACCAAGTTCAAGAAACAGCTGCCATTATAACAGTCCTAGGAAGGCTGTAGAATAAGCCTAGGAAATAAGTATGTTATTATTTCTCTTCTCGCCAGTAGAAAGTACCAGTGAGATAACTTTAATGATACTAACAAATCGTCACCATCTTCTCTACGCTATCTTTAATAACATGTAAAAATTGAGTCTATTTCTCCACCAAAAAAGAATATTTCCAGGAACACAATTCCTACTACAGCAGTGCTGTATATTGACTCCCTAAAAAGAGTGAAAGTATCTTCTCCAGCAGACAGCCAATGCCACTTTCTGAAGCATCAAGTTTTTCTTTTAGTTCACCTGCACAAATTGCTTAACACAATATTTAATGCAAAATACTTCAAAGTAGTTGCATGGGAAGTTCTGTGGTTACAGAGGTTTTTGCTACAGTTGGCTATATAATTATTTTTAAATTTAAACTTTTTTTCTCAATATTTCCTTAGGCTATGAACACTTAAACATGTAAATAATTCTGTCAACAGCCCTCTTGACTTCACTGCAATTATTCATACCAGTCAAGTTTTGCACATGCATCAGTGATGAAGCACCAGGGCCTGTGGCATGTAAGCCACTTGTTGCACTTGGTATTTTTAAAAGCAATATCCAGGCACAGTAAGAGAGGATATAATCATTTTACATGTAATTATCATGTACTTGATAAAATACCTTATTTTTATCAAACACACTTCTAGTATAACTTTGCTTTTCATAAAACATGTTTCTCTTTCAATGGACCTACAGCAGTGGCATAATTGCTGCTGCTTGTTTTTCAGTAAAGCAAATATTTTACGTAAGTATAGCTATTAAGGAAAAAAAAAAGAGATTAATTTAGAATGATGTATCTACACCATTTCTGCTGACAAACCATTATGCCATTTCTGCTGTAATTAAACAGTATGCTGAACAATTCAGTATGCCTAAAGCAGAGGGATTTTTATTTAATAAAATACTTCTGTCAGAGTGAAGTGCCCACTCTAGTCACATTTACAAATCTGCCTACACTGATCCATTTACACAGTTCTGTGTAAAATGCAGAACTTGGCGCAGAGTCTGTTTCAAGGATGCGTTACAGATCTGCAAATCCTGAGCTGTGTAAATCTGCAACCCTTTTAGCCCGGTAGGTTTATAGTCAACAGTGCAGACGGGACTGCAATTAGCAGGCAGGAATCTGACCTCTCTTCCACTGACACGGGCCATCACTGGTTGATCAGGAGTTGGCTGTCGCACAGGTATTCTTCTGTATTCTCCCCCATGTCTGAAATACACTGCCTCTGAACCAAGGACACAGGAAAATCTGCCCAATGGCAAATGCTGATAGAGCAAGCAGCTTATAAAGAAAAAACCCAAACAAAACACAGGATTATTATTGTTTTCAAGTGCAGCAGGATAATAATAAAATAATCCAAGGCACTGGTTTATTCTGCAGTGTATATACTGACTGCTCTGTTGAAGCGCGTCCTGAATAGGTGCAAGGCTCTGTAACTTGTATCTGCAAGATGGACGCTTCGTAGTAATCACTAGGTAACAGCACCATATAATCCTAAGAACAAAGAATACGACAAATGCAAGACCATACAGAAATTGACAAAAGGAACATCTCTAGACTTTCACAATATAGCAATGAACAAAACCAACCACATAAATAATTTTTACAGAGGATATCTGCAAGATGTGGATTTTTTTGTTGTTGTTACGTGGGCCAATAACATCAGAATGTGTCTCCCTAACTCTGTTTATACCTTCATAGAGATGGGACAAAGGCAGCTGCCCTGTGAGCAAGGAAACTCTGAAGCCACTCTCCCATCATGTGTTGTACAAGGCAGTGCTCTTGAAGGAGCCTCCCCACGGCTTGGTAACACACAGCCAGCTGGGTGCAGTTCTCACCCATGAGTGCAATCCACACGCGCACAGCTCAACTGTGCGTGACTCCACAAGGGAGATTCATGTATCCCAGGTGACTTTACAAAAATATTCCCTGTAATCTACTAAGCTGTGCTTCAAAAGCTGGTATATTTTTGCCTTGCCCTGCCTACTTAAATTAACATTTTAGAGCTTTTTATAAAAACTGTTATTGTGAGAACATGCTGGGCTAATATCATTAATAAATTCCTTTTCAAAGCTATTAGTAAAAAAACCAGGCACAATAAGTACTGTCACTTTCAGCAAGATATATGTTTGCAAGCTCTTTAGTAACATTTTATGTGGCATTCCATAAATTTAACAGAGCCCCAGACTTAATGACTAAAGACACTGGGCTACTTGTTAACCCTGTACAATAAAATATACATATGAATTTTAGTATGCTGTCTTTGTGATCGCACATGTTTAAGGTTTTCCATAAATGATCACCTCAATTTGTCTTTTTACAGCAATTTCTCAGAACTGCTATCAGAAAATTTTTCAGTATTTCAGTGAGTGAAAGGAGAGTAATGATGGGAGGAAAATGACCTGCTAATCATGCAGCCCGTCTTATAATACTTTTCTGAATAATCTTTGTCAAGAAACTAAGGCCTTGGTCATCTGTGGTTGAGCCAAGCTTTAGATATGACATCTGATACATAAGAATTATAAATTCCTGTGAGCATTTATGCTCAACCAGTTGTGCTGTATGTTAATGTTACTTTATCCTTTGAAGGTACAGATTCTGGATAGAGTTAAAGTCTGTAAGCACAAGAAAAATTAGAGCAGATTGAAGTCAGAGAAGAAAAAAAAATGAAATAAGAGGCAGAACTGTAAATCTTCATAATGATATTCTGCTGCTGAACTCTTTTAACTAGTGCTGAATTTCAATTGCTTGCAGGGTTCTTCTAGGCAAATAACTCCAGAGCAATACTATCATGACAACCTTCAAGCACTTGTTTTCCTCAATTGTTTTCTTACCAAGAGGACTTCCTCTGCCATTACACTGACAGTCCATGTGCCTGGAACCAGTGAGAAAGGCTCTCCTGGGATTGTGACAAAAGCTGGCTCCTTGCTGGGTGGGAAGACAAACTCTTTGCTCTGAGCAGCCCCTGCTAGCAAAAAAAAATCAAGTAAAAAAAATAAGGGACCGTGTAAAATGTCTCTACTTGCTTAGTGAGCTGGACTGATGATTTTGTCCATCAAACTTGCTCTAACAGGAGCTGATCACTGCTTTTCTGTCAATATGTATTAACAGTTCATTTGACCACACACAGTAAGCTATGCAGTGGTTGTTGTCTTCATTCTCATTAGTCTTGAGCAAATTGGTTCAGAAAAGCAGAGCTCAGCCCCTGTCATGGCCAGTTTTGCAATATTCTGCAATGCTCACTTCTTCACTTTCCCCTTCCATTATTTTCCATTCAACCTGTCTCTGCAGTGACTCACAATATGTTCAGCTGACACAAGGGTCATGCGACCTTCAGCCAAATATTTCAGATACTGGAGGTTCTCAGCAGCATCTAAAATGTTTAGTTACAGAGAGTAACTGAAGGTAACTTCTGGGCAGAGATGATGTACAAGAGAAATGTAGCTGCGGTATGCTTTACCAAAGAGAAGTTGTGAGGATCAATTGTTACGAATATTAAAGGTTTCCTCTTTGAAGTCCCTGGACACAGACAAAAGCTGGTTCCCTGCCTCCCAGACAATATAAGCCAGACATGACCACAAACGGCCACCACACTGCTGAGCAGTATCTGTGGAGTCTTCAGCTTTGTCTCCTCTGAATTACTAAAAGGATCTATGACTAAACTCCGTTAAATCCCATAGGTATGCTGAGGTTAGGCATAATAAGAGATAATTCTGCATACAGGCTTGGTGTGCCTCTACCACTTAAAGGATATGGAGTACTTATCTTTTATCAGGGCCCAAAAAGTACCACGTGCTGTTGAGGTCCGTAATCAGAGCTAACTTGGTAGATTGGGTTCATCATTGAATAAATGTTATTCATGGAATGAAGGCAGAAGCCACCTTTACACTGAAATATTAAAGGCAACTAAACCAAAATAAGTGCTGTTATCCCTTCTTTAAAAGCTTCATAAAACACACAGTTCAGAGCTTCCAAGTGCAGAACTGAAAGTACTGAGTTTGGCAAACATTTGAAAAAAAGTTGATTACTACTGTAAGCAGAGGTTTCATGCAAACACAGCCACATCAATTACACAGCAAAATATATTAGGAAAAGCACAAAAGCACCGACACTGTTAAAAGTGATGCGTTTTAAGTGCCATTACAAATTTGACTTAGGTGCATCTTAAAAAGGCTCCTCCGATCTAACATTCATCTGATCTGTTGCGCCGTTGAGGTGCACCTACCTGTTTCAGGCTGAGATTGACAAGCAGATATGCGACCAGATAATGTTTCACCTCCAGGGTTAATATACCTCAGGATAATGCGAAATAAGTAGAGGTTTGATTTTTCCACATTCAAAGTTATCCTTACTTCATTCTGAAAAATGGAAGTTAATAAACAAAAACAGCCATAAAGTGCTGAATAGAGGAACAGTTAGAAGCCATGCAAGCACCATATTAAAGTCCTACAAGAAAAACACACATGCAGACAAGTATACACTGAAATGGCAATGCTGGTGTATGACAGAGGAAGACAGGCAAGCCTAGTGAGAAAATTAATTCACTTACAAGTATAATTAGTGCCAAAATGTTTTCCCTCAGCAACTGAGATCTTCCCTTTAGAGCTTTTTGAGCCCAGGCTGACATAGCGGAGGACTAGGTGGAAGAGCTTAGGGGAAGCCACAGTGATAGGCACAACCACCTCTGGCTGGGAAAAATAAAAAGAAAGGGAAAAAGGAGGAAAGGAAAGTATATTATTTGTTACTAGCACCCAGAGAAAGAAAAACCGCTTGGCAAAGACAAACTCCATAACAGAAAAGAAATGCTTGAGCAGCTTACAAAAGAATATAGAACAAAACCTCCTGTGAAATAAAACTCTTGTTGAATAATAGCTTATCCAGAAATACACAGAATGGCTGAACTAATATGTGTGTTGATATTGCACCTTGATACACAGACAGTATTTTACTGTTATTCTCCCCTCCTGTGCCATAAAGGAGGCATATAGTATCAAGGGCTGTCCATATTCCTGGATTCCCAAGGAACAGGCCAGAATCATTGATCCCAGTCTGAGATCACACACAATGCTCCACAGCATGCAGACATCTCACACCATCACTGAAACATCTTCTGCTCCTCCACCAGATCTCTCAGTTTCTTAGAGATGCAATACCATGACCCTCTTTGCCCTGGGCCTGAACTGACACCTCTGGAGCCATGCAGTTCTCAAGCCCACAGAAGGCTGCATTCACACAGCCCCCATTATTTGGTTTGCAGAGCAACAGAAAATTGGCAGAGACATATTCAAAGGTTGGTGGTGCATCATGAAAAAATAGGATTGGTGCAACCTCAAGGGTTTGGCTTCCTTCTTTCCATCCTGAATCCTAAAGCTCCCCTCATAATCCAGTTTCCACCAGTTCACCCATCACAATCCACTTGCTGTCCCTTTCCAAGATGCTTGTGGTACAGTGACCTCCCCACCACTGTGGTCCATTCTGCTTCCCCAAATGCACACAGGTTTTCTCTGTTCAATACATTTGAGAACGGAGCACAAAGCCTCTTTTTCTCTTACTCCTAAAAGCTACAATAAATGCAAGATTTCCAGCTCCCATATGCTGCTCTGAATCTATATTCCTCAATTGTGTCATCGTCATCTCAGAGATCTCCACCTTCTTAATAGAAATGCAAAGCAGAAAGCAAAGATGGACATATGACAGACAGTAGGGCTGAGAGATTTACAGAGACTAGATATCTAAAATCTAGGTGATTGCAGAAGGGCAGTGACCAGAATGGAAAATACAGACAAGTAGGGGACGGTTTTACAAGTGTTGTTTTAAATGGAGAAGGATGAATCACAGAATTACAGAATCAATCAGGCTGGAAGAGACCTCTGGGATCATCGAGTCCAACCATTGCCCTGACAACACCATGTCAACTAGACCATGGCACTAAGTGCCATGTCCAGTCTTTTCTTAAACACATCCAGAGATGGTGACTCCACCACCTCCCTGGGCAGCCCATTCCAATGTCTAATGACCCTTTCTGAGAAGAAATTCTTCCTAATGTCCAACCTGAACCTCCCCTGGTGAAACTTGAGGCTATGTCCTCTTGTCCTATCGCTAGTTGCCTGGGAGAAGAGGCCGACTCCCACTTCACTACAACCTCCCTTCAGGTAGTTGTAGACTGCAATAAGGTCACCTTTGAGCCTCCTCTTCTCCAGGCTAAACAACCCCAGCTCCCTCAGCCGTTCCTCGTAGGTCGTACCCTCCAGACCCTTCACCAGCTTGGTCGCCCTCCTCTGGACTCGCTCCAACACCTCGACATCTTTCTTGAAGTGCGGGGCCCAGAACTGGACACAGTATTCAAGGTGCGGCCTCACCAGTGCCGAGTACAGAGGGACGATCACTTCCCTGGACCAGCTGGCTACACTATTCTTAATAGAGGCCAGGATGCCATTGGCCTTCTTGGCCACCTGGGCACACTGCTGGCTCATGTTTAGCCGGCTGTCGATCAGCACCCCCAGGTCTCTTTCCGCCGGGCCGCTTTCTAACCACTCTTCCCCCAGCCTGTAGCACTTCATGGGGTTGTTGTGGCCGAAGTGTAAGACCCGGCACTTGTTCTTGTTGAACCTCATGCCGTTGGTCTCGGCCCATCTGTATAACCTGTCCAGATCCCTCTGTAGGGCCTTCCTACCCTCCAGCAGATGGACACTCCCACCCAGCTTGGTGTCATCTGCAAATTTACTGAGGGTGCACTCAATCCCTACGTCTAGATCATCTATAAAGATATTGAACAGCACTGGCCCCAGAACTGAGCCCTGGGGAACACCGCTAGTGACCGGCCGCCAGTTGGACTTTGCCCCATTCACCACCACTCTCTGTGCTCGGCCATCCAAAACCTCTGAAGGATACTACGTGGATAAGACAGGCACTGAGGGAACACTTGAAAAATAGATACGAACAAAAAAGAAAAGGCAAAAGAAATAAAGAAACATGCTTCAGGAGATTTATCAAAATGGTTTCTAAGCTTTTATGGAAAATCTAGAAAACACAGTGAAGGGAAAGAAAAAAAAGACATGCGAGGAATGAGGGAGGAAGAGATGTCAGTCCCTGGCTTCAGGCAAAGGCAGGGAGTGGGGAGAAATTATTCTTTGAGCTCTGTCACAAACTTAGGCAACTCTGGCCAGTGCTTTAACATCTGAGACCAACTGTCAGCTTCTCAGTCTATAATGAGACACCCATGATGACAGCATGACAAGGCACCTGTGACCTCCACTGAGGTCACACACAGCTGATTTATTTCACCTTAAAGATTTTTAACTGCATTGAAATAGTTTCTTTTCACAAAAAGTTGTTACATTAGCCTTTTGTGTGGTAGATATGGTAACACTATTTGTCTTCTACAAAATAAATGTCAGGAGGATTATTTCAGGGTCCTGCAAGACACAGAAATGCTATGTCAAAATCAGGAAAGTTCCTTGAAATGAAGAACGTGAGACTATCTCAGTTATGCAAGGATGTAACTAAGGAGGGCTTGGAGCTGGCAATTACTTACATGAGTGAAAAGCTTTAGATAGGTAAGTAAAATAATGCACACTTTTAACAAGATTAGAGACTAAGCCCTTTCACTACCTCTTTACAAAATGCCACTAGATAAGAAATGCAAAAAGCAGCTGAGTTAGAAAGTAGAAGTTAAGAAACCACAGCTACTGGAGAGTTGCCTTCATTTGTGAATGTGGAGTAATTCTGAAGATCCAACAAATATGAGCTCTGGGATAAAAAAAAAAAAAACAAACAAAAGAACAAAGAGAAAAGAGTGAAAAATGAAGAACAGAAAGGAAATCACCATGCTTGTGCAATGGTTATGTGCTTATGTCTCAGTCTATAGTGACCCATTAGTGCTTGGACAACTTACGGAGGCTGGATACAACTATACCAGAGTACTACTTTTAAGAAGAGTGAGCAAATCCCATTTATTGCTCACATCTACTGTTTTAAAATCCTGGTTCACTTGCTCAGTTGTTCAGCTGAAAGTCAGTCAAGTCCCTTCTCACACAACTATATTTTGCTGACTTTCTTCCTGTGATTCACTTATTCCCTCTGCAGTTGTTTAGTTTATTTGTAGACTGTCATGAGACTAAAATAAATGTTGCCAATATGCTCGTGCTCACAGTTTCTTTTACTGAATCACACATTTTCCTGTTCACTGTAATGTGAAGGTATCACTCCTAATAAAAGTTGGCGCCTTTCTCATCTTCACCCAATATAAGTTGCACGTGTAAGAAGACTTCAGTGACAGCACTTTGATGGTACCTGAAAATTTTATGGACACAGACTGCCACAGAATTGTGTAACTCAAATTACTTTGCCAAGCATCAATCTTCTGCTGTTTCCACTGTCCTTGGCAAGCATTTCTTTTCTTATTTATAGGCTTCAAAGCTATTAGTTCTTTGCTTTACATCTATCGCAAAATGAGTGTTTCTCACAAAAAAAAAACCCTCAAAGAACATTTCTTAGGATTTGCACAAGCAATGACCAACTTACAATAACACCAACACTCACTAATCCAAACAGCAATACAGTGCCAAAGGGTTCGGATTAGTGAGATCCCATCCTTTTTTCTCTGGTTTCTCCATGACCTTGCACACACATAGCAGTACTGTAGAGACATACATACCATATACCTATGTTTTCACCTCAAAGCCTTGAGCAAAATACCAGCTTACTTGTAGAGAGGACATCTGGGCATATCCTCTCCAGCTGAAGCTAGGAAATTCCTGAGGATCATAGCCAAACCGAATTTGCCTTCCCTGGACAGTAGTACCATCTTCAATCTCAAACTTCATGTGGTGCAGATCAGGGAAAAAATAGGTTTTTTCAGGCCTTTCAAGGAGAAAAAAAAAAAAACAACAAAGAATTACCCGTTGCTGTATGGTCTACATCTAAGAGCATAAAGCAATGGAAGAGAGGTGACCTACTGATGACTGAGGAATCCTGATAGCAGCTAGTAAATTCAAGACAGCTGATAAGATGGATGTAATGAGAACTCTCTTTCCAGAAGCTTTTACAGCTTACATACGTGTTCCTGTATAACTCTTGATAGATATACAGATATATATGCAATACTATTGCAAAACGGGTATTGGTCATTTAAGGAAACAAGTTAAAAAATCTTATTAAAATATCAGAAGAAAACTGCCCAGCGAAATTAATATCAATAACTAATAGAATTCACCAGCTTATTTATCAACAAATCCAGAATCTCACGTGAAAGGATAGCAAGGGACTTGTGGGCAGTTTCAAAAGAGCTATGGTGGCGCGCGAGCTATCAGGAGGTACAGCCAGACTCACTCCTGACAGGCCATCCCCACGATGTGCGCCCTGCACTGGCAGCCACCCCAGGGCTCAGCACACGCTGGGCTGAGGGATCCTCCAACATCACACCGGCAGCCTGTCAGGCAAAGAGCAGAAGCCAAAGATCCCGTCAGAAAAAAAGTGATAAAAGTTACCAGAAAACAGACCTCACTTCAGCTAATTAAACACCGTTAATGACTCCTTCCGGAGCCCTTCAGACTCCCCTCCCCTCAGACTCTTTCAAACACATGTTAACACACATGCATAAGCTGCAATTATTTCTGGCTTCCCATGTTTGTGTTTTTTTGTCTTTTTTTCTCCTTGGAATGTGACAAAAGCCACTTTTAAAAAAAAAAAACACAAGTAATAAATCATGCCACAATACTAAATGCAGGACTACAGTTTTGCAGAACAGCCATTCAAATGTTTTGCTAAGAAGTCAGAATTTCTACAGCAATATCATGATGAATAATTATTTTAAAAAAACCCAAAAAACAAATAACTTACAAAAATTTTAATGTTAATTTTTCAGAGTCTGGTACCCCAACATTTAATTTATCTTACAAAAATTGCACACAACAAGAACATACGTGTTCATATAATAGCATATGCATATTTTTGACCAATACTGGACAACAATATTGAATGACTTTCTACAGGAGACAGGACTTGTGGCACAAACTAAAGGACGCTTCTAGTAACGAGGTATAATATATCATACTAGGGAACAAGTATGTCTAGGCTAAATAGTTCAAGCTGAATTGAAAGGTTCAAAATTCCTAAACACGTGTTTATATTGTAGTGTTAAAGCATCCTGTTTTCTAAGACATGTTAAGCACATGTAATCTCACTGCAATCAAAGATAATTAAAGTATTTGACACCTTTGTGAAACCAGATCCCTTTTGTGAGCTCCTTGGTTTGCACATTAGGCGTGAAAGCTTTGTTTGATACACTAGCCATTATTTTTAACTTTGCACATATTAAATGATTGTTAGAAGTACTTCAACGCTTTAAAAATAAATCTCTTGCATCAACCCTGGCCATGAGTAAAGCACAATGAAGTCAGTGAAAGTGCTTTCAATAATTTTATCAAACCTAAATCTATAGTGGGGGGGAAAAGGAGGGAAAGGAACTGCTGAAGTAGCCCCACATCACTCAAAATGCATGGCAGAGCAAGTATCCTTGACAAGAAGGACCACTTTCTCCATGTCACAGCTACACCTGGCTCTGCTTCAAAACACATCTAGCCCTGGGCTAAAGCCATACACAAACATACCTGCAAAAAAAAAAAAATCAAGCTAGTATCTGTTGTAACATTTTAAGTTTTGATTGCAGCAGCAGACCTTAAGAAAACTGCTAAGCAGAACAGCGAGCTACCACTCTTACAGGTAACACTTGCAAGAAAACCAACCATCCCTGGCCCCACAGCTCAGGAGAAGGAGTGAAAGAAGGGAAGACTGTCAGTTATCTTATTTGATTACAGCTTCAGCAGCGCCTTGTGTGATCTCACTGCCGGCTTTGACAGAGAAGCCTCAGACAGATGGTGGTAAATGAGGCACGGGGGAAGGTGAGGTGAAGGACAATGAACTCAAAGAGGAACACGCTTCCTCACGTGAGAGACCCACAGAACGGCTGGGAACCACAGTGGTAACATTTGCCTTGTTCTTTCTCCCTTTGGAAGGTAAAGGAGTTACATGGGTTACAAGCAACTACAAGCAGTAGTGCAAAATGCTGTGCACAAGAGTGATTCAACAAATACATCCACATTTTCAAAATACAACCTAGGGGATTCTAAAGACTTTTATGCTACGTGCAAATGTGCTACTAGAGTTGTCCTTTATTCATTTTACCTCGGCAGCCAAAATAATTCTTGTTTTCGAGAGCATAATAACCAGCTTCACAAGTGTCACAGGAATCTCCACAAACATTAGATTTGCAGTAACAATGCCCATTTTCCTGTGAAGAAAACAATTTCATCAAAAATGTTTCAGCACCTTTTTCAGAACTTTAACCTTTCAATACTTTGAATTCCCTCTAATTCTAAAGAGGAAAAACATTCTAATCTCAACAAAAAATTTTATCGGACATAACTTCTGTCATTTATCTTCAATGAACAGACTAGAAAATACATAAACTCAAGATGATGAAAAATTTTCATAACTTTTAAACATCCCTAGGATGTGTAAAACTTCTCTATAAAACTGCTTCTTTGATGTATAAAGCCAGCCACTTCATGTGCAAAAGCAATAACCAGTACTAAGATTTCTACTTTACCAAATGTTACAACAATTTATCTTTACAAAAAACAATTTAATTAATGTCTTTCTTTTAATTTCACTTTACCTGCTGACATTCTCCGACTCCACTGAGTGTTCCACTCACATCACACTGGCATGCTGCACAGATGAAAAAAAGACAATCTGCATTTCATCTTTCCAAGATACTTTGCAGGAAAAAAACCCCACCACCCTGAATCTGCAATTTTGAGTCATCCACCTTGAGATTTTACTCTGGAAGGTTCAGAATAGCAGACGGATACTGGCACAAGATGAGAAGAAAAAGCAAAGGAAAAAGAATGAGGACTTCTGTGTATGTGTGATTTACCGGTGTGTTTTAAAGTGTTCTAACATGTGTTCAACAAGAACAGTCTTCAGTTCAGATTTACAATTGTTTTCTTTCTTAGAAACATTCAGACAATTGATGCAAAACAGTGTCCTCCAGCCTGACTGGCACCTTCTATTCTGCAGTGCTACTTTGGGACCAGTTCAACTCTCCATATGAAATATAAATGAAGCAAATATTGCAGGAAAGAGCTATGCTGACCTAGAGGTTTGGTGAAACCCAGTATTGACTCTATGACTGAAGGCAGAGAAGATGAATTACATGAAAGGTGCAGTAATTAATCTTTGAGGAGATGTTGAGACTGTATAGTATTTAGAGATTTAGAGTCAAAGATGTAATTATATCGGTATCGGCTCTAAGGCTACTCATCCTATCTAGGTGGCTGTTGTGGTGGAACCTGTTGGAAAGGAACCAGTTGGGGAGAAAAAAATCTTTAAAGATATTTTATCTTTCTCCTTTTTAATCTTTAAAATTATTATTATCTGCCTGAAAAACACACACTCGCTGTTAGCAAGCATTGAAAATTGCGAACAGATCGGTATTGCATAAACATAAACCATAACAAATTTGTCATACCCTGAGGCCACAAGAAGGCTTTGCACTCCTCTACAAGCTAGGAGATGATAATAAATGAAAAAGCACCTTTTTCTCAAAACAATGAGCCAAATTCTGGTTTCAGTGTTAAGGGCAGAAATCCTGTCTCACTCCAGTAAAACTGCCACAGGGCCATATGAAGTACACATCATTGTAACTCAGAGCACACCTTGGTCCAGCACTAGCAAACACTCATGAAATTATGGTCTACTTTCTAAAAGTAACTGCTTGTATCATGGGTAATTTGGTATTACAATTAAGTAGCATGAAAAATATGCTGTTAACAAGAGTTGTGAAAGTCACTGAGCACCAAAGATGACGACAGCAAATAAAGATGACTTTCAAAAGAATGAACACATTCCATAGGCCAAAGAAATATGTCATGAAGCCATACCTGTACATCCCTCAGGGTTTTCTTTGGCCAGGTTCCAGTACAGCGGTTTGCATTTACTACAGGTAGGACCTTCAACATGCTGAAGACATTGACAATAGCCCTAACAACAGAAAGGAGTTAATATAAATTCATCTGTTTCATAAAAAACATACTGCTTTTTTGTATTAAGAAAAACCTAATATTATTAACAGCTCAGGCAGTTTACTGACTTTTACAGATGCATCGAAACTGAGGCTGATTCAGACTTCTTAGATTTTTCTGTCTCATACTACGAGCACAGGATTGTTCCACTCTGCATATTTTTTTCCATACCTAATTTATTCTAAATGTCCTAATGGATGCACTTTCCAGTTCTTTTATAGCCTCATTAGAACTGCTTTAAAGTATTAATGGTTTTGCAAAAAGTTTAAAAAACAAATTTCCTTAAAAATAATCATTACATAATCATTTATTCCTTCCTTTATTGGTGGAAGACACACATAGCTGTATAGATGAGCCTACATAGATACCTCTTCCATCAGTCAGACATACCCTCTATGTCTTCTTTGCTATATATTTAGCAATGACTGTGATTTCTGGTAATATGCTACTACTAATAACCATCACTGTATTAATAACAATAATAGTGGAACAGCGACAGTTACAAAGAGATAATACATTTTTCAAGAATAAGTGGATGCTGAAATGGCCTATTGCAACCCAGAATCAGAAGGTCTTTGAGACATGCGTAGGCTTATATACATATCTGCATGTGTGTATTAGTGTTCTAGCATACCAAGAAGACATAAACAGTATGCATATTCTATATATAAAAGATAAAAAAAAACCACCCTCAACAGCTAATTGCACTGGTGTAATCAAAGAACACAACACAAAGTTTATTTCCACTCTTACTCTGCAAATAAGCTTGTGCAATTCTTTCACAGTCTAAAAGCAGGCTTCAGGACTTGAGCAGTGAAGTGAATGTGTTCAGCAAAGGCACATGAATTATTAACAAGTACTGTTAGCTGCAATGGCAGAATACTTACGGAATGAGAACCAATGCTACCTGAAGGGTCACATTCACTGTTGACACCTTTATGAAATTAAAAAACAAACACATTGAAAGATCTTTTGAAAACAGAGCTGTGGAAGGTAGTAGTGCAGAAGTACAATGTAGCAGGTGTGTTTGAAACTGCTTTTTAATACAATTACCTTGGAGGGACTCAAAAACTTTAAACTTCAAGACCAGCAAAAGCCTTTAATAATGATTTTTCAAATGTGTACTTAGCCTGGTCTAGACTATTTGGTTTGGTATGCAAAGCAGTCACCTGGAAAAATATAGCACTAACCTACAGAACTGAGAGGCATTTTCTTAAAGTTCCTGTGCCATCATCTAAAAAAGGTTTTAATCTTATAGTTCACTTCATGAAACAACATACAGAATGGCAAATAAGCTCATCTAATACGTGCTCCTCGTGTGTTCCTCTCTCCCCAGGCTTCAGGGCGTTTCTATAAAACTTTGCACGCAGCAGACTGCCCTGGTGAACCCTGCAATAAAAAAGGGGGCAACGCGAATCAGAACAGAGGATTTTCCCTCAGAAGTGTTACCTTCGCAGTAAGGGAAACTGCCAGCTGCAGAAAGGCATCTGTCGCACCGTCGCCCCGCGATGCCCCTTTGACATTCGCACTGCCCCGATGAGGACTCACACGTGCCGTGCTGGGAACCGTCGTGAGAGCACTGGCAAGCTACGTAACAACGAACACAGACAGCGTAGGGAGGGTTCACCCTGTAGGTACCAAGCAACAACCTTCCAAAACGTTAGGACTGCAAAGGTTTTGAATACTATTTGTCTAAAGTGTCCTTAGCCTGGAAGGTATAGCAGCCTTCCAGTACCTGAAGGGGGCCTACAGGAAAGCGGGAGAGGGGCTTTTTACAAGGGCATGTAGTGACAGGACAAGGGGGAACGGTTTTAAACTGAAAGAGGGTAGATTTAGATTAGATATTAGGAAGAAATTCTTTACTGTGAGGGTAGTGAGGCACTGGAACAGGTTGCCCAGAGAAGCTGTGGATGCCCCCTCCCTGGCAGTGTTCAAGGCCAGGTTGGATGAGACTTTGAGCAACCTGGTCTAGTGGAAAGGTGTCCCTGCCTGTGCCAGGGGGCTTGGAACTAGATGATCTTTAAGGTCCTTTCCAACCCAAACCATTCTATGATTCTATGATTCCATTCTATGATTCTTCATTTTTCTTCCAGTAAACAGCTCACAAGGTCTTCTTATAACGCACGGCGTCCTCACCCCTACTTGGAACCTAGGAGTCTGAGGTGACCTGTACCATCTTGTCGTTGTTTTCTTCCTCTGTTCTTGACAGAAACAGGTAGGATTATCTGGAACCATAATAAATCTCTCTTCCTCAACTTCTTTGTCCCATCCTAAGAGCAGGCTTTGTTTTGGCTTTCTGCTTTCTCGATCTTCTTATGGTTACAGAAAGCACAGGGCAAATTCTGTAATTAGACCTGCACTTAAAAATATGATGGCAAAATATAGAATATAAAATTGCATGCCCATCACACCTTTAGATCTGAGGGTGCAGGAGGCCAGAAGCAAGCTTTGAAATACATCATGCAACAGCCTTATTGTTTCAGATTCCTACATAAGGTCTCAGTTGTGCAATGATTTACACACACAGGGTAAATAACGTTAATGCCACAAAAAAGAACAACGCTGCTACAGCTGAGGGGACTAATCTTTGCTCAGATGATAGAGTCTAAGGGTGAAATGGTTAATGACAATTATTTTAGTAAAGTAGTAGCCAGTCTCCTAAAGAGAGAGAACAAACCTGTCAGATTATTTTTTGGTGTGGTTGTGATAAATAGTAATACAGAATTCTGAGTATATGTTCCTTATTTAGCGCTAAGAATCTTTTGATTTCTAGGAAAGAGCAGTCCTGTTCATGATGATCACGTAGCTTGCTGATTTTAATGACAGAGCCTGCAGGTTTCCCCCGGCTTGATGTGAAAAACCTATACACACATTCCAGGCCTAATCAACTGATCCACATGGGCAGGAAAAATTGTTGATATGATGGAAGATTTACAGAGTCAAGCCCTTCTAGACTAGGATTTATGACGCAATGTTGGCACATCTCAAGAGCACACACTAATGCACTTACTTAACAGTTTACAGGACAGTGTATCAAATATTAGAAGCCCAAACCAGTTGAAACACAGCTTATGTTCTGTAAGTTGAGTGAGCCAGAACTCATAAAGGTAAATGCCCATTGCCCAACCTAAACTTTAGATTTTGTACTTTAAAAGAGAGATACAACTGCACCAAGGCCAAACATTGCCATGTTCACATTAATCCAACTAGCACAGAAACAGTGATGATGTGCCAGGAAGGACTACCAGGGTGTGTGCCTGCCAGGATGCCTGGCCACTGCCTGGATCTTCAGTGTTATTGTTGCCAGCTTTGGATGGAACAAAAGTATCGTGGTTACATAGGTAGTCTTAGATGGAAATATATTTGAGAAAATTTATTTTCTTCTGTATTGCAGAAATAAGAAGGGAAACTCCAGTAAAAGGAGGAAAGGCTTTTACTCACGCAAGCAGCTGGGATAGTTGTAATAACCTGGAGCGCACTGGTCACATCTAAGTCCAGCGTAGTTACTATGGCACAGACACTGACCTCTAGGACCACATGTGTTCTCCATTGACCCAACAGCATCACAGCTACATTCTGCATAGAGGAAAAAAACTAATAACTATCCTGACAGATGCATGTCTAAACCAGCAGTTATTTAAACTAGAATTTGCCAAAAAACTTACCTTTGAATGTAAAGCAATCACAAGATGAACCATAATTTTACCACCAAAAATAAATATCTTGAAATAGATGCTTATACTGTAATTGCCTCCTCAATCATGGATAATCAGGTTTTTACTGCAATTCTATAATGTACGGTTTAGAGATTTAGTTTGATGCCTTGCCAAACACGTGTAAGGGACAGAAATCCGTTTTACAATGGATGTAAGATGGATGTAAGGGATGTAAGATTCTTTCCATCTTACAATGAAAAGAACATCACATGAGAGATGTACTTAACATCTTTAAAAAATAACCTTTGAGAAACAGCATCCACAAAGCTAGGATAGGTCTAATGGCTAACAAGAAGCTTATTAGTAATGATGCACAAGCACAAGTTCACGATGCACAAATAAAGGAAGCACAAGGTAAAAACTGCTGACATCTTCATTTGACAAGCTGGCAAGCAGTGCATTGCAGGAATCTGCATGTAATACACAAGGCACATTGACAGACTGTAACAAAAGCTATTGTCAGACTATAACAACAAACTTCTCTTGGAGTTACTACTATTTTAGCCTAACAGCTCTACCACAGATAAGATGTGCTATTTTATTGAAATGATGCTGGACGTTACACAGGGTCACACTTTATAGGTACACGAACGGGAGCCCATCTGGGAATCCCAGCTGCCCCAGGTATAAGCCGAAGTGTTGCAGTTAATCACTTGGATTTTATGACTGACAGAAAGGGCTGACTGATAGAAATATAAAATAAACACTGCCTTTCTGTTCCATGTTCATGTTCCTGGTTCCCCCTTTCGGTTCCTCCTTCTGCTACAGCCAAGGACATCTGACTTTGCTGTGTTTACTTCAAAGACGCCTGGAAAGACGCAGGGCTTGCTAGGAAGTCAGTACAAGAGAAATACAAATACTGAAGCTTCCAAAAATATCACCTACACTAGCGTCCACCCCCAGCTGAATATTATGTTGCGTTCTATCCTCATTTTAGTAACACTGATTTGTTTAAAGGATTTATTTTGATATCACTCCTATTGAATAAAGCTTCTATTGAGTTCAACAAGGCAACACCAGAGATCAGTTTTAGCTGCAGCAGCCAAAAAGTTACAGATCTACCTCCCTTCTGAAGATGACAACTCCAAACAGGAGTAGCAGGCTGGGCTGCTCACTTTCCACCACAGTTTGCAGCATGCTGCATTAGTTTAAGTTTAAACCCATGGAAGCTTATTTTAACAGAACAAGCTGTGAACTGCAGCAGTTTTGAGTAATCCCACTGACTCTGTTTTCAACTATTTTTATCTTTTACAATTTGTTTTTGCATGCCTTTACGTCTCTTTTGAGCTTTTGGTGTTAAAAAAGTTCAAATGTATTCAATATGGGTTTGATTTGCTTTAAGATTGCTACCTGATTCAGTTCTAAGAAAAAAAAATTTTCAGAGTATTTTAAAACCACTGAACAGCATGTAGCAATGCAGAATCCTGATTTTGTTTTTCATTTAAAAATGTTAATTTACTCCAGACCATAAAACACAGTCATGTGGTATTTCTTTATTCCACCCATTGTGTTTGGTAACACAACATAATATGTCTTTGCAAGGGCATAAGGGATTCTGCTGTCTATTCATAGGACATAAACAAGTACGTAAGCCCAAGAGGAACAGGATTGCTATAGCTAACAACCAAAAATAATGAGAGAGAAGAAAGAAAATCATAATGTTCTATATAAATCTTGCTAAGCTGTACAGGAAAGTACATATCAGAACTCAGCAATATCCTATATTCTTTCTCATTGTAAACTTTACTAAGGATTAAGAGCCCCTCTCTTACCCATGGCAAAGGCAGAGGAAACCTAGGGGCCAGATAGGACTTGATGAAATCCTCATACACACAGAAAACCATTATGATATTTAAGGTTATACTTCATCAATGCTGATCAATTTTCCTCTCTTGTAAAAGGCAGGCTAGTCCTTGGTGGCAGGTACACTGGTGAAACCCTATGGAGATCTTTCATGTTTCGTGATCACATGAACAGAGGTTGGCTCCGTGCCTGCCGTATGACCTTAAAATGTGTGAGAAATCACGGTGAAGGGCAAAATGGGAGCATCTCATTTTCAGATTTATAGAACACACATTTTACAAGTTACCAAACAAAGACCCTCTGCTAAAGCAGATTAGTGCTTCACAGCTCTGCTATGCCAGTTCCTTAGCAGTCAAGCATGTTCTGTTGCTGTAGGTCTCCATGTGAAAACAGATTTCAAATCCTTTGGTTATTAATTAGTAAGACAGCTGTGCTGACTGAGGCTATATCAAACTGTTTGACCACGCAAAAAAAAAGTTTGTGAAAAAACAGACTACATAATTCTACCCTACTATGGAAACATTCCTGGATTTAGTGCTTGGAGAATGAGAATGTATGAGGATTTCACTGTAGAGAACAAGAGTCCCTTGCCCATTTCCTGCTGTGAACATTGCTTCAGCCACTGTAAAAAGGGTACCTGCAAAGCACTCCAGTCTGCCTGTTTTGGGGCCTGTTCGATGCTGTACATGCGATCAGCAGCCTTACCTTGACAGGCAGGAAAAGAGTGGTGGCCAGGCTGGCAGCCGTCACACTGAAGTCCAGCTACCCCAGAGCGACAAAGACACTTCCCGAGAAAATCGCAGACTTCAAGCTGGGTACCCGCCAAATTACATTCGCACACTGCAAACGAGAAAAGACATTTCAGAGGCAGCCATGCACAGGCTCTCTTCTTTTACCTTTCTTTAAGTAAAACAAAAAAAAAAAAAAAAAAAAAGAAAAGAAAAAGCAACTCCCTGATGCTCAACAGGACCAAAATTTTCCCATCAGATTTATTTTGATTTGTAACAGCTTTTATTGATTGCCCACATCAGTAACAGTTCAGCATCGAGGGAGACATTAATGAAAGAGCAAAAGAATCTGTCTCAAAGTAACTACTGCGTTCACTGTCAGTGTCACAGCACTACACATATCCTGTCCCTACTCAGAGCCTGATTTATCGATGCCAAGTGGTATGCCCACTTTTGAAAGTAGTTCCATCCTTTTTTAAGACTAAAATGTAAAAATCTATGGTCTTAATTTACAATCTCAGGTAGGAGGCATTAATAAAATGCCTAAAATGACAGTAGAGATGGTTAATAAAATTTAAAAACAGTCAGTATTCTAGTATTGATTAGAAAGCACAGCTTGGTCCCTCAAAGTGAGGATGCAAACTCAAATTAAACACAAATTTTTTAAAAAAAAAACAAGGATAAGTAACAGAAATGCTCCCAAAGGTATTCTAAATTTCATCAATGTTACTAAATCCAACCCCAAACTGGAGTCTGACAGCTGCATCACACAGTAGAAAGCAATCAAGGAAACAGAGGCATTTTATCTCTCCTCATCACATTTTTCCTCTTCTTTGACTTCTGTGAGTTTTGGGAGAGCCCCTTATGAACACATCTCCATGGCAAAAGAACTTCATCCCTCAGTATAAAACTTGGGTCTGTATTTTGGGTACACTTGCCGAAAGGGAACGTTTGGCTTACCCTGGCAGAAGGGGTAATGAAAATACCCAGCTGCACAGGTATCACAGGAAAATCCCCAAAATCCAGTTCGACATCTGCACTGTCCGGTATTTCCATCGCAGTCACCGCCCAGTACTCCTGCGCCGTGGCACTGGCACGCTGAAGAGCACATTTGTAAAGAAAACATTTGCGGTGTTACGATCTTAAAGTTCTTATTTCACTTGGAAGCCAAAGGCTGGCATTTACACCGGAGCGCAGGCTCCAAGCGTCAAAGAAACTACGGCACTTACGCAGACACTGGGGGCCAAAATATCCTGGTTTGCAGCCACCTTCTAGTTACAACAGGAAAGGAAAAGAAAGAAAGGAACAAAGTTAGTGCATAAAATCACGCAACTCCTCGTATTTTTCCAGAGAAAAACAGATCAGTACTTAGTAACTATTACTCTTGAATCAACAGAATTATTTGTATGACGCTCACACGCAAATCTCATTTGAAGAAATAATAATCTGTAATCGTGCACAGTCTGCCAGCACAAATCTACAACTTCTACAGACACAGAAGTTTCCACTTAGAGGCAGCTGCCTTTCTTATGCCTTCAGACTCAGATGCTACTCGTTAAAAATGTAAATACCTCAAGATCTGTTTTCTCCTGTTTATATTTCTTAATTTTTCTTTGGCGTTTTCTCTCTTCTTCCTTTTAAAAATATGTGAGAGAAGGAGATATGCGACCGACCATACCCAGAGGCCTACCAGGGCAATTATTTTGGATGCTGTATGAAGGAGATAAGTGGTACAGGAGACTGAAGCTTTGTGGGCTGTCATGGCAACTGCAGACACTTTCAAGAAAACAAGTGGGACT
The DNA here is from genome assembly GCF_013368605.1 of Nyctibius grandis. Taxonomy (NCBI): domain Eukaryota; kingdom Metazoa; phylum Chordata; class Aves; order Nyctibiiformes; family Nyctibiidae; genus Nyctibius; species Nyctibius grandis. The sequence goes on along the minus strand of NC_090660.1, from coordinate 60,130,876 downwards.
TGCAAATACATACATGGATTCGTGCTGTCTGCTTATATCTAAGTGTTTGCTACATTCACAGAAGAAAACATTTCATTTGCCAACATAAACTCTGGTTTTATTAAAGCTAATAGAAATAAAGGGAAAGAATGTTGATTTTAGGATATGAAAAATGCTTCGAGGTTTTTTGATGTTATTAATCCTGAAGTGTATTGCAAGTACGTATGTGATTAAGTGCTAGCTGTGAGGATGTCTCCGTTCTGCACTATAATAATATATACTAAAAAATATAAGCCCACTGAGGAAATCATTGTATGGATTTCAGGCAGCTTTGCAGTGGGCTAAATAAGAAATATGTAGCTCTCTTAGAAATCAAAGTTCTTCACTGCCAAGGGCAATGTACAATTTGCCAGGTGCAAAAGGACAGTCCAGAAGCAGAGGCCAGTTAGCCTTAAGAGATTTACACTGCAAAGCAGCTGACAAGTTGTACATGTCAGAAAATCTTGATGGATCTGTTCATAAGAGCGCCAAACAAGATGGTCAGCCTCTTCTGCAGATGTTTGCCAGAGGCTGGTCAAGCTTATTTTCATCCATAACTCTTTCTGAAACTAGCCTACTAAACCATTCAATACAAACATGACAATATGATGAACTTCTGGCAAGAACAAAGCCTCTCTGAAAGATAATCACCAACAGTGGCAAAATTACTACATAAATCTCCATGCAAGAGCAGGCACCACTGAAACAGTGAAAAATAACAACACGGGGAAAAACAGTGAAATGGGGAGAAAAAAAACCACCAAGAACTTGCCAATTATGTCACCAGCCATAGCATCTCCTGGATTTGGAGAAGTAAAAGGATATACAGGAATACCTTTAAAACAAAAGAAACAATGAAGTGTGTTTGAAACAGACACAGTTATTTCATTAAAAATCATGACAAACCATGAAGTCATCTCCTGTCAATACAGAGAGCATGATATTCATGTGACTCTAGTAACGATCTTCAGTTTAGTTTCCTTTCGGTTACGAACAGGATAAAAACATTTTACTTTTGTTCTCCAATTCAGGTACAAATGTCCCTTCTTGGAAGAACAGTATGAAAAGCCAAACGTCATTTGGAAATGCTACCAGGTTGCTTCCTGCTCCCTACTCTTTGGTACAGAAAGCTTTCTCATGCTGGACAGTGTCACAAGAACTGTCTAGAGAGCTCCATATTTATTTCACACACTCTGCTTCCAGCTGAAGGTCCATCCCCTGCTACATGCCATTATCACTCAGTAGCTGAACTGCCAGAATTCATGACATGTACATTACATCTTGGGAGCTTTTTATTTGAGAATCCTCCAGATTAGGAATGGGAAAGACATCCCAACACACTTTCCTCCATTAAGATGGGATCCAAAGTTGATGGGCTACAAACATCAGTGGGACTTAGATCAAGGTCTGTCTGAGCTGAACTTACTTTAAAATGTTGGATTACAAACAAGATGATAAATGAGATGTGATAATCTAGAATGCGCTGTACAGAGACGATTATTCTGTCACAGCCATTGAATTCAAACAACATTCAATTTTTTACACTGTTTTTTTTCCTTTGTTTTGTATTGATTTCCTTCCTCTTCAATTTTTATCATGGTACCTCTGTTTTAGTCAGACCTCAAATCTTGCCCCAGAACACCACCTGTTTTATCGGCTGTCAGAAGCAGGCTTCTCCTGAGGGCATAAAACATCCCACTGATGCATTTTTAGAATCTGATCGTGGAGTCACAAGCTTTTATGCAGCAAACACAATTCTGATGCTACTTTTTTCCTTATATACTAAAAAGTTATTTTATATTAATTTGTTTATGGGGAAAGCATTTAATTTTCTGAATTCCCAACACTTAATTTTAATCTCTTTATTTTAAAGTAAAAATCTAACTTTCAATTAATCAATAGCATTAGATAGCATTCTGTTACCATTTTCAATAAGCAGAAGAACTCAGCATTTGTGTCACATCATTTTTTCTAATACATTTATTTTCTTTGGATTTACAAACACCTTTCCTTCAACCATTTCTTAAAAAATCTGAAGCAAACTGGAACCCTTCCTTCGACTACATATCTGCACCTACCTGCAATCCAGCAAAAATAAGAGAGCATGGCTGAGAGCCTTACGCTTTGCCAGTAGGGCCTTTCCAGCATTACACAGGCGCTATTTTAGAATACATTTTATTTATTTTAGAATCCTCCGAAAGCCCACAAGCTTTGTTTATCAGAGATGCAAGTCTCAAATCCTAGGAGGTGTCAAGGAGAACACATAACCATTTTCTCCCCTCTCACTAGTCACGTTCCACTTCCCAGTCCAAGTGGTCTTTATACCTAAAGACCCTGAGACATGTTTAAACGATTTGTCATGGCTTTAGGACTGGAGTTCATGACTTACTGAGAGGTGTACTGAGGCTGTAGCCTCGATGAAGATGTCTTAGATGAACTCAGAATTGTGAGAATGCAGCACAATCTATTTGATTTTCAAGTAACCATCGTTTTGTAAAATAAACCAGATTCTTTTCAGTATTATGACAATTGATTTATCAGAACATGTAAACATGTGAAGCTGAAATGCCAGATGTTTTACCAAGTCAAGCGTAATGAGAACTGTTAATTCCTTAATGCACATTTAAAATACTGGAAAAGAGGCGTTTTTATTTGTATACTTACGGTCACAAAACGGATAACCATAGAATCCATCAGCACAGCGTTCACAGTTTTCTCCCTGGAAATTCTGCTTACAGAAGCAGTGGCCAGACCCTTCCTCACAGCCCTCTGCATGCTCCAAGTTACAACTGCAAGCTAAGTAAGTATCAGCAATTAAGCACTCTTTGGAAAAGAATTAATTTGCCTTTTACAGCAGTGCACAATGGCATTATAATAGTAAATCTGCAATTGTGAATACCTCATTATTCAAAGAATTAACATTTGCATGCTGTTACATATTTTCCAAGTACTTTATATTCACAATTAATCTTTGTGATATCCCTTAGAAGTAAGACCTATGTTATTTTCTTAGAGTGTTTAGTATTTTTAATTCAGAAAGCTGCATGTTATTACTCCACAGCACTGCAGAAACTGTCTTTCCCATGGTGTCCGCTCATCTCTCTCCATGGTCTAGGCTAAGCACGATGCTCCATCCACCTTCCCTTGCACACCACGTACAACATCATGGAAGCGTACCATGGCTCTGTTGACTTCCCATTCATTCCAACACCCAAACACAACAAACTGTAGCTTCCTCCTACCTGTCACAAGGTACATAAAGTAGGAGTAGCGATCCTTGTGACCTTTTGAGCTATAGAATAAAATTTTCAAGTGACCAAGAGCCAAAGGATATCTCATATATATATCAGAATGCTAAGAGAAGCAAGGTCATGAGGCTAGGAGATGAGAGTGGCTTCTTAGAGGTCATGCCACCTCACTGTGGAGTGTGTAGCAGCACCCCAGGCTTACATGATCCTATCTCCTCAGCAGCCCTTTCTGCCTTTATTCCTCCTATCATCCTGCTGATGAACTGAAGCTTTAGGTTTGTATGACACATAAATTGAGAAGAAAGGGTCTGAAAGGGTCTAAAGCAAAACAGAAAGTCATTTGCAGCTGTTCTCCAATATCTTTTGGCCACTCTTTCATTTTTCCTCCCCAATAGACGCATCTCATGCCCTCATTATAGCAAAAAAAAAAACCCAAGGCACCACCATGAGAAGATACTTAATAGAAAAGGACTCACATATACAGCCATCAGGAGCTCTCACTGGAACACCGTAAGGACGATAGTAACCTTTTGCGCACTTCTCGCAGTTAATACCAGCTGTGTTATGCTGTGCAAAATAAAAAAAAAAAAGGAGAATATGAGAAAAAAATGGGAACTTGGAAGAATTAAGAAACAATAACATCCTTTACAATGTTTCTATATACAACTAAAAAAGGATCAGCAGAGGAAAAAAATGGAATATGAGTGCAATAAAGATAGCATTCATCATTTGCTGTTCTTTAATCACATGTTCTCTACAGGTTTCTGAATCATATTCTCACATAAAGCAGCTGAATTTTATCTTTAAAGCATCATAAAAAGAGCTATTAACAAAAAAAAAGTAAATCTAGGAAAAAAATCTGTTTTCACTATCGCATGATATTTATCTCTTTTTATACCACTTTCTTATCATAACATATACATTGTTCAGGAAACTGCATAATTAATTTTTCCTCATACTACATATTAGTTTTAGGCACACAGAAAAAATATTGCAAGTAACTTGAACCACAGCAAAAATATATAAATCCCCTGTGAACACAGTCCTGAGTGCGTTTCAACTCACGCAGCAAAGCTCTCCCCTGCGGCAGGGGTGGCAGGGGTGTGGGGTGGCGATGGCATCTACCAGCTGAGTCAGTCACCGTCACAAGGCATTCTGGTGGGCTCGTAGTCTCGTGAGTGGGGAACCAGAGATGCAGGAGAAGCTTTGTGCCAGGGCAGCTGCCCCCAGCTCCCACTCGATGTTTAGTTCGTCCTTAGGGAGTGTTGCTATTCAGGGCTGTGAGCAGGGACTCAGCATGTAACAGTGGGGCAGTTCATGAGCAGGACACCCAGGACAATGCTGGGGCTCCTGCTCACCGTCGGCACTCTCAGTTTGCACAGTAGTTTTCGGTTCTGCTTCCAGCTCTGCCAGGGGCCTCCTCTAGCATCTTCAGATCTCAGCTACTGCTGGGAAAGGCTGACGCTAGATCAGGGAGGGTGACGCTCACATTGCACAGCAGACAGAGACGCAGTGGTTGTTGCAGCGCTTAGCATGGCAGGAGCACAGAGGGGCCCAGCATCTCTGCTCAGGACTGTGTAGGGCTACTTGGAGATTGTGCGGCAATGGTCTCGACACGTTGCAGGGCACATTCTTCGGAGACTACTGGTGCTAACTCCTAGGGCACATCAGAGGCCCCAGCCCAGACAGAGCTCCAGGAGGTAGATACCATTGTCCAGGTCTGAGACTGCAGGAAATGCCTGGGCCTCTCCCTGGGGCTTGGGGCAGGTGATGAACCTGTGCAGAGCTTGCGGGTACAGATCAGAGGATGGACCAGCACAGCTGATACTGTAGTAGGTGTCTGTTACAGATCACCTGAACAAGAAGGCAAATGAAGCCTTCTTTAGGGAGCTAGAGAAAGCTTTGGTACTCATGGATGACTTTAACCACCTCAATACCTGCCAGAAGGGCAATGCAGCTGGGTGCAAACAATCCAGAAGTTATTTTGAATGTATCATAGACAATTTCTGGATGTAAAGGTTCATGAACCAGTTAGGGAAGATGCTCTGTTCAAACTGACACCCACTAACAAGGAAGACCATGTGAAGGTTGAGGGCAGCCTTGGCTGCAGTGACCCCAAGACTGTGGATTTTAAGATCCTGAGACAAGTAAGCCAGACAAATAGCAGAATTAGTCCTGGGCTTCAGAAAAGCAGATTTTGGCTTGTTCAGGTATCTGCTTGGCAAGATCCTGTGTGAAACTGCCCTGGAGGGGAAAGGGGACCAGGACAGCTAGTTGATTCTCATGGACAGCCTCCTTAGAACAAGAACAGTTCTTTCCAATGTGCAGAAAGTCAAGCAAGCATGGAAGAAGGCCAGCAGAGATAAATACAGAGCTTCTGATTGATCTCACACTCAAAAAGAGTGAAGGTGGAAGCAGAGATAGGCTACTTGGTGGCAATACAAAGACATTGCCTGCACATGTAGGAGTGGAGTTAGGAAAGCCAAAGCTTAGCTGGAGTTAAAACTAGCAAGGGAGGTGAAGTGCAAAAAGAAAGGTTTCTAGGAGTACATCAGCAGCAGAAGAAAAGCTAATGGGAGTCCATTGCTCAGTGCAGAAGGAGATCCAGTGAACAAATCATCTTGGAACACACGAAGGACAGGAACGTGATTGGACGTATTCAACATAAATTTACCTAGGGCAAAGTATGCCCGAACAACCTCATTGCTCTCTGTGATAAGATGACTGCTTCTGTGGACAAGGGGCAGGCAGAGCCACCAAGATGGTGAGGGACTGAAGCACACAATATCCAAGAAGAGGTTGAGACAGCTGGGTCTCTTCAGCATTAAGAAGAGAAGGGAGAACTTATTGCTATCTACAACTACCTGATCAGAGGACACAGAGGGGATGGAGCCAGACTCTTCTAAGATGTGCACAGCAATAGGATGAGAGGCAACAGGCACAGACTGGAACATGGAAAATTCCAGTTAGATATTAGGGAGAAGAATTTATCATGAAGGTGGTCAAATACTGAAACGGGTTGTCATGAGTGGTTGTGGCATCTCTGTCCTTGGAAGTGTTCAAGGCTTGACTGAACAAGTCCGAGCAACCTGATCTAACTAGACCTGCTCTGAGTAGGGGGTTGGACTATGTGATTTCCAGAGCTCCCTTGTTATCAGGCTCTAAAGAAACTGAATCTATCTTTGTATGCAAAATTTCAATTCTATCACTTCTTCGTTCAGGCATCCATTCCTAACACTTTTTTCCCTGACACAGACAGAAAAAGTAAATTTAAATATATGTGCTTTAACCATGAAAAAAACAAATTGCTATAATTAGATTTATGGTAAAGTCATTTAATACAGCATAACTTCCACAAAATTAGGTTACAACAATTAGTAACAGTCATATAACCAGGACTCATAGCTTTAGATTAATTTTGCTCTTTTCTATCCTGGAAGCAACATAAGAGAAATGTTCTTTCATGAACAAAGAGCTGACAGGAAGGACCAACATGATAAATCTTACCAGACTGCATGAACAAAGTTCTGCACAGAAATGTCAACTGGAAGACAAAGAACATTTCTTCTACTCATGCTAGTAAAAATAACTCTACTCTCCTCTGACTGCCTTTTGGACAATATCTGATTATATTATATTTCCAATAAGATGGAAAACACACCCTATAAATTTTACCGGATATTCCCCTTTTTTTGTTGCTTAAATACAGCTATACTTTTAAATCCACAGCACGGTAATACATAGATCATGATGCATAGGTTTCGTAGGAACATAGGCTTGATGATAATTTTCCCTCTGAATTACGTTTTGGTAGGCTGCTTGTCGTCGTACTTCAGATGATCTGACAACAAAAGGAAGACCAACTTCCAAATAAGTATGGCTGTATTTAACCCTGAGATCACTGAACCAATGAATAATTAGGTTGCAAGGGACCTCAGGAGGTCAGGTGGTTCAATCCCACCCAAAGCAGAGATAAGTCCAAGATTAGATCAAGTTGATCAGAGTCTTGTATGATCTTTCATGATAGCAATTAGCCAGAGTAGAACAAAAGTTACTCAGGATGAGAGACATTCTTTCTCTTTCCAAGAACATATTATTTGTTAATGACAGATACAGTGTAAAGTCTCTTGACTCCAAGTTTACATTTGTTGATTCAATCCTACCAAGCCACTAAGACAGTTAAGGGGCTAGAGCATGTGGCATGTTAAGGAGAAACTGAGGAAATGGCTTCGGTTAGCTTGGAGAAAAGACGTTCAAGGGGGATAGCACTGTCAGCAAGTTCGCTGATGACACAAAACTGGGAGGAGTGGCTGACACAACGGAAGGCTGCGCAGCCATTCAGAGAGACCTGGACAGGCTGGAGAGTTGGGCGGGGAGAAATTTAATGAAATATAACAAGGGCAAGTGTAGAGTCCTGCATCTGGGCAAGAACAACCCCATGTACCAGTACAAGTTGGGGGCAGAGCTGTTGGAGACCAGCGTAGGGGAAAGGGACCTGGGGGTCCTAGTGGACAACAGGATGACCATGAGCCAGCAGTGTGCCCTTGTGGCCAAGAAGGCCAATGGCATCCTGGGGTGTATTAGAAGGGGTGTGGTTAGCAGGTCGAGAGAGGTTCTCCTCCCCCTCTACTCTGCCCTGGTGAGGCCGCATCTGGAATATTGTGTCCAGTTCTGGGCCCCTCAGTTCAAGAAGGACAGGGAACTGCTAGAGAGAGTCCAGCGCAGAGCCACAAAGATGATTAAGGGAGTGGAACATCTCCCTTATGAGGAGAGGCTGAGGGAGCTGGGTCTCTTTAGCTTAGAGAAGAGGAGACTGAGGGGTGACCTCATTAATGTTTATAAATATGGAAAGGGCAAGTGTGATGAGGATGGAGCCAGGCTCTTCTCAGTGACATCCCTTGACAGGACAAGGGGCAATGGGTGCAAGATGGAACACAGGAGGTTCCACATAAATATGAGGAAAAACTTCTTTACGGTGAGGGTGACTGAACACTGGAACAGGCTGCCCAGAGAGGTTGTGGAGTCTCCTTCTCTGGAGACATTCAAAACCCGCCTGGACGCGTTCCTGTGTGATATGGCCTAGGCAATCCTGCTCCGGCAGAGGGATTGGACTAGATGATCTTTTGAGGTCCCTTCCAATCCCTAACATTCTGTGATTCTGTGATTCTGTGATAGGTATGTCTAATGGTAGTTTTCCGCTGCCTAAGAGGGGTTCACACAGAAGCCAGAGCCAACTATTCTCAGACATGCACAGCAAAAGGACAAAAGCCAACTGTCACAAGTTGCAATTGGGGAAATTCCTACTGAACAGTAACAAAAATCTCTTTACTATGAGAGTGATTAAGTGCTGTAAAAGATTACCCAGAGTCTCTGTAATCTCCATCCTCAGAAATTTTCAGAACTCAGCTGGACATTTCTCAGAGCAACCTGATACAACTTTGCATCTAGCCTTGGTTTGAGTGGAGCACTAGTCTAGATGACTTCCAGAGGTCCCTTCTATGATTCTGTGCTTTTTCAATACCTATAAGCTTCCTTCTCGGTAGAGCCTATGCCCTTCTTTACTACGGCTGATGAGGGAGAGCCCTCTGCGTTTTGCTGCAGTACGGAACCAGCTGGCCTGAGCTGGAATTTTATTTGGTTAATTTTACTTCCTTCTGCTAAGCAGGGAAATGACAGAGTTTGTAATAACAGGAACAGGATTTTTTTGTAGTTGCTTTAATTGTTGCACTGTGTGGCTTTATTTGAATCACACAGGACTGAGCATAAATACAATTTATATGTGTCTTTTATACATTAACAAGCAATGTTGCATGATATAAACTGTTTTCAGATACCTTTTTCCCTGCTTTGAGTACAAGTAACAACACCAGAGAAATGGAACTATCTAGACTGGTCAGCCTCCAAGCTGTTGATGTGGACACTGTTCCACTTCAGTAGCCCTTCTTCAAATGTCATTTATTTAAACTGACCAAAATGACCACTTTACCTGGCAGTTAATGCAGACTCCTCCACCTTCGTAATGCCCATGGATGTTTAAGCTTTCTCGACGCTGATCAACATCAGCATCATAGTAGCAATCAGTGGCATGTCCATGGCAATTGCAGGCTGAAAAAGTAATATTCCAAGTCAGGTTTCATTATAATGCTGGAATTCAGTAATGCAGCAGAGGTGAAAAAGAAGCTTAGATTTTTTTATGTGTACATACACTCAGGTGTTGGACTATGCTCAAATACATGTATTTACCTATCAATAAATGGATTTTCACACCAGAAACATGGTAAGATAATCCAGATATGAGGAAAACATGTGCTGCTAGGCTTATCAGAGGAGGCAACAGCTGTACCATCTCAAAATGATATAGTTATGCATAAATGCAGAACTAGGAAGCTCCAGAAGAATGGTCTCAGCAGTTTTTAAAAATTGTCAAAAAATGTTCAAATATTTATTCTATTTTTCCATGTCTAAAAATACATCTGGGCTGAAGCTGTGTACACTAAATCTTTATTTAAAATAAAGTATTATAGATAAGATATACACATTCAAATAAAAAGACCTACACCAAGGAACTCTCATTCTCAGCTGTAGGTACAGATATACCAACAAACTTAGCTTATACATTCACCTAGCTGCTGTCTTCTGAATAGATACATTTTAAGTATGAGTTCATTCTACTTCCTGAGAATTGTAGATTCAAAAAGAAGCATGGTTTGAAGAGGTATGGTATGAAGAACAATACTAACAACAACAATAATAATAATATATTATTATTATCTAGAAAAGGATAGAATTAGGTGACTTAGATAACTCATTTCCCCAGGTTATGGTTGTTTACAGTCTCAGCTGTGATAAATTTTAGTTTGGGTGGTTTGTGGTTAGCTCCTTTCCTTTATTCTTCCCTTCTTTTAAGCCAAACAAAGGTAACAGCTGAACTCACAGTGGCTCTGAATCCATCTCTACATACATGTTCTGCTATACTTTTAACTCCCTTCTAACAGACGTTAATACTGCAGTGCTCAGAAGAGACTGAAAGAGACTGAAGAGACCTGTGAGGCCTTGCTTGCAGGCACATCAGCCTCACATATGTCTCAGTCTAGGAAGTTCACCTATTGAAAACATCTGAGATACATCCACTGATACATCCACTTGTGGCCTTGTACACGCATCAGCTGGCTTCACTGATCTCCTTACATTGATGTGGGAGACCTAAATCCTGAAAAGCCTTTGCTGTTTTTACCTTTGGCAAAAAGGCCTAGCAATAAAAATCCCAGAGCCAGCCCAATGTTTGTGCCTTGCTTGCAGGAGAAAATGAACCTGAAAAATAGGTCCACACCTTGAATAGTTCCTGCAAATAAAGTTTGAGTAAAGGGCAATGGATTTACCCAGAAAATAATTTATCTAATTTCCTAGAGATCAGTTCTGTGTATCTCATAATCTTCCCATCTTAGTTAAAACGAATGTAGAGCTCTGCCTGTCTTCACTGAAATCATCCAGAACTATAATACAAATCTGAGCAGGAACCAACCACAGTAGCAAGCAAACAGAATAAATCAAAGGGCAGGACCACGGTTTTGCCATAAACTCATCCTATGTCCTTTTTATTTCTGATCTAATCTCTCCTTGCTGGAGAGGAACAACGGGAATTTTTCTGAAAGAATGCAGGAAGTAAAAAAAAGGTTTTCCCAAGCATCTGGGTGCTAGGTGAGCTTTTAATTACAGATGTTCCAGCACTCCAGGGAAACCTTCCTGGGAAATTCCTGAAGTTTTGACTTTATAAATCTGTGACTTTATGTTTAGGGAAATCCTCTCTTCACCCGGACCAGGGGATAAGATACTCTGGAAGGCAACAGGTTCCTGAAAACACCTCAAAACAGAAGCTAAGGGCCCTGGCCCTACTTTCTTCACAGTGAGGCAAGCATATGGGAAGTAATCCTTCCAAACTCTATTCCAACCACGTGGCACAACTGGGAGCACAACTCATGGACAACTGATTCTCCATGCCTTGCTACACAATCATACAGACAAGAGAAGGGAAACTGGATCATTCTCTGTATCTCCTCTACGTCTTTATATATGAACAGCTTTGGAGAAGGAAACCCTTTCGTAGAAACTACACAGCTGAGGTGGTGGCCTGCCATCAGGTTCCCTTATGGTCTGCTGACAGGAACCAGACAGGTCGAGTCTGGGTTCCCTCTCCAGGTTGTGATAGCCTGTGAAGATCTTTGGGGTTCTTTATTCATATAATTCTTCAAGAAAACAAAACATTGCACAAACGAGATGCTGGTTCAAGATACTAAGTCAGAAAAGAAAAGAAGAGACCATACAAAAAAAAAAAAAGATTTACAACGTAAATAAAAGCTCCGTGCCTCTAGGGCCAAACCGTCTGTGACCTACAGCTCACAAGTATGTCTTCTAACAAACAGCGACGGGAAATTATTTGGTCTGATTATAGTAATAGCATTTTCTCTCAGGGGAATAGAAACCCCTTCCACCTCACCAAGCATCTTCTCACCACTTTGGACCATTTTCTGACCCATACAGTACTGGGAAACTCAGCAAAAGGTTGGGCTTATCCCTACAAGCTCCCATCAACCTCTTTCAATCAGTTTCTCTCAAGGGACCTCAGGCTTCTGGGAAGCTTAACGAGGTTGCTTTAATTTCTTCACTACTAGCTTCCAGGAAAAGAGGTCTGCACCTGGCAAATGCTCTCAACGAATCACCTCAAACTGCTAGGAGCAATCCATACTAAAAAGGGTATTTTTTCAGAGGTAGTTAGAAGTGAAGTTGTTTTGGCTCAGAGTCTTGTAGATGATCTTCTATAAACTCATTCTTTAAAAAACATGACATTATTTATGCTCTTTGTCTATCTTTTTCCTGGCAGAAAATGTTTTCCTTTCAAAAAGGGGAATTTAAATGAGGTTTCAAATATTGTTCAAAAGTTGTGTCCCAACATGCCTATCTCCTATCAAACATTCAAATCATCTTCCCCTCCGCCCAACACTCAGTCTTAGTAATGCAGTTTTGATTAAACAAGCCATCTCTTTATTCCTCAGACTAATTATATAGATACATCCCTTTGGCTTTCAAATGAGGTTTCCCCCGTTAACAGTTTGTACCCACTGGCTACACTACTCTCAAGAAAGGCAGACGAGGAAAATAAATTAGGTCAGACACAAAGGAAACTGCAGGCTGACAACACATTAGCTCAGAATAGGATGTGCACAGAGATGGGAACACTCACTGTACCACACTCACTGGTTTCTGGCCAGAAGGATGCAAAACACTCATGTGTGACAGTACATAACCCTCCACAAAAAGAAGGTCCATACTGTCATTTTCTTTAACAAAAGAATGAAACACAGGGAAGGTGGGAGAAAGGTCAGTGGGCTTCTCCAGCTTGACTACTCAGTCTGTGCACTCCAAACTCCCAACCACAAGCAGAGGAAGGGGTGCAAGCGTGGAATTGCCAGGACTCCTCACCAGGAACGCCTTTGTGCCCACTTACGTACAGTCAGCGAGCGGTGACCATCAGCAGGAGAATGAAGGGCAGCTCAAGCGCCTGTAAGCAGTGGCACACAAAGAGGCTGGGTGATGGAAAGGCAACTTTTGAAGTGGTACAAGATGTCTATAGTCTCTGTTCTGCTGGGGGGATCCACAATCTATCAGCAGACAGCTATGACTGGGGAGAGGTGTTGACTCAATGTACTACAAGAAGGCTTCCACTTTTCTCATGCAATATTCTCACATGAATGACTATGTTTATTGTTTAATAAGAGAGAAGAACATAAATAATATTCACTGCATCATCTGTTCCTTATTGCTGTATGGAAAGAATTTTCTCAGTAAAGAAAAAAGGTGTTAAAACATGCAGTGTGCTAGTTATGCTCCATGAACACGTGTGCTATGGTTAATTCCCACCCCCCTGTCAATATCCCTTTTAACCTAGCATCTTTTAGGCTACTCACGTTTGCATAGATTTGTGCTCCCAGCTGTTGCAGGTTGCCACTGTTTCTGATTATATCCAGGGCAGCAGTGATCACAGGTTTCCCCACAAGTGTTATGCTGACATTCACACTGAAACCTACAGAAATGAAAGCCTCTTATTCTACTGAAGATGGATTTAAATTTTTTTCTTAATTTTATTGCAGTCCAAGATTTACACGTAGTGTGAAAAGGACAGGACATAAGCTCACATGTAAAGAGGTCAAACAGTAATACTTGGACATTATGTAACTTTCCTAAAATTCTTCAAGATTGATTACTTTAATCATGTGATTATGAGTTTATTACTTATGGAAAAATTATTTATGAAAAACATTTATAATTGGATTCAATAGACTGGATTATGAAACTTTATTCTAGAATATTAAATCAAGATGATATATAACAGTTTTAGGGTGTATCCTCTTTTAGCTTCATTCCAAGGCTCAAGCTTGTTAACCTACAGTAAATCAAAATATTTATCACCTTTATATGCATGCCTTCATCATTTTTTCATTATGCTTTGTTTACAATAATTTTATTAGTGTTTTTAATAAACTAAGATCATAACTTCATCTTGTTATTTTTAAAATAGTGCACACTATTCATCAAGAAAATGTAGTTCATATTTATTTTGATTTAGCTGAACATCCTACCTAAAGGGCAGGCTCTCATTATGGGCTGGGTCTTACTATCATGCATAGTAACTGAATCCCAGGAGGAACAAAGAGACCTTTAGACTGAAGAGGCCTTTTTGAACGTTCCTCTCTTATCTGTGTAGTTTAATAACCAAGGGGCAATACAGTTTTTGAGTACAACCATCCCATTCCTGTAGATTTCACCCCTTCTGTACTTACCTTTCTCTAGCATAAACATCTGGAAATGAGGCACCCATCTGCCCACTTACTCTTCATTAAAACACAACTGAAAATATTGCATTGTCCTGATAAAAGTTTGTTACAATACCATCATGGATAAGAGCAACAGCTGGTTTGAACCAGGCTTTTAAAATATGTTTTTAGATAGCCTGATTATTCACAGTCATTTCCTTATAGCAGATGAGCCGAGGAGCCTGATCTAACTCCTTGTGACATCAATATGGAGATCATAAACTTCACAGGGAAAGGGAACTTCACAGGGAAAGGGAATAGTTTATTCAGCTTCTGGTTTTATTTTTTCTAGTAATCACTGAAAACCATTGGGTCTTGGCTGAGCTCAGTTATAATGCTCAATATCTCCAGGAAGTTCACTAACTTTGTTCTTGAGTTGGCTTTCTAATTCCTGCTGTTGGAAGGTGAAATCTACCCATGTTTTCAAAAAGAACTAAGGGTTTCTAAAAAATTATTCAATCTGCCAAAGTCTTATTTCAATTCAAAGGAAAAATCTAAGACTTTTTATTATTATATTTCACATACAATAACTCTTGATGTGTTTTCTTGTCAATTATTAGCAGATTCTAGTTTTTTAAATATAATGAAAAATCCCTGTAGGAGTATAACATTCCATAATTTAAAAGGTCATTTGAAAATACTCATGTATTGTTTTTCTCATATTAAATTAATGTTATGCTCAGGTTACTTACTGGTATTGGTTTTCAGCACTCTTTGCATTACATACTTCAGCATGGCCATGGCAAACACATCGACCACCAATACTGATGTCCTTTATACTGTAGTAATACTATGGAACAAGCACAAGAAGTATGCATAGATCTTTCCTTACTTGTATTATGTCAGAAATATCAACATCAGATTGTTAAATCTTGCTTATCAGAATATTAAAGGCATGCCTTTACAAAAGGCCAAAGTCAGGCAGCCAATAGTCAAACCTCTGTTGATGTCTATGTTTCAGTACAAGTACCAGCAAATCAAAGTCAATACCCACGGGGTGCTTGATAGCAACAGGCTTGTGCAGCTCACACAAAATACATATTGCTGTAGCTCTCCATTCCCCAGCAGCTACACAGCCACCAGTACCCAAGCCCAAAGCTTGCTCAAAGCCAGCTTGAGGATGGACATGTAACATAATGTCAAAGCACCAATTTGTGAGACTTTGGTCTGATCAACAAACCAGACATGCTGGTATGGGCAGTGCAGTTTCCCCATTCAGTCAGAGATGATCACTAAACACTAGAAACAGACCAAAAGCACCAGCTCAGTCAAAATCACTCATGACTCAAGCTGGATTTGAAATTGTGACCTGAAGTTGAAACACTTTGTATCTCATCCTCAGGCTTTGCAGGCATCCAGGCAATAAAAGATAAAAATTTAAGTGGTTCAACTCAGTGAAAATACCATTACTGTAGACATATCAATAGTAACTTCTGCATACATTTTTGTAGCTCAGAAGTTGTTTCCTTGTCTCCTTAGAGCACCAGGCAGAACAGAGAGCTGGTTGTAAATCTTGATCTCTATGTACCCCCAGAAAAATTAAAGGGGCAGATTTAATGCCACTGGAGGATGAAGAGAAAAAGGGTCAGAACATTATGCAGTTATGTCTCCTGTGCTCACTCTATCCACAATACAGCCCCTCTAAGAGGTATATATAGCCTCTCTCAGTGGTCATCCTTCCCCTCTACTCAGCACTGGTTAAGCCACACCTCGAATGCTGTGTCCAGTTCTGGGCTCCCAAGTACAAGAGAGACATGGACATCCTGGAGAGAGTCCAACAAAGGGCCATGCAGATGATGAAGGGACTTGGAGCATCTCTTCTATAAGGAAAGGCTGAGAGAGCTGGGACTGCTCAGACTGCAGAAGAGAAAGCTCAGGGGGAAACTTATCAATGTCTATAAACACCTGAATGGAGAGTGCAAAAAGGATGGAGCCAGGCTTTTGTCAGTGGTGCCCAGTGACAGAACCAAAGGTAACAGGCACAAACTGAAATGCTGAAGGTTCCCTCTGAACATCAAGAACATTTTTTCACTGTGAGGGTGACTGGCACAGGTTGCCCATAGAGGCTGTGGAGTCTCTCTCCTTGGAGGTACTCAAGAGCTGTCTGGACCATGGTCCTGGCCAATTGGCTCTAGGCAACCCTGCTTGAGCAGGGAGGTTGGACCAGAGGACCTACAGAGGTCCCTTCCAACCTCAACCATTCTGTGATTCATTTCAGTTGCATATACATTCTCTATTTTTATGTAGGTGGAGTTGGCTGGGCACAGACAAGATGCTTCCCCAAGGCAGCGAGCTTTTCCAACTAGCTCTCTTTGCTCTAGGCAGGTGAAGAACAGTAGATGGGATATACAGACTGGAAAATATTTTTTACCTTCTGAACTATTTCTATTCAAATATACACATTAATTTCTAAATGTGCATACCATTTTCATACTGTAAGTAAGTAAAACCTATGCTTTCAGTGTTTTCAGCACAGCTAAAAACATATTTGACTGGTCTTTTGTAAAAGTCTTCACAACCCAGTCTATAGTTTCATGCAGCCTTGCAGAGCTACGCTTTACTACTAACAGTAATTGTTCTGTCACTGGTCAGTAATAAGTCAAATTAGCAATAGGCCAAAATGATTAACAGGCCAAACTGCCACAGTGTAGACACAAAACATACTCTATATAATTCAGTGTGTCATGAACTCAAACCACTAACAGGGGAAGCCAGGCAGTTACTGAGATAAGAGAACAGAAATGGCCTGGTTTTCATCTGTTTCTATAATAAGTTTAACACAAAGATTTTCCTTAAGAATATTAACTCTTTCCTAGATTTGGAAGGTCTCTACAATGAAACTTATGCTCTCCTTTAACAATTTAATAAAACACTTGACATTTCATTCATCTAGCCTACATCCCAAGGCTATGATAACATCAGAAGTTCCTTACACTAAAGCTGTGCTGCTTGCCAAGTAAACTAAATACTGCATTTACTTCTGCCTGTGAACAACATCTTAAAATTTACTTAAAACAATAAAGGTACTTAATGGAAGTGCTATCAAGTAACTGAAATAGCTTTATGTTTTTCGATGCAGAAACTCTCACACACATTTGTGCAGTGCCTCACCCCAGGGTTTCCTCCAATTGTTACCGAATCTTCATTTTATATGAAAAAGTTAAAAATAACAATACAATATGAAGTCTGCAATCTCTCCAAGTATATGAATTTCCATGCGGCGTTCCCTTGAAAGAGATTATTTTCCTTACATTTCCCCACTGAATGGGAGTGGGACTTTGGCTTTCAAGCTCTTGGATAGCCCAAAATCCACTGTAAACACCTAGGCATCTCAAACGACTTGTGGAAAGATAGTAACTTTTGAGTACACCCTTTGATTCCTTCTCCTTCAGAAACTCAGGTAGTTTCCTGAAAATCTTTCTTTGAAGAAATAAGGGAAAGTAGGGTCAAATAAAGCTGAAGGGATTTAGTTCCTCAGCCCTGTGTAAGACAGTTTAGAAGATTTCCGCTTTTTCTCCTTATAGCTCCCGTAATGCACCCAACATCCTTCCGTATCGATAAACAGGGAAAGAAGACAGCCTGTTACAAAATCATTAATCATTACTTCCCCTCCATAAATCTGTGCTGACCCAGTTACCTTCTTGTCTCAAACGAACCTGGAGAAAATATGGGTATTTAAAGGTGGGTCACTGTAAAATTCAATGTTAAAACATTCATATTATTTTTTGGTCTCTAACATGATGAATACAACTGTTGAGTATATCTCAGTGGAAAAGTACTTACTCGACGGGTTACAGTGGGGTCTCGTTGAGCTTTTGATATCAAATGTCCAAGAAGTGTATTAGTTCTGAGAAAATGAAGGCGTATGTTTGTTGCTTTTGTGAATTCTCGAAGACTAGGGGAATAAGTGAAGTTGTTTGCTCCTGGGCGGCCATTTACCAAAGATACTACAATCTAACAAAGAAGTAAGCACATTTTTGTTAAAATATATCAACTGCAAGTGTCAGTAGCAGCACAGAACAGAATTAATAAAAGAATCCAAAAACTTACTATCTTTTCTGAGTATATTTGCAGTAACAAATACACATTTCATACTGAAGCCAGCATATCGGGAAAAACAGTGTTGTCAGTCTTGGACCCTCCTGAATTCTCATTACCCATATGGCACATCGGGAAAAAAAGTGCCTCTATCTCTTTTGAAAACAGTAGGTATAACACACAAAAAGTACATGTTTTAATAGGAAAAAACAATAGGAATAGTTGCAAATAGTTATATTAACAGTTGATAGTGTCAATGGGAGTTTTGCCTGAGCAAAAACATCAAGTTTTGGCTCTTTCCCAAAGCACATTTATTTTTGGGTTAAGGCACAAACATTCCTGGAAAATATTATTGTTACCAGGTCCAGTGCCTGGGAGCATATTAATGGTCTTTTGGGAGAAAGTACACAGTGTTGCTTTAGAAAATCCCCTCACATGAAAGCAGGTTTATCTGACTTTCAAAACAAGGGCTCCAGTACTTTTTTAAAGAAACAGATGCCAGCAGCCTAGCAATCATGAGTCTCTATTAAATTAACAAACCAGTGTGCATGCAGAGCACTGAGTAAGAGACTTTCATTTATTTATAACCGACCAGATAACAGATTTTTATTTTCAAACAGCTCCTATACTCCAAAGCATGTAACAAAGGAATGGTGACGGTTCTGATTGCAGCACAATTCCTTTAGGAAAAGTCATACAGCGCGTAATAGGGGATGGCACCAGCAGTGTTCTTCTATGGAAATTATGTTTTATAATATTTTATTAGGAAGATTTTACAGATATGTTAACAAACAAATTCTACTTTAATATGAAACTACAACCCCAGATCCATATGCTCAAAACTCTGGATAACTCTCGAGTTCAGATCTGGATGCTTAACCACATCAAGCGTAACAGGAGAATGTCAGCAGAAGCCATCAGCACAGCCAGGAGTTTAACATTCATTCAAACAACACAAGCCACAGTTCTGCCTAGCAAGGAACAATGGCTAAAATCAGAGCAACGTTTTCCAAACACATGTATTATATTATAAACATGTAGCATTTTATATATTCTTTTTTTAAATGGCTACTTATTCTAGAATGGTAAATACCTGTTTCTACTGCCTTTACTCCCATGAGCAATTCTGATGCAGTCAGTTCTGCTATGTACATTGAAGTGTTCAGAAGATGTGATCAACACCTTCAAATGCATATGCATAAAGTGAGGTACCTAAATCATGATAAAAATCAATGCAGGTGGCTCTGAGCAGCCCCTATCTCCACAGGCAATGGAGTTAGGAGGAAAGTTAGGAGGAGCCAGCCCACCCTCCAAAAATCTCACCAGCTACTTAAGTGCTTGGTTATGGACTTATTAATGTGAAATTAGATTCAAGCAGCCATAGCTGAAAAATTACTTCCAGTGCTAGGTTGTTATTGAAACAGCAAACTTCTGAAACCAATGCTGTTTGTTTCCAGCATTACACATTACTTTCCTAAAAGCACTTACCTCTCCATTTTCAAGAGGCAGAATGCGAGAGTACTCTGTGGTGCAAAGGACATCGCTGTCACTCCTCACTGGAAGATTAGCTTCCTTTCCAAAGCGCTCCAAGCAATCTGCTTTGGAGTCTAGTCAAGTGAGAACAAAATTATTTTCATATGTGAAAATAAACACTATTGTTCTAATTGAAACTAACAAAGAAGTATCCCTTGGGCTTTCAGGTAAATTCTCCCCCATAACTGAATAATAGCAGTGATTGTGTCGCTTGGCACAGAAAAATGGAAATTCCCAAAACCAAATAATTTCTCATCCTAAGCAGTTCAGTGGTGCCTGACAAGACATGGCACAATATTTCTTATATCGGCACAAAAAAAGCTATATATGTACCCCAAGATGTTGCATTTGTACTTTGATTTTTGCAAGGAACTCTGGCGTCCCATGGGATGAAGGACACTATAGTTCTGACATACCCAAACACCAAGATAAACAAAACAAAACAAAAATTCCCAACAGACTAAAAAAATATTCATGTGCTGAGTTACACTTTCAAAATATCATACTCATTTTTAGTCATACTCTTGTCACTAATTTACTCTGGATAACTAAGACAAGAGAAATGTATTTGACATTCACTGTCTTCACTGCAGTCTTCAGCAAGACCCATGGTCTGATTTTCCTGCTACTGGGAGAATGATTAAAGAAACCTGTCTACAAAAGAGCAGTGACACAAGAATTAATACTCACGAGCAAAATATTGCCAGGGAGTGTAAGTTTTTCCAAAGTCCACTGATCTTTCTAAGATCCAGAGATCTGGACGAGGAGAATTTGCAAACTTGATAAGGATATAGGCAACATGGAAGAGCTGGTAACAGAATATACATAGATCTTATCAGGAGCTTTTTGAACTCTATAAAAGTACCACAATACTAAAACTAATGCAAACAAACACCTTTTCTTTAGTGTACAGTGAGAAGTTTTTCCTCTGCAGTTTCATTCCCATTAATAGGCCAGATTCTCAGCTGGCTTCCTCACCTGGCAACGTGCTCCAATACATTAAGAAAGCTGCAATAGGACTGTGTTAAATGCCATCTCTTACATTTCAGAACAGCTCTGTTTTGCACATGACTGATGGCTTGGGTATGTTAAGGGTATAGTACTCAACCTTGAAAAGTTAGTATCTCAACACATCATTGAACTAAGATACTTTTGCAGCACCCTGGTATATCTGTGTTGCATTCCAATCATGTAATTGTGCTTGCAGTCAAGAAAAATCACAATGAGGTAAGAGAAAATGCACACACCCTTTACACTGGGACTCCTTTGGTTGTGTTTGATAGTAATCTAAGCCACCTGCTCCCTCACTTTAAGAGTATTCCTAGATAATTTTGCCACTTGACAGACTTTCCAAGTAACAGAAGCAAGCCACCCCAGAGTTTTGTGGGTATCAAATAACACAGGATAGATTCTTATGACTGGTGGCTCATTCATTGTCTGAAACAGCTCAAAGAGCTTCATCATCTCAAGGTTCCCGAGGCCAAGAGTCCCACCTGTCTTCTTTAGGTGCTCATTGTGTATCACAACAATAGACCACAGAGACAGAAAGCTCCCAAACACTAGAGCAAAAATGGATTTGACAAGAAAGGAAATCTTACTGTAAGCCTCTTGGGATAGTCCACAGTCATAAAAATCAGAACATCAGTAAAATTACCTCTACACAAAAGGCTGAACACAGATTGATTCTAAGGGTCATTTAGAATTTAAACAACCACAACATGGATATGAGCTGTCAATAAAAGTCAATAAAAGCTCCACCGGAATTTCCCATTCAACAACCTCAATTCAGAATCATCTACTTGCAAGAGATTCTTTCTTTGGTAGGGGAAGTAGGGAGTTACAGTCAATGGTCTGTCAAGTAAATGCTGCCAGACCCCTCACATCAAATACACCCATGCAGTTTATCTTTGCTCAAACATCACAAATGTCACAACCCTGAAGCTAATACTTTGCACAGGTTATTAGACTTCAAACCACAAGTGCGTACAAGCTCCCAGCCACAAACCAGGAACAGCATCTTCTGCCATGCCTGACCCGTTGAGCTGCCAGCTAGGACCAATTCGATAGCTGTCACACCAGCTGGGGCCACCAAAGACAGATGCAAATGGTGAACAACACACTGGAGCAGATATCTGGAAATACTTGTCCCTAACCAGTACTGCACATGCCGATCCCATGGCTACACGCACCTTGCAGTCACACGGCTACATGCAGCCTCAATCTTCACACATCAATGTCAGACATCAGCTTCTGAATATCAAAAGTATTCACAGAAGAAAGTAAAACCTTCTCACGGAGAAATGGAAGGAATTCAGGGACTTCACCGAGCATGCTCTGATGATAATACCTCACATCTCAGAAGAAAAAACTGAAGCTTTTTTGTTGTGCATTCATTAAATGCAGTATGTACGACAGCTACCCAGGGCAACACACCAAGGCATCGCTGCAGCAGGTGTCACACCTTGAAACCTATTTCAGAAACTTGATTTGCTGAATACTGCTTACCTATGTCAGTGGAGAGGTAACTGGGGGAAAAAAAACCTTTCATGTTAGTGTTGGAATTTACTCTGCCTACTTAACACAGCCTGATAAGCACCAACTTCACCTCCTGTGATACTAAATTAGGGACCTAAATAGTCAGACAGTATCTACATATGGAAAATGACTTACTAGACAACAGTATCAAGCAAAGTAAGGGGCAGCCATTCCATTGACAGAACCATGACAGAACCCAGAACTATGCACAATGACAGTACAGGTGAATAAAGCCCTTAAATTACCAACAGAAAGTCTCTAGACTGATTATCAGAAATAGGCGAATACTTTGGGGACTGTGGCAAGATTTGCTCTTACTGAGTTTCTGATACTCTTTGCATAAGTAACTTCTGCTACTTGACTGGCAAGTTTCAGAGTAGGGATGTTGGCCATACATACATTACCTGTCATGCAGTATGGCCATTCAGTGTGAAGACTAGTATCATCCCAGGAAAGCAAAATAGTTCTGAAATTCCTAAAAAAAAAGTGCTTCATGTTTTTGCTTTTGGCCAGTTGAATCTCTCAAGGAGTGTTGCCCTGTTCAAACCAGGTTTGCACTGGGCAGACAACTGCCTATCCATAATAGTCTTGCTTCCCCTACGTTTTAAGGTCTTTGGGAGTCCCATCCTTACATGCATGTTAACAAGTGTGGATAACATTCTGTGTGTTGATTGATAACAGATTTAATCAAGCCAAACGGTTTAGAAAGCTCAAGAGGAAACAAAAGAAGCATACAGAAAAGGTCCTGTCTTCTCCAGGGCGCCACTGCTTGTAGTCATGTTGTGAAATCATTACAACAATGACCTTCTATCTACTCTTCAAAAAAGTAGATGACATCTACTTCAGCTTGTCATACAGTTGTTATATTCTTTTACATGGATGCTACTCAAAGTGCTGACACAGCCAGACTCATCTTGTCTTGTTACAGGTGATACCTTCTCACAAGCATGAGCAAAATAGTAGCAGTGAATCCCATTTCCACTGAACCTCCATATTGCTGAAGAAATGAGAGACATGCTCACTTACACATCAGTGTCACCCTGGACTATAACCTTTTATAAGCATCTAAAGGATAAAGTGGCCAAAACAAAGGCATACAACAGTAAAACAGTTGAATCAGCATGTGGCTCCTGTCAAACACCTGTATGTCACATCTGCTATGCAGCTGTGGAATTTGTTTAAGCCTATGACTACTCAACGCTTGTGAAGTTGAAGTACTGTCCAATATGTGTACTATATCAGGAATCCTGCAACATACTCCTCTACTAAGTCTGCCAGTGCAAGACCTGTCTCTCAGCCCCACACTTTGCATACTTTCATACAAAACGGAAGAAAAAATGTATGGCAACTTCAAACTACTGTTGCATATATCACAGAATCACAGAATCACAGAATCACAGAATCACAGAATCACAGAATGTTAGGGATTGGAAGGGACCTCGAAAGATCATCTAGTCCAATCCCCCTGCCGGGGCAGGATTGCCTAGACCATATCACACAGGAACGCGTCCAGGCGGGTTTTGAATATATGAACACCTTCAATTCACATGCAGCTCACCTTACATCTCATAGTTTGAAATACTGCTCAGGTTTGTACAGTCACATTCAGAAAGGGGAAAGGGATAGGTCTTGATAAAAATTAAATTAGTGTTGGTTCATGACAATACATCACGAAAACTTAATCACCAACCCTACCATCTGTCCCGCTTCTGACTTCACATGGGTGCCAATGATTTGGTTCTGACCTGGATCAAGGGTGCAGAATTATCATTATGATTGAATAGTGACCAAGTTGATGAATGGTCTCTCTCCAGATCTGATGAGGCAACAATGGAAGAAAAATAATCCTTAGCAAATAAATCCTAGCTAAAGACAGAGGAGTAACCTTGCTGACATAAGACCCAGAAAGCAACCATTAAAACCAATTTTAATCACATATTCTAAGCTGGCATTTCTCTAATTTAAATCTTGATCCCATTGCACTGACAGAAATAAGACCTACCCTGAAAAAAAGGCATAATAAAATCAAAACAAATGATTCAGCCCAACTCAAATGACTGTTTTTCTTCAGTCATTCAGTTTTGGGAGAAAAGGAAGTGAGTTTCTTCATTTTTGAAAAAATGTTTATTTGGTTGTTTTTAAGTCAAATTTCTTTCATTAAAAAACCAACCGTTTTTTCAAAAGGAGTGTTAAAAATGTAAGTAAACATCAAAAATAACTGCTCTTTTTGTGCAATTATATAATAGTAAAAAAATTTCACTAAATAATGTGAAATATGGCTTAATCAAGATTCTGACAGTTTTCTTATATGAATAAAGAATTAAGTTTAAAAGTAGAAACAGTATTTTGTTTCCAGTAATGAAAACAATCCACTCTGGAAATGCATGCTTGAAAGAGGATGTGTTCCTGCAAACATCCCAACACCATATCCTCCTGTAGTCTAGCAGCATGGGTCAAACCTGATGGATTGTCAATAGCTGTAATTTAACCAGTTCCATATTGATGTGACCTTTTCCTGTCCACTCAAGTTTGTTCACATTTGAAACATTCTTGCAGGCAGTGGCCTTGAAGATTTGCAAAAACCCAAATAAAATTTTAAAAAATCATCCAGCAGAATAAGCAAAATGTCTTGCTCATCTGATAACAGAAATTATAATTCTGTGTTAGGAATTACTAATATTATAAAGACAGAAACATTTCTATAGAAGCCCTTACAGGTGAATTTAAGACTTAAAAGAGCTCATTTAAATTGAATAAGAACCACACTGTACCATTATTGTTGACAATACAGTACTCATGATCTTTAACAGCATGCATATTACTTATTTTAACCCACAGAAAGAAAACTTCCTATGACCCATTGCATTCTCATGAGAATCCTAAAAATTACAATAATATTAATTAAAAATCTTTTCTCCATTTTCTCCTAAAAATTTTAAACTCTTTAAATAGAGGAATTTCCAAGATTTGTTTGAATCCTGAAATACATATGCAAATAGAAGAAAGATATGCACATACAAAAGTATCATGTATTTTCCTCCATTCCTACCACCATAGATTCAATACAGAATACCAAAATACTGGAATGACTTGTTAGTTAAATGCTGGACATAAAGAAGTACAAACGAAAAGCACATTATGTTCTGAACAATCATTATGCTGTGTGCTGCACATGTAGGAAATTATTGTTCTCCCTGTTCGGCTCATGAAGAATAAAAATTCCTGGAGTGTAATAATAACAAGAACACAACTGCAGTCAGGGAGACCATCTGTCTGAGACTTTCTATAGATCTCATGACGTGCTCAAAAAGATACCACAACAATGTCTCTTCATGTAATCTGAACTGTAGAAGTACAGAGAACAGCTGTTTCTAGCAGGATGGTATTTCCTTGGACTGTATCAGCAGATATATCTACACCGCCAAAACTTCCCTCAACATAACATGACTGTCCTTCCAGGCTTCTGACATTATCTTGAATAATGTCACTGTGGTTGGCATTGCACACTACTCAGAAGATAGTGAGGTCCCTGCACTGAAGGACCTCTGTGAAAAATGCCCTGCTTTAGCAAACACGCCACCTTTCTCTACTTGCTGGATATGATAGTAAAGAAAGTGAGAAAGGCAGAAATCTGATGATCATTCAGCACCTAAACTAAACTTCCCAGACATGGACCAATGCAGGAGGAGTGGGATTCAAGGAAGTGTGAATTGTGCTTAGCACCTGCTCCAGAACACCCCTTAGTGACACTGATTTCACAGGGTTGGCGTGTGCATGCCCGTTAGTTGCTTAATGTAATGAAGTCTTAAGGTCTTGAGCATTGATTTTTCTCTGAGATCAAGACATAAAAATAACAATCTATTGAAATGAAAGAAAAATCCCATGTACTCTGGTTAAAATGAGTGTCTTTGATTTCTTGTGGTTGCAAAGAGGTCAGCACCCCCTTTCTTCAGTAACTCCTCAGTAGGACTTGAGGCACCCTTGCAGATCCAGAAACTTAATAAAACCCTCCTGACAGTCAGTATTTGGTAATCCACAACAATGTACTTTGCAGATGAAGCTGTAATATAAAAATGCCAACTAGAGAGAGCTGAACCAGCCCTTTTGGCAGTTGCCAGCTACTCTTCTGGGTATGTGGAAAAGCAGCTATGGCAGAGGTGTAGAGAAAAGCCCGCATGGGTAGCATCTGAGAGGTGTTAGATCCACTTAATGTGTTCCATACAATTCAACCACGTATACATATATACAGTAATGCTAACAGTGTGTAGACAGTCACCGTGACTGAAGAGGCTCCCGTTGCACAGCATGCAGAACTCATTCCTCGCATGCCAGCTTCACAGTCTGGGGTGCAGAAGCCAAGAACAAGTGCAGGACTTCCAACATTGTTCAGTTAGCACTGTACATAACTTTTTCATTCAGCTAGCCACTGATGCTAAAAAGCTACACTTGTATTTAGTTAGGTAAGTCCGTGCCTGTGAATACACCTCATTAACACGGCTGGAGATGTTAAGTCTTTTCTCTATCACACTCAATGAGCAGAACCAGAAGGGAGCAGCTCTCCATGCTTCACAGGCAGTATTCTGGAATGAAGGAACACTTCCCGAAATGAAAGGATAATCCAGCGTCCAGGTTCAATCAGTCCTTGGTCTTTTTGCCAAGACTGCAGGCAATACAACAATGATTGTCAGTTATTATCCTGAAATTTCTCATGCAGCCACTTTTCCATTGGGATTTGGACAAAGACCAACTCAATGCTCATAATTATTTCTTACATATGGCCTATTTCTTCACAGAACACTGAAGCTATTCATATGGGAAAGGATTTGTACAATTCAGACCTCAGTTGTCCAAGAGATAAACATCCCCCTACAAGGGCTTCAGCCCAAGTAAGAAGAGCACAGTAGTACTGTCATTGCTGGAAGGAAACACAGAGAAGTGCGGAGGGTTGGAGGCTATCAGCAGTGGTTCTGCTTTTACTGTATTGAGTTGAAAGTGAGGTATTTCGGACAACGTATCACAAAATGAAAGTAACGTGTAGGAAAGGGCATAGGAAAGGAGGTGGGAGAAGTCAGACATCGAGGGAAATGAGATCAATGAGTGGGAACAAATACCTTCCTAAAGGGATGCTGAAGAAGAACTGGAGGAAGACAGTGTCAGGAAAGCTAAGGAGAGCAAGACTTGAAGATTTTTTCTGTACGTTTTTAGAATAATACCAAATTAATACCAAAAAAATATTTTAAAGCCAATGTCACGGTTTAAAGCTGGGCCAGCTATTAACCAGGTGGCAGATGCTCTCTGTTAACCCTCTCCCCCCCACCTAAGGGAAAGGGAAAGGGAAAAGGGAGAGAGACTTATGGGTTGGAAAGTTAAAACAGTTTTAATAAACTATAATAATGAAAAAGAATATAATAACAATAATAATAGAAATAACCAAATATATACAAATATGTACAAAACCAAGATCAAGAGCTTGGAAATCCTCCTCAGGCAGAATTGCTCCCCCCAGTACAGGCAGAGGGGAAAAGGCAGTACCTCCACCCAGCACGGGCAGAGGGGAAAATGCAGTAGCTCCACCCAGCACGGGCAGAGGGCAAAATGCAAAAGCTCTCCTGCCATCACACCTGCAGGCTTTTAACTGGAGATTTGGCAAAGCTGGTACCAATCAGTGGGAGACAGGAGGGCCCCTCCCTCCTGGGCCCCACCTCCAGGAGGCAGTGGGTTAGTGATAAACAGGAAAGTGAGAATGACATGTATGGGATGGAATACCTTGCTGGTCAATCCTGGGTCACCTGCCCCGTCCACTCCTCCCTGCAGGTACAACCCCCTTCAGCTCTTTACTCGTAAGCAGTGACCTTGGGTTCTCTAAGGCTATTTGGCCTGGTTTGAGCCAAACCAGGACATTCCACCCCTTATTCCATACCATTCATGTCATACTCAGATCACCAGTACCTTTTCATTTTCAAATATATATATACATATCACTAGTCTATGATTCATCTTTATGCGAAAAGTCCATCAAGTTCATTTGGTTCAGGATTGTGGGTTTGCATCTGGTTAGCAGTCTCTCAGCAGTCTTTCTGGCTAGCAGTCTCTCTTTTGTCATGGTTCGTGCCCACGGGTTGCAGGTTAAAGATGTCAGACTCGAGGAGGTTACTGGACGCCACTTGATGAAGCTAGCTCCGGTCTCATCACCACTGTCTTAACCTAAAAGACACTTATGCAGCAACAACATGCAGTTCAGACTTAAGTAGTCTCACCCATAATCAGATCACCTTCAGGGACACATCGGACTTCACCATCTTGCAACATCACCCACCAAGTACATCCAGGTCCCTGAGCAAAAGCAATCCCATGAATGGGTTTACCTTTGCCCATTACAGGAAGAATCCAGACAGTTTTTCCCAATAGATTCCTTTCATGCACCACAGGGACTTTATCTCCTTCTACTGTATGTAGAAGGTCTGACTGAGCAGGGCCAGCTCGATTGATAGATCCCCTGGTGTTAACTAACCAGGTAGCTTGTGCCAGATGTTTATCCCAGTTTTTAAAGGTTCCACCCCCCATTGCTTTCAGGGTAGTTTTTAACAGCCCATTATACCGTTCAATTTTCCCAGAGGCTGGTGCATGATAGGGGATGTGATATACCCATTCAATGCCATGCTCTTTGGCCCAGTTGTCTATGAGACTGTTTTTGAAATGAGTCCCGTTGTCCGACTCAATTCTCTCTGGCGTGCCGTGTCGCCACAAGATTTGCTTTTCGAGGCCCAGAATAGTGTTTCGGGCAGTGGCATGGGGCACAGCGTATGTTTCCAGCCATCCGGTGGTCGCCTCCACCATGGTAAGCACATAGCGTTTACCCTGGCGGGTTTGAGGGAGTGTGATATAGTCAATTTGCCAGGCCTCCCCATATTTATATTTCAACCACCGCCCCCCATACCACAAAGGTTTCAACCGTTTGGCTTGCTTAATTGCGGCGCATGTTTCACAATCATGGATAACCTGTGCAATAGAGTCCATGGTTAAGTCCACCCCTCGGTCACGAGCCCATCTGTATGTTGCATCTCTTCCTTGATGACCTGAAGTGTCATGAGCCCACCGAGCTAAAAATAGTTCACCTTTATGTTCCCAGTCCAAATCTATTTGGAACACTTTAGCAGCCTGATCTGCTTGTTGGTTGTTTCGATGTTCCTCAGTTGCCCGACTTTTAGGTACGTGAGCATCTACATGACGTGCCTTCACGACTAGTTTCTCTAGCCGAGCAGCAATATCTTGCCACAATTTAGCAGCCCAAATAGGTTTACCTTTGCGCTGCCAGTTGCTTTGCTTCCACTGCTTTAACCACCCCCACAAGGCATTTGCCACCATCCATGAGTCAGTATAAAGATACAGCCTTGGCCACTTTTCTCGTTTAGCAATGTCTAAAGCCAGCTGGATGGCTTTTACTTCTGCAAATTGACTTGATTCACCTTGTCCTTCTGTGGCTTCTGTGACTCGTCGTATAGGACTCCATACAGCAGCTTTCCACTTCCGATGCTTTCCTACAAAACGGCAGGATCCATCGGTGAACAGGGCATACTGCTTCTCATCCTCTGGTAATTCATTATATGGTGGGGCTTCTTCAGCACGTGTCACCTCCTTTTCTGGTGGCATTCCGAAGTCTTTGCCTTCTGGCCAGTCCATGATTACTTCTAAGATTCCTGGGCGATTAGGGTTTCCTATTCGAGCCCTCTGCGTAATTAATGCAATCCATTTACTCCATGTCGCATCAGTTGCATGATGGGTAGTGGGAACCTTACCCTTGAACATCCAGCCTAGTACTGGTAATCGAGGTGCTAGGAGAAGTTGTGCTTCAGTACCAATTACCTCTGAAGCAGCTCTAACTCCTTCATACGCTGCCAGTATCTCTTTTTCAGTTGGAGTGTAATTGGCCTCGGAGCCCTTGTATCCTCGACTCCAAAATCCTAGGGGTCGACCTCGAGTCTCCCCTGGCACTTTCTGCCAGAGGCTCCAGGTAGGACCATTGTCCCCAGCTGCGGTGTAGAGCACATTTTTAACATCTTGTCCCGTACGGACTGGTCCAAGGGCTACTGCATGCACAATCTCTTGTTTAATCTGTTCAAAAGCCTGTCGTTGTTCAGGGCCCCACTGAAAATCATTTTTCTTTCTGGTCACTTGATAAAGAGGGCGTACAATCTGGCTGTAATCTGGAATATGCATTCTCCAGAAACCCACAACGCCTAAGAAGGCTTGTGTTTCCTTTTTGTTAGTTGGTGGGGACATTGCTGTTATTTTGTTGATCACCTCTATCGGGATCTGGCGACGCCCATCTTGCCATTTAATCCCTAAAAACTGGATCTCCCGGGCAGGTCCCTTGACCTTGCCCCTTTTTATGGCAAAACCAGCTTTCAGAAGAATTTGGATTATTTTCTCCCCTTTGTCAAAAACTTCTGCTGATGTATCACCCCACACAATGATGTCATCAATGTATTGCAAATGTTCTGGAGCTCCACCCTTTTCTAGTGCAGTCTGGATCAGTCCATGGCAAATAGTAGGACTGTGTTTCCACCCCTGGGGCAGTCGATTCCAGGTATACTGGATACCTCTCCAGGTAAAAGCAAACTGTGGCCTGCACTTTGGTGCCAAAGGAATAGAGAAAAATGCATTAGCAATGTCTATGGTGGCGTACCACTTGGCTGCCTTTGACTCCAGTTCGTATTGAAGTTCTAGCATGTCTGGCACAGCAGCACTCAGCGGTGGCGTAACTTCATTTAGGCCACGATAGTCCACAGTTAATCTCCATTCTCCATCAGACTTTCGCACTGGCCATATAGGACTATTAAAGGGTGAGCGAGTCTTGGTAATCACTCCTTGATTTTCTAATTGTCTAATCAGTTTATGAATGGGGATCAGGGAGTCTCGATTGGTGCGATATTGTCGTCGGTGCACCGTGGTAGTAGCAATTGGCACCTGTTGTTCTTCAACCTTCAGCAACCCCACAACAGAAGGATCTTCTGAGAGGCCAGGCAAGGTAGACAGCTGTTTAATGTCCTCAGTCTCTACAGCTGCTATACCAAAGGCCCATCTGTACCCTTTTGGGTCCTTAAAATACCCTCTCTTGAGGTAGTCTATGCCAAGGATGCACGGAGCATCTGGGCCAGTCACAATGGGGTGCTTTTTCCATTCATTTTTAGTTAGGCTCACTTCGGCCTCCAATACAGATAACACTTGAGATCCTCCTGTTACTCCTGAAATGCTGATAGATTCTGCCCCTTTATGATCCGATGGCATTAGGGTGCACTGTGCACCAGTGTCTACCAAGGCTCGATACCTTTGTGGTTTTAATGTGCCAGGCCATCGAATCCACACAGTCCAATAAATCCGGTTGTCCCTCTCCTCCACCTGGCTGGAGGCAGGGCCCCCCTAATCAAGAAATGGATTCGTGCTGCTCACAGGGACTGGACCTTCATTTCTCCTATTCACACTTGGGAAAAAGTGATTTGAGGCCCATCTCCCCTGACTGGGGTCCTGCTCACTGGTAACTGGAGCAGCCATCCTCCTAGAAAAATTCTCTCTGGTATTTCTTTTAGCTTGCAACTCACGTACTCGTGCCTGTAGGGTACTGGTAGGTTGTCCATGCCATCTGCTCATGTCCTCCCCATAACCACGCAGAGCAAACCACAGGATACCTCGTGATGTGTTCCTTTTCCTTTGAGCTGGTCCTGTAGGAGAACGTTTTCTCTTAACAGCTGCAACGCGCGCCTGTGTAGGTAGAGAGTCAAGTTTATTCTCGATCATGGACAGTTTGTCTGACAGTTGTTTAAATGAGTCCTTGTTTTCCTTAGTCATTTTTTCCACAGCCGAGATGCGTGCCTGCAGTGGGGAAGAAATACTATCTTCATACTGTCGCATACAGTTAGCCATTTCGCCCACAGTAGAATGTGCCATAGCATCTTCTCCCCATACTAATATTGACAATGTATGGGTATATGTCGGTGGAGCATTCTTCACAACCTTCCGGAACATGGATCGGTTGCATTCCACTTCATCAGGATCTACAGGATCTACAATGTCCCGTGGGTGTCTATAAATGATCTCTTGCACAGCCAGTTCTCTAAGGTAGTTAATACCTTTTTCTATAGTGGTCCATTTGCTTAGGTGGCTCATAACATCATCTTTATAGGGATACCTGCTCTTTACAGCTGACAAGAGTCGCCTCCAGAGACTGACAGTGTTTGACTTTCTTGCGAGCGCCTTATCAATACCACCATCTCTGGACAGGGATCCCAACTGTCTGGCTTCTCTGCCATCTAATTGCATGCTATCTGCCCCATTATCCCAGCATCGGAGCAACCAGGTAATAATAGGTTCACTGTCATAACGGCTGAAGTCTTTCCTTATATTTCTCAGGTCCTTCAGGGATAAGGAGTGGTAGGTTATCTCTACGTCCGAGTCCTCTTGTGATAGTTCTGCTTTAGAAGGACCTTTCTTCTGTGATGGGTCTGCTTTAAAAGGACGATCGAGGAAACCCCCATCTGTGTCAGGCCCTAACTCTGCCTGAGAAGGGCCCTCACCTGGGTCATATGATGGCTCTGCCTTAGAAGGCTCTGAGTCATCATCCTTCACTTCACGAGCTGATTTCTTTTGGTATTTCTTCCTGGTTACAGGAGCAATTGGCAGAGATTCGATAGATGCTGGAGTCTGAGTAGATGCAGTGGCTGTCTTGGGACTGCTGAGAGTCTGAGTAGCTACAGTGGCCATCTTGGGGGGTGTAGCAGCTGTGGTACAGGCTGCCGAGGTTTCAGTGGGTTTAGTGGCTGTAGCGGCAGTACACACTGTAGGATCTGAGGCTGTAGCGGCAGTACACACTGTAGGATCTGAGGTGGCTGCATAACACTTACAACTGTCCCTGCACCGATATTTAATCTTATCCCACATCAGAAACACATTCAGGACAACCAAAAATAAAAACATGCCACCTAGACAGCACCATCCTAATTTCGCAAAATCTAGTGGAATCAGCTTGGCAGAAAAGGAGAAGGTGCTATTTCCCAAAGTAAAACTGGAAGTGTAATCATTAACAGAATCAGCTAAAGGACGCCTGGAGCGTGCAGATGAAGTCGCTGCTACTGATTCGCGATTAAAGCTGCCCATCATTGTGTCATAGAGATAAGAGATCGGAATAGTAACTGCCCAGTTTATCACAGCATAAATCAGTATCAAACCCCATACTAAAACAATACATTTCGACCAGCACCCACTGCTAAACTGCATGTAAACATTCATAAGAAGCAAGCAATAACACAGTGCCCACGGCAGGTAAGGCATCATTGCAATACTCAATTGTGAAAGAAACTCCATAAAAAGATGAGATAACACAGCATTCAAAAATGACATCACCATCTTCACTATCTGTTTTAACTTTCCAACCCCTCGTAAATCTCAAAGGAAGAAATCTGATATTCTCTCAGCTGAGCTCTCCGGGTCTCCTCCCACCAGAGCCAGGATTCAACTTATCAGAGCAACCTGTTGGAGCTTCTCTCGAGCCCCACGTTGGGCGCCAATAAATCTGTCACGGTTTAAAGCTGGGCCAGCTATTAACCAGGTGGCAGATGCTCTCTGTTAACCCTCTCCCCCCCACCTAAGGGAAAGGGAAAGGGAAAAGGGAGAGAGACTTATGGGTTGGAAAGTTAAAACAGTTTTAATAAACTATAATAATGAAAAAGAATATAATAACAATAATAATAGAAATAACCAAATATATACAAATATGTACAAAACCAAGATCAAGAGCTTGGAAATCCTCCTCAGGCAGAATTGCTCCCCCCAGTACAGGCAGAGGGGAAAAGGCAGTACCTCCACCCAGCACGGGCAGAGGGGAAAATGCAGTAGCTCCACCCAGCACGGGCAGAGGGCAAAATGCAAAAGCTCTCCTGCCATCACACCTGCAGGCTTTTAACTGGAGATTTGGCAAAGCTGGTACCAATCAGTGGGAGACAGGAGGGCCCCTCCCTCCTGGGCCCCACCTCCAGGAGGCAGTGGGTTAGTGATAAACAGGAAAGTGAGAATGACATGTATGGGATGGAATACCTTGCTGGTCAATCCTGGGTCACCTGCCCCGTCCACTCCTCCCTGCAGGTACAACCCCCTTCAGCTCTTTACTCGTAAGCAGTGACCTTGGGTTCTCTAAGGCTATTTGGCCTGGTTTGAGCCAAACCAGGACAGCCAATGACACAGATCTATTAATGCAAACATAATAAAAAAATTACTGAGCCTTTCAAAAGATCTTTAATTAAAGCTTTAAGAAAACACAACACATTGACTACATCTTAAAGGATAACATATGAGCAAGAAAGGATGTAGTTAGGGTATCACTGAGGAATAAATGGAGCGTGCATTACCTGATACAACTTTCAGGAACTTTTATCAGACAGCTGCTACTTGATCAGCTGAAGTTGTGTTAATCTACAGTTCGCAAGTAGAGTCACCTTTCTGTGGTATGAGCCAAAATCAACTAACTTCAAAGCATAGCGTTTTGTGGAATGATCCCAAGTCAGCTTCCTGCACAAACTGAAATACTCTGAAACAGAGTTTTCTAATATGAAGTAACACAAGATTCTCCCCATTTTGGGGTATTGCAGGGACAATATTTTACCTTCCCCAGACCTAAAAGCCCTTTTTCTCCCCTGTGTGAACCACAACAGCAGAGCAGGGGTCAGTGCTGCTGCAGAGGCAGAGCCATGCAGGGGTTCCAGGAGAAAGGCTTCACCTCACTGCTGGGGCAGTTCTGTAGGACGGCAGCAGCTTTATGCAGTGGTTCTCGTGCCCTAATTTGTAGGACTTCTCAGTGTTATTATAGAGGTTATGCAATTCTACACCGGAGCTGGGTCTAATTTCAGGGTCAGTGGTAATATGACCCTTCATATGTCTTCAATAGTCAAGCACAATGAATGCAATGGCTATTTTTGGAAGCCCAGTTCAATGCAGCTTATGACAAATCTCCCAGCACCTTGACAGTTTCTCCCTACAGGAGAAGGGCCTAAAGGACTCTTTATATTTTACAGAATGATAGTTAAAGTAACTGTAACTTCAGACCCATTTTAAGAAATTATGTCAGATCTGTTGTAAGTTAAGAGCAATTGTTTTTAATAACAACAATGAGCAATAGCTTCATTAATGCAATATATTCATTAATGCAATATATTCATTAATGACTTGGATGAGGGATTAGAGTGCGGTGTCAGCAAGTTCGCTGATGACACAAAACTGGGAGGAGTGGCTGATGTGCCGGAAGGCTGCGCAGCCATTCAGAGAGACCTGGACAGGCTGGAGAGTTGGGCGGGGAGAAATTTGATGAAATATAACAAGGGCAAGTGTAGAGTCCTGCACCTGGGCAAGAACAACCCCATGTACCAGTACAAGTTGGGGACAGACCTGTTGGAGACCAGCGTAGGGGAAAGGGACCTGGGGGTCCTAGTGGACAACAGGATGACCATGAGCCAGCAGTGTGCACTTGTGGCCAAGAAGGCCAATGGCATCCTGGGGTGTATTAGAAGGGGTGTGGTCAGCAGGTCGAGAGAGGTTCTCCTCCCCCTCTACTCTGCCCTGGTGAGGCCGCATCTGGAATATTGTGTCCAGTTCTGGGCCCCTCAGTTCAAGAAGGACAGGGAACTGCTAGAGAGAGTCCAGCGCAGAGCCACAAAGATGATTAAGGGAGTGGAACATCTCCCTTATGAGGAGAGGCTGAGGGAGCTGGGTCTCTTTAGCTTAGAGAAGAGGAGACTGAGGGGTGACCTCATTAATGTTTTTAAATATGTAAAGGGCAAGTGTCAAGAGGATGGAGCCAGGCTCTTCTCAGTGACATCCCTTGACAGGACAAGGGGCAATGGGTGCAAGCTGGAGCACAGGAGGTTCCACTTAAATTTGAGGAAAAACTTCTTTACGGTGAGGGTGACTGAACACTGGAACAGGCTGCCCAGAGAGGTTGTGGAGTCTCCTTCTCTGGAGACATTCAAAACCCGCCTGGACGCGTTCCTGTGTGATATGGTCTAGGCAATCCTGCTCCGGCAGGGGGATTGGACTAGATGATCTTTCGAGGTCCCTTCCAATCCCTAACATTCTGTGATTCTGTGATTCTGTGTAATAGCTGATTAATATTCCCAACAACAAATATTGTTTGTAAAGCTATGGACATAAAGGATTGCTATCGAATATAAAAAAAAACCCCATAAGAAATACTTACCATATAAATGCAATTCAGAAGATCTGCTAAACTGCGAGGCTTTTTTACAAAATATTTACAAGTTTTAATTGGCAGATAACATAAAAGAATCAAGTCCTCCACAGGCCATACCACTTATCTTAAATTTATGATTGAGTTTCCCTCCCTCTCTAATAAAAGTACTAATTCGGACATTACATTCCACTATGTGCCCTTAATTTACATCAGTGACTAATAATATCGCTACGTAAAAACTATTCAACATATTAGTGGACAAGACTTCACCGAGTCTGAGACTTTCAGCACTATATTATTGCCATAAAAGCACAGTAAAGAAATGACGCATAACTAAAAGCAACAATAAAATTTGTGGACTACACTTTTTGAAGTGTAACAGTTAGACATTTCTTTGTCATTATACACTGTCATGCTATCCCGAACCTTCGTCTTCTACTCCTGAAGACAAGAGTTCAGAAAAATACCTGGGGGAGTATTACTGTAATACCTGCTGAGCATTAAGAAAGCCAAAGACGAGGGCAGACCTGCTAAAATTAGACAATCCAAAGTGTCAGGGGAAGGGCAATGAACTTAAGTCAGACATTCTGGATTCAGAAGTTTAAAATATGTTGAAAACTACATTGGGAAAATCAGGACCAATTGAAGGAATAAATGAGACTTCGTTTGATCCAAATATTTTAAACAAGTCAGGGAAAGCCACAGTATAAGCAGGTATGCTAACAGGATGGAGAGGCTGCCTCAGGGATCAACATTATAATTATTATTCAGAAGGACGGTGATTGATTAGAAATGTAAGTATAGTACAGAAAGTCAGAAAGGGAAGTAAAGCAGGGCTTTTGGGTTAAGGTTTTTGCTTTTTCTCATATTACAAAGTACAGCAAAATGAGCATTTTTCTAGCAGAAAGATTTAACATCCTGAAGGGATTTTGACTTGCAAAATCACCCCTAGCCCTTGTGAAACAGAAACAGCAGCAGGTGGGTGTTCTATTCCAACTCCATGGTAGTGAGCACTCAAACTTCCACCATGGTGCAACTATTCAATTAAATATTGTCATCAGACCACAGCAAAAGGCTCCACTGGGACTACGCTCTCAGTCTTAAAGATATAATGGCAGGAACGCAGCAAATGAAAAGCTTTTGACACTGCACTAAATTCTGCTTCCTCTAATTGTGAATATTTGATGACCAACGCAGAATTCAGTCTTTGCTTCCCTGCACGCGTATGTACCTTACTCTTTGTCATGTTTTGCACATGCAAAAACATTTCCGTATTTTGTTTGCAGAAAAAGGTGCCTTGTAACAAAATAAAGAACAGGACAACTACTCAGTGAGGAAAACTACATCCCTGCTGTCTTTTCAATATTACAGCCTGTGCTTCTGCAAGGCATTTAGGCACATATCTAACTTTAAGAACATTTATTTTCCCTTAAAAACCAAAACCTTCATTTCAGCTCACTTGAGGGGGAATTGCACTCTGAAAATTTCTGTCTCTGTCAACTACTGAGAAAGTCTGCATGACTAACACACGCTAAGCTCTTCATTTTTAGGACCCTGAAATAAGGTAAGGTGAATTGGGGTCTTACTGTTTACCCGTTTGCTTGAGTAGACTTACTCTGTCACGGTATTTAATTTTCTTCTTCATTATTAGTATTGTGCATTACTGTATGAATTTGGGGTGTGAGAATACCAGGCAAAATGTCAACAGTGAATCTCAAGTTCAAACAGATCCCGAGATTAACGTTTAACTAACTGAACACAGATATGAGATCATGTCCATGAACTGGGGAAAAAAAAAAAAAAAAAATCACTTGAATCCTACTAAACCGTCATCCATCCACCAACTAAAATTATCCCTTACTGATCACAAGACCTGAAGTCATTTTGACCTTTGTCTTGAGCTTCCCTCGTTTCCAAGTAAGGGAGTTCAGAGTCACCTTTCCAAGTGGTGCCAGAGTAAAGAGAACCACACAGCCTCCTGCTGAGAAATCCTTTAATAACTACAAGAATTTTAGCACATAGCGGTTGGTCTCCAAGGAGTCCCATGAGATGAGGGCACTCAGTCCACATCCTTCCTATGAAGGAAGGAGGTTTCTCAGAAGTTTACTCAACACATAAAAGATAAGGTGTCTGTCAATAGGTCCTCCAAAGAAGCTAACAAGTACAAAGTGGGAACAGAAGTTTTGGATGGAGCAATGTGCTACACAAATGGATGATGATGATGCACAAGTGTTGGCCACGAATATGCAGGACTACATCGCAGGACAAATTACTGCCTGCAACCTAATCCTGCGTCTTGCAGGGACCACTATGAATGCAAGGCGCTCAGAAGGTAAGGTCTGCTTTACTGGGAGGTGATTGCCTTCCCATGCCTATTCATGGCACCCTGCTCTTTATTCAGTGTCCCTACTCTGTATGCCCAGCCTGAAAGACACACTTCCCTACAGTTTGCTGGGAAAGAATGACTGAGCAACTCACTTCACAGCAGCACAAGGCATCACAGGATGCAACACCCCTCAACTCCACAGTGTAACAGAAAGAGCAACACAACTCAGAGATAGGTCCAACCACTGTGTGCTAGGCCAATGTGGATGCTGTGGCCTAAAAATTCATCAGCTTCTACATAGCTCTCCTTTCTTTCATGCTACACTGAAGGAAAGCAACCAAGAAAACAGGCATGTTATTAATTTAACAAAAATGCAAATTCAATAATCACAGCAGTTTAGTTTAACTACTGATACTCTCTATCTTAAATTGTCTGGCATTTCTGCACTGCTGATGCACTGGATCCAAAAACACTGAATGAAGATATCCTAAAAACAAGAACCGTTCTAGTCATGTGAGGGACAGGAACATTAAAACCCCATGTAACAGAAGATGTAAAATAATTTGCACCTGAATCCCCAACAAAATTGCAGCTAAGTCTCACAGAGAAACATTTTTCCTTAGTTATTCCTCCCCTTGCTGTCAACTAAATTGAATGCCTATTCAAAAAATCCTGTCCTACATAATCAGTCAATAAACAGCTACTACGGTCCAAAATATATATATATATGTATACATATATTTTGCAGCCCCCAACATATATTTATAGTCATACATTTTCAGCTGGTGTGAACTTGCAGACTGCAACTAATTTCACTGTATCAGCACCCAATTATGGCAGCTGAGAATCCATCCCTATGACTTAAAATACAGATACAGAGACTTTACTGTTAGTTACTTGCCTATCGCCAGCAGAGGAAATACAGGTGTTCATGTTACTGTCATAATACTAATTCATATTACTAATTCATATTACACTGGTTTTGCTGTCCTTTCCCTTTTAGACCATGTTATCAGTATTTTTCTGTCTATCTTGAAGGTCTGGCTGTATGACAGAGAAACTAGAAGGACCCCTGAGGCAAAAGCAGACTCCAAACACTATTCTCAAAATGTGTGCATGGTAAGAGATAATGAAATATCTCTCTCTGTGTGCCCATGGAGAAGGAGGATATGAAATGGAAGGTAGAGCCACAGTAACCTCAGGTTAACGAGTTACAGTGCCTGTGCAAGAAAGCACACACTCATTAAATCTGTGTGACGCCAGTGGCAAGAACCTATGTCATCAAAATTACCAAAGGAAAATAATCACTTTAATAAAGTTAACTTGGTAAAAAAAAATATAGACAAAAAAGCTGTGGTGTTGGAAGTTAAAATCATCAGTTCAAACATCTCTCCCAATTGCAAAGCTTGTATATAAACGCAAGAACTGATCAAACCTCACCCAATAGCTCATGCACTCACCTGTCCCAGATCTAAAGTGACATTGACTTCATTGTACTTCAAGCCCATAGAAAGAGGAGGACTTTGCCACCAGCGCTCCGTGCCATCAATTGCGTTGGTTACTGGGTGAGCTTTACTGGGATCAGCAGCATTGCAATAATCACAAAACTGTCCCTGAAACACAATAAATTAAAAAGATCGTCTCAGTTGAAATCTTATGCACTGCAGACACATGCTGTTATTAACTGAGATTCTGAACTAGAACGTTGACTAAAAATGGGGTTAAATTTTGTTTCTCTCTTTATATAGTGTAATTTTTAATGTATAAATGATTCCCCTGGTGACTAAATTACACACTTATACCCTGAAACACACTAAATTTTATGTTACCAACAAAAATTTCTGAAATCTCTTTAAAGAAACTACAATAAGTCTTTCTTTACTAGAGAATTTATTGATACTTCAGTGAAATTAGCTGTATTACATCTGCAGGAAATTAATCACAGAATCACAGAATGTTAGGGATTGGAAGGGACCTCGAAAGATCATCTAGTCCAATCCCCCTGTCGGAGCAGGATTGCCTAGACCATATCACACAGGAACGCGTCCAGGCGGGTTTTGAATGTCTCCAGAGAAGGAGACTCCACAACCTCTCTGGGCAGCCTGTTCCAGTGTTCAGTCACCCTCACCGTAAAGAAGTTTTTCCTCATATTTATGTGGAACCTCCTGTGTTCCAGCTTGCACCCGTTGCCCCTTGTCCTGTCAAGGGATGTCACTGAGAAGAGCCTGGCTCCATCCTCTTGACACTTGCCCTTTACATATTTATAAACATTAATGAGGTCACCCCTCAGTCTCCTCTTCTCTAAGCTAAAGAGACCCAGCTCCCTCAGCCTCTCCTCATAAGGGAGATGAAACAAAGATTCTTAAAACTGGATTAAGATCAACACACAAATTATCCTCGATTCTCCTAAAAGACCATGAAATACACACATATGGACATAGCCACAAAACTAGAAAAAATACTCTATACTTGCCTATAAGTTTGGTGTTACAATTTTATAATACTGCTTTCATTTTTTTCATGCCATTATAATACGTTCTGAATCAGACTTCTGAACAATACGTACTCATGGAAAATGCAATGGGTCCTATAGAGTGCTTCCTTCAAGTTTCCCTTTGAAGAATCCCATTGTATCTTCATTTGCAGAAGTTACTGCCCAATTTCCAGTCCACAACTAAAGCCACACTCCGGAGATGCCCTGATAATCTCTCTTTGATAGTGTCTA
The DNA here is from genome assembly GCF_013368605.1 of Nyctibius grandis. Classification (NCBI taxonomy): domain Eukaryota; kingdom Metazoa; phylum Chordata; class Aves; order Nyctibiiformes; family Nyctibiidae; genus Nyctibius; species Nyctibius grandis. The sequence continues at coordinate 60,089,352 of NC_090660.1, read as the reverse complement.
AAGCTCTTTGTACTCTTCTGTACAATAATGATTAATAAACTCCAGGAAACTTAATTGTCTTTTAATTTGGCATCTTGGCTTGTCCCACAAGCAGTATTTTTATCTTCCAGGAACTGCATTTTACAGAGTACTAAGATTAGTGCTAAAGCATTGTAATTAGTTATTAAGGGATCTTTTTAGTGTCCCATTTACATCTTACTCCAGTGACTGGGTGGAGATCATTAATGAAAATACTAAACTGTGCCAGGCACAGATCTCTGTAGAACCGCAACAGAAAAATGATATTTTCATTAAATGGCAGTACCCTCTTCACGGTTACTTCAGTTGAACAGTTGCTTAATCCATTCAGCCTGTGAGGTCCTGACACTGTGTTGGACCCATGTTTTAAATAAGGTAATATTCACACCATTCCCTTTAACAGCTAAGCATATTTTCACCAAAAAGATGTGACAAATCTCTTGTTGTTTGCACAACCCATGTTGCCTGGCATGAAGCATATTCCTACCTTTTAAGTATTAACAGAATCCCATATAACTGCCATTATTACACTCAACAGATTGCCAACAATCCTTGACTTTGGGTCCTTGACAGCCAAGCAATCTCACATCCATGCACAAAACAGATCAAAGATGGCTCAGCCTCTGAGAGCCAGCAAGATCGGGCATGGTAGCATTGGGTCGATGGTTGGACTTGATGATCTTTTAGGTCTTTTCCAACCTTAACAATTCTATGATTCTATGACTCTATGATTCTATGATTTTGTTTGTCACTGCTGTCAGACTTTACCAGCATAAAGTAACTGGAGCATCATATTTGTCCACTTTTAACAGAGGACTAACATTAGGGCTCTCGCATTCTTGCTGGGTACCGTCTTGCAAGCTTGGTGAATTTAAGATGTTTATCTCTAGCAGAATTTGTTTAACATCTGCCATAGTTACTAATGGATTGGAAACTACTTCATAATTCTCATGTGATACAAATACATCATCTTGTGTCTTTCAAATACAAAACATAGATGTTTACTGAATATTTCTGCATCAGTAGTAATAATTTCAGCATCTGCATCTAGCAATGGTTCCATCCTCATCCTGCTCTTCTGGAAAGCCCAGAATATGACATTGTTTCCAGAAGACATGGCTACCATTAGCTGTTCTGATTCAGCATTGCAGGTGTCAACCTAGCTGAGGGTTAAGTCTGCAGAATTCAAGGAGCTGTTTAGAGAGTTACTAAATCCTCACATACGTTGGTTAACTCTGTCTGGGGTCATGTTATAACACTATTCTCCTCCAGCTCTGTTAGAGAAGATGGTTTGGCTGATTTTCATACAAACTACAATATGCCAGGACACTGCTGTATTCAGATATAGTTTGCTGCAGCAGACACCACATCATCCCGTGCCAGCTACAGGCAACGTTGCCAGTTTCTGCAGTGACAACAAAGAACATCGTGTCACTATCTGTAAAATCAATACACTGAGAAATCAATCTGTGCACCAACAACCACAGTTACCAGCTCATCAGAGCATCTTTCCTGACAAATGCATACTTGGGAGTTGTGACATATATATGGTTACAACAGTACAAGCTTCCCTAAATAGTTTTATAATGTGCACAAAACATGGTCTTTAGTTCTAAACTCAAGTCCACAACGATCAGGCTGGAAATACACAGGAAACAGTTGCTGCTACAGCAGTTTCAGCTCTGATCTGGAAACAGCCTCAAAGCAAGTCTGAATGAGCAGAAAACAACAGGAAGTATTAAGTGCAAGTGTTACATTTATATGCACCTATGTGACTTCAGTATATCAGAGCACTTGATCTGAACTCAAGATATCATCTTTTTTTCTTTTTGGGCACATAATTCAAAGAATTTCATTGCAACAGCTGGAGTTTCAGTTATTTAAAGTACATTCCAGCAACCTGCCAACAAGGCAGCCAAACAAAAAATGAAAGAAAATTAATTATTGGACAGAGCTGCCTTCCCTGTTTCCCACTGGCAGTATCTCAGGCACGCCGCGCTCAGCCTGTCTGCTACAGGACACGTCTCCATTCCAGGAGACTGGGCCTCGAGACTCTGATTTTGGCTGCAGTTTATCAGCCAGGCAGGTGTGCGTTTGCTGGTGACCTTGTGACCCTCCTTTCCCCTGGTTCTCCTGAGCGAAGAAGAAAACTGGAACTGCATGAAGGAGTTTGCTGAAATACGCCTGCGTGGACCAGAGACACACAAGGATGAAAATATCTCACCTGTAAGTTACAGAAAGGGACAACAACGAAGGATTTGTTCACTATTTAATAGCTAGCAGCGCTGCGCCCGCTGGCAGGGCAGGACAGGTACGCAGTTAAACTTTAATTCACACGCGCACACCACTGCGAACAGATTGGCAGACAAAACCAAGCATGCCATTTATCTATCAGTTGCTGAAATATTTTACACTGCGGTGCATCTCTTCACTCAACACCATTCTTATTAAGCCATTGTCCCACTTGCCAATGTGCTAAATAAGGGAAACATATTGCTTTCCACAGCATTATGTCCAGCACTGCCTTAAGGGCCTCGGTTGAGCTGCCTGCGAAGGGACTGTCCACCCCACCGATCACCTCGCAGAAGAGCTTTAAACGACCTCCAAATGCTCTTTCTGGATTTGCCAGGTACTACAGGCTTCATCAAAAGACACATCACCAAATGAGCAGCTTAACCACAGAGGCCAATGGCAGAGCAGTGGAAATGAAGCTGGGGCAGCTCTTCCTCTCTTTGCCTTATTTTCAGTGCTTGGGATAGCAGTAGCAACAGAGCTGTCTGCTCCCTCCATCAGAATGAAGATCACCCTCTGCACCTTCTTTCCAGTTTCCCTATTCATAGAGCAACAGCTGCAATCCAGCCTTGTAGAGACCCCAAAAGCGAGTGACTCAAGTATATGGCATTGCTTCACCTTGAACTGGCCTGACACGGTGGCTATTACACCTATCACTTTATGTAAAAGCCGCATGACCTTCCCTCAGTCTCTTAAGAAACAACACGTGAATACTCATGCTGATTTTAAATCCTTCTGTGTAAGCTCAGCTTCTGTAAGAGTTTAATGCACTTCTCTCCAGTTTTCCATGGAAGAAGAGATTCTCTTATTTACAGTGTCTTTGAACTTGTGAGGTAGAGTGGCTTGATAATACGTACATTGTGCTGTTATCACATTTTCCGTGGCTGGATTTCCCTGGCCTTTGGAAAGACTTTCCAACCCTTCTTGAACCACAACTACTGGTAAACCACAGAAGTATTTATGTTATGTATCTCAATGGGGCTTTGTTAAAACTGGAGACACACGCTGCTGTATCCATGCTTACCCAAACACTGAAAGAGGCACAACATGCTTCCTTGTGCCAGGGCTGAGCTATCATTAGTCCTCCTGGGAACTTGGATCAGGCATGAACTATAACTGCCCTCTAACCTAGGACCTGTAAGGCAAATATTTAACAAGAGGAACTTCTCGCTTTGTAGCCTCTTCCTATATACAGCAAACCCTCATTTCCAGTTGGGTGTTAGTATATAAAGGGAACAATTACAAAAACCATCAATGGCAATGGGCATCACACAACAGGCTTGCTTCTGCGTGCTTGACATGTTTACCTGATGTTTGCTTTGGCTGATTTTTGTTATACTGTGATTTCTGATTCCAAGGCATGTTAGTATGAGTTTTCACTGCAGCAGTGGGCTATAGCATGTTGCTGAGAGATTATTGGGCTTGCTGTTCACCTGGTGGCATGGTTGTTTCAGGCAACTTTCCATACTGAATGCAACACCCATGTTTAGAGATGGATGCCTAAACTTCAGAGGTGTGTTAGAGGACCAAGCAGTTTCCTGATCATCACAACCTTTTTTTGTAACCTTAGTTTAAGCATGTAATACCTGTGACCCAGTTTTCCTATTAGTAAAACTGTGTATTACTCAGCTTGTAAGTGTCTCCAAAGCCCTTTGAGCTTTTTATGACAGAGGGCACTACACAGATGTAAGGTAAACAGAGATTTCATGGTGAGGCAGGGAGGCATGGCAGAGAGTTCAGGGCAAAGCACACTGCTGGCTGTGGCTGCCTAGTGAACTATGAGGGCAGGCTGCATGATGGTGTGTGCTCCCTTCTGGCACATGACAAGGAGCACATACACTGCACCTTCTTAGTCCTCTCCCCCTCTCTTGAGCATCTGTCCCCGTTAAAAAATGAGAAGAAAAACTCTTATCCATTGCAACCTCTTCTGAAAACAGATATTAAGGGTTATTTCACTATTAAAACATACAAGCACTTCATAAGACTTTGAAACAATAACGCTTCTTCCAAGAGGCTAAAAATTTACTTACATTCTTTCCGTATTGCCTGGAGTCAGAAAGTGGACCTTAAAGCTTTTGAAATCCCTTTCAAATTGCACTTTCATGATGGCTCTTTTCTCCTCCCACCAAGAGAGAACACAAATAAAGTAACTTTGGAAGGTGTGAGGCTTTAGTAAAGTCCCCCCTCTAACAAAGGTCTGATAAAACTGATACTGAACATCCATCGCAGCACATCACAGAGTTTGGTGCCTTCGTTACTCCTTCCTTACCCTCTAACAGACATGTTCATACAAGTTTCTACCAAAGGAAAAATATATTTCCATTAACCCTTTGCCAGGAGTTTTGCCATTTATTGTTGTCTTTCTTGTGACTGACACAAAATGTGTGGAATAATCTTTTGCTATGCTAGGAGAGAACGTCATCATCCTCACTGCCCTGTGTGCTTATACTCCCTGTCAGAGTCCCAAGGAATCTCTGGCTTCCTCCCACAAGCCATGAAAGGCGCAGATGATGAGCCTCACACTTAGTGCTTGTAAAATACCACAAAGCCACCTCACTAAAACCAGACCTCCTTCCCCACCACTGCCCGGAAAGATGCCCGCTCCCCAGTGAGAGGTTACCAGCGCAGCACGTCCCCATCCATTCCCCCTAGGCCCGCTGCTTTGCTCCCAGAAGCATCACGCTGCTTTCCGCGGACCATGGGCCAAGCGCTGAGGCCACAAAACACCGCCTGGGCACTCCCTAAGCCACCTCCAGCCGCCTCGGCGCCCGGCTCACGCATCCCCGGCAGCAGCCGCAGCACCGCGGGCAGGGGAGGGGGCAGCGGGGCTGGAGTCGGGGACAGCCGCGCCCCGCGGCGAGGTCGGGGGGTGTCTCCAGAGGGTGCCGGGGCACCTGCAGGCAGAGGCGCGGGCAGAAGGGCCGCTGCCCGCCTCCACCCCTGCGTGGGGTCCCGCTGGTCCACGCTCCCCTCCTCTGCCCGGGGCACACGACCAGACAGGAGAAAACGCTTGAGAAAATGAGACCACGCACCCCAGGGTAACGCCAGCACCCCCGAAGGGGCCGGGACTACCCAAAAGGACACACACACCCCCGCCGCCCCGCAGGGACGGGGAGCAGGGTGCGAGTGGAAGGGGATCCCGGCGCCCCGACCCATCTCCGGCCCCACACGGTTACCTGGATGGCGCGCCCCAGGGGGGCGGCGGCCGGCCCCCCCACCAGCTTGCAGTACAGCTCCGGCCGCCCACCGCCCGCTGCCGCCGCCGCCTCCCCGCAGGTGGCCGTCGCCCAGATGCTGGCTGCCGCGGCCAGGTTGAAGTACGGCGGGTGGAGGCTGAGCCCCATCCCGCGGGAGCCGGGCGGCTCCGGCTGCGCGGGGCAGAGGGTGAGGAGCGGCGGGAAGAGAGCCCAGAGGAGCGGGGAGCCCGGCGCCGCGGCCATCCTGCGCCGGGCTCTGCCCTCGCCGCCCCCCAGGGCGGCCCTATAGCTGCGGTGGGCGGGCGGGACGGGCTGGGAGGCGGCGGGAAGAGGCAGGGGGCTGCCCGTGCGCTGCCCGCACCTCCCTGCCTGCGGGGCGCCGGCTGGGGCGGGGCGGGGCGAGACGCAGCCCCGGTGCGGGGCGCCGGGCGGAGCGGGGCAGCGGGCGGAGCGGGCCTCGTCCCCCAGGGCCTGCGGGTGTGCGGGACGGGGCGGGGGAAGGGGAGGGTCTCCGGGCCGGTGGGGTGGCCCCAGGTGTGTGCCCTGTCCGCCAGCTCCGCGGGCATGCCGAGAGGTGACACCCGCCCCCGCCACCCCACGGCTCATCTGTCCGCTCTGATCCTCCCCCGCAGCCGTATGCGCGTTAGTAGTTTTAACGGACCGTCAAGAAACCTCAGAGCATCCCGCCTTCGTACGCCGTGACCTGCCATGTCACATACGGGCAGTAAAATTAAGGTTTGCCAGCTTTCTCCTCGCTCAGGGCTACCTCCACACAAGGCATGCCCTGCTTCCATCTGCAGGCCTTTGGGCAGACACCTTGCGCAACTGTGCTGCAGAAATCGCAACTCCTCGTTGACATTTGCAGTGTTCTGAAGCTGCTGGAAACCGTGGAGCCCAGGTGACCCCGCTGCAAGGCACAGCCAGTGCTCTCGGCTCTTTGTGAAATGGGTGTTCCTGTGCATCCAGGGCAGACAATGAACCTCCTGTCTGTTTGAAGGTATTTGGCACAGGCTTTGGATAACACAGGAGCTGGAGGGGAGGTTGGGGAGGGAGAAGGAGGCCTAGGAACCATGTCATCGGTATCAGGAGTTGCACTGCTTAAGGACATTGCTATCCTAAGTTTCATACCCGTGCACATTTCCAACCCCACACGCGCTGGGGCGTTCAATGCTCAGTTCTCTTAACAAAATTTGCCGGATTCAGGCACAAAGATATGGTTAGATACACATACCTCTAATATTTTAACAGTGATTCATGTGAGTAACAAAGTGTTTCATAACTTCATGAGGGCTTTGCTAAATGCCACACAGCACCAGCAAGGGAGATCCCTGGTATACTGTTTCAGGAAGCACCAGCCACAAGCTATTGATTTTGTCTGCAAGAAAATACCACCACCCTTGGTTTTGTGCCACTATGGCTTTAGCACACCATAGAGACACATCTGTAGGAGACAATTTTTGTATCCTCCATAGAAAATTTGGCTTTCATAAATGTAGCATGCCGCCAATTTAAATATATCAGATTTGGCTATTCTATCCATAAATGCTTTCAATTTCTAGAGCAGCTTAAAAATAGTCTGTTTTTCCAACTGTGATATTGTGGAAAGGAAATTATCTTATCGCACATGTCCATCATGGCACTTCCTACAATAGTTAGTTCTTCATAAAAACTATGAGAGGTTTGAATACAAACAAGCAACACCATCTTCAAACGTTCCATTAAACAAAATGCTCCATTATCAGACAGAATATCCACTGGTCTTTTCAACCTATTTCTGGAAAACCTGTTAAATCCTAAGTATACCCTGGAGTATATAAGTTTTTACAAATGGAGATCTGGAAGTATCTGATGTAAGTGGCCTTTAAGTCCAGAGCAAGGAAGCTCTTCCAAAGGCCTGTCATCAATTAACTTGCTGAGCATTCTTGTCCTCATTATTGTTAGAGGAATTAAATCAGATTGAATAAAAGCTGAGCAGAGCATATTCCTGGTAGAAAAGAAACATTTGGGTACTTTAAGGGAAATCCATTATAGAGTACACAAAGATTACAAAATCATCACAATCTATTTCAGAGGAGTCTGATTATCTTCAGGCTGGACATTCAGTTAGCAATCTCTGAAAGATGTTGCTGCTGTATATATCCAACAAGCTGTGAAAGATTTTCTCCTCTTCAACCAGAAAGAAACTTATTGTCTGTCACAACATTTGGGGAAATTAGTTTACTCCAGTTATCCTGTGCATTCCTACAAACTGGACTCCAGTGGTAGGATTGTTGATTTTAATGACAAGCCATCTTTTGCTATGAATACTTCATGCTTCAAATTGAAAAACCTGCAAAAGAAATAACCTTTAGTTAGTTTGGACACACTTCTTGCACAGAGCCCTGCCTCTACATGTGTGGGCATTGTAAACAGCACTTTTATGTTTTGAGTTTTGGACTCTTCTTCTGTACCTCTGTCCCTGGTCTCCAAAATAAACACTTGGGAAGGGTTTTCTGAGAAGCATAAGCCTAGAATAAGAATAAGCAGAACATAAACCAGGAGATTCAAATACATTTGACAAAGCTTTGAAAAAAATCACAGAATGTCCTGTGAAAGTATAGAAAATAAGTGCCTAAACTAAGAATTTGAGATGGAAAGCTAAATCCCGTGTCTACTGGAATCTGCTCCAAGTTTTCTTTGACTGCACTTGCGTAAAGTAATACCTGACAAAATTTTTCTGGCATAGTTTTGCAGATAGTTCAGGTAAGGAATCCAGCTGCAGGAGATCCTTTGCAATCTTACTTTAAAGAGAAGGTTCTTGTGAGCTGTTTGGTAGGTTGCACAGCACAAAAGGCAGCCCTTGCTCACAAGAAATGTCCTTTCTCAAACAGGGAGTATCAGTGAATTTATCGGGAAGCATCACATGAGAAAATAGGGCTTACGTGAGCAAGAACCTAATACCTTAGCAAAATAATGACATGTCCTTGGATCTGGTTTCCTAAAAGTTAAAAACAGGGATGAAACTTTGCAAACATGCAGAAAATTAGCCTATCAGATAGAAAAAGAGAGAAAGAAATCCTTCTGTTCCCTCCCTCATATAATTATGTGCGTTTTTCTTAATGTATAGCTAGATTTCAAAAGATTTTGATGGCCTTCTGGGGGATTTTTCTGTCCTTTTGTTAAACACGTATGCCAAACAAGCTTTTTTAATTCAGTGTGTTTTCTAGAAATGGAGACTAAAATGCCACCTTCTGGATTTTCTTGAAAAATCTCTAGAGATACCTAAAGATGTGGGCAGATTTTTGGAAAAACGTTATGGCAACTTTTGCCTTTGACTCAAAGCTGGAAAGAAATGTTTATAGCGGTGTTCCCAACACGGGTACTCAATAACTCGATCTCTATAAAAAGTCTAAGTGACTAAAAATTTTATGCAGAGACCCTGGAGCTATGTAAAGCCAGAGTGAGCAATGTATGTGAGGAAGGAGACAGGAGCAGGACTGTGGGTGTATATGTGGAGATGACAGAGTAGCCTGTCACTAGCAGATGGAAATTATCTGGCAGCTTGGTCCTCCTCTTCCGATAGCATTGTTCAGGCTGCGGTATGACCCTGTGCAGGTGTGAGTCTAGCCTGGCTTCTGCAGGGCTTTAGGACCACAGGAAGGAAGGATAGAGTAAGGAGAATAGAGGAGTGAGAAATGGTTTTGTTTTTTTTTTAAATGCAACTCTCCAAATTTATAAACTCTGTATCTCTTTTTTTTTAATCTATTTTAAGCCAAATCCAAGGCCAGCAGAAACCCACAGAAAAGGACTTACTGACTTCATTGAGCTTCAGCTCACCCCATCTAATGTAGAACTTTATCCTGTAAAAAGATCAGTATAAATAATTCACGGGATGATACTGCATCTCCCCCTCATGTCATCTTTTGTTGTAATTGCAGGTTCCAGAAACGCAGATAAGAATTTGTTAGCTGGCGTCTCGTGGCAACCAGCATTTATAAGACATTGGTCCTCTGCAGAAAACACTCTTCTCCAGCTACCTGCCCTTTTCCCCTCCCAGTAAATCCTCTCCTTCTTTTTCCTTTAACCTTTATATGGTTTGCTTTCCTTGTTTTTTCCTGTCTGCAAGGAGTAGACTTTGTTACTTGACAGATGTCGAGCACTTTATTGAATAAATGTAGGCAATTGAAAGTGTTTCTGGATCTGTATTACTGTAGCATAAGCAGATTATGTTACATTAGTAGGCATTTACACCACTATGATTATAGTTCATTCTTTCTGTTCGCGCATTCTATTTTAAAAGATGCTCATTTAAGAATGGATTTAAAATTTCAAGTCAAGAACGTTTGCTCCAAAATAGCCTTGCTGATATAATTTTTCTGTTTCATCCCCTTACTGATACGTACAGTATAGCACATCTCATCTCATACTGCCATTTCATAATGTATTTAGGACTTGTCATATTCAGCTCCCCGACTAGAAACCTGCAGTGAAAATGAGATTGTCACAAAATAGTCTCAGTGAGTAACACTAGTGGTAATATTTAGCTCCTGCTTGATATAATTTACCAAAGGAAGGGGGAGGTGGCACCAAGTACCCCAGAACTTGAGAGACAGCAAAACTAGCACGGATGGGGGCTTTTGAACTGTGCTACGTGAGCTCCACAGCAGGTCAGTGGAAAAGGTAGGAACAAAACCTATGATTCCTGTGCAGGCACCACACTCACCACCCTACATTGCCACACCGGGTGATGTGGGAATTCACTCTTTCTTCAAGATAATAATGAACCAGTATTCTACCAGGTAGCTAGAAAATCTCTCAGATTAGATAGATCCAAGTCTCTACTCAGTGATCATTAAAGATTAAATTGTGCATCTTGTCCCCCGCCTAAAAGTTTCATATCTGGCATTTATGTTGAAGCCAGTCCTAAAGATTTAGTCTGTGGAAGAGTCTTCCTGCAAAGTACTGAACTCTCTTCACTCTTTCAAAATTATAATCAGTTAAGCACATCTGTAGCCTGGAGTTTAAATACCCAACTAGAACGTTTCAAACTCAGATTAGGCCCCCTAATTTTATCAAGGAAATAAGGCATTTATCACCTCCTGTCATAAATGCTCATGCATGATAATTATTCAGTTTGTGTCTATAATTAAACTTTCATTAGTTTTACTAAAAGCTTTTTGCAGTACGCCTGGACTAAAATAAGGTTACTCGCACACACTCTGGTTTAACAGTAAAATGGTGCAGTGTACACTTACGTGCTGGCAAGTCCTATGTCTTCTCTGCATTTCATCAGGAAAGATGCATTCTGTTAAGATCACTTTGGTCTCTGCTTTTGTGATGAAAAAAATCTTTTTCATCTTGCAGAAATTTCTTGTACCACTGTATGTGAGGACCCTACCACATCACTTTGAAAAAGAGAAATTATCCTCTCTACAATTGGAATACTGAGGCACACAGAAGCTAGGACCGAGGTCTTAAATGCAGTTCTGTCAGCAAGAACAGTTTAGATGCCCACAGCGCTTAGTGTGATCCAGGATCAATTATTCAGAACTGCACTTTTGTCCTTTTGTTTGATTTCTTTTTTCTTGTTTCTTTCACCTGTTTCTTTCTGGATGTACATACTAGGATGATGCCATCCTTCTTCATAGACCATCTTTTTCTGAATGGCCTTGTTCTGTGCATGCTAGATCTTATTATCCATCCAATTGGAGCCTCTTATTCTCTGTCCTATCATCTCACATGATTCAAGTATCTCAGCTGATGCTCTTTCAGCTTTTTCATGATTGGTTGTCTGCATAATATTGCAGTACCATGCAACTGTGCTTGTTGCGTAGTAGCTTAGTAGCTACCATTTTACTTAGCATCCCTCTACAACCTAATATCAGGTCTGTCTTTTCTTCTGCCAGCCAGCAATTTCATGTACTAAGATTTTTCTGCACATTCTGCTTCCTAAGTTTACTTGACATATTCTTATAATAGAAAACCACTATGAATTCTCTCACTTTCCAAGGGCTCTCAAGGTAAATTGCAACGTCTGCAGCCACATCCTCATCGTAGCTCAACCCTGAACCATTACACTCTTGTATAGACTTAAAATAGTACCATCTAATTTGGCTGGTTTCTCATCGTCTTTCCTAGTGAAGCATCTTATCTATTTTGGCTGACTCAAACCACCATTTTCTAAAGTAGCTCTTGATTGTTCTAGATATTTCGTCTTTGTCTTTGCTGCATAACATAATAGGAAAAGTTAATGAAAGACTTTTCCTTAACCCTCTGCATCAGGCCAGTCATTACAGTTTTGAATAGAGATAGGCTAAGTTGTGATCCTTGATGTAAGAGGGGACTTGCTCACTGAAGTGCCTCTCAGTACTGCTGCGCTCCTCTAAAACACATGATGTCTGAATGCACACCTTTGGCAGACCGCACAAGTAGTAACAAACTACGCTAGAGTCTTTTCCAAGTCCGTGACATGTTAAGTGCAATTTTTTATAGATTTTGGTCTCTCTTGAAATGTTCTAGCTACAACCATCTTACTAGTGAGCGCTCATGACTTGATGGGATTGTGGACAAAAAACTTAAAAATGTCTAAATGTGGCTGATGTGAGACTTAGCTTTGGTATTTCACACCCTTTCATTGCAGAGAAGTACTAAGCCAAAAGAGGAGGAAATGTGAATGTTTGGTACTTTACTACACCTTCCCCATTCAGGAGAAGGCAAATTGCATTTTCAAGGCAAAAATACGAGTCATCATAAGTAGCCAGTGTGTAGAAGTCATGCCAGTCCCTCCCAGTCTTGATCTTTGTATGTTTACTCATTGAGTATCCTAGGGGCCACGGCAACCCTGGAAGTGGGACACACATTCTTTGCCATCCAGTTCCAAAGAATAAGTCAAGGAGAACACTCTGGGACATGCAGCTAAAGGTGTAACTAACTTAAGACTCCCTAAGCAAATTACACTTGACCATTCTCCACTATGTTGACTACAGACCCTGATGTATTTTTTTTTTTACTTGAAGAAAGTTCCTAACTGGCAACATCAAAATCCATCCATTTTATTGTTTTGTTTCTTAATGGATTTCCTTTTTATCCTTGGCTTTCTGTACTTTTTTATAGAGTTGCTCATGGACTTAAAGAAGAAAACAAGTCCTGGTCATATAACGCCTGATTCTTTGTGCAGAAGCATGTGCTCCCTTTGGTCAGTACCTGATGACTTGTCAGTCAAACATATGGGGAAAAATAAAATATCTACTCTCATATTTTTCACATCATTTTTTTTTATTTGCTGACATCAGTGCTATTATTGCTGCTTTTCCCATCATACTTGGGGAAAACAGCTATGCGCAGACCCCCTGCCACAGTACGCTGAGCAGCTCCTCATGGAAACCACTTCTTTGTAAACTGCTTTTCTTAACAGACTTTCAAACCACTGGTTAGATTAGATTGGCATCTGAATTTCATAGTTTCTCTGCAAGAGTGGGGTAAGCTCCTAGGGAGCCATCTCAAAGTGTCTGGACCCTGATAGTTGTACTCTGCAATGGCTTCTGTTGTCCTCAGACAAGGCTTTTGGGACAGAGAAGAAATAACCAAACCCATACAGTTCTACCATTCAGAATGTCTCACGTGAACGAGACGGTGAGAATCTTATGCTTCTGTGCTAGATACAGAGCGGTTTTGTGGTTCTTGTGCAGGGCTAATGAGGTGTGCCCCCTTTTAACGAATCTGTTTACTTAGATATGGGAGGATAACTAGAATTCGGCACAATTTCTTACATTGAGATTTTTTTCTAGCTTTGTTAGTGAACTTCCACTTACAAGAATAGAAGTCAATTATATTCTGTGAAAAAAAAAATATCAAACCCTAGATAATCTGTTGTTTTTCCTACCCGTAGTAGCATACGGGATATATCATGCATTGTTCTCACACTTATGTGATACATATGTTCTCAGACCCACATCACCTCCCACAGTAGTTATACACAATAATATACAAGCAATGCCCATGAAAAATGACCACAATATGATTTCATTTGAATATGGCTTTGTATTTCAAGAGCTTCACTGCCCTTCAAGTTTAGATCCTCCATGGACTCAGACGTCCATTTTCATTGTCTGCACCAGTATCATCCAGTAGTTAAGTGCCATGCATGGAATTAGAAAGCCTGCAAACCCAAAGCACCTAAATGCAGGCTCACCGGCTTCTCTCTGGCTGAGAAGATGGAAAATAGGTAAGCAGTTAACTTCAGACTGAGTCATAAAATCAATATATACAGAGGATAAGCAGGGAAAGGAAAAGGAAATGACAGATGAAGAAAACATGCAGTTACAATCTGTCCATGCTGTCTTAAAGCAATAAAACTTCAGGAGAACAAAATTCTAAGACAGGGAGGGGAAGGATAAAAAATTTTAAAGTGTGATGTACCTATTCAGATGCTAACATAGAGATGTCAAAGTTCAGCCATTTGAAGGCTGAAAGGCATTTGCACTAAAGTGAAGACGACGTGCTGGTGCTTATACTGGACTGGAAATTGGTCTTAGATAGTAGTTGTAGTCCTTTCATTGTCTTCCTTGACATGTCACTTAATCTCTGTGGGTAAAAGCATTAATTTGCTGGGAACAAATGGAAAAGAGGAAACAAAAGAGCAAATTCATTGAAACACTCAGATGTCAATTTGTGGAAATTATTCTGTACTACTTATTCGAGTACAATGCTAACTTCTCGCTGATTCCTAGGTCACTGATTCCTAGGTCACTAGCCCAGGCATTAGTTCAAAGGTCCACATGAAGGAAGTTAATAACACTCGCGTGGTCCTTAGCAGCTAGGTGTCCTTACACTGGCTTATACCAGTTGATATTGTAGGAGGCCTCAGCAAAACGACTATGGAGTGAAAAGATTCAGGGTAACAGCTCCCTAGAAGGATGAATGCATACACTTATGCATGTTGCATAAACTATTTCTATTATTAGATAAACTTTTCTTTTTTCAGGTCCAGTTTTGTAAATTCTCTGTTCTATTTTTAAAAGGTTTATGGGATACATAAATATTTGGTACAGTTTTCCTGAGAAGTCTGCAGGATTTGTTTCTAAAGTAATTTTTACTATTTCTCTTCTTATCACTATTAATTTCTAAGAGTATCTCCCAAAATAAAGAGTAACTCAAAGTACATTCTTTATACACTAGTTTTCATAAAATAGGCCTATATTTTTGTAAGTATTATAGAACCAAGAAACAGCCCATGTAGCTGGTTATGCTACAATTTAGCAAGGCAAAGATTAATGTAAATGACAGGCCAGATGGAAGATCTTTTGGTTTACAGACTGCTTTATCAAAGTTATTGATGATGATTTAAACACATTTTCTTGAACAAGAAAAATTTAAATTAACTAACGGTGCGTAATTGTAAGAATGTATTTGCAGAACATTTATGATTTCTGTCTTTTTTTTGAAAGGAACAAAGTAGATTCATTATTATCTTATACTGTAAGAAGCTAGGCTTTAGTTATATTGTTTTAAAATGTTAGTATTCTACAAATTTCACCAGTACAGTCATAATGCAAACTTCAAGACTTCTCAGTCTAGTAAAAGTAGCAACTTTAGGTAATGCAAAAGATAGAGAATATATTTTAGAAAACTATTAACATGCTGGAAAGGTCCCACCATTTCAGCATTAACTGGAAGAGTACTTGCTACAGTCTTTCTATTGTTTTCATGATTTAAACTCAAGCATAAATGACATAAGTGACTGCTTTGCTTCTTTTATAATGAAATATATGCATAAACTGTTTAAAGATATACTGACTTGCAGTAACTCTGGAAAAGACAGACAAACTGTTCATTTCTTCCACTCTTCAGAGCATCATTCTCTGCACAGGCACTCATCAAAGTCAGAACTCAGTATGAGCATTTAAAACTTCAGCCCTGAGCTCCATCACCCGTGTGAAAGGAATTGGTAGCACTTATTCAGTGCGTGGGTGTCACGGTTTAAAGCTGGGCCAGCTATTAACCAGGTGGCAGATGCTCTCTGTTAACCCTCTCCCCCCCCCCAAGGGAAAGGGAAAGGTAAAAGGGAGAGAGACTTATGGGTTGGAAAGTTAAAACAGTTTTAATAAACTATAATAATGAAAAAGAATATAATAACAATAATAATAGAAATAACCAAATATATACAAATATGTACAAAACCAAGATCAAGAGCTTGGAAATCCTCCTCAGGCAGAGTTGCTCCCCCCAGTACAGGCAGAGGGGAAAAGGCAGTACCTCCCCCCAGCACAGGCAGAGGGGAAAAGGCAGTAGCTCCCCCTGCCATCACACCTGCAGGCTTTTAACTGGAGAATTGGCAAAGCTGGTACCAATCAGTGGGAGACAGGAGGGCCCCTCCCTCCTGGGCCCCACCTCCAGGAGGCAGTGGGTTAGTGATAAATAGGAAAGTGAGAATGACGTGTATGGGATGGAATACCTCGTTGGTCAATTCTGGGCCACCTGCCCTGTCTGTTCCTCCCTGCAGCTGCGACCCCCCCTTCGGCTCTTCACTCATAAGCAGTGAGGAATTTAGCAGTGACCTTGGTTCCTCTAAGACTAATTGGCCTGGTTTGGGCCAAACCAGGACATTCCACCCCTTATTCCATACCATTCACGTCATACTCAGATCACCACTACCTTTTCATTTTCAAATATATATACACATATCACTAGTTTATGATTCATCTCTATACAAAAAGTTCATTAAGTTCATTTGGTTCAGGATTGTGGGTTTCCATCTGGCTAGCAGTCTCTCAGCAGTCTCTCTGGCTAGCAGTCTCTCTTTTGTCATGGTTCGTGCCCACGGGTTGCAGGTTAAAGTTGTCAGACTCGAGGAGGTTACTGGACGCCACTTGATGAAGCTAGCTCCGGTCTCATCACCACTGTCTTAACCTGAAAGACACTTATGCAGCAACAACATACAGTTCAGAATTAAGTAGTCTCACCCAGAATCAGATCACCTTCAGGGACACATCGGACTTCACCATCTTGCAACATCACCCACCAAGTACATCCAGGTCCCTGAGCAAAAGCAATCCCACGAATGGGTTTACCTTTGCCCGTTACAGGAAGAATCCAGACAGTTTTTCCCAATAGATTCCTTTCATGCACCACAGGGACTTTATCTCCTTCTACTGTATGTAGAAGGTCTGACTGAGCAGGGCCAGCTCGATTGATAGATCCCCTGGTGTTAACTAACCAGGTAGCTTGTGCCAGATGTTTATCCCACTTTTTAAAGGTTCCACCCCCCATTGCTTTCAGGGTAGTTTTTAACAGCCCATTATACCGTTCAATTTTCCCAGAGGCTGGTGCATGATAGGGGATGTGATATACCCATTCGATGCCATGCTCTTTGGCCCAGTTGTCTATGAGACTGTTTTTGAAATGAGTCCCATTGTCCGACTCAATTCTCTCTGGCGTGCCGTGTCGCCACAAGATTTGCTTTTTGAGGCCCAGAATAGTGTTCCGGGCAGTGGCATGGGGCACAGAGTATGTTTCCAACCATCCGGTGGTCGCCTCCACCATGGTAAGCACATAGCGTTTACCCTGGCGGGTTTGAGGGAGTGTGATATAGTCAATTTGCCAGGCCTCCCCATATTTATATTTCAACCACCTCCCCCCATACCACAAAGGTTTTAACCGTTTGGCTTGCTTAATTGCGGCGCATGTTTCACAATCATGGATAACCTGTGCAATAGAGTCCATGGTTAAGTCCACCCCTCGGTCACGAGCCCATCTGTATGTTGCATCTCTCCCTTGATGACCTGAAGTGTCATGAGCCCACCGAGCTAAAAATAGATCACCTTTATGTTCCCAGTCCAAATCTATTTGGAACACTTTAGCAGCCTGATCCGCTTGTTGGTTGTTTCGATGTTCCTCAGTTGCCCGACTTTTAGGTACGTGAGCATCTACATGACGTACCTTCACAACTAGTTTCTCTAGCCGAGCAGCAATATCTTGCCACAATTCAGCAGCCCAAATAGGTTTACCTTTGCGCTGCCAGTTGCTTCGCTTCCACTGCTTTAACCACCCCCACAAGGCATTTGCTACCATCCATGAGTCAGTATAAAGATACAGCCTTGGCCACTTTTCTCGTTCAGCAATGTCTAAAGCCAGCAGGATGGCTTTTACCTCTGCAAATTGACTTGATTCACCTTGTCCTTCTGTGGCTTCTGTGACTCGTCGTATGGGACTCCATACAGCAGCTTTCCACTTCCGATTCTTTCCTACAAGACGGCAGGATCCATCGGTGAACAGGACATACTGCTTCTCATCCTCTGGTAATTCATTATATGGTGGGGCTTCTTCAGCACGTGTCACCTCCTTTTCTGGTGGCATTCCGAAGTCTTTGCCTTCTGGCCAGTCCATGATCACTTCTAAGATTCCTGGGCGATTAGGGTTTCCTATTCGAGCCCTCTGTGTAATTAATGCAATCCATTTACTCCATGTAGCATCAGTTGCATGATGGGTAGTGGGAACCTTACCCTTGAACATCCAGCCTAGTACTGGTAATCGAGGTGCCAGGAGAAGTTGTGCTTCAGTACCAATTACCTCTGAAGCAGCTCTAACTCCTTCATATGCTGCCAGTATCTCTTTTTCAGTTGGAGTGTAATTGGCCTCGGAGCCCTTGTATCCTCGACTCCAAAATCCTAGGGGTCGACCTCGAGTCTCCCCTGGTACTTTCTGCCAGAGGCTCCAGGTAGGACCATTGTCTCCAGCTGCGGTGTAGAGCACATTTTTAACATCTTGTCCCGTACGGACTGGTCCAAGGGCTACTGCATGCACAATCTCTTGTTTAATCTGTTCAAAAGCCTGTCGTTGTTCAGGGCCCCACTGAAAATCATTCTTCTTTCTGGTCACTTGATAAAGAGGGTGTACAATCTGGCTGTAATCTGGAATATGCATTCTCCAGAAACCCACAACGCCTAAGAAGGCTTGTGTTTCCTTTTTGTTAGTAGGTGGGGACATAGCTGTTATTTTGTTGATCACCTCTATCGGGATCTGGCGACGCCCATCTTGCCATTTAATCCCTAAAAACTGGATCTCCCGGGCAGGTCCCTTGACCTTGCCTCTTTTTACGGCAAAACCAGCTTGCAGAAGAATTTGGATTATTTTCTCTCCTTTGTCAAAAACTTCTGCTGCTGTATCACCCCACACAATGATGTCATCAATGTATTGCAAATGTTCTGGAGCTCCACCCTTTTCTAGTGCAGTCTGGATCAGTCCATGGCAAATAGTAGGACTGTGTTTCCACCCCTGGGGCAGTCGATTCCAGGTATACTGGATACCTCTCCAGGTAAAAGCAAACTGCGGCCTGCACTTTGGTGCCAAGGGAATAGAGAAAAATGCATTAGCAATGTCTATGGTGGCGTACCACTTGGCTGCCTTTGACTCCAGTTCGTATTGAAGTTCTAGCATGTCTGGCACAGCAGCACTCAGCGGTGGCGTAACTTCATTTAGGCCACGATAGTCCACAGTTAATCTCCATTCTCCATCAGACTTTCGCACTGGCCATATAGGACTATTAAAGGGTGAGCGAGTCTTGCCAATCACTCCTTGATTTTCTAATTGTCTAATCAGTTTATGAATGGGGATCAGGGAGTCTCGATTGGTGCGATATTGTCGTCGGTGCACCGTGGCAGTAGCAATTGGCACCTGTTGTTCTTCAACCTTCAGCAACCCCACAACAGAAGGATCTTCTGAGAGGCCAGGCAAGGTAGACAGCTGTTTAATGTCCTCAGTCTCTACAGCTGCTATACCAAAGGCCCATCTATACCCTTTTGGGTCCTTGAAATACCCTCTCTTGAGGTAGTCTATGCCAAGGATGCACGGAGCATCTGGGCCAGTCACAATGGGGTGCTTTTTCCATTCATTTTTAGTTAGGCTCACTTCGGCCTCCAATACAGATAACACTTGAGATCCTCCTGTTACTCCTGAAATACTGATAGATTCTGCCCCTTTATGATCCGATGGCATTAGGGTGCACTGTGCACCAGTGTCTACCAAGGCTCGATACCTTTGTGGTTTTGATGTGCCAGGCCATCGAATCCACACAGTCCAATAAACTCGGTTGTCCCTCTCCTCCACCTGGCTGGAGGCAGGGCCCCCCTAATTAAGAAATGGATTCGTGCTGCTCACAGGGACTGGACCTTCATTTCTCCTATTCACACTTGGGAAAAAGTGATTTGAGGCCCATCTCCCCTGACTGGGGTCCTGCTCACTGGTAACTGGAGCAGCCATCCTCCTAGAAAAATTCTCTCTGGTATTTCTTTTAGCTTGCAACTCACGTACTCGTGCCTGTAGGGTACTGGTAGGTTGTCCATGCCATCTGCTCATGTCCTCCCCATAACCACGCAGGGCAAACCACAGGATACCTCGTGATGTGTTCTGTTTCCTTTGAGCTGGTCCTGTAGGAGGGCGTTTTCTCCTAACGGCTGCAACACGCGCCTGTGTAGGTAGAGAGTCAAGTTTATTCTCGATCTTGGACAGTTTGTCTGACAGTTGTTTAAATGAGTCCTTGTTCTCCTTAGTCAGTTTTTCCACAGCCGAGATGCGTGCCTGCAGTGGGGAAGAAATACTATCTTCATACTGTCGCATACAGTTAGCCATTTCGCCCACAGTAGAACGTGCCATATCATCTTCTCCCCATACTAATATTGACAATGTATGGGTATATGTCAGTGGAGCATTCTTCACAACCTTCCGGAACATGGATCGGTTGCATTCCACTTCATCAGGATCTACAGGATCTACAATGTCCCGTGGGTGTCTATAAATGATCTCTTGCACACCAGTTCTCTAAGGTAGTTAATACCTTATTCTATAGTGGTCCATTTGCTTAGGTGACTCATAACATCATCTTTATAGGGATACCTGCTCTTTACAGCTGACAAGAGTCGCCTCCAGAGACTGACAGTGTTTGACTTTCTTGCGAGCGCCTTATCAATACCACCATCTCTGGACAGGGATCCCAACTGTCTGGCTTCTCTGCCATCTAATTGCATGCTGTCTGCCCCATTATCCCAGCATCAGAGCAGCCAGGTAATAATAGGTTCACTGTCATAACGGCTGAAGTCTTTCCTTATATTTCTCAGGTCCTTCAGGGATAAAGAGTGGTAGGTTATCTCTACGTCCGAGTCCTCCTCTTGTGATAGTTCTGCTTTAGAAGGACCTTTCTTCTGTGATGGGTCTGCTTTAAAAGGACAATCAAGGGAACCCCCATCTGTGTTGGGCCCTAACTCTGCCTGAGAAGGGCCCTCACCTGGGTCATATGATGGCTCTGCCTTAGAAGGCTCTGAGTCATCATCCTTCACTTCACGAGCTGATTTCTTTTGGTATTTCTTCCTGGTTACAGGAGCAATTGGTACAGATTCGATAGATGCTGGGGTCTGAGTAGATGCAGTGGCTGTCATGGGAGTGCTGAGAGTCTGAGTAGCTGCAGTGGCCATCTTGGGGGGTGTAGCAGCTGTGGTACAGGCTGCCAAGGTTTCAGTGGGTTTAGTGGCTGTATCGGCAGTACACACTGTAGGATCTGAGGTGGCTGCATAACACCTACAACTGTCCCTGCACCGATACTTAATCTTATCCCACATCAGAAACACATTCAGGACAACCGAAAATAAAAACATGCCACCTAGACAGCACCATCTTAATTTCACAAAATCTAGTGGAATCAGCTTGGCAGAAAAGGAGAAGGTACTATTTCCCGAAGTAAAACTGGAAGTGTAATCATTAACAGAATCAGCTAAAGGACGCCTGGAGCGTGCAGATGAAGTCGCTGCTACTGATTCGCGACTAAAGCTGCCCATCATTGTGTCATAGAGATAAGAGATCGGAATATTAACTGCCCGGTTTATCACAGCATAAATCAGTATCAAACCCCATACCAAAACAATACATTTCGACCAGCGCCCACTGCTAAACTGCATGTAAACATTCATAAGAAGCAAGCAATAACACAGTGCCCACGGCAGGTAAGGCATCATTGCAATACTCAATTGTGAAAGAAACTCCATAAAAAGATGAGATAACACAGCATTCAAAAATGACATCACCATCTTCACTATCTGTTTTAACTTTCCAACCCCTTGTAAATCTCAAAGGAAGAAATCTGATACTCTCTCAGCTGAGCTCTCCGGGTCTCCTCCCACCAGAGCCAGGATTCAACTTATCAGAGCAACCTGTTGGAGCTTCTCTCGTGCCCCACGTTGGGCACCAATAAATCTGTCACAGTTTAAAGCTGGGCCAGCTATTAACCATGTGGCAGATGCTCTCTGTTAACCCTCTCCCCCCACCAAGGGAAAGGGAAAAGGGAGAGAGACTTATGGGTTGGAAAGTTAAAACAGTTTTAATAAACTATAATAATGAAAAAGAATATAATAACAATAATAATAGAAATAACCAAATATATACAAATATGTACAAAACCAAGATCAAGAGCTTGGAAATCCTCCTCAGGCAGAGTTGCTCCCCCCAGTACAGGCAGAGGGGAAAAGGCAGTACCTCCCCCCAGCACAGGCAGAGGGGAAAAGGCAGTAGCTCCCCCTGCCATCACACCTGCAGGCTTTTAACTGGAGAATTGGCAAAGCTGGTACCAATCAGTGGGAGACAGGAGGGCCCCTCCCTCCTGGGCCCCACCTCCAGGAGGCAGTGGGTTAGTGATAAATAGGAAAGTGAGAATGACGTGTATGGGATGGAATACCTCGTTGGTCAATTCTGGGCCACCTGCCCTGTCTGTTCCTCCCTGCAGGTGTGACCCCCTTTCAGCTCTTCACTCATAAGCAGTGAGGAATTTAGCAGTGACCTTGGTTTCTCTAAGACTAATTGGCCTGGTTTGGGCCAAACCAGGACAGTGGGCCAGCTGTTGGGAGGAATCTCTTTTTGCCAGCACTTCACAAACTTACTTTCCAGATTACTAAAATCTGTAACCAACTGTTAAATGGAAGGTGGTTGAGGACAGCAATGAAGGCAGAGCGGTCAAGTGTCATAGGAAAACCTCTCATGGGAAGCTCTGCCTTTGAACAGATCTCATGAAAGCTGGTCAGAAAGGGTTGCATGTCTTGCAGAGGTTTGTGTTACACAGCTCAAAGCAGCTGGAACTCAAATTATTAAGCAAAGCAGACCTCTGCTGCACCTCTTGGACCAAGGTAGAAATAGCACATTTTTTTCCAAGGGCAGTGCTATTTAAGGGGTAGGAACTTCTGGCTGTTACACTTTTCCATGAAGTACTAGGAATGAAATGTATGTCTTATGCTAGGTGCATGAGAGACCTTGCATTGCCTACTTATGGAGACAGAGTTAACGATGGATGTTAGCAGAAGAGCTATAATGTGAATTTGTGATTTCTTTACAGTACATGACTTTCTTAAAGGTACACAGCAGATTATTTGTTTCTCTGTCACAAAGAAGGACTCTAGTTAAGAAGCCTGAGCTATACTCAGTAGAGGCAATGAGTAGAGAGCACTGTGCGACTGGAGTTTGGCTTTGGGACTGAATGAGTGGTAAACTTCCAACATGTTACATGGAATATATGCTGATGATATTTTTCAGAGGTTTGTGTTTCAGCCAAATGCAGAATCTAGTCCCAAACATTCTATGAGCTTGCTATGTGATGTGGGAAAAAATTGCTCAGTTTCCCTTACCTAGGCATCAGCACCTATATAACAGAGATACAAGTAGGACTAAAAAAAAAAATTTGTTTACATGAAAAGTTCGGTATATGTTGAGTTGAAGACTAGAGCATTCCTGATAATGGCAAAATTGACAGTCACTCAATCTAGTAGATTAATGTTCTCTGAATTTTACAATATTCCATTTTCAAAATAAATTAGGTTCTACAATAAAGAAATCAACAAAACCAGGTAAGATTCCCTAAAGAATGACACATAAGTGCTTTCCAAAGCCTGAAACAGGTCTCATGAAAGAGGGTGCAAATATATTGGAAAGACATTACAACATGAATTAACCTGATGCAATCTTATTAATTAATCATAGGAGTTGTCATTGTATGGTACGGCTTTCTGATTTCAGTGTCCTGAGTATCAGATCTTCCTGAAGTTATGTTATTGAAATCTTTGTCTGTAGAGTGCTAGCAAGAATAACATTTTGGCTTGAAATGAATAGCATCTTTTTTGTTCATAAATAGATGATGTTAAGGGATGACATACCACCTCAGCAGCAAGGCTGTGAGGTACCTAGTGTGTGTGTGTGCCTATGCATTTTCACAGAGACACATTAATGGACGTGTACTGGCACTTTCGTGATTTAAGACTCCTCGTACACACAACTGAATGCTGGAAGTAAAATATCAGTTCACCAAACTAATTTAGAAACACCTCTCAGATCTGTCACTATTCCTCTTTTTAAGAGTAGTTGTCTAAAAATATATTGAAAGACAGTTGGAATAGCAATAATATATTGCACTTCATTAATACACACTTCATAATGTCTGAGCATTTTTCAAACAAAAGTTAGCTAATTACATAGGCAAGGATCCATCTGAGACACACAGCCTGTTTTGTCTGTAGTTGTTTAAGTGTTTCATATGAGATGAGCAGTGCTATTCTCATTTGAAGAAGGAAGCAGAGATATTCAACCCTAAGTGCCCATGAAGGAGCCAAATGGCACTAAAAAATTGCAACCAAGAAGCAGCTGAGGATTCCTTTTAGGCAGAAGAATACTCCGAGGTGGCATAGCATGCTGGATTAGGAATGATTAATACTCACAGGCAGAGGATGGGCACACCCAGGCACACCAGGGTGTATCACTCTTGTTGCACAGGTACAAGCTGATGACACAAGCTGTGCTGAGTAGATACAGTATGCTTGGAAAGTATCACATTTATTGTGCATGCTCTGTACCATGAATTTGCCTATGCATAGTGCACCCTGTAAAGGTCGAGTTCATGTAGATGTTTGATGGAGCACATGTACATGAAGTCTACAGTAAATCACGGTGGGCATGCAGATTTCCAGATGTTTTGTGGCCTATTTGTAGGTACTGCAGGATATCTGTAAGTCCTGGGCAAATAATGAGACTTCCCAGATCCTCACTGGATGAGAAAACACACGCAGGGCATGGGGAAGGAGCAGTGGCACATGGCTTTGGCTACTTTTCAGGCAGGAGGGTGGGTCAACGTGGCTATACCAGCCAGCTTTTTATTAGGCATTTTTTCTACATTAAAGACTGTGTTGATTCTGTGATTCTGTGATTCTGTGATTCTGTGACTGCATTGCAGTGTAGAGATATTTAAGCTAGTTATGGTAGCAGTAGCAATCTACATTGGACATCACAGGCTGTCTACATTTGCGAGTAGTGCAGACCAACAGGAGCGGATCTGTAGAGCAAACGGTGGTGAGGAGCTGAAGTCAGCACTGTACCCATTTTGTGTTGGTTTTTTTTGTTCTTTTTTTCAATTAAGACTGCCTATCATTCAGTCCTAGGACATGATTGCCCATTCGCAGCTGCAGTCCAGTAAGTCTGCTCCTGGAGAAATTCTTCACGTTCAGTTAAAAAAGGTATCCAATTTGCATATTACAAGATCACTCCACAATGAGAACAACAGCACAGTAAAGGGAGACAACCAGGAGATTCACTTCAGAAGCATGCTCCTGATCCAGGCTAAAACACTAACATAGACATCCCTAGAGAGATCAGCACGAACAATTTAGCTAGCCAAGCACGTGGACTTGTTGGTCTACACAGACCTCCATGCTGGCACAGCAGAGCTGCTGGTGGTGTCCAAGCTGGCCAGCTCGGTTTGCTGTGCAGCACATTGCAGGCTTTAGCCAAGATCAAGAGCGATTTTAGCAGCATAAAGGGTCCAAAGATCAGGGAAAGAGAAAGAAATTTTAGAGCTGCTGTCTTATTGTATGTTGATACTGAATCTTACTGGTGGAAACTGATGTGTAAAGGCCTTAGGCTGATGCTTGCAAAAGTAGTCTCTGTCCTGGGTGTCTGTGTTTTGAGTTACAAGGCAAGAGAATGTAAGAAAGCCAAAGTGAGAGGCCATTTTCGAAGATTTTGACACAAAAGTCTTGCCCAAGCCCACACATGAGGTCATAGGCAGAAACACACAACAGTCCTCCTAAAGGCAATGATCAAGGATTTTTAAATTATGCAGAGAGAACTAGAGTAGTAAAGAGGATTTATACCTTAGTAAAATGGAAATACAATTTGCTCTTCACAGTAGCCAGGGATATTACTCTTGTTGTCTGGGTAAAATTAGGTTTCAAAATTTGTAACTGAAACTGCTGAAGATTGCTCTAATTTACATTTTAAATTACCTTTTCTTTTTAATCTTTGGATAAAGTAATTTATTTCTGGAAAAGCATACAAACCTATTTACATTTTTTTGAATATTTAAATAACTAAATGTTCGTGGAAGCAAATGACCCAGGAAAGAAGACAATGCAGATACAGATGAAATCAATAACACTACAGTAAGATCTCCACCTTCTGTAAAACTTTAGGAAAAAATGAGTTACAGTAAGAGAATAAATGTTACAGGCTCCCATAAATGGTCTTTATACAGGTGATATTGGAAACAAGTCCCAGGTAACAAGTGATAGGGCAAGAGAAACAGCCTTAAGTTATACCAGGGGAGGTTTAGTTTGGATATCAGAAAAAATTTCTTCACCGAAAGGGTTATCAAGCAGTGGAACAGGCTGCCCAGGGAAGTGCTTGGGTCACCATCCCTGAAGGTATTTCAAAGACGTGTAGACGTGTCACTTAGGGACATGGTTTAGTGGTGGACTTGGCAGTGGTAGGTTAACGGAAGGTCCTTTCCAACCAAAATGATTCTATGATTCTATGACATACAGCTGTATGGGAAATAAGAAGTTATTGCAGAAACATATTTGTCAATGCAATATGTCCTGAGTTACACAGATGCCGCATGTGATACACCCTGCAGTATAGAACTCCGGAGGCTAGAAGATGGCAGTCAAATTTAGCAATAGGTTCTCAAGATGGAGGCAGAATCCCACGTCAGAACTCACTGAAGTTACAAAACATACACTGACCATCGTACTCCGCTGAAATATACTTATCTATTTACATACACAGCAAGCAAACTTATATTGCTCTTCACTGACATTTCTAAATGTGTATTTGCTTGTTGATTGCTGTTTTTTAAAGCAAATAGAAATGAATGTATGTATTTGTATAAAACCTTGAAGATATTTGGATTAAGATCTCCAAATGAATGTTTTGGCTAACCCCAAATTTGTGCCACTTATGTTAGTTCTCCATATATAGCTGTGCCTGAACTGTTCTGGCTTAGGTGAGGTTTGTCTGTGACTTACACAGAATGGTAGGATCAGCTTTTAAAGGCAATAATTTCTTTTGTTCCAGTAATTCATTTTAGATATCCTTCAGATTTGTACAAAACAACATGACTAAGGATATTTGAAATAATCACTGTGATGAAATATTAGGTGGCAGGAATGCAGCCTGCTACCCTGCAGATGAATTGTGCCAAACAGGTAACAAATCCCAACCAGTTCAAATATCTTGCAATCTTAAATATCTTGCCAAGAATCAAGAATAGGGGAGACGTGGGTAGCGTAACCACATAACCACGTAACCACGTAGCCCTAAAATACGGTATTCCCACTGCTAGTAACAGGCCCTGAGTCTGCAAGACTTCAGAACTGAGGCTTGTCAGGGTTGCTCTGTTGACCTCCCCTCAACTTTGTTTTACATGGTTTAGCTCTAGCAGCAGTTTTTCTAATTGACCAAGTGTTTATGAGTAATTTGTTTTACTTTTGTTTACCTTTGTATAGTACCACCATGGCTTTATGACTCTGACTTAACGACACAGCATAGACAAATGCAGACCTGGTGTGACTGAGAAGTGGCGACACAGGATGCAGGTACCTGAGTATGGGCATGGGATGATAAGAGGTGGGACACAAGCTTGCACTGGTGACCTCACGGCTATAAACAACTCGCCAATAGTCAGGTACAGAAATGCAGACCTGGAGCTGGACAAAACTGGATTTAGGGGTAACTAAAGGAACTAAAAAATAGTATCTAACAAATATAAAAGCCACCATGTGTAGTAAGTTTGGTTGCAATGTGGAGCTGCAGACCAGTGAAGAAAGAGCAAGATGTAAAAGTGTGTTAGCAAACGTATAAAATGACCCTATGCAGATCCTAGAGAGAGGAAGAAGCAGCCATCAACATGGACATCATATTCCCTGCAGCGACCAACTCCAGATGCTGACAGCTCACCATAACATCCCAAACCACCACCACCAGAATGAAACCACCGACTTTAGGACCCAGCAGAGCAGAGAAAAAGTGAGGATAGTATCAGAAAAAGGAGTAAAAACTAGGAAGTATATATAAGTTTTAACTTAGTATTATTAATATTGGGGTTTTTTACTGCATAGACTTATTTTTTTTCTTTTTCTGCAATAATTTTACCTGCTCTAGTAATGATTCTTGGATTAGACTGCTACGATTCAGTTATACTAATTATAAATTCTTGTTTTTACATATATATGAGATGTGTTTCCTCTTTGCCCATAAACAAGATCTTGAATGTAACAATAGACAGACATATACACCAAAAAAGATAGTTTCTAAATACTTTCTGGGATAAACTTTCAAAGGGTCACCAAAAAAAGAACATATCCTATATATGTATTTCTGTACTCAACAGTTCTGACAAATTATTGCACCTGAATATGAAAGCAGCAAAATCACAGGAGACCACATGCAATTGAAAATAGGTCCAGTTCCAGATTTTGTGGGCAATTAAGAAAGGCACTTCAAAATTTGTCCAATAACATCTAAAATAAATACAGGCCCCAAAAAACTGTACTGCGCCAGTCTCCTTTTTTTGCTGTTCATCCAGAGAAGTCTTTGTTTTTTCTTTGTCAGAAAATTTAACATTTTGGCTGATGAATGTGAAAAGATTGGCATGTTTTTCACAATAGATTGAACAAGTACAGGGATTTTCCAGGGGTGAGGCAGGGAGTGTGTACAGATTAGTAATATTTTCCTCTGTCCGTGGGCAAGCATCACTGTGCAACTGGATCAGAGCGAGGATGACTCTTAACTATGCAATCTACTGAGTTTATTCAGTATTTTTAAGTTTGAGAAAAAAAATCAGAATTATCATCCATGTTTGTGTGATCTTCTCAGTAATTAAGGTGAGGTTCACAAAAGGCCATATATTTTGAGATGAGTTTATGCCATTAGCAGCTTTCATCTGCTTGCCTACAGTTTGTTTTACCGTATGCACAGATGAATAGTGCCTCAGGAAAAAAATCTGCAGAAAATCCTCCACTTGCAGATTTGTAGCATAAACTATTTGGATCTTAGTGCAAGTATTTTCTCTCAATGCACAGGCGTTATTTTCTCGTGAACAGGATTTATGTGTGCACATCAAAAGAAGAAAATCCCTAAGGGCTCAGTTTAAACCAACAATAGCAAAAAAATTCAGGAATCTCCCACCAGAGCATGCCCTGTTTTGCCTACTTTATATCACGCAGACTTTGAATGAAATCTGCAGCAGCCAGGCAAAACAGGACATGTATTGACTTTATGGTTGTTCATTTTTAAAGTCTTAAAATTAAGCCCTTAAGAACTTAATGTCTTCCTAATGAGACCGCTTCACCCATGGGAGATAGTGTTGGTGATAGCTGGATACATGCAAGGTGAGGGAACGCTCACCCCCACGCACTTGTGCAGCTGCAGCGTGGATACACGCACAACGATACCTTTGTCAGTTTTTTCCTATGGAAGACAGGCTGAGAGAGTTGGGTCTGTTCAGCCTGGAGAAGAGAAGGCTCTGGGGAGACCTTATAGCAGCCTTCCAGTACCTGAAGGGGGCCTACAGGAAAGCGGGAGAGGGGCTTTTTACAACAGCACATGGTGATAGGACGAGGAGGAATGGTTTTAAACTGAAAGAGGGTAGATTTATGTTAGATATTAGGAAGAAATTCTTTACTGTGAGGGTGGTGAGACACTGGAACAGGTTGCCCAGAGAAGCTGTGGGTGTCCCCTCCCTGGAAGTGTTCAAGGCCAGGTTGGATGGGGCTTTGAGCAACCTGGTCTAGTGGAAAGGTGTCCCTGCCCGTGGCAGGAGGGGTGGAACTAGATGATCTTTAAGGCCCCTTCCAACCCAAACCATTATGTGATTCTATGATTCTATGAAGGGAAAAGGCTGTGAAATGCAAAAGAGGTGCCATGGAGGTGGCATTAGCTCCGTCAGGAGACTCGGGCTGGGGTGGGGGTGCCTGGGTTTCAGACTATTTCTGTGCTATTTCTGAACGGCGGAGGCCCGGTCTATAGGCCTGAACCAGTGGCTGAGCAGTGTGGGTTCCCACCGTGGGGTCTCACTTTTCGGGATGATGCTGCTGGAGCTGGGGGTTGCGGGTGGCTGCGGGGGAGCCGTGCCCGCTGATTAGAATGAATCATAGAACGGTTTGTGTTAGAAGGGACCTTAAAGATCATCTAGTAAATGATTAATAATAATAACAGTAATAACAACAACAATAATAGCAATAGCAACAGCCCTAACACTCCCCTCCCCCCCCCACAAAAAAAAAAAAAAAACAAACACCACAAAACCTTTAAAGGGGAATAATAGCCAGAAACTCATGAGCATGAAGCCGTGCGGGGGGAGGTGCCGGCACCGCGCCGCGCCCCGCCCCGGCCCCGCGCAGCCCCGGGGCGCCGATCGGCGCGGTGCGGCGCGGAGGGGCGCGGAGGCGGGGCGCTGCGATGTGCAGGATGTCGTTCAAGGTGAGCCGGGCACCGGGGAGGGGGGGATGCGCGTTTGGCCTCTCGCTTTGCGCTTGTCGTGCCGGCAGCCCATGAAATGCTCCGTCATGTTCTTGGATTTAGGGATTTATTTATTTTTTTAGGAAAAACAGGGGTGCTGTAGGGCGGAAGGAAAGAAAACAGAAGCGTCCTTCCCGGGCTGTGGGGTGCCCCGGGTGCCACAGCTTCCCACAGCTGCCATCCCCGAAGGGATGCGTGGTTAGCGTTACATAAACCGCGAGCCTCCGCGGAGCTTTACGCTGGCTTTAGGGTGGCCGGGCTCAGCGCTGTGGGTTTTGGTGCAGTCGGGAGCCCTCTCTTCACTTTTCCGATCATCTCTGCTAGTGCTGGTTGTGTAATAGTTACGAGGCAGCGTTTATCCATGCTCTTCCTTTCAGGCTGTGGTGGCCAGGAAAGCCAGGCTGGTTCATTCCCCTTTTCTGTCTGTGATTCCTGTCACTTTTTGTACTTCTTCCCTCCAAAACCACGCAAGAGCAGTCATTTTCGAAAGATCGCCTGAAATAAGTTTTTTTAATCTGAGGGCAGGATTAATAAAATCAATTGGTGAAGAGGGAAGCAAGCAGCAATTTACTGATGCTAACAGATAATATTTATGCTAGATGTGCATCTTCTCCTCCGGTATGCACTTTCTGGATGCTGTGCTTGCCCTTCTCTTATTGATCACCAGCTCTGTGCCAGTCCTTTGCATGTTGCTTGTGTTGCATTTATTTACTGGATGATTCCCTGTACTTGCCTCTCACTTCTGTCCCCCACGGGAGTGCTGGTGCTGCAGTGGCACCGGGCAGGTTCAATGGTGGTGCAGCAGGTGGTTTCCACCTGCAGTTAAAGCCCTGGTGTGGCAGGGAGCAGGGTACCTTTGCTCAAATCTCTGTGGTCATCCCCTTTTTGGTCCTTTATTGACCTCATGCCTCCTTTTTTTTTTTCCTTAGTCTTAGGCTCTTTTGTCCCTCCGTTCTGTCTCCATGAGTTTTTTCCGCCTTCATTTCTCACAAGCATCCACCCTAAATGGATGCTAGCCACATGTTCCTGGTGGTGACAGCCCCTTCTTGCTTTATTGTCCTTTTTTGGCCTCCTTGTTTTTTTACCTTGTCCTTCACATCTTCTTTTCTGTTCTGTCTCTATCAGCTTCTTTTCTGTGCCCTATTTCTCACTTTCTATTCCCTCAAGTACTGCCGTTCGAGGTAGCTCACTGCCTGCTCCCTCTCCCTCTGGAGAATTGCAGCCCCCACCTGCCTCTGCTTTCTCTCTCTTTTCTGTGTCTTTTTGCTTGGCGTTTTCTCTTCCTCTCAGAAGACTGTGTACTTCCCTTGGACTCCTACTGTCTCTGTTTGCCACTGTCTGTTCATGTTTTCCATCTTATTATCCTACTTCCTTAGCATTTATCTTTCTTACTGTCTATACACATGAGTATCCTCTCCTACCAGCTTTCGGTCTAAAATTTACATTTGTATCTTGAACAACCTTTCTTTTTTATCAGGATCCTTCACGCAGGATGTATCGCTATCTAATAAAGTCCTCTCTCTTTCCTCTTAAGTCCCACTAACATTTCCTATTGTATCATTCTTGATCCTGATTTCCAGTTCTTCTTCTCAAAACTTTTTACTCAGTTCCTCCTTTTCATTAGGACTGGTTTAGAAACAGAAGGAAAAGGGAATTTTCTTGTCTTCTGACAGTACAAGGAACCAGCTGCTTGGCTAGTGTTCTCTTTCTTCTCTCTTTTCTTTCTCTCTGCCTATTGCCTCTTTTCTTTCATCTTGAAGATCACTCTTTCCTCCTCAGCTGTTACCCCACTGTGACCTGCCTCTTCTCTGCAAACAGCAAGTCAAAGGTAGGGCAGGGAGCAGGAGTTGCTGATGACAGCATTTAAATGATACTTATCCCCTCAGTATTCCTAAGATGACACATACAGTTACATTATTGCATTTTTTTTTCTGTATTCCTGCATAGAAACATCCTTGTCAGATTTATAAGATATATTGTCCTCAAGGCCATTTTTGAATAAGTATTTTTGCTTGATGTCAATATAGCATGAATGTAATGCCAGCTTTTCATCTTTGGGCCCTTGTAAAAGCTTATAAACAATTGAAATGAATAATGCAGCCAGAGTTTGAAATAATGCTTTAGAGATCTTGATGAAGTGGAAGAAATTGTATCATGAAAGTTGCTAATGCTGGAGCAAAAGACATATTGAAACATGTCATTTTCACCAAACCTATTAGCTAATCACTTTTTCAAATGTTTATTACATTCTGTTCCCTGACTGTCAATGCTGAGGGTCAGTTGTTTACTTTAGGGAGTTTTTAGGACCAGACTAGCTTTATAATAGGAACTACATGAAAATTGTATCCAGTTAATCTCTTGAAATTCAACATTACCTCTCCCTAAGAAGTATCTGATGAGACAGGATTGAATTCATAACTGAACAACAGCAGTCAAGGCTTATGTCATATCCTGTGATTTAAACCCCATCTATTGCTCAAAAATTATTCAATTAATCAGATTATTAATCCCAAAGTAGTGTCTTACATTTTGCCTGCTAATGCTGTCAGTATTGCTGATATCACCTGAAAATGAAGAGCACGGAGATATAAATCCTTTGTTTGAAAGCAGAAGAGAAACTGCCCCATGGTACTCCTTGAGGCTGTCCTTGTAGAGTGCCCAGATCGTTTGAATGATTTTGCGCATTCCTTTTGTCTTAGCAGGTAAAATAGCTCAGATTTTTGTTTGCTTTTTTAAATCTAATTACTGCATTTTTGATGGTCTAAGTGTACTGTATACTCTACTTTTATACAAGGAATCCCCAGCAAAGTGGGGGCACGAGGGGATGTACGAGTACTGATAGCAGTCATTCCAAATTGGGTCAAAAGCACCACTGGGAAAAACCTGATTTCATGTCCTTGATGCATTGGAGAATTCTTCCATACCTTGGATCTGATCCAAAGTATGAGGACAACTTTGCTGGAGAGCTACTGCAGGAATTACAGGGTAAAAAAAGAATTAGGAATTTATAACTCATAAGGCTAAAGACTTTGGACTTCTACTTCCAGACTAGGGTAACACTGGCAACTTAGTTCTCTTCTCTCCTCAGGTAAACTGATGAAAGCAGGTAAATAGTTCCTCAATATTGATTCCAGTTCCTCCCTACCTGATCAATAAAGGTGGTGGTGTATGGTAGGAATAACAAAATGCAGTCACATTGCTACTGTGCCCTTGTAGGGAAAGCCAGGCTGGATGAAATAAATTTTTCCCTGTATGTATATATTGCCATATCCCAAAGCTTTCTGAAACTTTGAGGGACAGACTGAGACAATAAAAGGTAAGGAATTTGATTTCCTATTCTGTAAGATCTAAATATAATTCTTTTGCAATAGCTTTCCACTGAATATCATCATAATAAAGAACATAAGACAATATTCCTAACTACCAGCTCTATAAATAAATATCTGCCTAATAAATCAAAACAAAAAGGGCAACATGGGTCACGGGGTGTTTAGGTCAATTGTTTGCTTTTAAATAAAATTTTAGTGGTTGTAAGGTTAAAGATAGAAAAATACTACTGCCAGCAAGGAGAGTATAAACTGCTAGCTCTACTTCGATTGACATTACCTACAAATTCGCCAGGGGAAATGACTTAGGTGTAAAAGGAAAGTGAGAATTTAGCCTATTGTGCTTGCTGAAAACTTCAGACTCCTGCCCCCATGTGTGCTGGTACAAGAAATATCGCTATCAATTTATAGGAAGTGTCTTATAATTTATTGAATGGTTGAAACTTCTCTCGTCTCAAACAGCTGCCAATTTTCCAACCTATGAATATTAAAAATGCAACCCATGGAAAGTGCTCAGTGTGACAGATCTGGGATAGATTCACACAGGATTGGTCTTATGTCTGGTCGTTTCTGTGAGGTTTATTACTTGCGTGTCAGTGAAGGAAGCAATTTAAACTCTGCTCTATGTGTGCATTTTAAGTATCAGCCATAAAACCGTTCAGTCCTGATTCTCTACCACATTACACGTGCACATTGACATTTAGACATGGAGGAGTGTATATTACATTTTCTGAAGCAGGATGATTGACTTTTATATCCACTCTGCACTCTCTTTGGGTTATTCTGAGGGCAGGATTCACTGGAGAGCAAGGCCCCTGGATATTTTTGACACTGTTTTTGTCTAAGATGGCTATCAGTGAAATGATGCTTTACTGAACTGTTGGTGGTTTTGGGCCTTATTAAAAAATCAGCAGCATGAGCCTGCTCTAGGATACATACTGTTGCCATCACAGAGTTGTTTCCCCTCTGCGCTTCACCCGTCGCAGTGCTTACCTGTCAGGGTAGCGTTTTGTCAGCTGCCTGCATGGATCAGATGGGGAGGTCAGGAGCGAAGTCTGTGTCTTTTTCTGCTGTCCTCCTTCTATGCTGGGGAAGTGATAATTTGCTCCTACCCAGGAGAACTCACACTGTGGCATTGTTTCTAGGACTAAGAAAGCCTTGAAGGAGTATTATATTACTACCAACTTGTTTAACAGTGGCCTGTGTTATCTAGATTTCAGAGTTTCCCAATTTTGCCTTACATATTGCCGTGCATACCTAGTAAATGAATCCATATGTCTATAGACAGCAAGATTTTAGCCTTTTTTTTGCAGCGTCATCCAGGAGATCTCTCATGTGCTCACAGTTACAGGGTGTTAATTCCAGGGAGGAGGCAGACTGAACAGTATGGGACATGCATGAACAATACTTTTCCTGTATTGAGACTTCATATGCAGAAAAAAAGGAGACGGCAGAGAGCTAGCCTGAAACCCAGGAGGGTGTCCTGCAGCAGGACATGGCAGCAGGATGATTCAGCCTCTCTAACTGTGCCCAGCCTCACCACAGAAGCAGACAATACAGGTACCAGTTAGCACGTTGTTTTCTGTGATGTTTCCCTGTGGATCTGGACTAGCGTCGTTGTCTCTCATTACAGAGCAAACTAAGAGTCATAGGCTGCCATGGACACAGGGAAGACCTGAAACAACATGAGCACAGGGAGACTGATCTCTTTAATTGCACAAAGAAATTAAATTAGCTTCCCTTCATGCTCTGGTTTGGAAAGAACAGCACACTAAGGTGAAACTTGCCTGGCTTGAACGCAGAATTTGCATGTGTGTGTTTGTCCAATGCATCTTCCAAAGTGTTTGATTTCTGCCTTTTTTTTTTTCTCACCAGAAAGAAACACCACTTGCCAATGCTGCATTTTGGGCTGCGAGAAAAGGAAACCTGGCTCTCCTCCAGCTGCTGCTGAACAGTGGGCGAGTAGACGTGGACTGCAAAGACAGCGTATGCGCACAATGCACCTACACCCACAGCACTGATTTCACATCGCTTTCCGTAGCCAGCTGCACCGAGGGTGTGGCAGGGATCTAACGCGAGACGTTTGAGAGTCTTATGGCATTTAAGAATGATTTAAAACCTTCTCTTGTCAGGAAGAAAGTTTGAAACTCAAGATAAAATAGCGTGATGATTTACGTCGGTGGCAAGGGGTTAGGAATTTGCCAGCATTCAAAAATGTGTCTTACACAGTTATTTGTGGCGCTGACATTAAAAACACAAATCCTAGCACCTCAGGCTTCTCTGTGCAGGGAAATGTCATTGTAGTAATAGATCACAGTGACGAGTCGACTCAACTGAGCCCAAGCAGCAATGATTCTGTCAGCTAGCAGAGCTCCTCATAATTAGTTTTAAAAAAAAAAAAAAACCGGATCACAGTTTCCATTTAGACAATGTAAAAGTTTGCATTTGATGTGCAGCCGTTCCCACCCTGTGTGGCATGCGCTGTCCTGCACCCAGCGGTGCCGTCAGAAGAGCTGCTGGCCTCCTAACTTCTTCCTCCCCCCCACCCCAGTATCTCCCGGACTTGGCACTAACATGAAGGCACAGTACAATTTCCAAGCAAAGAGGAGCCCACACACGTGACAGAAAGATTTCATGGGGATTTCCTTACTGTAATTGGAATGGGTTGAAATTAGTTTTGAGATTAGAAATGGCTTGAAAACACAGATAATGGGTATGTCTTGCTATCCGGCCTACAACATACGGGGAGATACTTGATTGTGCTATGCTATGGCAAAGAGCAGGGGAAAACCAAGGTTGAGAAGTGCCCATGTTTCTTTGGTGCTGGGACTGACTTACGGAGAGTCGTGCCTGTGTTGTACAGGATTAGTGCCACTTCCAGCCTGAAACATGAACCTGCTGCGGTTTCTCTCACTTTGAATACCTTTCAAAGTGCAAGAGATTTTCTAAGCCCATTGACTTTAACCTATCCTTTAATTTTCATTTCATTTCTGCCCTGTAGGCTAATGTTTGTCCTGCAGTACTTCTGGAGCTGATGCTATGAGTGTCATTCTGACAGGGAGGGAAGGATGTTCAGATGAGGGCGTGAAGTAAGCAGGACAGAGGTCAATGTAAAGAAATAAGGTCCAGTAATGCTCATTGTTCCTCAGAATAAGGCTAACCTTGATCAAGAATTTTTACAATACATTGTAAAATATCCTGACTTATTAAATATATCAGGCATGCACATTTTCTAGACTGAAATATTTTTGTACAATTAAGGCTTTATGCTTCTTCTTTATAATGTCACACATGCCTTCTTTACATTGAACTGGTGTGCGTGAATGTTTTAGAAGGATGAATTTCATCCGTATGCATGTGATTCCTGCATATTGTTCATACACCACATCATACATATAGCTTAAATTGTATTTGGTTCACTGGAGCAGTGACCTTATGGGGTACTGAGGGAACCTGAACATATAGTTCTGGTATGGAAAATTCTCTCATATAATGTGAAGAGTCATAGAGTGAGCTTGCTCTTATCGTTTGGATAGAGAATTAGTATTAAATCACCCTGACCTTACTCCTGACTGTGACTCACAATTAAGTGACTCAGCTAAATCACTCAGCTCCACTGTCTAAGGTTATTCTTCAGGAAATTATGCAAAGATCTTTGAGATTCTCTGATTAAATGCTGTGTATATGTCAAAAATATTGTTATGTTTGTTGCATTTATTTTGGGACAATAAGGAGAAGTCCTTGCACACGTGTTGAATGGTCAGGCCTTAGCACTGCAGGCAAGTCTGTAATGTTTTTGCTTTAACACCTGCTAACTGCTCATTTCCAAAGTATTCTTGATAGTAAATTTTAAATGATAGCAGGTTTTTCAATGGTCATAAGCTTCCTTCAGCTTTTCGAAAGAGGTGCTGTCTCTTCCAGACAGCCTGATTCATTGCTGGTGGTGTCTGTTGAAGGTACTGACTTGTTTTTCCTTACTCCCAGCTTGGCACAACAGCTCTGATGGTAGCATCTTACTATGGCCACATAGATTGCGTACGGGAATTGGTGTTGCAAGGAGCAGATATCAATCTGCAGAGAGAGGTAGGAGAAGTTCTGCATTCAAACAGGGATTGATTAAGTGACCGTTGGTTTATTCAAAATAATAAGAGTGTTGTCTGTTGCTTTTTGCCAACTGCTTATTTGTCACTTGCTATGCAGTGCATGTATAAACAGGGTCTGTTCTCCTGAGGACATCAAGGAATCGGATGTCTGGAGTTTATAACAGAAAATCAGATGCCAAGGGTACATTTATAAATAATTCATCAAACATTTCCAGCCCATCTGGTTGGTGAGGGTCAGTTACATCTGAGATGTAACCCTCCAGGATTACACCGTTTATGCATCTGCAATTTTACTTATTGGCATAGTAATTTACAGCTCTCTGGATGGGATAAATGATAAGGAGAAGTCCTTTGCCTTTTGATTTGTAGAGCCTGGTCATTAAAATGGAGTGGATGCCATTGCTAGCCCAGGGATTATTTTGACTCTGTATGCTTTGACTCTATATGCCTCTTAGTCTGAGCCAACTCATCTCTAACAATCCCACATCTTAATCACCTGTACCCTTCCCTGCATTTCTGCTTTGCATTCAAGGCATCTCTCGCTTGCTTGTAGAAGGGACTTCAGCAGCTGTTTTTGGGAAAGTGCCTTCCCCTCATACTCCGTGCAAGTCACTGTAAGGAGTACCTGCAGCCACTCTGGTCTGTGTGCTGGCTACA
The DNA here is from genome assembly GCF_013368605.1 of Nyctibius grandis. NCBI lineage: Eukaryota > Metazoa > Chordata > Aves > Nyctibiiformes > Nyctibiidae > Nyctibius > Nyctibius grandis. The sequence continues at coordinate 60,050,967 of NC_090660.1, read as the reverse complement.
CAGAGAGCAGAATTGCTCTGGGATGATGACAGTTGTACTGGTCCTAAGAGAAGAGCAGCTTAAGGAGGGCATACAGTAACATGGGATGGTGGCAGGCAGTGCAAGACAGCAGTATGCTGGTCGCTTTAACAATACAAGCCAATGTTTCTCACTTTCCTTGGTTACCTGGAACTAGAGCATTAATCTCATGCTGACATCTGCAAGTTACTGAGTCAGTGAATGCCATGTTCGATGACATAAGTGTCTTTGCACTTACTGGCCTAAACTTGCTCTAACCATCATTGTCAGTGTCTTTCAGTGGAGTCCTGTTCTAACAAAACATGTATTTAAACATGTCCCTTCCCTTAGGTAAACATTGCTTGGAAAGTGGCAACAAAAGGAAAAGTTGAGAACAGCTTTATGGAGCTCTCAGGTATCGCTCAGGACATACTGATTCAGCAAGCCAACAAAAAGAGAAACACTGAAATCCTCCAAAATCACTCTGTTGCAGAGAGGAAGCAAAACAGATTAAGTTTAAGTCCTAAAGACCAATGGCACAGTTCTGAAACTAAATCCACATACTCAAACCAGTGCTCCTGTACTCTGAAGTTGTTGTGAAGCTTGGGGAAGTGAGAGCCCCATAAATGTGTCTGGGAGAGGGGGCTCTGAAATGGGCTCAAGGGGCCATGTGCTATTGTAAAGGCTTTGGGCACTGGAGTGAATTTCATGTGTAGCTCCCCTTTCCTGCACCTTCTACATGGGATGAGAGAGCCCAAAGTCAGGAAAGCCTGCTTTTCTCTCCTTCTCTCCTTCTCTCCTTCTCTCCTTCTCTCCTTCTCTCCTTCTCTCCTTCTCTCCTTCTCTCTCCTTCCTTCCTTCCTTCCTTCCTTCCTTCCTTCCTTCCTTCCTTCCTCCTTCCCTTCCCTTCCCTTCCCTTCCCTTCCCTTCCCTACCTTTCTTCCTTACCTTCCTTCTTTTCTTTCCTCCTTCCTTTCTTCCTTACCTTCCTTTTTCCTTCTGTCCAGCCATTAAAATCTTACATATTCATTTTTGGGGTCCTGATTTACTCACATGTTAATGACAGTATTTTATACAACTAGTATAAAATACAGGCTTTCGGTTCTTCAGTGAAGTTAAGGGAAAGCAGGAGTTGCAGGGCTGGTTATGGTTGCTTGAAGGCTTCTTGGCTGGATGGGGAGTTACTGCTGCAAGAGACAAGGATCACTTATGTCAACAGCAGTCACATTTTGTTAGTGGAGATTCAAGCAAGGTGGAGTTCTGCTTTACTAAATAACCGCCTCCTTGGTCTTTCCACACCCTGGTCCAAATCCATCCCATGCTCCTATTTGTCTCAGGTTGTAGCAGCAGGTGGAATAGGGGTTGGTTTCAAATTGGCTATTCCTCTGTTGTGCAAGACTGTTCTTTGCTCACTCTGGACTTGCTTTCCCTATCTGGTGACTGGGTAGAAGTGAGTGAATCCTAAGAGGTCTATATTAGAAATTTTGTACAGAAGTCCCTTGTGAAACTTGGATTTTACTCAAATGTATGATGCTGGACAGATTTCTCAGTGCAATGGGAAGAAACCTGACCTGGTGTCCTCTGGAGTACTCAAAATCATCACGTCTTTTCAGCTGATATTTGACTGATTATGCTCAATACTTTTTAATTTGAAATGTATATACTTCAGTCAAGTGTGTTATGTGTTTGGGATTTTTTTAATCCATATTTTCCTTACAGTCAGGTGCAACTTCTCTGTTCTTTGCTGCACAGCAAGGCCACAACGATGTAGTGAAGTTTCTCTTTGAATTTGGAGCCTCTACTGAATTTAAGAATAAAGTAAGATGATGGGTCTATTTTTGCGTGCTGATACATTCTGACAATCAAGGCTGTTTTTTCCTATTCACATGAAACATTACATGGCAGCAGGAAGATAATAAAAGGATTTCCTCACTTGAACATTTTCTGAGTAATACGAGTAATGCAACATATTGTGAAAATATGAACTTGGGACTAGCTTTTACTACCTAGATTTAATGGCGTAAGTTGATCAAAGATCAGTCCCTTGATGGTGATATCAGTCTTTTGTCTTAAGCCATCCTCCAACACAAGAACAAAGGGCCTTTTTGTACATGTTAGGTAGGATCCCATTTTAGGTGTATATGTACTTCACTTGCATAGACTAAAATTTCATATACATTGGGATGTCTCTGCGTACCACCATAGGATACATAAGAGTATAATGGCTTCAGTCCTCCCTAAATTCCCATTTACTCATCTGTGACAAGAAGATGAAATGCACCTCAGAGCTTCTATTTCTTTCTTCAGACAGATCCTTTTTCAAAATGTTCTTAGAATAGCCAAAAGCACAGATGGCAGAGCCTGGGTCTGGTTCATCACCCCTTATGGGGTGAACAGCATTAAGAACAGCAGTTCGTCACTGACAGCAGTACATCACAGTTTCTTTGCCCGAGGCAATACTAGCACCTCTTCTTTCAGCAAACAGAACCAAAAGCAACATATTTTCATTAAATATTCTTGCCCTTGACATGCTGGCCACATTTTGGAGCATTCCCATAATCTGGGGAGGACAATTGCCAGTCACTTACCCTGGGATCCACAGCAATGTGTTTGAAGAAGAATAAATAGTTTTTTACCCCACAGTAACCAATTTTTAAAGATGTAATAGTCTGTTTCCCTTAACCCATACCTGCTTTCCAGAGTCCCTGGAAATACAGGCTTTAAATACTAAGGGAATTGATGGAACATCGGAGACTCAACTCCTTATGCTCCAGGGACTAAAAATCCTGAGGTTTTGTGGCCAGAGTCAACACATGCCCATACAGTAGGATGCCGGTACCCCAGGGAGCTATGATTGTGGTAAGCAACTCTCTGACCACAGCAGCAATGGGTAAATTTAAAAACATGAATGAAATTGTGGCTGTTTAACACAACATGGAGTGCAGCTGTGGAACTTGGCAATGTAGGAGGTTGCAATGTTAAATACAACAGCTGGATTTTAAAGTGCTGGATAATCTCACATGGGACAGAGTTATTGGGAGAAGCTGCACATTAGAATAAGGGTGCTTCTCAGTCTTTTATTTCAGGGTATAGGTGAGGGTTAGTAAGATTCAGAAGGATCACCTTCTCTTGCATTCAGCTGTAAACAATTGGGCAAGTGAACTTAAACTGTCCTTTGAGTTATCTGGCCTATAAAAACACCACAAAGCCATGCTGAAGGAGCGAATGTGTCCAAGGTGTAGGAAGAACCTGGACTACTTGCTGCAGCTCAGCATGCAATTGGGCAGTGTTTTTGCAGAGGGAGGGAAAGCGGTGAATGCAGGAAACTTGGTAAGGAGGCAAAACAGAGGCTGAGTACCTTATTCTGTCTAGAGGAACAGTCACATTTTCATCAAACCTTTCCACAGCCTGTGAACTAGGAGTTTATGAAGAGGCCAAGACTTGGCCCAGAAGGTGAACAGTAGGCTTGAAATTGTCCGATCCTTCATGACAGTATATGATCTTTCATGAAGCATGTGAAATATATTGACGTGAGTCACTAGGGCAGATAAAAGGGAGTAAAGATCTAAATGATAAAATATTCCTGGATTCAGCCGCTCCTAATGGCTTCTGTCTTTGGACAAATGCAGGTTTTGGGGTCTACTGTTGCTCACCTTGAAACTTTGCTCCCAGATGCCATATTGCTGCCTGCCTCCTCTTCTGAATTGAGACTTGACTTGGCCATTTGTGCCAGTCCTAAGTATCTTTTAAGCTGCAGGTTGCTCTTCCTCTCCAGAAGAGCAACCTGCCACTTCCAGTCAAGCTGGTCATAAGACAACACCAACTCCCACGGGCCATAACTCAACAAACTGGCGCGCGATGTGTACTGGCTATTTTCCAGCAGCATCAAATGTGCCTGTCCAGGCACTCCCTCCTTCTCATCACCTCTTCAAGAGGTGTATCAGTCACTTCAGCACTCACAGTATGACACAGGCTACAGTGCCTGAAAAGGCTCTTAAAAGCTGAGCAAAGGATAGCTGAGTTAAAATTAATCTGTGCAAGATTAAAATGACACTGATTTAAAAAGTTGAGGTTAGCTCTCATGTCCATGCTCTCTATGCTGAAAGGATCTACTCTCTCTGAGTAGTACTACAAGGGCTTTGCTAGATTCATCATTATTGGTGGGACCTATCCTGGAAATTGCCACGTTCATTCTTTCACTGATTCCTTGCCTGGGGAATGTAGCTCTTCTTCTGAAATGAGGATCAAGACACAAGAATCCAAATGCTTACAGCTTCCAGACTGGGCTTTGGTAACCCACTGAAGTTTTAGTCTGAGGCTGGGTGGGAAACCAACTTGTACTTTGTGCAGCAGTGTGTACCTGAGCAGGAGGCACCATTGAGAACGTGCTGCATTGACAGTATGCATCTTCCATTGGCCTTTTAGTGTGTTTTTGTATCAGTTCAGTTTTCTGATTTAATAATGTGGTTTTCATAGCTGGAATTATTCCATCAGACATTGTTCTGTTAACAGGTGACTAAGATAACAGGCTCCTCCATCCCCTCCAAACCCCAGAAACAATATAGTTGACAAAATATGCCTTTTCAGGTCAGAGATAAGGCATTTTCCGAGTAAGGCACTCAGCTGGGGGCAGCGCTGGAAAACATATGGCCGATCCTGGCTATTTTTAAAGGGCACTGCAAAATTAATCCATTTTCAAAGAACTTGCTGTTATAAATGAAGATGTGAAATTGAAATGAGAAAACAAATTGAATGTATCCTAGGAAAAAGAGACTTTAAAGCAAGGAAATGCAAAGCCCAACATCTTCTTTTTCATGTACCTCTCTGTAAATTTTAATTACTACATTTGCTGGAGATTTTGCTAATACAGATTGCTGGAGAACTGTCTTAATATAGGTTTTCAATTCTTGTTACCCCTTGTATCATTAGAGTTGATATTCACTACGCAGGCAAAGCAAACATTCTAAAATAGTGTAATAAAGTAGCATTAATTGCTGATATTGTAAAGAGAATAAATAGTACTATTGAAGGTTATTGTATATTTATTATAAAATACATGTTATTCAATAATATTATCCTGCATTGTCCCAGTCTGGCATCCTTAGAAGTACGCATCATAAATTGAAACGTTCTCTTTTCTTACTCTGAGACATGTTACAAGCATGTGGGTTCTTAAAAGGGTTTGCATGGTGGCACATTTTCTGAGCAACGCTGCAGGTCGAACAGTATGTCAGAGGCTATTTTTCAGCAGCTAGTGATTGCAGGAGATCAGTTCCCCTCCCTTGTAGCATATTTCAGAGATGATAAAACACCATATAATTCTAAGCTACTTTGAGGCGATGATGATAGAGGTGAAGGAAGAGGCAGGCAAATAGACAGGGAAGTGTACACCAGATAGCATGGTCTTATCGGGTGCTGCTGTTTCAAGTGCCTACATGGGAGACTGGAAGCTGCTGTATGTGCTGCCAGTAGGGAGGACAGTCTGGGGGGGCGATAAGAAAAATGGTTTCAGAGGAAGAATTGCAGAGGTAGCTGAGAGAACTGGCTCCTGTCTGAGCTGGAAGGGTTTGCAGTGAAGGATTAATAGAAGCTAGATTGTGTCAGGAAAACAGGATATGAGCAAGAAATAAACCCAAGGCGATGTGCCTTCTCTCAGCTGCACCACCAACCTCTTGCCCGCTGCAGAAGGGCGATTGCCCCCGAAGCGCCTCTGTGGTTGCTCACGTGTCCCTGCTCCTGTTTGCTGCCCTGCTCAGAGTTTCCAAGAGGCTTGCCAGCACCAAAGATGCTGCTTCAGCTTTTTACTCGTCTCAGCTGAAGCCAAAAAGGAAAGAAAAGAGGGAATCACATGGCTGAAAGGGATTTTAAAACTCTGTGATTTACTTTTATTTTTTTTTATAACTCATCTGCCTTCCCAGTAGCCTGTAAAATATTGGAGTCTCCAGCTAGAACTTGCTGGAGGAAAGGCTGTTGTGCTGGCAAAAAGGGAAGAAAGAGTAAGAGAAAGCAAGGCAGAAGCTCAGTAGGGGTGCGAGGGGGCTGAGTTTTTCTCCTCCTAAGAAACCACAGACCTTCACAGTGTTGACAATTCCTCAGTTTAACTGAGTGCTGTCTTACCACCTGGTCTTTTCAGTGAAAAAGTTTTCTAGTCCCAACTCCCCTTTTCTTACAGCAAGACCTGTCTATTTATCAGAGTGTTCAAATGAATCTGTCTCTTCTTTTCCATGTATTTAACTTCATAAGAGACATAGTAGAGCAGGTCTTAGAGCCCAGTTGTCTTCCTGATCAAGGACCAAACCTTCGAGCCAAGAAGTTGTTATCCAGTTCTCTCTGGCCCAGTCAATATTTCATTCAGGGTGGGCAGCTAGAACCGGGGCCTACCCAATGTTTTTTTCTGGTCCCTGGACTCTGATTGAAGGTGATCTAGGAAACTTGGTCACTCTAGTCTGAAAGATCTAAATGGTGCATTTTGGAAATCAGTTATTCTTTCAAAAAATGTATCTGTCTAAAACTGTTCACTGGATTCAACCAAACACTTGGTCACGATCCCCATTTTGAGACAGACATATCCTGCAAGAAGTATCTCCCTTATTAGACCTCAAGCTCTGACATCTCCCAAGGTGGGATCACACAGTTGGACTCCAAGCACTGGGCTTCAGTTCTGCTGTGCTGACTGCGGTTACCTTTGCAGTCCTGCCTTTTATTTGGGACCTGTCATTTGGTTCCCTCCAGAAATTATGTTAATAACCAAGCACTCTTCTTAAAATAACAGGAGTTTGTTGAGAACACAAGAATTTTAGAAAACAAAAACCAGACCATAAAGCAGTAACAGACTATTCCCATATGCAGCTAAGTGAGCATGTCTATTTACCCTCCATACAGGGAACCTCAATATTTTTAAGGTTCCTAAAACTTGTCCTTCCCTGCATCTCACAGAAGATCTCCAATCTGGATAGCACAGTTCTCTTCTTAACTCACTAACCTTTCTCTCTCAATTTCCTTCAGGGAAAGAGTCTTTAAAAATGTCTCTGGTTTTTGTTTGTAGCCCTTTGATCTGGTAACTCGCTACTCGAGCAAAGTGGCTTTCAGCTGGTTGAAGACAGGAAATACGTTTCACGAAGCTGTTAGCTTTTGCCATTGTCTTTTATGTGTGTATAAGGTGTTTTTTAATCCAGGAACCATTGTGATTGCTTTTTTGTTTTGTTCCAGCAGTTCCTATTAAATTAGGGTAGTTTAATTTGACAGGAAAGTCTAATGACTCATTGTAGCTACAGAGTAACTTAAGTCCACTGACCTGATTACACACTATATTTAGTCAAGTAATGCAGAATTAATATGCAATTCTTAGATTGTCACATAACAGCTTCACATCTGTGACTTTGATGACACTCAAGCCTTGTTTGCTTTTCAATGTCATAGAAAAGAAGGGTGAATATGAGGTTTTGAAAGTAGCTATAGACAGTCCATGTGGGTTAGTTCAGTCATGTCAGAGCCTGAGTTTTCATGAGGTTATTACAGGCATGAAATAGCACCACAGATTAATAAATTTGATTGGCACTTCCCATTATAAAAGATCCATTTGGCCATTCAAGCTGTAACTTCTCTCATGGATATCTATGTGGAAAATTTCAGACAAAACTTTGTAGCTGTTTCAGAGAACAAGGCTGAGGGAAAACAGAATCTTTTGCCCACATTAATTAAACAGCTCTAGAAACCATTTATCTGAAATACTTTAGATGATAGCTTATCTTGTGGAGGAGGGGCTTGAGACTGGGAGAAGGCAGGGAAGGAGAGAGAAGATCTCATGTGTGGATGACTTGGGGTGTGTGTCATCCTTGCACAATAGCATGGTGCCATCCCAGGCAGAATGTAAGAACTTCCTCTCCATATCAGAGTCAGCAGTAATGGTAATTTTTGAGTGGGGCACAGTGCACTTAAGATGGCAAGACCCACATTTGCTATCTCAGTTGTTTCAGCTGGCTTGGAGTCAATTGCCAGCAACACTGAGGTGTTTCCCTTCTCAGATGGCTCCCAAGAGAGTGTGTGTACAAGCAGGATTCGATGCATGTGCATAGGTCTCCCTTTAGTGGTGATGTGCAGCAACTATAACTACCTAAGACTGATCCTACCTGCAGAGATCACTTCTTCAGCATAAGTAATGGTCATGGGTTTGGTCTGACTCATGCTTCCACAGTTAGCTAGCATGCTTTAAAATGCATCCTCCCTACTCTTCTTTGGGCCAATAATCAACAGGTGAGAGGCAGGACATGACAGGGCATGAGGTTCTGGCCAAAGAAGAGTAGATGATCAGTAGGCTTTGTAGCAGGGGAAAGGTGTGCTGTCCTTCAGTAGGTGGAAGAGCTTGGCAGAGGTGGAGGATTTGGCTGTAAAGGGAAGAGACGTGGAGGAGCTTGGGGTTGTGAGGGGAACAAAGCTTTTAGTGGGAAGGCAGAAGATGAGGAACAAAAAGCAGAATTTTCGTAGTTCCTGTCCCTCACTAAAAAAAAACTCAGGAGAAAAATTATAGTGACAGCCAAGTTTAAAGATTTATGTGGCAAAACTTGGTACTAAAATTATGAAAGATTCAGTAGCTAGTCTCTACAGAACTGCTGTGAGCCAAATTCTGAAAAGTCTTAAAATTTGGGGTTTTCTTTATGGTGATGTTCAGGCTAGCACCTGCCCTCTCACCTGACTGTACCCATTCTTTGCTTTTTCACAGGATGGAGGTACTGCTCTTCTAGCTGCTTCTCAGTACGGGCATGCAAAAGTAGTGGAAACTCTTTTGAAGCACGGTGCCAACATTCACGATCAACTTTATGTGAGTTATTTGACACAGATAATATTGACAACAGTGGTGGTGGAACAAATGTGCTGTTGGTTGGCCAACAGCGGATACTCTGGCTCCAGCACAGAGAAGCATTTGCCAAACGTTGCGGTTTTATAGTACTCTACTCTTCTAAGATGTGAGTCTTGTTAACTATCTGCTTTTCATGATCCTGGGAGAAGTAGCACAAAATCAGAAAATATGTTTTGGCTGCCTTTTGGTTCATTATCTGTATGAAGGATATGTACCAAATCTGGATCAGATTTGTGCTATCCATTAGCCTTGAACAAAAGACCATGTCGTGTTCTACCATGATTTGCATTGCAGACAGAAGAGTGAATATCTGTAAAGCCCCTGAGGTACTAGAGAATCAGTTCATCAGTTTTCTGCCAGAAAGAGTAGTAAAAGTTAAAATCTTTAAATATCTTTAAAATATTTTTTTAAAATATCACTTAAAATGATGTTATTTGGTATTTGTGCACCTCCAGCTTGTCAGTGTTGTGGGTAAAGAATGGTTAAAATGGCTGAACTGACGTTGTTTATTTGGCTTTTCAGAAAGCTGGATTGAGCCAATGAAGCACTGGATTTCATTTACTCCAATAGAGACACAAATAAGTTGAGCTTTTCAGCATTCAACAGAAACGACTGGCAGATTTTCCCTCCACTTCCCACCACTCTTTCCTACCCCAGGGCACTCAAGACTGACAAAGAGGAAGTTGTTCCCCAGGGATATATGAGTTTTTTCAGCCATTTCCATGGGCTTTGGATCTGCAGGATGCTGTTGCATTCTCAGCTCCCACAAGCCTACGTGGGAGCCAAGGGCTGGTGACTGCAGAAGTCACCAGCGCACTGGGGGCCATGCAGTGGTTGCACAGGGGGTCCCCACCTCTATGCTGCCCTCACCCTGTATTTATAAAGAAGGGTGTTCTACCCTCACTGCTGTGCAATTGCCTTTCTAATCTGAGGGCAGTGGTTCATACCTCTGCACAGTAATCCCAGGGGTTACCACTCGATTTAAAAATAGCCATGCTGCCACACCTGCAGACACTTACCTAGAAGTGAAGGCAGTAAAATAACTTCCTTGTTGTCTCTCCTGGAAATGAGCAATATTTGCAAATGGATTTAGATACGTATTTTTATTGCTCACAGCCATTGGGCAAAACCAGTCAGAAGCAGCTGCTTAGTAAATAAGAGCACAATCTCTTGAAAATGAGCGTTAGCCTGGCTCCTTTTGTGGGACGTTGCCAAGCTGCATTTGCAGAGTGGTATCTGGCTGGCAGTTTCACTGGCAGGCGACCAAATGAGAGAGATCTCGAGCATGCATTTGCGTAGTCCTCCCAAAACCATCTAGATAGATGTTTCAATCTTAAATTGACGCACGTGAGAGGTAGAGGAGAAGATGAGAGAATACCCTAACTAAACAGTATTTCTTGCAGAAATATGTTATAGCCTCGAAACAACTTTCTCATTACAGCATCAATTCAAATGAAGTACAAAAACCTAATAATTTTAAAAATGGTTGGGTGATAGGGAACCCAAGGTTCTCCATCCTGATTGATGCTACAATAAAGAGCTCTTTTAATATTACACAACATTGTTTACTTTCTAAATGGAAGTGTTCTCACTATACTTGTCTCTGGAGGAAGCCTGCAAAGGACCTGATACCAACATCCTGTTTCATATACTGGCGTAGCAACCAGAGAAAACAGCCCCTCAGAGGGCCCAGGGGTGTGCATTTCTAGTGCCAGCAGACACCTCTCTTGTTTACCAGGACATTTGTCTTGAAATCAAGGTCAAACATTCTAAATTCAGTCCCTGGGGCACTATTCAGCTCATGCTTCACTAAGTCTGTGTTGAGTTTTGCAGGAAGAGGAGTAGCTAAGCAGTATCTCTTGGCAGACAGCAGCATTCGGTCCCAACATAGTGATATGCCAACAAGGTCAACAACAGGCTTCCACTAAAATGCCCTGTATTTTGTGATAAGCATATGTATGAGTCGGCGTGAGATGTGTACTTGCACATCTGAGATGTAGTGTAGGGGTGCATTCATGTCTCTATTTAGGTTAGAAGAGTCTCACCTCCTGGGAGAACTTGCCCTAGCATGTTCTGTGCTGAGTGCTGTGGATATAGGATGGGTAAACACCTGTCCTACTCTCAATGCATATTTCCACTTCTAGTTGGTTGGATGGATTATAATGCTGTTTGAAAATTTTTGATCAAAAAACCTTAATGAAATATGACTTTTACATTTTTGCCTAAGGAAGAAGTTTCTGTGAAGTCAAATTCTGAGAACATCTGCACATGAAAGACATTTTGAGGAAAAATAAAATCCCATATTTGTTCACAATTTGTTCTTTCACAAGCTTTTTGCAGGAAGATGCTGGTTTCTGATGGGGCTATGAGACACTCTGTCTTGCATGTGCTACTTTTACGTTATTATATTACAGGTGAAGGCTCTTCTACAAGATGTACCAGAGCAGTGGCGTAGTAGTTGCTGGGGTGGCACAGTAGTGTGGCACAGTACTTACTCCTTCAGCCTCAAGGGCAAACTTCAGTGCTGGAGTCTCCAGTCTTGCAAAGTACTTGAACATGTTTTCACCATGTGTCTATGTAGCAGAACACTTCTGCATGAACATCTGAAAGCTAAATGAACCTATGTGGCTATACAGGAATGAATTTCAAGTTATTTCAATCAGTGCTTCAATGAACTAGACTCTTAGTATTACAGACCCAGGATTTAATGTTCGGTTTGATATATGATGGGAGCCAGTACTTGTGCAAACTGAATAAAAATGTTACCATAGATTGTTATGAGCTAGACTTTGGATTTTGGTAATTATTTTTTGGACATGGCTGTATATCTGCTGTTACACAGCATAATGGCTTAAGAACGAGAACTTGATTCAGTTTGGTTTGTTTTTTTGTGGAAAAATGGCATCATTTCAACACAGTGTAAGCTGGATGTATTTGTTCTTAGGATGGAGCTTCTGCAATTTTCCTGGCGGCACAAGGAGGATATCTGGATGTCATCCGATTGCTGCTTTCTTCGGGAGCGAAGGTTAACCAGCCACGGCAGGTAAGCTCAACACTTCAGGGCAGAGCTAGGGTCTAATTTTTAACAGTTACAAAAAAGTAACACTGGAATTTTCTCTGGGCATCAGGTTCCCATGGCGGTGTTTCACTGGAAGGCAGATTATGGCTGTGCCTGCATTCGTGTTTTTAGTTCAGATTGGTAATGCGGTTTTGAAGCGAGCACCCCAGTCATTTCTGCTTGCATGCAAACTAGATCGTTTCCGGAAGAAGTGAAACTGGAAGCTCTGTTCTAGGTCTGCATCAGTTGCAGATCAAACCGCTGACTGATCCTTTGAGCAGGTTTGAATCACATGCACATTTGGGCCAGGGACCAAACTAAATCCAAATAAACCCTTCCAGCTGTATATAATGTTGATGTGAGGGCCTTGCACTACCTCTTGCAACTTCTGATCTGCTTCTGTTGTACCAAGTTACTTGTGAAGGTCTACACAGCCTACCACATCCCTGCCTTCTTTTGGAAATCACTGGAAAAGCTTTTGAAAATCTGGGAACTCTAGTAGGAGACAGTACTAAATTCGGTGTATCGAAATCACACGGCCTTCAGTACTGTGGCTTCAGTGTTGAAGCTGATCTTTAACAAAAGCTTTTACTTCTAGTTTTGCTTTTTTAGGTTTACTTTGTGTTGTCCTTGTACACTCTGAAACTCAAGCATGAGTGTTACCTTCATCTCTGAAAGTTCTTGATAGATGTGGAAAGCCTTGCTGTCCCCATTTCCAGCTAGTTACTGTAGTAGCCTGAACCTGCAAACCAAAGCATGAAATTAGCTCCTCTGTAGGCAATGGGGCTGCTGTTTGATCATATGTATGTATGTGCTAGATTTGTAGCTGATTCAGAGGTCCCTGCTAGGGGGCCAAGGGCTAGATCCACTTTGCATCACTCTATGCTTGTGTTAGGTAAGGGTGCAAGAGACTTTCTAGGTACACTAACTATGGGATACATAAGCATACATGGTGTACAGAGACATATATAAAAGCTCTGTTGGTTTCCAAAAAAGGGTTCCTTAATTGTTTAGCTGTTTCTTGACTCTAAAATCAGTGCTTAAACAGCACATTTAGATTCTGCGTTGAGTAGCCAGATGTGGGAGTTGCAGAGCTAGCTTTCCTCCCGGCACGTAGAGATGTCTGGTTAGAGAGAAGGCTTCCCAGGAGTCTTTGCCTGCTTTGAGAGAGCCTCCCCTGTGGTCTGCTGAAACCCTGCAGGCAATGTAGCTGTCCTGGGTCTTCACTGCACATTTTAAATTGATGGGATAAGGTCTTGTCCTTGCAATCAGTCATGTATGGCTGCCAGGTGGCTGTGATCACTGACTGCAGCAAGCAAAAAATCACCAGGCAGGAGCAAATGAATATGAAAACTCTAAAAACAGTGGACAACGTGGCATGTGACAAGCTTTGCCAGGTATTTTCAGTATTTCCGTTCATCTACACCAAAAAGCCTGACAAATCATAGCCTGGCAGCAGAGATTGATCTATATGACTTCTGCTGCATCTGTAGGTCTGCATAGCCTCCCTGCTACTCCTGTAGTGTAAGGAAACTGGATTAGCATTTTATGTGCCCAAGCTAAAGTAATTTTCCTGCTGCTTCTTCCAGCACCAGAACTGTGCTAGCTATTCCCTGGCCTGATGCCTTAGTTGCTCCTAGGCTGCCTCCACATTGTCTCCCAAGATTAAGAAATGTTGTTAAAAGGTTAATTAATGCAGTCTAAAAGATCTGTGTAGAAGGATAGATCAAGGTATGCATTAATGCCTTTTGAGTGGGTCAAAAAAAAGTTGGGGAGCCTTAGATTTAGCTCCACCATGTTGCCATAAAAACTGCATTCTCCTAACCATAATGATAATGCCCCAGCTAATTCTTTCTGACAGTATTTTTTTAGCTTTCTAATCCAATTTCTACAACACAATGTTTCATGAGGCATTTTTAAATCTTAGTTGAGGCAAAGACGTCACTGTGTGAATGTTCCTCCTGGCTCTGTTTCATCTCCAGCAGGACAGGCTTACTTTGCTTCAGGGTACCTCTGATCCCTGCTAAGATTATGCCTGGATAAGTCCGTGGCATTTGTATTTGGGCCCACTGTAATCCGAAACATTTCCTTAACAAATGGAACATTTTTGCTGTTTAATTAGTAATGGTTAGATGGACTTCAGTCTCTTTCTTACTAATAAACAAATTTGTACTTTGTTCAAAGGTGGCATGTTGATCATGAGGAATGTAGCTCTAGATGGGGCAGTTCCGATGTCAGATGACTCTTACTGTCCGTTACAAACTGCATTGCCCTCACTGCTGTAGGAAACTTTTCTAAGCAACGTAACATCGAATATAGGGCTGCAGAGTGTCAGGTGTGAGTTCATGCTTCTCCTTCCTCATGATGTCCAGGTTTTCCTCCCTGCCTTGTGAATTTGGGGGCTTAATTCATGTGCCTGAGCGTGTGCGTCTGCCTTGTACATCTCCTCCTGCTGCTGCAGTGAGTACCAGTTCCCCTTCAGTCTTGTGTCCCATCTCCCAGTCCCACAGGGGTGCTCCTGACACCATAGACCATCTTGGATGATGCTGGCTGTCCATGTGCAGGCCCTTCGTCTCAGTTCTCACAAGACTAAATAGTGAAGCTTCCTGGTGAGTTTCTTCCCTGGCAACGTAATTTCTTTTGGATTTTAGCCACCTTCTGTTCTTTCTGACATTGTGGACCCGTGCAGGAATTCTTTTGTCATCTTTTTGTCTAGACAGAGCTGGGGGCAGTGTCTGAAGCCTGGTGCAGGAGATGTTTCTTTGCTTCTTCAACTCAAAAACAAAGTGAGAAGATTATTTGCCAATGAATTTTACATTGTTTTGGCAGCCTGTGTCCCAGCACGCTTTAGTCTGACTGGCCAAGCAGATTCAAAATACTCTGAAAACTAATGTTTTTTTCTTAACACATGATATGCAATTACACATACATGTAAGCCAGTAAACCTATATAGAGTGTAGACTTCAGACAAGCAAGCAATTTGTTATTCGCAAGAATTCAGCTGGTGTAGTGGTATGAGTGGACTGATGGGCAGAACAGTGGAGGAGATGACACTGAGTAGCCTGAGAGTAGGGGCTCTCTGTCCCTGGAAGGCCTTACTGGGAATTTGAGGGGTATTTCACCTCCCACCCTAATCTGGCCCTTTCTAAAATTCCAAGCCACAAGCAAACGTTGAGATTCAAAGCTGCAAAGCAAAGTCCTTAGTTAATGGGTAAGAGAAAGAGCATCAGAAATGTTTGGAACTGCTGGCTGCTGGATATAACAAGATGTAGTCCATATATACTGGCTTGTAATCAAATACAGAAATAAGAACAGCTTAAAAACATATGGGGTATTTAACATTGTTCTAGGAATGCAATGGTCTGCAGTCTGCTGCGTGGGCAGAGGGGCAAGGAAAGGAAAGTAGTCTTTCCCTGTTCTCACTTTCTTCCTGACTCATCTCCAAGCCCTAATATCTGTTTACACAGGAATTCTCATGTGGCCTCTTAGTACAATGTAATATCTCTTTTGCACCATACACCCAATGAAAATGGACAGAAATCTCATCTACTCCATATAAATATTATACATGTTTGCATAAACCTGACTGTTGTTAGATGCTCTTTGCTTCAGAGAGAGAAGCTGACAATAGTCAATGTGAGCCCACCATCAACTTAATCATCTTCTCTTCAGGCTAAGTCCTCCAAGACAGTCACTCTTTCTCACAATGTGTTTTTGCCTCTAGCCTATAACTGACATACTGAGGATGGTGTCTAACAGCAACACTATTAAGGACAGTTAATGATAACAGTGATGTTACCCAACACTTGTATTTCCTTCTGCTCCTTTTCATTTATACCTCAAAATAAGAGTTGTTCTTACAAACTTCACTGTGAGTAAAAGAAAGCTGCTATATTCCCCGTGCTGTGCTTGTGCATGCACTTCTTGTGTAAATAGAAGCGTGGATTTGCATAGCATTAGTTCTTCATGCAGATTAAATTGTATAGGCTGCTCTCAGATATTTTCCAAGTTTTATAGGCTTTTTCAGTCCCCCTGTTGCTATTTTCTAGAGCCCTCTGGTGGGGGGAGATTAGAAAAAATATGAAGTGTCAGTTTACTGGTAGGGAAAACACTATAAATTGGCGAGGGACAGTTTTTGCCATCACGCTAACATCACATACGCTGTATACAAGAGAGCCTTTGTTATTTTTGAATCACAAAGAACACTCATTGTATTAACAGGATATGTACTAGAATTGGGTCAGTCACTAATTTCAATGAGTTAATTTATAGAGAAATTATACAAGAGTGGGCAAAGATCCTGTTCCCCACCATTTGAGAAGACTGAAGATCTCAGGATGTGCATTTGCTCTTTCTCAGAATCAGAAAAAGGGAAGCCCAGAATATTATATCAAAGGAAGAAGTAACTTTTCTGTTGCTTCCAAAGGATTAAGTCACTAGCCCATAGAAAGCAGAGAACTGGTTCAACAGTGGTTTTTTGAACTGCATGAGCAAGTCATATGAATCTTCAGTTGGCAGAGAGAGAGAGGAGAGGAGAGAGATTGCTTCTTTGATCAAGGTGGAAATATCTTACTTAAAGTAAAAATTTGTTTTCTTCTGAAACTTCTCATTAAGGCTCTTTTGGAAGCCCCAGTGTGTTTTGTCTTCCTTTTTCCTGCCAAGTCTTCAGGCTGCTGAGGGCGGCAAGGGGAACTGGCAAGCACTGAAGGCAGAAGCAGGCACCCTGCTACGTGAGGCCTCACTTTTATGTTAAAGTCCATACAGGCAAGGCCTTTTGTTAAAGGCCCACAAGAATCCGTTTGGCACCACATAACCACCGGAGTCCTCCTGTAGTCTGGAGAGTCAGGCCATTGAGAAGCAAAAGGAGGAAAAGATACAAAACTAAACTCTTAATTGCAATGAGAAATACTTCTAGTGCTTCAGCTTACCTTTGCCTTCAGGATAGAAATCCATCACAAAGTTTAGCTTGTTCTGAATGTGCATTTTATTTTCTGAGGTTTTCTGCTCAAATAATGACTGCATAGGACAATTTTTCCAAACCAGATTGTTTCATGCTGGATTCCTTGATAATTGCCTTGTTTTATAGTGGAGTTCTTGAAGATAAAATTTGTGAAATACTTACCATCACTGTAAGGCAGGACGTTTTTACCAGATTCCCGGAGGGTGGATAATGTAACTTAATATTGAAAGTTGGTGATCATCTTGCATTGCTCCTTAGCTTCTATAAACAACTTCCACTCCATATGTACAGAGACCCAGCTGCAGAATCTGCCCCTGCATGCTGAGATTTGCCTGTATTTTCTGCCACGTCTAACCACCTAGAGTTCAAAGTACACAGGATACCTTTGGCCTTTACATTTCAAACTTACCCATATATTTTAGGCACAGCTGGTCAGCCAAAGAGGGCTTTAACTGTTCACACAGCAATGCACATTTCAGGCCGACTATGCAAGAGAAAGCAGCTAAGGGCGGCTCTGCTCCACAGCTGGAGTGGTTCTGACTTGATACAGCGAGCTCCCCCGTGCTTTTGGAAGCAACTCTGCATATGTCTATCTGTGATGCAGGTTTTAACTGAGGAATTGAAGTACGTCCATTCCAGTAGGCAGACTTGGGTGGTAAAATACCAGGGAGCACAGTGTCTCAAAGTGAAACCATTAGCATTCTTGTTTTGTTTGCAGGATGGGACGGCTCCCTTGTGGATTGCATCGCAGATGGGTCACAGTGAAGTGGTGCGAGTAATGCTGCTCCGGGGCGCTGAGCGAGACGCTGCGCGGGACGTGAGTAGCACTTCTTCCTGCGCTCTGTCTGCAGCTTAATGCCTCTGAGCTTTTTTTGAGGCTACAAGTCTGCCTGAATGGAGGCCTGGTGTGCCCAGAGTCCGTCCTGTTTGCCAGGTTGTAAAGTCCCACCATGGGCTCCCTTTTTCCTCTTGTGTCTGGGGCAACTTCCTAGAGGGACCTTCTGGAATAAGGGAATGGAAATGTCCATGTAAATGAGAGACAAAGATGGTATATGGTGTCACTGGTTCATTTTACCCTGAAGTTTTCGCCTGCCAGAGGAAGAATCCTCCAGATGCCCTAAAACCAGCAGCATATGCTGAGGAGGTGCCTCCTCAAAGACAATGAGCAGAGGAGACCCTCCTCTCAGAGGTGTGGGGGAGAGCTGGCATTGCCCTCCAGCCAAGGGGAATGCAGGTAAAGCATTGGTAACAACTGAACTGAGCTTCCTGTCTCTTTTAAAGGACGGTACAACTGCTTTACTGAAGGCTGCCATTAAAGGGTATAACAACGTGATAGAAGAGTTGCTGAAATTCTCTCCCACGCTTGGCCTGCTGAAGGTTAGTAGTGAAAAACACAGATTTTTAGGCAGAAACTCAAGAAAGCAAAGGGTCTGATTAAAGACCTGACGTTTATGACTATGCCAGTGGAAGATGATTAGGAGCTTGAGCCCAAAAAAGTCAAGAGAAAAATGAAATTATCTTACTTAGCCTTTAATGCCGCACACAAATTAATCTTTTCAAATGAAATTGTGAATTTGATTTTTGGAATGAGGAAGCACATTGCATCATAAAAGGAATTCTTCTGCTTTTTGTTATCTGATTTTTGTTTCTACTGTAAATGGATTACTCTTGAGAGTGCAGTTTTTAGCATTATACGCTGACCTCTATTGCATTTAGTCAGAAAAATAATATCCTAAGAGATCTGTTGTGATCAGATTCTCTAGTTGATTTTGTTTTCCTCTGAATTCAGAAAGTGACTTGAAAAATAACAGATATTTGGAAGCTGCTTTTTAATAGCTAGTCTAATTTTATGTGCCTATAAATCACATACTTTGATAGCCACTGTGCATGCAACTAATTGGCAATTTTGATGTACTTTAAAATCCAGGTTACATTAACTTAGTTGTTAATTACAAGTATGAAATAGCTTCCACACTTATTTGAACTGTCAGTTTGCAGCCACGAACAAAAGGCCAGCCATTAAAAAATCACCATTCAGCTGTATGACATTGAAGCCATTAATCATCACAGAAAGAAGATAAAATGCACAGATGGTTTCCATTACTGCTTGTGATTCCGTTTCACTTGCTAATGGCTGATTTTGCCAGGCAGAAGCAAGTGCTGTGTTCATTTCACCTCCAATCTATTGACAAGGGTAATTTTTAAAAGGAAATATTGCTGTGGTAAAGTGAACTTGACTCTCATTTTTATTAAAGCATTTAACATCAACTCCTTCATAGCCCACTAACCTGCCAGCACCCTGTCTAAATCAGACCCTATATCTTTGATGACTTAATCTCTTCTGTGTTACTTCTTTCTTGTTCGTAGGTTTGTTCTTTGCAAACATTTGTGTTTCACTGCCTTTTGATTTCTTCCCATGCATGGTACAAACATCTCCATTGGTATTTTCTAGAATGGGACCTCTGCTCTCCACGCAGCCGTCCTGAGCGGCAACGCAAGGACAGTGGCGCTGCTTCTCGAAGCAGGAGCAGATCCATGCCTGAGGAACAAGGTACGGTCCTGGCACACCGTCCTGGACGAGGAGCAGGTGGAGAGCACCGAGTGGTGGAGCCACCTGTGCCACGGAGGTGGCAGCCCATGTTTCTGTGTTGGTCCATGGTTGCCTCTTAATCCTCTCCTGAAGCACCACCGTTGGGTCCATTCATTTCTGTATACAAGCATCTATAAGGGAGTTAGGCAGTGCCACTGGTGATGCTGGTTCTTGTGAAGATACATCAGTCTGAGAATAACCAAACCATGCACTCACTCACTCAAGCATCACAGATTAAATTGTTAACTATAACTAGTCATGGGCTAGCTAGGTTGCATTTTAGGGAAACAGTAATCCGTTAGTGTTTTGATAAGTCATAAGTCATAGTCATATCTCCATACAGATGTCCAAGATGGATATTTTTGCAGCAAGAGAAATGTGTATCTGGGTGCCTTTGATAAGAAAACTTTGTTAGAATTCAGCACATTGCTAATACAAAAAAAAATCCCATATTATTTGCCTCTTTCCCATATCTTACTGTAAATCTGTTAGTTTATTGAAATAGTTTCATATTCTTTTTATAACAGCAACTTTTCTGTAGAAACTTGTCTTGGTTTTATTCTGTAAAGTGTTTTAACGTTACACGTTTGCTAATTTCCATGAAAATGTCTTCCTCTGAGTTGTGTTTATGAACTATTTGCTGCTAGTATTTGATATCTAGCTGGGTTTGTTAAGCTGTGAATAGGTGGTCTGGTATTTACTTCTGGTTTATGACTGGGTGAATGAAAGTTTGTAATACAAGTAATCCAGCACATAACTTCTAAATGTTTTGGTCATTTAATATAAAATCTGTGCCTGTTATTTCTGTATCATTCCACTTGATGGCAGCAGAGTTAATGCCGCTCATACAGTGGTTGGTGTTAATAGGCATTTTGTTTTGATACTGTCATCCAAACAGCTGCAAGATTTTTCTGCTACTGATGGTGATTTGCAGCAGGAGGGTGTGCAGTATAAGAAAGTCTGTGGCTGTAACCTCTCCTGTTGATTTTTTTTTTAAATAACATGCAATTTGGCACAACAGAGTACATTTGCAGGACAGAAGTTCAGAAGACAGATTTTCAGAAGTAGCTTCATGATAAATACTTTATGTTACCAAAATTGTATTCAATAAATACAGAAGACCAAACTCTGATGCTCTATTACCAGTCATACAGAATAAAACTGACTGTTTCGTAGCAATTGAAGTCTTTCTTTGGATTTTTGTGGAGTTTGGTACTTAAAGACCTGACTCATCTCCCCCAAAAAAATCAGCAGCTACTCTCTCTATTACTTCTGTAGCAGAAGCATAGGGAGCCCAAGGGATACCATTTAGCCTGGACGGTCAGCACAAAATAAGCTGACCAGTCAAATCCCACGCTGAAATTATTTTGAAGACTCTAGTGAGACTTGCACACTGAAAGGTGATTTTGTAGGATATCTCCAAGAGTGGTGGAGACAACACTGGAATAAACACATCATTATAATGCCCAGTACCATCTTCTTTAGAGTTCAACACTTTTAAACCATGTCTTGGAAATACTTATTCATTTCTGCTAACCTCAAGGTTTTTTTGTTCCAGTCAAACGAACTGCCAGCGGAGCTAACAAAAAACGAACGCATCCTCCGACTCCTCCGGACAAAGGAAAAAGCAAAGGAAAAAGCTAATGCAGCCCTGTAGCAAATCCGGTTTGACAGAGATGTGCCCTGACCACAGCAGCATGACAGTAAACCTAGGTTGCCTGAGAAGGGCTTGTTGGAACAGTCTGCAGAACTGATTAGCCTCACCAGTACACACTCCCTGAATGAACGAGACCCTTGTCACAGGGTCTCCACGAGCTAGGGCCTCCGGCTGGCATTGCTGAACAGAGAAGGACTGCAAAGGGAGCAGGGTTTGGCCTGGGAGCTGCATTTGCACTGCCTGTACTCCAGGATCCCACCGGTCCCAGCACCGACGTTTGCTCCTCTGCGCCTGCAGCGTACGTATCCCCGCGCACGCAAGTGCTTCTGACATTTCAAACACATGTTCCCTCACTGGCATGGCCACACACCTGTGACAAGTGCCTCGGGGTACACGTGTGGGTCGGGAGCAGTCAGCCCTTGTGCCAAAAGGATAGCCAGATCTCACAGCTGTTTGGATACAGTTGGCCCTGGAGCAGCCCCATGGTGCCACTGCCCTCCCTTCGCTGGCAGGGCTAGCTCTGACCATTCCTCTCTACCTCCAAGTGCCACATGGGACTAGAGGTGAGGTCCCACCTTCAACATCCCAACAGGAAGAGTCGTCCTGCCAGACCAGGGCTTTGGCAACATTTTGGCTGCTACATGAATCTCCATAAAATTATGCAGAACATTAAGAATTATGCCAAAAGCAGCCAACCAAACAATAAGCAACAAGATGTCCTCCATAGTTGTAGCATCTTGATCTGTCAATCTATCTGTCCAGCAACAGAAACGCAGCAGGGCATTTGCTAGCATTCTGCAATGCGTACGCAGGGCTATAGGGATCCACCCCCAATGCTACAGTCTACGTACACACATTTTTATGGGTAGGGGAGGACTGGTTACTGAGCAAACCAACCAGGGCGTATCATTCACTGGCACAAGTACATCAGAAATTTAGCTGTCAGGCACAACGGCACAAATGCTGTACAAGTGGTATACATATGTTCTGCACACGCATGTATGTGACACTATGGTTTAATACCCACATCTACTATGCAATGCACTTGTTCCCCAGGTCTGCGACGGGAGTTAAGGGAGAAGTGCGCAGTGTACAGGTGTTTCAACAGCTGGTGAGAGGATTACACGTAGCCACACTCAAACAGGCCCACTAATTAATGCAGGCGTGGAAAATGAACTCTCAACAGCAATTTTGGCCTTTGTTGTGGTTGAGATGCTTGGACACACTACTAGTGCCTGTGTGGGGAAGGCAGTGCAAATTGTAGATGGTTTGTGAAGAGCTATGTTTTAACCACATTGCTGTAAGACGCCCCATGAAAACCCAGGCATTTTTGCAGTATAAACAGTATATAGTACATCCTGTTAGCCACAAAAACATTAGCGATTATTTTACAGTGAGTTAAGGTATAAAGTTAGTTCGGTGCATAAATTCAGGCGCTTCGCCTTCAAACCTTGGCAAATTACTGAAAAATTACTTTAAAAGTTGAAGACAGAGAAGATTGTAAGGAAACAAAATATTCCCTGCTTAAAAAGAGTCTGCCTAGGATTCAGCTGAGCTGTTGCACTTTTGGTTCAGTGAGTTAAAAAAAATCTTTCAGTGAGCTAGCACAAATGAATGTAGTTTACTTAGTGCAAATTAGCCACATATATTACTAAATCATAAAGTTGTTCTTGTTGTGAGTAAGTTAGGTAAGAAGTCAGGGTTCTGGTGAAGAGAACAGAAGTGGGCATACCTTTGCTTGCAAGCTGGAATTGCTGTTCAATTTCTCTTCAGCATTAGAAAGGAAAGCTTTAAGTTTTCCAACAATATAAGAGGACACCAGAAAGATCTGTTTAAGTAATTCATGCTGCTGTATTTTTAAATTAAATTAATGTTGTGCCTAACAGAAACTTGCAGAACCAAAGAATCATGCAAGACACTTAGAGGATGATTGTATCCAGGGTTAAGTTCTGCAAAAGACTAAAAAATACTGAACATGCAGAAATCTCAAGAGCCTTATTGGGAACTTAAGTTGCACAGCATTACATGGGACTGGTCTTTAACTTCTTCAACAAGCAACACTGGAGAGGACAGGTTTCTTTGGAGCCCCCAGTGGGTTGCAGAGGAACATATTGTTTTGGAGAATGCTAGAGGGACTCTAGGTAGCCTGGTCTCAAAGAAAGAAAAAATCTTTCTCCCTAAAGTTTCTTCAGATCAACAGCTGGGAACAACCACACTCTTAAGATGAAAAGCCCTTTCACAGTTGCAAACGAGGAGGATAATCATTAGAAGGTCTTCAGTAGTCAAGTTGGGTGAGCAAGTAATACTCTTAATATCAGACAGACTGTAATGATCAAGCAGTCTTCCTAAAAAATGTGGAAGCATCCACTGTTGGTACGAGTCTCCTATTTTTTCCTGATTGCAGAGCATAGGAGAGAGGACAGGGCAAGCCAACAGTGGTCCTGTGACAGCTGAAGTAACCAAGCTGAGACAACAACATGCAGATGTCCGGTATCTGCATGTGGCCTCTCCTTTCTGCCAGGCATATTTTCTTGTGAGAGTGGTTTCACCCCAAAGAGGGCAGCTGCTCAGCAAAGAGCTACTTGAACGATGCCTGTCCCTGGGAAGATGCATGTCTGCTCCCCACCATTTAGAGTAGGACTTTCCAAGTTGTGTGCCCAGTTGCCTCCATGACTGGCCACTGCAGCCGGGGCTCTCATGCAACAAGTGAAGAACGCCTGGGATGCTGGGTCCCATAGAGAGCATCTGCTGACCTTCTGAGAGGATGCAGTTACCAGGTCCTCTTTTTTTGAGCGATATTGGGCTATTTGAGTGATACTGGGCTATAACTGGCTTTTCTTATTTCTAAACAAAATCTGAAATGTGGGGCTAGGACAGATTGAAGGGAGAGGCCTGTAGCTCCCTCCTCGCTCTCATTAGTGCTGGCTGATACAGCACACGGGCTGTGCGTGTGGGGCTCTGTGGTGGAGAACTGGCAGCAAAGTCTTTCTCTGCCCCGCTCAGGCTGAAGTTGAATCTCACTTCAGCAAAGACACTATTTGGCCAACATGGTATTTGTAGGCATGGAAATCTTCCTGTTGGGAGCATCTGTTTCATTTCAAAGCCTTTGGAGAGAGCACTGGGTTTAGTTTTGGTTTCCCTGTAACCAAAAGGTGCTTATTCTGCCTGTAGATGGGCTCAAAAGTTGCAATACTGTTTCTCACCATGCAATTAACCTTTTCACAAATAAACCTTAATAATTCTTAGTATTTAGGTAGCTGCTGTTATCTTTAAAGTGCTCAGTAAATACTGCTGTGGTCTGTTTGTTGTTCTAAAACGGAAACCTGCTTTCCCTTCGTTGGCTGAAGTGATTCACTAATATTGACAGTAGCTCTTTGCATAGTTGTGGTGCCTTTTGTGCAAGGCTTTCAAAGTGCTCTGCAGACACTATTACCTTTGTAAGACATTACTACCTTTGTAAATTCCAAAATGCATGGCTGGGGGAAGCAGAGAAATATAGATTATTTCATTCACACAGTGAAATGCAGCAGCTGTTCAGCAGTTCATGTCAATAGACAAGGGTAAATTTAGACTGGAAATTAAGGGGCTCCAAATCCATTTCATAGATGGCAGGATGAAGGTAGGAACCATATAATAATGTGAAACAGAACTGGGACAGGATAACAGGCCAAACTGGTTTTGGGTTGGGTTTTGGGGTTTCTTTTCTCCCAAAAGCGCCATATATGTATATCCATCTTACACCCCCAAAAAATCAGCTCCAGTAGAACACTGCTTTTAGGCTTGCCTCTCTGCACGTTCAGATCCAGGGGCCCAGCCTGCTGTCCTCTCCACCTGGGATTTATGCACATGCTATAGCCTGGTGACTTCCCATCAGCTGCAAGTGAGTACCAAGGATGTGCAACCAAGAACGGGCTACACAAATGAGTCAAGGAAAAGTATAGGGCATCTTTCTTTTATTTCACTAGTATCAAGGCACTGTAGGATGGGAATGAGCACAAGGAAGGGCCCATAGGATATAGAGAGACGTGGCATCCCATCAGTGGCATGGTAGTGGTGTAGCCTCAGAGGTCCCAAATACATGGAGCTCTTCATTTAAGATGATCACTGCAGTACAGTGTGCAGGAACATCTATTCAGTAATGATACAAGAGGCAATGTTGTACCTCCTGACTTGCACATGTGTTCGTCCCTTGGAGTGAAACCATCTCACTATTGATCCACCCACCTTTGTTTAGTTTAGAAGAGCTGAGAGGATTAGAGCACCAGATCAAACAGCTGAAGGTCATATTTAATGCACTTTAACAATGATAGTTATTTGCCTCAGAGTCCAAGCCTAATTGCAAGAATAATTCACGCTTCTTTATTCAGCCAGTCATGGTGACTATTGGGAAATCTGTAAGTAAACCAAATCTCGTGTTGTCTCAGAAATTTCAGAATTGTTGTACAGAAAATGAGGTAGCACAAACCCTGGCCCATTTGTACTTCACTTAATATGAGCACTGACAAACATAAAATACTGCCTTTGTCTGGAACCCTTGAGTCAGTGGTGGTAAGATGTTAACGTTTGCTACGAGTCCAACCAAAGATTATACACAGGGCTCTTTTGTCCAGGAACAGAATATTGTAATGCACACATGGGACTAAATGGAGTTGTGCCTTCTCACAGCGGCTCTGCATTTGGTCCTTGGAAATGTCATGATAGTTTCATACTTTTCTGAATTCCACGGTTTGCCCTTTTATGCATTTGATAAAACCTATATAATTTATGTAACTCTGTGTAAGACTAATATTCTGCAACAGGAATGTTGCTTTGCTAAAATACATTTTTCCATAGCATCATTTCAATAAAAATTAATATACTACTCAGATTATCTTGTCTGCTTACTTCAATACTTCTTTCCTTTCTTCTGTATTCTGCTCTTTCTCTTTGTAGGATACCAGAATTAATACCCTATTTACGTAAAGACCACTTTGTTCTATTCCACTTGATTGATTAGACTTTTATTATTTTCCAGGTCTTTACAGATGAGATGATAGCATTCACAAAACAAATAAAGCCAAGCCCTGGCTTGAGAAACAGGAAAACTTAATTTAGCTTGACATAACAAGGTTTGTTTCAAAGATCCAGGCATCACTGACAGACTCCACTTGACATTAACATCCATTAGCTCAGATCTGAAGGGAAGATTATAAAAAGCAACTTAGGAACCAAAGGAATAAGACTATACTTTTATTCAGTTAGTCAAATGTGTCTTGGTGGTTCTGTTATTGTTCCTAAACGTAAAACTGTCCCTTACACTGATCTGACCTACTTCAGTTAAAAGTCAACACCCTGCTGATATGCTTATTATGGTATGCAGTGGATTATGTGCGTTATAAAAGGCAAAAAGAGTCTACACTGAAAACCGTATTTTTGACCTTGTGTTTGACATCCCAGGCTTTTTGCCTTATTCCTACAATTTTCTATTGTGATGAGCTACATTTTGAACCATCGTCAAAAATTGCTAGAGCCACAACTCAGTAAAGCATCTCCATCTATTCAGAGAATATTAAGAGAAAGTGCTGTGACTTGTTCGTGCCCTACACTACAAAGGATGATTTCTGGTAGTGGAAAGCTCCTTAATTTTGCACATGAAAGCATAACACAACAGTGTCAGGAGGCTGAAACTAGACAAATTCAAACTTCAAGCTGTGGATTTTCAAGTGAGGATAATTATCTATTGAAACAAATTGCTGAGATGATTCCTTCATCATTTGAGGTTTTTTTAAAAAAAATACTTTTCATTCTGAAAGATGTGTTTCATCTGAAACATTTTGTGTTTGATGCAGGAATTATTGGATGAAATTACATGATATGCAGGAACTAACATTATGTGATCATAATAGTCTCCTTGATTTTAAAATATACGAATCAATACATTTTTTGCTTTATCTCCTCAGTGGTTTAAAGGGATGCTAACTCTCATGAGATTGATAACAAGACCATATGCCTCGCAACTGTGGCTGTAGCTGCATGGCAAAATGAAACCTGAGACACATACCTAAGTTGTCTGTAAATAATCCATTTTGCTCTCACAGCACCGACAAGGCATTTTAACCGAACTGATGCTTTAATGTCCTGCTTTTAATGCCAACTCAGTACATTCAGAGCTGGCACAAGGGCTGCGTAGTGCTGCACGTTGCCAGGGAGCAGGGATCAGCAGAGCAATCTGGGACGTGCCAGTGAGGAACACAGCTAAGTTAGGAAGGAACAAGCAATGCAACATTTTGCTATGGCAAAAGTTTCACTGCACTCGGATGCACAGATGGACCATGACACTAACCTACAACACAGACCTGAAACAGACTGCAATTTTATATGTACTGCACAGATGTGTTCTTGTGTGGTATATACATATATACACATATGCATACATACTTTGTATCCAGCATATGGGTATAGGTTCCTATAATCCCCCTGGAAAAGTGGTAAGTGTCACTTGTGGTCTGCTTGCTTGTCCAGACTACATCGCATGAAGAGGCAGAAGAACTATTCAACTTTCAGAAAACACTAAGAACAGTCTCTGCAGGTGCTCCCTTGGCCATGCTACTGCATCGGACCCTACTCACTGGAACAAACTGTCATAAAACTGACAAAATATCTTCAAGTCCAGCCATGAACAGGCCGTTCCTCAGGTGAATTGTGGCTCATAAAGCAGTCACCTGTTCCTCCTGCCAAGTCAGATTTTGGTAGTGCCCTTGGGGACTCCCCTGTGACAGTTCTGCCCATATTCTCCACTTTAACAGCAAATCCTGATTTACTCACCAAGTGGCAGCATAGTGCTCACAGGGACTTAGTAAACCAACGTTAACGCAAACCAGGAGCCATACACAGGTTAAACTTTGAATTTGTTAGCATATCAGTGCTTATGCACAGTATCTGGCACAAGTATGCCCTGCACCTATTTGCTCTCAGCAACAAGTGCAGCGTGTCTCTGGATTCTGCTGCAATAATAAGCTGCATTTCTACAGTGTTCTCCTTCAACAGCTCACTGGTTGATACCTGGTTTCAGAGCTCTTGGGCCCCATGTTGCCATGCAATTGGCACTACTTTACAGAAGAGAAAATTGCACCGGAGAGGTTGGGACCTGCCCAGATTGTCCAGCAAGTTTGTAGCAAACTTGGAACAAACTTTGAATAGTTTGAATTCAAGTGCCAAGCTTTTGCTACTAGGCAATAAGTAACTTTACCTGATTGTAATAAAAATGAATAAGTTTCAATGACTTCAGTGATAAATGCAGAAAAGACGTGATCTTACAGAGTGACTGTAGGACTGTCTAAGGTTAGATAGGGACACACTGGCACAGGTTGGTAGAGCAGCCATCAAAATACACTAGGGCAGATACAAAGATGAAAAGATAAAAAGATTTGATTCAGCATCATCTGACATACTACATATATATTTAAGTGAGTACTGGCAGCATCAGGCAGATTGCTGTCAGCCCCCTCAGTCTGATTTGATCCCACATGGAAAGTTCGAAGCCAAAAGCATCTGACCAAAGTAATAGGTACATTGAGGCAGGTATAATTAAAAGGTGAGCAGGCCTCCACAGGTGAGGAAGGCTGACAAATGAGAGCTGATGAAAAGAACATGATTTGCTTACAACACCAAATAGGAAGCACCAGCTTTGTTTAGTACAAGTATTATTCTGGTTTAGCTGGAAAAACAGTCTTGGAACAAGCTATAGTGGTTTGAACTGTCTCTATGAAAAAATGGAGGTTTAAGAAACTGGGTGAAACTTCTCACCTACCTGTTGAAGTTTGTCTTCACACAGGTTGCAAGACATCCAAGGAGAATATTGCACTTTCCCATGTGTGTGTGCAGGGTGTTGCTTAACGTAACTGCCACTTCTTGCAAATGCCTCTGGGTGCTATCACAATAGAAATAATAAAGGCTCGTAATAAATTATAAGAAACAAACAGTGATGGACATTTTAATTGATTTTGCAGCAAAGCAATCACGTACTGTGTTTCCATTTGTATGTGCAAGTAATGCTTCAGACAGATTGCCATGTAGAAATTGCAAGGTCATTACCACGAGGCGCATGAGTTTCTAGTGCAAGCGGCAACACAAGTTTTATTTCTGCATTGAGCAAAGCGATGGAAACAGAGTGAGGCCTGCACCTCTGAAAGCAATGCTCGGGGCTTTCCATCAAAGACGTAGAACAAAACAAAGCAGGCAGCTATTTTACACAAGCTTCCCGGCAGGCACCTTTACACTATTCAGGGTATCCAGTGAGGGAAAGAGCTTATTTGATCCTAACGGACAATTAAAGGACTTGTTTGGTGGGATGGAGGCACCTTACACTGTGAATTAATATTGGCCTTTTCTTCCAGGCAGCAAAACTCAGTTTTGTGTACGCTGCTGAGAACCAGAATAAGTATTCCCCATTAGCCTTCCAAGTGGACAATCCCTAACAGCTATGCATAATCCTGTGTTTGAAAGGGAACCTCGTAAGACATAACTTGATAAATGTCCTTCAACAAGAGCAGCTGGGAGTGGGGACGGTCTCTTTTGGACCCTGTGTACCACAGACAAGGCAATGAGCTGTTGGCAGCATTGATCGGGGTTAACTATTCAGGGCTACTTTTTCCCGGCCCGAAAGGAAAGAGGTAACTTTAAAATGACACAGTCAACAGTGCCAACTTTGTCATTGGTAACACTCATGCAGCTACACTTAAATGCCCGGGAGCTGCTAGAGATAGCTCTGCATCCTCTCCCCCTGAATATGGCACGCAGCCATGACGAAGACAGAAGGCTGCAGCAGGACTGAAGGAATACCTTGCTCTGGTCTGCTGGCTGCCAGTGTACAGAGGTGACATACAAACAGAGACATGTTTGAGTTTCTGCATCTGCCATTACACAAGATTTCAGAAGTCTCTATGACCAAAGATAGGCTTAGTCTGGTTAGAGTTTCTTAATCAGTCTTCACACCCATACCACTTCACTTTGGCTTGTGAGTGCAAAAAGGCCGCACGCTCTGAGGGATTGCACTGAAATAACAGTGCGAATTTAGACAGCCATCTAAATATAGATATCCATCAGAGATTTAGATAAATATTAAAATACTACCTCTTCTCTCTGTTTATAGTGTAGGCGGTAAACAACCGTGATGTTATGGGCTTAATTAGTTTACGCTGGAAGTTGTCACTGCAGTAGATTTCCTTTTGCTTGTTTTGCAACATTATAAATTAGTTTTCTCTCACCTATAGTTTTAAACTGAAAGAAGGTAGATTTAGATTAGGTATTAGGAAGAAATTCTTTACTGTGAGGGTAGTGAGACACTGGAACAGGTTGCCCAGAGAAGTTGTGGCTGCCCCCTCCCTGGGCAGTGTTTAAGGCCAGATTGTACTGTGCTTTGAGCAACCTGGTCTAGTGGAAGGTGTCCCTGCCTGTGGCAGGGGGGTTGGAACTAGATGATATTTAAGGCCCCTTCCAACCCAAACCATTCTATGATTCTATGATTCTATGATTCTATGATTCTATGATGCTGATATCGCTTCTCTATGTGATTCATTCAGAAAGGAAACACCATTTCTGTTTAGCCAGTTTTGCTATCCTTCACCTTTTTCACAAGCACTGAAACAAGGTGCTTGCATTTTTTTAACTTGTAGCTATGCAAGCTATGCCCACTGCACCCTCTGCTTATGTGGAGTGCCTAGAAAATGTGACAACTCGGTCCTCTGCTTTTAGGACCACACTGCATAGTGCTGAATAATTTTTTTTATCTATGACATCAAAAGTAAAACACAATATAACTTCAGCTACTCTAGCTTTGTTGGGCACATGCCAAACGCCAAGTGCTGCACCTGGGATGGAGTAATCCCATGGAAAAGTACAAGCTGGGCAGCGACTAGATGGAAAGCAGTTCGGCAGAAAAGAACAGGGTGGTTGGGCTGGGCAAGATGTTGAACGTGAGTCAGAGGGCTGTATCAGCAAGGGGGTAGCCAGCAGATCAAGTGTTGGGATTATTCCTGTCTCTTTGGGACTTGTAAGAGCACATCTATAGTGCTGTGTCCAGGTTTGGGCTCCCCAGCATAAAAAAAAAGACATACTGGAACAAGCCTTGTTTACTGCCATCACGACAGCTGGGGCCGCTGGAGCACATGAGCTGTGTTTGCTCAGCCCTAAGCAGAAAGATGGCTCTGGGGACACCTTTATTGCTCTCCACAGCTACCAAATGGGAGGATGCAGAAAAGGGGCAGCCACAGGCTTCTCAGGCAGGCACAGTGACAGCACAAGAGGCAACAGACTCAAGCTGGAGCATGGGAAATTCTCTTTAGATACAGGAAAAAAACATTTTATGCTAAATGTGGTCAAAGAGGGAACAGTTTGTCCAAAGAGGCTGTGAAATCTCCATCTCTGAAGCTATTCAAAACACAACTGGACAATTCCCTGAGCCACCTGATCTAACTAGATTCTGCTTTCAGCAGAAAGCTTGACTGCGTGACCCTCCAGAGCTCCCCGTCCAGCACGTTAGCCCGTGAAGCTGACACCAAGCCTAGTCTGCATTTTTGTCAGCAGATGG
Source organism: Nyctibius grandis (assembly GCF_013368605.1). Lineage (NCBI taxonomy): Eukaryota > Metazoa > Chordata > Aves > Nyctibiiformes > Nyctibiidae > Nyctibius > Nyctibius grandis. The sequence continues at coordinate 60,019,281 of NC_090660.1, read as the reverse complement.
CAATATCAGCTAAATTACATATTTTATTCCAGCAGCGCAATGTGCCCTACCCAGCCGCGAAGGCAATAACGCGGCGGGGAAATCACAGAGAGCCTGCACGGGAACGCGTCGCACCCCGCTTTTAGCGTGCCTCCTCCCAGCCAGGTCCCAAACAGATCCCGGACAACAAAGAGATCCCAAACAGCAATGGGGTCTCCCAAAAGTTCTGATTGCGACACGGGTCAGGCCACCTGATGTCAGCCAGTCAGCAGCAGAAGGCACAGCTCCAGCCACAGCCACCGGCAGCCTGACCTGCCCTTGCTTGGGAGTTGTATTTACTGCAGCCGCACTGCAATAGCACACGGGATTGTGAGACTAATGCTTGGAAATAACGAATTAGTTATCTTTGAAGCAAAATTAAGACGCTTTTGTCAAGGCCAGGATGTTTAAAGCGACTTTGATTATTTATAAACGACGCGATTGACACTCCCGCGCCCACACAAAGCCGCTGACCGGCTGCCGACGCCGCCGAGGCTGGATTTCCCGTTCCGCTGAGGCACGGGTTCTTTCGGACAGCGGGCCGAGCTGCCCGCCGCCCCCCCGCACAGCTGCCACCACCCGACCGCCGCCGCCACCGCCCCCTGACGCGCGGCCCGCCCGTGGCGTGAGGCGCGGCCCCGCCCCGCCGCCGGGGGGACGAGGGGGAGGCGGTGCCCGGGGGCGGAGCGGCGGCGGCGGTTGGCGGCCGCTCCTCGAGGGGGCCGGCGGCGGGAGGGGCAGCACCGCCCGGCTTGGAGAGAGCGGTCTTTCCGGACCTGCGCGGGCGCGGCTGCGGCTGCCTGCCCGCCTCCTTCTCCTGCTACGCTTTATCTCGCCGCCCCTTCGCCGCCTCCCGGTGCTGCAGCCGAGAGCCCTGCTGACCCCCCGCGCCCCTGCCCGCGCCGCTATGGGGAGCCCGCAAGGCAGCCCCGGGCGGGGCGGCCTCGGCTTGCTCGTCCTCCTCTTCCTTCTGCTTCTGTCGCCCGTGCAGGTGAGTCCCTCCCGGGGAGGGCGCCGCGGGGCGGTGGTGCCTGCGGTGGGGGACGCCGGGCCTCCGGGCACCGGCGGGGGGAGAGGGAGCGGTGGGCGCTCCGCCACGGGGAGCGGGATCCCCCCGGGTGTTGCTTCGTGGCGGGTGGGGAGCCGCGGCGGCTCCCCGCGCTGCCTGAAGCCGAGGGTCTCCCGGGCGGGGGAAGCTGGCTGAGGGAGGCGGCTGTCCCGTCAGCTGGCAGGTGTGGGTTAGGCCGCTGGGCTCGGGGCGGTCGGTGCGAAGCCAAAGCGTGGTACCGGGGTGTCCCTCCTTGTCCCCGGTGGGGCTCTCCCTCCCCTTCCCCACACTCCTCGACTCGGTGCCGGGCGGGACGGAGGCGAGGGCCGGGGTGAGGCAGGAGTGCGGGACAGCCCGGGGACACAGCAGGCCCGCCCGGGAGCACCTGTGGCTCTAAAGCGGGCGTGCTCGGGCTTAGCAAACTTCAACTTCTGCCCAGTCCTGGTCCCCTGCTATTGCAAACAGCAGCGGCTGCCCGGGATGCCCCGTTCCTGTGGCGTGCCCTGGTTATGCAATGCTCTGTGCATGTGAGTGGCCATGCAGTCACATGCTTGTGCAGAGGCTTGCATGTGTCTTGTTGGGTTTGCTGAGAGTTTTTCTTATGCTAGGTGACAGCTTCCTGGAGGCAATAGCGTGTGTGTAGTAAGATCTGCTATTTATTGATGTGCAACTATTAAGACTACATGTTTCCTTAAAATTAAGGACTAGAATAAGTTGGACGTCTTGATACTTTAGGAAAAAATACTGTAAAACCTTCTCATTTCTCTCTTCTCAGTCATGTTTTGTTTTTGATGTGGTCCAAGATAGGAGTGAGATACTCCACGTTCCTCTGGAGAAACAAGGAGTGTCTTGTAAGCATTTGTGTTTTTTTTTTTTCTCTAACCAACTTGGAAACCTACTTTCTAGGTCAAGTTTTATGCTTAACCCTTTTTAAACTCACAAGTTAGTCATCCTGTGTGTCTGCTGAGGTTCTGCTGTTCTTGTATCTTCTTCAAACAACCTTTAAAAAACTTGAACAGAAAACTAGGAATTCATTCTTCTGTTACCACTGGAGAAGCTGATTGTTTAGTAGTGACTCATGCTCTCCAGGCGTGTAGGTAATAGACTTCACACCTTACCACCACTCCTTTATATAATGTTTTTGGAGGGAGATACCATCTTGTAACCATGAGGTGTGTCCTAGGCTGGTAAGGAAATGACAAGATGCTTTCCTTTAGGTGACAGAAGGATAATGAGCTAGAGGAGCTTGAAATAAGTTCCCTTAAGATTTAGGGGATCCTTGTAGAGGATGTGGCTTTGTGGTCCATAAGAAGTAAACACTGCAAAATGACTTTAACCATGCAGGTTTCAGTTTTGTAATGCAAGAAGGCAAAATTTGATTTTTTTTTTTTTTTTTTGACATTAACTCTTATTTACAGCCTAACACTCCACAAAGTAGATCTTGATACCTTTCAAAGAGAAGCTGGTCCTTCAGGTAGACTGAGCCTATATACAGTGTTAGGTGCTTGCAGAAGAAAAGCATTGTGAAGGTGAACCTGTTCTCTCCCTCAAGTATACTGGAGGTGTAATGTTTTCGTGCTTTCGGTTGTGGTGCGTATAAACCAAAATGCCATATGTCATGTTTCTTCTTTTTAAAGAAGTTAGTGGACTAGAGTGGCATTTCAGTTTGCAATCCTTGTGTTACATACACTTTCACAATGAACTTGAAGTGTTCGGCCTGTGTTGGATGTATCTTTCACTCTGAACAGTGCATGGTACAAGACTTGTGCCAGCTAACGCATTGCTAATTGATAGTTAACTACCCATTAATACTATCTAAGAACTACATTGAACATCTTGGCTCCTTTAGTCCTGTTTCTGAATGTAGACTTACAGGAGGTTGAAGTCTTTAAACTGTTCTTGTTCTCTTATGAATATCTTGATGTACTGGATGGCATCTTGTGTGCTTCATGGCAGTTGATCCTTGTGTAATTGTACTAAAACACAAGCTGTCAAGGATAGTGACCAAGCAGGGTTGGACACAGGTTTCTTATCAGCAACTGGGATCCCAAGCTGTAGGATGTGTTTGAATTTCTGAAATTCTATGGGAAGATGGTAATGGCAGGTGGCCCTCTGTCTCAAACTTGCCAAGTGGCCTGCTGTGCAGTGTTACCTGACCTTGGGCACGAAGTTCTGAAATGCGTGAGTGGAGCAGCGTGCTTGTTAGGGATCGCGACACAGCTTCAGAACAGGACAGTAACCACTTAAGTTACTTCCTGGAAAATCAGGAGTGACTTGTTCGTAGTCTTTCTGGATAGAAAGTGAGGAAGCCTTCTTAGAAGTGGAGAGATAACTGAAGGGAGTGCCTGGTAGAACTGAATAGTACTTTGCTGGGCAGTAGACAAAACAACTTAAGTGTTGTGTGGTATTATTATTACTATTCCCATGCAGGACATCAGAGGTGTTTTGGTGCAGATGGCCTTAGTTGCAGACAGCTGCTAGTTAGGGGCTATGTGCTTTCTGATCATACATGCAGTAAGTCTGTATTTTCCCAATAAATCATTGTCAGCTAACACCAGCGTGCTCCCACAGATACTGAAATATTACCATTATTGCAACTTTCTCTTCCTACTTGACTTTGACTTTCCTGTGACGTGTGAAGTGTGCTTGGATAACTCCAGAACTGGGGCTTGCTTTGCCTGACCAGGAGTAGCTAATGATTTTTCTGTCTGAAAGGGAACAGTCCCTTACCTATGAGCAAAGGAATAAGAGGAGCTTGGCAGACAAAGCTTGTCTCTGAATAAGTTACTGAAACAGACAGAGTAAGAATGAAACCTGTACAGTTTCCTTTAGTCCATGGACCTCCTCCTTTCATAGGGAGGGCTCTGAGGTAATGTGCAGCTTCTGGGGCAGATCTGCAAACTTGACCTGGTCACCTGTTTCCATAAACCAGGCTTGCCATTTGTTAGGGGTAGTGTGGTGGTGTGTTTCCCTAAACTCAATTTCTCAACCTGGTGGGCAATATCAGCTATTGTGTGATGTGGGCTAGATATCAAGGGAGTGTGGGGGGCGGGGGGAGGAATATGCTGTTTCCTGGAGTCTTTCTTCTTGCCCTGCAAGATCCCAGATGTACCATCCTAGATGAAGGAAGGGGAAACAGCTGTATCTGCTGTTGCCTTTTCCATACATTAGTAATCTTAATTTGGAGAGCCAAACAATGTTCACTTGTCATCTGGTATTTGCAAGACTACAAATAGTTGCTGTTTCTGTATATAACATCATCATTGTTCTTTGTCTGCTTAACAGCTACACATTCATTTTTGGTGATGGCTAATGTTGCTGGAAGCATTGAACATTATTGATTTGTTTCAACATGCAGTTGAAGAAACTTGGACTGAAATAAATGTGTTTATGATCTGTTGGAACAGTAGTTTTATTACAAACAAATGATAATGTCTGGGAACCAGAAAACTGTAACAGAACCTTTGTAGAGTGTTAAAAGTCATGAAATGCCCATACTTGCTTGTGTGCCAGTTCTTTATTAGGGCTCCTGGAGCTCTGACCTGAGGTGAAATTTCTCTTCAAGCAGAGTAAGTCTACTAGAAGTAGGAATACGCTTTTCTGAACTCTGGGGATATGCTGACAGCTAGTGTTAGTGTACTGCCAGATGGTTTCTAACCTGTGCTGGGGGCAGGAGGGAACAGCCGTCATCTAAGGTTGTGTTGCTATTGCTTTGTAAAGCACTTAGGAAAGTCCCATTTTAAAATATGGAGCACTTAGTAACGTGATTTTTAAAACAAACAAACAAACAAAAAAAACCAAAACAAAACAAAACAAAAACAAACCAGAAAACCAAAACCCATCCCTGTGTTAGTCTTATGGAGTATCTTGCTTTGTTTAGAAGGCAGTTGGGTTCAACACAGCATTTCTCTGTTAATTTGGGGGCTAGGAGAGATTTCACCCATTTAAGAAAGTAGATTGTTCACCCAAATCTTAAGTGACTCAAAAGTCTGACTCTGCAAGCAGTAGCTTTGTTAACTGTGACTTATTTACAACCACACTTGCTCATCCCTGTCTCTTCCTACCAGTGTAGGAATGTTCTTCTGAAAGAATGAAAAGAGCAAAGTACTTGTCTTAGTCAGTAACTTAATCTAGCTTTTACTAGAGGGTTTTTGGGGGAAGAACTTCCAGCTATATCTTATCAGTGGTAATGGAGTAGTTACTTAGTTACTTGTAGTATCCCTGCATACTGTCTGAACCTTAGGAGACCAGCCCTCTCCCATATTTAGTGGCTGACTCAGTGATGAGTGTGCTGTTGACTTGTTAATGTCCGAGAGCTATGTTGGTGACTTTAGGCTGCTGACTTCGAATGATTTGAAGGTTTTTAGGCTTATTGACTTGGTTCAACCACTGTAAATCAAGGATCGCCAAAGCTTACTGGTTCAGCGAACAAATTCAGACTTCTATTAGCGAGATCCTGCTAGGTCATGACATAAATACCTGATCTTAGATTCTCTGAAATTGCATTCTTGGTGTTAATACTGAAACAGAGTATTCAGACTTGCAGTTCTAGGTCTAAGTGCTCTTCTAGTAGGTAAAAGTAACTGATCTGTTCAGCTTTTCTAAACAGGCTGAAAGTTTGAGTGATAAACATGTTGGTTTTTCTGTTGTAGGTTTTATTGATGTGGAACTTCAGTAATAGGGTTCTAAATTCTTTATTCAGATTACAAGTGTAAATTAACACTAGGCGGAAATACCTCATCTTGCTTTATTTTCTTGTGTATTTAGCTGAATACCTTTTGGTGCATGACCAAGTGTCATGTGCAAATAAGTTGCTTTATGTTCTGTCCTGAAAATGATGGCAAAAAGCCTTGTAGGTAAATTTATAGACATAATACAACTTGTATTTTATTTTGTGTCTATGTAGTTATAACCAAGGAAGTGTTACCTTGAAATACAGATAACATTCTTAAAACAATAGGACTATCAGTCAGCCTGATATGGTAACTGAAACTTGCTGTAAGTTTTTCTAGGTAAGAAGTGCCCTGAAAAGTTTTTTGTAACAGGTAACTGTGTTACCTGTCTTACCACACTTTCCATTCTGGAAGAAACTAAGTCTTTCTGAAAAGAGTAGCTTCATGATGTTGTGGGTTTTAAAAATTAAGAAGTGTTAGATAACAAGACTTAATGAAGCAGAGAAAGTGTTTTTTAGAAAGTGTTCATAGGAAGTATGATTACAAACCATTCTAGACTAAACATGGAAGCCAGCCTGATACTGAAGAAATACCTAATTCTGTTCTCATGGGCAGTAGTAAGCTGCTCAAAATTCTTTGCCCTTTTGCAAGGATAGCAGTGAATCTGTGCTTCATCTTGAAGAGATGATTAATTAACTTCTGACACTGGTACATACGAACACTAAACAGTGTTTCTTTCCCCACTAGTAGATTGTTTGCTATTAAAACTGGGGTATATGGGTGTGAGGAAGCGGAGGTGAAGATAGTGACTTCTAAATTTACATCAAAGAAGTGTTGACTTCTTAGATTAATTTGATGCATGAACAAATGTACAATGTAGTTTCTGTAAATAGCCTTCAAGTTATGGCAGTTTAACTTTCTGGGTCATGCTTGTGTTAAACATTCAGTATTTACAAGTGCAGTCTTAAGGGGTGCTTTCCAACTTGTATGTAAGAATATGGTGTTACTTAGCAGCTGGTTACAGGTTTAGCTAGAAGAAATGCTAGAGTCGACAAATGAAGTAGTGGGTCTGGATGAGTGGTACTTAAACTGACTTTTGGACCTGGTTTATAGTGAGTAAGTTTGAATCAGGCCATGTTGCCTAGGTTAAGTTAAAGGGAAAACAATTCTAACAGGGTCAGGTAACTCAGTGATCGTTATTGTCCCTGATAAAAAAAAAAAAAAAAACAATTACTGATGTACTTTTTGAAGAACTGTTAGTGTTGTTCAGCACAAAAACGGATGTTGTGGAGGATTGTAATGATGGGTAGCTCTTGGCTATTATGAATACAGCCTTTCAGGGCCCTCTCTGGTCAGTAAACAATATTATTCATGGTCAAGCACAAAGCACGGCAGTCTGTCCTTGCAGTGTAAGCATATGGTGTTTCTACAAATGCTAGGTCAAGGTTGTTCAGGAGATAAAAGTGGGCCAGTTATCTCTCAAGCTGTACCATGCAAACTTCTGATCGGAGCTGGCAGAAGTGTAGTAAATGTTTGTGCAGTCTGCTTTCAGCTTGCAGCCCAGGTGCATAGGAAGACCTTGGAGCTGCCTTAAAGCTTTTGCTGTAAATAATTTGTTATTACATTAAATGTTTTAACTTCCAGAATAAATATTTTGGTTTAGCATTTCAGATGTCTCAGTGTCAGTACCACTGAACAAAAATACAAGGCTTGCAAGGTGCCATTGTCCTTTTTCAATTTCCTTTATGCATGTAATAAAGAACTGATTTCTTATTTTTTCATTAGTCCCTGAAATCGAAACATCTTTAAAATGAGACTTGAAGCTTTTTCTTTTTATTTAGAGCTCTGTAAAGCCCATTTAAATGTTGCATGCTTAGGCTTGAAAGTGGTGATGGAGAGATTGTCACAATACATGGCATTCTATGGCGAATGCAGAGCTGTGAAGTTCTGTTTCAGAATCTTCTGTATGCTGCTACTTCCTCAATCTGTCACTGTGAGTTTGCAAGAAGGATTAGAAGGTGGCAGGAGGAACTAATGTATTGCATATAAGCAATACACTTCTCTCCATGTACACCAATTCATGTGCTCTAAAGTGACAGTTTAACCCTCTAATCATATGCATTGCCTTGCATGAACAAATTATTTTCTACATCACCTTATATTTGGAGATGCTTTTCAAGTACTGATTTAGGTATTTCTTGAGTAACTCTTATACTTGGTTTTAACTATAGACAATGCACTTCCTGTTTCTAGACCAGGCAAGGAAGGGTGGGGAGCTGAGCTGGAGATCAGTGGTGATGTGCACTGTGTCAAGAACACATGCTTTTGTTAATGGGTGTTCTATGCAGTACAACCTGATGCTTAAATTAGCAGGAAGTTATCCAGTCTGGATTGTAAGTGACTTTTGTAATGGTAGCACAAAACTGTACAATAGCTGAGGAATTTGGTGACTATTCCTTGCAGTTAATCAGTTATCTCGTGTTGATTAGGTACTTCCACAACTGTGTGTCTGGTATGGGGAATGTGGAGTTGCTTCTGGAGACAAGAGATACAACTGTGCTTATGATGGACCACCAATAGCGCTACCAGAGGATGGCTATGACTTAATGCAGGTGAGCTTCTTTTGGAGGTCTGCTGCTAAAAAATATTTCTCCTATGCTTTAGAGTTTTTTATTGGGTTCTGTGGACCTGGTCTATGACCTTTAACTTTCTCATCCTAACTTGATGAGAAAGTGAACAGATTCTCTGATGTTTCAGGTATGACTTGTAGCCCCAACTGTGTAAAGGTAATATACCTCAGTTTCTGTTCAGAGATATGAGAAGTCTCCAAAACATGTGATCACAGGCTTTCACAAACATAACCTTAAATATAGGGTTGGTTCACTTTCCTGCATATTTTCGTCACCGGTTTGAGCACTCTTTAGTCAGACTGGGTTTTTTTAGGACTCTTGCAGACTCCAATACATTCCACAGTTATGCCCTTCTGATCTCTAAAGGACAAGACTAAACTGTGTTTTCCATCAGATGATCATTCCTCATCTACTCCTTAAATAGGAAGGCAGTAACTGACACTCGTTCAAATGGAGCCAACTTCGACGAAGTTCAGTCTCCTCAGCTGTGCCTAGTGCGAGACCGTATTTCCTTATCTGGGCTTTAGCTGCCAAAGTGAACAAAACCACAGTCAAAATAGAGTTTGTGTATTTGGTGCACAATATAGGATGATATTGCCAGACTTGCCTTCTGGCAGATGACTGTTCAAAGCTTTGAAATGTGAAATAGCTGTGGAATTAAACAATGGTTTGGCTGCTGGCAGGGGTGACTTAAATATATAGGTGAGCTAACTACCGTTTTGTACTGTTTCTGAAGACTTAATGTACAGTTCTTGTATGTTACGATCAGTTATACTTTTATTAAATGCATTTGTCTCTATAAACTGAACTTGAGATAGCTCTTCCAGGTAATCAATGATTTTGTGGTTAGTGGCTTGCCTTCTGAGACTGTAGAATCTGATACTATCTGGAAGATATACTGGAGGATAAGCTGCAGGAATACTTTCAACTTGGATAAACATGTGTTGTCCTCTTAGTAATAGACTCTCAAATACCATTATCATTCTATATATAGACCCTGGTGACTAAAGATCATCTGAAGGAGCTTTTTACAAGGAAATGACGCCTTGAATAGAAGAAGTGATTCTTCTCCCTATTCTCTAAAGAATCTCATTGGCTAGACTGATTTTTTTTTTTCTATGTATCTCTGAGAGCAACAGCTACTGTCTTCTGAAATATGCTGAAGCAGAACCAATAACTATAATGAGTCTGAAAGTCTTAAACATGCTTTTCCTTCCTTCTCCCCTGATCTTAATACTGTTTTTATTTAAGGAACTCTGTCCAGGTTTATTCTTCGGCAATGTTAGCACTTGCTGTGATGTTCATCAGCTTCAGACTTTGAAAAACAACTTGCAGCTGCCTCTGCAGTTTCTCTCCAGGTATGCTAATGAATGGCAAAGCAACTAGAGCTTGTAACATAATAAGAAAGCACATTAAGACTTCTGTTCAAGTAGATGGTGGAAGAGTTGGTAATTTCATTTAAATGCTTATTGGAGCAAGCTCTTGGATAGACTTCTTCATCCATATCAGGAGGCTTTAATTTCATGAAACAACTACTTGCAGTGTGGATTGAGTTAGTTGGTAGAATAAACGTTACCTTAGTTTGTCTCAAGCTACTGTATTTGTAATAAAGCCTTCAGAAGAGGGTGGCATAAAGTACTGTTCAGTCTTCTTGTTCTAACAGAAGTCTTCCTGCTAGCAGCAGTTAAGTCTTCAACGGTTGGACTTGATGATCTTAAAGGTCTCTTCCAACCAAAACGATTCTGTGATTCCTTCAGATTCTATTCAAATTCTGCTTGTATCTGCTATTTGAGGTAGGCAGTTTTGATAGTGAATGATGTTGATGCTACTGGTGCTACTAAGCAATTTTAAGGACCAACTAATGTTGTATTGCTAATCAAAAACTTGCAGAGTTTAAGTATTTTGTTCTATCACTCTGAGCAGAATGTTTACATTTGCTGTGTAGGTCAAATCAGATATGCCTTGCATTTTTAACTCTTAATCTGATTGCTGTTCATTGACTTTTCTACCCAGATGTCCGTCTTGTTTTTACAATTTGATAAACCTCTTCTGTGAACTGACTTGCAGTCCAAATCAGTCTGACTTTTTGAATGTTACAAGCACCATACCTTATTATGATCCAATTTTAAAAGAGAACAAAAGTAGCATTACAGAGCTGCAGTACTTTATTGGAGAACGCTTTGCAAATGGTGAGTAAACAGTGTGTTAATTTACGTAGGGTTTTGTCAAGGTAACAAGACCAATGCTTTCTCAGGAAGAATTGGGAGGGGGAAACATCTCTTGGACTGTCTTTTGAAGTTTGAGGCATCAAATAAGTACCAGTAGGTCCGCCTTGAAACTGCTGGAACACTAACTTCTGCCTGGGTAGGAGACATAATGTTAATAACTGGTTTTGAATACTCAGCTGAGACTGGACATCTATACAAATGGTTAATAGCTAATAACTCTGATGACTTTAAAGTCAGAAAAACAAAATTGTTGCCAAATACTGAATGCCCCAAGCCTACCTGATATTGAAACTGTCTGGCAAGTATGGTAGTAAAATTTGTACACAGTGCACTACAATGGTTCTTTTAAGAGGCACTTACTCCTCTTGAAATGGACTGTTCTAGTCCTTTGTCAAATCCAAAGCTTTTTTCTAAGAACAAACAAATTTGGGTTGTATTTTGGTTTTATAGCAAGATTGAAGTCTTTGTACACCTTGTGCAGTAACATTTAATCAAGTTATGAGACATTTGAAAGTCGTATATGGCCTACAGGTCAAAAGTACCTTAAATATTTGTCGCAACTTTCCCTGAAAGGAATTTTTTAGTAAGTACTGTTCCCTCTCAAACAGTAAAGTAGGTTCTAGTGTAATGCAGATTCAGGTGGCCTAGTCAGAATAAGATAGCTGTAACAAAGCATTGCAACCTTGAATACTGTAAATACAACTGAAAGCATTATTTCATTATCTTAAGATGTTTCCTCTCGAAAGCTATAAGTATGTGCTTTGAACTTGGTGGGTCTGTAACTATTGGAAATACTTGGAATGTTCACTCAAATAGTAACATTGGTTTAATGATTCTTCTGTCTTCATGCACTTTTCCTAGCAATGTATAATGCCTGCAAAGATGTGGAGGCTCCATCAAGTAATGTTAAAGCATTGGGGCTGCTGTGTGGAAAGGATGTTAAGGACTGCAATGCAACCAACTGGATTGAGTACATGTTTAATAAAGACAATGGACAAACTCCTTTCAGCATTATTCCTATCTTTTCGGGTAAGAAACTGAATAGTCCTTGCCTTTGAAGCTTCTGTCAAAGGCTGTGTGCTATAGCTAGTATACTGATTTGTTAAACAGCTGCCCAGCAATGAATGTCTGCAGTCAGAGGCTTTCAAAGCACTGTAAGATAAACTTATTATCTCTTTTGATTTCTGCTGGGAAGTCATACTTCGTGCTTGCTTTGTATGCAGCTTCTTGCTGTATAGGTCTCTCAAACTCATTAAGGGATGGACTGATCTTGGGCAACTGGATAGCTTGTATTCCTTGGGAAACAGTCTGAATAGATGAGGGGGATGACAAGTCGTTGCTGGGGTGATAGAAGTATATGCTTATTAGCTTTACAAACTGAAGTGTTCTAAAACATGACTAGTCATTTAGTTAGTAGACAACTGTAAATAGTTGGTACCTGCTGTGGAAAAGGCAGTGGCTTCTTCAGCTGTAAGACCAAGAAAAGCTACTCTAGATAGAGGCTCAGGGCTTTCGTATAAAGGGTTAACTCATTTAACTGGGAAGCTTGTGTTTTGAAGGTCTGACTTTTTACCTGGTAGTAAACTGGCTTTGCAACTTGTAATTTGTCATAGATGTTCCTGTCCATGGAATGAATCCTATGAACAATGCTACCAAAGGCTGTAATGAGTCTGTGGATGATTCGACAGGACCATGCAGCTGTCAGGACTGTTCAATTGTTTGTGGTCCAAAACCTCAGCCCCCTCCATTGCCTGCTCCTTGGCTTTTGTTTGGTTTGGATGCAGTGTATGTCATCGTGTGGATCTCCTATATGGGATTTCTACTCATATTTTTTGCACTAGTTTTTGGAGTCTGGTGTTACAGGTAAAGCATTCAAAACGCTCTGCTCTGAAACTCACTTGCCTTTTCCCTGAAAACTTCCTTTGTCCAGGACAGAATGCTTATGTCTCTACTTCTTCACCCAGCCAAAAGTCATGTTCTGTGGCAGATGCTTATACTTACAGGCAGTGTTCTGACACCTCAAACCATGTGGTAGAAAGTGAGTGCAGAAGTCTGTTTAGTTGATGTGCAACTCATAGCATCCCTAGCTACAGGATCAAATACACAAATGTACAACTTTCATAAGCAAGAACTTGAGAGTATGCAGAAGTCTGGGGAAATGCATATGTCCGCTTCATCTGATTGACATTAAGCTCTTTGTGGTAAAGAGTAAAGTCTCAGTTCAGCTGTGTCTGTTCCTGGATGGTATGCATTAAGATACCAGAGCACTGCCTGCCAGGAGCAGTGAACTGCCTTCGTACTCAAATGTCAAACTTCTCTGGAAGCTGTGGGGTTTTACAATGCTTAAGACTAGGTCGGTACACTAATAGACTAATATCTCGGAGAACCCATGTGACTAAGTAAAAATGCAATCCTGTTCTCTTCCTCAAATCACTTGTTCCTTAAGTTGTAATTGGAATGAGCTGGAAAATTACAGTGACGGGGAGGCCTGTTTACTGCATGCAGTGTTTCATTAAAGCCTTTATTACTTCTGGCTGTTGTTAAACACTTTGCACATATAACACACCATACTTCGTCAGGAGATATGGCAGAGGGGGAAAGAATCACTAGAAGTTTGACTTAATGGGATTGTAGGAACTCAATTCAGGATCAGTGGGAGAGAGCAAGATGTAGTATTGGCAGCAACATGCAATTGTAACGTAGTTTTCCTGCAGACTAATATTTGTAACAAACCAATCACTGCCCTATTGCAAATTAAGTCATGAATACTTTTCCTTAGTCTCCTGGTTTGAAAAAACTAAACAAAAGCTGAGCTTCCAGTAATAATAGCCTTTTGTAAAGTAAGGGGCAGCAGGCCAGCTTCTATGTGCTATGTGATACTCGCTAGTAAAGTGCACAAGTAACTGTAGCTGTAGTTGCTTTAGTGTGGGTGTGCTAGCAGTCCGGAGCAGTGAAAACCTGTTAATATTTCTTAATAGCATTTTCCAGAGGCTTCCACTATCTCATATCCTTAAGTATGGTGGTACTTCTCAGTGCAACTTCATTGTTCAGTTATGACCAGAAATGTGAAATTGCTGTATAGTAAGAATTAAATCTGTGTGGAAAAGGATAGTGGGTACAACGAAGTTATGACATGCTCAGCAGCCTTATCTTACTGGGCAACATGCATAGTAAACGTCATGAAATGGTAAGGGTGTTTGAGATGTCTGGTTCATAGCTCAAAACAGGCTGCCATAATTGGAGGTCTGATTAGATTACCATGAGAGGCTATTGAACTTATCTCCTGCTCTGGGTATCAGGAGTGAGTATAAGCAATATAGGTCTATCAAAAGTGCTCTGTGCTGTAACTTGCCTGTCTTCAGGACAGGAAGAAAGTACATTACTTTCCTTTTTCCTGACTTCCCCCTTTTTTCAGGCTAAGTAGGTGTACCTTAAGTAGTTTGACTAATCAAGTAAAATATTTCTACATTAGAAATCTCTTGCAAATGTTATCACTTGAAGTTATAATCTATTTAAAGAGACTCTCTCAGTTGTTAATGCTGCTGATCGTCTAAATATGCATAAAGAACGTGTGCTTGATCCAAGCTGGAAAAGTTTAAGACAGCCGACATGGCTGTAAGTTGTTCCAAAGGATCATAAAGCTGGAGACTGCTGTTCTTGAGTGGATGGGTGTGGGGGGAACGTGGTGCCTATAGATTGTGAAGGAGTCAAATATCACGTTTATTACTAGTATTGGACTCTACTCTTACTGTACAACCCCCAAAAGATACCTTTTTGGGGGAGCAGGGTAACATAACTTTTTGTCTTGCAGGAGTCGACACTTTGTTTCGGAGTACACACCAATTGACAGCAATATAGCCTTTTCTGTGAATTCCCATCGTGACGATGGTACGTCTTGGATGAGAGTAATAGATTTATTAGGAACTCAGCTTAAGTGCATCCCCTTCCTGTGGATGGGCTCTGGAATTTTAGCTTTGTTAGTCTGTATAATCCATTCTTACAGGGCTTTATTTCAGTCTTCTGGCCAGTATCTCTCTTCTTTTAGAGTAGTACTTAACCCTATTTTGCTGGATGCTGAAAGCCCTGGGTGCACAGTTTATGGGTCTAGCTATGCTAATGGGAAGTTCTGGAATGCTTTGTAGCTGGGGGCGTGAAGGGGGCAACATGATGCTAAAATCAATTTGATTGTGTTCTGACCCATCCATGTATCTATTCAAAGCATGCCATGAAAGAACTGTAGTTTAATTTGTGTAGCAGCTGAGATACCTCATTTTAATGCTTATGTATCTTTTAGCTGCTTCCTGGCTTTATTTGCTGCGCCTACTGCTGTCAATGATAATTTTGCATTAGAAGGGTCAGTGTTAGGTACAAGCTGGTCTCCGTCCCCTTGACCTCAATCAAGGATGGATCCCTAGGTCTGACTGTCACTGTAGACATAGCTTCTGGTGCTTACTATGAACAGAGCTAGAACAAAATTTAATCTTTCCTAGTGGACTTCAAGAAAATGCTGCTTAACTGACCTCTCGAACATTTACTGTTTACTTCTTGCTCTTACAGGGAAAATTACCTGTGGTGAAAGGCTTGGTGAAAGGTTTGAGAATGGCCTAAGGATGACCTTCACATCATGGGGGGCTTTCTGTGTCAGAAATCCACGTCCTGTTATCCTCTTCTCTGTGGTCTTCATTGCAATGTGCTGCTCAGGCTTTGTATATGTTAAAGCAACTACAAACCCTGTAGATCTCTGGTCAGCCCCAAGCAGCCAAGCTCGCAAGGAGAAGGAGTACTTTGACACACACTTTGGGCCTTTCTTTCGTACTGAACAACTTATTATTCAAGCACCAAACAGCCATCCAGATACCTATTCACCTTACCCGTCGGGAGCAGATGTACCTTTTGGGCCTCCACTTAACAAAGACATTCTCCATCAGGTAATTAGGACTTCCCAAGAGCAAAGACCTAAACATACCTAACATGTATAAACACACGGAGTTGTCTTCCATCTGTAATGCCATGTGTCCATCAAAACAATCACTAGATATTCACATTAAAAATCCTAGTCTTAGTATAAAAGCCTTTTGCTGAAAACCTTGTCTTCTAACCTCTTCTGTTAGAGGTAGACTTGCAAGCTAAGTCTCAGTATTCTTAGTGTGAACGCAGAAATGATCAGATGTAGTCATGTGCTTCTGTTGATGTGTGCCTCTGCCTTTGGAAACTTACAGGAATATAGCATGCACTTAAGTCCTGTCTTGCAAGGGAAATGCTTTCTTGTGCTGCTCTTAAACTATGGTTTGGTTTGTTATTTTCAAGGTGCTGGATTTGCAGGATGCTATTGTCAACATAACTGCATCTTTTGACAATGAGACTGTAATGCTGAAAGACATTTGCCTGGCTCCTCTTGCTCCCTACAACAACAACTGCACTATACTGAGTGTACTCAACTACTTTCAGAACAGTCATTCTGTTCTAGATCACACTATGGGGGACGAGTTCTTTGTCTATGCTGACTACCATACCCACTTCTTATACTGTGTTCGGTAAGCAATACAGTTACGTGTTTTTCAAACTGTAGGCCAACTAGGTCTTTGTCTTGCTGGCAAATGAAGCTAGCTAGTTCTCATTGCCCCCCCTCGAACCTTTTCTTACTCCTTTTTAAACTTGCAATACTGTGTGGAACTGCAGATTAGTATAGGTTGCTTGTGTTTCTGTCTTAGTACTTGAGCAGGAATTATGTTTTAATTGGTTTTCCACTTAAGCTTGGTTTGGTGCAGACACTGGCTCTGGTTTACCTTAGTTTCAGACACTTCTGAGAAGTAGAGTTCAGTAACAGAAGACAATTTCTAAGCTTTCTCTTCAGTTTATAGTTCAGTTGGGTAGAAGCTACTCCTTGTCTTCCTTACAGCTTCTAAGACACTTTAAAAACTACTTAAATTCAAAGTGAACATAGCACAAGGGCAATGTATCACTAGCAGTCGTAGCTCATTTCTCTCTTGATAATCAGTTATAACACAACAGCTTTTTACTTTTTTGTCTTGTGGTGCTGTGCCTCAGTTGTCAAGCAGAAGCTAACAGTTATTGCTGGTGTTCTCTTTAGGGCTCCAGCATCACTGAATGACACAAGCTTGCTTCACGATCCCTGCTTAGGAACATTTGGTGGACCTGTATTTCCATGGCTGGTGTTGGGAGGATATGACGGTAGGTGACAAAACAGTGTTGCAGTTTACGTCTTCAGAGTGTGTACTTGTGTGCTGTCTTTGGCACTAAAAGCGTATTCTCTTAACACAGATGTTTGAATGCACTCTGGAGAAACTGGAGTTTTGTTAAACTTCAAGGATATTTTAAGTAACTTTTCAGTAGATCAGTGCTGAGATTGGAGGCAGACTACTCTGGAAGTGCAAAATGCAAGCAGTGTATTACTGGAACATACTTAATCCTGTTGACAAGTATGCAAATGTTCAGTCTGCTTTGGGCCAGCTAAAGGATCTCTAGATTCTGGAGACTAGATAGAGACATGCAGTATCTCAAGTTGACATGCTGGGATGTGCATGTATTTTGCTTTTGAGTTAAAATAAAGTTTTGTCACTGATCTGACAAAGCAGTTAAGAATAGATTAAGGTGTTCACAAAGGACATCCTTCCATAATTATTCTGAAGCCAGAATTTTGTTCGTGCAATTTATCCAATTAAACATAACTTGATAGTACATTTGTGTTTGATGTATCTAAAAAAGCCTTTGAAGGCAAGCACTTCTTGATTAAGCTGTAGGGTTTTTGCACTTGCTTTGAGTAAAATCTAAGTATGCAAGAGGTATGGTGTTGAGAAAACCACGTCTTGTTTCTCATTGGATGGGAAGTCATAAGCACTGGTTATATAGTAGCCCCTTGTCTAACCATGCAACAATTTAACACTGGGGTGCCATGAACATGGTAAATAATAATTACTTTTGAATACAATCTGGAGTGCTTATCAGCTTCTATTATTTCAGTAGTGTGTTTGAGAACTCAGTGTTAAACAGATTGCATTTAATGGAGTTGTAGGGATGGGATTATTTTGGACAATACTCATTTTAAACTTAATTGTACCTGCCTATACTGGAATGTAAGCTCCACTTGATAATGCCTGACAATTTTTTTCCTACTCTACAGATGATAACTATAATAATGCTACAGCTCTTGTTATTACTTTTCCTGTCAACAACTACTACAATGACTCAAGAAAGCTAATGAAAGCCTTGGCATGGGAAAAAGAGTAAGTAGGCTTCCTATATTCTGAAATGCATACGTTACTTAGAGCGGCTTTAAATGTAGATACATGAAAAACACCTGTACTGTACTGACAGTTTCTCAGTATAACTACAGGGATGTTTTGAGAGGCAGCAAAACCGGTTAAGGACAGACTGTACTGGTCATAAGACTTTCACTTTATCTGGCATACTTCATTTGCTTTGAGGAGATAAGTTGTAGTCTTGTTAGTGACCATCCAGTCCAGTAGTACTTGCTGAGAAGTAACCTTAGAAAGGATTCGATTATGTTTTACTTTGACTAGAATTACACAGGTAGCTCTCCGATCTACTGAACTGTTAACCACCAGTTAAAAGGTCCAGCATCATCCTGTAATTCTTAAACTTTAATTTCTAAAAACATCTTCCTGATGAGGATCTAAAACTTTCATTCCCTTCGCCATCTTGAAGAGCTGATGTTGGCTTACACAGGCCAACTGCTCTGGCTGACAGTTCAGATAAAAACTACCATACTAGAAAGTCTGAGACTAAGTACGAGTATAACTAGTGTCTACGTGTGTCACGAGCACCTCCCTTGAGTTAGGGTAAGGGCTAGTAAATTGTTCAAGTACTGTAAGTAAGCTGCAGTCATATTTCATTTGTGTACTTCTAGGTCTAGCTTTGAGGAAAATTGCACTTCCACTTTGAAATAGCTTATGCAAGATACCTGGTTGTCATGAGACTCTGGAGAGAACATGGACAGTATTTCAGCATAGTGTATTTCTAGTGCTTGGAGTAGAGTTCTAGGGATGTGTAGCCAGCACCACTCTTAAAAATTAGGAAGGTCCCTCAAAGTACTGTCTGGCCACAGTGCTCTCCTGTATCACACAGATGATTTAAATATGCCTTCAACAGACTTCCAAGTATTTCTAATACAAGATGTTTTGTCCTTTAAAGTGTGACTTTTTTTTTTTAGGTTTATTAACTTTTTGAAGAACTATAATAATTCAAACTTAACTGTATCATTTTCTGCTGAACGGAGTATTGAAGATGAAATCAATCGCGAAAGCAATAGTGATATTGGCACTGTATTGATAAGCTATATTGTAATGTTTGTGTACATCTCCATAGCTTTGGGACATATCCAGAGCTGTAGAAGACTGCTGGTATGTGTATAGTTCTCATTGCTATAAACACTGAAGCTACAGCTTCCTGACTAGTTTTTCTTAGCTTTAAGTGACTTGAATATGAGCATTCTGCAAAAATATTTAATCTTGTCTAAAAGCATTGAGTTCTCCTTGGGCAGGGGCTAGGAGGAACGTTGTCCTTCGTGTCACACTTGACAGTTCATGTATGCTTCATAGCCTCAACTTATTCTATTTTCACTTGAAATGTACAGTTAACTTTAGCTTTAAGGCTTGTAGCTTCAAGTTGTGGGTGGTTTTTTAAATATATCTGGATCTTCAAAAGAACTAGAAAAGTAAGTTTTCTACTAACTACACTAAATGCAAGAATATGTTTTATCTTTGCTATAATCTGTCCTGTGTGATGATGCTGGTTTGGTTGACAGTCATTACAACTTTTTTAGGTGGATTCAAAGATCTCCCTGGGCACTGCAGGCATCCTGATTGTACTGAGCTCAGTGGCATGTTCTGTGGGCATTTTCAGCTACTTTGGAATCCCACTGACACTGATTGTGATAGAAGTAATTCCCTTCTTGGTGCTGGCTATTGGGGTAGACAACATTTTCATTATAGTCCAGACACTTCAGGTATGTATTCTTTCATACAGACTCTTCTAAATGTGCCTGTCATCTTTGAAGGCTGTTAACTCGGAGCAGAAAGTCTTCTACATTCCATTGCTTATCCCCATCTGAGCAGCTTTGGGCTCTCACAGGATATCTAGTTCTCTTGAAGAGAGCCAAGATTGTATGTACGCCACCCTGCCCCGCCCCCCCCCGCCCCCGAATTAGAAAACCCCTGCTTTTTCTTACTGCTGGTTGATATCAAGCTCATTTAACATAGTTTCTGGTCCACATACTAATGATGTACAAAGGAATAATTCTTTTATTCATTTGGTAGTTGTAGAACTTGACTACTATTTTGATCACTTGTAATTTTAGTCTATTGTAAGTGGTAATCATGGACTAAACTACATTCTTCAGACCAGGAACTTCTGACACTAAGTCTTAGTGAGTTATTGGCTTTCTAATTTGATGGGCTCAATAACGCACTGAAACTGGCACTGCCTCTGACAAGTGTATGGTTTGGGCTGAAGTACTGGACTTAATACTATATTTTAAGTTAAGGTTGAAGCAAGGCAACAGGATGTTCATGCGGCTTTTGTATTAGAGAATCTTGGCTTTTTTGTCTAACTCAAGTTAATGCAGTGAAAATGATAAAAGATAGTTTTGGGTGTTTGAAGGCTTTTGCGCTTTTTTAAAGCCATATGAAATCACTTTCTAAATTGCGTGATTCCTAATTATAAGTAGTTCTTGCCTTAAAACAGAGAGATGAGCGCCTTCAGGGTGAAACTCTGGATAAACAGATTGGCAGAGTCTTGGGAGATGTGGCACCCAGTATGTTTCTCTCATCTCTTTCGGAGACTATAGCGTTCTTTCTTGGTAAGACTTCTTTAATATTTGAAGATAAGGGCCTTATCGTACCTGCATGTTGCAAGAATAAATGCAGAACTAAAAGATAAAAACAAAGCAAAAATTTGTAGTGGAAGTTCAGCGTAGTTGTTAATTGCTATAATCAAGTTTAACTTGATATCTGCTGGGGATAGGTATTATAGTACTTCAAGAGACTGGCACAGTTAAAACGATCTAATTCTGAATCTGTCAAGCTCTTCAGCTTGAAAGGTGTGAGCTTTTTACTGATTTGTAGTGACTGACAAGTCTAAATTTGACCTTGGTAATATATCAAATGTCAGGGTGTACTAGCTCCTACATTGCATTCAGTCATCTTGCTACTGCTTGGAAAAATGCCCCTGTGACAGATTACATTTGAGGTTCACTCCATTTGAGGTTCACTCTTACAGTGTGTATTGAAGCAAGTGGCTTAATATTGAAGCAAGATCTTGCTTGACAACACTCCTTAACTGCCCTCTTGCGCAGCCTGCACAAGACTAGTAACTTTGGAATTGAGAAATGCCTTAAAGCTGGTCACTTCTTTGCACAGCCTTAATGCCGTCAAACAGGTCAAAGACAGCAGTCGTAGCCAGGCTTATATTAGCTGTTTTCTTTACTCTGAAGAGAAAGGCTCTTTGTCCTGCTGTAAGGCTAGCACTTAAAGTAGATCTCTTTCTAGAAAACGCTTTCTAAGAGAAGGGTACTTGCTTAATAAACCAGGTTACTTCCTTCAGGGACACTGTCTACGATGCCAGCGGTTCGCACATTCTCCCTTTTTGCTGGAATGGCTGTGCTCATAGACTTTATTCTTCAAGTCACTTGCTTTATAAGTCTCCTGGGCTTGGATATTAAGCGTCAAGAGGTGAGTATAAATGCACCTGTAACTGCAGTGTAACAGGGATGGCATCTTCTGCAGAACCATACTAAATCTGGCATTTAATCCATTTTCAGAGGAATAGACTGGATATTCTGTGTTGCATCAAAAGCAGTGAAGAAATGAGTGGAGTCCAGCGTTCTGAAAGCATCTTATTTGCGTTCTTCAAAAATCTGTATTCGCCTTATCTGCTTAAGGATTGGATGAGACCGATAGTAGTATGTATACTCTGTTTAAAGTAAGCAGTCATCTAAACTTGAGCAAAAGTGTAGTGAGCCTGAAGATCTAATACTGAAAAAAATATCTTCAACACACTGAAACAAATGAAGCTTCTAGTATTTTTGCTTTCAGCATTAGTGTTGGAATAAGCTTTTGTAACTGCAAGAGCATTTCTAGTAAGTAGAGGCTTGACCTTGGATTGTCCAATACCCACATTTAAGAGTTGCATTACTGACAAATCACTTTACGCATATGTCAAAAATCAGCACATGTTGGCTCCTACACTGCAGTAATCTCGAGTGTTGCTGAATCTGTGATTCAGTTTGAGGTTACTGTGCTTATTTACAGAAGGTGTTTGGCATATTTTTCACTGCTGCCTTCTAAGTATTAAGTTTTCAGTTACAGCTCTGAAGGGAACTCTGAGTAGCTAGGTTTTACTGTCACTGTTGGACTAAGCCTGGGTAGCATACTTAAACTAGAGCCTTCTTGCATGGTTGCTATTAACTTAGTAAATTACTTCTATTGCTTGTTGTTTCTGTACAGTTATCACTTAAATGAACTTGCCTTTTTCAGATAGCAGTGTTTGTGGGTGTTCTGTCGTTCAGTACAGCAGTTATGCACAATGTAGAGATTGGACTGGATCAGTCTCTCTCAATGCCAGATGTAAGTATTAAGATCATGTTGCTGTTCAGCAATTTGTGGCTGAATTGAAACCTTGCTCTCTTGTTGTGCATTATGTAATAGTAACTCAAAACTTTCCCTCTAAGGACTCCTATGTAATGGATTACTTCAGCCAGCTCAGCAAGTACCTGCATGCAGGTCCTCCTGTCTACTTCGTCCTAGAAGAAGGGCACAATTACACCTCTTTGGAAGGGCAGAACATGGTGTGTGGTGGAATGGGATGTAATAATGACTCACTTGTTCAGCAAGTCTTCAATGCTGCAGAAATTGGTAGCTAGTAAGTCTTTCCTGCTTTTCTCTGCATAGTCACATGGAAAAGATGTAGCTGACCAGTGTGTCCTTTAATTCTCTATAGTACTTGCTTTATACTGTGGTTTTGGGAGTGGGGAAGGGAAGAAGCTGTGGCAATCCCCTAGAATGGGGATAAAACCTGTCTGGACTGGTGGGATGTATTGATGTACTTGGGTTTGGAAAAAGGGCTTGATGCTTCAAGGAATCTGGGAATAGTAGGAAGACAAACTCATGAAAACCTCTCAGTATGGTTATGCTCTCCTGGAAAACGACTTGCATGCTCAGCTTCTAACGTTGGTGGATAAACTAGCCTAGTCTAGCATCTGGAATGCATTCTGTATCTGGAGTTCAGTAGCTAACAACTGAAGAAAGTCTCTTCCTGATTCCTTCCAAGCCACTTGCTTCAATACACACTGTAAGAGTGAACCTCAAAGGTAATCTGTAGTTCAGTGGTTTTACTTCAGCCTGACTGAAGGAGGAGCCTTGCTTGAAAGTTGAGACAGCAATATCTGGAATAGGATGGGGCATAGTGTGGACAGGGGGATGGAAAGCTGAGCTTGGCAGTGGAACTTGAATGCAGGGAAGAAGCTCCTGCTGCTTGCTAGCTGCAGTGTTACAAACAAGACTGGCTCTTGGATTGGGGTACTGAAGCAGGGGACTACATGGAGAGCCAAGCTGGGACCAGAATGAGTTGACATGGAGTAAGTCAGCACTGCAGAGATCAAGGGATGTGTTCTAGAATTAAACATAAAATTACTGATGATGGTTATGTTATTTTATTAGCACGAGGATAGGCTATGCCCCATCATCATGGATTGATGACTACTTTGACTGGGTGAAGCCACAGTCATCCTGTTGCAGAGTCTACAATACCACTGGACAGTTTTGCAATGCTTCAGGTATTGGCATCCATCTTGTTGTTAGGGGACTAGCTTGGTGTATAAGCTTCAGAGCCAAAACATTTTTTTGTGGTATGAGTCAGGGGAGTAGCTTTTCTTTCTGTGAGCAGGCACCTCTTGAGTTGCCCTCTGATTTGTTTGAACCGCTGTTTGAGTGAACTTAAATATTCTACTGGAATGCTGTAGGTTGAAGATGGCCCACCTAGACAGCCAATGTAATGACTATTCCAAAAACTACGAAAACTTTGATCCTTCTGCTGGTCTTATTAGAGCACACAAACTTAGTGCTCTATTTTTGTTCAGATCCTTCAATTTGGTATAGCTCTCACTGTGTCTAATGCAGATAGTGAACAAGTAACTGAGTTCTCTGGTAGCCCTTGCCTTAGTAGTAATAAATAAAAATAAAGGACTACAAATTTTATACAGAATTTCAGGACTGATCAGTTATTTCATCAGTGAAAATGCTTTTTATGGAATTGTATCCAGTAGTATTGCAAGTCAAAAGTTGCTAGTGTTAAGACAAAGAATACTTGATCCTGTAGCTGACCTCCTTCCTGTATTTCTTCAGTCACAGATCCATCCTGCACTCGTTGTCGACCACTGACTCCAGAAGGCAAGCAGAGACCACAGGGCAAAGATTTCATGACATTTTTGCCAATGTTCCTATCGGACAACCCTAATCCTAAATGTGGCAAAGGGTAAGAGCTGTATTCTATGTATCTTGCTTAGATCAGTGTGTCAAAGATACTTGCTCCGGAAGTGTGACTTTTTTTATGTCTGCAAGGTTGGATATCTAATGTCCTTCTAAAAGTCATATGAACATTGACATCTCATCTGTTCTATAGTATTTTCTGAAACAAAACTGGAAAACAAATGCAGCATCAACTAAATGAAACAGCAGCTTCCCCTCTACAAAGAGAAACAGCTTGTACAGTCAGTCTGTTCTAGTATATCCTGTGCTATCCTGAAATGTATTGTGTTCTGAAGCTCTATAGTATCAGCTTTGGAAACTGTTAAAAACAAGGTTGTAGGTTATAAAAGCTAATAAATTTGAATGGTGTGCACCGACATTGACATCTGAAATCCTACTATGTTTATATAGAGGACATGCTGCATATAACTCTGCTGTCAACTTTATAAACAACAAATCTGATGTTGGAGCTACTTATTTTATGACTTACCATACTGTACTGAAAACATCATCTGATTTTATTGATGCTATGAAGAAAGCTCGGATTATAGCAGATAACATTACTGAAACCATGGGCATCAAAGAGAAGAACTACCGTGTATTTCCTTACAGGTATGCTTAGATCTTTCCTGCCTTAGTGACAAATAGTCAGCTTGAGGAACTGAGAAAAGGTACTGGCTAATAGCATCGTAGAGACTTGAGTCTTGAGTTTTATCTAACGGAAGGTAATACAGAGACTCTGGAATGTCTAGTAAAACCACAAAAACACAACTTATATCCCCAGCACTAACTTCTCTTTACTGTGGTTGATAACTAACTTAAATCAAGAAACCTGTCCTTCACTACAAAGGTAGCTCTGGCTTCAGCTCAGGCCCTTCCCAGCTTTCATAGAAGGGTTCAATAGTTCTGACTTAAGCAGATATGTTGACCTGGGTTGTTGGCAAGCTGTAATGTGAATGTATTGACTTCAAACTTGAGTTATTTAAAGCAAAGGCAACAGTGATGTCAAGTACTGCTTGTCTAATGCTTGGATGATTGACATACTAAAGACTCTGCAATTGAGTTGGAATTGGCATCTGTACAGCTGAAATACTAATCTTTCTGCTTTGAAGTGTCCTGTCCATCCTTATGGTGTCACTGCATAGTGAATCAGTTCAGACCCTGTGCAGTAGTTCCTGCAAATACCATAGTCCATCTGAGGAACTACCTTCTGGCATCTACTGTGGCTGCTTATACTGAAGTGTGGGAATTACCCTGACTTCCAGATACAGCCTTTGTTTGAAGTGTTAGTGAAGAGTTGTCATATAACAGCCAGTGTTCTGTAGGAGTCGTTCCACTGATGCTAGGAAGCCAGTTCCTGTTGGTGATTCCTGTAAGGAGGGAGCTCCTTTATCTTTGGCACAGAAGCTAATCTAATATTAGCATATAACAAGAAAGATTTGCAGCCCAGAAAGACAACTGTATCCTGGGCTGCATCAAAAAAAGCAGGCTGAGGGAGATGATTCTCCCTCTCTACTCTGTTCTCATGAGACCCCACCTGGAGTACTGCGTTCAGCTCTGGGGCCCCCAACATAAGAAGGACATGGAGCTGTGGGAGCAAGTCCAGAGGAGGGCCACGAAAATGATGAGAGGGCTGGAGCACCTCTCCTATAAAGACAGGTTGAGAGAGCTGGGGCTGTTCAGCCTGGATAAGAGAAGGCTCTGGGGAGACCTTATAGCAGCCTTCCAGTACCTGAAGGGGGCCTACAGGGAAGCGGGAGAGGGGCTTTTTACAAGGGCAGGTAGTGATAGGACGAGGGGTAACAGTTTTAAACTGAAAGAGGGTAGATTTAGATTAGATATTAGGAAGAAATTCTTTACTGTGAGGGTGGTGAGACACTGGAACAGGTTGCCCAGAGGAGTTGTGGATGCCCCCTCCCTGGAAGTGTTCAAGGCCAGGTTGGATGAGGCTTTGAGCAACCTGGTCTGGTGGAAAGGTGTCCCTGCCTGTGGCAGGGGAGTTGGAACTAGATGATCTTTAAGGTCCCTTCCAACCCAAACCATTCTGTGATTCTGTGATTATGATATGAAGACGGCTAACCACAACTTCTATTCTTCCCACAGTGTGTTTTATGTCTTCTATGAACAATACTTGACAATTGTGCATGATGCTATCTTTAACCTCTGCATCTCCTTGGGATCAATATTTTTGGTGACAACTGTGCTGCTTGGTTTTGAAGTATGGGCTGCTGTTGTAGTTTCAATAACTATTGCTATGATAATCATCAACATGTTTGGAGTGATGTGGCTCTGGGGCATCAGCTTGAATGCAGTTTCATTAGTTAATCTTGTCATGGTAAGTTAACAAGACATCCCTCTGCTTCTGTTTCCAAGTCTTGAACAATTCTGTGTGTCTTATGTATATATTCATGAGGCTGAGTAGTATTTTCTACTAAACTTTGACAGGCATTTGAACAGTAGTGGAACTATCTTAATACATCTAGATGGTATGTAGAAAACGGGTTTATTCTGACAACTACTAGTCCTAGTAGTTGTAGTATCAGTCCTAGTACTGATAATTGAACTATAAGCTGTACTGCATCTGGTGGTGGTCTCTTCTGTTCTGCAGCAACAGTTGTATTGCTGCTACATAGGCTAGGTGCTGTTGCACATCAGCAGAGGTTGTTCATGCCTAAGGTAAGGATACATAGGTTAGTGTTAAGGCTTCTGCTGTGTTTATGTTCCACAGAGTAGATCTGTGACGTGCTAGCACCAGTATTGTTCCTGCGTAAATGGATGAAACCACTTGGGCAGAGAGTGCCTTAGTGAAAGACTCCAGAGCTTAGTAACTAATAGCTGAGTGCTGGAGCTCTGGCTTACTGTGCTCTCTGGAGATTTATTGCAGATCTGAGACAATTACGAGAGAGTAAACTGTTGCCCCATGTTACAACTAGGCATATGGTCACGCAAATCTACCTGCTAAGTAAGTCCAAGATTTGCCAACCATTCAGTCAATGTTGTAAATGACTCTTTAAACAGCTTGTTTCTAAGATTAAACTGAAATGTTACACTCAGCTGAATTTTTTTGGTATCAAGTCAGCACATATACTCAGTGTTACTCTAAAGCAATGTTATTGCAGCTAATATCTGTAAACTGATTTTAGTGTTTGGTGTTCACTGCACGCACTGTATTGAAGCCAGCTTTCTTCAACATCAAGAAACTTTTGTCCTCCAAAACAATCTCATGTTCTGATTTCTGTTAATGAGATTAATTGTTCATTAGTAATGACTGCTGGTAAAATGCCATACAGTACCTGCAACAGCCTCTAGTAACCAAGTAATACTGAGCTCATAACTTCCCATGGCATTTTAACCCTGGGAACTGAACACAGTTGCTAGAATCTCTCTAGCCTGTCTAGAGCTCAGAATAGAGACCCCTACCATCAACGTGCTCATCTAAATGATATTTTCATGTATGTTTAACTCTCCAGAGTTGTGGTATCGCTGTGGAATTCTGTAGCCACGTGACAAGAGCATTCACCGTTAGTACTAAGGGCAGTAGAGTAGAGCGTGCAGAAGAAGCTCTGTCTCACATGGGCAGTTCCGTAAGTATCTACTGGGGCCGGGGGAGGCGGGGAATGAGTAGCCGAGTTACAACTTCACAGACTATGTCGATATCCTTAAGTCATAAGGATGGCCTTGCCTTTTCTTTTTGGAATACTTGATGAAAACTCTTAGAGGTCAGCCTAGGCTTCTACTACCTAATAGTAGAGAACAGAACTAAAAGCTTTAGCTGAACTAGTAGTTTCGATTAACCTTGAATTGTCCCGTTAAACTTTTAAGTGCTCCTCTCTTCCAAATACTCAGAGGTGACTAGGAAAGGTTGTTCTGAATATGGGATCCAACTGAAGCATTGGGAATGCAAGCAGGACTCGGTATTTAGGCAGTACTGTCATGTCACTTAGCCTAAGATAAGCAACCTGGATGGGGTTGGAATCGACTGTTCTGGTGATACATGTACTGGACCCAGGTATCAAACTTGACTGGAATGTGAATTAGTTCAGTAACGGCTTTTATCTGTATCTGCCTGAAGTAAAAATTAAACTAAAACTAGGTGGCTGTACAGATTAGAGTGGATTTTTAATCATGCTGAGCCTGGCCTGTGGTGTCAGGTTCTAGTGGGACCAAGAAGTTGAACTCTTCTCCTGAGTAGGTCTTGGATTTGGTTCTAACAGGTAAGGAGGTATACTGCATATAGGAGCCTCAAATTATGTCAGAATTTTAGCAAATGTTAAATACTTAAAGCAAATGGATTACATAAAGACCTACTTACCACTTAAAAAAATGTTTTTATTGCCAGATTTTCAGTGGTATCACACTGACCAAATTTGGAGGAATTGTAGTACTGGCTTTTTCCAAATCTCAAATCTTCAAGATATTCTACTTCAGGATGTATCTTGCTATGGTTCTGCTGGGAGCAACACACGGACTAATATTTCTTCCAGTTCTGCTTAGTTACATAGGTAAGATATGACAATCTGCTCTAAAACTCACTTCAAGACAGTGGGTGGAAGCAAGAACCCTGCTGTGGGACAGTGTTCCTACATTTGCAGAAGCAATGTCGCTTTGCAGTAAGGGTGGTCCAAATATTGTCCTCTTGAATTTGGAAATTCATGCCTATGGTGTAGTTCTTAAAAGTAGACTTTGACTGAGCCTTGCTAAGGGGCTTAAGACTAATGGGGATTCACCTCATGCCCTTCCTGCTGCTGATAGCTATTAACAGCTGAGCAGAAGCATGTTTCTGAAGTCTCATCAATGTTAAGCTGGACCTAGACAACTAAGATCATGCATGCTTTTTGATGACTGACTGATCTGCTGTAATGTTGAGACTTTGGAATAACTCTGTTTTCTCTCACTCAGGCCCATCAGCAAATAAAGCTAAAACTCGTGCTGCACAAGACAGGACCAGAGGTACAGAACGGGAGAGACTCCTCTACTTCTAGTTTTTAACAGTGTTCAGTGGACTCCATGAACTGTGGCTTAGGCCCAGCTCTTCTTCAGAACTGAAGCGCAGCAATGTTCTATGACTATCACACTGTAACCACCACTGACTTGACTCCTGCACAGATTCAACTAGAAGATATCAGCTGCAGCTTTGGACATAGCTTTAAACTCAGGAAATGCTACGTGTGGCTCATGTAACAGTATTACTAGAACTAGATGTGTTAACAAGATTACTAAAACACTTCTGTTTTGAAGAGGTTGCATCTTTTTCTTCTAGAAACCTAAACCAGCTGTATTGCAAGTTGAATAGCTTTTTTTTGTCAATGAAACTGAGGTGATGTGTACGAGAATGGACTGCTAAACCACTGACACTAATTTTAAATGCAGGTCAATGCAATTTTTTGTCTCTATTTTTAGGGGGAAGCCATCACAAGTTGTAATATTTTTAGTACTATTTGCCAAAATGTCTTGTATATACTTTATTATAAAATAGCAATTTTGTAGTTCAAAAATCTACTTAAATGCAATAAATTAAGTTTATACATTTCGGTGGAAGAGTCTTTCAGAACGTTGTGGGCTTCATGAGAGCTTGTTCTCCAAAAACTTGTTTGAAGAAGGTGACGTGTTCTTCACAGTGCTCACCTGAGGTGGGGGGCCAAAATAAAAGTTAACTTTAAAACTCAGAAACAGAGAAGCAAGATTGTGTAGTTTCGCTTATCTCAATTTATAAGTACTAATTCTTTAATGCCTTTGAGTAAAGGAGTTTAACAGTTTTAAAGCAGTGGAATACTGAGGTATCTCCAGTCCTGTGACAAGTATTCTTGTGGTGTAGCAGATGTCTGCTCTAGTTCCTGTATCTAACGAGCAGATTCATATGCACGAGAGTTCATTACTGTCAAGATATAAGATCTTGGAGTGGGATTCTGTGCGTATAGACTATAGGGTGATTAAGAACATGTTGCTGGTGCAAGCAGTTTAGCTTGGTTGTTAAAGTGAGAGGAACTGTAGTATAAAACAGGCCTTGAATTTTTGTAACCTGTGGAAATGGCCAACTGAACTCCAAGGTTTCTTGACCCAGTTCCTGGGTTCAGGAGAAAGCACTAATGGGAGATTAATGGCTTTGCTAAACTAAGCAGTGCAAGCAACTGCAAGCCAAACAGGTTAGATTAATCAGCAGCTTCCTGTGGGGAAGCTGGAGGGGAAGTGAAACAAGTCTTGGTTCTGTTGGTGCAACTGAGTATCTTGGTCTAACTGCTTATTGCTTACCTGGTGTGAAACTAGGGTTTCCCCGCAACCGCTGATTTCTTTGTTCAAAGAATCTGAATATAGTATAGAAAAGCATGTCATCGTCTGCTTGTTTTGCTGCGTCAAGGAATTTGCGGGCTGAAATGCTGTCGTGTCCTCCAATACCCCTGATGAATCTCAAGGCAGCCAAAACTTGGTGTTTGGACAACAGAACTTCCACTATTTCATCATTTGCTGTGGAAAGTCTCTGTGAACAGTCAATCACAGCTGTAAGACTATGCTTCTGACAAAGGACTGAGATGCTAGCTAGTCACTTCAAGCTTGGTCAGGTAAGCTGTTAAGTCTAATCCACATGTGACATGGAGTAACTATAGTCTGAAATGCTTACTTTTAACATGTCCAGAGAGAGCTGATGTGCGGGAGGGTAAATGCTTTCCAGGGACAGTAACAGACAAGCCTAGGGCAAAAGTAGAAATAACCTTAGAATTCTGAAGATTTCCCACCTCCATCACTAGCTTATTCAAGCAACTTGTCTTACATACCAAAGGCTTTGAGTCACTGAGCACATGGTACTGCAGAAACTGATGGAGCATGTAGAACAAGTTGTGTTGAACAAGGGTTTTGATGACCAGCTCGTACAAGTAGTGCTGTGAATGCAGGAAGAAGACCATCAAAGGTATGCCTCAATACCAGTTTTCACAATCTAGAAGGTAGGATTGTATAGGACTTAAACAGCTGACCAAGACTGGTCTGAAACCCCATGTAATTTCATGGAGTGAGGCGAGATCTTGGCACGTAAGTACTTTACCTGAACTGCAATCTGGAACTGGTTAAGAGAGCGAATGTATTCCATCAAGACTGCTATAGTGAACTTATGAGGTGCTTCCTGGACAAGAAAGAAGTGTTAGGTGGAACTTGCATAGCTTCCCCTGTTAATGACAACCATGTAAAGAATGGGCATCAAAATACCTTGGTCCTGACAATAGAGCCTTCTGCAGGCTATTTCAAGGGGTCAACTTAAGTGTGCTGCTCTGAGACTGCTGCCAAACTAGCACTTAGAATTAGCTTACCTTCTTCTCTGTAAATACAGATAAAACATGTGTGTACATGTCAGACTGGTCAATAACTGCTTGAGTGCGGACTGGACGTTTCAGGAGTGGATTACTTCTACTCAGGCCTGCTTCTACCACCTACAAGAAGAAAGCCTTTTTAAAAGAAAACTGTAGTGTTGTAGTACAGTTTTAGTCAGTCTCATCTGTACACAGACTGTTTTCCACTGGAAACATAATTATAAACATGTTTTGCTACTAAGCAAATTCACATCTGTGGTCATGTTATACTGGATGCATTCTCTTCAGTGTGGGCTCTCATATTGAATCTAAAACTGCTTTTAAAAGTTATATAAATGTAGCTATTATGTGCCTCAAAACCAGGAGATGAATCAAACTTACTATGTTGACACAGTCCCTCAGCTTTAGAAGGATACTTATTATGGGGCTGTACTCTGAGTTAGTGCTTGAACTTGCTAGTTTAACAGAAGTAGTTCTGAGATGCAGCATGTTGCATATGTTGTGCAGTGGTATAGTGTCACGAACTCAGTAGTTTGGAAACTACTTTGATAGTTACGGATTTGAAGTTGCTTTTTAAGCTTCTACCCTCTCTCTGCTTTCAAGCACTGGGATATGTTACTTGTCATGCTGGACATGAGCTATGCAGCATCTGCCACAACAGAGTGCTAAGTGGGGGTCTCAGTGCACCTTGCACAGTAGGCCTTCTACTGTGAGCCTGAGGCAGCCGGGACCTTGGAGTAGGCCTGAGTTTCCTAAGCAGAAAAGAGCAGGTGTTCTGCCTTCACCATGATGCAACCTGAACTGCAAACAGCATTATCCTGTCTTTGTAAGCTGCTGTAGCTAATCATGGTTTACCAGAGTATAGCTTTGCTCAGCTTCCAAGTACTTCTTATATTCATGATTCAGTTTGTCAAAAACAGTTGCAATCACAGACAGTGATCCCCTTTCTGGCTCACTGAGCACTGGAAAGATAAAAAGAAAAAAAGAACTATGAGGAGAAATAACCAGGGGCTTTAATGTTGCCTTTTCAAAAGGTGATCTCTACTCTAAACCTGATTCTAAACTTTAAAGAAATACTTTCAGTCATGTCAGATGTATTTTTAACTAAATGGTAGGGGGGAGTTGAATTCTTTCATGCTGCTAAATACTTCCTTTAGAATGGTGACTGAGGGTAGTCTAGGCAAATGACATCTTATGGGACCAAGCTAGCTTCAGAGGTGATCTCAAATCTAAGAACAGCCCAGCTAACCTGTGTATTTATGAATAAGGAGTATTATACTTTGAAGAGACAGACAAAGCACGTGAACTTACTTTGAGAGCATACAGATAGGATAACCATTTTGCATTCCTTCCTTTGGAGAAGGAAATCCATTAGTTTTCCTTTATCTAGCAAGAGGTTAACTACAGGTTCAAGTTTCACTTGAAGACTCCAGAGGTAACCTTGATTTGAAGGAGTAAAACAAAAAGAAAATTGCCTTATATAGTATAGCCTAGACATCCACCTTCCCACTTCTAAATGAGAACACATCTAGATTATGATTTATTTGCCTTCCTAAGTCTATGTTTCAGAGCAGCATTACCCCTGGAAAGTTGTAGTAAAGATATAGTCATCCTCAGTTATTACTAAGAGCTGTCATCTCACTAGGTACATCTGCTTCATCACTTTGTTTAAAGCTACTTTGTGCACTGAAAGTATAAACTAGCCACCCTTTGACACCGAGTGTAGTAAAGTCAAACAGCTCACCACTTACCTTCACTTGCACTGATGATAATATCAGGTTGAAAGACAATCCAAGAAGAAGAATCTAAATGTTAAAGTTCTAACATCCATATTAACATTGATTCTAAACTGTTCCTACTAAATTCACATACTGTACTGAAGCAGATCCCATTAACATACTTTAATTTACTGTCACCTTTTCTTCTAAGGTCTTGAACCATATTCTTGGAATTGTATCTTCAATTTCCTGGTGTACTTATTCAGTAATTTCATACATGTATCTCAAATGACCAAGAAATGTGGTATTGTATTATAGTAGATTTCCATATTTACAATGCTATGAAAGCATTACAGTCTCTTATGAACCATACTAAATATGTATAGTCAGCTAAAGCTGGACTTAATGGGTCAAGGTAAAAAATGCTAGCTTCTTCCATGCTTGGTACACAGAATGAGGCTTCAGTAAGACTCTTGCGCTTTTAGAGTATTTAAAGGATACAAAGTTTGCATGGAACAGGAGACTGACTTGTCACAGAGGCTGGACCTGCAGAAAAATTAATATCAGGTGAAGAACAATAGTAGTCTGGCAGCTCTCCTATGCTAAAATACAAACTACAATCGTACACTGAAACGTCAAGTATGGATTGTAACATGTCTAGCAGTCCTACAGCACGCAGGCAAAATGATATACCCCTTTGTGCAGCCACATCGTCTCCAGATAAAATCTGACACTGTGAGAAGGCAAACAAATTCTTCAAAACATGATTGTTTTGTTTTTCAGCCAAGTGAAATCATACATGCAGAAGTACTCCTTCTCTAGTACTATAATTCCAAATACATAGACTCCACCTGCTGTATTTATATGTAATCACTTTAGTTTCTTAAAAAAGCAAGACTGGTTTGTACTGTCTGATCCTAATCTTTGTTTAATACAAACCATGTGTGCTATTAGTGATTTTAACATTCAGCTGTTAAAGAGCTTTTAAGGTACAATCATTCCTATAGAAGCATCTTTCTTTTCTATAAAGAGAACCACACTGCTTTGCCATATGCTACTGGAACTAGGCTCAGACTATTTCTAGCTACTTCCAGCTTGCGAGTAATTATCTGCTACACTTCTAGGACAGGAGAACAGAAAGATAATCCAAGAAGAAGAATCTAATCTTAGCAGTGCTTCTAAACTGGTCCTAAACTTGATTCTAAGCTTGGATTGTCTTTCAGCCTCTTTATGTGACTTAGGGAAGTTAAATAGTCATGACTTAAGCCAGAAAATCATGAAGTGCTTTTGAGTACACACACAAGCTTCTATAGCTGTGGCCAAAAAAACCACACCACCCCAAACAAACAGTTTTGAAGTGTAAAAGCAAAGCACTATGGGAAGTATGCACCTTAAAGAGCAACTCTTACTTTTCTGTAGTAGGCACAAGTTTGGAACACACATTTATGCTCAATTCTTTCTCACCTCCCTCACCCTCTCCTAAATACGTATAATTGAAATGTTAGTAACCAGCATTCTAAAAACTGAAGCACTGTTGTATGCCAGCTGTTACATTTAGGTAATCTTGATTGATAATAGTGTTTGTTAGGTTATTTATTATATAGTAGTTCTACCTGCTACAGGTATTTGATAGGGTTGTATTGATCGAGGTGGAAGTACAAACTGATGGATGGTAGCAGACCCGTCAAATTCTCCTTTTAGCTTGATGTCAAATATAACTGAAGTCTGCAATTGAGAAGAGGAAATTAATATTCACAAATGTGAATTACCCCCCAGTTACATGTATTCAGGCTGCTTTTCACATTCCATCTTGTGTTCTCCATTAGAATCAGAACGGTTTCAGTTGGAAGGGATGTGCTGTGGGCAGGGACAGCTTTCACTAGATGAGGCTACTCAAAGCCCTGTCCAACTTGATCTTGAACGCTTCCAGTGATGGGGCAATCCGCAGCTTCCCTGGGCAACCTGTTCCAGGGTCTCACCACCCTCACTGCAAAAAATTTCTATCTTATATCCAATCTAAATCTACCCTCCTTCAGCTTAAAACCATTGCTCCTTGAAGTGTCACTACAGGCCCTGGTACAAAGCCTCTCTCAGTCTGTCTTATACACCCCCTTATAAGAGATTCATGTCAAATTCACTGCTTAGTTATGGACGCTATAAACTGTGAGGAAAATTCTGCATCTTCCTGTGATACCCTCATACTTCTACCATTCAGTCTTGTTCAACTTGGATCACTAACGCTTCTACCTGGTACAGACCACATTCTTAGCCTTGCACAGTGAAAATCAGTTTCACTTTCAGTGCTAATGAAACATGACTTCAGTGAATGACTGGTATCTCCCCTATTCAGTCTGATTTTGTTTTCTGTGTTTATATAGCCATTGACCAAAATGCTGGAGAATAAATGCTCTAGGTTGAATGCTAATGTGTAGAATTAACATGAATTATAATTCATATCAACTAATCATTCAATATCATTCAAATCAACTAATCATCCTAATGAGATAACGTGCCCCAGTTTTTGAAGCTGCCCAAGAGAAGATAACACAAGAAGCCAAAGCAATTCCACAAGTTAAGAGCAAAGTACCACTTTAGCTTTACCACTGATCAAGCCTTGTTACAGAGACTACAGACAAGCGAGTTTTACCTGTGCTACCACATGCATAAGATCATTTGTGTTCATAAAAGTTTTTGCAGATCCGGGCCTTCAAACTAAAGGAGCATAAGTTTGTGTCATAGAAATGTATCATTCAAATGTTTGCAATATGAGAAGTTCCCAGGATTAATAATTTAGTATCCAATTTAACTCTACCTCTTTGTATAATGCCTTAAATGCCCACACAATGCAGTAGCAGAATATCATAGGAAACTAATAATAAGAAAAAAAAAAAGAAAGTGTATGAAAAAACAGGCATTAGCAACAGCCCTGATTAAATGTTAGCTCAACAAGGTAAAAGGATAACTTTGAATCTCTTATACTCTTATGGTTTTGTTCCTGCAAATACTCTGGCTTTTGGCAAAGCTAAGCACGTGCAAAACTATTTTCTAGGGCTAACAGGCATCATCATTAAAATCTGCCCATAACCTCTAAAAGTTAATGTACAACATAACATAAATAAATCACACCTCAGTATCCTGATGATGTACTACCACCAAGTTATCCACAACATTCAGTGCAAACTTGCCAGTTCTGTTCAGCTTTAAAATATGTGTCTTCTTACAGGAGCCCTCTCTAAGGAAACAGAGATGAGAAGAACTGGTCAGTAAGCCTGTTTACACTAGAAAAGCCGATGTCTCTGTCTTACACATATGTGAATTGCCACTGATGATGTTCTTCATTCTGCTCTTACCTTGGTAAGTGATACAGGACTACTTCTGCTCCTGTACTGTTGGAAGTCCTTGAGTGATGCCTCAAATAGAGAACATAAAGCTGCCCATATCTAACGAGACAACAGGATTAAGGCATTATTTTCAAATAAAAGCTCTACCAGTCTGTTAGAACCATGCATTTTATCCTAAAAGAACAGATGTGAGATTACCTAAGTAAGTCAAGTGATCAATTAATTAAAAGTGAAAGGACTCCATAAATCACAATGCACAGTCCACACTCATGCAAGTTAGGCATCTAAGAACAACTCTACCAACACGTCAGTTCAAAAATGAAGCATTTTCAAAACTTCTGTACTACTCAAGAACAATTTCATGTAAGACTTCTCAATTAGCTTCCCCTCCCCACCTTGCCCCAAGAGAGTTGTTCGGAAGCTTTGTTCAAGGTCCTAACTGAAGCACTTTAAAGCAGTAGTACTGCTACAACAAGAAACAAGTGCAACCATGTATAATGTTCTTGTCTTTTCTCAGCATCCCCAAACTGTCATACTTTTCCGAGAGGCTTGATTAGTTGGATACATACATTGTAGCCATAGCAATATCTCTTTCAGAAAGGCTGAGCTTGGAGGACTTGGGTGCTGCAGGTAATTCGATTTCAAATTTTGATAGTTTTGACATTGTTCCACTCTGTTAAACAGCAAAAACCCCAAAGAAATCCATGGTTAAGCCTTGAAACAGAAAGGTCGCAAGTAACCTTTAATCAAACGGTATATCAATAGCACCCCCATGAGGTGAAGAACGGTGATAGCCGAAAAGAAAAAAAGGGTTTGACACTTTTTTTTCCTACTGTGATCCTAAACACATACTTCTGGTATTTTAATTTTAACAGCTCTATCATCTTGATTTTATAACATCAGCTTCAGCTAGCAAAATATTTCCATTTTAATTAAGTCAAGACAAATTTGTACGCAAATCCCACTTACAATTGGCCTGGAAATCTCAAACAGCAGTTATTTTAACTTCCTTTCTCTCTTCCAGCAAAACATGTTCTCCAACTCTTAAGTTATCGCTTACCAGTCAGGGGAAAATATCTGTACCTCCTACCAGTTACAGTCTCCTTTTTTCCCTGCTAACTCCAGAATCTGCCCTATACTCATAGCATATTCCTGCTCCTGGTGAGGCTTCCTCTCCCCTCTTCCTCTTTTCCCACAGAATTTATATTTAAGCAAGTTTTCAGAGTTTCCAAAGCTTCTACTGAAATTCACTTCCCATTCTCATGAACTCATTCCTGAGTGTGAAGTGTGAACACTACAAAAAAACATCCTTTGCTAGAGCTCTGTTTTCAAAGATTATTTTAGTACAACACCTTTCTCAGGAAATCTTTAAAGATTACCTTCTGAATGCACAATAAAAATTATTTAGCTTCAAGCTACAACTTGACACAAAATGTTAAGGAAGGGGAGGCATGACCTAAGTCCTTAAAAAGAAAGCTGTGAGAGGCTAGTAAGCTCCCCCTAGCCACGTAGAAGAATGTCATTTCAGGATCCAGTACAGACCCTACACAAGATGAACCCAGGAAATCCATTTTAATAAGCTTCTTTTTAATCTCTTCCCTTAGACTACCAGAGAAATCTTCCTAATCCTTTGAGAGAAGCAAGATGAAGTCTGTAGTTCTTTTCCTCATTTTTAAGATCATCTTACTGCATGATTAACTTGAAACAGATTCTAGTTTTTACCAAGCCAAAAAGGAAACTCTTTTCCCAGTAACCTTACATGTTGTCCACAGGGAAGAACACTAAGAGAAATAAATACTGTAAACAAAGTCCTCTCATGCTTGGGACAATAGCTGTTTCTTAAGCGCTACCTATTTTCTTTCTTTTTCAAATACATCCACTCACATTTGGAAGGTTGTAGTTTCACAAGTGAAAGGCTCTTAATTTTTCTTTATTACCACACTACAGAGTGCAAACACCCATAGTAAAAGTAAATAATATATACTTATTTAAGTGAAAAAAAGATCTCTTGAAAGACATTAAAGTTGTCAAATATTGAGTCACTATTTTGTTTTTCCTTTCTCAAGGTCAACTGTCCAACATAAGCTGGACACACCTCTTTCCAAAGAGGATGTAAGAAAGAGCAAATGACTTAATTTTAAGCCATTACCTAGGAACTACCTTACAGATTTTTGCTTTGTCCTTTGCTTACTGTCATATAAGGATGTGAACACATGCACCTCTTGGAAGAAATACAGGAAAAGCAACAGAATATCTGAGTGAAGAAGCAGCCTAAAAAAACGGAAGCACACAAAATGAAAAGTTTGGAACACATCCCTTTACCTTGAAATAGAATGGCTGCAGGACATTGCCAAGGACAGTGGTCGACAGAAGAATAACAGAGCTCTCTGGACAATACATGTACCAGTTGACATTAATACTCTGATTCTTCAGAAGTTTTAAACTGCGTTTTTCTGGTAATACCTGGAGACACAGGATATAGCATTATACTACCATCAGGATTCCAACAGCACAAATGGTACTACACAGTAGCTAGGAATGTTAAGTGAGAAGCAGCTAAGTGTAAGGGCATTCACACTGCCAGAATTAAAAATCAGAAACCTGACAATTACAGCTTAGGCCCCAATTCACTGTAGCTAAAGAAATGCACATCCAATCCTCCTCAAATTCTGATGAGCTGAAAGGTGCTGACTCTTCCCCCTCATCCAGGTCTGGGTGTAAGTTCTGTCCATAATGGAGAAAACACCCAGCTTGTCACAACTAGTGAAGTTTTATTAAAAAGTTATTACACTATCTTTGCTGCCTTTACTCCCCAGCTTCCTTAGTCTTTTAAGAACTAAGACAGTATATAAATTGATTCTCTTCATTTTAAGGGCTTAAATAACTTCTCTTCAAAAACACACTTACTTGATTTGGTCCTTCTACCTGTAGGGCTGACGTTCATAGTCCTTTTAGGTGCCAAATACATTTTTCTCCCTCAATCAGCAGGAAATAATGCTGCTTTTTCAGGTACTTTCTTTAGTACTAGCTATTAGTAACAGTTAATTATGTGAAACACCATGTCTTAGCTTCAGGACTGGAACTACTGGCAAGTGCACAACTTTGGAGGAAGTTTAAAATATCCCTCATCGTGAATGTCAGAAAGGGCTATTTATTCATTAGATTTCTCCAAAAACATATGCAAAGGTAATTACACATAACACAGAGGAACTCGGACAATGAGATCAACATAGGAGGAAGCTGCCAATTTGCAGAAGGGTATCACTGTCTTAGTCAATTATTTGTTCTTTGCTGCATTTTAAGCGTGCACACATCCTCCTCAATGCTGATTTGTTTTGCATGAAGCAATATTTCCCATTAGATTTACATATTCATTTCCATACAAGCCAAGAGCATCTATTAATCTAGAGTTCTCAAGGCTTAATTCAGTACTCCTTTATACAGGGTCTTTGTTAGCTGTGCTAAATAACCTGTTAGTGCTAAGTTCCCCCCATTCCAAAAAGTATTCCTCTCAAAGAAAAATAATTGTAGTCTGCAAACAAAAGAACAGAATTTCTTTTTTTAGTAGTGCTTTCTCAATCAGAGCTAGAAGAAAGGAATTCAAAGATACCAACACAAATTTACATTTTCAGATCTCTAAATATGTCCTATGGGAGTTATTTGTATTACCTGATAGAATTCAATTCCTTGATCTGCGATGAAGACGATTTCTGTAGAACTTGTCCAGCAGAATCCTAGAATATTGGCATTCTTTGTCTTTTAACAAACAAGCAAACAAGAGCACTCTTACTTGGAAAAATTAACTATTCACAAAAGCTAATATTACTAACTGAAGAATGCGAGACCAAAGGCAATTTAGTTATCCGACCACTGGAGTTAACACTTTTAGCCAACTAGACACCCAGCATGCATCAGCTACTTTCATAAAGATTTCCAAAACTATGTGTGAACACAACTACTGTATGACCTGAATTTTTGGCAGCACGTAAGATTTACAAGTTTGTTACACAGTCAAATTTTCTTTTCACCCTAAATACAACCAAGTTCTTCTGGTTCAAACCATACTGCCAATTCAACCAATTCCTAACATGAAAAGCGGGTTCCTTCTGTTGACAGAAATGAAGAACTAAGTGGAAATACTTGCCATGACTCTTCTCAGAATACTACCATAAATGCTCTGCTAGAATGGTTTACTCAAACACATAATCCTAAATAATGAAGCCGAGAGTACTTCGGCATTAAAGCCTACAGGAATAAAGGGATGTGTGCAAATCAGATGTTTAAAAATTTACTTTAGCATTCTATTACCCTAAAATGTAATTTTGGAAAGTACCAAACAATGACAATGGTACTTGTTTATGGTAAAATAAGCATCAAAAAAACTAGAAGGGTTGTTTAAAAATATGAAACATAGTATGCAAACTAGTAATAGCTTACTATCACTGATCAGTGAAATCAGGGAAAAAACATCCACATTAACATATCTGGTATTAGTATAATTACTGTTCACTGTTCCTATATCATCAGCACTTTGTCTCTTTTCCTTCCCAAACTTTGACATTTTTGCCTCCACAGCTTTTCCAGTCCTTTCTAGGAAAGAATTAAAGTGACTGGACCAGGAAGTTTTTTATGGTATCGTTAATATCTTTTCATTTACCTCAATTCAGATAGATAGTAGTGCCTAGGTATCTCGTTCACTTCATGTTAGTGTTTTGGAAGGTATCACAACTAGTTCTCCTGTAGAGGCCACCAGCGTAACTAACATTAGAGTTTCACCTAAACATATAAGCTTTGGACATTTACTTAACTTACCTTACATTCCTGTGTATATTCTAGCTGAGGACTATCTGGAATAAAATTCAAAAAATCCTGCAAAAACGCCCATGAAGTGTATTAGCAATTATGAAGCTCAAACAAGATACAGACATAGATACAAAAGAATAGATATTAGTTTATTAAATTATTTTGGATCAAATATATAGAAGAAAAAATGACTTACTACATTCCACTTAACCCCTGCCAGGGACTTCTTTATAGAAGTTGTCTCCCCCTACACTTTTTCTTAAATGATGATACTAGCAAGACAACAATGTTGCCTGTTCAGCCTCTCAGGATGATAGAGGAATTTTCACTACAGATGTTGTTAGTCACCAGACCTCTTCAACATTTGCCTCAGAGGCTTCTACTCTGGTACTGTAAGTAGAAGATTTCCAGTTCCAATTCCCTATCTGCAAGGTGTAGGTTTCTTACCACACTCTTCAAAGTTCTCTGCACAGCCAGTATCTTGTTTCCCAAGGAAAACTTGATGCACTTCACTTCTCCTTTGTCTTCCATCCTATACCAAAAGAAAAAGAAGTTATGGAAATACTGTCTAAAATAGTTTCTTATGGAACTCTGTAACATACCCTCAAAAAGACAAGAAGAAAGGGAAAAAGTGTAATGCAGATGCTTTTGAATACAACTTATGAGTGTTGCCTGACAAGTACGGGATTCAAAATTCAGGCTGGAAGATAATGGCAGTTCACTCTTCAGAAGTCCTGAACACATCCATTACAGAAACACGGCTAAGGTCGCACAAATTAGCACCTGAAGTTACTACAAATGCTCAACTCTGTTGGCCTACGATGTGGAATTGGAAGACTGTGGGACTATTCAAACCTGCGTTCTCAGTTCTGTCCCAGTGAGTCTGGAGTTGTGCGATACTCATCAACATCCTGCAATCAGCTCCTTTACTTCCAGAACAACTGCCAATTGACACAAGCCTACTCACTTCCCCATTAGGACACATCCTCTAGAAGAATTTCTGATGTTAAAGGAAGAGCGAGGCTGTTTTTACACCATTTAAAAAAGTAAAAAAAAAATGTATTCTTACCAAACAAGCATCACTACAATTGGCATGAATAAGGTAGTTCTACTTTCAGTATGCACTATTAAGTCCAGACAAAGAGAGAGATAGATAGTAAAGCAGGAAAATCGTGGAACCGCCTGAAGTTTACTGAGTATTTTCAGTTCCCTCAGGATTTGTGACAGGGTAGTCAAATAAAAGAGTCAAATAAAAATAGCAACTT
Source organism: Nyctibius grandis (assembly GCF_013368605.1). Lineage (NCBI taxonomy): Eukaryota > Metazoa > Chordata > Aves > Nyctibiiformes > Nyctibiidae > Nyctibius > Nyctibius grandis. The sequence continues at coordinate 59,976,757 of NC_090660.1, read as the reverse complement.
TCAGGACAGGCCCTATGTAATACCTGACAGATCACAGTAAACCCACCTCAACTATAAATTGCTTCATCCATATCTGGATTGAAGCAACCTTCAAGTAAAAGAATATTTCCTTACATAGGGACAGCAGAATTCAAAGAGCCACCACTCTTAACAGAGGCATATATAAAATAGTTTTCTGAAGACAAAGTAGTTTCATTGATAACACTGTTGTCAGATTCCGCAAAAAGATGTTTCCACAGAAATGAAAGACATAAAAGAAGCCAATTTAGATTAAACAAGAAACAGAATGCAAGAAATCTACATGTAGGAGACACTGTGCTTGAATCACAGGCATGAAATTCAGAAATTATGGTTCTCTACACATTTAAATTTACTCCATTTTGCTTAACTTGATAAACTGCATCCTTGGGTGAGTCACTGCTGCTGCAGGAATCACAAGTTTGAATACCCACACTCTCTCACACACATAGAGTGTTTTAATAAAACATTGCTTTTTTTTAAAAAAAAAAAAGCCACAGCCTAGTAACTTTTTTTTTCTCCCAGAAGACTATAAATTCATGAGGGCAAAGCATGCCATCTTAATTGCAAGATTATGTCTAAGAATAAAATCAAAAGATGATGACAACTACTTATAAGATTTATGCCTGAATTACAGTAGATCAAGACTAAGTACCACATAATTTTAAGATTGCAGAATTCTATCCCAAAACAACAAAGATGAAGGTGCCTCACCTGAAAGAAATGGGATTTCTATCCTCCAAACCTTTAACAACAACTCCTGTAGCTCCTCCAGATCGAACAGCAAAAACCTATAAAAAAAGTTTTGAACATATTTGTAGCTTATTCAAAATCATAACCTTAAAATGCTTTCTTTTCTATAAGCCATGCCTTTAATTTTTGACTAGACACAATTTTTGTCCTTATACAGGTCTGCCAGTTCATACTGAGATTCAGCGAATAATCAATTCCCTCCCCTGGAGCTTCAAGTTCAATTGGAGCTTGGAGCTGACAGGTTTACAATGGTACTGTAACAGTCTTGTAGTATATTCTGAACTACTGCGCAAGTTAAAACAGTAAAATTCTGTATAAGCTTCTCTTTTTTTTTTGTTTTGAAATATTCATATTTTCCTAAGTCAGGTACTAGTAAAAGTATCTAAGACATCAGGGCATTGTCTAAAACAAAATCAGCTTGAGGATTGGGAAGAGATGCAGCTCAGTGACCCAGAAGCTTGATCTTGTCAGAACACGTTCTTAGATAGGAGTAGTTTATTAGTAATCTGCAGTTTTGCTTGTACCTAAGAAGTTCCAGCCAACTTGCACTAACAGCTTAAAGAATTCCTTTAGCACAACTGCACATATGTATATATACACACATGTATAAAACCTGTGAGCGCTATACGGCTTGTTGAGCTGGAATAAGGTAACAGTAAAAAAAAAGTCATGCTGTTACAAACTTTAACTGGCTTCGAAAAAGAAAGTCGGGCAGATGCCTTATGTGTACTTGTACGTGTAGAAGCACTAGACACACAGATCAGGTCTCAGAATAACAGATATATTGTTTTGCAATATTAGCCATGCTACTGGGGCAGTATGCTCATGCAGGAATACAGGTGTCAAGACTATAAAATGCAAGCAAGCCTTACGAGAATGACAAATACATAGTTTAACTACTTTTAATATTGCTGTAGATAGAAAATAGAAGGCAAAACTCTCTTAATCTTTGCGAGATGAGAAGACAGCAAGGACAGATCTCTCAGAAGGCCGTTCACGTGGGAAACTGTCATTGAAATGCTGGTTACAAATGGTTTAGAGACACATCAGAAACTAAACAATTTTAGAGTAGCAAGAAAATATGGAGAACTTAATTTCAGTTGAAAATAAGTTTCTTTGAAGTGGTGTAGTTATATCACACCCACACTATGATATAGCGTCTCCTGACAGGCAGGTTTAAGTAATCTTATTTCAACTAGCCCTCAAAACGTCAGTAAAGGATTACGGTTTATAAAGAGAAAGGACACCAATGATTCTGAACAGAGTACAACGTCAAGAAACACATCCCAGAAATACTCCCCCCTCTCCAAATACGCCACTGATCACGTCCACACTGCACGTGGCAAACCATGCCATTTATATGGGGAAGAAAGCTTGAACGTTTCAATTCTGTGACTAATAAGGTCACAGAACTGTTACAGGATTTAGACAGCGGAATGTATCCACATGTATATAAGCCTCACAACAGACTGTGGATCTTTTAGCTATACTGAGTTGAATAATCAGAAGCCCGTGGGGATATTAAGGAGAAATACGTTTGAAAGAACTAAAGCAAATAAATGAAAAGTAAAGCGTCCACTCAGGTCTGAGCCACAAGTAAAGCTACAAATATTAATTTTTATGAACGTACTGAAGCTCAGGAATTAGAAAGGGGAAAAAAAAAAAATCAGAGAAATGAAGCTAATCATGAAGTGACAGTTTGTCAGTAATGCTGGGACGTTCGAATAGAAAGAAAAAGTGCTGACTCTGAAGAATTCCAGAAAGACCTTACAGCAGTGAGAATAAACGCAGGTGAGATTCAAATAAATCTAAAATAAATCCAAATAAGTCTATGTTGATGCATTTGAGAAAAAAAATTCTACTGTCCCTAGCAAGATGACAGGTTCTGGGCCAGCCACCCAGCAGCAATACCTCGCACCGCAGCGGTTCCATAGAAGGGGAACCACCAGCATCATGCTCAGTAGCCGAGGAAAGGGGAGGAAACCAGCCTCAGACATGAACCTCCAGACCCCTCTTCTCGGAGAGGCAACAGAGCAGCAGCCGGAGAGGCTGAGGCAACAGGCCCCAAGCCGCGACCCCTGCGGAGCGCTGCGAGGCACGGAGCGGGTGCCCGGCATCCGCCGGCCGCTCCCTCGCCCCAGACGCCCACCGCGGCAGGCTGGGGGCTCTCCCGCACACAGCCCCAGCGCCCGGGGTGGGCCCAGCTCCTGAGGCGAAGATCCGTCGGACGACGGACACCGCCCGGCCGTCTGTCAGAACGGGGGAGCGCGGCCTCCCACCGCCCCCCCGGGGAGGGCCCCCGCGCCGCCGCGCCCACCTGCTTGTTGGCCTCATCGAAGAAGACGCAGTTGACGGGGTTGGCCTTCTCGAAGTGCACGGGCCGCGCGCACAGCGCCAGGTAGCAGCCGCCCTCCCCGGCTCTCGCTCGCCCGTCTCCTCCTCCTCCTCCTCCCGGCGCCTCATCCTCCCCCGGCGGCGGCTCGCGGCTCATGGCGGCGGCTCGCGGCGCAAGTCACCCGGCGCCAAACAGGTCCCCAACGAACCCCCCCCCACCTTCGCCGCCCCAACCTCCTGGCCGAGCGCTTCCTGTTTACACTCCCCTCACACGTGACGCGGGACCGGCCGGCCTTAAAGGCGCAGGGCGCCGCGCCGGCGGCGAGAGGGGAGCGCGCGGCTCACGGCTCACCGCCGCGGCCGGGCCGGCAGCGGAGCGCGCGGCGGGCTCGGGGCTGAGAGGGCCCCGCCCCGCCCTCGGGCGCGCACCTCCCCCACGGGCGCGGGGCGGGGTCCCGGGCTGCCCCGCCTACCCCATCACGCTCTTCAGACCCCCGGTTCGCCTTAGCGGGCAGCGTGGCGGGGTGTCCGCGGTCGGGCTCTTCGCGTGCCCGCCCGCGGGCAGGGCAGCCCTCTGTGGGCAGAGGTTCTCCTGCACCCTGAGGCGGCCCCGCGCCCGCCGCCCCTTCCCTCGCCCCGTTTTTTCAGGCTGCGGACAAAATGCTACGGAAAAAGGCCGCGGGACCGCGGCGTCGAGCTTCTGAGGGGCGGGTGTCGGCACCTAGCTCTTGTCCGGAGAGACGCTAAAGCGCACGGCAGGCGGAGGCCGCAGCGGCAGGCGCGGGGCCTGCGCGGCCCGCCCGAGCCCGCCCTGTACCAGTCTCCTTGTACCTGGGAAGGGCCCCTGCGATAGACAGGCGGCCGCTTTGCTGGCGCCCGGGGAAGGAAATACTGACAGCGAGACATGGCACACAGGAGATAAAGAGGTTTGGCCCAACCTCTTATAGCGCTGTCTCAAAAAAAACGCAAAACTTTTAGGTGGGCGGAAGAAAAGGAACCAACTGCTTCACAGCTCTTTGTCCACGCTTCACTGCATCATCACTGAAAAGCAGTCACTATTTATGCTGCTTTTGGGCATGAAACTGCTTTTTAGTGGCTAGTTGTAAAATAAGATCAGAAAGGGAGATTTACTCTGAAAATACTCTATTTCAGGAACAATATTACTAAAGCATTATTTAAGTTAAAGTCTGGATTGTTTCTCAGCATTTATGCTTATTTGTATTTTAGTTTGTACAATAAACTAGCAATGGGTTTTTTTGGTTGATGCGCTGGCTAATGCCTTAATTCACTAGTTGCAAAACCTACAGTATAATTTAGAAATTGTGTGAGAACATCATCAAGTATGTATTTGCTTATTGGTTTAGAAAGGGAAATAAAAAATAGAGGATAAAACACCTGACAGATCATACCAATTTAAAAGTTTTCAGATTAGACTGGAGTGGCACAACTTAGTACAGGAGAAGTACAAATTTAAGTAGTGGATACTAACAGTAACATGCAAACAACTGCTTGATGACTTGTGAGCCAGTTAGGCCAACTGCAATCATTTCACATCAGACTAGAGAAACTAAAGTCACAACTAGGAATTACAGCAAGCTATTTGTTCTGCAGAGCTCTCCTGCGTGAACAAACAATTCTAAGTTAACTAGAGAGGGAGCACAAGTATTTCCAGAGCATTTAAACTGCCTTAAAGTTTATCACTTTTTACAAAATAAAAAATTCCTTGCATGTGAGCCAAAAGTTTATTTAATCCAAGGTCAAAATTTAAGAAATTCTACTGACGTTTAACCTACTACTACTTCCCCACAGGACAGCAAGTACTTTCTACAATTGCAATAGAAATATTAAGAGTAGAAACTGAGGTGCGTGGGGGTAAATCAGAAGACATGTATACAAACACACAACTTGAAACTATTGTGATAGTTTTAGAATTGGCCATTAGAATAGTCACAATGTCAGAAAAGTTTGTTAATTAAACCATTGGCTTAATTAACAATGAAAAAATCTAGATTCTATTTTCTTAATAAGCCTAGAACCTTTTGTTTCAAAGGAGTCCAGGAAAATGCTTGTTTTGGCAACTTCTTCCTTGTTTTCAACTACTTGACAAAGTACCCAGAGGTCTTGCAATCTCAAAGCAAATTCCTAAGCCAATTTTACTGCTGGAAGTGAAAAGATGTTTAGGCAATATAATCGGGCCCAGTAGCTTTAAATCACAGACTTAAGGACTACTGCTTTATTTATTTGGTTTGGGGGGTTTTTTAATCTGCGCTAGACATATTCTAGAAAGAAATTAAGTGACAGTAACAACTGAGGCTTCCATTAAAGCACAATCATACAAGCAGGTTCCTCTGTTTCAAATGACAGCTTAAAAACCACCCTCCCCTCACTTCCCCTTATTTCTGCTCTCTCTCTTCCTCTCACTTCATGCAAATATCCTCAATGATCATCCTTCCTAGACAAGCATGTTGTAAGGTATTAGCAACTGCTTTGAGATAATTTTTTTTCTCTAAGAAATGGCGGAGTACTGGAACTTGTAATAAGCCTAGAACAGGACTATGTTTTTCTTTTTAAAAGCCTTCTCCTCTCACTGCTTTGAGGAAGATTTGGTTTTATTTGGCAACAGAAGCTTTCAGTCTTCCTGAAGGGGTTAGATAACTGTAGCACCTCCCTCTCAGGACCTAGTCTGTTCTTTCCCTGATATCATTATTTTGGGCAACTGTTTCACTATTAGGAATAAACTTAAGTTTCTGAAAGTCCTAAGTTCCTTTATTTCAAAAGTAAGGGGTAAGTGCAAGATGATTGTCTAATTTAGAAAAGGGAAGAGGAGCCAAGTACAGGGAATGAAACCGGCAAAACGGCCAAGGTTGTTTACATAGTACTCACAAAAATAGTCGTTTTTCTGTTGTTATAATGAACTAGCATAGTCCTGCCCTAACAATGCATTAGGGATGCACTGAGGACCAATGAAGGCCTGTACCATGCGAAGAACCACGAAAGAATCCCACCACAAGATCTTAAGTTTTTACTTCATCATCAGTTTTCCAACCAAAAAAAAAAATAATTAAAAAAATAAATCACTTCCACAGCACACTGTGAGAACGTTACATGTAGCAACACTATATTCTGCTTGATAAAGAGCAGCACCAGAAACAGCAGAGTTAAGAAGTTCATCAGTATTTCTTAATTCAAAACCATCCCACAACATCAATTCCTCTTTAGATGTGTTGTTTCAGAGAAACATTGCTAGATTTTTAGAACTTGCTAAAATAAAGAGACTGACTTTAAGAATAAAAGCATGACAAAAAGGCAAATTTGAGTATTCTTTTGCACTAGTAAGCAACAAGCTTCATTTAAAAATAATGATGATCAATATTTAGTTTTCATAGTTTATGATTATCTTCGGGGTGAGTAAGAATGTTTGATGCTCTACCCAGAATTTCAGTTTAGAGACAGATTATGGAGATTTTTTTTTTTCCACTTGCACTGAGTTCTTGGAACCACTTGTGTATTAAGAGTGCACCTAACTGAACTTACTCTGGTTTGCAACTTGGATGCAGCCCTGTGGTGGCGTGCCAGGGAATCCTGAGAAGTCCTCTGCTGGTTGGATTCAAATCTGTTTCTCATGTAATACCCAACTGTATTTACAGAGATAGTTAGAGCCACATTCCATGTATTTCAAATGAAAAGGTCCAGACTTTTGCATATATAAAGACATTGGTTTGTTAAATAAACATTTTCATATGATTGCAGCGCATAGTTTGACTTTTCATTTTGTCCTTGGTGGAGAAGGATGAAAGGTTCACTGACGTTTTGTCCATACACAATTTTAGTTAGTTTTTCAAGCAGCAATAGGAAAAAAAGAGGGACTCTCCTAGTGTGCTTTCCTACTAAATACTTTAGACAATCTAGATTTATTTTTTTTTTAAACTAAAACATAGAAGCTCTGAATCACGCAAAATATGACCACCTCAGCTACATTAGTCTAACGTAACTGGGCAACTGGTGAAGTTGTCAGACCATCTGAAGAGGTAGTGACAGTCCATTCTCACAGTGCCGGCCTGATGTGTGGGCTAAGTTAAAAAAAACAACACTGAGGCATCACTGTATGCTCGCTGTGTTTTTCATTTTGGGATTCCCAGTCAACCACTCTCTCTTGACATTGGTAGTTGACATTTACCACTGCACCAACATAGTTAGAAGCAGCAAACTTGTGTTTCGTTTCGTTAGCAGCTATACACGCAGTGCTATTCATCATATATAGGTGGGTCTCCATCGCTTGAAAACATTGACAATTTCTTTCCATGATTCTGCACGTGATCTTCATTCATCTTCTCCAAGGCTTCAATCTAGAGAGACAAAAATAAATCCATGCTGAAATCATAAAAGAACACCTGCACCAGAATGTTTCTAAACAGCGTTAAAAGGTAGCTTTAGATGACTGATCAGGTATATACAATATTCCTATTTCAATGATTCAGTCAGATGTATGGAGCAAGTACTTTGGAAGTAGAGCTTGAAACATCTGTTCTCAACAAGTTAGTAAAATGAGTAGTGCTCCTTTATAGCTTCATGCTACATAACTGAGATGCACAAGTTGCAGGGAGGACTAGATGATTCTTAAGACTTCAGCTGTATTCCCCAAAGTACAGAAGTGTCCCTTTCTCCAACTCTAAACACCTCTACTGTAACTCAGCCAATCCATCAGCATTGGAGAAATTCCAAGTAATACTAAGATTACAAATCCACTGCAATAATTTTTAAAGGTGAAAGTTGAAGAGTTATACTTAAAATGTTTTGTGCAATCAAAGTAACACAGTACAGTAGCTTATTTTAATCTTCAGATTGTTATGTTTGGATTACTTCCTCTTGTACTCCAGGGGAGATAATTTTAGTTACCAGTGACTAAAGTCAAAGTCTGAAGTTTAAGGATGGGCTGCTCAAATTCACCTCTATGTAAACAGCAATGTAAGTCTTTCCCATAACTCTTATAAGCAAAAAAGATTACATAAAACGGCAACAAAACTCACCCCCCACCCCAATGCTCACAACATAGCCAGTGACTAAATTGTTTGTTGCTTGCTTAACTGATACATAAGGATTGTGGAACACTGACATTGTGTTCCCTTTACCTCTTCCTCAGTTTGAGGATCTAACCCAGTAGTTAGTTTCAAGCTCCCACCTACTACATGCTAGACTAGCATAAACCTACACTGTCATTAGGAATCAAGTACAGTAGAATTGCCATGTTGCCCTTTAATTAGTAAATATGGAATGTCTGACAACTTATTTTTATGAATGTCTGGTATCAGGATGCATGCCTTGAGGAGTTACACCTAAAATTTGAAAATTAAAAGCCAAAGTTGACCAAAGATTCCTAGTCCACATTTACATTTGCATGATTTTAGGCCTCAAAATTGAAAATTCTAGCCTAAACTTTAAAGTCAAGTAAGTTAAAATCTAAAACATAAAAAATAAGCAGTAGAGCAATTACTATTTTCAACCTAGCTTTCCTTTCTCTGCACAGCCTTTAACATACGTAAGGAAAGACTACAAACATAGCTTTTAAATGAAAACAGATCACTAAATTTCACTTAAAACTGAAAGCAAAAACTATATGCAACATGAAGCCTTTTATACTTGGGAGCAGGGGGATCAGGAAAGGGGGTGGAGAGCTCTGTCAATCCGAGTTTCTGAAAATGTTTGTACTAGGTTGAAATAATCAAGTTTTGAAAAAAGAGATGCAGAATGATTGCTGAAATTATACTCACACACATTAATCATACAAACCAAACATGGAAAGCTAAGGTATTACAATAGCTACTATAGCTAACCAAATTAAAACATTAGACAGAGAAAGCTATACCTCTGCTTGGAAGTCTACTTCATTGTCAGCTGTAATATTTAAACCTGAGACAGCGTTGAAGAGTTCACGCTCATTAAGTGCTTCTGCCACACCTCCTTTCTGGAAGAACTAGTCAATATAAAAAGCACACATTAAACACTTTACTACACAGAACAAAATACTTCTCTTCCTTCCCCAAGTTACAATTACAGTATTTAGTCAAAATGACATTTTTGCTTTTGCTGACCTACAGATAAAAATAACTGAAAGAAGTTTGAAGTTCCAGTGGTACCGTTTTATTCTTCCACGTTTTTTTCCCTTTCGGAGAAGAACACTATCAGTATGGACAATATGCAAAAGTAATTTTACATATATGTGGTGCTGATCATTTTTTACAGAGTTGTATTGGTTGATTTTCAGTTAGCTCTGAATTGATTTGATGCTGTTTTATGTTGAAAAACATTCAGCATAACAGAGGATTGTCAGATGAAGAGGTCCTACCTGTGAAACATTCCTACAGTCTCTGAACAAGAACTCAAGTCCATGAGGATGGGTTGGCTCCACAGACTGACTGACGTCAATGAGCCAGACCTGTAGTCACAGCGAGACAGCAATTCACTTTTTATTAACATTTCACATTAGATGAAACCTTTCCTTCCCACATTAAGAATATGCTCACCTTCCCATCATGCCAAAGCATGTTATATTCACTCAGATCTGCATGGACCAGGTTGCACTCCTTATACAACCGTTGCATCATCTGCAAGGAACCAAATTAATGAATGAATGAAGTATGCTATACTCAAAAAAAAACCAAACAACTGTCTGCATTACTATAACCAAAAAAAGCCTTTCCCCAGTCACCCACCCAATTTACATATTTTTTTTTCCAAGTCTTTAATAAAGTTCCATACAGGGAATCGCAGTTTTAGTAAACTGCCAGCAAACTATGCTTTCATCACTGAGCTTAGCTTTGGCAAGTCAGAAGAATGAGTCTGGTAAACTCATGTCAGCTCTTCCAACCAGTCCAGGTGCATAAGACAGATAAACACGTTCTCTAAATATACCTGTTATTCTCACCCCTATCACAGAGGAAAGGAGTCTCATGGTTTTAGATACTGAACCCTAACTAGTACGCATGTTCACTTAAAACATGGTTGTGTTGCTCTACTGGTTTCAAGATTTGAGGCACAGACCATTCATATTATCAAGCTGCTGGGTTGGTTGGTCGGGTTTTTTTAATGTCTGTAACATAATAGTGAGTGGACAGTTTGCAGGTATACGTTTGAACCAATTACAGCAGATAATAGGAAAGTAAAGTATCCACTCTGCGATATTCTAATTCATTCTCTGATTTCTACATTTGTTAAAAAGGGGAGTAGGGAGAGGGTTATCCACTGGACAGTGCTCACACACTGTAAATTGAGTAGTCAGTAAGCCCAGAAAGACTTCAGAGAACTTTCTAAACGACATACTGCTTCTATAAAAGGAGGACTACTTGCTCATAATTTCTCTGCTGCTAAATATCTGTTTGTCATCAAGTTGCAGCATGCTTTGTACTCAGATTAAGATTCAATTTATTTATTTTTTTAGTGCATAATTTCTTATTTATTCTAAGTCACACATTAAACAGCAGCAAAATAAACCTTTGGACTCCGTATCTTGAAAGTGATGCAAGTATCCTGAAAAGTAAATAAATGATCATTTGTCCTTTAAGTTATTGCCCTAAAAGAAAACACAACCCAGAATTGGAGGAGAAATCAACATTGTCTTACATTAAGAATCTGGTAGTAGGCCTTTTTCATATCTTCACTACTAAGTGTTACATCCTTTAGTTTAGGAGCTGGGACTTGATCCTGGCCAATGAAAGACATAACCAAGACATGTTTTTTAAGGATAACCACTTGAGGACAAGGAATTCCTGCAGTTTGCATTCTGTGGATCAAAAAATAGATACTGATTAAGAAAAATAAAACAAAACCCCCAAAACCCTACAGTTCTAGTTCCTGCTTGCTCATTTCCAATCTGAGAGAGCTGTGAGAAACTTGATCCAGAGTCAAAAAGTCTTTGAAATAGACCGAATTGAAAACTGAATAAATATATATATTTCACAGTATTTCACATAGGAAAATTCAGATCTTAAAGGCATAAGTGGGTCTAAAAATGCTCACTGAAAACCTTGTTAATTTCATTGGCTTGTAAATTCTGCTGCCAGGTCACTGAAGATGCTAACAATTCATTAAACTGTAAGAAACCACAGGCTTATTCAATCTGTGCCAGGTTGTATATTGTTTAGCCTAAAAATAAAATCTAAACTTCTACCCAGGCATAGTGTAGCTTCCTTAAACAGAGAATAGGAAACTGACATGCACTTGGCAACGATGCGCTTTTTTTTTTTCTTTACCTTGTTAAGTTATGCATTTCTTTCTCAGCCCACATACGAATAATCTTTCGTGGATTCAATTTACTGAAGCGGTCTTTAAATCTGTAGTCATCCTTAATGTATTTGTCACGGTTCTTGAATTCATTAAGAGTTGTTTTAAACACTTTGATGGCACATTCTGGAGGTATAACTTTATCTTCAGTTGTACTTCTCATGGAAAAAGTCAAATATATAACAAAGTTAACTATTCACATCTATACAAGCAAATGCATGGGTTTGTTTTTTTTTTTTTTTTAAACATTGCAAGATATAGTGATTTTTGATGTAAGGGAGGAAAAGACCTGATTTTCCATCAAATTTGGAAGCCAATTCAAGGTAAGTTTATATGAGTTCTACGATTAAGCTTATATATGATGTTTGGGTTTTGGCATTTTGCTTATATGTTGCTTACCAAAGAGGTTCCATCTCCCAGTTTCTTAATATTTTAGTTAAATGTCACAGTTAATAACATCCCTGTTAATGGATGCACTTGCTTCAAGAAATTACAAGTGAAAATGGTCTTGCATTAGAACAATAATGGTAGTGTCACAATGTTTAGTTAAGCACCACAAAGATATTGCCCACTGAATAATACTAAGCAAAAGAACACTGCTGAACATCATGCAAGCAAAGGTGAAATAAAAAAAAAAATTTAAAAAAAAAGAAGTATCTTTTCTCCCCATCCCCAACTTACCTCTCTCTCGACGTCTCTAAATAGGTTACCTGTATTTGGTTTTTATTAGTTCTTTCTTAACTCACTTTAAATTAGTGGTGTTTCAATGCACTACAATCACTGCTAACGTACTACAATCCTTCCAGCATGTAATCTTTAAAACTGGATTCTTGTATGACTTGCAAAGTGAATAGCATCCCAACACTATTCTCAAGGTAATCCAAAAGTAACAAACAGCACCTCCGCTGAACTGCACAGACAGAGCCGATAATACAGCGATCTGTATGGAAAGACAATCTTCAGGTAGCCAAAGATCATCATGATAGGTCTGTAGTCTGGGGCAGGTCAGTCGAAAGAGTTCCCCAAAATCTCAAGACTTCTTCTTTTATAAAAGGAGTACATATTTTTTCCACAGAAAGCTATAGTGGATTTGTACCCATTCATTAAATGGTCTCCAAGGAGGAAAGTGGGGATTTTTTTACTTTATGGTTGGTACCACCTGGTTTTCAGATTTCATTATTATCTGCATAGACATGAATACAAACTTTAAGTCTTCAGAATGAAAAAAGTGCAGACCGTTTAAATATTTTTGTGGTTTCTGCTTTTTAAACCATCTCCGGTACTTAAAGCTACCATCAGTAACAAACAATATACTTACTTTCCTCCATATGCATGAAAAACGACAGATTCTTTTCCTGTGCTGATGCAGCCTGTGATGGTCTCCAGCATCCCAGCATTAACCATCTTGTACAGAAGTAAACGTGTTTTAGGATCCACTGCTTTCTCCTGCAGGCAAGAAATGAATACTTAGTTCATGAAAACAATTCTTTGCTTCACAGCGAGTTTAGAGTATTTATACACTGCAAGTGTTCAACTAGGTGGAAAGAATAATGTATTAAGAGCATTCTCTCAATTGATAGAGAGAAAAAAAAAAAACCAACCAAACCAAACAGATGAAGCAAAGCCAAACTGCTCCAGCACTGTCATCTTTAGTCCTTATGATTTAATACTCTCAGGTACCTTATCAGCAGTGTAGCACATACAGTATTTTACCAATTCCACATAAATTACAGACTGTGGCTCAAGAGCACTTTCTATAGTGTTCTCATGAAGTCTTTACAAATCACGAATCAAAATATCCCAAATATTATGTTTTATTGTTACTGATATAAAAGGAATAAAGTGAAACACCCGAATTTGAACAAGTCCACAGCAGGAATTGCCAGAGGCCCTGCTCTAAACTCACCCATAAAGCTTATAAACTGACTTCCTCAATTATTAAGTCAGACTTTACTTGGTCACCTCATCTTCCTTAAACTTGCTATGAAGACAGATATTTGGAGTCACATAGTTCAACTGCACAGGATTAGTCCTCTCTAGATGGTTTCTATAAATAATTTTTAGGCAGTTTATTCAGGTAAGTTTAGAAAGACAAAGAGAAAAAAAAAAGGAAGCTGCTTGCTCTTATTTTGATATGGCTCTCACAGTAATGCAGCTCAAATAAATACAGCCTCTTTCTAGTAGGAGCTGGCTGATACCATCTCCATTCAGCAACGTTAACATAATATCACTTAACTGTTTTACTAGAAATGGAATGTTTCAAGGAATTACCAAAACAGTGTTCAGCTGTTACACAAGATAAAAAGTATATGGAGAGACTTTATTAAAAACATACAGCAGTGGAGTGCTCCTTCTTTTCATGGAGCCTTGCACTTCGACGTTCCTCAGAGTACGCGTGCTGCTTTAAGGCATTGAAGACTTGATTTGATAGCTTTAAGTCCATCCCAATTCCATCCCCAACTTGGAATTCAGGTGCAAACTACAAGTAGAAAAAACAAAAATTTAAGCATTGTTACTAGCAGACACCAAAAGCTGGCACAAGCAAAAATTTCTCATTCTGATTTGCAAAAACCTAGGGTAGATTAGGACCAATGTGAAATCCACTTTGTGTAATGTTGTCACTATGTTAAAAAATATATTGATCTAACCTCAGAACCTGGAGGTTCTGCCCCAATTGATATGAGATTACCTAACATCCTGTAAAAATAGCACTTGCAGCATTTCCTTATTTGCAGAAGTTGTACCAGTTACATAAAAGAAAACGGAAGGTACGTACCATGGATAAAGAGACTGAAAAGCTGTAAGTCAAACAATCGACTGAAAATAAGTTACTAGGCTCATCAGGCAAAATTGAATTAAAAAAAATTTTAGCTATCATTTAGTTACATGATAGCTATGCTTTTCATAAATAGCCTTAGTGGTTTATTTGCCTGTGTACCAAACTTGCCAATAGTTTTGTTTTGCCAAAACAGTTCTGTGCAAGTTCTTCAATCATGGTAATTAACAAACTATTATGAAACAAAAAACCTACACAACTCACAGTGACAATTTGAATAACTAATCCAAACACTTCATTGCTTTCATCTGATGAAAAAAAAAAAATAAATCAGGACCGTATACAGCAGCACAGATAGACAAGCATTAGTTCTTTGGTTGAATTACAGCATTCTAGTTTTACACACAAAATAAGTTTCCCTAAGCTTTCACTTACATTTTCCATGCGAGCAGTGTTCTTTCTTCCACATACCACTTCATCATGTTTAGTAGTAATGTCTTTTCCTTTTCCTATGAAGCCCCTCCTTGGTGTAGTAGTAGGTTTATCTGCCAGCAGTGAGAAAACTAAATCAAACTTTACATCTAAACAAATATAACTAATGCTTATAAAGGTTACACAATGCCCACAAGAGTAACATAATTGCATTTATTAAACAGAATATAATACTTCAATTGTATGATCTTAAGGTGGTCTTCTCTCATCCTAAACATGACAGCTTCTTTTGCTATGTTATGACTTAGATCTACATCTTCTCTGCGGTGTCAGACCCACTTTTGAAGTGTTAAAAGACAAGAATATTCAATATGATGTGCAGATGCCCCTAGCCAGATGTAGATGACAGACATGCATATCCCACAATACTTTCCATGTACAATAAGTTATTTTACCAGATTCAGCCACTGAAGCCAATATACTGGCAGACAGAAGCCTGAAGTTACCCGCCCAACTTCCTGCATAACACCTCCCAATTAGGTGACCTGATTTTACATACAACTAGTATGTCTCTTTACATTCAAAAAACCTAATTTAACTATGTCATCTTCTTAGGTCTAGTAACCGAAGAAAAAACTGTTTTTGTTTAAAACTGCCACATACCTGCTCTATAAGGATCATGACGGGTATCCTGCCAATCAACCTCATCCTCTGAGCTGTCACTGTCATAGGGATGCACCTTCCGATAATTTTCAAAGGATATGGAGACTTGAGAAACAAAACAAATAAGCATGTCTGTGATTATCAGGGATTTGCTACTTCCTCACAGCTCTGTCAACTTAAGCAGAGTGCCAAGAATATCTCCAAAGCAAAAGTATTTCTTCTGATGAGGGTACCTTTGCTATCTCCATTGATCTTCTTCTCTTCACGCCGAAGCTGCGCATCATACTCCCTGTCAAATTCCATCTGCAGCATCTGAGCTAGCATTAGGTCACTAGAAGTGTCAACATTTTCTCCTGTAATAAATGGTCCTTCAGCAACACTATGTAAAGTGAAAACAGAAATTTCAAACATTAAACACAATAATCTAAACAGAAACACCACTTTATACCATTTCATCACTCTATACAAAAGACCTCATGCACAGCTGCATAGAAACTAATGGATCTCAACAGTCTGCACCCCCCCCAAGCTAACACTAAATATTGAGTATGACTTCATTTCTCTTTGCCACTCCTTTACAATGCAAATATTATTTCAACTTTTACTTGTTTACCATTCTGTAAGAAGCATTAAGCTGTATTTTTAAGATGCCCTTCATGAACGAGAAAGAAGGCATACAGGTGTACATGTGTATATATATATTTTTATATTTTATAAATATATAAAAACAAATTTTTTAAAGAGCCACAAACAGTGTTGCTTTGCTCTTTTGTATGAGTTTAGAACTAGTAAGCTCTTGGCCTATGTTTAGAGCTTCCAAGTATTAGGAGGATACAGGTGATGATACACCTGACATTTCTTGAAATAACATTATACACTGTTAACAAGAGTCTCTAAAACCAAAGAAAAAAAATGTTCTGACAACATTTCTCAAAACATAGCTCATAGACTGGCTTAAAGCACCCAAAACAATGCAAAAAAAAAAATACCAGGAAAGAAGAAAGGGTGACAGAGAAGATAATCTAAGGAAGAGTTTTAACTGGGGAAACCATCTTCACTGAAAAAGACCTGAAGAAGCAGAGTTGGGAGGTAATAGGCAAAGCATTTCCTATATTGCTACACATTAGGCACATTGTAAGAAAATGCACAAGAGACAGAACATGGCTTCACAACTATAGAGATCACTAATCCAGGATTTAAACTTACGCAACCACTTCAGGAAAAGCAGCATTTTCTTCTTCCAGCTGCAGCTCTTTCGCCAGCTGTTCACTCATTACATCAGCAAGTGAACATGACATTGATGTTGTGTTAGGGGCTCCCCACGGACACTGTAAATAAGCATTTTATTCAAGTCAGCAAGAAATGCAGCGGCAACACAAGAATTGGGATAATTAGCTATCACTGGCTCTAAAATAGGCTCATGTAATCTTATAAGAGCTTGTCTTCTACAGATACTTAGGGAAGTACGACGAACTCAAGTACAGAAAATACCTCAAGGAGTTGTTTCATAAACTCAACAGGGAGAACTGCGATTGAAAGGATGTTGATGGTCACTTACTAACAGAGGGAAGAAAAGAGTCAGTTTGTCAGTACCCTCTGAAGACAGGGGCAAAGCCTTCCCGGCAAGTTTGCTTACAAGCATACACACAGTCTATATAAAACTTTTCTTAGAATAACACAATATTAATGGCTTACACACAGCTTCCTCCCTCGTTTCTAGAGCCCTGAAAGGACAGCCATCATCAACACCCCTCCAAAAACGCAGAAGCAGGCGCCCAACTTCACTTGGGGAGGTGGCGTTGGGGAATGATG
Organism: Nyctibius grandis; assembly: GCF_013368605.1. Lineage (NCBI taxonomy): Eukaryota > Metazoa > Chordata > Aves > Nyctibiiformes > Nyctibiidae > Nyctibius > Nyctibius grandis. The sequence goes on along the minus strand of NC_090660.1, from coordinate 59,959,692 downwards.
ACTCCAAGTCGTGACTCACTGCCTCGATAACCGAACTCACTTACACCCAGTTCCCTGTTCACCAACAGAGCCTGGAGAGAAGCGACTCATTTATCAGGGTCTAACAGCAGCTCTCTCCACTGAGAAGATAACTGCCCGCAGGAGCGGGCCACGCCATGCCCCGTCCAGCGGGGCTCATGACTCGCCCAGGCAGTGGAGCCGAGCGCTCAGGGTGCCAAACACCGTGACCCTCGTTTCGCTGACACCACTTCTCCGCGTCCTCTCGGCTGCCCCAGGCCGCTCCGAGCGGGGCGGGCGGGCGGAAGAAGGGCAGCCGCGTACCGGAGTGACCTACTCCGTGCCCGCCCCCCTGCCGCGAACGAAGCTCGGCCGGAGACGGCGCCCGTGCCCCGACACGCCTTTGTCTCCCTCCACCCCCCAAGAGCCAGGCCAGCGGTGGCTGCCCCTGCACGGCCCCGGAGGGTCGAGGTGCCGCGGGCAGCCGTGGGGTGCCGGATACAGCGCCGTGGGCCGCCGCCAAGGCCTGGCAGCGCCCGGCCGCCGCCGCGCCGGGCCCGCGCTCACCTTGCTCTGCCAGGCGGGGCCCGGACCGGCGTCGGGGGCGGCGGCGACTCCTACTGGGTCCATCTGCGCATGCAAGGGCTGGCGGGCGGCGGCGGGGTCCCTCCTGCAGGCAGCGGCGCTCCGAATGCGAAGCCTTCCGGGTTCTCCCCCGTTCTCTCCTACCGTCACCTGCCGTCCCGCTCCCCATTCGCCGGCGGCTCGGGGCCTCACCCGCCTTTCCGGTGATGTCACCGGGCGGGGGGGGGGTGGGTGTGAGGTCACCGGGGGACCCCGGCGCCCCTCGTGGCTGCCCGCGAGTTGAGGCGGCGGGGCGGCCGCCCGCAGCCCGGGAGCTGGTGGGTGCGAGGGCGATGGCAGGCTGCCCGCCGAGCGGCCGGGCCGGCGGGGGCTGCGCTGGCCCCAAAACAAATGGGGTGACATTGGACGGGTGGCGTTTGCATTTATCTAAGGAAGTAACCGAGGGAAGGGGGAAAAAAAAAACCCATAAGCGAACAAATTAATTTGATCCTGATCCCATACCTCACTGAAAATACAAAACTAAATACTTCATATGTGATACCTGTTACACCTCAACTTTATATGTAATGTTTATCTGGAAAATAGTATCGTGATTAAAATGCCTTGTCTCCAGGACAGGGGCAACTGGATGGCCTTTTGCTACAATACAGCTGCTCAAGCAAGTGTCCCAACAAGAAGGAAGCGATGCCTTGAAACCTCCTCCGGTCTGGCTCACCACCAGCTCTTAGAGGCATCTGCAAATGTAGACAAACGTTTCCGTTAGAGCTGCCGCCGATAACCAGAAAACCAGCCTAGACAAGGCAGCGGGTTCCGGGAGCAGAAGGAGTGGTAAGGGGCCATACGGCCCCTGCCACATCCCCTGGCCTCTTCGGAGTAACTTCCCCATTACACATCTAGCAAAGCTCACGCAGCTGGGGCACGCCCAGCAAGTGCCACTCTCGTCAACACAAGCACGCAAGAATCAGCTTTGTCGGCCAAAGTTAATCTAATTTGTCCTTAACAACCTGCAATGACGTAAGACATTACGATCTCCCAAGACAATCTGTTCCAGTGTTCATCACTGCAGAAAGTCCCCGGCTAAAGGGCAGGCAGTGTGGAAGAGTGTAGGGACCCGTGTCGTAACACGCAGCCTGCAGGCATGGCACAGGCATGTGCTGCAGAGGCGTGTGGGTGGCTTTGTCTGGTGATGCGGTACCAGCGTGTTGCTTATCCTCTCTGCCCTTTGCCCTGGCGGAAAGAGATTATTTCTTTCCCCTCGCAGCCGCCTTTTGGGGTGTGAAGATTGCTGCCATGCCCCCTTCAATCTTCTTTGGCTGAATTTATCAGTTTTACAAATGAGCAGAATGTCAAAGCAATCTCCTGCTGCGCTGAGAAAATCATTGCTCTAGCACCACTGTACAAGCACTGATTAAGAAAACTGGTTTTCGTAGTTTTGGGTTCAAAAAGACATTAACAATGACTTAATATTCCTATGTCTTTTTATTCATTTTTCAATTTTCAGAAATAAGTCTTTTATATTAGTCTCTTAAATATTACATTATTAGGCCTTGATCCCACGACTTCTTATAGGAATGGATCAAGTTTCGAAGTGAATTATATTAAGAAGAAATATTCTGTAAAACAACATGTAAACAAAATCATTTGCAGAAATTTCTATATTCATTCTTAATCCCTCACTGTAAGTGGCTTACAAGAATACAAACCTGCCTCTGCATTTTGCTGTAGGAACATATATCGTCTTTGCCTGAATCCCACTTTTAATAAGAAATACTGCAAGAAACACAGAGATATCACTGTAATATTTTGCATTAAAATGATACTTCACTAAAATAAAAAGTCAAAAGTGTTCTTATCACATGCTTACATTAGTCTTTGTAGATGCCTGTAAACTTCTCTTACTCTTTTTTAAAGCGTTACAGTTTGAATTTTTGGCACAAGGCAAAGTGTACCTGTGTTGCAAACTACGCATTTGACATGCTTACAGAAACACATGCTCTGCAAAGTGGGAATGCTGTGTCACCTACCCTGCCATTGCTATCGCATCCATTACAGTGGCATGTCAGTGATCTCTGTAGGCCTGGATGGACCAAACTTTCCAGCGCTGGAAATCCTATCTGGTTTGTAAGGAGGTGGCCCAAAACAGACATCGGATTTCAGATCCAGTGTCCCAAGTGGGAAGTCCTTAATACTTTAGTTCATTTGCATGTGAGATAGAAGAGGGGGGTGACATTCTTCTTGTTTCCCTACTCCACTTGCTCCTCCTGCTAATTGGGATGCCTGCGCATTTGTAGTTTCCGAAACGAGTTGGTAGTGCCCTGGGGTCTCTGGTGGTTGTGATCCCCCACAGTCGTTGTGACCACTGTATGACCGCTTCTGTGCAACCATGGTTGATGCCTTTACGTTGCAAAGAGGAGTCTGGTCCCAAGGAAAGGATACCTCTTCCTCTGGCCAGAGTTGTAAAACAAGTTGTTTAAGGCATAACAAAGGTCACATACTCTGTCCGTCTCAACCCCTCACTCCCCAGTTTAGGCCATGCTCAGTTCCTTATTTATGCTGCTTTGCTCTGTCCTCTAAAAATAGGGTGTAGGTATACAGAGAGAGCCCTACACTTTGCATTACCTGAGCAAAGTCAAGGTGAGAACTGCAGAGATAGGGCCTTGCTAATACCAGATCTGGGAAGAACAAGGCCATAATAAAACAACGCCCAGTAATTGTGACTAAGTAGAGCATGTCTTTCACTGCTTCTCTACCTCCCTGGGATATTTGTAGTTCACACGTCACCAATGAATCATAGAATAGTTTGGATTGGAAGGGACCTTTAAAGGTCATCTAGTCCAAAGCCCCGCAATGGGCAGGGCCATCTTCAACTAGATCAGAGTCCCATCCAGCCTGACCTTGAATGTTTCCAGGGGTGGGGCATCTACCACCTCTCTGGGCAACCTGTCCCAGTGTCTCATCACCCTCACAGTAAAGACTTTCTTCCTAATATCTAACATAAATCTACCCTCTTTCAGTTTTAAAGCGTTCCCCCTCATGCTATCACTACATGCCCTTGTAAAAAGTCCCTCTCCTGCTTTCCTGTAGTACTAGAAGTACTTCTAGTACTTCAGGTACTAGAAGGCTGCTATAAGGTCTCCCCGGAGCCTTCTCTTCTCCAGGCTGAACAGCCCCAACTCTCTCAGCCTCTCTTCATAGGAGAGGTGCTCCAGCCCTCTGATCATCTTTGTGTCCCTCCTCTGGACTCGCTCCAACAGCTCCATGTCCTTCTTATGTTGGGGGCCCCAGAGCTGGACGCAGTACTCCAGGTGGGGTCTCACGAGACCGGAGCAGAGAGGCAGAATCACCCCCCTCGACCTGCTGCCCACGCTGCTGTCGATGTAGCCCACGATACGGTTGGCCCCCTAGGCTTCAAGCGCACATGGCCGGCTCAAGCCCAGCTTTCCATCTCCCCGCGCCCCCAGCCCTCCCCGCGGGCCTGCTCGGCACCGCTGCAGCGGCGCTTTAAGGAGGCGGCGCCGGGCGGTGGCGGCCCGGTGCCCATTGGCGCGGGGCGCGGCGCGACGTGTCGCTGCCATGGCGGCTGCCGCCGGCTGGGACCGCGCAGACGGGCGGTGGCGGCGGGGCCCGCGGTGACAGATGTATTTGAAGAGGCCGGCGGGCGGCCTCGCCTTCTGCCTCTTCTACCTGGCGTCCTGCTTCACCAACAAGGTGAGGGCGGGCCTAGAGCCACCCCGGTCTCGGAGGGGCCGGGGCCGGGCCAGGCGGAGGGAAGTGCGGGGGCGCTGGGCGGCTGATCTGCTGTAGCGGGAGCGGGGGCCGCGCCTGAGAGGGCGAGGTAAGTGCAGGGGCCCAGGAGCAGGAGGAGGGACGGTGCCCTCTGCCCGCCCCGCCTTGCCCTGCTGAGGGAGAGCCGGCGGGTCAGCCCCGCCCGGGGGAGGGCTGCCCCACGCGTGACAAAAACCCCCGGCATTTCAGCCCAAAGACCCACCCCGCCTGTGCGCTCCTAACTGGGGAGATGGCTGTCTTCTCCCACCCGTCTCGCTTTTCTCAGTGTGCCATGTCTTTATCTTTCCATGACATCTGTGTTTCCATAACGGCATATTTAGGAGAGCAAAGGGGTGACATCGTATTAGTCAAATGAATGAGATGTTCGTTATAGAGCCAGAAATTGTGCTGCTTTGAAAGCATCAGTGATGCTTAATATATTTTATTATTGGGTATCTCTCAACCACTGAATGCACCGTCATTCCCAAAAGATCTGTTAACTGGAACAACAGTACCAACTATCCAAGGGAAAAATCTGAAATATTCAAAGCATTATAGTAGTAATGAAACAAATATTAACTTTTATGGACCCTTTCACACTTTAATTATCTGGCAAATCAAGGACAAGATGTTCGTTTGCCATTGTGCAGCTTAATTGCCTGATGGTATTGCTGAAATGTTTAAGTGGAAGGAGAAGTAGGCTGAAGATGACCACATTGTGAATAAAATGGTATAGTTTAAACATAGTTTGAAGTAGTTTGTTCACTCTGGGGAGAAGAGGTAGAGAAACTACTCTTTGCTGTCCTATTTGTTAGAGAGTGTGTCTGGGTTTCTGGTTCAGATTTCTGAATGAAAAAGTATGGATTTCCAGAGGGAGAGTTAGAGAAAAGCAACATTTCAGATGTGAAAATGAAATCTCTTCTCAGCATTGGCCACTGGTTTCTGTTCCAAGATACGCTTCCCATTAAGGATGCCCAGAAGTAGACTGAAGTCCAGACGTGAAGCAAAGTTCATAGGGAGGGATAATACACTTGATTTGACAGACTGCTAGGAGCAGTGGTTAGTTAAACAGGGGCTAGAAGAGCTGCCAGATTGCATCATGCATTGGAAGAGGTACTTGGCTTAACTGTACTTGAGAGGAAGTTGGAAAAACTGTGACATAGGGCCTCTATTTTCAAACCTGAATGTAGGTTTTAGTATAATGAAGTTAAAAATAACCAGAATATAGACCTTTCAGTTGTTGCAGGTGGCATGTGAATGCAAGTGGGGGTATGGACATGTGCAGATATATCGTCCTGATTTGAAACCCATGTGGCAGTTCATGTAAGTGTATGTGTAACATGACCCTTTGTGAATCAACATGCCTTCTCTCAGTGTATTGATGCCAGCTTCTTAGTGACACCCCCCACACCTAAAAACTGGACCTTGCAAAGTGCTCAGCACAGTTTCCTCCCTGTTGAAAGCTTTCAGCTTCTTCTTTTGCCATTGACAACTTCTGCTGTCTCCTGAAAGGAATGGCATGTATCTTTCTTTCCTCTGAGGAAGCTTCAGTCATTCTTCTCCTTTGCAGAAATAGTATTTATATGCTTCATTATGGGAAGCTGTTAGATCCTGATAAACACATCAAAAGGCATATGTATTTCTGCCTCAGGTTTATATATATACATATGTAGTGGGAAAAGACACTAGCATCCATACGCGCAGACCCTGACAAAGCATACTGAAGCAACGACACAGAGGCTTTGCTTTTTTCCCCTGTATGTTACATGTCCAAAAGGCTTTATGGACTGTTTAATATTTTACACAAAATGGTGTGTGATCAGAATGTTAGGTCTGTAAGATCAATTAATCATCAGGAGACAATTAAGTTAAGATTATTGGTCTTGATTCTGCCAAAGGTTCCCTCTGTGATATGCTATGATTTTAATTGACAAGAGGTTGTGTCTTTTTGTTCATGTTAATCCTTTTCCCATTCAGTGCAATGCATGGAACATTCTCAGAAAGTGAAAGAGCAATTCAGAAGGTAGCCTTCTCTCCATCATTCAGTGTGTCCACTCCATACCTCATGCACTTCAGTGTCTGCTACCTTCCTCAGTGACTGGGGCACCATCCAGCAGTTCTGACATGGGAAGAGAAATTACTGAAAAATATTTTTTTGTCTTTTATTTTTCTTTATTTTGTTTTGTGTTTTGTTGCTCTTGTGATTGTTTGTTAATGTTATAAGGTGTAGGTGTTTGATGTCCATTAATTTGGTATTTGTTTTCCAGTATGTCCTGTCTGTCCTGAAATTTACCTACCCTACCCTTTTTCAAGGGTAAGTACTGTTTTAAGAATACCGTTGTTTGAAAAATTACTTTAATCAGTAAATGTCTTGCTGTTCCATGCTGAAGCTAACTTTAGTACCTCTTGTCATTACTGGCTTTTGCTGTCTCAAGAACATAATTCATGAAGCCTTAGTAAAGCATTCATTAATGTGTCTTGGTTAATTTTTAAACATCATGCTGGTGATGTAATTAATTTATTTTAATAATTGTAATTATTAATTTATTTCAAAGCTTAAAAAAAGGAAAGTGTGCATCACTAAGGCCTTACATACTATTTCCATAATAGACTAAGGAATGCCTTTATGGTAAGATAAGTAATTTGATAGTTAAGTCAGTGCAGAGTGTATGTAATTGTTATACACCTTTTAAATGAGAAAACCGCAGTATAGCGGATTATATGCAAGGTTATCTGGCTGTAAAGGTGTTTCCTCTAGAGGCTCTGAATCAGAGGCTCATGCAGCATAATGATGTTATTGTTGATGACACTTCACTTGGTGCTTGCCACACAAGATGCAGGGGGGGAGATAAAAGCACTCTGACTTCAAGGGAGTTTGTATTCTAAGCCCAGCATGAATAACTATGGGAAGTCATAGAGCTAATGTTTGAAACTGCTAGGACTACACACGTCATCCTTGGGGCCTATTACTTCAGCTGAAGCGAGTCTTTGAATCCTGAAAACACGTTTATTTGTTCTAACAATAACAGTTTATGTCACAAACCTTGCCTCACTTGCATCTTCCGATCACCATGGCTGTAACATCACTATTATTATTGTAAACCTTGTGTGGGAAGAGATGATAAAATGGGGATTCAATAACATGACTAAGGTAATTGTGGTAGATGGTAATTTACAAAACATTTGAAACAGGAGGTAGAAGCACCAGAGTATTAGAAAATTTGGAGGAAATGAAGGCCCACAAGAATGAAAGATTCAAAGAGAAATCGTGGCATGCCTGGAAACCCAGAGAAACAGTAGATAACTAGTCATGGGTGTGCTGTGAGAAATTCTGTGGGTTCTAAGGTCATGTTCCACATGGTTAAAAAGGACAAACAATTCAGAGGTGCTGTTTTGTTTCTATTTCAGGTGGCAGACATTAGTGGGTGGACTTCTGCTTCATGTCTCCTGGAAGCTGGGCTGGGTGGAGATAAACTTATGTTCAAGGTACTGTGGGGTTTTCAGCGTCTGCTAAATACTTATTTTCCATAGCTGGGTTACGACATAGTTAAGTTGGTTGTGGAAGTTACTAACCTGCTAAAATATAAGTCAGGATGTGTGTGTTTGTATGTGCTCTGCTTCACAGGTGTAGGAGAGATCTTGTCTTTTAGTGTAATGAATTTTCAATGACATGCACTTCAACTGATTATTAATATAGAGGGGATTCAATTTGACCTTGGTAAGACAATCAAAAAAGCATAGCCATTAGTGAAAACTATAAGGATAACTTACCCAACTGTCTGTCCGCAGCTCTTCCCTGGATTATTTTATAGTTTTATAAGAGAAACCTTGGTACTGTAAGTTAAGGGCATGGACACATGCTTCCCCAAAACCTCAGTGCAGTGAAGTCCACAAATGTGATCTGCCTTTTTCTATAAGAAGTGTGTCCCATAAATGGGAATCATTCACCCTTGCCTAACTCTAGCATTTATAACTGCATAGCAAGAGCAGCCATTGCAGTACAGGATTGATATAATAGTCAAACTCCAAATTAAAAGGTGCTTTGTAGACAAAAATCATCTGCTTGAACTGAGTGTGACAGCAACTCAGAAGAGTTGTCCAGCATACTATATGCTGCTCAGGTGGATTAATTCTGCAGTATGGAATGTGGCATATGTTTTTTATTTCAAAAAATGTTATAATCTAAGAGATGTATTTCCACAGCAATTGTTGAATCTCCATCTCTGGCGATATTAAAAACTTTACTGGACAGTGACCTGAGTAATGTGACTTGACTCTGAAGCTGGGGGGGAATTGGACTAGTGTTGGGGTCCGCGTGAGGAAGGAACTACAGCACACCAATATGGTGCTCTAGTAGCTTCTTTATTTTGGTTAACACACACTTTTATAACCTACATACTCTCTTATGTAACGGTCACACACTAAGCTACTGGCTACAAGTATTGTCCATAATCTGGCTGCGTGCCACCTCTACTGTTCTAATTGGATACTTACTATAAACTTAAGCAAGCCACATCCCTATGCTTTCTTGCTATCTCATGCTGTTACATAACAGTGTACTGGTATGTTCTCTCTATAACTTTCCCACGGTCCAGGCCCCTACAGACTAGATGACTGCCAGAACTTTTTTCAGTGATTCTGTATTAGCAAGTGATGAGTGATGAACTTTCTGTTTGGGATTCAAACAGTTGGCTTGCGAAACTGAATCTCCTCATTTGGAATGAAATCCTGCGTGTATGTCAGAAGAAACAGGTTAAGTTCTGTGTTCATCTCCACACAAGTGACTACATCACCACTGAAACTTAAGTGAAGTTGTAAATGGAAACAGAATTTAGTTTCCTATCTTCTATCTGCAGTGCAGATAAAATGAGGATATTGATGTAAAAGCTGTCAGTGAGATGGGTAGAGGCAGGATTAGGGTTCAAACCTTGCTTTAGTGGTAGTTCCTGATACATATAGTATTATCAAATGTATATTTATGCAGAATTTGTCTTCACAGAACAGTCTAAAGGACAAAGGAATACAGCCATCAGTAATGTCCTTTTTAGTTCAGCTTTTCCAGCTTGGAAAAGATATTTTCATTTTTTCAAAACTTGGAAGACATTAAAGAAAATACTGGACAAGAACCATTTTCTGCTATTGAAGAGGGTGTTTTTATCTAAGAAAAGTTTTGATGAAAAATTAGTTCTTGTTTCGATGATGGAGACTTCAGGCCACTAGATGTCAGCACCCCATAGGAAAAGTATTAAATACACTGCAAAATCTCTTCTTTAGTTTAGTTAATACAGAATGCCTGTTCTAGAACAGACTGAATGAAATGACCAGAATTAATTGATATGGTTTGGCTATCATTCAGCGAACTACTTAAGCATGAGTTTAAATCTGTCTGTCTTCAGAAGAACTAGGCACATGCTTTAATGCTTTGCTGAACTGGACTTGTAGCATATATCTCCTGTATTAAAAAAAAAAACCAAACAAACAAAACAAACCCCCTCAAAAACCAGCCAAACACAAAACTCCCCAACAAACATAATGTCTCAAAGCTTCTGTCTATCACTTTGTCTCAAGCTTCTTCCCCCTCCAAAGGTGAGGACATTTCCCCCTCTCTTACAGAGTATTGGTCTCTGAATCTATCTGGTTTGGTGGTTGGGTTTTTTTTGTGTACGTGTAGGTTACTTAAGAATACGATATCCAGTCCCCAGTCTTGTCATGCCTCAAATAAACTGCTACCCATTTGTTTGTTTATTTCCACAAAGTCTCAGTATTTCTGTCACGTGAACTGATCTCATATGCTTTCTGAGCCAGTTCAGGTTATCCCAAAGTGTCTTAGCAGAATTATTTTATTACATAGAGATCATCACCTTTTCTCTAAATTCAGGAATACTAGCTTCACAATAAAGGCCAAATAAAAACGTATTACTTAGTGTAGTTTCTCTTAGGATTTGTGAATATCCTGCTTTTCATCTGCTTCCCCCAAATACTCCCAACTGTAAGGGACTCTGTCATCATCATCGTTGCTTCTAAAGGGTCAGTGGTGACTGTCTGCAAAACTTGTACCCAAAGCAAGGGCTTTGTGGCGTGCAGAGGAATATGTGTAGCATCTGCGTAATGCTTCCAGTGCTGCGATCTGTCACTCAGCTTCTGCCTAACCCTTGTAGGCACATAAGTCCCATGTGTTCTGGTTGACATTTCTTGCAGTGCTGAGTTTTCCCCACAGCTCAGCAGCAGCTCAGAGCCTTGCTTAAACCAAAGCTCCAAAGTGTGGTTTAGGGGAAGCTACTCTTTGGCTTCAGTGGGCTTTGGATCTAGCCCTACAACCACAAGCTCATCAGTTCTTTTATGTGACTGAGCTTTCCTGTTTTGCCTGTACGTTGCTGTATTGCCAGCATAAGAAGCTACTAATTGGTTTACATACAAGACAGATTGTTGGTGCTGACACATTACATCAAACATCCATGCATTCTTTTTCAGTCCTGAAGTTCCCACTTGGCAGCATAAAATTCTACCCTTACATCATGGAAAAAGCATCTGAAGTCCTTTTCCATTGCACTTCGCAGTATTGCATTGGAGATGAAGATATATTTGGGATTCCTAGAATTTAGTGGTGGGGAACGTGAGAGAGTGTTATCTTCTAAATGAAAATTCATTTTTTTTCATGTGTTCCTTTCATCTTCCCAGCCCTCCTTTCTTTTCTTCCCTCCCCCTTTCTTCCATTTGTTGCAGTTCCCATAGGGTGGGGGTATTTTTGTTGGTGTCTGATGTGAAGTTGTTGGTAATGAGGTATAACAGTTTTAGATCCTGGTCATGATGAAATTCCAGTTGAAGTCAATAACCTTAAAAGGAACAGTGTTTTTATAAAAAATGATGGTGACTACCCCAAAAACCAGAGCAAATATTTATGCCAGTGAAAGGATCTAAAGATTAATCTATTTCTGTTACCCTGTGTTTTTGATCAAGTATTTTAGAAAATTATGTATTAAAAAAAAGAGGAAATGTGAAGTTTAGGTTTTTTTCCTTGTCTGTGTTTACATTAATCTTTGGATATCATAGAATCATAGAATTGTTAAGGTTGGGAAAGATCTAAAAGATCATCAAGTCCAACCATCGACCCAATGCCACCATGCCCGCTAAACCATGTCCTGAAGTGTCACATCTAGACGTTTTTTGAACATCTCCAGGGATGGATATGTTTTATCTTCATTCAGACTGTTCAGATTTAATCGTTTTGTGGTCTGTTTTTCTTGTGTTCCATGAAGTGTGGTAGTGTAGCAGTACCTATAATTACATTTTAACTCTTACATGCTAGTTGGAAGTGTAATCCAAATTAAGGAACTACAAGCAGTTTGGTTTCGTTTCAAGAACCAGCATTATTCACTAACATTTTCCTAACTTCAGTTCAAAGCTTGGGAAGAATGAATGGGGGTGGCAGTGTGTTCAGTCCTGGGAAGCCTTTGGATCAGGCCTTTAGATCACTGCTACACCTTTCCTCCCTTGCTCAAAATCTTACGTTATTCTTTCCGAAATTTACCACCTGCCTGATCCCTTTTTCCCCTTAAGTACCAAGATCAAAAAAGGAAAAGTGCAAATTCTGAAGCCCCTTCTCAGAACTGAAATATGACCCTACCGCAGTAACCACGGCTAAAAAAATATCAGATCAATCTGTGATGACTTCATTCCTCCATTAGTTGTCAAACTGCCTCTAGGAGTTTGGCTTAGTCAAAGGAGTATCATTAGGAAATCTCAAGAGACAGGCTCCCGCAGAGACAATCTAATCTTTAGGAAGAATCTCTTTGTAAATCTGGCTGAGAGAGGAATGTGTGGGTGGGCAAGCGTATTTGTACATAGTGAAAATGTGTGCTGTCTGTGCAAGTACACCATTTTATGCCCTCATTTGTCAGTTTTTCTTCCTTTTACAGTGCATCAAGGAAATTAGTTGAAGTTTCTCTCCGTTAAAACCAATAGGAGTAATTGCTATGAAACAGGCAATTTTGCGGGGCGGGGAGCTGGTGAAAGAGTAAAAGAAAGAAAATCTATGTGCAGATAGTTCTTATCTGGGATTAGATGAAGTGATTAATTTCTGTCTCGGACTTCTTTACCACATGGGAGGAATACTGAACAATCAGACAATGAATTTAATATGCACACCTTTGAAATATATGTACGTATATACGTATTATTACATTCCTTGCAAGCAACTGTTGCTGACTGTATGTAAACAGAATGTGGTGAAGTAATGGGATTTTAATTGTTTTCACAGGTCTGAAATCCTGTCATGGCTTCCTGCTTCAGTACTGTTTGTTGGCATTATTTATGCTGGCTCTAGGGCACTGTCTAGATTGGTAAGAAACGCACAAGTAGAAGTCAGTTCTTTATTACCTCTACTTTATGAGCAAAGAACATTCCCTTCATACAAGGTGTTTAATGCTGTTCCTGGGCTGGGGGTAAAGAAGGGAGGAGGGGTTTAAATAATACATACATTGCTAATGGTGCTAGAGCAGCCGTCCAACCCTACAAAGTGTAGAGCAGTATCAAAAAGCACTTCCGTGACAGTCCAAAGCACTCAGCATCTCTCCAGAGTACTCAGTGTTTTGCAGAACAGATCCTCAGTGGTCTGAATTGTGCACGGAGGGAAGAAGCTAAAGAAGTTATTAGCTGTAACTTTGCAAAACGGGGAACGGGGCTGTGGGATCTGTGGGAAATCCTTCCAGGAAAAGGATGAAGACCATTTCAGTGAGAGGCTTTTGATGCTTTACAGGATTTGAAAAAATAAATTGAAAGTTGGAAAGAGATTATGTGAAGGGTTAGATTAATAAGTTTTATGATCCATTTGCATCACAGTAACCTAGCAAATGTTTAGAGGATGTCAAATCTACTTTCATTACAGTTGAATGCTTTTTACTTAAATGATATAGTCTTTCTTAAAAAAAAAAAAGCGGTGACATGACTTTTAAAATTTAAAAAAAATAGCAATGTTTTACTGCTGTTATGCAGTCTGCAAGGCCAGAATCTGTATTAGTTCCCTTCTGCATTCTGTCAATGCATCTTAATCTAATTCCAGAGCCAGCTTATTCCTGCCAGCTCCTAAACCCCAAGAAGGATCAAAAGGGAATTTTTGACAAGATTCTGCTTGTAGTGATCCCTTGAACATCCCAGTGGAAATGTTGGGCAGAAAAGGATGGGAGGTCTCTGTCCTCACAAAGGAGGCTGGGGACCTCATCTCAGACCCAAGTGGCCCTTGGAAAGCACAAGCATGTGCTCAGAGGCCCCATGCCTCCAGATTAGCTCTGTTTTGGGGTGATCATTTACTTCCTCTTGGTTCCTTATGAAAGCAAGTTCCATTGGGCTTCCCTGGTGTAAAATGAGCAAAGATCTCTAAGGAGAGCCCTGTCTGGAAACAGCAATAAAGCCTTGGCAGAGGCATCTTTTCTGTCTGCTCACCTGGGAGGCGGAGGAGATATGAATCACATCCAATCTGCTATTTGTTCTTACTTCCTAGTCATCCCATAAATTACCTTGTTTCCCTCCTGTCCCTGCTCTGGTCATTCAAATTTGCAGATGACACCAAGCTGGGTGGGAGTGTCGATCTACTGGAGGGTAGGAAGGCCCTCCAGAGGGATCTGGACAGATTAGATAGATGGACCGAGACCAACGGCATGAGGTTCAACAAGAACAAGTGCCGGGTCTTACACTTCGGCCACAACAACCCCATGCAGCTCTACAGGCTGGGGGAAGAGTGGTTAGAGAGCGGCCCAGCAGAAAGAGAGCTGGGGGTGCAGATCGACAGCCGGCTAAACATGAGCCAGCAGTGTGCCCAGGTGGCCAAGAAGGCCAATGGCATCCTGGCCTCTATTAGGAATAGTGTAGCCAGCCGGTCTAGGGAAGTGATCGTCCCTCTGTACTCGGCACTGGTGAGGCCGCACCTTGAATACTGTGTTCAGTTCTGGGCCCTGCACTTCAAGAAAGATGTCGAGGTGTTGGAGTGAGTCCAGAGGAGGGCGACCAAGCTGGTGAAGGGTCTGGAGGGTCTGACCTACAAGGAACGGCTGAGGGAGCTGGGGTTGTTTAGCCTGGAGAAGAGGAGGCTCTGAGGTGACCTTATTGCAGTCTACAACTACCTGAAGGGAGGTTGTAGTGAAGTGGGAGTCGGCCTCTTCTCCCGGGCAACTAGCGATAGGACAAGAGGACACAGCCTCAAGCTTCGCCAGGGGAGGTTCAGGTTGGACATCAGGAAGAATTTCTTTTCAGAAAGGGTTATTAGACATTGGAATGGGCTGCCCAGGGAGGTGATGGAGTCACCATCTCTGGATGTGTTTAAGAAAAGACTGGACATGGCACTTAGTGCCATGGTCTAGTTGACAGGGTGGTGTCAAGGCAACGGTTGGTCTCGATGATCCCTGAGGTCTCTTCCAACCTGATTGATTCTGTGAAGAGTGAGATGCACTGGAGTGGCAGAGGGGCTGTAAATGGGTTTGATTTGTATCCCAAACCTTTGTTAAGGAGCATCTCCCATTTCTGAATGGCTTTTTGTTGTACATGAATGGGGATTTGGAGGCCTAATTTTGTGGCCATTTTAGGAGAAAAGACAAAGGGACAAGTAGTCTTAGGCCATAGTTACTATGTAATGCCTTGTGCTGGGGCTAAATTCAATCCCGCATAGAAGCTTTACTTACTATAACTTTGCATACAGCAATTTTATGGCACAGTCAGAAGGAAAATGGGCTCTCCCAAGCTCGTACCTGAATTGGCTCACCTCAGCAGTGTATTTTAATTAAGTGGGTTTATTCCTAAAGCAGAAATTACATGCACTTTTTTGATCAAAGCCAGGGAGACCCACTTTCAAACGCTCCTGTATACTGGCAGGGCTACAATCTTAATTGCTGTTTGTGCCTCTCCCTGGAGGTGCTGGCAGTCTCCCCTGCCCAGGAGTTCAGGGCTGGAACTGGAGGAGGGCTGCTTAGCTCTGGACTGTGATGCATTAACAGAAGTATGCAGAGCTGCAAGGGGAGGTTTGTACAGAGTCTATTCACCCTGACTGCCCAACCAGTAAACCTTTCTTTTCGTAAGCATTAAGCCCACTCACAAATTTAAGAAATAGTCACATCAAAGACAATAGACATATGGAGAAGGTTAACTGGGCTAGGCAAACTGGAGCCATTTGTTGGCTCCAAAACACATTTGGAAGAGCCAAAAGCAAAGGGGGGGGGAAAGCAAAACACAGTAAATTGACTTCACTAAAGGAAGAATGTAAATTCTGCTGTCAGCTTTCCTTGTGTATGGCTATTTCTTGTATTTCTTATTATCGTGTCAGGCTCAGGATGGTTATGTTAGATACTTCTGGTTTTATGTTCTCAGTTGTTCAGCAACAGGGTTGAGAATTGGTTTTCAGAATTGGTGAAGCTGGGGCTGACAACTTCATGTCAGTTGTGTTTGTGTGATTTTCATTCCTTGCTAATTTAGAGGTGTTAAAAGTTATCTTGGTGTAACCGTTGCGTTTATGGATCCACCCAAGTTGTCATTATGACTTAAAACTGGATAAGCATCACTAATTAAACATTTTACGGGAATGAAAAGAAAAATCCAGAAAATACAGATTTCTGAATACGAAGTCGAATTTAAGAGATATTTGCTGCTTCTATAACCTGATACTTAAAAGGCATGGACATCACTGAAAAATTAGCTCATTCTCTACTCGTGTGATTTAAATACCGTACACAAGTGGGGAAATTCTGCTTCCTAAAACTGCCTTAGTCTTTAGATTATCTTAATCAGAGCAGAGAATTGCTTCTGTTTCAGCTATCTGAGAGACCATGGATCTGATTTGGAGGAAGTATTATGAACAACTAATTCTGGTTGCATTTGCCTGGGGCAATGGGTGTTTGATTCATTATTGTTATCATTGGGGTTTGTTTCTTAATGATTTCATGTTGGGATAATGTCCAGATACCTCAGTGGGTATAATTTCCACATCACTTGTGTATGAGTTTTTACATTTCTACCGTAATTTTGGGCGCCTCTTCCTAGCAGTAACTGAAAGCAATCACCTAAAATCATCTTGCCTGTAATTCTGTTGCTAGGAGTCACACTGTATTCTTAGTACCAGTAGACAGAGAAGGGAAAACTAATGAGAACTGTTTACTGTGGAGGCTGCAGATGTTTGAACAGAGAGGCAAAACTAAAGGCAGAAACCCGGAGCAAATCTCATGGAGGTAGCTGTCTACAAACAAACCAACTGAGCACTTGAAAGTGGGAGAAGAAGCAAGAAGGGTCTGCATTTAAAGATGCCTGTGCCATGCATTGGTGATTGGAATGGGTCTAAGTCCCTTTTAGGAGGTATGGCATAAGTTTACAGCTTAAAAAACAAAACAAAACCCAAAACCACAAACATGTGGGACAGCTGTCCCTAAGAGGAATGCCCTTTCCTATGTGTGTGACTGTTCTGGGTTGATTTGGGCGTTTTTGTTCTCTCCCAATGGCAGCCAATCCCGGTGTTCCTCACCGTGCACAATGCGGCAGAAGTTATAACCTGTGGGTTCCAGAAGTTTGTGCAGAAAGAGGTAATTGATCTATTAATTGATACATTGAAGGTACCTCCTGTGATATAATTGCACTATTACAAGACACTTAATTTCTTTTAACATGGGCATTAGTGCTGTGTGCTGTTCTAGTCTCGCTGTGATAGCTAGTCATTAATGAGACCCAGAGAGAGCTTTGCTGTTGACAAGTATCTATATTGATGTTTTCTTCTCCCCTTTAGTTGATGAAACACTGCAAATGTGTATTGACAGTTTGATCTGCATTTGATCTGCCAGTCTGCTTGTTTTTTCCTTTTGAAATGTAGCATCGACTGTTTCACGCCCCACGTAAGAATCTCATTGTTGGAGCTGAGAGGGAGGAGAACTGGGTCCTTAGAGCTAACCAGTATAATATATCTAGTATTTGATGTATTGTATGATTATAGATAGATGAAGTGCTGGAAAAACAGTGCATTTTTCGATTTGTTTTGAATGCTTGAGAATCTGTCCTAAGAACTATTAAAGTCAGGAGAGTAATTCCTGCTCCCTTTAGTAAGAGCTGGGTTGGTTTCTCACAAACTGCACTAGGGATCCTTCTTTTTAGGCTATGAAATGCTTTTCTAATTGACCAGAGAGCTGCTGTGTGAGGTAACACTGGGAAATCATTCATCACAAAGTCATTTATACAGTGGCCTGTGGCTTGCTGTGGAAGGGATCTTCCACTCGTGACCTCTGTTGTGTGTATAGAAGACAAATAAACGGCCCATGTTTGCTACTCCTAACAAACTGAAGAGGTCACTAAGGTTATGCCTAAGGGACATAGCAGTGTGTACCATGGCATGTTCCTGTGGCATTGTCCTCTGATTAGTGTCCCTGTCAAAGTGTTTCGTAGTTTCCTTCTAGCTCACATGTTTATGTCTCTTCTCTTGGAAAACAAAAGTGCTACGGACAAGGATAATGCAAACACAGGTCTTGCTGGGAAGCTTCTGGAGAATAATTTTGGACTAAAGGATTGGGAAAATCTCATGAGTTTAGACCAAGACTGATTTGGCTGGGGAAGTCAGTCTTGGTCTAAACTCATGAGATTTAGACCATGAGTTTAAATGGTCTGATTTAGTTAATTACGAATACTCAATATTTGAGTATATACAATACATAGTTTTGGTATAGTTCAAGTTAAGTTTGAGGACCAGGTATAAAGTTCCTGTCTGGTTTTAGGTTTACCTGCTGGTAAATAATCTGATAATATAAATCAAGTTGAAGTAGGCTAATCTGTAGTCCTGGTTCTTTTTTTTCAAATTAAATTTGCCAGGCAGTGCTCAAACATAATGGGCTGTTGAATGTTGCTCACTGGATTTTTAATGTGTTTGGTGCAGTAAGATCAGCTGTCATCATTTGCCTGTTTTTTGAAGGAGAAAGCATTGTTTCACCATTTTTATTTTTAAATGTTAATTTTTTAAATCATACTTTCTTTTTTACAGCAGACCTCTCATCTGAAAGTCTGTAGGTAAGCTTTTAAAACTGCTCAGATTCAGATTCAGACTTGTTTTGGCTCCAGCTTCTGTGTTTGCTTCAGATAATGGAACACCAAAACAATGAAGAATGTAAGGCACATTCCCGTGGGCGGTGAGCCTAAATTGCAACATAGGAGTAATTAAATATTTTTTAAATGTATTTTCTTTTTTTTTTCTTAACAATTATTTAAATAGATAAATTTTTTTCTCCTTATAAAAATAAAAAAAAGCCAGGAGGCCAGTCTTCCTGAATAACAAAACAGTGCTCGTAAATATGTTTTTGGAAAGAAGATAGAAATCAGGTTTGAAGTTCTAGTGGGTAATCTTGAACGGTAAGAGAAAGATAATTAATGTGATAGAAAATAGCTAAAAATGCCTTTCCTAAGAAAGAAAAGGTGAGTGATATACAGTTCTGCTAGCATCATTCATATTAAGCTACCAACCCTCGTTGGCCCTAGTTGTTAGGCTTCAGAAAGGAGATAGAAAGGGACAAACACAAGTCGGCCATGTATTAAAAGTTTCATTCTTCCCGCCCCATCGCCTTGAAGAACGCATATTTGCTGTCCTCCACGTTCTGTAATCTGTTAGCTGTACTTAAATTGGATAATGTTGGTTTATTTAGTGTACTTAGAGGCGCCATCTTCCTAATTTCTTCCTGTTGTTTGCATTATCTGACTTACTGTGGCCTTGTTTTCACCACTGAATTATTGTCAAGGATACCAGTTTTTTTATCATCTTTATTGTCTTTACCCATGCTCCTAGAGAACAGGAAAATAAGCTACAAAAGCAAATGTTTGTTATTATTAATAGTGACAGTCCACAGAAATTCCACATCACTGTATTCAGTATAGGCTGTAGAAATACTGACTTAGCCACAGGTTAAGAATTTATTTAGTCTACTCAGTCCCACTTTGCTCTGTGTTCTGGAGTTACACCATAACTTTTAATGGAGTCACCTCTGTTGGTATTGTTGTCATAGGCAATTCGCCTTAATGAAAGAACTTTTTGGTAGCCATTCACAGCCATAAATCAGTTGATTTTGGCTTTCTGAAGCAGCCTAGGAAAGCCAGATGGCAAGTGAAGAATAATATTCCCTACCAAAAAGCTTGTTTTCATCACTGTTGAGATGGTTTTTGCTGCTTCTCTTCTCATACATCTTTGCTGTATGAGTTATGAAGAATGCGTGATGTAAAACTTCATTTCGATGGCAGAAATTACTCTTTAAATATGAAATAAAAATCAAACAAATGATATCTCAGTATAAAATTGAGTGGAATTGCCTATTGCTTTGGTGAGAGTACAAATCCAGGTTACGAGCTTTTGGTCTTTTTTTTTTTTTTTCTCTTCTCCACAGTGTGCTGCTCCTCCTGGTAGCAGCAGTGTGCCTTCCTTTATGTGACACACAGGTAAGCTCTGCTTTGTAAAGCGGCTTAAAGCAGCTCGAGTTAGGCCTTGATGTTTGACATCTTGTTAGCATATGCTTTGTGAAGCTAACCACAGGGAAATAGCGATACGTATTTTTACATGAACGTGCTTTTATTTATGTAGATGTTCTTTATTGCAGTTTGATCCAAACGGTTATTTATGGGCTCTAATTCATTTGATCTGTGTTGGTAAGTAATTTTCTTTTGGAAAAAGTATTAAGAAGAGTAAACATGTTGGAGAAATCAGCTTTATTATGAAATTACTGATATTTAAGGTTCTTGATGTAAGAAAAACTTAGAAAGAATGAAGCAGTTTAGTAAATATAAGAAAGTGCACTCCTTTTATAGCTTTTACACTGAAAACAATGACAGAATAAACTAGATATTGCAGTCACTTGACAGTGGATAAGAAAATGCACGTACAATTTTAATCAGCACTAAGCTTTTCTGGGAGTTTTTGGTGGTTGTCTGCGTAGAGACACTTATTTGTGAGGGGAGAAGAAACATGAAAATAGCCAAGCAATAACTTGTAGCTGGAGATTTATTGCACACACTGATTTTATTTAAAAACTGACAAAAATATTCTAAAATATCATGGAATATGCTCCCAGAGGAAGGATGTTGAAATGTTGGGGTTTTTTTATGCAATCATATGCATTTTTAAAAAAGTTTAACAATGAGTTGCATAACCTGTCAGGTCTTCTTTTGTCCTTTTCAGACTAAACACTGATTCGGATAAATTATAATTCTTCCCTGAAAAGCTAGAAACAGTCAGATGCTGAAAATATGAAGAAAACAAGAGTAGTAATTTTTAACTAGGAGATTTGTGTCTTTTGGAGCATTAGACTGGATAGTAAGGGACTTATATTTGGTTCTTAACTGTCCTATAGACTTAGTGAGTGACTTATTTGTATGTTAAGTCTTGTCTGTGAATTAGGGGTGATTCCTTCTTTATTTTGTCTATTCATAATGTAAAATTTTCAGGGCAGAGGTAATGTGTTTATATGTATTTATGTCTAGGGAGGTCTAGAGATCCCATTCTAAAAGGTTGTTAACATACAAATAAGAAATAGTATATTTTTTTTTCCTTTAGGAAATGTTATATGGTAAACATTTGCTCATTTAGATAAAACAAAAAGCTAGGGATTTTTCACTTCCAATACTTGTTTGCTGTAATGAGTGATGTTACTGCTTTCTCAAAGCCAAGAGGTCTCATTTGTAAAGCAGTGCTAGGAGATGGAAAACTGCTTGGAGAGTCTTCAGGAGGCCTCTTCTGTGTGCTTGAAATGTGTAGAAAGTGCCAACATAATGTTTATGCTCAAAATATAGCTTCTTTCCATTTCTTTTGGTTTTGAGAGAAAGTTGTTGATATGACTGTTGGGGTTTTTTTGTCTAATTAGATTTCCTATCAACTGGCACAGAATAAAGATGCTACAAGAAAGGGCAAACAGATGAACTAACTTATCACACAGTTAATCAAGACAGAGCGTTAGAGAAAGGACATGTGTTCTGCCCTTCAGCTTGTCTGACAGAGGCAGAATTGAGGACATCTATTACACAGTGTTCTACTGGATTTGCTTTTCAGGTTCTGGTTTTCTTTGTGAATCAAAAAAAAAAAATCAGCCTTGTAGAAAGGGTCTGAAAAAATAGAGCCTGAAGCTGTGCTGTTCTTTCCTTGAGTGCTTAAACTTTTCCCAGAACAGAAATGGGAGCTAACCAAGAGGTGAGTAGGTCAAAAATGTCAAGGACCTGGAGACCCTAGAGCTGAGAGAACTCTAAACAGGAAAGACAGCTCAGAGCCAACAGCTGTAGGGGTCTACATAGATGAACACATCATAGAAGTTACCAAAAATATGGGGTAGGCTGAAGAACCCATTCTGTGACACTTTTCTGTCTCTATTTACACACACACGTATACACACACGCAGACACACACACACTCACTCACACATACTCACTCTCTCTCACACACACTCCTTTGTAGTTGCCCTGGGCTAGGAGTTGTCTCTTCAGAAGGACTAGCAGAAGTGATATACTATATCACTTACTTATATCACTATATATACTATACTCGCATAGCATGACAGTACTCTGAAGTGATAACACTTTGAAAACCATTGATTTGAAGCGATAGGCTCATTTTACTCATGGTTTAGGCATCCTTTGCACCATGTTGCTAAACTGTAATTCAGAGGGGTTCCACGTCTGCTGATACCACAGCCAAACAAGCCATTGTTTGTCAGAATGATTGCATGTTATGGCAATTACACATGTCATTTTATTTACAGGGGCTTACAAAGTATTTCACAAGTTATGGAAACCTAGCTCTTTAAGGTAATGTGTTTTCATATTCTTTTGAAAAGAAAGAGATTGCTATCAAAGAGGGTTAGAGACACATCTGTGTAGCAGTCAGGTAAACTGTAGGGATCTCTGCATTATCAGTGTGAGCTGGGCCGCTCTTGGTTAATCATTAATGACTTCTCTTGCAAGAGGAGCCTTATTTACTGTTGATAACAACAGCATGTAGTTATTGATAGTTATACTGTGAACTTGAACACTGAATTGGTTTTAAACAGTGTGTTATCAAAGGATGATGATTCAGTCCTGGAAGAAGAACCCCTAATTACTGGCACAGGCATTAAGAGGAAATGTTAGTTTGTGTTGGCCTTGAAAGCCGCATGGTTTGAATCTGTCAGTATCTCCCTTTGCGACACAGTCTCAAAAGTGTTTAGCAGGTGTTGACTTGCCACAGACTGGAATGGCTGAGTACCTTAAAAACCTTGAAACCTTGCACTAATCCCAGGTGCATGTTAGAACTTCAGCCAGACAATAGTTGTTTTGAAAGCAGGTGGCATTACATGTTCACAGTGTCTATGATCTGCAGTTGTCTCTATGGATGGAGATGGATATGTTGCCACTGCATATTATGTATATGTACATAAGACATGCATGTATAGAATATGGATAAACTCATTTATTTGAAAACCATTTTCTGTCTCTGTTTAAAGGCTCTAAATTTCAGTCAGTCTCACTTTATCTTCCCTTTAAATGAGACTGCGACTGACATAGTAGCAACAGAAATAATGTGCAAATTATGTGTAAATTAATATGCTGATTACTATATTGATAGTATTATAATATTAATAGATTATGGTTATAATGTATATAATTATAATATAATTTTAGTATTACCTAATTATAACATTGTGTCATATATAATATTAATATTATGTAATATTACAGTGTTATAATACTACTTAATATATTGATCTCTTATAGCAAATCAACTGCATTACTAAAAGAACACCTTTTTTTCTTTCCTTCCTCTCCCAGTGATCTGGACCAACAGTACATCAACTATGTATTCAGGTAAAATGAATAAGCCTTTGATACACTATGGCTGGTTTTATGTGGTATATGTTTTCATTTTCAACCATGGCTTGTTTAGGAAACTCACAGCTACCACTACTTAAATGTATTTGCTCACATGACTGGAATGTGGTCATGGATGGCTATGTCCTGTTCAGGAAAGACAGGCCGCTAAGGAGAGGTGGTGGAGTTGCTCTTTATGTGAGTGAGCAGCTAGAATGTATTGAGTTCTGTCCAGGGGCAGATCAGGAGCGAGTTGAGAGTTTGTGGGTGCGAATTAAGGGCAGGCTGGCAGGGGTGATACTGTTGTGGGTGTCTATTACAGGCCACCAGATCAGGATGAGGAGGGTGATGAGGCCTTCTACAGGCAGCTGAGAGCAGTCTCGCAATTACAGGGCCTGCTTGTCATGGGGGATTTCAACTACCCTGATATTTGCTGGGAGGCCTACTCAGCCAGCCATCCTCAGTCCAGGAGGTTCCTCCAGTGCATTGACGATAACTTTCTGATGCAAATGGTGGATGAGCCAACTAGGAGAGGAGCGCTGCTGGATCTTATCCTCACTAACAAGGAGGGTCTGGTTGAAGAGATGAAGGTTGAGGGCAGCCTTGGTTGTAGTGACCATGAGATGGTAGAGTTCAGGATCTCATGTGGCAGGAACAGAATAGCTAGCAGAATTGCAACCCTGGACTTCAGGAGGGCCAACTTTGGCCTTTTCAAGCAATTGCTAGGGGAAATCCCATGGGACAGGGCACTAGAAGGTAAGGGGGCCCTAGATAGTTGGTTAGCATTCAAGGACTGCTTCTTCTGAGCTCAAGATCAGAGCATCCCAGCAGGTAGGAAGTCAAGGAAGGGTACCAGGAGACCTGCATGGTTAAACAGGGAACTGCTGGGCAAACTCAAGTGGAAGAAGAGGGTGTACAGATCATGGAAGGAGGGGCTGGCCACTTGGGAGGAATATAAGTCTGTTGTCAGAGGATGTAGGGAGGCAACTAGGAAAGCTAAGGCCTCCTTGGAATTAAACCTTGCAAGAGAGGTCAAGGACAACAGAAAGGGCTTCTTCAAATACATTGCAGGTAAAACCAACACTAGAGGCAATGTAGGCCCACTGATGAATGAGGTGGGGGCCCTGGAGACCGAGGATAAAAAGAAGGCGGAGTTCCTGAATGCCTTCTTTGCCTCTGTCTATACTGCTGGAGGCTGTCCTGAGGAGCCCCGGACCCCTGAGGCTCCAGAAGAAGTCAGGATAGAGGAGGAATCTGTCTTGGTTGATGAGGGCTGGGTCAGGGACCAATTAAGCAACCTGGACGTCCATAAATCCATGGGCCCTGATGGGATGCACCCGCGGGTGCTGAGGGAGCTGGCGGAAGTCATTGCTAGGCCACTCTCCATCATCTTTGCTAAGTCGTGGGCAACGGGAGAGGTGCCTGAGGACTGGAGGAAAGCGAATGTCACTCCAGTCTTCAAAAAGGGCAAGAAGGAGAACCCAGGTAACTATAGACCGGTCAGCCTCACCTCCATCCCCGGAAAGGCGATGGAACAACTTGTTCTTGGTGCTGTCTCTAGGCACATCAAGGATAGGGGGATCATTAGGGGCAGTCAACATGGCTTCACCAAGGGGAAGTCATGCTTAACCAACTTGATAGCCTTTTATGAGGACATAACCCGGTGGATAGATGATGGTAAAGCTGTGGATGTGGTCTATCTCAATTTCAGTAAAGCGTTTGACACGGTCTCCCACAGCATCCTCGCAGCTAAACTGAGGGAGTGTGGTCTGGATGATCAGATAGTGAGGTGTATTGTGAACTGGCTGAAGGAAAGAAGCCAGAGAGTGGTGGTCAATGGGACAGAGTCCAGTTGGAGGCCTGTGTCTAGCGGAGTCCCTCAAGGGTCGGTACTGGGACCAGTTCTATTCAATATATTCATTAATGACTTGGATGAGGGAATAGAGTGCACTGTCAGCAAGTTCGCTGATGACACAAAACTGGGAGGAGTGGCTGATGTGCCGGAAGACTGCGCAGCCATTCAGAGAGACCTGGACAGGCTGGAGAGTTGGGCGGAGAGAAACTTAATGAAATATAACAAGGGCAAGTGTAGAGTCCTGCATCTGGGCAAGAACAACCCCATGTATGAGTACAAGTTGGGGACAGACCTGTTGGAGAGCAGCGTAGGGGAAAGGGACCTGGGGGTCCTAGTGGACAGCAGGATGACCATGAGCCAGCAGTGTGCCCTTGTGGCCAAGAAGGCCAATGGCGTCCTGGGGTGTATTAGAAGGGGTGTGATTAGCAGGTCAAGAGAGGTTCTCCTCCCCCTCTACTCTGCCCTGGTGAGGCCGCGTCTGGAATATTGTGTCCAGTTCTGGGCCCCTCAGTTCAAGAAGGACAGAGAGAGTCCAGCGCAGAGCCACAAAGATGATTAAGGGAGTGGAACATCTCCCTTATGAGGAGAGGCTGAGGGAGCTGGGTCTCTTTAGCTTAGAGAAGAGGAGACTGAGGGGTGACCTCATTAATGTTTATAAATATGTAAAGGGCAAGTGTGATGAGGATGGAGCCAGGCTCTTCTCAGTGACATCCCTTGACAGGACAAGGGGCAATGGGTGCAAGCTGGAACACAGGAGGTTCCACATAAATATGAGGAAAAATGTCTTTACGGTGAGGGTGACCGAACACTGGAACAGGCTGCCCAGAGAGGTTGTGGAGTCTCCTTCTCTGGAGACATTCAAAACCCGCCTGGACGTGTTCCTGTGTGATATGGTCTAGGCAATCCTGCTCCGGCAGGGGGATTGGACTAGATGATCTTTCGATGTCCCTTCCAATCCCTAAGATTCTGTGATTCTGTATTTATTTAGCAAGACATTCACTGAAAGAATAGTGCTAAGCTGAATGGCTTAGCAGCTGAATTTTTTTGGCTCTGGTTATAGGTTGACATGCCAATATACACCTGGGGAGGTAACGAGGTGTTTGTTATGAATTTTTTAATCACCATGTGCACAAGTGATCTATCATTTCCAGAAATAATATTTACAGAGTGACTCCCTGGCAATACCCCACTTCAGAAAATAAAACTTGTACAAAATTGCCAGAAGGGGAGGTAGCGCTTGCAAAAGTGCGATGTGCAAAGAACATGAGCAGTAACTGATTGTTCAGAGTGCAGTTAGTGGGACTGAGTAATTCAGACTTTCAGTTGTTTTTCTGATTTGGAGATAAAAAAAGTGGCTCGTTATTTTGTAGTTAGTGGAAGAGCCTGAGTCACTTACCAGACTACCCTGTGGTTTTTTATTAAAAAAAAAAAAAAGTCAGTTCTTTCCTCAAAGAGCCATATAAGCCTGAACTTTTGGTGTGCCTGGCTTCCACTAGATTATTGTGAGGCTTTATTTGAAGTAAGGCATAGAGAGACTTTACTAGATTCTCCTCCATCCATAATCACATCTTGTATATGTTGACCTCTTTTCTTGGAATGGTAGCTAAAGTTGTATGGGAACACTGTGGAGTACAGATACTAAGTTCTAAGAAAGGATGGTCAAAAGGAATGAAAGAGAGAGCACAAGTTAGGAATAAGCATAACAAAAGTGAAGTTTTGCTTGTCCGTTTGATTAGATGGGTGTGTGCTCTTGTCTGACTACATTAAAGATCCTTGATAGGAACATATCAGGGACACCAGCGTAGGACAGCTACTTCACTTCAATTCCCGTTTATCTTGTGAGCATCATCAATGTGATAATACTGTATATCTCTTTCTATCTTAGTTCAATCAAGTCTCCTATTTCCATAATAGGAGGAAATGCAGTAAATTTCCTCCAGTAATGCAGGCCTCTGATTTTGCAGTTGTATGATTCCAGTGTCTGTTCACCAGGGTCCCATGCGTTGACAGTATCTGAATATCAGTTTGCTTGAAGTAGGCTCTTGTTTAAGTCAGTTGTTGGTTTCCATCTAGTAAGAAGTGCAAAGCAAATCAATTTTACTCAAAGTAGTTGTGTTTATTGAGAGTGTTTTGAAGAATTAGTCATGGAACTTGCAAATATGCTGCTGTGTGCAGAAATAACCCATGAAGTCTTGAATGAGGTGTAGCTATTTGTCTGTGTTGAAGAGAGAATCATGAAACAAGCAGTAAAATAATTGATTTTTCGTTTAGCACCTTCCTGACTATGGTGCTCAGTTGTCATTTTTAGTTGAAAACTGCATCTGAGCCTGAACCTTTAAATTCAGATTTTGACTGAAGGTCTTAATTTTGCAGCTTTGATTGAAAAGTCAGGGCTGGGTTCCTGCTGTGTTGGTTGGTGGTATCCTTTGAAGTCTGTGAAGTTGTGTCCAGCAGAGAGCAGGAGTTCCACATTACATGGAAATTGGTTATTGATTTAGAGGCTTTTGAAAGGGAGAAACTTCTCACTAAGGAACTGTGAGGTGCAGTGTTATGTATTTTAAAACTATTATTTTACCAAAAAAAACCCCCAAAACCAAAAAAACAACAAAAAAAACCCCAAGGGAATTGTGCAAATTGGAAGATGGCTTTTTTAGCATCTGCTTAAAAGCAAAAATGTGTTATCAGAGCTTGCAAAGATTTTCACCATTGTCTTCATTTGGCCTGCACCTGGGGCTAAACAATAGCAGTTTTTCTTTTACCCAATGTCCCTTCCCCAAATGAGGAAGGGAATTGGGAAAAAGAGAGGGAGACTCATGGGATGAAGTTAACCAGGTTTAATGAAATGAAGAAAATCAATATAAATGATAACACAAAACAGACAAAAATATACTCATCTATAAATCACTGGCAAGTTGCTCCAGGAATCACAACAACAAACAGGGAGAGGAAAGGAGAGCAGGAAAAACTCGCATCTCTTCCTACCAAACCCTCTCTTTTATAGTGAGCTTGATGTCAATGATATAGAATACACCTGTGGGCCAGCCTGGGTCAGCTGCCCTGGATTTAACTGCTGAGGGCCTTGATCACCATGGCTGGCCACAAACTGAAACCAAATCCCAGTGAAACCAGGACAACGATTAAGGGGCTTGAAGGTCAGTGTAGTTTGTGAGATGATGGTGCAAAGCAATTGCTGAAAAACACATGTCTTAGAGGAGGTGGAAGACTGGATGCTTATTTGTTTGGCTTGGGTCTGTGGATATCTATATGATTATGTATCTATACATGTATGTACAGATATATTTCTATGTGTTAGAGAAGCTCGCGGTCCACAGCATTTGGACCTCGTCTTGCCAAGGGAAAATAAACAGTACCATGGGCAACGGGATAAGTGACATCTGATTTCTTTTAGAGTTTTGTTTTGTCATAATAGCGGATGATTTTTGAAAGGGTGGGAAATTTGACAGAAGCTCTCTCCTTGTTTGTGACCTCCGTGATGTGCCACTGCCGTGAAGGTCCTCCAGTGTCTAATGGGGCTGAAATCTTTCTGCTGCAGAAGGCACTGGCAGGGTTTGACTCTTTGTGAGACCTCTGCGCATATAGTTATCTTGGAGATGACTGCCACTTCCCAAATTTGGATGAATCTGGTCAGCATGTTTGAGAGCTGGGTAGAGCTATGTATGTATGTGTACACACAGCTTTATTGCACAAGCTTAATTTCTGTAGGAAACAGTCAAATGTATATTTAAATCACACTGAGTAGAGGGCATTTTACTCTGAGTGTTCTCTAAATGAGCACTAACTCCTCATGGGCAGTTCTGGGTCAGAATTACTGTAAACGCGTGCTTATCCCTGTCAGAGGGTGCTCAGCACTAAATTTCGTGTTTTAGCAGGCGTTAAGGTATATGCTACTTCCTCTACTCAGGGCTCCTCGAGGACTGTTTCAGCCATGACAGGATCCTAGTTCAACCTCCAGAACAGGACAGTCTAATGTGTACTTGTGGTCTTGTCTGTACGAGCATGATTCTATGATTTATGAAGGAACTTGCTAGTGTTCTATCAGTGCAACTTTCTCCTCTTAGTACTGTTATCACTAGGCCTTTATAGCTCCTTATTTCTAACCTAGATCAGACAGCTGACATGCAGCTGTGTAGAAAGAGAAAGCAGCTGTGTGGGCACAGGCAGATGGTGTTTAGAATCATAGAATCATTTAGGTTGGAAAAGACCCTTAAGATCATTGAGTCCAACCGTTAACCTAGCATTGCCAAGTCCACCACTGAACCATGTCCGTAAGCACCACATCTACATGTCTTTTAAATACCTCCAGGGTTGGCGACTCCACCACTTCCCTGGGCAGCCTGTTCCAGTGCTTGATGACCCTTTTGGTGAAGAAATTTTTCCTAATATATAAGATAATATAGAGGTTTGTTACAATAGAGGCTGTTCAAAGCATTTCTGTTCGGTACAAAAGCACAGTTGTACTCTGAGGGTAGAGACTGCCTGGATAAAGCAGATTAAAGGTTCTGCCCCAAGTTACTGGATGTTAGAATCTACCAATATGTTAGATTAAAAAAAAAATCTATATTTAGATTAAAAATAAACATTAACTGTATTGGCTCTGTCAGACACTTCCAGAGGTGCAATTGAAATTAGCAAAGTCTCCTAGCATATGCTGTCCCTACATGCCATGCACTGTTTCTTGCTTTAAAATCTGGAACAGTTTGGGAGGGGAGAACGTCTTAAGCAAACGTATATGAACGGGAACTTTCCAGAACCAAACAGATCTGAGGAAATATTTGCTGATGTTGAAAGTGTGGCGTTCTTCTGACTTCATCACTTACAGTATGATTATTCAATGGCTTTTAAAAAAGGAGCCAGACCAGGAGCAAGTGTAGGAGGGAAAGCAGAGCTGTGCTATGCAGAGGAGGGAGTGGTAGGTGATGTTGCTTCTCAGTGCCCAACCCCATCCTGGTCATCCATCTCCCTTGTGTTTAAGCAGGTAGGACATGGAGGGGGAGGAAGAGGAGAAATGTACTTCCAAGAACCTCCCTCTAATCATCCGGTCTTATTCCCACCACCTTTTTTTACTGCAGTATTGTATTTCCCTGGACTCTGACTTCTGCATTAGTGTTCTACTTCCTAGTATTTTTTCCAGTAGTCTTGCATTTTCTTTTATTCCTTTCCAGTCTCCCACTTTTTATCAAGGAGGGAGCTAGGTTTCTCCCTGCACCAGCTAGCTGGTAAGGGGTAGCATGAGGCAGGGAGTGGGGGGGGTAGTAATGTCTGCCTGGCATGTTGAGGGATATGTAATGTGTCATAGAAGTGGGTCATGGCTCATCTTGGGCTTTCTCCTATGCTGAGGCAGGTAGAGATATGTTACTTCTTGTGGAGAACCTGGAAGGAAGTTTCAGTGCATCCCAGTATCTGTTACTGTCCAATATTGGTTCACAAAGGCGTGCCAGATAGCCTCCCAGTCACTGGTGAAGACAAAACAAAGACTTACATTGGGAGAGTTTCAGAAGGTGAATAAATGGCACTGGCAAAGGTGTGAGGTAAAGGCTCTACTCTATGCAGCTAAACTACATCTGGCTTCTGCAAGAGCTGCTGATCTGTCGTTTTCATGAATTAAAAAAGCTGCAGTAGATTTTCTGCAATAGGGAAGGGCAGCTTTGCAGGCATAAATTGCTGTTCTTGCTGACAAAACCTCTTTTTAGTCAGAAAGAAAACCACGGGTGACGCAGCCCTCAGTATTGAGTACAGGGGAAAAAGAGAGGAGCAGAGAAATCTGGGACAGGGGTTTTGGTTTTGCTGCAGCCTGATGTCCAGGCTGTCCTGCTGGAAACCTCTGAATCCCTAATCTGTTTTTACAACATCATGGTGTCTTTTCTACTGATGTTCTGTTCAGAGCAGAGTTACAGCACAGCTGTAATGCCATCTAACCCATTTGCCTTAACCTGCCCCGCACTTCACAAAGAAGGTTTTGTTTTCCTCGTATGTTTTCGTTGGATTGAAGCCTGGGATGTCTGGTGGGGTTATCAATTCCTCTTGGTTGCAGAAGGAAGTTTCTCTCTGAACATTTCCCAATCTCACTGTTTTTTTGTTTAAAAAATTAGTAATGCAAAAAGCAAAAGTGGAGAAACATGGCTTAGTCATAATTCTCATCACTGTTGATAGAGTTTCACTTGCCCTGCCAGTCTCCTGTTTTCTCTGTTATTCAGTCAAAAGCAATAGGCCTTCGCTTCCTTTTCTCTCTTTACCAGGAAACTGAAGAATTGGGCCTGTTTGTTGTGAATTTCTCTTGGTGTCCTGTGCAGGGAGAGCGTGCGTGTGTGGGGAGGAGGGGCGGAGGGCAGTTGCCTTCTGTAAGTGATCTGCTTTGCCTTGTCTAATATCTTTGTGACAACCACATATTTTAGAAACATGTATAAATATTGACAACGTGAACATATTGTACCAGCTGATGCCTTTCAAAGACATTATATAAAACATTAAGCCTAAAATACCCACCTGCCTGTCACTCTTGAACCGTTTCTTCCTTCAGCCTGTTGTCTTCCACGGCTGATTTCAGTGACAAGCTTCCCTCCGAGGCTTCCTTGGCCACGGGATTTCCATGCTCTTCGCAGTTCCTTTTGGTACCAGCGCCTCTGTGGATGATGCCGGGATTCAGCAAAGCATGCTGAGGGCAGGCCACCAAATGCAGTAGCCTGGTCACGTAGAGAACTGGGACCAGCTGAGAGCGAGCAGGCTTGGAAACGGTAGCTGTGTTAACAGTGGTACTGGAGGCAGCTCATTTACAGCAAGTTCCATTTTCTAGCCATAACCGTGCATGTTGGGAACCACTTCCAGCTCTTTCTCCGCCTTAACTTTTCACTATGCAGGCTTCTATTCCTCCCCTGGCTGGGTTGGCACTTTACTGCCATCACTGGGCCTAGTGAGAACTGTAAGGATCACTGGTAATTAGCCAGGGAAAATTGCCTAGCTTTAGCATTCATAACATTAATGAATGCCTTTTTTTACCTTCGTAAGTGGCAGTGCTTGCTGCTTATCAAGAAGGAACGTCACCAGATACTCTTTTCTCCTTCTCCCTCTTGTCCTTTGTGTTTGTTATGGATGTGTGTTGTTGGTAATTGGAGGAAGCTGTAGCTCTGCTTTGGAGACATGCATGCTTCTCCCATCTTACAGTGCCCTAGAATATGTTTTTGTAGCCTTCTAACCTTGGAAACAACATGAAATGAAAAAATTTTGAAAAAAACCCAGAAATTTACCGGAAGAATCAGTAGCACTGGAAAAGGCTCCGTACAGCCTATGCTGCAAACTCAAAGGATGAAGTCTTTGTAGGACCTCAGAAATCTTAAGTGATACTCCAGGTAAAGAACTGGTCACAGCTCATTTTCTTGTTCACTTGTATCTTTCTGAAAAGTATTCATCATTTGGGCTGGTATTTGGTTTTATTTTCATACATTTTTTTAAAACTTGTTTAATTGCAGCACTTATCCTTTCTCTAACTGACATTTTGGGCATGAACGTGCAGTGCATGCGCAATCACGTGCATAAGACTATATTTGACTCATATGCAATATATACGTATCCCTATGTCCGCTAAAAAGCGGACATCGGTATGCACACAGCTGAAATTAATCCTTGGGCTAAGAGACACTTAAGTCTAGACACAAGCACAGTTCTCTATAGATTCTGTCTCAGTGGTGTCACTAGCTGGCTGAACAGCAGGTCTGTTGAAAAGGACTTGTGGGTAACAGTGGATGCTGAGATCTATAGGAGGCAAATGCTCATGGCAAATTACGGCAAACCATGTACTGGGCTACATTAGAAGGAGCGTGGCCATCAGATCGAGAGAAATTACTGTGAGCATTGCTGAGGCTGCAGTTGGAAGGGTCTGTTCAGTTTTGGGCCTCCCAGTTCAAGAAAGATACTGAGAAATTCAAGATCTGGTAGAGGGCTACTGACATTGTTGGGGACTTAGAGCACATGGCCTACTGCAAGGAGAGTTTGAAGGAGCTAGTCTTGTTGAGACTGGCAAAGTGGAGACGGAGGTGCAACCTAACAACTGCCTACACCTTCTTGAGAGGGAGTTGCGAAGATGACAGAGCCAAACTCTTTGAAGGAGTGGCAGATGGTATAACATGGAACAACAACCATAAATTGCAGCTTTGGTGGTTTAAAGATGGGACATCAGGAGAAACTTCTTTGCTAGGAGGGTAGGGTGGCCCTGGGACAAGTTACCCAGAATGGTGTGGAATCTCCATGCTGGGAAGCTGTTGAGACCTGGGTTTTTGAGACAGAGCCACAGAGGACATGATCAAATAAATATTGATGATAGTCCTGCTTCAGGTGAGAGGTTGTATTAGGTGACCCTGGAGATTCCTTCCCAATCAACTTTTTTTTTAAGTTGATACTTATGCCTTAGTTATTCTACTTAACTGGAATAAGTTTCACTGTGAAAAAAATAAACACAAAGCTGTCAATTTATAGTGTTCAGCCCATGTCATAAATTCTGTAGTATACAATTAATCTTTTTTTATTTTTTAGTGTGGTGCTGTTGGCCTCTGCATCCCATCCAGCAGGTAAAGTGGATTGAGTTGTTCCTTCTTTAGGTTTCCATATTGCCTTGCCTTTCCATGCATGTTTTTAGAGGCCAAACCCTGTAGGATTTTAGCCCTGAAATTCACCAGGAATATGACCAATATATGATATCCTGTAAGAAGAGGAGAGGAGGGCATAGAAGACTGTGTAATTTGCATGGTATTTACTAATACCTTTCTTATCTGCCCTTTTCAAAGAAGCAGCATGGGACAAACAACAAAGAACAGCTTTTGAGGTGGTGCATGGTAAAGAACAAGGATTCCCTAGGTGAATATGTCCTCTTCAGAGCAGTGTCCCAGCAGTTCATATAGAACTGAGTTTCCTTCTCTGCATTGCCTTCAATGCTATGCAGAGAT
This sequence comes from Nyctibius grandis, assembly GCF_013368605.1. Lineage (NCBI taxonomy): Eukaryota > Metazoa > Chordata > Aves > Nyctibiiformes > Nyctibiidae > Nyctibius > Nyctibius grandis. The sequence continues at coordinate 59,925,714 of NC_090660.1, read as the reverse complement.
TTCATTTTGTTGCTTTTATAAGATGTATCCCATTACTTAAGCCCATGGCAGGATTTAAAGTAGCAAAAGATCAAAGGCTAAAAATGGAGAAATTGAATATTTGGTGGTGGCTAATATTCCTATCATACTGGTGTTTAAAAGTTAGAAGGATAAAGATGATTGTCTGTTGCTTTCACTAGACATTTGCTCACTCAGAAAAACAAAGGAAGAAGCATTTAAATAAACATAAATTCCCCCTTTTGCCTGGTGGTGCATATTGTGTATATAGCGTTCTCCCACCAGGACAGACAGACATGGTAAGCAAAATAGTCCTGCATTTCAAAAAGTGAAAGATGGAGCTTCCTCGGAATCTGTAGAGCCTGAATACAGGAGAACTCCTGGGAATTGTTGCTACCAAGAACAACTAGGGCCCACATTCCTGGAAATGCAAGTATTCGAGAGCTCTGCTTAGATCTGGGAGAACTTTTTTAAACCTCTCAACTTGCTCTGTGTGACAGAGTTCAAATGCCAGAGGGGGAAGCAGCCAACATACATCTGTGTTTCCTATTGCTTCAGTAGGAACTATCACGAGCTCTGTAATAAAAGAAGTGGATTTGATGTGTGTCTTATCCACTGGCAACTGTTGCTTAAGCAGCATCTTCTGTATACTAGCGAAGAATACTCTTACGTGTCCCTTTCCCCTTTTTCAACCAAAGGCAGGAACTGGCTAAAAGCAAGGTCAGAGAGAAATCATTAAACACACTAGAAATGTGGAAAGCATCATAAATGAAAAGTCAGCCAGCTGTAAAGGCTCAAAGGAATGTTAAACTAGTAATGTTCATATAATTGCTGTTCCCCTGCTTGTAACAGTGGGTAATTTTTTTTCCTGTGTTCCACTGAGTATATTACTTTGTCCCTCAGGTGATCTCTTCAGTGCCTTGGACTTTCCATTCCTGTACTTCTACAGGTTTCATAGCAGCTGCTGCGCCAGGTAACCTCTCTATAACAGGACATGTGAATGTTTTCAAAATAAGAGATCCCATTGACTTCCAACCTTGACTCAGTTAAAAATTTTGGAGCATGCAAAACTTTAGTTATACTACTTTCTGCTGGCATAAGCCAGTAAAACTGTAGAGAATATGTATCTGTGCATATCTGTGGATATGGATTTGAAGGCCTGAGATTCAAATGTGCTAAAGTATATGTGTTTATTTGAGTGAATGCATTCCAATCAGGAGAGTTCCCAGTCATCACTAAAAAAATTTTTACCTAGTGTGGCACAGCTTTGATAAGTAGCGTCTCTCAAATGTTTCTCAAGTCAGATTAGCCCTCGTAAAACTTGCTGTTTGCAGTGATTACAAATTATTAGTCTTCAGCAGCATATGGGTGTACATGGATTTATTTGCCTGTACATCTTGTTATTTGGCAGAATGTTTTTTTTGGGTAAGAGGGAAAAGCTTTAACAAGCATTCCTTTATTTTGAGTAGCAAAAGTTCACTGCCCAATAGTGTAATTCTCACAGGGCAATGTAAGTATGTTTTCTATAGTCTTAACTATCTCAAAAAAATTTATTCCGGTCTTTCCCCTCCAGTCTTTTGCCAAATGGAAGTATTTTCTTTTTAGAGGGGAAAAATATTTTCATGCTAACTGATGGTAAAAATATTTCCTGATTGTTAGGGCTTTTCTTAATTGTATCAGGATTTTCCATTAAAAGGGGATATTAAAAATTATTGTTAAATAATTCCCCTATGCACATAGTTTTTTGGTACGAAAGTGGCTTTTTTCAAGGGTTGACAATCCACACTGCAAGTAACTTGCAATTAGGTATTAATAACTTGCAATTAGGTATTAATGAGTAAGTTGTTCTACGGTAGGTAGGTGAAATCTATTTCTTCTTGAAGGCAAGGTCTAACTGCAGGCACTAATGGATATCTATCTAGCCCAGATATTCTCTTTCACTTCATTAGAATTTTACCACTGTTGTAGCCTCCCACTTCTGTTTCCATTGCCCCAGCTTCAGTACATGTGTAGTAGATAGCACTATACACTACAGCAAGCGGAAAGGAATAGCTAGATGGAGAAACAAGCGTCTCGGTTACTCTCTTACATCTTGTAATCCAGTGTCTTTGTAAACATAAAGGATTTGGAGGAAAACCTATACAATGTAAAGTAAGAGTGATGCAGCTAAATCTACTACATGTGCAGAATGTCTGAAGCATTAGCAGTAAGGTGAAAAGTGCTCCATTTATTTAATGAAATAAATCTGTGTTGTGACATCAATATTTCAGGTATTATAATTAGCTGTTTCACTTTTTATCTCTGATTTACCCTAAACAGCTTCAAATCACTCTGACTAAAAGCCATTCTCAGCAGGGCAGAAAATGTGGAACAAACTTAAGCCAGCTGCTGGCTTTTCAAAAGGTTGGGCAGTGCTGCTTCACTGAACTCACTGATTTCTCAGAGTGGAATACCTCCTACTCCTGGGCAGTTATCTTACCCTATTGTTTGGTATATCAAAATCACCTGTACTGACATGTGGCTGAGAAGCAACTTTGCCGTATGTACTGAGCAGGGAATGGCACTTGACTGAGGTGCTGGAGCCCAGCATGGACCTGGGAAGCCACCATCTTCCACCCTTCCTGCTATTGCAGAGAGGAGGGCACCAGCTGCATTGCGTCAGTATCCAGAACAGCATACCTTCTTTGAATACCAAGGCACTTTTTGCCTCGCCACGTGTGTGCTGTGTTGATCCTATCTCCTTTCCCATGCAGTTTCCCACAGTACTTTGTAATCTCTTATGCCTCTTAACCAGCCACACAGTAATTTGTGCCTTACATATTTTGAAGTCCTTTTCTATTCCCTGCTTGCTGGTTTACACTATTTCACTGGTTCACAACCAGTGGGTTGTAAGTATGTCACAAGTGAAACAAAATCCAGAGCCAAAGCTTGTAACCTCTGTGAGGTCCAGTGAGATGTGGAACAGAGTTCCCTTAAGAGTATACAGGAGCATTGGGGACTACTGTCCTATATGACTTGAGAATTGAAATTCGCTTAATTGTCAGCAGAGAGTTTTGGAGTATTCTGTTCCCAGCATTACTGAGTCATTTGTCTGTTTGTTATACAGTAGAAATGTATTTGACTTCCTAATTGGAATTTAGGCTTCATGACGTTTAAACAGCTTGAAAGCTTCAGGCAGAAACTTTCCAGTGGTTATTTTTTCAGTTTAAGGCTCTGTGAAGGTTGAAGTGAGGGAGTTGCCAAACATGTGTGTCTCCTGTTGAAATTAGCATTGCCTTTATTCAGAGCTATTTCAATGCCTGAAGTTAATATTTCACCCCATGTTTCCAATAATCTCTACTTTTCTGATTATGCAAGTGCATTAGAGACCAGCCATAAGAGCGTCAGACTTACTTTACTCAGACTCTAGCCACTGACTGAGCAAAACCTGAGATGTACTGGACATAATGTAAGCTCTTTGTCCATTCTTTCTGCAAATGGGATTAACACTGCTTGAAGGGTGACTGTTCAGTTCTGCATAAGGAAAACCAAGATGCCTGTAAGAGGTTGCTTAGTTGAAAGTGAGAGACTTTATTAACAAGCTTTCCCCATCCCTTGCAGTGGACTGTTGGGGTTCTTTCTGATGTTGCACACAGTGAAGCTAAAAAGCAGCACAACCTCAGGGCAATATGCAGCATGGAGTTTCCTTGCAAAGGTAAGAGAAAGACACTCAGAGGAACACAGTGGATCTTTGCTTCTCCCAGGAGAGCTGAGGAATTTCTGCATCTCTCTAGTTTCCCTTGCCATTCCTATTTGATGCTCCCAGGGCCTGTCTGTGCAACCTGCACGTGGAGTTGAGGTGACAAATATCAGGTGCGTAGTAAGACAGGATTGTTAGCTGAGATGAAATACTGTATATAGGCTGAGTTTAATGGAGCTGGGCTGATTATTGCAGCTACCGATTTGGCCTACTGAATCCCAGTAATACAAATCTATACTTTCCAAAGGTGTTTTGGAGAAGAATACTCCTTCTGAGAGTGTGTGCACCAGCCGTTGTTTCCAGTGTATCTTCCCAGAGCCAAGAGTTAAAACTAGTTCCCCAAAGTCCAGTATCAGAACTCCCACTGCCATTGTTGCTGGGGATTTTGATAGACAGCAAGCTGAATGTGAGCCAGCAGTGTGCCCTGGCAGCTAAGGTGGCCAAAAGTATCCTGGGTTGTACTAGCAGCAGCACAGGCAGTAAATTCATGGAAGTGATCATGCCTCTCTACTCAGCACTCGTTAGACTACATCTGGAATAGGGAGCCTTGATTTAGGCACCTCAGTACAAGGAAGACATTGATAAACTGGAACGAGTTCGGCAGAGGGCTGCCAATATAGTCAGGAGGATGGAGCACTTACCTTGTGAGGAGCGGCTGCTGGACCAGGCTTGTTCAGCCTGGAAGAGAGACAGCTTTGGGAGCACCTAACAAACAGCAGCCGCCCAGTTGCTATGGAGAAATAATCAAGACAGATCGAGGATCTTCACAGTGGTGCATAGTAGGAGGAAGAGCGTGAAAGATAAGCATAAGTTGAAACGAGAAGTTCAGACTGGGTATAAGGAAAAGCTTTTTCACTCCGAGGACAAGTCAGGCAGGGACACAGGTTGCCCAGGGAGGCTGTGCAGTCTCTGTCTTTGAAGGTTTTCAAGACTCAGCTGGACAAACCCCTGAGCAACCTGGTGTGACCTCCTGAGGTCCATTCCTGTGGGAATTACCCTATGATCTGTGGATCTAGGGTCTGGCTGTACTTGATTTAAGTTATTAGCAGCTCATTTGTTAAATTATCAGTGGTAAATGCAGTCAGAAGAGCTTGTCAGACTCCTTTTCCCTGGTTAGATTTTACATAATTTCATCACTCTCAGCTAGGTCATGTGAAAGCCACAACCTTCTTATGTGGTTTGTGATCACAGCTTTCCTACTACAGTGAATGAAGCTGTTACCTTACCAAAAAAAAAAAAGTAAACTTGCATAATATGCATGTTTAGAAACTGTAGTCAAATGAGTCTTTGGTTTTTCTGGGAATAACAAGAAGGGAGTGATATGGCTCTTTTGTGCTTTGCAAGCTGTTCCACACTGTAAAAGTCACATAATGTTTCTCACCAGTTTGAATTTCTTCTAAACTCTCTGACTGTACAGATTTTAGTACCTTAGCTTTCTTCTTGCTCCTTGGTAGCAAGTCAACCAATCTAAAGCTTGCTCTTGCATCTTTAAATTTTTTTTTTCTTTTTGACATTCTGGGTTGGAGATGGGAATAGCTGGCGCTGCTAGCAGGTGTTGTGAATGAGGAGAAATGGCTCTACATGTGGTATTTATGACCTATCTGAAAAAAATGCAGGCAAAGATGTGTTGTGAAATATATTTCAAGCAGATCTGAGTCCTTCCTAGCTGAAGTGGGTCAGAGCCACAAAGTCTGGACTGGATCAAACCTTTCCCAAAATTCAAGGGTTTCTAGATTTGTGGGGTTTTGGCCAACTCTAGACATAAATTAGACAAAGTTTGTTCTAGCCACTCTTGTCAATGAAATTACGTGCCTTTATAGCAACTAAAGATTTGTTCCTGCGTCACTGTGATAATTTAATCTATTCTTCAGCCATAAAAGTCTGTGTTTGTTAATGTGCGTGGTTTAATTATCTTGTTTAGGAAGGTTTTTGTAACAGAACAAATTAGTCGTTTTCGTGTTGCAGCTTCTAACCCAGTGCTCAAATTATATGTCTTGTCTTGAGTTTATAGAGGGGAATAAGTAATAAGGACATGAAATCTGTCTGTAGCACTAATAATTTTATCAAAACTAGTAGTTTCCCTAATGTCTTTCACTAGGGTTTTAAAGGTTACTATAAGAACGATTTTAGGGCTCAGTCATACCCATCTGAGGCAGCATGAGGAGCGTGGAGGAACTGCTGCTCCAAGTGCTGAAATGCAGCTGATTTGGGATTAAAAGTCAGTGAATGCTTGAAAAATTCAGAAACACCATACATCAGTTTTAGACCAGGGATCAAAAGAGACTGCAGAGACAGACACGGATAGGCAGAAAGCATGAGCTGAACTGGAGCTTGCCTACGAGGGTAGGGGATGATCTGGCAGCTCCTACGAAATTGTCACAAGGTATCTTGTAACTATAAGGAACTATAAATTTACATATGGGGTAGTTAAGAAGAGTCCTGTCTATCTGATCACTAATGCTGCTTCCTGGAGGTGTTTGGAAGTGTTAAAACTACATACTGATCCAGCCCAACATTGCCTGGGTATGAGGGCTGTCTCAATCACATCTTAAGTCATCATAAGTGCAGAAAAGCAGTATGTAACTAGTACTGTAAAAATTTGTTTAAATCCAAGTACGTGACTCCCTTTTAAAAAAAAAAAAAAAAAAAAGAGGAAGGAAGTTAATGTGGATAAAAAATGAAGATAGAAAGTATTTGAATCTGGAATTGCAGAACGAGATCCAGTGGAAAAAAACCCCTCTGGTCGCAACAATGGCTTTGTGTTCCCACATGAGCATTTTTCTTGGATTGAGTAGTGCCCTAGATCATCCTCTTAATCTCTCAGACTGACTGGAGTTTTCACCAGCAGTTGGAAAGGAGCAGCATTTGAGGCCAGAATATGTTTATTTTGCAAATGAGCCAAGAAAGGAGAATGCTGTAGCCCTCAGACAGCAGCGCAGACCTCTAGGGAAGTGCAGAGAATCAGAAAATGTGTTTTCCATTTGGATGCTTTGTACCTATGTGACTGATGAGCTGGGGCTGACATCGTTGCCACCACTTCATTTCTTGTTAAGTGCTGATAGACCAATAAACTAACCATGAGATCTGATCAGGCCTGCTTTGCAGATTCAAGGAGACATTCTTTGCGAAGCCCACATATTTGGCCTCCCTGCCCTCTAATTTTTCATTCACTTAAAAACTGGAGCTGGGTCATAACTTGTTGTTATGATACTTACTTTGGCTGCGGCAACTTAATCAATGTATGAGGTTTTTAAATTCTTCCCCGTAATGATTTCTGACAGCTTTCGTGTCAAAGCGTTGCTTTGTGCAGACAGACGAAGCACAGGTTTCATCTGTGGATATAGTCCTGTGTGATAGTTATAGTGACAAATGCTCTCTGCACTTTTGCTGTGAACGCAAATAGTGTGCGTGTTAGTCATATCTGTACAGATTCGTGAGAAATGCCAAAAAAATCACTGAAGTGATCTGTAAAACAAAAAGAAATGCTTTTAAGAAGCCTAAGAAATACAGAATGCTTTGTCATAGCCTTGCACAGATTTAATCCCCAGAAGAGCAAGGATTTGAAGCTGTACTGAGATGTCTTGTTTTAATTTGAAAGCTATGCTAGTATCGTGGGTCATGTACTGGAAAGAAAAACTAGGGATGCTCATATATACAGACAGAAGCATCTGGTGAGAACGCTAATGAGCTCTAACAGTGCTGTCAGTGAGTTTGTTTAGATTAAGGCTGCCAATCTATATCTGGTGATGAAACTCGTTAGGGTCTCTAAAAGTTAAGCAGCAGAAATAATTTAAATCGTGAGTAGAAGGGAAAAATGGTATTTCAGAACTTTTCTTCAGCAAGATACTGGTTACTTATGAATTCATATTCCCATATCATGTGTAGTGTTATCCCAATAAACTTGTAGTAGGGAATTCAGCTTGTTTCCGTTAGGAACCTATTGCAACAGCTTGTTATAAAGAGGAAGAATAAATAGGAAGGTCAATGGATTTTGGATTCTCTCTTTCTTCCTCCCTCATCTGAGGAAGTGAAGTTGGATAGCTGAAATCAAGTTGCACTGAGTTTTACACTGGTTTTCTTATGCATTGGTTGGAAGAAAATGTAGATTAACCTGATCAGGAGTATGCAACTCTTTTTTATGTGGCCATCCCATGCACCATTATGTAATCTCTACTGAATCTGAATAGTGTTGGAGGCTCCCTGATAGGTAAAGTATCCCCTGACAGTTGCTTTGGTTGCCTTCAGAAGTGATTGCCCCAGGTCACCCTATGTTTAATGCTGGCTATCAGGCATTGGCAAAAGTACTTTGCAGCAGCGTCTGAAAGAGTATCTTATCCATGGGTGCTATGTACCTAATTGTAGCCCACTATGCTTATACCCCAGCAGTTTTAGTCTTCCCCCCAAATATATAACAGCTGTTCAGAATGCCTCCTGTAGTCTTTGATTTTATATTTTGTGTCTGTGTATCTGCTGCTTTGGTCCCCATGGTGTCTTGAAGAGAATGGATAGACTAGATCCATCTTCATGTCAGTGCAAAAAAACTGATGATATCCCTCTTAAAGAGCGGAAAAGCACTGATGTTTTTTATTAAAGCAGAAATTCTCTTTTCCCTGCTTCTCATAAAACGGAGAGGCCACAACTGCAAATCTTCTGGGGCTCCTAGCCTGGTTATGCTCACTGCACCTCTCTTCACAGATAGCAGTTCACATGAGAATTTTATCTGCTTTAATTCCAGGGGTAAACCAACCAAGAGAAATAAAACAAATTCATGGTTTTCCACATTTTTGCAGTCTTTAAGCCTCTGCTGAAGCATGCACCCCTATTTGTATATCTCTTAATTCCTCTCTCACTGCTGCTTAGCATGCAAATGCTAGCAAATATTCTGGTCCAGAATGTCCGTTCCTTACTTCTGCTGAGGGCTCTTTACTTGCAGAAATAAGTGCCCCTCTAAAAGAGTCCTGCCGTTAGTACCTTCTGAAGCAAATGGCTCTCCTTGTTCATCTCTGCCCTAATGGGAGAGGATTCTGGATAAAGAAAAATCTGTTTAAAAATTTTATCTGTATATCATAACCAGAACAAGAATGTGTTTGGTTATCTGGCACTTGCCCACTTGGTTATATTGTAGACTGAAGTAGTGTCTTCTTTGCATGCTGCTGTGCTCAGGCAAAAGTGACAGTGAGATTCTTGGCTGAAAATCACATTGCTTTCTTGGCTTGCACCTCGTAAAGCTTTATGGAAAAATGTCATAAACTCCCATGGGAGTTCAATAAACGCAGTGCGTTTTCATTCAGCAAAGATCCTGCACTGCGAGCAAGGCCGTCTCAAGATCTCTGCTCACCCAGCCTGGAAAAACTGCAGCTCCAAGCCAAAGCCCTGGGAGAGAGGGAGAACTGTGTGCTAGACGTGGCTGGACTCTGCTGGTAGGTGCTCTCCGTGGCACCAGTGTGGTTTGAAGTGCATCTCTAATCTGAGAGAGCGACTTTCCATGACCCTAAAGCTTTCAAGTATGCCAAGAAGGGGTTCATAAAAGTAGAAGTGAGCTTCTTCCATCTACTCACCTTGTGTACTCTTATGCGTGTGGGTATGCACACACATATGCATAAAGATAATTAAAAATGGTAAAAATCCTTATTGATTCGTGGTTGGTCCTCACTGTATGAACTATGTACATTTATTCTTGACAGATATATTTGATTCCTGTGAATCACCGTGGGGACTATGCAAATACCTTGGAAAAGAAAATGTGTTTCTCAGCTGTGCTTGACGAGCAGATAAGGCAATCATCAGTGTGCTCTTAACTGCATCTTAAAGGTCTATGAAAAAGACCAGTTGCTGAAACCTTAAAAGTATAGGTTTTCAGGTAGTTTCCATGGAGACAGCTTGATAGTTATGTTGTAGCATCCAACACTAATTACACCATATAATTGTTGGGAAGACATCAGTCTCCATAACAACTCCTTTGTGTGCTGCATGGCCACTAAGCTAAGCGGCACAGGCTCCCTGGGGCACTAATGCAATTTAAGGAAGCTGTCCTGTAAAAACAGCTGAGACTTGTTGGAGATTTTGAGTCTCCAGGTAATGGGAAATTTAAATATGTACATTAAGAGGAGTTGTATAGGGCTGCAGTTGTGTATCCATTGAAAATGGCAGCTACACAGCTTTTGGGCATGACATGGTCACACAAATAAGTACATAAAATAATGTGTTGTGGCTTGGGGCTAGTATCGCAGCACAATTTTCATCTGTGCTCGATATAATAAATTAAGTCTCAGCAGACATTGATTGATGTAGTACGGGGAAAACCGGGGGAGGCGCGCTCGCGGGTGCTGGGGATCGGTCCGGAGTAAGCTACTTGATCTCAATGTGAGTATGGAAGCTTCTCGTTTATTAACAAAGAAAGCAGTGGTTATATAGACTATGCATATGTTAATCGCGCGCCCCGATCGCACTTGTGATTGGTCCATAGGTTTACATATTCAGAGCCGTGACCGCCCCCTCCCCTCCCGGATGTAGTTTTGCTTCCCGCGAAGCAGGCACCACGAGGTTCTTTGTTCTGCTCCGTGCAAGGGGAGTGCAAGGTCGCTAGCTCTGGGCTTAACCCTTGCTCAAAGCCTGGGTTGCTCAGACTGCTCGGTGACTGACACAGGATCGTGCGCCTTCTCACTCAACCAAACCTCTACAGATTGATAGATTGAGCCCTAAGAGATGCTCTGAATTAGTTTGTTTCCTTTTATCCATCATGTTATCCATTTGAAGTACATCTTGTACATTTGGTATTGTCATTCTCTTGCACATAAAGCTAACTGCAGAACCGCTAGCTTGGAGTATGTCTTTGGAAGGTACTTTTTCACCCCTACCCTTGACAAACCGTCTTTATATACTTGACAGTAGACAATGACAATTTAAAAGTTGATTTTGTCGAATCTAACAGAATTTTGAATTGCAGAGGGTGCAGGTTCATTGGTTCCTCTGCATAATAGATTCCTAGTCTCCCATGTTTCTATTTGGTCTCCTGAAGTTACTTATATATGGAGAGCTGAGGCTGGGAGATGAATCGTAAGTGTGACGAAGAGAAGACAAAAGAATGAGAACTGTTTTGGAAATTGTTTCTGTTGCTAATGTACTGATGTAAATGCCAAAACTATATGGGAGAACCGTGCGCTATATAACATGCTAACGTAGAAGGTTTCAAGGCTAGCTAAGGCTAGGCTTCCAAAAATGAGCAGAAATAGCCACATTCTTCTCCCTTGCTGGTTCCCTGTTCTTTTTAGGATCTGGATTGCTAGCTGCCTTTTTGATTCTTAACAACCTTCATGGGTGAAATGTTTCCAGACTGCCTCAGAAATCTTGAGCCTGATCATTGACTTATCTGACAGGCACTTGGTGTCACACTCCAGGTTGCTTTCTTCAGAAACTTCTCATGTTAGCAAGCTGCTGCTGTCTGAAACGGGTCTCCCAGGTCTCCCTGTCTTTCTGTTCCTCTCTCTCCCCTCTCAGAACCAATCTTTGCAAAATCTCAAGTATGTTCATTTCTCAATCCCACTCTGTACACCTGTTTAAGGATTAGTTGTTGGCTTTCAACACAAGTCAGCAAACAGCCATAGGGCTCTGGGGAAGGCAGAGTGAATGGCTCATGTCCTGTCCCTGAAATATGTGGTGCTCAGGGAAATCACATAGGCTTCAGTCTCAGGAGATGACTGTGACCTGTTCTCATCCTATCCACGGCTAACATGGAGAGGAAGAGGGCAGAGTCCGGCTTTCTCTCCATGCATGTTGCTATGGATGGTTGTCCTAAGGGGGTAGAAGGGACTGGGTCTTCTTGCAGAGGCTTCCCCACCCTTTCTGAGGGAATGGGAGGCCAAAGACTATAGTCAACTATAGTCACTTCTGTCACTGTCTTCCCATGCATGGGACACGCAGGGACCGCTGAGGCCCATAGAGCTAAGTGTGTAACCTTGTGACATTGCTCAGAAAAGGCATTGCTCAAAATGGATTAGCTGTGTTAATGTTTTAAAAAACATTTTGTCAAGTATCACGGTTTTTAAGGTTTCTGATGGAATATTTTGACCTTTTGTAACAGTGAATGGTTAGAAAGCCCTGGAAAGACTTTTGGTTTTGAATGGAAAAATAAAACCTTAAAGAATACCAATTCTTCCTTGCAGTCCTTAGCATAATAATAATAATAATAGCATGTCGATTTCTTTCCATTACATCATTACTAAAACAGCATGAACACACCAGAGAAGGGCAATGCAGAAACTGTGTCTCTGTTATTATTGTTTGGTTGTAGGGAAAGGGGTCAGCAGGGAGATTTAGTTATCTGGTCTGGGAATTGTTTGTTTATGAATTAGGTTTTCCCAAAGGAGTCGTGAGATGGGAAATACAATAGGCAATGGACTTTATACATGCACAGAAATACTGAAACTGTAAGTGTCATGCGGGAGAGAGGCTGATGGAAACTTGCTATTTTAGCTAACAGATTTTTAAAAAATACTTGATTACGCATCCTGAAGTTTCCTATGCTATTTTTGATATTAGTGATATCCTCCACAGAGTTCTGAGTTAGTCATGACAGAAAAATGTTTTACATCTGATAATGTTGACAAGGAACATAAGCACTTCAGGTATTTCTATAGATTTTAACAATGGAAAAATGCATTATATGGCTTTTCACTAAAATATTCCCCTTAAGCTAGGCGTCCTCATTGGTGCTGACAATATCTTTGAACCCTTTCGGCAACATTTGTGCTTTCCATGTATAAGTAAAGCAGCATGCGTAGAATTTGTTCTCTTATAGCGGCGATACTAGGGGCAAGAAGAGGTTTGAAGATGCACTGAAAAAATGCACAGGTTTTGAACTGACAGTGGCCTCAATCTGCAACGTTCAGCCTGAGACCTTGGGGCAATCTAGCACGGAAAGAGCAGTCGCTGAGAATGTGTGCAGCATCCTACCCAGCACCCCCCTCTACAGCAAGGTACTCCAGATATGATCAGTCTTGGCACAACAGGCCAGTCCCCATCTGGGTCATTTGAGCCAGTTGTGGAGGTGGCTTCAGAGTGCACAGCTGGGTGGGTGTTCACCTACCTGATGTCTATGTGGAAAAGAAAAGTTCACTGTTGGCTTCCCAGGTTGCTCAGGGGATATTTTCTGCTCTGGAAACAGAGCAGAAGCAGTCTTCTGGTCTGCTTTGTGAAGGTACTATCTGGTATAGGGCAACACCTAAGCACATGGCTTTGGACTGAGTGTCCAGCTGACTTTTGAAAAGATGTTCAGTTCTTGTGATGCATGGAAACACATTGATGTGGCCTGTAACATACCTGCCTTTGGCCCCATTTTTTTGCCTTAGTCGCCTCACTGTTGAAATTCTCTTTCAGAAGTCGTGGTCCCTTGAACTATGTTCTCTTGCACTTTGAGGGAGAACAGACTGACAGGGGTTGAAAGTATGAGCCTGGTTAATTTGGACTTTGGTAAGAATTATGAAGTGGTGCACATAAGTAGCTAAATGCTGAAGAATTATCACAGCCGCTAAGCAGTCCGTTCTTAAAAATGCTGTCTTCCACCACAGTGCCAATGTATTCTTCCTCCAGGAAACTCAAGTCAATTTTCCTTTTCTTCATGGACCCCAACAGCCAGGAACTTTACACTCTGCCTGCTGGAACCAGCCTTTTTGTGTCCTGGATGCCAGCTGAGCCACTGCTGAGCCACTGCTGTGGGAGGTCATGGTCCACCTGTGAGGAGTTTGAAATTGCCTCCTCTCCCATCTTTAGTCAGAGGTCCTGATACTGCAAGGCAGTTATAGTAACAGTTCCTGCCTGATCTGGCTACTGGCCCAGCCACTGGCATCTAGCACTTGGGAGGAAGATAGACACAGGCAGATGCTGAGCTCGGTCCTTCCTGAGGAGCCAGCTCCTTTTGTGCCAGATATACGTAGCAAACTCTGAGTTTGCTTGTTAAATTTGCCGCTGAAGTGTGACAATGAAAAGCATGGTCATTTTATCTGGGTTATCATCCTTCTCTGTCTCTTTATGGTTATTTCATGATCTCATAAGGGTTAGATGAGGTGAAGAATAACTTGGAATGCCAAAAGCTAGCTCTTGCTGAGCTTAACATAAGATGAAGTGTATTTTATTGTGGTATTTTACAGCAGCAGAGTGTTAGAACAACTGGCTGCTCCCCAAAACTGAAAAGCCATACTTTCCAAATCTGATAGAAAAAATAATTCTTTAACACAGTCACCATACTACTGGCCAGTACAATTCAGGGCATCAAATAGAAGATAATACTGAGACAATTGACTGAGTAAAAGTAAAGAAAGGTGTGGTTTTTTTACAGGTTCAGATCTGCTCAAAAGGTTTCAGTGACTGGGTCGCTAGTAATTTCAGCAAAAACAGACATTATATGGAAATCTTTCTAGGACAGAAGTGGAAAGATTAATAAACTGCATGCCACAGGATGTAAGTTTTGTATCAGCTAAGGTCAAGATGCAAATCCTTCCTTTTCTCTGATGTGCACATCGATTGCAGACTTGCTGCATTAGGGAAGGATCATAAATTCTCCTCAATTCTCTGCCATCAACCAATACTTGATTAAACATACTCTTGGTCCACCCCAGTTGGTGTCTGTGATCCTAACAGGTAGAACACTTCACTGCTGTTGTTGTTGCTGTTGCAATGCTTACTCCATTACACAAATATTTAATCATTCATAGAACAGGAACAAGATGATGAATCACATTGCCCTGTCAACTTCTGAGCTCAGAGGTTTCAGAGGAGAGACTAAATGGCAGGAGCAGTTTAAGGCCTTTGCAGTAATGGAGCAGCACATAAGGAAAAGAGACTCCTCAACAGGCTGAAATGAAAAAGTACAGTTAAGCATTATAATGCATGAAGCATTTACAGGAAACAGGAGGCATTGGGTCTTAAGTTTGGTATAACCTGGAAATACAAATATATTTCAGCTTTTGCTCAAATATACGTGCATCAACCATCAGTCTTGTAACAGCAAGAATGGACAAAGCACTTCTTGGCAAAGTCAAAGAAAATCAGAGTAATTTGGCCTGAAGAAGCCTTCTCGTATCCCTCGTTAAATGACTTTTGTTGTCCTTGCTTGACAAAGCTTCAGCTGCGTGGATTGTGCCTCTCATTTGCAGAACTGACCTGAACAGATGCTATTAGTCTGGTGCATGTGCGCACACCTGTTTGAATCATGATTGATTGATAGTGTTCCCGTATCAGCAAAGCATGCTTCAGGGAGAACACACGTGAGTGGTTCAGGGTTTCCCTTTGTCTCCTTAATACAGAACCGGAACGCTGAGAGTAATAACAGTATCTGGATTATGTTTTCAGTGGTCACATTTAAGAGAAATATTTAAATATGAACAGAGGTACTGTTAAAATTGAGTTCTGTACTACAGCTACTCTGCACGTTATAGGCTGAAGATTGGTGGCACTTCACCAGCTATCTCATTAGTCATAGGAAGGGGAAATGTATGTTTTGGCCATTATCTGCAGTAGTGGAGGGCAAATGCTTCTTGTTTTGGCTTTCTCTTTATTATGACAGAAAGCCTGATGTTTGTGTTTGAGTGAAGGCAGGGTGGAGTGACTACTTGATGTTCAAAAAGAAACCGTGACCATAATTTTCACCCAGTCTAGTATTTCACAAGGGGCAAAGAGTTTTGGTTTTCTTTAAAAGTCTCTGGATATCTTTCACTTTTTGTAGGAAAGCAAAAAAATGAGTTATAATGTGCTTGTAATAGGTCAGTCCTGTCTCATCAGTGATACATGTTTATATATTTCTATGCTATATATGGTATGTGTTTATCTATATATGAATGCGTGTATAATATATGTTTATACATTGATAGATGTAGGGATATGATTTAGTGATGGACTTGGTAGTGTTAGGTTAACGGTTGGACTCAATGATCTTAAAGGTCCTTTCCAACCAAAACAATTCTATGATTCTATGTAGGCCTTTCTGAAAAGAAAGAGTCTTCTCTTGTCTTGTTAATGTCTGATCATTGTAAATATGACCATGATATCCTGTTTCTTGTAAGAGGAGAATTTTCTTACACAAATTCTATTAATGACACTCAGTAACCCGGAGTTACTGAGTGTCATTAACTCAGCCGGAGGCACCGCGGGCGATTTAAATGTGGTGAAACCAGAACAAACAGCTGACAGCGGCGGCAGCAGAGACAGCGGCGGCCGCGACTTGAGGTTAGTGCAGGGGCGAGGGCGACATCAGGCTTAACCGGGCGGTTTTCGTACTCTTGGCCCCCCCCGAGCCCCCCGCGAGCATCAGCCCCGAGCTGCTTCCCCCCCCACCCTGGACCCGGAGGTTCCCGGCAACGAATCAGGAGAGGAGGGGGCGTAGCCGGAGGCACCACGGGCGATTTAAGCGATTTAAACGCACCACCCCCTGTGGCCGGGTGATAAAGAGCCTCCTGAAGGGCAGGGACTAGTCCCTGGCCAGAGGGGAGAGGGAGACTCAGCTATGACTGGGTGTGTCCCAGGGCAGGAGAGGCCGCAGCCGTTTGCAGCTCGTTGGGGAGGGCGCTGACTCCCTCCCAGTGCACAAGGCGAGGAAGGTGCCAAGGAGCTGTGAACCAGGGATGTCACCAACAGGTATTTCCCAGTTCAGTGGAAGAACAATGGTATCTACCCGGTGGAAGAAGACCAAAATGGATGTGGGAACCCAGACAGAGCTCCCACGGAAGGAGGCGATGGTGCAGGTCGCAGGCTGCAGGGAATGCTACACCGTCTCTGTGGTGTCAGGGGGCTGTGTGCGCTGTGAGCAAGTAGATGATCTGCTCGGCCGAGCGGCACAGCTGCAAAGCCAGGTTGAAAGGCTTCAAGCCGAAGCAGAAAGGCTTAGGAGCATTCGGGAGGCTGAAATGGAGATAGACTGGTGGAGCCAGGCTCTGCCTTCCCTGCAACAAAAATGGGAGCACCTGCCGGATTGCTCCCAGGATCGAGGGGCCCCTGTACTCTGCCCTTCTCAGGTGGAAAACAATAACCTAGAGGAGAAGAGTGAGTGGAGGCAAGTCTATGGCCGTGGCAAAAGGCGAGTGCCCTCCTTGCCTACCTCGCCTCCACAGGTGCCTCTGAGCAATAGATATGAAGCCCTAGTGGAATACAGCCGGTCCAATGGGGATGTGGTGGAGAGGCAACCTATATCAGAGGTCCCACCACAGTCAGAAAAACCTGACAGGCGTATAGCTACCTCCTCCACAAGGAAGAAGAGAAGAGTTTTAGTGGTTGGAGACTCCTTCCTAAAGGGAACTGAGGGCCCAATAGGCAGAGCTGACCCCCATCACAGGGAGGTCTGCAGCCTGCCTGGAGCCCGAATCAGGGATATCACCAGGAAACTCCCCAACCTGGTGAAGGCCACAGACTACTACCCCCTGCTGATCTTCCAGACAGGTGGGGAAGAAGCTGCATCCCGTAGTCTGAGGGGGATGAAGAAAGACTACAAGGCCCTAGGACGGTTGGTGAAAGAGTCTGGGGCACAAGTTGTTTTCTCCTCCCTCCTTCCATTTTCAGGTGATGACGTGGGATGGAATAGTACGATTCTCTCTATTAATGCCTGGCTACGAGACTGGTGCTACAGGCAGGGCTTTGGGTTCTTTGATAATGGCTGGTTTTATAAGACACCAGGCGTGACCGTAATACATAGGAAAGGTTTATGTCGTAGGGGCAAAAGGGTTCTGGGACAGGAATTAGCAGGGCTCATTCGGAGAGCTTTAAACTAGATTCGAAGGGGGATGGGGTAGTAGCTGGGCTTGCACCACTGGGGCAATGCTCTAGTGTTGAGGTAGACCAGGAGGCCCCCCATCCCCCTGGGGTGAAATCGGTGTGCTCAGCTCGCTCCCTGAAATGCCTGTACACCAATGCACGCAGCATGGGGAATAAACAAGAGGAGTTAGAAATCTGTGTTCGGTCGGGGGGCTATGATCTAGTGGCAATCACAGAGACTTGGTGGGACGCCTCGCATGACTGGAATGTGGTCATGGATGGCTATGTCTTGTTCAGGAAAGACAGGCCGCTAAGGAGAGGTGGTGGAGTTGCTCTTTATGTGAGTGAGCAGCTAGAATGTATTGAGTTCTGTCCAGGGGCGGATCAGGAGCGAGTTGAGAGTTTGTGGGTGCGAATTAAGGGGCAGGCTGGCAGGGGTGATACTGTTGTGGGTGTCTATTACAGGCCACCGGATGAGGATGAGGAGGGTGATGAGGCCTTCTACAGGCAGCTGAGAGCAGTCTCGCAATTACAGGGCCTGGTTGTTGTGGGGGATTTCAACTACCCTGATATTTGCTGGGAGGCCTACTCAGCCAGCCATCCTCAGTCCAGGAGGTTCCTCCAGTGCATTGATGATAACTTTCTGATGCAAATGGTGGATGAGCCAACTAGGAGAGGAGCGCTGCTGGATCTTATCCTCACTAACAAGGAGGGTCTGGTTGAAGCGGTGAAGGTTGAGGGCAGCCTTGGTTGTAGTGACCATGAGATGGTAGAGTTCAGGATCTCATGTGGCAGGAACAGAATAGCTAGCAGAATTGCAACCCTGGACTTCAGGAGGGCCAACTTTGGCCTTTTCAAGCAATTGCTAGGGGAAATCCCATGGGACAGGGTACTAGAAGGTAAGGGGGCCCTAGATAGTTGGTTAGCATTCAAGGACTGCTTCTTCCGAGCTCAAGATCAGAGCATCCCAGCAGGTAGGAAGTCAAGGAAGGGTACCAGGAGACCTGCATGGTTAAACAGGGAACTGCTGGGCAAACTCAAGTGGAAGAAGAGGGTGTACAGATCATGGAAGGAGGGGCTGGCCACTTGGGAGGAATAGAAGTCTGTTGTCAGAGGATGTAGGGAGGCAACTAGGAAAGCTAAGGCCTCCTTGGAATTAAACCTTGCAAGAGAGGTCAAGGACAACAGAAAGGGCTTCTTCAAATACATTGCAGGTAAAACCAACACTAGAGGCAATGTAGGCCCACTGATGAATGAGGTGGGGGCCCTGGAGACAGAGGATAAAAAGAAGGCGGAGTTCCTGAATGCCTTCTTTGCCTCTGTCTATACTGCTGGAGGCTGTCCTGAGGAGCCCCGGACCCCTGAGGCCCCAGAAGAAGTCAGGATAGAGGAGGAATCTGTCTTGGTAGATGAGGGCTGGGTCAGGGACCAATTAAACAATCTGGACGTCCATAAATCCATGGGCCCTGATGGGATGCACCCGCGGGTGCTGAGGGAGCTGGCGGAAGTCATTGCTAGGCCACTCTCCATCATCTTTGCTAAGTCGTGGGCAACGGGAGAGGTGCCTGAGGACTGGAGGAAAGCGAATGTCACTCCAGTCTTCAAAAAGGGCAAGAAGGAGAACCCGGGTAACTATACACCGGTCAGCCTCACCTCCATCCCTGGAAAGGTGATGGAACAACTTGTTCTTGGTGCTGTCTCTAGGCACATCAAGGATAGGGGGATCATTAGGGGCAGTCAACATGGCTTCACCAAAGGGAAGTCATGCTCAACCAACTTGATAGCCTTTTATGAGGATGTAACCCGGTGGATAGATGATGGTAAAGCTGTGGATGTGGTCTATCTCAATTTCAGTAAAGCATTTGACACAGTCTCCCACAGCATCCTCGCAGCTAAACTGAGGAAGTGTGGTCTGGATGATCGGGTAGTGAGGTGTATTGTGAACTGGCTGAAGGAAAGAAGCCAGAGAGTGGTGGTCAATGGGACAGAGTCCAGTTGGAGGCCTGTGTCTAGCGGAGTCCCTCAAGGGTCGGTACTGGGACCAGTTCTATTCAATATATTCATTAATGACTTGGATGAGGGAATAGAGTGCGCTGTCAGCAAGTTCGCTGATGACACCAAACTGGGAGGAGTGGCTGATGTGCCGGAAGGCTGCGCAGCCATTCAGAGAGACCTGGACAGGCTGGAGAGTTGGGCGGGGAGAAACTTAATGAAATAGAACAAGGGCAAGTGTAGAGTCCTGCATCTGGGCAAGAATAACCCCATGTACCAGTACAAGTTGGGGACAGACCTGTTGGAGAGCAGCGTAGGGGAAAGGGACCTGGGGGTCCTAGTGGACAGCAGGATGACCGTGAGCCAGCAGTGTGCCCTTGTGGCCAAGAAGGCCAATGGCATCCTGGGGTGTATTAGAAGGGGTGTGGTCAGCAGGTCAAGAGAGGTTCTCCTCCCCCTCTACTCTGCCCTGGTGAGGCCGCATCTGGAATATTGTGTCCAGTTCTGGGCCCCTCAGTTCAAGAAGGACAGGGAACTGCTAGAGAGAGTCCAGCGCAGAGCCACAAAGATGATTAAGGGAGTGGAACATCTCCCTTATGAGGAGAGGCTGAGGGAGCTGGGTCTCTTTAGCTTGGAGAAGAGGAGACTGAGGGGTGACCTCATTAATGTTTATAAATATGTAAAGGGCAAGTGTGATGAGGATGGAGCCAGGCTCTTCTCAGTGACATCCCTTGACAGGACAAGGGGCAATGGGTGCAAGCTGGAACACAGGAGGTTCCACTTAAATATGAGGAAAAACTTCTTTACGGTGAGGGTGACCGAACACTGGAACAGGCTGCCCAGAGAGGTTGTGGAGTCTCCTTCTCTGGAGACATTCTAAACACGCCTGGACGCGTTCCTGTGTGATATGGTCTAGGCAATCCTGCTCTGGCAGGGGGATTGGACTAGAGGATCTTTCGAGGTCCCTTCCAATCCCTAACATTCTGTGATTCTGTAACCCACATATCCTTCTTTACTTTCTGTACTTAACTATTGTAAGGTGTCTCTACAACATAAAATAATTGCCTTATCTTTCTCTGCAGTGGCTCTTGTAAGGTTTAAAAAAAGAAAGAGACAGTGCGGAACCAAGGAAACTAAGGTATTGCCTAGAATCAGAAAGACTATCCATTAGCTGTACATCTTTGTATGGCTGAGAGCTGTAAGACAGGTGCCACTTACCTTAAAGAGGTGAAGGCAGAAGATTCTCTAGAACTGGTTCAGAGGCAAGAGACAGATGGGCTTTTTTGAGCCCTTTCTGCATTGTAGGATGGGGCTGGGCACACAGCTGGGTTCCAGAATGACCTAGTAACCACAGCTTCAGTATCCCCTAATGGCTCATTTTCTCCCACAGCCAAACTGCTAATGAGATCCATACAATGCAAGAACAATAGCTTGGCCACCTTTGTCTTATGAGGAAGAAAAGAATTATGAAGTTAGACAACAATTCAGCAATTCTTTTGGCATTCTCGTGATGCTCAGGGTTAAAAAATAGTTACTGTAGCATATTAATCTGAAAGGATTATACATTAATCCTTGACTATATTAATCTGATAAAACAGGATGCTGAGTGACTTTAAGGAAGCTGATACAACCACCTATTGCTTCAATATTACACTTGCAGGTTCAGCATCTTGGTTGTATTGATCATCACATTCTGGAAACAAAAAGAATGTACGAAAAAGAGCACCAAGAAAAAACTTCATAAATGCAATAGGAAGTAGAGGATGGATACCTCATTCTCTAGATACTGGAACAGCATTGCGTGTATCTAGGCATAGAAATGCAGAGGATTATCTGCCCTCTAAATGCATACTAGGGATGATTGAGAAATCTACTTTCTTACAGTGATTGAAAAGCTGATACATAAAAATACTCGTTTGTGATACGAGTATACAAAATTATTGTATACTATACGAGTATACAAAATTATATACGAGGATACAAAAATTATTGTTTTGGGTATTGGTAAGGTAAAAGAAAAAGCCACCCTAAAATATCTGATGATTTTGCTAGAGGTGAGCATTTATACTGCTTCTGTTCTGAAAACATTTTAGAGGGCAGGTTGCCAATTGTGTTTGACATTTGATCTACCCTCTCCCTCTTTTTTTAGTGTGTTTTATGTTTCAAATGCAACATGTAGATGATTTTAAGCTGGGTCAGAAGTTAATTGCTATGAAAACCAGTTAGATTCCTTTACACTAGAACTAAGTTTTATCATTATCATTAGGCATTTGACTGCTAAGGTATGTTTAAACACTGGCTGCTTTTGAGTCACAATACACTGAACTAATCGTGTTCTTAAAGAACCCTCGGAATTTTCCATTATTGTTTTAATAATGCTCAAAAAAAATAAAGAGGAATAAAATATAAGGAAAGGGCAGAAGTGAGTGACCAAAACCTCCTTTGAGAAAAATGTACTTTAGGGAAGCTGGAGATCTGTGCAGGCATTTAGGCAAATACAAAATAAAGGGTCTCAAAGAAATTTACAGCAACTTCTGTGTGGCTGGATCAAAGCTGTGTGGATCATGTAGTTGCTGACTCTGTCACCGTTGCCATGGTGCCACCGTTGCCATGGTGCCAGCATCACTTATCATTTAAGTAACAACGCTGCCCAGGCCCATGCATCTCCTGATCAAGGGTGTGTGTCAGGGAGGGTTAAAGGGTTTTCTTCCTTCAGGAGAGCTGGCAGAGTCCTCCTACGAGCAATGTGCACCTAAGTATGCTGTAATGCACAAACTCATTGCACTGTCTACTGATTTCATAGACTGACAGTCTCCAGGTAAGTCTGTCAGGGAAGGAAAACCCTTAGGGCATGTCTGCACTTTGGTCAGGCAATGAGGGTGATGCAGTAGACATACTCAAGTTAACTTTAAGCTAATGAGCAGAACTGAGAGCGAAACCTGTTTTGCTTTCCCCCTTTCTCCAATGTATTTCACTTTGGATTGTTTCTTTCCCTTGTTTGGGCTGCTCAGCTTTTCAGGCAGGATCATGGCGTTGCTGTTTCCTTTGGGAACAGCCATTATTTTGGTGGTTCAAGGCTAAAGCTTCATTACTTTCCCTTGGAAAAAGCTGTGTTTCTGCTTAAAATCCTTGCCTGTCGGTGGATTTATTAGTACAGCTCCTTCAGGGGGCTGCAATATCACCTAAAGCCATGAGGTTAAGCAGCATATTTTGTGTTTCTTCTATATGGTAACAAATTAAACCCTCAGAACAAAGTTGAAAACTCACAGATCCTTTCAATGTGTTGATTAACACAACTGGATCAATATCTAGGGGAGGGAGGCTTTATAGGAGAGTTGGTTGGAGGCATTTTGCCTCCATTTGCTGTCTCTCTTTTAACCAGAGATTGGCTTTGGCTCTTTAAAGATGGTTTAAAGGAGCGTTCAAGCTTCTAGAAATGATCCAGATTGCATGGAAAGCCTTCTCATTGCAATAGGCAATATGCTTGAAAGTTTCCAGGGAAGTTTTTGTTTCCGTGGTAGATCATCGCCAAAGCTGACCTGAAATTAAACAGTTAATGTTAGTTTGATTTTCCTCTGGTTCTGCGTGGAGGATTCATTCAGATACTGTGCAGGATGGAAGAGATCTCCTGTGCACAGTATCTGCAGCTTTAATGGTGCTTTATTTTGATTGATGACCACGGGAGAAAAATAGTATATTCTCTTTTTCCTCCACGCTTTCTTTGTGTTTTATTTTTCCCTGCCCTGTTTACAAGCAATCTGGTTGTACCTGACTTCAGTTCTAGTCCCATCCTGTCTTTCTTGTGAGGGAAGATGTGTACCATGTTTGTCATCTTTAGCAGGGATTTTTGCTGCCCACTTCTGGCAGGTTTTCAGTGCTTGTACCAGCCTCCCACAATCAGTGAGCTTACTGGTATTCACTGGTGCTTCTTGTTGTTCATTGCTGACTTTCTACAGTTTGTAAAACTTCGCCGTTAGCACCTGCTCTATGAAGATCTCTCAAGTCTGGTTTATTTCAAAAAGGCTTGTCAGTGCACACTGGACCACTTTAGTCAGGGTTTAGACAAGGGAGATCCAGGTCACTCAGTGTTCTTCCATGTATTTGGCTGTCCTGGCCAATGCCTTGTTCATCTGTTCCTGTAGCTGCTGGATCTCTCTGAATCAAAGTATTCTTGCTAACGTGCAGAGAAGTTACCCATCTGGCAATGTTTGGTTGCCTTGAATTTGGATGTAGCGAAGCAGAGGAGAGCTAGATAGAAATGGCTTGTGTTGCAGCTGCGATGAAAAATGTACATAAACAAGGACGTGTTAATAGCTTAGAAAATTCCTGTAAATTAACGAATACAGAAGATGGCATTAAAAGATTAACTGTTCCTTTTTTCCTGTTCTGAGGATTTTTGTTTTATTTTTGCTAGATTTCCATACCTGACATAGCATTTCATATTTGTGTGCACATATGCTTACTCTCTAGTAGATGTCTATGCAAACGAGATGTAACTCTGAAATTTGGGAAATTATTTCAGTGGCTCTCCCTCAAGAAACAAAAGAGTATATGTTGTTACTGATGTTGTTACTGATGTTTGCCTGCTGTAATTTTTGCCGTTTTGGTAGTGCTGGATTATCTTAATGTAGCTGTTTTCAGTGGCACTAACAGTGATCCATTTCCCTGGCGATTTTTGATGATTATCTTAGCAGCTGGTTAAAACATGCAGAAGAGGGACAAAACAAATATTATGTCTATAAAAAGCTTGACATTGCATTAATTCCACCAGTAGAATGAAAACAAAGGTTATGTACATCAGAAGCTTTTTCATGATGTTTTGAGAAGATGACCTGATGATAAATAGGATGATTTATTTTGAACAGTGAGTGAACTTGATGAGCTGTTTCAAAACAGCGTCTTTGGGAAAAAATACGTATTTTTGAAAGGACAGAGCTTTTGGCAGTTTGGGGAAGTGAGGTTACAAGGATTGGCTCTGTGTACACAAACTAAGGAAAACTTCTGTAAAGTATTCTGTGTTCACTTAACAACAAGAACTATGACATTTAACTTTCTAGCAGTTTAACAGTGAATCAGAGGAAACATACTTTTTTATATGGTATGTACAGTATAGTTGTAATATTAACAAATCATGGTCATGTCTGGACTAAATCCCCCATATCTTTCCATTCCAGATAGGAAAATTAAATCAGAATCTAAATTTTGAAAATGTCCTCATCTGTGTTCTTAGCTGTATAAACAACATGTTCCTGAACACCTCATAAACGCTAGATATTCAAAATCTACAGCCAGCTTTTGCAGCTTGAAAATCTTTCTCTAAAGTAATTGTAAAGTCAGGGATGGAAGGGGTCATCGATAGCTTGGTCAAGAATGACACTTTCATCTAGCCGGTGCTGGCTGGTTTGAACTGATCGAGAACTGACACCGCAGAGGCTATGGGATAACCACAGCCGGTTGGTGGAGAAGGCAAGGCAGCAAAGAATGCAGAGTCCCGTGTTTCTGTATGTCCCAGGATCCAAGTTTCTGCTTTGTCAAGGACCAGGAACCCTTAGGATGCCGTTGCCATCTCCTGTCTTCAAGCCACATGTCAGCCTTACCAGAATTTTCTGTTACGTGGTCAAGAAATAGATGTAATAAGGAAGCTGGCTCAGCAGTGTTCTTGCCTGTTCTTAAGGTCCTTCAGCAAAGAATTCTCCAAACAGTCTTTATTTTTTATTTTGTTACCTATAAAACTAAATTAATTTCTAATTCTAAATTAATTTCTAGTTTTTTTCTAATTTTTTTAAAAATAACTTTTATGAAAAAATTTTGCTTTCTCTTCTGAACATTTTTTCTTGTCTGACCATAATGTGACTAGGAGAAAGGAGGGGATCATTCATGTCATGAGTTGTGTAGTGGTTTGTCTATCAAAGCTCCTTTGGAACTCTTTAAAGCTAGTGGTAATAGAACACATTCTTTCCTAGGATGATTTTACATGCTGGATTTATCCCTACTGTGCAACAAGTTCCTCCACACGTTAGGGTATTTCTGCTTTATGAATCTTAGTCTGTTACCCAGCACTTCAACAATGCCATCGTTGTTCTTGTTGCTGGTAATTCAGCCTGATAAGAAGCAAACTCTGTACCTGTGGAATTGACTCCCCTCTTCTGTTTGGATCCTGAAGCTGGGCACTGTGTTGCCCTTCAGAGCAGCTTGTTAAATGTAAATGACAATGTAAGCAGTGTGCGGGAGGTTATGTGGCATCCAGGCCTGTCTTTGGTTCCCATAATGATGGGAACGCCCGAAGTTTTCACCCTTTTTTTTGTGGGGAACTGAATCTGGGAATCTCTTCTAACCAAGAAGTTGTTGGAAACCTCTGACTGTCCCACTTCTTGTGGGTTAATACTCTGGAGCCCCACATCCCTCTGCTTTGCCAGGCTGTGGTGTACCAGTACCCAAAGCTCAGCCTTTCAGATAGGTGTTTCACCACTGAGGAGACACAGACTTTTTTCCTCCTAAGTGATTCCTCATGATCTTTCCTTAAAGCTTCACCATAGTTGATGGCTTACCAACTTCTGAAGAGTTATCTTTGATGGCCATGATTTTTCTTTCTTTTTTTTTTTTTTCTTTCTCATGTCCGTGGTCATTAGGTACAATGAGCTCAGCCTTTTCTGTTTCTGTTTTGGTGTTTACAATAAGCAGATCTTTCCTATCACTGAATCTCCATGAAATATGTCTCTCCTCTTCAGAAACTGGAGCAGGGATCTCGCAAGCTTTGTTTCCCTCTTTAGGGATCAGGTTGTAAGATGACGAATGAGTCTGTACTTCTCTGCTGTCCTACCCTTTCTAGGTAGGTCCAACCCCACTTCTGGTACAAACTTGTAGAAGGGCTGCTGTTTTAAGACCCTTCTCTGTGGCACAATCCAGCTACAGGGCTGGGTTACCCTCTGTGTTCTCTCCTGATCCTTGTTCACTCCCTGTACTAGAGTAGATGTGTAAAGAAGTCTCATCTGTTCTGTTTCGTTATCTAACTGTTCAGGCCCAATCTTTGTTCCGGCAGTCCTGCAGAATTCTCCCTGTGCTTGAAGTGATCCTGCTCTAATCTTCTTTCTTCTCTTTCCTGGTGGGATCTGCAGTTCTAGCTCAAGCAGGCTATCTGCATTACTGTAGAAGCCATTTCATCTAGGGTAAGTTGGGCCAGGTTTATGCACAGACCTCATCCCAGGTAAGTATCCATGACAAGGATGCACTTATTTATTTCAATGCTGATACACATTGTAAAGAGCTAGAACTGTTCTTGGCTGAGATAACAAACACAGTCTGAAATGCCAAGATTTTTGTTTATTTATAAAATTACTTGTAAATAACTGAGTGATTGGAATTATAGAAATAGTTGCGATCAAGGCAAATAGATGTTAGTATAGTGTTCCTTTAAATAGGTCTTGTTTCCAGGGTACAATGAAGTAACACATTAAATTTAGAGTGTTCTTTTAAGAAACAATCTTTTTTTCCTTTTTTTTTTTTTTTTGGAACAAGGAAGGGTTTGAAATGATTTCTTAGGAATGATTTCAGCTCACATGGAAATGTTTTGTTAAATGATGCTACACTTGGATTTTTTTCCTAATCACTGAAAGCTGTGTCAGAATTTTGTAGAAATGTTCATGCTATGAATGTTTTTAAAGATAGCTTTTGCAATACTGCCTGCTCACGGTCCTTTAAGCAAGTAAGTCGGCAGAGTCCATAGAGCCATTCCTGTTTCTAAAATTGTTGGGGTTCAACCATCCAATCTGTATCTTTTGGTAGGATTAGTGACCATATGTCAAAATCTTGGGGACCTTTGTTCAAAATAGGCTAGTTACAGCTAATTAAAATTTTGTTTTCCACCTCCTAGTTTTACAGATTCAGCACCAAAATATATTTGGAAATCATTAACTTTAGTTTGCCTTTTTAATTGCTTTCTTTTGTCTTGCAAGCTCGTTCCTTTTCTTAAGGCGTCTGCATGCCTAGGAGGACAACTGTGACCTTTCAAGTGAAGAAAGAGAGATTATAGCACTTAGCATGTTGTGGTTTTGTTTTTTTTAAAGGACATTCAGAACACCAGTGTAGGAGGGTTTTTTTTAAAACTGAATATGCACTTAAAACACTTTGGAAAATGCTGAAATGTACTTGAAGGAAAATTACTTTCTGAACTATGTCCCTAGACTTTAGATTCTTCCCCTGGAACAAATTATATGGTTAGCTTCCCTGAAAACTTGTTTTCATTTTTGAATGTGTTCCTCTTTTAGATAAACAATCAAAGGTGGACGTTTTAGCAAAGTGTTCTCCTTTTGTTTTGGTTGTTTGGTTTTTTCCTTCCACACGCATACTTCATGTGCTCTTCCAACCTACATTTTGTTTCTTTGGCACTGAGACACTCTTACATAATTTTTCAAAAATACAACAGTGTTCTGCTGTAATAGTCCAAAAGGCTACAGCCTGCATTTTTGCAGAGGTTTGGGATGATCGCAGTAGAATGGTGTATTGTTTTTGATAAGGCCTGTTTTCAGAGGGTTCTTAAATGCCCGTTTCTCCTCTGTTGGCCTCTTCTCAATTTTCTAATAAACAGGACTCTACAAGGGAGCGGGTGACAGAACTTTAACTTGTGTCACTTCTCAAATACAGCACTTCAGTCTCTTTCAGGAGACCAGCTTAAAGAAAAGAATACTCTGTAAATACCACAGCTGCCGTCCTTCATTAGCTCCTCTTTACATGCTTGGTAATGATTATTGTATATTTTTATGTAATAGACTAGTATTAACGTAAGGTAAGCTCAGTGCAGTTAATTCTACAATCATTCACACTGTTGTAATGAGAAATAGTTCCTTGTAGGTGTGTAAGGGGAGAATCCACATTGCTAGAACAAGATGTACTGCATTTGAACTGATGGATATCCAGCCTAGGAGCTGTATTTAAGTAAAGTGTGTGAAAGATTCAGCTCCTGAATGGTTAACTTCCACTGTTTGGAGTAGGTGTCAGCTACCTCTGGCTGCAAATGTCTATGAGACAGGCCAAGGGGTGACCTGAATGTAGACAGTTGCAATATTGTCTTCTTGAGCTTTGAAGAATAACTCTCAGTTTATGACTTGTCCTTATCCTCTGTCAGTCTCTTTTGGGTGCATCTATTTAGTCATATGTTTCCTTGTATGTATGCATTCAAGGCTGTAGGGGTAGAGCTGACACATATCTTTGATTTTCCCCTGGAGTGGGAGCTCACTTTTTCTGTTAGCTTCGAGCTCTAGAGTATTGCCCATGTTGTACACTACTGTGGTAGGCAGTGTGCAAACACTTAAGTCAGATGAATGAATAGTCTGTATCAGGAGGTATGTCTGTGGTTGTATTGATACCAGCGATTTGATTGCTGTGCAGGAATGGAGTGGATCTGCAGTCTCATGGTATCCTTCCTGGATCAAGTCCATCTCCCGCCTCATTCCCTCTGCAGGGTGCCTATGCTGTAGGCAATGAAGAACAGTCAGGGTGTGATTTATGGTAATGTCTAGGAAGAAAAAAGCCATCTCCTGCATGCCTGAATCTCCCTGAAGTCGAGAACATACCCAAATAGTCCAGAGGAGGCACTCACCATATAGTCCCCATCGAGCACCACCGCTCCTGTGTGGTGCTTACTGCCTTTGCATGGTCTCACTGCCAGCTTTAGATCATTGCCCCCTCTCCAGGTACCTCTTAGAGTGGGGCTGGAGAAGTGACATACAACCATCTCTTCTTTGTCCACTGCTGCTCGTGATCCTGCAGTGATTACACACTGGGCAGGTTCAGAACCCTGCCTTTTAAAATGCAGCCGTAACAAATGTAGTGGGTATTGACTAAAAAACTGTTAGTCCAAGGTCTGGTGCACAGAGCCTGCTCTAAAATGGCATTTGCTTCGCTGCTGCACATGTAGTAGTGTTTTAACAAGTAATAGATTATGGAATGAAGTTTCTGCTGTCTCCGCTGGGGGTCAGCTAGACGAACAACGATTAGGAAATCTTAGCCGATAATTGTTTAAATGTTTTGTTTCTTAATTTCATCTTTTTCCTTGGGCAATTTTGCATTATCCTAAATAGTTCCTTTCATTCCTCAATGCTTGTGTTTCCCAAGTATTTGTAAATCACTACCAAGTCTTCCTTTCCCACAGGCATTGCTTATCGTAACTGTTGACTGAAAATCAATCCCTCCATCTAATGACTCTGTCACTGTTCTTTGAACTCTTTCCATTTTACATTATCTTATCTGGCAACAAAATGTCCAAAGCTGCGCTCAGGCTGCAGATGTGGTAGTTCCGTAGCTGTTAAGGCAGGGATTTGATACAAACCATTGTATGGCGGGATCTAGCTGTTTCTGGCATCAGTACTGTGAAAATATAAAGTCATTTGCCCCAGTCTCTGCCCAGGACACCTCAGTGTAATGAGATTTGTGATATAAACCTACTGAAGTCACGTTGTTTTTCTTTACCCCGTCCCCTGTTCCTTTTTTGGCTTTTCTATACCCACAAACACATTTCAAGTTCTCATTCTCCTCAAAAATATAAGGCTCTCCCCAGTCTGCTGTCGGCAAATAAAAGCTAGCAGCTTTCCAGGCCAGGCCAGCCGGGATGTGTGATAAGGGACCCTCTGCTCTGGTTCCCTGCCCTGCCTCTGCTGTGTCTCGGCTTCTGTAGGAGTCAAAATCGAACTGCGATGTGTGACCCTCATACTATTTTCTCTATTGGTTTCGCAGCCTAATGAGCAGCATGTTTTGCTTTCCCAGCAATACCCCACAGTCAGGTTCCTGCCCCAAGCCGGCTGCACAGCTCTTGTATCCCTGTCCGTTGGGTCTTTTTCTGCTGTTTCTGGCCTGCCTCCCACTGTCTAGAGGGGAAAGGAGGTGCCTGTATATAGTGTCTGTACTTGCATAGGGGAGGGAGGTTGGGGTGGAGTGGAAGCTCCACGTTTAGCCATGTCTTACTGTTTAGCATAGACTCTCATTTGGTTTCTCCTGTCCATTGACTATTTTAGTTACTGCATCTAATGATTAAGAAAAAAAAGAAAAGAAAAAAATGCAACTGCAGAGGCAAAAATTTAATTTCAGTAAAAGTATTTCAGTTTTCATTTGTGATATCACAAGTTCACAAAGTGTTTTTTTTCCTTTCAATTTAACAGGTTATCACTGCGAGCTTATCCCCGTTCTTCTTTGTCATGACTACCAATGTACTAACAATTTCTTGGTAAGTGCCTACGTGAGCTTTTTTCTTAACAGTACAGATGAATTCCCACACAGTGCTTCATGTGGAAATACTTTTTAAATGTCAGGTTCTATTAGTGCCAGTAATATTTTGCGTGTAAGGAGAACCAGGTGTGCAATGATGGATGCAGTACAGTAATACAAGTAGAAGAGTGTTTCTTCTGTCTCTGTGGGAGAACATGGACATTTTGGACATTAAGCTCACCACAATTCACTCAGCGTGTTTTACAGCTAGACAAATGGATGCAATAGGCAAATAAATGGCCCATTCAAAGTCATGCTATAAATTAGTGGTGGAATTGCAAATAAAACACAGGAGTTATGGTTTGGTGACAGCATCTTTTTAACCAATAGAGTGTATTCAATTTTCCCAAACATGGTGTGTACTGTGAATGCATAAAATGAAAATAGTAGAAAAATAATGATAATAAACTTTTTCCAAAGCTGAACCTGGATTTTGTAACGTGTGGCCACATGTTATGAATCACCTAACCTGAATTTTTTAGGTAGTAATATAAAGGATTGGGGTGCAAACTTCTTTGGTCAAAGACAATGTTTTTAGTCTGTGTTTGCACAGCACCCAGTGAAAGGGAATCCCAGCCCATGGCTGATGCTCCTAAATGCTTCTGCCATGCAAATAACAACTAAATACAGGGTTAGGTGTGTACCTCTGAGGACAGATTTGTTGCTGGAAATGAAAATCTGCTTGCTTTTGAAAAGCTTTAAGCTTCCTTTTTCCCCCTCACAGTTTGATTGCTATATTAAAAGGTTCAGCTCTGCACTGAATGAATTAACATATTCTTTTTTCAGGTGTGATAAAGAAGTTACAGGAAGGAGACTCTCAATTTAAACTAGCCCCATGTACATATGTGTGAATATGCATCCCCATATGTTTGTTAGGTGCATGTAATCTCAAATACTAAAATAGGTAACGTAATTTTTTTTAGCTCTTGGAATACATTTATGTGGCCTATGTGTATAAGAGGCTGAACTAATATCAATGCACCTAAACCACTCCTAGTCTGAACTTGCTTTGGCAGGGGGTTGGACTAGATGATCTCCAGAGGTCCCTTCCAACCCTTAACCATTCTGTGATTCTGTGAACCATTAACTTGCCATTCCTCACCATGTTTTACATGTGTTTGTGCAGGTCTATCATGTGCGTGCTAGAGGTAGGCTTTTATAGTATGTATGTATTCACTGACAGGTATACTAAAAAAATCATGTGTACCTTTGTTAATGTGAGCGCATGGGCCCATATAGTCGCACACATACTACATGCCCTATATGCACTGAAAGTAATATAGATGATGAACACATCTGTATCTTTAAAAGAAGCTTTGCTTTAGCCCTTGGGCCACTGTTATGCTTTGGTTGTCATAATTCAAAAAGATAACCATTTCTTTTATTTGTTTATATATTTATTTGAGTTCTGTTATTGCTTGTGCATTAGCAGCGCCTTGGCTATCAGCAAAGCTCTGGAAATAGTTTGTTAGATGATAGCAGCTGCAAAACACTCGTGAGGTCATTAATCACTGAGTTTTTTAATGTTGCTCCAGTGTTGTCATGGACAATATCATATGTTAATTTCTGAATGATGGGCAAATGCTGTTAGCTGTCACCCCACAACAAACAGAAGCTGGAGGAATTGCCAGATGGTAAATTGAAGGTAAATCAAGGGTTGGCGTTCAGCCATGGTTTTTGCTCTGCTTCATCTTTAAATTATAATGATAGTTTCTGTTGGCCTAATAATCTGGTGAGTATAGATTGCATGGGCATGTGGATACCTGACATTTCAAATCCTTCAGAAAGGAATTCTTTCCTCTGATGTAGGACATAAGATATTAAAGAACAGTTTAGATACAGGCACCTTTTTACAGAACAGGGCTGTACAGTTTGCTAATTTTTGTACAGAATTGCCAGTCTAGTGTTTAGAATGCTACAGCAGAGATAGGTTTCTTTTTTTAAAGTCTCCATTTAAAATGTAGAAAACAATACATCTATAGAAATTTTTTTAAAAGTTGAGTCATTGCTAAGGCTCTGTTAGGTTTAGTTCTTGCTATATTCAGTGGGTTTTTTTCCTTAAGATAAAGAAGAAGAATACAGTATCCAGCCTTATCTTCTGAAGGAATTAATGCAGAGGGTGTGTTTACAACTGGAGCTGAAATCCAGGCAAGACATGAGGGTTAACCCTCTCCAGCAATAAGTGCTCACAGCTTGGTAGTGATTACAGGCGAGCAGACTCACCTGTTTTAGATCTTTTTGAAAAGCTTGTAGCTCTCATAGCCCTTTGCTCCTTTTTGGTAATTTCACACCAAAGGTATTCGGTCTCCACAGTAGACTGTACAGACCATCTGTAACACCTACTTTCCAGGGCCGTTTCTTGTGTAATTGTGAGATATTGTACTGTTGTTGTACAATGTTTGTTCCCCTTGGGAACAAGGGCAATTATGTGATTTTTAAAACAGGTCACCAAAGCTAAGATTTAAGTGAACGTAATGCTATTAAAGACCAGAGAGCCTTCAGCTTTGCATGATTTTTTTTTTCCCCCAAGAAAAACAAAAAAGCCCTCTTACAAATGAACTTAACAGAAGTTTGTTTTGTTTATAAAGTTCATTAAGGAGCTTTTATGTTTCATAAGCTAACTAAGCCATGAGGCTAAGATGAAAGGTCAGTACACTTAGCTTTGCACTGTTATAAAAGGGGAGACAAGTTGGTATCCTACTATAGTCCTGTCAGCTATGACAGATAGCAGGGGAGATTTGGGGATTATTAACTCTTGCACGGATTGAGCTTATTTCAGTGAACAGTGGTGTTTGTAAATACATTCATCCTGATTTGGAGCCCTGCTTCTAGCCTGAGTCTTGGAGAGAAGCGTCAGTGCCACCACTGCACTGTGAGCAGCACAGGAGGGAAGCTCTTGGGCACATGTGCCGTTTCGGCTGGGGTAGGTTCTTCCACCAGGTTCCTCACAAAGAGAAATAAACACGGGAATTTCTACCAGCCTTGCTACACCAGTGGGATCTCCCTAGAGCAAAATTCTTTTTCCCAGTTTCCTCAGTCCCCAAAACCTAGGTTTTACATCTCCTCCTGACTTCGTCAAGTGGCAAGTTTTCAGGACAGCATGCAAACAGAAATTGCAAGGGGGAATCATTAACCTAATGAAGTTCAAACTCTCCTGCCTTCCTTTCCTGTTCTTGCTAGTGTATGGGTGTGCAGCTATTCTTGTAACTAGATGCAACCTTCTCTATCTAGATTTCTGTCTGTGTATTTTCAGGTGAATACCACCAGCCCTAAAATATAGGAAGGGTAGTTTCTGATGAGATCAGTTAAATAAGACATTTCTGGTTTCAGCCTTTTCTTAGCAAGAAAAAATGAAAAAATCACCTGGGTTACTGTCTCTAGGTTGAAATGTGTTTAGACAAAATAATACCTTTCTCCTAATGTTGTGCTGTTTGGCATAGTATCAAGTAGAGGGACTTGCTTCATGCTAAATTTGTGGTATACTTTGTTTACAGCCTTGTGATCAGTGGAGCTGGAGAAGCTTTGCTTGTTTACACTGAAAGGACAGGCACATAAAGAGGAACCAGATCTCACCAGCTGGAAAAGAGCTGATCTGCAGCCTAGAGACCCTATCACGAATAAAATGCGGCAGCAGGAATGAAGAAGTGCAACCAAACATGAGGAAAGAGACCTATTGTTTTTCTGTTAAGAAAGAAAAACTCTGCTATTAATAGCACTGGTAAGAGAGCAGCGTAGTTGGCAGGATGGTTAGGAGCCTTCGCCTCAAAGCACAAGACAAACTATTTCTGATTGATGTGGTAAAGGAAAAACTGCACTGTCTCATGCTGATGGCTCTGTGTGAGAACCTCTCAGTAGCAGCTCCTTGCCCAGGGAACTGAACTCAGGAAAAGCAGCATTCCCCACTGGGTGCCCCCAGTTTTTTTGTTGAAAGCTGACAGCAGGTTGTACCAATGTCAGAGACCAGATCCTGCCATGAATTCAGGATCACGAAGGATGGATTTTGTCTCCAACTGTTCTGTAAGCAGCAAGCTGCTGCACATGGGTCTCTAGTCACGTTGTCTGAACTGGCACGGTGACCGAGGCCATGGGGCTTCTGGAGATAATCCCCTTCTGGAACTGCAGCCGTTTGACAGCTTTGCAGAATGGGGAAATCAGCAATAAATCTTAATATCTGTAGTGATTGCTCTTTGTGTGTTTTTTTTCTTCTCCCATTCTTCAAGATTTCTCTTGAACTCTGCAAATTTTTGTCAGCTGGAGCGGGTGGAAGGACACATACTGTTCCCAGCAGTGGTTTGTCTCAAATTATTGGAAGAGGCAACAAAGATTATGAACCTCAAATGAATGTCATAAAGAGTGTAAGGCAATTCATCTCAAGAGTTCTTAAAATAATTTCATTTCTGGTGGCTTAATGGCTGTTAGAAATTAGTCTTGATATATTAGTGTCTGGGAAAGCAATCTATGTGAGAGTAATATTAAATGATGAGTTGATAATATTGTGGGGAAGGTCTACATGTCAAAAGGAGCTTGATAACAAATCTTCAATGAGGAGAGGGACTTGTCTGATATGACATTAGGTATCTGAAGTCTAGTCCCTTAATCTAAATTGACAAAGTTTCCTTCATAGTCAATGGAAGGAGAGGGGTGCTGTCACAGAGGTGATTCTTCTTTAGTAGATTGCTGTGTTAATATGACTGAAAGACCCTCTGGAAGTGCTCATCTCTCTGTAGATGGAAATTAGCTGACTTGTCTAGACAAGACACTTGGCTTTTAGAAGGCTACAGTTAGCTGAGGCATATCTGCTTCAATCTAACAAATTCCACCAGCTGAGTTTTACATTATAGCTACATGTTAACTTCCCATAAACCACCATAGTTTAACAAGGTAAATTTTACAAAGGATTGCAGTCAATTTCGCTGACTGGAGAGTTTTAGATAAAGATCAGTTGGTTTTCAGAAAAAAATGCTGTAGTTTAAAAAAGAGAATTCAGAGAAGTACGCTGGCCTGTATTGTACCTAAGCTCATCCCAGTTATTTGCAAGGGGTCTCTTTATACTGGTATGTTTTCCATGTATGTTGGGATCACGCTCTGGCTTGAGCTTGGAGTGAGCCATTTTCTTGCCAGGTGGTAAAACTCAGGTTCGGGAAGAAGGAGGGAGAGAGGGACAAGCATGAAAGAAACGTGCTTGAACTTGAGCACTTGTCCTGAAACCAACATGAGCCTTCCTCAGACAGCTAGCTCTTCCAGTCAGTTGTGGCAATATGGTAGGATCCTTGCCATGCCACCTTTCTGCTCATTTTGAAGTGACTAGTGACCCTGGGAGACCTCCTGAAAGAGTCCCGGTGTGATAGATGAGGTTTTGCAATCATAGCTGGAACCTTTGCTGTGGAAAAAGCTCAACGTGTACCTCTCGCATAACTTTCAAGGGTAGGCTGCAGTCTGGATTTTTTTCTTCCTCTCTTTTGTCTGTGCTGTTCCTAGCGATGTACCAAAACCCAGAACACCCATCTGCTTTCTTGCTGGTGGTCTCAGCAGAAAGCCAGTGGCCAAATCAGCAGCCAGAGCTGCTGTAGCGTTTTAATTGTGGAGGACATGCTTAGGGCAGCTGCGGGAAGGTTGTTTGGCTGCAACAGGCATTACATTGTCTGGGCTCTGGGGCAATTCAGTCTCCGCAGCTGCTGAATTAGTATCTCCCTGCATATTAAGTCCACTACCGTTTTATTTAACTTCATGCACATGTTAAACAACACTGAGCTGTTTGCTTCTGCTTTCATTTTTGTGCCTTAGCCCAATGTGCTTGCATTTCTAAGACTCTGCTTGATATAAGTAAAACACTGCAGGTTTAAACTGATTGCCACATAAGCAGATCAAGGAAGCAGAGTTAACAGTGAATTTGGGCTCCTCTGTCAATCATGGCTGGGAAGAAAAAGCACCCTCTGAACTGACCTGAACTGCTTCAGGTGAGGATGACTCCTGTGGACCAGCATGAGGCTCATCAGGCTTGCTGAAGACTTGAAGTAGGGTGGAAGTGGAGCTCCAGGGCCTTCAAAATCTCTCTCTGTGTATTCGGAGTTGTCTCAGGGTGCTGAAGGCAGGGTTTGGCTTACTTCTTCCTCAGGCTGTGGCAGAGGTGACAGCAGAGCTGGGGTCCAGTGTGGCAGCTGCTCATCTGGGAGTGCCTGTGAGCAAAGAGCTGCTCAAGCGTTGCCAGGAGCAACCTGATGGAGGCTTAGCCCTGCTGTAGGGGAAGAGGTTGTGGAGAGAGAGCCCTTCAGAGGGCTTCTGGCTGTTGCAACAAGTGGTGACTTTGTCAACGCGTGCATGCTAGGGTGGGGATGTCGGCCTGGGAACGGTGATCTGCAGCCCTAAGATGATGTTTCAGCTGGAGGTTCAGAGTAGGCATGTGATACAAACCTGTAGGTGAGCCACGGGAGGGCATCTATGGGAAGACCCCGGCTCCTCCCCGCCCCCCTCCCGCTGCTCTTGGGAAGAGGTGCATTCCCACCAGTGGCATCCAGGGGAGAAGAGACACAGAGAGGCGCCGGCTGGGCTCCCTGGTCCTAGCAGGCATACAGCCCCAGACGGGGAGGCGATTACAGCAGAGGGGAGATGGGAGGACAGGCATGTACTGGCCACTGGTGGAGGCTGGCGGAGATGGGGCAGAGCAAACCCCGTGATTTCCTGAGGAAGCAGCAGCCTGATCTTTAATTCAGCCCTGCTGCAGAAGGAGGGATACCGCAAAGGTAAAAACTACAATGATCTTCGAAGCAGGAAACCTCAGAAGTTCAAGCTTAAGATGGCTCTTGCAAGACTAACAACAGTTATGTTCAGTAATTTAGAGAACAAATATGCAAAGAGTGGATTATTTATATCTAATTGACCTTTTCTTCCCAGTCAGTCAAAGATACAAAGTGACAAACACACAGCTCTGAGGAAGGAGGAGTTTCTTTATGTTGCCAAGATGTAACGACACTAATTAATGCCTGAATGCAAAGCAATGGGTCTGACCAATTAATGCCTGACTGCAAAGCAATGGGTCTGTAGCTCAGCTGGTGGAAGAACCTCTGGTTTTATCAGTATCCATCATTTAAGGCTTCTCAGTTTTTGGGCCATCAGCACATGGCACTAGAGAGAGAAATTGGAGTGTGCTGGTCCTTCTGAGAGACAGCGGGCCGTGGAGGCTGTCCCATCACACCATTTTCTCATCTACTGGTTTTGATCAAACCACTCAGATACTCCTGAGTCATGTAATACCTTTTTTTCCTCGCTGAAGTAATTTGTTTGGGGCAAGGCTTGTATTATCTGCTGCAGAGGCATGACTTTTGTGTGTGGCTGGCCTTCATGATAAAGAGCATCTACATAAAGCCAGGTGCCGTGGAAAGAAGACTGAAACAGTAAAGCTGATGGATGTTCACTACAAGTCGGTTACTGAAACACAGGCAGCAGAGATACTGTTTCGAAACAGTCTCCTGGATCTGGTGGCTGTGACATAGCTTCCATCAGAAAAATGTTATTAAATGAATTAAATGAACCTGATGCTTACCACTGAAGCGATTCTGTTGTTGCTTATTGCTGAGTGGCTGTTCTGCTTCGTGTTGGAAGAGGATCTATGCCAAGCTTTCAGTACCAGTTTAATAATGAAGCTGAAAATCTGCAGAGCAAGTGATCTTAGCAAAAAACAATAGGAAAAGATTTTTTTTATTATTTTTTTAAAAAAGCAATGGAGCTATTAAAATGCTCACTAAGGGATAGAGTTCTGATTTACTATTACTCTTTTTAACACCTATGTCTGTCTGAGTTGGTGGATGAATCATAGAATTGTTTTGGTTGGGAAGGACCTTTAAGATCATCGAGTCCAACCACTAACCTAACACTACCGAGTGAGTGTATATACATTTATGTTCTTGTTTCACATCTTCAAACAAGAAGATCTGAAGAATTCAAGAAATGTGATGTCAACAGAGGACATTTTTGAAAAGGGTGCTTTTATTAAGTATTGTAGAAAAGTTAGTTGCTGGGAGCTGTACTGAGTGCTGAGGAAAGTTTTCCTCCAGCTTTGTTTTACCTGTAAGCTAAAGGAGATTGTGGGTTGAAGCAAACTCCATAGCAAATTTGTCTTGCCTGGAGCAGAAGCTGAATGAAGAGCTTTCAAACAGATCATCTGCTGCTGTGAACTGGGCAACAGGCTCAGTGTGAAACTTTAATCTTGTTCCAGACCATAGACACAGGGACAGGCTCATTTTGTTTGAAAAGGAGGTGGGGGTGAGGGGAAGGAGATTGGGGACAGGACTGAAAAAAATAGAGGCCAAAATACTTTTGTACCAGGAGATAAAATGGGAAGCGATTTGCTTCTGAAAAATGTGTTGCTTATTCGGAGTTTTTTTTTTAATTAAAGTATATTACAATTGCATGTCTCTTTAGTCCTGAAAAGGAATTAGAGGAGCCGGTGAAGGTTGTGTAACCGTTTCCATATTAATTGCTGTTTTGAGAAGCTTAACCCTTTTTTAACTATGCTTTGAAAGTTACATTGTGTAAGCCTTGATTTCTGCTAGAAAATTGACTATTTTTTGGAAGAATGCTGGTGAAAAAGTTGTACTATCTCTTCTTGATCACCGAGGTGGGGAGTGTACCTCCACCTTGGTATCTGGGATGGGAAGCAGTCACACAGTGCCCTTCTGCCTTTTAATAAATAGGACAAACTTTTTAGCAGGGCCTGTTGCAATAGGTCAAGGGGTTTTAAACTAAGAGAATAGATTTAGACTAGATATAAGGAAGAAATTTTTTATAGTGAGAGTGGTGAAACACTGGAACAGGTTGCCCAGAGAGGTGGTAGATGCCCCATCCCTGGAAACATTCTAATAGGTGGGGGTTCCCAGCTGGCATGTTAAATTCTTGATTTGATGGTATACAAAATCTCTTTGAAAACCACACTGAGATCATGCTTAGTATATTTTGTCTTATGGTCTGTCATTAAGATTTAAAAACATATAGCTCAGAACTTGTTCGATTAACAAGAGGGTTAAAGTTTCTGCTAAGAGGACTGTGGTTCAAGCATGAAGTTGTTGTTAAGCAGAAATGTTTTGGGGATTTGTGAACGCCCACTGTAACAACTACGCTGCTGTAATTAGTGGTCACATCGCAAAAGCAGAAAGCATTTGTTGACTGGGGTGGGAAACACTGCAAGGCACATATTTCTCAGACCTTCCTTTGAAAGCTGTGGAGACTAAGCCAGTCTGGCTAATCGTACCCTCTAGCCCTGGCTGGAGACGGGAACCAGAAGGGATTTCTGCTGTTTCTCTATCATGCACCTTCTGGGACATGAAGGGGTGAGCTTTGGCTTCAGACAAGGCATGGAGAACTTCCCTCAAGGAGTCACCTCTCCCTTACTGATGCCTAGAAATCAGTCTGTTCTTTGCCTTCTCAGAGGAGGGGTCCCTGTGCCTCCATGCCAGTTACTGCCACAAGTTCAATAGTTAGCAAATGAACTTCATTCAGGTCAGGGCAGTCAGAAGAAATTTTAATTGAGACCCTCCATCCTCGTAAGTCTGCAACCCTGCGGGCAGTCCAATGCCAGCAAAAAGATTATCAGCATGTTACTGGGGTGCTCAGCATGATCAGCCCTTGCAGTGAGTTTCTTCATTTAAGCTGCATGACAGAAGTGCCAACCCCATTTCGTTGTCACTGGAGAGCAAGCTAGAGGTAAAGTTGTATGCAACTCTGCAGACATTGCCCTGGATCTTGCTTGCCAGCAGTTGAATGACCCGGTCTACTCGTGTAGCAAACTTCAGCAGTTAGTGGAGAACACCCCAATAGCTGCAGTGTAAGAGACACAATAGATTCCAGCAGGCAGAAGAAAACAGCATCCAAGTTCTTCTCTTTGCCTTCCTGCTTCTGGCTATCCCACTGCCAAAGACTGAGATCTGCAAATCACTCCAGCAATGGCCGCTTGGAAAACAGAGTTGAACTTTCTTTCAAACATTATGCTCCTTCAGGGCGAAGTTAATTGTTTTCTCTCATTTAATGTCTCCAGTTATATTCAGAGAATGGATGTAGGATAGACACAGAAGCTAAAAATTTCAGCAAGGCAGCTTTTATTTCTTTATTATACTTGTCTGTTCACACTGTCTTCAGCATGGGTGCTCCTTGCGCTTATTATTGATGATGAATAAGAACAGACTGTGCAGAGATTAACACAGATGGTTGTAGCCTCAAGGTTGATGAGCTGTAACCAAAGAAAATAAATCTACTTTCAAGGAGAGCCTTACACAACAGAATTTCATGTGGCTCAGCTGTATTCAAAGTGGAATATTAAAATTGCTGAGCAAAGAATTGAATGGCTCGTGTTGTGAATAGCCGTGTTGTATGGGTAAGTTGCTTACCGCAGCCTCTCAGATGGAAAAAACTCAACTGTATTGTTTTCTTTTGAGTTAAACCAAACAAACTAACGTATAAAACAAGCCCTCTGTGATTCAGAAATCTTTGGAGAAACGCAATGTAGTTCACCAGAGCAAATGCTCAACTGCAAAGGCAGCGCCACTGAAAATTTTGACAGAGGAACCCTTAACCTCCTGCTACAGAAATTGGTGTACAAGCTAGAAATTAACTTCTCCTTTCCCTTCAAAATCTCTCTTGTGTTTTTTACTCTTCTTGTTTCTGAAAATGTGACACAATGACACCATTCTGGTTCAAACTCCTCTTTGAAACCATGGAAAGTCAGTTTTAAAGGAGTAAATGCAGTGGAAAACAGTTGAGATGGTGGTGTAACCCCTTGCTGCCAGCACCTGGGGATTCAGCAGCTCATGGCAAAATCGGGAGAGTTTTCTAGATTAGAGGAAACGTGGGTCTATTACCATGTTCTTCACTGTGAGTTAATAAACCACATCTTCTTTTAAACTGATGGAAGTTAAAGCTGCTTATCAATCAGTCATGATACTCTATTCACTTCAGGCTAGATACAGCTCCCTTAACCAGATGGTTGTGCTGATGGGAATGTCTTAGGCTGTGACTTCAGCTAGGAGGAGGAAAATAATGGGATATTATATTGCACCAGATCCCTGTGCACTCAATCCTTTCATCCAAAGGTAAAGACTGGAAGGGTTTTGCAAGTGTTTCTCTTTTTTAGGCAAAGGAGAGAAAGGAACATACTCTTAAATTAAGAGACAATGTTGTTCATGTTGGTCTCTCTGAGAGCTTTAATGAACTCACTTCACAACAAATTCTTTCATGGGCTGGAGGTTCGGCTATCTTGCCTTAATAGGAAGGTACAAAGTACTCTGAAATATTTTTGACCAGTCCAAAAATATATTCCTGCTATAGAATTCTATCATCATTTTCCATGTGATGGTTTAAAAACAAACAATAAAGCAAGCCCATGGCATGAGATTTCAGCTGGAGCATTCTTTAAGGTTTTGGGGGATTTTTTGGTGTAGAATCCATTAAGTTTCCCTGTCATCATACTGGTTTCATCTCCTCCTGTATGCTATAGTAGCCTTATATAAATAACAATAGTCACAGTTATGCTAAAAATAAATATTTCGTTTACTTCATCGCTACACTGTTAACTGCAAAAAAAACATCATGTGAGGACAGTATTGTTATTAAATCAATCAGTAGGTTTAAGAGCAGCAATTCTGCTTGTTTTTCCAGCTTTTTATTTATCTCAATTGTGCTCTGAAAAGTCTGTTCACTGGTTTACTGGCTTCTGCTCTGTGGACAGCAGCAGCCTAGGTGTAGGGTTTCCATGTACCTTGATGGGCTTCTCCAGTGTCTGCTCAGATGTTCAGTGAAGGCTGCTACTGTGACTTCTTCCCTCTACTCAGCTGCTTATTTTAGTGACACTACAGAATGATGTCCCTGAGACTCTTACCACTTTCTCAGACTCAATGATGACTACAAAAGCGAGCAGGGAAGGCCCAAGTGCCATCAGATATTTCTCAGATCTTTAAGAAATTAAGAAGAGAATAACTTGGATGGTTGGCAAATTTAACGTCACAGTGATTGATAGATGTCCTATCATATACTTTCAAAAGATCAAGTTCGCAAAGTGGCTGAACTTCCCGCTGGTGAGGAATATTTCAGTTTCTGTCCTGTGGCCTTGCAGACTTTCATGCCACCCTCTTTTATCTTTCTAACTAAGGAGCTACTTTGGGTCACAGACTGCCATTGCTTTAATATTTGTCCCTAATAATTGTGCTGCTACCATCAATTAAATTCACCAGATATTTTTCTTCCTGGCCTCCTGCAGCTTTAATCTGAAACTTTCCATTTTCCTGTCCATGGACACCATCACAGCCTGAACAGAGTCCAATTTTCCATTAATGGACACAGCACAGGCTTTTAAAATAAATCAGACGAAGGGTGGAGTCCACAGCTCCGGATGCACTGTGTGAAAGAGTCAGCCAGACCGAACTCCCAGCACTGCACCAGCTTCTTTCTGCTTATCTTTGTGTTTATTGAAATTATAAAAGGTGAATCAAAAGGAAAGAAAAAAGGAAAAAAAAAAGACACCTAAACAGCAGGA
This sequence comes from Nyctibius grandis, assembly GCF_013368605.1. Classification (NCBI taxonomy): domain Eukaryota; kingdom Metazoa; phylum Chordata; class Aves; order Nyctibiiformes; family Nyctibiidae; genus Nyctibius; species Nyctibius grandis. The sequence continues at coordinate 59,882,476 of NC_090660.1, read as the reverse complement.
GTCAAGCGAAAAGCACCTAACAAGGAATAAAAGAGGAAACAGGATCTCATAGTTCTTAATCCTTCTACATGATCCATAATTTAAACTGTGATATCTGAAATGTTCCTTAGAGAGTACATCTGAATGCAATGCCTCCTGTGTTCCACTGATGGTTAGAGATCTAACTCTGTGATATTTCTCAGATTAGAGGAAATGAAAGATTGGATACTGGACAAAGAAAAAAAAAAAGTCATTTTTTCTTCTACATAGGTTGTCTTAATTCAACTCCAATCTGTACAGAAATAAGATGATATGCAGGTCGCCCTGGAAGGCAGATGACAGCTTGTGGAGTCTTGGATTCAGAAAGCATTAATGAACCTCTCGGGCTGTCATGGGAGATGAGCACTTTGCAGTTCTGGTGTTGGCTTTGTGAGCCTTGTAGTCTTTGCCCATGAAAATACCCCAAATGCTGACTGGCATCCAGTCTGCTGCTCACCGGAGGATGTTTAAAGATAGCTGGGAGGATGTCGCTCTGGAAGAAGGCATTAAATATTGAGCTTTCAAAAGCACTCTCTGCTTTTGAAAGATGTGCATGTAAACACCCTGGGATTGCTTATAAGCTTGAGTTGGTCTAGTTTTGTATAGAAAAAATGCTCACAACCAGAAGAGACTGAAATTGGAACAACCTACTGTTTGGAAATGTGTTGGACTGTGTCTGTCTGAAATGCCTACATCATGCTTAGATGTTTCATTAAAATGCTTGTGTTCCATGACGAGCTACAGTGAAGTTAGTTTGTGGGTTGCATCATGGGAGGTCAGAGCACAGACCTAGCCCGCTTTGAATAGCTCACTTCTGGCCTTGAAGGCAGAAGGAAGTTTGCTAATGCTTGCATTTCAACCACATTGTTCAGCACCCTTTTACTCCTCTCACAGCTGGTGGGAGAAGAGAGGTCCTTTTCTTAAGAAGAGATGATGATGAAGATGATGATGAGTGGGTAGTCATTGCTTCAGTTCACCTTTCTTTTAGTGGGCATGTCTTTAACATGTCTTAGTTCTCCCTTTTCCTCTAGGGACGCTCACATGGACAGTTGTGGTGATGGCCCCTTGCTTCCCTTCTTGCCAGCGCTGTGGGTTTCCTTTGAAAGGAAAGCTGAATGAGTGGTGGGTGGATGCACTGCCAGGTCTTACCCCAACATGCAACCAAGAGGTAGCCAATGTATACAGGTGGGAACCAGGCCCATTGGGCACTCCTGCCCGGCGCTGAAGGCAGGGACAATCTCTTTCCCAATTAATAAGGACGGCACATGGCAGTTAATCAACAGGAGTCGATTGCCTCGCAGGGTGTGCTCTCACCCACAGAGGCAGGATGATGTGAGGAATGTGTCTGGGGTTCAAGCCTCTGATTAGGGGTGTTCACACGTGTCGTTCTGCAGGGACATCCAGCCACTGGCAAGTGTGAAGGGACTGGGGAAACAGCACGGGCTGAACTGTTAATCCAGCCTGGATGGTAACAATTCGGTCATTTTTGCTCTGAGTGCGATGAGAGCAGTTTAGAAATAAAAACCTTTTATCCACCCTTTTAAAACTTTACAGTTACTATGTCTCTACATTAGGTTTTTATCTTTTTTAACCAAAAAAAAATACAATCAGGCTACAATCAGGCTTCTTCCATTGCCAGCAGAAAATACCCCCAGAAACCACAGACTCCCTTTGTTTTCTGCATACTTATAATTTTGTGAACCGTTCCTCCCTCCCTCACACAGTATGTCAGACCGCTCAGCTCTGCAGTTCTTCTGAAATCTCTTCCTCGTGCTTTATCTTCCTTCCCCATCCAGAGCGGCCGTATAGTCAAGAGCATGTTGAGGTGTGGAGGGCTGGGGAAGGCCATCACAAGTGTGATTCTTTACCAGTCGGAGACTGCTGTCTGTGCTCCTTACAAGGGGGCAGCAGACAGGCCTGTAACGCCTCTCTCATGCTTATTGTTTGGTAAGCTTGTTTTTTTTGTTTTTTTTTTTTTAGCATTCTATAAATATATTGAGATTTGCCATCTTACCTGCTTTTTACTTTAATTTGTGTGTATGTGATGATTGGCTAAGAGAGAGAAGGAGAAAGAGCTGAGACCTCTGCACTCCCAGGGGTTCCTATTACGCAAACAGATGGGCAGAAATTTAGGGACCAGAATGGGGCCCCTTTCGTCTTCTGGTGTGAGACTAAAAGCCAATGCTGTGACTGCTGTTCTCATGCTGCAACACGATGCCTTTGTCCGTTGTAAAAACCCAGCACAACGCAACCGTGTGGGCAACATGAACAGTTAGTGTGGCAACAGAGGAGAAACAGCTGGCTTGAGGTAGTCTAAATGTCTCCAAAACTTTCCTTGCTGTTAGGCTCCAGCTTTACAGGTGCTGAAGAAAAGCTGGTCTAAAGCTCAGTCTCAAAACTGAAAGAAAAATCCCAGTATTTTCACTCCTAAATCAATGAACAGAATCCATTCCTCGTAAACCAGTCTCTGTGAACACAGAGGATTTCATACTGGTTTGTAAATAAACCAGGCTTTATATTCTCCCCTTCTGCCTCTTTATCATCTCTCTCTCCGAGTCAATGCTCAAAGTAAAAACCCTCCAGCTGTTGGTAGAGGGAAGCAATGGGGAAGATGAAAACCTGTCCTTTTTGTCTGTGTGTGTTGGGAAGGAGAGTATAAAGGCCAGCTCATGGATGCTGGTGAATTGAAAATTAAGGAAGTTTAGGCCTTGTGTCAGTGGTTCTGGAAACCTGACTTGCACAACTTCTTCCTCGATCAGTGTACCCACCGATGTTAGCCAAGATGTACCCACTGAGTTAGCCATTTCACTGTGCTTGGAAGTTCTTGGAAGAGGATTATTTTCTTGCCTCTCCTTTCTCCTTTTAGTATCTTGTCTAACTCAATGCCAGAACTTTGTTAAGAATATCTGCTGCTGCTGAGGATCCCCCATCCCGGAGTTCCCAGAGGGGAAAGATGAAAGTTAAATGAAATACTGACATGAGTTCAGAAAGTTATAAATTACTCACCAATGACATTTGACTACAAACTGGATGGATTCTTCTGGTTTGAGGAATTAAGTCCTGGAGCATCTGTCTAAACAGTGTAGCAGGGGCAATGATCCTAGCTGGTTTAAGATGATGCTCAGGAAGATTATGGAAATGAGTGTATGACAGGCTAGAGGAATGAATAGAAAAGGTAAATTAACTTCTGGTAGTAGCCAGTATTTAGCTTTTGCCAAGGGAACAAAGTGTTTGCTGCTCAAGTCAGCAGCAACTTCTTGGTCCTCCCTGCCTTGCTTTGAAGACATGCAGGCCATTTTCCATGATGACAGTTCCTGCTGTTTCCCAGTAGCACACTATAAGCATTGCTTCTCCTCTCACTGTTGGTCCTGGTATTTGCTGTTGGGGTCTGGACAAGGTTTTTTTGTTTATAGTGACTGAAGAGCTCTTCCTCTGAGCTCATCGGGATCAGCAGGCTCCAGGCTGAAGCAGGGAGTCTCTGGCTGTGTGAGCTCACAGTGAAGTCGGTGGGAAGCAACAAGGGTTGGGATTTCAGAAAGGCCTTTTTACTTGTGTGCAACTTTTTTTGAAGGGATGCACCTCAAGTTTCTTTTTCCACTTCTTTTTTTCCCGCTCTTCACTACAAAGTTTACAGTCGAAGATGAACAAATTAAGCTTAACTCTGCCTCCCACACTCCTTCCTCCTCTCCCCAAAGGTGCAACTTGGGACAGATGTCAGTCTCAGTTAGTGATGTTGGCATTGCTGTGATTGCTCAGTCTCTCACCTCGCTAAACTACTTTTACCTTTTTTTTTTTTAAATATTTACTGTGGGGCCTGGTGCCAAAATTCTTTCGCATCGTGGGAAGGTGCCATCATCTCCTACCAAACTACTCCTCACTGCTTCCAGGGAAGACTTATGCTGTGGGCTCTGTATTTTAGGAGGCTGGAGCAATTAGCTGAAGCTTTATCATTTAAAGATGTTACAGACAATCCCAAAGAAGCCATTGCCTGTTAGTGAGTAGTTTTGGAAAATGATTAGTAAAGCATTTTTCTCTATATTGGTACGTTCTGGGGTCTGTGTAAATCCAGCTAATGTTCATATTGCGACAAACACGATTTACAGCTGAGTCTCTAGACAACCCAGACAGTGGTGGGTGGAGGTAGGGACCCAAACCTTTCATGTAACTTTATTAATGTGGAATGAAAATGCACAATAAATGGGTGTTGTCTGGCGAGACCACCTAGCTGGGTGTTGGATTTAGCGGGTGTCATAGGCAGAAAAAAAATAGCTTGAATGCCAGTAAGTGGTGGATAATTGGGTGTGTGCACGCATGAACATCCAAAACTGAACTTTCAACCTCCCAGGTGCTGTGAACTACAACTGGTATGGGGGCCAGTTGTAAATTTTACTACCACCTGGACTAAATCAAAGTGGCGTATCCCAAGTTCCCCTGTGAACAAGGGGTTGTGAGACACGAGCAATGCTGAGGAGCCTTCTTGTGCCTCGTCCTTCTGCACACTGACAGTTTGGACTGGGAGAACCAGGGCCTGGCAGCTCCAGGAGGAGGAGCTGGTGCCAATAAGAAGGGCTTAAAAAAAAAAAACAACAAACTCAAAACGATGGTCTGGGAAGGAGAAGATTAAGAACTTGACTGGAGGAAAGATCCTGGAAGTGAGGGCTCTGCAGGGAGACAGCGAGGGCCCTTGGGCAATCCCACTATTGGCTTATTAATAAGCAGCTTTATGTCCCAGAGGAAGACAAAACCAAAACCATTTGACACATAAAGATGAGAGAACAGAATAATATTACATACTGTCACTGGTGGAAAAGAGTCTGGGTTTTTCAAATTTTTTTAAACTTTTATTTATTTTTTTAGAAAATGAATAAACTCTGCATGGTAGAGTGTACAGTATATAATTTCAAAGCAGAACAAGTGATATGGAATGGATTATTTTCCCAAACTATTTGAACCTAAAATCACTTGTAAATCAACACTCATTACCATGTAAGACAAAGGCAAACAATCAACATGTTTTTTGTTTGGTACAGATTTCCTCTACCACTTCAGTCTGATTTTTCCCAGGGCTGGAGAGAAAAGGGGGGCAAATCCTGCCCGTTGTCCTAACCATAATTGTACTGAACAAGCTTTGTGCTCTGAGATCTAGAATCATATGGCTTTATATACGTTCCTAAGTGAACAGTGCAACATCATCACTGTCTTAAGCATTTATTCCACATTCAAACTGTAACTGAACATCACTCTGACACCCTTTCCTGCCCCCAAAACAACAACAAGAACAACAACGAAAAGCAGGAAGTCTCCAGCAATCACATTTCATCCCAGAAATCTGTGTAAACTGTAGATCAGGATTGGGTAGCAGCACAGGAGACAAAAGATGTGATTCAATAGTGTCTCTAAAGACTACTGTAAGACTGTCATTCTTTAGTCTGCATCTTGCAATCACCATTTGCTTTTTCCCTGCAATACTATAAAGCAACATGAAAAAAAATCAGACTCAAAAGCAAAAGGCAGAAGCCTTTACAGCAAGGTAAAGCTTCTGCTTAGCCTTGAGTGGTCACTATTAGAAACAGATCTCTGCAATCAGAAGCAAATCTTGAAGGTATGTACACGATTTCGGTGGGAAGGGATGCAGCCAAGGTTGGAAGTCCTCCTACCAGACCCACAGACTGTTTTGACTTGTAGGTCAACACTACACTGCCTTTTTGGGCTGAATAAACAGGCAGGGCAGCCACAGGCATTAGGTGCACTTCAGGCTCTCGGCTCCTCTGTTCCTTGGCTGCGTGAGGGCCGGGAGGAGGAGGAGGAGGGAGCAGGAGCGCTGGCAAGGGCCCCTGTCCCCTGGCTCCGCAGCCGGCCGAGTGATGTGTGGGTTGCAGCGGTGTAGGGCGTTGCACCGGGGAGGTAAGTGCACTCTTTACCTGCTCCTCCCCAATCCTGTTGGAATGTATCTATATCAGTAATTAGGTAAGTATTAATGATAATTGTAAGCTAGCGTAGTCACCCTCCCCCCTCAAAAATGGAGGGAAAGCAACAGCATCAAACAGCTTCCCGTTTGTCCTGACATGTGTAACCTTTCCAGATCCTACAGAGCAATCATACGCAGGCGTTTTTCATACTAGAATTTAAAGGAGTCAAAGCTGGTAAAGAAACTGGATGTTTCCTGGCCTAACTGAAGGAAATAATAAAACTGATTAAAGTAAGAGCAAAAGAAAGTAAGCATTAGTGTGTTTACGTCCTCTGGTATGTCCCACTTCTCTATGTTCTGCTCACAAGCCCTTTCCATACTCTGAGCAAGCACTCCCAAACTCAAAGATGTAAGGCTTCAGCTAAAATCTCATGGTTGAGATTTTTATTTTTTTAATATATACCATAAATGTAAGTATTTGACTTTACTGGATCCATGTGGGGCATGTTGAGGGCAAGGCTTGTTAAGTGAACCAGCACAGAAGATTGGACAGTGGTGTAATCCCACAGGATAACAGTAATTGAACGAGGTCCGTAAGCATGGCGCTAGCTTAGGGTGTATGTAGCACTGGGGAGCTTGGATGAAACCCTCCAGCTTTCTGGGTGTCTAGTCAGAACCAGGCAAGCTGCGAGAAGTTAACTGTAAAACTCCAGTACTGAAATGCCTAAAGGAACTGGACCTTTAACTTCAATGGGCGCTGATTTTAGGTTTCGCACAGTCAATTCTAGTTGAAAACCAAAAAACTTTAACAACAGCTGATGCCCCTGCTGTTGGAGCCTTAAGACACCTGTTATACTGCTGAGCCCTACTCTTTTTTTTCTTTTTAATAAAACACTGTTTTAAGATACAGCACAATAAATGTGCTTATTATGCACTCTAACATAGAGCACAGAAATACAACACTACAGAGTGCAAGTCTAACCATCTCCACAGTGGGAAAAGTGCGAAGGTTAAAAATATGCATGTGGCTTAACACAAGATATTTTTAAAAAACATGACATGAAATCTCATACTAATGCTTTCGTCTTTATCACAAACATGACTGAAAACTTAAGGTCAGTTGCTGATCCTTCTCTCGTAGTAGTAGTAGTGTAATCCTTTCAAAGGTACAATGTTGGAAAGATCAGGGAATAAAAAAAAACAAGCATCCAAAAATGATCCCATTTACCACTTTTCCAGTAGTTATGTTTTTTAAGAAGTAAACATGTAAGGTCACCTTGATCTTCGCCATCGGTAACTGATACGCTCGGAAACAGCTAAGCCAAGCCAACCACCTGGACTGAGATCAGTTCAGCGTCACACACGCACGCACACACGGATACACACACAAACACCCCACAGGAAAAAGTGCACTTTCAATTGCTGATACAAAAATAGATTGGCACATTCTTTTTGACACAGTGAAGATATATCCTCTTTAAAAGCTTTTTCACGTTAAGAAGTCCTCTTGGAAGTTGCAGCAGGTCTGTAGAAAAAGCGCTATGAGAATGCACTCACGTGGGCTTCCAGGGTTTGTGTGATGGAGAGAGGGGTGGTCATGGAGGCTGCCCTTCTAATTTTTGCCTACTTTTATAGCTGTAGTCCCCACAGGTAGGGCCAGTTGCCACCCAGTTTCAGCACGTTAACCATTTACCAACAGCTCAGTCTTCACCTGCTTTGAGAAAGTAATGATACAGAAATTTGTCAAAGCTGAGAGTCTTACATCGACGCAGTGTTTCCTGTAAGTTGCCAGAAAAACTGTTTTGGGGAGAGAGAGAGTGAAGTGTTAGGAGTCTGATTTTGCATTTCCAGTAGTAACTGCGGCTCAGGAGAGCCAAGCGGGAACAGTCGCGAGCCCCTTCCCCGCAGGGCAGCCAGTGCTAGGAGTTCTGCACCAAGCGTCTGTAGTGCGGCATCACTTCATGCTCGGGAAGGTGGAGAGCAAACTCCAAAGCCACCAGCACCGGGAACTCAAAGGCGATCAGCTCTCGCCTGTTCAGCCGGAACTTCTCTTCCAGTTTCTGCAACAACAGCCACGGAAAAAAAAAAAAATTAAAAAATCTTTGTGAATGAGGATTTGACTTTCTAGCGCTTTCTTACAGATGACATTATTAAAAGCACGCGTGCTGCTGTCATTAAACCTCTGCTCTGCTGGACTTGCATGGCTCTAGGTTTAGAAAATGAGAGCAGGTTGAACGGGATGTACCGATCGATTCCTTACTGTGAAGGTGAACTTACTTACAAAGCTCAGCCAGCCATGCTATTTCTGACTTGTCATGTCACTCATTCCATCTCCAGCAGATACACCTTCTCCTGATCATAGTGATTACCACTGCAGGAAGGGGAAACTCCTGGCTTCATGCAAACATCGAAATCACTTGTGTAATGGAAGACATGCGTCTCGTAACTACCCAGAAACTTCCTGCGCTGCTTGAATTCACTAATCTTCCCTTCAGCATTAGACTGTGTCACAACACCCTATTGGGGAAATTATTTCTGCTACGATTAGAGACATTTGATCTTAATACCTCAGAGGCAGAAGGTGTCATCTGCAACAACCATAAGAACAGTGAGTAGCAGAAACTACTGTCCTCAAGGGGGATGAGATGGGTTTCATAGTTGGCTTTCTGCTGTAACGCACTAAACCTCCCATCTGCTCTGCTGTTTTCACTGGATTTGGATGCTACAAGTAGGCAACCAGCTGTTCAGGGATATTTCCCGCCCCGTCCTCTTCTTATGATCTCCCTAGCTTGTTATTTCTCTGCCCACTGAGTCTACTGAAAAGCTCAATGTGTCTTAAGGATGTACCAATGTTTCAGGATAGCAAGAGAGGCCAGATCTTCCAACTCCCACTGGGTTGATTTTTTTTCTGGTTATTCAGAGGGCTTTCTAACAAACTGACTGTCGACACAGCTCTGTGACTGTGGCAGAAGGGCACGAGTCCAGTTCTGCCCCTCAGCCAGGTTTCCATCTCTCTTGAACTAAGTGAGTTGATTGTAGCCAAGTACCCAGCTACGTGCCCTAACTTCCTGTAGCGTTACATCAGATTGGTATCTCAGTGCTTGCAAACAGATTATGGAATAACACTCCCTTCTGTTAAGGCTTTCATATGGAGTGGGTGGAAGACCAAACACCTTACTCTACAAAAAAGTAGCTGGAGTGAGGTGTTCTAATGGGAACACTTCTGTAGGTTTTGTTGCCCAAAAGCTTAACTTGATGAAAGAAATACCAACTTGGTAGTCTATTAGACTCCCTCTGAACTTAGTATCTGCATTTACCTCTCAAAGGAGAGTCTTTATTGACACTCTTGAAAACAGAATTAAAAGCAAAATGCATTTCCTGAGGGTTAACTTTTGACTTGTATTGACAGAATGGTGGTCAGATACCTCTCAGACCTCACAGTATCTGACACCAGGGTCTTCAATCACATCAAACGAGCTTCCCACACCTCTGCAGTGACATTGATCACTACTACCTCCACATAAATGTATAACAAAAAAAGGTATTTAGCTGGCTATACAGCTGGAAACCTAGAGGAGAGAGTGACCACTGACAAGCAGGCTTGCATAGACCACATGCTGGCACTTCATGTAGAAGGAACACTGGAAACCTATGGATACGTACATCTATAAGATGCTTGACTTCATGTTTTCTGAGGTCACTGCCAATTTTGGCTGCTAAAAGAACACAGGCTCCAGCACAAAGCTTTCTATTCTGCTTGTTCAGCTTCCCCTTGAGAGCGAGCTTCTCAAAGTAGACAAAGGCCATGGCCACCGTGGGCTCTTCAAAACCACATTCTTCTTGAGCAAGCTTGCGCATTTCTCTCTTCAAGCTGAGTAAAGAGATCAGACAAGTATGCTGTGAACTGCATTTTAAAGCATTTCTCATTTCACCCTGAGAGTCATCCTTTCAGAGATTCCTGCTTAGTCAAATGGAGGGGAAAAGGAAAGTTTAATTTACTGGGCAGGTATCTTTATGCTGTTTTGGGGACACATTTCACGGCACATTTTGACCTCACCCTTCCCCCTCACTGCCCTCAATAGATAGTTGTGTCAAACTATAAAAGCAACTGAAAACCTCTGACATTTTTAGTAACAATATTTCATCAGGGGTCTTAAGTTGTATACAACTTATTTACTAAGAACAGCTTGATTGCTTGTGCTCTATATGCAGCTTTGCTGCTGGTTACGTTTGGTCAAATCCAAACCAACAGTCTTTCCATGTACTGCAGTATTGCCCGGTTACAGAGCAACACGACTCAGTATCCTTCTGGCCACTTCAGTCAAATGAAATTATCATTACTTCAGTGAAGCAGTATGTCTAGCCTGCTACACTGGGAACAGTGATGAAATACTACAACTTTGCTGTAAAGCTGACCATTTGTTTTGCTTCTGGCCATGCTCTCTGGACACGGCACAGAAGTCAGCATTTCTTTTTCCTCAGCCTCTTTTTTAGGCTAAGTGCCATGAGCTTAGAGACTCTGTTGTGTTATTTTTCTGGATATTTTAGTATAGTGCATGCCCAGCTTGCATCCTCATCCCATTAGATGCCACATTTGACACCTGACTGATGCGTGTTTGTACATTCCCCTATGTTGTTTACTCAGCCCACTGATCAAAGCAATCGTCTGACTTATTCTACACCTCTGCCGGTCACTGCTCCTGGAAGACCAATATCAGTGCTGTGCCTCCCCTCATGTACAGCAGCAATTGCACTGAAATGTGAGAAAGCTGCATCACGTTGCAGTCTTATGAAGCTCTGCAACATACCTTCTTATTTTACTGAGGGTTAACTTGATGTGAGGGAACTTCTCCTTAAAGGTCTCATTCATGTCCTTCTTGAGATCTGATGGCTTCACGTAGTCTATGACTGTGGTCTGTAACACATGGTCAAGAGAGAATTGCTCTTTTAGTTTGTAACAAACAAGATCACTCAATTCCCAAAAGCAAGGAATACCAAACAAGTGCCAGTCAGTCCCAATGCTTTCAGTAGAGGTGAAAATTAAGTCTGAATTAAGGCAGCAATTTGTTTGTGACTGCTCCATCAGAACAAGTGACCTGAAATCTGAGACGACTGTTCAGCATCAGCCCCAAACAACACATACCTTATTAGGATCCTCCAAGTATTGCCAAGAGTGAGTTTAAGCTAAATGTGGGTGGATAACACAGAGCTGAGAAGTCTTGTTAAACCAAAAAAACCCCATCACAATAACTGATTTGATGACCGTATTTTGTGTGCATATCTCCATGTGATTCTGAGACATATTTTGAGTTTCTCTCAAATTGATTCTTCAAAGGAACCACTGGTACAAATTCTTGACTGCCATAGTGTACATCTGTGATAAAATAGGTAATTAGCCAACACAGCAGGTCATTCAGTGGAGTGCAAGATAGTAATGCTGTCATAAGTTAGGCAGTAAGTGCGCAAAAATATTGAGTTAGGACAACACTCAAAATGTACAATCTATCTATCCCCTTTACATTGAGCTTCCTATTCCTTTTTGTCACAACGTAAAGGATTTCCCCAGGTAGCAGAGGGTCCTCCCGGCCAGCACTGCAATGCCAGTGCTCGCATCTATGGGTGTGCAGCACTTCTCTTATTCCTTCAGTCTTCATTCAGGAAGCATTTCACCCACATCCTCTGTCACCACTCACCTGTCCAAAATCTATCAGCTGAACAAGAAACCAACCTTCATTTTGAGGATGTGCCAATTCTCTTCCTGGCTTCGGCTGTTCTGCCCCTCGGACAGAAGCAGAGAAGAGCCCTAGCTTGGGCAGGCAGGGGACAACCCAGGCACCCAGCTCCCGTCCAGCTTCAAGCACGGGCAGTGGGAGAGCAGCAGTCTGCAGTGCAGTGCATTCTCCTTCCAGTAAAATAACTTTTCCCTTCTAATTTCTGTTTATGATTAACCTATATTATGGCAAAGGGCTGTTAACACTACACAACAAGAGGTGGAAAGAGGCATGCAAAACACTTGTCGCATGTTATGCCTTTATAGAAGAATGAGCTTCGTTGTATTATATCCTCATGGGAATCTAAATCATCCAATAAGACTGACTGCATATGCATGCAGGTTTTTTTCAATAATTGAAAGAGTATATGGAAGGGCTTGGGGAGGAGAGAGGTGTAATGGCTTTAGAGAGCAATTGGACAACTCTTGTCTGATCATGTTCTTGTCTGGATCTGAAATGAACATGAAGGGAAGTAAAACACACCTAACTTTTCCTGCACTTTATTTAGGAGATATGGTACTGAAATAATGGATAATAATAGGAATTTAAAAGAAAGCAGAGCACGTGTTTCCCCTGAATAGCACACAGCAGTATTTGAGGTAAACATACTGTAACAGAGAGGAAAAAACCAACTTCTTGCCACGGGGTGTTGTTACGGTCATATACACATTTTAAAATGTGGGCCATTCTGCTATCTGATTTGCAGTGTGAGAAGCATCATCTGTCCAGATAAAATGCTCCCCAGTACGCTCTGGCAGGTAATTCCACTGGGCATGCCACGCACAACAGTTGCCTGCTGTTTTCCTATGTATAAATGCTTGTGAGCCCCCTCCAACACAGTCACGTGTCAGGCACCAGTTCAAATTTTGCTCAGTAAAGGGGATAATTTACTAAGGAAATTCAGTCCTATTATGGAAAGCTGCCAGTCCTAAGAAATCATCAAAAAGGAGAAAGCCACATCAGCCCTCTTCAGCCATCCCTGCTGCCCTGCATGTGTATGGATGAGCTCAAGTGCAGGTCCGGGCAGACACTGCGGTGCCATTGAGGTTAAAAATTCATACTCTGTCTTGATGCTGAGGCAGGCAACACACAACCATGCCTGAATAAAGGGAAGAGAGGAAAAGACAGGGAGGACAAACCTTGCCCTACCCGGGATTGGAGGGAAAGGCTTCAACTGAATGTGTGGGTCTGCCTGGTTTTAATCTTGCTGAGGTTTTAAGGACATACGCACGCACCGTGCGGTCATGGCTCTTCGTCACAGACAGCTTCTCATGTGCTTCATCTCACCTGGCAGGGCTCAGCCCTTCCAAGCAGAAGAATGAAGATCTTACCAATTACTGCTCTCCTCTCTTTTCCTGGGACATCGCTGCCTGCCTGCCTACTCCTTGGTTTTGTTGCCAGATGATCATCAGCAAGTTGGGTGCTTCTGACACACAGATACGCTGGGAGTTTTATGTGTTATTGAGAGGGTTCCTCTTAGTACTGCTAAAGAGGTCTACTGAAACAAGCCACGCAACATAATTTAGACCAGTGCCATCTGCTACTCAAACTACAGAAGCATTGGTCCACGCTGCCCTTACTTGCAGAGTCAAGAGACACTGAGCACATAAAGGCTACCTGCTATTAAATCCAAAGATGATTTTAGTTACGATGAGCATTTTTTTGGTTGTCTTGGGCAATCCTAGAAAGACTGAGCTCAGTGCTACTGTGCAAAGCTACATGACACCTTATTTCATGCTCCACTGCAAACCCAACTGCCTGTTGTTTGCTCTCCATTACCACAGAGCTCCTTAGTTTTATCTTAATTATCTCCCTCCAAGTGATCATGGTTTTTTCTGGCAGACTTGCCTTTGGCTCTCCCCAGGTAATCACCTTCTCTCGCGCAGAGGAGGATGCAATCACGCACGAACCTCGCCCGCACGACAGAAACCACTTTGCTGCAGAAAGGGCACGGCAGCGGAGGGAGGGCCCGACCATCCTCCGGACTCAGCTGCACAGAAATTACACCAGACACCAAGTTTCAGTTGCTTTCACCTCTAACAAGTAGGTGCCAGCATGAACCCAGCTCTGGGGGTGACTGCGCAGAGGGGGAGCGAGCCCTGGGCTCTGCCACACAACAGCCCCCCGGGGTGCACCTTTCCCCATGGCCGCTCTGCAGGCACCGTCTGTTTTTCCTGGGACTCCTCCAGCCCGTGGGAGATTTGCCAGAATTCAGATAAATTCTCTTTAGAAGGAGAAAAGCTCTTTTTTTAAAAATTTTATTTAAAGCAAAGCACTCAAGAGGCTCGAGAATAAGCAGACAGCTTAAAACTGAAAATGGTAAGGAGGTATGGCTATTTTTAAACAGAGAGATTTGTCAATTTTGTCCTGTTGATAAGAATCTCCCCCCCTCCCCAACTCTGTATACTGCTGTTTCCTGCAAGACAACAGTCTCTACGATATAAATCACAATAATGAAATCCAGATGAAAGCTGGTGTGTGCTGGTTTTGATTCATGTAACAGGATAATGGCAGCATGTTTGAACACACTGGCTCTAAGGCAGCTGTCTCATCTTGTCAGTGCCATGCTGGAGAGCTCAGCTAACTGCCCTTATTCTCAAGAAAAGGAATTGTGCAACTTTTTTTTTTTCCCTCTTGATTTTTTTTTTCCCATAGGTGCTGCAGAAGCCCAACTTTGAGCAGTAGGATGCTGTTTGCCCAGCTGGTGCCTATAGAAACGCGTGCATGTGGGACCCTGCCCACCAGAGGCAGGCAGTGAAAAAAAAAAAAAGAATATCTGTTGACAGGTAATTTAAAAGCAATGCTGAATTAGTGTCTGTTGAGTGATTGCATCAGTTACCCCTTCTAAGCATTTCTGACCAGGCACCCCAGCACCCCTCTCGCTGTCACATCATGGCTGGGGCACAGCACCCACAGGGCTACATAGAAATCCCGGTCCCTGGCCGCCCTCCTGCCTGGGGCACCTCCTGCACCCCACGCGCAGCTCGGCAGCGAGCAGCAACTCCCGCGCCGCTGCCCCTGCCCGCGAGGGATGGAGCAGAGGAAACTTCTGGTGTGGCCCAGCGACCCACGAGGACCAGCTGGGATCTGACACGGGAGGGCTCTGACCTAATGCTGTCCTTCGCTGCCTGCTCTCTGCTCAGCGTTTACGCTTCTCTTCTCTGTTTGAGGCCATTTCACTGTGCTCGAGCCGCCCGTGAGTCCCAGAAGAAGCTGCCACGTTGAGGAGAAGACATGACTGTAAACGGTGCAGATTTGTGTCTCTCTGAACAATTCTGGTACTGCCCGTGTAGGAGCCCATTCAACACTGATGCCCCAAATTTTATGAAGGGTTTGCAAATATTTCCCTAAAAGTAGCACCGCTTTTTTCTACCCAAACATGCTTTCTTAAACATAATGTTATTCTCCACCAGGCAGGCACTCTGCACTCCCAGAGCTGTCAGACACACGAGCAAGGCACTGGGAACTACCAAACGGTCTCTCTCATACTCTAATCTCAAATGTTTGTAACTTCTGTCATCCAGAAACATCCGTCTTGTTTCTCACAGCTTATTTCCACAAAACATATTTCACTTCAGTATTCAGCAATACTCCTTCATCAGCTCTGCTCGCGTTCTCTGTATACAAATCTGTACATGTATGTTTTAGTTTGGCGATGGAAGTTGCACAAGACAAATGAAAGCCTTGATATATGGTAGCTGACAGATGCCTGGACAACATGATGAATGCTTCGGCCGAAGTCTGTACTCCGCACACTTTTTGCATGGCTGGCAGTTTTTAACTTGGAGGTTAGCTTGTGTGTTATTCACAAGCGTTTTCAAGCAGCTGCTTTCTCATAGGAAAGCTGTATATATAGCTTCATAAACATGGGAGGAGGGAGGATGCCTGAAATGGTTGGAAAGACTGGCAAGATGAAATATTGTTGAAAATAAATCCTATTTTGGCACACTACCAGTAAAAGATGATCTAGCCTTGGATGCCTCTATCTCCCACTTAAGAAGGATAAAATCAGAATAAAATAGGTGAATAAAATGAAAGATATACAATAGGCTCTCTTCAGCTGTCATTACTGTGTACCCCTGATAAATCTACTTCACAGAGAGCAGACAGAAGACTGATACCTTTAACAGACTTTCAGAGAGTCAATGGTAAATTCTCAACCACATAACAAATGAAAAGCAGTCAATGACTCTGCACTGCCTGGCTACCTTAATGCATACCATAGGTGACCAGCTTTGTAGCTATCAATCAACTGTCAGTAGCCTAATTCCTATACTTATGGCTGAAGATGCATATATATGGGAAATCCTGACAGAGCTGAGGCTTAAAACGGTGATGGAAAATGGGAGTGATTTCTTACATATAATAAAAAAAAAAAAAAAAAAAAAAAGGAAAGGAAGACTAAAAGAAGATGTTTCTGTTGTTAGAAAGTTATTAAGGATCTTAATCAAGGATCTTTTAAACTGAAAGATTTCAAATTTCACAAAGCAAATAATCTCAAAATTGCCATTAAAGTACATGGAAGGGCGCCAGTTTGTTTTATACGGTTAACACACTGGAATAATTCTCAATTAATACAGTGTGTCATTGTTATGAAATAGTTCTTTATTGGAGTCTCTGCCACATACAGCATCAAATGCACAGAGCACAGGGTTTAGATATGAACATATACCACCACTGTGATCCCCTGCTCCCTGAGACTTTTGGGTAGAAGGTCAGCAGCTGATAAAAAAGCAGTCTGGAGATGCTTAATTTACAACTACGGAAGCAGCTCGAAGAATAGGATGATGGCACCGAAGGACGCTGGCTGTAGCCGAGCACTCCTGACCTTGATGTTCCTTGTGAAAGACAGAACGGGCGAGTGAGAGACCGAATGCGCTATATCATCATGCAGGGCTTTTGTTAGACTGAACAGCCAGGGCAGCACGCAGTTCTAATTTTAAAATCACACTGGAGGACTAATATTTAATAATGCAGCCTGTCTGTGCTCGATGCTAGTGCAGTACCTGGCAAAGGCAGGCTGCCGGTCAGCCCGCTGTAAGAACACTGCAGACTTTTGCGACATGATTTTTAATGAGTGGTGTAGAGATGTCAATTTATTTGGACATAATTAAACCAATACACTGAGATTGTAGCTAAGTACCCAAACCAATTTCCAAGTGTATCCCCTGGGCACGGATAGATGGATATTGCAGGGATGTTATTACAGAAGGGTCACTCAAAGTCAAGACGCTACTGATACGGGCTTTTCTTCTTTTGCTGCAAGTTTTGGCAGTGCACAGCAGCCAGCTGAAGACACGCCTGTGTTTCTGTGTTACCAATAAAAGCAGGACTGCGGGGATCAGCTGCGTGCCCGTTGCAGGGTGAGTTTTCCTGCTTCTGCATGGAAGGAGTTTGTTTCTGCTGGCAAGAATGCAGGGAGGCCAGGGAGGCACTGACGAGTTTGGGTGTACCCTGGCCAACGTGAGACTCGAGCACAGAAATTACTGCTCTGTCTGGTAGGTAAAGTTCCCATTCTAGAGAGATTTAAGAATGTGCAAGAATTCCTGTTTTAGCAGTTATCAGCCAGGAAGACATCTGTTAACCATGACATGATGTTTCCCTCCTCCCCCCGCCCCCCAACATGAAATTCTTCTACCTCTTACTGTTTATATTGCGGTAGAGATTGTAGACTCTCCTACAAAGCCAACATAAAGCAAAATAATTTCTCTGGGGCAGACCAGAATTTAAATATGACTAACACAATTAAAAGAAGCCATAGAGTTTGTGTTAGCAAAGCATTGAAGCTGCTTTTTCAGAATCATCCCCTGACAGGCTGTTTGTGGGTATTCCAGAAATATAATAGGGAAGTGTATACCCTTTCAAGCTAGGAACTTCGCTGTAAAAAACCAGACCAAACCGAAAGCACTTCTCCTTCCCCACAGCTATCTTCAAAGAGGAAGCTCAGCTCCTCCTTGAAAACAGCTGAGGACTTGCGCTTAAAAATCCTCTGCAAGTCAGGACTAATTCAGCCCAGTAAAGTTATGAGACTATAAAGTCAATGTTGGTGATGATAAACCCAGGCTCCACAAAAATGGAGCCATGTCGCATAGGCTTGAGTGCTAACTGCACGTATTTCAGGGTAAAATCCAAGCAGGACCGCACATTTTGCCTGTCCTGTGCCTCAGGACAAAGCGTGCCGTGTTTACTGATGCAGCATTCACACAGACCTCAACGAAGTTTTACCAGCGGAGAAATCCTGGCCTGCAAAGCACGAGCCAGGCTCCCAGGAGTAACACGGGTGCATGTAGCCCTATTCCGCAGCCAGCACCGCAGCCCAACATCCCGCCTTGCTCATCCACACCGCCACGTGTTCACTTCCCTCTCACACACCTTCCCCCCATTTACTGCTCTGACATCCGTAAGGGGCGGGGGGGGACACATCTACAAGCTTGCAGCTGCCAAGCATTAATGCTAAACGCTGGCCAAGTAACGAAACTTTAATTACAAGCTGCAGCTCTCCACACACAATAAAATGTTTGGCGCTGACATCAGAGCTGCTCTCGGCTGCTCGGGCACTTGCGAGAGGCAGTAACTACTGCTATGTTACGCTCAGGACCAGAGACTGGTTTCATCCTGTGTACAGCAGCTCTACAGCCCCGTGGTCACTTGGCAGAGGTCTGTCAATACCGCAATGGCTGTGCACGGTCAGGAAGAAAACCACAGGTTTCTCGCTGGCCTCAGACTGCAATTTGCTTTAATTGCAGCATACGCTGATTTTTATATTTGGGGAAGCAAATGACTTGAAATTACAGCCTATTATGCTCCTGTTCAAACTAATGTGAACTGCAGGGATGGGGAATGCCAGCTGAGCCCGGAAAGTCTAATATGGATGCGAGTGAAGTCTCCTACATAGCCAATACGGCCCTATATTCATCAGCTCGATGCACAAACCCTCCTTACCCGCAGCTCAAGTTGCAAAATCCTATTTAACCTGCAAGCTCCCAGGAACTCCGACACTACCTGTTCTCCCTTCTCGTTGCTGAAGGAAGCACCAGCCCCTTGTGAAATCTCTCAGCTGAGCCCTGAAGAAAACTCACCCGCTCTTTGGTTTCTTGCAAAGCTGTGCAGCTCCGGCGTGGCACCACAGCTACACTGCTTCCACCAGGGGCAAGCAAAATCCTTGGACCTTGGACAAGAGAGCTCTTGGCACATGCCAGTTATTCCCACCACCAAAAGAAACACAGCACTTAATGTCCTTCAGCCCTTTCTTAGATTAGTGCCTGCCTTCAGAGAGAGACATGAGAGTGCTGCAGACCCTCAGGCAGCGCTGAAGAAGTGACGGCTGGAAGGCAAATTCAGGCAAAAAAAAACCCCAAAATGTGAAATAAGGCATTTTTCCAGACACAGCAGTAATTAATCCCTAGAGAAAATGAAAAAGCAGGGAGACCCCTGTCAATGCAGATATACTCTAGACAAACAATTACGTTAATTTTAACAATTGCCCTTGAAGTCCATTTTTCACCTTTAAAGCATCTAATCATACCTCTGTCACTGTGGAAATCCCCAGTCAGCTTCTTATTGCAATAAAAGTACCTCAAAATGCTGTGGTTAACCAGCATATGGAAAAGAAGAGCATCGAACACCCACCCTGGGGCCTTGGAGACCTCCCCTGCAGGAAGCTATCCTGGCTGTCCTATTTTGACTTGCCCAACCATGTCCATCTCAGCACCAAGTTGGAAAGGGACCAAAGACCTCTGGTGATTCTAGAGGACTCAGACTGCCTGGTGCACACTCGCAGCCTGAGGAAGGTTGGAAACACAACCATGACTGCTAAAGCCAATGTTCACTTTGTATGCCGTTCACTTTGGACGTTAAAGTCTTTCTGTTTGAGGGAAGACAGCTCCCTGTCTGTGACAACAACCATATCAAAACGTAACAAATATTTTCCTACCCAGATCACAGAATCACAGATTCAGTCAGGTTGGAAGAGACCTCTGGGATCACCAAGTCCAACCATTGCCCTGACACCACCCTGTCAACTAGACCATGGCACTAAGTGCCATGTCCAGTCTTTTCTTAAACACATCCAGAGATGGTGACTCCACCACCTCCCTGGGCAGCCCGTTCCAATGTCTAATGACCCTTTCTGAGAAGAAATACTTCCTAATGTCCAACCTGAACCTCCCCTGGTGAAGCTTGAAGCTATGTCCTCTTGTCCTATCGCTAGTTGCCTGGGAGAAGAGGCCAACTCCCACTCCACTACAACCTCCCTTCAGGTGGTTGTAGACTGCAATAAGGTCACCTCTGAGCCTCCTCTTCTCCAGGCTAAACAACCCCAGCTCCCTCAGCTGTTCCTCATAGGTCATACCCTCCAGACCCTTCACCAGCTTGGTCACCCTCCTCTGGACTCGCTCCAACACCTCAACATCTTTCTTGAAGTGCGGGGCCCAGAACTGGACACAGTACTCAAGGTGCGGCCTCACCAGTGCTGAGTACAGAGGGACGATCACTTCCCTAGACCGGCTGGCTACACTGCCATAAAAGGTTGACACTTTGTGGGCTGGCAGCCAAAAAGTAACTTGCCATCCCTGAAAGTAAAACTGGCTGAAAGTAAGCAGAGGTCGTACTGGACTTCCCACTTGAAAATTTAGCACAAACACAACCTCAGAGCTCGATTAAGCCTTTCTCTTAAGCCTTCTGCAACAGGCAGAACACTCTTGCCGGCAAGGAGATAAGCTTCAGTCTACATGGAACATGTAAAATCCATTTATTTTGAAGAAGGAGTACCCAAGAGCCCTATTATCAAAAAAAGACCAGGGTACGGGGCAGAAAAGAAGTTACACAGACTGTATTTTTACATACATTAGTAGTTTCTTAAATCATATCTCTGTTCCAAGTTAAGTGAGGACATGGACTACGCTTTAGACCTCAGTGTTTCAAACCCTATCCTATTTGTAAATAGGTAACCGAGTACTAGGTCACCACTTTGGGGGAAAAAAAAGCTTTTCCCTGCTACCTACTACTACTTTGGATGTATAATTCAAACAGATACGTGCTCACGTGCATACACAACGGCACTGCATCTTGCAACACTCCTGCCAAAATAGCACACCAAAGCCTACAGACTTCGTCCAAGCAAAAAAAGGCTACAGAAGTCTCTCACCACAGAAAACATTGAGCTAGAGCACAGATCATGGAACAGTTATGCATCTGTATTGTTACGGGTTTGGATATAGTGAAAAATATACAGGCTCTACTCGCAATTGCTGCAATTAAAGGAAGGACTATCCCATGGTGAAACACCTGGGAAACAAAGGCTCTACTAGACATCGAAGTGCTGTTCCGAGAAGTGAATGATAAGCATCAAAACACAATGCAGCTTCATGACTTCAGAAAAACCCTAATGGGCATCCTCCTATTTTGTAATAGATGCCAATTAGAGGAAGCATAAATTTTCCTCTGAATGTGAGAGAACGAACACATTGTTCAAACAAGCCTTTCATCTAAAGCATTTATGAAATACAGCGGTAATAAAAGCATGTACTTTTGTAATACCTCCACGAGTTTGTTTTTACATGTTGCGGTAACTGTCATTTAGAACAAAGCATTCCAAACAGCTGTTATTAGTAGATTAAAAATAATAATAATCTTCTTAAAATACGGTCAAATGTAACCTCAACCAAAATTTATCTGTGCTAAACCTTATTTTGCATATCACTTACCATGTATGAAGGAAATATTAAAACTCGCTTATGTTTGCCACATGGCCATTGGGGATCATCTAAAAGATTTGGGTCGTATTCAACAAAGTCTCCCAGGTCACTACCTATAAAACAATGGTAAATATAAGAAAGGAATTAATTACATCAAGAAATCTCTGGACTTAATAGAAGCGGCAAACAAGTTCACAGGTAATGCATAAGATGAACTTCATGCAAGATTTCTGAAAGAGTCGAAAGATTTCTCTAAATCTTGAAAACTCTACTAATACAATTTGCAAAGATATAGCGGACCTACAGCTTATGAATTACGTGGTAAATGTGAATTTAGGGCTTAGAGAACTGCAAAATTATATAAAGCTCCACAATGAGTTTTATTCCCAGCAACAAGTTTTCATCTGTTTATGCAGATGTTTTGATTTGTTTCATTTAACATGCCATGCTTTAGCTTATGTTTTGAGCCCAGTTTTGTAAACATGGCCCTTTCCAGCCTAATAAAGGTCACAAGTATGATTTACACCTTCAGCTCATGACTACCGTGTTGCCTCTGTAAATTTTCCATAGCAAAGGTAGGTAACAATGAACCTGGTGCGGGACGAACAAACAAGGCCAGTGACAGGAGGAGGCATGCCGAGTGCCATCAGGGGCTGTCAATACGACCAGCAGTCTTGTTTACTTAACTTTCCATCATCTGTAATCCAGCTTTGCTAAACAAACAGGGAAGGAGCTCTGTTTCACCCACAGCATGAGACCGTATTTTGCTTCATTTAAGCAAAAACTGGGGCTAAAACATGACATATGTCCATCCTTCACAATAACCGCCTATCACCAGGCTATACAAGGATATTAAAACAAGCTTCTTGAGAAGTTACCTGCATCAATGCTCCCCTGGGTGCTGTTAGCTCTTGCCAAAGAAAGGCTACGATGGCTTGCATTGCGAAATTGGGAGAAGGATGAGGTGGAGTCTATCGTGTTTCTCCGAGTTCCCAGAGCATTGGTGGGAAACAGGAACTGTGTATAAGAAACCGTCTAAAAAGAAAGTCCAAACGGACAGACAGTTACTATCAGCCCAGCCTGGCTGCAGCGTGATGCCTTTGGTGAATCCCAATTGGAAACAAGGAAAGCCAAATTAGCGGAGGATTTTCTGGATTTAATAGTTAGGCACAGATGAATAAACACCAGTCACCTACATTTGCTTCAATGCAGTCAGTTTATCCACGCAAAAAAAAGCTTTTGCAAAGGCATTAATTCTTCAACAAAGCCAAACCACAAACACACACACACAAGCTCTAATACACTGGATTTACAAAATCCTACTCAAGGGTCAGACTTAAAAATATATCAATTTGGTAATTTTTTTTTTCAGTGGGCCTTCTCTGGAGTAGGTTTCAGCTGCTTCTTTACTGAAACAGCATCATCTATATGGGGCCCTCAGCACAGGGCAGCCAGAGGCAAATCACTTGGATGTTGCTGAACTTAAGCACTTTTCTCCTGTATTTTTCTCCTTCAGGATTTTGTCTGGCAGAGTCTTATTGGTGTCATAAGGGAGCTAGCAGTTTACAGCAATGGTTGTGGGAGATCATTTACTACCTCCCAACATGGACTAACTGTGAATGAATAACTTGTGACAAAATTATTTTTAGAGCGTACCAATTCTCTGCTTGCACCCTTGGCCAGGAATAGACTACACCTTGCTTCTCGTAGTTTTATTTTCCAAAAATAACATTATATTGAAGAAAAACAAATGAGGCTTAGACTCTAGACTGGTTTACGAGGGGGTCAGAACAGGTATCAAATAAATCATGTGAGCTTTCATTTATTTATAAGCAGACAGATTGTCCTCAGGAATTTACAGCCCGTGGTCTGGCCTGACACCTGGTTAGGTGAGCACACCACGTGTAGCAGCGTTGACCTAGGGCCTTTAAATCCATAAACGACAGCAGAGTGGGTAAACTGAACTGTAAAAAGTAAATCAGGCTTTCAGCAAAAAATGGTTTAATTTATGATTAAAATTGTCTCTCCTATATGCATTTGTTCAAAACGGATCACTTTCCCTAGAGATTCATAATTGCTTATTCCATTCAAGTGAATGCACTCTTGAATTTTGAAATACTCATCAGATTTGCATTACTGTCTTCCTGCTCTTTGAAAAAATATGCTGTTAAGCAAAATTTATTTTACTAAATAAAATTGTGAGCAAACAGAATTACAGCTTACAACTCTCACCAGAAGTTATTTTCAAGCCCCTGAAAATATACTCTGCAGTGATACCTCCTGTCAGAGCCAGGGGAAGGCTGTGCGATTCAGTAATGCTTTACAGACTCAGATGTTGCCACAGGCAAATTTCTTCAAGGAAACAGAGTTGTTTGCATTGACAGTTTGGGCACTACTTCTGAATTTCAGTTTGCACATACCGTGCTTTAACTATCGTGTTACATGGCATGTTATAATTTATTTTTATATCTGTGCTTGTTATTAGTTAAGCCATTTTTTTCCCTTATTACATAAAATCTAAGGGAGTAGGAACTGGAGCATCCCCACCTTCCCGTCTGCTCCAAGCTCCACACCTTCAAGACCAATTATCTCTTTCAGACACACTCCGGCAGAATGGCACTGGCGTCCACCGTCCAGCTTCATATCCCTAGGGAACAGAAACCAGAGCAGAAACAGCTCTTAATACACACGCCTTGTTTACCTTCCACCACCCAATGCTGAAATAAAGTACAGCAGCGTTAATTCAAACATGCCAATGCAAAGCACAGACCAGACAACTTTTCCTATGGGCAGCACTTGTGTAGTCTAAAATCCATTATAGAGAGAATCACAGAATCACAGAATCAATCAGGTTGGAAGAGACCTCTGGGATCATCAAGTCCAACCATTGCCCTGACACCACCCTGTCAACTAGACCATGGCACTAAGTGCCATGTCCAGTCTTTTCTTAAACACATCCAGAGATGGTGACTCCACCACCTCCCTGGGCAGCCCGTTCCAATGTCTAATGACTCTTTCTGAGAAGAAACTCTTCCTAATGTCCAACCTGAACCTCCCCTGGTGAAGCCTGAAGCTATGTCCTCTTGTCCTATCGCTAGTTGCCTGAGAGAAGAGGCCGACTCCCACTCCACTACAACCTCCCTTCAGGTAGTTGTAGACTGCAATAAGGTCACCTCTGAGCCTCCTCTTCTCCAGGCTAAACAACCCCAGCTCCCTCAGCCGTTCCTCATAGGTCAGACCCTCCAGACCCTTCACCAGCTTGGTCGCCCTCCTCTGGACTCGCTCCAACACCTCAACTTTGTTTCAGTTTGCACTTGTTCCAGGTTGCACCTCATACTCCACCTTTGGTGCAGAGCAAGGCTCCCCATCATTGGGTGCCTCTGACAGAACCTGGCACTGGGAAGGAACTGGAAATCATAGACACTTCATGTGAGATCCAGCAATCCAGCCTGAACACTGGACTGCCACGTATCCAGCAAACAGATGGTCCCAGAGTACATACCCACGTCCCCCTATGCCATCAGACACAGGTAATTGCCCGTGAAAGCCTCCGGGAGTGATTCCTGCTCCTCCGAGCGCAGGAGAGGGTCCAAAGCCCAGTGACACTCCTGCTGGAGGCCGGCAGGAGAAACCCAGCTCTCTATCACCTCAGGATGGAAACTTGGGGATCTACTTTAGAAGGACTGACCCAGTGGGCATCTTACACTTGGAGGTAAGTGAGATGCCTGAGGCAATCAGGCTGTATCCCATGCTTTAGCCTCACAATCAAAATGTGAGTGAAGGTAAAAAACACTATGAGGAAATTGGTACTCCACAAATGACAGCTGTATACAACTCCAGAGTATTTATCTCACACTATCTTCCTGGCTGATTTCCGCTGAGGTCCAAGTATGTGCTTAAAAATCTGTGTAGGAGCGATGCTGACACTGATGCAGGGAGAAGCCCTGCAGGCTCTTCACCCCATTGCAGGGCTGTGCTATCTCCTACTGCATCTCCGCACACCCTATTTCCTTGTCTTCCCTTTCCAACCTGTCACTCACTTTATTTCTCTGAAACATGGCAACTGGTGAGCCCCCAATAAATCATGCACCTTACTGCTAGAAAAATCCAACATGTCTATCTGCTGGAAAATATACTTCTGTGACAAAGGAAAAGACTGTATCAAGTTTCTAATCCCAACAAAGTCCTCTTAGTTTCTTGACTGGGGTGCACTTAGCACA
Source organism: Nyctibius grandis (assembly GCF_013368605.1). NCBI lineage: Eukaryota > Metazoa > Chordata > Aves > Nyctibiiformes > Nyctibiidae > Nyctibius > Nyctibius grandis. Next base: position 59,856,864 of record NC_090660.1, on the reverse strand, counting down.
GTGTCACATTATCATTCTTGTTTCCTGATATCATGTTACTGAGGGGCTGGACAAATAATTATGTAAAAATAACCCTCTGTCAGAGGCATGGGATTAGCCTCGCCGCTCTTGCACAGAATGGGCTTAAAGGAACTATTTCTCACAGAGATAAATGCCAAATTGTAACCACTTCAGCAAGTCTTATCTAGAAAACAAACACACAACCTGAGGAAGCCCCCAAACCCAAAACCGAAAACAAATATCTGAATTACCTGAAATAATACCAGAACAGTTCAGTTTCCTTCCATTGAAAACCTTACAGACATAGAGTAAGGAATAATGCTGTTACAACTATGAAAACGAGTCACGGAGAAATTTCTCCATGCAATTAACAGACAAGGATAGATAACCCTGTAGTTCATCAAATGAAAATTTGGCACCCTTGGAAGAGTCAGCACAGCAGTTTTAAAAAAAACAGAGCAGTTCTGGGGACTGAAATCAGTACTCTGGGATCAGGGTCAGCTGGTACATGTGAGCACATGCAGGAATGATTCCTGGACATTAGCTGAAGATCAGTGGACATTAATGCCTCCATTTTCCCATCTCTCTGGTGTTTCTAAAGCGACTCTACCTTCAGGACCCTGTGAACAACACTGCAGTCGTTGTCACCCATCCTAGGTATTTTGCAAGGGCTACTTAGGGTCTTCCCCTTCTCTACATGCGCTCTATATTTCTAGGTAGTATATGATTGCGGATGCCCCCTCCCTGGCAGTGTTCAAGGCCAGATTGTATGGGGCTTTGAGCAATGTCATCTAGTGGAAAGGTGTCCCTGCCTGTGGCAAGGGGGCTGAAACTAGGTGATCTTTATGGTCCCTTCCAACCCAAACCATTCTGTGATTCATATGATTCTATGATTGCTTGTGCTGTAAAACAGAGTAATAAAATACTACTGTTTGGAAAGAAACAGAGAATAAACCAGAGAATTAAACTCCCTCTCTTGAGGAAAATCAGTACTAAACAACACGCAGTTTTGTATCAGCGTATAAATGGAAAGGTTCATCTGAGCTTATACACATCTTCCTCTCACTGGTAAAAGATCTCGGTAAGCACCTAGTAAGAAACTCCTAGTCAACTTTACTGTATCCTTTTTGAGTTCCCTATTACTACGATCAACAGCAAGCTAGTCAAGTTTTTGCAGGACCAGTCTTGATTTTTTTTCCTCCCTCCTAATATAGTCAAAAAGTTCACGAATGCCTCAGCAAAGCTCTTGCTGGGAGAGCAAGCCCAGGGACTGCAACCTGCTGCTGGGGGAGCCCCAGCACAGCTGCTTCCTCCCACACCCCCAAAATCCCAAGAGCAACTAGGAAAGACCTGAGGGATGCCTCTGCTTTGCCCTCTCCAAATAGGTGAGTGGGAAACAGTCAGGATGGTTGTTTGTGTACAGCCACTGCACCAGCGCTGCCAACCACTGCCACCAAGTTCTTCAGGACACATGCTCTCATGTGGCACCACGGTCAATGGGCCCCACGGGGCAGGGCCGTATGGAGGATAGGCACTTTATCTAAAAAAAATCAAGCTTTCACTGTGTTTAAGTTATTTAGATTACCGATGGGACTGAGGAACTGCACAAACCAATATCCAGTAGTAGAAGATGCTTACAAAATGCAGAGTAGGAAAGACGGTCCTTGCCAAAGAGGCTTTTAAGTGAATAAAATGTCCTTCCTCCTCTTCCTCACTTTGATTTTCCCGTTTTATTTTCCAAAAGTGCTTTTAAACAAAGTTTTCAAGGGATTCAAACGGACACCAAAAAGCAAAAATCAATCACGGGAACTTAATTTTACTGCCTTCACTTTATTTGAACAGGGAAAGCTTGAAGAAATGAGATGATCAGGGATGAGATTCCCTTAGGAGGCAAAAAACTAGATCCCACTTTCCGACAATGTTTGGGGAGTTACCCTGATTTACATCAATGTCAAGCTCTAGATATTCTATTTGTGCATACCACTTCCAGAAAGCTGAGCGGTCTTATAACTATACTCAAAACTCAGCATATGATTTTAGTTATCCAGGACTGCAGAAAAAAAACAAGTTTCTCCACCTACAGAGTTCACAGATTTTCTTGGAACAGTACCAGGTGACTTGGGATCCCAAATTTGTTGTGGGATGGTGAAAAGTTTTACTGGCAGGTAGATAGGAAGCAAAACAGGAAATCTCACCATGTCTTTTATTAGTCAGGCCAGGATTAGCAGAATATAAACTGGATGCTATTACCTTTTGAAGTATAACATTTCTTTAATGAACCAAACGTTACTCTTGACGCAATCTACAAAGCCCCATGCAAGACTCCTGCTGAGCACTTGCTCTTTCAATGACAGCAACAGTTGAACACTTTAACCTGTGAATAATTTAGAAGTCCATTAAATATTAAATAGATTTCTAGACACATGAAAAAGCCTTCTGCTTATTGCAGAAAGGAAATTGATATTTGTTATTTAGAGATGTAAGCCTTTTGTGTCTGTATTTTAAGCTTAGTGATTCCTGACTGTTAGGATTTATTCTGAAAGCAAAGGCAGTTCATGAGACATCAAGAAAAGATACTGTTCTTATCCGTCACTGTAAATAATTTCTACTTATCGTCTCTGTTTATAGGGACAAGGACAATGACAGCTTTGGAAAAGATGCACTGCCAGCCAGTCCAGCAGCAGATCTCCCACTGCCTGAGACTATCTGCTTTAATTGATTGAGAGCTTTCAGATCCTAATTACCATTAGTGTTGTCAGAACAACAGCTCCAGTGGCAATTTACAGGGAGAGGAGGTGGAAAAACTCCTGGAAAGATGGCTCTAATGGGCCAGTATCCTTTTTCTCTCTTCAAATATATTCAGGTGTCAGCACATCAGCTCTCCTCCTGATACTTTGGCCAACACAGAGTAGAAGTTCAAAATTTAAACCTATTAGCTTTTGGAGGTACATTGCTTAATGTTAATCTAAGGGAACAGGGCAACTCACAAAAATGAGCAACAGTGGCTCTATAAAATTCATACATGAGATGATCAGTTTTGCAATCTCCTGTTGTTTAGGGCTCTAGAGGGCAGGGGGGTCCATGAGAGCTGGTCAATATTCAAACATCACTTCCTCCAAGCTCAAGATCGATGCAACCCTATGAGTAAGAAATCAAGCAAAGGGGGCAGGAGACCTGCATGGATGAGCAAAGAGCTTCTGACAAAACTGAATGGAAGAAGGAAATCTACGGAACGTGGAAAAAGGGACAGGCTACTTGGGAAGAACACAGGAAGGTTGTCAGAGTATGCAGGGAGGTGACAAGGAAGGCCAAGGCCTGCTTGGAATTAAATCTGGCAAGAGACATCAAAGACAACAAGAAGGGCTTCTTCAAGTACATCAGCAGCAAAAGGAAGACTAGGGAAAACGTGGGCCCGCTGCTGAATGAGGAGGGTGCCCTGGTGACGGAGGATGCAGAGAAGGCAGAGTTACTGAATGCCTTCTTTGCCACAGTCTTTACTACTAAGGCCAGCCCTCAAGAATCCCGGACCCTGGAGGTACAAGAGAAAGTCTGGAGAAAGGAAGACTTTCCCTTGGTTGAGGAGGATCAAGTTAGAGATCATTTAGACAAACTGGACACACACAAATCTATGGGCCCTGACGGGATGCACCCACGAGTGTTGAGGGAACAGGCAGATGTTATTGCCCAGACACTCTCTATCATCTTTGAAAGGTCATGGAGAACAGGAGAGGTTCCTGAGGACTGGAGGAAGGCCAATGTCACTCCAGTCTTTAAAAAGGGTAAGAAGGAGGACCCAGGCAACTACAGACCGGTCAGCCTCACCTCCATCCCTGGAAAGGTGATGGAGCAGCTCATTCTCGATGCCATCTCTAAGCATATGGAGAAGGTCATCAGAAGTAGTCAACATGGATTCACCAAGGGGAAATCATGTTTGACCAATCTGATAGCCTTCTATGATGACATGACTGGCTGGGTTGATGAGGGGAGAGCAGTAGATGTTATCTACCTTGACTTCAGCAAGGCTTTTGACACTGTCTCCCATAACATCCTCATAGGAAAGCTCAAGAAGTGTGGCTTAGATGAGTGCACAGTGAGGTGGATCGAGAACTGGCTGAATGACAGAGCCCAGAGGGTTGTGATCAGCAGTGCTCAGTCTAGTTGGAGGCCTGTGGCTAGTGGTGTTCTCCAGGGGTCAGTACTGCGCCCGGTCCTGTTTAACTTATTCATCAATGACCTGGACGAAGGGACTGAGTGTACACTCAGCAAATTTGCTGATGACACAAAGCTGGGAGGGGTGGCCGATACACCAGAAGGCTGTGCTGCCATTCAGCGAGACCTGGACAGGCTGGAGAGCTGGGTGGAGAGGAACCTCATGAAGTTCAACAAAGGCAAGTGTAGAGTCCTGCACCTTGGGAGGAATAACCCCATGCACCGGTACAGGTTGGGGGCTGATCTACTGGAGAGCAGCTCTGCAGAGAAGGACCTGGGTGTTCTGGTGGACAAGAAGTTCACCACGAGCCAGCAAAGTGCCCTTGTGGCCAGGAAGGCCAATGGTATCCTGGGGTGCATTAGGAAGAGTGTGGCCAACAGGTCAAGGGAAGTTATCCTGCCCCTCTACACGGCCCTAGTGAGGCCACACCTGGAGTACTGTGTGCAGTTCTGGGCCCCCCGGTTCAAGAAAGACAAGGAACTACTGGAGAGAGTACAGCGAAGGGCTACAAAGATGATCAAAGGACTGGAGCATCTCTCTAATGAGGAGAGGCTGAGAGAGCTGGGCCTGTTCAGCTTGGAGAAGAGAAGACTGAGAGGGGATCTTATCAACACTTACAAATACCTTAGGGGTGGGTGTCAAGAGGAGGGAACCAGACTCTTCTCAGTGGTGCCCAGTGACAAGACAAGGGGCAATGGGCACAAGCTGAAACATGGGAAGTTCCATCTGAATATGAGGAGGAACTTCTTTACTTTGAGGGTGGCAGAGCACTGGAACAGGTTGCCCAGGGAGGTTGTGGAGTCTCCTTCTCTGGAGATATTCAAAACCCGCCTGGACGCGACCCTGTGCAACATGCTCTAGGGGGTTGGACTAGATGATCTCCAGAGGTCCCTTCCAACCCTTAACCATTCTGTGTGATTCTGTGTGATTATGGGAAAACCCCCCCAGATTTATTTGTCTTTCTGTAAAGCTAATATGCACTTGGTTTTGTTTTTTTGTTCAATTTGGGAGAAGCGGGGAAAACGGGCAATGGTAACGAAGAGCAGTGATATTTCAGTTTCCCTATTATCGGCTAAGAACAGATAGTTATTCTCCCCCAGGCCTACGGAATGATAAATGCTCAGGAAAAGCACTCGAGATTGATGACTTGATCAAAATTGCCTCGCATACAAAAATTTGTTGGGGAAGAACAGCAAGGAACTCGGTAACAAATCTGAAGGACGCAACACAGTATTCAGCTTTGCTGTGTGTTTATTGCTACTATCTTTATGGCAATTTAGATGCTCTCATTTCTCCTGTAAACATTCCCCCGTTTGCCACACTCACTGCAATGCTTGTTACCTGCCCTGCCAAATAACTGACGGCAGGGACGCGGCGTGTGAGACAACCTCACTTAAATGCTTCTTTTTGTCTCATTTTGCATACGACTTTCTTATCCACTTTAAACACTGAAGACGAACAAAGATTTCAGAGTTCAGGTAAAGAAGGCCGTTGGGAATGCCTGGCCTACGGACTCATTGATCGTTGTGGCTACATGTTATTTGGGGTGACAGTATTGAAAACCTCTTGCTCTCAGGATCATTGAACTCATTAGTGTTCTGGCCAGCACTTAGTTAAATTCAAAGTTAAATTCAGCAGTGATTTATCTTTAGGAACTGGATGAAGCTGGTTTGTAGCATTTCTGAGAAGGACACAAATTCTTTTTATCTAACTACTTGCTGCTTTACTTCAGAAGAATGGTCCGCTTCCTGGGCTTCAATCCATTCGATTACTCATATCGCATTACTTCCCTTAACTGGAGGCAAGTTTAGTCAGATGAATACCTGCATTCTTGTCAAGACAGCAATATTCAGCAGCTATGCCTGCTGTAGTTAAGTTTCTAACCACTTAATGAATTCAAAGCCGTGAAGAATAAAAGATGAGGTGAACTGGCCGGTCTTATGAGGACATGCACTATCTGACGCTCTGGATTTTCTGTCCTGTAGCTCATCACCTCCAGCCCCAATGGCAGTCAGTCACTGCGAGTGCAGCGGCTGAGAGTCGAACGCAAGACTAGCCATGTTGCAGTGCCACATTTATGTGACACCACCAGCTCTCCTCCTCCCCCGGGTCCTCTACGTTAATCTTCTGGGCAGGACTTCAGAGGAACTTGGAAGCTCTTAAAAGTTCTTATAACATCACGAAATAAAATATCATCAGAATAGGTATGATTTCATCTGTGAATGTTTTTGCCATTAACAAAAACAAGCCTAAAAAGTCCCTTTTCAAAAACATGTTTTTAAATTATGAACCATAAAGATCCATGCCAAAGAAAAAAAAAACACAACACAACAGAACTGTAAGCCCAACTAACCGCACAACCTTCTTTTCCTGGGAGGAAAGACAACATGGTACTTTCTTCCTCCTTTATAACACCTCTAACAGACATCCATTGCCATCGCCTTTTTTGAAAATGTTTAGGTACCTCAAAATATTAACGAGAACTGGATTGCTTTCAGTTGGCTGCAAGCATATGCAGAGCCTTTCTGCAGGCCACCATGTCCTGCAGGCCACATGGAGCGACTCTGACAACATCCATGAGGACTGCCAGAGTTGTACCATCTCCTTGGAAACTGAAGAAGTGGTGCCTAGAGAAGTTCCAGGAGCAGGCAAGCAATGGAGAATGGGTTCCCCTCTTCCTCTGCCCAGGAAATCTGCCTTTTCCAGGGTAGTTACCTGGATGCAGAGCTGAACCTGGTCCTTCTCCATCCTGGCTGAGGTCACACAGAGGGTCTGCAGAGTGCCCTTGAACTGACCGTGCTGGGGAGTGGGGTGGAGAAACCTGCAGGCACGTTCCCTGTGCTGGATGCAATGGAGAGTCTGGCCGTAACAGTTCCTCTCTGGGGACATGTACCAGTACAAGTTGGGGGCAGACCTGTTAGAGACCAGCGTAGGGGAAAGGGACCTGGGGGTCCTAGTGGACAACAGGATGACCATGAGCCAGCAGTGTGCACTTGTGGCCAAGAAGGCCAATGGCATCCTGGGGTGTATTAGAAGGGGTGTGGTCAGCAGGTCGAGAGAGGTTCTCCTCCCCCTCTACTCTGCCCTGGTGAGGCCGCATCTGGAATATTGTGTCCAGTTCTGGGCCCCTCAGTTCAAGAAGGACAGGGAACTGCTAGAGAGAGTCCAGCGCAGAGCCACAAAGATGATTAAGGGAGTGGAACATCTCCCTTATGAGGAGAGGCTGAGGGAGCTGGGTCTCTTTAGCTTGGAGAAGAGGAGACTGAGGGGTGACCTCATTAATGTTTATAAATATGTAAAGGGCAAGTGTCAAGAGGATGGAGCCAGGCTCTTCTCAGTGACATCCCTTGACAGGACAAGGGGCAATGGGTGCAAGTTGGAACACAGGAGGTTCCACTTAAATATGAGGAAAAACTTCTTTACGGTGAGGGTGACTGAACACTGGAACAGGCTGCCCAGAGAGGTTGTGGAGTCTCCTTCTCTGGAGACATTCAAAACCCGCCTGGACGCGTTCCTGTGTGATATGGTCTAGGCAATCCTGCTCCGGCAGGGGGATTGGACTAGATGATCTTTCGAGGTCCCTTCCAATCCCTAACATTCTGTGATTCTGTGATTCTGTGTCAAGCGCAGTGACCCTAGCACCCGGAGCACGACCTGCCTAATGACTAAAAGGCTATTATCTGCTGTGCCTGATCCCCAGCTCCTGTCTCAAAGGGCTGAAATCCTATTCACCTCAAACCATGTGGAGCCCATCTCCAAATGAGGAATTCCTTCAAGTCTTGTTTAATCCATCTGCAAACAGCTCCACTCTTTGGTCTGCCATGACACGGATCCCCTCTGAGGGCCTAGAGCAGGTCAGCATGTGTGTGTACGTGCATGTGCTGAGTGCGCGTGTGGTGGGGCAGCTATTTGCTAGTGACCTGAGGCATCTCCCCCTGTCCTGGAAGAGGAACAGCACCAAGGCTCAACTCCACTTGCTGTGAGCTTCCACCATGACAACCTTTGACGGAGGAGGTGTATGCCACAGCAGCTCAGGGGCTGCACAAGGTGCACCTCTGATAACTGTCATTACCTCTCATTTTCCACCCATCTGCAGAACTAGATGGGAATTCATTCTTATCTCCCGCAAGGAAGATATAAAGTGGATGCTAAGACAGAAATCCGGCATCAATGCCCTTCACAAAGTAGCTCTTCCATCTTTTGGAATACTATATTTAAATAAGAGGAACTTGAAGAAGAGTATTAGCATAACATTACACAAGATGCTTCAAATTTGTAAGTAGTATTAAAGAACACTGGGGTGTAAACTTGATCCATAGTGTAACATCAGTGAATGGTGAGAAAGGAGAGGAGAAACAATTTTTGTAAAGCACAAGTATCTCTCCACAATGGTAAAAAAGGTTCAGTAGTCACTGCTGCATCTCATCATGCATGTGTTTTGCTTGTAAACTTTACTGCAAAATCTCTGTGTGGTAACAGCATGCACGTTTCACAGGTGAGCAAGATTTTGTTCAGCAGAAAAATTCAGATCATGAATACCCTTTAGCCATGAAGATTTCCAATACACTGAAAAAAAGAGTAGCAACTGCACAACTGATCCTGCAGTACCACCAGCAGCCCTTGAATTGCCTTGCCTCTAACCTGTGCATCACACAATGATTTTGTATTTCATAAAAACATAATCAAAGCCAAGCATTCAGACAACATTACCAGTGTTGCTGAATGCTCTAGGTGCTACCTGCCTCTGCAGATCAGGCTGTAACGACAAAGAGAGTTTGTGTGTGCGTCTGTTATTTTAATAGCAGAGGCAATAACACTGTTAACAGTGCTGTCAGTACAGGGCAATCCTCTCATCACTGCCCTTAGCCACCCCTAAACCCTGTGTAGGGTCTGATGACTTTGGGCTGTAACACTGGAGGATGCCAGGGGGCAAGGGAAGCCAGCAGGCAAGATGCTCAGTGCCTCTTTCAGCTCCTGCCTTGCAGTATAGCCTGCCTTACATTGCTTTCACCCGGCTATGGCTGCTCTCACAGCTGCTCTGCTGTCTAGGTGGGGGAAGGAAAGCAAGCTCTGGTCCATGCCCATTACCCTACTCTTAATGTAACCAGACCTGGAGAGGAGAAATTATGGCCCAGATCCACAAAAGTACCTGCCTTTCAGTGGCTCCAGCAGGAGAAAATGCATCTCAAACCCCTTGTGAATTTAGGTTTTAATTCTGCCATTTCCCCTTGCACAAAAGCACTATAAGCTAAAGCATTAGGTTTCCATTCATACAAGGTACGGACAAAATTTTGAGGACAGAAAATTCTAGTGATTACTTCTGTTCATGACTTTTTTCCTCCCCACCATGTCACTCTTTGCTTTGTGCTTTTTGCTTCTCTTCAGCATAACAGAGAAAAGTAGAGAAAGTAATTCCCCCGGCACACGGTGTCCTTCCTTCTTAGCCCCAGCAAGTACCACCCAAGAGGGGCCTTCTGAAACCACAGGTAGCAAAAACTACCGTTCATCACTGGCAGCCTCTGTGCCGCTCTGGAGCACGTTTCCCTTCACCAGCCTCTGCACTCTGGTGAGCTGGCAGCTGCCAGGGAGGGGGATTTGGGAAAGATATTCCAGGGGACAGCTCAAATTTCATCCTCTCATGTACTTCCATGGCTCTCCTCCCCGCACTCTCGACTTCCACCGGTATTTGTACAACCACTTAAAAACACAGTCTGGGGGCTTGGGAAGGGTTCTTGCTATTGTAGCTTGACCTCAGTATGGAAGGTGGGCAAGCAAGGGCCACAGCCTAAAGTACACTGCTTGCACCTCGTTGGTAAGAGGCGATGCTGCCCCGTCCACCCTGGCCAAGTATGCAGAGTTCAGCTGTGTCTGCAGGAACTGCCTTTCAGATCGGTTTTTTAAGTGGATCTCTCAGCACAGTTCAGCTGCCAGCATCGATACAGCAGAGCTCTTCTGTGCTGCCTACAACATAACGGGGGCTGGCAGCCTCCCCAAAACACAGCTGTGCCTGGAGATTTCCTCACTGGCTGCAGTGCCTGCGAGTCAGAGCAGAAGTGGAGAAGTTGCAGCAGCTCCACCATGTGCTCCTCTCACAAGGAATAGTCCCCCCTGCATGCACATCCACCCTGCTCCCCTGTTCCTGCCAGGACTTACTCCAGTCTAATTGTAGACGTGCCCAAGGTTCCCTGCAATGATTTGTTTCTTTTCATAAACTCTTCAGTAATGTTTGCAGAAGGTAAACCAGTTAGGACATCTTGCCCGGGGACAGACATCAGCAATCCAGAGATTCAGAGAAAGCAAAGCTAAAGGATGCTGTCACTACAGCACTTCAACAAGGTACCAGTGTCACTCCCCCCCTCCTTCCACACATCAAAATGTGCAACGAAGTAAGCAAGCACTGTGAAGCCTGAACAGAGTGGCTATAGTTTATGCTACACTGCCTCATCTGTTCTTTGCACCAGCTGTTCCTGGAAGGAGGTGCCATTGCATTGTTCCTCTCTTCCTCTGATGCTCTGGAAGAAAGACAGAGGGCAATTTTTTTTAATCTTGGCTTTTTAGCAAAGGGAACAGGGCTGGATTGTTTTGTACTGGCACTTGCCACCTTCTCATCCCATGCCCTTCTTGCTGTGTAAGCACGGTACAAGACATTACATGCTGAAATAATATTTAGGTTTGCAGCTGGGCTCGTTACTGCTGTAATTTAGAAGGTATAACCAGTCATCAGCATTTCAAAATACATTCAATTTTCAATAAAGAGGCAGTTTCCACAGGGCAATGACCATAAATGAATGACAGTGTACCCAAGAAGAACGAAGAAAACTGTCAGTCTGTCAAGAATTTGCCTGATGTGTCACCCAAGTTTAATTAAGAGAAAAAATTTACTGTAAGAGACAGGAGAACAAGTCAACTCTCCTACAAAGGTGCGTCCTCTCCTTTGTGCATTAAAAATAATCCCCCTTTGTTTTGAATTCCTGATGCACAAGCAGCTTGTGGCAAATCATTCTCCAAAATTAAATAGATGGCTGAAAAATACGAGCCAAATTCATCCTTTACGCACTGGATAAATCTGACTCTAGGTGATTTGTGGGTCTTTCAAACCCACCTCAGTGTATCAGTTGAATATTTCCTGAAAATTTGGTGCTCTGCAGGGGCTGAGCCAACGCCAATTGCAGGCAACTCTCAGCTCTCTGGCGAATGGCCATGGTGGCTACGCTTTACTCCTCTGCTCCGGGGACCTGGTGCTGCTGCTGACCAGCACTGCCCTTACCAGCCTTGCGCTGTGCCTCTGAAGGCACCCAGCAAGCTGTGCCCCGGAGCCTGCCAGACAATGTCTCCTAGCCAAATCCAGTTTCTTCCACTTCTGCAGTTTCAGTGGGAGAGCAAAAAGCTTTCTCAGTCTTTGGAGAACTGCTTCAATCTGAATAAACTTTTCTGTCAGAGGTTTAGCGTCCCAGCACATCAAGGGATGCAAGGCAGCTCCATGGACATTGCTTACACCAGCTAAGAACCTGTATGGTATTATGACCAAAATAACCTGTTTTCACTGACTGAATGATCTGACCAATGGCTAAACATACAATAAAAACGTATTATGTTTAAATCCAAATATTTCTCTGTAGTTCTGGAAATCTAGATACAGTAGCACCACGTTTGCGTGGGAGAATGAGAAAGGTAAGACTGCTTATAAAACAAAAGTTGTGCTGTCGAGTACTTGTTTTGTCAAAGATGAGTGAAGTCAGAAGAAACAATAAAAACAGTGCATTTTTCAACAACATTGATTTCAGGGGGTTAGTTTTCTCCAGTTTAATAATCAAAGATACCACAACACACACAAATAAACTGGGGACTGAGTGCTGTAGTTTTAACCTAGCAATGTTCCACAAGGCAAATATATCTAAGTGCATTTATCTTTTCTCAGAGCAGATATGTAAAAGCATTAGCCTCCATCATGCTGTTCTCCGTTATCAGGTCTACATGCAGGCCCAGAAAGACTGTGTAGTACGTGGATAAATATACATACCCGACTTGGGTACAGTCTCGATATGGCAGCACTGAAAATATGCTACAGAAGGATCTTCTGCTGCTGATAAGGACTATTCTAAAATATAAAAGAAAATAAAAGAAATCAAAGACTAAAATTTAAAAATCCCACCACAATAACCAAAGCAATAGATGTTACCATTGAGGAATTCATAATCATAAAAATTCCATCATGGATGATTTCTCCCTTCTCTTTTTTATCTCACAGGTAGGGTGTTGCGCTACCGACTCTTTACAGAAGTGCTGAAGCCTGTGCCATACATTACACAACAAATGAGTAGTGGACTTCCATCCCCTCTACAGGCTTTCTAGGAATACTTTCTTGAATACACTACTTGGAACCCAGGAAAGATGCTTTTCTAGTGAAAGGAGTCGTAGTGAAAGGAGTCCACCCAAAGAGGCAAGGAGTCGTTCTGACAACTCACCACTATAGCTGAAACTAAACAGACAAATCCAACAGCAACCCAGGCGATACACAGCAACCACCACCCGTGATGTGCACCACAACTCTGTGGCTGATCTGGAGTCTGCATTTATCAGACAAGAATGTCCAGCTGCTGGTCACGACCTTTCTCTGCTAAACCAAAGGGCTCCCTTGGTTTTCAGCTTCCTGTTCCTGAAACAGCCTGATTCATGGATGAAGTAAAAGTTTGCTGTTATCATAAGCTTTTAGATCCTTTCACTGTTTTCCAGGTTCCTCCTTCAGTCTTCTCCAGTTTTTCCCCATCACCCTTCCTGGTCTCTGGGCAGTATCACTGGCCTCAGCAGTTGCACACATGGCAGATACAAACATCACATCTTTCAGTCTTACCTTTATGATCAGTGTCTAGCCCTGACGACTGCCAGCCACTGCACTCAGTAATCACATCAGCCCTCTTGGTTATGAAGTTGCATTGACACTCGGGCATGACTGATCCCACAGCTCCTCACCCCTTCTCCTCCAGTGCCACATCTATCTCAGTCACTAACTGTCAGGGCTGAATCCCTCCTCCTGTAAGCATGGCTTGCCTTCATTCCTTATAGGCAGGTAGCTCAAGATTTGGCTACATGAAAGCATACATTATCTGCCTGCACAGAGCTTATATCCAGGCCACTCTTACAGCAAACACCTTGTATTTTTAACTGGTCTCCAAATCTCTGCATCATATGCAAACTCACTGTGTGGCATTAAATCAAACACCTTAAAGCAAACTATCTGTTTTACAGCCATACTATTACCTTTAGCCGTCAAGCTCTGACATATCATTAAGCAACATCAAAACCACCTTGAGGTCAAGACTCACTTTCCATAAAACTGCATAGACTGCCAATAGCTACATAATTATAGTTTTGGGAGATGCAGATTGGCAAGAGGCCAAGAGAAGCTTGATCAAGATATAAAAGATATAAAATGCCAATAAATAACTGTTTATAAATATACCCTCTTTCCTTATCACTTCAGGACACCGACAACTGTACAATTGTACAACGTACACTAAAAAGACCCTTCTTCCCTCTAAAGTTGGCCAACAGGCTGCATCCCCTCAAATTCCTCTAAGACATGGTGATGGCAATTTGTGCCATCTTCTAATCTGATTAGTGTTAGAATTTACTGATGTTTTTACCTTTCTAAAAATCTCCACTTGTGGTCCAAATGATAGGACCTACTGCTAGGTTGGTTGTCAGGGCTACTGCACTTCCTTGCTCTGCTCTCCAACATTGATTTTTCTGACGCTGTGTGCCGCAGATCTGTATGTGAGGATTTCACTCAAATTTTTCATCCTTTGTCCTATACTGATCAAAGTTGGACAACAAACCCTAGAAAGCTATTTTGTTCTTTACTGTCCAAAACCCACCATATGCACCTACCAATCTCGCACCAGTTATGCTGTTATTAAAATGGTTTCCTTATGGGACCAGCTTAGTCATAGTTCTTGGAAAAGGTTTAGATCCCCAAGAGAGCTGCTGCATTTAATGCTTGGAAAAATGCAGAATGATCATTTTTCCTTCTCCTGGGTCATTCTGTTATAGTAATCCTATTTTCTTCCTTAAAAGCATGTTTAAAAGCAAAGTGGTATTTACCCTTTAATAAAGGAGGGTTTCTAATAATAAACATGCACACAGCTTTAGGAAGTTCTCCTGCAGCAGATAAAGGATGATCTCATTGTTTGTCTGAATGCTATAACACCCCTTACCTATGGTAAATATCTCAGATCCTACAAGATGGTCTCATGGTACATCAGTAAGTTATAAAGCAGGGGAGAATCATATTTCACATTTGAGAAAGGCAGTCCACAAGCAAAAAAACCCTGGCGTATGATTAATTTTGTGCTTGCCACTGCTTATTGCTGAATGGTTGCTACTCACAACAGCTTGCTTGTTCACTGGAAGCCTTGTTTGCTGATGTATGAAACTTGGCACAGATTTCGAGGCTGACATCAGAAAGCATCTTTGAATTCGGAAAACCACAGTACCCACTAAGTGTATTCACCCCACTCGCTATGGCTGCTTCTGGCAATGCAGCTCTTCCACCAGCGCCCTACACCTCCCTAAAAAAAACACTTAATACTTAAAAAGAAAAACAAACTGGTACTTCCATGTCCACAAGGAGAGACAACAGTGGGAAGTTACCACAGAAAACTTGCTGTGTGCATCAGAAGGAATAGATCAGAAACGAAACAAAAAGCACTAGCCCAGTCTCTATTTTTTTCAGATTTCTTTCCCTTGGGACCCAAGTATTGCCTCTCTTTCCATAGAACGGGGGACCCTCTTTACATAAAGATCTCCCAGGCAGAGTGGGAGAGGAGCCCATGGCCTCCACTGCCAGGATGCCACAAAACCCCATCTGTAGAGCTGCTGGAGGGGGTTGGTATATGACAGGCTTAGGAACTGAACTGGAAGAGAAGCAGGGAAGACAGTGGTCGGAAGCTCATTATGGAGGGATAAAATGGCATTTTATTTAGAGGTCTGATGATACGTATGAAAAACAAAAAAATTCTGAGGGCCTGCAATGGTTTGCTGGAGCAGAAAGTCCAGGAACTTGTCAGAAAGTAGGCTTTGGAAAAGAAGGTGTGGTGGAAGCCCATTGCTGTTCAAGAAAATTGAACCATTGTTTATGAGAGAAAAGCATTTTCCTGGATTTCAACTCTTCAACAAAGGGAGTCTATGATCCTGTGCAGCTCTGAATGAGCTATCTCTGACATCAGAAGCAGCTTGAGTCAGAGTGGGCTGACATGCCCTGATTGCCATTGTGCCACCTAGACATGTTTAAAATTACTTCATGAAAAGATTTTCACTCTCTAATTCTCACATTTCACCAAGAAGTTGTACTAATTACTATGGTTCAGAGCAACCATTACTTTGCAAGAGAGCTCTGTCAATGTGCAACCATCTGAGGCTGTAAAAGTTAATCTTCCAATTTCTTTAATGAGGTGTATGCTATGAAACTACAAAAACTTACTGAGCACAGGGCTCTCAACAGAATCAATAATTCGCTTGACTTGAAGAAGAATAATGTCCATTTTCTTTAGTGCCTGTCTAGGTTTAACTGTGTTGCACCAAAAGGCTGCAATCAGGCAATGTGATATACATTACATGTACCATATACATGTGGAATATTGTAGCCTCTTCTCTCATACCTGACTGATGATGATTGACTACCATGGCTTTGCTGCCCTGCATGCAAAGGTGAACACACAAACCACGGATGCTGTCTGGGTAGCAGCCATCATTCTGGAGTCTCACAAGTTCAAGTTGGGGCTGCTGAAAAGTGGCTGAGAGTAATTATGAACTGTGAGGACACTGCAAATAGTCAATCTCTTAGAGTGCACATGTGTGTGCTTCCACATTTAAAAGGGCAGCAAACCAGACCTTTCATTCCCTAACGGATGCTGTTTGGCCTTGGCATGGAACTGTATGTATACTAACAAAAAATCTGAGAAAGCGATAGCATGGGGGTGGAAGAGAAGCATTATTTTACTGCTTTTACATCTGCTATGTAGGATGACTCTAAAAATGTTCTTGTCCCATTCCCACCATGAATTGTTTGTTCAGCTGGCTCAGGCTGCTGCTTTGGTGGCCTGTTTCTGATGGATAGGAAATCTTCTGCTTCACAGTTTATGTAAGATACCACCAATAAACCTGCTGAGTAAAGTGGGTGGCACCAGGCACTGGTGGCTACCTGTGCTAATTTGTATGTCAGGGTTGGCTTGGTTTTGTTTTCTAATGGGAAAACTTATTTTGTGTTATTTTACAAGACTGCTTTGATAATACAGTCTAGGAAACTTAATTTTCCAGCTCCTTTAATAAGCCACATCCTACAAATCCAAAGAAACTGGTTTAACCAGTGCACGGAACCATCAACAGGAAGCTTTACAAGGACTGGCTAATAAGCTGCGGCCTGTGTATATGTGGTTTTTCTCTGTGCTGAAACAGCTGAACTCTTATTTTAACGACAGCTGGTCCTGCCTTGCCGCTGGACTGTTGAAGGCGGGACCCAGAGCATCGAAGGCTGGACCCAGAGCATTGTGGCTCAGCATGTGTCACCCCCAGGGGCTGAGAAAAGCTCTCAGGCCCGCAGGACAAGGACACTGCACTTCACAGGCTGAGAGTCACAAATAAGGGCAGTTAGCAGAGAAACAAGCGCCAAGCTATCATCCACACTGCAGTTTTCTTTGCTGTGACACTCAGAGTCACAGGCCAGTGAAATTAATTACTGAAAGCGCTAGCTATTTTAAAGCTCAGCTATCAAATTCACCACTCAAAAATATATTCTGTGTAGATGTTTTCAAAGCTAGGTTCCTCAAGTTAAGTGAAAGGCTCTCATGCCGCAACAGAAGGGTCAGGGGTTTCAGAGAGAGCTCAGAGAGCCCAACTCCAGCCCAGCTCAGCATCTGCATCCTGCATGACCACACAGCAGCTGCCTGGGATGAGGTCCCGGGCATGGGGAGGAGCCTCGGGGGGGGTTTCTATCCATTGCAATACCTGTGCTCCTCCGTGTTACAAGGAACCAGGGAGGAACCAGCTTTAAAGGTCTTAAGGTACTCAGAAACTCTGTTGATTTTAGGACAAACACATAAAGCAGATCCACCTGAATTTCCAGAGGTCCTTTCATCCAGAATGCCTATTAACTTCAGTCACTGCAACAGCATCCAGACCCCTCAGAAACACAGGGCAGGTGCTCAGATTACTTACTGCTAGACGTAGCTGGCCTTTGGGGTGACACAAACTGTTGACTTTGCATTTTATTTTTAGCTAATATCGCTGTGGCTCTTTGTCCATAGGACGAAAAGCATTTCCAAAACTGTGTATCTTATTCTTATTGTATCTGTATTCTAGATACAGGCATCTTTATTATTATTATGGAAATATTCTGGAAAACTGTTTCTGCTGATAAAGATAAGAAGCCAGTTGAACAACAGAAGCTTACTGACTGTTTTCTTAGCAAGAAAAATATTCAGTTATATTATTAGACACAATGACTGATATATAAACTAAGATAAAATGCTAGGATATATCCTACAAATACTTTTTTGCAACAGATGGAGAAAGAGTTCATAAATCAAGTATTTATTCATTTTTTTCACAGGCAATATTTCTATCAAGTTTATGGATGTATTTTATACATGCGTCTCAGAAATTACTCATTCTCTGTGGAATTTGCATAATACTTTATGAATAAGTATTTTTTGCTATAAGAAATTCCCAAAGTGTACATACATTTATGCACAAAACAGACTAAAATTAGAGGGCTGCTTTACAGCGTTTGATTCCACATTTATTTGTTGTAAAGACAATAATCAGCTGCTAGTCAGACAATCATTAAGTCAACAGTTCTGCATGCGTATGATTGATTGCTACAAAAGCTGTTTCTAAAAAGCCATTGTCTCTCAGAGCCACCTTCTGCAATATTTATGTTGATTACTACCTTTCACTTCATTTAATTGTACGTGTGAGAATAAATGCAAGGAAAATTTTGCTTGAGCCAAGTAACACCTACCAGAACTCAATTTATAAAACCTGTAGTTCAATGTAATGTCAGAATTTCTATTGACCTGGCTCCATGTTTGATGGAAACCACAGGCTATGTGCACAAATCGGTCCACAGGAACGTACATGGTTCTCGCCCATGGCAGTTGTACAAGATATGTGCAACAGATATGTGCAAGGGTGAGCCTCAGTGGGATGGTTTAGTCTATATACAAGCTATTCAGGTTGCCTATTTCAAACCTATTCAGGTTTGGAAGGACAAGCATATGAGCATGAGGCACATGGGGAAATTGTTTTGGGAAAAAAAACAGAGAGGGCAGGTGTCTTCTTTATAAGTAGGGAGGAGCTAGTTTCACTTCTGAGCTGGATGATACCGCAAGAACCTCTTTTGCTGATGGGAACACCACGACAGGTACTGTGCCTTTGCAGTAAGGGAAGTCCCGGCCAGCTACTGCTGTACAGGTCCCACCGGTGCCTATAGCTGCAATCTGGGTAGCGCACGCCCCAGCTCGAGGTGTGCTGCAGCTGCACCTCTCAGGCACCCCCTGGGAGCCCCTCTGCCTGCATCTGCCCTGAAAACAAGGATCCCACTCCTCACCTCGCCACAACCATCCCCGGCTGTGCATTTACCAACCAGCACTATGTATCCAGGAGGACACAACAGCGCTGTTGGGATCTGTCACATTTATAATTTATCTTGTACGACTCAGGATAATCTCAATACCTTTCCCTAAAGCTGTTTTCTTGAGTCACTTGTCCAGTCAGCCTCCTGCCACAGGCAGCCCTGACAACCCAGCTAGCTTGACACCTACTCTTATACCCACTAACAGATTTTGAAATGTCATTCAGCCATTGCTAAACTTATTCCAGACAGGTTCAGCCATGTGCCCCTCTCGAACTTAGTACCTGGCACTACCCTTGAAGAAATGCAACCAGATTATGCCTAGTTTACTCTGTCTGATTTTCATTTTATGCAATTATTTGTATTATGGAGACACAGGTCTTAAAAATCCATGGGCTAGCACTTCTGTTGACTCGTACTTCACTCGAGGAAGGAGTGTGCATTGCAGCCTGCACCTTCACAGACTATTTTAAAGGCCATTACTACGTATGTGATAAGTGACAATGGCACGCTGTGCTCTTGCATGGGGATGCTGACCCTGCCCTTTCCCTCGTGCCCCATGGATTGCCTTTGCAGAAGCAGCCTTTGGATGCACAATACCTGCCGTTTCTGGTATCGTGCTGCCGCATGTTCTTGATAAAGTGAACCTTCTTGAAGTTCTTTGGTCTGGGTGATCCTGAGAGTGTCCGGCATCTGAAAAATAAATCAGTTGGAGGGAGGGGAGAAGAAAAAAACAGAAGTACTCAGTTCCCTGCTGTACAGCCAAGAAGTCTACACAAAGGCAGGAAGGAAAGACGAGACAAATGATTCAAGTCACCCTGTGTTAGGAATCAGCAAGAACAATAAAGACAATAAGTCTGGAAATGTGACAGATTAAATAAAAAATATTTAAAATAATAATAAGAAAAGGCATCACTACCCCTCCCTTCATGCAAAAAAACACATAATAAAAAAAATCTCGCAAAATAAAACTTCCTGTAATCTACCGTGACAGCTTAGCCCAAGCTTTCAGAGTAAGAAAAAAATTAAACTAAAACAAAAGTCGGTAAATATGCAATTTTCCCCCTCAAACTAACACCCACACTTTTGTACCCTCCTCAGCTATTGATAAAGGAGCTACTGAGGAAAGTTCTTTCTTGTTTTAATTTTAGAAAGATTTAAAATCTCTCATTTGCAAGGATAATTCCTATCTGCTTTTAACTCTAAACACTACTTTTCACATTCCTGACAGCATACAAAAAACCTGAAAATAAAATAAATTACCTAAGGAAAAAAAATCTTTCTTCAAAACATTAATCCTTAAATCTATTTTACATCTGAACGTACTTTTTAAATTGCAGTTACAGAAAGAAATTGCCGGAGGGAGGAGAGATGAGACAAACAGCAATATCCCTCCCCTCTTCCAGCCTTGCTCTTTTTAATCAGCTGAAACCACAATGCATGTGAAAGCCTTCTCTGTTTCACCTCAGTGCTGTTTTGTTGCAAGGCACGGCACGGCACGCAGGCACCGGAGATGATAACTCCTGCACTCGCTGCACAGCCAGGGGTGCTGGACCGCAGCCGCTGCATCCTCCGTGGGAGCTAAAGGACGAGCATCCTCCGCTGGCACATGGGACCAGCACAGTCCCTCTGTGTTGAGCCTCCCTAACCTATTTTTCCCATCCTCTCCTATGCATAGGCAGAGTTCAGCAGCTTCCCAACCCCAAGAGGTCCTTTTGTTGGACTGAAACCACAGACCACCGGTCCTAAGCCACCAGGGACTGCCAGTCCCTGTTGCTGTACCCAAACGTCATCATGCTGCATGGGCACACCCCGAGGAGGGGGGCCCATCACTTTGCAATTTCTGCCTTCCTCCTGTTAGCAAAATCCTTGGGATTCCCTCACCCTCTGGTTGCAATTAGCCTTGTTAGCTTCTTCATGGGAAAATACCACTGAGAGAGAGGTTCTACCACCAATTCTGCAAATTAGCCAGTAAAAATACTGCCTCGCAAACCATACTTTGTTTATATCTTTTGACAATTATACATGTTTGAATCATTTATGAGAATGCTTCATAACATGCCGGTAAGCATTCACCAGTAAGCTTAGTAAAAATAATCAAGCCTTGGTAATAGGCCAGTTGGTATGGACTCTGCTATTAAGTCTTTACTTTGAGGTAGGGAGAGACAGCCAATCTGCATGTGGATAAACAAGGCTATTGGCTAAACATCAATAAAAACCATCTGAATTACAAGTCCCAAGATAAAGGGACGTTCAAAATCAAGCTGCTGCCTTGCCGAACAGCTGACCTGGAAGCATACCATGCACTGGTCAGATTACTGATCAGCCCGTTTCTGAACAGTTAAGCACTTGCTCCATTTTCCATCACCCCGGAGGACTGCCTAGTGACTAATTACTGCGGTCCCCAGAGAAGCTGTGGCCTCCTGGATGCAGATATAATACAACACTGAAGCTGCTGATATAACAAAGATGGGGGCAGATTTATTAGTGAGGCAGCCATCACAAACAACACAAAAAGTCAACACAAAAAGACAGTAACACTGGTTACTGAAATAAGATTGTGTGTGTTGAGATACCAAATGACAAAAATCCATAAAAAAATAAGAATACCAAAAATACTAGGCTTTAAAAGCTTACCTTATTAAACCAGCTGTACTCACTTTTTAATGGTACTGCGTTAGAGGTTAGTCACTCCTGTTAGTGACAACTAAACTTCTCTATTAACCAAATCTTTTTATTTCCTGATATTTTGTTTAAATACTGACTTTTTATTTAACAACCTGAAGCCAGGGAACATGTAATTCATGTCACCTACCACCTTGCAGGCTGTGTGAGGTTTCACTTTACCCACTATGAAGAACATCTTTATGTGAACACCCAGTGACTTTCCAGCATGTGCAGGGACAGCAAGTCTGTCCCTGCACATGCCTTACAGACAAGTAACCAGAGAGAGAGTAAATAAAATGACCTCCGCAGTGGGGCATTTTCCTCGATGTCCTCCAGAGTCTCCAGAGAAGATCGCTGGGAGATCAGCCGACGCCTGCAGAGAAAACAGAACACAAAAGAACACTGTGGGTTAGAGGGCACGAGAAAGTCCTCAGAGCTGTTATTTCTTAAAGCTCACGAACTGCCGTTCACTAGCCAAGCCGTACCTTTGGATATGAATCAATTTTGTTCTGTTTTGCTTACCTTACTAAATCAATTTGATCCCAACCAGAAGCAAACACTCTATTACAAGCTTCTGTAGCAAAACAGAAGTTGAAACTTCCCAACCGCTCCTCCTCAGTTTGTGCCTTCAGGTTTTCCTTCCTTCAAGGGTTTAACACCCACCTAACACCAGTCCCACATTTGCTGTGGCATTGCTTGCAATGCTATTAGTACAGTTCTTTCTTTGACAAAATAATGCAGACGTAGATCTACAGAGAATGCCTGTTGTTCACACTGCCACAGGGGACACTTCTCTTTGCCCCTTGCCCTTTTTACCAAATAAATGCCACTCTTTTCTCAGTGATGTCCATCTCATCACTCCTGTGAGGAGTGACTGAAGAGAGATGAAAGATGACAGAGCCAGCAGCACTGGGTGCAAAACAGCAGCTTAAATGGGAGCTCTGACCATCCCTCTGAGCAGCACAGATGAGTTTAGTCCTGTTTTAAACCAGTTTTCTATGGCCGAGTCAGATCCTTCCTCCACCTTCAGCAAAATGAAGTAAGGAAATCTCAGCATTTCAAGTTTTCTGACTGTTCTAGCAGGCAGGGAAGAAGCCCTGGTACAGGCTTGGTTTTAGCAGCAATTACTGCTGCATAACCTCCAAACACCCCAACGGCACCAAAATGAGGAGCTGAACCCAGCCCTCCAAAAAACACCGTAAATACAAAAAATAAAGGTATAAGACGCAGCCCACCTGCAGGCACATCATGAAAAATTAAGCTGGTAAGCACCAAAACGACTCCGTCGGTGGGTGTTAAGCAGCTGCGACAGCCACGGGAGCAAAGGGGCTGTGCTGCAGCACCCAGCTAGCACGGGGAGTGTCAGCACCCATTGCTCCAAGGGGCCACTGCTGAGGTGTACAGTACCTCGGCAGTCATTTTATGAGTATGAACTTAAATGATAAAAGTCCTCATAGACTACCACTATGTTTTCCCCAATTACCTTAATGTCCTTCCCACCGAGCTGCCTTACTCCCTTGATTTGCAAGTAAAGAGTTTCCAGAATCAAAATGTGTTACGAGCACTCCTTTGCTTGGAAAGGTGCTTATTAATTTATTCCCGGGCTGTAATTTCGTTTTCTCTGATGCTGGTGTAAGCAGTTTCTAATCCTTCTTGCAATTTGCTAACCCCTCCAGTTGTGCTGCTACAACTGCTCCTGCAGCCATGCTGCAAATCTGATTACTGAAATGTCTTTCAGTTCAAAATAACCCTGAGGTTCAGTGATTCAGTTTACTACTAGTTCAAACACCAGATTTCTATCAGTAACCCCCAGACAACACATTTCAGGACAGTTTGAATGTGTATGTGGCTTTTTGTATACTTAGAAAATCATAAAAACCCCCTCAAACCATTTATAGAGCAACTAAGTGTGAAGCATAATCCTCTTAGGAAAATATGCAAACCTAAATCCCCTCAGGCTTTGTCTAAACTAGAATTTTTAGATCTTCTGCAAGATAGGATACACCTTCAAAATGCTAAGAAAAAAATAAAGTCTGCATTTCAGGGTGTATGTCCTGGTTTGGCCTAAACCAGGCCGATTTTCCTTTCAGTGATTTTTGCTTTCAGCTAAGTCTCCTCTAAGTAACTGCATGTTTGCAGACAGTGTCTTGGGGGTGGTTAAAGCAGTGTTAGCTTGCAACTCACGTACTCGCGCCTGTAGGGTACTGGTAGGTTGTCCATGCCATCTGTTCATGTCCTCCCCATAATCACGCAGACCCACGACCCTGAGATACTTTGCTAAACTTGTTGGTGTAGACAAGGAAGAAGAGACCAAACAGCTGCCTCCTGCACCCATGGGTCCTTCCTTGGCTCCATCCACAGCCAGAGGACACAGAGATGCTCTTACAGGGATAAATTCACATCAGGAGGAGCTCCCCCTCCATTTCCAGTTACATTGGTCCATAAACTAAAGTTGGAAGCTTCAACTACCAGCACCACTGATGTAGCAGATAATAGCTGTTGCTTTTTAGTATCTCTTTATACATCATTAGCTTAATAACACACTTAAATGATGGTGCCCTCCCATCTTCTGGTGTTACAACACCAAAAGCATACTTTCCGTGTTGTTAGTCAAAGAGAGATAAACAACAGTACAACCGTGCCACCTTCTTTGTATTCAATTTATCGAACTAGTCACTCATAGCGGCCTTCCAGTATCTGAAGGGGGCCTACAGGAAAGCGGGAGAGGGGCTTTTTACAAGGGCAAGTAGTGATAGGACGAGGGGGAATGGTTTTAAACTGAAAGAGGGTAGATTTAGATTAGATATTAGGAAGAAATTCTTTCCTGTGAGGGTGGTGAGACACTGGAACAGGTTGCCCAGAGAAGTTGTGGATGCCCCCTCCCTGGCAGTGTTCAAGGCCAGGTTGGATGGGGCTTTGAGCAACCTGGTCTAGAGAAAAGGTGTCCCTGCCTGTGGCAGGGGGGTTGGAACTAGATGATCTTTAAGGTCCCTTCCAACCCAAACCATTCTATGATTCTGTTTCCCCTAGATGCCTGTTAGATGCTGTAAGGTGCTTGTACAACACCAGATGCCTATTCCAGCTGCCCCTGCAATCCTTCTCCAAACCTCTCCTTGCCCAAAGTTACGCACCATCCTCAACTTCATTGCCAACAGCTGGCGGAGATGGGTTTGAAGATCCTACATTTGCATCTGTTATTAAGACAGATGCATTGGTTGGCAGAAATACAAACAACTGCATTTCATCAGCTCCAGGGCAGCTTTAAATGCTGGTCATCCAGTTACCTGCTGACTGTTCACGTTCCTCTGGCTTCCCTTGCTGGTCACAACTTCTTAAACCCAGCACCAGGAATGCTGCCTGCTGGTTTTTGCTTGCTAATCTCAAATGCAACACAGGCTGGATGGGAATCACTGCCACCCCTCTTGGCACAAAGAGCTCAAACTGATTTTCACTGCTAGCGATTCTGCAGTATTTTGGGGACCTACCATGGCAAGTGAGTCTGCACAAAGAAGGGGGGAAGCTCTTTGCTCAGCCAAAATTGGGAGAGGAGCACAGATACCTGAGCTCCCTCTCAACTAGTGTGAACATACACAGAACTGTGGATAAATTCATCCAGGAAGGAAGGAAAAAAAGCAGATAACCCCCCCAAATCACCAGCAATGAAGAAGCATGGGTCACATAGAAGCCTGCAGTGATGTAAACAGGGGCTGCCCCAGCCCAATCCCTTCCCCTATGCTGGCATCGGTAGCAGTGAGAGTGAGGATATCCAGTCCAGCACCCAACCCAGCTGAAAACTGCCACATCTTTCACCTCTCCCCCAAAATGGCTAGTTTTAATCGGTTCAGCTCCCTGCACAATCTCAGGAGCACCGGTGAGGCGGATTTGGAACAACTCTGCTGAAACCAGTTCATACTGCCCGGGAATTGCACCCTCTTTTCACTGAAGAAGCTCAGCCGCAATGAAGTTAAGTGCAATTATTCCACTTTATCTTCAATCTTTATTTCAAGGCCTAATTAAGATGACCTAAATACCAATATTTTATAAGCTTTCCACAGCTGGGTATTATACCAGAAATGCCAACTAATGAACCTACCTGCTGTGAACCAAGTCACATCCTGTGCCACACACATAGGAAAAAAAAAACAACTCTGGAAAAGCAAAGCTTTTGAAAGGGTGTTCCAGGGAATACAAGCAAAACCAGTTTTTCATTGTCATCATTAAAAATTAATCTCCTCAACTGGTGTTTAATGTTTAAATTAACTTACCATCTTTCTTTCTTCAGGCAAGCAGTCAGGGCTTGTCTATACAACTTCTAAAAGGGTTATTTTTCAAAAATTGATTAACATGCTATAGCAGCTGGTATATGTAGACACTTGCACTGAAATAACCCAAACTGTTTTATAGCGCACATCACCATCATTCTGATGTAAAGCTGTGTTGATACCTATTTTATAATTAAAAATGTCCTATTTCAATAATAATGAGGGGAAAATCCTTCTATTGTTAAGGAAGAGTATCTATACACAGACCAAAACAAAATAGCACTATGTGACTCATACAGGATTCAGGCTTTGGGACAAGTCTTCAGACAGATGCATTTTCAACATAAAATGCTTTAAAACTTGTGCAGAGTAAATGTCAGCCAGCTAACACACACTAAAATACAATTGCCCTTAATAACAAAAATAAAGATGTTTCAGTAAAAATGTTAATTTCTCCTAGTTCATGGAAAGCCTTAAAAAAATTCCTCCTAGTTCAGCTACCACACCCTAGGTATACCAAACTCACCCCTCTCTCCCCACACCCCCAAGCACACAGAAGAAAGCAGTTTACCTCTGGAAAGAGGACGACCTCCTAGTTCTTATGATCAGCCCCTGTAGGACATTGTCAGTCACAGCCTCGTGCAACTTACGGATTTTTTTTTGTTTTAAAATCATGTAATACCACTTTCCCTTAAACACCTATCTAAAATATTTTTTTTCTGTTTCTTCCCTGTTCCCCGTGCAATTTTTACATAAGCCCAGAAATAACCAATACCCTACAATCAAATTCCAAGCCCAAATACAAAGAAAGAGACTAAAGAGATATTTGATACCCTGGTATCTTAAACGGTTGTTTTCTAAGATATTCATGACCATGTTTGCATACTGGATTTATCTTTGACCAGCTGTCTGAATCTGCGTGGAAGTTTCTTAAAACCTAAAATATTGTCTCCGTTTCCCCTCTCCAAAGTAATATGTGGCTCAGTTGCAAAAATGAAATAAAATAAAAGGAGAAAAAAGAGAAATAAAATACAAGAACAAATAAAATAAAGCAGGTCTGTAACCAAAAGAGCAAATAGCCAAAGTGAGTAGATGATTGCAAAAAGATTCACTGTAACCAACTCATCAATCGGTGGAAAATTATCTTCACTGTCAATTCCTGCAAAATACTCAGCTCAATTATGTTAAACATACAAAATCTTAAGCCCCATAGACAGGAGGTGATAAAAAAAACGGAGCTGCAATCAGAACACTGGATAAATTCATCCAGGAAGGAAGGAAGGAAGCCAGTGATAATACAAGAGATAAGGAAAAATAAATCCATGTGTAATGACTTTCTAGCACAGCTACAAAACTAGGAAGAAAAAGCTGCATTTTAAATACACCTAATTTTTGTGAAAGTTGTGGGTGTAGATCCCTGCAGCTTGTGTTAAGATTACAAACCTACAATGGCTGAAGCCAGTAGCATGGGTGCCATTGGCTCCCAGAATAAAAGCATCCCTCAGAAGAAGCTTCTCCACTTTGTCTAGGAAAACTGAACCCTTTCAGAGATGCAGTGATGATGGGACACACAAGTGCTCATCATCTGAACACCTCCCAACTGCATTAACACTGACGGGAGAACTTGGGAGGGGCAAAGATGCTTCAGCAGCTGAAGACTGTTGGTAGTTCACCTGCCCATTGGGTCACCTTCTCCCTTCAGCTGGCCTGGGAAAGTGAACGTGCATGAACTAGAGCCATGGGGCAGAAACATCAGGGCTATCCCCTTTTGGTCACAACCGCTTTTCTAATATCGTGCCTTGCAAGCATCAGAAAAGCACAAGACTGCTTGGCACTTGGAAAATGCTGAATTCCTTGTTTTCGCTGTGCCTTCATCACAAAAGATATATCCTACGTGCAGGAAGACTGCCCCAGATATGTACACAAGGGGAGTGGAAAGAAAGTAATTATAAAACTTGCAGCGATGGGGAATGAGATCAGGATACCTGTAAGGATACCTCAGGGCCTGCCTAGAGGTGTAAGGGGAGAGTGTCCCTCTGCCATCCATCCATCCACCCTCTTCTGAAAGGTGCCAGCTCTGGACTCAAAGAGGAGCGCTTGCCTAAAAGCCAACCTACTGTTGCCCAAAAGCCAACCTAGTCCTTTGCAAACACTCCTTGGGGAGTTACCAAAACATGCTCTGGACATGCAGCTCCCTTGATCCTACTGCTACAGGAACAGCAACCCTAGGGCTGTTTTTTCATTGTGCTTCATATTGTTCCCTCCAGCACCAAAATGGCTTGAACAGTAAAAGGAAAACAAGGAGAGTATTCAATGAGATCTACGATCAGGCTGCTAGGTGCTAGAATAAAAAAAATATTAAAAGTAAATATATATATTATATATTACAAGTGTGTGTGTGTATATATATATATAAACACAGTTCTGGTCTATAGTCCACAACAAACCCTGGCTGTTCAGTATTTTAGTTCCTTCAGCACATGCCGGCCACAAACATATCTTCCAAGCAACTCTTGAGTTTTGAATAAGGTACATTTACCATTCTCCTCCCTCACTCCTTTGGATTTGGGTATAAAGAGAAAGGCAGCTGCCGGCTCTCCCCTGGGCCAGGGGAGCAGGTAGTCATCATAGAGCTGCCCAATGCATGCAATGCCCTGTCCCCAGCAGCCCCAGCCCCTTCGTCACCCCAGGGAAACCTAAAAGCTACTTTTCTCTCCCACTCCTCCTCAGCCTACCAGCTGAATGCCTCTGCCCAAACTTCCAGGCTAAGCTGCTGTCAATTAATACACTCTTCTGAAATAGACATCAGCTGTGTACGAATCCCCATTCACTTCCTGACCCCTGACTCCATGACCCAGCATGAACCCAGATGAAAGACCCGCTAATGAGTCACCTCTCGCCCTCCCTCTGAAGCTTTTACTGGGATTCCTATGTCCCAGATAATTTTCTTCCTATCTTTTGCCAATATCACAGGAAGACAAACATAGGAAAAACAAACCCTGAGACTATAGAAAATTATTAAGGGAAATAAAGAGTTTCCAGGAGCTATCCAAACCGATATAAAGCAGTATTTAGTCATGTGCTATCATAATTATGCAGCAGAGCCATTCTCTGCAAAGAACATCAAACTCCATTTAGGACTTCCAAGCTGCGTAGCATATTGGCCAGGCTGCCCACAATGGGAGTTAAAAGCATCTGGCGCACGCTAGGTATGGGTTATTTTGTTAATTCAGTAGCCCAACCCAAACACACACAGAATATACCAAGAGACCTCCATTTAGCCGTCACTTACTTGCAAGCAGGATGCAAACATGGTTTAAGACCACAGCCTTCTGCAGTGGGCTATGAAGGCAAGTATCCCACACAGAAATCCTGAGCTAGCAGGACCCCCAACAACCTGCTCCTCTTGGGATACGTATTGCAAGGAAAAAGACCTTCAAACCTTAGGCTAGTGATAACTACAAGAATAATGCCATGTCAAATGCCTCCTCGGTCTCCATCAGCCTTTAGGGGGTAAGAAGGAAGATGGGCAGAAAACAGGGGGATGATGGGAGAGCTATGGCATGAACATGCTTCCATGCCAGACTACTCCCAAACCAGCTGTCCCCCTTGCACCAAGTATCCTACCTATATTGCCATCCAGCTTCTTCTCCAAGCCTCATCATCCCGCAATACCCAAGGCAGAAGCTTCGAAATACACAGCTCTCAAACTGCTGCCTGCTGACCTGTCTGCACGTAACACCTCAGCGTAAAAAACACCTACATTGCCACCCCAAAGGTAGGATTTTTTTGTGTACAAATCATACTCCTGTCAAATACAGAGCACAAAAAGAAAGAAGTAAGCAAGAATGAAGGAAACCAACATGACAATACTGAAGTATCCCACTGACCTTTCACAGTGTAGCAACACAACTTAATGCTCTTTTCACAAATTATTATGTAGCTTTACACACATGATCCTTCAAATGGCCCACAAAATTCTAACATGGCTCTGTCCCAATCTCCAAGAGGGATCATCTGGGTCTGGTTATATCAAATATAAAATCAGGAGTACCAGCACTGTGAAGAGACAGGGGACGTACACTAGAATTGCTGAGAAGCAAGCTGTTCACTGACAAAGCATTTGTAGAGTGTGAACGCACATACGCATGCGTGCAGAAAAACAGAAGGTATGGTAGAACTGGTTTGGGGTTTTTTTTTAGCATCTTGCACAATTCAACTTGATATATTAATTGTTAGTCTTGCTAGAAGACATGATTCTGGGAGGAAATGTGTTCAAAATTAGGCATTGATATGAAATCTCTAGTGAAGGAAAAAAACAGGGTTGCATCTAGGGAGAATGGAAGAGCAATCACCACATGCTGTTGATTCTGGGGACCCTTTCATTTTCACCTTCCCCAGCTGGATTCCCAATTCACGGAAGACAGATCCTGTTTAAAACCTACTACCTTCCCTCTGCAGGCAGCTGCCTCTGCACCCAATCCTCCTACTGTTGGCTCTACGCAAGCTGTAATGAGGAGCTACAGCTGCAATTCAGTAAGACTCATTTAGAGACAGCAGAGCTCTCAGTTCCTGAAGCACCAAAAATCGACATCCTCTATTATCTGTAACCAATGATTTACAGATTCCCTGTCTTCACTTTACTGACTCTGCAGCAATGTGATAGCTTTCAGAAGGCTTGTGCACAGTGATTTATTTTGAATACGCCCGAACACTGCCACAGATGTATTTTTCAGAACAGCCATTACCTCATAACCTAACACATATTATCACGGTAAGACATCAATGGGCACCAGCTTAATTAAAGACACTCAAAACTAGCAAAGGAACAAACAACAAGATTAATCATCTGTTCTTATGAAAATACGGACGCTTGCCAAAGCAGATACAATAGCACTGTAGAGAACATACAAATTCTCCATCTTTATGTCCTTTTTCTACAGTAAAACTCACACCATAATAGCCTTTGTCTGATCAACATTAATCTAACAGATTCTTCAAGTGTCATTTCTGCCTGACAAACTCTGTGCACTGTAAAACGATGAATCTTTAGGTCTGTCCACAAGCGATGTTGCTCCTTAAAAGTCGTATCCTAAGGATACCTATTCCTAAGAAAAGAAATAAAGAATCAACACTTAAACTGAGGAAACTACTTGAGTAAGCCACACTGCAAGACCAGTTTTTAAAGTGTCAAATCCCATAATGTTGTATTTCAGACCAGCCAAAGTTCTGGAATTAACTAAGAAACTTACTTGCAAGCCAAGGCTATATGCAGTAGATACCATAACACACGGAAACACATACATGCACTATTAAGTAATCTGAAAAAAATACTTTCATTCTAGCCTGCATACATAACTATGATATTAAAACTGCTGCCTTTTCCTGTTTGTTTTCCTTTCTTTCATTCACAGTATTTCTTAGGTAACCTACAGCCCTACCTCATATCCCTGTTTTGTCTCCAGAGGCACGTGCGCTACCTGGCAAAACATATCCTGCAATCCCACATTTTAACACTAGGCTTAGAAGAGATCTGAACAGGCACTAATAAATCTCATGGCTAAAAAAAATGTATCCTAGACACTGTGAATTGCCTAGGTAAAGTTCTGTTGACGAAAAAAAGGAAGTCCCCTATGTGAGCAGGACATAAAGACCAAACCAAACAAGTGAAATCGAGCAGGAAGCATTTCATGCATGAGATTGGAATGCTGGCACAGGTGGTGGCAATCAGTTTTTACTGGTGCATAATTTGGATTTAGTTGTGGGCACATTTGCTACGAATTCGCTTGGGATCAGGCACTTTTCCCTCCATCCTATTACACACCCAGGACTCAACACCTTCCTTTCCCTGGCCATGCATTGCTAAAGCCCAAGCCAATTCATATTGTTCAGAAAAATAAAATATTGGATAGCTTAGATATCCAATACTGGGTACACTTTTGGATATCATAGAATCATAGAAGGGTTTGGGTTGGAAGGGACTTTAAAGATCATCTAGTTCCAACCCCCCTGCCATGGGCAGGGACACCTTCCACTAGACCAGGTTGCTCAAAGCCCCATCCTACCTGGCCTTGAACACTGCCAGGGAGGGGATAATGCAAGACAGCCCAGTGTCAAAATTATAAATATTACTACATCCACAGGGATTAATGCCTCCTTGCCTGTTAGTTCATGCAGTCAGTTTTAATGCCAAAGACATGTGAGTACAAAAATATGTATTTACTTAAAATATTTCATTTGCTTATGCTTTACTTAAAAACATATTTGCAATAATGGAAACAATTCAAAAACAGTAAAACAAGATCCACTATTAAGGTAATGGAAGATTCTTATTGTCCAGCAGAACTGCTGCAACATGTCTGTGAGTGAACATGTGGGCCTGGGGCTCACGAGAGAGAGCTTGGTTCTTCCCTGCTCTTCTCACTAGAGACAGATCCTGGAGCCAACCAGTGTAATTGCTCTGGGAAAAGCAAACTACCTCCTCTTTCCCTCCGTCCCTGACAGTGTCACTGGGCACAACATCTTCCTGTTACCGGGCACTGGGTGGATAGGTGGTAGCAGAGGATCAGATCATTTTCTTCTCTCTCTGTTGAGGTCCCTTGCTCAGCATGGCATACCGTAATTGGCACATTTCCAGCCTGAGGTTGCTTTCTCCTGGTACAGATCTCTATTAAAAATTTAAATGTTTTCAGAAACCAGTTTAGTCCATTCAGAACATTTAGTCCGTATGATCCACAGGGTGAAAGACCAGCTATGAACCAAACATGGTATAGCTTATCACAGGTACACATACAAAGACTAACCATGGTTTAGAGGGTGGCATTTAAGGGATCGGATCTCTGCAAGTAACCCTAACTTCTCCCTACTCCTGGTATGCAAGTATTATGGGGATCCTCATAATTCTAATGACATTTGGTTGTGTAGCTGTATCGTTGGCCCAGTGTTAAGGTATGGTGGTACAGTAGCATCCGGTATTTAAAGAAGCTTGTCAAGAAGCCTCCCCACCTGTTTTCACAACAGAGAGCACCCAGCAGACACCGTAATGAACTTTTAATTGACTTGGCAAATGCAGCCTACATCTGCAGGCATGGGAACTGCCTTTCCCGGGATAAATACTTCCCTGAGAGTGTACACTGCAATCGGCAGATGTCAGAGGCTCAAAAAGCATCTCCCCTACTCTCTACCACAAAGAGACTCTTCCAAGGGCACCGTCCCCACTCTCTCACTCAGGGAAGGCACGTTGCTCTGCCACTCCAGAAACAGCTGGATGTGAAGACCTGAAAAGGACCTGAATTTGCAGCCTTTTAAATTCTTATATTCCCCACATACTGTCAAAGGGCTGGGTTATCAGATGTACGGAAATAATGGTTATTCTGGTAATCTGAGCAGTCTCCTACTTAGTAAATTACTTACTTGAGGAGTGAATTTTTCTGGGTGCCAACTAGTTGGTTGGACAGCAAATACCCAGTACTGAGATATCAGTTTTCCATCAGTTTGAGGGGGGGAAAAAACCTCCAAGAAATTTGGACAATGCCGTTAATAACATGCTTTTAACTTCTGGTCAGCCCTGAAGTGGTCAAGCAGTTGGACTGGGTGATCATTGCAGGTCCTCTCCAACTGAATTATTTTATTCTGTTCTATTCTAAAAGCAGATACATCAATACACCAAAAGTGAGGAAAGCTGCCAGAGCACTCTGCAAGACTGGGTCTACTGATATTTTATATTATCAGAGCAATAAAAAGCACCTCATAGTGACAAATCTGGCCAAAATGCAATTTAGAGGGCTGCTTTAAGACCAGCATTATTAGAAGGCAGCACAAGACCCAAATTTCATGTCTACATACTTAGCAAGCTCCCCTGCCTTGGTTCACCCATGTCAGTGCTTGGTTCACTATCTCCACATACAGCCACGCCGTGCCAGAAGAACAGAGAGATGCAAGAGCAGGCAGCCCTCTTAGAGCACACTGATTGCTGTACCAAATAACTCCAGTGATGATTCCTGACATGTTCAGTCTCTCCCCAGCACACCCAAAAGGTATGTTGCATACATATTACGCAATGAAGAAGGGAAGAGGTTGGCTGACCTAGCCCTAAAGTCACAGTGACCCACTTCAAATGTCTCTTGAGCCCTTGACCTGATCTAATCTACAGCATATATAAGAAAACAAATAGACAAAGCAATCATTAATAATAAAGTTGCAACCCATCTTCTGGTAGAGATGATTAATTGAGAATGGATTCACACCCTAACCTTATGGGAAGTCTGGAGGATCTGAGTTACCCAGCTCTCCCCATCACAAACAACTTGTTAATACAAAAGTTGAGCTGTCTATGGTGAGTTTATATACCCTGTACGTTACTTCAGATGGGGGCCTATACACATAGGAGGGTGGGGCAAAAAGTCTAAAAATGACAGTAAAATTCCAGGAGGGGCAGTTTGTTAGCGAATCTCCCTCCTCTGCTTCCGAGGCTCAGCAGAGACAGGGATGGCTTCCACAATCCCGCATTTGATGATGGACCTCTCCCTTGTCAAAAGGGATTGCCATCAGCTTTACTAACAAAGCATGCATAAGGGTGTAAGACACCACTCAGTGTCTCCAAATCTTCCCAGCAGTCAAAGCTGGCTACCCGAGGTGCCTGTCTCCAAATGTCTGGGAAGCACAGGAGCAAATCACAGCATCAGACCTGAAAAAAACCTGGCATGGGAACCTGAGCTGACGCAGCGGTCAGTCCTCTCAAAG
Source organism: Nyctibius grandis (assembly GCF_013368605.1). NCBI lineage: Eukaryota > Metazoa > Chordata > Aves > Nyctibiiformes > Nyctibiidae > Nyctibius > Nyctibius grandis. The sequence continues at coordinate 59,822,354 of NC_090660.1, read as the reverse complement.
CTGAGGTGCTGTACACTGACTTAGTCTGAAGGATTTCCAACATCTGGAAGGAGCAGCCTTGTGGTTATGACTGTAGCTATGCTAAGTATAACCTTAGGCAGAGTAACAGACCTTTGGGTGGCAAATGCCATGACTACAGACGCAAAAAATTATTAAGCTCTTCTTTAGCTGAGATCGTTTTTTAATTTGGTATTTTTTCTTGTTGGTGTTTCATTTGTTTATGCACATGTACTTTTTAGACAGTTTTAGGAAGAAAAATATCTAAGCCAATGCAGAAATGGATATATTTGATATTTAAGGCTTTGCCTATCTGCCTGGAACAAATCAACCACATTACCATTTCCCTAGGGCGAGCAAGCATAAGGATAAAACCTATGCGGATGTAAGCTAACAAAGATTTTCTGTTTTTCTGATCTCCCCCTTCCTTTCCCTTCTCAAAATCACTGTACTTCCACCGGCACCCTTTAGAGACAAGGGTCCAAGACTTCTTTCAGAGCTGCGCTACTGCCTAGTCCTCCATCAATCTGAAGATTTTTCTTGATAACATAAAACAAGGCACATCTGACTCAGTGGCAATTTTAAAGTTCTGCAATGAATTGCAATGAACTTGCAGCTCGTTAGCAATGAATTATGTTGATGAAAAGTTACAAGGAATCAAGGACAATTTTTAGGGAGCATCTCCAGGCAGTTTTTCCAGGCCATCAGCTCTCTTTTGCTAACCAGTGAACACATCTTGCACTCTTTAGAAAGTCAACTACCTGTTTCTCCGTAAAAACCCCCAAAGTATTTGCTAATGAAACACACACAGAGTCCTCCTCATGCTAAGGGAGCACGTTTCAGGATTCTGCTCTCATGTTTTACTCGGGGATGCTTTGATGTAATAGCATGGGAGAGAAATTTTGAAGGGTTTACAGATTAATCAGCCAGAGCAAGGATATGGGTTAGGACTGCTAGAAGCACGCTCCTCTGGGATACTATCTGCAGCTCAACTTACCGCAGATGAAATGAAACACGCTTTGGGAATGCAAACGAATTAAGATGTCACAAAAAGTAATTCAATTTGGACCAGAAGGGTTTTAAATTTGGTTAGTTACCTACAAGATCTTTATTTAACTGTAAACCTGGCACAATACCTAGTATGATCACCAAACTGGACTTCATTTTGCTGGTATTTTTAAAATTAGGCTTGATAACTTATTCTAAGAGGTTTTTAGGTCACATTTATATTATATATATATGTCTATCAGTATCTATGCACATGCATACTTATGCATGCTCTGTAACAGATTTGCAGAACAGTGGGATCTTTCATACACACAAAAACATGGGTAAGGTTTTCATTCATATCACCAGTGTGGAAGAGATAAGTGGAACAAGACAGCTAATTAGTCATTCTCCATTTCAATCCTCAATAACCACAAAGAGAGCCTGTTTTTTTACTGCAGGCATTGTCTTACATCAAACAATTTGTAGATAAGAAAAAATAAGTTCTCTTCCTGAAGGCACATAAGCAAGTATTTTGATAGAAAAGATGAAACAGCATTAGAAATTAACTGTAACACTTCCTCCCTTCCCTAGCCACTAGAGTATGTCCATTAGGATGCATTGCTAATATATAACTACGTTATAGAGACTGACAAATTTTGCGCAGCCTGCTGTTTCTGTACGACAGAGCACAAGCCATTAATAGCTGACTGCCTCATTCAAATGAAACAAGACAATTATCAGCTGTAACTTACACAATTAATACTACTGCTGCCAGCATTTTCAGCAGAGATTTGGTTCTTTTATAGCTCATTTGAAGACTTTAGGGGATGTGTTATTAGTACATCTGTCCTGCTGTAAACATAATTATCATGCAGAATTCCATTTATCATGCTGATCAGGAAGTGCTTTCTATCAGCCTTTCAGCCAGGGAACTGATAAAGAGGCAAGGGAATTTGACTGCCCTGGCTAGCTGGGACTGTGCTCACGGCCAGGAGCATTTCTGTTGCTTTCCAGCCAAGCCCGTGGCAATCTTCTCAACACGCACAAGGGTCACGGTAACCTCCGAGCTTGGGGTATTGACATTGCTTCTTTGTCTTATTAGCTGACTTTATGTTGCCCCATAATTCTCTGCTCCTCTGTCCTCTCCCAGACTGAGCAAATGCCTTGTATTTGTCCAGGCTAATGGAGCTGCTGCAGAGGGAGCAGGTGGCAACTGGATTCAGCATGATCATGACCCTTTATCAGTACCATAAATCATGTACACGTCACAGACAACAGGCAACACCTACTTCAAACGCAGCATCACTTTTAATATACAAAAATGGGCTTGGGCCAGGTGTAAACACCCATCAGTTAAACAGATGCCAACCCACACGATACTGAATTTTGTCTAAGATGGGTATGAGGTTTTAAAAAGTGAACACCGTTAAGACTTACCAAACTCTGGAACCTTACAGGCAGAATAGCCCACACCTGGAGGCTTGGCGTGCAGAGAAACTGTCCTTGTGGACAACTTAACTTTCAGAGACCTACAGAACATCCTGACACCAAAATAACATTAAATGAAGTAAAGGTCAGCCCCTGTGTAGACCTCCTGCAAACTATGGCTTCATAATTGGTTTAAATCAGCCTCATTTATGGTAATAAGCTTATGCTGTGACCAAAAGGCACCGTGCTGCTCCAGCCATCTACCCACCCCTGCATCGTGCCAGCAGAAGGTCTCCTGCAGCTGGCGAAGTAAGAGAATCGATCCTGCTAACAAGCACACAAGTGAAAAAAAAAACAAATAGTAATTAGCTTTTTTTGAGTTTTGTGAGGGAGGAAAATACCTGCTGTCCTCAACGGGATCAGCCCAAAACAATCCTCAAATCACAGCAACAGACTCGCTGTTCCTGCATCTCCAGAGGCTGCTCCCACAGCCCCTGTCCGTCCCCAAGCCTTTCTCCACTGCAGCTACAGGTCCCACCTTCAACTCAGTCAGTTAGTGGGCATCTAAAACAGTCACAGGGAACAAGTTTAGGCTGGACTCCTTCAAGCTCAACAGATACAGACACCAAATAGGCCTGTGGCCAATACTGACCAGATTCAGTCTTTGGGTACCTGATAGCACAACTCCAGCACCATTGATGCTTTTCTGCTTGATGCAAATGAAAGAAAGCAACACAACAGCAACAAAATGAGAACCTAATAATTTTTCTTTATCGGTTCAAACATTCTTCTTTTTTTTTTTTCCTGATGTTTAAAAACTGCCTGGCAGGATGTAAGGGACTCGTAGGATGCCCTGAGGTTGATGGAATCATGCTGATGCAGCAAAGGGCAGCAGAGGAGGAGACCAATTCCTGATGATACCAGAAAGCAAATGTTGTTTCAAAGAGAAATTATCCTACTGCTGATAAATGTGTGATAAACTGTTTGAAATATTTTTTTTTAAATGTGGGAGAAATTAATAAATCTAAACCAAGACAACTGCTATTGCAGGCTGACATTGGTATATGTAACAACTGCATGTCCACAGATACGAAATTCACTATGTTAATACATTGATCAATTATGGATTGTATTTTAGGCAACTTATTCCCAGATCATTCTGATGTTTCATTTAATTTTGTTACGACAGGGTAGCTGTGAGAAATGAGACAGCACAGTGGTTCAATCAATTATTCTCTTTAAATTCAAGAACCATGCATATCCAGACTGCTTAATTTCTCCCATACATCTGCATTTGCACATCTTTCTTCTCTAAAGAGCTTTCAAAAGCTCAAGTTTTAATCAGAGGACTATTTTTGATCCTAATTTTCCAAGCTGCAGTAAAGCTGCTTCATGACCTAATCTGATGGCAAATGTACCATCATTATACAGTGGTTTCAAGCCAATTGTACAATAACTAGTCATAATGTTTCTCATTCTTAATCACTGATACACCAGGTACCTTGTGTCCAATTAGAGCCATCAGCCTGCAGACATCGCTTTAACTGAGGTCAGCAAATGACTTGTTGAAGCAAGCACTGCTTGGTGTGAATAAAATACATTGCAGAACAGTGTCTGCACATCAGCCCCCTCGGCCATACCCCAACGCACCAACGCTGCGAGCAAAGGCAGACCTGCTTTCCCCTACACCGAGCTCAGACTTTTGCTAACAGAAATGAGCAGGCCAAAGGGACATGCTTAGGTTCATAATAACAAAAAAAATGGACGACACGGCTCTAAGGGCAACATTTTCAGGCTGAAAATGCCAAGCAGCTCCAGCAATCAGCAACATGGACTACTACATCAAGGGGCAAAGGCACTGCTAGTCTTGGGTGCAGGGTTTTGACTCAATTACAAAAAAACCCCACATTTCTGTTTTCATTTTGGCCACTATTCCCAGCAAAATCAAAAAATCTCAGATTTTGTGGGGAACAGAGCATTTTGATTTGCCTGAAGCCAATGTTTCACTTTGAAATTATTTTTTTTCTTATTATATATACACACACACACATACATATATATTCATCTGCATATATGATATAAAAGACCCATACTCAAGAAAAAAAAAAACACGTTTCCCACTGTTTGAACATCTCACCTTTCTGAAGATTTTTTCTTCCTGAAAAAAAAGCTCACAAGAGTTTCCTCTGGTTTGGCTTAACAGCTTTAAAGGTTGTGTTTTCAGGCAGACAGAAAATCTGGCTTACCCACAGCCTCTGCCCTCTTCTCCACATTTAACAGTTCACTGTTGTGACCACAAGAAAGATGGCAACCGCCGCTAAAACTTTAATCTCCCCCCTCCAAGTCGTAATCTTTATACAGCAAATATAATGAGTTTTCTCAGTGACATACTGCAACAATGTTTAACAGGATTGCATAAGCAAAGTTATATTTCAATCCACTGAAAATGCAACCCAATTCTCCCAGAGCATCCTCTGGCTATAATTAATGACATATTTCATTAATATTCATTTATCCATTTTTTTTTTTTGCTTGTAGGCTTGTGCCCCACTAACACAAGGACAGCAGAGAAGAAATCTCTTCTATTAAAGAAGCTCTGTTAGGCATTACAGATAACATATGAAGCGTGGCCATGCTGTTCTCTACCCTCTATTACCCCTCAATTTTATTCTCTAGAAGCTCTTTCAGCAGCTACTCACAGGCTGTAACCCCAGGAGGAGCAGGAGGTATTCTGCCGCTGCTGTCAGGCAAGACAGCAGAGGACAGAAAAGGAAAAAAAATGAAATTTCAAACTATTTTGCAAAGTGACCCAAACACTTGGAGGTGGCGAGGTTTCTCTCCTCCTGCCCATCTGGCCACAGTGTGATGCTGTACCAAGGCACCACTGAAACAACCTATTTATCCTGTATTATGGTGTATTTCCTGAGCTGTCCTGCCTCTCTCATGAGGAGTCACTTTGAATTTAGTTCTCCCAGTTATTTGCCGCAAACATTTGAAAAATGAGTGAGGAGACCAACCTGACGGTTGTTTGAACAACCTGCTTAGTTTGATTCGCAAACTCTGCGCGCGTCGCTTCACACACCCCAAACCCGCAAGTTTTCCTGCTAAAGGATGGCAATTTTCTGAGCAGAATGCCAAATTATCTATCCTATTCTTAAATGAGAACAGTCACGAGACACTTTTTTACGTCAATGAAATTGCAGTTTCCAGAGGCAACACAAAGGCGGATGCCCCAGAAGATGCCTCTGCAGGGCAGGCCCCCGGAACGCTGCTCAAGTTCTGTACTTAACGCCAACGTCAGACAAACTACATGAAGTTGTAGCCTCCAACCAGTCTTCCAATCCACACCTCACTACAAAATAAGTCTTGAGCCCAAATCTCCACAGCATTTTGAGATCCTCCCAGCAAGGGGAGGGACTGGAAAGTGAAGAGGAAAGTGGGAGGAAGAAGGAAACAGCCGCTTTCCCTTCCCAACCTTGTACTTCCTCCGAAAGCTTTGCTCTTCCCTTTACATATACAGTAAAATCAGGAGCTACTTTATTTTCCTCTGTCCTGGAAAAAGGAAGATAAAAAAAGCCCTGCCTTCCTTTACTCTTGCAAATATCCTACCCCATCCCTGCCAGGCCTGCTGGGGAGCTGGAGAACTGGAGCAGCAGCTTCACTGGGCTGCAGAGTCCTGCGCAGAGATGACTTTCACTCCAAGCGTTTATTATTTTTACTTCCCATTTGAAGCCCGGTAAACTACTCCAGAGCGTAACTGAATGCCCATTAAGCTTTTCACAGAATTAAGCCTTTAAATTCAAAAATATTTATCTTTATTTCTGGAAGATGCTCATCCTAACCTCTGACTGCACGGGCAAGTGATCTGACAGACCATACATACATTAAAAAAATCACAAACTGAAAGGAAACTCAGTAATACCAACCTCCCAAGCTACTACAGCCACTAAACCCATCCAGTTCCACAGTGACTGGGGAGTTGGCCATGGCATTGCCCAATTTCATGAATATTCAGGAGCAGACATGATGTTATTTCAATTCACAGACTACAACAACTGTAGAGAAATTTTTAAAAATAAGGGTCACAAATACAACGTGCAGCCCTGTGTCCCATCCCAATGTTACACGCTGTGACAATTTTGCAGTGCCACTTCTTGTTTTTCAAGGAACTTCTACTACTGCCAGTAATTGTTATTGTCAAAAATCATTAAGTCATCCAGACCGAGGTATTTTAATTAGACACTTCATGGCTGGCTTCATACCCCAAAGACAGGATTATGGGCAGCAGCCAGCCCTGCAGCCACCGTAACCCAAGCGAGTGGCTGCTGTTGGGACTAGTTTCTGCAAGAGCCGGCGATGAGCTACTTGCAGGCACCGCCCCTGGTGTGACCATAAAATATCATTACAAAACCCTTATTCGTGCAAAACAGGTAACTTTGAAAAAGTTCCGAGCTGGATTTGAACATCTTGGTCCAGAAGGAGAGGACACCCCATCTCATGACACATTAACAACCCATTGGGGATTTAGCACGCCGCTGCCACTGGGTCACATCCACAGGCAAAAGACGTTTTTGAAACTGGAGGCAATTGCCTTGCAGAAAGAAAAAGTAATAATAAAAAAAAATAAATCAGAAACCCCTCCTGACTGAGTTCAGTATCACAAATTTTTGTGTGAAGAGGACAAAGGAGGTCCCCGTATCCAGACCCTTCCCACAACTACCACTGGATGGGTGCAGATGTGAGAACAAAGTTCAACAGTCAGAAGGATGAATGGTTCTCCTTGCATTTCTCTACATGTCCTCCTGTAAACTCAGTAACTGCATTGCTGATGGTCAGGGTGTGTTGGCTTGTTTTCCAGTTTCACATCTACCTTACCCTGGCTCCTGTTATGGGAGATGTCAGCATAGAGGCAATTCACCAGACAGTGCTACTCCCAGGGGATGCTTCAGTACCGAGGTGCCCGAGCTGCCTCAACCCATCTGTGATGTACCCACATCTGCCTCAGAAGCTGCATCTTCCCATGACCAGTGGTCCCAAGCTAAAAGCAATGTCATGATGGGGGCAGTTGTTACCACTTCCATGGTGGTATCTGTCACTTTTAGAGCCTTATCTCCTTGAAAAAATACATGCAAGGACTCTACACGGGCATACGGTGCCCTCCAGTACTCATTGCTGATTCTACAAAAGTAGAAGGCACGAGAGACCTGTGACTCTGTATTATCTGTTTAAACAAAAAATACAAAGCTAAAACATATTTAAAATTTATGAATTTCTGTGAATCCTTAAAGAGTCTTCTTTTTGCCTTCTGGTATGGAAGTCTTTAAGGCTGGATCTTTTAAAATGTTTTTTTGATCTTGAAAGTTAGGAACTTTGTCAAAAAGACAGAATACATGGAGATTAGAGTGAGCATCACCACCTCATCCCAGCAGCCCAGGAACTTTAAAAAGCCTCTATCATACACTGCAAGACTTTGAAGTTGGTGGCATTGGAATAATTTCCTCTGCAACAAAGATGGAGAGGAGACACAGGACCCTTTATTGGATCATGTGATTTAGAAATGTTGTTAGAGCTTCCAACTATCACGAAAAAATATACCAAAAATCTTAAGAACCGCTAAGCCGCAGCTCACAGTATCTGTTGTTTGCTCCTTCATTTCCCCAAGCCAGGAGTGTGAAGTGCACGCATATGCTACCTTTCAAACATGATTACTGAGTTCTGCTGAAGGCACTTTCATATGCAGGAAGAAATAAAGTTTTGAGTCCCTGAAAACAGATGCAGTAGATCTGGCTCTCCTACTCCATTCAATATAAAAAGCTACATATTTCTGAAAGCTGAAAAACCTAAACGTGGGGCTAAACGTGAGCAGAGTCAGACCTGTGTGTTTGCTTAAACCAGCAGGTATTTCAGTTTAAAGTGATACTTCGGGTTGTGAAATAAAATGTTGGAATTGTAAGCCTACTTGCTTCAGCTACCCTCTGCTTTGGGGCCAGTAATCCCTTTAATTGCCCCAAATCACCTAGGGGAACCTCCAGGCAGAAAAGTCTTTGCTCTATAAGCAGCATCGGACAGACAACAAAAAACTTAAACAGAAAACCAGCTAGAGAAAATTTGGACAGCAGCTCATCACATTTCCTCAGAAGACTAAGCATATAAAGGAAAATATAAAACGTGAAATGCCTTGAAAAAAATCTCATTTTGCCACCACTTTGGAAAAAAACTCAGTTTTTGTCACAGACTTCATTGATTCAGTGTCCAGTATTCTCCCAGGTTGCAGTAAGTTGTATTCAGCTTTTAATATTACAAGAACTAATTGCACACATTAATTTACAAAAACATCTCAAAGACAACCACCGAAAGCCCATCCTCTCCAAGATTTTAAAATATACCAGACTAATAACTGGAAAAAAGTCACTTATAACAATAATTTGATCTGATCCTGCAAAACCTCATGTACTTCAACATTCTTAACAAAGGTACTAACTGCATGACTAACGGTGAAAACTCAGCTGATGGGGCTCGTGCTCAAATGGAACTACAAAACCACTCATTTTGACTGTGTTAGGCAATGACTTTATAAGCCAAAGGCAGGAAGTTACCTGGGAGAGTAAGACTGACCATATCTGCAAGTGTTTGCAGGATCAGAGTCTATTTTTACACAGCCCTTTCTCAATGACAAAAGCTAATTTAGAAATATTTGTTTCAAACAAATCACCTCTTTCAAAAGATGCGACTAAATATAAGGCAAGGAGGATTTACTTTAGAACATCCTTGAGAGGTGTGAAAACACACAAACTCTACCCTTTAAAAAGAGGATTAAGATATTATTTAGATGGCATAGACATTAAGTGCAGACCTAACAACTCTGATACAGATTTTAAATTATTTTCATGTGAAATGGCTAACCTTATAATATCACACATCTTACATCACCTGACTTGTGTGTCTGTCTGCATATTCAGCATCGCAGCCCCAAGCTGAATAAACACGGACAGAGAAGAAAGAGATTCTTTTTTCCTGGTAAAGCTTCTTGCATTAAAGAACTGAAAGCAGGGCAAAAAGGCCTGTTCAAAAATGTGTCACAAAACACTACCACAGACCTAGGACCTTTGTTGTGAGGGTGGGGAAAAAAAAAAGGATTTTGAACAATACTGCCTAATGGGATTATGTATCCACAACAGTTTCCCATTTACAATACCCTACCAGGGAGTTAAATGCAAGCTCAAGTCTTACCTGCACCAGTACCAGTTACATTATTTTATGACAGATATTAAGCAAACAGGGGATGGACCACAAAGCTGCTACCGAAAATACTTCATCTTCCAAGGGGGGTATCAGACAGGCAATTAAAGAAACAATACTCCTCCTCAAAACAATATGTTTTATTATCTGTAAGTACGCATCTCTTTTGGCTTTAAGTAGGAACTGAGGAAGCATACACTTTCATAGTGGATTTTTGGTTACTCAAAGCTTTCAAATTATGTATAAAGTAGTGGCTGGGTAGGTAATACACAGAAAATAGTATCCTGATGGCAGTACTACAAGGTATAAAGACAAACTGTTTAGCAACATTTTGAACTTGCTTGCGTACAAAAAATTTCTCTATATTTATATTAGCCAGAAAAGGTACAGAGAAAGATGCCCTAAGACTGAGTATTTCCCCTTCCCAGTTCCTTCTGCTGTTTTTTATTATCTGAACTAATTTTGCACCAAGCTACAACAAGCATACCATGATTTGAAGGTTTTTAAGAAAAAAAAAAAATCTGAAGACCACATTTGAGAATAGAATCGCTGCAGTTCTAGACAAGGAAACAACTGTGTTTTAGCAACTGGAAAAACTTATCCCTGTACCTCACAAAGAATAAATACAGCTATCAATACAGAAGAAACATCCTTGCTTGTACTAATAAGGACAAATAAAATGTGGACATACAGTCACTCTTTGAAGTAAAGCACATCTAAAGCCTTCACAGTGACAGCTCCAGCCATCCCACCATGCTCCAACAGGCGCTACACAGCCTCACGGACTGCAAGGACAATGTCAGCAAGAAAAGGGATGGTTAAGTAACCCGTGTGCCCATGGTGAAGCCTTCCAGAGCAAGAAGGTGTAAGAAGGCAGTGGCGGCGGCAGGGAAGGGAGCGGACCAGGGGTTTGCAGCTGATGCTCAGGTTCTTCCCCAGCTGATGGCTCAGGTTCTCCCACAGGTACCATCACGGGGCAGCCAGCAGCACCCCTGGCACTGGTAATCGGGATACTCGATCTCGATAGTGGGAAACCATCTGTACAAGTTCAAAAAGTGAAATGGGGGATGCGAGTGCTAACAGAGCAGCATTCAGTTACCTGTGACAGAGCGACAAGGAGAACTGGGAAGATTTCCTCTCTTGGGCAGGATCTGCTGACCGCTCTTTGGAAAACAGGAGATTTATATGCCTTTATTTTTCCTTTAGAAGCAGCGGCACCTTACAAAGAATCCATCCAGTGAAGGAACCAAAAATGCACTTCTGTCGCTGTCCCTCCGACTGCCCAAGCACCCACAGCATTTTTCCCCACAAGCCTCTGCAAAGGAAGATGTTTGAACCAAGTGTTGCTATACGAGGGCCATGGCCCTCACAGCATCAGAAAAAAAATAAATTATACAAAAGTGTATTGCTTTGCTTCTGTCATCCTTTGCCTCCTCAGACCTGAACAATAATGAGCTTGTCTAATGTGGAAGGGAGAGGGGAACAGCTTTATGGTTGGATGGGTAGGGGCAGATAGACGCATAGATGTGTTTGCCAAATGCTGCCTGCATCTGGCTGGGAAAGGGGAGAAGCACAAACGTGCACGTGAGAAGCTGCAGATGGTGGGGCCGGAGGAGAAGAGCAACCCTCAACCTCTGTGCCAAACCCTGGTGTGGTTCTCCCTTGCAAATCTTGGGTAGGACTCAACACAAAGGCTCATTTGGTAGCTACTTCCATAGAAGTCACAGGCAAAACTTTGCCTTATTGCTTCCACTGAAAGTGAAATTAGCTATACTTTGTATGAAAGCGTGTTTTTTTTTTTTCTTTCTTTTAATTAAACAAACGGACCCTCCTCCCCAGACCTCACGAACAGAAACCACTACTTCCTCAGCCGCTGCATGTTCACATCTAAAAACAGCTGGGGGCAAGGGTAAAACCATGCTGGGTATGACATGAGACCTCTGTGTTGATCAAGCTCACAAACTGCCATCAACATGTGATACAGAATTTTGAAATTTTGGTTTTCCTATTTCACATTTTCCACTAAATAGATGGGAAAGATGTCTGTTAATGTGAATAACCGTAATTTTAAAAAAAAAAAAAAAAATCAATTTTTACAGAATCTACCACATTACAAAATGAAGATTTAGAAAGCCCACAACTAACCAGTAAAAAGCAAACAGATGCCAGTGCTCTGATTCAACAAGCAAAAAAAAAATACGTTAACCCTACAAAATCTTTTTTAAAGCCCCAGTGGAAAGAGGGAAGTCAGTAATTTCCAACGGAAATGACTAGGGGAAAGGCATCTGAATTCATCGGGTCAAAGAAAAAGTGTATTAACCCAAGTGGAAGGAAGGGTGTGAGAAATTTAAATTAGCTCAGTGTGAATCCCTTTGTCCCAGAACAGGGAACTGCAACTCTACAGGCATATCTGCACTGTGTTTGACTTTGGCTCAGAAGCACACTTTTGAAGCGAGTCTCCTGACCATGCCCACTTACGACCTGCTCTTCTTTGCAGCATGGAGCAGCCCTGGAGCACGAAGGCTTCCCCTCCAACGGCAGGAAGCCAGGTGACACACTGCAGGAACACCTGCGCTTGTCCTCCAACTACTGCTGGGTGTCCAGTCTGCAGGTCCAGGCTAGAGCTGGTCTGAACGTCCGTGGTGTGGACATCTGGTCCTCAGCACCAAGCTCCTGGCTCTACCGACCTGCTCCTGCTGGACCATGCTTCTTGTTGACACAGACAAGGCCCTTCTGGATGGAGAAGGCCCCATTCTCTCGCAAAGGCTCCAGGTTTAAATAACTTATAGTGCTGGTGGTTCTTGATTAGCTTCGTTTCAGCGCACTGGATGTTTAAACAGCTTGTGCAAAACAAGAAAGGGTGCAGCCCAGTGGGACTGACTGTCACCCCACAGCATGGCATGGGCACATCATGTGAGGAGCTGACCAAGCCTCTGAGATGTCTTTTTATTCCAATTTTGCTCTCGTTCTCAGCTTGTGGAAACAACAGCTTGAAGAGCAATCAGAGAATTACAATCACTTTGCTTTAGGAAAGCACAACCTGCACCTCAGTTTTCTGGTTCTTATGGCCCACATCCCTCCACGGGCTAAGATGCAAAGGATTAGCAGTGCTGTGGCCTCCAAAGTCACATTTCAGGTTTTATAAAGAGCATTTTTGTCCATTTACATTAATGTGTCAGCACAAAGCAAGCTCTCTGACCCACTGCTTAAACCAGAGGTGTACTGTTAACTTCAGTAAAAGCAGATCGACAATTATAGTCCACAACATCACCAATGGCTCCCCCAAAAAATGCCAGGGAGGACAAGTACACAAACGGGAGCAGGTCTAGACAGTGCGGTAAGCAAAATTTGTGAAAAAGGAAAAGCACATGCTGTCTTTTCAAAGTGAGATTTTCAAAGGCTCTCAGAGAGTTCTTCAAAATTCATGGTTCAGAGGCTCCTTCAAAAATCCCAGCTTGAACTGCTTGACTACTCTGCTCTCTTTAGCTGTATAACACAAGACAGACGTCTAATTCAGAACAAACACTGGAGAAGTGAAGTCAAGTCTTCATTACTGTAACCCCATATCTTGGGAAAGTGGATGTGAGGGTCAAGAGTCTCTCAAAAGCTGTTTTTCTTCTAACATATGTAAATGACACATAGAAAAAAACCACAACAGACAAGACCATGTTGAAATATTCCTGGGGATCATACAAAACAGAGAACGGCAACAACTGCAAGACAACTGCCAGTCACACGAAAGGCTGTACCACCCTCAACTGTTGATATCACATTCATTTATCCAGTAAGATACTTGAGATACACAATCACTCTACAGGTTGGAAATACCACCTCCGCACCTAAAATAGAAAAGACAGGCCTAATCCTGGTCTCATTTGTACCCGAGCAACCCCGCAATTAATCACAGCCCGTTCGTTTTCAGATGCCTCAACCTTTGCAAACACACAGCGGCTCATGAGGGCTTTTTCACTCCAGCATCTTCGCTCCCACCCCATCCTCCCCAAGGGAGTGAATCCCAGTTACAACCCACACCCTTGTGCGGTGCCCCACTGCACAAAACAGTTCCTGGGCTTGGGGCTTAGCTCCTAAGGGATATGGAGGAGTAATGGCATTTTGTACAGCACTGAGCGCAGCATTGGTACCACACCATAAAAAAATCCTTGCTCCTGCTGCAAGGCTACATCCTTCCAAGAGAAGGAAGCTTGTGAGCTCACAAACTCTCTGTGAGAAAATACACGTTTCCATTCACATCATTCATTCAGCCTTCACACAGAGCATGAGGACAGCAACAGAAAATACCAGCCTGAAAGCGCCTATTTAAGGGTGCTGGCAAATTCATACAATTTGCATTTTTCACTTTTAAATGCATTTGCTCAAACTCTGCTCCCTGTTACACCCTAGCACTATCTTTGACTTGAACATCCTTGTATCAAGAAGGAAATTAATGAACAAACAAGAAAGCAATATTTATAATAATCTCTTTAAAACAAACAGAAGCAAAAAACTTTGGACGATGAAGTCTGTTCCTTAAAACAAATCTGCGCAGACACTTGCTATTTGTGAGGCTGCTCGTGAGTTCTGTAGTACCCGGAGCACCTTCTAAAATAGAAAAGCATTTTATCTCGAGGTAAGTCACACAAACGGAAAAATACGTGTTTTACAAATAAAGGTCACGATGGAGGTACTTGACAGTGGCACTTTGTGTTCTGCTGTAAATAATTCTGCCTTTTTAAGCAACCACCTCTTAGCTGCTGCTTCTTCTGGATCAGGTTATGCTAAAAGATGGCATTCTACAAAACAGTAAACACCATCAATTAAAAATTAAACCCCATTTTGCTTTAATTAAGAAAACAGCCTCATAAAATTAAGGAAGATATACAATGGGTTGAAGGTGGGAGCTTATGTGAACTCTCTTTTAGAAAACAGAATTACACCTTTGTGTTTTAAAGACCACGCTTCCAAGACTATTAACAGCAGACGGTGAGCTTTCCATGTCTTTTTACAGAACCTGCTGCAGCACCTGCACAACTCACCTACCCAAGTGATTAAACTGTACTTTGCACTGCAGTACCTGAAAGCTGTTTTCCTTCTCTTCCTATTACCCAAAAAACACCGCTGTGTTTTACAGTCAGAAACAATATCATTCACTTAAGTAAATTTGGAGAACTACGAAGTTTGCCTGTACTACTAAGCCTGCTCAACTCTGCCCACGTCCCAGGTATCAAGATGGAGTCTTCGTTTTCACATAGCTCTCTGTCACTAGCTCTCTGTCACCTAACGAGGACTTCACTCCCTGCTGTGCAAGTCCACTGCACCCAACAGACACGTGGACAACCCTTCTGTCACCCTGCATTTGCCTGGGTGTAGCCGATTTCAACCTCGACTGAAAAAGGAAGAAATTAATCTCCTTTTCTGTTGGATGTGTAGGTACTAATGCAAGTGCAGAAGCAACAGGAAAATAAAAATTTTGTCCATAGAGGGGTATGACAGACAGAACACAAGGAATAAAGTTGGTAAGTGAAAAAAAAAAAAAGAGAATAAGATGCATTCAAGACACATTTTGGACCGTAGCTGACATTTACCTTCTGCTTTATGTTACATCCTTCAGACAGGCTGTGTACAGTGGGGTGGGATGTGCAGGTTCCTAGCACATGCCAGTGTGAAGAAGGAGTAATGAGAGCTTCTTGAACTGCAGGTATGGACTATATTTGTGTATACACAAATGTATGTATGTGATCCAAGCAGGCCTGAAGGCAAAGGGCCTTATGTTGACATTCATCTCCTGGTTCCCCTTTCGCTATCCCTCCATGTGCTGGGGGTACTGGATGAAACCTGACATCCCTCCAGGTGACACAACGGTCCTCCCTGAGGGCCGAAGGCATCCTAGGTCCTTGGGGCAGTGAGGCTCTGCTCTCCCCTCCTCCAGCACCATGCACCCAGGAAACTAAAATTCGGCAGACCTCCCTCTGAAGTAGGCTGGCGAAGCTGTGCTGCTTGCACCCTTCAAAGGGCACACCACCATGCTGGTGTTTTAATCCACTTCTCTTCTAGCAGCCACAGTAGGGAACAGGCTGCTCCAAGGCTGTCAGGTGTCTCTGTAAAAAGCAATGGTAATAACATCTGATCTTTTCATTGTGATGAAATTAAAATCCATGCCACGGTGCCAGCATGTACACCTCCTGTCAGATAGGGAGACAGCTCAGCTCAGGGTCTCTTGTCTCCTCCTCTTCCCTTCTGGTGTATTAACCTCTGTGTGATCCAACCTTGCTGGAGGGCTGGGACCTCTCCCTGCACTTCCACCCATGGCAGACCCACCAAAAACAATGATGCTGGGAATGTTGGAGCCTCCCGCATGTTTCCCCATCCACTTTCCTTACTGGGAGTCGCTGACCCTGTACCTGCAGTGGCTCTTTCTCCATCCTGAAACGGGAAAGGAAATGATATCCCACAGAGGATAGAGGACAGAGAGACACCCATCACCAGCCTTCCCACGCTGCAGGAGGCACAAGCTCAACTCCAAGGACAGCAACAGTGCCTAGCAGTTGATACCTGTTGAGGTTGCACTGGCACCACCACTGCATCCCAGTATCACTTCTCTGTCCCTTGTGTCTACACAAAAAATATGTGCAGATATGTCCTGTATGGTTGTGGGCAAGGCCACACACAGCAGATGGCACGCAGATGGCTGAAAAAAATTTACCTGCAAGCAGGCTGCAAACCAAGTGGCACTACTGACTTCTTGGTGCTCAACATCCTACCCAAAGCCCAAAGAAAGGGAAAAGCAATCTGAAGAGCTTCATCACTGTTCGTTCCACGTGGCTCAGTTCCAGCTGCATGATGTGGTGCAGAAAGAAGTCGGCATAATGTCACCTTACAGATTTTTCCTGTTACACAAAATCAGGGGATTTTTTTTTTAGTTTGCAGGAAAGTTTATGCTTCTTTTAAATGCCTTTACCCATAAACTGATATGCCTATGCCTGATTTGCCTTGACAGCATATAGATTTGAAAACCTAATCATATTTACCTCGGTAATATGATTATCTGTAGTAGCACCAAAATGCAATCCATTGTTGTCTGAAAAATTATTATGCATAAAGTTATCTATCATCCTATTTTTTAATTCCACCAATATTATACAATAAAATCCCTGATACTGCAAAGGTTTACTTACTAGCATAACTTTATACACTGGCACTTGATTTCACTGAGTAATTTTATACACATGTAAATGTACAGTTCAGGCTTTGCAGGATCCTGGGTCAGAAAGGACATACCTTCCTCTGCCATCCAAGACAGGCAGGGGAAAACACATTTCAATCATGCTGAGTGAATCTTTTGTTCCTCAAACCTCAATTTCACAAAAATTGCTAGCCTAACCTATAACATGGAGGAAAACACAACTGCTTGCTAAGAACATCTATTTGTCCTTTATACTCATGTAAGGGGTGAAAGGCTTTTTTTAAAAAAAGTACTTCTTCCAGAAAGGAAAGTAGCCTTTCCTTCACTTTTCATTCACATCTAAATTTTCCACAACAGAAAACCTTCCCTAGACAAGAACTCAAACGTAGCTGCTAAGAGCAGTGTTGACTCTGAAACACATCATGAGAACAGAAAATACATTTAGCATTCATGACAGGAAAGCAGTTGCTACGAATATAACACAGTAGCCCCTAGAAAGGAACCTCGCAGTTCCTTAAAGATGTTCTCTAAATCTGCATATTGCAGCCTGAAAAGCAAACCCTGAGACTCCTAAAAGTTTCCCACTGGCACATCGTTTTTTCTCCAGCCACCAGGTTAAATTTTCTTCTAACCGATTTGCTCAGCTCCTCAACCCTACCCTTGCAGCAAATAAAACCTCTGCTAAGCCCTTCTTACGAAATCGAATACCATTCCTTAAATTTCTCAGCGTGTTATTTGCTAACTGCAGGCCGGCAGATAGATACTGTCCCTATGCCAAATTATGTCATTTCCATTTTCTAGGAATAATACTTCTTACAGCAAACTGGCAAGGGTTTTTTCAGTTGGGTTATGAAAAGAGCCAGCTTTGTGTCTCACTGCACCTGCTGCGCTGCTAAGCCTGGTCTCTGGTGGCAGCCCCACAGCCATCAACAGCAATTCTGGGTGTAGAAGAGAGTGTTTGTCAGAAAGGACAAGGTTATATCCTTGGAGGTATTAGCATACGTTCAGAGGACAATTTTGTGGATATTTGCATGGCTCAGATAGAATCTGATCTCCCATATTTAGTTTCAATGAACAGAAGTCCCAAAATGTAAAACCAAACTCCTGCATTTTCAGGTTAGATTATGAAGATGAGCCCTTATGTTCGTGTAGTGGAGATCTTGCCTGAGAGACTACAAACAGCTGAAATCAGGGGGAACAATAAATTAAAATTAAAAAAAAGTCAGGATTTGGTTCTGCTTCTCATCTTCACCTCTTATCACACTCACCACTCTACAAAGCCTCTGGACAGTCCATCTGGTATTTACTTCTTTCAAATGAGGAAGCCACAGAATTACTAGAGGGTTGGGGTTTCTTCCTTTCACAGAGCACTTGGGAATCTCATCTTTGTGTTTTAGCCGTTTTGAACTGTTCCAAGCTAAGCTACATCCTCCACCAGAGGAGTTCGCAAAGTCATAATAAATTACAGATTAAAGCACACTTCCTATCCAAAAGCTGTCATCAAAACTATGATCTGTCATTATCCTACCTATTCACCATCAAACTATGTTTTTGTGATGGTCTGGAGGGCTGGTGACTCACATAGTTGCCACCGATCTTCATCATTTCAAGATGCCTGCAGCAGTATTGTGCAGAGGAAAGCTGTGTAGCAGGCTCCTAAGGAGAAGGGCCAGTCTGGCTGCCTGCATAGGAGCTTTGACGGTAAAGAAAAGGGTGAAAACAAAGATCAAGTAATGGAAATGCACCGACCACATAAGCCAACATGCTGAAATGTCTCACTCCTCCACTCTCCTGATGGCTAACGGGGTCACTGCATACCAGCTAGCACCTCTGCAGTATAACCACAGGACTTCCTGAGGCAGGGCTGGACCTAGAAAGCTTTGAATTGGTGGCCAACAAAGGCAGTCAACACAAACAGGGCTCTTCATGTGTTACCGGCTCAGGTTTTCTCACAGGGGTTAATGAGCACCCACCCAGGCACAGCCCTCTCACCTGTCCGGCTCTAAGGCCGCTTCACTCCGAAACCTGCTGAGTCCCAAGGCTTCGGCAGAGGCAGCTTCCTCTCAGTGTCTGTCCCTCTGTGAAGGTGTCTAATTAATTCCCTAACAGTCATGAACGTTATGTTCTGTCCCAGCTCCTCTTTAGAATTGACAGCAAAAGGTTTTTTTCCTTGTCTGATGAATATCACCTTTTTTATCTGCCAGAGATGCTTGCTAAGTAGTATAATAAGAGCCTAAAATATGCCAGAACAAACTTCTGCGGGATTTGGTTTTAACAGCTTTGTGTTTTAAGGGAATAAGGCTGATGGATCTATGCTGTCCATCTCTCTGTGAATCATCATATTGCAGTGACTTCTGAACCACTGGTCAACTTCAACTAACACCTGGAAGATGACCACACTTCCACAAGTTTCAAAGGAGGCAAGCAACAGAGGGAGGCACAAACCTGTGCCCTGAACAAGGTAAAAGGCAGGCACAGACCAAAAGTGACAGATGACAGTCAGTGAGATGTGGGGCTGTCCGTGCTCGGCACGTGCACAGCTCAGAAAGCCCACAGGCAGTCAGTGACTGTTCCTGTGCAGCTCTAAGCGACCATGTGGGCCCAGCCTCTCAGCGTGCTCATGCTGAAGGACATGAGTGCACTCAGTACCCCTCACAGGACTCCTGGATGAGCTTGCAAGCTGCGTGCATGGGGACTGCAAGCCCTTTCTTGGGGGGCGCAGCCCTTGGCAATGGCATCAAAGACTTATGCAGGGCCTGCAGCACTGAAAACGGGACACGAGGGACCTGCCCCAAGCGATGCAGCAGGATGCTGGTGTGACCAGTGAAACAGCCCTTATTACCTGAGTCTTAACCCTGTTGTTGAACATCCCCTCTTCAGGGCAGCACAGGAAGGCCATTTAGCCTGCTGAAGTGACAGCTGAAGTCAATAAGCATCCCCTTCTTTAAAGACAGCAACCAACACTGGTATACAAGGTCACACACCTATGAAAAGACTTAGTTCAGCATGTGCACTTCCCATTCACTTCTCAGACCATTAAATTGCTATTTTCACGCTATTCTTGTATACATCATTCTGAAACTCAGGCTGCCTGAAGGGCTTTAGATTCAGTGAATAGCAGAGGCTCCATCACACACAAAAGGTCCAATGTGCTTCCAGCAGCTCATAAGCCCACTCCTGATGCTGGGATGACCCTGCGGGGTGGACGGTGCCCCCAGCTCTTTGTTTTGCTCCTCTTTCAGGACTCTGCCTGTCAGACACTTGTTTCTGAGAGACTCTTGTCTCTGGAGTGTTCAGTTTGGAGGCATCTCCTGCGGTGGGCTGAGCCTGCACTGCCTGCCCGCCCAAGGCCATAGAGGACTGGGCTCTGATCTCACAGCCCTCCACCATGAAACTGAACGGTGGGATTCAGCTCCTCAGCAACACCCTGCAGGCTTCCTCTAGCACCAACAACCCATCACTTTGCGAGCCCTACAAAAGCCAGGCAAGTCCACCAGTCCAGCATCCCCCTTCACTGCATCTCTCCAGAAGATGAATAGTGAGGCCTTACATAGCTCTGTATTTTCTAATGGGTAGAAACAAATTGAATCTTCACAAGCTTTACCAATCATAAATTAATTTTAGAATTACTCAGGAAATGAGATTTGTCTTGTAGGTCAATAAATTCTGAAGATAAATCTATTTGGACCACGATAACTTCAATGTCCTTTTGAGCAGACCTCCCCCCCAGCGATTACTCAGCAGATATTCCTCTCTGCGTCCTTCCCAGCACCAGCTGCTCCCAGAAGGAATTCTCCTGCCCATCTGCCTTCAAGCCTTCAAGCCTGACACAGCGACACAGACAAATGCAACTGTAAACGATGTTTAAACTCCAAATCCAATCAGTGATTTGCTTCCTTAGCAAAAAAAAAAACACACCACCACAACACAAAAAAGCATGCGCTTGTTTGTAACCACCCAGCCCACTGGAAGAGGCCTTATGTAGAAAAGGAAACTTCACGTATGGGAACAGCAGCATTTCTCCCAAAGAAAACTATGGCAACAAGAATTCTAGGCATACACAAAAGCAAGGACCTGGGACCATCACCTAATCTACAGGACCTGAAATGATTTTAAACCGGTGTTGCTGAAATCTTGTTCCACAGAGCTCCTCATTAAAATGAATTATAATTTGACATGAAGGAAAACCTGGCAGAACCTGGCTCTAGTTTCCAGCAGCCTTGTGTCCTCAGCCACCCATTCACCACAAAACTGAAACAAACTCCTCCTGCACTAGACAGGAGCCTTTGGCATCAACAAGCTGACTCCTGAACAAGCGTTTTTTTTTTTCTATTTACATATAATTACATACTAGCCTCTGAACAGCTAGAAGCTCCGTGTTCTTTTTTTGTGTCGTTTCTTTCTTGTGCATACACATAAGAGCACAATCCCAAACCACATTAATGATAACCTTATTAAATATAAACTAGTGCGCAATTATACAAACTGCTAACACAAACAAAAAAGCCAGGAAACTCTGATTATATGTTCACAGTGGTTTCTGAAAACTAAATAAAAACAACAACATGAGGCAGTCTGTCTTGGCTGATACTGTAATAGAAAATAGTTTCATGTTACAACATAACTTATGTGTCTCAGCACAGAGGACTAGTCTGTCAAACAGCGCATGAAACTCAATTTCAAGCCCGCTGCAAGGAGAGCGGAAGGGTGGGAAAAGACAGCAGATGCACACACAAATTACGAAAAAAATCTCTGATTTTCCTCTCTGCTTCTCCGCATCCTCCCTCAGGTGAGCAAACGCCTGTCTCTGGGCAGTTGCTGTGATTCCCACCCTGTCGCAACGAGAAGGGCAGGCCACGTGCTGGGCATTTGGCTCCTTCCGCTCCATTAAGAGAGCAGCAGCAGGTCTGCTCGAACCCTCTGTCCCTGGGCTTGCGCCAGCCCTGTGCGTGCCTGCAACTTATCTTCTGTGCAGTTAAGTGTGAACCCAGCAATGAGAGCCCCTACCACATCTTTTCATTGAGATGATGAGCAAATGCTTGATACAACCTCCATGGTCTGCAGCTGTCCCTTCCTGATGTTTAAAAATATATACCTTTTCCAGAACAGAAAAAAAAATTCTATTGAAGGCAGGCCAAAGACTGCCCCAGGCTGCACATGTGTAGTGTCACAGCAGTCAGAAATGCCTGGGGCATAAACCAGAGCTCTCCTGCACCAACACCAGCCGTAAGCAAGTGCTGCAACAGGGCTTCACACTTGGCAGAGTAATGCAAGGTCTCTGCCACAGTTGAATCTAGCTCTCAACCAAACAAAAGAGCATGAGAAAACCAGCACTTCCCTTACATCTTACACCACAAGAAAAATATACAGCACAAAGGACTGGAGGAGCACCCTGACAAGGTTTCCTTAGGTGACTTCCCTTATCATGGACTTGGGCTATCCATTCAGCCTGCTTGCATGCCAGCAGCACAGCCAAACTTGCACGACACTGGATTTCTAGGTTGTAAACAAGAACAGCAATTATCTTTTCCTCTTAAACTCCTCACTGTTATCATGTAACAAAAAAAAAAAAGCATCAGTTGTGGAAGGAAAAATTCAGAGCATGGTGAACAGGGGCAAGGGAAAACAATGATGGGAAGAGGAAGGGCTGAGGGAAGAAGGGATGCAGGTGAGATCTGAGCATCCTTCCCAGAACTGAGCTCAGCATCAAAGCGGGCGAGCAATGAAAACCCAAGGAGGATCCTTGGGAATCCAGAAAGGTAACACAGGAATCGTGCATCGATAATAAACTCACTAACTGGAAGGCCAAGGAGAATCCAGTCTTTTGAACACTAAGAGGGTACTGCCAAGCATATTATCACCAAGAAGTAAAAAGTTCAAGAGTAGAAAAGCAATTCCCAAACCATGCTCCGTGGGTCACTCCTCACTCACAAGGCCACAAGCAGCAGTGTGCAGAACCACGTCACAGACTAAAATGCACAAGCGTGTGTGTGTCACGCTGCTGTGCTGATGATCCATGGTGCAATTAGAGGGTTGTCACTCCAGGAAATGTTTTGAGAGACACATGACTGGGAAAAGATGGGTGGTAACCCACCAGCAGGCATTTCACCTGGGAAAGTGGGGCTCCCTAGCACAGCACCCGAAAAGGGGCTCAAAAAAGCCACCAGTACAATCCAGATGGAAGGAAAAAAAACAACCAACGGTGGGGCACACAGCTAAGACAACCTTCTCCTGGAATACCTCCAATTTCTCCAAGCTAGTTGGTTTTGAAAGGGATTTTTTTACAGCAATCTATGCTCAATTACCCTTATAAACCCTTGCAATAACATGTGACTCAAAGTCTACCTACTTGTCCAAGGGAGAAACAAGAAGGGAGTGTGGCAAATGGGGAATGTGGGAGTGGCAACCGATGTGGGCTTGGGGAGAGCAGTCATTTCCTCCAGCTTCTTCCCTGGCTCTTCCCCTGCCCCAGCCTTTGATAGCCAAATATGTTGTTGAAGTAAAGGAAGATAATTTTGTACCGTGGAGCAATTAATCCATATGCACTTGCACATTTTTACATGATTGCACCTTCTTAGCCAAAAGCCTCAGCTCTTCAAACAGGTGAGGTTATTCTTTTGAGATGAGCTTATTAAAAGGCAAAAGAGTACCCGGCGGCAAGGAACAACCCAAAGGAACACGAAGTGCTTGTAGATAGAGCTTATTTAGGGAGGCAGCGAGATTGCTGCTTACACCGTGCACATACACAGTAATCTGTGGGCATCGAGATAAAGATTTCCTTCCCCTTTGTGGGCTCCAGGTCTGGCTACAGCACATTTGGCTCAGGGCTGGCTCCCAGCCTGCTGCCTAGAAGCCAGGCACAGCACGGCGGGCTGAATCCACCACCGGCCATGAGAAAGGGCTGACAACCGTCCCGTAGCCGCGCTCGGCTGCCGCAGGGGAGGGCGGCTGTGCAGCCGTACGCCCCCATTTCTTAGCAGGAGCGAAACTTTCAGCCGCTGGCGCCCAGGCGTGGATGACTGCTGCTGCCCCGGAGGCTCGGCCGCCGCTGGGGAACCTTTGCGGACCTGTCCCCCCTACACGCCCCCACAGCCCCGCCGGTGCCGCTGCTCCCCCCGGCCAGGCGGCAGCGCAGCGCCCTGGCGCCCGCCCGGCCCTCGCGGAAGGAGGCTCCGCGCCACCGGCGCTCCCACCCCGCGGCTAACGGGCCTCCCCGCGGCTGCCCCCCGCCGCCCAGCTGCCGTGCCCGCCCTTCCCGAGGGGCGAGCCCATCGCCCGCGCAGCCGGCGCATCATCCCCGCATCCCGCGCATCCATCATCCCCGCGGCGCGGCTTACCGGGACCGCTGCAGCTCGAAGGCGGCGGCGGAGCCGGGCTGCCCCAGCTCTCCGCTGCCACCGGCGGGGCCCTGGGGGCTGGCGCGGCCGAAGGGCGCCGGCAGCACCCCCGCCGTGTAGGAGTTGAGGCGGCCGCGGCTGCCCGCCGCCGCGGCGCCCAGGAAGGCGGCGGCCGGCACCTGCACCGCGGCGAAGGCGTCCTCCTCCTCCTCCTCTTCCTCCTCCTCCTGCGCCCGGGGGGGCTCGGCGGGCGCCGCCGGAGGGCTTCCCAACCGCGGCGGCGGCGGGGCCTGGCGGGGCCTGGCGGCAGGACCGTCGTTGCCCGGCGGCGGGGGCCGCCCGTCGAGGGAGATGCTGGTGAGGAAGGAGAGCGCGGCCTGCCTGCGGCGGGGGTCGCTGCGCGCCGGCGGCGGCTGCGGCGGCCCCTTCCTGGGACAGGGCTCCGGCGGCGGCAGGGGCCCGGCGGCGGGACTGCCGGGGCTGGCGGCGGTGGCGGCCGCCGCCATTGTCGGCCGGCTCCCCCTCCTCTCCCTGCTGGCCGGGTGCTGCCTCTCGCTACGTTGCCCTTAGGCGGGCGGGCGGCGGGGCATGGGTGCCGTCGGCCCGCCGGGGTGCATGGGGGTGGTGCGGGGGTGCCCTCCGCCCGGCCGCGCCGCGCTGCCCCGGGCCCCCGCCGCCCGCCCGCTCCGTATTTATAGGTGCAGCCGCGCCGCCGAGCGCCCCGTGCAATAACACGGCAATCACGTGTGGGAAACGGGGCGCTGGAGGAAAACAAAAGCCCGGCCAGCAGCCCGGAGGAGGAGGAGGGAGAAGGGTGGGTCTCGGCGAGCTCCCTCCTTTCAACCTCTCTCTCTTTTTTTTTTCCCTTTCACCCCCTTCCCTCCTCCTCCTCCTCCTCCTTTTTCCCTTCCTGGATGCGTGGGGGCGGGCGGGAGCTGGGGAAGGTGGAGTCTGTGCCCGTAGTACACGGCACATGGCCCTCGGAGGCTGGCACCGGCAGTACCGGGGTCGGGGGCTGCGGCCCGGCTCGGCCCGGCCCGCCCGCGGCTGATGGAGCGGCACCGGGCTGCAGCCGTGCCGTGCCGTGCCAAAAGGTCCGGGTGCTGCCCTGCTGTTTTTGCCGGGTCGGGGCCAGGGCCCCGGGGAAGGCGCTGACGCCCCGGCGGGCGGGAGGGGAGAGGCGGGGGCAGCGAAGGGCGGCAGCCTCCGGGGGTGCGCTCGGCTGCCGGCGGCGCGTCCCCCGGTGCGGCAAGGCTGGCCTGCCCCAGCTGGTACGGGCGGCCTGCTGCAGCGTGAGGCGTGCGTGTGCCTCAGTGTGTGTAAGTAAAGTCTCACGAGTTCCCTAAACTGTGAAAGCAACCCCCTTCCCAGCCTTTCCCTCAACTCCCCTCCCCAACCCTTCCCTCACCCCTGGACCAGAGAAAGTGCGGGTATTTTAGTTTGCCCTCTCGTAAGTCACCCAAGCCCCAGAATTTGTGTATTCCCCGTCTTTTCCGAAGTGATGGCTGCTGCGCGGCTGACTGCAGGTCTGCACGCTCCCTCCTCCTGCAGCTGCAGCTCGGGAAGGCGAGTGGCCAGTCCCGCCTCACCATAAAGCTCCTTCGTTTCTTCATTACTTTATTTTGATCAAGTCAACCGTGCTACAAGTGTTCTTGTCCTGTGATGATAATTTCATCGACAGCTTATGTAAGGGTTGGATAACAGATACATACAAACAGCAGAACATATGGTTGTTGCAAGATAGTGACATGCGCCTTCTTCATAAAGCATTACAATTATTTGTATTCCAGTTACAGTTGGTGGATGATTTACAGTCATCTCAAACTGTCACAAATATTGTAGTGCCCCCTACGATTTTATCAAAAGTTTGCTAATTTGTTAAAAAAATGAGATTGGTCAGAGAGGGGGACCTAATCCTGTTGTTGGAGGAAGCTATGGACACAGGTTTGTGCTTCTCTCAAAACTGACCTTTTGAGTATTCAATGACTTTAGAATCGAGCTCTGTGACTTGGATTGATTTCTGAAAGTTTGGCCTTTACTGACACTGAGTGCCACAAAACCTGAACGTTGTAAGAGGCCAAGTTGCTGGGGTGGGCTCCTTACACGGTAAGAATGCTGCATCCTGAGCAGGAAGCGCTGAGCAAGGGAAGGGTAAATGATGGAGGAACGGGATGTTTCCCAGATCCCACCTTCTTCAAGAGGCAAGTGCTATTTTGAGATGGGTCTTCTCATTTCAGGCTGCTCTCTTAAGGTTTACACTGATGCTGTCTTTCCTAACAGAGGGCACTGGTGTCCCTGTCCCTGTGGCACATCAGGGATGTATCATTTGGATGGGAGGTGGGTCAGCCTGAGTGCTAGGCTTACCTCCCCAGAGAAGAGTCCAACTGGCATCTCCCATCTGCTGGGAGGATGCTCTGTACCCTTGTGGTCGAAATGTGTCAAACTTTTCTTTCGGAGAGGAAGACTGAGGATTTGCAGGCCTGCCACTTCCCTTTGATGGGGCAGGCAATGCCCGTTTCTGACTGTAGGCCCTGTCCCTACAGTGGGGACCAGCGGGATGTCTGGTGTTGGGACAATGATGTACTCTGCTCCCGTGGAGGAGCTCCATGCTCCTTTTGAGACAGTACTGCTTTTAAAAGAATTCAAGACTTTTTGGAGGAGGGCTCCTGTGCCCCAGAGAAGTGTCACAGCTCTGTAGCCTGATGGTCAGTGCGTTCCCTGTATGCTGACCTCTGATCCAAGGACTACTACTAGATGGTAGATAGGTCATGAAACTCAGGCCTCCCACATTACAGCTGAGTAAGGTATACACTGGGATTTTTTTTTCCTCTTGCATTTCTGAGGGGGAGCAGCCACAGTGTGTATTTTTCTCTGGAGCTCCGAAGTTTGCTATGGCAACTGGGTCCTGAAGCGTATTTTCCAAATCCAGCTTCTCATGAGATAGGTCTGTGAAAGAGAGCCACCACCAAAATGCCAGGTGGGTTTCCAGAGGTTAGTCTAACTTGGGACAATTTTTATGAGTGCAGAAGTATGCACTCCTTCCACAAAATTACTCTCGTGATGGGATAAATCACTTCCTGCTGTAAGCATTATTTTAAATGGAGCCACAACCTCTGCTCTAGAGCTCCTCTGGAGCTGTCCCAGAGGAACGGGTTACCCCCCTCCCTTGTCCACATGTGTGTCCAGATGCTTTTTGGCATCTGATTTTTACAATACTCTCTCTGAGATCTGAACACCCATGTGAATGGTTGAGCTTATCAAACCTTCTTGCATCAAAATTAGAGGGGTCGGGATAAATTGTAGGGCTTTGCTAGCCTGGTTCATTCAGCTGAGCTCACCTGGTCACCCAGCATGTCCTTTGCAAAGTGTATGTCTGTGCTCACCAGCCTAACTACCACCCTGGACCTCAACTGATGCGCATGGTCTAACATGCACAAGCCACCTCTGGGGGTATTGTGTGTGTACGGACTGCCTTTTCCAAAAATCACATTGAAGGTGGGTTAAAATATCCCACTGCACGTGAGAATAAACTTGTTTGAGAAAATCACACAGAAGAAAAGCATGACTTTTTCAGTCTGAAGTGAAGCTATTTTTGGTAACGAGTGGTGTACCACAGTACAAATATAATTGGCACATTAGAAATACCAGGTTCTCTAGACCTATTTATGCATTTAGTAGCAAATTTAAATGAATGTGCACAACCTAAGGTGAATGTTTTTTCCAGTTCCTTACGTCCTTTTGATCTGTGCTTAGCAAGACTATAGATGATTATACGTGCTATAGGAGTCCTGTCTGCTGGAGGATATGTGGAAATGTTAAACGAATTGACTTTGCTGGTTGAAACTTTTTTCTTTGATGGGGAACCAGTGGTTGACTAGAGGAAATAGCAAAGTTGAAAGGAAAACCAAAAAGACATATTCTGGAAGCTTGCTTCTGTGACTGTTTTTTCAATCATTTCCCTCTCCGAGTTCTCTTCCAACCAACCGGCTCTACCCAAGTGCAAGCAAATGTTTTTATTTCAGAGGTCACAGGCTTATGTAAGGGGTTGGATGACAAGTGGTAATAGGAGTGGTAGAGCATGATGTCTTTTTTCACCCAGTGCACCGAGAGCTGGAAGAGAGACTAATTGTTTGTGGGTGTTAGGAGACAACATGGAATTTAGGGGGCCGGTCAACGCAGGTGAAGTGGGTTTGAAGAGCTTGAGGAGGGTGGAGGAAGTTTGGAGAAAAAATGAAAGCTCAGCAATTTACCAGTCTGAGAAATGAGATTGGAGAAACAGTGCCTCTGCGTACCTGCCTTCAGGGGAAAGTTAATCCAAGTGTGGAAGCCTCACGTTGTCTTGGTTTTCCTGTAACTAGTGTGAGGGCAGTCCTGCTGCAATGCAAGCGTGCAGCGCGTGGGATGTGAAGAGCCAGTTTGAAGGTCACAGACCTTGAGCTAAAGCTGGGCTCCTGAGCAGCTTGCCAAGTCAAGCTTAAAAATATCTTTTCAGGTGAATCAAAAACTTCACCTGGAATTTGAGTTAGAGGCAAGATTTGTATTATACTGAGAGTTAACTCTGCAGGAATAACCGGTCCTGAGTCTGCAGCGTGAGTCACCGGGTCAGTTCTTGAGCGGCCTCAGCATAGTGTTTGCCTGCTTTAGTGACAAAAACAAGTTTCTTACTGTCACTGGCACTTGTCAGAGCTGCAGAACCGAGTCAGCTAGGGGAAGAAAAAGTAAATGCAATTGTCTCTTGTAATTCTGACAGTCTTGTGTTCTGATTGTCGGGATCAGTCGGGTAATGCTGTTATGCAAAGCTTAGCAAAGAATTAGTCTGGAGATAACGCTTCTGCGCTCCTGTAGTTGAGAGCAGAGATCATTATTACCGGCGGTCATGGATATTGCTATCAGATCCCAACAGTTAACGCAGATTTCCCGTAGCCTGTAAGCAGATTTGCTGTGCAAGACTTTGGAGAAACAAGAAACGTGCGATCTTTATAAGCGCATTTTTCTGTCCTTCCCAGAGTCCCTTTTCAGAAGAGCGTTGCCCTTCAAAAGAGGAGAGCAGTTGTAACGTTGGAGAAGGACTTGGAATATGAATTTAATGATCCTTCTGCTTAGAAGGAATATCTGGCAGAAAAAAGTAGAGGGAGTTTGAACACATTTCACTGAGAGCCACAGTTAAGAATGGAAATTGGATAAAGACAGTACAAATTCTTTACAAAAGACTAATACTGCATCTGGATAGCAAGGCCTGTTTTGGTGCCAGGCCCTAACCTTCAGTCTGTTGTAAATTTAGCCTGATTCTCAGAAATGTGAAGTACTTGTGCTTCCCATTGGTGATTTTTCAGGAGCCTGAGTGTTTTACTTGTTGAAGGCCGCCTTTGCTAATTGCAACGTAAAAGCTTGACACTAACGTGAGTGACATCTTGTTTGAGGAGCGGCATTCCTTGGATATGTGTAGGTCCACACTTGCCTCTGTACGAAGAACCTAACTTCGTTTGCTTGCATCATTCCAGGGTAGGTGCCAACCTCAGCCAGTTAACGTAAAACCAATTTCATATATGCCAGTGGGAAAGTGGGAGAGATTTGTGTGTGCCTAAGATCATGGTTGGAGCAGTGTGGGTGACTGCAGGGGCAGGACGTGCAGAAGCAGATGCCCTCAGCAAAGATGAAATAATGTCTCTGCAGATCAGCTGAGGTGTGGATGGTCAGAGCACCCAACCTGCCACTTATTTTGGATGTCAGAGGCGCAGCATCCATGGTGTTTCTGTGTGCCTTGAAAGGTTCCTGAGATCTTCAGTAGGCTGGTAGCACACATATGGGCAGTCAGGCCAATTTGGTAGTCGTTTGTCTCTTGGAAAAATTAGGGCAGTCTAGTTAAGTGGTCAAAACTGGCATCTGTATCATTACTCCAACTTACAGTACCTTTAGGTGGGGCTGGTGGCAACAGCCTTTTATTAAGAATGCTTAACATTATCCGTTGCTAGATCTGTGCTAGATACAATTCAGGACAAACATTTCTTGGAAAACTTTGTTCAAAATGGTTACGCCAGCTCCAAGGGCAAGACCAAGAAAAACACATTGCTTCGCCCACATTAGAAATTCTTGTGACCTTTCGTTTGAAATACCGCAGCATCCTTGCACCTGGACGAGAATTCAGGAGGTGGGCTTCTGTCTCTTGAGGTGGGGCTGGGGAAGGAGGAGGGGGTGCCCTTCCTGTCAAAATCCAGCTGCCTTTGTCCAATTTTAAGCCTTTGAATCATAGCTTGCATATGCTCGCTAGAGACTTATTCCTGCCTGGCAGCTAAAACTGCCAGCGAGGATATATCTTTGTGGAGCAAACCTCAGCCTTCCGCAGTTGCTGAATGGGCTGAGCACATGCAGTCCCCAGACCTGCAGGAGCTGGGAGGGATGTTCCCAGCTGTTCTGGGGCATGGCGGAGGCAGCTGCCGGACCATGGGTGCAGAGCGGGCAAGTGGAGTGGAGGAGGGAACAGCCTGCTTGGATGTGGAGAGGGAAGGAGCTGCAGGAGGAAAAGATACCATCCTCGGGTCTAATGCATACACACAGCGGGGCTGAGGGCTTGCACATCCAACCTGAATTCCTCCTCGCTTTTTTTTGCATGCTTGAATTTTTAAAGTTCCTCATTCAACTTAAGCAGGCTTTGAGTTTTTTTGTTGTTGTTGTTGTTTGTTCACTCTACAGACTATCGGATCCCTTAAAGACCCACACTAAAACGGGAGCTCTGTTTTACTGGGTGCTGCTAGACTGCTCCCCCATGCCTCAGTGAGCGTGCGGGATAACTAGACAAAACAAGGAAGGTGGCCATGTTGGAACTGCAACTGGAACGTGGCCGTTGCTGGCTCCTACTGGAGTGATTAAGTGGGAGCAGGGCCACATAGCTCCTCCCTCCCTTAAAAAACAAAAACTGTGGGCACTTGTACAGAAAACAACCCCTCTCTCTGTCCTTGTCTTGCTGCAGTTTTCTTCTCTGAAATCAAGATTAATATTTTTTTTGCAGTATCATCAGAAGTTAACGTGGGCGTGAGGTTCAAAATGGAGTAGTCTTTATTGAAATGAGGAATGGGCAAATGTCCTGTCTGCCTGGAAATCTCCTTAAGCAGCGGCGTAAATAAAAAGCAACTCGTAACTGCAGTAGAACAGAACGACTGGTCACTAAAAAAAGCTTTTTTAAGGTTTTCATTAAGTGACAGCTGTGATTTATCCTGTTCTTTACCATTTTGAGACAGTTTGAATCAAGTACAGGATCACTGGACATTAAGATTTCAGAGGGAAGCCTGGAAGAACATCTGTCTTCATCACAGCGTCTGTTAATTTTTAATCGCCTCGGGATAATTTTAAAACGGGCTGCAGGTTTCTGAAACATTCATGTGAGCAAGTCCTTCAGTTTGCTGTCTGCCGAGGGTAGGAAAATCCTCCAGTTCACAGGACAGTCAGACCGAGGAGCTGGGTGAGAGTGAAAACGCTGTTGACACCTTCTCAGACACGGTCTTCAATGAGTAAAAACATTAAATAAATAGCATGTGAAGTTCCCGGAGGGACGTGCTGGTGGAGTGTTTCACTTCAGAGGCTCTCCTATGAGTTCAGCTTGACTGGAAATGTTTAATATCCAAGCAAAAAAAAAAAAAAGTTCAAAGGATTTTTTTTTTCCTCCTCTTGAAAATATTAAATTCAGGGAGTGTGACTCCAAGGGGAATGAAGGAAGCAAACGGAAAACTTTTTGGCGGAGGGAGCTGGGGTTTTGCGTTCAGCTCAATGGCATTTTTCGGTCTGTGTGCAATGTGATATCCCGTGAGCGCCGTGCTCGGTTCACTCCGAAATTTCAGGGAAGGTTTTAGAAGCCTTTTAACTTAGGGAGATCCTCAGTGAGTATTGCTCATTGCAGGCTGGTGTGGAAAGCACGCTGCCAGGGAGAAGAAATAAAACCTGTTCTTGCACCCTTGTGTCCTGTCACCTCAGACCACCTGCACGGGGACCCGGGGGGTCTGCAGCCACTTCTCCTTACTCCCAGGACGGGGCACAGGTCCTACGTGGATCCTCCAAGCAATACTCATGGGTAAATATTTGCCATGAGCAAATTTCCAGCATAATGATACCCAGCCAGGTCAGCTCTGCCTCTGTCCCAGGGCGGCCAGAAAAACTGGCACAAGCGACTGAGCTGCTGAGAAGGAAGATGACATGGTGGCAACCTTGGTGGGGGGGGGTATATGGGGCCAGCCTCAGCTGCGGGCTGGGTGGGAGGAGGATGAATCATAGAATCATAGAATGGTTTTGGTTGGAAGGGACCTTAAAGATCATCTAGTTCCAAACCCCTTGCAATGAGCAGGGACACCTTCCACTAGACCAGGTTGCTCAAAGCCTCATCCAACCTGGCCTTAAACACTGCCAGGGAGGGGGAATCCACAGCTTCTCTGGGCAAGCTGTGCCACTGTTTCACCACCCCCACAGGAAAGAATTTCTTCCTAATATCTAATCTAAATCTACCCTCTTTCAGTTTAAAACCATTCCCCCTTGTCCTATCAGTACCTGCCCTTGCAAAAAGCCCCTCTCCTGCTCTCCCATAGGCCCCCTTCAGGTACTGGAAGGCCGCTATAAGGTCTCCCCAGAGCCTTCTCTTCTCCAGGCTGAACAGCCCCAACTCTCTCAGCCTCTCTTCATAGGAGAGGTGCTCCAGCCCTCTCATCATCTTCATGGCTCTCTGGACTCGCTCCAACATCTCCATGTCCTTCTTATGTTGGGGGCCCCAGAGCTGGACGCAGTACTCCAGGTGGGGTCTCATGAGAGCTGAGTAGAGGGGCAGAATCACCTCGCTCAACCTGCAGTCCACGCTGCTTTTGGTGCAGCCCAGGATACAGCTGGCCTTCTGGGCTGCGAGCGCACATTGCCAGCTCATGTTGAGCTTCTCATCAACCATCAATGGTTGGGTGGCGGGCAGCTCTTCTCCCCAAAATCCTCTGAGCTGGCAAAGGCTACGCACCTCAGATTCCTGCATGTGCCTGTCTGGGGGGGTCTCATTGCAGGCTGGGTCAGGTCATGGGCTCCCCACCACAGCCCTCTGGAGGTCTTTTATAGCTCCCTGCAGCCCTGGGCTGCCGATGTGGTGCTCACACGAGGCTGCTGCCTGCACTTCCCAAATCTTCCTGCTTGCCTTCACGTTAGGAGGGGAGGGTGTCCCGCCCTGGTCTCGGGGAACAGCAAACTCACCTGCAGACGAATGGCCACAGGTGCCCCAGCTCTGCACTGGGGTGCACTAGGGCAGCTGGCTGCCCATGGGGTGGGGGGCGGCTTGCTGCCATTGAGGGGAAACCAGCAGCTCAACCCTACCCCAAATAACCATAACCTGCCACATGCACGTCTCACATAATCCAATAGAAATTAAAGCTGCTAAAAATTGGTCTAAACAGGATACATTTCTCCTCTCAAGGTTTTGGCAGGAAATTTTGGTAAGCAGAAAATGGAAATGACATAAACGGAAAGGCGATCCCCTGGCAAGACAGATCCAAAGTCTTCTGCTGCCTCTGCTCAAATCAAATAGCACTTTGGTGTAATAATCTTCATGTTGAGTTCAATGAGGCTGTTTAAATAAATGAAGCACTGAAGTGTAAAAGAAAGTAAGGGAAGACAGATGGTGTTCAAATCTAAAGAATAAAATTCAAGCCTTCTTGAGCCCCGAGGAAAGGATAAATCCATTAAGCTGTTAAGAAATAAGGATGGAAAGAGTCTATCATCAGATCCATTCTAAAATTTATTATAAAATAAAACTTAGTTAGGAGCCAGAAAGCAAACTGAAAGAAATGGTAACGTAGCAGGAGGGTACAGCTCTCCTAGCATGGCATTTGGTACGTACTTGGTGCATCTGCAGGTCTTTCTGTTGGGAAGTTGACACACCGGTGTTTCCTTCTTCCAAAGTTTCATTCTAATTTACTGCAACTAAACTTTCCAAGGTTTAGTTCTGATTTACTGCCATGTCTTTGGAGGTGGCTGGTTTTTGTGCCAGTCCCTCAGGAAAAAAAAGGAAATATTCAGATACACACCAAAATTAACAAGATTTTGGAGAGAGAGATATATATATGAATGTATGTGTGTGTCCATATGTATATATTTTTTTTTTCACTTTGCCCTGTGGGGATGTAATTCTGACTAGATATAATAGGACATAATACATATGCTCAAACTAGAGCGGTAGAAGAATTATTCTGCTGGCTGTTTTTGGAAATGTTTTAGCCACCTCCATGATGCCAGTGTGACTGTGTTCCTATGGGAACAAGCTGCCTCAAAGCAAGAGGCTTCTATAGCAAGAGTAGGTGAATCCTGGCTAAAAACTTGGGGTTTAGCAAAAAACTAAATATTCTGTAAATAACAAGTATTCTGCAATATTCTGATTAAATTCACTCATTTTGGAAACAAATTGCAAGAGTTCTTTTCTACTCTGCCAATGAGGCAAGATGCAATCAGCTGCGTTCAGACCATCGGTAGAACTAACTAGTAGATCCTCAGTAGTAAAAGCTTGTTCGCACCCTCCTTGCAACCAGGGTGTTACTTCCCAGAGCTGCATCCTAATGATGATACCCCTTTTGAAAAGCACTGTACTGCAGGAGTAATCCCATAGGCTTTAATGGGACTACTGCTGGATTAAAGTACTGTTCTTTGTGAGGGAGCATATTAGAATCTGGCTTTACATTAATGTTTGCCTTAAATGCATATCTCCGCTGAAAAATAAGGTCTTGTGTTGTATATTGTAAGAGTTTTATGTTGCCTTAATGTTGACTTGCAGCAGGAGCAATGCTTACAGAAGAAAACCCTGGAACTTCAAAGCTCTGTCAAATATGCCTTGAAAATAAGGAATTCTGGGGAAGAAAAGCATCAATCTGACCAGTCGGTCAGAAAACAGAACGATCGCTGCAGCTAGCTCCATACTTCTTTGAATCAATATTCTGAGTGTTCATTCCCTGAACTGAAGCTGATCGAATGTATCTGTGCTTTATTTTTAACTCCAAGCTGTTAAAATTGCCAGCAAAGCAGCCGTTATGCTCGTAAGTGATATGAAGGTGACAGAACTTAACCTGCAGTTCTTTGCCAGCAGGTAATGAAGGAGCATACTGGAAGTTATGGGGAGGCTGGGACTCGAATTTCAAGGCAAGCTTCTAAGTTGGGGGAAATACGCAGTTAAATGGAGTCATATGTGCTGTACATCAAGGGTACAGACGTAAATGAAACATCAAGTTTCCCCATCTGGTACTATGAGTCCAGAAATACCAATTTGCTGGTGGAAATAAATGAAACAAGGAAGTCTGAGTTGTATCTTCCAGTCCTGGTCTTATCCCTCCTGTAACCACTGCTCAAATGTCTTCTCTAGCTCTGTTCTCAGTGCTGGTTCATCTATGTCTTGTCTCTGCTGGCATAATCCTGGCTTCCCTTGCTGATGCTCCAGCATCAGTACAACTCCCCTTGAACCTCGCTTAAGGTACAGAGGGTGGCCAGGGTGAGACATCCACATGGTAGAGGCACAGGGACCATTTGTGTGTGCCATTTCCCCTGTCGTGCTTAGGGCAGATGATGGTGAGATGGCCCTAAGACATCCTAAAGGTGCCTAAGACACCTTTAGATTTAAGGCACTGGTAAAAACCTCCAAGAAAAGGGCTTGGTGGTGATATGGTAGGATTGCTGCTTGCTGTTGAGAAATGTGAAGCATGTTTGAGGAGAGATGTGCTGCCTGCATTGGTTTATGCAGTACTGGTGTTATGGGTCACCCAGCAGTTCACAAGGGGCCACAACGTCCCAGCTCCCCGCACAGTTTCACTGGAGTGATTGTTTATTTTTGGTGGTAGAAACCATGTTTGTGAGGGAAAAAGTGAAGAGGAACAGGCTATAGAGAAAGGTTTGAAAATTGCAGAATTTCAATTAGTGTTGAAATTCCTCTTTTTAATCTCAAGACATTTCCTGGTTTAAGTTTCCTACGGCTCTAAACAGCGATGGCATGTTGCCACCTCTCCCTGTTTTTGTTCTTGACAACGTACAGGAATTTTAAACTGACTCACTGCGATACCTAATCAGCATTTCAGTGGACTGAATATAATATCTGATAATATATCATGAAGCATACTGTGCCCTTGGAAGCAACCGTTTGCAGTTTCTGTCTTTAGAACAACCCTTATAGCTCACAGGAGAACCACACAGTGAACACATGGGTGTGTTAATCCTTTGTAGGCTGAATAAGACATGAATTTGTTTGAATAGCCATCTGCTGATCTCGAGCTTTTAGTATTTGCTTGCCAACCAGAACAAGACAGGTGAGGGATGTGTTGCTTTTATTGCTCTGTATGTAGCATACCTGAAGTGCAGAGAGATGTGGGAAGATGATGGAGGATGACAAATGCAGGTAGGGTCATTTGTCCCAGAACTTCAAATGCTCAAATTCAGTATGCAATTGTTTCCAAAGTGGTTATTTTTAAAGGGCATCAAGCCAAGTAATTTTAGGCCAAATGTGTGGCTATTTAAGGAAATACATTACAGAGCATTAAGAGTGACTCCCATGAAACATCATTTCAATTGTGCCTGAATCTGCCAGTTTTTCCCCATTTCAGAACCAGAGGATGGCACGCGGGGAGGCAGGACACTAATGCTCAGCGCCAAACAGACTGAGGGCCAAAGCTCTGAAAGGGGCACATCATGTTTGAGGAGGATCTTTCTTTTCCCTCTGCCATTTGAATATTCCCTTGCAAGTGTTAAGAAATGTAAATGCAATAGCCTTGTGGAGGTGAAACATAGAAAGAGCAGCTCCCCACCTGAAACGTGCCAGCCCTGTTCACCACTTGTGGGATAAACCCTGTTTCGCCCCAGGGTGCCCCACTTTGAATAGGGAGTTTCCTCTCCCCAAACTACAGCGGTATGGGTCAGCGTTGCCCTGAGGACGAGTGTTTTTAGAGGGGAAGAGGTGCGCAGGTGGAAGATAAATGGTTTGCAAGAGAAGCAGGACTGCTTTTTGCCGTGAATGCACCAGGATGGCGCTACACGAAGTCCCCTGGGTGTGGGGTTTGCTGGTTTTTCACCCGCCATGTGTAGGAAGAGCTTTTCCCCTGGACATGGATGTGTCCCTGACCTGGGCAGTGCTCCCCGCTCATCCCTCTGCCCTCCTGCAGCATCTCCTTTGGAAGCGGCGCGGTCCTGCGTGCACAGTGGATGATTTCAGCAGGCTGTTTGAAGTCCATCA
Organism: Nyctibius grandis; assembly: GCF_013368605.1. Taxonomy (NCBI): domain Eukaryota; kingdom Metazoa; phylum Chordata; class Aves; order Nyctibiiformes; family Nyctibiidae; genus Nyctibius; species Nyctibius grandis. The sequence goes on along the minus strand of NC_090660.1, from coordinate 59,784,967 downwards.
AAGTGATCTTTAACACAGTGTGACTGACTTAGAGGCTTTTTTCTTTTGCATTAGCCACACAACGAATAAAGCACATCTGATGCAGGACATGGCAATGCTTTGTCTTGTGCTGGAGCACAGGGGCTTTGGCAGGACAGACTGCCAGAGGAACATAATCTCTGCCCTCACTCTTCCTGACCAGGGCTGATGGAGCTGTTTTCCCAGTGAATTTCCAGCTAAGCTATTAAAATAAACTCCTCCCCGAAAGCTTCTCCTGAAAGCTTTTATAGGCTAGAGAGCTGGGCAGAGACGCACCTAATGAAGTTCAACAAAGGCAAGTGTGGGGTCCTGTACCTGGGGAGGAATAACCCCATGCACCACTACAGGTTGGGGGTTGACCTGCTGGAAAGCAGCTCTGCAGAGAAGAGCTGGGAGTTCTGGTGGGACAAGCCAACAAAGTGCCCTTGTGGCCAGGAGGGCCAATGGTATCCTGGGGTGCATCAGGAAGAGTGTGGCCAGCAGGTCAAGGGAAGTTATCCTCCCCCTCTACACCCTAGTGAGGCCACACCTGGAGTACTGTGTGCATTTCTGGGCCCCCCAGTTCAAGAAAGACAAGGAACTACTGGAGAGAGTCCAGCAGAGGGCTACAAAGATGATTAGAGGACTGGAGCATCTGTCTTACGAGGAGAGGCTGAGGGAGCTGGGTCTGTTTAGCCTGGAGAAGAGAAGACTGAGGGGGGATCTTATCAATGCTTACAAATACTTCAGGGGCGGGTGTCAAGAGGATGGGGCCAGACTCTTCTCAGTGGTGCCCAGTGACAGGACAAGGGGCAACGGGCACAAACTGAAACATGGAAAGTTCCATCTGAATATGAGGAGGAACTTCTTTACTTTGCGGGTGACAGAGCACTGGAACAGGCTGCCCAGGGAGGGTGAGGAGTCTCCTTCTCTGGAGATATTCAAAACCCGCCCTGGACATGACCCTCTAGGGGAACCTGCTTTGGCAGGTGGTTGGACTGGATGATCTCCAGAGATCCCTTCCAACCCGAACCATTCTGTGATTCTGAAGAGAACTGGATGTTGTGCTGTGCCTTGCACACATTTTGTCATTAAGTCACTAGGCAAGAGGGTTGGGGTTTGTCTGGTTTTGTTTTTTTTTTTTTGTGTTTTAGTCCTCATTATTTGCAGCCACATTCTAAAGTCCATGGTTAGGGCCCCTATGGTCAAATTTCCTTTAACTCTTGCTATGGGGGGGGTAAAAATTGAGTCATGACCTTATGATCTGAACATAAGCAAACAATCTGTTGTGGAGAACTCATGGGGGGGGATAAAAAAAAGATGATGATTCAAGGCAACAATATCCTCAACCTGAGATCATAATTTTCATAAAGGCAGGGGGTAACAGCTGTCTGTTCATCAGAGGATTATATCTTCCCACTGTTACTGCCGTGACCCTAAATAAAACCTCTAATGCCAGCGCAGCGGCATGGCCGGGGAACACAGTGATGGCAGGAATAAATCACTCCCTTCTGCTTTGGGAAGGTTTCTGTGGACAGGGTTGTCTTTCTGCAGCCTTAACTAAATTATTTTTCCCATTAGGTCAAGAACTTGGAGATTCAAATATTGCCCCTCCTAACCACAGATCTAAAATCATAGGTGAGGGGTCCCTGTCCTGCTGAAGATGTAACTGAAAGGCATATACAAATACAATGTTTAATTCCAAGATTTTCCTGTATTTTGTTTAAAAACCCACTGGATTCTGAAGCTTAGGTTGTGCTAGATTTAAAAACACATGTCCATCCAAGAGTACAACATGAATGAATATGAGCATTAAATTCTGCTGACCATTCACTTGCAATTTTTTCCGCCGCATGTGATTCCAGGACAAATATTGATTGAATAACCTCCATGTGTGCGAAGTGTGGCCTGACACCCAGAGCGACCTTTCTCTTCCGTGTCTAATCACCAGAGATAGCAATAAGCTTCCTTTTGTATCAAAAATCTTGTTTCATAACCCAGCTCCCCTGCTCTTTGGAACCTCAGTTTCTCTGTCTGTTTGTTCAGCCAAGTTGAGGTCTGCTGGGATATTTCTCTGTTTGATTTGCTTGTTAGCTTTGTCGCTGGCTGAAATGGCCCCGGGCTGGTTTGTTCAAGGCTTTTTTTTTTTTTTTTCTGGAAGAGTTGGTGAAGGGTTTTGTTCTCCACAAGTCAGCCGGCATCGCTGCAGGTGAGGTTTGCCTCGCTGCTTGTCCCCCCGGGCGGGCGGCGTGGTGTGTGTGCACACGTGCAGGCACCGAGCATCCACCGGGTCTCCGATGGGTTTTATTCGATGGGCCTCCGTTTTTATGTATACAAGCACCAGCTGATATTTTTAGATGCTGATTTTTTGGGATGCAAGGCAGTGACAGCTTTTGTTACAGAGGGGCTGAGCCCTTGGGGCAGATGGAGAGGGGAGAGGTTCGGGGCTGGTGTTAGTTCGGGGACAGCTCAGCCAAAGCTGGGGAAATGGAGGATGCAGCAGAGCGAAGGAGTTTGGATGAGACACTCTCTCTTAGGGATGCTCTTTGTTACAGGGAAAGAAGAAAAATATTGTAATTGACCTTATAGTTGCTTTTTACAAGTGCAGAGTGCAGCATATACGAATCCTATAGAGCCCACAGCCTCCCTGGAGGCTTCCCACGGGAAAGCTGGGGGAGCACCCGGGGCTCCACTCACACCTCTCCGTGCCCAGCCACCCTCTGTGTCCTGGGGACGTATGTGAGGAGCTACGGTGGTGGGAGCTGGGGTCTGGATTTATTTGTCTGTCATTTGTGCCCCCACCAAAACTCTCATGTCTGGGCCTCCAGCTACCAGCAAGGACACGTGCGTTTGTGGAGCACACATAGCTCCCTTCTAGCCTAAGAAAGAGTCTTATTTCTTCTCGTGTTAACTGAAAATATTCGTACTGGTTTCTCCTGAGATTATGAATCTTACTTCTATATAGAAATATATATGAAAATAAACACACACACACTCTCTCTCTCTCTCTCCCCCTCTCCCTCTCTCTCTCTCTCTCTGTCCCTGCCCTCCCCTTTCCTTCTCTTCTCACAGACTGAGCAGTCCCAGGGAGAGGACAGTAACTTTCCATCACAAATGCTTTTCCCGTGACTGTTCTTTGTTTTCTAAGCCCACCACATGAAAATAGACATAATATTTTCATTTTGGTTGTCTATAAATAAATAGAAATTTCACTTCCAGAATGTGTTACTAGAGCAAATCAAGCTGTTCTAGGATTACTAAGTTTTTAAAAAATACTCTTATGGTTTACATGCAGATAACCCCTTACTTTAAAAAGTACTGTGATGATGAACGAAAATCTCTGCTACACAATGGTTACTTATAGCAGCTTTCATTTTTGGTTGGTATTTGCTCCATTAGATATTCATACCTCAAACCAATATGCTCACATCTTTTTGTTACATTCTCTTGAAGACGTGATTAAAACCAAATCTCAGTCTTCCTAGACCCAAGCCTGTGTCTGAAGCCATGCACCTGCCGAACCGAGGGCATGAAGTGCCATAGGAAGCCATCTTCCTCTCCTGCCTGGACTAACCCACCCAGTATAGGGTGGTGCGCAGACTTCAGCTGCCAGCAGAGCTTCCCTGGGGATTGCATCCTTCTTGGCGTAATGGCAGAAGATCGCTTTCCCTGAGGATTTTTCACGGAGACAGTCTATGCCTTTAACATTATCTGAGCTGGTGGAAAGCAGCAGTGCCCCAAGCATAGCACTGGCAGCGTAGTCTGCAGGGAGAAAAACACCTCTCTTCTCTACTGCTGAACCCCATCGTGCCTCCTGAGATCACACTGGGACCTCCAGGTGGGTCACAAGTCAACGTGGACACTGTCAACGTCTGCTGGCCTGCTCCATCTCCTTGGCTTCAAGTTCCTGATGGGTGTACAGCTTATTCCCTCTGCTTGATGAAGATGGGACCTAAAGCAAGGGCTAGGAGGGACTTAGCACCTGAGATTTGGATTTTGACTGCCGTGAGGAAGCATTGCTAAGGCAGTGCCACAGCATGGAGGCAATCTCAACACAGTCTGAAACGAAAATATGGAAATATTTCCTTTAATGCCCAGCATAGGGATATCATTACTGACTTGGAGCTTTAGCTGGCTCCAAGCTGGGACCCTTTGGCAGTGTAGCAGGACGCTCCTGACCCTCCATGTAGGGGCACGTGCATGTTTATGGTTGCTCTGCTGTCTCAAGGAACTGACCCGAGGAGAGGGAACTGCATGTCTGAGCATGGGGAGAGATGAGGGACCATGAGTCTTTTCCCTTCCCCCCAGTCCCAGAGAAGAGACATCATGCGAGGTACAAATGCTCTGGCTTTAGATAGGAGACTGGGGATGCAGACACAAGCCAGGGAAATGGGTGTCTTGGAAAAAGGGGGCACCAGGCCAAGTCCTGTGCACTGTGCTGCAGAATGGGACATAAGACTTGCAAGGAAAGTCACACGGTGGTATTGGTACCTGGCACTATTGTTTTGGGCTGGGAATGCTTCTGTACCGTACTCCATGGAGCTGCTGCATTATTCACTGTTCCTGTGTTACGATTTCTAAATTCCAAGATTTAATCTTTTTCTTATCGTGAGGCTGTTGGGTGGAATGAAATCCTGACTTGCATCCATGTGGGAGAAGAAAATGTCAGTGGGGGCTGAAGAGTGGTCTCTACTGAGGGACCATTGTGTTGAGATGTGCTCCACACTCCTGCTGGTACAGCTCTCTGAGGCAGAGGATGATCCTGCTTTGTGGTGGCAATGGTCACATCTGCACGTGGGTGGTGGATGTCAGTACAGTGTGATGCAGATGGGGACAGATGCCTGTCCCCATCCCACAGGCAGGACTCTGACCAAGTGAGCTTTCTGCCTATCGAAGCACCTGCAGGAGCACAGCTTGGTCAGAGGTAAACGGAAGATGACAATACAGAGAAAAAGAGGAGGCCCAATGATGTTGGCTGCCCAGCTTGCAAACATCACCAGATAAACCCAAGCTTGTCCCCAAGGACACCTCCAAAGCAGCCCTCTGGAACTGACATGTTCATTGCCTCCTTTTGTTTTTTTTCTTTTGCCATCGCCTCTTGCATGGAAAGCATTAGAAATCATGAAGGATTCTTTTTTTTCTTACCCTTTTTTTCAGCCTAGGGCTGCGACCGCAGCCTTCAGCACAGGACCATGTCGCAGCCCCAGCTGTGCATGCATCTCGTGTGATAGGACTGCCTCATATCAATGCATGGCTTAAAAAGGTTTACTTAAAAAAGCTATTTTGCAGGGGAAAGTGGGAGTGTGGATCAGCTACTCACGCTTAGCAATGCTTGCAAAATGAAACCATCTCACTTGGGACCAAAAGGCAGACAAGTGAATAGGACTGACCGGCTTCCCCTGTGCGTTTTGTTTTCCTGGTGGGAGGACACAAGGCATCACCTGTGAAGTTTGCCATCTCTTGATGAAGTGGATCACTTGTTCCAAGCAGCGTCACAGCCCACCTAGCCAGTCATCCTGGCACGTGCTGAGGTGACGTTCCCACTTGATACAACGTCTCAGGAATTTTAAAGGGAATTTTAAAGGATCTCAGGAATTTTAAAGGGAATTTTAAAGGATCTCAGGAATTTTAAAGGGTTTGAAAGCTTTCCATCACTCTGCTTTCGCAAGAAGGTTTTTCCTGTGCTTTTTTATGGTTTTGATGCTTGGAGCAAACAGATGCTTGTTTAGAAAGAGGTCGGAGTTCCCAGCCTCGTAGGAAATACTTGCTGCTTTATTTTGCACTGTTTAGTACCCGAAGCTAAGCACGCAAACTGTCCCCGTGAATAACCGGAGCTGTTCCCCCATTCAGGGCACTTCTTGCTCACGCTGAGAGCTCTCTCGCAGCATAAGCGGTAGGAGACCATCTGTGCATGAGCTGGAGAAACGTATGTAAATATTGCTGCTTTGGAGCTGTTATTTAGAAGGTGCTGGGCTAAATGATTTATTAGTGTGCTCAGCGCTGATGCTGAGAGGGTTCTTCTCAGGTTGGCTTTTATCACTGACACCTTCTTGTGGGGTCTCGCTTACTGGAAAATTCCTAGTAACTGGATAGTGGGAGGGACCTGCAGCCCCAGGTCATGTAGCTGATGATCTTGTGCTCGAAGCTGTGTAATCCCTCACAGCATGAGAGAATGAACCCCACTGGCACGGCCATCCTGGAGGCATGGCCCTGCGCTGGTGAAATCCCATGGGAGAAGCTGCAGCCTCTGCACTAGTTGCATCTCCAAGTTTCTCCCTCCGTAGTTTCTTTCTCTTATTTTTGCATAGGGGCTGTGTTAGAGGTGCCAGTGCAGCAGCCAGAAATTACTTCCCCCTGTACAGATCCCTGAGCAGCCACCAGCAGAGGCCGGGCAGACCCTGTGTGTCTGTAAGCTTTCCCTGTTTAAAGGAAATCCTTCATTTAGAAACCGCAATAATCTAAAACTCATTTAATATCAGACTTTAGGTTACTTGTTCATCCCCACTGCTTAGAGCAGAGCACCCCCCCCACCCCCCCGCCCCACACGCTATGGAGCCCACCAGTAACCAGTCATAGATGCCCAGTCTACCTGGCGGCTGGTCCTGGGTGCTCGCATCTCCCTTTGCACAGACACACACACACATGCACAGATGGGTCTCGCAGTGGACCCCAGACCCCACAGTCCCCACGGTTGGCCTGGACCCCTGGCCCTGCCAGTAGGCAACTCCTCCAGCCGTTGCACAGGCAGGGGCACAAGCATCTGGCCCGGGCTTGTCTCCACTTTGATACGTGACTCCCAAGCCACCTACCTCGCCTTCCAGCAACAGTAGGGACACTCCTACTCATGGAAATAGTTAGAAATGGAGTTTAATGAGGAGACAGTACAGACGGCAGCGATGAGACACAGGGCATGGCCAGACAAGCATACTGACCAGCCACTGTTAACATGCTCTGGCCTCTTTTATCCTCCAATCTTCCCACACTCCTTATTCCCCAAACTACCATGATCCCTCCCTTTCACCACTTTTGGTTCCTCCCCATTACATCCTATAGGTTTGTACAATCCCAAGATGCTGTTCCCTTGTGTCCCTTAATGTGCCAGCCCCCTGTGAGGTGCTCTGGAGAGCCTCTCCCCTTGTCTCACCCTGACGGACGTCACCCCCAGCCCATGGGGCTGAGGCTCCCCTGGGGCAGCCCTGTAAGGGGCAGGGAGGGACTCATGTCCCTGGTGAGGTTATTGGGGTCTCTGCACCTGCTGTCATGCCTCTGTGCTCATCTGTGTGTGTTGGGGGGTGTGAGCCTTTTGTCACATAACAACAACACTAGCTCTGGCATATGGAAAACTTTTTGCCCTCCCAGGTTATTTTGAAAGCTTTGCTTAAATAAAAGCAGAAATTCATACAATCATTTGATTGTAGGGGCTGGAGCTTTAGCGATGCAACAACTGGGGGCTTGGCAGTGAGATGACGATCCTTCAAAAGCATTGCAGCAGTGAAAGTGGGGAAGTGGAATGGTTGAAAACACAACCAAAATACCTAAATGCACACACGTTAAGTAGCAAAAGAGAAGGAGCTCAGAAGGGCTGTCAGTAGGCCAGGAAAATCCTGGAATTTCACGTGTTGAAAATTCATAAAACCTCTTTGATATAAAGTCACATGCAGGCCACTTCTGAGTGAGAAATCAGTCTCTATTATCCCAAAGCCTTAAAAAATTGAATAGGGTAGTGAGTGGGCAGTTCAGAAATCCTCCCTGGAAAACTCTCCCTTCAGCATCAGCCATGGCCAAGGGACATCAGGTCTTTTATGTTGTAGCTTTTTTTTTACCTTTCAAAAGAACGAGAGATGTGCAGAACAGCAGATATTCTACTTGAGGTCTGCAGGGACAGCAGCCACAGACATAATCACGTTATTTTATTTTTCTATGCTCTGTTCCCAATATTTTTCCACTTGCATGATTTATTCTTGATTAGTACATAGCATGAATACATAAAAAAGATGCAGTTTCCTCTGCCTGAGTGGTAAAAAGTAAAGAAAAAGAGGTGACTAAGAGTTAAAATACAGTAAGCCAATTTGAAATATTTGATCCAACAGCCACCAGTTTTATGACGGCTCAAGGAAAGCCACCAGCGTAGGTGTCCTGGTTTGGCCCAAACCAGGCCAATTAGTCTTAGAGAAACCAAGGTCACTGCTAAATTCCTCACTGCTAAATTCCTCACTGCTTATGAGTGAAGAGCCAAAGGGGGCTCGCACCTGCAGGGAGGAGCAGACAGGGCAGGTGACCCAAGATTGACCAACGAGGTATTCCATCCCATACACGTCATTCTCACTTTCCTATTTATCACTAACCCACTGCCTCCTGGAGGTGGGGCCCAGGAGGGAGGGGTCCTCCTGTCTCCCACTGATTGGTACCAGCTTTGCCAATTCTCCAGTTAAAAGCCTGCAGGTGTGATGGCAGGGGGAGCTACTGCCTTTTCCCCTCTGCCTGTGCTGGGGGGAGGTACTGCCTTTTCCCCTCTGCCTGTACTGGGGGGAGCAACTCTGCCTGAGGAGGATTTCCAAGCTCTTGATCTTGGTTTTGTACATATTTGTATATATTTGGTTATTTCTATTATTATTGTTATTATACTCTTTTTCATTATTATAGTTTATTAAAACTGTTTTAACTTTTCAACCCATAAGTCTCTCTCCCTTTTCCCTTTCCCTTGGGGGGGGGGGGAGAGGGTTAACAGAGAGCATCTGCCACCTGGTTAATAGCTAGCCCAGCTTTAAACCGTGACAGTAGGTTAATCCAGATTGATGAGTTTTGAAAGCAGCTGTAGAATAGGTCAGGATCTGACAAAAGCTTATTGGCCATCCTTATGTTAACATGCGTCTCAGACTCTGGGGAAACAGAATATTTTCACACAAAACTCCCTCCCACATGGGTTGCCCTTTGCCAGTGCCCCAAGCTACAGCCAAGCTTTTTGCAATGGGATGTGAATTACAGCACCTTGCTTTCTGATTGCTGAACTCCATCACGTGTCAGAGCATCTTGAGTCTGTTGTCCTTTGAAACAAGATCCCCTTTTGAAAACATTTCAAGTTAGTCTGAACTGAAAGCCTGAATCCAGAGTTGTGAGAGATATGGGAAATTGCTGAGGAAAATATTTTACCACAAGGAATGCAGATGATGGCCCTAGGCAGGCAAGCATCAGTTTTGTTCCTGAAAAGGTGGGTAAATCCAGGACTTGGAAGAGTTGAGCAGATTAAAGCAGGATGCTACCTCTAGGTAGCAAATTAGAGCAGCAGAAAGAAGTGGTGCTTGTTTTTGGGAGACTCCTGCGAGTCTCGGAACTGTATGTTGAAGGCAGTTCCCTCTAGGAGAATTACTCAGTGCTTACTACAGCTTGTGGGTGTCTTTGCCTGGTGTAAAAAGAGCTACCACAGGTTGTAGGGACATGGGTGAGAGCCCCTAGAGTAGGTCATGTCAAATTTACATACCCATTTGGAATAATCATTTGTAGTCTCTTGGTAATAAATGCCTTAAGTCTTAGTGTTCATATTCTCACGTCCTTCCCAGTTCAGCCTTAGGATAAACAGAATCTGCAGAAGTTTTCTTCCGAGAAAGCCCACGAGATCCAGTTTTATATGTACTGAATTGGAAATAGTTTTCATCACAAAGGGAAATACATTTTTAAAAAAATTTGTTTCAGTGCTAGTTCACCTTTGCTTTCAGGAACATAAATGCCTTTATAAGTGAACCCATTTCTGTGAGGAGATCGTATATGCAGTAACTTTAAACAGCTGGCATAGCCTGGAGACCACCAGTCTCCACAGCACATACCTTTTTTAAAAAGTATTGATCACATTTAATGACTTATGAAATCCTAGTTTACATAATGCTGTGTTAGAACTGTTTGGTCATCTAACATCTTGCCAAAATTTTCACAAAAGCCTCCTTTGCCTTTTCTTAGCATGGAGAAGAGCCTTAATGAAGTCTTGATGAGTGCAGTTGTGGAGCCGCTTACCAGTAAGGCCCACTAACCCAAGACTCCCCTGGCTTGATGCTTGCCATTAACTAAGGCAGAAGATGGAGCAGATGAGACATACACGTGATTCCTTTCTCAGAAATCCATAATACCTTTCAAGAGTCACTAAGAAAATACTCTGTGTCAATACTCAGAGGTTGAGGAATAAAAAGGACTTCTTGACACCCCTCCCCCTTAAACAGTTAACTCTTTCAACACAGGCTTGAGAAGAAAGTCATAATTCTGATCATTTCATGTGCTTATCTATTATAGACTAAGAGAGAAGTAGAGGGAAGTATGGCTAAAAACATATTCTTTATAACTTTTTTGTATTTCCTTTTTTCCTTGCTCAAGTGTCAAATTACTAGGACTAAACTTCAAAAATCTCATTGGTTTGTCTGAATGATTTGCCAAGCATTTAACAATTTATTAGCAATTAATAGAGCGTATTTGGCAGGCTAGCAAACTGAAAAGTATTCAGCTGATACCCAGCAAGCAAAACACTTTAGAAACACATATAAAGAGCAGTCTGATTTCAGAGAGGGTTGTCATGATGAGTTTGAGTTTCTTGCCTGCTTCTATTAATTTGACAGTAATGATACAAACTCAATTGCATTAGGACAGAGTGAAATACTTCAAGAAGTTGAATATTTCAAAACCAAGTCTTTTAGATGTAATTTTGTGGTAAATTTTGGCATTTTGTTCCAAAGTGGAATGCTACTACAATTTGAGAAATTGGATGTTTCCATGGAATAGAAATAGGAAATCAGCTTTTCTGATTTGCAAGGATCAGTGTCTTGGTTCTAATTATATTCATCCTTACACTTGTATGATAGAGTACCTGTATTTTTGGAAACTGGTTTAAGTAAAAGAAAATTTGAATTAAAATAATTGCCTCTTCTAGGACATCTGTTCAACATTAAAAGAATATCAACTCATTATCTGATACACATTATCCAATATAATGTTAGCATTTTTTTTCATTTTATGCTTCTTTTCAATTGCAGCTTAAATTCCCAAGCTCTCTGAAATGGTGAGTCATTAGGAATGTAATTTCAAAGACTGTATTTAATCTCTTTATCTTTTCCCACAACTGATTTACTCAAGGGTACGAGTAAAGCACATGTAAGATTCCCAAAGGCCCCCAAATTGTTATTTCTTTCTTATCTAGCCTTATTTTATTCTCGCTTTATTTAAGACTATTCTAAAAAGACTCATTGAGTTGGTAATTTTGACTGTGAGGGAATCGGGTGGCTTTTATCACCAGACAGATTTGAGCTCATGACTGGATCTGAATTTTGTCTCCTTTGCTTCTTGTTTCACATGTGTCTGATCCACAGCATAGTCTCCTGTCTATTTCTACTGCCTTTGGAGTACATGCATATAAAGGTCTTGTCTTTTCTATCACTATGTCATTTTTTTAAAGCCTTCTCCACATGAAACTGTTGGCTAAGTATAAACAACATCAGGTAAGATATTAAGTGAAAATTAATTCATTCAAAACAGTTATTAAAGTTGGTGAATATCAAACATAGAAATTAAAGACCTAACTGATCTCTGCTCCGAAGTTTAAAGTCCTAGGTAAGAACATCAAGGATGTTCTACGTAAACTACTCAGAAATAAGAAGGAAAAAAGGGGAGATCGTCTGTATTTCCAAATTGTCATTAAAATTATATGTATTCTGGTACAGTAGTTGAAATGTATTAATATGTGTCATCACCACATGGAAGTGGTATGTTCAGAGAAGAAATGGGTGGAATAGAGCTAGACATGGGAATCTTCCTACCATTATTTCTGGGAATATTTTCCTCACTTTCTTGTCTGAATAGCTCCTGTGCGTCACCAGATTGGATTTATAACTTTGCTTATGCATTGGCTAGTTCCAAGCGTAGCTACTTAATGGTGTAAAAAGCATGTACCAAATGTTATTTTTCTGATCTGGTAACATATTCTGTTTTGAGGATATCTTCCCAGTAAATACATGCTTTTAGCTTAAATCAGCTTTCCCGTCTGTAATGAAAAACTTTTCTCCCACGGTGACCTTAAGCTCCAACTAATTTTCCTAACAAGATGCTAAAAAGGAGCCTTGGCTATAAATGAGACTGATTAGCCTTGTTCATGGCTGCAGCTGGAATGCAGACAAAAACCACTCAAGGGCAAGCGGTCTCCAAATGTCCTTCTCAAAGTTCCTGCTGGGCAGGGTTATCTCTCACCATTGCCAAGTGTGGGACACAGACATCACTGTCCTTGGCTGGAGCCACCCAGTGCCTCTATTCACAATGAACGTGATGCAATAACTCCTCCCAGCCACCTGGGAGTCCACATGGTTTTGCTGTGATGATGCTCGCACCTCAAGCACTGTGCCCAGGATGCCAAATGTCTAGCAACATGTGTATCCTAAAAGTATTCTAAAGAGGAGAAGCAGATTAAAGAGTGGGAGACAGAAGGCAATTGTAACCCAGGAAAAATCGCATATTAATAAGACCATCAAGGGAAGATGTATCTATATTTACAGCATTCATCATTTCAAATTTGATGATCAAAATGCATTGTGTATTTTTACAGCACATCCTTGTTCTAAGACACAGCAACCCAACCTATGCTGAGCCATCACTTTGTAACCTCTAAAATAATTCACAGAAGAAAACACTTTGTATCACCTACAGCACATCATTTTTCCATGTGCTGTCATACAGGAATGCAAATTGTCCTCCAAGACTGCACGCAAAGCACAGACTAAAGAAGCAAGAGGAATTCTGATAAAAATGCTTTATGTTTCAGTTTTTATCCAATAAAACTGTTCTACATGGGCACGAAGAAAGCTTGGTCCATCTTCCATTGAGTCAAACTTTGGCCTTATTTCTGCGCTGTCTCGCTCCCTCCCTTGGTAGTTAGTTGTTCGTGCTTGTACACAGAGAACGCTCCTGGAAATGTTACGCTCACTCTGTGCAGGAACAAAGCAGAGTGACTCTGTTCAGACCAAGCAGTCTTTCTGCACTAACACACGCAAAAGAAGGTATCGTTAGTTGTTCTTCCAAATTTTCCACAACTAATTTATTTAAATATAGCAAAGCCCTTTCTTTGAGGATTGGGGTCAACAAGGTTAGGCTGATTATGTCTAAAAAGAAGAGACCACAGATACCCCATTCCTTCCTCTTCCTCCTCTGCTCTTCCCCTGCCTATAATTTTGTTCTCTTGGTTTGTTTGTTTTTTGACAGGAGTTTCTATTAATCAGCAGACAGACATTGTCTTCCTTCTGCTTCATTAGGGACAAGCCATTCATCCTTTTGGCATAAGAAAGGCAAAGTTCAAAAGCACAACTAATTAAAAGCAACTAATGACCAAGTTGGCCTTGCAGGCAGTGCAGGAAACATAGCTTGCCTGGGGACATTTTAACAACAATCTGTCTGACTTCTGTGCTCCCAGCAGCCCAAGAAACGGTTTATGATCCAAGGCTTGCTTTTCAGGCTGAGGTCTGTTTGCCAGTTGGACAGACAGTTCTCTGGATGTGCAGAACCCATCAACTTGCCATCTTTATGTTTTTGGGAACAACACTAGGCCACTAACGTGAAGGCTGTAACAGTCATTGGATCCATGCCAGTGTCTGAACATCACAAACTTGAATATATGCTAAGAATCACCAGGAATACAGGGGCAATGCTCTGTACTCCAGTAGTCCAGAAGAAGCTCTGCTATAACCCCTGCGCGTTGCCTGGGATCTGAGTTGAGAAAAGCTGATTTTCAGAAACCGCTTCAACCCATGCCAATGGGGGGTCATTTTTTGATTATGTCAAATAGATGAGTTTCTACGTATTACTGTCTCTTGATGTTCACATAAATTCTTCAAGTTCTCCCAGTCATAGGCTACTGTGGTATCATTTTGTATCTACGTGTTAAAAAAGATGCACAAATCCTAGCATCAATTACACTAAGTTTTCCTTTATTTCAGAAAATGAGAAGAGGCAGCATGTGGACACATCTGAAGCCCAAGACACTGTCACAGACAAGGAGAGGCAACTAGAAGACAGTTGTGGCTGTCCTGGCAGGAGTGCCAGATGGTGGAGGTACAACCCAACAGGCACTGCTATTCAAAGATTCCCAGTGGGATGCTCACACCTGAATACACTTGAAATTTCTCCCCCTCTGTCATGAGAGCGTTGGCTTCATGTAAGAAAGTCTACAAATACTTGGCTCACAAACATTGGTTTTAGTCAATTGTCTCAGTCTCCTCCAAAGACACAAACGTACTTCAGCTTATGGTTTTTATCCAAAATTCCCTTTCTTCTTCACTGCTTACAGATGTGGAAAAGAACAGCTCATCAAAGAACACAGACCACTCCTCTGACAGTGCAGCTGACCACGATTGCAACATGCTGCATGCCATAAAGAGGACAAAGATGGCCAATGCTATTTTCTAAATGTAACAATCTTTATTTTTTTAGCAGACTTTCCTTGCTGGGTTTGACTGGCTTCCTTTTTCCTTCCCTTTCCTTTGGGCAAAAAAAATACACATTATTGCAAGAGTTTGCTAAAAATATAGGTAAGGCGTAATTAGAAATTGCAATTAGAAATTACTGCAAATAGAAATTTAACTGAATTTCTAAAATTTATAAATTTGTCATCTTTTTTTGGTACACAAAAGTTGCTCAGACTTCTGGTATTTCTTTAGGAATTTCTCTTACTTTTTGGAAGGGAAATCATAGTCTATTTCTATTCTTGTTTCTAGATTTTTTAAATTGATCTCTTCCTTGTCAAGATGAAGTCTGGTTCTCAATAATGAGATATTTTTTATGGCATTAGAACAGCTAGGCAAGAGATCTAAGATTTTAAAGGCAACTGAAGTCTTAAAAAATTGGCTAACTAAAGAGGAAAGGGTAGTTCTTATGTTAAGCATAAAAGCAGTTCCTTACTGTCCTCTAGTGGAGTAGCAATATCCTCACGGACACTAACTGCTCCTTCCTGCTTGTAACTAAACCTGCTGCCCCTTAGGGAGCAACCCTGAGTGCTGACACTCATTTCATTGACCTTTTCTGCCATTTCAGTTTAGAACAGCTCTGCCCACCCACCCTGCAAAGACAGGTTCTTCGGCACTTCCATAATGAACATCAGTGCACAAATTCAACTTTTCTTGTCACCTTACCTTTAAATGTTCCCATTATTGTTTGATCATTTACTCTACCAACTTACTGTGAAGTTTGCTCTTTCTGATGGTTCCGAAAAATAGGATTTATAATTAATTCTTTAAGAAACCTTTTCATATAGCCTACTTCATAGCAAATTTTACATTTGATGAGTTACAATGTGCCTCCACTTTTCTTTTTGTGGACATAACTTCTACTTTGTAAAGGTTCTCCCTAGTTAAAAGCGGCCTCCTACCTTACTTTCTTTGTCAAAAACTTTTTGTGATGGATAAATATTTATTCAGAGCATGTAACAGTTGCCCTAAAAAAATTTAAGATACCTGCAAGAATTCCACCTTTTTGGCAGCACTTGTGAACATTCTTCAAAGCTTTCTAATTTTCAGGAAACTAGACTTGCCTTGGCATGGATTCTTTGACTACCTGCTCCACGAAATGAACTTTTACAGTGTGTAAACATTTACTGTCAGCATGTGTTGGCATATATGAGAACAACTAAAAATTTTCATTGTTATTTGGCTTTATGCCTTTGCTATTCCTTAGGATATAACCCTGTGAAATGCTAAAGCAAATCAATCAGCTAAGCAGGTAGGATGGGGACAGTGCCTAGTGATACACCTTCTTCTATTTTTCTGCAAGGCTTGTGATTTCAACCTAAGAGGATTTTGTGCTACTTAGTGTTACAGTTAAATTAATCAATTTTTTTTAGTTTTCTCTTTAGGCATATGCCATAACCTCTCCACCAGCAGAACCTACCACCACTCCTATGTAACTACACCTGAAATTAAATGGTCCTATCCACCAAGTTTTTAAATGCATACTTTTTAATACACACACACACACACACATATATATAAAAAATACAAGAATAGAAAGTACAGATACTTTTATATATATATAAAGTATCTGTACTTTCTATTCTTTTGTTTTGGTTTAAGGCATTTAAGAAGTTGCTTGTTGTATGATCTCTTTAAAAAAAGAGAATTCTCACTGGTTGAACCTAACTCTGTATGCTGCTTGAACATTTTATTCTATTCTAGAATGCTACTTTATTCCTAAGTATCTTATAGTGATCTTTGGTCTGCCTACCTACGTAAAAGCATTGCCCTGCCTCTGTGATAGTGTATGCTCTTACTCTCCAAACACAAGTATGAAACTATATCCCCTGCTACAAAAAATTAATTTAAAATATCTCTGGAGAATCCTTCATAATCTAGTGGACAGCAATGGTCATCACCTAGGAGACCTCTGTACATAGCTGTCATCCAAATATAGAAATAACGATGCTTATCTCTTTATCAATAAATGAGACATAGATATACAAACAGATCCAAATTACTAAAAAAAGAAGAAATATTGGGATATTCTAATTTAAATGCTGAGGAAAACATGGTGCTATACATTTAACACCAAAATTTAAGACAAGACACTTAGACTACACTGTTTTCATACCTCCAAACTATTAACAGTAGATACATCTAATATTTAATACAGCTTTATTACAAGTAGATATAACCATTATTGCCATAAGAGAAAGGCTATATAAAAAAATCCAGTGCAAAATAAAAGCACCCTACAAAATCTGCATTTCTGTTCCCATTGACAGGCATTTAGACCTTGCAAGAACAACTGATTTCAGTGACTTCAAAGCAGTTACTCACAAAGTTTAGACAGGATTTGCTGGAATTTTAGCTATTGACTTCGAAGAAAAAAAAAAACGGGAGACTCGTTGTCTGACAGGTGCAAAAATTAATACAAAATGTATTAACACAATATGAAACAAACGTACATTAAATAGTTTTGTTTCCTGGTACATCAGATTTTCAAATGAATTTTATAAAATTTACATATTTAATGAAACGATTTATCTATCATTGTGGGAAACACAGTCCTTTATTTCAAGTTTATATTAACTATATCTAAGGACAGGAAAGATACTCTTCAAGTTGGCGTGCCTTACTTCCCCATCCTTTATGTCTTCTGCTCTTTACCTTTTGGAGAAAACATTACAGCATAAGGCTGCCGTCTTTTTGGACGCTGACAGGGAGCAAGATCCTCTTTAATATATCCTTAAAAGAATAAGAACAAATCTGAGGTAAGAAATACAATATAAAAACACGCATTTGTTTACCCTCAAAAAAACCAGACAATACTGAACAGGAGAATGGAAACTATGAATTGTTCATCTACTCAAAACAAAATCGCATTTTTCATTGTCTTTTCTACAGAAGATTTTATGTAAGGATAACAAAGTATGTAAGTACTGCAAATTCAGTTGACTAATAAAAATCACTTTAAAAAAATGTATTTCCTAGCAATACGCAGGAAACTTCAGGCACATGTGCTTTGTGGGTCTAAATAGCACATCCCTCTGTTTTGAGGGCATTCTTATTTATTAAAGACTTGTCCATCTGGAAAAAGCCAAACATGAACCTATGGATCAAACACACCTTGAAAGCTCTCCGATAAGAAAAGTATATAGAAAATTTCTGTAACATGCTCAACTTAGCTAACACAGATAGTAAGCAGACATTTAATGCAAATCAGTTACAGCACCTGGCTTTTGTCAAACCCTTACTGCTTATCAGCACTAATATCTGCTGAAGTGAGAGTAGTAGATTCCTACTTCATAGTTGGAAAATGCTGTCTCTGCAACTCAGTTATTTAAAAAAAAAAAAATCAAAACAAACCACAATTGGTTCAAGATAACAATAAGAAAACAGAAAATGTAGAAAATATATCCTTTGTACCCCACTACTTCTGAGTGACACCTGCAATCGCTCATTGTGGGAACTCTCTCTGGTGTTTTGGTCTTCTTGCTCCACTCTTGTATAGTACGGCTTGTTACCAAGAAAGGGCTGATCTAAAGTCTGCCTCTGATATGCTGTTGAGGACCACTAACAACTGAACAGCTCCTACTCTAGCAGAACAAGGAGATAGCCAAGAAGCTAATTTTCATGAGGTTGCAAGCAGATTCCAAATGGGTAGTAACAGATAATCTCCCTAACAGGATATCTCAGTCCCCTGAAGTTATAAATAGACGTGCCTAGTTTAGACCAGCTGTCTCATCAGGTGGAACAGGTAAGAGGCAACCAGGTTGGAAGAGGAAGGACTATGATTTGTTAATCTTGAAAAATAATGATCAAGAAAGGTGGTTCTAGAGTGGTGAGAACTCTCTCTCTCTCATTACTTAAGGTAAAGGAGGAATGGATTAGCCTCAGCCAAGCCCTGTCTCACTGGATACACAAGAAAGGAAAGAGACTACTCACAAAGGAAGTGGCAATTCAGCAGCATTCCTGAGGTGCTGGCTAGCTGGACAGAGGGATTTACTTTTCCTTGTGTGATACCAGAGACAAATTGATGGGAAAAAAAGAACCATTTTCCTGAAGCGTAACCAAGCCCCAGGAAGCTTAACAGCCTGCAAATTCTATGACGAGCTTAACTCTTTGCAGTGGTTATTTAAGAAGGGGGAACTTGACTAGGGCTTCAAGAGCAAATTTGACTTTTGTCCCCACAATGCAGGGCAGGCTTTAAGTTCTTGCAGAGGGATCTGGACAGAGGGATCTGGACAGGTTAGATCTGCAGAGGGATCTGGACAGGTTAGATAGATGGACCGAGACCAATGGCATGAGGTTCAACAAGAACAAGTGCCAGGTCTTACACTTCGGCCACAACAACCCCATGCAGCGCTACAGGCTGGGGGAAGAGTGGTTAGAAAGCGGCCCGGTGGAAAGAGACCTGGGGGTGCTGATCGACAGCCGGCTAAACATGAGCCAGCAGTGTGCCCAGGTGGCCAAGAAGGCCAATGGCATCCTGGCCTCTATTAGGAATAGTGTAGCCAGCCGGTCTAGGGAAGTGATCGTCCCTCTGTACTCGGCACTGGTGAGGCCGCACCTTGAATACTGTGTCCAGTTCTGCGCCCCGCACTTCAAGAAAGATGTTGAGGTGTTGGAGCGAGTCCAGAGGAGGGCGACCAAGCTGGTGAAGGGTCTGGAGGGTCTGACCTATGAGGAACGGCTGAGGGAGCTGGGGTTGTTTAGCCTGGAGAAGAGGAGGCTCAGAGGTGACCTTATTGCAGTCTACAGCTACCTGAAGGGAGGTTGTAGCAGAGTGGGAGTCGGCCTCTTCTCCCAGGCAACTAACGATAGGATAAGAGGACACAGCCTCAAGCTTTGCCAGGGGAGGTTCAGGTTGGACATTAGGAAGAATTCCGTCTCAGAAAGGGTCATTAGACATTGGAACGGGCTGCCCAGGGAGGTGGTGGAGTCACCATCTCTGGATGTGTTTAAGAAAAGACTGGACATGGTGGTGTCAGGGCAATGGTTGGACTCTATGATCCCAGAGGTCTCTTCCAACCTGATTGATTCTGTGATTCTGTGATTCTTAACACCGTGTCTGAAATACACATATTTCTTGGAAATACAGCTTTACATTTAAATTATCTTGACCCAGTGTATCTTGATTAAGCAGTATGATGTGCACTACGGAAATTATGCAAGTCCCTAAAAATCAAGGCTCCCTGTTCTGAAACATTAAGGATGATACTGCAACACTATCATACAATAACACATACACATCTCTGGCTACATTTTCCTATGCCTGACCTGAAACTGTTACGAGAACAGATAAAAATAAGTGAAGATTAATGCTTCACAGCTAATAACATATGCACAAATAAAGATATAAGTAACTCAAAGAGAGTCCATGTAGGGCTCCTTACCTCAGAGTTTCACCTCTTCTGAAGAAATGTACATATAATACACTACAAACTTACCATGTTTTAACATCATTAGTAAAAACTCATTTTTATACCAAGCTCTAGGGTTTAGAACAGTTATTTAGGAAAGAACAATCTTCTGTGTGAAGAGTAGTCAAAAAAACCCCCCCAAACAACCAGCTTTTGAGTGTCACTAACAAGCAGGGTATATTTAATCACACCCTCCCTTCAACGTTTCCATTATTATGTGGTATTATGGAGCTCTAAAGATACAGACAAAGGACATCAACAGTGCTGCCTGTCTCTCTTCAATAAGTACAATCTCTCAGCCTTTGCCTCTGAAAATGTTGACAGAATTCTTGCTTTGGTTCAAAGACATGTAGGGTTTTAATTAAGTTCTATGAAAATTCCAATTATTTCTGCTTTCTTTATCTAGGCTCTAAGAAAGTTTCCTTATATTCCCTTCTTCTGAGTAGTACAGGAGTTGCTAAAAAAAAAGACAATATTTATTCAAAATACTGGCTGCTGCTAAGTAAACAGACCTCAAGACTGGGTGAGAAAGGCTGCTTTATGAACTAGAGATAATTTCAGGGAACCATTTTAGAAAAAAAAAATCAGCTTTAAAAAGTGCTTTGTAAGCCTTTTTTTGCACAAACCTCTTTCCACACAAGTTTGGGTGGAAGGAAATCCAATCTCCCAGAAATTTTCAGGAGTATTTGGAGGAATGTAGCGAAATCTGTGTCTTGAACAGGAAGCTAGTTTCTTTTCTCTCTCTTCTTCTGGAATGTCTGCATAATACTGAATGTTAGGGGAAAAAAATAAAAAATCCAAGTTAACAAATTCATACATATAGAGCAACTGCTTTACACAATGACATTGTCAATTACTGTTTATTAACACAGTTATCTAAAAATAATGGTGAGGATAGCCAAAAGTAGAGATTTATTATCCAACTGACAAACATCTGGCCATTATCCTAAAAGCTTACTGAATTTACAGATTAGGTATAACCTTATGGTGGCAAATTTGTTAGCTTTATATCTTTTAACATACCATAGGTACAAGTTTGTGCATGTGTACAATTACTTATGTCAACAGTTTTACTGAGTTTACAAAGCTAAGTAGCACAGGTGTTGAAATAGATGGGAATTTTCTAATAAACTAAATTTCAGCTCACATTTACAAATAAAATAGAGAAGTGAAAAAATGCACGACAAAATCCATGCTGCGGAATTATTTCCAGCATCTAAATTTACAGTAGTAATAGCAAACTTAAGTGAAAATGCTTCTAATTTGAGGATAAAAAAAAATAGGGAGTAAATAAAGAGCTAATTTAACTAGCTGACTGACACTGGGACTCCAGAAACTCTCTCCCAACTGGGCATTCTCTAGAGTATATAGTAAATCAGTTACTCTTTCATCCCTGTCAGCTGTACTGGGGACTGCAACAGGAAAAGTATATACATTCCCCAAACTTTTTTGCTGGGTGTTCCCATGAGTAGCATCATAGCAAGATAGGTTTTTTTAATGCAGTTTTCTGCTGGTTTAGTTTGTGATTCTAGTTAGTGTTCACTAAAAATAGCAATCTGGCACTTAGATATCATAGAGTACCAAAATATTTTCAAAGTGAATGCACTGTTTGATTCAAGTGGCAAGCCAACAGTCACAGGCTGGATTGCACAAGAAACCTGACCCTTATAAAAGTGGTAAAACACTTCTACTGAAATGAGAAGTGTTATAATTCAAAAAGGCAAACTAAAGTTTAAAACCTCACTCAATCAGCTGGGAAGTGATCTCGACTGGGAAAAACAGGAAAGGAACAGAATACCCCTGCCAATAAAGATTACTTCCTGTCTCCATCTACTGGTAGGATTTAAAAAACCTACTTACTTGGAATCATAAAGTACGCTAATAAATTCCTTTTTTGCTACTAGATGCCAGACAAAGTATAAAATAGGCATAAAAATCCTCCTCCAAAAAATCATGAGATAAATATTGAAGATTGTATAGAAAAAAAGAGTAATCACAGCTCCGAAAATGTCAGTGACAAAACTGCATGAACTAGGAGAAGTAGACTTGTTTCATTTTGTGAATCTGTTAGTCTGTGGGAGCTGCAGCTCTGCCTGAAACTGAGGTACATTTTCTTCCCACCCAAAATCAATTAACATTTTTTGCCGTTCTACAAAGTGTGACACCAGAACATATTCTGCTCTTGAAGCCCTTATTAGTACAGGAATCTGATCTAGTAACATGTGGGTCTGCTGGTCAAGAACAGAGACTCAGGTTGTTAGCAGGTTGTATCCAAAATTTCAGATCACTGGTCTGTCTGTACAAAGTCCTGGTTACACAGGATAGAATAAACTGCCAGTTTCATAGACAATATTCAGGAATGGTTATGAGCCCCTAGTAAAAGGTTCTTCAAAACATATTGTTATAACCCCAGGATACTCCCACGCTCTTGACAGCGGAACCCCTTTCAGTCACTGAATTTGGAGACACTTAGCTTGAAAATGTTTGCTGCTGTCTTATACAATGTTCACTTAAACAGGAAAAAACCTATGCCAAGACCACAACTTAAGTGGATATCAGTAGCTTGGGGATTGAGTCAGATAGAGTAGGGTCACTTATGCAGCTGGACTTCAGAGACACAGCTGGAAAAATGTCTGTGTCACTCAGTTAAAGATCTAGAGACTAATGAAAAAAGAGGAACAGGTAATTATCATCGAGTACACATCAATTTTCACTGAAAAAAGTTAAGAAATGACATGGTGTTAAGTCAACAAAATTAATTCTAAGAATTCTACAGTATCTGCGTAAACCAAATAGATTAATAGCTGAGTCTTATTTAGGGATAATTCACAGTGCACCTTATGTCTGTTCTTTAAATAACCTGGAATTTCAGAAATCTGCCTACTAGAAGTTTGCAGTATGCTGCATTTTGTTGGAATTAAAATGTTTGGTAAGGTATATTTATGGATCAAACAATGAAAAATACAGTACAGTTTTGTAGGAACAGAAAATAAAAAGACCAAGCAATAATCAAGCTAAGTATGTGTGCAAAAGAAATTAGAAAGTAACTTTTTCTTATTTTGGCTTGTTTAGAAATCTATTAGGGTTGACACAGAATGAGAAAGTTACATATATGTCAGCTAAACCGCAAAAAGGACTCTCGGCTGTTTTCTAGATCGATCTCACTATCCACAGCATTTTCAACCCACGCAAAACATTTGAGCTAGGCTTTTCCGTACGTGAAGAGATATGCAAAATCTCATCGTGCAGTCTCTTCACTGTAGAAGAACTGTTCACAGAACTCTACAATTTGCAGTCTCAAAAAGAGAACAAACCCTTAAAATGTTGCTCTCGTTAGTTTAGCACAAAGTTACTTACAGAGTAATTTCTGTAGTCTAAACGTGTATAAAAACACCTGACATTCTCCTACTTAAGTGTAGCTAGACTTAATAACTACACTAACAAATGTTACTTTTACAAGCTGCCAGTAACTACTGCATACAATCGTTCTCTGATCACATCGCAAAGTCATAACAAACCAAAACAAGACCTCTTATCCAATGTTCTACACTATAAAGTGAATGAGATGCTTACACAGAGTTTTAAGATAAGGACTTATAAAGGACTTTGATATCAGTCTGCTACGGCATGTGCAGAAGTTAAATCTCTCACATCTCAGAATGACAGGTAACTCTCCCCACTCACTCTGCTTGCAGCACACAGCCAGAAACAATTTACTGATTTCTACCCACTCCCTAAATATTTCCTTAGACTTTGGAGATGTTTCAAACCCATACGACTACTAAGTAAGCCAAGATTTTTTTAAAGCATCATTTATGCTTTGTCTAATACTCCCTTCCTCTGATAGGCATTTCATTCAAAGCCAGTTTTATTATGGTGCAATGACACAGCCAAGCATTCCACACATTCAAAGACATTCATCTTGAATGGCATAGACTCAAAAAAACCCCAAACCAAACACCAAAAACAACAACAAACCCCAACTTTTCTGAAGCTTAATGTAGAAACCTAATATTGTAAAACTGGAGCTGTAAATGTTTCCAAACACCATAGTTACCACTCTAACTTGCCAGAAAGTAACAAGCATTGGATTTGCTGAGAGGAGAAGATCTGTAGCTTACAGAACAGGAAATTAAAATACTTAACACATGGCTCTTGGGCCAAGAAATAGACTGAAGGTTTGGGGTTTTTTTGGGTTTGTTTTTTTTCCAACACCTTGCTTTCTTTCAAACTCTTTAAATCAAACATATTTTTGAAAACTGTAGGTATAGTTGACTGTAAAACTTAATTATTTGTATTTAATGAGTTTTACCAAAGCTATTTTTCAGGTATCTCTTTTTGTTAAAAATACACTCTAATAAATTTCCTCAGTTAAGTAAATGTGACTTGACTATAAAGTGAATAGCAGGAGAACCTATGAAAAATGTTGGTTCTATATAGGTGTGGAAATTAAGTGAAAAGATTCCAGAGAATCCATCATTATTCAGTCATTAATCCACACTTCTGGCGAGTCATAATGTATTAGATCGTTGCCTGATTAACTCCAGCCTGCAAGTCTATTAATGATCAAATGAAATATGGACTTATTACACGTATAATTACTTCAATATTTTATCTCTATGCCAAGTATCTGAAAGCAGTTTAGTAATTTGAAAGGGAGGAAAAAACGTGTAACGTGAAGCCTAAAATTTCATACTTTTCAACATGCTAATGTAAACATTTTTGCATGCATTTGCATATATACACACACTGGCACCTATGCTGGTGCAATTATCTGAAAATGCAGACACTCCAGAAAATAAGAAAAAAAACCCCCAAATTAAGATATGTATAGATATAAGTACAACAGAACATAGAACTTACTTATTCCAGTACCTGTAAATTTCAGTAGAGCTGTTAAGCTGAAGTTTAGAAGCTTGTAATAATTTTTTGACTAGCTAATGTCTTTTTTATTAACAAAAATCTTACTGGAACCACAGTGTCAGAAGTTTCTATCACTCAGATAGAAAGTGTTAATTTTTTTCGTGTAAATTATATGCAGTTACTACAGTTAAAAACAAACCAACCAACACCAAACTTGGTAAAACAGCTTTGGTAAACACTTACTTCTCTGCTACTGTAGGTACTGATGATGATGCAACCAGATTCATAATTTCAACAGCACTTTAGCACTTAGATACTAGCAGAGTTAGAAGAATGGAAGACTGACCAAATTTTAAAGCACTACTTACTATTTCACATTCCTTACAAGTATGGCCAGGCAATTTTCTTCTTTCTTCTTTTTTTCTAATAACCTCAATATGAGGAAAATCTAGCACAGTATTCTTTCTGAAAAACAAAAATGTTTTCACAAGATAGTAATTTATTTCTCCTACATGTCTGGAAATTTTCAGTTTTTAGAACACAATGAAGGAGTCTCAAGAAATAAAAAATACCAGAAAATGCCTGCAAACCCAATCATACTGCATTTCATAGCTGAATAGGACTATTTTTGTAACTAAAACAGTTCCAGGATTTTTTAAATGTAATATGATCTTTTACATAACCAGAGATGTGCATCTCCTCATTATGGCTTTTCATAGTGTGAAAATAATTACTAGATCAAAATTACTCAAATATAGATCTTCTGTAGAATACTTATCCACGACACAGCTGTGCTTGCACTGATTTCTGCAAGAGGAACATATGTTGGGGTTCAAGAACAAAACAGATTCTTTTCAACTTCTCTGCTCAGAAAACACTCAACAAGTTTTCCTCTACAAAGAAAACATATGCTAAGGTAAAAAAATAAGCTAACAACTATTTTACTGAAGGGGTTAGTATCGTTATGAAATGAAGATTCAGACTACAATGATGATTATACAGAAAGGCAATAGGGGAAGCACTAAGAGGTACAGTTGTTAAACATTACTCATTTATTGCCTCAAGGGAGGGGCAAAAATGCCAGAGAAAGAAAGTTTTTAATTGTACAAGCAACCCATAGGTTCTTTGCTCATAAACTCATGCATGACCACATGCATGTAAGAGACAACATGGATTACAAAGTACTGCATTCAGTAAAATTATAAAAAGCCGAAGAGGCAATCCCTTCTCTTCAGCAAATGTGATAAATAGGCATCTCAATGTGTTTATTTTTTTTCCCCCCTACCCCAGCTTTTATCTAAGGCTTTCATCTAATTCACTAGGTCTTTTACCTGTGCATCTTCAGCCACTAGTATGTTATGCACAAACACATCTATTTTATGGAAGAACAAGTTCCCTGTAGGGAAGATATAAAGAGCCTTAAAATGCCTACACAGAGCGAACTAAATTACCTTTCATCACTTTTGAAATATGGCTCCACAAAAGCTTTCTGCTTGGCTTTATCTTGTTTATCCTCATGTTCTGTAAATATACATACAAAACAAAAAATTACATGTCATATAAGGTTAACAGACTGCCTGGGGGAATGTCTGTAAAATTATTAGCCAGCTATTAAGAAATACAAAAATGCCACGTACATTCAGTCCAAGACAACAGATTCAAACAGATATTAAAAATAATATAGAATTGATTGAACCAGTGATCAGAAAGCATTACTGGAGTAGAAGGAAAACAGCAGCGAGACAAGTAAAAAAGATAAGCAGAACAGCAAAGGAAAGGTTGCTTAAAATACAAAATACTGCAAAACCTTCAACAGAACCTAGGATAGGGAGAAGAAAGGAAGCAAGTAATCTGCAGCCAAAACCTGGTGTTTTCTGTAAGAGTCACTTTGCTGTACAGCTCCTATACCAACTTCCATTACACATCCCGTATTTGTGTGGTGCCTATATAAATGAACTACCAAAAAATAATTTTCATATTGGTTTACGTTATGTCCTTACAATGAATAAATTTTCCCATGAATTTATGAAAAATGAACTCATGGTTTATTTGGCATATTTGTTCCTAGAGAACAGAGCCTGATTTCAAATCAACTTTTGTAGTTTAACCAGGCTAATAAAGACAAAACAAATTATATCCCACTCTTTAGTTTCTTGCTTGCTGCTGTTATTCCCTTATCCTGCTCTTCATCATGAAGAGTTTCTTTTTCATCACACGCAGGAGGACTGTCTTCTGGTAGGCAGGATTCATATTCTTCATGGGTTGTCCGATCAAACATTTCTGTTAAGGTATCATTCATTTTTTTTTCTCCTCCTATTACAAAAAGGATAATGAACATACAAATCAGATTCTCAACAATTTAAGTCAAGAAAGTGTTTTTTGATTGAATGTGTATCAAAAGAACTAACATTTACTTTCTGCTCCAGTACTGCTTAACTCAACACCAGTGATACATTTATTCTTTCTGCAACTTCTCTGTCAATCTTAAATGTGGACAAGGCACATCTATTTTTCATAAAGATACCTTGATTCAATTTCTAGAATTTGATTAATTACTAAATCACTTTGATATACCTTTAACCTTAATACTAGACACATGAATTTTTTTTTCTTGTAATTATGGAGTTATATAAGCAGAAGGAAATACTTTCTGTGGGTAGGAGATAAAACTACAGAAATATGATCAAGTTGCAAAAGCTTAAAAAACCCAAAATACACTGTCAAAAGTCACTGCCCTGCAGCCATGATTCACCACATACCATAAATAAAATGTGATATAAACACATTTGGATTTATTTTAAGTATACTAGTTCTGTTTATATGCCATTAAAAGCAAAATTAGTCTTCCCATAGGAAGTCTGATACGATTACATAGCAAACTTTCAAGGCTGTTTGTTTTAAGTGATTGTTGCAAGTGAGATCAGAACTACTGTATAGTTCAGTATTTAACTCTTTAAGCGCTGTAAAAGCATAGCTACTGGCTCTATCTCAGCACAAATCCTATCATTTTCTGAACCTAAGTTAAAAAAAAGCTCAACAACCACTGATTCTACTAGGAAACAGACTGACCTTCATCACCTACAAAAATACATCAGTGCTGTTTTACTGCAAACCATTTTCGACTATCTAATCATACAGGGGAAATAATGCCCTTCAATTTCTTCCTCAAAAAAAACCAAACCAAAACAAAGGAAAAAAATAAAAGTCTTACTTGGACTGGTTTCCTGGTTTTGCTCTTGATTTTTCATTTTTAATAGCACACTTTCACTAACATATGTATAATCCATATCAACAGCTTCCCCTCCAACTCTTGACAGAGAACCACCCTAATTAAAAAAAAGGCAAACATGACAATTGCACTCAGAAGCAACTGGTGTAGTCAGTGACATCGCTATATATCTGAAACGTTTTCACAACAGTTACTGGCATCTTGTTGGACACCTTCTGTGGTGTTTTTCCTGCAGTTATGCGTGCGTGATAAAGATGTAAAATCTAGGCAAGAGAATAACATGTTTTGAAATTCCAATGTGAAGCATTTATCTGGTGGATTGCATTACTCATGTATGAGTACAAGTTGGGGACAGACCTGTTGGAGAGCAGTGTAGGGGAAAGGGACCTGGGGGTCCTAGTGGACAGCAGGATGACCATGAGCCAGCAGTGTGCCCTTGTGGCCAAGAAGGCCAATGGCATCCTGGGGTGTATTAGAAGGGGTGTGGTTAGCAGGTCAAGAGAGGTTCTCCTCCCCCTCTACTCTGCCCTGGTGAGGCCGCATCTGGAATATTGTGTCCAGTTCTGGGCCCCTCAGTTCAAGAAGGACAGGGAACTGCTAGAGAGAGTCCAGCGCAGAGCCACGAAGATGATTAAGGGAGTGGAACATCTCCCTTATGAGGAGAGGCTGAGGGAGCTGGGTCTCTTTAGCTTAGAGAAGAGGAGACTGAGGGGTGACCTCATTAATGTTTATAAATATGTAAAGGGCAAGTGTCATGAGGATGGAGCCAGGCTCTTCTCAGTGACATCCCTTGACAGGACAAGGGGCAATTGGTGCAAGCTGGAACACAGGAGGTTCCACATAAATATGAGGAAAAACTTCTTTACGGTGAGGGTAACGGAACACTGGAACAGGCTGCCCAGAGAGGTTGTGGAGTCTCCTTCTCTGGAGACATTCAAAACCCGCCTGGACGCGTTCCTGTGTGATATGGTCTAGGCAATCCTGCCCCGGCAGGGGGATTGGACTAGATGATCTTTCGAGGTCCCTTCCAATCCCTAACATTCTGTGATTCTGTGATTCTGTGATTACCTGATGGGCAAGAAATGCCTTAAAAGTTTTCATGTTAAATTTTACAAAGATAAAAAGTAACAATGAACCATACAGAAATTAAAACCGTCTCAAATTAATACATTTTAAGATAGCCTTTAAATAAGACAAAACAAATAGTCTTCAGGAACATTCTCAGAGATCCTAATAACCAACCTACACCCAACTCAAAGAAAGATAATAGTCATATCTGCACATTTTCCATTACTTAACATAAAGAGATACCACAGTGAACATTTTCACAGGAAAAATTGAGAGATTTAGAACATTTTTTTTTTGGTCTTAAAAGAAAACCAAAAACACTCCCAAATGCATCAGTTTCATATTGTGTAGCCACCTGGCTGAGTTTATCAACTAGACAGTGGAAATGTTTTAGGATAATTGTAGTGTACTGTGCATAAACAAACTTTCAGGAGTGCAAACAAATATCAAATGAGCTGAATTTAGATTTTTGTTAGTGATTTTGGTCTGCCCAGAATAAAGTTCATGATACTACTTTTGTAGGCTTTTTTCAATATCATAGAACATGCAGACTTGCTTTACAAGTTTACCTTTGTATCAATCACAGTAATGTCCATTTTGTACTGCGAAAGGTCAGCTCCTGGGTCTACGCTCCAGTGGCGGTTTTCTAAAGGAGGTTTACCTTTCAGGTCTGGATGCAGAGAATATGAGAAAAAAGACAAATAATCAGAATCAAATTCTGCCAACGGCATCCTATAGTGTATAAATTATAAGTCAGCTTTGCTTTTATCAATTAATCTTTGGGTTTAGGAATTGATTTTTTTCAAACAATAAACATGCTTGTTTGGTGTAAATCATATTTTGTCTGAAGAGTTAGAAATAGATCTTTAAGTTTTTTGTCACATTCAGGGAGCACACCACTCCTTTGTGTTTGTATGAGATACGTAATACTCTTGCAGGTAAAATCTCTGTACTGTGTAAATCAACAACCCAAAAAGAGTACAAAAGTGTCTGGTCATTGTTCCAGAAATGGCTCTTGATTTATCTGTGAAGTAGAGGTTTAGATTCCAAGCTACATGACCACACCAACTGCTGACAGATTTTTTTAAAATTCACAGTGCAAGTATTTCTAAATAAAGTATGCAGTGTAACAGTTCAGGTAAGGTGTATAGAAGCAATGATTCTACAATCCCAGTTCAAAAAATAAGTTTTCACACTGGGACCACTTAACAGGAAAGAAGATACAACTTGGCAGCATCTGTTCATTATCATTAAAGGTACAAATTTCTTTAACAGATCATCAGGAATCATGAAAAATATTAACAAAGTGGCTTATCCTTGCAGTTAAGTACAGTCTTCAAGTATTTGATATAGACAGTTTAAATTCAGACTTCCTGAGATTTTATTTCAGTATCTGTTACTCACATGCTGCAGTAAACAATAATGCTAAATAAACAAGAAAGAACAAGATTCCTGGCCTGTTGAGTTTACAGCTGAATGCCAATGATATATTTATTATATAGTGGCAAGAGAATGCCAGGAAGACACAGACTGAAAATGTGGGGGGTGATCTTGGGAAGTCCCGAACAGGATGAGACTAAGTTAAAAGCAGAACAGAGAAAGTTAATAAAGTAGGAGAAAAGAAGATACAAAAAATTCTATTCAACAATAATGCAGGCTGGAGGGGCAGGGGGCAATAAAAGGAACATTTTCATCAAGTTACCTTGCTCATTTTGCAGTGCTTTATTTTTTGATAGTCTACAAGGGTTTGGTTGAAGTACAGATGCTGGTTCAGACTCGCCATGTCCTGTCCTTGTTTTCTTTCTATTTGGTACATGGCCACTGGCAACCTAACAACATATTGCAATTTTACTATTTCCCAAAACTTAAATATAATATTTCAAAGGAGAATTTTAAAAAGTCAGAAAAGCGTACCTTCACATCATCAAAAGTTGCTGTGTCTCTGCAGAACTTGGCAGTGGTGCAATTTTGAAGGGAGGAACTTCTTCTTTCATTTGGATCTGGTTTTTCTTATCTGGGAACATTTTTCCCAGCATTGCCTCTTGTACATAGGATTCCTCTTGTAAATCTCTGCCAAACAAACAGCTCTCATGGTTGGCATTTTGAATGGATGATGAACCTTCGGGAATAGGCTTCCCTAGCTGTGAAAAAATGTCATGCAGAGTCACCTGTTTCAGTCTATTTTTACAGGTCTCCTCACTTCCTTGTTTTTTCTCTTGACAACGAACTCCAGAGAAGCGATCAGACAGATCCAAGGGCTTATCAACTGTATGCTCCCCATTAATATGCTGAACATCTGATCGAAAGGGCATAGAGTTCTCTTTGTTGAAGGATGTTTTTTCACAGCTAATTGCATGCTCATCTTCAGCTTTCTTTCTCTTAGCACATCTGCTTTCTAGCTGCCTCTGGTGTACGAGAAGGAAATCGCTCTTGATCACCTCATTTTTAGCTGCACAAGTGTTCCCAAGACAGGTTACAGCCTCATTAGTGTTCTTTTTCACAACCATTTGCCTATTGATAGAGGCCTGGCTAATAATCAAGTTGACTTCAGTTCCAAGATTCAGTGGTGCAACAAAAGCAACATCTTCAGATTTTGACCTATTTTTATGAGATCTGGAACTGGAAGGACTGTTGAAGAGGTTGGTTTTGAGATTAGGCTTCAATCCTGTATCTAAAATACAAGGGGCATGACTTGTACTTGAGTTGTTCTTCATACTGCTAGAAGCTCCGAAAACAGGAGAGGCTACCTGAGAATCCCAGTCAACATGTGGTGGTGTGTTCTGAGATGGATCTGAAAGACTGAATACAATGAGAGATGAGATATTTTCCTGGAGTACACAGGGGGCTGGAAGGAGAGAAAGGGATGTACAGAAATTGTAAGTTTCCTATCAGTGATCTACTTCAAAGCTGTCAGAGCTGCTAGTATTAACTGAAAATAGAAGGAAAAAGGGAAATTTTTGGTCTAGGAGTAAGTACTGTCGCATTTAGAGCTATAAAAGGCAAATAAAACACAGACCTTGTCCTTCATTTTAGTACGGTGTGAAATTCTGTTCCACATTCAACTGAGAACCAAGTCCAGAATTAAGCCTACCTAGGAATCTCTTCTACCAAAGGACTCCCTACCTTTCATTGCAGTGAAATGGACGAAAGTGAGAATGGTTGTGATAGCAGTCTATCTAGGTTCTTGTATAGACTTATAACCACGAGAAACAGATTCTCAAAGCTTCTGCAAGTGAAGGAAAAACGTGCAAGCCTTCTTTCAGGTATTTTGGTTTTTACTTGTCATCAATAAAACATACATTTAAGATGACAAATAGGGGTTAAAAAAAACCCCTTCAGTTTAGACCGCAACATCCTGAGGAGAGTGGGAAGGGTAACAGTCAACTAGTATGACATCTAGTCAACAGGAAGTTTTATGTTCATTTTCCTATCCCAGCTCCAGGCCCCCTTACCACCAGGTTTATGGGCCTCAGAAGATACCTTGCAATAACAAGAAGTCAGCAAGGGAGGGACTGTGTACATAGAAAGCCCAAATCAGAAGTTTGAGAACGAAGGAAAAGTCCACAGTTTTGCATTCTATCAGTTCCTTTGCTTCTAATGTGATTTACTTGAAAGAAGCCTGTATAATATGAAAATATTTATTTCCATGTGTGTACCTTTAAAGTGAACTGCTGTAAGGTTTTAAATTCTACTAAAACCAGAACTTCATATAAGCCTGTTTAAAACAATATTACTATAACCAAGTGGAAACACACCCTAAATTGTTGTCATCATTTCTTGATTCAGAATCTGGATGTTTTCTTGAGTCTTCAGACTGCATGTTCTCTGGGCCCTGGCTCATAACAGTATTTGTGCAGGGAGGACTCAGTATACTCTGGGACTCCTTGCAAGTGGTGAAGGAAAACAAAGAAAGGAAGTGTGAGAAGCTATTAGAACTAAAAATTAGAAACATGCTAGCTTTGCACATAAATACTCTGAAGGCCCATTCAAATTGAACAATTCAAAATTCTGAAAAATAATAAAAGTTACAAGAGATGAAATTTTGACCAACAACTTTAAAGAAATCTTATGGAAATTAAAAAATTTCATAATTCAAATGCACACACACAGAAAAATAGTCTGCATACTATCATTTTCACTGTAGTTACTAAGCAAAAATCATCAAATAATCTCACCCAAGTCACCAAACAGCCTCATCACCAAATAATCTTTTTAGTGTCTTAGACTTGATTACTACACAAAGGGAGTTTGGCAGACCCAAGGATTTAGTCCACTGTCTTAGTCAAACTGGAAAGTTGTATACACAACAGGAACTGCACCCGTACCCTCCTCCCCAACCCCCAGACAGGTCAGCACAGTTACACCTCTTCTTGCTAGAGCAATTCTGTAATGAGTAAGCAAAAGCAAATCAAGGTGAGCTTACTGGAACTCAGAATACTTTTGCAGAATTTTAATACGAAAGAGAAAAATACTGTTTTCAAAAACAACTGGCACAAAACGCTGTAAGAAATCTGGGATTACTACTTACAGATTCCTCTTGAATGGCAAGTCCAATTGTTTCTGCCACGACTGCAGCCAAGTTAAAAGATGGCTTTGGAACAGGATAGCCTCCCATCCTTGGTTTATCTTTAAGATTAGAGAGAAGCTCACAATAAGTTACAGATACATTCTAATATCTTACTCCACTCACACAGATAGTACAAACATAGAACTAAAAAGATCACAAATTAAAATCGGTAATTATAAACATAGTTTGACCTGTGTCAGATAAAAATCATATCTAGAAGTGGTAAGTGGAAAAGGGGGGCATAAGAGGAATTTCTGATGAGAGCAAACTGCTGTATCATCACAGAGAACTAAGCTTCCAATTTGAATACAGCTCCCCAGAATTAAAATACAAAGACAAGTCAATGTAAAAGTTGCTTTTCAAACTCCCAGTCCAGGGCATGAATATTCTGAGAAAAGGATGTACAACAGTGATAATGTATATTTATAGTAAATGCTTATGTTGTTTTATTTCCTAGGTGACACTTACAATTATTCTTCCTATGTTTTTATTAGGAAAACAAATAGATGAGTTTCCTTTCTTTCAGAGGTTTAACATTACTCAGTTCATTAAATGGGGCAAGGTAATATGATGGGAAAGTACAAGAACTACAACCACCACAACCCTGACCTGCACGAATAATTGCAAAATGCTGATTCTCACAGCTGTTTATAGTTAAATACTTCACAGAAAAAAAAAAATCAGGGACACAAAGTTCTTGTCAGAGATCTGCTTATGGAGAAGGACTTAAGACTTGAAGACTTGTACCAACTCACAGTTGCAAAAAAGGGAATAATGAACAGAAGTACTTCTAAATGTTATATATTCATGTCAGAGAGAAGTGCAATTCTCAGAATATTTTATCTCCTGTACAGTTGGAAAATCAGATGTAAGCAATTGGATAAGTTGCCTAAAATATAAGATATCTGCAGTAAGAGCTGCACTGGGCTTCTTTTTATTTCTTGACTCTAAGCCTTGATGTTATGCCACTACATCATGTACCTAGTGGCATACAGACAGGCACTACAGGATAGGCATTTCAGCAGCAATTCTGTGATTAAACATAATATCCTTTTTCTGGCTCCTGTGTTTAAAGAGATGAACCTTCAGTTGTTGATGAACCCTCAGTTTTATAACATTTTTGCCTTATTTTGAATGGAATTCAAACTAAATCTATTAATACACTTACTTGGTACAGGGGACAGTTGTGGATCACAGGTGTCTGCCACTAGTATCTCTTCTCCATGGTGACTGTTCCCTTGTGTGGAATACAGCGGAATTTTTCCAAATTCTAGGAGAAGATGTAGAAACATTTTCACACAGTGAAATTAGTATCCTGTTGTGATAATCTTGTGTAGATATAGACAATATCCTGATCTTAAAAGCAACTTTAATGTGAATTTTGATATGTCAGTAGATCCAGTAACTTAAGCACATCTGATTATTTTTATTCTGAGGTACCACTATGACAAATTAGTCACAAATATTTCATATTAATCCTTACTCTCACAAATATGAGCCTACCCAGTCAGCCATAAAACAATACTGACACATAATTACATCACTTTCTATACTAACCACATAAAAAGTATGTATTCAATCTATATTTGACATGTTTAATACAGCAACAAAACTATTAAAGAGCAAACCATCCAAGGGAATAATTTTCTGTATCAGCTAAGGTAATGAGGAGGTGAAAAACCTGAGATTTTAATCGTGGCTAACTTTGTGCCATGTAGTCCTTTCTATCTGGACACCGACACCTTTTCATAGCCATTAACTGTGATAGGTTGCACTATAAACACTTTTTATGTTTAGAAAGGAGAAACTATTCACAGCACTAAAATTACATACACAAAATAAAGGACGTGAGTAACCAACCCACCCTCTTCACCCCACAGTTGTGCTATTTTTATTCTTGAAAAGAAGGTTTTAGTCAAGACTTACATTTAGATGTAAGCATATATTATTTAAAATAACTTTTTTTATTCCACAACATAAATTAACACATTAAGAACACGTGGGATTGTTTACCATAGGTCCTGTGTATCATTAAAATACAAGCCAAAGTCCCTTATTTCACAAAAATATTTCTTACAGTTAAAATACATTACAGCCATTCCTATGACATTACAGAATGAAATTTAGAAATTAAATGTGCACAATACTTTTGGACTCAGAGACAAAACAAGTGTATCAGTACCAGAAAATCACATGGCTGCTAGAATTAGATATCTATCAGTTTCAGTAACACTACTTTAATTGCAGAATAATTGCTGAATGTGGCAAAACATTTACTTCACTCTCCACTAGGTGGTGACACAGCTGTACGCACAAGTCAAACCGGAGCAGATGTTTTTAGTTAGTCTGGAGTCACAGAAGATATATGGGTTGGAAAACTGTTATATTTGCAAGTGTATGTGGACGGAGAAAAGTAGGAGGCTGAGATAAGCTTTGAGCATATTGCTGATATAACAGTTACTGCTAAAGACGTTTTTCCCCTGAGTCACGTGTTATAGCATAAATGGAAAAAAAGCCAAACCAAAAAAAAAAAGGATTACTTTTTTTTTTTTAGTTTTCACTCTTGCAATCAAATTTATACATGATCTTTTTCTTTAGCCCTTAAAAATATATTTAAAATTACTTTAAAAAAATAAAATACAATATTCTTACCACTGTTGCTTTCTGCAAGTTCCAAATCTGCGTGTGTATGTTCTGTGTATCGGATATGCCTATTCTCTTTTTTTCTTCTCATACGATTAACCACAGATAATGAAGAAGCCAGAACTGGAGAATCTGGAATGACTCCTTCTTCTAATTCCACTGCTTGTTGCTTTCGTTCCCTGGAGACCAAATTAGGTGATCAAATAAAACCCCATGTCAGCAAGATGAAAAGCTTTCATTTCAGCAAGCAGGACAATCATATGGTTTAAGAAAGCAACAATCTAGAAAATACAGGCATCTCAGTAACATCACAGCATCAAAAAGTAATACTAGAACCCAGTTTTCAGACACATCTAAGAACAAATACACACTTGCTCCATCAAGCCTAAGAATAGCATACACCCCTACCTCTTCACATTTGAAGTCAATATTTAACTACTGCACTATGGAAGACTTTTTCCCTGGAAGAAACTAGGGACTGTAGAGTCTCTAGCTTGTCCTCTGAAGCGTGTGCTACTTAAATGAAAAAATGCTGAAATGGATGGACTAGTGTCTCTCTCCCTGTATGGAAGTCCCTTCATACTCCAAGAATACTGTCTTAAAAATAAAACAAAAGCTTTTGGACAATTTTAAATGGCAATGAACTGCACTATATTACAAACAATCCCTCTCCAGACCATTGGATTATACCTCTTATTCACCTCACAAAGGTCTTCAGAGAGGAGTGCAAAAAGCAATGTAAACCATGTAAAACAAGTAATGTAAAACACAACATGAGTTATGAAGTTTATTTTCTCTCACACTATCAGCTCTAACAGCATGTTGCAGTCAGTGTATAAAAATTAGCATAATACAAATAACTATGTCTTTTCTCTCCAAAAACTCTGTCTAGCCATAGCAAGGAAATTACAACAAAAAAGCATTTCTTTCAGCTCTTTTAACTCAAATACAGTTTATTTAGCACTTAATAAGGGCATTGCTACCTGTCGTGTGTTGGTGGTAGTGGGAAATAGAAGAGGCAGTAAAAGAAAAACACAAGGAAATCTAACTCTGCCTGCTTGGTCATCTTTCTGCAGTAGCACTTTTCCTTATGACCCTCAAGAGAATACATGGGCCAAAAGATCATTTCCTAACTATAAAGAGAAGGATCTAAGGGGAGAGAAGGAAATATGGATATATTTCTGCTTGCATTGAAATGAACCACAAGATCTTATACAAAATAAGTTAATAACATGATGGAGAATTGTAGAAAGCTGCCTGGCTTGCGACAACAAGTATTTTTGCAGTTAGGCTTTTTACCATGACTAACTTTGTGAACACTTAATGATAAACATTGATGCATTGATGCTCTGAAGTCTTGATGAATCCTATTGTGTGATTTTGTAATTCCTCTTTTCTAGCACATTACAAAGCAGCAGCATAACTGGAAAACTCTCATCTACTAACAATATCTTAAGAAACAAATCAAAACAGACAATAAAACAATATATTCATCCAGTTACTTTGCAAATTTAAGTTAGCTGTTAGCGTTCTCTTTAAACTTACTGGCATATGTGGCCTTGTATGACAAATGAGCCTGCTATAAATATTTTTTTCTGTACCTTACTTCCATGCAAACCAAGAGGTCATTCCTACATAACACCACAAAAAACTGTCAAATGAAGAAGCTGCCACCCATACTATACATCATAAATATGCAATAAATAATTTCTGAATCATGGAACCATTTATCCAAGACCCCAGAAAAGATTTTTGCAGAAGTCTCCCTGCTGTTTCCAACCATGGATAATGAAATTCTAAACTGATAAAGGATCAGATAATACAATTCTTCCAAAATTTAATTTATTTCACTTTTATAAAGGATTCTTAGATTTTTTTTTTCTAAAATATTAAACCTTGATAACAAAATACAGAAGATTATTGCAAAATCTAATTTCATGTTATGCACCAGAAACAATCTGTTACCTTGCACCTACATGATGATGTTTTTTAGTCTAAGTTGCTCATTCTAAATAAAGTAACGTGACTATAGTTCAACTGAAACAACCAAATGCAGTGGCTATATCAGAAACAGCAGGACCATCCTTATTAATTACTGTTTATTCACCCAACTCTGTGCTCATTTAAGTGACCACCTAGCATGCAGAGCAAATAACTTTAGTGTTACATTGTTCATTCTCAGCTTTCCTACAGTGGCTGGAGATTTTTACTGGAAGCTAAATTGCAGGACCAGGGATCAAACTAACACATTTGGGTGGATCTATCTGGTGTCAACTTTTTTAATGTCACCTCCTAACTGCTGTAAAGCTGCACAGGAGAGCCATTATTGAGAAGCAATTATACAGTGGGAAGCATATAGAAATTTGTTCCTATTTGGTATTAAAAAGGAGTATTCCTAGGGTCATGAAATATGTTACTTGGAGAAGATGAAATGCATACAGAAACGAAAGGATGATTAAGGTGCCAACGATGGGAGACAAACCAAAAAATACAAAGGAATACGACCACAGTCATTTTGAACAGAGTTGTTTTACTCCTCTATGAAAGTTACTTTCTGACAAAGACAAGAAAAAATTAAACGTGGAAAAAGCCTTATGTATCAAGTCCATGCATCCTGTCCCGTTCCCCCCACACACGTATGCAACTTGTTCACAGACAGGCAAAAGTGAGATAAGTTTCAGATGATGTCAGACCACAGCTATACAAGAAAGGTGCACTTGTATAGTGCATCACGTTTGCATATTAACCACAACACTTTATGGCACATTCTTGCTATCATATCAGATTACAATTTGACAGTCAGTTTGAAGCTCATTATTTTTATGATTTCCTTTTGAAGTTTACTATGCTTTTTCTTTTTAAAATTGTAAAATTATCATAAGTTTATTTAAAAAATTTATTGCAAGATCCTGGGACTTTTTGACTAGCTGAGAAACTACTTTTCTAAAGTCTTAACCTCGGAGGAAAGAACTGGTAAAGAGTCAACAGAGGAATAAAAGAATGAGACATAAGGCTTTGCTATGCACTGTGACCACACTGATCTTGAACAATCATGAAGTCAAACAGAATTTCTATGACAAATTTATCTCAGTTTTAAAAAAGAAAGATGCACACAGTTAAAAATGCAAAAATTCTGCACAATACAAAGATGCTAGTTTTATGTTGTTATAGTGGCTGTAGACTATTTTATCACAATCTAGCAAAAAGAAGGAAACTCAAGTTTTAAAGACTTAAAAGTTGATATTTATATTCCCAGACATTACAATGGGGATATCCAAAAAAACTCAAAACTTACTCCAGCTCCTTCTGTAATTGCTGGAACTGTTCAGTTATCTTTTTATTTTCATCCTGTAAGTTGGTTTTTTCATTCACTGCAATTTATAGGGGAAAAAAAAAAAAAAAGGGAAAAAAGTCAACGCACATATGTTAACATCATATACCTAATTCTGTCAGGTCCTTTAGGAAAACAGAACCAATTCTAAAGCATAATACCATACACCCTCTACGGCTTACCAAAATGAATTTTCAAGCTAGTCATTAAAAAGGTTGTAAAATGATGTCTTATAAAAGGCAAAGGTGTCACAATTACTGGGTCATAATATTAGTTCCACACAATTATTAACTACTTTTGTCCATGTCCATACAAGTGAGACAGTGTTGTAAAGATTAATGAATTGCTCATTAAGCTCCATGGACAAAATTGTTTCCTTAAGTTGAAGACAGCCTATGAAGTATAAAGTAATTAGAATTTCATTTTAGCCACCAAAGCGACCAGCTAATTGGAGAGAAGGGAAAAAAAAAAAAACCAATTTCTTAAAAATCAGTTAAATATTTTGTCAGAAATTTTTGATTTACTGTTCTTAATTTCCAATTCATTCTGCCCATACTTCACACAAGCTTATTGCATGACCTTCAGCCTTTTTTCCACACTGTTTCAAACTAATGTAGTGATAGCTCCCACCTTTTCCGTTCACTTTAATTTTTATTTTCTTCTTATTATTTTTTTGTTGTATATTTTACCTGTGGATTATTCTTGACTGACCTTTTTTTTCCGGTTGCAGGAAATACATAAATAGTCATACAGATCTCAACTCCAACCCACGGAAGACTACTGTTCTGTCAGATAGCGTTCAAGAAGATTTGTAACTAATAGGTCTCACCTTGATTTTTAAGGCTCAGAGATATATTTAAAGATGGGTTGTACCCTGTTTGTTGTTAATCATTAAACTCAAGAATTCAGAATATTTTATATAAATATCCAATATTAAAAAGTCCTTGAAAATTGATGTATTTATATTAGTACAGAATCTAATATTTCTGTAATTTAAGCACTGAAAAGCTACTTTTTGTGCCCGACATTTCCCATATTTTAAATCTCACTGAACGTCTGCTTGTTCTTGATCAAGCACGACAACTAAATGACACAAAGTAATTAATTAATGGTAAAGATATCAATAACATTTCAAAATCCTGTCCTGTACTTTTTAGCACTTTATACAACCAACCTTTCCAAACTCTCTTTATGAAGACATTTGTTGTGTCCTGCCTTCATGTCACCCAGAACAGTTTATTTTTTCCTGTCCCATATGTACAACTTCCTGATTTCAAAATGAGCTGGCTACAAGCTGCCTGGCATGAAGCGATTCTTTTGTGGCTTCAGAGGGTTATGTGAAGGTTATGGGTTACTGCAGCTAAAACTCCCAAGACCAACTACAGGACACAAGCTGGACCCAGGGAACTTCTGTTTGAACTTGCTACTTTGTGATCACCAGTTATTTTTGAAGTCAGGGTTTCCTTAGGAAAACTGGCAATCAGTCATTCTATGATTTAGTTGTAGGAATAAACATAAGGAGCCACATTTTATCTACAGTAGCTACTTTACACTGTAAGATTTTCCACGTCAGTTCACTTTCAGTATCAGCACTTCAATTTAAGAAGGTGGGTCATATGACTAGTGATTGGTATGTTATGTATTTTCAGACTGTAGAATTAAGTATTCCCCAACTGAACTTGGACTTACTAAACACACCATATATAAATTATATCAAGTTACAGAAATTCACGAGGAACTAGTTTATAAAATAGTATGTTTTGTCTTCAGACTCTTGAATAAAACTCACTAAGCTCAGTGATGAGTTTAAGATTCTGCTGCCGGATATTTTCAAACTCTTGCTGCTTCTTTCTCATATGTTCTTCAGTTACAGCACAGCGATCACATAATCCTGCTCTTAATCTACAATAAAATTAAGAGAAAAAAGTCCCTCTGTTAAGAAAAAAATTCCCATACATTAAGCAGATATCCACACTTAACTGGTCTTTTGAACAATGAAAACCAGAAAATTTCTGACAACTATGCATAACACCACTAAGTAATGCGATTTTATATGTTGACATAACAATATTTCGAGATTTCTGAGCAATCTTAATACTACATGTACTAACGTTTGCATAAACGGCTGTAGGTACTGGATACTTCCAAAGCAGCATGCATTACTTTAAAGTGGAGCATGTTACACCTTGCCACTGAAAGCCTTTGTGAGGTGTCCTACCAAGAGTACTGTCAGATATAAATTACCATTCATTATAAGTAAAGTTCCTTCAAGCAAATGCAAATAAACAAATCATTTCAGTAAATATAATTACTACTTCATCTAAGAAGGCTATATCACTGTCATTAAGCAAAGTAATAAAATAAAAAGGAAAAATAGTAAGTTTGCTCTGTAACAAATACCAATCAAATGTGAAATCCTTTATCTTTATCTAGACACTAATATTTAGAAGTGGATCCAAAAGTCCATGCTAGGCATTGCCTTCACCGTCTCTAATGGTTTAGATCAGCTGTTTACAGCATACCCCCATGAGAAAAGGACTTGTTACGATCACTCCATCTTACTCGACACATTCATTCATGCAATGAAATGTGTGTTCATTTTACAGCTGATAACTGAAGTATATTTATTTCTGGTACACGACAAAAAGCTAACAGTATTATCAAAGCAAAAACCACACTCTATTTTGCCTGCTAAATAGGAGACCAGTCGGTTAAGAGTCCTCCATTGCTGCTGCTAGCACATGAAGTACTAAAAAAAAAACCCAAACAAAACAGCTAAGTTCCATAGGTGAATATTAGAAGCGAAAGTCATCTTGGTTTATGGGTATTTTAATATTGTGGAATTATGGAAAGAGTAAAATACTGAAATGCCTCTTCATACTAGCTATTTGACTGTGTTATAAACACAGTATTATCTCCTTGTATTAAACTGCTTTAAATATTCTGTTTTCTGCAATGTGAGTACTTCATCTGCTGAGGGATTAGAAAAGTCCATTCACTCTGTAAATGTCTCTCTACCTATACAGTGTGAAAGTATTACCTGCATGGTTACAAGTTTATCCCTAATGCTTTTCACAGAGAAACTGAACTGAATACAAAATTTGAGTATAATAGTACAAAATTTGAGGTAGCACAGGAATGTGGGAAAGTGATTTACTATGCAATGATCTCCTGTTCCCAGAAAGCTTCTGAGAGCCTATCAGCAGCAAATTTAACATACACTTTCCGAAACAGGTATCATTTTTAGGAGATTAAAAAATGCACTGTAATTTCATGTCTATTGGTTTTGTTTTGCTATACCAGATTAAACAGGAACAAATAAGGGAAAGGCAGGAAGGGTCAAAAAGTGATCAGAACATCTAAGTCTAAAAGAAGGCAAAAGACAACCTGGGATTAAATTTAGGTAAAACAGACAACTGGTAAAAAAAGAGCCCCCTCAAGCCTGAAAGATTTCCTAGTGAGTCAGTTCATGAGTTTCAAAGTATATTACACAGTTTGCCCTTGGATTTTGTACTTGTAATACATCTCAATTGATATCAAACTTACCTCTACAAAAATGGATGGAAAAGAATGTGCTTTAAAATGGCTGTCTGCCTCCCAAGCTGATCTATTTAACTTCTATTTCTCTTAAGTGAACTAAGCAAGCTAAGCACTTCAAAAATAATAAAATAACAGAAATTTAATTCAGTCAGAAGAATCTAAATTCTACACTTTTCTTTAAAACACATTATTTGGATTGTATTAGAAAAGGACTGGTTTACGAAAAAAAAAAAACAAAAAACCACCCAACTTGTGAAATACCCAGTTACTCTGTAAAAGCACAATACAACAAACCCAAAAGCTAAAAGACACTACTTCACCTGTCTTCTAAAACCTTGATAGTGTCATGAAGTGCTTTTTGCTGTTCCCTGAGCTGCTGGTTCTTGGTATAAAACTCTTCAAGCCTCTCTGCATCCCTGAAATCAAATAGAGAAAAAGTTAGTTCTAGCTTTAAATTACAGCTATTAGTTTTTCTATAGAGAATTCTTTCTGCCATGTTTCTTTCATATTCTTGGGAAATGTGATTATCATCAGCACAAATATTAAGTTGAAGATAAATGAAGCAAGTGTTTCTGATGAATGATAATTTAGAAATGTCCAAGTTAGGAAAGAAGCAGTTAGTTTCTCATTCATATTGCAGTTGAGCTGTTGATAAATCTGTTTTTTGCTCAGGACAAAAATTAGAGTTGATGACAGTCAAGGCATAAAAGCTAATAGTATTAAAGCAACAATCTCAGGGAACGTAAGCTCAAGTACTTCTCTTATTTTACTGTGTTACTGAGCTGTTGGAAAGCTAATTGGGGGCTTTCACAATTGGGTCATTTTGGTCTTGTCTTAGCAGTGAGTGCTTC
Source organism: Nyctibius grandis (assembly GCF_013368605.1). Classification (NCBI taxonomy): domain Eukaryota; kingdom Metazoa; phylum Chordata; class Aves; order Nyctibiiformes; family Nyctibiidae; genus Nyctibius; species Nyctibius grandis. The sequence goes on along the minus strand of NC_090660.1, from coordinate 59,740,987 downwards.
TTGCATTGTGGCAAACTACATTAGGTTTGTAAAGCTCTGACAAGTCTTCAGATCCATTAGAGGTTTAGTTCCTCAAGAAGCAATTCTCAGTGTATAGAACATGTATTCCCATAATATGAATACAAGGAAGAGAACTCTCTTCCCAAAAACCTCAGATCTTGGGGAGAATACCTTCTCTAAAAGCCAGGACTATTTCACTAATAAAGAACATTTCCTCCTTAAAAGAGCTAAGGAAAAGTGGTAACATTAACTTCCCAGTTTAGCTCCCCTCCACTTTTATTATCAGATCACAACACCTCTTCAAGATGCAAACAAGGTATGAGCAACAAGCACACAATTTCTTTCTACAAGGAAATTAACTTTCAGTAAAAGCTAATCAGCTGAATCTATGTAACATGACAATGACTAACTTCTGAGAATTCATTCACAGCTCTTCTTTTTACCATGGAATCCTTTGTGTATTCCATGAAAGCACATGTTTGTTTTCAGTGTGCCTGAGATGGATTATTTGAGGAAGCCATGAAACTGGCTCACAAAAAGCTGCTAAGCACACACAACAGGAAATGAAAACGTATTTACTAACTTGTTGATACAATTCTTTTACACAGACGTACTTTTAAATTGATCCTATCCCTTTAAGATACATTAGTCAAACCCATTTTCATATTGTTGGTATTAGAGTAATACAAGAAATTAACAATCATGGGTCAAAGTGAATGGGACAGCTTGAAGCTTCCACAGTGTACAATCACAGACATATTTTATTTATTCTGAAATTTAAGAACAGATGTTTTATTTTTCTGTGCTACCATCCGGACCAGTATTGTCCTTTCCAGCTGCATATACAACGTATAAGATGGTTACATGCAAATAGCATGAGGGACCATTTAAAACGTCTGCTTTCACTTAGGGAGGACAAAGTGTTAAAGTTCTGTTACCTCAATTCATTAACGAACTACAGCCAGGCCATGGCAAAAGTTGAAGTCTGACAAAAGCAGTCTGTATTTTTCTGATGTTTATGGCATAGAAAAAAAATATATTTTTTTTTCAGTTTATGCAACTTACAGAAGGCCTAAAATATCAAATTTTAAAAGTCTTTTCTCAAGCTACCTTTAAGTCATTCTACGGCATTAAGTTATTTAAGGTAAAAAAAAGGAAAGACATTAATATACACTAATGCTCCATGCCTTCCACCTAAACCCTGTAAAATGTCACATTAAGATAGTAAAATGACAGAAGGAAGTAGGCTTTTTTTTTTTTTTTTTTTAGAATTCCAGTGCACCTGATAAACATGACAGACATTTTTGGCTATGAAGGCACTCTGCATAATGAACAGTCTCTGACCTAGCATTTACAAGTCATTAGCTCCAATGCTGAAGTGAGGTACAAAATAAGGCGCTCATTGTCAGCTGATTACCAAGTCTGAAATACTAACCTCAGGTATTCAGATGCACCAAGGAGAACAAGACCTCCTATGTAAGAGTATCATATCTACAATGTGGTAATTGTAGAAAGATTCCAACAAACAATAATTAAACCATTTGGTATGTGTTCAGTCACATCACTGATAATATTCATCATCTAGAAAATTAACCGATCAGTTTAAGATTTTCAGAACATGGAAGCAGTTCATGACACAATAACAGCAAGAGATATTTCATTTTTAATCTAAAAGGATGAAATTAGCTACTTCATTTATGAATTATACATAAAAATTAAGATGTTAAATTGATTTTTTTCCAGGAAAGTAAGTGTAGCCTTTAAGTATAAAATGTAGCACCAAATATTTGCTAACTGAAAGTCATTTAATAAGTTAATATAATTTTATCTACTAACATAAATATATTCCTTGTGATGCTGCAATGTCAATCTTAATGTTCAGAAAGCATATCTTTAAAATGTAAACAACACATATGCTGTTTGGATTGTAATGAACAATCTGACAACATTCCATGATATATCCTGAACTTAAAATCTTGATAAAGTTCATATGAATTCGTATTTCCAATTGACTAAAAATTCACCCACAGACCAAATAAGCAACTGGACTCTATTGCTACTTTTGTTTTGGTTTTTGGTTGTTTTTTTTTTTATTAATTTGTGAACTCTTACGCACAATTAAACAGCAGCTGCAAGTAGTGTACACTGTGTCCTACTAGTGTTGGAGACAGACTGAACAAGAAGCCCTATAAAACCTGACAAATCTGGATCCTGAAGAGCAGGTACATACGTGGGACAACAGGGAGTCACCCACACAGGTACTCTTGGGGTTGTAAACCCTGCTGTAGGTTTGGTGGATTGCACCTGCTCAGCAACATCAGAGTGACACCGTGCAGACAAAAGTCAAAACCATAGGCAATCACTTATAGCCTTCACAGATGAGGTCTGTGTGAATGCAGCTGAAATGTGAGAAAATACAAAACTGCACAGGCTCAAAGTGCTACTGTGGATTATCAAATGGTAGCAGGATGGGCAATATTTAACTGAAATAAGCAAAACACAAGCTCAGAGGAGGTTTGAGCCCTACAAAGGACAAACAAAATCCAAAATCTAGGGAAGGGAGCAACACAGGCATTACAAAATTGAAGGCAATTTCTTCCAAAAGCCTAGTGAAAAGAAATAAGAACAATTTTCCTGGAAGTGAGACACAGTTATAATTACAGAAGAACAGTTATTGTAAAAGTAGACAGCAAGTTAAATAAGTACTGTAGTACAAACAAATTATACTAGAAAAGCCAGTATTATTATAAGATGCATTTACATACTTCATGTTACAGGAAAAGGAAAGATGGATTCCATTAGATGGAATTACTCCTATGGAAAGACACCTTTGTTTCTCTCTCATCCAGAAATATAAGCACATTGGGGAGTTCAGACAAGAACTATCAAAAATGATAGAGTTGTTTGGTACACAAAAGCACATGATGACCTAATTTTTCTAGACTAGGGGAGGGTTATTTGAAAAATATAACTGAAAAAACAAAAGACAACTAAATAAACTAATAGGAACTAATGAGGCAGAAAACTGACTAGATGATGATAGAAATGTTAATTCTAAAAAAGCACAAACTGTGCTTGAGAGCACTGCGGCTACACGTTAAAACTAAGATTGTATATCTTTGACTTCAGATGGCAATGCTACAATGCAAATATGGGATATTTTTGCTAATTTTAAGAAGAGTTTAATTTCTTTAATATATCTAATACAATTACATTGTTTTCCAAAGTGGAAAAAGATCAAGTAATTTATTTTTATTCCTCCTACACAGCACTTCATAAAGTGCAACTCATAATACAGGTCATATGTAATATTAACATAATATTAACTTACTTAAACCTGAAGTCAAAATTTGAATAAAGAATCACATTAGCATATCTCATCATTTAATTAAATATGGCTTTAGTCAGCAGAAGGAAAATAAAAGCTGTTTAATGCTGTAAATACATATTGTGATTCTACTGTACATGTAAATCTTGGAATTCAGATTTTTTTCCCCAAATCGCTTCTAATGAACAGAACTAAAAATTAGTAGCAAATAATGACTGCAAAAAAATTACGTATGTCTTAAAATACAATAACTGAGTGAAAATTAGCAAGGTTATTACTATAATCTTTACTGAACAACTGAAAGCTGAGTTAAGGCACAACACTTGATACTAAACGCAAACATGTAGCAAAAAAAAATTCCTAAAAAAGTTGTTTTGTCACTTCTCTTGTTGTGGCTTGTTATCTCGTCACTTCTCTTTTACAGATTTGACCTCAATTTTAAAACGTCTCCCTAATTATCTTTCGTATTAGAAATGTCAACATCGACAGGCATACTAGAAATACTGTAGATAAGAAAACCTTACAAGTCATTTGTTCAAGGAAGGCAAACCTAGTGTTCAGGTTACACACCCTATAAAGAATTATGTATATCTTTAGATGACTTCAGCTGAATTATTAAAGTGAGCAGAGTTTTGTACACATCTGAAGGAAGAAAACATGAAACCTTAATTGACCTGACAATAATTACGGCTCGTTAATGGTACTCAGACTCTCCTTTAATAAATTAGATCATTAGGATGAGTACTTACAAGCATCTTTCCTTTTTCAACTTAGATATTTTCAGCTGTAAGCCTGAAAAGTGGAAAGAAGGAAATACATGTTACAGAATTCTGATTCAAAAGAAATGAGTGAAACAATAAACTAACTCCCCTTTTGCCAATGACATCTGCAAAAGAGAGAGAAAATGTCACTAATTTAGAGAGAAAATGCTTCATTCTGGACTTTAAGTATGTTCTACAGGATGTTGGAAACAAATATAGCTATTATGATCTCTAGGGAGTAGGGACTTCTTAAACAAACATGCAGATCCCACTTAAACAGGTATAAAAACACCTTTGTAAAAAAAACCACACATGAATTATCGAGCACTGTCAATATATTTTCATTGACTATGCCTATATAAATAGCATAAAGTATGTTCTGTGTACACATACCTGCGTAATACTAGTCTTGAAATGTAGCATCCAACCACTGAACTGAAAAATGTATTACAATATATATGCATAAAGGAAACATTAAAAATACATGATTCACAGCTTTAAAGCACAAAAGGACAACATACTGTACTGGAGGTATGCTACCAGACCCTCTCAGCCAAAGCTTCTTTGGAACATCTTAAGGTGAATTGAGGAATGATATTTCATCTGTGGCCTTTCTCCCACTAAGGCCCACACACTCCTAAACGTACGTTCTGTGCAGAAGTAAAAAGGTTTGCAAAAAACACTGACGCTTCGGCAGGAGTGGCCAGCTGACAGCCCAGGGGCTTAGACAAGCAGTCCAGCCAATCTGCCTGCAAGGTTTTGGATGCATGTGTACATGCACAGGGGCAGGAAGATAAAGGTGCTTTAAGTACAGCACAGCTTAACAAGTAGGATGCAGTGCTATGGAAACTGATGTGATACTACCCACACACAAGCTTGCCATTCCTATTCTAAATAAATGGTCAGAAATAATCAGACTCCAACAGTATAACAGTTTCTTCAATAGAAATCCAACAGAAATTTTCATATGACAATCAGAAAGTAATGTAACAATTTTTCCTACCACCGTATTTTCTTCAAACAAGTTGTGAGCAACTTCAGGTTGAACATAACGTGTCTTGTGAGCTTTCTTGCAAAAGCATTAGTCATTTAGGATAATAGGATAAACTTATAAAACCAGAATACTTTTAAGAAAATCTCTGACAATTTTGAATTTAAACCAAAACACATAACCCATACTATATATTACTATAGAAAATGTAGGTTAAGGCAGCTAACTGACTTCTTTTTTTGTCTCCCCTACCACACTCAACTGGGAACAACTCAAAGGGGAAAACTACTTGTTTGAGAAGGTTCACTCTTCAGGCCACTTACAATATAACAGTCAGGCCAGCCAGAGCCACAGTGAACCCGTGGCACAGACTGCTACAAGATGCCAGTGAGACAATGAGGTAAAAATGCACAGAGACTACTTAAAAAATGTTCTTAGCAAATACAGCAAGATTCCTTTCATCTCTAAGTGTTCAACACCTGTGAGATGTTACGTTCTATCATGCAGATCAGCACAGAAAGAGCGTTTATTTTTTTTTAAGTGGTTGCTATTCATCAAGTCAATTAGGCATCTGCAATTAGAACCCCTATAAAGTGTGCTTTAATGCTGCTCCACACCCATCGGAAGGAATGAAGCTGCACAACAATGCATCTCCTGTATGAACAGGTAGTCTGTTCAGCAAGCATTTAGGATTGTAACATTGGCAACCTGAGCCACAAATTGAAGAGGCAGCGCTCAAAAGGCCCGGTACTGTGCTGCAGGTAACACTATCTCCCCTCTCACCTGAATTCAGGAGGAACCAAACTAGTTACTTAAAGATTACATTTTTTCTTAATTCAAATGACTGCAATGAGAAGGCAGGAAACCAGTTTGTTACATTTATCCAAGAGCATTGAATTACTGCATCGGGTGTAATCTCTTCCTTTTGCTTTTCGAGAGCATTGGGAGGTTTGAAGCATACTCATTTAAAGAGCTTTGCTTTTTCAGATTTCCTTACGTAACACTCCAGTGAGCATATAAACTTATTGGGAACTACACTATGTACACTCCCGATTCGATTTTTATCTTTCCCACAATATTTCTATGGAATAGACAAGCTGCAGACTGTATAAATCTACATTACCTAAAGCTCATAAGTGCTTTCATAAATGACACACTGTCCCCATTAAAGTGATGGATACTTTCTTTAAACTGTCATTAGGCAGATTAATTAAATGCACGACACTATTTTATGAAACTTGCAACTTGATTAGACCATGTACCTGTAATACTTCAATTAATGACTATGACAATTTCTGTTCTGATGAATTTTCAAATGCATTAAATGCACCTCCTTAAAATTGACAGTGCCTGGGAAGACTGCAGAATCTTAATTGGTGACGTTTTCTCGGAACAGGTTGGACCAGCTTATGTCAGCAATGACACCAACATAATCCTATCTTAAGGGTATAGGAGGTCATCTAGTCCATCTCTAAGATCCCTTCCAGCCCTGTTTTCTATAATTATTTATTTTTGAGTTCCTACAGCAATCCATCAATGAGATTGCTTTCCTCATAATTTTCCCTGCATCTGTGACTACAGCTTTTTCCCTATTGGTATCTTCTGCTTTTCAGAGGTAAGGAATAATTGAAAAAAAACTAGGCTATTTCTTGTACACAAAACTCTCCTCACATTGCTATGCTGAAATATGTTTCTTTTTAGTATAGTATAGATATCTCCTCACATTTCTATGCTGAAATATGTTTCTTTTTAGTATAGAGCTTTAGACTTGAATTCATCCTCAGGATGACATCCTCAGGGTCTTACCATGTTGGTAAGACCCACAGGCAGCAAGTATCCACATAATTATTTTGAGCTAGATGCAAGTATTAACACCTGTAGAAATTGGCCACTTTATAAACAGCATTATTAAATTCCTTTCTAATTTGTGAGCACTATGCTAGTATCCCATACATTCTACAGGTAGGAAATAAAAGCAAATATAGTTTTAATGACCATTATTCTGAGTTGCTGAGCACTTCTGAATTCCATGAAAAGCCAGCTGACATTGACCATGCCCAACAGCTTTGGAAACTGGGTTGTAGGAGTCCTACCCATTGTCACATAATGGATTGAGAGAAAATGATAGCTATTTTGTCCAAAGAGGGCCAAAACTGGAATTTTTTGCAAGTGATCAGTTTAAAAGAATAAGAAGCTGGGTTTGTTTAGCTAACATGGTGGAAAAATACACCCTTTACAGTATAGTAATATAAAAATTCCATAAAATCCATTTCAAACGGTATGAGCTTGAAGTATTCTCTAGTCTATACTCTACAGATACATAAATATTATAACTTGTATAATATGCCTGGCCATTTCAAGCTCATGTGTCATAAATCCTGCTTTTCATGGATTTTTAATAAATAAGAATTGCACCATTACAGTGTTCACTGCATTGTGCATTGTACATGCAAAAAGCTTTTTTTCCAACTACTAACTTTCCCTTAATCCACCTTCCACCATCTTTAAAATAATTTTTTGCTGACATTTAGATTGGAAACTCATGAGTCAATTTTAATTCTTATTTATAGACTTCAGAAACAAGCAAAGTCCAGGCAAGCCTGTGTTTGATGTTTCTAAAATATCTTCCAGTACTTTCTATAAGAGGATCCCCACCTTTTGAAAAAATTAGCTATCCTTCAGGCATGTCTTTGATGTTATCATGGAAGACCTAATTTTACCTAACACAGTGCGGGACATACTGACAAAGGGCTAGGCATGAAAAAGACTGCCTAGTGGCAAAATTATCTGGCCACACCCAGCACTCATTCTAAAGAGTATCTTCACTTGCATAAAGAAAACCAAAACTTTAAAATCACGTGCTGCACATCCCAAGAAACTAGAGAAGGGGTCACTTAACATTACCCTCTACATTAGAGCTTTTTGTTTGTTCAGTTTTTGTTGTTCAGACATGCCATAGATTGCCAGATCCCATTCTGTTAGTACTTCCGCATTTATCTGCAGTTGACATCACACCCACTCTGAAAAGAACCATCAAGAATTAAAACAAAAAAAAAAAGAAAAAAGAAAAAGTCATAAAAAATAAATAGGATTTTTTTTTGTGTGTTTTGGGACACTATAAAATTATATTTCGTATGGTTACACATACTTTTTTTAATGTAACAAAATGGTACTATCTGGTACATCTTTGCTTTCAGTTGCCAAACTGATTTTTTTTTTGTTTTTTGTTTGTTTGGGGTTTTTTTTTTAAATTACTAACATAAAGTGTCAAGGCCCAGTGTTGCAAATTGTTGAGTCAAGACTTTCAGTGGGAGGTATGAAATATCTATACATTATAAAACAATGCCCCATAGTTTTTGAAATTTGGAAGTGATGATATAACTGGACCAAAATGGACAGACCTGGAACTGTTTTGAGGCTGATGGAAACGACCAAGGCCACTGGAATGGTCTGGCTACAAAGATCCACTGGCATGACTAAAGCTCTTAATTCACAAACACTCACCTGCTTTTATTCCAGCCCAATATAAATACTACTTCATGCATAAGGACATGCTTGTTGGAAGATTCAGTCAAATACTGTTCTGATTCCATCCAAAAGAATGGATCATGTGACTTAGGATTAGCAGAACAAAATCTTAACTTCTTATGAAGTATTTTTAACAAAATATTTTATGAATACTACTTGTAAAACAATATTATAATAAGAATATAAATATATGGTGCAATAATTCACCTTTACCTTGGATGTTATTAATTTCCTGCGCTACTGAAGAATGAACAAATACTAACAGTCAATACGTAGTAAAATTGATATCACAGGTCACAAAATACAATGTAAGAATAAGCAATTCTATTTGTTTAGAAATTTAGAACACTAAAAACTGAAGAAATACTTTTCACTTCATTAATATTAATCTGCAGTGGTATGTTGCACAAGCTAGGGGAAATAAACAATGCAAACCATTTTAATGTATCTGAAGTGACTAAACCCAAAGGCAAAAGAAAAAAGCAAAAAATTCCATTGATTAACTTGATTTGGAAACTTTGACTCATAATCTATTAAAGGTAAAGTAACATTTAAATATTTCCTAAGCAAACACAAATCCCACATAACATTGTGTTACTTTTTCTTCACTGACCTAGCAAATCATTTATACTTGTTGATAGTTAAAATGTAATCCTGTTAAGCCAGGCTTAGGTGGTCAGTCAGTAAGGATCATTTGTAATCACGCAGTCCAACTCTCCACATAACGTAAGACATTAAAAATCTATTTCGTTCCATGCAGACAGAGTGGTACTCTGGGTCAAAGTTTTCCTGTGGTAACAGACAGCGTTCTGTGAACCCAAACTTTAATTTACCTTGTACTTCTTTATCATGACATTCTTTCAGTTTGGACCACAATTCCTTGAAGAAATCTCCTGTAGGTTCTGCAGAACTAGGGCTCCCACAGCTTCCTCCAGATGTGTTCATCTTGCCTTTTTCTGAGCCCAACTTCTTTGACTTATTTGCAGAACTGGCTTACTCTCACACTTTGAGTTTTAAATTACATAGTTACAAAGCTGTTTCTGAAGACAGGTGTATGCCTGTAATGACAGATCGACAACACTTATGTTTGCATTTATCAGAGTATAACTTGCAGCCATGGATGAAATACAAAGCTTACCACCTATCCTTGTCAAGTTGTACTTATACACTGACAGTCACCCTGAAAGTGTGGAAGATGCTAAGTATTTTGCTACAAGTAATTATAAACTAACAGAATTTTTCCCGCCTTAAACAGCTACCAACTTAAAATTAGATTAATATGCTTAGGAGGCTTTATTATTTTCTTATGTAAAGCTACAGTTAAACAGAATTCCTGTTTTCCAAAAGTAAACCATGCTTCCAAAATCTGGCTGTCAGCAAAAGCATTTGTCAAAAGTTTTATCTGAGGTGTATTTGTGTGTATACATCCTTTACATAAACACAGATTCAAATGACACCCTTCTGGAAGGAAAAGCTCAGATCCCCTTGAAGTCTTTGTGATTCTACATTGAAATGATTCGCACTCCCTGACAAAAAAGAAATAGGAGAGTAATCTCAAAATTTATAAATCTCCAAAACAGCAGTATCTGAGGACAACTATCAAAGTTATACAGCTCTGTCTTAAAAGCCAGATTGCCTACACAACTCAGAACAATCTTACCCATAACTCTTATTTGTTGTGAAGGGTTTCTTAGCACAGATGATGCCCTCAGGCAAACTGCAGGGGAAGCATGGTACTCAGGTCTGGGTCTGAGCCAAGGTAAGATTCAGTTCTATTGGCACTGGGTGTCCATTACTGAAACACTCATGTAATCTCTCTCTCTTTCAGTTCCCTGTGTGTGAAACTGGACATTCTGAGTTTCCCCATTTTTATGTGATCAATTTTAAACAAACAACTTTTAAACAGGGACTGTGTCATCACCAGGTGGACACAGCTACCTCTATTACTCTGTAATATAAATTTCAACGAGAAAAAAAAACACCTAAGGTATTTTGTACTATTCCTAAAGTAGCAGCCTGAGCAAGCAAACCACAATGTCTATACAGACAAATAAAAGGAGCAATTGGCTCTCAAATTTTTGAGGCACAAGTTATAGTTGTAGTTCAGATGATACAAGGTCTACAATCAGTCAAGAAGCTGCATTTCCTATCTTTGAGAGCCTTCAAGCAACTTAGAATATCTGAATACAGCTACTGGTTTAGCTGGTCCCCCAGATTTACCATGATAAAATGTTTAGTCCAGTGGTCAGCGACCTAGTGTAGGGCCTGGAGGCCTTGGTTCCGGTCTCCTTTCTCGTATGTCTGTGCACTGTCTTAAGCAAGTCACTTTTCTTTCAGTCTGGCTGTCTTTAAAATGGAATAAAAAAAACGGAATTAATGGAACAAAGTGTTATTCTCGACAACACAGGAACACTTGAACTATATGTTTTCTATAGTATAAGGATACTTAAATGCTACAGTAATGGAGCTGGCAGAACCCTCAGTAACCATTAGGTAGCTCCACATGTGCTTTAACATGCTCTGTCTATGGAAAATTCAGCGTTCATTTCAGCACCTGGTTTCAAGTTAGCTAATGTTCTTATACTAAGTCCTTAATGGAAAATAAAATTACCTTTTTAAATCAGCAGTGCCTACAACTCTTCAGCAGAAGCTGAACAGTAATCTGCTTGCATCTTTGCAGCTGAAACGCTCCACTTTGTGTGCAGTCACATTAAACCATCTTACAATGCTTCTTTGTGGAACCAATTACCTAGTGACATTAGGAATGTCTTTTAAACTCTTATTTTTCTACCTTCGAGCACAGATCTCAGAAACCATCTTTCTCTCTGTCAAGTGCTAGGGCAGTAGAATCAACGAACTTGCTCTCACTTACTGTCTTAGATTTGAGTACGTCAGATGAACAATTTTCAAGAAAAGGGTATCTCACTTTAGAATTAGTAAAGGCTATCCCTAGTGTTTTTGGTTTGGTTCTTATTTTTTCCCCAAAGATGACTATAAGAAAAAAAATGCGCAAAACTTGCTCAGAGTTTCTGCAAATGATTAGTACATCAACTGAATACAAAAAGGGAAAAAAAGGGCAATGGGTTTTCCCAAGCTTCACCTGCTTCAAGATCCCAAAATGATACATTGCTTTCTACAGGTGTTCAATCTGTCTTCAAATAGAGGGTCCCCAACAAGTGTTCAAGTAGAGCCTTTGACAGGTCTGGGCAGTTGCACAGGTGTAAAAGGCATTCAGTGATGTCAGCTTCTTAGCTTACTCTCTAGTCCTAAGAAAGGATTTTCCAGTCCTTAGGCAAAAAACCGCCTGAGCTGGATGTATAGACACTTGCAGGCTAGGAGAGAACTGGAAGCTGCCTGAGGGGGGAAGGGAGCGCCATGCCAGCCCCCCTCCCGAATGTCCTCCTGCAGCACGCAGGCAGGGAGCAGGGCCGCTCTCTCAGACTGGGTTTCCCTCCTATCCTCCCGACTAACCCTTTCACCGAACAACCTAAACATTTCCATGTCCCTCTTCTTCCAACCACCAGCTCCCTCCGGCACCGTAAGGCTCTGCACCGCTTCATGAACACACGCCTCCATGAGCGCTGGCAGTTAGCGCCGATAAGGCTGTAACTGCTTATCTGTATTTATACTTCGCTGATGGGAACGCGTTGCCTCTCTGTGATCCTGGAGAGCGCAAAGCTTCCCGAACCCCTGAGCCCCACCAAAAAGCCTGAACACCAGCTGCTCCTACAAACTCAACCCTCCTGTACCTCCCAGCGGTGATTTTTTTCCCCCTTTCCCTTTGCACAAACACTAGACAGAAGACTCACTCGTAAGACACGCCGGGGTGCTCTGAGAAATCCTGCCGTGACCAGCGCCTGAGAGCCTGCCAGGCGGGAGCAAGCACCCGCGCCTCCGCTTCCCGCCCAGGAGCCTGGACGGCAAAGGAGGGGTCGGGCATGTCCCACACGCCTCTTCTCCCGAGCGGCAGCAAGGCCGGCCGGAGCCTCCGAAGCGAAGAGAATGGGCAAGCGCGGCCCGCTCCCCCCGCCCCGCCCCGGGGGCTACCGGCGGAAGGAGGGCCAGTGTTTGCAACGTGCCCTGCGGGAACGGGAACCCAACGAGACTCGGGGCCACGGGGGGAGGCCCCGCTGGCGGCGCGGAGCTGCGGCGGAGCCCGTCCCCGGAGCGGAGCGGGAGCGGCAGGCGGCGGCGGTGAGGAGAGCGCGCGCCGTTACCTGGTTGGCTCCCGGCGGCTCCGCACGAAACGGCGGGAAAAGGGAACGCCGGAGCCGAGTGCCTTTCCCTGTGGGGGGAGGCGGGGCCCGGGCAGCTCTCGCGAGGCTTCCGCGCTGCTCTCGCGAGAGCGGGGCTGTAAGGGTTTCTTGGGGTTGCAGCCGTGGGGTGGGAGCTGTCGCCACCGCCCCGCGTTCAGGTGTCGCGGCCCCGCCGTTTCAAACATCCATCGCGTCCGACAGGCGTTGTCCCAGCCCTGTCCTCCTCCCCAGCCTGCGCCTGGCCCAGCCCTTGGGATTTCCACAGAGAGCAGCCAGAAGAAAGCCCAGGGGCCGAGCCAGGCCGTGGCCCGTGCCACCGTTAAGCGTGGCAGCCGGCACAAAGCACTGTGGAAGAGCAAGAGCGTGTGTGAGAGCCTGCGTTAAATGCTGCCCATCCAGCGGGAGCCTACGTGGAAGAAATTCTTGCAGGTTTAGATGTAAAGAGGATCTGTGGGGTATGCTACTGTGGCAGAAGTGGCCTCGCTAGTACTCGGGCTATGCAGCCAAATCTACCTTTTCCACAGGACTTGTAGCCTGCTGGGGTTTGCACACAGAAGATGTATTTTGCAATGCTTTCCCCCACCCCCTTCTTGATCTTAACAGGTTCCGTGGGTTTGTCATTTTAGCATACAGCAGAACAGCCTAGAGCATATTTTAATGTCTTGTGTGAGTATGAAAAGAGGTAGGCTCATATAATTAGTACGGCATAAGGCAGCTGAACTTGTGTCACTTTTTGAGATTTTTACCAACATATTCTTTTGCCCAAATTGCAGATCAATGTTCTTCCATTCATTGGGACCAACCCTGCCATCTGCCATGGGATAAACCCCTTGATTTTTAGTTTGTAGTTCTTAATAAAGAAATAGAAACAAACCACAGCTTTTCACAATTCTGCCTTCACATGATTCCACTGGACCATTTTGGTATGTATAGGAACACTTGCAGAGACAGCTTAGTGGCATGATTAGAGGACGCAATGGCAATCAATCAGTTTGCAAGGGCCAGTGTTACAAACACATAGTTTCTAGATTATGAATAGCAGTATGAAAAAAGGTGTTCAGCTATTTAATAATTTTTAGTAGCTGTTCCATCTTACTCTAGCTCCATCTTACATTACTCAGATCACTCAGATCTCCTGAAAATATCATAAACATAGAGCTACAGTGTAAATAAAACTGGATCTGAAATAGTATTTCAACATTTCTGAAGTATTTTGAAATACTGTCGGACAGGAGTCCAAGTGATTAAGCAGGCTAGAAATATGTTGTTCATCTTTGTTGAAAATATTCTTGGTTTCCCATCAAATATGTACCTTGAATTCTGAAGTATTTTCCAAAATCTTGTAGCTAACTTTTCTGCTCATTCCTCACCATTGTTTAACCACTTATTTTTCAACTAAAATAAAATAAATCCAATGTTCAGTAGCTCAGCAGCAGATTACTTACATCGTAAGATTGATTGATTATCATATCTACACATATGGTAGAACTAAAATTACTTACATCTTATGGAAGAAATGCTCATAGCAGGTTGTGATAGACACTCCAGTCTTCTTAAATAATGCCTGTTGGCAGCTTTTTATTCTACTTTTGAAACTGATATAATCTGAAAGTTTGTGATGTAGGAAAATAATCATTTCCTCAGAGTTAGGAGAAACAGATGTCTTAAGCATATACACAGATGTGATAAGTAGTCATAAAGTAGCTCTTCTGCTGATTGTTCAGGTATTTTACCATAAAATGGACCGACCTTTCTATTTATAGGAAACACTCTGGAAAATAATTATATCATCCATTTTATTTCCTAATAAACTGTGTGAGTTTATTCTCATATTCTCTCATGTTGAACTTTACAGCAATATAAATCCATTGACTTCTACAGTGTTATTCTTATCTACTTGACAATAAGTGGTAACGGATTAAGACCAGCAGTTGAACTTTATCTCCCTTCCAGATTTATTTGATTTTATGTATTCCCTAATCACATACTTGGCCACCAATTGCTGAATAGATCCCTGGCTCATTAAACGTACTAGAAAACTACTGAAGAGTCTGATATTCCATATTCACATACATTGGATGTCTTAAGCTGACTAGTCTAACTGGAACTGCATCTCATTCACCTCATAAGAGTAAACACACACACCTAGACAATAAAACTGTGGGAAAAATGCTTCACCATTTTTGGCCTTGAACAGATACAAAACTTTCTATGGTGTCATGGCTCATGTCCAGATTTCAAAATAACCCTTAATATGACACATTAAACTAGGTGACAGAATACTTATCCATAAGCAACTCCACAAAAAGGGCATCTACTTTAATCCTAGCCCATTTTAGACCTGGCTGGTCTGAAATGTTTACTCTTACTAATAGTATGTTAAGCTGTTGATTTTCAATTACACTTTAGTGGTAAAGCCTTCCTTCTTGATGAGTGGCCTGTTTACCAGCAAATCGACTAATGACTGAATTTCTATTGTAAGAGTACTGCAATGTTGCAGCACAGGTAAAATAAATAAAAAATAGCCTTTAATTCACACACACACACACGCCTTTTTGGGGGGTAGTACAGAGGCTGCATCAATGTTTCTAACCATTCAAGTAACAGAAGGCGACCTAGCTCACTGCATATGCATAGAGAATAGGGCTAAAAGATTAGCAGAAAGCTTACATTTTTTGCTTCTACTACCTTAAATTTAGATGTAAAGGTTAAAACCATCTTTGAATTACACTGGGGAACTCCAATTTAAATATTTTAATTCCTTTAAATGCAATGGTAAATATATCACTCTTTTCCTGTGTATATAAATATATATATACGTATATATCTATATATAAAGTAGTGAAGTCCTTATTTATTCACATGAGGTTTACTAGATTGCACATATACATACATGGCCAGTGTGCTCGCAACCTCCTTGACCTGCAACTCTAGTCACGATCATTTAATGACCTTTATGTTGCAGTTGCCAATAAGGACATCAAAGGAGCCCAACTTCAGATGCAACAAATAAGAGCACGTGACACAGTTAAGCTGCTACCTAAACGGGATTTGAACTGGGAGTGTAGGAACTGGCAGTCCTCTGAATGGTATGATTTCTTACAGCTGGGAGGGTGCACAGAGCACACCACTGCTACCTGGCACAGGTAGTTGCTTCCTCTGGAAAAAGAGGGAGGAGCCACTCCATCACCCCCACTAGCTGAATTTGATTCTTCTCAAGCTGCTTTCGTAGCAAGATCAAATTCCCTGATGCCAGTAACATTGTTCACTTTAAGAAACCCTCTTCTTTGAAGTCCTTTCACTGCTCCTCATCTGTAGTCAGAAACAGCCAGGATTTATTCAACTGAAACTCTCAGGTCTTTTAGAGAGCCTTGATGAAGAAAACAAATAGCAACCTGAGGGATGCTGTTGCAGGACCCCAGTGCAGTGTTCCTGGTCCTCAGACTCTAAGCAGCAGCACCTATTTGTGTTAGCTGCATGTGGAAATGTTTTGCTCCTACTGATGTTTCTCAGGTTAACATGAATAGTCTGAGTAGTTTTGCATATTTATCTCAGCCTTGGAAGTGTTTCAGGCTTGGAAGGCTGAAGTAAAACTTTACAGGTCTGTGTACAAAATCATGCCACTTACCTTTTACTGTAGTGAACAACAAGAATTCGGGATAGGAAAAGAAGCAAAGGAGAAACAACATACAGGAATTAATATTTTACTTACCTTTTGAGGAAAAAAATCCCCAAACAATGGCCCCTGCCCTTCCTGCCCCCTAAAAAAATGCAGCTGAGGAAAACCCAAATAAAACAGAACGCACAAACTGTAGAGAGAGAGGATGGCAAGCAGTATTTTGAAAAACTGATTTATTTGGTTTGAATTTTTAAAATGTACTGTGTTAAAATCCTGTATCTTTAGAAATCGTAGCTCTCTCGTAGCATTTTTATAGGCACAGAATCCCTGTGCAAACCGTACAGTTCAGCCAGCTGTAATTTTTGCTTTTGAAAATGATTTGTTTCTTAGCAAGTTTTCCTTCCGTATTTGATAGCAAAATCAACAGAGGTGATAAAAACTAAATGTTTTTTCCTGATGAGTATTATTAGCTTCTGAGAGAGTACAAAACTTTCCCTGTGTTCTTTTCTGTTTTCCCACACTTTGAAGAAAAGTTCGTACACACAGATACAATGCTGCTAATGAGAAGGTCATTTCAATCTGCTGTTCATTGAGTTTTTAAGCTGCTCAGGAGGCCTTTTTATTGGCACTCTACAAAAGAATAATAGTGTTCGTTTTTGCATCAACCTGGAAATAGCTGGCAGTAAACACCTCCATAATTGAAGCTTCCTGTTGTGTGACTACCATAAAGTCTTACATAATCATGTATAGATATTTTTGTATCTAGTGGTTTATGTCCACCGGGGACTCTGATTTATTTCTTTTACATCATGAAAGAGAACGGTAATTGTTTCACTTAAAGACAGACAAAATTGAGATTTCCAGGGAGATGGAAGTAACTATGTGATGGTTTTCAAAAATGTAGTTGCACAGGTGGCGAGAAGATTCACATTTACTTAAGTTAAAGAGTTATTTTGTCCTAACAGGCATGACAAAACCTGTCTTCATTCCTTTCTATTCAGCTCAGCAAGTACTTCTGTGCTCCAGTAGTTAATCAGTTACCAGATTCCACAGCTTTTGTTTCCACACTGTTTAATTTTTCTTATTTGACACAGAACCTGTGAATGGATTCAGTTGCAGATACAGGTACAACTTTCAAGTCTGCCTACTCTTTATGATTAGGACTGCTTTTTGTTACTGTTGCCACCACCGTTACTCATTCTAAACAGGTAAATTTCTAATAGGTAGATAGAAAGCAAGCAGTAAGAATGACAAGTACGTTTCCTATCTTACCATGAAGCCAATTCTGAATATGTAAATCTAGGTTTAATTAAGTCACTCCATAAAATTGAACAATTAAAAAAGTTAGTCTGGCAAGAATTAGTAACCACACATCTTACTGTAATGGCACTATGCCTTGTCACGACAGTGCGGTTATGAGACAAGGATTATAAAAACACTGTATAAAAGAGAAGACCAATAGGCAATAGTTAAGTGACCTGCTCAAAATACTAAGTCATTGGCAGCGGCATTTCTATCTCTCACTCCCGTGCTTAGTTCATTGAACTCTCTCTCCAGTAAATACTCTTGCAGACAGAGAAGGTGGTGTTGAGCTGCACCCAGAAAGGTCAAAAAGCGCCACAGAGACTGGCAGTACTCAGACACAGTAAGGAGATAGCCATTATACCACTTCAAGCATAAGAGAAATTTTTGCTTAAGGTTATCTTAAATTAATTTTAAAGAAAGACTTTCAAAACTCACCCTTCTCTTTGAATTGTGAAAAGTTCTGTTCTTGATCGGGGTGATAAATATTTACTATTGACTTCCCCTCCAGCTATAAACCTCAAGTGTAAGTAAGATGAGGAAGCCACTGTGGACCACACTAGAGAATGCCGAGAGGAGATCTGCTGCACCTAAGATATATACAATGTGCAATGGATAACCTAATATGCCTTTCATTTAACTGGCTGGGCAGGTTTCTGTGTTCTGGAGAGCATGGAATCATACCAGAATTTGTTGGCATAACAGGCCTGTCAGACCGGTTCCCGGAGCGCCCAGGAACCTGCCCAACCAGTCTGCATCAAAGGCCGGCCCAACATGCTGCAGCTCAGCTCAGCTCGGGGAGGCTTCCTACACAGTGAATTATTCACGCCTCTGTCAACTCCCAACATACTACTTAGAGAGAATGATGTAGCCTCCAGCAAAATAATTTACTGATGGGTGGGGGAGTGATATATCCTTGTTAAGTGTAGCAAGATCTTATTGTTATAAGTTTTCTTTCATTTTATATGCAGATGCACTGGGCTAGAGGTCTTGCCCGGCACAAATACAAAGACAAACAGGAAAGAAAATACCTTTTTTTTTTGTAACACTAACTGTACAGACTTATTATAATAAAATAACACCAAATCTTTAGTGTGAGGAGCTAAGAAAAACCCCAAATTATGCTCTAATTCAGATTTATTTCTAGTCCTGCTCTAGGTGTTTAAGTATACCTACTATATGTATAGGATTCAGCATAGCTGTGTTACATGTGGGAGACAGGACACCAGGTGCTTGCACATGGAATATCCACCTTGTGACTTCCATGGAGCCCTAGGTCAGTGCAAGCTCACCCTGAATTACTGCACAGGATATTTCAAGGTGAAGCAGGTCAGAGAACATGAAGTGTATGGGACATGCTTCCATAACCATGAGGAACTACTTGTGAGGCAACACCCTTCTCCAAGGGGTACAGCAGCTGCCCTGTTACAATAGCACATGGGCTGCAGCAGCAACTGTGCTCCTTCTTGTTCATGGCTGGAGGGCAAGAATACTTGCTCATCAGT
Organism: Nyctibius grandis; assembly: GCF_013368605.1. NCBI lineage: Eukaryota > Metazoa > Chordata > Aves > Nyctibiiformes > Nyctibiidae > Nyctibius > Nyctibius grandis. The sequence continues at coordinate 59,721,697 of NC_090660.1, read as the reverse complement.
CCTGCATATAGCACAATTATTCAAGCTGTAGGCAAAGATCAGGATATGCCCCAACAGAAGCCTGCATCTGTGTAAACTTACTACTTTTTTTTTTCAAATACAATTATAGACCATAATTTTCAGATCTCCTGCTGTGATTGTCAGAGATGTTGACTAAAATCAGTAGGAGTTGTAGAAGTTTAACACTTCTGGAAATGTGGTCATAGGTACATGCAATCAGTCTGCTAAACCTATGCTTAGGCAGGTTCCTTTATTTTTTATTTAGGCACTTAGATTTAAACAGTCAGGCTTGAAAAAATTTTCTCTATTGAGTGTTGTCAAAGGCTCCGAGTAACTGTAGAAACCTGTGTTTGTTCATAAAATGATCCCACAGTGGTATCATTTATCCTTTTTTAGATCTTCTTTTCTTACTTACCCCTTTTAATAATAGTTACTAGACAACTAGTGATCAGAACAGGAAGTTACCATCAAATTCCATCAGTGTTGTGCAATGTGGGCACTTTTTTCATCGTTGACCAGAATATGTAAAAGAAAAAATGCTCATATTTGATTATAGTCTACTCAGATTATTTTACTACAGGGAAGTAACCCTTCTTATAAGACTACATTCTATGACAGCCTTGAAGGCTTAATTCTGAAGAAAGCAACTGGATTACTAACTGAGCTGAAATGACAGATGTACGCTGTTTGTGCTTGCAGTCACACCACCTTAGGCTATGATTTCATACAGTTAAGCAGGGCTGGGCTTGGTCAGTACTTGGATAGGAGATTTACAAAAAGTCCCCTGCAGGAAGTGGTTTGGGTGATTCAGTAGGCTATACTGAATAACTGAGCATCAGTGCCAAATGCGATGGAGACTTTGGATCCTGGGTATGCCACAGTCTTGGTGCCATATAAAATTTAAATTTTTAAAGACTCCAAAGCTCTTTCCACAGGCACTACACCTTGAACTGTAAATCCCTGTCCAATGTGAAGGTACTGTGTCCGGAAACACTGCCTACAATTTGTTTTTATCAGTGTCGCATAATTGGACAAACTGCATAACTGATTAACACAGGTAAGATACAACCCAAAGTAGCTGTTAGACTATACAATGTGGAAAAGGTTCTGCTTGCATAATAGACTAAAGAAGGGCGGGTATGCTTCAAAGCTGGTCTACTCCTTCCGGCTATGTCAGCTGGTCTCATAAAAGATGCTGTTTGAAATTTTATGTCCTGCGTCCTGAGATCATCATGGCAACAACAGGGCTGAGGAAAGAACATTTTGACCATTTTTAAATAGGTAAAATAAACACCGGCTTTCTTGATACCTTTTCTCCAGATTAAACCTGGAGCCTTATAGGGAATCTGCTGGTGGGCCTTTAAAAGACATTGGGCTTGCCATTTAACTGGAGTCTGAAGAGTATAGGGATAAAACAGATCTTTACTATCTCTTCCTTTGACTTGGTAGCTTAAAGAAGAGTCTTTTCTCCTCTCCAGCCTCTTGCTCCCCCAAACCAAAACCACCGTGTACACACCTTACAGATTCAGTAGGGGCTTCTCATCAGTAAGGGCTTCTCATATAGGGTTGCTGGCAGGGTTGAGACCTTAAATTAGGCTTTTATATTCACTTCCACAGGTTACAGAAATTAAATTTTTCCTAAGTAAAAAAGCAAAGGTATAGGACAAAAAAAGTCATTGTGTGAATCAATACATTCTTGGATAAACATCACTTGACTGTTGTTCTCAGCCTTGTAACTCATGACACTTCTGAAAATAAATATACCACTGAAATAATATTGTAGTATCAGACTTGCTCAAGAGTTCTCTGTTAGAGAGGTTGCTTTTCCTCCTAAAGAAGGCAGTATAATTATCTGAAGTACTGAATCCTCTCTCATTTCAAATATAATTTGCAATAAAGGGACCTTACAGATGAATACTCTTTCAAATCAAACCTATCATTAAATGCTTTTCCATCTGAGAAAAAATTATAAGTTTTTTGTCATCTCCAGCTTCAGTCAAGAAAAGTCACATAATGCTTATCTGTGAACTCTTCTGATTTATACAATGATCACATAAAATCTTCATGAGGAGAAGAGGCTCAGAGAGGTGCAATTCTGAAAAGTAAGACAATCTAAATGGCACAGGCTTCAACTTGTTCTTATAGTGAAAGTATGCACAAACATTCATGTCTACAAGTATTCATTACAGAGAGTTTACAACATACCTCCCCGTAGCTATCAAAAGCTGCTCAGTGTTTTCACAAACAAATTCAGATAACACACATGCCCCTACATCCCTATCAGGGTTAGGTAATATCTCTCTCCTCTGGACTGGTTGTGTAGCAGTGCAAGGGCAGGGAGACTGTTGGTTCATAGACAGCATATTGAAAAACAGGCCAAGTCCTACCTTGGATAGGGAAGGGAGGTAGCAGCAGTTAATTTCTGACCTAGAGGCTAGCTAGAGAAAAACGCCTCCAAGTGAGCCAAAGGGTGCAACCTAAAGCATTTTTTGGTGCTTTTTCTGAGCAAGAACAGGTTTAGAATTTGTTGCAACTAATTAGCTGATGACAACAATTTCTCATTTACCTCAGCTGAGGCATCAGGTCCGGGTGCTGGCAAGATATCAAAAAAAATTAGAAGAGAACTGTCACTATTCTCACTGCAAGAGTGAGCCTGATATAAAAGCTTGGCTATTTTTCTCTGAGAGGAAAAAAGCCTTGAAATATTATTCTTGGTGTCAGGCTACCTCTTTCTCCACAATTCTCAAGACTGTCTTTAGCAGTGTGTCCAGTTCAGTAATTCAAGAAGGGAAATCAGTTTTGTGAACTTCTGGGTGTAGAGAGGTCTCACTATGGGCTGTAATGGTACAAGAACATTGTGAGGAAATGTAAGAGAAGAATTAATTCCTAGGAAATTCCAACATTGCCTTCCAGTCTCGGAAAGGAGGACAGAAATAAATGAAATGCAAACCGAAAGTAGCTGGAGCACCTCAGACCATTACACTGGAATGATTACTCCAGAACAAGATTGCACAAATGGCTGGAACCTCCTTTTTTGCCTAATTCAAAGAAGTCCTCCCTGCAAATAGTCCTTTCCAGCACACTCTCATACAGAGAGTGATTGGTTATTACTTATTTCTGAAAAGACTGCCACAGACTAAAGTGTCAATATCCCTTGTCATTGGATTTTCTTCTTGTCTATTGTCTGTATTTGACCAGGTTTTAATTATTATTATGAAGCATTGCAGCTTATCCTCTTATAGACATTTAGGAATACTTTGCTTTTTTTTTGTGGAGATTAGTCTTTACAGAATAGTGAGTATTTGCTACAAAGAGAGTTATAAAGCAGGAACCAGAAGTGGAATTGCTGTAATTGTTTGGGGGTCTGAATAATAAATATTTTTCTGTTATTTGTCGTCTTTTTCAGATGAACTGTATTAAGCAACAGGTTTCCTATGTGGAGACATGGTAGCATGGGTTATCAGGGACCTCACAGTTATCTTTTCCCACGATGAAATTAGATATTTTATTTCTCCGTTTTGTCTTTTACATCTTCATTTTTTTTAAACATGAGAACTACTTTCGCACTTCGTGGTGATTTAGCTTGTACTTACAGCCTTTTCTGCAGTCCTTTGTCAAAGACCTTGGAAAATCCAAGTAAATTATCTACTGCTCATTTATCTGCTGTTTTACTAATACACCGATAGTTTCATTAAGGAGCTACAGTTTTCTGTTGCAGGAGGCTTGCTGAAATGTTCTTAGCATATTAGGTTTCTCTTTGTGTTTCATATTGCTAAATGTAACAATAGTTTAAATCAAGCTGTTACTGAAGAAAGACTCACTAAAATTTTCCAAAATTACTCATTAGGTCTTTTTTTTAAAAAAAAATAATATGTATTTGTTGCTTTCTGGTTCTTTGAGTGTTAGTGAGAAAATATATTTTTGATTTGAAACCTGATATTAGTGAGAAAATATCTTTTTTTAGAAACTTAAAATGCCACTTTGTTATTAAACATCTTCAAAATTCAGAACATCAAGAGAAACCCAACTGTCACGGTTTAAAGCTGGGCTGGCGATTAAACCTGCGGCAGATGCCCTCTGTTATCCCCCCCCTCCCCCCAGAGGGAAAGGGAAAGGGAAAAGGGAGAGAGACTTCTGGGTTGGAAAATTAAAACAGTTTTAATAAACTATAATAATGAAAAAAAAAGTATAATAATAATAATAAAAATAATCAAATATATACAAATATATATACAAAACCAAGATTGAGCTCCCCTGAAGTCAGCCACGTCACCACCGGCACTGCAGGGCAGGCTCCGGGAAGGCCCAGCCTGGGCCTAGCGATGGTCGAGAGCTGGATTCAGGAACGCACGGATCGGGATCGGGGGCAGCAGGAAAACAGACGGAGTCCTCCCTGGACACCGGCCATAGCAGAAAGAGAGCGAGACCCTCGTGATCCCCCCACTTTATACCGAGAATGACGTGTATGGGATGGAATACCCTCGTTGGTCAATTTTGGGTCACCTGCCCTGTCCGCTCCCCTCTGCAGCTGCGACCCCCCTTCGGCTCTTCACTCGTAAGCAGTGAGGAATTTAGCAGTGACCTTGGTTTCTCTCAAGAATAAGTACAGCAAGAGCCTTTCTGCACAACATCCCTACTGGTGCCTCAGTGATAACTACAAACTTCGAGCGTTATCAGTCCTGGAAGCAGACACTGTCTGCAAAACATGCAGTTAGTTTCAGAAAGTGCAGTTACTTAGAGGAGACTTAGCTGAAAGTAAAAATCACTGAAAGGAAAATCGGCCTGGTTTAGGCCAAACCAGGACACCAACCACTCTTATGTTCTGTTACTTCATTCAGCAGTTTTTTGTTGCAGCATTTTCTCTTCCAATACCTAAAGCTTTGTTGGTCTCTCATGTTTCTTGTACTTAGAAACGGCAAGAGCAGGAGAGTATTGGGAAAATACTAGGTGGAAGTAAATGTAGGTTCCAACTTTTTGAAAGAAAAGCAGACTTTTGCAATTAATACCTTTGAGGTAGAATTCTCAACTTCTGAAGTTAGAAGGAGCTTTGCTAATGACTTTACTGAAGCCAGATTTTTAATCCTCTTATGGTACCTTTCTTGTATGATAAAATAATCAGTCTTTTGAAAAAATTAACTCTTCCAGTATATGTTTCTGGCTTGAGCTGTTAAGGGAGCTACTTGCTTTTTGTGGTACTAGTCAGTACACAGAATACAGGACCATGCTGTATTGTAACCCGAGAATCCCTTCCAGGCCTTGCGTGATAAAAGCAGCAAATCAAGACACAGACCCATCAAGCCTCCAGCTTTGACCTTCAGCCTGTGAGTTGAACCCTGAGTATGCTTGTATCAGTTCAGTGCATCATCCAGCAGATCACTAGCAGGCTGTAATCCAGTGACCATCTACCTCTGGTGAATTTGTTTCTGTGGGAGAGGTCTAGCAGTGTCCCATTGCAATAAGCAGGAAAGCATATTGCTTAACAATGCCTTGTGCTCAGGTAAACCCATTAAGTGGCAGACTCCCCAGCTGCATTGTAGGCTTTTTCCATCGTGCGTCTTGCCTGCCAAGTAACACTATGTGTCAGATGTGTCTTTTTGTCTGGAAATATGTTGAGGTACTGTGTCAGAAAAGAGGTATCGCAAGAACATTTTTAATGAAATGCACTTATTCATATTTAGTTCTATTGCTTCCTTAGTGACAGTGCTTCTAAGGCTAAATAACAGTAATTTGTCAAGGGCTACTAATATATATCTAGAATATATAGAATAAGACCACTATTGCTTCATCAGACTATCTCCAAAATAGCTTTTTAATCCACTTTGCAAGCTACAACATATTGAAAATACAAGGCACTAAGAGAAGGGTGCTGAATCTGAATGTCACTGCTGTTGTTTCAAAAGCAGTCGTGCTCAGAACAATTGAGTAACCTATAGAAAACCCGGGGAAACTGGTGTTTATATAGCTCTTATGTCTGATTCCTTAACAATGTTCTGTGTTTCTTATGGATATCCATAATTAAAAAGAAATTGGTTCTTTTCTCATATTCCTTTTATTTCCTCTTTGTATGAAGAGAAAATGACCTCTGACTTTTGAGAGCCTTTTTTGTGGTCTTATTTGTCATTGTTTCTTATATTTAATTCAATTTTGTGACCTCTAACAGATATCCACTGTCCCCACTTAAGTGTCAGAGCAGTTACTTATGTCTTGGCTTAATCACACTGGACTAAATTAATTTCTGTTAAAATTAATGTAACTAACAGGGAGATGAATTGGGCCTACTTGTTTCATCTGATCTCCTCCCGTCCCTCTCTCATTTCTTCAACTTCTGTCGTCTATGGTCGGTTGTTTATATTCAGCAACTACAACAGAGTCGTATCTTCATTGCTTTACCTGTTGTCAGCTCTCTCAGGACTTTAAAAGGAAAAAGTTCACACTAGTATGGCAGCATTATTGAAATGGGATGAACAGAGGGGCTTGTTTTTATGCCTCATCCAGTATTTCTTCTTTATCCTGTTTAAAATATAGATCAGCTACCTTCTGGGCAATCCTAGGAAGAGGTAGCTTCTGGTAGAGGGAGGGGAAGAGCAGTGGGAGGTGGGAGAAGGTGTGGTGGTGCCTTCCCCCAGCACTGCTCTCTGCAGAGCTTCTGACCACCCTCCTCTAAGACACACAGCTGGAGCCCTGACTCTCATGAACGGCAAAGAAGCTGTTGCTCGCGTTCTTGATTTACCCAGAAGCCAAGTTTGCCATCATCTCCCAGGTGTGCCAATGAAAATGTTTGTGGGTTTTCTTGGTGGAGGGTGTCAGTGAAATAATCTGGTTAAAAAATTCTATACTTCAGCAAAAGGAGCTTTTAAACCACAATTGTTAAATTGATACAATAGCACAGCCCACAAACCCTATATTAGGGTAGCTGAAGTACTGGCAAACTTTGGCAGGGCAGGCAAAAGTGATGGGCCCATGGGATTATTTTTTAAACAAAACCTGTGTTTCATTTTGAAAACAAAGCCATAAATGGTAGCATGTCTGAGGGGGCACAGGCTTAGATCTTTTCAATATATGAAAGGGATCAAACTTTCGGGAAACCAGCACATGCACAGTAACCAAAACCTTGTCTAGTATGATATGAATGCTGTTCAGGCCTTAATTTCATGAGGAAACTGTATAATGGATTTACAGCTACAATGTAAGCGCATTACTGGACTAATTCTCGAAACAACACAATACATTTTCCTCATTCACAACTTGTTTATCACTGAAGAGATGGGAGCAACTAAAAAAAAACCCAAATACAGAAAATGTAATTGTGATTTAACAGTGTCTTTTGTGTTAGATTTATTTTCCTCCCTCAGGAAAGCTGTATAGCTAAAACATAAACTCTTCACCTGCACAGGAAAGGTTTAAACTTTCAAGTGATTCTTCCTTACATGATACCCGTCGAGTTTCTTTTTGCACTGTGGTTACTGTACTGTGCATACCACCACTGTATTTTCAATGCTCTAGTGATCAAAAAAAAGAAGTACAATACAGACACAATGTAAATATTGTTGTTTCCATAAGTACTTAGAAGCTTCTGAAAATTCCAAGGGAAGTGGGAATTTGCCTTAAGGAAAGCGTATTTTTTCTGGTACTTCCATAAGCTCCTGACAGAAGGCACTTGTGTCAGGACTGACGGCTGAGGTCACCTTTATCCGAGCCTCCACCAGAGGCAAGACCAGAATCCAGCTAATAGCTCATCAGGATTCTGAGTCATGGTGTCTGAGAAAACAGATACTACAGAATTTCAGTGTAGAAGGGCTTTTTAAATGATTCAGTTAAGCTAGACCAAATTAATCTGCAGCCACTTACATGAATTTCCATTCCTAATCGGCTAAGCTAAGCCAGGAAGTCTAGTTTGAATGTGAACTTCAGTGATCAGACTACTGTTTGGATTTGGTCAGTGCAATCAGTTTAAAATCTCACCTTTCGTCAGTGTGTCTGACATACATAGGAATTTTAGAGAGAAGTAAGCTAAGGCGTGAATGTACAGCACTCTAGCTACTTTGCCCTAGTCCCATCTGAACTAACACTTGTAGTAAGTATAAGTGTATCCTACTTTCAAAGTGGACTAATTAGTGAGCTCTGATGGCATTCCCTAGTACTCTTGGCAGTGGTTACCTTGTATAGCTGAGACCTAAGTTAATCTATTGAAACTTGCTCGTATCGCATGTGCAAGATTCATTTTTATTCTTCCATGGTTAGCACAAAGTGGGCAGAAATGTCAGCAAGCCTGACCTGGAGCATCTCCTCTAAAACTGGTGCTTGTACAGATAAAGTGTGTAAATGAATTGAGTGCTGTGTAATTCAGGTATCTGAAAGGGACTTTCCTATCATCCCTTGTGCAATTTCTCCCAGTATTTTCTTCTTTAGGAACTAAATCATATTTTAACAGATGCTTTTTTGAAAGTAAAATAATTGGAATTTGATCTTGAGTAATAAAAATGGATCTACTTGTATGGTGTGGAGGCCTTGAGTGTTTCTATTTGCAAGTCAGCGATGTGGTTTTCTTCTTATTCAAGCATCTAGAAATGCAAAATCAGAACACACTGATGAAGCTTTTCTTTCTTTGGCCCAATACTGAGAAAAAGAACTCTGATGCATCCTCGAGAATTAACAAAACCACATTTATAAGGAAAAAAAACCAAACCCTGACAATCTATTTCTAGCCAGAACTAACTGGGTAACCATCACTCTCTTTACCTGGCCCAAACACAGACTCTCCACCTACCTTCTTATGACTGGGCTGACTCCTAGACAGTCAGGACCAGACAGTATGCTCTGTAAAATGGCAGCAAAGAGGAATCTAAAAGACAGCAAAGAATGCTGTCTAACAAACCCCTTTTGAATTCAGTAAATGAAAATGTGTGAGCTAAATGAAAATCTGAGAGAACACTTTCCCCCACCCCAGGCAATTTAAAGGAATAGTGAACGTATGGAATAGTGAACAAACAGTGTATGTGTACCTCTGGTCATATATTTTTTTCTGACACTCGTGTCTGTAGTTCACTCCTGGCTCATATTCAAGCAAATACAGGAATATGATTAGTTCTAAGAACAAATACCAGGGACTCATATTTGAGCTATGCTTTAAAAGGCACCGAAACAAAAGCATAAACTGTTTAACCACATCTGAGGTATTGATCTAGGCTCTGCTACCATTTAAGCAGACTTCCTTGTTATATATTAAGATACAAAATATTTCACTAATGAAGTGCAGAAAATTATTTTCCAACCTGAAATGGATGATCTCAGTGTAGCTGAGGGAAGAAGTTGTCCTGTTGTGCTTTCTCTTTTCATTGATTTGTTGCTCTTTAGGTCTTGTGTTTTAGGATTCTTCAAATAATTGTGTATTTGTTCTGTGGGGGCACACAGACACAAGGGATGAAATAGGTTCCCCTGTTTTATAAACTGGGCTGGCAAGGATCCTGCTGCCTGAGTGTCTGTGCTGGAAGGGACAGGGAGTGCTTGTTGTCCACGCAGACAATTGCTGCTTCCCTTGTGCAGCCACATACCTAGCTGCTCCTCAGTAAAAGGCCAACGAAATAGATGGATGGTGGCTATTTTGGGGTCAAAGCAGAGGGGAGGAAGGGTTTATATCTCCTTGCAGGAGCAATCTGCTACTTCCACCTTCTTCACTGCAGCAGCAGGGATTAAACCCTCAGCTCTTGAGTTTTGTCAGCACACGTGAGTTACTTTATCCTCTTTTTTAGGATGCCAGGATCCAATCTTCCCTACATGCTGAGAAGCCCTGGGACAGCCCAGGGTCAGCAATGCTGGTTTCTAAGAATTCTGCACATTTATATACTTACTGCTCAGATGATATCTTTGTTGTTTTTCCAATCATGTCTGCCTCTTATATTTTAAACACAAAGTAGTACAAGGATTAATGCAAGTGGAATGTGCGTACTGGAACATGGCCTATTTGTTACAGGAAACTATTGTCACGCGTTACTGACAATCTGACATAGGCTCGATTGTCTGAATTGCAGTGTAAAATAGGAATCTTACCTTTGAGGAAATATAAACCATTTATCAATGGCTAATCTCGAGGTTGTTTTCTTAACGTCAGTGAGAAACAATAATATGGTAACAGAGAGAAGTTGGTTTTTTTGTCATAGGTACTCTACCTGGGTCACCAGCAATACCAGGTGTATTTTCTTCAGAAAATAATTTTTTTTCTTTTTTGCATTTTTTGCAGTGCTAGGCCAGAGAAATAGCACCAAAAAAAGACATTTCGGCCTCAGTGAATTTCATGGCACAATGGGGTTTCAGCTGGTACTGGAATTGGTTTAAAAACTGAAAACAGTCACTTTGGTTTCCCTCCTCTCCTTTTTGGAAGTTTCTAGACCATGTTTGGCCCATTCCTGGGCTGTGAAAGAAAGTGAAAGCTCAAGCATGCTCTGGCTCCCCACCACTTTGTTGGCTTAAAAACGAGGCAGGATCCGGCCCAGCCTCTGTCATTCAGATGAAAATACCCTTTTTAACATAAAAAGAAGTTTATTGGTGGGACAAAAGTTACTGCATTGAATTGCCTCGCAAAGTTTCTTTTAAGGGACACCAGAATTACTGAGAATTCAAATAATATTTAGCTGCAGTAAAACCGTAGGAGTTTCTGTCTGCCATAGGCATGACGTAAAGGTTAGACTGAGCCCCTGGGGCTAAGGGATATCAGGAGTGATCAAGGGCAGGAAGGCTGGACAGGGTGCTACATTTTGTTTTGCTTCAGGCTTATGACAAGCCTATTGCACTGCTGCTTGGAGGCTTGGCATCCTCTCTTTCTCAGCTGGCCAGACGGAATAGTCCACCTCTTCTTCTGGATGCATATATATGTGTTGTAGGAACAGAGGGAGCATAGACAGTGCTGAAAATCCCACGGCGGATCACACCAGCACACTTGGCTGATGAGCTGCAGCCTGTACGGCAGCACCATGTGCTGTAGCTGTTGACAAGTGGTGTTGAGGCCAGGGTTAGAGAAGGCAGCATCTGACAGCAGTGGTGACATTCAGGGTGTGAATAGGAAGGAGGACATGGGAACAGCAGGGATGACAGCTGACACAGCAACTGAAGTACGCATCAGGGTGCAGGAAGGGGGAAGGAATTTGGACAAGGACCCAGACAATTTGGATTTGAGTTTGAAAGTTTTCTCCTCGTGAAAGTAAATGCCTGCTGCTACTTACTCTAAATATACTCCCTCTCAGGGGCATTTATACTGTTACCCAACTGCTTATGAAGCAGTTCACCAGTGCTGGTCAGAGGCAACCTGCATATTCACTTTCTGAAGAGAAATTAATCTTGTTTGTGTAGAGGAAGTGATTAGCACCTTTGCTAAGCATATTGCCGTCCTCAGAGAAACCAGACAATTGCAACATCTGAAAAACAGAAACATGAATGTTTTCAGTCATCAACGTTTTCAGCAGTATCAATCAAGCAACATGCTTAAGAAGTCAGGAAAACATCTTTATCCAAACAACATTTCCCCGTTTCTGTTCTGGTTCAGATCTTCCTCTGATTCAACTCCAGAATAATCACCTTATGGCAATTGTTAGGAAGGTTGGAAGAGTTAAACCAGGGTGAATATGGCCCTTTTGTTTGTGCTATCTGTACTTTTTGTACTCTAAAGCTCAGGGTGACACTTGATATTGTACTTAGTCAAAGCCTTTCAAGCAGTGCTCTCTGTATCAGATTAATGATGCTCTGAGTTACACAGGCAGCAAATCAAGTAAATCAATACACATACAATAGTTCAGGTGGCTTTTTGTCAAAAGAATGAAGGACTTACTGTGACAACAACACTGGAAAGATAGAAATATGTGGGCAGATGGCAGTAGGGCCTCATCTGGACAAGTGAACAGCCTGAACTAGTGTCGTCTCACCTGGCATGTGACCTGAGAGAATTTGGCTCTGAGTTCTTTCCTCCTTTTTGCATGGCCCTTTGTTCATTGTCTTTCAGAAGTGACTGATGTTTGAAATCCATATGCTACTGCTTCTTACAGAGCTCTAGCACCAGAGGAAAGCAACCTGAGCTTTAGAGACACTTCAAAAGCAAAAGGACATAATATCTATCTTGGGACAGCCATTTAGGCTAGTCTTTTTATAAAGTTTTGCCCCTGAGAACATGGCAGTTGCCTAATTTTGAGCAGCCATTACCTTACCTTTATTTTGAGGGGTTGCTTATCTCAGCTGGGACCTCTGCACTTCCATCAAGAAGGCTAGCCATCTCAATACCTAAGTACAAATTGACGTGTGAAATACTTTTTAAAAAATCCTGATGCTAGGGGAAAAAAAAAAGAGATAAAACTTCCCATTTTTATGTAAATATTTGGGTCAGAACAGAAGGAAGTACTCTTTTGGTAGCCTGAGGAGTTTGCCCCTGCAAGGTCAGAAAGAAGCCGTCCAGAGAAATTCCAATGAGATTGTTGTTACAAATGCTAAATTGTCTTTTCTGTTTCTTTTTTTTTTTTTTTTTTTGATTAGGTTATCTAGTTTTATCACGCAGGAGGATCAAAAGACATACAAGCACCGTGAAAGAAAGCTAGGACAAGATGCAATTGCAGAGAACCTGGCAAAAGACTACCAGGTGAGTGACCTCGGTGAGGCTGAGCTGGCTTCTGCCTGGGTCTGAGATTCCAGGGTTAAATCGAGTGAGTTACTTGCGCTGGCTGCTTAGGAAAGGCAGATGTACAAGAAGTGGAATTTTATTTCTGTGCTTCTTGTCCCTCTGTAACTGGAAGACAGCTAATAGCTGCAATGCTGTTGCCTCAGATCCTTATTGGAGGAGATGATTGCTTAAGGCAGAGCATGCGTGAGGAAAGATGTTGGCTTCCTGTTCTGTAGTGCTTTCCCTGATTTGTTATGCAGCATGACAAATAGAACAACACTTCCATGATGTTAATATATTTTATAATACATGCTAGCAGTAGAATCAAGGCCAAGTGCCAAGATAGTTAATTCATTCCACTTTCCTGAATTACCCATAAGGTTTAAGTTATGTATGGCCATTATCTCCTTTAAACTGTTAAGCGTGCAGAAAGCAGTTATTGCCTGCTGTCCTTCTACCTGCACCGTGGCAGGGGCAGCGAACCTCGCTGTGCGATTGCTCACGCGGTGACACAGAAGTGCTGCACACCTTCCTGCTGCTGTTCGAGCCGTGACGAGCTGTGCCGGCAGCCCCGCAGTGCTGGGCTGTGTGTGTGCACGCAGCTGCAGCAATCACTGCCTGAGGAGTTCCCATTCCAGGGGATGAGGCAGAGAGGGCAAGGCACCGATGTGTCATCGTCATGGCTGTTATGCGGAGGAAGAGAAAAGACAGTGAGATTAAGTGGCAGGCCCAAGGTCGTCCTGAGGAGCCGGAGTCACTGTAAGGAACTGAATCCCCCGTTTAACCTATGTCTCCATCCCCGTACCTACCCACAGGGCTCTGTGTTAAATGACACAAACCTTACAGATTTCTTTTACAGTTTAATTTCCTCATCCTGCTAAAACAATGCCAGTCCCTGGCCGTGCTTGCTCCATGTAACTTTGAGGGCTCCGGCAACTTGAGCAAACAAGGAAAACCACAATCAAAGGGCAAAACATGCTACTCCTTGCTTGGACTGCCAGTCTTTTTCTTTCTGCTGAAGGTGCCTGGTTGCTTTTTAATTATCTTAATCTGATTAACCTCCACTGGACCTGTTGTATGATAATGAACCTAAACCTAAACCTAACAGTATGAGGCTGCTGTGTGACTGTATGGTGATGTAGGACCTCCCAATCTGCTTGCAGGACACATTAGAGGGCCTTTGTACCGAAGATGCTGGACTTAAGTGGTCCTGGTGTTTTATGCCAATGAATTACCAGGTGCCCTGCAGTGGGTCCCATGGCCCTCACAGAGCTCCCTAAGCTACATGTGAAGGCTTCACTGCATGGGGCCAATGTACTTGAGTCTGCTTTGGGCTGCACAGTTTGCTTCAGTGGTTCTTTCCTGGGCTTCCTGGCATGCTTTGAGACACAGCTGTCTGTCAGTTTACAGGATAAAGATGATGTGTCTGACCCATATTTAATAGCTAGACCACCATCCATCCCAGCAATCCATAGCGAGCAGGCAAAACCAGAGGACAGTGTACAAGCAGGTGATGAATTTCAACTCCTTCCCAGAGAGCCGGGCAGGGAGAAGGGGGTGTTCTCCAGATCACAGCTTTCCCTACTGGTCTGGGGAGCCACGGCAAAGTAGGGTGGTAGGAATCCAGCTCAAAGCTTATAAAGCTGAGGTCCCTGGAGAGGGATGTTGCTATAAAAATGCCCACTCTTAGCCTACTAGGAAGATAAAATAGTTAATGGTGAAAAATTAGGGTGTTTTTACAATTGCATTTAAAACCCTAGAGGAGCCTGTAATGGGCTAAATGAACTACTTAGAGAAAAGCCTTTATGTTTTCCTCTTTTTTGTGTGTGTTTTAATTTACTGTGTGTAGCTGCCATTATCCATAAACCAAAACTTACGACTCTGTTACAACAGGAGAAAAGAACACTTTATTGTCTGCTGTTGGCAGATCACCCAAAGTCCCCTCCCAACTTAACAAGCATTAAGCTTCAATAAGACACAAGACACTTCAGAAAAAACATCGCCACAAGGCTAATGATGACAACAGCTGCCAGCAAACTTTCCATTGCAAGCAGGTAAAGACTTGAAACAAACTTTAGCTCAAGTTTTGTTTTAGTAGCATCAGTGACATGTCTGTGCCGGCAAAGGCTCAAATTGCATTCCTTAACACTAGGACCTGTATCCTGGAGTCATTACATTGCAAAAGCCTGGTAGTCATGAGTAGAGTTGTGAAGTCTTTAACGAATCTGACCTTTTTCTTCTTTCAAAAAGAGGTATTTACCCCCTAAAAGGCCAGTGAGGCAAGTCACTGGAGTCTCATACAGATGAGAATATCTGCATGCCAAAGAAAGTTAAGGTGCCTTTTATGTTTGGAGGAGGTCATGAGAAAGAGGTTGTGGGTCTGAGCAAAGCTGGAGGGTCAAGAACTTTGTGATTCTGTTTACTTTTCTGATATTAATTTTCTTCTTAGCAAGTCATTTAAAGCCCAGTCTACATCAGTGACCTTACCTACATGAATAAGAGCTCTGTACAGTATGAGTAGGTGAGGTCTGACCTCTAACATTTCCCTTCATTTTTCCAATTTATAGCGCAGTGCCAATTTTACTCGTACACCTCTCCCAACTGGGTGGATCATGAAGTTGACTTATATCAAGTTGTTCTGTACAGAAAGCCTTGAAGATAATTAGATGAAAATAACCCCAAACCCTCGGTAACAGTAAAATGGCCGAACAATATAACTGCGAAATAGTACAACACAGGTAGTGAGTATTCCTTGGTAGAAAGAGAGTTCACACTGTCTGTCTGTTGTTACAGAATCACAG
This sequence comes from Nyctibius grandis, assembly GCF_013368605.1. NCBI lineage: Eukaryota > Metazoa > Chordata > Aves > Nyctibiiformes > Nyctibiidae > Nyctibius > Nyctibius grandis. Next base: position 59,706,259 of record NC_090660.1, on the reverse strand, counting down.
AATCACAGAATCACAGAATCAGTCAGGTTGGAAGAGACCTCTGGGGATCATCGAGTCCAACCATTGCCCTCACACCACCATGTCAACTAGACCGTGGCACTAAGTGCCATGTCCAGTCTTTTCTTAAACACATCCAGAGATGGTGACTCCACCACCTCCCTGGGCAGCCCATTCCAAAGTCTAATGACCCTTTCTGAGAAGATATTCTTCCTAATGTCCAACCTGAACCTCCCCTGGCGAAGCCTGAGGCTATGTCCTCTTGTCCTATCGCTAGATGCCTGGGACAAGAGGCCAACTCCCACTTCACTACAACCTCCCTTCAGGTAGTTGTAGACTGCACTAAGGTCACCTCTGAGCCTCCTCTTCTCCAGGCTAAACAACCCCAGCTCCCTCAGCCGTTCCTCATAGGTCAGACCCTCCAGACCCTTCACCAGCTTGGTCGCCCTCCTCTGGACTCACTCCAACACCTCAACATCTTTCTTGAAGTGCGGGGCCCAGAACTGGACACAGTCCTCAAGATGTGGCCTCACCAGTGCCAAGTACAGAGGGACGATCACTTCCCTAGACCAGCTGGCTACACTATTCCTAATAGAGGCCAGGATGCCATTGGCCTTCTTGGCCACCTGGGCACACTGCTGGCTCATGTTTAGCTGGCTGTCGATCAGCACCCCCAGGTCTCTTTCTGCTGGGCCGCTTTCTAACCACTCTTCCCCCAGCCTGTAGCGCTGCATGGGGTTGTTGTGGCCGAAGTGTAAGACCCGGCACTTGTTCTTGTTGAACCTCATGCCGTTGGTCTCGGCCCATCTATCTAACCTGTCCAAATCCCTCTGTAGGGCCTTCCTACGCTCCAGCAGATCGACACTCCCACCCAGCTTGGTGTCATCTGCAAATTTGCTGAGGGTGCACTCAATCCCTATGTCTAGATCGTCTATAAAGATATTGATGTTGATGCACTCTCCCTTCTCAGAACAAGTGTTGCCATTTTGCTCAGCATCTTCAAGAGCGACAAAGATATTATGGACAAAAGCAGGCTGGAGAGCCCTTCTGACATCCTGAATATCTTCTCTGTCTTTTGAAAAGTATGATCTTAGAATGGGGACTGTCTTGCAGAGGTGGAATTAATCATTGGGTAAAAATGGAATTTGTTTAACAAATCTGCTCCCTGTGCCACAATCAGGAACATTTACATGTCAGTTGTCTGACTGAAGTACATTTTTGCTATGTGTAACCTAAGACAGAAGCAGAGATTGCATTTGCTCTAAGAAGAATCAGGAAATTCTGGGCCAGATAGGCTGCATCTCACTTACTTGGTAGAGCAAAAGCCAGAAAGCCGCCTGAAACTAAATGCACTTTCTCATCTGTGTGTCTGCAATTCTGGCCCTAAAGTACGGTTCAGCAGCCTACATATCCTATAGTGTCTTGCTGCAGACACCAGCCTTTTTAGAAGGTTTCTAGGCTGACTTGTCTGCATTGTATTGGCCATGTAATTTTGCTGCATGGTGATAAGAGCAGATAATTTGACACAAGTTAACGTAGCCCGTGGGTTGAATCTGGGCACATGCTTGAATCTGGGCTAAGGAATAGTGTGGCTCCAAATCTCTGCGTGTTTGGAGCATCTGCATTTTGAGTGTTAGTATTCAAGTTATTTGGACATGAAACGAATTTGAGCTTAAGCATGTGCTGGGAACCAAGCTTGAAATGCAGTCTAGAAGTAACCACGGTGGTGTCCATACCCATGCAGACTATAGTGCAAAGTCCTGTTACTGAAGCCGCATAGGGGCATCATGATCTGACCATCTGCTTTTGTTCATTTATGGTGTCACCAATAAAATACTGGGATAATATAGCTTGGCTTTTGTATCCTATACTGAATTTCTACTACATGAGGTTAGAAAAACAGCTTTTAAAGAAAACTTAAACTGATAATATTTGTTATTAAGTCACTTAAGTGATCATAAACACCAAGCCCCATGTTATTATTTTTAGGGTAATTTTTCAGACCATAAATGTACTGTACCATTTGCAGCTGGCCAGAACAGAACAATATTTAAGTAACTGGCAGATCCACCAAGTAAAGCATGCACTTACTGTACAAAAATATGGATCTTCTAAGGGGCTTCTACAAAGATGTTTTATATTTGTGGTCCTATCATCAGCATACAAAGAAAAGTACAGGCAAAAGGAGTGTGTTATTAAGGGGCTTACACTGACTAAAGTAAAAAAAATGCTGATTATAAAAAGTAAAGAAGAATATTGGATTTGAGAATTTCTGCTAAGTATTTTGTATAGAAAACATGATATTAAAGCTGCAAAGAATCCTCATCTGTATTTCAAGGATGTAGCCCTGGTTACTTATATACAAAACATTTGCCTGTCTTTATTATTTAGGGTATATTTCTTAAATTAATTTATTTTAGAACAGAACAAGACCAAATTCCTATGTTTTTACTTCAAGGCAAAACTCCCACATTTGGCCTAAATGAAACTGACTTGGTTTGATTTATATTTTATTTATTTTCTAGGGGACATATTGTGGTATTAATTTAGGCAGGACACTCCTCATTGTTTTCACTGGGGAGTCCTGCCTAAAACATGGATCCACGTTACACTATTCTCATGATGAACTTGGAGTGAGTAATTAGATCTGAAGCAAGAGACGGTCTGATTTGGAAAAATCTGTTACTTTGTATGCATGCTCGACTTTAAAAAAAAGAACAAAGAGACAAAATTCAGTTTGAATTCTGCCACACAAAAGCAGCAGTCCTTCCTATTCCCTGAGAAGGGAGCTTCATTGGGAAAAAAAAGAAAAAAAAAAGGAAAAATAAAAACCCCTGAATTGCATCCTCCCACAAGGACATTTAATTTAATAAAGCAGCCTCCTTGGGATTGCTCCACTGTTGCTTAGGCGCCTCAGGGGGAGGATTCTTCCTCATGAGGGGGAGGATCTTGGCCAGGCATGAGGGAGACGCTAAGGCTGGGTGTTAGGGAGTGGATTTGTCCCTGAGGGCAACGTTCCGCTTTCCAAACAGCTGTATGGATTTCTAATGCAAATTCTGTCTTCATTATGTGTTTGAGAGGATTCATTTTTAGGTAGGTCAACCGTTCCACACTCCTTTCTGAATTCCCCTGGCTAGCCTACTTGGTCTGGCAGTTTGCAGAACTGCCCACCCGATGACCTAGTATATGCCTGCCACCCGCCTCCATCCTTGACCCCAGGCGATGGGATGTAGGATGATAATAGTGTAAATGAATTGTTGGCAAGTTATACAAGGGTAGTCTGAGTTTTGGCTTTGGTGTGCCGCTGTTGGTAATCCCAGGAAGAACAAGTTGGCCCTTCTGCCTTTCAAGGTGGACCAGTGCAGTCCCCTGCCCTGTCTGTAGCCGGGATCTGGAGTGGTTCAGTCAGCTGCTACCCCAGCACCAGTCACTCACCAGCTCCCAGGGCCAGAGCTGCTCCTCCTTGTCACGCTGTTTTGGCAATTTTTTTTTTTTCAGCAACAGTTTACAAGGTAGAAGCAACAGACAAAATCTAGTCTATGCTCCTAAAGAAGTGAAAGGGAACTTTGTCAGCCTCAACATGAGCAAGACTGAAAAGAACCCCCCCACCCCCCCAGCCTTTACAGTAGTGCAAAAGTCTTTCAAAATGTGAAACAGACGCCTGCTTTTGGGAAGCTCAATGTATACCTGTTACACACTGCCTTCAACCCAGCAATGAATGCTGTCCAGGAAATGGTGAAACAGAATCTAGAATTTAACATACACAAATAACACATTCCTCTATCTAGGAGGAATATTCTATGGATATAAAATAAGATGTTATTTGTTACTAAAACATTTCAGGCCAAACAAGTGAAGAATGGAGTCAGGAATAAGCAGGTCTGCAACAAACTTGCATGGAAGAAAACCCTTGCTAGGTCGTCGGCATCTTGGAGGCTGATGAGATACTTTCCTGACTTTGGGGAATGTTGCGAAGGACCAGTCCCTTGCTGTTTCTCTTTTTTTTTTTTTTTTTTTGTGGCGGGGGCGTGGGGAGTGGAAGGCTATATGGATGTGTGGTTTTGTTTGTTTGATCTTCTTTGTGCTCTTGCCTTCCATGGCAGTCTCTCTGGTTTGTCCTGCCTATTTGATTGAGTTTTCAGGAGGAAACGTGAAGGAGGAGAAGCCAAAGAGCTATGGAGGAAAGGACATTGAAACGCTCTTAAATCCAGCACAGGATTGCATTTGGCAGCATGTGCATGCCTTTAAGCCAAACTTTCTCCGATTAAATGTTTTTGGCCAAAAATCAGAATTGGTAAGTACATTGCATATTGAACTCCTTTCCAAGAGTGTAATGAGAAAGGAAGGGAAATACTATTCAGTTTTGAAAAACTCGGTGGCGTTGTATTTTCAAATCTGGTTATGTATACTTACTGAAAAACAGGATCACATACCCAGGGTTTTCAAGAAAAAAAAGTCGATATAACCACGAGATGGCACTTAAACACAAAGTAACCGTAAAAAATGCCTCAACCGCAGGGTTTCCAGTGCCATCTAGTGCTGCCACCCGCCTGCCTGCTCCGGGCGAGTAACAGCTCCTTCAAGGAGGGCTCCCAGGATGGCTGGCTTCTGAAGGGGCAGGTTGTGCTCTCTGTGTTCATCATGGGCAACACATGCAATAGTTTGAGACGGGGAGTGTGTCTGGAGGAAATATTACCGTCTTGTGATATTCTGACTCGGTTCCTGCACTCCTCCCAAAGCATCCCACCCTCACGGACAGGGTACTGGTTTAGGTGCACTTTTGGCTGTTCTCATGGTAATTTTGACAGTATTGAAATTTACTATCAAAAATCATCAGTTGCAAGTAAAACGTGTAGGTAAAAAGAGGTGGGATGTGAGAAAATAAATGTCGTCTTCAGTATCCCTTTCAGAGTGATACTTTGCACACTTGCAAGCCTCCAATAGAAGTTTTTCAAACATTAATGAGTTATTATTATTATAGCTATTGCCATCATACTTTGTTTGCTTCCCTTTATCCCATAACAGTGAAGCAAACAGAAGGGAATAACTGTAGACAGTAATTTTTAAGGATTCATTTTGAGCAACAAATCCTCAGTTCCTTCTACTTTGCTGCTGAGCTTGCAAATACTTACTGGCAATCTCTGTTGTTCATCACAGGGGAAAAATTTTAAAGCAAATGAACATCAAAGAAGTAGTGAGAGGAGAAGGACTGGCAGTTTCCACACTAGACTATCCTATGTAAAAAAAAAAAAAGTTGTTTTATCTCTGAACGGATGTGACTTACTCATCTCTCTACAGCTGCCTGCTTTACACAGTTCTCCAGCTTGCCTGAGCATGCATGTTTTCTGAGTGGGAAATGTCCTGTCCTGTTATGTCAGATCCTTTTCTCCCGAATAAGAAGAGCTAACAGCAACGTTCTCTCGCAGAGCTATGATTTTCTGAGCGATGATTTTCTATATGTAGCTGCTTCATTGCACACTGAACATTTGCCATTTCTAACAGAATGAAAATCTTCCTAGTAGTTGAAACAGGTTAATTGCAATTAATTAATAAAACAAATGCTTACAGGCATTGCCTATTAAGTCATTATTTTGCGTAACAACCTGTTGGTCTTACGATGTTGTTCCCCCATCCATGCCAGTTCTCTATTCCTCCCATGGATCACAATCATCTACCTACAAGCAATAGGCAAATACAGGCGTTGTCGTATTTTCAGGCTTTTTTTCCCCCTCCATCAGAGTGGTTGTGGTGTGCTTTGTCTGTAAAGGACACCTGAGCCACCTAGAGGGCTGAGGGTAAGGAGCATTCCCCAAGGAAAGGTCAGTGAAGCAGTGAGGAGGTTTTTCTGTCCAACATGAGTGCCCCAGGATCTCACTGGTTGTCCCTGGTTCGAGGAACTCACAGAGACCCGGCAGGAGTTGCACAAGCCAGCTTGAGTAATGTCTTGCTCTGAGTTTTGAGTGTATAACAAAATGAGGAAGAAAATTCCTAATTAGTTCACTTTGAAAAAGCGTGGGGAAAATAAGAGTCTTTCTTGCCACCATATTTTTTTAAAACAAAAATGTTCTCTTTGCTATGTAATTAATATGCATTTTTTGGCTGTCGGTGTCAAAAGTAAGTGCCATATGCAGGTCTCAGGCCCCAGTTTAGGAGAAGACAGTGACAAACACTGCACTTCTGCTAGCTTCAGTGGAATGAGTTCTCAAAATTAGATGCATGCCAGAGATTTGGGAGCTTAAGCACTTCTATGCAGTGAGGTCTCCGCTGTAGTATTTTGCTGAGTCAAGGCCTGGGACACATGTGGACCTGGACTTGCATGTAAGGCAAGGACACCCAGTAGAGTACAAGCATGACTAAGAATGTATTCCCTCGAAGACACTTGGAACAGATACTTGTGCCTGCAGTAAAGATTTTCTGATGCTTCCCACTGAGAAAATGGGGGCAGAGTAAGTGGGAACAGATGTGGGGATGGAGAGAGAAGCCAGGGAGAACAAGAAGAGCAGAGTTTTCCAAAAAGAAAATTTGTTTTTCTTCTGTGATTGAACTGTGCTTTCCCAACTTTCATCTGTCATTTGTTGTCTAACAAATAGCGTTGATATGTACTCAGTAAAGATCTGTCTCATCTCCCTCCCGTGGCTGGGCATAGACAATAGTCTTCTACTGTGTCACCAGATGCTCAAGCAGATTAGGACAATCATAGGCTGTGCTGTGGATCTAAGTTTTTGGGACCTGATGACTACTCATGAAGTTTTCCAGTACTCTCTCCCTCATTTTTTTCTTTCATGGAATTGCATGTAAAAACGATATTATTAATCTTGCAAGTCAAGCACTACAAAATATCAAAATATCAGAAATAAGTGGTCTGTGTTACATTAATTTGTCTCTTCCTTCCGTGTCCATGACATTTACATGTTTTTTTCCCACAGGGTCCTTAACTGTGTAGGACAGACTGTATTCTCATAACAAATCAAGCTTCTGTCAAGCTCATCTCTGGGAAAATGCAGAGGATGGACCCAAAGCTACAGTCTGAGCCACTGAAAGTTTGCAGTTTGCTGTAGTGGTTCTGTTAAAGTGCAGCTACAAGAGAAATTAATATATGCTAGAAGCAAAAGCAATCAAATGCTTACTGTTTTTCATCTTCCTTCTCTTTTTGAAACCTATAAAACAATGTGGTTTCGCTTATGCTTTTTGAACCAGGCAGGTGGTGAATTCCCGAGTGGATTGTGTGTTGCCTGAACCCTCTGCTGTTTGATTTGGCTGGTAATTAAAATCTCGGGTAAATTACATGGAAAATTTGTGCTGACTGATTCCTCGCATGGCTTGGGTAGTCCAGGTGGATCAAGCAGGGGAGAAGAGGTAGGGACTTCCAGTCAGATGAGAACCATCAAAGCCTGTGGAGGTTGGCACTGGTACTTGCTGGTTCTTTGCAGACAGCACATGAATAACAGAGCCTTTCGGGTGCTCATTTCCAACAACAGGTTTCAAAACCTCAATGGGAACTATGTGAAAGGTTTAATTTTTATTCATGACCTTTCTGGGTCAGTGGGACCAAGTAGTTTCGAGTAGGTGATATTTGAAAGATCCCATTTGGTCTTCCCCATTGGACATACCAGAAGACGTGGTTATCTTGGAAAGGATCAAATGCCATAACAGATGTTCTTTACAGGTTCCTGAATGGAAACCTAAGTGCCACCTGAGATTCCTTGGACAGAGGATTTGCATGCCTAGATGCAAATGCTTCTGATACTCAGGAAGAGAATCTGGCTTTGGGACCCTGGGTTTCAAATTTGTCATGGCAGACTTTCCTTAATTCATTCGATTCCTCCTTCTGAAAGAAAGCTGGACAGAAAAGTGCTGTCAACAGAGCTGGACTGATGACTAGAGCTTTGCTGGGCTACTTCTGCATCCCTGTGTAAGCTAATTCTGACTTAAGGATTCATCCTAAGGACTTTCAAATATATCCCTACCTCCCAGCCAGATGCCATGAGCCAACAGTCCAAGAAGAAATGGTCTCCCTAGGAAAAAGTGAAGAGAGGGATGTGAAGAATAATTGGTTTTACTGGCTGAGGTAAACCTTGCAATATGCATGACCTCTAGTGCTTTTTCTGGGGAGAATAGCCAAAATATGTTAGACTCAGTTAATTGTGGAAACTCTTGTGGCAAAGAGATTTTCTTACAGGTTTGCTAATCCTTACACATTGTAAATGTTTGTCTCACCAGATGAAATACATCTTTAAATTCATCAGATGACTTTAATTTTTAAAGCATACACTAAATTATTGTTTGAGTAGGCAAATAAGGCCCTGGTGTTGCTTTGTCTTGTCATGGAAGGTCTTTGAGGCCTCATCCCCACTCAACAGTAAATTCATATTCACCCTCGGGGTGATTTGGCAGAGAGGAGAGCAGGAGGGGCAGTGCCACTGCTGCCCTGCAATAGCAGAGGAGCTGCTGACAAGGTTTGGCTGTACAGCCTTTGCCCCTGCTGTAGAGATGTTTTATTAAAGCACTTTTAGAAGCAAATATAGTAATTTGTCTTTTTGCATGCTCTCCTCGATAGTGGGTGTAGCTACATTTCAGGCAAAAGCTGAGCAAGGAGAAATTTTTTTCCAAGACAAAAATGCTGAAGTGATGACTGTCCACTTGAATGTAGACATAAGAAAAGGCTGAGGCGGAAGATCTGTCCTCCTTTATCCTTTTTGGCATTGCCCTAGAAACCTTGTTCTCCGCTTAAAGAAAGAGTTCACAGAAAGTGTGAGAGCACCCCTGAAGAGTGTGGAATTTAGATTTATTTATTCATAGAATCATAGAGTCATAGAATCCTATTTTTGCTGATGTGGGTTATCCCAGGATATTCAGTGGACAGGAGGCTAGAAACTTGGTACAACGATGGTTGGCTCAGAGATAGACCTCAGTGTTCATATAGGGAAAAAAAAGGTTTTCATATTGTGAAACCATATAAACCATCAACCCACTACTCCTCTGCTCCTCTCAGAGCATTGGTTTCTTGCTGGCAGTAAAGCACGTCAGCATATCTTAAAAAAAATGTCTGCTTAACCTTGTTACCAGAATTAACCTGCACCGAGTAGCAGTTTCACAGATCTTTTACTCTCCTCTCTCAACCTGCCTGTGCTGGATTCCTTTCCCTCACTACTACTACAGTTTTTCTTACTTATAGAAAGAACACACACCTTGTCTATACAGATCTCATATGCAAATAGGCATATGAGGGAAAACTTGGTCTTTAGGGAGGGAAAACTTGGGTTGGGACAAAAGCAATTGCACCTAAGATACTTGCACTTTTACACTGCTTTCGTACAGAAATGAATATTATTGTCGTGCTGCCTGTGTGCCTATCTTTCAGTCCTCTGTAACTTTTGAATTTGCTGACCAATTTCAGTCTATTTGATGAACGAAACTTGACATTAATTTCTTCTGTGTTTAGTGGAAATTAGCAGCCGAGCAGAGCTGAGGGGCCTGACTTATTTTTCTGCTATGGGAAAGACTTCATTATGAGCAAAACATTATTACTGGACATCAGAAGATCTGCTTGGGAGAGAAAAGGAGCTGATAGATGCCTCAACCACAGGAAAAGTTTTAATCAGAGTTTGCATCTTATTAGAAACAGGATAATTCAACCACAAGACACAAAGCCACAGGAAACTGGACTTCATTTTCTGTAGCTACTTGTTTTCTTAAATCAGAATGTTTGGGGTTTTCCTCTCTCTTCACTCCCAGAGAATTATTACTGCGTTGTGATCCTGGGCTTTGAACTTACAGCATCTTTATTTTTTAACTGTAGCTCCCTTTCTATTAGTTTGTAATATCCCATCAATGTGAAAGTTAATTACATAAAATGTGGATAGTAAGTCTGAGTATTAAAAATGTGTTTGTGAAGTCGGTCTGCTGATTAACTGTAGAGTTTCACTGTTTAAAAATAGTAAGTAAAAGTACTTTTCCAAGGGCTGATTTCATTTTCCAAACAATAACGTGTGTGCAACTTATTTATAGTAGATGCGGTGGTTATGATTACATGAAGATTTCACTATAGCTCTCAGCTTATGATTCCTTGAGAAAACAATTACACTTTTTAGTTAAAATGCCTATATTTGTTTAAAGTCCTAAGGATTAATTTACTTTTTGGGCATTGTTATTGTTTATTAAATTATTTATTTGGTTATTATATTATTTAGTAAGTTCTGTTTTCACTTTTGGCTTACATGTGGGAGGAAAAGTGTCATTTTGAAAGCAGAAACAAGTGAGATTAAATATTATTTGTATATATTTCTTAATTTCGGTATCTGTGTTATTTCCTAAAAGAGACAAGAAGGAAAGGGTAAGACTTCTTTCCAAGCTGCTACCTGTGGGAATTACTCAATTTCCTCTCTCTCTCTCTTCTTTTTTTAATTCCTTGTAGCCAGTAGGTTGATGCATGCCATGCTTCTCTGTATGGTAAATTCAGTCCAGTTCATATCACTATCCAGTTCAGTACTGCCATTTAACACTTAAATAACAAGTTCCTAGTCATCCCCAAAGGAAGCAATGTAGTTAAATTAAGCTGTCCCCAGCCTGAAGAGTTATTATGAAGCAATGAATATTCCATAATCAGGAAACAGTGGAGTGGTGCAGGCAAATATTTGAAGCCTCATGAAGTTTTGGAATTAGCATCTGTATCAAAATCTACTTAATGTTTCCTTTCTAAATTCATTTTCCATCTAATTGGCCAAGCTTTGATTGGGAACTGGAAATGTCATCCAAAAATATTTCCTCTTACAAGACTACTCTAAATAGAGTGTTTGTAGTCTGTCATTATATTCCCTGTTCTGCGCTTTCCTCCTTCAAGGATTTTCAGCTGTAGTCGCTGTATTGAAATAGCTTCATCTGGGCAATTTTTCAGTCTGAACTAAATTGTAAACTGGGCCTTACTTTGGGTCAACTTAACTCAGATAAAATAAATGGCACCCAGTGCTCAGTGTCAGTGCTCTGTGTCCACGTGAAGGGTTTAGACTGGCGGAGTGAAGCTCCCTGCCCACCATGCAGACAAAGCCACGGTTCAACTCCCAGCTTCAGTGAACCATAAACCAGGGACAACCTTGTTTAACATATCACCGAATCTGATTGATATGTTAATATCATCCAAGTTCAAAGCAACACGTCCTGGCAAGATAAATGCTATTTTTTTCTTGTAATTTACCATTTCCTTCTTCCGTAAATCCAGCAGACAAAATAACAATGGAGAGGGGGAAGGGGGCTGGGTCGGACCGATCATTTTAAAAAGTAAGAATGCTTTGGCAAAGTCTCTCTAACCTGTTACTGTAAACATCAGCAGTCCTGTCACTGTCTCGGCCCATATAAATACATTCATGGCGCCCCACCTAAATCAGTGAAATATGTACATAGTTCAGACATACAAGTTAAATCCCAGGCAGCAACAATAAAGAGTAGGAACCCGAGGTCTTTTCCCAGGTTTTATCTTTTGCAGGCATCAGCGCTGAGCGCGTAGTAAGGCAGTTACTAAATCCTTCTCAGCCCGAATCCTGCTTCCTCTGTTTGTGTGACACTTCCTCCAAGTGTTGTGGCTGGGGCAGCAGAGCTGGGCCGAACACAATAGTCCTGGGCCGAGATTGTTGTCACCTGTCCTTTTTTGTCTCTCGGTTTTCGACCTACTACACCTAAGCTTGAATAGGAAAGCCCGTGGACAACTGCTCCTTTTTTTTTAAAATAAAAAGATAAATTGCATTTACTTGATGTTAAAAAACAAAGTCCTGCTCCATGCAGTCAGGCCTGTGCTCTTTCTCCCATTGAAATCAAACTTCTCCTCCGAAGTTTGTGTTGCCTGAGACACGACCAGTGTACGCCGTGCTGCTCGAGAAACCCCGTGGTCATTCGTTGCTTATTGTGTCAGTGGCTATTTTAGAACTGTGGGAGAGAAGTGTTCAAAATGAAGTCCTCCATGACTTCAAAGGCACTGCTGGCGTGATTTAAGGGTTAGCACACATTTAAAACCTCCTCCTTGAACTGCATTGGCAGTGTGAGGGATGAAAACTGGGATGAGAAACCAGGCTGAAGCCCAGTCCTCTTGGGCTGCTTGAAGAAACTGAAAAATAGCTCTTACTCAGCCAGAAGATATTTTGCACTGATAGATTTCCAGCTGATTAGGCGACAGGAAAAATTTAGTCGACACTTTGTCAGAGCACCCACTTACATTTTGTTGTAAGGCGTTACAAACAATTTTGGGGCTCCACAGCACTGCTCAAGTCTCTCACTCTCCAGATTTCACCTGGATTTTTCAAATGTAAGGAGAGAGCACTGGGTGATCGAGATGGTGGATTGACATGCCTGAATAAGTTGTAAAGCAGTGTGAGGTGCCAAAGTGGTACTTTGGACAATATTAAGGGCTGGACTTAATCACACAGCAGTACATTCCCAAGTCCCTCCTGTGGACAATTCTGCAGGTAGATGAAGTGCTGTCAGCCGCTCCCAGGCAAAGCTGTTCTGTTCTGCACCAGATGAGGCTGTCCCGGACCCAGCCAGGACCAGATCCATCATGATAAGTTGGTATCAGAGGTCACAAGGGTGTGGGATCACTCTACTGACATCTATGCTTGCGAAGGAGTGCAGGTGTCCCCCAGTATTGGCTGGCCAGGCTCTCCTGGGCACTGAGAGCCCCGCCACGCCACGACTCTCACGCTGGCTCAGGCCAAGCACCTGTGCGGGGGGATCTTCATTAGGAGAGCGGTGGAGGAGGCAGGTTCCCTGCGGCACTTCCAGCATCTCCTCTTGTCCTGGGCTGGCACCAGGGAAATGGGGGAAAGGCTGCCCTTTGCACTTGGTACAGGGATGCTGCTGAAGCACTGCTGACAGCTGACCTGGTGGCATCTCCTGAGCTTTTATGGGGCCTTCTTCCAGACATGGAAATGGGTGGGAGATTTGGATTTACCAGCTGTATCCTGGGCTGAACCCAGCGTAGGCACACAGAGTACTGACCAATGCCTCATCCGCTTGCTCAGGAGGAGGAGGCTCATTGCAGGGGGACTGACTGGCAGTGCTGCTGAGTGATCATCCTTCTTAAGGCTTAGATGACTGATTGCGTTCCTTACAGTGGGAGGGGGCACAGTGCCTTCTTGGAGAGAAGCGCTGGCAATTCATGCTGCTCAGAGAAAATGTAAATAATTACAAATTTCCATCCTACCATCCAAGAAAGACAGCATCATTTTATACATTTGTTTTGGTGTATTATAATTATAACCACTATTCTGGAACATTATTGGAAAAGTTATTGTTCTTTCTAAAAATGTTAAGTCAGTTTAATGACTAAAAAGTTAATAAGGGTCTTGTTGTTCTCATTATTCATTTATTATCCAATTACTTCACAAAAATGGATCTGAAAATGTAAAATGTATTTTTATGGAATAACAAACACTACAATTAAGTTTTAAAGAGTAGATTGTTTTTAAATTCCTGTGGAGGATATTAAAACTGAATTAAAAATATTAAAAATAGAATCTGAAAATGAACAACAGCATTAGAAGGGAATGAAAATGAAAAAAAAGGAATGAAAACAAGTTAATAAAATTGATGATAGTACATGGGCAGGGAAACATTAACCCTTTCACCACCGCAGTTGAAAATGTTCATTGTCCCCACCTTCCCAAGGAGCTGACCTGGCCCCCTTAGCTGTCTGACTTGCCTCTTGCTCATGGTTACTCCCTTAAGGACTGTATGACACTATGCCGAATTAAACCAGCCCAGGTCTGGTTCTGATCCCGCGTGGCTGTAAAACTGAAGCAACTATTGTCATCAGTGGAGCTGCGCTGGTGAAGATCTGGGTTTAGTGCATGTAATCATTTCTTTGAAATTTAATGCACTTTACAGTTATTTGCCTTTGTTTGATGCATGCAATAAATTTCTAGTTAAATGGATCCAATTCTATATACAGACGAAATTTTGTTGAGTTGCCAGTCTGTAAGAATTGAAATAAATAAACATACTGATATTTCTGTGATGAAGTGGAGTCAGTTCCTTTTTCCTGATGTGACTGGGAACCGAAGTCAAGATCCTGCTGTGAGAATCTTGGGGTCTTTTACATCTTGTACAACAAGAGTGTGTCCTGTTGGGCTCCATCAGCCACTATATCTTTTGCAGTTGAGGGCTCTGTCATCTTGATAATCAAAGCAGAAAACAGCAATAAGAAACCTGGTATGGGAAGCATAGTACTCAGTTTTAATAGTCTGAAATCTCCCCTATGTATCTGAGCAAATAATTTGAGAAAACTCATTTGTTAACACTGACATCTCCCTATCTCCCTACCAGGAAATTTTTGTGAAAAGGTGGAGTAATTTTTTTCCATCATTTGAAATTATTTGTTGAACTTCTTCCTGAAGCTGCCTGCTTAATAGGGAGTTTGCAAACAACGAACAGTCCATATTTGACAGTGAAACTATGCGTACAATTAATGTCAGTTAATTATGTAAGTTAGGTTAGTAGAAGGGATACAAAAACCACAAAAGAAAGCATGGCTTTTGAACTGTAAATTTTAGCTGACAGTCCATGGCCCTTGTTTGCCAGCAGCATGTTCAAATTTAATACTTGCTTTTCATAGTATTCAGAAAAGGATAAAAAAGAAGGTAGTATTGTTAGAAATGAAATGCAACACACAGCTGTGAAAATATTTGAAATTAAATTTGACTTTGGATTCAGATATGAGTATTTTTCTGAGTCCATTCTCATAACAGGATTTCTAAGACTTCACAAAATAGTTCAAATTAAGGGAGTTAAACTCACTGATGAGCCTGTTCATGGCCTTACATTCTTTAAATATTTGCATTGAAGGGCAAGGTGATTTCTTTCTGCGTGTGATTATGTTTATTAAATCTTCTAATATTAATGGAAATTCATAGTCACAAAGAGGAGTACCCAGATTTGCATGTGTATAAGTTTGCAAGTCCTTTTTGTTCCAAATGCATTGCTTTTACAATTAAAATGCTTTTCAGTAACATTTTATTTTCTCTCAAATATTGCTCGCACGTGAATGAATGCAAAACTGCTTCTAAGCTAGATTTTCATGTGATTACAGAATCACAGAATCACAGAATCACAGAATCAACCAGGTTGGAAGAGACCTCTGGGATCACTGAGTCCAACCGTTGCCCTGACACCACCATGTCAACTAGACCATGGCACTAAGTGCCATGTCCAGTCTTTTCTTAAACACATCCAGAGATGGTGACTCCACCACCTCCCTGGGCAGCCCATTCCAATGTCTAATAACCCTTTCTGAAAAGAAATTCTTCCTAACGTCCAACCTGAACCTCCCCTGGCGAAGCTTGAGGCTGTGTCCTCTTGTCCTATCGCTAGTTGCCTGGGACAAGAGGCCAACTCCCACTTCACTACAACCTCCCTTCAGGTAGTTGTAGACTGCACTAAGGTCACCTCTGAGCCTCCTCTTCTCCAGGCTAAAAAACCCCAGCTCCCTCAGCCATTCCTCATAGGTCAGACCCTCCAGACCCTTCACCAGCTTGATCGCCCTCCTCTGGACTCCCTCCAACACCTCAACATCTTTCTTGAAGTGTGGGGCCCAGAACTGGACACAGTCCTCAAGATGTGGCCTCACCAGTGCCAAGTACAGAGGGACGATCACTTCCCTAGACCGGCTGGCTACACTATTCCTAATAGAGGCCAGGATGCCATTGGCCTTCTTGGCCACCTGGGCACACTGCTGGCTCATGTTTAGCCGGCTGTCGATCAGCACCCCCAGGTCTCTTTCTGCTGGGCCGCTTTCTAACCACTCTTCCCCCAGCCTGTAGCGCTGCATGGGGTTGTTGTGGCCGAAGTGTAAGACCCGGCACTTGTTCTTGTTGAACCTCATGCCGTTGGTCTCGGCCCATCTATCTAACCTGTCCAAATCCCTCTGTAGGGCCTTCCTACGCTCCAGCAGATCGACACTCCCACCCAGCTTGGTGTCATCTGCAAATTTGCTGAGGGTGCACTCAATCCCTACGTCTAGATCATCTATAAAGATATTGAACAGCACCGGCCCCAGAACTGAGCCCTGGGGAACACCGCTAGTGACCGGCCGCCAGTTGGACTTTGCCCCATTCACCACCACTCTCTGGGCTCGGCCATCCAGCCAGTTTTTAACCCATTGAAGAGTCCACCCATCCAAGCCCCGGGCTGCTAGTTTGTCTAGGAGGATGCTGTGTGAGACAGTGTCGAATGCCTTACTGAAGTCTAGACAGACTACATCCACAGCCCTGCCCTCATCTACTAAGTGGGTCACTTTGTCATAGAAGGAGACCAGGTTGGTCGAGCAGGACCTGCCTTTCATGAATCCATGTTGGCTGGCCCCGATGCCCCGATTGTCCTGCATGTGCCATGTAATGGCACTCAGGATGATCTGTTCCATCACCTTGCCTGGCACCGAGGTCAGGCTGACAGGTCTATAGTTCCCTGGATCGTCCTTCCGACCCTTCTTGTAGATGGGCGTTACATTTGCTAATTTCCAGTCAGCTGGAACTTCTCCAGTTAACCAGGAGTGCCAGTAGATAATAGAGAGTGGTTTGGCAAGTTCATTTGCCAGTTCCTTCATTACTCTGGGGTGAATCCCATCTGGGCCCATAGCCTTGTGGGTGTCCAACTGGCACAGCAGGTCACTAACCGTCTCCTCCTGGATTACGGGGGGTTCACACAGACCCCCGTCCCTAACTTCAGGCTCTGGGGGCCGAGTCTCCTGAGGACAACCGGTCTTGACATTAAAAACTGAGGCAAAGAAGGCATTGAGCACCTCTGCCTTTTCCTCATCCCCTGACACTACACTACCCTCCTCATTCAGCAAGTGGTGGAGGCTCTCCCTGACCCTCCTTTTGTTGTTGATGTATTTGTAAAAGCTTTTTTTGTTATCTTTGACCGTAGCAGCCAAATCAAGCTCTAATTGAGCTTTGGCCCTTCTAATCTTCTCCCTACACGACCTGGCCACGTCCCTATAGACCTCCCAAGTTACCCGACCCTTCTTCCAGAGCAAGTAGGTTCTCTTTTTTTCCTTAAGTCCTAGCCTAAGTTCTCTGTTTAACCAGGCCGGTCTTTTTCCCCGACGCCTTGTCTTCCTACAGACTGGGACAGCCTGCTCCTGTGTCTGGCTAAAAGCTTCTTTGCCATACATAATATATGATAATTCTTTATTGTTTCATGCTCTGGTGGCAGCTGAATAATTGTGTGTCAAAAAATATGGCCCTATCTTCTGCAGAGGCCACCAGCACTGTAACATTGTCCACATGAACAAAAACTTTCCATTGGCACACTGGTATTTCATTCTCTCAGCATATGGGCATATAAACGTAGATATTTTTCCTAATAGGACAGGAGATAAAGAGTCCTGAGGAAAAAAGGACAAGGAACTCAAGAGAAAATCTTGGTCTATGTCTCATTATAACTTCTTTATTACAAGGATGCCTTGCACACTGATTTATTAAAAACCATTGCCAGCTAATAAATTTGCAATAGCATACAATATTGTGTCAGAACTAGCTATAAATAGGGTAGGTAGATATTTTGTCTAAAATTCTGAGCTCAATCCAAAGTTAAAACATAATTTATCCATTCTCTCTACAGCTGTTTTCACATACTTCTGGTAAACTACACAAAAAATGTGCCATTCTGTGACCTTTAGCTACTTTTCCCTGGTATTTCCTCTCGTGTCTTGGTGAAAATGGAGGCTGATGTTCTGCAGTCTGTGTTCAGAAGGACAACATGCTTCTAGTTCCTCTTATTCCACCCTCCTCTCTCCCTGATTAAAAAGACTTCGTGAAATAATGATCCGAATGAGCCTGTATGTAAGGGATCACTGAAAGATTATAAAACCACTGCAGAAAGGATGGAGGGAACAAGAGAGGAATTAGTGAAGGGTTTGAAACCCCTTTACTCACCCTGGGTAAATGCTGAAATGTCACTGTGCTACTCATGAAGGAATAACCTCGGTTTGCACTAGTGCTAAACACAAGTTGCTCTCCTTTACTTATGGGTCTTAAACTACGCTCGGACCAGGGAGACAAGGTTACCCGCTCTCAGTTTATTATATTGAGTTTCCCATCCATCCTTGCTGAGCAGATGCTCAGTATTCTCCTAGATAATGAATTCTGTGGCTTTCTTTCAAAAACGATGCCACAAAACATCCTGCGATCCCCTGGCATCACACGGGAAGAAATAGCTTCAAATTATTCAATTCTGTTTTCATTAGCGCTTCATTAGCTGACTTTGCTGTTTGCTGCAACTCTATGAAATAGTTGTCAAATGCTAATAAATACCTGTACCTGTAAACACCTCTTTCCTCAGCTCTTTGTCCATCCCACTAGAAGAACAGAAATCAGCTAGCAATACAGGTTGTACTGCCTTGCACACTGATAACGGATGTGTATAGTATACAAACCTCACTACCTGAAAATAGTCTGGCCTGGTGAACAAAAACAAGCTTTCCATTGCTCTGAGATCCCCAAGTGCCATCTCAAGGACACAGACCTGTCTCTGGGATTCCCACTAGCCCTCACTAGTGCAGTTTTCCACCTGCTCAGGACAGACAGTGTAATTCTACTTTATACAAACTTATTCAGACTTATGCAAATCCCTCTCAGTTACCACAGCTCAGGTATTTTCCTTAGAAACTTTCTTTCCTTTGGTGCTTTCAAAAAACACTGAATTTGGGCATGTTAAAACCTTTCTTCAGCTGGGGTGTCTGCCTTATCCTCAGCCTGATTTCCTGTGTCAGATGATCCTGCACAACCTACTGGACTTGCCCATTATCCTTTTCCTTTCAGTCCTTTCCCACCTCCTAAATTGATCCCCCCAAAACATAACACCGCAGCACCATGACCTTCAAGGTTTTCTCTACTGACCCATTCGTAACTCCGTACTCAGAAAGGATCTCTCTGTCATCCATGTCGCGCAAAATGCAATTGTCTGTTACTTGTTACAGCATCCCTGATGTATGGATTTTCCTCATCTCACAGCTAGCTCCAACATGCTCGGAAGGGCCACGGGCAAAATAACTGGGGCACCCCTAGCTACCGTGAAAAGAAGTTGCAGTAGGTACCTGGAAATTTTTAATGATAACTTTAAATACATTGCATACCTAATACTATCACAAACTTTAACAACCAGCTGCAATAGCTAGTACAACCCCATCTAAAACCAAATGCAGGAAACATCCAGTTTGTTGCTGCCTTTCATGCAGAGTCATAAACTTCTAAAGTCTGAAGGAAAGAAATGGCTACAATACAGTGGCTTATAGTAGCTTCCTGTCGTTGGTTTCTTCACTCTGAACTGTTTTCAGAAAAAATCCATTTCGCAATAGAAATTGATTCTCAGCTGGAAATACCATTTTGGGACACTCTTCCATGTCCCCCGCCTATAAATTTGATCCTGCCCATTTGTGGGGCTGTATTGCATTTTTTACCTTGATAATTCATTGGAAACAACTAGAAACAAGTACCTCAAGCTCTTCCATATCACAGTCTTTCAGATGCCCACCACCTCAGGGATCTCCACTCCCACAACAGCAGAGAGGTTTTGTGTTGTCTTGCTGTGAACTGAAGGTTGAGTAGAAGTGCACAACAGAGACAAATACAATTTGCCAAAGAACTGGCATTATGTAAGCTTAGTTTCTCCTCAGTTTCATCCTGGGATGATTGCACTGGGTGGTTGAAGACCTGGGTTTGAGCTGAAACAGTAGGACAAGTGTGAGATGTTTTTGCCGGGCAGATCCTCTGGCTTCTAACAAGGCTGAGATCATGGTCTCATCTCAGTGGGAACCCTAATTTGGCTGTTTGCATTGCCCCTCCTTGCTCTCTTCCTTTCTATGAAGCTTCTGGGAACTGAAGGTGTTAGTTATCTCTAACCTTGCTCGTCAAAGTATTCAAGATTTACGTGGAAGGGATACAGGCTATGTGCAAAGCATGTAAACTTCTCTTGGAAATAAGGCTAAACTGCTTATTTTGGGCCACTTTCCTCATGCATCTTGTGCATCAGTCATCCTGTGTGGCATCTGTTAGGTTACATCTATGTTAGTAAACTGAAGAGAGTCCAGGCAGAAGTGCAGCACTGGCACATCCCTGCCTGTAGTGTTCAGCTGGTACGATAGTCCCTGGGCAGTTTTGGCCATGATGGTTGTGCAGACAACATGGGATATCCCTTTGGTCAGTTGGGGTCAGCTGTCCCAGCTGTGTCCCCTCACAACTTCTTGTGCACCCCCAGCCTGCTTGCTGGTGGGGTGGTGTGAGAAGCAGAAAAGGCCTTGACTCTGTGTAAGCCCTGCTCAGCAGTAACAACAACATCTTTGCATTATTAACACTGTTTCCAGCACAAATCCCAAACATAGCCCCATACCAGCTACTATGAAGAAAACTAATTCTATCCCAGCCAAAACCAGCACAGCCTCTTTTTAGACTTTTAGAGATACTGTCAATTTGACTTCTGTCTGTAGTTATGAATTCTCAGAAACTGAGTCAGAGTCAAAGCATTTAGTTTTAAATAAACAAATATGAAGGAAGTTGTAGTCCCAGTTCTGTAGAATTTGTAGAAAAATAATTACCAATATCCCTGCTTTCCTAGCAGAAAGTAGGTGGCTTTGAAACATGGTAAATTACTGGCCATGTAGACTTAAACTGAGTCTAGAGGTGCAGCTGTTGAGCAGTCAAATACCCAGCTTCACCTTTGTCATCCTCTGAGAACACTGCTTTGCGTTATCAATCGTGCGTACGATACACAGGTTGTCTTGTTCGTGCTTACAGGCTTTGTAAGGTATGGTGGTGATGCTATGACGATGGCAAACGGGAGGAAGAAGTACGCACATTCACACTATCTACTGAACAACTATATGGCTGGGTGATAATTAGAAAGAGCTGAGCTGGCCAGAGGGTACCTCTTCTATACTTTCTGTGTTAAAGATAACATGAAATAAGCTGTTGGTACACACTTTGTATGAGAGGATTTTGGATCTCTGGGAGATGTCTTGAACACCCAGAAAAATATTGTGGGACTTGATTATTTCCATTTTGACTGATTAGCAGTAATTTCCATGATTTTACTGTAGTGTTTTTTATGCTGTACTTAAGTAGAAGTGGGTTTGCCTCAACTGCTGTTTGCTGACAGTAACTGTAGCTGGAGGTGGCCCTGATAACACAACTTACTGAATCAAAATCTGGGTGAGGGTCTTACCAAAGTACAGACTGAAAGGCAGAGAAACTTGACATGTGAAGAATATAAAGAACAGCCTGTGAACCTTCCAAAATGCACAGATACCAGTCAATATATTGCATTCTTTGTCCTTGAGGTTCTAGTTCTTCGTAGTTACCAGAGCAGACAGATGTCCATTCTCAACAGAGACAGGACAAGCTGCTTTTAAGCGCTATTATTTTTGGCTATATGGAGCTCAGTTAATTAATTGGCAGGTTTTTATGGTAATCCAGCTAGCAGTCTCTATTTCAATGACACAACCATCCCTGATGATTAAAAACCAGCTGCTTTGTACTGAAGTAGAGAAGAGTTGGAATGAATCACCTTCTCCTTTCTTAACACAGTTAATGGATTTGAATGAAAAATAGTGTTTTTTATTTTCCTCTGCAATATGCTATTACCCAACTTACTACTTTTTGCTTATTCAGCATTTCCATAGCAAGAGAGGTTGGAGACATCACTAGTGCATTTCATATAATAATCCTCCCAGGTGGGAGTCAGTTATATGATGTTTTAAATCACTGATGCTCCTCAACTGCACACATCTCTGTTTACACTAGCACTAAAATTGAACCTGTCATCCTCAGCAGATAAGGGAAGGACAAGAAAGTTTCTTACATTTGGGTCCTTAGGTGAATGCCCTGCTCTAAAGTGCACTATGTCACTGGAAAACTCCCATTGGCCTTGGCAGGTTTTTGGAACCTCTTGGATGGCTGAAATACAGAGGCCGCACATTAACTTGACTTGGGGACTGACTGACTTCAAGACCATCTCTGTTGTCTCTACACATAGATTTCCAAAATGGACCAATATACATTTGCCTTGACCTTTCTCTTTGGAAAGACAACTTTAGAGTCTAAAGTCCTGATCCTGTGAGGGGATTTACTAATGGTGTCTTCACCATCTGCAGAAATTCCTGATTTGGAAATCATATCAAAAGACAGACCCTGAAAAATCTATTTTGTTCGATCTGTGTCCTACCAAAGGAGACAGGATAAAGCATCTCCAGAGCCTCTGAGGACAAGACTTCTCTCTTCAAGTTTTCTTATCTTGGGTGTGTTTCAGTTTAGGTGAGACTTATTTAAATATTAATAATGAATAACACCTAGCTGCAAATTCTAAGGTCAAGGTTTGCAAAATCAGGCTGCAGCAAGAAGATATTTTAGACGGAATAGACTCCTAAAATCAGTGGGAACCCATCTTGATGCAAGGAGTTACGTCATACCTGGTGTTGTAGGGACAAAAAGTACATTTTGAATACATAGGCACTTTTCAATGTATCCAATGGAGAGAACACCTTCCTGTCTTCCCTTCTCCCTTAGATAGCTTGTTTTACATTATTAGACTGTGGACTCCCTCACCCCCCCCAACAACCATAACTTGTACTACTCATGAGTGACATTTCAGGAAACATTACATTAAATAGAGCAAAGCAGCATGGTTGTGCAATTCACTTGATTGAATGCACAAGGATAGAAAGCCAAGCCAACATCCCCCCCTTGCCCCCAGTCTGAAACCCACAGAGCAGACAGAACTCCTTCTTCATGCAGTGTCTCCAGATTCCCAGGCCTGGTTGAAAGCCTTCTTTTGATTTATGAGTAATGAGCCTGTTGGTGATTTCTAAGAAGCGAGCTTCCAAACAGAAGTCCTAATGGGCACTGCACTGTATCATATAAGCTAGACAACACCTAGGCAGACTCTCAAAGGATACTTTCATTGGGATGAGAAACTATACGGTGACTGAGTGCTCTCCTGTCATTGTCTTCTCTCACTTTGCCCATTATTTAACCTTCAGATGCTGTTAAATTTAGATTTTTAAAAGTTTTTGTTTTAAAGAACTTGTCTGCAATCACAGCACAGAAGTGTATGAAGTGTAGTGGTGAAGGTGCCAGTGAGACTGATTGATGCAAAAGTCTGGTTTTGAGGAGGGGAGGAGGGAGAGCGGATTCCTTTAGTTGTGCTTAAATGAAACAAACTTAAAAACAAGACAAGAAAGTTGAGTGGAAGCTGAGAGGTTGAATGCAAGCTCTGCCAAGATTTGAAAAGTTACATGCTAATGCTGGTACTGCATGTTTTCTTAATGATTGAAGAGTCAGATGGTTTTGTACATGGAGCTCCCAGCACAGAGACAGTATAAGTTAACAGTGTATTATAAAGTCAGGGAGGTGATTTAAAAAATTATTTGCTATCAGTATTTCAACTGAAGAAGTAGAGAAAAAAAAGTCTTAAGGCATGTCTTTACTGAAGCATTGAATTCCAAAAGACGTCTGGCCAAGATCTGCCTATTATACTCGGATTTTTATTTCTGAGTGTAAGACTGAGATTTAGGTTGTGACTCTACTACCTAGCTGCATCCTGCACTTGTGTGTACATGTGTGCGTCTCTTGGCCATCTAACAAACCTGCCTGAACACACACTCTTAGAGCTTGCTCCTGTAAAATCTGTTAGTCTCAATGGGCTCTCACGCTTGTACCTACCTGGATGTTAAAGTAGCTCTCACAAAATCTTGCCCATCCGAACGGAAACAAGAGACTTAAGGTTGAATAACCAGCAGTCTGACTCTTAATGTGAAGTAAGTTTAGGCCAAAACCTACTTTTTGAAAGCAGTTGAAACTTTGTCCAGATCTTGAGTAAGACTTGAAGTACAGTTTAGCCCTATCTTTTAGAAGTTAATATAAAATGCAACAGGAAACTGCAAATGGGATTGCTTGTTATCCTTGTGAAAAGGGGGAAAAAAAAAAGAAAAGAAAAGAAAACCCCAGGATTTTGAAAGAAAGGAACATCTGTGAAGTAGGGACATTAAAAATTATTTCCAGAATAGACATCCAGAACCCGAGACCTTCTTGGAGGCCTTCAGGGCTGTGCTTAGCCTGTGATCGGTCCGGGAATCTCACTGTTGCTTTAACACAAATTGCTGTGGCCAGTTTGGAGGAAGAGATGTTGGACTCATTTTTCCCCCCTTTATTCTGATGGAGCTGTAGCTCTATTGTCTGCATGCTTTCTAAGTGTGAGCTGTTGCTCACCGAAGCCATGACTCACATTTTGATGGGGTCACCAGAGGGATCCTGCTAGGTCGGCTTAATGGTGACAGCTTTGACTTCAGCCTTGGGAACAGAAAGACGGATAAAATTAAGAGAAAAAAATTCTTTCCCTCTTCCCATGGCCCAAGTGGCCAGATGACAGGACCTCTGGGCACACGTGCACCTCACAGGGTATCACCACTCAGAAACAACCAGGTGGCTCTTACAAAGCTGAGATGCCTCAGTTTGGAGATATACCCCACAGAGATGCTAGCTGATGGCCAAGATTGCTCAGCTCCAGCAGCAGAAGCGTGGTGGGGGCTGACATCCTCTGCCTGTGCCACAGGTCTCAGAGCAGGCGCTGACCTGAGCCGCGTTTGCAGCAATTTCACGTACCAGTGCAGGGTGCTGTATTTTTTCCTGCAGAGCATTGTGCCATCCCAAGCCACGCTTGTCCAAGCAGCACTAGAGTGGTTAACTTGAGTTGTCAAAGCAGATATATTTTTAAGAAAAAGGAATTAATTTTTATGCCAGACTTGGGAGACAGTTCCATTTTTTGTGCTGCTAATGGAGTATCAGGGTTGCCTTTTGGTATGCTTTATTCACAGGCTGGTCTGGAGAGAATTTTTTTTCTTCAAAGTATTTTTTTTTTAAAGGAATTGTTTGTAGTTCAGATGAAGTTGTTCCTCCTCCAGGCTATCCATCAGTGCCTCACTATGCACCAGTTACTCCCTTAATTTACAAGCTGTGGTAGTCATTGTGTGTTACTATGTTTTAAATTTATTTATCTGGGAAAGATCCACTAAGAGTCAGTGTCTTTCCTCCCTCACTTCCACTAAGATCCTGCTTTTTGTACGGATTGCAACTGGAATATAAAGCACTCAAAGTGAGATGCCCACTTTTTCGAAGCACTTGTTTTCCACCGAAAATTCACCTAGAAGAGGGACTGAAGGAGTCGTGTGAAACACCATATTGCTGAACACGATTTTGCAGTTAGCACTTTTGCAGGAGTGTCCTGCATTTAACTTCATGTTGGCTGATTCGAGTTAACCCCATGATTTCCACATTTTGATAATCTCCATCTAACTTCTTTTGAATGTGTCTTATCTCCATTTACACTGCTTATATAGAGCTATTTTACTGTCATATTTAATACCGCACCTCACAGCTGTGTTCTAAAATGGGTGCAATTTCTAATGAAGACCCACCGCTGTCTGTTCTAAGATCAAACCCAGGTTTCAAACAGCTTTGTGAAATCTGCTGTGTTAGTTGTTAGTGCTAAGCCGAACCCTGACTCCTTTGGAACCTTCCACAGGCTGATTAATTCTGGCAGATTTTTTTTTAAGGTTGTTGGGGACTTTTCTGTGCCCAAGAAAAGCAGCATTTCTGCCTGGAGGGGGTGACCTATGCCAGGACTCCTCATTCTCATTCCAGGAACACAATATGCCCTTTGATGTGCACTTACTCGGTAGTGCACGAGGTAAAGCTGACCGACCTCTTGTTTTGTGCATAGGTAATTTATGCACTGCCTCTGGGAGCACACAAATGACAGGACTTATATGTGTGAACCCTATTTGTGCATGAAATCAAGTGCAAATTCAGAGCAGATGGGGTTTTGACTCATAAGTGATAGAATTTATGTCCAAGATTAAAACAAAAGGTAAAAAAAAGCCTGAAGTTAGTTTCCCAAATATATTCTTGGGTACCCAAGGACCTGACTTGCAAAAGTGAGGAGCAACTTACAGCTCCCTTGAAATTAAACAGGATATACACGGGGTGTATACATATATATTTGTATATACTGGATATATACAGGACATATACACGGTGCTTAGTAGTTCTTGAAAAGCAGGCTTCTTGTTTGGATGCTAGTTATGTGCCTAACTCAGTGGCTTTCTTTAAAAAAGATGATTAAGCTGCCTTCTAATACAATCCATTTGGTTTGATTATCTTATCAGTGAGCTGATGCTGCTCATGTGAGAGGAGGGATCAGCTGTGGAGAGACATGGGCACAGACACTTACCCAAAGGGAGCAGTGGGGAGCCCCAAGGGGCAAAGCGTGGAGGCAGCTGGAATAAGGGACTGCCACAAGCATCATTCTCCACTGAAAATAGCTGTTGTACGTGACAAGTCAGGCTTCGCAGTTCAGGGCTGCCCATTTCCACTGTAATTTTAGTCTGTACAGAGGCACAGCTCCTCTCTTCTTTTGAGACTTGTCTCTGCTGGACTCCTCTTGGCTGAGTATTCATTGGTGTGAGCACAATCCTCTTCCCAGCCACAAAACAATTCTGGACTATTTACACATATGTATGTATACGTGTGTGTATATATATATATATATATATAACCAAACCCTGTCTACTTCCAAAATCAGTTTTGGTCAGTTTTAAAAGTTGTGACTGTCCTAGTCGAGATCAATTCTTGTGTTGTACCCCCTTGTCAAGACCTTGGCCAACCTTTGATGTGTGCCACCGCTGATGGTGGGGTGCAATAACTAACACAGCATAGCAGTATTGGTAAGAGATATTAACCACCCTTAACTGGTGCAACTCCCCAGCAAAGGCTCTTCAGGTCTGCAGGTTGGTTCTTTTTTTGAAATTTCCTTCAGCTTGTTTGGTGGCTGCCTCTGTAAGCTTTGGACCCAAGTATTGTTATATCGTCAGCAATATATGTACATAGGGTGTATTCCGAAAGCCAGTGTTTAGAGAGCATGAGGAGTTTTAACTTCTCCACTCTTCCACTTTATTTTCTGTTTCCTTCCTCTCCCTCTCCCATCTGTTCACAACTGGGCAAGGTGTTCTGCTGCTGCCTTTCCTTGGTGGGCTTTTGTGTTGTTAGCTATCCTCCAGGACCTGCTCACAAGCAGCGATGCAGATGGCCAGGAAAGCTTTGTGAATCTCATTCCTCCTAAGTGGTTTATGATTTCCCTCAAGCTTGTGGAAATGCTTCTTGGGAGAGACTACTTCATGGTGTGCTGGGATGTCCGTCCACTGAGGGAACCCTGTCATAGTTATTGATGATCCTTTATTTTAAAAAATACATTATAAGGGTGGAAAAAAGATCTACTGGAACAAGGCAGTCCCACTTGTGTTGTGGACTCAAGAACATTTGGTATGTATAAACATAAATTGGTACATAATAAAGTCTTCATAACTCAATGCTGTGTGAACAAATATGTTTGGTATCCCTAAAGGCCATTTTTTTCTTTGAGCTTCAACCCATCAGTCTTTTTGTTTGACTGTAGCCTCTCTCTATCAGCAACTGAGAAGATTTTATGCTATTTTGAAACTAAACCACACATCTTGAAAACAAGTAGGCTTCTTTTTGCAGGACATAACATGACTCCCTGTTGGAGTAAGCACTCACAAATGTGAGTAAAGCATTCAGAATTTTATGGATATTGTACAAATGCTAAGGGAAAAGCAGAGTAATACCTTTTCTTTTTAGTCCATCCTTTTGTAAGCCCAGCTACCTAAGGTCATTTGAAAATCCCAGTCTGAAGGATTCACAGACATAAAACTCAAGACATAACTAGCCAAATTGTAATCCTGTTATCTCTGCTGCTCCCTCCCTTTGTGTGTAACACCAATTTGTTATATCTTGCATTAAATTACAGCAAGTGCTTCGGGCCAAAGCTGTATTCTACTATGCACTGCTCTAGAAGAATTTTTTTTGCTTTAACAAAAGCACTACTGGCACTTGTAGCACTGCTATGAGTATTTTGGAAAGAGACCAGTCACCAGAAAGGATGCCCTTCCCAGAAGTGACATGTAGTTTGCACCTTTCTCCTGAGCACTTAGTTGACTCAGTGTTATAAATAATGCAATTTCCATCTGTGGCTGCTAAGGCTGCTCCGCATTCTCCTCTCTAGCTGCCTGCAGTGCTTAAATGAACCCCACCGTACGGAGAGCAAATTCATGGTGAGGTGGGATGCTGCACTCACCATAAGCCTGTCAGTGTTTAAGAGGCATTTGGACAATGCCCTTAATAACATGCTTTAACTTGTCCAGCCCTGAATTGGTCAGGCAGTTGGCTGAGATGATTGTTATAGGTCCCTTCCAACTGAAACAGTGTATTCTATTCTATACATGTGCAGAGAAAACACAGGCTGCCTACCTGGTGGATGAACTTGGCAGGAATACCCTGGTGTGGACGAGCTCCTGGTGGGAGTGGGAAGGGAAAGGCAGTGATGGGATCCCCTCCTCCTCTGCCAGCTAAATACGAGAATATCCTCCTCGCTGGGACATTTGGTGGAGTAGACCTGGGCCTTCAGCGAGGGCAAAGCATGAGCCCTCCTGCTGTGTCTTGTCTCCTGCAGCATGGCCACTGCTCACAGCTCCCTACATCTGTCCCTGGGTGTCGGGAGCCAGAGGGTCTTTGGCGCCAGTGTGATTGACACCCAGCACGGTGCTGTCGGGGCAGAAACAGAGATAAGGGTGAAAGCCTGCCTGATATTTGCTGGGAGGCCTACTCAGCCAGCCATCCCCAGTCCAGGAGGTTCCTCCAGTGCATTGATGATAACTTTCTGATGCAAATGGTGGATGAGCCAACTAGGAGAGGAGCGCTGCTGGATCTTATCCTCACTAACAAGGAGGGTCTGGTTGAAGAGGTGAAGGTTGAGGGCAGCCTTGGTTGTAGTGACCATGAGATGGTAGAGTTCAGGATCTCATGTGGCAGGAACAGAATAGCTAGCAGAATCACAACCCTGAACTTCAGGAGGGCCAACTTTGGCCTTTTCAAGCAATTGCTAGGGGAAATCCCATGGGACAGGGTACTAGAAGGTAAGGGGGCCCTAGATAGTTGGTTAGCATTCAAGGACTGCTTCTTCCGAGCTCAAGATCAGAGCATCCCAGCAGGTAGGAAGTCAAGGAAGGGTACCAGGAGACCTGCATGGTTAAACAGGGAACTGCTGGGCAAACTCAAGTGGAAGAAGAGGGTGTACAGATCATGGAAGGAGGGGCTGGCCACTTGGGAGGAATAGAAGTCTGTTGTCAGAGGATGTAGGGAGGCAACTAGGAAAGCTAAGGCCTCCTTGGAATTAAACCTTGCAAGAGAGGTCAAGGACAACAGAGAGGGCTTCTTCAAATACACTGCAGGTAAAACCAACACTAGAGGCAATGTAGGCCCACTGATGAATGAGGTGGGGGCCCTGGAGACAGAGGATAAAAAGAAGGCGGAGTTCCTGAATGCCTTCTTTGCCTCTGTCTATACTGCTGGAGGCTGTCTTGAGGAGCCCCGGACCCCTGAGGCCCCAGAAGAAGTCAGGATAGAGGAGGAGTCTGTCTTGGTGGATGAGGGCTGGGTCAGGGACCAATTAAGCAATCTGGACGTCCATAAATCCATGGGCCCTGATGGGATGCACCCGCGGGTGCTGAGGGAGCTGGCAGAAGTCATTGCTAGGCCACTCTCCATCATCTTTGCTAAGTCGTGGGCAACGGGAGAGGTGCCTGAGGACTGGAGGAAAGCGAATGTCACTCCAGTCTTCAAAAAGGGCAAGAAGAAGGACCCGGGTAACTATAGACCGGTCAGCCTCACCTCCATCCCCGGAAAGGTGATGGAACAACTTGTCCTTGGTGCTGTCTCTAGGCACATCAAGGATAGGGGGATCATTAGGGGCACTCAGCATGGCTTCACCAAGGGGAAGTCATGCTTAACCAACTTGATAGCCTTTTATGAGGACGTAACCCGGTGGATAGATGATGGTAAAGCAGTGGATGTGGTCTATCTCGATTTCAGTAAGGCGTTTGACACGGTTTCCCACAGCATCCTCGCAGCTAAACTGAGGAAGTGTGGTCTGGATGATTGGATAGTGAGGTGGATTGTGAACTGGCTGAAGGAAAGAAGCCAGAGAGTGGTGGTCAATGGGACAGAGTCCAGTTGGAGGCCTGTATCTAGTGGAGTCCCTCAAGGGTCGGTACTGGGACCAGTACTATTCAATATATTAATTAATGACTTGGATGAGGGAATAGAGTGCACTGTCAGCAAGTTCGCTGATGACACCAAACTGGGAGGAGTGGCTGACACACCGGAAGACTGCGCAGCCATTCAGAGAGACCTAGACAGGCTGGAGAGTTGGGCGGGGAGAAATTTAATGAAATATAACAAGGGCAAGTGTAGAGTCCTGCATCTGGGCAAGAACAACCCCATGTATGAGTACAAGTTGGGGACAGACCTGTTGGAGAGCAGCGTAGGGGAAAGGGACCTGGGGGTCCTAGTGGACAACAGGATGACCATGAGCCAGCAGTGTGCCCTTGTGGCCAAGAAGGCCAATGGCATCCTGGGGTGTATTAGAAGGGGTGTGGTTAGCAGGTCGAGAGAGGTTCTCCTCCCCCTCTACTCTGCCCTGGTGAGGCCGCATCTGGAATATTGTGTCCAGTTCTGGGCCCCTCAGTTCAAGAAGGACAGGGAACTGCTAGAGAGAGTCCAGCACAGAGCCACGAAGATGATTAAGGGAGTGGAACATCTCCCTTATGAGGAGAGGCTGAGGGAGCTGGGTCTCTTTAGCTTAGAGAAGAGGAGACTGAGGGGTGACCTCATTAATGTTTATAAATATGTAAAGGGCAAGTGTCATGAGGATGGAGCCAGGCTCTTCTCAGTGACATCCCTTGACAGGACAAGGGGCAATGGGTGCAAGCTGGAACACAGGAGGTTCCACTTAAATATGAGGAAAAACTTCTTTACGGTGAGGGTGACCGAACACTGGAACAGGCTGCCCAGAGAGGTTGTGGAGTCTCCTTCTCTGGAGACATTCAAAACCCGCCTGGACGTGTTCCTGTGTGATATGGTCTAGGCAATCCTGCTCCAGCAGGGGGATTGGACTAGATGATCTTTCGAGGTCCCTTCCAATCCCTAAGATTCTGTGATTCTGTGATTCTGTGATTAAGCTGCCCTGGGACCACAATACTCTCTGTGGCTTGGGTGCAGCCATCCGCGTAAATAATTCAGGCTCTTCTTTTCCAAACTATGAAAAAAATTTCTACTTTAATCTGAAGACTTGTTGTCACTTGGCTATGGCTGCTCTGGTAACCATCTGGGGAGAGGAGTCCGGTGGTAGGCATTGCTGTGAGGGCAGAGTAACAGGCTTTGCTGACACCTGAGGATTGAGTCTGAAGGGAAAAAATTAGGCCAAACTTGCTGACCACCGCCTGATTTCAGCTGGTGTGCTAACGTGGCTCAAGGCTATTGCAAAGAGAGGGACAAAGAGCTGTAAATGGCTTCTTGTCCCCCTCACCTTTCTTCTGGATAACCGTCCCCAATGGCACTCAGAGATTCAGAAATCATAAGCCACAATCAGTGTGTAAAAACATCCTGAAACTTAAAAGATCTAGGTTTTCTTTGCCATCTGGCATGTGAGCAACTTTATAGTTAATGTTTTGCTGCTGCTGTTCACAATTGCAAGGGACAGAGTTATTTTTTTGGTTTCTTCATAAAGCTGAGGTCCTCAGGTAGCCAAATGAAATGATTCCAAGAGGTGGAGCTTTAAGGAAAGCACCAAATATTAGGGAAGCTTGTGATAAAATGGCAAGACCTGCAAGTCTCCCAGAGTCTCAGCCAAGGAGAGAGTTTGACTTAAAAACTGAATAAAGTACAAAGGCCTACATTACCTAATCCATATGAAAAAGTACAATAAAATTGTGAGCCATTTCTGTTCTTTTGTTAGTGACAGAGTCCCATAGCAATTTTTGGGACTGTAAAAACATCCTAATAAATTTCCAGTGTTTCCTCAAGTTGAATGAATCGCAGAAATGCTGCTAGCCTTGAATAGGTTTCGCTCTCGCATCAACTGCTCAATAGAAAAGTCAGCTGAACCATGCTGCAGCTAGAAACAGGTTGTAAATCATGGTTACAGGCCATACGGTATGGAGGGCTATTTAACAATGGCACCAACAATATGTTTCCTTCAAGATGGAAGCAAAGCCTTCATCCACGGTGGAAAGTGAATGGGTAAACCAAAGGAAAGACCGCACCCTCTCACTAGATTCATAGTTCGAGTAAGAGTTTAGGAAAGCCTTGGTGGGACAGAAAATAACTATAGGGATCCGGCAGGTGCTTCTGTTGCCCTTTGTTGAATTTAGGAGCAAAACTGCAGTGTATAATGCCATGCATGGGAAGCACAACCGTCCAGTGATTAGGTCTCCTGTAGGACTGACAGTTCACCTCAACCACCCATCATCCAGTTCCTTGCTGGAAGCAACTGGGCTTGAAAATACTGCCTTGCTGCCTTAAATGCTTGAAAGTCCTTGCTTTAACTGCTGTGATATAAGCCAGGGCTCTGTGGGACTACAGCAAGAGAAACAAACTGGAGCAGTAATTTTTCTAACTGTAGTCAGTAAGATTATACTGGTATCACTGGGCTTCCCAGGAGGTCTCATTTGGATTGCAGTATTTGAGACCAACCTTGAAGGCTCCTCAGGAGGGTTGTCCTTTTTGTATAGATGGTAAGAAGAAGATAAATGCTTTTTGGCAAGAATGTCACTTCTTTTCAGTGTTTCCTTTCAAATGCTGTAATGACAGAGGGTGGACCTTGGGAGAAGTGGTAGGTTGAGCCTTTTGCTGTTTCAGCTAAAACAGGACAATTGTGGGACATGAGATTCCTGAGGGCAATGGGAATTGGTGGAGGAAGTCCTTCGCCGGGTAAGAGGCAGCCCTTTCCTCCGAGGCCAAAGTGGGAGCACGAGCTACCAGTCAGGAAGCAACACCAGTGGTCGCCTGCTTTCCTGAGAGACCTGTCGGGCCCAGGTCAAGGCAGGGGGACCCGGAGGAGGAAACGCAGACGGGTTGCTATGGGGGCATCCAGCAGGAAAACGCAGGAGGAGGGGATCACAGGTAGGGATCCCAGCTCGTACAGAGGATGGTGCGGACAAAGAGGATGGGTGCATGGGCAAGGAGCAGAGGGCTTGGTGTGGCTGAGGCTTTCCAGCAAGAGAGACGTGACCTGTGGTGGGAGCTCCTGCCTGACACAGGGGGAAGGCTGTGAGAGCAGCAGCGAGCACAAAGCCTGCTAAAAATGCAGTAATCTGGAAGGGTTTTCAAATAACCAGGAAAAAGAAGTGTCCAAGGTATTTTGTGGGGTGAGCGTGTGTGTCGGTGCAGCCTGCTCTCTTCATTTGCCCATCTCCCATGCGCTCCCCACTAGGTGCCAGTATAGGAGCACATCACTGCACGTACGCACCCAGGAGGGAGAAAACCGTGTATTTAAGACTGCAATAATATATAGAGTAGCATATAGTAGTAGTATACATATAGTAGTATAGTGTTCTCAGTTTACACTTATTTCTGAATATAAAATATGCAATACTGATGGGGTCATCAGTAATATCTAAAGGCATACTCACAGGCAATATTGCTATTAAATTGTTCGGTGCAGCAGGACACAGGGCACCAGGCTGCCGTAGCCTTCAGGTGGTTCCCACTGTCCCTGGGCACTGCAAACCCCAAACAGCCTCACACAGACAGAGGCTGCCTGCTCCCGTCTGGCTGGAAAGCAACCGCACCGCCTGCCAGTATTTGCTGATGGAAGAATGTTTAATTGTCAGATTGTAGGTTTTATCAGAAAAAAAACAAACAGGTTTGGGATTTTTTTTTTTAAATACACCTGGAAACAGGTATAGGTAAAATCCTACTGAGTATAAATAAGTTGATAAGTTACTTCTACACTTTACTGTAGGTGCATTTGCAGTATAAAGCAGGATGACACTCAGGATGGAGGATGCCTGGTGGGTACCTGACTGAGCCTCAGAAGTGAGCCACAGGGTGACAAAACACCCATGTTTCAGGTACTTTGAAAGTCTTTCTGGAAGAAAACTGTCACTGTGTACTCTGCACACCATCCATGTGTGTACTCTGCACTGCAGGTTTAGATAAAAAATTAAGGGACTGAACAGTGAATAAAGTAATAAGCAGGACAATACTCTGTTACAGACCACCACGGGAATAAATAGTTTGACAAAGCTGTGATGCCTGTCAAGTCTTAAATCTTTCTGAAAAGAGGTTAAGTCTCTTGCCTTGGTTTCTCTGTTACCTGTGCCAAAATAAACAGAATGTGTTCAACTGAAGAAAACAAATACTTGAAAATAACAAAAAATCAATAGTACCCTTGTTATTCGGTAGCAGGTATACAGATCTAATCTGACAGAATGTATTGAAAGTGCAAACTGAATGCAAGCACACATGTATTAGTAATGTCAAGATGAAATGTTAGCTTAAATCTTATCATTTCAGTTTATAGTACAGGGAAGAATTACCGAAGTATATTTTACCTGCAAACCCTGCTGTTTTGGAAAGGATGGCTCTCAGTACAGTGTGTATTTGTGTGTGTTTAAAAACGCTTGGATTTCAGGTACCCGTCTTCACTATTGTGAAAGTTTTAGTATTGCCTCAACCTGTCAGCCTCTCTAGTCAGCAAGAAATACTAACAGCAAACCTATTTGCATGGAGAAATTTAAAGGAGTCTTTCATTCTTGGCCTGATATCATTATTCCCATGGGTAGAGGACAAAGAAATATACAGCTAAGGAACAATTTCACATTAAAAATACATCCCTTTGTCCAAAAGCCCCGCAATGTGTCATGCTGTTATGGAGTGCATACAGGAACTGCCTCTGCCCTTTTGTACAGAGCTGGCCTTTAGGCTCCGTGCAGTCTGCAGACACCGTCCCCACTCAGCTGAGGGAACTATGAATTTAAAGAGATTCCCAGCTTTTATTTTCCAAATGTGTGTATTTCTAGCCCTTTTCCACAGCAAATAGAAATATCTTAGGGAAGGCAATTCTTCTTCTTTTGCTAGAATTAAAAAAAAAAAAAAGAGTAAAATGCAGTCCTCCATGGCTGCAACATGGGCAAGGAAGGACGTAGTGATAGAGGGATGGAGAGAAGTCTTGCCCTGGTAGGTCTGATCTGCCCTCCAGCAGCCCAGGAGGCCTCCAGCAGTGGTCAGTACAAGCTGCTTTGGGGGAAAGTACAAGATGAACGCATTTTTACTGCTCCACTGTTTGAACTGAGGAAATGGGTTGCAAGACTGCAAATATTAGAGGAGGAATCTGTTCTATTATTTTTAGAGCAGCATCCTCTCTGAAACGTGTAAGTCATCAGAACAGAATGAATCCAGTGATGAGTATTTTCAGCAATGAAAAAAAAGCGAGTCACTGAGAGATTTGGTTTGGGGGGAGTCACAAGAAGGGACAGGACCTTATTGTTGAGAGTGTATGCTGTATCCTGCACTCTCTTCTGGTTAGCTGCTCATGGCAGAGGCTGCGTTGTCACCTGGCAAGAGGTTGTGCAGTATGGCATGCCAATAGAGAGAAAGCCAGAGACACTTGAATATGTCATCTCCATTTCGAAGATGCTCCTCTGGGTTGTTCAAAATAACCCAGCAGAGCTCAGGTTTTCTCTGTGGGACACAGAGCTGATGAGGGTCTGGGTGCAGCTGAGGGTGGTGTTGGCGAGGAGCAAAGCTCTCCCAGGGTCTCTCTGCTGTGTAGGGAACACGAAATGGCTGCACTATCCCTTGGCATTGCGTGGGACAGCTCTTCTCCTGTGCCTCTTGGGGAAGGGTGGTCCAGGCCCATCAGTTCTCTGATCATCCCAGAGCCAGCACTGACAAAACTTCAGAGAGCCCTGGCTTACCTGGGAAGGTGCAGATGACAGGTATGCACATTGCTTAACTGCAGGCACTTCATTTTGGTGGCTAATTTAGGAGGACTGTTGTCCCTGAATAGGGAGGGCTTTTCTCCTAAGGCTCCCTATCTCATCACGTTGGGGATTTAAGTTATATGGATGCTCCCTGTCTTGAGTACTCAGGGAGTGGGGGAGTGTCACCATTGCAGTTATCTCTTCTTCCAGATCTCCACCACAGCAAGGGCTCACAAGGTGTACTTCCCACCTTATTAAACAGCGCAGGAAAATTTCTGAACTTTTTGTAACTAGGCTTATCTGATTTGGAGCCCTTTGTTTCAGTGAAGCTTAGCAAACCACTAGTCTTACTTGTAGCAATTATTTCCCAATGGAGAGCTGTTTTGAGTGCCAGGGAGTCATCCTTTTTGTGAAGAGGATGACTAGGTTATTGGAGGCTATTGGAGTCTCCAGCCTCGCTTAGCGGAAACAAACTATGCCGTGGGAGCAGCTTAGCTCAAGGTACCTATAACCAGCTGTTGATGCATGGAAGCACCTAAGTGAGATGTGAATACTAACATTACCATATCTGTTGCTGTTTGTAACAGACAGCACTGCCTTTGCCACTTTTTCCATCTCCTTTGGTGTTTCTTATCCTCCTTGGGAACGTGCTCTGCTCTTTGGGGCTGACTCTATTCTGTGCTCCTGTGGTTGGGCAGGCACAGCCTCTGCCTCTAATCCACTCTTGGGAAATGGCATTACCCTTTGTGTCTGTGCGTGTGTGTGAACACCCTACCCTGGAATTTTCATAGACTAGAAAACGGGCTAAATCAATTAGAGCAACACAAACTGCGATTGATTTTGCATGAATCTATTTGCAAGATAAGAATTATCTTCACTCCTCCCCCATGAACAATAACTGACAACATTACACCTCTTCTCAAATGCTTTTTGATAGGTTAATGGGCCCATTTTGAGAGCATATAATTGCAGCAGTTTTGGTTCAAGAGCTGATGTGAAGGATTACATCCCTCTTGATGCTTGGGGCTAGGATACAATACAGAGAGACTGCCTGGACCCTCTGGTGCCAGAGGGCTTAACACAGTATTGACAGGGCTGTGCATATTAAATCCAGATCAACCTTCTGAATGAACGCAGGCACGTCTGAACTTACACGGCTGGAAATCTCCTTCCACAGTCTTAAAGGGGTTATTTTTAGTAAAGGTTCTTGAAAAAAAGAAAGAAAAAAGATCATATCCCTACTTACTGCTGAGATATGAGCTGAAGGAAACTCTTCTGTCAGATCTCTTCTGTCATATATGTTACAAGAACAGCAAAATGGAAAAGTTCAGCAGGGCATTATTTTATTTTCCTTTTTTTAAAAAAATTTCTTTTAAATTTATGGGATCTGACAAACCAGTCTGGAGGGTGCCAAGTCAGAAGGAGTCTAGAGGTATCGCTTGACATCGGGTGATAACTGCTGATTAGTTCAACAGAAATGGTTTCCCGATGCTCTGCAAATGAAAATTAACAAACTCCGGGGCTGCCTTGAAATAGAAAAAGCAGCAGCATTTCTTGCTTTAGAGGTCCACACCAGGCAACGCTGCTCTCCCAGGCTTGGCCTGGGTAACTCTGCTGGGGAACGCTGTACTCAGTGACTCTTCCCTTTGGAATGAGCCAGGCTCTTCCCAGAGCCAGGTACGAAGCAACGCAAGGTGGGGCAGGCAGTGCTGTCTCTTTCTTGCACAGCTGCCAGTTTCCAAAGAAATTAACTTTTTTTTCTTTCCATTACTTGCAAACTGCGATTTTAAAATGCACTGTAAAGTTAAAAGCAATTGAAAGCACATAAATGAGAGAGTACCTAAGACAGTCTTTTATCTTGCAAGTCCACATGGTGCTGAGCAGGTTTGTCGTTTAGAGACCTGAGACCACATCCTGCTGCTCCTGGTACAAAGCTCCCAAAACCTATCAGCAAATTTTTCATTCCTGCCTGTGCCGTTCCTATGTGGCCCTTCATGAACATAACGAAGAGCTTGATGCAAGTCCAGTTTATGTCAAGGGAATTGTTTTGATGGTTTTCCAATAGGTGTTGAGTGATATTTTCCCATTTCACAAATTCACTAGGCAATTTGGTTTGCTTGTCTTTTTGTAGCGAAAAGATTCCCACTGGAACCAAGTCCATTTTCTAATGACACTCTTCCCCACTGAAAAAAAGTCTTGATTCAAATAGCCCAAAGTATTTCGCAGACATGTGTTCATTTCGAGAACTTTTTTGTCAGGAGTACAGCTCGAGTCTTCCTTAGGGCCCTCTTCTAGGATTTGACAGAAACAGGTTCAAGACCTCAAGAAACCTGGTGAAGGTAAGTTTTTTGAAATATGGCGCTCTCTCACATCCCAGTCCAGTTCTCTTGACTCTTGGCAGTTTTGGGGTAGGTGACTGTCTCTCGACACATTTTCAAGGCCCTCCTTGTATTCCATGCCAAAAGCCCAAATTTCAGAACTTCAGAATTCAAGGCCAGGTTGGATGGGGCTTTGAACAATGTGGTCTAGTGGAAGGTATCCCTGCCCAAGGCAGGGGGGTTGGAACTGGGTGATCTATGTGGACTTGGTAGTGTTAGGTTAATGGTTGGACTTGATGATCTTAAAGGTCCTTTCCAACCAAAACAATTCTATTCTGTCTTTGTCCCTTCTAACCCAAGCCATTCTATGATTCTATGATTAGTAAAATTAAATTGGTGTTTTTCAGTTATGTCTAATGTGTATCATTAATCAGTATTGAGATGGAAAATGTGCTAGGACCTTGCAGTGTGCTAGCCCAAACCATGATGCTATTCATGATTCATGATTTTTTAATATCAAATATATGGAAGTGTTTTAGGAGAAAAGAAAGGTCAATTTCAGGAAGGAGAAAACACCAAGGCTGGTTATTTCTGGGCTACAAAAACAAAATTGTCAACAATTCCCCTGAAAATTTATTTTCAGAAGCTGTGAATCTGTGTTCCAGTAGAAACATACAAAACAGTAGAAGACAACACACCGCCCCCCGCCGCCTATTTCCTTTAATGTGGGTTTCATGAATCCCTGTTCGCCTAGTGGGACTTTCCAGCTTACAAAATCCTGGAGAGTACGTACCAGAGGGAGCCTTGCCACTTCTTGCTCTCTAGTATTTCTGTGAGTCGTCAAAAGTGGGAAATTCTGAAAATGTTTATGAAAAGATTTGTTTCAGTTCCGTATGGTCTTTTTCCATCCAGACCTTCTGACATCAATGCAGGAGTTTCTCTTCTCTCTAACGTGTTCTGCTGCTGCTTGTGATCTCTAAAGTCACACTTGAAGATATTGATCTTACCGCAGATGTCAGCTGTGTGATCTAGGATAGAGCAAAGGTTTGTTTGACTATTTACGCTGACATTAAGGGGTGCAAGTCCTCTTTGGAGGACATGGGAAATGGTCCTCTACAATGGAGAGTCCTTGATCTTGCTCAGATGCAGTAAGATAGTCTTACTTGCTGTTTGGTTTGAAGAAAAATACTCCTTTTTACCAATAGCCAGTAATAGGCAATAATGGCTCCTGCTGTGGCTTAATGG
This sequence comes from Nyctibius grandis, assembly GCF_013368605.1. NCBI lineage: Eukaryota > Metazoa > Chordata > Aves > Nyctibiiformes > Nyctibiidae > Nyctibius > Nyctibius grandis. Next base: position 59,666,830 of record NC_090660.1, on the reverse strand, counting down.
TTCAGATCTGCAAGATACATATGCTTGAGTCTGATGCATTAAAACAACACTCTCCTTAACATGTCCCTGGACTACTCCTCACCTTGTGCGGTGGGACATATGAGACTGTTCTCATGGATGAAGTACTATATGGTATGCAACTAATTAACTATCAACTTTTTGGGTAAAGGCTGCCTTGCTTTCCGTGTTAAGGTGGGTGCAGTTGAGAGAATCTGCTACTAATAGTTACTTTGCTACTCCTGTGCCATCTGCCCCTCCAGGATCTTGCAGTAGCTCTACTGTGTGCTATTTTATTTTGATTGAAAACTAAGATTTCACCTGAAAGCTCAGCTGATGGTACACTGTTGCTCTTTTGCAGAGTTGTGAAGTTTGCTGACAGATGTTGCCTAACTTGAGAGATCTCTAATGACTGAGACCTTACAGACTCTCCCAGCAGTCTACTTGCATTGTCACTATCCTACCTCATGTCTGGTTTGAATCTTCTTGGTGACAGTTTAAGCCCATTATTTGTATATGATAAAGTAATGTAATATTCCCTTTCTCTTTGCACCTTCTTTTTTATGTATGTATTTGAAGATTGTTGCCCTTTTTTCTCTCCTCCCTGATCTCCTTTTTCTCCCTCAGTTCACGCAGCTTTCCTTTGCTGATCCATGTTTTCAGGATCTCTGACCATTCTTGTTCCTGCACTCTCTGGAGTTGTTCCACATTTTTCTTTATGTGTAACACCCAAAACTCAACATACTACTCCCAGCAAGCACTTCCATAGTCTTTTAGCTACAGTTCTCTTTATGTATCACAGAGCGGTACTTGGACTTTGTTGTGATAGGCCTGCCCCTTAGTCTCCCAAGTTTGTTAGGTGGCTAGGGTAATTCTTATAAACATATAGCATTTATTTCCTAGCATGGGTTTTGCTAAATACCTAACATCCAGTTTCAGTTCTGGAAACCATAAGCTGACAGGACATGCTTGCTAGCCCTTTGACTCTGTATCTAAAGAAAGCAGGGGTGATAAAGGACCATTGCTGTGGAGATTTGAGTATTTGTTGAGTTAAACATTGCTGAGCAGCCTAGCATCCCCACCCTCGTCATGAATGGATCTGGAAGGAATGAGTTTGAAGTCTTGCTCTGGTTGACTATAAACCTTTATTATACGTGGGATGTTCCTTTTGGAGAGGAGGAGGCAGTTGCCTCCCAGACCAAATAAGCAGAATTCATCAGCTTACTCACTGCCCCACCGAGCAGGGCGTGATGGGAGTAATTCAGGGTGCCTGGCACCTGCTGGAGCAGGGAGGCTGGCTGGCAACCATAAACCCACAATCAACCTTCATGACTGCCCTCAGTGCAGACTGTAAATAACAAAGGCATTTATTTTATTTTTCCTATGGGGATGGGAACAGAAGTGAGAGTAAACAGAAGGAATTAAAACCACCATCTTGCTGCAAACAGTTGGTGGCATGCCCTCGTCTGTCACCACTGCCGATCTGTTTCTGAGCTTTTTGTAACAATTTGTACTCAAGGCTTAAGTCTTCTCCCCTTACCTTGTCCTCACTGCAAGAAGCAATGGGTATATGAGCAAATCTTTACAGAGGAAAAAAAAGAAGCAGAAAATTGTGGAGTCTGAGGGTGACCACTTAAATGCTGTTGACTGCATAAGACCACCTCTTGCTCTTCCCCTTTCCATTTTTAGCCCCTTTTTTCAGCTTATCAAGGGATGCAACCATGGATGTCTTCACAACTTTATTGAAATTTTACTTTACTTTTAACTTTGATTTTACATGTTCCTGTAACTGGTACTTTGTTCCCAGTTCAACCCATTAGCCAGAATCCATAGTGTCTTTTCTTTAGCCATAAGGGGTGTGTACTTGAGCTATGTGCAAATAATCCTCAGTCAGGTTGTTACTGACTACAAAGTATATCATAAAATGCTCATCAAAGAAGTCACCCATACAACATCATCGTAGTCGGAAATTCCTGGTCCTTACAGAAATTACTGGAGTCCCACAGCTGCAAGAGAGAGGGCAAGAGGGGCTACAACTGTGTTGCTGCAACATAGTGCCTTGTCTTGTGAGAGATTTGGTCACCCAGCCATACTGGGCTGAATCTCCTCATCTTTTCTAAACTTGGAAAGTAGGTTGAATGGTCCTTTTTGGTCCTTGCATGGACATTGATTAGAAATCCCAGCTGCTGTAGATACAAGCTAAGGAGTCACGGTCACTTACTCTAGAAGTGCTGGAACACAGAAACCCAGGGGCTGCAGGCTCAGACAACATCAGCTCTATGGACAAGGACTGAAGGTTTCAAACTGTTTGTGCACTTTATTTTCCAGAGCTGATATACTGGAACAATTCCAACACTGAGTTTAGTTCAGAAACATTGGATGGACAAAGGAGGAGAGCCTTTACCTCTGAGGCTGTTAATTTTATATTTTTATATACAGGTCATTTTTGCTCAGTGGACAGTCACAGAACGTGACGTCACATACAACTGTCGAGGTCCCAACAGGAATATCTGACAGTCAAATGACATATGAGGGCAGAAAATTAAGCCTTCAATTAATTGGAGTTGCTTTCCCTTGATTAGATTTTGAAGAGCTGTGATTTTTGTGCCTCTGCTTACTTGCCTGGGCGTGACCAGCCCTGCACTGCAAACTCAGCTCTTCTGGTTAAATGCTACTTCTCCTAGTGCTTGGAATTTGTACTGTAGAATGCAGTAAAAGGCATGATTCATGTTACAATTAAAAAAAAAAAACAAACAACAAGGAAGTGTATATAAAATGTGACTGTTTGTAATGGTAGAATTCACGTTTACAAGTACTTTTATGGAGAAGTGTTTATCCTCCCATAAAAGAGAGGTGCTAGTTGGGTGTACAATGAATTCCTAATTATCCTTGAGCAGTTTATCCAGATTGTGGATTAAGTGTGCTGCAGAGGCCCTGACACTCTGCTGGTACTGTGCAGGAAGGCCCATCTGTACTCATGAGCTCGAGCACAGTGTTCCAGGATCAAGTCCAAAGCTTTAGCAAACTCTATGTGGCAACACCTCAATATGCCTCGGCTCCAGCAAAATTCATCCTTGTGGTTGCAGTGTTGCAAACATACCTTGGGTTGCACATTAGCTAACACACCCTCTTGGAGCGGAGTGCAGAAATACCTAAGAGATTGTGCAAACGGCAGGTTGTATCTGGCAAAGCCAGGGCTGAATTAGAGCTAATAATTTTGGCTAAACTTAAGTTGACTCTATCTGGAGTCAATCACAAAACTGACCAGTCTTCACTTTCAATATATGCAATGTGCTAAAAGATATACAGGCTGTGTCTACACTGTGTTTTTGAGAGTAACTCTGCCCTTCCAGCTCTGCATGCCTCCCAGAATTTGTTCCAAGCACCTACTGAGTTGAAACCTAGGAATGTAGAGGTCCCGTTCTCCCTCTTTTCTCTTCCTCTCTGCAGGCGAATGGCCCTGCTCCCCAGATGAGGTCCAGCAACAACTCAAGATCCTAGTGTTGTTTTACTTGTGACACCACAGCAATTAAAACTATTCTAGACACACAGTAGATGACACGGTGCATTTGAAGTGTGCTTGTCACACAAACATAGTTTTCTGGAAATGACCATCTAGCGCAAGTGCCATCCATTCTGCCAGCACAATCCAACATATACCACCATGAAGTCCATGACATTGGGAAGTCCATGAGTGTGGGAGGATTTGACCCAGCAGTTTGCTAAAGCTAAAAACATTCATGTTTATCCAACTGCCTTAACTTAGCACTTTTCCACTTTTTCTGCTTCAATTCCCCGTCTTTATATGGTAAGGAAGGAAGTGAATATGTCATAAAAACCTCAGAGGGAAAAAAGCCATAGATGAGTCACTGAAAATATTGATAAGATTGCTGATATGGAGCAGATCCATAGCTTCCAGCCTTCCTGTTTTTCTATGCCCACTCCTCTTGCAGCTTCTCAGGCCCAGCTATGCCTCTCCTCAGTGTTCAGAGGGGGACCAGAGGGATTTCTTCACCTCCCCACAGTGAGGACATATGCCAGAGTCGCAGAGTCCCTTCCTCGCCATGCCAGGATGTCACAAAGTCTTTAGCACCTACAACAACCCCTAACAATCCTCAGAGCTACTTATAGCAGCAACCAAAATGTCTTATCACACCCTGGTCTTGGTGACAAATTAAAACTGCAATTTGATTATAAACATCTTTCCAAATAAAGGGCTGGATCTCGCTTCCCCTGCCACTGATTGCAAAACTGGACTTGACTTCAGTGGAAGCAGATCTGGCCTCAGGGTATATTTAGAGAAAGTGAGTAGCAGCTATTTTCCCAGTGTTTATTTTACATTTCAGGTTGAGGCATTTGCAAGAGTGGTTTCTGCTGGACTTTGTATAGCTGGGGTTGTGACTAACAATAATAACAGGCAAAGCTGTAACTTTGCCCCAGCCCCGGAACAAGAGGCCACCCTGTCCCCAGAGTCATGCAGAAGGCACACGGTGACTCACGCCCTCGTAATCCTTCTCCTGGGTTTCCCCTTGCTCCACGGGAAAAGAACTTTTTTTTTCCCCTTCTATACTTGGCACTGCACATGGCCCCAGCCATGCTGTTCCCATAGCCGTGAAGTGGGCCAAGAGTGCGACTGCACCAAAACCCACAGGTCAAAGGGTTTAGCACCTGAGGGAAGGTAAGTGCTGGTATTTAGTGGGAAACTAGGCTCCATTTTATTCTGCCTGGAGTAAAAACCAAACGTGCTTCGTGGTGGAAGGCAGCACGTTGGGGTAAGGACTCCATCCTGCCACATCCCCTGGCACAGCTCCCCACAAAATGCATAGCCTCAGCAATGACTTCAAGGTGCACTGTGATTTCTATCCACTTCCTCAGCTTCCATGTGACGGTGCAAGTTCTGTACATTGGTCAACTGACTACACAAGGTGTCACTGGGCCTTTCTTCTGTGGCAGTCTCACGCATCAGCTTTATTCATTCATTAACTAAGCTGTCTCCTTCCTTGCAGAGATACCATTCACAGGTGATGCTGTCCAACGGATCCTAGCACACGCATGTGTTAGCTTCTCGTGAGATTATGGCTCTGGAGCATTCATGCAGGGACAACCTGGAGAGAATCTGTGTGACTAGAGATGGCGAGAGGCTTGGAAAACTCCTGGGTATTTTGAAAGGTTCTATCAAGGCAGCCTGGCTGTGTCATTCCTCTGTGTCATGTTCAGAGCACCTGAACTTAGTTATGGTTGTCTGGACAACAGATAAAATGGAGTTTCTTGGACACTGTTTTCTTCCAAGCAAGGAGATAGTAGTGGAGCTTTGCCTTCTTTCATACCTTCCACTGCTCATCAGCTCCAGTTTTGTCTCTGATAGATTCATACGTAGGGAACTGCCTTTGCAGTTCCATTGGATTCTTTCCAAAGCTTTGGTATCTCTGTGCTAATGTATAGCTAGATTTGGGGGGCACCTGTATTTTGCTCACATTAAAGTTCTGTGTTTTCTCACCAAAATGTACATGGGCTCATCAAGTGACACAGTCTTGAAGGGCCAGCCACATGCAGGTCTTTCACGAGGTAAACCCATGCTTCAACATGGCACAGCACTTCGAGGACATCAGCTTCTCTCATGACTGAAGACCAATCAAGACTGGAGCCAAATATAATCAAAGAAGATATGGCTTTTTGGAAAATGCTCAGTTGTGGTCCCCTGAGATAACAATTTTGACTGTTTTGACCATTTTGGTTTTGATTCTTAGAATTCTTACTTATGCTAAGCTCTCACTGTTGCATCGTTCAGAAATTATGCCTCTACTGTTGCTGGTCAGCTAGGAGACATAACCTCTTGAACAGGGGATATCTCTACCATGCAATCAGAGCAGTGGCTGCTGTGGCATGTGTATACACGAGACAGCTACATAGCCCTGCAACCGCAGTGCATTTTGACACCTGCATGCAAGAAGCAAAAGTAGCCCTTATGTGGCTGGCAAAGCAAACCCCTCACTGCTTACTTCCACTGCTCCCCCGATCCCAGCCAACAAAACTACCTTGGGCAGCCTTACTCTTTACCTCACTGACTAGGTATGCACATGGTTCATGTATTGGTGGTCTGTGCTACAACTCAGCAGTGGGTACCCAGTGATTATGGTTTCAGAATGAAAGGTTCACCTGCTAACATAGGACATGGTCATCTTTTCTCAGCCATGCCACCAACGTACAAATGCATCCTCCCTGTCCTTCACACCCATTGCTGGCTTCCCACACAGCTTCAGCTCAGTCTCTAAAACAAAGCTTGCTGACTCCGCTCTTAGAGCAAGGGCATACTTCTTTAATCTTGTCTCCAAAAAAGGTAACAATGCGCATATTTGGGAAAATACCTACAATCTAAATACCTAGGACTAACTAATTCAGTGTTGTGGATCATACGGACACACTTTGAAAGTCCTTAAACACTGCTTGTGTGGGAATTGACTGGGGGATTGGTCTTCTGCCGACACTCTGAGTAGGTGTAGGATTTTTTTGCATCCAGAAAATTTGACTGTGTGGCCTGTCAGAACTGGGATTAGATTGCAAGTAAAAAAATTCCCAAGGTTTGTGATTAACTCGCTCGGGAAGTCAATAGTGCTACGTACTTAAATCAATTTTGGAAAAAAAAAAGTCCCAAATAAATGTCCCCAAAGTCCACAAATTCAAAGTGACTTTGTGTGAAACCATTTCACAGTCCAGGCGTTCTTGGCTGCCCGTTTCGTGCTCAGACCACATCTTCCCCAATGCAAGAACCGTGCTCCTGTCCCTGCTGCCTGACAGGAGCTGGGGGGCCGGGGCTGGCGGGGGCAGCTGATGGAGGGGCTGCAGATCTACAGCAGCGCAGGCTCTGTGAGAGCCGCCCCAGCTCTGCTGCTGAGGGCAGTGTTGGCTCACGGCGCATGTTATCTTCTTTCGGAGATCCTTCTCCCAGTACATAAACAAATTTGTTTTTGTTTAAAGACTTTCCCACACGAGTGTCTGCCAAGTTCAGAGGACTGCTCTTTGAGATTGATCTTGAATTTTTTGGAACAGGAGATGAGATTATATAATAAATTCAGTTAGTCTCAGTGAGGCAGTTGGGAGATGCTGTTTCAGACTACAACGTAACAGCCAAAGGGATTAAGGAAAAATCAAAGAATCCACAGAGTGTAAGTGGGGAAGGAACTCGATTTTCAATTTAGTAAGTCTTATTTGGAAACAGATTCACAGAGGAATCATCTACACACGAAGGATGGATGAAACATTCTCAAAACAGTAAATCTGAGTAGATTAATTTTTCTTAGAATAACCAGCATGCCTTTTTTAAATACACAGCTTGTTGTACATCTTGTTGTGTATCTATGATACAGTGGTTTTCACATAATAGTTGACTGGTGATGTAGAGAGTTATCACTGGTCTTATTGCTGTGGCAATGTTGAAATTCCTGTTGTTTGCCAAGTAGCTAGGCATCCTCATACTTGTTGTCCGGTTCAGGTCTTGCTCTTCTAAATCATTAAACATCTCAAATGCAATGGTAGAAATAGAAATGCAAGAGAAAGATTCCTTTGTCCTGTTGAAAAATTTCTGTTTCCACATGGTGCAGGACTTTTTCAATTTTAGCTCAGTAACACAAAATTTTCAGAGAAATTGAAGTTTAAGCGTACTGTGCAGCCAAGGAGCTGGCCTGGCACTGGGGCCGACGGAGGCAGGCAGTCTGTGTGCCGGTGGGGTTGGCCGCCCACTGTGGGTCCTCTTGGCGGTTTCTGTGGAATCGATGCAGTCGGCCGAACTATCGTTTTCTCATGGAAATGCTGCTGGCAGCGAGACTGAAACAGGAGGGAGAGCTGTCAGAACAGCATCCCTGGGAGAGAGAGAACTGCTCATGTACTTGCCATCTCTAACCCTCCTGAGTAACGTCTCTCATGGCCAGGGAGGATAGGTATTGCTCTGCAGTGGGAGAAACTATGACAGTACGTACAGACAATACAAAAAATGCAACATTTCTTGGATACACTCCTGTCTCCTTCATGCTGGCTTAGTGTTTCTCACATAACTGGTTCGTCCTCTCATCTGTAAAGCACACAGAGAATTAGTACAGCAGCAGTAGTGGCGGGAGGGCCTTTGGTCTTAGGAAGTAGTCCTCTATAAATAAATAAGATTAAAAAAAATATAATAATCATTATGGAACCATCTAAGAGGCCCATGGGAAAATAAATTCATCTTATATTTTGAGAATTTAATAAACTGCATTTGTGCACTGAACAGCGAACTACGTCAGTTTTACAGTTGCCTCATAGTTAGTTATTTCTTAAAATAGCACTTGATTCTGACTACAGAAACTGTAGAGACTCATGGGAGATAAAAGATCTTCCAAAAGCAATTTACAGACCACATAACAAGTGGTCTTTGTCAAATGTGTAGCTCAAGTTTTTGGAGAGATAATTTCAACTTTTCTCCTCTTCCCTACACAACTGAGCTTGTTTTCATTCATATAAGGTCTTTAATTCTTACTGCTGGTACAGGCTAGAAAGTGTTCAGAGCATGTTTCTTTAATTATTTAACTTTTTTCCATTAGATTATAAATTTTCCATATAAACCTAAAAAAAAGGCAGCTGCATTCTGACACATAACAATGAAGACATGTTCATTATATGAAACTCCCATTTACTATGGTTTCCCTTAGAAGTGGAATTTACGTGAATGTTGACAGTGACACCTGCCCTTTTTATCTAAAAAAAAAAATACAAAGACATTTATTGTGCAAGGTGGATGGAAAGGTGCTTGGTGTTTTCTGGCCACCAGGTATCCTAATAGCGACAAGATGACCGAAGAGGCAGGAAGCGGGGAGGAAGGACAAGGAAGGCAATCCACCTGAGAAGGTGCCAACATCCATGCCATCACTGTAGCAAACTGTCTCTCTTCAGACCTCCTTTCCCCCAGGCTCATGCTGGGTCTCACCTTTTCCATGGTTAAGCATCCCAACTTCAGAGCATGCCAACTGCCTTCAGCTCTGATACCTCAGGACTTACTAAAGCATAAAGAAACTTTATGTTCTCCTTCAAGCATCTGCAGTCCCATCCATAGGCCAGGAGTTTTCGGCCGCTCCACTCGCCTCTCCTGACCCACTGCTGGGCTCCCACTAAGGCAATGGGATTTGCTGCCCAGGCTGGGCACACGGCAGAGCCTGTCATACCCTGTGGATGCTGCTGCAGGACAGGCCCAAGTCTTTGTGCTCCTGCTGATCTTCATTCCCTTGCCTGCAGGCCACCCGCCACCAGGCTCAGACACACTATTCCTGAGATAGGGACACCTTCTCCTCACATCTAAAAAGTGAGCAAAAAAGGCTCCTGGGAAACCTCAGAGGATTAATACACTTACATCCTTCAGGATGTGGAGTTGATTACTCAGGAGGTGGTTTTTACTTTCTTCTGAGTCAGTGCTGAGCAAGTAACTGGCCCAGCACATCATTAGGAGGAACTGTGGTGCTCTGGTGCTGCCTTTTGCATGAGCCTTAAATCGGAGGTCCTGACCGTGTTTTCTCAGGCAAAACCAGTCTGGTCCTGAGAAACTTGCTGAGCAGCAAATGTAGCCAGCCATACTTATCTTCCACAGCTTCGCTTGGTTATGTTAGCCATACCTTCTTTTCTTTAGCTGATCTGTGGTGTCGCCAAGCATTTTAAACAGGGGGAGACAAAGTTCATTCTGGAGGTAAGAAAATGGAGGCTCTGCATGCCTGCTTGGTTTGATGAGCACAACAGTCCTGAAGCAATCCAATCCAAACCATCCATTGGTTTTCGTCTGCTCACAGTGAAACAGGCTTGTTGTTCAAGCAAATGTTTTTTGTACTAGATGTCAGGACTACCTCTGAGACCCCAGCAATGTACCTCAGAACTGACATGATGGAAGTCAATGGGGCTGATCCTTCTGCTCTGCTGATGTCCTGGTCCCCAGGGTCCACTGAATTCCATGGAGTTACTTCTGATCTGTATCAACGAAAAATGAGGGACGCATCTTCGCTTTGACTTGAGGCTATAGGTTAAGCAAAACTGGAATGACATGCTAGCAATGGTGCCACAGCTGGGTATCTCAAACAAGAATTTAGTCCTGAGAAACACAGATTTAGGTAGCAGCAAGTATTCATAGATTAAAATATTGATTGATTGATTGATTTATTAAAAAATTGATTTGAGAGCAGTCCTGCGGAGAAGGACCTGGGGATACAGGTGGATGAAAAACTGGACATGAGCCAGCAATGTGCGCTTGCAGCCCAGAATACCAACTGTATCCTGGGCTGCATCAAAAGAAGCGTGACCAGCAGGTCGAGGGAGGTGATTCTGCCCCTCTACTCCACTCTTGTGAGACCCCACCTAAAGTAGTGTCCAGCTCTGGTGTCCACAGTACAAGAAAGGCATGAACCTGTTGGAGCGAGTTCAGAGGAGGGCCACGAAGATGATCAGAGGGCTGGAGCACCTCTCCTATGAAGACAGGCTGAGAGAGTTGGGGCTGTTCAGCCTGGAGAAGAGAAGGCTCTGGGGAGACCTTATAGCAGCCTTGTAGTACCTGAAGGGGGCCTGCAAGATAGCTGGAGAGGGACTTTTGACAAGGGCGTGTAGTGACAGGATGAGAGGTAACAGTTTTAAACTGAAAGAGGGTAGATTTAGATTAGATATTAGGAAGAAATTCTTTACTGTGAGGGTGGTGAGACCCTGGAACAGGTTGCCCAGAGAAGCTGTGGATACGCCATTGTTGGATGTGTTCACAGTCAGGTCGTATGGGGCTTTGAGCAACCTGATCTAATGGAAAGGTGCCCCTGCCCATGGCAGAGGGATTGGACTAGATGCTCTGAAGGTCCCTCCCAACCCAAACCATTTTGTGATTCTGTGATTTTAAGTATCCTGCCTCCTCAGATCTGGCTTGCACTTGTTGGAGATGCAGTCCATGGTCCTATGGGCCAGAGAAGTGGGTGTTAAAGGTATGGCTGCTGAAGAGCTCCCCAGAAGACTCCCTGTGTCCTTGAAATATTGAGAAGAACCGAGGTTGAAAAGAAAAAGTTGTTTCTCTTGAAGAGTTCTGAAGTGCTCATGAATTGCCAAAAAAAAGAGAGAAAACATTGCCAACACAATGTCTTTCTAATATGTTGCAACCCGGCCAAAGCTCTTGCATCACAGTCCCTGTCAGAGCATATAAATCTGCAGTTCCTCCTAAAATCCTACCACCGCCACAGTGTTGTCAACCAGATTTCGCCTTGGCACCAGGTTTAGTATAAACAATTATTAGAGGAACCTGAAGATGGAGTGAAAGAGAGGGAAGTTTTTTTCTTTTGTTTGAATCAGTATTATTGTATTTTGATAGATGGAGTCTATAAGCTTTTTGAATTAGGAATAGAAAATACGATTTTGTATGTCAGGATGCATTCCTGGTTTTTACAGTGATACCCGGATATTTTCAGTATTGTTTCCTAGACTTTTTCATATGCAGTGTAACTTTTTATTTGCTTTTCTATCCAATTCCCACTGAGTGGAAGTTTTTCACATGCTGTTGCCCCTCCTCCACTCCACTCCTCCAGTTCACGAGCAAGTCTACTGAACTCCCCAGCAGCTCATGTTTATTTTCTTATCTTAAGTTAGAGTGTGAAATTAAAACACTTGATTTGTCCTTGGCAAGTTAAAATGCATAGTATTTATACAGCACTGTAGGGGTCTGTAGCTGTTTCTGAACAAAAAGAAACTGAAATACCATGTCATGGGGCAATGCACTGCCAAAGACTGGATCTTACAGATACTCATACCAGGCATGATGGAGCACATAGAAGAACAGCTTGCTTAGCTTCACTGAGTGCTTTGTGGCTATATGCTCTACTCCTCATACCTGGTCTGTCTAACCAGGACGTTTCGCTGGAAAAGCATCAGTGCCACTTGGGCACGGCCCCTTAGGAGACTTTACAGAGCAACTTGGTGCCAGGTATATTTCTGGCGCCAGGTCACACAGATGTTGCCAGCCAAGTTTTATGACACCTCACTTGGATGTTGCTAGCAGTCAGGTTAGAGCATCATTGACCTCCAGGTGGAAAATCTGCCTTTATTCACCTTTGCAGGTTGTTTTTTACAATATCCACAAAACTTCTGGTAGATCTGCATGTATTAGTAGCTGAGGCAAATAGCACCAGGGTAGTTCACCACACCAACGATTCAACGTGATTGTCATAAAGCTGCAATAAGTTATCTAAAATGCCATAATCTATTTTTAAATATTTCCATAGAGCTTAGTTATTAGTTAAAAACTAAATAGATTTTAAAAATTCTTTGTGTATACAACTGTAATTAGTTTTAACCTGAAGTTCAGGCTAAAGGCACACATTCAACAGGCTTCTACAGTCTATCCTAGTCTGTTAATAGAGAAAAAAATTTCTTGCCATTGCTGAATTTGAGGAGGGTATGGGCATAATAAATTGTGTAAGTTTTAAGAAACTGAGAGAAGTAGTTAGTGAAAATAGAACATTGCACCATTTCTTTTCAACTGAACACACCAGAACTGTGTCCAGTTCTGGGCCCCGCACTTCAAGAAAGATGTTGAGGTGTTGGAGCGAGTCCAGAGGAGGGTGACCAAGCTGGTGAAGGGTCTGGAGGGTCTGACCTACGAGGAACGGCTGAGGGAGCTGGGGTTGTTTAGCCTGGAGAAGAGGAGGCTCCGAGGTGACCTTAGTGCAGTCTACAACTACCTGAAGGGAGGTTGTAGTGAAGTGGGAGTTGGCCTCTTGTCCCAGGCAACTAGTGATAGGACAAGAGGACACAGCCTCAAGCTTCGCCAGGGGAGGTTCAGGTTGGACATTAGGAAGAATTTCTTTTCAGAAAGGGTTATTAGACATTGGAATGGGCTGCCCAGGGAGGTGGTGGAGTCACCATCTCTGGATGCGTTTAAGAAAAGACTGGACATGGCACTTAGTGCCATGGTCTAGTTGACAGGGTGGTGTCAGGGCAACGGTTGGACTCGATGATCCCTGAGGTCTCTTCCAACCTGGTTGACTCTGTGATTCTGTGATTCTTTATGCACAGCTCTCAGAGTATGTGCACACATACTTGTGAATGTCTCAATACAAAGTATTTCTCATAAAAATAATCTGTACCCAGCCTCTTGTCAGGTGTTACCCCTTTATCAATGCCTGCAGTTTCCTGAAAAAACAGCACTGTTTCCAAGAATCAAGTCTAAATCAAGTTAGAGCAATTTTGTGAAGGTGCAGTGTAAAGTCAGACACTTTAGAGCTAAGGCATTACTGTGAATGAAATTCTTTCCCATTTTTCCTCCTTTGCTATGATACCAGATAAGAGTTACATTTATGAACAAGTAATTTGCCATCGATTGTTGTAACTTACCCTTTAGTTTTATGCCATAAAGTTTAGCACGTCCAAAATCAGATTGTTCCAGTTTTAAGCCTGTCGTAAAAACATTAAGTGTGTTTTGCTGGAGATGTGAAACAAGTATTCAGTCACTTAAACGTCTCTGTATTCCCCCCAAACATAAAAACGTGCAAGTGGGAAATGGTCACCTAATATACAAAAGCAATGCCTAATAGCTGGAAAAGGTCTGAAGATCCTTTCAACTGCAGGTTATATAGATGGTTATCTCTGGGAGGACGTTCCTCATCTTTTCCATATGTTCAAAATAAACTGTCTTCTGTGATTCTGAAGCTCCCTTGGCAGGAGAGGAAAAGTGTTGAAATATTGTGTTTCACAATTTTCCAGACCAAATGTGAACTTATCTGAACGATACATTACTCTATTATGCAGTATATAAGCTAACCAGTTCTCTGGAAGTCAATAATAATTTTCATTTTTCATTGCTTTGTAGTCAGAGAGGTATCTTGCAGAGTTATCGTAAGCATTATCAGTGCAAACAGTGATAAGGAGCCAAGGACCTGTGTGATTATAGAGCATTTTTGCTTGTGTGGAATATTTTAATGCTGTCTTAGTGCCTCACTGAAAGCAGCCCAGCAGACGACAGGTTATTCCCCTCTCATCTGTTTAGTGAGCAATAGCTATTCGAAACATTTTGATATTACAATGGCAGAGGCATCACAGTCTACAAAGTAAAATCTGTTCTTTTTATCAAAGTTTTGATTTTTTTATTATTTGCAAAAACTGGCACAATTGGCAGCATTTAGTATTGACAACACACAGAAGCTTTTGTCCTACCAAGAGATGTGATTTTAGCTTGGAGTAAATCTCAGGAAATCACATCATCTAATTTTCGCCATTTCTATGTGCACAAGTCTTACAGTATGTACACAAATACTCATGAATGTCTCAGTACAAAATATTCCTCAAAACCCCAAAATGTTCACAACCAATTCACCTCCCTAAGTGAGCATGTGTAGCATTTTGGTACAAATTTGTTGCTTCCTTAGCAGCCATCTTGTTGTCTTCTGTGATTTCACATGTTTTAGCAATGAAGAACATTTCAAGAACTTTGTTCTTAGAAACTGTGTTAGATCTTTTTAATGATTCACACTCTTTGCATGCCATCTTATCATGAGCAATTCAGAAACTTCTGCATAAGTGACCATGAGCTGTCTGACACTTAGTGCCTTCTTTACTGCTCCAAAACAGATCATTTCTATACTTATTTGGGAAAGCTGACAACCTCTTCTTTTTTCTTTTTTTTATTTTTCCCTTTGAGGGAGGGGTTTTCTTGACATTTTGATGGAACAGTATCAGCTTAGTTGTCACAGTCCTAATCCATGGAGGGGTGTAACTTGAGCAAATAAAAGCATGTAAGTAAAACTTAAACTAGCCTTTAAATCATGATAGTTTTGTCAGCTTTGAAAACCTTGTGTACTAGGCTGACTGATCCCACAGTCTGCACGTAGTACAGACAGTATTTGGTCCATGACATATATACAAGATAAAATTACTCTACATACCAAATCTTTTTCCTACATAGATGCACTGTAGCAGCAGCTCTTTTGGTAGATAGATGACTTGGGAAATTGTTTTTATGCACCTCTTGTTTTTCATTCACAATGGAATTTATTGTTGTGCAAATTTTTAAACAAAATTTAGAACCCTTTGGTGCTAAAAGTGCTCATAAGTATAATATATTAGTGTTTAAGATCAGGAATGCAAGAATTCATCTGAAAAAGAAGGTGCGGAAAAGTCTGGGGAGATTCCCACACTGGGATCTTAATTTATGAGGGACTCATCAGAGGTCCTGTCTCTAAGTGAAGTGCTGGTGGAAGAGGTTATGGGCTCCATATGCACAATGAACAATGCCAAGTCATCAAGACCCAATGGTATTTACCCAACAACTGTAGAGGAATCCAAGGATGAAATAACTGAACTGTGATGTTTAAAGTCACACTTAAAACTAGCACAGTAATTGAAGATTGGTAGTTGGCAAACTAACAGCAAATTTTTATTGTGTTATCCATAAAAGACCTTTGTTTAAGGGAAGTTTGGGGAATCTACAGGCTAATGATCCTGATGTCTATGCTTCAGCAAAGCAGTAGAAACAATAATGAACATGATTAATAAACATGGATAAATATGCTGTACTGTGGAAAAGTCAACATGATGTTTGTAAAGGGAGGTCTATCATTAAAATTCTATTAAAATCTTATTTATTAAATTCTACTTCTCTGAAGGAGTCAGTCAATATATAGGGATATTCCATTGATTCTGTCTACTGAATTCTTGAAAGTCTTTCAGCAAGACCACAAAAGCCACTCTTAGAGAAACTGAAAAACCATGAGACAGAAGACTCTTGTATGCATGAGTAATTTAGAAGATAGGAATAAGAAAGCAGAAAACATGGTCTATTTTCATGCTGGATTGTCATCAATGGAGTTCCAGAAAGTCTGTGCTAAAACCTTTGATCAAAATATTTATATGGGATCCAGAAAGGGGCTTAATAATGAGATAACATTGGGGATGTTGTTAGATTATTCAGGATAGTAAGACGATGGCTGGTTGTGAACAATTGCAGAGGGTTTTGCAAGACTGAGTGACTGGATGGTAAAATAGCAGATGAAATTTCATGTAAATAAACATAAGGTGATGCACATGGGAGAAAAATATCTGGAAATTAAATGTAAAATGCTAATGACCAGGTTGCTATCACTTATGAACAAAATCTTGGGCCTATAATAGTTGTGTGGAAAAGTCAGTCCTGTGCCCAGTGGCAATCCAAAAAGCAAATCAGATGTTAAGGAGTATTAAGAAAAACACAGAACAAAACAGTGACTATCATAGTGTCACCACTGTATAGACCCATGGTTTTCTTGCACCTGGAGTAATGTGCAGGTCTACATCCTCCCTCCATCTCTGTAGTACAAGAAGAGCAGGTCCCAATAAGGACGGCAAAGGTGACCAAAGGTGTGGAAGAGGTTTCCACATATGCAGTGAGTGTGTGAGCTAGGCTTTTCAGCTTGGAAAGGAAACCACCAAGGGAGGGTTGCGGCAGGAGTCTACACAGTTCTGTGTGACAGGACAAAGGGGAACAGGGACAGACTGATCATTGCCCCTCCCAACCAATCTAGCAAGTACTAGCTTCAAACAAAAGAAGGTGGTTTTCAGTACACTGTCTTCAGATCATTTTGTTTCTTAGCCCCAGTCATTGGTCTGAATTCCTGTTACCCTGAAACACAGCATAGCATCTCAGAGGATAGCAGTGGTACGGTATGGGGATGCCTCTCAGGTCTCAGCTCCTCCTCTAACAACAGGCTGTTGAGCCTGGATGAAAGTTCCCAGTGTGAGATTTCCACTTAAAAACTTCTAAACTTTGCCAGAAAGATATGGCTTGATACAGTGCTTCAAAGCAGTATCACTCACAAAGCGCCTACTGAACCTCTTCCAAAAACATATTATGACCTATATGTAGGGTGCCTTTGCTGTTTACACAACCGCTAGTTAACATTTTCTGATTGTTGCATATTTATTTACTGGGGTTACAAATGCAAAAAACAGAGGCCTGAGGTAATTTCATGTTTAAGAGATAAAGTCTCAAGCACAAAGACATTGCCATGTCTTTTTTTTTTATTTCAGATGTGTGAAACCTTTTCTTCCTCACAGCAGATTTAGTATTTACTTAAAGATAAGGATGAATCCTATGAGGAAAAAAAGGTGATTACCTGATTGACAGACTTATTCACTCATTCATTGAGTCTTCCACTTCCTTGTGTGACCAGTGAATGAAATAAGGTGTAGCTGGGGCACCCCAAGACAACAAGCTAAAAGGAGGTGGCTGAGTGTGTAGAAAGGACAAACAGGAGATAGTACTCCTGCAGAAAAAGGCAAGAAGTAGCTCACAGGAAGAAAAACCCTCTAAGGGAACTAAAGAAGGAGAGCATGGTAGTAGTTGTATTTCTACACAATATGCCCATCTGGGTCTCAGGTATCATTTATACTGGCACACTGGACTTCAATGTTGCGCTAGTTCTAGTTTCTCTCCTTTCTTTTTTTTTTTTCATTTTTATTCCCCTACTCAAACCAGACATTGCAAAGTCTCTGGGGCAAAGACTTTATGCTATGCGGTGTAAACAGTGCCTAGCATAGAGTCCCTGACCCCATCACCAGGATGTGCTTTTGCAAATAAAACCCAATAGGAGAGGGTAGTTGGAGATGAAACCCTGAAATCAGGCCTTGATGCTCAGAAAAGATGCTTCTTTGGTATTTGTTTCGTTATTATCATTATTCATTTAAGTAAACAAAAGCATTAGTTCACCTCATTAAAATCAAAGAGAAAAATCTGAGAAATGTAGCTCAGCAGCCAAAGTCTCCAAATCCACCTTGAAATCTTATTGGCTATCTTCTCAAGGGAGGTGTAAATCTTCCTTTAGTTGGCTTTTATTTCTGAATTTGGCTCTGCTCCTGGAAATCTTCCCTAAGAGGCCTCCACTTGCTATAAATGTTGCAAAAGAAGCCTTGCTATTTGCAATGCCGTTCTAATTATTTTTTTGACAGGCCAAGAGTTGCCTTGTGGCTATCTCGAGAGAGCCTTGGTTCTGTATTTCTAATTCATCATTTGGAGTCGTTCTGGACATCAAGCTCTTGCTGCCATTCAAAACAACTGTGTAACTCAGGGTTGGGCCTTTAGTCTATCACTGTCCCTGCAAACTGAACTGAAGATTTCCATCTGATGGTTGTGATGCAACACAGCAGATTCTTTGCTGGGCAGGCAACAGGAAAAAGAGGCTAAAAAACAAGAGAAATGGAGACAAAGGGAGGTTTGGCCACAGGAGCCCAGAAGAGCGGATGTAACTGATCTTTTCCTTGAGCTCTTCTTCTGGTCTAAGAGAAGTCTGCACCCTAATTTTGGAAGAAGACCCAGATGTCCACTCCACTCTTTTCCAAACAACAATGGAAGGATCCTGGAGGAAATGCAGAGACTTTTTAATGGGTGTCTAGCTTTGCTTGGATAAGTGGATGGCCTGGGGATGCTTTTGAGAAAGAAATGCTGTCAGGAAAACGCACTGTGGGCTCAGTGTCTCACAGTGGATCAGATTGTTTTTCAGTAACAAGGCAGGAAGTTCAAGATAAACAGCTAGAAGTCATCCAGAAAAAAAAGAAACACCATGGACCTCAAATACAATTGTTTGTATTGCTCTGAGGCTTGTGCTAAGCACAATCCAGCTTGCAGGCACCACAGAGATGCTCAAGGCAAGGAGGCTGATGAATGAATTTCAGGGTGCAGGAAATGCTGATGCCAACTTTACTGGGTGCAGCTATAAGACTTCACTGTAACCTTTGAGCTCTGACTGCAAAGAAGTGTTGTGCAGCCCTGTGCGACACAATTACAAGGCTTACCAGCTGGGGGCAAAGAGGAGGGAAGGGAAGAGAAAAGGGGCAAATAACATCATGACTTACTTGGGGTTTAGTTCAACATTTATCTTTAAATATTTTTTTTCCCCTCTGAATTAGTTTCAATAAAACCTGCATCGCTCATGGAGCTCCTTCAATAAAAAAGTCACTGTTTGTTATACGATAACACTGAACAGACTCCAGGCACTCCATTTTCTTATCTTAGATATACAGTGGGGCATAACTCAAGCAAAGGGGAGAAGTTAATGCATCTGTAACACTAGGTAACAGAAGCAACAGTAGCATGTTAGTGTAGTAATAACTCTCACATGTGGAATATCTGAAGATGGGTTTTATTGAATTCAGTTTATTTAACCAGGATAAACCCTTGAGATATGGATCTCATTTACAAGATGATGTTGGCAAGAAGGCAGATTATTACAAGCACATGTGGAAGATAAGTATAAAACAAAAAGTGAAAGACCTGTTTATATTTTTAATTAGAATCCTTTTATCACCAAAAATGTTAAGTGAAAAGGAAGGCATTAGATATAACTATTACTTGTTGATATTAATAGCAATGGGCCTTCCTACTTACGTAGCACATTTATTTCCTGGGTATCTTAATGACGAACAAAATAAAGAAGAAATGTCCTCCCTTGGTATGCGGCAGGCCTGTCTAAGCCCATTTTATTCAGGGGCTTTTCACAGGTCCCCATGAAATGGTCCACAAGGACCCAGGAATTGTGTCGGAAGAGGGAAAAGGAGGGGTGCAGAGCCACGTGGTGCGGAGAGGTCTGGGGTGGAGAGCCCTGCGACTGAGTGTGCTACTGAAATGCGGTCATATCTAGGTAACGCTGACACGTTAGGGCAAAAGCCAAGGAGAACACAATGTACAGTTAAAATTTCAGGGGAATTAAAGTAGGCAGAGTGTAAGTATTCAAAGTGGAATTTGACCAGGATTAACCCCTTTAATCTTGCTAAAAATACTACATGGTCTTTCATGAGCGCAGGCATTCAAGACTCGACTTTTGCATTTCACACAAAAGGCATTAAAACTTGTGTTTATATGAATGCATTTTTTGAAATAGTTACCTTTTAAGTGACCTCTAAACAGATACTGACCACATTAAAGTTCTATGTGGTATGCTGGCACTCGAGGCTGCGAGGTGATGGAGTGCTTTTCTTTTCACAAGGCGATTTTGCTTGATAATCAAATGTCTCTGGTAGGTAAATAAAAAACCTCTCTCCTCTATTAGAGAGTTATTATGTTGTGTTTACAATGTATTCTTTTGGTCTGTAGTTAACATACTTTAAATACTCTTAAAGGTAAATGGCTGCCTTCCAGCCAATGACATTTTCAGGCTATCAAGTTGCATATTTTGCTCAGAAGTGTGGTTGCTGAGTCTGCTTCTCTGCTTTCCCTCTGCACTGCAGGTATCCTCCTCCCTGTGCAGAGAGCTCCAAGCAGGAAAGTCCGACGTCTTTTTCATCTCTAGGTCAGAAAGAAGACCAGGCTTGTCCAGCCATGCTGGGGTATGGCAACTGCTGGGATAAATATAACAGGACATGATACTGTTACGAAAGAATGTGGGCTAATGAACAAAAATCCTCTTTTGAATGGAAGCCTCCAAGATTTGCTGATGAATATTCACCTAAGCAGTAGGATGCTCAGCTGGGGCCTCCATAGTGAAACTGTGCCTTTTAGTTTAGTAGCACATCCACAATGGAAACTACCTGTTGGATTACTATTGCAAAAGCATCTACAAACTACAAGGGGTTCATGGACCATACTTTGCTAATAAATTTTATGCAGCAGCAGCAGTAGAAGCTCAGCTCCCTTACTTGCCTGTTGGGATTTGCTGCTGTTTTCCTGTCAGTGGCCCAGCTACATAAACAAGGGTGTCTAGGTGGGCTCTACCTACCTACCATGCACCCATAAGCAAGACCCTCCTGATTGCAGGAGGCATTTAACTGTGGGTGGCAAACATCAAGGCCATGCTGGTTGCCTCTGCAAAGAGCTCCCTTGGGCTCCCAGCTCCTCAGCTTTTGGAAATTTTCTTGCCATTTAACTTGCACAGCAGGCTCCCTCCCAGTCACTGCCTGCAGTCATTTTTGGCAGAGCAAAATGTTGCCCAGGGGTATCTGCTTGAATTAATTTTCTTTGGCTGTGTGTGCACCTTTGTGTATTTGTTTCTCATTTGAGCAGTGACATTTATTGGCACAAATGCAAAGCTGATTTGGGGAGAAATCTGAAGGACAACCAGACCCCAATTCAAAAACAAACTTACTAACTTTAAGTACATGGATGCCTCATTGACTTTGTTGAATGAAACCTGATGCTGGGAACAGAAGCAATGCCATGAGCTTTCACTGATGAATTAAGACAAATTGGTCATTGCCCAGCCTGGGACAAGATTGTTCAGGATCTATGCTTATTGTACTGAATTTG
Organism: Nyctibius grandis; assembly: GCF_013368605.1. NCBI lineage: Eukaryota > Metazoa > Chordata > Aves > Nyctibiiformes > Nyctibiidae > Nyctibius > Nyctibius grandis. The sequence goes on along the minus strand of NC_090660.1, from coordinate 59,645,595 downwards.
AAGAGATAAAACACATGCCGGGGATTTGCACACATTTGGGGAAAACATAGCTCTATCATGCCTGCACAGAAAAAGAAAGAGGCAGTGTAGTTGGTGTGAGTAATTGTTGCAGCATGAAGTCTCTACAAAGGCTGCAGTGAAAAGAGAGTCCAAAAAGAATGTGACTGTTGAAAATATGCTAAAAATAATGATGAAAAGACATGCTGGGGGCTCATCCCCTGCTAGGTCTTCACAGGTGTATGGCTAAAACAGATCAGGACTGTCAGGACAAAACCATGGATTTTATATAATTTGTAGCTTTCTAAACATACCCGCTTCAGTCAATTTTGGCTGCAGAAGTGATGGGGGCCTTGCAGTCCTTGCTATAAGTAGATTGCGATTTTTGCTGATACTTACTATGTGAATTATAACATCTGTGGGGAAATGTGGTTGCTTGTGGCTCCTGCCTTATTAAAACAGCTCCAGGGAAAGAGTATGAGGCTCAAGGCTGAAACCATTGTGTCAAATTAAGCCACAACAATAAAGAGTTAATATGGGAGCATCAAAAGTTCCTATATTAAAGTTGCCTAATATTTCCCATTATAAAAAAATTCCAATCATTTTTCTTTTGCAGAGCTTTAACATAGCTTGCAGCAACAAAATTATGAAATTTGGCAAGGGGCAGATTTGCAGTTAGGAAGAAGCTTCTTGCCGTCTCTAAAATAAAATTGTTCAGAGTTGGCTGGACCCTGTAGTGTAAAAAACCAAACCCATCCTTTGCATTTTATTATAATCTGTAGAACTTGTCTGAAGTTTCTGAACATGTGATGCCAGCTGAGCACACCCGAATGCCTTCAAGGACTCTGCCAGAGGGAATGGGCTGCCCAGGTCTCTTTACTAAGAACAAATCCTGAGGAAACAGTATAGGGAGACCGGTATGTCTGCCCCCAGAAGCCCCTGTGAGATTTCCTAAGTGTGATGAACCAGGTCTCAGATGGTAGTTTAGGTTATTTGTGGAGACTGGGAAGTTCCTGATTCAACCCACTGATGTCCCTTGCTGAATTTCAGCTGCAGACTGCCCCTAAACTCTGCTTTTGGCAGGGTTTTACAGCTGTGTTGCTGAAAGCAGGCACTGCATCTCAAAGGGGTGTGTTGCAGTGACTTCACGCCTTGGTCTGGTCGCATTGAGCCCCATTCCTGTGGGGCCTGCTCCAAGCTCAGTTTGAGTCTTGTTTTGGACATGGCTGAATCATATCTTCCATCTTGATTTTCAGCTGAAATGTGGCTTCCTTGCTGTTTCATGAAATACAACATCCCCCTTCTCCTCTTCTCCCCCTACTCCTGAGCACGTAGAATTGAATATCGTGTAGTTCAAATTTACCCCTATGGCCAAGTTCAACAAATTAGCAGCCAGAAATTTTAATCAGATATTTAATCTTTCAACCATGTAAGTGAGATTTTGTGTTTACAGTGGCAGTAGGCCAGCTTAACCTCAGAGAAGAAAGACTGTTAGTAGTGTCCTTGAAGCTGGGGAGCTGGAGAGCAGTGACTCCTCTGAGCAGGTCCGTCTGACCTGTGGCTCAAAGGCAGCTGTAATCACCACATCAGTATCTACAGTCTTGTATGCTTTTTAAGCATTGGAAAGCCAAGGAAGATATTATTGTCTTTGGAATGTTGCAAGTAACTGCTCCATGCCTTCAAAATTACTTAGACTAGTAAGGAAAAGAACAAAGCTTTGGTTTAGGAGGTCGCTGCAGATGAACTTGTAACACACCCTGCTCCTGAATTTGCCACATCCTGGAGCAATGGGCGCATCTTCCCAGATCAGACAAATGCCAGTAGCAAAGTTAATGAATCTTCCTGTTTTGGTAGTGGCTTGTACAGATGCATGCCTAGGTGTAGGCATATGCACATGATTCATTCCCCATGCCCTGTTTGTAAGGATCTCACCTGTTGTTTAAAGCAGTACACGAACGAGTTGTTTCTCATAGTGCTATCCCTGGAAACCATGTTGCAAAGTAGAATATGCAAAGCACTTTTAAGTCATACTTGGTGATCACCTTTATGACTGGTAGCTAGAGGTCCGGTTTTTCAACAATGATTTTGCTGTGTGTAGTCACTGAAGGTTTATATTCAAAATGTTCTTATGTCAGAGCCAAGGGCTGAATATTTCAGAAGTCTGGGAGCATCTGCTTGTCATCAAGGTCTAGGTGGGGTGGCATAGTATCATTTTCTGATTTGCCCTAAGTACAAACCTCAGATTAGGATAGGAAGCTTGACTTCACCATTCAGACTTCTCACATAGAGGTGCAGATGTGTTTACAATCAGCAATTCGTGTCAGCCCATCAGTATTCCCAGTGGTGAAATAGCAGTTTGGTAGGCATTGTAGTTCTGTACAGGGAGTGTAAAAACTAATTAGCTTGGCTATTTGGTGAGCATTTTTCTGGTAGCCATACGAGAAGTGGATGCTAGGAGGTATGTTTGGACTGTTTATACTTCATCAGAGTCTGGAGAGGGTATACCACTGTGTACCAGGGTCAAGTTTTAGTACCTTGTGAACTCTCTGACTCTTTGTTGGAGATGCAGACAAATTCTGCCTGAGATAGGGCTACTTTTTAGGAAGGTTGCGTATATAGTTCCTGTCTTACAGATTGACACAACCTTTGTGATTTCTAAGTAAAGCATACCACTTTAGGGTCTTCCAAAACGTAAATGCTTCCTATGTCTTTGATTGCTACAATTTAATTGTGGTTGTTGTTCACATGCCTTGTTTAATATGATTAATGTCATAACAAGTCTGCGGACATTCCTCAGTTCTTTACCTTGACAGTGGAACAACACTGGTGACAAAGTGCAGGTTAGGGCATAATGGATCTCTCTTTTTTTAAGGAATTACCTAAGAGTGCTTACAAAGATTTCAGCCTTGGCATTCACTTATTGGATAATTTTATTCGTCTTTATTTCCAACAGGGTATTTCAATTTCAATCTAGAACTGTGAAAAATGTTGATTCTGAATTAAGCTGTGTTAGCACATCTGCTGTATAAAAAATTAACCGTTCAATCGGGAGAAAGAAGTATAAAGTATATATTGACTGTAGGCATACTGTAGATCAGAACAGATGTCCTTTTGCTCAGGCCAGTATCTGATGGAAAGATGAAATACAGCCTGTACATTTATATGTAGCAGAGATATTAATTAACATGAGAGATGGCACAATTTGGATTGAGGCCAGGACACTGAACTGAAGCCACTTTAGTGGCATTGATGGACGATCTCTCCTTGTCAATAGATAGAAAACAGCCATCCATTTTCGTCCTCCTGGATCTTTCTTCAACATTTACACTCTTGACCTGAAGGTACTCCTATTTCACTTGAGAGTGTTAACAGGGGGCCAGGGTAATGTACTAAATGGCCAGGTCCCTCTTGGAGGGATGCCAGTGACTACTAGAGGTAGAAAGCTATGTTTCTGCTGTTGGACCTTGCATTTATCAAGTCCCTCAAGGATCAATTCTCTCTCCTCTGCTATTCAATATCTTCCTGCCAGTCCGATGATGTGCACTCTCGGCAGATAGTTATGATCAACCTTCTTGCTATACGGTCCTACTGCTTGGCTAATGTAACCAAGATGACTTTATCTGGATGAGAGCAATACATAGATTAAAGCTATTTGCTGAAAGATAAAGCCATTGGTGACCCAGGAGATACTGACAGAAGAAAGGATTTTTGAAGAGTTGGCATCAGATGTGCTCCCCTTGGTAGGAGACATGCACCAGAACTGGTCAGTTGCTCCGATGGATTAAGGGTGCTCTTGTGTTCCTCACTGTTTGCAGAACTGTAGGGACTACTAAACTGAAATGTATCAACTTTGTGATTTACCTGCAAGAGAGGAACACCCAAATTATTCTTGACCATCAGCAGTCCACAGTAGTTTTAGCAATCTGTGCCAGCATTTAACTGCCCTTGCCATTAGAAAATTTTCATTTTATGTTTGAAAGAAATATCCCACACTGCAATTTCAGCTCACATTTTCGTGTTCTATCTGCAATGGACAAAAAGAACTTTCTTTTACACTCTTTTCTTTGCAGCTGCTTTTTATGTATTTGAAAAGTATTATCACATCTCCCCTCTGGACTAAACAACTCCATTCTTTTTCATTCTTCCTCTATAAGTCATGTTCTCTAAACCTGTGGTTATTCTTGATTTTGCTCAGCTAACCCAAGTCTTTTATGAAATGTCTGTTCAATATGGACACAGTTCTTTGGCAGATGTCTTCTAGATGCTGATCAGAGTGGAAGAATTTCTTTGAGTCTTAAATAACATGTTCCCTTTTAAAAATCCCCATAATTTAAAGGATTTTTTTTGCACTAGTATCATAAAATTGAGTCACCCTCAATGTGTGGTCCCCCACATTCTCTAGTTCATTTTTGGAAGAACTGTTGCCTATTCAGTTCTTCCCCTCACTTGCATTTTGACAGCTGAGAATGTCTTTCTAGCTGTAGTACTTTACTCTAGTCCTTACTGATAATATTATTTTTAATACTGTTTCTTCAATGTGTAAAGATCTTTTGAATTCCAATCTAGCCTCCCAAAATGTTTCCAGCCTCTTCCAAGTGAGAAATCCCTTCTGACATTTTCCAAGTTTTTAATAAAAATGTTGACCCAAGACGGACCCCTGTGGAACTGCAGTCAAAGGAAGTTTCCAGTCTGGCAATGACCTATTTCCAGCTACTTTCTGAGTAGAGTTTTCCAAGTGGCTGAGCACCTGCCTTACAATAGTTTTGATTAGCTCATGCTTTCTTATAATTTCCTGAGGAAACTGTCATACAAGACAGTGTCAAAAGCCTTGCTAGCATCCAGATATGTGAAATCAACTCACAAAGACCCATATCCTGCTAGAGAGAAAAATTAAGTTGGGCTTAATGGAGCTAGTGTAGTTTGATTGTCATCTGGTGGTCTGGCTATAGTATTTTGTCCTGTCATTTTTCTGGAAATAAAAATCAAGAAGACAGGCTACGGTTCATGGACTTCTTACAAAAAAAATTACTGCATTTGCTCTTTTCTGGTACTTTACAACTTCTTCCATCTATCAGGAGTTCTCAGATCACTGAGATTGACTCTCTAAATTTGTTGGAGTGAATTTCCGCTGCGGCGGCAGCAGCGAAAGCGGTGACAGCGACTTGAGGTTAGTGCGGGGGCGAGGGCAACATCGGGCTTAACCGGGCGGTTTTTCATACTCTGGGCCCCCCTTGAGTCCCTGCGAGCATCAGCCCCGAGCTGCTTCCTCCTGACCCCAGACCCGGACCCGGACCCGGAGGGTCCCGGCAACGAATCAGGAGAGGAGGGGGCGTAGCCGGAGGCACCGCGGAGGCACCGCGGGTGATTTAAGCGATTTAAACGCTCCACTCCCTGTTATCGGGTGATAAAAAGCCTCCTGGAGGGCAGGGACCGGTCCCTGGCCAGAAGGGAGAGGGAGACTCAGCAGTGCCTGTGTGAGTCAGCAGTGACTGGGTGTGTCCCAGGGCAGGAGAGGCTGCAGTTGTTTGCAGCTCGTTGGGGAGGGCACTGACTCCCTCCCAGTGCACAAGGCGAGGAAGGCGCCAAGGAGCTGTGAACCAGGGGTGGCACCAACAGGTATTTCCCAGTTCAGTGGAAGAACAATGGTATCTACCCGGTGGAAGAAGACCAAAATGGATGTGGGAACCCAGACAGAGCTCCCACGGAAGGAGGCGATGGTGCAGGTTGCAGGCTGCAGGGAATGCTACACCGTCTCTGTGGTGTCAGGGGGCTGTGTGCGCTGTGAGCAAGTAGATGATCTGCTTGGCCGAGCGGCACAGCTGCAAAGCCAGGTTGAAAGGCTTCAAGCCGAAGTAGAAAGGCTTAGGAGCATTCGGGAGGCTGAAATGGAGATAGACTGGTGGAGCCAGGCTCTGCCCTCCCTGCAACAAAAATGGGAGCACCTGCCGGAGAGCTCCCAGGATCGAGGGACCCCTGTACTCTGCCCCTCTCAGGTGGAAAACGATAACCTAGAGGAGAGGAGTGAGTGGAGGCAAGTCTATGGCCGTGGCAAAAGGCGAGTGCCCTCCTTGCCTACCTCGCCTCCACAGGTGCCTCTGAGCAATAGATATGAAGACCTAGTGGAATACAGCCGGTCCAACGGGGATGTGGTGGAGAGGCAACCTATATCAGAGGTCCCACCACAGTCAGAAAAACCTGACGGGCGTATAGCTACCTCCTCCACAAGGAAGAAGAGAAGAGTTTTAGTGGTTGGAGACTCCTTCCTAAAGGGATCTGAGGGCCCAATAGGCAGAGCTGACCCCCATCACAGGGAGGTCTGCAGCCTGCCTGGAGCCCGAATCGGGGATATCACCAGGCAACTCCCCAACCTGGTGAAGGCCACAGACTACTACCCCCTGCTGATCTTCCAGACAGGTGGGGAAGAAGCTGCATCCCGTAGTCTGAGGGGGATGAAGAAAGACTATAAGGCCCTAGGGCGGTTGGTGAAAGAGTCTGGAGCACAAGTTGTTTTCTCCTCTCTCCTTCCATTTTCAGGTGATGACGTGGGATGGAACAGTAGGATTCTCTCTATTAATGCCTGGCTACGAGACTGGTGCTACAGGCAGGGCTTTGGGTTCTTTGATAATGGCTGGTTTTATAAGACAACAGGCGTGACAGTGATACATGGGAAAGGTTTATGTCGTAGGGGCAAAAGGGTTCTGGGGCAGGAATTAGCAGGGCTCATTCGGAGAGCTTTAAACTAGATTCGAAGGGGGATGGGGTGGTAGCTGGGCTTGCACCACTGGGGCAACGGTCTAGTGTTGAGGTAGACCAGGAGGCCTCCCATCCCCCTGGGGTGAATTCAGGGGGTGAATCTGGGATGAAACCGGTGTGCCCATCTCGCTCCCTGAAATGCCTCTACACCAATGCACGCAGCATGGGGAATAAGCAGGAGGAGTTAGAAATCCGTGTTCGGTCGGGGGGCTATGATCTAGTGGCAATTACAGAGACTTGGTGGGATGCCTCACATGACTGGAATGTGGTCATGGATGGCTATGTCCTGTTCAGGAAAGACAGGCCGCTAAGGAGAGGTGGTGGAGTTGCTCTTTATGTGAGTGAGCAGCTAGAATGTATTGAATTCTGTCCAGAGGCGGATCAGGAGCGAGTTGAGAGTTTGTGGGTGCGAATTAAGGGGCAGGCTGGCAGGGGTGATACTGTTGTGGGTGTCTATTACAGGCCACCGGATCAGGATGAGGAGGGTGATGAGGCCTTCTACAGGCAGCTGAGAGCAGTCTCGCAATTACAGGGCCTGGTTGTTGTGGGGGATTTCAACTACCCTGATATTTGCTGGGAGGCCTACTCAGCCAGCCATCCTCAGTCCAGGAGGTTCCTCCAGTGCGTTGATGATAACTTTCTGATGCAAATGGTGGATGAGCCAACTAGGAGAGGAGCGCTGCTGGATCTGATCCTCACTAACAAGGAGGGTCTGGTTGAAGAGGTGAAGGTTGAGGGCAGCCTTGGTTGTAGTGACCATGAGATGGTAGAGTTCAGGATTTCATGTGTCAGGAACAGAATAGCTAGCAGAATCACAACCCTGAACTTCAGGAGGGCCAACTTTGGCCTTTTCAAGCAATTGCTAGGGGAAATCCCATGGGACAGGGTACTAGAAGGTAAGGGGGCCCAAGATAGTTGGTTAGCATTCAAGGACTGCTTCTTCCGAGCTCAAGATCAGAGCATCCCAACAGGTAGGAAGTCAAGGAAGGGTACCAGGAGACCTGCATGGTTAAACAGGGAACTGCTGGGCAAACTCAAGTGGAAGAAGAGGGTGTACAGATCGTGGAAGGAGGGGCTGGCCACTTGGGAGGAATAGAAGTCTGTTGTCAGAGGATGTAGGGAGGCAACTAGGAAAGCTAAGGCCTCCTTGGAATTAAACCTTGCAAGAGAGGTCAAGGACAACAGAAAGGGCTTCTTCAAATACATTGCAGGTAAAGCCAACACTAGAGGCAATGTAGGCCCACTGATGAATGAGGTGGGGGTCCTGGAGACAGAGGATAAAAAGAAGGCGGAGTTACTGAATGCCTTCTTTGCCTCTGTCTATACTGCTGGAGGCTGTCTTGAGGAGCCCCGGACCCCTGTGGCCCCAGAAGAAGTCAGGATAGAGGAGGAATCTGTCTTGGTTAATGAGGGCTGGGTCAGGGACCAATTAAGCAACCTGGACGTCCATAAATCCATGGGCCCTGATGGGATGCACCCGCGGGTGCTGAGGGAGCTGGCGGAAGTCATTGCTAGGCCACTCTCCATCATCTTTGCTAAGTCGTGGGCAACGGGAGAGGTGCCTGAGGACTGGAGGAAAGCGAATGTCACTCCAGTCTTCAAAAAGGGCAAGAAGAAGGACCCGGGTAACTATAGACCGGTCAGCCTCACCTCCATCCCCGGAAAGGTGATGGAACAAATTGTTCTTGGTGCTGTCTCTAGGCACATCAAGGACAGGGGGATCATTAGGGGCACTCAGCATGGCTTCACCAAGGGGAAGTCTTGCTCAACCAACTTGATAGCCTTTTATGAGGATGTTACCCAGTGGATAGATGATGGTAAAGCAGTGGATGTGGTCTATCTCGATTTCAGTAAAGCGTTTGACACGGTCTCCCACAGCATCCTCGCAGCTAAACTGAGGAAGTGTGGTCTGGATGATCGGGTAGTGAGGTGGATTGTGAGCTGGCTGAAGGAAAGAAGCCAGAGAGTAGTGGTCAGTGGGACAGAGTCCAGTTGGAGGTCTGTGTCTAGCGGAGTCCCTCAAGGGTCGGTTCTGGGACCAGTTCTATTCAATATATTCATTAATGACTTGGATGAGGGATTAGAGTGCGCTGTCAGCAAGTTCGCTGATGACACAAAACTGGGAGGAGCGGCTGACGTGCCGGAAGGCTGCACAGCCATTCAGAGAGACCTAGACAGGCTGGAGAGTTGGGCGGGGAGAAATCTAATGAAATATAACAAGGGCAAGTGTAGAGTCCTGCATCTGGGCAAGAACAACCCCATGTATGAGTACAAGTTGGGGACAGACCTGTTGGAGAGCAGTGTAGGGGAAAGGGACCTGGGGGTCCTAGTGGACAACAGGATGACCATGAGCCAGCAGTGTGCACTTGTGGCCAAGAAGGCCAATGGCATCCTGGGGTGTATTAGAAGGGGTGTGGTCAGCAGGTCGAGAGAGGTTCTCCTCCCCCTCTACTCTGCCCTGGTGAGGCCGCATCTGGAATATTGTGTCCATATAACTGTCCCCTCAGTTCAAGAAGGACAGGGAACTGCTAGAGAGAGTCCAGCGCAGAGCCACGAAGATGATTAAGGGAGTGGAACATCTCCCTTATGAGGAGAGGCTGAGGGAGCTGGGTCTCTTTAGCTTAGAGAAGAGGAGACTGAGGGGTGACCTCATTAATGTTTATAAATATGTAAAGGGCAAGTGTCAAGAGGATGGAGCCAGGCTCTTCTCAGTGACATCCCTTGACAGGACAAGGGGCAATGGGTGCAAGCTGGAACACAGGAGGTTCCACTTAAATTTGAGGAAAAACTTCTTTACGGTGAGGGTGACTGAACACTGGAACAGGCTTCCCAGAGAGGTTGTGGAGTCTCCTTCTCTGGAGACATTCAAAACCCGCCTGGACGCGTTCCTGTGTGATATGGTCTAGGCAATCCTGCCCCGGCAGGGGGATTGGACTAGATGATCTTTCGAGGTCCCTTCCAATCCCTAACATTCTGTGATTCTGTGTGATTCTGTGAAACCCATTTGACAATATCTAACTGCATAGCAGGTAACAATCTGCCATTTTCTACTTTACCCCTGACTATTGGGGTACTAAAGACTTTTGATCAGTGAGTTTTTTGCCAGCAGTGTTAACTGCATTCGACATTTGATCACAGCTGATTCTTTTAGTGAAGACTGAAATAAAAAAACAGTTTGGATTAATACACTTGCAGAAGAATGTCTCATTATTATTTTACATCCCTCAGAAGTTGTGCTATGCCTTAGCATTTCTGATTGTCTCTCTATGGCACATGATGCTCCTTATAGTTATCCTCAGTAATGTGCTGTGTTTTTCACTCTTTTTTATTCTTGGATCTAGAGTTATTGAAGAGGTTTAGCATGAGTAATGCCCACTTCTATCTGGAGCTGGTCAAGATATTTTCTCCCACTCTGGCAGTCAGTGGTCTGGCTCCAGTTATTTATGCCTGTGCCATTTCCTGGCCAGGGTACAGCAATACAATATGCAGAAAGCCTTCAGAGCATCAATGTGTGCAGAAAGTGGTCCTGTGTTTTCTCAATGGCTGCGGCTATTCCAGATTTGTCATATTTGTCCTCTACTCCTTTGACTGGCCTCCCATCAGGATTTGAATCAAGGTTATGGTCTTATTAACTATCTCTGTGTTCTCCTGGCCTGGGTGGAGAATCTAAAAAGCTTGCATTTAAGCTCTGGGATGAAAGCTATGGTCAAAGGTCCTCTATTCTAACAGGACCCTTAATAAGAACAGGAAAACTGTCTGCACAGAAAGCAGAGACTTTTCAGACCTTGACCAGTGGCAGGGAATGAAATGACTTCTCCAAGAGCTGAGCTGACTCCTCTACTATGTTGGTACTGGTGGGACTCTCTGTATTGCGTCTGTGTTTGTGTCTAATTCTAGATTACCTTCCCCTGCACACTTTCTGCTACTGGAAGAGGGAGATATTTCTCACTGCAAGAAGCTCAGATACTCCCATGACAAATGTAATTTTGGAGTGCATACAGAATCAAATAGGATAACTAAACCCAAGATTTTAACATGAGTATGACTTTGTTTTGTTATATATAGCAATTGTCATGTTGTGAATAATTTGGGGAAAGTGGAAAAGTTCTCAGATTATTAGTATGATCTTGGTACGTTGCCACAAGACTGCTGGGAATTTGGGGGTTTTGTTCTGGGAACGGGAATGGTGGGCAGACGTAGGAGGGTATTAAGAGGAATTGAGGACTTACTGGGTAAAAAGACAGAGATTAAGATTAGAGGTTTATGACACATGATGATTCTCAGACACATTTCAATTTCTCTTTTTTTTTCTTTTTGTCATTATCAAAATGGCAAGAACACCAAGAGCTTCCTTATGTGACTGTCAAAATCCTCAGACCCTTGCAATAGGGCTTGTGCAGAGGGTTACTGCGGACCCCTACTGGCTTCTGTGCCTGCCCGGATCCAGCTGCTTGAGATGCTGGGGGAAAGCATACAGCATCACTGACATTCCTGGTTGTGTGTTACTAGCTACAAAGCCCAGCCAGAAGCCTGGCCAGCCAGTTCCATGTGGGTGACAGCCCTGAGCACCACTGACACCTTGGGGAATGCACTGAACTCGCAGTGTCAGACCAAGACAAACTGCACACTATGTTGTCTAGATCTTGCATCGCAACCACCAAGTTGGCACTTCTATCATCTGAAGACTTCCCCAGAAAAAAGAGAGGACAAATTGTACTGAGGACAAGAAAACATCATAGAGAACTTTTCCCTAGCACAATGCCTGTCCTTTGATTCAGCTGCTCTGCAACGAGTAACATCTCCTTTGTTTTCATTGCTGCCAGAAAAAAGAGCAGCAGCTCTAAAGATTTTCAAGGCATTTTTTTGAGAATAAGCCGGACACAGGACCCGAGTAATCATCCTTAGAGGCTTACGTCATCCTCTGGTGTTTTGCCCATCAAAATAGAGCCTGCTTCAAAGAAATGACATAGCCCCCTCGATGGCAAAGTGCACGCACTGGGAGAGAGCTCTTGGATTTCTGACTGCTTCACAGCACAGGTCCTTGACTCAGAGAAATTCAAGTTTACCAGAAGCCCTTCGATTATTTTTTGTTTCATTTCCCCAATGCCCACCAGATTAGAACACAGCTTGGCAATGTCACTAGAAGAAAGAGAGAGAGAAAAGAAAACAACAAAACCCCAGCTGCCAGTGTTTCGACTACAGATGCAATTGGAAGGGTTTGTGAAACTTGCCATAAAAGTACTTCAGACAGAAATGTTCTTTTCTTTGTATGATTTTTGAAAAGTTCCAAATTTCAGCTGGTACTGTGCGCAAAATCAACAGGTCTATACAAATACATGTGGGTAAGATTGATAGGTGAGGAAAGCTGACAAGCCCCTGTCAGAACCAAAGAGATCTCTGCTGCATGTGTGCCGATGGAAGAACTCCTGCTCTTGCTTGACAAAGATAAGGGTCTTTTATAGTAAAACGAAAACAAGGAATCAAAGGATGAGAATCAGTCTTCTAGTATCTCATCCTGTGTGTGACTTGATCAAGGGATATTTGTGACTCCCAGCATCATAGGCAGGATGGGAAGGGAACGTGTGGGTTGCTCAGTTTATTCCATTGCAGCTGCCTGTAAGCATAAGGAGGTGAACTTCCATGGACATTAGTGATTTAACAGAAATGGTGCTAGGTACCATGATATTTCTAATTGTGACGTTCTCTTAAACACCAAGAGATTTTTAAGAGTTGCTAGAATGGGCTTGTTCCCCAGCATCCTGATGTAGTGGCTCACAGGCACATATTTCCAAGATTCCCATTGAAAACATTAAGAAGGAAAAGTTGAGATTGTCATATAATCATATAATTCTGGGAGGCAAGGCTGTAAGAATTAAAAACAGAGTCTAACTGGACTTTTGATGTAACTGGAAGAATAGACAGTGTTGGCACTGTACATTTGCAGTAACGTTTATACTTGCTCTATGTTGAACATGCAGATATCTAGATATACACATTTCTATATTTTAACTACGCCACTGACCCTAGTTGTTATTCTTCTAAAGCTCATTATAAAACTTAAATACACGGAAATAGCTATGTAAAACAGGCAAGGTCACTGTTAGCTCTTTTCTGCTGCTCTTTCTTAACGATAATAATTTGCATCAAGTGGTTATAAAGTTATGTCCTATGCATAACAATATGCCTATGACTTGGCAGTGATTTTTGGCTTAAGGAAGACTGCGTGATGTTCAGTGAGAAAACAAAGCGCTATTTTGAAATCTTTTCTGGAATTTCAGGAGAGGAGCACCCAAGTGACGCTTGTTCAAACTCAGTTGTATGTGATTAAATCTGTTCTTTGATGCATTCTAGTCGTTTCCAGAGAGAAACGTGTAACCATGTCTGCTTGGGCTCCGAGCTGATAATTTCCTTCTATTTCTGTTCTGGCTCTGGGTGTCCATCACCCTCCACCTCCTGTTCCTGCCCATCTGTAAAACTCATAAAGCCGGATTTAAACACAGTAATGTACACAGGCAAATGATGACTTGGAAGTGCTTGAAGGAAGGGATGTGCTTCATGACTCAAATGTTTGCGTTGTCCTCAGCAGAAAACATGGACAATGAGAGTCCTTCACATGGAAAAAAGTTGTCAGCTTTTCCACAGAAAATCCCAACCTCTTGTATTATCACCTTTAGAATAAAATGCAAAAAAGCCTGGGGAGATGTGTTAACTGAGCCATATTTAAAAAAGAAAGTCTATAAGCAGAGCCTGAATTTGTAACAGATTAGTGAGTTTTCAGTCAAAATAGAGCAAACAGCACAGTCGACAGCACACTGAAGTAACAAATATCACATCAAGCCTTATGATCTTCACTAAACATGAAGTAGTTCTGGAGAATAAGTCTTCCCACTCTGATTCAGCCAAGCTTTTTTCCCCACAGGAATTCCACAAAGTTACAGAAAAAGATGATGAGGGATATCCTTGGTGAATGCTTGTTGTCCTGTGCAGGTATCTATATGGAAGCCAAGTGCCTAGGACAGGTGCTACAATACACTGCAAATGAAAATACAGCTCCTAAAAGAAAACCTTCGTGAGGAAGAATAGTCGATTAGGGATGCAAGGCTATGCAAGTCATGTAGATTTCTAATTCAGATTTCTTCATACTTATACCTAAGAAGACCAGAGATGCATGGATTCCATCCTAATTTGTTCATCTATACTTATGATATTTATTACCAATGTAAAAGGCGAGGGGTAATGCAGCTTTTCTGGGAATATCCAAAGGAATTCTTCCCTGTCTATGCAATCCACTGAGTAACTTGTTCGGTTCAGCAGGACTGAGACCAAGCCATCATGGGAGGTGTAAGAAAAATATTGCCAGGAGAGAAAAGGCAGTAGCTGGAGAAATGGAAACATGAGAAACTTTCATTTGATATTTAATGAAACATCTATTGATGAACAGTTTTATAATTATTTCTTTGTATAAACAGTGAGGGACCTATCAGGAGGAAAATTGAGCTACTTTCACAGTATAGAGGTGAGGAGAGAAAGGGGATGCCTCCCAGTGGTTAGGGAGCTGGTCTGAAGGAGCAAAACCAGGGTCCAGAACTTGATAGGAGAAATACTCAACATAAAAATGCCTAGATATCCAGAGTGAAGGCTCCAAAAATGGTTCTCCTGCTGTTTTCACTGACAGCATGCTTTCTAAAAAAGAACTATCTTCAGGAAATGTCTCTCATCTTTCAGATGAACGTAAGATCTTCCCTCCAACCATGGCATAAAGTCTCTAAGTCCTTAACATGTAGAGCTTAGGTCAAAGTCCATTCCTGGGAATTTTTCTGAAATAGCTGAGGTAGCTCCCCCTCCATGCACTGGCGGTGGGGACCCCACAACTGAGGTACTTAACTCTCTAGACAGCTTATACAGATGCTGTAGGCACTTAACTTTGGGCTACAGATCCTCCTGGATAGCAGGATGCCTAAAAAGCCAGTGGATCTTAGCCACTAGCCGTTGCTATGAGTGCAGTCTCTTGCACCAGGGCTGGACCAATATCCTTCCAACCCAACACACCTGCAGCCAAACCCTAAAGATGTACTGTAGTTTGGAAACCCACTTAGGGCTGGAGTTATTTTATCATGTGTGAACTGACACAAAACTGGGAGGAGTGGCCGATACACAGGAAGGCTGTGCTGCCATTCAGTGAGACCAGGACAGGCTACAGAGTTGGGCAGAGAGGAACATAATGAAGTTCAACAAAGGCAAGTGTAGGGTCCTGCACCTAGGGAGAAATAACCCCATGCACTGGTACAGGTTGGGGGTTGACCTGCTGGAAAGCAGCTCTGCAGAGAAGGATCTGGGAGTTCTGGTGGACAAGTTCACCATGAGCCAACAATGTGCCCTTGTGGCCAAGAAGGCCAACGGTATCCTGGGGTGCATTAGGAAGAGTGTGGCCAGCAGGTCAAGGGAGGTTACCCTCCCCCTCTACACTGCCCTAGTGAGGCCACACCTGGAGTACTGTGTGCAGTTCTGGGCCCCCCAGTTCAAGAAAGATAAGGAACTACTGGAGGGAGTCCAGCAGATGTCTACAAAGATGATCAGAAGACTGGAGCATCTCTCTTATGAGGAAAGGCTGAGAGAGCTGGGTCTCTTTAGCCTGGAGAAGGGAAGACTGAGGGAGGATCTTACCAATACTCACAAATACCTTAGGGGCCTGTGTCAAGAAGATGGGGCCAGACTCTTCTCAGTGGTGCCCAGTGACAGGACAAGGGTCAACGGGCACAAACTGAAACATGGGAAGTTCCATCTAAATATGAGGAAAATCATCTTTACTTTGTGGGTGACAGAGCATTGGAACAGGCTGCCCAGGGAGGGTATGGAGTCTCGTTCTCTGGAGATATTCAAAACCTGCCTGGACATGACCCTGTGCAATGTGCTCTAGGTGAACCTGCTTTGTCAGGGGGTTGGACTAGATGATCTCCAGAGGTCCCTTCCAACCCTAACCATTCTGTGATTCTGTGAGAGTGAATTTGCTGTTGATAACAGCATACCGGTATGTCAATATCCCTCCAAGCCAACATGTAAGGAGAGTCAGCCCATCCAGGCCACCAAAATTTGCAGCCCAGTGGGAAGTATCTGCTTTCTGCAAGAAAAGGCTGCTTCCTTCCAAGGTGGGCAGGGAAGCAGGGATGGGAAAAGATTCCCGTGGGAGCTGCAAATAATAAATAACCATTTGAGCTGTCACAGCAACGTCAGAATAAAACCAGGGAGGAGAGTTGGGGTGGGGGGCTTACAACCAAGCGCCTGGTTTCCAGCAGCCGCCTCACTCCCCTCTCCCCGGGGCATAGGGGGCCGCAGGGGACAGGGGGTCCATGGGGTCCCCAGGGGCACAGGCAATGCCGGCGGGGCTGGGCGAGCGGCCACCAGCTCTGCGGCGCAGCTTGTTGTTGTTGGTCCGGCGCAGGAACTTGGCAGGGGTGTGCAGCCAGTCCCTGCTCCGGGTCCCACAGGCAGGAAAAGTCTCCCAGCCTGCGGAGGAGACAGCCTGGCTGAAAAAGCCCCGCCAGCTCCGCTGCAGATAAGTTAATGTACACAGAAGGGACGTAAATTACCACGACCCTCAGCAGCAGGACATTGGCCAGGGCCTGTCAGGAGGAGGACAAGCGTCGGCAGGCTCCGCGCCTCGCTGACATTTACCTCCAGATAGAGCCGCCGCTGCCCGGCAAGGAAGGACCTGATGGAGCCAGGGCTTCCTTGAAAACAGCTGCCTGTCCCCGACACCTACAAACTAATGCGGTTTTAATCAGGGGAATTAACGAAGGGCGGTGCACTGTTTTCCCAAACGATTTGCATGGGGATGGCAGCCTTTTACCCCTCTCCCCCCGCCGCCTCCTCTGTGGCTCCACTGCCATTTCCATTATGTTTCTTTATCTGTGCTGATTTTTTTTCCCACTTCCCACTCCAGGGAGCCAGACGTGCCTTCATCTCCACCCCCCGAGCCCTGACGACACTCACCCCCCTGTTTACAAGCTGACATCACGCTGCTGCTGCTGCCTCCCTCCAGCCTGGAAATAACCCCCGGGAATAAAGCAAACAGGAAAAGGCCCATGACGCAGGCATCGCCGTTGCCTCCTTTGCAGCTACAGCCACATCACCTCCTCCAGGGGCTGTACCCACACAGAACGATGCATGGGCAGTGGGATCCTGGGGGATCCTCTCCAGCCCTGCATCGCCAGGGCTGCGCACGTTGTGACATGAAGTCGCATGGGACGTCTGACTCACAGGCTCCATTTGGCAGATGGATGGAGCCGAGATGGGACAACTGCATCCAGATAACAGAAGGAGTCAGTGGGAAAGCCACGGCTGGAGACCAAGTCTTCCAGGCTTATACTTCAGCCATTACACCATGCTTCCGCATATAAATAGGTTTCCCTTTCTTTTTCTCCCTCCCTGTGTTTCATTTCCTTCATGGAGAGGCGCAATTAAACTTAAAGCCAGGTATACTGAATGGACAGTGAGAACAGCAATGGGAAAATGTCTGCGAGGTCACCCTAAGTTAGTCCAAATAGCGTCTTGTAATCCGCACACAGCCCATTAACTTCAGCAGGACTCCTTGTGTGGTAAGCTCCTACCCGAGATGTGTGTGGGAGGCACATTTGAGCCCATGGAGATTTCATTATTATTGTAAGCTTCAGTGTTAGAAGGCTCCAAGGGACAGCACTTTGCTCTCCCTCTTAGTGAAAAGACAGACTTAGTCAGGATAACTTCTGTGTCTTAACATACTGCTTGCCCTTACTTCCACAAGCTCTGTTCTCTTGCGTTTGTTATATACTCTGTCTGAATACCTGGCAGCAGACCACTACCATGGCTGTGCTCACTAGAATTATGCTGGATCGTTTAGGTTGCATAAGTGTCCCTAAATGCATAGATTATTTTCTTTGGCTTTGTAAAGACAATTGCAGTTCAGCAAGGAATGGGTAACTTCATGGAGGCCAGTGAGCAGGTGCTGTGCCCAGAAGGGCCTTTTTGCTTGTCAGTCTTCCTCTGGAGATGCTGGGTACAGTGCGATGCTCTGGGACCAGATCTGTCTGAATCCATGATGGTTTTATGCAGTTGGCTTCACAGGCATGTGGGGATATGGCATAGGAGAGGGCAAGCACAGAGGGCTCTTGCCCAAAGCCTTTGTAACCTCTGTTAGAGACAACAAATATGTACAAAGGTCGCAAAAAAACATGGTTATTCTGATAATTAGATTTAAAAAAAAATAAATTTACTGTGGCCAGGATTTCCAGTGGCTTCCCAGAAGTACCACCATTCCTATCCACTTTTTGAAAGGCAGAGATTGTGCATGATCATGGCTTTCCTGTCTGTAAGGCTGTGTCCTCAGGAACATTACTGGAAAACCCGTTTCCCCAGAGGAAGAGAAGGTGCTGTCTCCCCCACTCTGCCACCCCGGCCCTGCTAACACCACACAACCTCCAAATGACACAGTGTGGGATGCAGATGCTCCAAGCTAAGGCAATACCCTTTGTTGTGGCCCTCTGCCATTGCCTTTTCCCTTCTGGCAAGGGGTGACAGGAGAGCTGCAGCCCTCCATGTGCCTTGTGTTTCCCTCCCAAAAAAACTATGAAGAGAGCTAGAGAATAAAAGTTGTTTGAGGAAGGCTAGTGGCAGATGAAATACATGGACAGTGGAACTCAGATTGCTAGCACTTTACTACATGAGTAGCTTAGGGATACTCTGGGATGAAGGAAGCTGTGTAGCATTGTGAGTAACAGATGCAGGTGGTGTGCCTACCATTCTGAGTCAGAATACCCTGTAAACTGGTAACCTAATGCCTTGTGTGTCTTCATGGCTTAAAGAAGTTCTGCCTTTTAAGTAGGGAACTGGTCAGAGGACTGATTATCTTTCCTATAAGTGCAATGCCCTGGGACTCAAAGGATGATATCTCCTGGAAAAGAGGAGTGCTCCAGTAACAAAAAGTGGATATATACTTCCAATTTGTTTTTTTGTTCTGCATTGTAGGTAAGAGGAAAACTAGCAACAAGACAAAGAAGTAAGCTGATAACCAGGTGTACATTTAACAGAGAGCAATGACCTCTCTTCCCTTCTAACTTACACATGCTGGGCAAGGGATAGAAATATCCTTGACCTTGGTGGAATTATTCCAGCAACACATGTTATAATGGCTTTTCTAGGGACACATAGTCAGCCCACAAAATTGATAGATGCCCTTTTCTTTGAGGGCTTTCATGTTGTTGTAGGGTCAAAGTGTGACCAATGTGTAATGGTTTGGTTGTGGCAACACCCATTCTGCTCAGGAAAGGGTAAGGGTAGGTCCCCATGAGAGTCCAGGAGTGCAACATGGCCAGATGGCCAAATCCTCTCCTGCCCCCAGGAACTGTTCAACATCCACCCCTGCAAAAGACATGGGGCTGAGGTCTGTCTTTTGATGCATTTCTTCGGCTCCTAGAGAACAGAAGAATACATACCGCTCTGCTGCAAGACAGAGAAACGAATAATATCAGCAGCCATTCGCTCTGTGTGTGTGCTGAGGACAGGACTCTCCAGCACCTCCTTCTCTCCATCTAAAGATGCGGCTTCCCCAGACAGCCGGCGCATGTGTGCTGCGGCACTGGCAGGCTCCCCAGGCTGATGCATGTTTTCATCTCTTCCTGCACAGAATGCCCCCCGTGTTTTCTTCCAAAATACATTCACGTTCCTGGCACTGGAAATTTTTATCTTTATGTGTTGTTTTGAGCACACCCACTGCTTCCTGACTTAAAGCAATTATAGCATAGACAGAGATTTACTGACTTCAGATAGTGGTTTTCTTAAAGCTGCTTTGAGCCAGATTGTTCTTTTGGTGGATGGGACACAACTGGGCTTCATTTGGACGGAAAATAAAGATGAGTTTTCCCAAAGTGAACATGTTTGGAGTAGGAAACTAAACTATGAATGAACATATCTTGAATGTTGAGGGGCTAATGGGAAGGACAGGAATAATGGTGGTATTCCAGCAAACACTGGTTTTGGTTCCAGAGGGGCTGAAATCTGCTTGTAATTCAGGTGCAGCTGAAATGTTGTGAAAATGCCTAGTTTCATGGCAGATGCCAGCAACTTCAAACCAGGACTAGAACCACCCAAAACACGTGCAGAAATAGCTTCAAAAGGCGCTTTCTCAGTCCATCTGTAATGTCAGAAGTGAGGAGGAGGACGGATGGTACAGAAGAGGTTTCCTTCTGAACCCATCTCCTACAGCTGCTTCACCCCTCCCATGCTCCCAGAGTCAGTGGCTGGCCACAGCAGAGGACCCCCTCACCCAGGCGGCTGACCAGCAGGACTCCCACAGGCTGGAGAATCCAGCCTCACATTTTTTTGTGATCTGTTGCTGTGTTCACACCTCTTCAGTGCGTTTCATTTCAAAATTATGATCTTTCTTGGTTTCGAATGGGACTTTTGTAGTGAGTCACCCCTAAAATACCCAATGGTATGTAAACATACCCGAGGTCTCCTGAAAGAAGGAATCCCAGTTTTTAATTCTGCAACAGACACACTGATGAGATGCTGGCCCATCTGTATGTCTAAATATCCAGGCATGTTTCTTCAGGATGCGTGGGCCAGGGTTTACCTTTTTACTAAATGTAAATACTGATTTTGACACACAGGTGCTGAGGGATTTGGGGATGTATCTCTGATTCACAAAAAAAAAGAGGTTATTTGATTGTACATAGATGGCCTCTGGCTTCCTTCAGGGATGCTCCCCCTTTCCCCCAGCCTCGCGCTTTGAATAAGCATCCAGAGCCTTGGAAGCTTATCCAGACTTATCCAAATCTCTTTGACGGAATGGATTAAGGCAGGAACCCTGGGACCCAGGCCAAGAAACCTCAACAACATAACAAGTCAGTGAGAAACCAAGAGTCTGTCCAGGGGAGCTGGCTAAGGAAAAATGAAGAAGTCCATCCCAGGGAGGCAACAGGAAGGGATCGTCTGTCTGGGGAAAGAGGGCTCCATGGGGAGCTGAGCGAGGGGGATGAGAGAGGGGGGAGAGTGTGGGACAGACTGGGAGGGCTGGGAGAAGGCACACTGTGGTAGGCTCAGGCCCCAATTGCCTTAAGCCAAGCCTGCCTTATGGGTCTGTGACCCTGGCTGCAAATTTTCTGTGAAGAAATGATGATGGGAGGCTCCTGGTACACTCCGGCGCTGGCTGCATCCGCAGCACCGGTGGAGCAGTCTGTTATCCCAGCACAGATTACCTTGTGAGAGGCATAAATAAGGGGAGACATGAAGGAATCAAATGAAATAATAAATGGTCCTGAGGAACAAGGCCATGAGGTTTCTATTCACCTTGTTCTGTGGCAAAGGACAAGAGGACATTTAATAAAATACTGAAATATGGCAAAATAAGAACTGATGAAAGGAAATCCCTATTCATATAGCATTGTCTAACCTGGTGTCATTCTTTGGTACGAGACATCACTTTGTCTACAAGTCTTTAGAGGCTGAACAGAGAGCGAGATATACAGACAAGTAGCAGGGTTTTATCAATCTGGTATTAAAGACCAATAAAGGTGCTGGGATTGCCTGCTGGTTTGCTATAGTTTTTGGTGCTTTCTTTTTTTCCTGGGTAAATCCAAATGTTGCCAGCAGAGCAATGTTTGCACTGGGAAGGACAGATTGAACAACACTGAGACATGGCGGGGGGTGTCAGTCATGCGGGAAGGGCAGAGGGGAGGCAGCAGGAGAGGGGGTGGTGGTCGCCTCCGCTGTCCTGTAGCCCAGTGGCCCTGTGTCCCCGGACCTCTGTCCTGCTGTGGGCTGAGATGGAGCCTCGACCACCCAGAATGACTCCTGGAGCAGGAGTTACCCTTTTCCAGCCACCTAGTTTGTTGTTGTCAATGTTTGTTTGGCTTTGGTTTTATCTTAGCTGTTTCATTCATCTTTGTTTTTGGTGGTTTATTTTTGCTACCCAAATTAACCGAACAACAGGCAATTAGGCTGTTTTACTGAATAAAATATACACATCCCATGTTCTGGGCTTCCAAAAACGGGTGGGAGCAGAAGCAACATCATGGATTTACAGGGTTTTTTTAACGATTGATGTTGTTGTGACTGAGGTTGGAGACTGCCTTAAAGCAGAAAAACTGAAGCAACTTCAGAGCAGAGTTGGCGTTCAACAAGCATGTCTCCACATAAAAAGATAAATCGATACACAGGTAAAACAGGCACTCAGCTTTGAAACAGAGACTGTTTTTCTTTTTTCATTCCTTTCTTAACTGATATGAAGACTTTTTAACCACCAAAACTGCATGACACCCCCCCACCACCACCCCAGCTGACTCACACTGTAGACTAAATTTCAAATTCTTGGGGACAGTGGTTATGCCTGAGTGAGCTTGTGGGTCACAGAGGAAAAAGACATCTGCTAAAAGCAGTGCTTCAAACTCATACAGTGTTTTTGAAGCTCAGACAATCCTTCACCCTGTTCCCCAGTTCACATATTATTTTTTTTCTTTCTTCACTCCCCGCGTGCAACAACGAGTAAAAGAGGGAGCACAGAGCTAAGCCCCTCCCTCAAGGCATGGTGATGGGGGCTATTCTCTCAGATCTGCTTGTTGGGAGGTTCAAAACCCCAGAAATTGTTAACAGAAAGCTAATCAGGCAAGACCTTGCACCCAGCTCAAAGACCCAGCTGATTCATAGTAGGCAGAGGAGAGGAGTCCATCATGTGGTGATACAAGTGCTTATTGCATCTACCAAGTACATCATACCAGGAACAGCAGTATAACAGTAATATGGGTGAGGGAGGGTGGTAAGAATGGAAGTTACAAGTTACTTCCAACTATGAAGGAAAAAAACATTCAAAATGTTTGTCTTAGAACTATTTCTCTGGTTAATGTTTAACCTTTCACTTTTCCAAAGTAATGTTCTTCTTATCAGCTCCATTGCTGAAGGTCACATATAGAATAAAAGTCATATCTTAAATGTGAATAGATAACACAAGTAGAAATTAATTGAGTGCAAGAGACTCATGTGACATTTAAGGCTTTCTTTACCTACCAATGTAAGCAAATGGTGTAAGCATGTCCCTTTTTGTCCCATGAGCTGAAAAGAAAGCAAGTGAGCCAGAAATGACCTATTGTACTGCAAATGCACTCAAGCTCCATTAGGAAGGCTCTCATCCTCAAATCCAGTTATTCTAGGAAGCAAACAACTGTAGGATGAGGGGATATCTGTGCCCTGGCAAGGGACATGCTCAGGGCGCAGGGGAAGGCTCTCTGCTAATGGGGAGCACTGAGGAAGCCTTTGAGTTGCACTGCGCCGTAGTGAATGACAGCCGTGATTTTGACTGATGTTGGGAGCTCTCTGATAAGAACCTAGGGGATAAAAACAAATGCTTTTGAGGAATTTGTGACCAATAAATCAATCATTTCATTAAAACAAACAAATGCAATGCATATGGTTTACCTCCTGTGTTCGGGGGTCTCAACAACTTTAGCTGCACGTGGGTTCATCCACTAAGGGGATTTGTTCATGCGAAGGGGAAGGTAACAGGCATCAGCAAAGAGTTTCATTTGGGTTTTCTTTATGGTAAATCCCTAACTGTGTTTATTTATGGTTTAAAGTAGGCATACTGTTTCATGAGGGAGAAACAGGGATAAAAAAAGAAGCAAATGCTGCTGCTACATAAGGCTTTACAACAAAGACACCCGGATCATTGATGTGGTTCATAAATAATAACGTTTTTATTATTTGTATTAAACATAACATTTGTATTAAACATATGTAGTATTAAACATAATACGTTTGTATTGCACAGTCCAAAAATACCAAATATTGAGCAACTTTTGTTTCATTGCAAAGTTACTAATTTTTCATCCAAGATCCAGACACTAGGAAGAAAAGGCCTTGCTTTGTAATGCCTGAAGTGTAATTCTCCTGTTTGTATCAATTATTAGTGCATTTCAGGGAAAAACAGGGAGCGAGTGTTCTGTTGCTGAGTAGACAGTTGCTTTCTGTAGAAGGCACAGAAGCAGTGGCTGTCTTGCAGATTTAAGTGGATCTGAATAATTTCTGAGATTACTGCTGAGACAATTCTTAAGATAATTTTCAGTAATCCGATAGGATTTATTTATCCTGGTCCTTTTGTACACTCTGCACTGTGCTTTACTCAGCTGGTAAATCCAGACAGTTTTAAGGAAAAAGGAAAGCAGAAAGCAGTATTGTCCAAGCAATCTACTTTCTAGATAATTTATGAACTACTGCCCTCATGATTAAGTTTTGTTGGTCTCACTGTCTGCTTTTTTTTTTACGGTGGCTGAAGTGGATCGATGTCTGATACAGCTTTTGCCTGAATTGGGTGAAAAACCTTGCACGTTGGGCGTCCCAGTTCATGGACCCTCAACAAGCCATCAGAGGGAAATGTCAGTGGATGGAAGGGGGGTCGTTCTGGGCACTGCTCTGATTTTAGGGCCCACTGTCGTAACACCTGGGAAATAGGAGCATAACTTGCTTTGCTGCTGGGGGGGAAGACTGCTCTCACTTGCATATTGCAGTTATGGCCCAGTCTGCACATCTCTCAGAAGGTACAAGGGGCTGAGCTTTAAGAGTTTCTGAAGGCTTTTCTAAGGGTCTTGGAAATGAAGTGTCAGAGCATTCAAATAGCCCATATGCTTCTTAATAGCAATTATCATTTTTCTAGAGGAGTCTCATTTTACTTGACCTTTTGCTCTGTGCGCTGCAAAGTTAAGTCAATAAATTAAAATCCAGCTTTGATGTTGAAGAGTCATGGTATACTCCTGGAAATGAAAGCAGCTGTCACAAACAGCATCTTTTTTTTCTTTTTAGGAAATAAACACTGGCAAATAGACAAATGAGTTGCTCCATTTCTCCTAATCTGAATCAAGTTTAATTTTTAAGCTAATAATAGCAGTACTGGTGCAAAGTCTCAGAAATAGAAACTCCAAAGAAGCAAGAGCTCTTTCTTCAACGATAGCTCTCACCATGTTACGACCAACATTTGGACCCCTGCAACAAGCTTCTAAGTTGAAGGAGTGGAGGGATGGGCTCCTTTGCATTTCTGAGACCACTACCAAGCCTGTGCTTATGCACACCACAGAAAACCAACCTCACCAGCACAGCAGTATTTCTCTTTCTGAATAGGAAATTCAGTATTTTTTTGCCTACCCCAGCTCTTAAGTTTTATTTCCTTCCTCTTCCAAGAAGTTTGACTCTATTTTCTAGACCAGGATCTAGAAACACAACTTCTTCTGGCATAGTCTCTTATTTCTGAAGAGAAAGGGGCTGTTCAGAGCTGGTGCTGTGGTTCAAGTCACTGTCTATCAGACTTCCCTGCTCTATTTTCACTTTTCTCATGTAACATCACATCATCTCACTTAATACATTTGTTTCTGATTACAGGCTGTGTATAATGGCCCGGCACAATGCCTTACAGTATGCTATGGCTTCATGCCATGGGAAAACATATTCGTAATTTTTATGACCCCAGTGCAGCAATGATGCATTTTTTAAAAAACAGAAGAACATATAAAGGAATCATTTTGTAGCAGGATTAAGCATCATTACTCACAGCAGACATACACATTGGAACTCATTAAGCCTTTGCTTTGTTATTCTTGGTATTTCAGAACATGTGCTGTAAGTGTCTCTTGGTTCTTTCCAATTCTGCTATATCAAATCCCTTAAAATTAGGCAGGACTAGGCCATAAAGCTCTTGATCTCAGATTTTTCCCTCTCTGTCAATCTAGAGTGAATTTGCAGGGAAGGATTTTTTTTTTCAGCTTTAGATGGTCCAAAAAATGCTGAAAGAATGATAAGAAAGGTGGCAGAGAACAGCAGAATGGGTAGGTTACAGCAAATGAATACATGCAGCCTACAGTTCCCTTTTGCCATTCCATACTGTTAAAAAAAATAATAATTAAAACTGAGAAGAATCTGGGTTGACAGATGGATGGGGTGGGGAAGAAAATGTCAGAGCAAGCCCCTGGCTATTTCTCATTTCGTTTCACTCAGTGGCAATATGTCAAAAACAGGGAGAAGAGAAGAAAAGGGAACATTGAAATTTGAGGAAGGGGGAGGATGTGTGTGAAAAATTCCATAAAATGTGGTTCCATTTTAAACTCTGCTGTGCAGAAACAACTGCAACATTTTCATGGGTTCTTCCTCCTATTTTTTAATCCTTTCTGCAGGATGGTGCTCTCAGAGGAAACAGGCTGAGCCCAAAACAGTGCAAATGCCCCTCAGAGTTGTGCTGCCCAAGGTCTAACTCCAGAAAACCTGCTGGCAATGAGGCATGAGGATCAACCTCAGCCTTGGTGTAACTCCACTGACATCACCGGGGTTGCGTTATGGCAGAAGATATTCCCCCGAGAGGAAGTTCTCTATTTTAAGATGAAAAGGATACAGAAGCAAAATGGGAAGCAGAATCCAGTGAATGGCTCCATTCATGAGGATGGAAAGTTTTGGTAGGGTGGATTGAACCCTGAACTGTCCCTGCTGCTTTTTCTCCTTAGCCTCTGTCTTGGAGAGGTTTCAGAATAAGAGGTTATTCCACACACACTACTAATTCCCCACTCAACATACCAGTGGCATTACCCACCTCTGGCCTCCCACATGCTGTCATACCCTTATCAGGACACTCACACACATGCTAGCTCCAGGACCCTTTGGTAGCTTCATAAAAAAGCAAAGCCAGTCTTATGAGTCAGGATCTGGTAACGCTAAGTGCTGGAGAAAATGTGCACAGACAGATAAGTGCGAGCCTAACGATAGTGCCTGCCTTCTGGGACTGCCTCTGCTTTAATGTCATCCAGAAGACAAGTTGAGAACATGAAGATCTCTGTGGGCTACTTTTACTGGTCTGGAAGTCCCTAGGGCTTTGTAGGATGACTGCAATGGAAGCTTTGAACCCAATCTGTCCAGCAGATCTCCCGTGTATTTCTTAAAACACCTCCATATTAAGAGTTTCAAAGCTCTTTGCATATGAGTTGACTTTTGGTTGCTCAAAAAGCCATTCAGTGAAAGCCATGTTTTCCATGTGGTGAGGGTAAATAAGATCTGCTCAACCACATTTCTGCTCCATTAGCTTTCTCTTGAGTTTCACCTTATCATTTTCACCACTTCATACATGTGACGCAGCTGTTTAAGCACTCAGCTTTTTGGTGTATCCAGATCAAATCTACTCTGTGCGTAGGGGTTTTCAGGTAAAAACTGTAAATGCAAATTTGAAAGTTGGCTCTTGAAATTTGGCCTAGGAAAAGTGATTCTGTCCTAATTGAGCTGGCTTAACCAGGATGATGAGGAGTGTTTCTTCTGCACTCTGTTTGACAGAACAGTTTTCCCGAGAATAGAAGTCCTTTGCAGAGGTTCACACAGTAAAAGTGGTTTGGGCAGACAAATAATATTCTGATACAATCATTGCCTCTTGTGGGCTAAAAAATGAAAATCCTGGCTTTGCACTTGTCAAGAATAGGATCTATTAGTCTTTAAGAGAAATAATAATAATACATAGTAGCCAAGGAGAGCTATGTGAACTGGCATCTAATCAATGTTTCATGGAGGGTTTTTTTTTTTCCCACTTCATTTTTTTAAAATTCTCAGAACTGTCATTAGCAAACAAGATTTTACTGTTCCAAGCTTTCCTCACCTTCTCATGCAGGGACACTCCAGTCCTCTGGATGGATTTGCTTTCTTCCTTTTAGGATAATAATCTGTGTCCTACCAAAGACAGACTCACAGAGCAGCAGTGTGCAAGAACTGTGAAGCCTTCTTGCCACCCCTAGAAAACTGGGACAGTCAGAGCTCCTCTGATTTTTTCTTTAAAAATTATCTCTCTGCATCCTCAAATTGCTCTTACAAATGTAAGACCAATTCCACCTTCAGCAGCACCAACAGATACTACCCCTCAGCTGCCTCGCAGATTGTGCAGTTATTTTACAATACTCTCAGGTGTTTTCACAGAATCACAGAATGTTAGGGATTGAAAGGGACATCGAAAGATCATCTAGTCCAGTCCCCCTGCTGGAGCAGGATTACCTAGATCATATCACACAGGAACACGTCCAGGCGGGTTTTGAATGTCTCCAGAGAAGGAGACTCCACAACCTCTCTGGGCAGCCTGTTCCAGTGTTCGGTCACCCTCACCGTAAAGAAGTTTTTCCTCATATTTATGTGGAACCTCCTGTGTTCCAGCTTGCACCCATTGCCCCTTGTCCTGTCAAGGGATGTCACTGAGAAGAGCCTGGCTCCATCCTCGTGACACTTGCCCTTGACATATTTATAAACATTAATGAGGTCACCCCTCAGTCTCCTCTTCTCTAAGCTAAAGAGACCCAGCTCCCTCAGCCTCTCCTCATAAGGGAGATGTTCCACTCCCTTAATCATCTTCGTGGCTCTGCGCTGGACTCTCTCTAGCAGTTCCCTGTCCTTCTTGAACTGAGGGGTCCAGAACTGGACACAATATTCCAGATGCGGCCTCACCAGGGCAGAGTAGAGGGGGAGGAGAACCTCTCTCGACCTGCTAACCACACCCCTTCTAATACACCCCAGGATGCCATTGGCCTTCTTGGCCACAAGTGCACATTGCTGGCTCATGGTCATCCTGTCGTCCACTAGGACCCCCAGGTCCCTTTCCCCTACGCTGCTCTCCAACAGGTCTGTCCCCAACTTGTACTCATACATGGGGTTGTTCTTGCCCAGATGCAGGACTCTACACTTGCCCTTGTTATATTTCATTAAATTTCTCCCCGCCCAACTCTCCAGCCTGTCTAGGTCTCTCTGAATGGCTGCGCAGCCTTCCGGTGTGTCAGCCACTCCTCCCAGTTTGGTGTCATCAGCGAACTTGCTGACAGTGCACTCTATTCCCTCATCCAAGTCATTAATGAATATATTGAATAGTACTGGTCTCAGTACCAACCCTTGAGGGACTCCACTAGATACAGGCCTCCAACTGGACTCTGTCCCATTGACCACTACTCTCTGGCTTCTTTCCTTCAGCCAGTTCACAATCCACCTCACTACCCGATCATCCAGACCACACTTCCTCAGTTTAGCTGCGAGGATGCTGTGGGAGACTGTGTCAAATGCTTTACTGAAATCGAGATAGACCACATCCACAGCTTTACCATCATCTATCCACCGGGTTATGTCCTCATAAAAGGCTATCAAGTTGGTTAAGCATGACTTCCCCTTGGTGAAGCCATGCTGAGTGCCCCTAATGATCCCCCTATCCTTGATGTGCCTAGAGACAGCACCAAGGACAAGTAGTTCCATTACCTTTTCAGGGATGGAGGTGAGGCTGACTGGACTATAGTTACCCGGGTCCTCCTTCTTGCCCTTTTTGAAGACTGGAGTGACATTTGCTTTCCTCCAGTCCTCAGGCACCTCTCCCGTTGCCCACGACTTAGCAAAGATGATGGAGAGTGGCCTAGCAATGACTTCCGCCAGCTCCCTCAGCACCCGCGGGTGCATTCCATCAGGGCCCATGGATTTATGGATTTCCAGATTGCTTAATTGGTCCCTGACCCAGCCCTCATCTACCAAGACAGATTCCTCCTCTATCCTGACTTCCTCTGGAGCCTCAGGGGTCTGGGGCTCCTCAGGACAGCCTCCAGCAGTATAGACAGAGGCAAAGAAGGCATTCAGTTTTACATCTGTTTTCCCCTGTTCACAGCAGTGTGAACTACTACATGAAGTGATGAGCAAGCTCTGACTTCCATGATTTTCAGTGATGGCATGAACAGTTTGAGACTATTCCTGAACTTTATAACTTGAGCCTTGGAAAATCATGTCCCCAGGCTCATTTATTTTCAGCCCAAATTTTGGGAATGAGGCACTCCTGCCTGGCACACTTGGAACAGTGCTTAAACCATTTGCCATTTTCATTTAACTAGTGTAACAAAACAGCAAAGATACTGCCAGAGTGTCCCAGGGAGGCACCAGCCATATACCTAGCACTGCCATCATGAACTGGCCCTAATAGCCTGGTGAACTATACTGTACCATCGGAGCAGGCATGGCTGGAACCTCACCCCACTCTCTGGGTCCCCTGACATTTCCCTTGTGTGGACAGGAGGTTTGCTATGAGTACAGCTTCTTGCACCAGGGCTGAACCAATACCCTTCCAACTCAGTACACTTGCAGTCAAACCCTGAAGATGTACTGTAGTTTGGAAACCCACTTAGGGCTGGAGTTGTTTTATCGTGTGTGAACTGACAGTGTCACTGTCTGTGCGTAACTCCTAAAAGAAGCAGAAATCAGTTGTTGCCTGGGTAAGAGTCAGGTTTCTGACTGTTTTTGTTTGCGTGTGCCTAATTTCTTTGCTGTTGCTGATGGTCATTTGTAGGTTTTTGATAGATAATACTTCACCTTGGCTCCAAGAAAAGTATGTTCCTTCAAAAGCCTGGAATGCCACCTACTCCTATGACAGAACATATATTCCAAGGAAAACGTTACATTACAGCCACAAGAGTCTATTTTGCCTGTCCAGAAGCAGCTGGCATAGCTATTTTCCCTTCATATGATCTAGGGGCATCTGCTGGATTATCGGAAATGAAAGCACATAAGACTACAGCAGAGAAGCAGTCTGCCCCTTCAAGTAATCGCATGCATTGGCACTGAAAAAGAGTAGGAGGATTCATTTGTGTGCCTACATATATGTATAATATATGTATATGTATATATGAGTGTTCTATATATGTGTGTTATAGATATTGATCTATATATCTACATATAACACACACTTATGGGCATGTTAATGTGTGTATGTGCATGTGTGAGAGGGAAGAGGAAAGAATAGAGGAGCTCTGGTGTTTGTACTCTATTAACCAAGTCATCTTTCAGACAAGAAAAAATGTTGTGACCAAGCCAAGGCTCCTGCTCAATGAGTTAATGCAAAGCCAGAAAATTATGGCAGTAACTGCTGTCTGAGCATGACCAGAATTTGAACTGCTTAGTATGTGTACATTGCTGTATACTCTATTTCCAAATAAGCTGCATTTATAGTTGTGGGTATTGCTGTGGGGAAGGGGGTTGCTTGAAGTCCTGAGCCATCAAGTTACATTTTTTTTCCCCTAAACCAGTGATAAGTATCTGGAAGATAAAAACAGCAACCCAAAAATGCCTTCATATTTTTTCAGTGCAGAAAAGTATCACATGACATCAGAATGTAGTTCACATTATGGTGAAGGGTAATAGAGAAAGAAGATGGTAAAATGCTACATTTAATCAATGACTTTAAAGAGTTAGACCACAGAAGGGTAAATCCTAAGCAGAGAGTCCTTTCATTAGTTGCTTGGAGGTAGCAGTTACTTCTGGAGACAGCAGATTGAAAGGATTCTGAACCCTTGCATGTCTGGTGGCTGAACCCATATCTGGTCTCAGTGCTCACACAGGTCCTCCACAGTGGGCAACTAAAGACTTGTACATCTGGCTCTCCCATCACACTCCCCAAAAGCCTGTATCTCCTTCAGCAGCAGCAGATGTGGCATGGTCAGAAAATTACTACCGTGTCCCGTGTTGATTATTAAATGCTTAAATATATTATCCCAAACAAGGAAGACTGAGATGGAAACTCCATGAGAGGACTTCTGAAGGACTTGTCATGTCATGCCATGTCAAACTCCTTGCTCAGATTCTGGGGTAGTAAAGGGAAAGACAGTGCTTTTGAGAGAAGATCTCTGAGTTATAGCATTGAAGATATCACTCAAGCATTGAACAGACCCCTGGAAGAAAACAGGAATATTGGGCACCGAAGTGGCAACTGCAGGGACTGAAATCTCAGTATGCAGTTCTCAGGCATTTGTGTTTTGCCAATGGAAAAAAGAAACTGTTCCCTGACACGCTTTATGATGAACATCTTTTCCTGTTAGCTAAAAACCAACTTTACTTTAGAGGGGTTTCGGTGGAAAAATCTTTACCAGCCCTACAAAAAAAAAATGATGCTTCTCTCCAAAATGTTTTTAAGAAAGCAGATATGTATAAACTCAAGTATGAAGTATAATAGAATGCAATAAATGGCCTGTAAGAGGTCCAGGATTTTTGGTTGAGTTTGCAGACATGAAGTGTGTGCAGTAGAGTTTGGAAAGGATGAAAGAAATGCAGAAAAGAGAGGCACAGATTTGGAAGTGTTTTTTTAAAACACTGGGTCAAACCGAGAACATGGATCTCAAGGCCAAATTCTTGATCGATATAAAAGCAGTGTAAGCCACAGGTCAGGCTCGAGTAGATCAGAGAGTTGGCCTGACTCTATTTTCCTTGCACTGATATGAAGCAGGAATAACTACACTGAAGTCAGTAAATAGGTTTTAGAAGAGTGTCAGAGCAGTGCCTGCAGATTTAAGTCTGTTTGAGGGATAATGGATCTTGGAACAATTTCGGCTCTGGTAGCTGTGGAGCGTGATGGTAGCCTATGTGTCAAAAGGACAAAAGCAAGGGTGTATCAAGAAAGCAATTAACAGCAGGGAATAAAATAAAGTAATGTGAGGCCCGGCTTCATTCTGTTCTCTCCTTTTGTCCATGCTCTGGATAAATTACACTTGCTTTTCCTTTCCAGTGTCTGCTGTGTTAATGTACGTAACATCAGCAGCGGTACGTGAACTTGTAACATCAGTAGTGGCGTAAGCACTGTTTGGTTTGGCCCAAATTACAGGACATTGCAAAGCAAAGTGAAAAGGAAGGACTGCTCTCTTTTTTAATGCAGTATTAATTGCTCCCCTCCCCCCGCCCCCGGTATGTTCTAGAGAGTCCCTCTTGCAAAGTCCAGGATTAAATTTCATGTTCACAGTTGTCCTAAACCAAGATACTATCCTTCGACTTTTATCATTTTTATTCTTGCTGGACATATCAAAGCATTTTGATCAGGCCAAGTCACTGAAGAGAGGAGTGCCAAAGTAAATAGAAAAGTTTAAATTACTACAGCAAAGGGACCAAAATTTCATCCAGGATCCAACTTATGGGGATTTCTAAGCTATTCTGTAGGGCTCCAGTATATAAATTTTCTAGATTTGACTTACCCATCAATTTTCATTATCCTGCTGATTTATTTCTGATTACCAAGGTCATCTCCACATTTAAAATGCAATTTATCTTGTCAGAAATGTTACTGATGGGGTTTTTCAGAGACTCAGGCCAGCCTCCAGCTCTCACCATTTCGGAGCTGCTGGCAGGGAGCCTGCTGGCCTCTGCCGCACCAGGCAAATCCCCAGGGGTCTTCCAGGACCCACAGATGCACGCACAGACCCTACTCTCTCAACCCACCCCACAGGCTTATGGCTGCTAGATATCGGCAGCGAGGGCCAGCTGCAGCCCCCGGGTTGTACCCTGTAACTCCCCCAAATGAGCCCAGGGGTGACGGCAAAGCTGAATCCAGCCCGGGGAGTGTGGGAATGCTTTTCCCACCCCAATCGAATGGGCATAGGCAGACCTGTGTGACACCTACTTGCACATTATTGCCTCCTGACTGGTCAAGCGTTTTTGCTTTTGCACCGAGACATTCATTGCATGATGTAAAATAGACAAGGTTTAGCTTATTTGTTGCTTCACACTTGGGCAACAGGCTCTTTATCTGAATGCGTTCATTACCCGAGCTAATAAATATTTTTAACATAAAGTATTACCTCCTTTGGATTTTTGGAAACCAACCAAAAAATAAACACATCCGTTTGCTATTGTTGGTTTGGAGATATTTTAGGACCCAATCTTTATTTTTAACCCTGACTTTTTCCCCTTATCCAGCAGTGGAAAAAAAATAGGAGTCAACAAGAAAGCACAGGCAACAGCAGAGAAATCTCTACTTTTTGGAACTGCATATCTAACTCTTCTCTAGGTGGAAAATTGTAACTAAACAAATATACAAACAAAAAAACCCCATGGCCAAAGCTGAAAAAACAAGAATTTACTTGTTAAAAAAAAAATCTGAAACGAGCAAAGGAAAAATGATCACATGGACATTTCAAAATCAAAGTGTTTTCTAGAAAATGTCAGTGAGGGAGACTGAAAACCTTGGGGGCAGAAGGGTTTAGAAAAAAATGCCCCCAGAATCAGCAAAAAAAGTCTGGTTTTGGAGGTATTTACTGCCTGCGTATGAGCAACCAGAGTTTTGCCAGCACATGGAGGTCATGGAGACACTTCCACAACTGGCCAGATGAACTAGCACAACATCTCCAGTTCATACCTGCACCTGCAGGTGCAGGTGTAGAGGTGGATAGTGCTCTCCACAAAACCCCTTCACACACCAAAGAGTCGAAGTCATTCCCATGGGACAGAAGAGGGACGTCTGAAATGGGCAAACCAGGACGTTGTCACCTGCGGTGACAGGGAAAGTTCCAATATGAAATGTCAGCCCAAGTCCAGAGAAAAGCCAAATACCTGATTGGCTGCAGAGATGGCTCACAACATGCTTGAAAATGCCCTTAGGGAACGCATGGTAAGGAATGGACAGAATGAGGGTTATTTGTTCTGATAACTGGTTGTGTCCCCATTTGCCCAGTTGCAGCCCAATTTGTGGGTTTGCAAAATTATCATAGGGCTGGCTCTATACTCTGCCTGACTAAAAGTGATTTTCCCCACTTTCAGGAAGAACACTGGACTTTAAAACTATTTGAACAGATAATACTTTAAAACAGCTAATTATTTTTAATGTGGTTTATGTTTCTTCCTTCCCTGTTTTCTATTCTTTGAATGCCTGTGGAATAGTGAGAGGAAGTTACTGGCAAACACACCTAGTAAAGAGTTAAGGGAACTGGTCCTGCAGTTTGCACAATTTCCCACTTTGTCTATAGAGAGGAGAGACTGATCTCTGAGCTCAGCTTCCTCCCCAGGATTTCCAATAGCCTCTCAGGACCCTCACCCCCATAAGTGCTAAGGTTTTTGAGACCTCTTCCCGTTGCACAGGTCCTATTTTCCTTTCCTGAAGGAAAGTCCGAATTTCTATTCCCCAAATGCTTTTGGTCCTTGTGTGGCATCATGAAATAGCCCATCTGAGGATCACAAAGTACAAAGAACATGGAGGCTGATGGGGAACTGAAATGATAAACTCAGCTTCTTTTAATTGAGAAATTAGGATGTAATGCCTGTATTACTACAAGGCAATACTTCTTCATGCCTCTATGTACAGTGTCAAAGAGCAAGAGAGATCAAGTGAGTAAGCAAGTAAGAGGGAGATTAACGAAAACAGTATACAGGAGCCTAAATTGAAACATCATTTTTCACAGGAAGAAGGCTTTGGCAGTGCTCATGCTGTTTCTGATGTAGTGTCTCCAGTCGGCCCCAGGAAAAGTTGGCTGCAGTTTCTCAGAACCTGCCTTTTGAGACTCAGTGACTGCTTTTCTTCCCACAGATCTGATTAAGCTAATTGCACATTTTCTTTAATTAGAAGAACGGAGGTCATTTATCTGCAAATGGCCTGAAAAAAATGGATGTTGTTTTAACGTGGTGTTTTTGGTTTTGTTTTTTTTTTTTAATCCTTGCTTTTACTAAGGTGTTTGGCTTCTTTTCACTCTGCTGCTTTTGGCTACCCCATTTTGCGAGGGCTAGGCATGCCGGACCTGGCATCCCGACAAATTCTTAGGGAGCTTATGAGACTGTTTTATGGGATGCAGTCACGGGGATTTATACTGTGAGGAAAACCTAGAGTTGAAGAGATCCTCCTCCAGCCACAGTCTGAACTGAAGCGTAAGTGAACTGAGACTCTGAGTATTTGTGCTTTTTTAAAAATTCTCTGCTAAACCTGGCCTGACAAACAAAGCACACGGGTGCCACATCAGAGAGGGCCTGTAGGATAAACAATGGGGTGGTGGGGACCCAGATTAAGGGTGCCTTCCAGGCTGCAAGGACTTTGAGGTGAAGTGTGAACAATTGGGGTTCTCCTACTACCACTATTTGACACGGAAGAGACTCCCTGAAACAAGGTAGATGACAGCACCTTCAAACTCTTGCAAATGCCTCATGCCAAAGGTAAAATTGTGTATGCTCTCAAATCTGCCTTAAAGACAAGCTGCTGGACCCAGATGTTTTGCAGAATTGGTGGATGTGGCCATCGCAGAGCTATGCGTGAGCCAGCACTGCGGGTACAGAAAAAAGAAAGTGCATTTCAGTGATTCCTCAACTTTTGCACTGCCGAAATATCAGTCTCAAGAAGGCTGTCAAGAGCAGATCTTCCATTACATTATCCCTATTTGTTCTGTAAACCAAATAAAAGGGGCACACTGGACATTCAGAGCAAAAAGTCCCTCTCATCATTCAAGTCAGTGAAAATGCTCAAAAAAGGCAAGGAATCAATATGTGGGGGGTGAGATGGGTGAGGAGAAAGGAAGCCGCTAGAACTGTGGTTTAGGGGTTTTCCTTGAGCAGTGGACAACTCATCCGGATCTCTGCAATGTCTGGTATGTACTCCATCTACTGCAAACTGCAGTGACTTTGAAGACCTGAACACGGGGGAACAATCAGTACCACCATGTGCTAGTACCACCACGGCACTATACCTGCTGCTAATGAACACCACAGAGTACTTATTTAGCATTCAAACCACCGTATTATCCTGGGTTCATTGGCTCTCCATCCCAGTGAGGTGTCAATGTGGCAAGAAACAAGCACAACGAAGACTTTCCTTTTTGGCTTGGAAGGCAGTGATGACCATTTTGTTAGTTGTTCCTCCCTCCCTGCCGGGAGAGGGCTCTTTGGGGTTATTACTGGCTAGTTGCTCAGCAAGTGATCGAGGTGAAGACCCGACCAGGCTCAGGGACATAAAAAAGGAGGGATGGGGAAGCTGATCTGGATTGTCACAGCAGCTGCAACACACTCGGCTGCCCTCACATTCCCGCTGCCAGGGACCCCTGTCCTCACTGTACAACTGTCCTCTCTTTCCTCTTGGGCTTGCTCTTATGCTGTGCTCCTGCCTCCATTTCTGTATGTGTGCCTTCAGCAAGCACCAAAGATGTCAGTTTTTTAATACTCCAAAGTGGTGTCAAACAGCTAAAGAAGCAGTGTCTATCATACAGGGTTTGCCACAAAGTAAAGAGGTGACATCTGTCAGCAGTCCCTGACCATGCTGCATCTGTCTGCCTCCCAGTGAGGCAGGAGCAGCCATCCCCCCGGAGCAAGCAGCCATGCTCAGCTGGACCTGGGAAGTCCTAGCTGTGGGGATTAACCCCCAGGGGTTCCTTCACCCCTTAGTGAGGTCTTGTCTGTGTGTGTATATGCTGTAAAGGGTTGTGGTACAGACATGGCCACAGCCTGTCTGTGTCTACCCTGTGCATTGTCAGAGGGTGCTCCCACACAGCATGACTCACCATCTTTGTACCATTCACAGCCTGTCCAAAATCTCTGTGCCCCTGGTGCCTCATGTCAGCTATTATGCTGGCTGAGAAACACTGTGAGCTTGTCTCTACAATCACGTTTTCATACATATCTGGCCTGGGTGCTGGTGGCAGGCTAAGCACACACATCTGCACCCATCCATGTTCATGACGTCCCCTCTCTCCTTTTTCCCTCTCCATGCCCTCCCACAGAGACATGCCGTATGCTTTTCTGACTGACCTTTGGAAAGGTGCTCAGCAAAAATAAACGAAAACCCCCCTCCTCAGTGGAAAGGCAGAGTCAGCATCCCGTGGCAGCCAAATTTTCACGCCCGGAGTTTGCGATGGGCACTGAGCCTCTCTGGGCACATCCCATCCTGAAGGCAGACATGGCAGCAGAGGCTGGCGGGGACTCCCCACCGGGCAGGGAAGAGGTTAACTGCAAAGCCGGGCAGAAGAGGCCATTGGGCAAAAGATGTTGCTGTCTCATGTCTGGATGTTTTAGCATAGAGCTGTCGTGAAGCCTCGCAGAGCTGAGGGGTCCCTCAGTGGTTTCTATGGCTTTAAAGTGCCCGAGATGATTTAGTGGAGGGCAGGGATTCCTGATCAGAGAGGTGCCTTTTACTCTTTTTTTTTTTCCTCCTTTTTTTTTTTCTAAACATGTCGCTGATCAAAGCGGTGCCAGGGAGGCTAGGAAGAGCAGGATCCTAATGGATCAGCTGTGTAAAACATGTCAGCAGACAAGCCCCAGTTCTCAATGTGTCTCGCAGGGAACAGCGCGCAGATTAGAAAGAAAACACACACACACACATGCACACATGCACGAACCCTCCTGCTGACCTTGTGTCAAGGAGTTAAGTGTTATTTGGAAGTGACCGCAATCAGCTTTTTTTTCCCCCGCCTTATAAAACCCAAAAAATATTTTTTCCAAACATCCAACAATAATTCAAGAAGCCATGCAAAGATTTATACAAGTTAGACAATGACTTATTTGAAGCAAACTAAAAACATTTGGTAGAAAAAGGCAGTGGACTCTATTGTTATCCAAATGAATCATACCCCCCACTTATAGACAGACTTCTCTCCCCACTACCCTTCCAGCCATGACATATCTGGATGTACATGACCCTGCCACTGTTTCATTTTGGACAACTTTTGGCAAGGTGTGGAAAAAATATTTCATATTTTCTTTAGTAAGCAACCCATTAAAAAGGCAACCTTTTGTTTTAGAGGGGGAAAAGAAAACGGGAAAATTATGTTAACCGGAGACAGAAAGAAGTACATTTTACCAAGTGGGGCAGTAAGAAAAGTAGCAATTAGATATACATAGACATGAAAGATGGTTTTACATAAAGTTGATAAAAATGGTGTAAGATTGCCGTGATAGTGCTTCCTAATCCCTTGTTTAAAATAGGCTGCAGAGTTCTGCAGGAATTGTACTTGTTGCATGGAAAAATTAGGCTCTAAATCTGTAAGACTTTCCCTTGTAACCTGAATAGAAAAGACGTGTGTAGCTAGGTGGGCAGTGTGAACCAGAAATGCCCACTGCACTCAGAACATCTCTTCTGTTGGTTTGGCCCGTTGCACTCACCCCATCATTAATTATGGGTCCACATTAGGCTGAATCCAGTAGGGTGTGAACAATGCAGCAGGACAAGCTGTGTAGGGGGTAAGCTCGGGAGGATGGACGGAGTTTCAGATCACCTTCAGCAGCATGGGTGGTTTACTTGTGCTCACAGGTCCTCCTTTCTAGTGCCTAAGTGACATGGTGACCATGAAAAGCAAAGTCTCCTTGGCCACTGCAAAAGCTCTTCTCCTGCTTCAGGAGATCATGTCATGCTACACCACAAGGCAGGGATAAGAAAGTGAATAGAATAGAATAGTCCAGTCGGAAGAGACCTACAACCATTATCTAGTCCACTGATAATGCCTGACCCCTTCAGGGCTGACCAAAAATTAAAGCATATTATTAAGGGCATTGTCTTTTCAGAGACAAAGCATTATACAAATGAGAGTCTTTGACCACCACCTTCCCCCTTCCTCATTTGTGGAGATTTATTCCACAAACCAACACCACAAAATTCACCACCTTTAGAGACAGGAACCCTCCCAGGGCATTTTAGTTGCTTTAAAATCCCCTTAACCACATGCCTGTTGTATCATCCTGACCATAACTAGAGCTGTGGAACAAAGCTAGGGTTTTCTGCCAGCCAGCAAATACAAAGAGGTAGTTATTTGATAAAGTAGCTGAAAACCCAGGGTTACATAAACAAAGAAAGAGTTCACTTCACACAAACATCAGCATTTCCACTAGAATAAATCTGTAATGCTAGCTTTCATCTCAGGCTGAGAGAAAAAAAAAAAAACAAACCAAAACAGCCTGTAGAAATATACACTGATATGTAATTATTTGCTTCATATTTTGTACACATTAAGTACAGCAAGATTTCTTATGAGGTGTATATTGATTTATGGTTATGTCTTTCAGTGTATCTTGTATCTGCATACAGTTTATAGGTTTCTTTTTTTACAGCTTTCCTGTAATTTAGTATATTTTGATGAGTTATGAACCCAGTTTTATCTGAGGAATGTTCTCCAAGGAGCACGAGAGGCAAATATCCTCTTTTGCCAAGCTGGGCTGGAAGCAGCAGCCAGGGACAGCCGTGCCCAGTGGCCACACAGCAGACACCAGCTCTTGGTGTTGGAGAGGGTGGCCACGGAGGCAGCTCGGGTGCCAGGCTGTCCCGGGCTCAGCTTTCTCTCCAGGGTGTGGTATTTCATGGTGGATGCAGGTTTGGAGCCAGGGTCCCATGGTGCCGTGCAGTGAAATGTCCAGTCCGTCCTGCTCTCAGGAGTGCAGGGACAGCGAGGGTGAGAGTCTGCTTCGCTACAGTCACTCCTCTCCATGGGTGTGCTTCAGTCACCTGCCAGAAAGGTGAAGTGATGTCAGACGGTTTTCTGCCTCGGAGTGGCACTGCAGTGCATTGAGGAAAGCCCAGAGGAGAGAAGAGGTGGGAGGGCAGAGCTCTGCAGAGGAGAAGTGCCTCCTCTGGAGCTTCAGTTTTCAGCAGAGAGACCTCAGCTGCAATGTGAGGGTCTGCATCCCTGAGCAAATGCCGGAGACGGTGATGGCTGATGTGTCTCTGTGTGCCGGTGCCTCTTTGGGGGACAGCTCCAGCCCCACCTCAGGGCGGGACAGCAGGGCGATGGTGAGTCAGTCACCAGATGCCTGGGCCACCCTTCAAGAATGATTTGAGGGGATAGGTTGGCAAAGTCCTGGGAAGCCTGAGCAGCAGTGTCAGGGAGAGGAGGCAGCTTGGACAACAGGCTTATGCTTCGGTCTTTTGGATCTTTTGGCAAGTTTGAATGTAAAGCCAGGCAACGGGGACCGCCTGTGGTTCAAGGCAGTGATCTATCAGATCTCTTCTGCCTCTGACACTCTGCTCCACTGTTGGGTATTTGGACCTCCTGCTGAAGAGGAGATGAAATCCTGTAAAAACAATATTTTTTTCCCAATGGAAGAGATTTTCCCATCATTTGGATAATCTACTTTTAGTGTGATGATTGACACTGTATGCTGCACATGAACAACACTGTTCAATAACACTAACAATAACTGGAGACCAATTCACCAACCATAAATCTCTATTTAAAATGCAGCTTTATCACCATAGCAAAAATATTGACTATAAATGATCACCATTAACAAATAAGGAGAAGCCAGATGCTCCCCACTTCATCTCGAGTCTCCAGTCCTGTTTACACTTTAACCATTTTGCCACTTGATCTTCAACCTCTGAATAACAATGCTAACCTCAGTATTTCTACTTAGCTATAAATAAAGCTACACACCTTTCTAGTGCATATGATATTAATGATTGCTTTGTGCATTCAGATAAAGCATTGCTTGCTCGAAACGTGTTTGCCAAAAACCTCTTCCATTTATCAAGAAACAGGCTGGATCCATTGCTCCAAAAAAAAAGGTGACATGATGACCCTTCTTCCAGGTAGGAACTAGCAATGGGCAAGTCCCTGAAGGTCTGTGAGTTTGGTTTGGTGAAGATGATGAAAGGAAAGTTTGGATGGGGAGCTGGGTTTCGCTTTGGCCTCTGGAGATGGCACGATTAGCTTGGGAGGCTCAGGCCGTGGTGATGAAGACACTGCTTCTGGCAGGGGTTGGCAGCAGTGCTCCTGCCTCTGGGAACTGGCCTTTCCTTTCTGAGGTGACTGCATTGATTGCAGCAGAGGCAGCGGTGATTTACAGCAGCCTGTGTGAGAAGAGAACAAGGATATGCATCTGCAAATAAACTCTAATGAGATGTTGAGATTAAGAAAAGCCAGGAAATTCCAGAAGTTGGGGCTGCTACGGCATCATTAGTTCTCCTGCATCGTGGTGCGCATCCGGCAGGGAGGGGGCCCGGGAGGGGTCCCGGCCAGCCTAGTGCCACTGCACGAGAGGCAGGCTGCGTACGTGATCAATTGCTTCCCTGCAACTGAACGAATTACCCCTGCACTGGGCAAAATGACACCTCTGACGGGACGGAGCTGTGCCGGGGAAGCAGAGGTTGTGCATCACCCCAGA
Organism: Nyctibius grandis; assembly: GCF_013368605.1. NCBI lineage: Eukaryota > Metazoa > Chordata > Aves > Nyctibiiformes > Nyctibiidae > Nyctibius > Nyctibius grandis. Next base: position 59,603,976 of record NC_090660.1, on the reverse strand, counting down.
GGCAATGCCAGGAAGTCGTATGACTGGCAGTGACAGGGGGATGTGGTGAACAGCAGCTTTTGCCTCATCTTCAAAAGGCTGTAATCACAGTCTCACTGGTTGTGATTCCTATCATTGCAGAAATGCATCAGCAACCAAATTATCATTGCTTTCAGCATGTGATGCCTTGGGGCGTGGGGCAAGAGGAAGGAGGAAGGCCTATCAGCCATCACGGTGATCGCAGCAAAGAAAGAAAGTACTGGCTGTGTGCCATGGTGGTCAGGGGTGGACAGGGCACATGCCACACTCTGGTGGCACGGTTTTGGTGCAGGATGATGGTGAAAGTATGCTTGCAGCTGGAAGAATGGGCCTGTGGAGATGAGGGATGGTGATGAGTTGTGGCAACGGACTGCGATAAGAGCTCCTTTAATTCCAGGTCCCATGTCACGTAACAACAGGGAGGTCCTCGACATGCCTGGATGTCAGGGTTTACAGTCTGTCACTTTTTGTGACCTGTGCAAACCTGGCAAGAAACCTTTGGTTTCAGATCCCACCCAAGCGCTGAATGGCAACAGCCTTGGTGAGGAGGCTAATGTTCAGCTTTGGCCAGTGGCACCCCCAATGGATGGTGAGGCCTGTGCGAAGACATAGCCTCAGGATGTAACCTTCTTCTCCTCTGGTTCCACTTAGTCTCTTAGAGAAGAAATATTGCATCCTACAAGACCTTCCGCTGACTTTCTGTTAACCTGTTACCCAGGCTTGGTGGAAGACCAACTTCATGTCCAAGAAGAGAAATAGCTCAGCAGCCAGAGGGGGGTTTGTTCTCCTCCTCTGCGAAACACTGCATGGAAATATTTGACTTAACCTGACCCACAAATTGAAAGAGCATCCTGAAAACAAAAGCTGGAACTAAAAATATGCAATCCCATTGATGCACTGTTTTCTCCTTTTGCAGGAGAAATTGTTTGCATCCTGAGAAGTTGCTTTCTGGTTTGGGATAGTTTGTTCATATAGGTAGGGGCAGAAGTAAGTGCGTGTAATAAAATTTCTCCCTCTTTCTTTTTTTTTGTAGATAAACATAAATAGCAGCTGAAGGACATGTGTAAGAATATTTCTATTGGCAGAGATTACTGACACATTGCAGACCTGGATATTTTACAATGTTTGCTCAAACCAATTCAGCCCCTGATGATGTGAACTGACTTTACTCCACTGACTGGGACAGGACTGCACCCCAGCTGGGGAAGTGTTACCTCCACTCAGGTTCAGAGCAACAGGGACAACTCTCAAAAAGAGTGTAGAAATACCTGCTCTAAACCACGAAACACAATTCTCTGGCACACGCAGGCACCGTTCCTTCCTAAGCACTTGACCAGTGGCACGCTGGAGAGTAAATCGCCCGTGGAAACATCACGGGCATTGGATGCAAGGGGGGCAAGGGGCATCTCAAAGGGATTTTGTTAATAGCTGCACAACTCCTGTATAGCTAGAATGATACTGATGCCTTTTATTGATGTGGGAGTAATCACAGGACATGGTTTTGGGACGATCTGGACTCCCAGTCCTAGTAAACGTTGCAGCAGTGCAGGAGAAGGCATAGAGACGGTGAGAGGCTGAAAGTATGTTAAAATACCACTCAGACAGATGTAACAGGATCATAAAAGCTAGCAAGGATGCACAAAGAAACAAGATCCAAATAGATGCTAATTCAATATTGTAGCAGAAACCTCACAAGGTGTTTCTCTTAAGATATTAATGACTGAATAATAATTAAGAAGAAATATCTTAATAGGATGGTCAAAGGAGATTTAAGCCAGTATAAATTATTTAAATATTCATGATGAAATGCTGTTAGGAACAGAGGCTGCAGTGAGGAGCTGCAGGGGAGACAAGGCTTACAGACCCCTTTTCCCTGGGGTTTTGGGCTGGGTAGGGGCCCCCCACTCTGTACATGAGGGACAGGGAGCAGTAAGTGTTTTCCAGATTAAATATTCAGCTAAGTTCTCTGCAAGGTGGAGGGCTCAGGTACCACAACAGGTCTAGCAGGACCAACTAGAGTAGAGTAGAAAGGAACGTCATGTGCCTAGAAATGCTGAGGAACAAGCCTTCAGAGAGACCTTCACCCATCCATCCCCCACCCCCCATCAGTTCCTGAGTTATTCACATCAAACAATGTGAAAAGGCTCTGTTTGGCTGTGGCTCAGCAGATTACTACTACATTTAATAGCTGTCTTTGGTATGACACTGTTCGCCTTATCTCCTCTCTCCTTTGACTCGGCCTTTGAACACTAATCCACCTTCTAGCGTAGCCTGCACCCAGCTTCTGCTTGATCTTTGTTTGCCATGAATGCGTATGGCTCCAAGGATTTTAGGAGCAGTGTCTTTGTTGCTTGGGCCACACTGTTGCAGCACTGAAGACATGTGGATCTGCTAGCTCCTGTAGCTTATTCCTGGGTTTTCCCATGAAATGAGTCAGAGCTTTTCTTCCAAGAGCCAAGTTCTGGTTTTAAGCTTTGATTCAAACCCTTTTTCTTTTTTTTTTCTTTTCATGTATGTGTATTTATTTGCAAGGCAGTGCAGTACCTGAAAGGAATAGATAGTGTGAAAGTCTTTCCATGCATACCCCTCAAACACGTGTATTTACTCTCCCTTCCCTTGCACATGCACATACACACACACTGGAACAGAGTTCAACAGCCCAGTCCTACCAGTGTTTAAAGCCACTTGGCCTCTTTTAAGCCTTTAAATAAAATTTGTTGTGTGCATGTGTGTGGTGTGTTTTTTTTTTCTTTACCCCACTTCTTAGGAAAGAAAGCAAATGTTTCTGGCACTCCACTGCTGGATTACTCGCATATTTGCTTGAGGAAAAAAAAATTATAAAAGATGTTTGGCATAGTTTTCATTCAAAAAGGAATCCAGTGCCAGATTCAAGCATTGAAAACAAATGTGTGGCTTAACTGTCATTTACTCCAGGATCATGGGAACTGCTGCCTGGTTTTCCCAATGAGCAGCCGCTAGCGCGCTCTCCTGCAGTATATGAAATGCACTGACTTGAACAGCTTGGTGCAGCTTGAACATCACGACTGCGCCTCCAGGTGACAGCCTGGGCACTGATGTCAGCAGAGCATCCCTGCAGCCGAGCTGTCACGTGCGTCTTGTGCTGGTGAGAAATCCTCCCCTTGCCTTTTGCTGTGTTGTGACCAGACAATGTGTAGAGCTCCCCTGGCTAATGGCACTGATGGAGTGTCATCCTGGGGCTGCAGGCATTCAGCTGGCAAGTCATTTTTGGGGTGACATAAGTGGTGGAAAACACTCGTCGTCACCCAAATCCCCACCTCCCCGTAGTGCGCAGATGTGCTCACAGCAGGTCTGGGCTTTGCTGTTGTAACCGCCAGCCCGAGCACCTCCCCAGCTAGAGAGGGGCACCCCAACCCTGCACAGTACCCTCCTCCATGAGTTCCTCCCCAGCCCCTCAATATAATGCGTTTCGTGGCAGAGGGGCGAGCTCGCCCCAGCCTGCATGGAAGGGCAATGAAAGGCAATTTTAGGACATCTAAAACTGGCATGAAGTGGCACCTTTTCTATCTTTACCTACAAGCTGTGGCCAAAATCAAAGCTCAGATCCTCAGGGTTAACTGTGTGGGAGGCATCGTGCCCTGGCCCTGCGCTCCCGCGGCAGCATCACTCCCTGGGGTACGGTCATGGAGACTCCTGGTTGGGTGTGCCCTATGCCTCAGTGTCTGTCCGCTGCACTCGAATCAGAGAGACCTGCTCTGCATTTCACCAGCGTTTTTGAGAGTGAAGAATTCGGTCTGCGAGAAGTGCATGTAGTCCTCTGGCAGCCGTCAGCTCTGCCGTAAGGCTTGGCTTTTATTGACCTATGTGCAGCGCTCAGCTAGGACCTGAAAACTTATCCAAGGGCAGTGAAGCAGGAGCTAGCTTTAGAGACGTGGTGATAAAATAGAAAATTATGTACAAAGTAAAAGGGTCAAACCCCTAATCTGAAGTGTTCTAGTCAGCTTGCCATGCTGGGTGTTCCTCCCGGATGGGAGATAACCCCATTTCCAAAGAGTTTGGGAGAAGTAGTTCAGCAGAAAGGAAAAAAAAGAAAAAAGAAAAAAGCAACCCACAAAAACAAAAACAGAGTCAGCGACTCCAGAAAGCAGCTCTTAGTCTGCCTGTTCCAGTCTGAAATAAAGTCATCCCTCTTAATTCCCAGTGCATATTGTTCCTACCAAAGAGCAAAACCTTAGGAGGAAATCACATCAGTGAAGGGAACGCCAGCTCCTTTGTACTATTTTTCAACCCTGCCTTGGGAGCCAATAATCTGTCATCCCTTGAATAAACAAGCACCTTATCATATCACAAACATTTATTTAACCCTTTTCTCCTGAGCTTTTACCAGCCAAGCAAAGTGGCTGGGGCAGGCGGGGGGGCGGTGGGGGTAGCCCTATCCCTAGACTGCTCTGGCAGAAAGGACAAATTTCCTGTGTATTACACCCAATCTGTAAAGTGTCAGACTGCCCTTCTTCAGCCTCCATGAAAAGCAGCAGCTTGAATCCCTGCATTTCACATAGCACAATCAAATTTTCCTGTCCCCCCCACTCCAGCCCTCCCCCAGTACATTAACGCCTCCCTCCCTGGAGACGTACCCTTGATTCCATCTAAGGGTCCATCCAAATGGAGTCAGATTTAATTTCTTGGAGGCTGGGGGCTGGGGGGTGGCAAGGGAGATTGTTTACTTTTCTTCTTTTAACAAGAGACCGTGATGAACAGAACTTTTGATTCCAAGTTGCCGAGGGTTTTTTTTTAGAGATATTCTTTGACTCTGACATCACCAGAAAATGGAATCAGCAAAGTATGTGCATTTCCTCAGCTCCCACAATATCCATTTTCTCTCAGTGGATGTTTCTTGTTTTTCTTTTCCAGTGTTGCTCCCACACAATGGGGCCAATTTTTGTTCAGGACAAAGAAAATATAAACAGAGCATGGATTTGGAATATGAGCAAGGCCTCCAAGCTTACAGAAATCTTCAGCCATAGGGAAGGGCTACGTTATGTTAACCGTCTGCCAAAAAAGCCTGGCTAACCAAGTGCCAGCCAATATCTCTGGTTGCTTTGTTGGTGCCTCCAGAAGGCTGCAAATCCTGGCAGCCAAGGCTGGCACTACGAATTAAATTCTTTAGATTTAGACTTGGTGAAGTCCCTGAGCATTTGAAGTGCACACGTTGCTGGTGAGGCCAGGTGACCTGAGCGGGTGGGCAGGCAAAGTCTTTCCTCCTCACCATAGTAGGGTATCATAAATACTGAACTCACCAGGCAAAGTCCAGCCATCAGAGGAGAACAGCCCCACACAGGAGAGAGTAAATTACTGGAGAGTCAAACTGGCCTTCCCATGGGGCTTGGCATGTAGCCTCCTAGAAGACTGTGAATTAGTATGTGATAGTAAAAAAAAAATTACTCCCCTCACCAGCTAATCTTCTGTCTTAAAAGAAGGATACAAATCTGGTGTTCAGTCACAGTCAAACCTGCTCTTCCAAACATCTTGGGAATACCATGCTTTGAAAAACAGTTATTATTTTAGGCAAATTAGCTATGTTTGCTGCTTGTGGGTAAACCACAGCATGTGAAAATGTCCCCTTGTGCAGCTCCACAAGCGACTTGCTCATGCTGGCCTGGACATCAGCCAGCCTGGTATGACCAGTCCCTGGAAGAGAGAGGCAGCTCACTGGGGGCTGCTAGAGCTGAGCTCTGCCACATGCACCCCCGGGGCAAGGGCAGGGGCAGGAGCAGGTCCCCCCAAGCACCCAGGGCATCCGCATTTTCATGGGAGAGTCTTCATGACAACAAGTCACTCAGGTCTGCATACAGGATGGCACTAAGCTGTGACAAGCTGATTTACTCTAGAAGAGTTGATTTATGATGGGTGATATAAACCAACAGCAGTAAGGGCCTCATATCTCTGGGCTCACCGCTGCAGCTCAGAAGCTGCTGGGAAATGCCCTGTGAAACATTTATCTAGACAAAATAATGTTCAGCCATCAGCAGATGAACTTCGTTAACATCCTCTGAATCCATGGCTTGACAGACCTTGTACTGAGCAGCAAAGACACAAGTTGTCTTGTTAAAAGGCTGAAGTCTACAGGCAAACCCTACCCCCACTGAAATGACTAGGACTTTTGTTCAGTTGGTCTGCTCCAGGTCTTCTCTTTGGTCTAACACCCTTGCCTGCTGAGTTCAATAGGTTGGGATAAGAACTGACCCAGGGGAAAAGGAATAAATATAAGCAATCAACAACTCAACTTGCAAAGTCTGATTTTATTAACAATATTTAAATGGTGTGTTTTAGCTCTTCCTGTTGCCTAACAACTAGCATGAGAATGAACTATTTTCACGTTTTCGTTTTGCCTGAAAATTTTTGATTCAGATGTTTTCAGTCATTAGCAGAATGAATACCCTTGCAGTCAGTCAAGACCCAGAGTAGTCCTCAGCAAATAACAGGGCAAATGAAAGACTTGCTTGGATGAGCCTAGGTGACTGCCCACTGGATGGATCCAGAGGCTCCAAGACTGTGTTCCATGATTTTAGCACCATGGCAGCATTTACATCCATCATTGCTTTTGACCTGAATGCCTGACTGGCAAATGCAATCATGGAGAGGAATTCTGAAAAAAATTATCATGTGAGGTCACCAGATGACACCAAAAATGAGTCCTAAAGAAAAGAAAGAAAGCCTAGGATGAAGTGAGGGTTTGGGTCTAGAGATGAAATGGCAGACAGAAGTTGAAGAAAGGCTGTGTGGAGTCTGTGAATGTTGGGTTGTGCTTGGTAAATGTTGGCAATTTAGAGGAGAAATATGCTTTTTTCATAGGAAGCTGCTCAGGTCTCAAAACTCCAGGGTGGCTCATAGTCACTAAACCCTGCAACAGAAACAGTCCCAGAGTCAAATTCATCCTTAGCAAAACACAAATTAACTTAACCTTATACTCTTAGAAATAAGAAGAATAGAATAGAATAGAATAGAATAGAATAGAATAGAATAGAATAGAATAGAATAGAATAGAATAGAATAGAATCATAGAATCAGTTTGTTTGGAAAAGACCTTTAAGATCATCAAGGCCAACCATTAACCTGGCACTGCCAAGTCCACCTCTAAACCATGTCCCTAAGCACCACATCTGCACGTCTTTTAAATACCTCCAGGGATGGTGACTCCACCACTTCCCTGGGCAGCCTGTTCCAGTGTTTGACAACCCTTTCCGTTAAGAAATTTTTCCTAGTATACAATCTAAACCTCCCCTGGCACAACTTGAGGCCATTTCCTCTCATCGTGTCACTTGTTACCTGGGAGAAGAGACCAACACCCACTTTGCTACAACCTCCTATAAAATCATAAAGTCATCCCTTACCAGAGGCTGAAGAGATGCATTGACTTCTTGAAGTCCTTCCCCCACCTGCAGCAGGGAAGGAGAAGCCAGGGAAAAGGTTTTGATGTTAAAAGGAAGGCAGAGGGGAGCGCCCGGCTGGCGGGCTGTGGTTTTTACTTCCATTCTCACAGCTGTGCCTGCAGAGCCCCAGGATACAGAGCACAGAGCTGGCTCCTTGTAACCATGGGGAGAAAGGATAAATGGATTATTTTAGAGTGATATGCACGTAGAACTCATGCCACTGGAGAATGCAGGCAGGCTATTTTTAATGTACTGCTTCATTTTGCACCTGCTACCATTACAGAGTTGTTTTTGTTTCCATTAGAGCCACTTGTCTTGAGGAGTTTATAACTGCTATGAAATGTATAGTTCTGGGCTGGATCTTTGTCCTTAGTTCAGGAGTAAAGATTTTTATCATTTTAAAACAGAAGAAGGTTAGCATGGCAGCATTAAGAGCATACGGAAGGGCATTTTGAGTAATTTTATGGGGTTTTCATAATTGTAATTCCTGAAGGGCGATTTAACATAGTCTCCTTTATTCGTCCTGAAATGGAGCAACACAGGCTACAAGGACCTGTCCCTAAGGAGCTTGCAAAACCAAATCTGCATGAAGAGTCATTCTCAAGTACTTAATCAGCCACAATATTGCAATAAAATTATGAAATAAGAGATAAGAAACGTTGGCTCTTTTTCCCACTCCCACTGTGCGGAGGGCCAAGTGGAGCTCAGCATCTCTTTGAGAGGCCGGAGGCTGGTGCCTGGCACGGAGCTGCATTGCCTTAGATTGCATACTCCCAAATACCATCCCACTGCTATGCTGTGGAAGAAACTCGCTTCAGTAGCCTGCCAGAGCCAGTGAGGGGAGCTGATGTAGAAACACCATGTTGTTTGCTGCTTGCCCTCTGCCACCTTCTCTGACAAACACCAAAAGTGTTTTAGTTAAATTGTGCTCATGTTGCAGCGTAATCCCACTGAGAACAGCTGCGGGCACACCAAAGTCCCTAACACCTGGATGTCTACAGTGTTTTGTGGTATCTCCCCAGCTAATGCCAAGGCAAGGGCTCTGCAAATGCTCCCTGTGGTCTGGTCCCGTGCCACAAGTGCTCCCATGTTTCGACACCAGCCATGTGAGCAGAGCCATGCTCTCTCAATGAAGCAGAGACAGCAGTAAAAGTCTTAATTGAAGATGTTTTCTTCCTGCCACAGAAAGCTGGTGTCCTAGCAGTCTGCTAAATGGCTTTGAGACATGGTGTGCTTCTCTATGCCAGCAATGATCTGTCTGGGGGCAATAGGCAGCACCCACAAGACACCTGCAGTGCTGCAGAGCACCCACCAAGCCTGTAGGACGTCTGTGCTTTTCAGCCTTGGCTCCCCAGAGACCCTCTCAGCCTGACCCCTGGCAACGCTGTCTTGCTCAAGACCATTTGCCTGTTTTCCTTTCCATGTTCAAGCTCTTGATCAGGCTGTTCTGCAGTCAGGATAATAACAGGGAAGGTCTTGTGTGTCACCTCCATTATTAATAGTTCTTGTGAAGTCTCCCCATCCCACACATTCTTGTGGAACAAGGGCAGGAATGAAGCGGGGTAGCAGTTTGGAGTGGCTGCTCAGCCGTGCACCGGTACCAACCACCTTCAGGGGGAAGTTACATCCTGAATTCCCATAAAAACAAGGTCTGGTGGTGATTTTTGCCCTGTGTGGCCCAGGAGAAGTCAGAAATAATGGTGCAAAACCTCAGTGCCAAATATATTCAAGATGGCTGGCCACATGTCTTCATAAATCAAGGCAAATCCCTAAATCAAAAGCATTCTGAATTCAAGTCATGGGTTTGGGTCCTTTATCTATATTCATTCAGACAATAAAAATGCCTTATTTCCCCCCTGAATGTTAATTCAATTAATTCAGACTCCTAGTCTAAATTTGTTTCGACAACCCTTGCACACTCTCTCCTTGGCTTTCAGCGAATTCCTGGCCAGTGACTTTGCTGGCAGTCATCTTGACTGGACCAGAAGCACGAGTGCTTAACCATCTAATTGCAGCAATTTCTGTCAGGAAATCACAATTAATTACGCGGGCAATTGCAAGTTTGCACACATTTGGGTTTGCAAATGTTTCATCCAAAACGCATTAACCTAACAAGATGCCACAGAAGCCAGCCAAGGGGGGCTGCAGGCTCCGCTCCCGCTGTGTCCTAGTAAGGGAATCCTCACACTGCAGCAGTCCCACTGGGACGATCAGAGTCGGGCCACTGAGTCCTTCTTATCACGGCTGCCTGCCAAATTCTTCTTAGGAATAAGTGTCACTTTGTGGTACCTCTATTTTCCTTCCCAATAAAATAATAATTTGGCAGTGCCTGAGATGATGATAGTAAATCAGTGTAAGACAGCAGACATTACCAATAAATCCAACCTATTTATCAAGTCACAACACTTAGCTATGTTAGCTGCAAGCAGACGTATGCTACTGTACACTTAAAGTAGTTTTCTTCAGAAAATGAAATAGGTAATGTTCTCAGGAAAACAGGGAAGCATGACCTCTCTTTATCCCAGGAGGGAATTATTGGAGGCTGACCTGCCTCTGTTGCATTAGCATTACATGCCAGGGCAGAACCACAGCCACCATGCCTTATGTACCAGTGTGACCATCGCTTGGGACAGCCCATGGGAGGAAAAGCAAGCATCCTCCCCACTCTTGCTAGCACAACAACACGTTTTGCACCCCCGGACATGCTCTGCTGCCCAGCACCTCGAGGCATTTTGAGCCTTTCAGAGTTTCAGGGGCAAGTCAGTATGGAGGCCAGACAGTCCTGCCCGTGGGCTATCCCAGAAGCAACCCACAGGTTCACACCAGCAGCTGGTTTCTTAGCTGTGCTATGGAAGGACTGCGAGAGGAAGTGTCCCCAAAGGGTCTTGGTCTCCGTCTCCTTTTGGTCCCGCAGTGACATCCACCTCATTGCTGCTGAACCCCTATCCCCACTGCGGGATCATGGCACCATGATGACAATCTTATTAGGAGTAAGGCCTGCAGTCTAAATTGCAAGTGCAAATCACCTCCTCTGTATAGGTTTTATGGGGTAGGACTGCAAGATTTTCCTTGAACTTGGGATTACAGTATTAATACATGTCCCCCTCTTCCGCTTATATCTTTCTTTCACTTCTCCTTGCTTTTTCCCACTGTATTGCAGTGCTTTTCAAAGAGGGAACTAACAGGTTATCTTAAGAACAGATCACAGACTTGAAATCTGCCCTCTGTTTTCATAAAAAATAAAAGATTTTCAGGAGGATAATCATATTCGGAAATGATGTGACTCAGTGTTATCAGGTTGTCATAGTGATTGCAGTCTTTTAAAAAATGTCTGTATTGTGGTTCACTAATGAGCAATATATTAACTAAACAAACACTATTTGTCTTTTCAAGTATTATTCATATGCACTACTGAATTAAATTTCTTTTTTTTCCTGCCATTGGAATACTGTTCTTTGTCTTATAAACACTGGAACTGAATTCAGGCAATAAACAAGAGCAGAGATAACTTCATCACCTTTGCTATATTTCATACCACTGTGTCCAGCTGAGCCTCACATTAACCAGTCTGCAGTAGTAGATACAGAGCATCACATTGCCAGCAAAATTACTTGCATAAGGTAGAACTTCAGACCTGTAGTTTCTGGTACTTGAAATTTTGTCAGTCTCAATTCCAGTGTAATTCCCACCACTCATCTCTCCTAATATCTCACCAGTGTTAAGGTTTACATTTGTGTGACGTGCAGAAGAGAAGCTGGGACACTGAATCAATGCACAAGTCGGGCTGGTTCTGAGTTAGACCCACCCCTACTAGTTCAAACCTTTAAAATTATCTTCCAAATCCCCTAGACTCCATGAGGTGCCTGAGGAAGCTTCCCTTCTCCTAAATGGGCATGGAAATGGTAGAGATAAAAATACCTTTTAGCACTCATGTACATGTCAAGGCATGGTCTGCATTTCAGAAAGTCTTTGGACTTCAGAGCTCTTCCCAGCAGCTCCACTAACACCTCTCCCAGAATGAATCTACCACAACCCAAGAAGACACAGTGGTTTTGGAGGGGCAGTGAGGTTACACCAGAGGTGAGAAGATATACGAAGATACCCTAAGAGAGACAGTGAAAACCTTTGAGAGTCTGGAGGTCTTCCAATCTTGAAACTGTGCCATCCCAGGTTCAGGCTTGATTAGGACCTTCACTACCCTCTGAGCACTCGACAAACCCTGTATTGACACTGGAAGTAGCTCCAAATGATGCAGAGGATAAGACAGAACTGGGCCCTGTCCAGATGGACATCAATCATAAATCACACCTTTGCAAAATAATTTCAGGTGGTACTCTGTTATTTTTCTGAAATTAAAACTTTGTTTATGTTCCTGATTCTTTTGACACAAGCTATGATGAAAATCCCAACTCCTTCAGTCTTTCCTGGAGCCTGTTCCTGCCCAAGATCCTCAGGAAATCTGTAATTTTAGCTACGTCTCCTTGCAAAGCATGTTTGTCGATAGGGGATGAGAGAGTTGAAAATACATCGTTGAGATGTTTCATGTTCTGTGGGGAAGAGATGGCATTATCATGCACCCTTAGCCCTTATATTACATGCTTTGCCTCTGCAGTTCACACTAAGGTCCCCTTGGCATCCCATCAGTTTCTCAAGCCTGCTAGAGGAAGACCACATTGACTGGAACATAATGACTAGCAATTGAATTAGTTAAGTTTTCCCAGGCATTTTGCAACTTTTGTTTCTAGAGTTGTTTAATATCATTACTCATTCACTTTATTTTTGTTCAGTGAGTAATATTTGGTGCTTACATGTGTTTTCTTTTTGTAACATGCGCAGCTTTGTAACGTCTTTTGAACACAGAATCTCCCTTGTTTCATCTTTGCTCTGCTTAGAATTTAAACACATAAACCCTGCTATTGAAAGCTCATCATTAATTAACTGTGCCTGACTACTCTCAACATAGGTTTTGCATGTCAAAAGAGTAGTCCTGGCTCTCCTCCTCCCCGCTATATTTCCCCTCCTTCCCTCCATCACTGCAACGCTATATTTAGTTGGAGATTTAGTTTGATCTGCAATTCCCGATGCAAATTCCTTTCCATCAGCAACTACAGCCAGAAGGTCTGAATAAGGGAAAGGTTTGCACTTCAAGAGGCTTTCTGTTTCCCTCGATTTTCAGATTTGCTACTGTTTGTAGAGTGAGGCTGGTACTAGACTCTGCAGACTAAGTGGCTGCTAACTCATCCCTGTTCTGGCACTGACATCAGACTCGGGTGCAAAACATTGCCTGGTTGATGGCCCTTCCAGAAATATAGGCAGCGAAAGCAAGGAAAGCATGTCTGATCCTGAAATATTTCCAGAGCAAAGTGTCAGAGAGGATAATGCTGACAGGACTGGCAATCTCTCCGAGAAGGAGAATGAAGTAGAGGAGAGCAGTCTGTAAATCACTGCAGAGGAAAGCGCAGCATGGGGAGAGCTCTGCGCATAAAGGACAGAAACACTCGTCCCTGCTTCAAATGCAGACAGGGAAAACAGAAAGAAAAATATTATGTACTCATACTAGGTTTTCTCTAAGCTTCCCAATAGTTCTTTTTCCATAATGCTTGCCCTTTTGGCTTTGGTCATGCCCTGCGCTGCAAGCTCCCTCTCCCTTGGCTTTAACCTGAAGTAAAAAGCAGCAGTGAGACACAGCCTTCGCTTCTTCTAGGACCCACACCTGCAGAGGCCATGTGCTGCCTCCTCTCAAAAAGCAGCCCAGTCTGGGACGAGAGCCTTGCTTGGGGGCTTTGGAGACCAGGGTTTAACCACCTCCTAACCACAGATGTCCTGGGCAGAGCCTGCCACCTGTGAAATGCCAACCTTTTATTCACCTTCCTCCTAGGCATATTGAGAGGATAAATAGTCTAAAGCCCATGAGATGCTCAAATATCATAGTCCTGGGAAGCGTGTAGTACTGCAGATTAGTTGGGTTTGCTACTTTATTCCCCTCCAGACTCTAAGATTTCCATCTTGCTAACTATTTCACTACAATTCACGTTCATGTTTTTACCCATTGTTGAACTGTCAAAAAATAGCCAGTCTGGATACTTTCAGTTTCAGCTGCAATTTAACACTTTAACATTTGTTAAAATGAAGCCAAACACTTGCCTACCTAGTTTGGATGATGTCAGTGTATGTGTAAAATGAACGCGATAAAAAGTGTAGTATGGAGTATATCCAATAGTTGATTTTTTGTCAACCAAGGGAAACAAGATGACTGTATAACAAAGTTATTCCTCAGAGAAGAATCAAGGGTGAGGTGCAGTGAAAAGATTAGCTGCACTTGTTCGCCTGCAAAACCTTGCTTTGTGGTATTATGTTCTTGTCAGTAATTGTAATAATGACTCTCAGTCTGAACAAAAGCCAGATGATGTTGATGGAGTCCTTCATGGAATTCAGTAGGCTCAGGAGCATGCTCTACATTTATAATTTCTTTTCCCCTTGCTTAACATTGGTAGGCTTGAGGCCAAACTTCTTAGGTGTTTATCACAAGAAGCCAAATTTTCTATGAATGTCCCCAAAGAACGCCCACATTGCTGACCTAAGGGCTCCCTTTCCATATGCCCAAGCATGAAGGGCCCTTTGAAATGATGACTCCAAGTGTCAGACCGGTCTCTTGTTGTCACAGCATGTGCTGACTAAATGGGGCTGCTGCTGGCTTCCATCTCTCTCCGTATTTTCTGCTTTCTGTCTTAGCCCTTCTGTCGTCTCTTATTATTTCCCTGTCTTGGGTCACCTGAAGTTGTATAATCTGTAGTTTATACCTCAACGATGTGGAGTGGTGTTGCCATGGAGACACATATACACAGAACATGCTTTTGCTGCCACATTCATTATACTAAACAAACAGTCTTGATAGAGATCTTCTGCTTATAATTATATGCTTCCAAATATCAAACAATATTTTGTCAAACATCTTGTAATTGCAACAAGCATAGCTAATTGTCTTCGCCCTTGTTCTTGTACCAAACTTCCTGCGTTAGTAGAATATATTTATAGCAGCTATGTAATAAGTGCACTGCACTGATTGAAATGTTGGATGTGTTTCAGTTATTGTTTACGCTTTACTATTTCTTCTTTCTTTAGAACTTAGAGACTCTGGAAAGTGTTGGGGGTTCAGCTTGATGCAGTTACGATGACTTCCTAATGTTCATTTCTCTTTTTATTATATCTATATCTGCTGTTCAGGTAAAAAAGACCTAATAGCATTGACAGGCCCTTTCCAAAATGATGGAGCCAAACACTTTCAAATCATGGAGAAATTTGGTCCAGATTCAAACTTCACAGCATGGACTTCTCTCCGTAATGAACTGAACCAACACCCAAGATACGAACAACCTTGAACTCAGATCCCAGATAAGGCTGTCGTGTGCAAATTCTTCCCTTAAAACTTAGACTCATGATCTTTTCAGAAAGGGGCTTTCCTAATTTTAGACGTTAGTGCCTATCTCCCCTTTGCGAGTGCCTTTCAGTGGGAGGTTACCATGTCCTCGGCTGAGCCAAGCGAACAGGCTTGGTGAGCTAATCAGTTCAGCGCAGTCAGCAAAGTCACGTTGAGCTGCTGCAGAAGGTAAGTTGAGCCAAGCTGGAGGCTTTGGCGGGATATGATTTCCATTTGCATGATCAGACCCTGCTGGGAACCAGTAACCTCCAGTGCAGGAGCAGCAGCTAAGGGCTTGTTTCTTTAACTGCTTCGGCTAGACCTGCAAGAACGCCTCTGCCTCCATCCCTCCATGGTACTCAAAACTATGCCATCAACTTACACCAAAGCAGAATTTTGTCCCGTCTGTGACTGACAGGGGACCGATTGACAAAGCCCAGGCTATTTGTATCCCTAAAGACATTTGCATGATTCCTTTGTGGATACTTTTTACATGAGTCAGCTTCTGTGAAAGGAAAAACACTGGTTTCACCAAGAAAATACAAAGGTTTGTTTTCAATACCACAAAATGTCTCTCTACTTAATTATTTCTGAAGAGCTCAGACTTACAAATAAAGGGCCTAATAAGGAGCTGCCGTAGCTGGTGTGTCCCTGGGACTGCTCTTTATTTACAATAAAGCGAGTAGGATCAGGATTTGACCTGATGGCATGACTGCTAGCATTCCTGTAAATTCCAGTTGCAATTCCTCTTTCACAAGTAACTTCTCTTTTCCCAAAAAAGCCTGTCTGGTGTTTTATTTTTGTGTTTGGGCAGACTGGCGTGTTGGCTCTGGCTTCGTGAGGAATGCCGAGATGGAACAGACAGAACATCAGCTCTAGGGGAAAAAGAAATGGCCATTGCTTCGGCGTAAGCCTCCTGCCTTTTGTCAGCTAATGTCCTACCTCTGGTAGAGAGGCATTTTTTCCCACCCACTTCAGCCTTGATGGAAACTAAAGGAAAACAAAACAGATTGGTATATACCTGGTCTGTAGATCATCGTGTCCTTCCCCTACTTAGTAAATGTTTCTTTAATTGGCTTAGTTAGCCCGCCTCACCTTTCAGCACTTCAGGAATGACTCTTTGAAGAGAGCCATGTACAGAGATTTAGTTGACATTTAGTGACACTAGGCTCTGCAGTCTCCAAAATATGACTGATGTCACTTGTTATGTTCCCTTGGGTCTCTGGGGACAAAGCCACTCTTATCCTGAAGCATGCATTGACAATCTCAAGATAACACTTCTTCGACAAGAGTCAGGGGCCCTGTTCCAGGGTCTAATGTAATCTCTAGAAAGTTTCCAATCTGGGCATTGTTTTGTTATTTATATTTCATATCTGGTGTTTGTATTTGCCTTGCTGTGATTTTAGTATTAAAGCTTCTAATAAGAACAAAAATTCACACCTTTTTCTGCTGGACAGACACGTTGGGAGGTCTGTGCTCCGATGGAAGAAACCTTGTTCTAGGTGAACAAATTCAAACGAACCTAGGAAAATAATAATGACCTGTATTCTTATTCTGCAGACAGAGCCACTGGCACTGAGAAGACGGAGGATGACGTGTGAATGAACCTGAATTGTACTCTAAGAAAATCTATATTAAGCTTATCGTGTATTTATCCTTCCCAGCACCAGGAGAGGAGTTTGCAAGCAGAGAGATACTTTCTGGTTTATTCCTTAGCCCTGCAGACAGGGCTGCCTGTATTAATGCTTTATTTTGTCTTTATCCATTACTTTATTATATTTTCTTCGCCCAGACACAAATCAACGGAGACGGGGGCGGGCGTGCCGCTGATACCCTGCTTCCAGGGAAGAGGGCTTGGATGCCACCCAACCTCGTCCCGTCGGGAGACCTGTCAAGCTTCTCCTGCCTCCGACCCGCCACTTTGGGGGGCACCCGCAACAGCCGGGGCGCGGAGGAGCTGGGGAGCGCCCACCCGTGGGGCGGCGGGCACGGGGCGAGCTGCGGCGGGCGCGGGGCGAGCTGCGGCGGGCGCGGCCGGCACAGGAGGGCGCTCGCCGCAGGCCCTGGCTCCGGCCGGCATCGCCGGGCACGGCTCCGGCCCTGGCTTCGCTCCTCCGGCCCCGCCGTGCGTTTTTTTTCTAGCGACGGGTTGAGTATTATTTTTAAAGAGGAGTGAAATAATAGTTTGTCTCTTGCAGACCAAAGGCTAAACCAGCTGATAAAATTCAGCTGCTGTCTGGGATAAATGCAGCTGAAACTGCCAAAACAAGCCTGACCTCCCTTCCTGCGTGTGCGCACCGAAGGGTTTCGCCAGGAGCTCGGCGGAGCGGGGCTGGCACGGGGGGCAAAGGAGGGGATGTGCAACGAGGAGACTGTGCTTCAGCAACTAGCCCGTCTTTAGTGCACTCTTTTAAATACTGTTTTAATCATCGAGGTTAATAATGTATTGGTGGCAGCGAGAACCTGAAGAGTGAACGCTAGAGAAGTTTTTTTATTCTTTCTCTCTGTTCTACCTTTGGTGAAACTGGAGGTTTGTAACAGCCCTCCGCTGTCGCGCTCTCCCCTGGGCAGCATCGCAGTCTGAGTGCTCCCCTGGGGAAGTAAGGCTTTGGGCTCTGGCTCAGAAGGAGCAGTTAGTACCCTGTAACCACCAACCTCTCACCAAAACACCAGAGAGCGGTTGGAGGTCACTGAGAGTCCTCTGAGCAGAAACCTGAAATCCCCTCACTCTGTCGACCTTTTTCAGACAAGGAAACTAATGGAGCCGCCTGGGATGGAGGGAGGGGGTCACATGGAAAAGCGAGATATTGAACAGTGTTTCCCTGCCTCTACCAGAAGACACAGTTAGGTTAAAATTGGTTCTGTATTGTAAGATTTGAAATTACCCTGTTTTCTGTCTTTTGTACAGAAGCCTAGGGCCAGCCTAAGTCAGGTTCTCTAGGTAATCTGAAGTAGCACTGAGAGCTGAGGGCAAAGGCAGTGTTAAAAATCATTCTTGTGCATGCTGCCCAAAGTGTTCTAGTGGGCTACTGTAAAGCAGGGTATTTGGGCCATTGCTGTGAAGGGACCACAACATCATCTTTTCAGACGTCCCTCCAGGTGAGTATCAGTCATACCAGGCATGGTAATAAAGGCTTCCTATGTGAACGTGGACTATTCACACACACCTGCTCCTCACTCAGCCCCCAGGAGATTTTGGGAAAGACAGGAGCAGCTTGTCCCTGCTATCTTTCTTTCCTTGGGTACTCCTCAGATCCAGGCAGCAACTTGGGCTTCAGGCGAGAAGGAGATGCCTGTGCCCTACCATGTGCGCAGGGTAAAGTCAATGTTTCCACAATATGTTGGGTTTATAGCACTTGGACAGGCTATTGTACTGTTCATGGGATGGAGGTCTGGGCCAGTAACCATGGAGGATATCAGCTCTCCCTTGCCACTGGATATGGAAAAGTTGATCGCCACTGATTTGAAGTGTTACATCAGGTGTGAAAAGTAAGACGTGTGCATTTGATGACATGAAAACAAAGGGAATTGGTGCAGATTCATGAGAACTACAGTGCCTCTCCTATTTACCCTTGAGTCATGAATCAGTGCCCAGTAATACAAGGGGGCATACATGCACGCAATAAAGAGTTTTCAGAACATACTTGAGTGTGGACCTAAACAAAGAGTGAAAGGAAGCAAGAAGCAGGACTCGAGTGTGTGATGTGGTTTACTTGGTCAGAGATGGCCATCTCCCCCATCTTGAATTCCTGAGTTAGAAATACTCCTTCAGACTAAGCCTCGTCTGATGCTTGCGTAGGACATGCCTGTTTTCCACCCTGTGAACCAGAACTGGAGGGGGGTGGATGGCTAATGTGAATAGATGCACTGGCTGAGAATACAGAAGTCACCAGCAATTTTCTAGAGGTTTTTGAAGGATGGCTTTTGCATGAAGATACCTTTGTGTCACCTGACATGGAGCAAGACAAGGAACATAAGGGACATCAAGGCATCTAAGGGATCCAGACATCTGCAAGGTTTGGCAGCAGCTGGGATGCAACAGAGAGTCTGTTGACGCATCAAGATATTGCCCACAGGTACTGAAGAGACAGGTAGGTGTCTCAATACCTTTGCAGTGCTAGGCCTTAACTTCCCAAGTAAGGACTCCAATAATAATTCTGTGACAGAAGCAGCTCATATCCACTTATGACCAGTCTGTGTGCCTAGTATGACTTGCTTTTTGTGATTGTCCTGATTGCCCATCCCCTGTCAATTCACAAGCACTAGGTTTGCATCTCTTTTCCTTCCAAAGCACCCAGGCTTGATGTCTAGAGCTGATATTGCACATGCATATAACTGGCCATGGGCAGGTGAAAGTCCCTCTATTCTCTGTGTATGTTAGACCTTTGGGTGCATAAGATGGGTAGAAAATGCAGGCAAAGAAAATTTAATAGCAGTTTGGAGAAAAAGGATTTCCCACTGCAAAAAAAAGGCTTTTTTTCAGAAGGAATTCAGGGTTGCCTCTCCCAGAGATGAATGCACAAACTGTGAACATTCTTTCACTTGCCTATTGCTATATCAAAGAGGCAGCGGGAATGAATTCCCAGTCTAGTTCAAGTTAAATTAAAATATATTCTAGTAAGGTGTCTCTGTGTGTATTTTTAAGTTGCAGTGTTCCCACTGTTACTGGAAAGACACTTCACTTGTAAAATAAACATATTCCCAGCCTTGTTCCTCTGCTTTCTATGGACACAACTGCCAGGGGCTGCATTTCTGTCAGAAACACTCCTCTTATTACACTCTGTGGTTGTTTCCTAAGAAATCTATTACTCATAGCATGTTGATCTTAGAAGAATTCTTCACATTTTCTGGTAAACACAGCACATCATTCTTGTATGATCCTGAAATTAATGTTTGTAAATTATTTGGGAGATAAACCAAGCTGTCATTTTTAGGTGTTGTCATGATAATAATCCGTAATGTCAAAACACTGTCAATCTCTCATCATGTACAAAGGGAAACTATGCAATGGTATTGATGTAACGCTGTTTGCTGAGCAGACCACCACCTATCTTGATAGTTCCTGAAGGGATGCTTGAAAAATGCCTTTTAACGTTGGCTTTTAACGATGTGGGATGTGTCAGGAGGGTTTATACCTAGGGCTGAACCAACAGAGTGATCAGTTGTGCTCAGTGCCACATCTAGAACAAGACAGCAGGCTGCACTGGTTAATCTGGAAGCCATATATTTATTCAGGATATTAAGGTTTAGTGAGGTCGTGATCAGTCACTATCACTCATGCTGAAGGGAAGAAAAGGGATGCTGAAGGGCTGGAAGTCAGGAACAGAGAGCTGTTGGTTGCTGCTGATAGGCTTTCTACTATCAGCAAAAGTCTACCATACGTGGAGAGGGATGGGCAGGCTGGGAAGTGAGGAGAAGCAGGACTCACTTCATACCTGGAGGTTCAGCTGTGACTCGAACAGTCAGCACATCTGGGCTTAACAATGACTCTGAAGTTGACCCTATCATGTTGGCCTAGTCTGAGATACTCAAGATCTGGTCCTACTGCAGGGAATGCCATCAGGAGTGGCATTACCCCTTATTTTAAAAATATTTTTTCCTTTCATGATGCTTACCTCATGCATTTATATGTGAATGTCTTCCCTCTCAGACTTTCTTCTCCTGGGCTAAGTAAGTTCCTTAAGTCTTCTCTCGGAAGAAGTGTTCTCTGTTCCCTGATTGCCCTCTTTGCCTTTCTTTGCCTTCCTTATTTTGAGTTCATCTTTCTGGCCGAGGAGAGGCAAAACATGTAGAAAGGATTTTTCACTGAAGTCCTACAAATGCCATGTTCAATAGCACTAATACTTTACTGTCTTGACTTGAAATGTGTCCCCAGCTGCAATCTAGAGGGGCAATTGATATTTTCACATCTCCACCACAGTCTCAATGCACAGTCAGCCCAGAAAATCTACCAGTATGGGCACTACAGCTGCTCACATACCCTTTGTCTTTATGCATAGACTTTATGCAGAGCTGAGACTTTTCACAAATTCAGTTTAATCCTGGATGCAGCTTGGCATGATTCAAAAGTTAGTAGAGGATGGGTGAATTTGGATCATTTTACACCTTGAGATGAAAATAAATAGAGTCGTGATGCATGGCAAGGATTCTGATACAAATTCGAAAGTCCTCTGAAAAGCCATCTTTGTCAATAACTCTGGGGGTAGTATTTCTTCCCCTCACAGAAGTACCTAACCAGGCCACCAGATCCTTCAAAAAGCAGATTTTAACATCCAGGATCAAAGCATTGGTGCATCACCCTGGAAAACAGGTGAGGTGGATTCCATGTCAAGACGCACTCATTCACTGTGAGGTCTTTAGGGGCAAATGGTGGAGATACCATGTACAGATTGACTGAAAATTACTCATGGCTTCAGCATCCACCAGTACTGAAGGTGAGGAAAGATGTGAAACTGATTTAGGTTCTGTTAAGCAAAGCCTGCTTGCAAGTGTTGACTATCTATTGGAAAATTGCTTATGCAAGTTGTTAGCAGCTGAAACCACACTGAGGGTCCATAATCTGATATCCAAAAGACTCTGTGGGTCTAGAAGCATCATGATACTGAACTTCTGAATATGTAAAGAAGGATCTTTCACAGACTAGAGAGCCAGAGATGATGCAGTGAGACTGGTGGAAGATAGAAACCGGTCATTTCTGATCTCTGCAAGAGTAAGTCCCAGGAGCTGATTTCTGGGGCATATGCATACTTTGTTTTCTCACATCCATTAATTTTTAACCCATCATTTTCAGTCTTGAAAACTCTGAAGTAAAATTGCCTCATGAGACATCACTAAAACAGTCCCTTAGATCCTGCATTTGAAAGGCAGCCCTTATACGCATCTTGAGGAAAATCATCAGTTCAGTGGACATCTGGTGCTGGAGATGCAAAAGTCCTGCTTCCCTTTCTGTCCTCTCAGAGGAGGAGAGAAGGAGCGTGAGAGAATTGGAGGAAGGAAGAGAGGTGAGCAGAAGACCAGGAAGGCTTCAGTAAACTTCTGAAACACCCATCTTACTGCAGGAAACTCACTGTTCATGGGCACAATGAAAACATCAAAAATGTTGGCATCTCACCTGTCTGCTTTGTTCTCCACATTGTGGAATTATGTATGAAGTTGCAGCCATGGGTCCAGATAGCCAGTGAATGATGGCAAGAGGAAAAGGTGGTGAGTACTTCTGGGTACTGTCTCCTGCAACAAGCAAATCATTTCAGGTGTTAACCCTATACTGAATGGAGGACTGACCTGGATTTGTCCCACAGTCACTTTCTAAATATATAGTGTTGACAAGATTTTATTTTCAGTGTCTTATCTATGAGTAATTCATTTTCTGTGTCTTGGAAAAAGCATAATATTAATAGGCAACAATAGTGTGGGAGTGAATCATAGGGCACCAGACCAGAGCCAAGTTTGGTCTATCAGCAGTCTAGTCTCTGCTCTTAGTTTCTGCTCTACCCCAACATAGTCATGTAGCCAGGGGTATCACTGAAAGAGCAATGCTGACAGCTAGCTAAGGGACACTGAAAGGTGTCAGCTGTAGAAGTGGTGAAGGTAGACATCATCAGGAGCCAGAGCCTCTGATACCCACTTGCTTTTCATTCTTGTTGCTGTCTATAGCCCGGGTCCACTCCATGTCACTGCGTTTTGCTGGGCTTAGCAGCAGTTGAGGTCAGACCATGGGCTGGAGGACTAGGCTGTAAAACCTGGTGGAGCTAGACTCTTTGAGAAAGGTGTAAGTCTGGCCCTAACACATCAAGCAGACTTGGGCTCTCTCTTTTGCAGACTTTGGAAGTTGGTGGTTTCTTAGCATAACCTTGAAGACTCAGAATGCTAAGGGTGTTGAATTTGATGTTGAGAATGAGTTTAGAAATACACCAAGCTAACACAATGGACATGTTCCGGCGGTTTATTTTGTCAAGGACCAAAATTATAGCTGGTGTGAATCCGTAAAACTCTGTATCCTCCTGATACAGAGGAGTTTCAAAATGATACAAGGATATATAGTTCTCCTAATGCATTTTTAATCATTAGACATTAAAGTCTTGGCAAATGGAAGACTGTTTGCCTGACAAACTAGCAGGTCTGTGACATCAGCAGGACCAAAGATATTGAATGAACTGGTCTATCAAAACACATTTATGAAGTTATGAATAACATGCTATATATTACTTGGTAGACTGAGAAGTAGAGTACAAAACCATGGGGGAGTGTCAGCTCTTGAGGAAAAGAAACCAATGAGCAGGAGCCAGTAGAGACCTCCATATGTGAGATAAGATAAATTCTGTCTTGAGAGCAAGAAGCAGAGCCAATTGGGAACCCAAGCAAGAGTTTAGGACTCAGTGGGGAATAACTCCATCAGGAGCTATGCTTAAGAAATTTTAGATGCAGAAAACTTTGGAAGGCCCCCAGCAAAGCAAGGGGGAGTCATAGAATCACAGAATCGTAGAATAGTTTGTGTTGGAAGGGACCTTTAAAGGTCATCTAGTCCAAACCCCCAGCAATAAGCAGGGTCATCTTCAACTAGATCAGGTTGCTTAGAGCCCCGTCCAACCTGACCTTGAATGTTTCCACGGATGAGGCATCTACCATCTCTCTGGGCAACCTGTTCCAGTGTTTCACCACCCTCATCATAAAAAATGTCTTCCTTATATCTAGTCTAAATCTGCCCTCTTTTAGTTTTAAACCGTTACACCTTGTCCTATCTCAACAGGCCCTGCTAAAAAGTTTGTCCCTATCTTTCTTATAAGCCCCCTTTAAGTACTGAAAGACTGCAATAAGGTCTCTCCAGAGCCTTCTCTTCTCTAGACTGAACAACCCCAACGCTCTCATCATTTCCTCATAGAAGAGGTGTTCCAGCCCTCTGATCATTTTTGTGGCCCTCCTCTGGACCTGCTCCAACAGGTCCATGTCCTTCTTATGTTGGGGGCCCCAGAGCTGGACGCAGTACTCCAGGTGGGGTCTCAGGAGAGCGGAGTAGAGGGGCAGAATCACCTCCCTTGACCTGCTGGCCACACTTCTTTTGATGCTGCCCATGTTACTGTTGGCCGTCTGGGCTGCAAGCGTACATTGCCAGCTCATGTCAGCTCAAGTCATCACATTTCAAATTCAATATGGGAGTCTGAATCATGATGTAGTTTTAAGCTTGAAGGTGGAAACAGCTGAACCAAGGAGGAATCTCAAATTTCCTGTTAACCGAATGGTTAACCGAATGCTAAGCTCCAGGAGCCCTGAGACTTTTTCCGAATCTCTGATTTCTTTGGTTTGGGGTTTGTTTGTTTTTTTAAGGTCCTGGAAGCATAACTTCAGTTCATTCTAAGGCTCCAAAACCAAAAGACTAAATGAAAAGCTCATTATATTCTTCAAGTAAGCGTCATGACTACAGAGTGGGACAGAGTCGGGAGCATATGCCTCATGATATTTTTTGTCATTTGGAGCTGGCAGTCCTGACATTGAGATGGGAGTTGCAGGTGAATGAAAATTACCAAAGCTTTTCAAATGCATGCTAAAAAAAGACTGGGTGCATTTGAGTCATCAGGGAGCTAAACTCTTGGGTCAGAAAAAATAAGAGCTTGAGCCATCTGGGAATTTCAGATTTGGGGTCAGAGCTGCATGAACCGTGGTGTGTTGTTGGGAATTTCTAGCTCAGCAAACTGGCTGGAGCCTGGAGAGAGTATCAGGGCCAGCAGCAGAGAGGGTGTGAAGAGAATGTGAGTCATCTGGGACTGCATACAGGAGAGGGCAGCTGCCAAGTGAGTGGGTGCCCTTGGGGAGGTTTGCATTTTGCAGGTCTCCCACAGCTGCAGTCGGTGGTGCTTGGTACAAGCAAGAGCACTTTCTTCTGCCTGAATGTTAATATTTCCCAGACACACAATAGGAACCGCATAGAAAATCTCCCCACCTTGCCAGCTATTAGGGCCTCATCCTGCAAACATTTAAATGGAAGACACTATTTACTGAGGCCACTGGGATTAATAAAGCTACTCCCTTGCCCACAGGAGATTAGGTCTCCCAGCAAACCACATTCATTCCTGGTGGACTCTACTAGCTTCATGGCTGTTTAAATCAGAGATAAATATTCCCCCTCTCTTCTGTGCTCAAAGATGCTTGTGATCATCCAGAACAACTGCACCCATTAAAGATGGCAGAGAAGCCTCAGCTTTGAATATTTTTTCCCTTGTTTTCTCTTTTAGTACTTGATTATCTTTGGCTGGCCATCAGCGTGATAACAGTATACCAGTTTATTCAGTAAATATCTTTTCATCTTCCCGAAGAGCACTCATTATTTATGACTAGCAAGAAAACCTTTGCCTCCAATGGCAGAAGGAGAATGTCTCTTTGTTTAATTACCATGTATAGTTAGCTGCATGATGATTGGAATAAAATAATGCACTTCTATTCCCAGAAGAGTCTTCCTAAGTGCCTTGAGAGGCGAGGGGGAGGCTGGCAGATGAGTGTAATCTCAAGAAGCACACTGTAGTGGAATCCAGCACTAGGAGCCAGATGGCAAGTTTGCATTGAATAGCACATTTCTTTTAATAGCTGTGAAAGTTCTCTGTCTGCACATGGCTTTGCTGAATGACAGCAGAGAGCACTTTTAATTTAATCTGGTGTCACACTTAGGCTATTCCTTCGGAAGGTTTCCCTTGTTTTTCACATAAGATCAGGGCCCAGCTTCACTACCAAAGCCAATGCTTAAATATCTGTGAGAGTTCAGAAAGCAAAGAGGGTAAAGGTGTGCGAGGAGAAATACTTAAAAAATGAAAAGAGAAAAATGAATTTAGGAGAGTGCTAACAGCAAGCAGCACCCTGGCCTTGCTCTGTACAACCCTCTGAAAAGTGGCTCCGTTGTGTATCTCTTGTGCAATGTCCATTGACTGTGTTGGGATTTGCACACACATTTCCAAGGATGAAGATGAGAACCTGAGGCAGTTAATCATTTCCCATCTTGCTTTAAAATTTAGTTGCAGTCATAAATGCTGTGTAAAGAATGCTGCTATAGCAGTATATACACATAGGCTTTATGTTAGCTTGGTTCCAAGAGCTTCGTTATAGTATTAGCTTCCACTTGAGATCTAAAATGTATTTTCCATCCATGGAATGATGATTGGACCCCAGATTTTGAGTTTTCCGACTCCATTCAGGCAGACATAATCTCAAAAACCCCATGAATGAACATGGTCTGTGCAAGTCCAGTTCATCCACAAATGCCCCTTTGAGCATGTAGAATCACCTGAGGCAACAAATGGAAGACAAGACAAACCCTGCCCCTGTCTTCAGTCACCCACCACAACTGGTAATGCTCTTCTGGGCCAAGGTGATGGCAGAATTTGCAAAGACCATGGAGAGAACACACAACCTGAGAAGCGTGGGGCAGTCCTGTGGGCTTTCCCAATGTGCTATAAAGCAGTGAAAAAGGACTAGACTGAGACCTTCTAAGAATCAACAGATATATTAAATCTCCCCTGGAGTGGATGTACGTGTCACGTACCCCTGGAAATTTGGCCTCCTTGATAGTTGTGTATTGCTCTGAATGCTTCTGGTGCATATGGTGAGTTCCTCTGCCTGAAGTCAGACAGCCCGTGCAGCTCCTGTGCTTTTGGCCACAAAAGCCTGGGCCACTTCTTTCAGTGGGGCAGAGCCCTGGGTTCTGTCTTGCTCATGTAACCTGGCTGCACATGGGGAATGAAGAAATGAGTCTGCCTTTGATAGCTGATGCGCTTGGAGACCTGGCAACGGAGGGGTGACTCTAAATCACATAGCTTACCGTGTGGCAAGCACATTTGTCAGCATGAACCACTAAGTCTGGGAGAATTCTGAAACTTCTGAAATACAGTTTTGGAGTTACAGCAGCTAAAACAAAATCCATGTGCTGCGTATTGTCTAACTCTGCATCTTTTTATTCTGTCATTGAATACTGACTGCCCTGCTCTTGCAGAAAAGGACACAAAAGAAAATGTCATTCTTCCATACTGTCCACATATTTAAAACTTTCCCACTTTATAAACATAAGGGCCATTAAAAACATACAACCAAAGCTTTGTTTTGTTGGAATGGTTTGCACTATACCTAGCACAATGGGCCCTGAATCAAACCTGTGATAAGCATCCAAAAATAGGAAAGAACATCTTCAGCCATAGCATTGCTGCTAAGACGGCACTATAATGCCTGTCTCTTCTTAGATAGGGCTGCCTGCATCTATTTATACAGTGGAATTCATCCTTTGCAAAAGGCTGCCTTCAAAATAGGACTTCTTGTGTCTTATCTGAGCCACAAACGTTGCTTTGGCTTTCTGCATGGGGGTCATTGCGACAAAGTCATTGCTAGAATAAGCTGAAATGTTTTTGTATTGTTTTTGCAGAATAGTGCCTGGGGAGACTGGGAAGTAAAATATTTGTTTCTTCCAACATTTCAGGGTATTTTTCAATGACACACATCACTTCTGTTTTCTCTTTTCACTTTTTTCAGTTTCTGTATTTTGTGCATATTTTTGCTTATCTTTTGCACATTTCCCATGGGAATGTGGGGGAAAGAGTTAAATAAAAGGCAGAATTTATTTTCTGTGATGTTTCCAGCAGTCCTTATCTGAGTCCACATTTTCCTTTCCAGGATGATATTTAATTCTTCTAAGATGGGAGTAATTTTCCTTAAAAAAAACCCTTTAACAACAGAAGAGATAATTGGATCAGCTCAGTGCAGCTCACACTGTGATAGCCAGACCGATGATGATGTAAAATCATCTTTTTCCTCTTCTAACTGTTTGAAGACTGCATATTCAAGTCGTACTTCATTGACAACCAATAAACAAGTTTTTTACTGCTGTCAGCACTACAGAGCCGATGCAGCGCTGAGAGAGGGAGTTGATAGCTGTACGGACTCAGCCACTCTTCAGGCAACGCTCAATTAATTTCTGAGCCCAGAATAATTCCAACTGTAACACTAAGACATGAAATAAGGAACCCCACTAACCTGCTTTCCCAGATTTTCATCACGTTTTCAGATTCCTTGTCAGCCGTTCCCACTTCTGATGTACAAATAATCACAAACTGAGCTCAAGACCTTCTCTCGTCTGACACACAACCTTCCTGAAAGATGGCCAGCCTTGATCTGATGTCATCAAGCTTTGGAGCATTCACCATTTCCCAGAGTAAAACGTTTCAGTGACTAATCACCCGAGCTTTCGATAATTTGTTTAACCCAGGATGATTTTAAAGCACTTTTTTTTTTTCTAATTCACCAGCCTAGCACAAAACCAAGCCAGATCATGAAACAGCCCAGCTCTATCTGAAGGTGCATGTCTGAGGATCCTGACTTGAAAGGATCTTCTCTTGCACATCTGAAATTTTGCATTTAAGGCAGAATTTATCATTTATAAATTGTCAGCTGCTTAGCTAGCTGATTACACCTACAGCTCAGGTCTAATTGCTTCTATTCTTGCTCAGAGGCACAAAAAATTGCATCAAGTACCCTAGGAAATGTTTAAATGATCCTAATGCAGATGGTCAGAACTACCCCACTTGCAGACAGAGATAATCTAGCTGTCATGGACTAATGAACTGTAACCTGGAATTCTGGTTGATCCTGTCACCCTTGGTCAAAATAATCCAAGGAGGGACGTGACGCATGTTGAAATCTTGTTTTGAGAACTGGACATTCAGATATCTTCCAGGACTGCTCTCAAGGTTGTATTGTACTCGCAATAAAATTGTTTGGGAGAATTTAGGAAAACTTAATCATGGAGGAGTATTGCCTGGGCTCCACTGTGAACAAAAAAACCATCCTAACTGCAGAGGCATTTCATACTCCTTGCGAGAATCCACTTAGACCTGGGCTTCACTGCTACGGTGGGAGATGCCCTGTTGTTTTACAGTTTACAGCCCTTCAACAGGGTTACTTTTTTGCTTAAAGTTAAGCATACGCTTTTGTTTCATTTCCTTTGCCATTGCCTTTGCAATTGAATGTGGCAGATTTTAGTGTTTGTTTGCCTAAAAAGATTGTTTGTTTTTTTTAAAGAAGTGTTTTCCATTTATTTTAGTATTTCTTCCCCCAGGAAGAAACATTTGGAACCATCCAGGAAATAATATTTTAAGAAGCATTAAGTTGCCATCTCTAAGAGCACAGAAAGAAGCTGATGCAGGATGGAGAAAAAGTGGCTGCGATGCACCATGCTGGAGTGCAGTTTGTAACAGCACCATTCCTGTCCCATTGGTCCTCTCCTGAAAGATTAATTCTCATGTTTCTCTAAATGAAAACCAAGGGAACGACGAGTTCAAATCAAACACACAGTCATTAAAAGCACTAGAAGTCACTGAGAATGAGTGAAAACTGAGTTTAAGGCTAAATTCCCACCTGTCAGTTCTGGCACATCATACCAGGAAGCAGCAGTGTGCCACACTTCCATCAGACATCACTTTTTGCCAGCTTACCTTATGAGTGAGGGATTTTGCCACTTAAGAGCTATGCC
This sequence comes from Nyctibius grandis, assembly GCF_013368605.1. Classification (NCBI taxonomy): domain Eukaryota; kingdom Metazoa; phylum Chordata; class Aves; order Nyctibiiformes; family Nyctibiidae; genus Nyctibius; species Nyctibius grandis. The sequence continues at coordinate 59,574,635 of NC_090660.1, read as the reverse complement.
ATGAAGTGGTGAGATGAGCTTTCAGTTTGGTAGGAAACAGCCCCAGAGCCAATTTTGGGGTGTTTTTCCGCCTTCCGGGGCTGTAGGTTTGTTCTGCTGCCCAGACTACCTGCCATGTCAGAGAAGTTCAGCAGCAGGAGACATCACCTCTGAGTGCAGCTGGCTTATGATATTTACCTGCTTTCCATGATAGAGTGAAAACACTTTAACTAGTTAAAATGCTAAACCATCTTTAGATGTGAGGGAAATAATTTTACAGAGGAAAAAAAAAGAAGTTTGACAAGCTTGGGACAGGAAGGGTGACCACTGAGCGATGCTCCACGCACTGGTGTTTGCAGCCAGCAGCCCAGATAACACCTTGGAGAGAAATCTGGATAGGAGCAGTTTCAGTAACTTACCACCTCCCCAAGCAGGGTTTTCTTTCAGATTGGAGCAGTGATGGGTGCAGTGCTGCCTGGGGGTGACGCAGGCACGTGCATCGCCCACACACTGAGGGAATCAGCCAGCAGCTGTTTTTCTAGGTGTTTGAGAGTTGCTTGCCCCCAAAAAAAGTACCAATTATTATCAAATAATGGGGAAACCTGGGGTGTCTGACAACTGTTGCACCACTGATTGGGACTTGCCAGATGTTTCAAAGTAGAAGACCCAGACCCGGGCCCAAAGGACTGACTTCAGACAACGCTGTCACAAATCCCAAACAGTGATTGCCCTGCCAGCTGATGCTAATGGAAATAAAAGTAACCTGTTTGACACCTCCAAAGTGCACAGGAGTTTTGCCAGCACCGACAATGACAATATCACCTTATATTTCCATTCTGAGCCTGATGAGTGTGACACTGAAGCAGAGGGTCAGTTAGGGGCAAGACAAAGCATAAATGGTAGAAAGAAAACTGTATTTAGCGATTGCACCAAAGTAGTGAATTTGGCAATTCACCAAAAATTCAAACTGAAATTAATGCCTGAGCACACTTCTCATCATCTTTTGAAGGTAGGAGCAAGTAAGCAGGTCTGTCTGAGGAAAAAAAAAACATTAGTGGGATATGCTCTCTGCCGAGAGCACCTGAGCCTGAACTATGTGGCTGTCATTTCAAGGGATCCTCTTGCAACAGAGAGCTTTCCCACTTACAGCTGAGCACTCGGGCTGGCTGTGCATCTGCAGATAAACACGAAGAAAGTCTCATCCAGATCTGCAAAGCACACACTAGTATTATGGATGCTGCACTATTTCCCTCTGCTTAAAGCAGAACATACTTTGTCTCAGATGCTTCTCTGAGATGTTGGTAGGCAGATACGGAAAAGTGCAATTTTTCTCTCCTTAGTGGTGTTTTTTTTTAATTATAAATGAGATATATGTCACCATATTCCTAAGGTTTACATTTGATAACTGCTGAGTAAACACAATGCAACGATGCTATTATTTCAGCAATATAAATGGCCATTATCACAGGTGCTGATTGCAGCTGATGGTGTTATATATTATATAGCCTAGCAATGCCTTACTACGTGGTTTCTTCTGGCCTTAAATTCTATACATAGTTTGAATTGTTTTGTCCCCTTCCCTATTAGGAAGGAATTGCATCCTGGAGTCTTCAAAGCACACATTTCCTATCCACTTTTGGCTGCACCTCAGCAGCTGTTGAGTCAGGCCTTCAGTCCTTTTGGTGTTAGTGCTGTCTGTACCTCACATGGCACCAATAGGTCTGTAGTGTTGCCCCAGCACTGTGCAAGGAGAGCTCAGCGCTGCCCTGGGCTCCCTCTGCCAGCTCCACAGCCGGGGGATGCAAGTGCTGAGGACCCCAGCCCAGAGGCACCCCACATCTGGATGCCAGGCGGTGCAGATGCAAGGTGACATAAAGGCTTGGGCATCCTCAGGGAGCATGATGTTAGAGCAACCAGGGCCACAGGAAAGCCATAATGAATGTGTCCATAAACGAATGCTTTCACTGATCTTGCCATGCCAAGCAAGCTGATAAACAGTGTATGATTTGGCTTTCCAAGCTACAGCACACATGCTTGTAGGATTGGGGCTGCGTATGGACAGCCCTCACTTGAAGCAACACAAAGGAAGGTGGGGGAGGTGGGATCTCAGTGTAGGCACAGCTGGCAACAGTGAAGATGCTCAGCAGTTCTTCTTACCAAAGCTTAGTGAAGCCATTAGACTGTTTACATGGGTAAAATCGGGTTTTTTGTTGGGTCAGTATGAAACACTTACAACAATGTGAGGAGCAGTTCAAAACCAGTAGTTATACTGAATAACTTAGTGTCAGGAAGAAACATCCTGAAACTACACAGCTTATATAGTTGTAATCAGTCAACGTTAAAATGAAATGTGCATGCAGCAAACCTTGGGACAGCCGGTGATTTTGCAATTACCAAAGGTTTTCAAAGAATACAAAGGGAAAATGCTACTACAGTCCCTCTGCAGTTGACATTGGTGTGAAGGAATGTTTCACTGGAAGGCAACTCTCTAAACGAGAATTTGTAGTTTTTCACATACCCATAGAAAAATTTATCATATTTAATATTTGACATATATTCATATAATTTTTAAAAATCACATTTTAAATTATCCATTGTAGTTTTTGAATGTTCCATGACTTTTGTGTTCCTTAAGCTATGTGCTGGTAGCTAGCCTTGGGAAAAGCCTTCTTAGTTCTTTACAATTTGTTTTGCGGCCAGCACAATAAGTCTGTCTATGAGACTTTCCACTGCCTAAAGAGTTCACACTGGTGGCCCTTTCAGGAGAAACAGCCAGCGGTTCCTAATTTAGGGACAGAAGCGATAGATGCTCTGCCTGATGAGCCCTGTTCAATAACGATTTAGAGAAGGCATGTTCGTGTTATATTGGAATTCACATTAAAGTACAAAATGAAGGGGGGGGGGGAAACTGATTTTTGTGAACTCTTTTTCTTCCAAATCTCTGCAGCTGAAAATCCAAGTAATCCATGACTGTTCACTTTAAAATTACTGCTTGAGAAGGAGGAGGAGGAGAATTAGATCTGAGCAAAGAATTCATCGCAAATAATTTATCTAGAGGGCCTGGCTTATTCTGTTTGTGAACTGTCAGCAAACAAGTTATGAGATTTTTAAAAGTCTTTATTCAAAATTATTTTCTGTATGATTTTCACAGAATCACAGAATCACAGAATGTTAGGGATTGGAAGGGACATCGAAAGATCATCTAGTCCAATCCCCCTGCCGGAGCAGGATTACCTAGACCATATCACACAGGAACACGTCCAGGCGGGTTTTGAATGTCTCCAGAGAAGGAGACTCCACAACCTCTCTGGGCAGCCTGTTCCAGTGTTCGGTCACCCTCACCGTAAAGAAGTTTTTCCTCATATTTAAGTGGAACCTCCTGTGTTCCAGCTTGCACCCATTGCCCCTTGTCCTGTCAAGGGATGTCACTGAGAAGAGCCTGGCTCCATCCTCATGACACTTGCCCTTTACATATTTATAAACATTAATGAGGTCACCCCTCAGTCTCCTCTTCTCTAAGCTAAAGAGACCCAGCTCCCTCAGCCTCTCCTCATAAGGGAGATGTTCCACTCCCTTAATCATCTTCGTGGCTCTGCGCTGGACTCTCTCTAGCAGTTCCCTGTCCTTCTTGAACTGAGGGGTCCAGAACTGGACACAATATTCCAGATGCGGCCTCACCAGGGCAGAGTAGAGGGGGAGGAGAACCTTTCTCGACCTGCTAACCACACCCCTTCTAATACACCCCAGGATGCCATTGGCCTTCTTGGCCACAAGGGCACATTGCTGGCTCATGGTCATCCTGTCGTCCACTAGGACCCCCAGGTCCCTTTCCCCTATGCTGGTCTCCAACAGGTCTGTCCCCAACTTGTACTCATACATGGGGTTGTTCTTGCCCAGATGCAGGACTCTACACTTGCCCTTGTTATATTTCATTAAATTTCTCCCCGCCCAACTCTCCAGCCTGTCCAGGTCTCTCTGAATGGCTGCACAGCCTTCCGGTGTGTCAACCACTCCTCCCAGTTTGGTGTCATCAGCGAACTTGCTGACAGTGCACTCTATTCCCTCATCCAAGTCATTAATGAATATATTGAATAGAACTGGTCCCAGTACCGACCCTTGAGGGACTCTGCTAGACACAGGCCTCCAACTGGACTCTGTCCCACTGACCACTACTCTCTGGCTTCTTTCCTTCAGCCAGTTCACAATCCACTTCACTACCCGATCATCCAGACCACACTTCCTCAGTTTAGCTGCGAGGATGCTGTGGGAGACCGTGTCAAACGCCTTACTGAAATCGAGATAGACCACATCCACAGCTTTACCATCATCTATCTACCGGGTTACGTCCTCATAAAAGGCTATCAAGTTGGTTAAGCATGACTTCCCCTTGGTGAAGCCATGCTGAGTGCCCCTAATGATCCCCCTATCCTTGATGTGCCTAGAGACAGCACCAAGGACAAGTAGTTCCATCACCTTTCCGGGGATGGAGGTGAGGCTGACCAGTCTATAGTTACCCGTGTTCTCCTTCTTGCCCTTTTTGAAGACTGGAGTGACATTCGCTTTCCTCCAGTCCTCAGGCACCTCTCCCGTTGCCCATTTTAAGAACCTTTGGTCTGTATAACTGTTAACAAATGGTTGCTTATATGTGATTCTACTGCAGATCTGAGATTAGATCTCATTAGTTCTGTCTAGAGATTTAAAGCTCATTTCACTGAGCCGAGGTCAGGAAAAACTAAATATTATTTCCTTATTTTTATGTGATTGTCAGCATACATGAATTAAAAATTGTCTTTCTATCAATACTATAATAAAAAATACACTGTTTCAGTATAGACTTCTACTAATTAACTATTTGTTAAACTATTAACATTGAATAAATGCAGAAGCCACAAAAAAAGGGTGAACACTGGTAACCCCCCTTTTTATTTACTCAAGATAATTTTTAGGTACTCGGGCAGCTCCAGTGATAAAAATGAGGGCACGTTGTTTCTGTAAGGTGTCATTCATGAATGCGCAGCACTGAAAAACTGACATCTTATCATTGCTGCAAGAGCGTTCAGCCTGTGGGATCACTCAGTGGGCTGAACGATCTGACACCAACATGGGACATGCAATAGCCAGACTAGTAGTCACTCTGCACGCCCTAGCAGGGAAGAAAATCATCTGGTCCTATAAACCAGATGTTTTAAAATCATGCAATCTAGTAATTTCAGCATTATCTACATAATTAATATATTAGTGATGCTGGAATTACTACATTTATCCTTTGGGAAAATCTTACACCACAGGAATCATAAGTTTGGCTGCATGAGGACAGATGCTCCAAATTTGGAAATGGGTATTCCCTCCTCTGCAGATAGAGAACTACATTTTGAGATCTCCATTTTTACTTATTTGAATAAAAGGAATAACGTAAGTTCAACAGAGACCTTTGTATTCATAATTTCATTTTTTCTGCCTAATTGATGATTTTTTTTCCTTCATTTTTTTTTCTGTGAGGATTGAAAGGCTCCAGTTTTTCACCTCTAGCTGAGAAATGTGGATCCCTAACTCCTTCACTATTTAGTCAGTATTTGGGCTCCAGGCCTATCATTCCTTTGACTGCAATCACGTGGCATATAAATGTATTCAAAGAATGGGGCTAGCTTCTTAGACACTGGAAAAATGATAACTCTGTTTGACCTCTGACTTTTGACACCTATTAAGCAAAACACTGTCCTTAGTCACTGAGCTGTCTCTCTGAAATGGAGGGCTTGAAGACCATAAAATAATTCCAGATACATAGGTAGAGTCGAAAGCGAAACTCCTGGGCAGTAGTAGCCTGCTATCTCGCAGCCATGGATTTTCCACTTCACACCACCATACATGTGTGAAGAACTGTTAAAAACCCCTTCGGACTTGCTCGTGATACAAACGACTTTGGTTTGCCTGGGAAAAGACAGAATCGCAGATGAACAAAGCTCCCTGATTGAGCCCTCGGTGATTAATGACCGTAAGAGTGAGTGGGAGGAAGGAACCGAACGCTCTGACACAACCCTACCCAGCTACCGAGCTGATGAACTGGGGGAGCGAGGGGGTTTCTGCCCACACCCTCGTCCTGGAGATTTATGGAAAGGAGGTTTGAGGTACAAAAAGAAAACGCCGAGGGACAAAAAGGAAAGATTACCCAATGCAGTCTGACTAATGTGTTTGCACTGCAGCACCAGCCATGCGTGCTCTTGGAAGGGGATCAGCCTTGCGGAGGGGAAGAGGCTGACGTTTGGTGTTTGCCAGCTTTGTGTTAACAACTGAACCGGCACCTCTCAGCACGGCGGCCCTGTGGCAGGGCTGCCTGCTCATGCAGGGGGGGACAGCTGAGAGCAAAAGGGTCTTCACCAGCATCCGCACGCTTGGCCTCCGTGAACAGCCTTAATTACATGGGCTCTGGTTGTTCATATGACTCGGTACACAGACACCACTAGAAAGAGAAAAAAGCAAACATTACTGAAAGCAAAAAGAGAGAGCCTGCAAAGCCTGGGATCTGGGTGCGTCCCTGGACCAAAGATGCCTTTGGGCTGTAGGGCTTATCAAAAATTGGCTGAAGTCTCACCACAAAGGTTTGCGAGGACTCCAGCATGCCGTGTGGAGATTGCTGCCTTCTCCTGGTGAGCTGGGCAAAGCACAATCTGGAGAAAGCACAGGAGCCCAGCACAGCTGAGAGTCTTGTTTTGAAAGGCCTGCCTCTCTCGGACTCCCTTGCCCTTAATGTTATCCTATTTTTATGTTTTGTCTAAAAAAAGGACTACCTCCAAACCTGTAATGCTAAAATCAATTGCAGGGAACTCACTGGTTTTATTGTCGCTACACAGAGAATACCCCACGAAAAAATGACTCCCCCCAAAAAAAACAACTAAGGAGAGGGAACCAAGTAATACCTACCAAGGCATCAAGGCAAGCAAAATGAAGAGGGCTTTGGAAGAAGAAGTGTGTGGACATCTATTGGTTGCTAAAGTGCTGTCTTGCTGCCAGGGCAAACAGACAGAAGAGGGAAGTGGATGAGGGAAGTTTTTCTGTCGGAACTCCCTGCTTGCCACGGCTGCTCCCGGAGATAAGGAGCGGATCAAGAGAGACAGCACGCTTGGCTTGGCTCTGCGAGGCTCTGCGGGGCTCTGCGGGGCTCTGCTCTGCTCTTCAGAGCCTGGCCAAGCCAAGCGTGTGCACAGCTCCCTGCGTGAAGTAACCCCACTGGCAGCCAGACACCCCAGAGACTGGAGAATTTAGGGGAAAATAAATTATAGTGATTTTTCCCACATGTACTCTGGAGATGAGATTTTTTTTCACAAACAGCCTTGCCTCACTTGGACCATCTGGGCTCCTCTGGAGAGCCCTGCTGAAGGCCAGGGCCTCTCGGCTGGCCTGGCAGGAGTGCGGGATGGTGCCCTCAGGCAGCGCTGCTGCCTTGCACCCTGGCTCATCGCATCGTGCCCACGGCAAGGCCGCTGGACCTGCCCTCACACCACAGCCCACAGGTGTGCCCAGCACCCTCAGGGAGACCCTCACCCCTCCTGGCTCCGGTGGTATCCTTCTGCCGAGACCGTTTTTTGCTTCGCGAGAGATCAAAGGCAGCGAGAATAAACATCTCCATCTTCCCTCCGAACACATCCAGCCTTAATATGCGTGGTATTTTTATTGTGGAAGGGAGCGATTTGTAAGAAGATATGAAAATCTCCAGCGTGTCAGCTCATAGGAGCTAATGATGTTTACACAGACATACCACACTGATGGAATAGTCCCAACATCCCCTTCTCTGGGAGGGGGGGAGCAAGGGAAAAAAAAGAGGCGGTGTGGGGGGAAAAAAAAAGGGAAAAAAAAGGAAAAAGAGAAAGGGAGAGCCAGGGGAGAGAGGAGTGACCCAGGCTCCCCTCCCCCGGCTCTTTCCTGCGCAGCAACCTGTACTTGACCCTCCCGAGCCTGGCTCTGCTCAGGCTCCATCCCGCCCCGCCGGAGCCGCTGCGCTGATACCAGGCAGCTGATGCGCTGCCTCATCCAAAACACACACTTGGGGGAGGCGCACGCCCACGCCGGCCTCCGGGGGGGCGCCGGGGCCGGGGTGGGCCGGCACCCACCTTCCTCCCGCCCGGGCCGGGACGGGATGTGCCGGGCCGCCGCTGCCGCCGCTGTTTGCCAAGCGCTACAAGTGGCGGGAGAGAGTGGTCCACTTCAGCCTGGAAATATTTCAAATGCTTAGCGGGATGAGAGCGGGGGGAGGCTACCCGGCCAAAATTTGCAGGAGGAGAGACTGCCCGCCCCCGCCGGGCCCCCCCAGCCTCTCCCGGCGTGTCCCCCCGCACCCTTTCCAAGGCCACATTCAGATGGGGGGCATGGCCGGGACGCCCGTGGGACTGGGAGCCCTCGGTGCCACTGACCCCTTTGCTTTCCCATCCCTTCACCCCTCCGTGCACCCTAGACCACCTCTGCCTGAGGCACAGCCCCGTGGGCTGCAGGGTTCCTGGGGGGCGAGGAGCACTGGAAGGGGTCCCTAGAAGACCATACACATTTATAAAAGGAAAAGGAAACAGAAGGTGAAAGGTCTCAGAGCTTAAAAAACAGTCCTTTATGAGTCAAGTTTTCACGTTATCAGAGTCTTTCGGCCTTGCTAGTTCCAAGTTGTTGCAGTGCTGTCTAATCCCTACTACCCGTGTTTCTGCTGCCGCTCAAGTGTGTTAGAATCTGAAGTGGCCGAGTCCAATGGCGGCCACCCTCTACCTGCCCCGACTGCGTGTTTTCCTCCGTCTTTGTGCTGGGGAAGAACTATTAAAATGCATTTCCATGAGTCACAAATTCCACTGTTAAATATTTCTTTAGAAATGCCTGCGATGTACACAGTTTCCTTGAGTTTTGCCGCAGATTTCACAGAAAAGCCTAGAGTAAAGTCTTTTTTTTTTCTCTCTTTTTTTTTTTTTTTTTTTTTTTTTTAGCCTAGTGGTTTCCTGAAGTACAGGCTTGCTTTTAGCAACAGACCAGGTTGCTCTGGACTGACCTATTTCCTACAGAGCTGATTCAAAGCCCCTGGCTGGGTCAGGGCACCAATGGAAATTTCAGACTGTGCACAAAACAGAAAGGCTGAGGAGAAGCCAAAGCGACAACTGGTTTATTTTTGAAATATCACCATGGGTAAAACTGCATGTAGTAGTTCCTCTACTGTAGAACTGATGAACCCTTATGCAACCAAGGTAGCATTGCTGCTCCAAGCAGCTCTGTTTGGAAGCCTCCATTGCTGTCCACAGGCCCACCTTTTGAATGGCACTGCTGGTAAAGAAATTGATCCCAGAGAAGTTGGGGATCAGAGGGAACGTGTTTATACATAAACATGTCATGATTTCATCCAGAAAGCCCCTTTTATCTGAGCCTGGTCATAGGATGCATTGTAAGAGCATTGCCTGTGTGGGTGGGAGATAGCTGCTTTTCCACACTGAGAGCTGAGATGGTTGCCAGTGTCCTGAGCTTTGGTGCCGGGCGTTGTTTAATTTTTTCTCTCTCTCAGCTTCCACAGAAAACACAGATTTTAAACCCACTCTCTGTCTTCGGTTGCTGTTGTCTCAGTGCATCCCTAGAGACAGCACAAGTGAAATGGGTCAGGATAAACGCCTACAGAGACTCTTGCCATGGTGTATTCAGTCAGTCGTCTCACACAGCCACAAGTATGTGGCTGTGAAAATAGCTATTGAGGGAAATAAGGATTGCCCAATTCACCTAGTTTTCAGGATAAAGTTGAATGATTTTATTTCCTCCCAAATCAAGAAGCTGTCTTCAGAATTCAAGCATGCGATTAGATGTGGTGCTTAGAGATATGGTTTAGTGGTGGACTTGTAGTGTTAGGTTAATGTTTGGACTCGATGATCTTAAAGGTCCTTTCCAATCCAAACGATTCTATGATTCTATGTGTTACATGTTTAAAACAGAGTTGCTGAAGGCCGGTACCATGTAGGGTCACTCAGTTCTGTGGAGTCATGTAGTACTGCGTTTCAACCGTGTAGGGGATGCGACCATGGTAGCTTCACCCAGTAGGCTGTCCATTGCTTTCCCTAATTTACCCGACTCAGTGTCCCACATGCATTTGCTATGGAAAAGCTTCTAGTGCACTGCTTGGGACAAAAGAGCAAACTCCTCTGGCACTGCAGAGGGATGATGCCGTTATTTTTCTGCTCAGGAAATGTGAGCAAATTTGTGCCAAATGCCCCATTCTGTGATTGTAACCACTATGGTCATGAATGCTCTTGCAGAACTAACATGGTTACCGGTGTTCAGAACTCTGTCTGTGATTTAGTGTTCCATAGCTGCGCTTTGCACCTCTCTACAGTTCCCCTTATCCATAAGTTTTTCAGATTTCTAAACAAATACACTCCAGAGTAAAAAAATGTCAAGTAGCCCTATTTAGAAGGCAGCCCCTCACTAAAACCCACTCAACACCAGATAAATTGAAGTGCTTGGATTTAAATCAGTTCCCCAGGCTCCTGATTCTCCCATCCTTAAGCACACTGTAGGGCATCTACTCAGGTGCAGCGTCCCAGTGTTGTTCACCTCACTGGTGAATAGTCTTGATTTTCTGCTCCACCTGGAAGGAGGTAAAATCACTACACCTTTTCTCGTGTAAGACAACATCACCCTGAACCAGGTATAAGGAAACAGACAGACAAAAAGCTCCTTATTAGAAAAAAATACTCACATATCTAGTTTCTCTCCCATTTAAGACCTCGTTTTCAGCGCGTAACCCGATGCTGGATGCTGCGTGGATTATAGTAAAGGCTGCAAGCACAGGTTGAGGAGTACCTTGTTTCTGGACTCTTTCTTCCCCAATTTCCCCCCATTTTTACCTTTGTCTTCTATTCCTTTCACTGCAAGTTCAGAAGCTCAGTTGTAAGTTATGTTGTTGACGTTTCTTGTTTGCCAGTTTTGGTATTTCAACTTTTATGCAGCTCTGGTTTCATTCAGTTTCCCCTATGTGCTTTATCCCTTTTATTTTTGGCCTTATTAATGTGATTGCCGTGTGACAACAGCTGCTGGAAGAGGTACAGGAGGGCTGTAGCAACACGTATTTCCCGGCGGCTGCTGAACGCTGCTTTCGCAGCAATATCGTACCCCAGCAGGAGAGAGCAGGAGAGCCGTGCTGCTGTCCTGCCCTCTCCCCCCGCAGTTATCCAGCTCAGCTCTGCTCCCAGCAGGGATATGGGTGCCTTCCCCAGGCACTCAGCTAGCTCTGCTAAGAACAGCCCAAAGCAACCCAGCAAAGCAGACTTTTGTAGTTCATTAAATACCAAATGGGCAGGTTTGTCTTCTATTTATTTCTCCTTTTACCCTGCTAGCAAGGGATCATCAATATGCAGACAGTATCTAACACTCCCAGATAAACTGCATCTGTACAGACTCATTCAGACACAGGCTATAAATACCCACCGCCTGTGCACAGACTGCCGCCACACTCCCTGGGTGCTTCTTCCAGGGCAGACTTTCCGAAAGGCTTTTGGAAAGATCCCCCCTGGACCCTTGTGCGGTGCCCAGACCGCGCTGGGATGAGACCCGAGAGCTGCGATTATCGGCGTGTGAATGCTGCTACGGCAGAGGCACCCCCCACTTACCTTCTCCACTTTACACTTATATGGTTCCAGTGCTGTGATTTAAGTAGGTTCCCCATCAACTGGGGCATAAATTACAGCCAGCACTCTGGTGAGGGACTCTGGGAGCCATTCAGGGCATTTCCCTTTCCACAGATTTGTTTCCTCCAGAGCAACTTGCTAAAGTAATGCCTTCCTCCTTCCCACTGCCCTCGACTTCATGTTAAAGACACTGTTAACCTGGTGCTGCCCTTCTCTTAATCCTGACATAGAAAAACAGAGCAGGATGTGAAGGAAGAGTTAAATAATTAATTTATAGGTATCTAATTTTCAAAATCTTGCCTAATCCGGCTTTCCAGTTTAGCATTCATTTTCCCCACCCTCTGTATATACCAGTTTTAGTCCTTTATCTCTCCCACTTCTAAATATTTTACTGGGGTTTTGTTTTATACAGCTGAGAGGAATGCTGTTCTGATAAAACAGGGCTATAATCTCCTTAGGCTGCATTTCCTTAGTTCCCACTCTTCATCTGTAGCTTTTAAACAAAAAATCTTTACTAGATGAAAATAAAGACGGTGAATTTCAGTGGTACATTTAATAATTCATAAATCAAATGAAGTTCAAACAGGTTCAAAGTTTAAAAGTTTAAAAGTTTTGCTGAAGCTTTAAAGTTTAAACTGTCAGAGACTTTGACAAAAAACTTTTCCTGTCTGGAATATTTAAGATTGTTAAACTATATTACATGCATGGCTATTGCTACATCTTTTCAACCAAGAAGTTGTCTTCTAAAAGAATATTGATTTTATGTTTTCTTTAAACAACTATTACATATGCAGTATAAAGAAGCATATCATTAGGGTAAACAAGATCGCAGCTACATAACCTGCATATTATACAAAGTTTTTTCAGGCTAACTTACTTTGGCCCGCAAGAAATCACTTGATTTATTAATGCTGCTACATGCTAGAGGGGTAGAAAAGGTCTCCTCTTAATGGCTTGGCCGTTATAAAAGAAGAATTCAGACGAGTGTATGCAACTACAAAGTCTGAAAAGCATTAAGTTTTATGCATGATGTCCTTCCAAACTTTGGAAAACACCGAGGACCTGATTCATTCTTACTTATACCAGTATCAATACCAAAGTCAGAAATAATGCCACCAAAAGCAGAATTTGTATGTGATCTTGTTTACGCCGACTTAATTCCATTAATGTATTCAAGGATCTCTTTATTCATATTTTTATCATTCCCAAAGCATTTTAAGTATTTTCAGAAATATATTCATTTCATTCATTGCATTTCTGAATGCAATTATAGCTCTAAATGAGATTCTGTGAAATAAATATGTTATATAGATAGCACATTAGGCAGATGCTCGTACCTAAAAAGAGGGACAAATTTCCCTTGGGGAAAAACTGGCATGGCATCAAGGGGACCTCACCAGCATCCAGTGGCTGTGGCCCAGGCGCAGCACATACCTAAGCATCACCAGTAAGCCTAGAATTAGAAGTCTTTCCTTCAGTAAAAATAACAAGCGTTGTGTCTGTCACAATTAGCCTTTAAAATTAATTTCGTTTTCATGAATGAGCTCATGAATTAAGCTGTTTGTTATGGTAAAAGCAGAAGCATTAATGGCTTTAAATGGCTTTAACTGATAATAGTCCGATAGATGGGGTAAATGGAAATAAGCATTATATGTGCCTTAGTTTCTCAGGGAAATGAGGATTGGAGAGAAAGAAGCGAGGGAGAAAGGCAATTTACAGTTCCTGATGTAGCATAAGGTGGCAGTAAGAAACATGCATCTCAGACCACTTCTGAAACAGAGTTATTTTTGACTCTCAAACGCAGACCAGTTGCAATGCTGAGAGTTCAGCAGAGAGCAGAGTCATGTTCTTCCATCAGTCAGGAATCCCTTACTCCTTCTAATAAGTGCAGATTTTTTCCAGCGAGCAGCAGGGAATGTTATGCACATGTCACAAGACTTTTCTCCAGCCTCTTGGACTGCTTCACCCTCGCTGAAGTGAATAGTGAATAAAGGACAGTTTCCCAGCATCCTACTCTAGTGGATTTTTTTTTCCCCCTAGGGCCCATCGGAATAGCATGTGAATTGTGGTGTGAATAATCTGCAATATATGCTTACAATGTGGCGTTTTGCCTGCCAGGGGATCATTTGCAAAAAGTCAATAAAGAAGAGCTACAAAACTGGCCAAATAAAGTTATTTTAAAAAAATGTATTTATGGGATAGTGTTCACTCAATGCAATTAATAAACCTTAGGATACATCCAGCAAAGGACTAGGTGCCCACAAGTTAAGTACATGTAATAGGTAGTAGTGGCAGAACCCAGAATGGAGCATTAAGGGTGAAGGTTGAAATGTATCATGAGGGAAGAGGTCTAGGTACTTCCAAAGGACAGTATTTCCATGCTGAGCTGGAAACTGCTTGTGAGTGGAAAGTACTCACACAAGGTGGATCTAAACCCAAATCATTACCTCCCCCCCACCCAGGGAGTTTAGATACCTAAATTAAGGTCGATAATATGGTGCCACTACCCCCACAGAGACTTGTTGAAGCTGGGTGCCTGCAGATTTTCAGTTACGGGTCTCTAGGATTAGGCAGCTGAATCTGTGTTTTCCATCTCACAATTTTGGGCTTAAAAGCTTGAGGTCCCTCTATGTTAATTTTGGAGCCGTCACTTAGGCATAATAACATGACTTGGCAGTGTCTTGCCTATAATACAGTTTTATCTCATTTCCATGACAGTTTAGCATCATCAACTTAGAACTAACTTACTTTGCTGTCCTAAATGCCAACGAATTGCTGAATGACTCTTTTATGTCTTGCCGCCTGGGAAGACGCAGTGGTCATCTTATGACAAGAGTATAAATAAATGGCAATTCATGATTTCTGTCAGCTAAAGCAGTCAACGTAAATAGGTTGTATGGAGCTTTTTATTTCAGGGACTGCTAACTGGTACGGCCACTACCCCAGCTGCTCCTTGACGGTTGTGGTAAATGAGAAGCCTCCACAAGCCCTGCGGCGAAAGGCAATCCAGCAGCCATGCAAAACAAACAATGCTACAAGAGATCTTCTGCCTAATTTCCAGGCCACAGCTCTTTGGGGACTGCTCTGCATTCTTCTGCTGGCTTGCCTCTTTGGTACCCTCCCTGCTCTGCTCAATTGGGGAGAAAAAGGGCTCGCTCCTACAAAAAAAAAGGGGGCAGGGCCACACCAGAAGGGGCATTTTCACCAAGGAGCTCTGTAGACATCTTTCCTTGGTGGAAGAGGGAACCCTTAAATTCCTTTCCCAGATTATAGCTCATTTGATTCCTGGGTTTGGAAACTGTAGGCAACTTGTGTTCAAGGCTGAACCAAGAAAGGGGCCAAATGGTCCTGTGACAGGTCCAGCACCAGTAAGTCTGAAAACAGCTCTAATCACAGAGAAGTTCTGGTGACATCATCTGCAATGTCTAGGCCTCTTACTTGTGTGCTTGTTACCAGCCCAGACAGGGCTCTCAGACAGGTCAGGATACAGATCCAGTAAGGTCTGGGTTAACAGTTTAGGGATGAATAAAAGATTGACCCCAAGAACTGTTGCACAAATTACTTTCTTTCATTATGTTGGATGAGAAGATTAATCTGGGCAAGCTTGGAAGAATAAATAAGGAAAACAGCTTCTCGTGTGCTAGCCAGCACCCTGGTACCAGGCTGCGGAAAAGGGAAAGCAAACACCTGTCTGCTAGCCCTCAGAAGCACTTAGTTTCCTCTGGGGGTGTTCTTCAAGAAGGCTGAAAGCTCCTTGATCACATACTCCCTGCTTTTAACACTGGCAGCGTCCGTCTAACGGAGCATGATGCTGCAGGGCGTACAGGAGGATGTGACCTAGAGATCCTTCTGGGCTACTGTTTCCCACCTATCTGCAAGGTGACCTCCAAACCTGACATCTACCAACAGATCCTTTGCCTACATGTGGCAAAGGTTTTGCAATGCTCCTCAGTCGCTGCTGTAGCAGGAGTGCAGAAGTAGCAGGAGACGGAGGAGCCGAAGTAGCCCTTGAGCAGGTGTTTTAGAGGAATTCTCCTCAGTGCTGCTCTACTCGCAGTCACTGCCGCTGGAGTGAGTCTGGGAATGTTCCCCGCGCCTGGGCAAGGAGCAGGAGGAGCTCAGCTTCACACTCACTGCTGGAAAACTTCACAACACACAACTTTTATCTGTCTCCTGGCATTTAAAAGCATGTAGGGATAGGACCGTTCAAAAATGAGGCTACTTTGGATGTCCCATGAATGGGTCCCGTTACTCTAATCACAGAATGTGCTAGCAGACATTGGCAAGTTCACATTAACTAACTGGTTTAGGTGAAGTGACTTTGCAAAGTTATTGTATTTTTTGCACTGCGTGTTGAGATAGAGCTGTGCCCTCTGACTAATTTTAACGAAGCAAAAGTCTGAGGTCCACATCTGTTTTGCAAATGCTTAGCCTGTTTTAATGTATCACTGTATGGTAGTTGGAGCCTTGGGGTTTTGAAGACAAAGATAGGTTTCCTGGGAAGAATTTAGATTTTACTGGCCTTCTCAAAGGAAATATATTCTGCATTTTGTAACAATCAATCATCACCACTACACTTAGGTGACAAAATCAAACAAAAACAAAACCCAAAAACATTCAGAAAAATCCATCAAATCTGAGACAAAAAAGAATTCAGTGACAGAGATTTTTCTGCACCTGGCCTTCAGTCACAATAAATCACAGAGTGCTGTATTATACCAGCTTACACCATTGTATTTTAGCAAGGAAATTGTACTGTAATGGCATTAGGTGAGGGGTTTTTTTTTTACACTGTATGACTTCTGCAGTGAAGCCTTACACTTACCCAAAAACCCCTGTGTCATAAGACATAGGAGGAAGCTGAATTGAGGAGAAGAAAACTGCAGAAAAGGGAGTGATTCTTCTGATCCAGTGAATTTCTGTGCATGCTTTACTGGCCTGAGCCATCAGAGTGACAAAGGAGAAGGTGGTGATGATAACAGTAGTGCCTGAGCTGTCCCACCAGCAGTCTCCCAACCTGTCACCAAAGGGACCAGGAGGTGGTACACAGGGAAGAGTGGATCTTGTATGAAACTCTCCTTTCCCAGCACAACTTACCAGCTGTCAAAAGTTGTCTGGTGAGTCCGTGCTCCCTGAATTTCTTTAACCCCTCCCAAGACCTGTGTAAACTTCATCCCTCCATTACATGCTGGGAGGAACACGTGCCAGCATTTCATTCCGCATTTCTGCAGGAGAAGAAGATGTCCTTTTGTTTGTTTGACACTGGACTTTACACCAGTTTGTCTGACAAGGGATTTGCACTGCTAGCTGCCCACGAGTTTTGCTGCCTGCTGTGGAAGGGTGGGCAGGTCCCACCAGAGTCAAAGAGGGAGGCACCAGCGCTGCGGCATCCTGCCCTTCTCTGCCTGGCCCCAGCCTCAGTCACACATAAGCTCAGGAGGTGTTCATCCAGCTCCACACTCACTATTCACTTGATTTGATTTCCAACCTAATGAGAGAAGACAGGATGGCCAAGGCCTGTCCTAGGTCAGTTTGCTGACCTGCTGTGGAAATGTAACATTCATTCTAGAAATGTGACAGTCATTCCCTGTTTACTTTTTTCACACTGGTCATTTTTCTGTAGACTAATATCACCTCTCTCTCACTTGCCTGTGTTCCTACTGGATGCAAATAGATTTCCAAGCAAAATTCTTCTGAAGGGACACGGCTGGTTTAACCTCAGCGCAGTACTGCCAATTTTAACGACCTTTGGTCCCGCACACTGAAAATAGCCTCCTGAAATCAATGTGATTCCCCACAGAGTTGCGCTCTCTCCCGTGTTAATCAAGACCTTGCTTGCAAGTGCCACAAGAAACCCCAGACATCCAGCTGCGTGACCTTGCTGAAACTGGTGACACAAAGCCAGGGGTGAGCCCTGGATCTTGCTGCAGCCTTTTCTGCCATCACTGGGGCTGTACTGTGAGGCTGCATCGCTACTGCTCCAGGGAAAATCTGAAGACCATGGGGTGGCACACGTATGTGTAAGAAGCCTTTGGGCAGTAGACTCTCCATTTCCAGGTGTAGGAGACAGAAAGAGCCCAGATGGTTCTCAGTCTCATTTTGAGCCTGCAACAACTTTCCTATCCTTCCCTCCATTTTTTCAATTACAAAAAGAGAAAATCTGCTGTGGAGGTAACCCCTTTTCAAAATCACAGGGTGATCTCCCAGATCTCCCAGTCTTTCTCTGCAGTAACTTTGTGCCCCAGTGCTCAGGACAGTTGGATGGAGAAGGACTTTATGAACTCCAGGTATCAGAGACCTCGCTGAATTCTGTGCATCCCCGTAGTCTATCCCCTGTTTTTTTGAGAGAGTTTTGCCAGATCTTCTGGGCCAGGGCCTGTGGTTTTGGAAGAGGAAACATTATTTGTCTCGTAATGTAGACATCAAATACAAACAAGGGAGCTGCAGTTTCTGGCATGAGAGCTTTTTGTAGCAATTTACTATGCAACATCCTTATAATTAATGAGGGCTATAACCACTATTTTTAGTACAGCTAAAATGAGCTGTAAGTTATTAGAGAAAGACATGTTGTGTAATATGTGACTAATGTATCATTTTACCAAGAATTTGTATTAGATTGCTGAAAATTGCAGGGAAATGATTTCCAGAGTATTCCAACTGCTCCGAATCCTCTTTGATAGGTAAAGTAGAAAGCAATCTACAGCTTAGCTGGCCTGACTGGCTAAGTATGTCAAAGCCTTCAGAAAACTAAATTACTGTAATATAAATCATGTCTACATATTGCAAGAAGGATGCGGCCAAATGTATTTCAAGTGTGACAAGATTGAAATCATTGAAATTAATTGGGGCAAGAGGTGGAAAATGGAAATGAGAGAAGATTGCCAGTGGTAGAATAGACAAAATAAGATGTTTCCTTTAGTGGGAGGGATCAGCCCAGCTGTTAAAGCATGCCTAGGGCGTGGAGGGGCTGGGGGGGCTGGCCGGGCATCTCTGCAACTGTGAGGAAAGGGGAGAAGGGAAGGGAGCTGCCGGGAAGGGCCGCAGCAGGGAGGCATCTGAAACCAGTAGGTACTGGGAGAAAGCCACTGTCTCAGCATTCATTTGGTTTGTTCTGTGTAGGGTTTCATCCCTCTGACGCTGCTGAAGTAGCTGAGTGTCTTGAAGGATGCTCAACTGCATTGTCTCACATTATTCAGCAGCAAGTGCTCATCTTGGCTCTCCGGGTGTCTGACCCATCGTTTCAGCACCAGCTGCCCAGACACATGCCAAAAAAAACCCGACAAAAAACCACCCACCCCCCCAACAAGTAACACCCTTCTTCTTTTAAAAGAAGTAGTGTACAACTTTTTTGCTCTTCTCTTGAGAAGGGGCACATTCTTCCCTACATAATGATGTTGTTTTCTTGTCTGGCAATGTTGTACACACTGTCACTGCTATTTGCTATGCAATTCAATTCATAAAAGTCAGCAACCTGTTGAAGTGATTAGCCATATTTGCTTAAGAGACACCCAGTACTGGAATTGCTGGGAGAGTGCATTACAGGTCAGAGTTACAATATTGACCAGGATCAGGGGGAAGCTTGTACAATCACATTAGCCATTCCTATTTATGACTCCTAACCTAGTTAACCCCAATAAGCCTCCTCTTAAGAGGTACAGGTGGGAAGTAATAGTGTATAAACTGTATACTGCATGAAGTTTACGTGCAGTCAAGTTGAAGATGGAAAGATGGGGCAGTGGATCCTTGAGACGCAGATTGCTTCAGCTGCTATGCAAAAACGCTGGCGCTGGTTGGAGCATCAAGTGTCCCAGCCCAGACATCGACATGTTCTTGAGGGAGTGCCCCAGCAAGGAGTATAAGGTCACCAGCGCTGGCTTGGTGCCTCACTGCCCAGAGGATTTCCATCTGCGCCTGGAGAATTTTCATCCACATCTTCCGGGTGCTTCCCAGCTAGGTGGCACAACGTGAGGCTGGAGCACTTTTGGCACAGTTATAAGAGATGTAACATGCAGGGAATCTGTGTGAGTCTTTACCTTCACCAGGAAGTAAGGCCAAGGTAAAAAGAGCAGGTATTCATTATAGGAGAAAAAAAAAAAGTCTGTGTGATGGAGCAAGCCCTCAGAACACAAACTGGACAATAGAAACAGCAGTGGGATTTTTCAAAGCACGAAAGTAGCTTAGCAACATGTATTTATTTCCTGTTTTAGAAAAGGTGCTATGAAGGCACGAATTCCTAGGAGATGAATCATATATAAAAGACACACATTGTTTAGCTTCGAAATTGCACACGGAATACCAATGAGAGAATTCATCATACGCTCTCCTCCATTCATAAAGACCTGGCATGTTGGTCACCTAGCACGTGTGCATCCAAACACAGTATGAAGTTGGGAAGTCCTTGCAAAAGAGCATTTAATGTCTTTCCCCTCACTTTTCGCTTAGTGGCACAATAAGTAGCAGGTATAGATGCATCTTACAGAAAAGTAAATCCTGTCCAAGAGATTATGCTGGTACATGAGAAAACTGAAGTTAAAAATTTCCTCTGTGTTCCTAGTTTAGTAAGTAATCATGTAATAACATACTTCCAGGAGTCCAAAATCTAAAGAAGACGGTTGTTACAATGCTGTTTCTGTTTGGGAAAGTGTAAAGCTCAGTGATTCAGGAATTACATTTCAGTGAAAACAAAAGAAAATCAAACTTTGCTAAATCAATTGCCATTTTTTTCTTTACACGAAAACTTTTCTGCTTACACAGTGACCTTCAAATTTCAAACCCAGCAACACTCTTTCTGAAAAAATCAAGTCCGAATGGGCATAGTTGTACGGGTTGCATTGATGACATTTATTGTTCGGCTATAAGCATGAGATCTTTAATAGTCCTGAGCAAGGTAAACTCTATAGCTCTCTCCATAACCATATAAATATTGTTCCACCTGTGTTGAAAGATATTTATTGCTGCTTAGCAACTTATACAAAGTCATCGACCTTTCAAACAGATCTCTTGTTGAAAATTTTATTGCCATGTTGCATTGCTTGAATAAAAATAATTAACTTTCTACAACACTATTTAATGACACTGCCAAACTACCAATAATGTGAAATAGAAATGTGAGACCTTAGAAAAGTCTACCTCCTGCTCACTGAGATTTTTTTGAAAAAGAAAAACAATTTTTAAAAAATCTATGAAGGTATAAAAATGTCCTAGTTCTATTCCTCAGGGATTTGTATGATCCAGTAACTGCACTATTCATACCACCTCCTAATATTTAGTATATTTGTCCTCACAACGCCTTTGTGAAAGAGTAAAAGGACTTTTTTCTTTCAACAGATGGATATCTGAGAGATGGAATAAATAGGAATGGATATGGCATAGGCATGGACTGAGTCTTGAGATGCTGCAGGCAGGATCAGTATAGATAAGCAGGAAAATGTTCTAGAAAACACTTCTTGCAGCAAAACGCCTGCATGTGTAAGTAGTTTTTCTCCCCATAGGCAATACTCAAAGCAACTCTTCGTAATTACTCATTGCTAAGTGTCTTGCTTTCCCTGTCGTGGTGATTATTTTAAAAATGCATTTCTCTACCCCTGCAGCTCTCTATACCTGGCTGTATCTGGGCACACCTTTAGTCCTCTCACAGTTTGTTGCCCGTGGCATCACGATTGGAAACCTCCCTGTGGCAAGCACTTGCTGGAGCTTTGCTGGAAGAACCAAATGCTGCTTATGGATAAATTATGAAGGATGAATGCACGGCCAGCAATAAGACTACACTTGGGAATTTTAGCAATTGATAAAGAATAAATATGGGACCTTACAGATGAGTGAGGATGTGGAATAATGCTCTTTTCAAGATCTCCCAGATGGCTCAGCCTCGTTAGCTATCATGAAACACATGAGAAAATGGAATCTTTTCATGCTCTCCCATACCTCATAGTTTTCTTTGATAAACCTGTACTTAAAATGAAAATTGCGATTTAGCCTGTCTTTTATATCTGCCTTCTCACTTGCAGAATTAATAGCCTGGTCTTACATAACAAAGATTCATAGAATCATAGAATAGTTTTGGTTGGAAATGATCTTTAAGATCATCGAGTCCAACCATTAACCTAACACTACCAAGTCCACCACTAAACCACGTCCCTAAGCACCACGTCTACTCTTCTTTTAAATACCTCCAGGGATGGTGATTCCACCACTTCCCTGGGCAGCCTGTTCCAATGTTTGATAACCCATCCCTCCCCAACACCTTCGGTCTCCCTGTGCCTGGCAGAAGGTGGGAGACAGTTCAGCCCAGGGCAGAGCTGCAAGCGAGGGCTTGGGAAAGAGGACTGACTGTTTCTCATATATGTTTCCTTGCCCCAGGGCCCACGCCAGCCATGTGTGTTGGTGGCTCTGTATCCAGTACAAGAGCTCAGCAGCCATTTAGAAAAACAATTCTCAGGGTTCCTGGCTTGCTCAGTTCTCTGCAAGTTAATGTGCATACAATTTCACAGCCGATTTCAACCCAACCCACTAATGATGGTAATAAATGTCTTCCAGTGGTATTAAGTCAAATATAATTGGGTATTTCGAAGAAAAAAGATGAACGGGATAGATTAGATCTACAAAAATATGAGATCGAATTCCACTTTCACTTGTAGCAGCCCTATTTGAGCATCAGAATTGGTGTCTGTGTCCTACTGATTTACATATATATGTATTTACCAATAAATCAAATATCTGTGCATGTATATAATAGGCCTTGTCTGTTTTAAAAGCAGAGTTTGCCTTGTTCTCAAAGGAAATGGGAATTCACTGCTCAGTTCACACAAGTCCCAGGGGCACATGTCCCTTTGCCTGGAAGGTGTTCCTCGCTCCGGCCACTTCCTGCTCTGCCTCTGCTCATCACCTGGAGAGCACTTGCAAAGTGAAAGTTGATCTTTTTGGCTGAGTTTAAGGGGAAACAAATTCAACCACAGGCTTCATGCATGTTCACAGGAGATGGATAGCATTGGTCTGCCTGTAAAGCACACTCTGGATGAAGGAGAAGGCAGCGTGTGTGTGTTGAGGTGGGTAAACACACACATGCTGTTGTTTACAACATACATGTTTCATTTTTGTAGTCCTTTCCCTATTTTCACCTAACACCGAAGGAACTGAGGAGAATATAACCTGTGCACCTACCCCCTTCACCAAACGCCCCAGGGCCCTGAAGTCCCTTTTGATTGCCCTGGGACTTCTCTGTTCAATCTCATCCCTACCCACCTGAAATACTAAAAGTGGGTAGTAGTAAGAGGGCCTCACCAGTTCAGGAAGCCTCCTGGCAACATCCCTTACCCGAGCCCCAGGGAGACAGCTGACTTCCCTGTGAGTTGGGTCTGGCCTGCATATGGGGCCCTTCGTTCCCCTTAGCAGGGGGTCACCTACAACAATTACTTTTCTTTTCTCCTTTTTGGAGCTGGTTGCAACCCTCATAGTTATTGTTGTTTTAATAAACTGACTTTTTAGTATTCTGGAGACACTCTGTGCCTACTTACCCTGCCTGCCTATGCCAGGAGCCCCTTCCCAGTGACTAGGCACTATCTACTGAATAAGAAGTGCAGAGACCCCAAAGCATGCATGTCTCCCAAGGAATAAAGCATTACTGACATGAGAAATGGAAGCAAGAACAAATGTGTGTTAACTTCAAGGCTGGCGGGATTTTGCCTGAACATTACAGAGACAGAAGTCACTGAAGTAAAAGCATGGAACATTTGTAATATGTTAATGGAAGTATTTCTCCACACGAGCCAAGTCAGATGATGGAATTGCATTTTGAAGGGGATGGCTAATGTGACAGACTTCAAAAATATTGATAGCTGTGCAAACGGAGATGAAGGACATACTCTGTAATCCCACTCAGGTGTCAAGAAAGCCCTGCATAGTGCCTGATGCCTATGTACATTGTAAGACAGTCGTGTCTCGGACTCATAGAGCCATCCAGGCTGGAAGGGAGCCCTGGAGGCTGCCTGGCCCAGCCTTCTGCACAAAGCAGGGCCACTGAAGCATGGAGCTGTAGGTAGGAATGAAGATTTGACAGACCAAGAGCTTATTCCACTGAGGGTCCTAGAAGGATTAATATAAATGGCAACTACAGCATGATAATAAATTATATTATTTATTAGAATAATTTAAATTACTCTAAATCAATGAAAGTTGGGAATTACTGAGCTTTATTGAGCTGAAAAATAAATGGAGCAATAAGCCTAGATGTTGCTTGAACAGGGATGCTGTACAGCAGGGTTGCAAATATCATACGCTCCTCCACACCAGCATCCTGCCCAGGTCTGTCTCCACTGCCTCTGAAAAAAAAACATGAAAGATGCAAATGCCCAGTGTAACTGCTGCAGCAGTCTGCATGACAGCGAGCCAAAGCAATTTCTTGCAGATGAACTGGCTGTCTCATCTAAAGGTAAGTCATAGTTTCATCAAGCTGCTTTGATGTTCAAGACGGTGAATTATTTGAAAGAGTGTCACAGAATAAAGTGAGGCTCCTGCAATAGTGTCTGGACCATCCCCTGTCAAATCTGTTTTAGCATCCCAAGTGGGAAGGAGTTACCATCACCTACATTTTCCTTCAAATAAAGACACAAGACACAGCTTGGCAAAAAATCTGAATGCCTCTAAAGGAAATTTGTCCCAAGGGGTCTGTCAGCCAGTCAAAATCATATTCTGAATATCTTCCCAGCCCCTTGTAAGTTTTTATTAATTCAAGTGTATTGAACCTATAGGAAGAAAAGCTAGAAATTGTGCAATTATCTTTTTTTTTTCCACACTTTGCTTCATTTTGACCACTGATATGTTATGGCATATGCACAGATTTATTTTACTGAAGCCCAAGAGCACATTGGTTCGTTTGTGCCCAGGATACAAATCCTGCAATGTCCTATGCTGAATGCAGACTAGGTAAAATTTTTTCTTGCAGTGCAAGAAAAAAACAACTGTAAGGCTGATCGCTTAAAAGACTGAATGTTTTGTTCCTCTTCCTTCAGCACAAGCTGCTCTAGCCAAGAATATTAACCCAAGTAACAAAAGGGATGGCTGAAGGGGAAGTGCAAGATGAGGCTTAACATCCTCCAGGCCTGAACCTAAAGTACTTTCTGCAGCTGAAGCTGCTATTGTTGCTAAAGAGCCTGTTGTCAGTTCAGGGACACAGGAGCAAGCCTGCCTATGTTGCTTGAAATTCAAGGAAAGAAAATTACTGGAATTACAGTGTGAAGAGAGTGTTTTGCCATCTGGGGAGACCCAGAGATGGTGTCATACACATCTTTATGAAAGTCTGTATTTTCCTAGATGTTAAGGACTCACTCCTTAACAACAAGTGTGCTTTGAAAGCCCTGAAAATGTCTGAAGTTCACCCAGTCAGGCCAGTAGACAGCTGTGCTGTCTGGAGGAGGATGAAGGAACAGAGCAGATAGCCTCACGGGCTTGTGGTGCCTGGGACAGCTGAGCCTCGGGAGATGACAGAGCAAAGAAAATGTCTCAGCTTGCACACCCCCTCCATCCCCATGGGACAAGTGCATCTTTCCATTTCCCATGGGTAAACCCAGAGCCTTTGCTCAGGCTAAGTTACAGCTTCATCAGTGTTAGATGAAGTACTAAGCCAGCAACTAGCTGAAGACCTGCCCTGGGTAATTGCCCTGGCGTTGGACCACATGGGTGTTTGTCCCAGGGTTTGCCCACGGTGAGCAGGGACCTGCTGACACCCTGGCTGAGGTGCTGAATGCTTCTGGGGCTGCTCACGAGTCTGCTGAAATGGGAAAAATGGGGACTCATGCAAAGAGTAGCCGGCCCTCCGGTCAGAAAATCACAGTGGTTACGAGGCACAAATAGGCAACCTAATGAATCACAGAATGGTTAGGGTTGGAAGGGACCTCTGGAGATCATCTGGTCCAACCCTCTGCCAAAGCAGGTTCCCCTAGAGCACGTTGCACAGGGTCGTGTCCAGGCAGGTTTTGAATATCTCCGGAGAACGAGACTCCATACCCTCCCTGGGCAGCCTGTTCCAGTGCTCTGTCACCCTCAAAGTAAAGAAGTTTTTTCTCATTTTCAGATGGAACTTCCCATGTTTCAGTTTATGCCCATTGCCCCTTTTCCTGTCATTGGGTACCACTGAGAAGAGTCTGGCAATGCATGAGTTTTGGTTTTTTTTTAAAAAAAAAGTTAAACCTTAATGCATGCACTTTTTTTTTTTCTACTCCCCCCCGCCATGCACCAAAGAAGTGATTTAAGGCTCAGAGAGCATTTCCCACGAAGGCAGAGGGCGGTGGGTTAGTGGCTTCCTTCCTTGCTGGGCCACAGGGCTCCCTTGGCTGTGGGCTGTGCCGTGGTGGGGGGCGATGAGAGAAGGAAGTGGATAACACAACACATGTCTGTCCTGCACACACCAGGGGGGCACGGAGGAAGAGTTGGAAGTTGTGAGACGTGAATATCCGGGTTGGAGAATAAAAGCCAGGTGCTACTGATCTCCAGATGGGGCCCGAACTCCCCCCCAGCACTGCTGCCGGGTCTGTAGGAACTGCTCAGGAGCCGAGACCCTCCTGCACCTCTGGGGCAGCGCCTGCTGTCCTGCCTCTGACCCAAGCCACAGGGACAGACAGTTCGGGCTGGGGAAAACGGCATGGTGAGTCCAGTCCAGGCTTTAGCAGACCCTTGGATGCAGTGGGGCAGTTCCTTCATTCGGTGTTGTAATGGGACAAACCCAAGCAGGAGACAGAGGGAGGAATGTCAAAGTTAAGTTAATTAGCAAAAAGATGCTCCCCCACAAGAAAAAAAACAACAAACAACACAACACAGGACACTAGTCATATTCACACTATTTTTCACTGTATCTATCGTAATGTATCTATTATCTACCTTAAAAACAAGTAGTGTTGCCAGGTCAATGTACAATTTATTAGCTTCTATACATACCCTTGTTTCTATGTTCAGCCTTACTATTAAATGAAGCAGCAATAGTCACTGGTTTTCGTGGGAAGCGTATAGATTCCCAATATTACAGCTTGTCTTATGTTTTAAATAATACAGAGAATAGGAAAAACATAATGCCCACAAAAACTGCAGTGAAAATGACAACCTAAGTATTATTCCAGTATCCAATTACACTGAACTTAGGAGGAAATGAGATAACATCTGGGTCAGGTAAATTCATCCACAAGACTCTCATTCACTCTTGTGGCAGGTCTTTCCCCAAAAATATACCAGATTAACTGAAAGTACATCTTAAAAGCAAGGATGAGGAAGAAAACAAAGTGGGTAAAAGTGGCAACAAATGAACAAAAAAAGGAGAGCTGGTAAGGCCTTGTGCTTAACAGAGGTTCCACCAGGCCAGAGTTTGGTGTGAGAGAGAACAAGAATACTTTTTTTTTTTTGTTATTCATGTGGCTCATGGTTCAAAGATGAAACACTGGAGACATCTGGGCTCTGCTACAAATCCAGCCCTGTTGTAAGTGGGTGTAACTCTGTTCAAGCCAGTGGAGTTGCACCTGCTTACACTAAGGCGAAATTTGGCTCAGTTTGGATCCAAACTAACTCAACATTTGGAAATAAAAATGAAAAGCTTGGCATATTCCAGCATTTCATCTGGAATCTCATAATGCCTGACATTAGTTTATCTAATAGATTTACAGCTTGAAAAATATTTTATTCTGCTGTCAACTCAGTCCAAAAATCTCCCTCTCCCTACTCCCTTTATCCTTCCTCCCTCCTCTCCTTAGGCAGGAGGATTGGTCCTGCCGTGGCCCATGTTGGCCTGCTGCAGCTGGTGGGGAGCACAGCTAATAACAGCACATCCTTTTTGGTCTCCAAAGTGCTCCACAAGAGACAGATAGATTGTTCCTGTTGGTAAGGCTGGCCCTGCTGCACTTATCTGCCAGCTTCTCCTCAGACCACAAGGATGTGAGCATCTGAGGATGAGGGACACTTCCTGCACTGGCACTGCCAAGAACGGGCCGGCAACGTCTGGCATCACCAGGAAGGAGGAAGTCTGGTTTCCTCCCTTAATTACTAAAGAACCAGTACAGAGACTTGTGTGGGGAGGTGAGTAATTTCTATTTTTTTTTAAATTGTTTTTGCAGCTTTGTACATCTACCACGTTTCTTTAGGAGTCATAAGGGACAAGTAGTTAAGCCTGGAAACTGGTAAGCATTTCAATGGGTATCTGTCTCAAAGAAATGAAAGCACAAGGAAATGTCAAAGATCCTCCACACCAAAGCCACCCGCTCAGAAAAAGCCTGAGTAAATAGATAGCCTGTGCAATGTGTTGGGAAAGTCAACAAACTCGGGCTCTCTCACACAAAGAGGGAAGTGAATCCCTGAATCAAGGATTCTGTCCTGAGGAGACCCTGCCCACAATCCAGGGAAGTACAGAGTTTACAGCCTGTTAATGCAATTTCTTGCTTAGCCCTCCAGAAAGAGTATGCCAAGAAAGCACCCTGGGGCCTAAGAGAATCTGGCTCAAAAGACCAGTCGCTTGCATTTCACTTGGAAATGAGCTGCAAGACAGATTAGTCTTTGCATCACACACTTGTTATGTTTGAACATTGTTATATGTGCACAGAGGTGCATATGATACTCCAGTCTTTCAGGTACAACCAAGTGAGCACACTGTCATGATCCAGGAAGGGCTGTAAAACCACCAGAAATGTTTGAAAAATTGGTAGGTGGTAGGAAACACAGCTTGGAAAAGAGCAAAAACACATATGGCACAGCTGGGAAGGTAGTGGTCTCTTGGATTAAGCACTTGCAGAATCACAAAGTGGCTGAGGTTGGAAAGGACCTCTGGAGGTCACCTGCTCCAACTCCTCTGCTCAAGCAGGGGCACCCCTAAAGCAGGCTGCTTAGGGCCATACCCAGACAGCTTTTGATATCTTCAAGGTAGGAGACTCCACAACCTCTCTGGGCAACCTGTGCCAATACTTAGTCCACACTGCCCTGATAGAACCTCATGGCCCAACATCTCTCCATCTTTCAGTCACAGGTTTGCCATTTCAGCCCTGTCCCAGCCTGGCAAGGGAAGCGAGCTGCTGCCCTTCCTGTGTGGGATAGCAGGTGGGTCATCTGAAGGGTCAGCAAGATGCTGATGCCACCACAAAGCACATTATCCCATTTTCCCTTTTCAGCTTCATATTCACATGAATATGCAGGTTATATCCACCCAGAACACAGCACAAACTGCACAACTGAAAAATTAAACCAGATTTTCTCCAAGCGGAAAGAAATAAGCAACTCAAATGGAGTTTTATCTGGCTTTCATTAATAGACATGCTCCTGTTACCTCAGGCTTCAGAGCAGTGTCTCCTCATGGATGTTTGAGAATCAGCATCCTCACCACACCTTCACCTCTTACAGAAGGGAAAACAAGCACATATTACAGCAACACTCCTCATCTACACCAAACCTCCAGCCAAATATGAGTTGGTCAAATGATCTACCTTCTCTTAGCTTGTATACTGCTGTCTTTATTTAGCCTGCACCCAGGGCTAAACAATAAACAGTTTTTCTATCACCCAGTGTCCCTTCCCCAAATGAGGAAAGGAATTGGGAAAAGGAGGGAGACTGGCAGGTTAAAGTTAAACAGATTTAATGAAATAAGGAAATCAATATGAATGATAACACAAAAGAGACAAAACTATACTTGTCTACAGAGCACCACCAAGATGCTCTAGGAATCTCAATCAATGGAAATAGATAAGAGAAGCAAAAAGATCAGAAAGAGCCCCACCTCTTCCCAGTAAGACCTCTCTTTTATAGTGAACTTGATGTTAATGATATAGAATACACCTGTGGGCCAGCCAGGGTCAGCTGCCCTGGATTTAACTGCTAAGGGCCTTGATTACCATGGCTGGTCACAGACTGAAACCAAATCCCAATGAAACCAGGACAATCATTTTTGTCATTATGTGTTTTTTACAAAAACTGTTTTATTAAGCCTTTTTTTGTTGAGCTGAAGACAGAAGCTTGTTGATAATATTGTCTATGTCAGGATAAGACTGAACACATTATTTGTAAAATGGTGAGGCTTGGCTTTTCTGAAGGAAACTATCAACAGTTGCCATGAAAGCTGTTTGAAAGAAATCGCTATTTGCCTATAACAATTTAATCGTCAATGAAGAACCTACTTTCAAACCACAAATAGCAATCAGCTCACCTTCCAGTTCCTTCTTGAGTTTTCCTATTTAAAGCACACTGGGTTATTTCCTAGCAGCATTCAAGTAACAGAGCTTGGATCAACAACAAGCTAAAGAAGAGCACAAGGAAACAGAGAACTACGTCACCCAGACAAGGGCAGCAAGAACTAAGAAACCTCTTGTTAAAGCAGATGTAAATTCCTGTTTGGTGAAAATCAGTGGGAATTTTGCCATTCACTTCAAACTGTTACAGTCTGATCCATAAAAGTTTGAACCTTAACACAAAAAATATAGCACTGACACTTTGCACACCAAGGAGAACAAGATAAATTAGTCAGTCAGCAGAA
Organism: Nyctibius grandis; assembly: GCF_013368605.1. Lineage (NCBI taxonomy): Eukaryota > Metazoa > Chordata > Aves > Nyctibiiformes > Nyctibiidae > Nyctibius > Nyctibius grandis. Next base: position 59,544,533 of record NC_090660.1, on the reverse strand, counting down.
ATGAGGTATTACATCTTTTTTGGCTCTGTTTGGGATCTTTTGGAGGTGAGAATTTTTATAAGCATACTTAGTGTTATATTTTACTTTATGCAGGAAACAAGCTAGTATTTAATTTCTCCTTCAAATGTTCAGAAGTGGTTTTTACACTCAGTAAGCCTGCATTAAGAAGGGGTGAAAAGTCAAGTCCATTGGGGTGTGCCTTGGACAGAAGATTAGCAAGGATCAGCAAAAAAAATGTAATGAACATCATCAGATTAATAATTCTGTGATAATTTGTCTATGTTTAGCCCACAGCCAGGGCTAAACAATAACAGTTTTTCTCTCACTCAATGTCCCCTCCCTGACAAAGGAAAGGAATTGGGAAAACCAGGAAGACTCATGGGTTAAAATTAAATACATTTAATAAAATAAAGAAACCAATATAAATAGTAATACAAAACACACAAAATTATACTTATCTACAAAGTTGCAGCAAGTTGCTCCAGGAATAGCAATTATCAGTAATGAGGAAGAGAGAAGAGCAAAAAGAATAGATGTTAATGATATAGAACACACCTGTGGGCCAGCCAGGGTCAGCTGCCCTGCATTTAACTGCTAAGGGCCTTAATCACCATGGCTGACCACAAACTGAAACAAAATCCCAATGAAACCAGGACATAATACATAACTGGGAGCTAACTCCTGCAATCAAGAAATCAAGAAGTACCTCTTATTATCAATGATTGTAGTATCTCTGATTTTTCTCCCTGTCACATGGACTGGTGGCAAGATCCAACCAGTGTAACTTGTAACAGCAACAACATATGTCACACGTCTTTACTGATATGTAAAATCTAGAAAAGAATTTGTTCATCTTGGCTTCTGATGAGACTTGTGTCAGTCATGTCATCTAACTTGAGTTTAGGGTTTTTTTTAATATTTCACCAAGATGTGAAATACAGATACCAAGTTTCTCCTGTCATTGGAGTCCAGGTTCCATTGAAACTACATATTTCCAAGTCTGGAATTTATGCAGAAAGCAGGAGTATTTTTGACTTTCCTGCAGATGTCTGTGGGACAAGCCTATCAATCCGTACATTTGCTTGTGATTCCATGTGCTTGTAAAAATGAGCAATTCTCATAGTTGCCTGTGGTAGTTACTTGCTTTGTTTTGACTTGGTCTGTTACTTATTTTCTTTTATCTCCCAGTCAGAGAAAAATAAAATTGCTGATAAACAATACTACTGTGTGATACAAAGTATTCAGAATTGTGAATGAAAGAAGCTGGCAGGGAGGAGCAAATAACAGAGAGTAATTTTATCATATCTCTTTGACCTGAAGCAATAATAAATGTGAAGTCTGTATGATCATGGGTGATGTTTTTATATACGTATCATATTTTAGATTGATTTGGGAGAGAAACACATAAAATTGATTGACTGGTGATGTGGCAGTAATTATGCAAATAGAGCAACTTGACCATAAAACACTTTAAAGGGGAGAAGTTAGCTTAGTAACAAGTAAGCATAAAAAATGGGGTTATTCTATCTGTCCTAATGCCCTGACGTCTCTCCTACCAAAGCATGAAAGGAATGGATGTTGTGTAACAAAATTAAAACTTTATAAAATGTCAGATGAAGGTCATAAATAACTTGTCCTTATAAAAAGCATATCTTTAATTGTCGACTATGTCTTTCTTACAATTTTGTTCAGTCTTGGGCAAAGTTCAGTTTTATGAGACTAACCTTGTGCAGCAAACACACCTTTGCTCTGCTGCTTTACTGCAGCGTTAATGGTTCATTTGTCTTTGGGGGTAGGGGAAGGTAAGCGCTGCTGTTCTAGCCTTTACCTTATGCTGCTCAAATGAGAACCATGAGGTAATATTAGTTCATTGAATCATTCCATGAATTATTCTCAGTTGCTGTGATAGCAAGTAACAGCAGAGTGTCCCCCCCTGCCCACTCCACAGTCCCTATATTTTTGCAGCTGCATGAATCATAAGTGATGCAAAATGGTAGATGTTTGAGAATGGGAAAAGAAAAGGAATGATGCACAGTTTCATCCTGATCCCAAATGAAGCCTGAATAAAAGTACTATCTGTTCATTTTTTTTCTTTCATGCCTCTCACTTTCTTGTGTCCAAGATGTTTTGACCCTACCCCAGGCCATATGTGTCTCTATATGTCATCATGACCTCAAACAAAAACTCAACCCCAGTCTGCAGTGCATGCACCAAATCCCCACGGCCCTTCCAGCCTTCCTCAGCATCAGCCATGTGCTAGTGGCATTCACTTTGGGGATGAAGGTTTAGCCAGCAGCCACCTCTCCAGCAAATCCCTGGCTGAGCCATACTGATACCTGCCGTCAAACAGTTACTCCATTTCTATGGGCTTACTATATTTGCATTTGCCCCAGTCCTACAGGTCAGGCAGCTGGTCAGAGCCTGAGACATCTCTACCCTTTAACAAAGAGCCTGGACCATCTTTGAGTGGAAACCAGGGGGCAGGGATGGAAAAACATTCATCTGAGCACAGATTTGGCCTTAATTTGGCCTAGATTTGGGATGTGGGTGAAGAACTCTCCAATACCTGGGAAATCATAGATGTTTGTCCAGAGGCAGCCATGGCATTAACTTTAGCAAAGCAGAAATTGCCTGCAAGGACAGAGTGGTGAGCAGTAAGCCAAGAAGGAGACCTACAAGCATGCAACACAACAGAGAGTGTGGAGCCATCTCCCAACACACACTTTTACCTCACCAGAGCTATCAGGAGATAGCTGGGTGTCCTGGAGAGATCTTTTTTTTTTTCAGTTGGCACTTTGTCCAGGCAGAGTTTGAACTTCTCCCATACCAGTTATGGCATGCCCTTGGCCATCTTCTCTCCTCAGCAGCAAGTCCAGTGCCTTTGGGCAGGTTCAGTGTATAGGACAGTCTTGTTGCGCCTGTGCTGTTGGCCTGATGCTTTTGGATGTCCCTGAGAGACCTGCTGTACACAAACAGGCCAGTTCCGAAGCACAGGCTTCCTTCTGCACAAAACCAATTCTCTCCGTTTTCCATCAACTAACTCTCCTGAGCTGAACATGGCGTTTGTGTGTACCCCTCTGGAGGATGACATAACACTGCATAAAGGCAACCATACTCCTCTTAAATACCAGTAAGCAGTGTCGACATGATGTGGACAGCATGCTGTTGAGGGATCCGGGTTTTGAGATATTAGAAACAGTCATTTATCAGAAGTGGCTTGACAGGGATCAGCTGTCCACAGTATCTTCAAAAGATGACCTAAGGACCATCAAATGAAGCTAATAGGAACTGGGTTCATGACAAGCCAAAGCGGGTGGTTCTTCTTGCAGCAGGTTCTAGATCTGTGTGATTTCTTGTCGAAGGACTGCACACAGTTTACTTGGGCTAGGGGGGAACAGGACAAGCTCTGGACAAGAGATTCATTGCAAGATACTACATACATAAACTGCAGCGGCTAGGAAAGTCCAAAACATTCTGAGCTGAAAATGGTCAGAGTGTGCAAGGGAATTAAAGGAAAACATCATACATACTTGCCCTGTTGTCACGCTCCCCAAGCAAGTAGTCAGTTTTTTGTAACCAGTTTTAGAGACAGTGTTGGGCTAGAAGGATCCTTGGTCTGACCCAGTACATTCGCACGAGTGTTTTCCATACAATTAGGCTGATAAATGCTTTTTTGCCATCTAGGTAGGACATGAAAAAAAAAAAAAAAAGAAAAGAGGAATTAAATCTCTAATGTTTTACTCTGTTGAGCAGAAAGTCACTCCCACCCCCATTATTTCAAAACTAGTTATGAAGACTTGCTGACACCAGGACTGAAAAGGTGAAGGTGAGGAATCTCAGCTGCTCTCAGCAGTGTTATAAGGCAAGACCATAATCATGCTAGGAATGGTCGTGATCATATACTCCAATAGTCAACATGAAATCAACAGATGTTGATTTCTCCCACGTGCAGAAACAGTTATTTTCATACTGTGTGACAAGATCAATAGGCCATCAAGCAACAAACATCATGTCATGACATGTCAAGGTTATCTGTTCTGAGAAACCAGGAGCTCCTGCTCTGTACAGCTTTCATGGTGATGGTACGCATGCATATTTTTTTTCTTATTTAGTTATTGAGAAGGTTTCTGGAGGCCTTGTGAGGCATGAAGTCTCACAGACAGATAGGCAGCCACAATAGTAACAACTTCCATGGCTCCAGTAAAGACAGTAGCTTAGTGTTACCAGGTGAGATGAACAGGACTTGGTAAAGCCATGCTTTTTAGCCCTAGTGTTGTCATCTGCATTTAGTCCAGTTAGACTAACACAGAATCAGCTAGAGATAGGAAAGATGTATTTATTCTCTAACACCAACAGCCGGTATACCCAGGACATAGTCCTTCAACACAGGACATGTCAGACACGAAAGAAAAAGCAACATTTCAGCCCATGTCCTGCAGCTAGTCCAAACACAGAAGCATAATTCCTGCTGAAGTAATTTAGCACTTAAAGGTAAATAGTAGGCAAGTGAGAAAAAAAAATGTCAATCTCTCATTTAAAAGCAATGCTTGAACCTGGCACAGCAGAAACAATAGGCTGTTTCCCAAGTGGAGATCAGGTATGTTTATTTTACCGAAATATATGGGTTTGAGACAATCAAAAGCAGATGTTCATTAACAGGCAGAGACGTAGGTAGGTTTCCGAGGCATAAAACATGTGGAGGGCAAAGAGGCAAAACATTCAATCTCCTGCCTTGCACCTGAATCTGCCTGGCCCCTTAAATCGGTTTTCAACAATGCTTTTTGATTTTCATGTTTTTAAGTAACTACTATGGAGATGCTGCTCCTGCTAGCCTTGCAGAACAAGTTCTTTGGAGATCATTTTTATTTCTATTTCAGCATATTTCCCCTTTGTTTGCCTTGACCTGGGATCCAGAACTAGATTTGAAATCTGATGTCTGAAGATGTGCAGAGCTGAGAGACTTCTTTTATATACATATACCCACTGCAACCTTCAGTCTGGAGCTGAGTTCCTTCTGAGCCTGCGTGTGCTCAGATCCCATGTTCTGTACAGAGGGATCCTTGTGGACGTGTTACTCCTTATATAGTTCTTATGTGTCTCCTAACAGTTTGAAACTCCCTTGCTGGAGGTAAGTGATGTTGCACCAGACCAGGGCAACCTTATTTCAAGCAGGAACTGTCAGCAGAATCAGTGCAAGGTCAGCCGCTCTGGTTGTTCCTTTCAGGAAACTACTCCTCCTACAGACACACTTACACTAAACAAACCCCCTTAAATACATGTGTTGCAGCATTCCTCCATTCGCTGGCGTCATGAAGACTGGCAAAAAATGCCATGGCAGCAAATGTTAGCAGACTGCCAGACCAAATCAAGCCCCATTTTCCCTTGTACAAGGACAACTACAAGATAACTTAGCAGTTGGCTGAGTTTCTCTTTACAAACAGTGCAGCGGACTATCAGCAAAAGAAAGTCTCAGGAGTGTTTCTGCCAGGGAAATTGAGCGATGGGACCTGTAACTGGATTCAACACACCAGCAAAAGAATTATTTTTATCAGCCGATCCTGAGCATGCCTATCAGATCATGGTTTTTAATTTTTGTCTACAAGTGTGTCTAAACCACTGTTCCAAACTAAACTGAGGTCTACATGTTGCAGATCAGTCACTTGAGTGCTTTAAAAATGAAAAACAGACAAAGAAACAGGGTGGGTTTTGACTCATGAAAATTCCCCAAATGGCACTCTGCACTCACTTCCCTTCATCAAAAAGCCTGAGACACCTCTGTCCGCTCACCCATGTGGTTCATGCTCCGAGAACATGTGTGGTTTGAGACCAAGAATGTTGGTTGCCCACTAGACTATGTGGCCTATGAGTTATCCTCAGTGGAAACGTTCATGAGCCCCCCTTGCAAAACAACTCTGAAGGGGAGGGGACCCAGCTCCTCAGCTTCTGCATTTCAGGGATAATGGTCACAGTAGCAGAAGCCTAGTCCTAACTCCCGCAAAAACATTCCAGCTATGCAATTATACAACATATGATACCTCTGACATAAAAGATAATGTTGGCTATCTGAAGTGGTAATGACTAATTAGAGGTCCAAGACTGAGTCCTGGTTCTCATCAGCAGAGGTTCCTGGGTCCCTGCTACCCTGAGAGGGAGGTGGCAGAAAGGAGCTTGAGAACAGCCTGGAGAGGACTCCAAGGACTCCGGTGGGCCAAGGAGATCCTTGATGTCCCCCTACACATAGTGCAGAGAAGCATTTTGGCAAGGTCAGGGGACAATGGGCATGTAGGTTGTTTGTCCACGCGTGGCACTGACCTCGAGGCCACATGAGTGGTAAGTAGGTCTACATCCACAAGGGATGCAGGAGCTAGAGTATGAGTCGTGGAGAGGTCTCTACATCCCCAGCTCTGCTCTGCTTCCATTGCCTAATCCCTGTGCTGCAGACCATGGAACAAGGATAACAAAGTTAAACCAGGTATTTGACACCACAAACCTTATTTCACTGTGTTATGAAAAGTCACACAGGGCAGACTTTATTTCCCAGGCTCAGCATTCAGAGCAAACACGCTGCTGTAATCTTTAGCAAATACATTTTTGCTTGCACAATAAATCTGTTCAGAAATCACACATTTCCATTCAAACCAGTCATTGAAGATTCACGTGTTGGGGCCTATCTATCTCTGCTTTGTGCTGACACTGCATAGGCAGAGAATCACGTGCCTTCTTGAAAAAAATATCCCCATTCTTAAGGCAAGACTTCGCTCAGGGTCACATAAGACTCATCCACATTTCATATCATGTTTCCTTTTCTTTCTTCACCAACCAGTCTTGAAATACATCACTTCCGTGCAAGCAGACCAACACACACCACAAATACACATCAAACGGCTGTATCTATGACGGGAAATAAAATGGGCCAGGGAACAGTTAAAGGAGGAGTACTGCAGAGCACAGCCTACGTCCCTCCAGCTAAGCTCTCCTACCCTCCAAAGCAGGGAGGCAGCAATCCATACTGGGAGCAGTACCTGGCCCAGCTGCTATTGCCTAACCATGGGCAGCAGCTGGGAAAGCGCTAGGTGGTCCTGACCAAAACCATGCCACGAAGTCACCAATATGAGCTATCACACACCATTGCCCATGTCCTGGCACTGGTGAGATACTGCCGGAGTCCACCAGCTGGGACACCACCTGTGACCTGGAAGATACTCAGTGAATGTCATCTCAATTAATGACTCCTGTGAGATTTCAGGAAAACTATAGAGGCTTTCTCATCCCTGTTGATCCGTAAAGTGGGGATAATAAGCCCCACCGTGTACCTCAGCGGTGGAGGGAGGACAGAGCATTTTCCATCTTGGATAGTAATGGGAAAGTATGTGAGTACCCTGGCTGTACAGCTGGGTTTATCCCATTGTGTTTGATAATTTTCATTTGAACAGAGAGTAAATACTGATTTAAGTGGGTCTGATTCATAATCAGAACAGGATTTTGGCCACTGCTTTAAATTAGAAATGAAGCCAGTCATCTGCACTGGAAACAGGCGTATTTGAGATAAACAGGAATATATACCTTTAAAATATATACTTAAAAATATTTTGCCATATTCTGAAATGAAGTGGTTTGCATTTTATTTCCTATTGGTATATATCTTTTTTCTTCTTTCATTCGTGTGAGTGAAAGATGATTATCCATTCTATATTTATGCCCTACTTATTGCTGCTATCTGGAATGATACCACTACCTGAATTTCAGTAAAGAGAGGTTACCACTTCCTTATATTGAGGAACCTAATAAATGGGGTGGAAAAAAAAATCAGGAAGTGGTTTTATTCAGTGCTGTGGATTTAAAGATTTTTCCAATCCCTCAATTGTCAAGAATTATATGAGAGACAGCCCTGTAGCTGGGAAGAAATAAAACAAAATGCACAGGATGAAACAGAGGGAGAGAGGGAGAAAAAGAGAAAGAGAGGGAACGTGAGAAAGAAAGAAGGAGGGAAAGCGAGAAAGAAGAAGGAACCACCTGGCCTGATGTTCCCTTGTTCGCTCACACATGCCAATACGGCATTTACAAGCCTGCAGCTCTGCTGGATGCAAAGCACCCCGGATTTTCAGGCTTCAGTGCTGAAGATCCTCCAAATTTTGCAGCCCATATGTAGAGCTACATAGAGATAGTAGGCTTGAAATGCATAGCTTAGCTACAGTTCTTCCAACCTACCTGGCCTTCCCCTTATACATACAGTAGGTCTCCATTTAAAACCTGAAAGGTAGACACCATCTATGTTGCCCAGACAGGGGCTGTATTTCCACCTTCAGGGAAGGTGTAAGTGTGAGGGAAGCGTGGTGGAAAGCTGTTATTTTCTGAAGAGTTCACCACCCCCAGCAGGACTTTACCTCTGGGTACCGTAGGTTACATAGGTGTAGGTTCTCCTTTGAAACTCATGCATGAGACTGTTCTGCGAAAAAGCTTCTGCGCAGCAGCAAGGCTTTTGCAAAGGCTGGTGAATGAAAGACTTTCAAATGCATATATTTCATGGTCATGGGAAGCCATAAATGCAAGACTACATCCTCTGCTGCTGTGGGTTCACAAAACTGCGGTGATGCTGATAGGTGGAGAACGCTCAACACCAGGTGAGGGTCAGCTGCAAAATGTCTGTTTTTCCATGTGGAAGAGTTAACTGGAAAGACGGTTAAAGACCAATATTCCATGACGTCAGTGGTGTTTATGACATGCCCTTTAATTACCCTTACCAGTAAATCAGTGTGTGCACTTTAGTAACGCAGAGTAGGGCCTACTTCAAAGAAAATAATAGCTCTGTTGATTAGCTAATGAATATGCTATGAGAGAACTCAAGGAGCCTTTTTACTGTTACTCACTTTAAAGAATAATGCTAATTAAAAGCATACTGCATGCCTCAGGTCCACTGCTCAACTTTTGAAACAATGAAACTCTCACATTCATTATTTCAATTATCTGTTCTGTATTTATTAATAGAAGGATGCTGTCCTGTCCCCTAGCTACATATGTAATTCATAGAAGCACAATAGTACGCACAGAACAGAGGAGTGAATCTAATCATATCTGTGGCTGGAAAACAAACCCCTCCTTCTCCATAGCGCCGGGGAAGCCCTCTCTGCACGCACTCTGTCCAAGCTGCTGGCTGAGACATAGCCTTGAAGTTCATCTATCAGGTGGCATCCTGCAGCTGAGGATGACATCCCAGAAATACAGCATTGGTAGCTTTCGCTTTCCTCCATTCACCTGCTGATGAGGCTGAAGACAGCATGACTAACAAGGTTAGGTGATTAAGAGAGCTCAGAGAGTCACTGCTGTCTCTCCCCAACGCTTTTACCTTGTCTGCTTCCATAGTGAAGTCCCCTCTCCGCTCAGAGTGATTTTACCTAAAAGATCCATTTAATCTGGACTCTTCTTCCTCTACACATCTCTAAACTCATATAGACTTTATGGGCCAGGTTCTGCCCTTCTGGAGGACTCTGTCTTGTGGACAGCTGTCTTCAGGACAGCATGCAGCCACAGTGTCTGTGGGTGCTTGTAAGTATTATTTGATGCAAGTAGGGTGAGTGCAAACCATGCCAAAAATACTGCAAAATCACTGCAACCAGAAGTTTGGCAAATTAGAAATTTCCCTTAGCTCCACTAAGAAGTTTGCTGTTGTTGTAAAATGTACAATGTAAGATATAACCAAAAATTCAAGAGCATTTTCTCAACCAAAGAGGTTCTGCAAAATGTTTTTATTCCTGTTAAAGGAGCCTGGTTGTGATGAAAATGAAATCTTTTTGAAAACCATATACTTTCAACTCATGAAATGAGAACAACAAATGGAATTGCTTCAAAACCCTTTGCTGAGAAAAATCTTCTGATCACACTACAGCTTCTGGTTCATCTTTCTTTTCTCCTGTGCTGCAGCTGTGCTTAATCTTAAGCCTTCTTGCTAAAAAGGTATATTCCCACTGCCTTCTGTTGCAATGCCTTTTATTAGCAGAGCTCCAACCAACAGTTACTACCTTGCTTCCCTCCCACCCATGCTAAGGAGGTAGCAGACACTCAATTTTTTAAGCACAGGGAGTATTCGATCTCCTTTAAACAGGCCATTTTTGCTCAAGACGGAATTTCTGGGCCCAAAGTGCAAGCTCTCTCAGCAGCATCCCAGGTGGACACTGCTCTCCTGCACCACCACTTAGGTGGTGGAGGTGGGAGCATGATGCCTGATGCCCTGACAGCAAGGGGTTGACGTGCCCTCCCCCAGGTACAGGTGGTAGCCTGGGCTTTTGATGGCCAAGATAGCCTGATAGCTCCAGCACCTGGCAAGCCTCTGAACCACAGACTGCCCAGCTCAACCTGTCTGGGAAAGCTAGCTGAAACCTATCCTGAATTCCTCTGCCTTTTATGAGGCTCCTCCCAATGGCTGGGGCTTGATCTAGGTGGCTGCCTTAGGTAGTCTCATTAATTACAAAGGTGTCAAACACATACTCCTTGCCTTTGTAGCTAACACAGCTTTTACATCGAACCAGACAGCTTGCTGCTTCCTGTGTGCTTGCCTGCTTTAGCCAGCCATAATTTAGGGCTGGGCTTATCTCTTTAAAAGGTCCTTATAAATCGGAGTTCACCTCTGCCACTGAACTGTGAGGAGTTTCACTCCGGACTGCAAGGGGAGCAAGAGCAGGTCTGGGGCTGAGAGAGAGAGAGAGAGAAGATCTCAGTGTAAATCTGCGTGGACAGAGACGCAAGGTTAAAATTTCTCAGAACTCTGTATGGCTGAAACTTCAGAGTTAATGTTTCACTCCCATAGGTTTCCCCATCAATGGAATACATTAAATCATGAGTGCAGCTCCCTGACCACCTTTCAGGTTGCCTGGAAGAGGGAAAGCAGAGTGTACATCAATATCGTGGTGCCTTGGTACGCAACGGGTGTGAAATATGAGTTTCTTTCAGCTTTGCCCTGAGTTTTTGATATGTGGTTCATTTCAGAAGCGCTAATCCTTTGCTTTAGATAAGAAAAGGTTTCACAGTGTGATAGATTTGACCCTGTCGCACAATCCTGAAGCAAGCAGTCCAGCTCACACCCCTAGCTACTTGCACAAGGGAAAACAGCACGCACCATTAAAGGCAGTGGGATCAGGACTGGTTTATACTGGAGAAGGGGTACGGCCCATGGCTGTCAGTGCCTATCCGTGTCTTCCCTGATGAACTCAGCCACAGAGGAATGGTAAGATATCAGTGTCTTGTTTACAAAGCTCAAGTCTGCTGGGATCTGTGCTTGAAGTTTCTTACTTTTGCTGAAAACTGATCATGGAGACTCAGAAAGACAAGCTGTTTTTCCTGAATTTCCTGCTTATACAGAGCTTTCATATATTCCCAGGAATTTTATCACTGCTCTGAGCAAAGCATAAGACTGGGTAATAAAGTGTGAGCTCTAACTTTAAAGACACCACTGGCCTCCTTCTGCCTAGTGCACAGTTAATCCTAACAATACTTCGGGAGAAGCTGCCTTTGTTAATTTTCTGAGAGTTACTAAATTGTACAAAGTATAATTTCTCCATGCCTGTTCTGAGTGTAGCCATGGTGCTTTTAAAAACCTTGAAGGAATCACTTGATGGTTGCAATGGAGAATAAGCATTTTGTCAATCAAAATTTTAAGCAACATTTTTTTTCCCATTGGATAAAATAGTAGTGTTATTTTCCAGTCTCCAGCTTCTCACCTTGATCTGAAAAAAAAAGGCAAGTCAAAGTTACTGGAAACTACAGGGCATCATCTTAGAAGGGAGTATCGCTGTCTTTGGGAGCCTGTTCCAGGCTGAAATGTTCCTAATATTTTAAAATAAAATTAAATTAAGTTAACCTTGTGACATACTTAATTTATTCTATGAAGAACATAGGGTATGTCTCATTTCTTGTCCAAACCGTGGAAACCCCCAGAGGTGCCCCTGCCCTGGTACACCCAGTGCCGGGGCAGGTGGGTCTACCTAGACCTCACAGGTGCTGCTCCTCACCTCTGTCACTCATCTGGAGATGGCCCATCATCCCAGCACTTCTTTTGTTAATAAACTTCGATTCAGGCAGAATGGAACAACTATTGACCACTGTGGGTTATGGTAGAAGAAGGAGAGAAGAGTAAAAGATCCAATTTTTAGAACTGAAGGCACATGCGCGCGTGCACACACACACACGGTAAGCAAGGCACAAAAAGCAGCATTATTTTTTTTAAATATTATTTATTCCCATGAGAAGAACAAGTAGGATTTGGATCACAGTTGGGATTCGGAGCACTACAGAAACCTACCATTGCCCTCTCTCTTTTAAAATGACATTTGCAAAATGCTCCGCATGCCTCTGTTCATTCTCCAGGCTGTGGTCTTCACAGCATCAAAAGGTCACAGACCAAAGACCTGCAGACTGCTGTCTTCAGAGAAGGTTTCCTTCCTGCATCTCCAAGAGCAGCAAGCTGCTTAGCAGGCCATGCCTGTGTGCCATGCCATAAGAGGAGACAGATTTTCAAGTTTTCTTCGTTCAACTTTGAAACACGGCCTTTTCTTCTGTGGAACTCAGGACGTATTTAACAGGAAATAATAAAGATGTAAGATAGTTTTGGAGACGAAGTAGGACATTTTAGGTAGGCAAAAAATAATTACTTATGCTGAAACTGGGTCAAGACACCACAGTGTTTACCACGACTCTCAGGAAGAGTGCCATGGGGTTTCTAATAACGACAAAAATTCAAGACCTCAGCACTGGGGCTCATCCCAAAAAGTAATATGGTTTCAGGCCAAATGGAAAATAATCCAGCCTATAAATTACGATGGAGCAGATGTAACCCACTCAGTCCTGAGCCCAGTTACTTTGCGTTGGCTAAAGCTGATGTTCTGGCCCATTTTGTCATGAAGGCATCAAGAGATCAAGCACTCGTCTTCTTCCCTTGCCGTCACTCCCATTGCTAATTATGTTCATTGTTTTGGCTGAGGCTAACTTCTCATTTGAACTAATCCAGCTTCACCTTCCAGCCACTAGATCTTGTTATGTCTTTCTCTGCAAGATCAAAGTCCTGTTAGCACCTACTGTTTTCTCCCCATGAAGGGACTCACTACACCAGTCACCTCTTAGTCATCCTTTGGATACTCTAAGTGGACTATGGTCTTTAAATTTGTCAAGGCCAGACGTTTTCCCCAGTCCTTAAATCATTTCTGCAGTTCTTTTCCCTACACTTGCCAATTTTTCAACATCCTTTTCAAATGTGGATGCCAGGTCTGGATGCAGCATCCCAAAGTAAAATTACCTCTTACTCCTACTCAGTATTTTCCTCTTTATTTGCACGAGGAGTACCTTAGCAATTGTGGTTACTATGCTGCTCTGACAACTCTTGTTTGACTGCATGTCCACCCAGGCACCTAGATCCTACTCCCCTCTCCTATATATTATACCAGCTTTCATCAGATATCTTTAAAGACAGATGGTAAGAAGTGATTCCATAACTCATTACAAGCATGTAACGAGGACCTCAAGCCTTTTGCAACATGTGGAGCAAAAGGCACTTGAAACTGCTCCTCAAGCCCTCAGTTTCCTTCTCCCTGGCCCACTGCAATAACCCTTGCCCTATAGTTTAGTACTGAATTCAGTGTGTTTGACACAACTGTGGAATGTCCAGTGTATACAGATTTAGGAACTGGAGGCTCTGTGAGGAATGAAGTTCAGAACAGCTGGATAAGGAAGATCTGGAGCTGCAAACACACAGGAAGAGTTGAAGTCCATTTTGGGTTTCTGCAGCCTGTGCTCAGCTAAGGGGCAGGGTGTAACCCCTAAATCCCTTCTTCTCTTGGAAAGGAGTAGAAGTGATATTATTTTTATGCAGGAAGAGACAGTAAATTACCCAAGTTCTATGTAGCAAATGTTATATGGCTGGCATGTGGCTCTGTTTAGCTTTGCAGCAAGAAAAACAAAACAAATCAGCTATTTTGGCTCCTCATTTCACACCCAGGTCCTTGCCCTCCGATCATCCACATGTAACAAAGCCCACGTGTGGTTCTGGAAACAGCCAGGTGCCTCTCTCTTCTTTTGGGCAACCTGTCCAAGGCTGGTTCTCTCTGCTTTACTTGGGTCACCAACCCAAGCCCAGCAGCTGTTGCACCCTCACATATCTCCACAGCAGTCGTACCACACCGGTATACACCCTCAATGCCATGCTGAAAAATCCAACTCTGGACCCTGGTAGGGATCTCAACTTGTTTCAAGCACTTTGAACAGAAAAAAATATAATTATGGGTGAGGGTGACAGAAACACTACTAAGAAAAAACCTAGGACTTAGGGAAGACTAGAGCCCAGGGTAACACAAGTGGCCAGGAGCAGTCTGCTCTTGAGGGGCCACCCAAGCAAATGTGAGCCTTCTAGTATTGCTTGGTGGAGGAACCTGAAACAGATGCCTTGAGTCATTGGCCATTTAATTTTGGTTGTTTCCAGAGAAAAGGTGCTAAGGTGACAAGTAACCATATGCTTTTATTTTTTCCCCAAATGTCAACTCTGAAGCTTCATTCTAGTACTAGAGACCTGCTCTGAGGTCAGTCTGGCTCGTTCAGCCTCACTAGTAACTGAGACCCATGGTCAAACTCTTTCTTTGTTCTTTCTCAGCCATCCCAGAGGCTGTCACTGAAGAGAAACAGGTACAAGTGAGGAAAGTGTCTGGCCAGGTTGTCCATCAGTATCAGTGCTATTGATGATGTACGAGCCAGAGCAAAGTCCAGCTCACACACCGAGAGCTGTGCCATCTCAGTACGACTAAAAGGCAAAATTAAAAAAAAAAAAAATTAAAGAAAAGAAGCCTTTATTTTGTCAGTCGGTAGCTTCTCCAGAAATCGGTACACTTGGAGAACAGTTTTGGTGAGAAGGGAAGTAGTGTTCTTACAGTCTTTTTCTGTGTGAAATCATAACACAGAACGTGGCTTTGAGCTCCTTGGCACCTATAAAGTAAGGCAACACGGTACTGCCCCCCCACCCTCCTCCTGCCTCTAGCAGAGGGATAAAAACCTGATTTAGCCCTGCTTCTGGTCCAAGGAGGCGAAGTATTTCATTCTTGATGTTTTTGCTGATAAGAAATAATGGGAAACACCTTCCCTAGGAAAGATTGTTTTTTCTATTTTTTTTCTTTTTTTCCCCCCGATATCTCCTACAAGAGCATTTTCAGCCTCAGATCCAAGAGGAGTATTTTCATACAGGGCATCTTTTTATGCCCCCTTGCAAGACTTCTCATCTGCAGGAACCACCCTAACCAGACCCTGGGTGAAGGTGGTGCTGAGAGGGGAGCAGGGCCTCCTGGGAGCCTTCTTATATTGTGCCGCAGGGTTTCAAAACAGTATGGCCTTTCACAGGCTGCCGGTGAGAGCATCAGCAGCCAGTTGACTTTTTCTGCTGGGTCAACAGCCCAAAGCTGGGACACACTTGTCTAAACCTCCTGTTTTACGATAACTCCAAGCGACATAGCTCTGACAACCAGCACTTAGTTTTGTGCTAGGCATTTCAGAAGTGGCACATCGAACTTCACCCCTGGAAAGACAAAAGGAAAAAAAAAGATGCTGACCCCAGCTAAAGCTGGACACTCTTCAACACCAGTTAACAGCAGCTTTTTTATCCATTTAAGTGTCAACACTTGAAAATCACAGAAAAGGGTATTTTAGCCAACAAGATGCTTCAAAAGGGAAGATATTCACCCTCTTCTCCCCACCTTTTGCTTTTTAAACCAAATGTTTCTCTGCATGACTCACTTTGCACTTAGATAGGGATTTATTCTTGTAAATCAAGAGATCCAAGCCCATGTGGCCCCAAGGCTGGGAGTACTCGGCTATGTCAACCCCCAGGGAGCAAGGACGTGAGGTGGCCCAGCACCAAGCCTGGTGTGATGGCCCCACCAGGAAGGGTGAGGGGTCCCCACTCCTGGCTGACCAGAGCAGCCCAAACCCCAGGCGAGGCTTGGTCTGACCCCTTTTTGCTAGAAGCCATTCCCCTCCAAGGGCTGTGCTGCAGCGTTCATCCCTCAGTCCTCACAACAACCCCGGGGGTAAGGAGACGACCTTGACTGTCTGTGTTGGAAAACCAAGGGGCAGATTCTCAGCTGGTGCAAATCAGCATACCTTCTCTGGAGGCCAAGGGGCTATCCCAGTTCACCCCAAATGAAAGTCTGGCTCAGAGGGGGAAGAGACACATTGCAGGCTCTCCATGGGTTGAGAGCAGCGCTGGACATGGAGGTTGGGCATCCCGGCTTCCTGGTCCAACAGTACTGTCGACATAGCTGTAAATCACGTGCAGCGTTGTCTTGCTCCAATCAGCCGAGCAATACAGAGGACCGGTCGTCAGAGCCAATGAAAGGTTTTCCACTCCCCTCAGTAGCTAAAATTCACCATCTTCTCTTTTCAGCAGCAGCGCCTTCAGTTTTTGCTGCCCTTCACCTTTGGCCACCGGAGGATGCCAGCAGGCACGCGATGGCTCTGCCACCCAGTTGGCGTTACCCAGTTACATCTGCAGTGGGTGACAGGCAGGTATTTGCACACACAGGGGACCTGGGTGAGACTCTTTAGTTATCATGTGAAGGCCAAGCAAAACCATGACAGTCCTCACAAGGCATGGGATCAGTTCCCCAGACTATCATCAGAAAAACCTCCCACATGCTCGTGAGGGGCTTCTGTTGGTAGGAGCGGGGCCCTGGTTTTACATGTCATCAGAAGGCATAGTGAGAGGAGCTGCAGAAAAGCCATATGCAATGCAGGCTTAGCTAGACAGAGCAGGCACTTCAGCTGGAGACCGTCCTTGCAGCCATCAGACACGCCGCTGTACATATCAGGTACATTTCCATAGTTTTCTCATATAGCTTAGCAATTGCATTGGAGACAAAGGAGAAGGCACAGTGTACAGGAAAAAAAAATCCCAAAATGATACCCTTTTATTTGTAAAGCTCTGATGAAACAACTTTCCAAATGACATCCCACTTAAAAACCAATGGAAACAAACCTAACTATGCGTCAGTCACACTATACAGATTGCATCCTACATTTTCAAGATGCCTAAATATCTTATGGAGTATTTACATATGTATCAGTTAGGTAGTAAAGTTTCATTGTGATTTGTTTCTTTCCAGAACATACTTATTCAATGGCAAAAAAAACCCTGGGGATGCATTTGCATTTTTGTACAACACTTCCGAGCAAACGGCTAGGGCAATTTTCCTGAGAGAAGGCTTGTTCTTTGAAACTCTTGCTTTAACAACTGGAAATACAGAAAGCGGATGGGGTTTTGTTGCACTAAAAAGCCTAAGGATGCCTAGTTAAGTTTTTCTTTTAAATTATTTACGTACCATTAAGTTAAAATGTTTACATTCATTCATTCGTATAAAAACTGTTGTTAAATCTTATGCAAATGATTTAACACTGATTGCTGCAACGCAAATTGCACTTCTTTAAAAAAATTATTGTATATATGGAAGAAAAATATCTGATTGCTACCCTGTTTACAAATTTCAACTGACTCTATACAGTTCAGCCAGAAAATACGAACTTTCATAAACCTCAGTCACAGTGTACTTTAAAAGTTATATCGCAGTCTTGCAAAGTGAGTAAATATTTTGAACAAAAAAAAAACAACAAACAAACAAACAAACAAACCAAAATCTCCTCTTAACCAGCTGGACCTTGTGAGACTTGTACCAAACGTTGTGATTTCTTCCAGGGGCATAGCTAGGCTCTGAAGATCAGAGCAAGGCACGCTGAAGATGGAGGGAGGAGAGGACCGATGGCGCGAAGATATCACATATTCGGTGCAAGACATCTGCGCCAACTCAAGCAGTACACGCTTCTGATGCTCTTTAAAAAGTATCTCATTATCTGTAGTAATTAAAGCCTTTGGTACTCCCTCCCCGATGCTGACGACTTCCACCAAATTCTCGGGGGAGAAGGTGATGAGAGAGTAAAAACAACTATACGATCAGAAAGGCAGCACTGATGGGTAAGTCGAGGATGTATTTCTGGAATCTATCAGTAGGTCTAGGTTTACCTCTTTTTTTTTCCTTTTTTCTTTTTTTTTTCTTTTTTTTTTTTCTGAGAGTGTAAGGCTGCGTTAGCTATCCCCGGTGGGCATTTGCTTTCGCTATATTTTTCTTGCATAGACGAGGAACTGGATGCTTCAGCAGAGCCTCTTTCAGAGGCTGAAAAACACCTCTGCCACCAAGGCACAGAAACAATTTCAGAGGAATGGGCTTTGCCAGCACTCTTGCTGCTGCCATGACCCCTCCACAGAAGAAACCGTGCACGGACGTCTGGGGGCTGCCGCGCAGCACTGGGATCCAGCTTCCCTCGCGCCGGGTCACGCCAGAGCCAGGGCACACCAGGGATCCTGTCTCACGGATGCCGTCACTTCGGCCGTGGAGGTCAGGCTGACTCCTGTGTACAGCCCGTCTTGACCTGAATACTTAAGGTTGCTGCTTTCAGGACTGGTGTTCTCTCCTGGGCCAGACATCACCGACGAGCTTGCCTGGAATGGGAGGGGGAAGCAAAGAGAGATTTCATTGAGTGGGTGAGCTTTGCACGCACTGGGGTGTGAGAGGGAGCATGGCAGGCTCGGGGCACAACTACTATCCCAGGATTTCTGTGGAAAGCCAGGGTTTACCCTCTGCTTGCCACTGTGCCTCGAAATCCTGAAACTGAAAAAATGTCTCAGGGTCAGCCTGCTCATTCAGCCCTGCTGATGGGATTGATATCTGCGTTTGGAGACCGGCATGTGGTTATCCTCACAGCAAGGTGGAAAAGAAAGCATGCGATGTGCAGAAAAACCTGGAAATCAGACTGTGATGAAGAAGGTAACGTGCGTGTGCCCCGCTACCCCCTACTGAAGGGACACATATGCCAACACCAAAAATGTGATCCGAGAGTGGTGACACCTATAGTTTTGCTTCCCCAGTGGGAGAAGCCTGATACATCCCAATTCTCCAGCAGCAGATGCAGAGCACCTCCTGGAAATCAGCCTTCTTTGGGTCCCTCAGCCCTCGAAATGCCTCAAATCATTCCTCACCCTTCAAAATGCTAGCCACAACCACTCCATCCCTGTAAGACTGGCCACGAAAGGAGGTGCTCTTTTCATCTCAAGTGGAGAAACACTTATGGCTTTGAACCAGGAGCCTTTTTGTTCCTCCACCTACATGCACAAGACAACACGCAGGGGAGTCCTAGTAGGCATGAAGATGAACCTATGAACTGCACTGGAACCAGTCCATTTACTTTAACAGAGAAACGGAGAGTTACAAAGACAAAGAAACAATAATTTTTTCCATGAGGCTGAGTAGATCCGCTAAAGAGGAAAAATTTGCAGTGCCAGACAGAGAAGGGGCAACAATTTCACCTGATAAAGGAAATGTTTAAGAGCTGACTTCATGCAAAATTAACTCTTGGATATGTCAACCTTAAAACCTTAATTTACTTGTTAATGTATAGTCTTCAGATGAGATTCCTTAAAACGAAAAAAAAAAAAAAAGACTATCTTAAACTGTGACTGCAGAGGCTTCCTGCCTGCTGTTTAAGTGAAAAGTATACATATTTAATCATTTCACAAGAGTACAGCTCTTGGCTGTCCTGGAGCCATGCCAAGCTAGCAGTCCTGACATAGGAAAAGCAAGGCTTCATTTATTCAAAGGTAATTTCCAAACAGTGCTGTACAGGGTTCTTGTTGCTCTGCTTAACCCAGGGAAAACCTCACCTTCTGAAAGACATACTCATTGCCAGCGGTCACTTTTGTCTGAAATAACCCGGACTCCAATATTTTCTTTAGCTTTTATTAAAATGGTTGATTGCCGCTATTCTTCCACCCAGTCATCAATCAAGATCCCACTCCATCAGTCGCTACCCAGAAATGCAGAGATGGAAGGAACAAGTGCCAAAATAGCTCTAATCCTAAGGAATATGTTTTATTACTCTCTCAAATACACAATTGCCAATCAGTGCCAACGAATCTCGGTATCCTCTTTCCCTGTGACTATGCTTGGAAAATTCAATGAAGCAGGTTTTACACTAACCTTTCTGTCCAGTTTTGGTCTTGCACCAGCCTAGTTTTTCAAAAAGGCTTTTTAAGTTTCTAATACATCAAAGAGATTCCTGTTAGCACAAAAGACATCATTTCTCACAGCTTGATTCTCCCCACAGTGGAAGAAGGGTTTAAATTAGAGTTGAGCAGTGTTTGCTCAACCTGAGCTAAAAATACTAGGAGCTGGTTTGAAAGGTTCCCGTTTGCCCATATTTGCCGCTGTTGTTCCGGTAGGCAAATATCTTATCACTACCTGTGTTTTCCGGGCTTGGAAAGTGCAATTCATCCTTTTCCTGATTCAGCCCTACAAAGGTGGGGTGCAGGGACCTGCAGTTTCCATGTGGGGTTATCAGCTGCCCCTCCCTCGGGCACCCCAGAAGGGAGGACGCAAAGGCACATCCTGTTTGAAGACTGCCCATCCCTGCCCAACCAACGCCGGATCCTGGCTCCATTGAGCCAGGGTGGGCAGGACCTGGGCAGGACTGGCAGGCCTGGAAACCCCACCCTGGTAATGTCATGACAAATCCGGGCAGCTTGGGTAGCTCCCAAAGCGAGACACGGAAAACAAACTTTAGCTCATGAAAAGGACGCGGCTGAATCATGGCTCTGCTCCCGAGCCTGTCTACCTCTGCTCTTACTTCTCCAGCTCTAAAAGATGAAAGATGACAGAAGCTACAGTTAGTTATTCGAGAACATTTGTCAGCTGGAATAAGTAAGCTGAACAATGCTGCTCAAGTCAACCAGCTCTTCTAATTCACAACAGCTAGCTCCACCTGTAAAAAGGTAATGGCTTTATTTTTATTGCTGAAATCTGATAATAGGATAGATAATCACCTGAAGCTCAGCTTCCTGAGGAAAATACGAATGAAGCCTGTTGGGAAGAGCTTGCCTCCCAAACAGACAGAGGAAGTTTGCGTTTGTACCTGCAAAGATGGTTTAAGGTTCCCTTCTTTTTACTCAAACCAGCAGGAACTGGTCATGGGGCAGCCCCCAGGCAGGTTGTCTGTATCAGAGGTGGCCTTTCTGTAGAAAATCTGCCCACCGTGCTCAGAGGGAGATCTCAGCCAGAGCCACAGAGGGACTTAGACACCTACGTCCTACCCAACCCTGCCAGCAGCTCCCCAAGACAAATTCACCCCCACTAAAGCTGGCCCAGACCAAAACCAGGCTGCATGGCCTGTGCTGGCCAGCACTTGGGGAACAGCGCTGGCATCTATGGCTGAAGGACTCCTGCTTTCTTCTACCTACTCCTTCCTGCACTGTCTGCCTGCCATGGAGAGTGGGGAGAGGGGAGGGACACCCCCCCCGGTCTCCCCCCGTGCCTCTGCAGCCAAGAGGCAAAGTCTCCAGGCAATGAGTTGTGCTAACAGCTAGAGGGGGTGGCAAAGAGCCTTGATCTAGACCTTTGCTCTATCAGATAGATCTTTGCTTCATCCACTTCACAGGTTCAAAATGTTCCATGAATTTTGGACATTACACTAGCTCTGTAGTAAGCTGAGTCTCAGCTGATACTCTCTTCCTCTTCGATTAGCATAGTTTACTTTTGCTGCCTTTAAATGATAACCATAGTCAGCTGAAACACACTTGCAAAAATTTTTTTCGCATACAACATGTTGTGTCAAACTGTGGTGGAGTCGTTCATTTTCCAGCCTCAGCCTCCCTGCAATAACTGCTGTCCCCACCAAGAGCACTTTCTTTCAATACTGTCACTCCCTGGTTTCTGAAGAGCAAGTCTCGGCACTGAGAAACCACACCTTTTTTTTCCTGAGTTAGTGACCCTCCTGCTACGCAAAGTTGTCATTTCTTGCTAGTCCAATTGATCCTTTTATTTATATTGCAGATGTGTAAATTGACATATCTTCTAATCTCTCCTTTGTATTATAGCAACATAAATCTGTGGTTCACTAATTTCCTAAGGGAGACAACTTCCAGCGTGACTTGGGAAAGATGATGACCCCACTGCTGTCGAGGGCTGTATGAGTAACTGGCTTTATTGCTTTGGCAATAAAACAAAACCAAGTAAAATGTTTGTGTCCATATGCATATAGAAATTTTGGGTAGAATAAAAAATACTCTTTTGCTTCGGTTTTCCCCGCTGAAACAAAAAAGCTAGATTGCTTCCTTCTGTTTGATACAAAATGAAATGCTCTCTTTCTGATATGTGTACATGGAGCAAAGAAAATGAATGACAATGTAGGAAACTGAGTGGGGAGAAGAAAGCAGCATTCTATTTTGTCCAGGAGTGAGGACTAACGCAGAAGAGGTAGGAGACCAAGGGAAGATTTAAACCGGAGTATCAGATCTCCCAGCATAATGCCCTGACTATCGGACTATTTGGTATTTTAGGTTGCCATGTTCCTCATGACTCCTGTAGATCTTATTCCACCTGGTTTAGATAAATATTTACTCATACTAGGACTGAGGCACCGTGTTCCCATTTTCCACGTGAAAGTCCTAACAACCATACTGGTGAGTCTTTCTCATGGAAACTCTATCCCGATGGCTACAAATTTATACTATACCAACTGAAATCTTATCATCAGATAGTCTGAAGGACCCTCGGCCATTCAACTTTCCAATATCCAGGTGGCTAGGAGATTTTTTTAAAGAGGTCGAGTCTCTGGGTTCATCCAGACTCTGGGAGATACTGCACGGAGGCTGATTCTCTATCGACTGCATGAATGTCCTGCCAATCTGATGCCTAAAAAGGAGTGAAGAACACCACTTCTAACCGTCTCAGGAACCCTCTTCTGAAAACAAAAGAAAGGAAATCCAGGAGAAGCAATTCAGATAATTCAGCCCAGGTTGTCAGGCATTTTGGGGACAGTTAGAACTGCATTTTCCTACAGGCTCACCACCTGCCAAGACCATTTCAGTAACCTCTCCCACTTCCCAGCCTACAACACTGAAGAGCCAGTTCGGAACCACTTCTCAAGGTAAACCTCCAAGGTAAGTAAGCACTAGTTTTACCTGCAAGACAGCTGTCCTAAGTTACTCTATGGTGTGTGATTACGGTCCTTGTGAGAAAGCTCCAAACTGGAGGCAAAGGGCGCAGCAGAGTCTTCTGAAAGAAGAGATCCCGTGGTGCTACTGAGCCTTTACTGACATCAGCCCTGGCTCATGGAGCCTCCATGTCCTGCCATAAAAAGCAGATTTTACAGCAGTTTTCATACTGCCTTTTATCCTAATAAGGGAATAAAGTCCTTCTGGTAATCACACCAGTTGGAGCCCCTGCATGGAAATGCATGGGTGTGCACTACAGACCGTCCTATCCATTTAGCAAATTATTCTGCGTAGCTTTTCTCTATACAGTTTCAGCAGCATCAAAGGCAGAGCAGGTATAGATGCAGATGCAGGCTGTCTGAAACCTTCAAATCTCCTTTTTATGGGGATGTAAGGCAACTTCATATATCATGTAACTGGACCTTTTCCATATTAGTAACACAGGACACCCAGTACTTATACTGCTTAGGAAAACAGAAATAGGCCTAAGTCCTAGATCCAGATGTGAATTTGGCAAATAGCCCCTTTACAATGGGACAACAAAATATCTCTGATCCAAACACTTTTACATTTTGGGATGTTTGAAATCAAATTTGCACCCACAGCAATTCACTAATCATGTCTTTTAAATGTTTAAACTTCAGCTAGAACGTAAAATCAACATTTAAGGTTCTTGCTAATTTGTCTTAAAATTGGCATCATATAAGAGTCCCTTCATGAAATGGATAGTCTCAAAGACATTTCCAAGAGTAATTGCTGCCCTCCTCTTTTTCTGCCCTCCCCTCATTATTTTACTTTACAAGAGATAAAGAAAGGTAGGGCAAAAAGGGAATATTACTGACACAAATGAATTCTCTGAATTTCATTTCCATTAGATTACCACATAACTGGGAACTCTTTTGGCAGCCTCCCGTAAAAGGCATAATAAATTGCTTTTGTACCAGTAGAAGAATTCGTTTTCTCTGTTTCATTTAGCAACAACATTGCTGTGAATTTCACACAACAGTTTCTAAAACGTCATCAGATCTCTCTGCCTAATGTCAATTTGGCATTTTTCCCCTCTTCACAGAATAAAGTAAAGCTGGAGAAGTAAAAACAGAGCAAAACAAAAACAAGTTGCCATGCTGGTTGTGTAACCTGTGGGGAATGAGCCAGGTTCGCTCTTCCAGCAGGTGCCCGTGTTTCGGCAACGTCACCAGCGCCGCTGGGAGGAATCGATGCCATTCTCGTTAAAATGATCAAAGATTACAAAGCCTGGATTCATCCATCTGAGGGCTTTTTACCTCCTGACATGGCCCGAAGAAGTTTATTCTCCTTGCGCAAAGCCATTGCCTGTTCTATGAATAAATACAAACCTTCAGGCTATTGATGGGTCAACTCAAATGGAAAAAGAAAAAATAATCAAGGAAAACAAAAGTCTAGTAGAGTATCTTTGCTTCAGCATGCGATCAGATTACAGGCTGCCTCACTCCAAAATGCTGACATCCCTTCACTCCCGACAGCTTCAATCTGCCTTATGAGCGCTCAGCCCCTCCCATGGGATTTAGGCCCACACGAGATTATTTCACTTCCTTTGCAGCTAGTGATCGTGTTCCCAAATGATGTCTGGGGCAACGGGAGCCAGTCTTAACAGCCACAGCTTTCTAATTCAACTTCCAGTCTCTCCCATCCTCATCCCATTGAATTGCTGATGCTTGGGCAAAGCCAGGAGCCCCAGGGAAGGACGTGGCCATACCCACAACGTGTCCTGACAACTGCTCCCCTGCAAATCCCATCCTTATTTACATACATTTGGGGCTGGGGTGCAGGGATGGGAGATCACCAGCCCTTCGTGTAGGGTGGGGAGGAGTTGGGGGATGCCCATATCTCTGGTCGCTGCTGCAACCTCCCTGCTTCAGTACGTTTCACAGCCTCTCTCCATCACTTCCTTTCATTGAAAATTTTCACAAGAGGCAATTTGCAAGTGTTTTGCATATGCAGGGCACATCTGATCAAATCATGGTGGGGAAAAGGCTGTGCAGATGTTACCATGCTGCCTGCTGGATACAAGGGGACAGATTTCCCTGCCCTCATGCAGGTGTCCTCTCCCAGCCTGATCTACTATGGAAAAAACAGGGAGAAGTGAAGTCCCAGCACTTGGGGATGCCTTCCTTCATGTAATTAAGAGTAGCCTCAGCGTCCCTGGGAGTTGCTCTTAGTTGCTAACAGCTCTCAACTAGTCTTTTGGCTCACAAACAGTGCCCCCACCCTGCTCTCCTCTGGTACCCACACAACTCCACCTGCCTAAATTATATTACAAATGGTACTATTAAAATTATAACATAAAGATTATTACTAATGGGTTTGATATGCTCTCCTAAGGAGAAGGGCTACAGAAAGGAAGGCAGGCTTTAGCCAGACGAGAAGGCAACAGCATAGGGGCAATGGGATCTTGTCTATATGGCCTCTCCTTCCCCGAGCACACACGACTGCGCTGCCTACAGCCTACAGCGCTGCCTCGGCCTCAGCTGGGATTGTGCTTCTAATTCTGTCCATTATACAAATCTCACGGCATTCCTCAGGATCGGTAGCCCTGCTTAAGGCAATGTCAGGAAAATTTAAGGAAAACTTGGCTGCATTTTTTCCTTTGCAAATACTAGGGGAAAGCCTAAAACAGTGCCTAGTAGTTCACTGGGGGGAGCCTGAAACCCAGTAACAGTTCACTTTTTGGTTAGTGTTTCTCTTTTTTTGATGTGATCTGTTTATTTTATTGGACTGACAGGGTTTTCTCATGTCAAAGACCAGCCCTTTTAGTAATATCCTTGTCTGGCAGCATCCGAACCCAAAACCCAGTGCCTCTGAAACTGGGTGGCCCTGTCACTCCACAAACAATCGCATTTACTAAAAATGTTTTTTTTCCTCCCCTTGTACAATGAAACTTTGTACGTCAGGAATTAAACTATTGAAAGGAATTTGGATGTGGGAATGCCAAGACATATTGAAAAATAGTTATTATAAACAATGTTTTCTTCTTATTAATAAAGGAGTAGAGAAAGCCACATTAGTAGAGCTTTTCAAAGAAATGATGTGGCAGATTAAAGGATACAGAAGGCCCAAGGAGCGAGCGTGGATACAGATAAGGATAGCCAAGGGGTTAGAAATTAATCTACATTAAGCTTCACAACTTTAGTGGTAGTATTTGTTATCATACGTGCTGAGTGAAGAAAGGAAGTTTGAGATGGTTTGAGTACATGATGTAAAATAAGGATCAAAACTAAAGCAGGGGATGATCAGCGCTCCTCTGGTGCTCCTCTGGACCTCGATGCTGCCAGATGCTGAGCATCTGGCCCCTGAAGAACCCTCTGTGAGGAGAGGGCTGATCCCCTACACACTGCAATCAGCGGGGCTCCCCAGCCTGGTTTCAGGTGGGTCTGCATCGGGGTTTAATTTCACATCTCAGTTTAAAACAAAAGCCTTTATGTTTCCCTTCACTCAGCAGGGTAACATTTTGCTGGGGTTTACCAGTCATTTGGGATAATGCATAAAAATGCATATTTTTTTAATATATATATATATATATTAAAGAGCTTTTGGAAAATATGAGATCAGTAGCACCTTGAATCATAAATTCTTATCAGATCATTTCAGAAAAAAAGGGGTACATGCACAATTGTTTCTTGAAAGGATCAGTTGGGCATGATTTATTGTCTTTGCTCCAAAAGACAACTTTTGAAATGGAAGAACTGAACATTTCAAAACTAAATGTCTGGGGTTAAGCTGTGGTTAACTTAATCATAAAAATTATATAGATCTTAATTAAGAGGTTTGTAAAGTACTTCAGCTTGTCATTCTGTTTACAGCTATATGTAATATCCTCCGAAAATCTTGTTCTAGTATCAGCTAACAAAACTGGAAAGTTTGTTTAGATTATTGTTCTGCTAGATAAGATAAAAGCTGTGATAACACTGCACAGTGATCAGCCTGCTTACAGACACGGACACCGGCTTTCGGCTTACCCCGGAGGCTGCAGTCTGTGTGCTGGGAGAAGCGCCTTTGCTACAGTCGTCTGAGTTAGTAGAAGACGTGGATGTTGGAGTCATTGGAACTGCAGTAGTACTGTTGCCTGAAAGATCGGAAACTGGTATTAAAACCAAATATTTTCCAGCCAGGGGAAAAAAACTCTTGCAGCTCAACTGTCTTATTTTTTTATATTTACCAGAGCATGCCTTTGATTTATTTACATTCTTAGGTTTTCGCTTCCTGGTCTGAATTCCTTCTTTTTTCATAGCAAGAGGTCGGGGAACCTGAAAAAATTAAATATGCAGACAAATCATAGAGTTGTGTACATACTCTAACACCAAAAATCGAAATACACTACGAGATCAAACGGTGATGTTGAAAATGCCTGTTGAAGTCATGTATAGCAAGTCAATTTCTCCTGTGTCACTACAGCGATGCCAAAAACCCTTTGCATTCTATTTGGGCAAAGCAATGAATTGTTTCAAAGAGAGTTTTTATCTGGATAAAGAAAGCAGGGAAACTTTTTTCTTGGTGGGACCTGAACAGCTTTACCAACACATCGGTCAGTCCATAGATAAACAGCACACTTTTAGGGAAAACCAGCATCATTTGGCCATAGGTAGTATGAAATTAAATTGGACGGGGTGTATCTATCTGATCCCCGACTCCTTATTCCAGTCGGTCAGTCGGTTAGGAATTAACTAACTGATATTCCTAGGAATATCAGGAATTATCTCCTGATATTAGTTAGGAGATAATATCCTAACTAATATCTCCTATTAGGACATTAGGAATTATCTCCAGTGGCTGATTTCTGGAAAGCAAGAATGCATACGAGGGGAAAAAATAGTCCTCTTCCTGTAGACCAGCTATGCGAACCAGATCATCACCAGTAAGTGTCTTAGGACAGAAGCTTTAGGCCATAATCAAGTTAGCATTTGCTCTTATAAGCAGTTCTGCTCGTGATACAGCTTTATAGTATCCAAATATATACTTGTAGTGAAAATGTGCTCAAGAATCAGCTCCGTGTTCTGTGTCATCACAATGATAATCACTATACAGAGAACATTGGTTTAAGATACATTTTAATGTAATGATAACACAAGTTTGGGGAAAGACAATTCAGGCATATGCTTATTATCATTATAATGTTTAAACCTGTGATATAATTTACTTTTTCCTTGAGGACCAGACCAAGCTCCAATCACTCCTAATGCCCTCGCTCTTCAAACACTTGTGCTTGACTGGAACTTAATCCACGGAGGCGTAACAGGCTCCAAGTCTCACCCAAAACATACTGCAGCACATTCAGGATAGAGCTATTTTCTTCCTCTATTATTGCCTAGCAAAGGCTGGAATGACATTTAAAGTTTTGCTGGCATAGCTATGTCTGTCCATGAAAAACTGTCTTATTACAGGTCTAGGCATTTTTTCCCCCAGTGAAGAGCTGGTTTAAATCCTGGTGGCAAAAAAAAGACCTCTGCCACTCAGCCAGAGGTGGTTTCTTTGTACAAATCTGTCCAGAGAGCTACAATGGCAAACACATAACTTGTCAAAACCATAACTTGCTAAAACAGTGTAATCATTTTCTAACGCCAGGTATTTTTTGGTCATTTTATCCATTTTCTTTTAACTCAGCAGTCCAAACCATGAGCTAAGTCCCTTAGCATCAACAGAAACATTGCCCCAACTTGAGGAAGCCTGATGCCACCCCCAAAGCCACCGGATGCCCGCTGGCGAAAAGACCGGCCCTTTCCCAAAGGAGCATCAGAGCCGGCGGGGAAACTCCTGCAGCAAAGCAGCCACTTACCCCATGGAGCTTCATGTAGAGGCCGCAGGCGTTGCAGACGGGCTCGCCCTCCGCGTTCCTGCGCCACAGGGTGGTGGTCGTGGTGTGGCAGTTGGCACAGGACAAGCCCAGCCGCCGGGATGA
Organism: Nyctibius grandis; assembly: GCF_013368605.1. Classification (NCBI taxonomy): domain Eukaryota; kingdom Metazoa; phylum Chordata; class Aves; order Nyctibiiformes; family Nyctibiidae; genus Nyctibius; species Nyctibius grandis. The sequence continues at coordinate 59,515,542 of NC_090660.1, read as the reverse complement.
GGGCTAGAGGCAAGCGTAGGCAAACGCAGGCATAAACAGGCGGGCAGGAGCAAACGATTTATGTCTTTACGGTTTATAAAAAGTACTTTAACACGCAGCGGGGACAGTAGGAGGTTTTTTTATAGCATCTATCAGCGACGTCCCAGACTTAAAACAAGATTATCCTCATTTCAGAGACTAGAAAGCTGATGTGAAGAGGTACTGCAAGTCTGCCGCACTGGCAGTTGCGGCACAGGCAAAATTCACGTTTTGGGAGCCGCTGACCCAGGGACCTCTGTTCAGACCTCCAGGCCACAGTCTCTCCCTCCAGCAGGACAGCTGGGAAACATCTCCATTACAGCTCCATCCAGCTGAGGAGAAGGCACATCACTCCTGTGCCGTCTTTCCAGCCAGTTCAATGCCCTCTCCCCTGTGTGGCGGGCAAAGAGGCAGCTCTGAACCTGCCACCAATACTCACGACTCATCAGAAAAATCAGCCACTTTAATCACCTTCCCTCGGTGGCATCACGGCTGGGGAAAACAAACTTTCCTGGGCGCCGGGGGGTAACACATACAACAGCGGCATATTTATACAAAGAACTTTTTAACATCATCCATTTTACACTTACGCAAAAAACAACGTGTCTCAGGAGCGTGTTTTACAGAACAGAGCTTCCCCTCGGTCAGCAGAAAAGCTGGTGGGTAACAACAAGGTCCCCACTGCAAACAAACCATTTATGACAGTTTTCCGTGGAGTTTGGAGCCAAGATGAAGCAACCTTGTATCAGAAATAACCATATAACCCAGGGCTTTATGACTGCAGGCTGTATATCATAAGTGAAGGCAGTCCTCATAAACATGTGAAATGAAGGTGAATGGGTTATAAAAGTCCCTGTAACAAGTGATCTCTTTTACGTTCATCACAAGCAAAGAATTCCAGCTACATCATAAATCTAGTCTTTTTCAAAGTATCGCATTGTCAAAAAAAATATAAAAAAATCTGTGCCTAGCTCCGTGTCTGGCAGCTGAACAAGTTTACACGGAGAAGTCAGTTTTAGAGGATTGAATTAATCTTATTCTGACTATAAAGCGCCCATAACCGAAATTACTAACTTAAGGGTACAATGCCCTTCCTCTTGAACCATTTACTGCTGGGTTGTTAGACGTAACTTGGTCACCTTTGATACCGCAGAGCTGCCTGACACTTGGGAAACTGATAAAAATGTTTTGAGAATGAAGAATATTCCAGAGTAATAACTGAGTTTCTTGAATTTTATCATCTCTTTGCGTTTCTTTAGCAGTAAGCTGTCGCCTTACACTGCAGCTCAGAAAGAACTCCAGATTAAATACGAATTTTGTAACTTTGAATCAGTAATCCATTATTAATTGCACAGAAAAAAAACCCGAGCCAAGTGTAATATAGGCTGAAGTACACACATATACTCTTTAATCTTAAAAATCCAGATCTCACGAAAACAGAATTTTTGACCTTGCTATTAAATATGTATGCACACAGCGTCCAAATTGCTTCCTTGATTCAATACGAGTTTTACATGGATTGGGTAAAAAAAAGCTGGTCTTAACACATATGCTTCGTTTTCTTTCTTTGCAAGTGAAATGCTGTCAGATGTTTCACTCTGTTAAATCTGTCTTTCTTTTGTATGCGGTCTGGTATAAACCTTCATATATTTTATTTCAATAGCTTTCGCTCGTTCACATATCTAAACAAACGGGGGGTTTTTTGGCATGTTTTGAAGCTAAAATGACTTTTCTGCTGCAGGAATTTTATCAGAAACTTCGGGGCAATCTAAACATGTTTAGCATTTTCAAAACATTTTCCCTTCTCACCTACGTATTTCCAGCTGTATGAACAGACAGTCATGGCTGATTTATAGTTATGGCCAGGGTACTCGGTAGGGATTGTTACGTAGAGCTATTTCAGAGTTATTTCGCCGAGGTGTCAGGCTGAAATCGGGCTGCAGTTTGACTGTGTTTTAGTCTGCTCACCCCACCCCTCCTTCAAAAAAAAAGAAACACAGAAATGCCGGATCCGGGTATCAGCTACTTGAAATCTGCACTGGGCCAGGGTGTCACGGCCCGGTTGAGCTCTGGCACTTCAGATATGCGTTTGTCCCGGGTGATGAGATAACACCTTGTGTCGTGAAATTTAGTGGACGACCAGCTAGAAAAAACGGGCGCTTAGCAGTAATTAACCTCTGGCTTAAAGTTAAATTAATTCTTTGGTTTAAAGAAAGGTCTTTAAGCAGAGGTGGGGTTGGTTCATGAACGCTTACTGTCTGCTCCGATCATCGCGCATTTGGTTTTTGTTTCCCCCCGCTCCCGTAAGAGCATTAAATTCAAACAGTTGTGAAATAAAGAATGGGATGTGTTTTAACACTAGGAAAACAGACACGGAGCGAAGCAGCTGGCATGACTGAAAGGGGCTTGAAAGGCTGATGGGTTCGATACACTGTCTCCACACACAAGGGTCCAAACATCAGCTCGGATTATACCGGTGTGATTTATTGTGGCTTGCTCGGTAACAGCCATTACTGAAGAGCGTATTCTTTCTGCTGACCTCCACCCAGATATGCTAAACATAATGTGCAGTTCCCGCTTGTTAAATTTTCTCCTTGCCTATTCAGTGCCAGCCTGAGTTATAAACAGGGGTTCTGGTTTGTACTATTTATTTCCCCCCCTAGTTTTAGGAGTATATTTTTAGAAAAATTGCCGCTCATTTCTTAGGAGTAAAACAAAACAAAGGCTATTATCATTGTTTAAACAATTGGTTTTCTTTGAATTATATACAAAACTTGCTTACATTCCCAAGGATCGAGCTCTCAGCAAACAAAGCAGGTCTGGAGAAATTCCTAGCCCTCTGAACAAACACTTTCCAACCTTGATTTTTTTTCTTCTGTTGGAAATGTCCAACATCAGCAGCACAGATTTCTTCCCCCACACCGAGGGGGTCCATCAACTCAAACAGCCAGGCTGGCCCCTGCTTGGTGTGCGTCTCACCAGGGACAGAGGGCAATTTTGCCAGCACAGGGCCCAGAGGTGGGCCCAAAGCAGCGCCCAGAGGGCTGCCAGTCCTGTCGCCCATGCTGTGACCACTTTGGCCTGCCAGCCTGGTCAGGAGCCCCGCTTCAGTTCTGCAGCCGGGGGGGATCACCGGGCAAACACATTCTGAGTGTGAACCCCCATCCTTGCCCCTGTTTTCCCCCTGGCTAGCACTGACTGGGGGGTCCCTCGGGGTGCAGCTCCTCTCGCCCCCCTCCTCCCCTCCGTCCCCACTCACCACTCTCTTCTGGGGCTTGATGAGGGGCCGGCTGAGGCCGTTCATTTTGGTGTAGAGCCCGCAGGCGTTGCACAGGTAGTTGCCGGTGCCGTCCCTCCTCCACAGCGGGGTCTGGATGGAGCCGCAGTTGACGCACTCCCGGCTCTCGGACAGGTCCTCCAGCAGCTCTGGGAGGGCAGGAGCAGAGGGGAGAGGCGGTGGGGCACGGCCGCCGGCGGGCGCGGAGCCCCGCAGAACCCCGCGGAACCCCGCGGAGCGCTGCCCCGGCCGCGCCGCGCCGCGCCGGTAGACGGGCCCCGGGCGAGAAAGCAACCGGCGCTGCTCAGCCCTCGGCAAAGCGATTCCCCGGCGGTGATAGCGGCCATGCGGTGATATTTTTTAAAAAATCCTCCTTTTTTTTAAAATTTCTTTAACGACACCAGACTCACTGCCGGCCCCGGCGCAACCTTTGCTTTACAAACCGGAGCGAAGCCGGTGCTGCCCGGGACGGGCTGGAGGGCCCCGTCCAGACGGAGCGGCGATCCCCGGCAGCCCTGCACCCACGTCGGGATTTGGCCCTTCGGCTGGAAGCGGCGCGGGGTCTGCTCGAGGGGTGAAACCCCCGCCGTGGTGGCCAGCGTGTGGAGAGGGGGGTGCACTTGGCTTTTTTAGGGGGGCAGGGGGAGTTACGTGCCTGTGAGAATAGCCCGCTTCCAGAGCCCACCCTGGATACAGGGAGCGGTGGTTTCCCCAAATATCCCCCCGGGTCGCGTCTGGGCAAGGAGTTGTTACCCCGACTCTCCTTGGAAATGCCTCGCAACTAGGAAAAGCTTCAAATTTAGAGACAGCGTTTGGGACTCCGGTGTGCCAAGGCAGCGACGGGGAGCGACTACTTCGCCTCGGCTATTTATTTGGTCAAATTCGAGCTGGTTGGTAGGAAACGGAGGAAATGGAAAAATATGCGGTGTTCTGCCTCTTGCTCTCATAGCTACTGAACACGGGGGGAAAAGGGTCTAAATGCACAGCAAAAACTAAAGAGAACCCACCTATTAAAGCCAACACCTTCACCCCTGCGAATCCTTATATTCTTATTCTGACTCACCTCTCTATATTTTGGGGAAAAAAAAAAAAAATACTGATTTTACGTATACCGTGCCACGTTGTGCAGAAATAATAAAAGAAGGTGTTTGGATTTCTACAGCAGCTTTCGAGTCGAGGCTGGGAAAGTCTGTTTCAGACTCACAGCTTTGTCATTGTTTTTTTTTTTTTTTGCTCCCTTCATCCCCTCCGCTACCTGCCTTAATTCATCACTGGGTTTTTCTTTTACGTTTCACGTACCAGCTTTGTGCTCTAAAGCGAAAGGGAGCTTGTAAACGTCAGGCAGCTTTGGAGAGAGGGCTGGGATGACACGACGGGCATTGAGCTGAGAAAGAACCGGCCTTTTATCCCGCACCCCCCGAAATACTTTTCTTTCCTCCCTTCGTTTGCAAATTATTAGGAGCTAAAGAGGAACGGGCACACGGCAGAGTCCAGAGAGCACAGTTCAATTTACGTTGTCAGCTTGTAGCTCTTAGCACATCGCTAAGATTTATTAATCTTTGCACTAAAAGCGCCATTGAAGACTGTAATCAGGAAAATGCTTAAGGCTTCAAGGACGCTGGCAGTTAAATAGTTATTTGTCTCAGCTCTTTACTTTATAACATTACCTTCGTGCCTGCAGAAAGAAATTCTGCCGCGACAGTATTTCTCGGGAATTTTAAAATATTTTTTTCCCTTAGTGCGTGAGAAATACATTTATTTCCAAGGAAAGCAAAATAAAGGTTTAATTTTAGATATGGTTTTAGTAACTCTACGAGTAACGTTAAGAAAGTTGTACCAAACTGTTTAATATTTAGCCGTAAAAATACATTGCAGCTACAATTTTCCTGACCGCTGACGCGATTATTTGAGCCGGGAGCGCGGCTTTGCCGCCGCATTTTGCCTCGCAGGAGCAGAAGACTCACGTGGGCCAGGCGCTGCGGGCTGCTTCGCCCCACGTTCCCACGCCGGGCGGCTCCCCCGGCCCCCACCCTTCCCCTCACCGACACTCTCACCCCTCTCCCTGCGGTTCCCAGCACTGGGGACCGGAGGCACCGTCCAGGGAAGGGCGAGGAAGGCGCTCCAGCGCCGCGGCTGCCCTGGCCCCCGCTGCCCGCGCCTTTCCAGCCGGGCCGGGGCTCAGCGGCCCCGGGGGGAGGGAGCAGGAGCGGCTCCAGAGACCCAAGGGCGGGCGAAGGACCCCCGGGAGCAGGGGAAGCTGCCGTGCCCCTCCTCGGCTGGCTTGGCGCTCCTGCCCCCGCCTCCAGCGCCCTGCTCCGTCCCTCCTCTGCCCCTTCTTCCTCACTTCTCTCCTCTCCCTTCGGTGAGGTTCTCCAACCACATCTGTCTCCCGAAAAAAAAGTATCATTTTTTTTTTCATCTATCACCTAATTTTACACTGTAACTTTTGGAAATTGATTTTAAAACCTTAACTTTCGTGTCGCCCCAAGACGCGGCTTCTCGGCTTTGCTCTGCCGTTCTCCTACCACCCCTACAACTGAATCTTCTTCCCTCTGTCATGTTAGTAAACACCAAGTGTGAGGCTTAAAATGCCTAAATCTACTGAGTATCATCGAGACACAGGAGGAGCACCGTGTACACCGCTACAGAAAGATGAAAAACCATCGACTAATTTTCCGCAACACTGAAAGAGAAAATCACAGTGTATATAAAATATACTTACCTAGTGGGTAGTTTATGATTAAAGCAAATGCTGATCAAATGTCTGTGTGCGAGTGTGTATACATACACATATATACATAAATATATATAAATATGTATAAATATATATAAATATGCATATATACACACACACATATACCCACACACACCCCTCTCTATACATCTGTATTTATATACACATACATATATTCTAAAGCTGAAGAGACTGCAATAGTCGTTAATCTTTCTGTATCTGACTACATCGTCACAGCTCAGCCTCCACTTCTGCGATTAATTTAACAACACCGAGAATTCCCTATACTAAAAAAAAAAAAGTATGGGACAGTTCGGAAGCGAAAGTAAATCCCATCAGGAGGTGCCATATTTTAACAGCAGTTTATAAACGGGGTTTCTCGTTCATATCAGAGGTTTTGCTTTGCTGCTTTTATCGTTTAACGAAGCAGCGACGTGGTGTGTAGTTGAAATAATCCCAAGTGGGTTGAGCGAGTCCCTGCATTTTTCCTCTACGCTACAAGAAGGGTTAATTCGCAGTGAATTTGTCACCATTTCGTGGCTAGATTATCGCTTTTAGGGGAAGCAGAAATGTACGGAAACTTAAAAGCGAGGCTTACACCGGGCGATTCGTTTTGTGAACGACGGGTTTGCAACCGACTGCCATACTTTTTTTTTGGTGTCCACCCCGCCACCCCCCCTCAACACAAACGACGAGAGCCACCTCCACTCCAGAAAAGCCACGATCCCGGGACCACCGTCCTGCCACCGGCATCAGCGCCGCACCGCCCCGCACCGCCCGGCCACCGACCCCGCACGCCGGGCCAGCCCCGCGCCGCCTGCCCACGCCCCCCGGCACGCGGCTGCCGCCCCCCCTTCCCTCCCTTGCCCGCTCTCCCGTGCCCCCGGCAGAGGTTCCTACCTGCGCTGGGTGCCCGGACGGGGATGGGGGCGGCCCGGCCCTGGAGGCAGTGTAGCATGGAGTTCTCGAAGGGTGCCGTGGGCCAGGCGGGGGTGAGCTGCGGCCCCACGTAGGACGTGTAGGGCCCCGGGTAGGAGCCGTTGAGCGGCCGGGCCAGGGGGCTGTACTGGTCCCTGGCGCTCAGGCTGTTGCTGTAGGCGCCGGGCTCCCGGGAGGCCCCGTTAGCCACCGGTGGGCTGGGGGAGTAGGGGAAGCGGCCCGAGGGGTGGGAGCCGCCGCCGGTGCTGTACGAGGGGCTCTCCGCGGCCGGCTGGGACCAGACGGCGTGGCCGCCGCCCGGGTGGCTGGGCTGGGCCGCCCCGCTGCCCTGCAGGTACGGCAGCGTGGGCAGCATGGAGCCCACGCGGGTCGTGGGCACGTAGACGGGCGAGCTAGGTGTGGAGTGCATGAAGCCGCCCGGAGATCCGTCGTAAGGCGTGGGGCCCTGGGCGGCCGAGATGGCCAGGGTCTGGTACATCTCCTCGGGCTGCTCGGCGCCGAGGGCGCTCAGCTTGGAGCCGCGGCTGGACCAGATCAGCTTGTTGGTTTGGTCTAAATCCGCGAAGAGCAGGATGTCCTCCCAGCTGGGCAGGCCGGAGGGGTGGGGGGCCCCGAAGTGCACGTAGGGGGCGAGCAGCGACCTGCCCTCGGCGGCGGGGGGCGGCGGCAGGGCCGGCCGGTGGCTGCTGTCGGGCTCAGGCTGGGGAGTCTTGGAGGAGCCGCGCTCGCCCTGGCAGCCGGAGGAGGAGGAAGAGGAGGAGGAGGGCGAAGGAGGAGACAGGTCCGGCTCCCTGGTCGCGAAGGGGCAGGAGAAACCGCCGGCGGCCGCAGCGCACCGCTTCACCGCGCACCAGCCGCCTTCAGCCACGGCCATCCAGGTCCCCTTCTAGCTGCTGGGTGTGGATGGGGAAGGGGGAGGAGGGCAGGAGTGGAGGGGGGGTCCGCAGGGCGGGGAAGGAGGACACAAAAGAGCGGGGACGGGGCGGGGAGAGAAATAATAATAACAAAGTTAGCAAACAGGACAGCCCGACTCCCTCCCTTAATGAGATTCATCAGGGCTTATCTGGACCCTCTGAGCGCTTAATCAGTCATGTCGCCTCGGCGCTGTTGTCCCTTGCCCCGCCGAAATGGGATCAGGCAGCCCAGGTCAACCCGGGCGGGAGCCGCCGGCCGCGCAGAGCCCCGCGTAGCACGGTCCCGCGGGGGCAGGGCTGCGGGCTCCGGTCCCGCGCCGCCGCCCGGCTGTTCCCCTCTCCCTCCGCAGCTTGGGCTGTGGATTTGAACATGAAGCACGCCGGGGGAAGGTGGGCGGGAGGGCGTGGGGAGAGAGGGGGGAAGAGGGGCATTTTTCCCGGTCTGTGCCAAAGCTCCTTCCTTGGCTGCTGCTGCTGTTGTTATTATGATGATTATTTCAATGAATGAGTCATTTGACTGGGTTCCACCGAGAAAACAATTAGTAAGGCGATCCCTTTAAGGTTACTTCTCCGGAGCGCGATGTTAGCTTTTCCGCGCATCGCCTCGCTTGTTTGCTTGTTTCCAGCCCAAGGTCACGGAAAGAAGGAGGGGGAGGGGAAGTCACCCGGGAGCCGGGAGATGCGCGCGGGTCGGGCCCCGACGTGTGCGCAACAGCGCCGGGACCGGGGCCGGGCCGGGCCGTGCCTGACGCAGGAGCCGGTGCCAGCCGGCAGCCCTGGCTGAGGGCCTGTCCCGAGCCCGAGCACACCTTTGGGGGATGGCACCCATCCCACAGCCCGCCGCGGGGCCGGGACCCCCGCCGAGACCGGTCGCATCCCGGAGCCGCCAGCATGAGAGACCGAACAGACACACAGACAGACACAGAGCTCCCGGTGCCCAGCATCTGGGAGAAGGAAAAGAAAGCGAAAGGGGACGCAGAGAAGTGACAGCAAGAGAAGCGGGCGGCGAGGCTCTCCGCTCTCAGCCCACCTCGGGGCTCTCCAGATAACCATAAGCACATGAATATAGGACACACACACAGAGTCCCCTCGCAGATAGGCACCAAATACGTCTCTCCCTCCTGCGAGATAACTGGGAGATAAGGCTCCGGCAGATAAGGGCTCCAGGCACCGGCATCGGATGTTTGCCCACAGCATCCCCCCTCGGGCTCCCCAGCCCGGCGCAGCCGCCGCCTAGCCCCTCGCCTTCCGGAGCGGCCGAGGGCAGAGAGGCAGGAGCAGAAGAACGGGGAAGAAAAAGGGAAATCGCGGGAAGGGCGGGAGAAAGGTTATGGAAACGAGAAGCGAGGGGCCAAACCTGCTGCCGGTGCCCCGCATGGGGCCGGGGCGCGGGGCCGCGGCGGGCGGTAAGTGTGGTGCGGCGGAGACGAGCGGCGGCGGCGAGTCCGGCGGCTGCTGCCGGCGGCTCATGTATAAAAAGGAGAGAGGAGGCGCCTCTCGCAGCCCGGCCGGAACACTGCAGGCAGCCGGCCCTGATTGGGCTCGGCGAGCCCTAAACAAACACGGAGCTCCACAGGGGTGCCAGTCCCGGCGGCCAGCCGGCACGCAGCGCGGCCGCGCCGGGGGCGGGCGCAGCCCGGAGCGGGGGCGAGGCGGGGCTCCTCGGGGTGCCCGCAACGGGGGGCACCGGACCCCCTGCTCGGGGAGAAGGGAAGAGCGGAGGGGGACTCGCCCTCCTAGATGCCCGTGTCTTTTTTTCTTCATTTTTTTTTTTCTTTAAACCCAGAAATAACGCATTCCCCCCCCTTAATATCTTCTTTAGAGTGAACATTCACCTTTTATAAGGTTTTTTCCCAGCGACTCCCGATCTCGCAGCGGGCGGGCACTGGCAGCGGCCCGGGAGGATGTGTGCCTGGCTCTCGCCCTAAGCAACCAGGTGAACGCTTTTCACACACACACACACCCACCCCCAATCTCTGTATTTTTGCTCGCTAAAATCAGAGCTATCCAAGGAGAAACAATGTGGCTCCTCCTCGAGTTGCCCCAACCGTCAGGTGAAGCCAAAGCAAGCTGTAGGATGTGTCCATCCCACCATCCCAGCAGCAGGCGGTAGGCATTTTTCCTCCGTTTCTTTCTTATTCTTCTCTTCCCGCCCCCCCCTCCCCAGCCCTCTTATCTCAGCTGTGTACAAACTGATATGGTACTTAGCAGGAAAGTGACTGGAAATTAAAATAACTTCGTTCACCAGAGGTTATCAGTTGGATATCTGTCATCATCAGTTTGTACAGAACGAGTCATCTGCGGCAAAGGGCTGGACGAGAGCAGAGCCCGGCTCTCGGCAGCCGGCAGGCATGAAGCCCTCCCGACAGAAACCGAGCCCAAACCTGCTGATGCGCGGTGCTGTCGCTCCTGGGGTAGGCACGGCTTTTCTTTCAGTTTTGACAAGCAAGGTGATGGGGAGGTGAAGAATTTGCAGTGCTGGGGCTAGGGTAAAACTCCGGCTGTACCCATCCGCTCTGCCGGCGTGGGTGAACGGATTGCGACCTCGAAGTTTTATTGTGCTCGTTAATTTTTGTGGTACAGCGCGGCAAGGGTTTGATCGGAATATAACCACTTTGCCGAGAAACCGTTTCTCTATTAACTTGTGTAATTAAAGGCAATATTTCTTTCTTCTCAGTTCTCTCTAAATAATGTTGTTCTTTTGGGCACGCTGCAAGCTTGAAGTGATTTTTTTTTTTTACTTTTAGGTGTGTTTTAGTGGCTGTAATATTAAATCGAAAATAAGCTTTTGCAAGCGAGGGCAGCGATTCGTTGTCTGTAAACGCCCGGCGTGTCTTCCGACCCGAATTTGCAACGTAAAATATTTTCCTCTGTTTTTTACCTGCAAAGGCGCGACGAGAGCAGGGGAAGCCACGGGTATCGATGCCCACGCTGCTTCTTCCCTGCTTGGGTGTTTGCCACTGCAAATTTCTGCCCTGAAAAGCGCCGAGCTGTCAGCTTTAAACCCCGCATTTCGTTTAAGTCTTTTAGATGTCCCTTCTCGAGTTAAACCCGAGGGTATTTCAAACACTTCTAAGGGTGGATATAATGCGAGAAATGCCGTGGTTTTTTTTTTCAAGCGACAGGCTTTGCTCTCTGAGAGGGGGGTGTCTGTGTCCATGTGCCCCCAGGGTGGGCGGCAGGAGCCTCTGCCCCGGCCGGGGTGTGCCTGCCCGAGAGGTGAGGATGGCTGGGAGGAAGAACGGCCGCGCTGGCCTGGCAGGCGCCTCTTTCCCTGGCTCCAAAGTGACCTGTGTTTTACACTTGAGGCGCCTCGGGTTTTTTCTCCGCTGATTAGCCTGTTTACGTTATAGCCGGGCTACAAGTTTCATTTTATTTCCTCCGATAGACCCGATAAGAAAACCCGGCTTGAACTAGGACCGGTGTGGGAAGCCATTCCCAGTCACCCCTTTCCTCTCCACTCCTTTTCGTTGCAGGTTTGCGTCCGAACCGCCCAAATCATATACTCTTCAGTTCATAACTCTTCATGACGTCACTCCCTTCCCAAATCCCACTCTGCTGATGTAACCTTCACCCCGGGCTCCGGACTCTCTCGGGTATCTCTTGCCCTGGGGCTGGGGTAGGCACCCAGGGGAGGATCTGCGGGGAGAGCGCAGGGGCATTCGTGCAGAGACAAGCCGGGCGGGAGGATGCTCGGTGCGGAACGGCACCGTGGGGAGAGCGGTGGTACCGGTGAGGTAACCATCGCTCCTGCTCGCTGTGGCCAAAGAGGGAAGGAGGCAGACTGGGGAAAAAATAAAGTTTTTGTATCCAGTTAAGGCAAATTCCCTCATGGGCACTTCAACCTCCCAAAAAAGGGTTGGGGGAAAGCCGTGTGCAGGCGCACTGTGGTTGCTCCTTCCCCCCTACACAGGTCTCTGCTAATCTGATCGCTTTCCAGGGGTGCATTAGGGAGAGGGGCAAGGCTCCGGTCCATCCGCATCCCCGTAACCCCCCCGGCCCAGGCAGCCCCGGGAGCCGCGGCCATCTCCCACCGGGCCGGGTCCCGGTGCCCCCGTGGCGCTGCGGCCGTGGGGGCTCGGGTGCGAGGCGGTACGAGAGGTCACTTTGGTGACTATCGCAGGATGGAGTGTATTCTTTTCAGAGCCGTGTTTATGTAACTTAATGTACTTTAGAAACTGCTGGGGAGTTTAGGCCAGGCTGATAAGCGTAGCGGTTATTACAGGCGACTTGCCGGCAGCTTTCCCCCTCTCTTCTCCCGTTCGCTTATCCGCGCTACTTAAAATATACTTTTATCAAGGCCACCCCACGATATGGAGTGTTTCCATTCCCCAGCGGCTGTGACATTGAAGCGAACTTATCGATCTGGGCATCGGCAGCGCTCAGGCGCGCCCAGCCCAGCGGGGAGCTGCCGGCCGGGCGGCTCCGCGCTTCCCCGCCGCTGCGGGCTCAAGCCCCCGCCGCAGGCACGGCGGCCGAAGCCGGCGGGTCAAGCCGCAACAGCCGGGGAAAGGGGGGATTTCAGCGACAGCCGAGGGAGAGGGGCCTTTGCCACCGCCCATCACCTCCCCCTCGGACCGGGCGGGACAGCCTCGGGACCTGGGGCAGAGCTTCGTGAAACTCGACCCCCAAAGCAGCAGGGTTCTGTATACACCACAGCAAGGCGGGGGGCATAGTAGGGGTGCCCTTTGCCGGCGATTAGATGTGTCCCATGGCGAGGGGGGAGCCGCCAGTTCCCAAGGATGAGGAGGGATTATTTTTTTCTTTCCCTAAAAACTCCTAGCGAAGGGCTGTGGGTGCTCAGAGGCCGGGCTTGAGCTCCAGCTTTTCTTGCTAGTTGCCGACAGCAGGCTCCAGGCCCCCCCGACTGCCTCTGCCCGGGCAGGACACCCTGCCCCGGCTCCGGGGAGCCTTCCCCGCTCCCGCCCGCTGTCTCAGCTCTCCCCCGGGTTGAAGCCGTGCCCGGCGGCGGGGAGCGGGGCAGAAGGTTGTCCCCCCCTGCAGTAAGCAGCCTCCTCGTCACTGGTGACCTGCTGCCGCCGTGTTTTTGGGTGGTTTCCACGGTGTCTTTCAACCCCTGACGCTCAAACAAGCAGCAGGCAGCAGAGAGCCCGCATGGACTTTTATGCAATAACTGGCTAAGAGTGTGGGGTTTGTGTTGGTTTTGGTTTGGGTTTTTGTTTGGTTTTTTTTTTTTTTTTAATAACGATCTGCAGCTTCTTTTTATTTGCCCTCCCTCCAGTCTCCGAGGTCCGTCTGGTTAATTATTTCAGCCTTAAAAACAAACAAAAAAAAGTATTAAAATCAACAAAACACGCGGAGGAGAGGCTCCTGTTGCCGCGTAACCTGACTCCCGGAGCCGGCGCTCCGCGGTACCCGCACGGGGAGCCCCGGCGGGGCGGGCAGGGCGAGGGCAATGCCTGCCGGCGTGACCGCGTGGCAGCCGGGACCCACGCAGCACCCTAAGAAACACGGTTACAGTTTAGCTGCTTCTGTCCAACAGGCGCATACGCACTTTTTCTCTTTCCAACACGTACACGGAGGCTTTGAAAACGAGGAGCTAAGGTTTGGGTTTATTGCTCCTCTGCGGTTTTAAGGGGTTTTAAGGGCCTAATTCTGATGCTTTTATCTAAGGGTACCTTAATGCCCTTGCTACGAAGCGGCGGGGCTGGGTTTCATGTATTCCTTGCAGTAACGAATAATATATACTATTTTTAATTGCAGGGTGAGGCCAGAAGGAAAGCTCTAACCCCCCCGGGGCCCCTCCGCCTCACCGCGGGGGACATGGCTGCGGGGCGGGTGGGAGCCGCCGCCGCCCAGGCCGCGGGGGGAGACCGGAGCCCTCCCAGCCGCCACGGGTCCCGTGGGGGACCTCCCGGGGTGCCTGCCCGCTCCTGCCTGGGTGCCGGGGAAGGCTTTTAGGGGTCCCTTTTCCTGGATCCAGGGGTCCCTTCTCCTGGATCGGACACGGAAAGGCCGGGGGAAAGTTTCTCAGGCTTCTTGCTGCGAGAGCTCATTGTGGGAGAGAGCTGGAAACGGAGGGACGCGGGGCACGGCGGAGCCGCGCTTCTCCTCCCCACAGCTTCAGAGCAGATCTTCTGCTCATTCTACCCCCGTCCCTTATCACGGCTTTTAGGCAAGATCAAATACGATCTGCAATTAGCTATCCTGCCTCTGCCCCCATCCCCACAGCAGAGGCTGTAGAGACTTAATTCTTTTTCACTTAAAAAAAAACCAAACCCGCACAGGCAGAATCTCCCGTCGCCAAGTATTCCCTGGGCCGGTTGTGGGCACTGCCGCACACCGCTAAGCAAATAGCGTTTTCTGCATGGAAACCTGACGGACAAACTCCTAGTGCATCGTTGCCTTCTTATTTCTCTGCCCAGGAAATAAAATAAACCATCGGAACTGATCAAAACCTTCCAGCGAAATGTTTTTCACAGGACTAAATGAATCCGTCCTCCTGGAGGCATTTTGCGGGGGGTAGCTCCGTTTCACGCGTGTCCATGCTGGGCTCCTGCGGAGCCGCTCCGTGTCTGTTGGCATCGTGGCAACCCCTCACCTTCCCTTGTGAAACCGTTTTCCTTGCCATTTACCTGCTTTACCGAAACGTCTGAGACCAAGTGCCAAATAAAAAAAAAACACACCCACGAAATTCCCAATCTCAGCTAAGCAAAACGCTTCCCTTGACATAAACCAATATTTTTTTTCAGTTGCTGCTTTCGTGAGCAATGTCAGAATTTGGGGTCTTTGTTCCTGCTTGGAATGAAAGTTGATTTGAAAACGTTAAAATAATATCTTCCAGAGCGAGTCTGACCAGTTCTGTAAAGGCAAGTCCTACTGTATTGGAAAAACAAATCAAAACAACCACATCACAGAATTAAGAGACTTCAGAGTTAACAGCTCGAAGTAATTAGATAGCCTATTAATAGACTTGCTCCTCGCTGCTATAAAAAGGAGGTGGATGGCTCCTGCCTCGGAAGGTATGCGCAAGCATTCCGCGGGAGGTAGGATAGAGACCGAGGACATGGCGTGAGGTTTCCGACGAGACATGTAGGGCCCCACCGACAGGCAAAATGTACCCCCCCCCACCCCCACTCCCCGCTTCGCTTTGCCCTCCACCCCCCCGCAGACACCGTCTTTTCCCTTCGTGTGATTTACCGAGGGCTCGGGTGGGAGCCGCGGGGCAGGTCCCGGCCAGGCGGGTCCCATCCCCACCGGCCCACAGATAAGAGATGATGCTAATTCCTTCCCTTTTTGTTTTTTTTTGCCCTTGTTGCCTTTTTTTTTTTTTTTCCTCCTCAGTGTTAATGGCTTCGCGGACACAGCCCTCTATTTGCAGTTAAAAGTATAAATATATACGTTCGCCGTGTGAATGCCGCAATTTCCATTTCGTTCGTGTAATCACTGGCAGTGTTTATCCATTTCGCTTAAGCCTCCAAGACCAAAGAAGCTGTGCAAATAATTCACACTTTTCGATTACTTTAGGAAAAGGATGGTTTTGTACAGCCGTTATTGCTGCTCACGTTGAATTTATAATTCATTATTACCTCAGTATTTTCAAATAATAAAAAGAGCAATTAGAAAGCAGATTGTCACAAACGATGCTTGTAACTATGTGGCTATAGTGTATTGTTCCACTGCTGCTATTGATTTATTTTAAAAGGTTACAGATGACTGAATTTTACAGAGCCAAAATACTCTATTTCTATTCCAATTAGATGGGCATAAGCAAGAAATAGTGTAGTCTGATATATATAAGGATTTTTTTTCATGCTGTAATGATTTATTACATTTTTTACACACAGATATACATTTTACGTACATAGTTTCTTAATCTATCATCCTTGATGGGCATAAAACCTGCTTTAGTATTTAAAGATGTAACACAGTAGTGGCAAAGTAGGGAGTAATCCCAATGTAACTGGGATTTTTTTTGCTATTCATAATATGGATAGAGTTAGCAGCCTTTTTCTGAAATAACCAATCCTCAGAGTACATCAATGTGATGGCAGGTTGTACAGTGGCTACTATTTCCATGAAGAAAAAAAAAGTTTATTTTCAATAAACTCAGAACATAATACCAAGCAACTGTATTACAGGATAACTTCAGGGATTTGCTGCTAACATCCATCAGTAACAAGGATGGTACCTGGACCATGTATTTGGCAGTTACTGATAACAATCAAACATAAGTTTAGCCACACATGACTGTAATATTCACCTGTGAAATAATGCAAAAAAAGTTTTACTATAGATGTACATATGTTATTTGCTTTGCTTCAGCCTTGCTGCAGTGCGTTTTCATTATGACGATTGCTGTAAGTTGGTTTTTCTGATAGTGAATCATACACTGACTCGAGTGCATGCGAATCAGTGCTTACAAAAAAGCCCTGCTTCTGTGTCTCTGCTTATTTATCCAGATCCTAAAATCGTCTAAGGCTACTCATCCTGCTGGAATTCGTCCTTGTTCACGATGACCAAAGCATGAAGAGCCAGTTCCACAGACCTCCACAGAAATACCTGTTGAAGCAATAAACCTTGCTAATGGATCAGTTCTGAGGTTAGCAACAAGAATTGCCACTTGGCCCTTCAAGTCATGGTTGCAGCTTAACCAAGCTGGCTTTAAGCAGATCCTGTCCCAAAATACAGATGAATATTTGGACGGCTAATGCAGAGCTTTCTGCTGTCACAGCTTGGAAGCTGGCGGTCCCGAACAAACCCAATCAGCACTAACTCAGCAACTACCATAGTTCCTGTAATGAACTTAATGGTAAAGTTAACATAGCTCTCCGTGTTTCATGTCGGGCTTTGTCAGGTTTAACAGCATCTCTTTATGATGCAGATGCCATGCCGTGTCATGGACACTAAAATGGCACATCCCAGCTCCGTGGCCAGCACAGCCCTATAAACTTACACTGCCCTTACTTCTGGGGGCCAGTGACCCCAGCAGAAAGGAGGATAAGAGCAGTTACAGAAGTAGCATCTCATGGCGTCACAGCTAAATCCAACAGAGGCAGACTGTCAGAGCCTTGGGAGTGTTGGGAGATGAAAACCCAGCAGTGCCCACCTGGCTTAAGGGCTTTTCTCTAGCTATATTTAGCTTTCCCCCAAATGCCCCTAATGTGACACCCCACACAGTACCACTCCCCACAGACCACCAACCAGTCTGTAGAGACCACAGCTTTAGGTAACGTTACATAAATCAAAGTGTTTCAGCTTCTACACTGAGCCAAACTCTTTCCCTCTAAAAAAGCTCATATGTGTCAAAACATTTCCTTTTATCCAAAATAAAGATTTTCACACTGTTTTTGAATTATTTAACCCTTTAAAGAAAAAGATCAACTTGGACACGAATTAGCAACAAGGTTTATCTTGAGAGGGCAGACAAAGTGTTTTGCATTTTCCTGTCTCCTTCAGTTTGGTAACAGGGTCACACCCAGGGTGGTAGGAAAGTTCTGTCACACCTGGACCAGAAGCCAAGATCTCAGAACCTCATCCCTGCTCAGCCACCAGAAACCACAGAAAACCCCTTTGTTTTCTGCCTGGTCACCGGGGTACAGAGAAAGCAACAGCCCCTGAACTGTCTTAAACTGTTATCTGTGCTTTAGGTTTAAACTTTTAAACTTATTTTACTGTAAAAGTTAGGGGCTAACATGAATATGCTCTAAGATTTCATTCATGGAACTGGAGGAGGGTAAATTCAGCCTAAAACCAGAATTTATGCTGTATTCTAGTTCTAGTTCTCACTACCTATAAGAATAGCTACTACTCAACTCACAAACCATGACTGTGACCTGTGCTAAGTTTTCAAACCCATTTGGTTTTGCTTTTGATAGCTTCAACAAAAATGTTGAATGACATTTCCTTTAGCAGGAGTTTTCCAAACAAATTAACTTCATTTCTGCTTGCAAGAAATGGAAAAAACATATTTTGCTTGTGCCTGCTTGGAACTACGTGTGCCTCTGAGGTCCAGAAGGTGACACATCTTCCACAAGTGTTTCCTCTAATAAGCGTAGAGAGGAGAAACTAATGGTTGTTGGCTGTAGCTACTAGAAGGTTAAAAATATTCTGTACAGAAATATGCTAACCATAGCTCAGCATTTGGACTCATGGAACATAGAGGTGACTAGGATGAATCTATGGAGAGAATCAGAAAGCAAACAATTAAACCTCAGCTGGAAAAGGAGGTCCCTTGAATTTAACGGGGCTAGGTACTTGGGCCAAATGAGCAGGATCGGCCCTAGAAGAGCTTGGCTGAATGTTAAATGAGAGTATTTTGGCTGAATTCTTCATGTCAGCTGAGTATTTTGGATACACCCAGCGCTATTACAGCAAAAGCAGAAGATGTTGGCCGTTTTGTTATGACTGAGGGTAGAATTGGAGAGAAATGCTAAGTGAATGGGAAGTGGGGACTGATGGGGACAATCTCATTCAGGGCTCTGTGACTGTTTTTAAGCGAACGGAAAAAATACAAGTTTGGAGTCAGTAAATCGACACAGCAGGCCAGAGCTGCAGTAGCAAGGGAGCTGCCATTGCCCAGGGGCAATGTAAGGGGAGAAGGACCTGCTTGGAAGACAGGGTATGCACCATGGCCCCTGCACCCCAGGATGCCAGCAGGGCCCTGGAGGTGACAGGATCCCCAGATATGCTCTTCCTCAGCACAAGGAAGAAGTGCTGCCCTGGGTTCATATCCCAAAGCAGGCATGGAGCTGTGCCCAGCCACCCCACGGGGTTTCAGAGGCTGGGGCTGGCTCATGGGCTGCCTTGAACCCACTCAACTCTTTGCATAAAAGCGGAATCCAGCACACCTAGAATTACACTTTACTGCAAGGAATGGCAACGCATATTGCTTTATGGTATCCAGCATTACAATGCTTCCTGGTATCTGTCAGTCTGAGTGTCAGAAATACACCACTTAATGGATTAAATTATTTTATCAGTCTTCTATGGGGAAAGCAGAAACCTGCTGTGTAAAGCTCAAGAAGTAAATGAAGTCTAACGATGAAGGACCATACTCCAGTGGGAGTTTTGATGGATAAAGGCCTGCACAAGTTGACCCATTTAATTAAAATGTAATAAAATGCAATTTCCTTTATATCATTACACTCTAGTGTCAACCTTAGAATCACAAATTTGTTAAAAGCTGAGCAAAGTGGTTCATCTGTGGTTACCTCTTGGTAAAAAAAATATGACAAAAGAAGCTTTTAAGGAAATGTGTTAATAATTAAAAATAAATTTAATGTTCTAAAAGAAGAGTCCTGATGGTATTAAAAAGGGTAATGACTTAATCATTTTTGTTGATGTCAGTTATTCATTTGTGGGCCATCAAGCTATAAACCAGGGCAATTTATTGACTGCAATATAAACTGGATATGTGCCATATTATTCAAGAAAAACAATACACTGCAAAAACAATACAGAGAAGAGGTAATTTGTACAGAGTTCATGAGACAATTATATCATCTAATTACGAAACTGATTCACTATGGCCTCGGCTCTATTTATTAGAAGAGAATTGAAGGACATACTAAACATATTCAGAGTCTAGTAATTTAAATTTAAATCCTGCCTGTACACTCAAGCATTCAGGAACTGCTGTAATCCAGCACATGGATCAGGAGTCCCGAAGGAAGATGCCTTGATTTGGGACTCAGGATACTACTTCATTTTTCTGGGTGCTGGAAATTAAACTTTAAGTAATTAATTAAACTTTAAGTAATTTAAGTAATTCATTACTTATTTCAAGACTTGACAGCACTTTGAAAACTGTCTGTATTTTACATGCTTCACTGGTGCAGTGTCTCTGGAGTAAGCCAGCAGAAGCGTTTGGATGCAAGTGGATGCATTTCATGTTCAAACAGAAGCAAATAATTGAGGTGTCTGAACCGTAAGACATAACCAAGGCTCTGCACATATAACTCACTAACTCACAGCAAAGTTCATCAAAGCACAGAAATGACCAAGACCAAAACAAAAGCAAGTTGCTGAATTATTCTCTGAATTGCCAAATCGTAGCTACACTGCAACCTTTTGAACTCTTTTCAGATGTTTTTCCTTGAACATTTAATGCTATTTAAGGAATGTACAAATATTTTCTTTGTTGATGATGTAGTTAATGTCATTAAATAAAACTGTTTTTTTTGCATCTCTTCCGATATTTTTTATTCTCAGTTTACTGTGCACTTTGTATTTGATTAGATTTTAATGGGTGACATCTAGCCATGCTACAGCAAATTGTGGAGGAGGCTGATATTCAGAATGATTATAAGGAGTATTTGTTTATAAAACAGGAAAAAAACCTCAGTGTCTCTTTATTTGTTTTTGTTAATAATAATGCTGGCTTGCACACAATACTACTTAAAACTAATGCTATGAGGATCTAGGAGGTGGAATAGCAAATGGAGAGCCTGGGAGACCTGGCTGTGATTTTGACCCAGGTAGGGAAGGCGTAATTCTGCATGTTGGAAGGTGTAATTCTACAGCACATTGGCCTTGGTGCAGTCCTGGCTTAAGAAATCCTCTCCCTCTGCCAGGAGGGACTCTCCTGCCTCGAGGAGTCACCCTGGTGCCAGTGCAGCAGTCCACTGCCTTCTCCCAGTTGTGTTAATGAAATTCCTTGTGGGACCACACTGAAATAAAGACCATTGAAATTATTACAATTAGAAATAGCTCTCCCTCTCCTCCTCCCACAAACGGTTTACTTTTGACTTCTTTCACTTCAGTGCTCTGTTTTAAGCACTGCTCTACAGGCAGTAGTTTTGGCACAACTGAGGAGGTGACAAACTGCAGGCCAGAGGTGGGAACAAGCATCTGGGGCAGGAACTGGTTGCAGCAGCTTAGCTGCCAAAAGCAGTGTATCATGGCACTATGGTGTGATAGTTCATTGTATGAACTTAAAGTTTTCCTTTCCTCACCGTTTTTGTAGCCATGTAACATCTCTGCTGCAAATCCCTGTTACAGAAGTGCTGGACCAACTTTTCTTTCTTACTCCAGACGGGTTCATTTACATTAGAGATTTGCAGTCACGTGAGTTATATCATGGAGAAACACAGTGTAGGCAAAGCCTCAGCCAAATCACGAGCCCTATATCCTTAAAGACATTTATTTAGATGGCTAGGTTCCTGTCAGTGGAAGGCTTAAATGGACAGGGTTAGGAGCGAGCATATAGTCAGGGACAATGCCTTGGCCATAGGGCAACAGTCACCTACATGCCTCAGCTGCGTTCCCTTGCGGGTCTCTGATCACAGCCTTACATGTCCTGCTTATATGCTGAGGATCAAGCTGTGTATGTGATTCAGGACTGAGTAAGAGCTTCTTCTGTGTCATTTTGGCCAGGATTTGAGGTTCTTCCATCTTTTCTTAAAGCAAAGGCCATGAGTCACCTGCTGAAATTTCCTTTCTTATCTCTCCAACTTCCTGCCATTTCATGGACCTCAAGCAATGGTGGCCCTTTGATTTCTTCTGTCCTCTGCCTGTGATTTTTGTCTCTTGAGGACTCAAAATCTACAACCTAATTTGAATTTTTGCATATATCTATGTAAGCACTTGGGCAGACTTGCATAGCCTTTAGCATACAGGAAGTCAGATAACATCTAATCTTCTCCCCACTAGGGTAAAAGTGTGTCCCTAACACATTATTAACCATGCATTCTGGAGCAGACCACACAGTACATCATATAACCCATTTTATAGCTCCTTAAATTAAAAGTGATCATCTGACTTGTTCATGTGTGACAGCATCACAGAATGACATCATGCAGAACCCGCTGAAGTCAATGTAAGAAATACCAGTTCAGGTGGGTTTGGACCTCTCCTTTAGTGCCTCAGGTAACTCACCTTACACATCACAATCTGGGTTTTAAGCCTCCATCATGTTCATCAGCCATTATTTTTCCTTCCAATCTTCACGTAGACTAGAGACTCAGAAGATTTTGCTGCTCATGACCTGCACTTTTGGCAGATTTAAGACTTCAGTGCCAAACTTTTCAATAAGAGGACCTTGTTTGCCTGCACAAGCATATTGCTTCTCTTCTGCTCCACATGAACTGTTCCAGTCCTCCCTGAGGTTAGTAGGCCTCCTTGTAATACAAACAAATTTAGAATAAAATAACATCACAGTGGCTTTAAAGGAGCACTTCCATGGCACTCTACTGTATTTTAATGGCATAAACAAAATACCTAATCAAAAGTCACCCTTGAAAATCACCTGGCTCACAAAAGAGTGATTTTGTGATGGAATGGGGTGGCCCGAGTTTGGCTGGACTGGTTTGGACCATGAGGACCTGCAACACTTCAACAGCGATATGGAGCCTTAGCCCTTCATTCTCTGCAGAATTAGCCCTGGAACCATTTCTTCAAACAGTGGTGAGATAAAAACTTCCTTGTGTGTTCAGCTACTTTGTGTTTATCTGCCATTTCTAAACTCCTTCCCATCACAGAGAGAAGATAGGTTCTCACTGATTTCCATGACTTACCTGCACTGGAGTGTCTTTCTGTTTGCCTATGAACCTTGTTTGTGCCTTTTCTCTCCTCACTGCCCAGAGGTGAAGCATCAGAAAACCCATACAGAGTATACACAATCTACACACTCCGGGAACCAAAATATATGGTACATAAACAACATTTTTTTTTTTAAATTATGTATTTTCCTAGTAACCCTTATATATCCATCAAGCTGGCAGTTATTTCAGAGAAGACCCATGCTAGTCATAAAAAGCCCTTACCAAAATCAGCCAAAATTACAGGAAAAAAACATGAATGGCAGGCAGGTAGGTAAATAATCCATTTTAGAGTAGTCAGGTTGTGACCTGAGAGCTGCTTCAGAGGAAAGGCAACAATCAGATTCTTTCTCAAATGAGGAACAATATGATGGTTTAAATACAGAAGGCTAAATGATGAGCATACAGTTGCTGCCTGCACGGAAAATATTCCCAAGAAGAGGACTGATCCGACGGAATCATGGTGGATGGTTACAAACTGCCAGACAGGCAGTACTGACTCAGAGCTCCCACTCCTCCGCTCACTTTCCTGGCTGTAGCTTACGTAAAAGAGTAGAAAGAAGGAAAACCCACGGAATAATGAAGATGAAAGCAATAAATATACCTGAGCCTGTCTATTTGTTTTAGTGGTTAATGCCACTAGAGAAACCCTGCAGGGCTTTAAGCAATTCTTAGTGATGAAGATTTATGAAGCCCTTTTTAAAACTTCATTAAGGGGTCAGAGAGATTTAAGCGGCCTTGCAAGCTCTGTGCTGAGCCAAGAGATTCATTTTGCAGAAAGTCAGGCAAAGGCAGCCAGGGGAGAGCTGGCTTGAAAGGACTGCTTCACACGCTCGGGCCTGGGAGGAACGATGCTGAGTACCCTATGGATCTGGGCAGTACAGCATGCTGACAAAGTCCCAAGCAGGGTTATAGTGCATAAGACAATTAAATCAAGCTGCTTAGCAAAAGTGATAGCTATGAGTAGGGTTAAGGCCAGCGTACCACACTAAGCAAGCCAAGTGTGCATGCACTGCTTGCATATCTCTCCTCTTCTAGCTTTCCTCGGTTTGACCAAAATATGGTAAAGCATTTTTGTAGTTCGAATGAGATGTGTTTTCCTTCTGATGACATGCGCTGCCTGAATCCCTTCAAATCATAGCCCAGAATCTTACCTTCCATACTGATGCCTCCAAGCAGTTGTTTAGGACTGTGATTATATAGATATAAATAGCAGTACTCATTAATCTAGCAATCACTTACTCCCAGCTATGAACATGCAAACTGGGTTGGCTCGTTTGTGTTTTCGAGAGAGAGAGAGAAGGTGGTGGCAGTAGGTGGGAAAGGGAATGTTCCGTGGGTGCTGCTGTTACCACCCATTCGTCTCGCCGTGAACCAGAGAATGTTTCATCTGCACTCTGCAGAGCTTTGCTGGGCTCTGTTGCACCACCACTAAGGTGGGTGTACATCATGTGCATCTTGTAAAGGTGGTTCATGAACTTTTTTTCATAGGTGCATCCCAGAATAAGCTCTGGTAGCTGGCAAAGGCAGCAAGCCTTGACAGAGCAAGAGATGAAGGCTGCTCTGGTAGTGTTACAGCTAAACTACCATTCCCTTTGGTTCACTGAAGTTGCCTGACCATCAGGAAGCAGCCATGATGGAGAAGACATCATGAGCTGTTATAAAATTCAGTATAAACCAAAGCAGCAAATCTCCTCCAGAAGCTGTGTTCCAGTTTGACTGCCCACCTGAATGGGCTAGATGGCTTAGAACCAAATATATGATGCTTCAGATGAAGTGCGGGAGGCGTTACACAGCCCCAGTGCCTGGCGAGGAGGTGAGGGCCTCCCTTGGAACTAGAAGGAAGGAAGGTAAAAAGAGAAAGATAGTAGAGGATGGAGAAATATAGAGACCTGAGAAACCTGCAGTAAGAAGAGAAATGCTGGACTGAGTCCTCGAAGACCTCCCTCACCTCACATCCCATCCCTGACAGCTGCCAGCAGCCTGCACTTACAGAAACCTCCCAAAAAAGGCTGTAATAAGGCAGTCCCTCTTCTGTTTGTTTTTTTTTTTTTTTCCATACCCAGCATGTTAAATATCTTCAAATCTAAATGCCTTCTGCACGAATTGAAGTGGGCTCCGGAGTTTTAGCAGTGTGTTATTGGAAGGAGAATCTAATAATGGACTCAGTTTAACAATTAGTTTTCATGATTTTAAGGGAACTTGTTCATACTAGCCCACATTCAGGAACACACTTTTTACATTCTCAGATCTTAAAGCACCTGCTTTACACTAACTGAGAGGGATGGAAGGAACCACGCACTTGTGAATGGGGTTTCTCAATTGGGTTTCATGACAGAATGGCTCGAGCCTGGGGTAGCCTCCAGTAAGGATTAAATTTATGAATGATGCAACAGGCGATGCTCAGTCACCTCTCTGGGTGACAGCACTATCTGGCACTACTTTAGTATCTATTAGATATGCAGCATTGGCTATAGAGTCTCCAAACTGAGCCATAGCAATACTTCCCAAACAGTTATTCAAGAAACGATTCAATATTAATTAATATATAAGGAAGGTTATCTACTGTTACTGCCATCCTGCAGAGTTTTTTAAAGGAGAAAAGGGCCTTACCTTGTGACCTTCATTTGAATGCAGTCTTTTCTGGTGAATTCCTGAAGCCAGCAACAAAGACAGGAGGTATCCTCCCATCTGCAGGAGCAGGCAGAGATTCAGTAGGGAGCCGACTACCGCTGGCAGGAAGGAGAAGCCTCCCTCATGACACTGAGTCATGAGATTTCAGCGTTGACAAGGAGAACTACTACAGAAGAGCCAATTGCGTAATATCCCGAAGAGGAGCAATTAAGTGGCTTCATTGAGACAAGTTTTGCATGAGCTACACACTACAAATAGCAACTTCATTCAGGACATTTTAATGACACATGCTAGAGATAGGAAGAGCCAAGATAACAATGTTTTGCCATGGCATTTTGGGAAACTGGGGATCAGGAATTTTTCCAGAGCGGGAAGCTAATTTTTCTCACTCAAGACTTTGTTTTGGTTTCAAGCACTGCTGACTATGCATTGTTGCCACATTTTTTAGATACCTTTTTTATTGCTCCCTGGATTGTAGGGCACAGGGAGATTTCTGCAGTAGACAAAGACTCTTCTGAGGCATATGCTGTAAGAGTGGAAGGAATCTGCTCCAGATCTTCCACAAATACAGGGTTAGCTCACTGTATCTAACTGCCTCTACATCAGGAGCATTGCTCTTGCATACCCTATGGAGACTGGGGATATAGGGTGACAAAGAGAAGCAGTGGGTGGCTTGGGCATCCAGTGTCTGAGTTCCCAGGTGCTGGTGTTATCCCTGGGTGCCGATGGTTCCCTCCACAGCCCTGAGGTGCGGCACGTTGTGTCTCTGATGTTCCTGGCCAGCTGCCACTGCATGTGAGACGTTGCAATGGCTCAGCTAGGAGAGCAAAGTTGTCCTGGAGGCTGTTATACATAAGCCCATGCCACTCCAATAGGCAAAACTCTGACCTGTGTGGTTTCGGGTAATAGTAACTGCAGGGAGTAAAAGCCCTTGGAGGGCTTAATAACAGCTCCAGAAAATAAGCTCACAGGGAAGTGTACCCTGGTCCTTCATCTGGAACCATATTTGTAGGCTGCCAAAGTAGGAAGTCTGAGGTGACAGATATCCACGAATCAGGGGCCCATTTGCCATTGTTGTGTTGTTTTTTTTTTCAGTTTTCCAAATGCAAAACAATACAAGTGGTCATAAAATTATTTAGAGACTTGTGCTGATCCCAAATTAGCACTCCTAAAACTTCTGCTCTCTTCGGGTTTGTGAGTGAAACAAAAGATAAACCGAAGCAGAACACAGCCCTGCTTTTCCTTGAGCCAGCGGGAACCATGCCAGCATTTGATTTTTTAAATCTGGTTTCCTCAGCTAATTTAGTCGTGCGAAATCAGCAACCTCAAGAAGGAAAATGCGTGTGTGTTATGCCTGTTATACCCAAAAGTAGGTTAAGTTTCCCATCAGTTCCCTCAAGCAAAACCTGTACACCTGTGAAGAACCATCATTTTTTTTTTTCTCTCTCTCTCTGTGGTGAGGCTTTAGCAACAAGTGAGTAGCAATATTTGTTGCAAACCTTCTTTTGGGCTTTGGGTGCTGTCATGGCTCTTAGCTGGGGGCTGTCAGCCCAGCCACTACATCCTCTTTCTGCAGAGGGGAAGGAGAACATTACTCTCTCCTTTCCCCTCCATGTGCTAAGAAATCACCGAGAACCACAAGGCTGTGTCATCCTGAATTGCCGTGACCAGATTTGCCAGGCAGCTTTTCCTACTGGAAAGCAAAAGTGCCATGACCGCTCGTCTGCCCGTGCACATACCCTGGGCTGTGTGTAGGAACAGGGGTGGGCAGAACAGCTCCTGCCCAGCACAATGCTGTGCGTGCCCCCCCTCAGTACCATCCTGGCTCCAGGAGAGCATGGAGCACAAGCAGGAGTGACAGCATCTGGCATTGGCAACCACCATGAACCTGCTGTGTGGTCTCAGATCCCACTTGCTGCAATGTCCGGAATGAAATTGAATATATGGGGGCTGCCCAGTGCAATAAAGAAAAAAATGGGTCTTCAGGTAACAGACTTCAAATATATAAATTAGGCTGCTGCAAAGAGAAAGGGAATATTTTTTCCATTGGCAGACAGAAGTGATGGGCTGCCTGTTTAGCAAAGGTACAGGCAACATTAAAAGTCCACCAGAGAAGAGTGGAGAATCCTCATCACCTGTGCTTTTAAGAGCAGTTTAAACACCTTAGGGGAAGGCAAGACAGGAAAAAAAAGGACTGGGTAGCCCTCTGAGATCCCTTCCAACAGAATACCCCTCTGTCTCTGCAAATGAGCGATGATCCACATCTGCTGGTGGACAGTGCGGTCACAGGGGAGAAAAGTTACATTCCTCAAATAAATGATTCATTGAAAATCAGTGACCAGCTCCAGGAACAATTCACTATCAATGTTTTGCCTCAAACTTAGTCATGAAACCAAGACGAGTTAAAAAAGGAATGGATGGCTGTGGCTCAGCAATGAAACCCCTTCAGCAATTAAATCCCACCAATAAATACCAGTGAGTGCTGGAACAAACCGCTATTTCTAGAAATTATTTTAGCTGTGGAAAATATAAACTGTGTCTTCCCTGTAGACACAGCCAAAACTAATCAAAATACTCCTCGTAACACAAAGGAAATACCTCTGGGCTGTGATAAGGAATATGAATGTAGTTCTTTTACGTCTCCACTAGCTAATAACAATAAGATGGGCTGGTGGTACTGTTTTCAGCATGGAGATTAATAGTCTGGGAGAAACTGAGAAGGAGAAAGTACACTTTCAGTTTTCTTTCCGATGGCTAATTAAAAAGCCCATATCTGAGAGGAAACATTGTGGAAATGAGAGCTATTTGGATGTGCCTTCCCCCATATACTATCATTCTGCTTTGTGAGGAATGCTTTATTAACGCTAATCTCATCCCTGTGCTTTGACAGAAGTTACGGTTTCCTTCCTTTGCAGCCTCTAAGGCTCAGTTCTATTACGGGGTTTGTTTAATGGGAGCTTTATTATTTTACTAAATTACCTCATCTTCTGGGAACAAACTTAACCTTGAACTATGAAGCTAAATGGCTTTTTAATGATGCAAGTCTGTTTGGAAATTGTGCTTTGATGATTCTAAGTTTTCTTCATTCTGCATGTTTAGTATGTGCAATAGACACAAAAAAAGTGATTCATTTCTGCAGACTTTCCTGATTCAGTATTTTAAAATCAATTTGCTGCAATTATTAGGATTAAGACAAGTGGGAACAAACATTCTTAATGGTATTCAGGCACCAGTGAGGAGCCCCTTGCATCACAAGGGAACCCATTTTCAGCAAGTTGGGAAATTATACAACATTGGTGTTTAATTATTCAATATTGAAATGTTTAAATTGTAAGATGATTTAAATATCACTCCTAGGTGCATTCTGGGATGGAGCCTTCCTGTGCTGCCATGACACTCAATGAGAAACTATGAGAAACAATGAGAAACTACCATTAACCCAAATGAGACAATGATTGGATCCAGAGTTTGCAGTCAGGCCAAATGAATGTGATTTTCTAGGACGATCTATGAGATGGTGGATCCCTCTGATCCCAGGAAAACTAGGCTTTTGGTCACAGGGCGGTTGTCTGAGCACAGAGGGTGAAGCATGGTACGGGGCTATTTTGTTAAGATCTGATGTACACTGTCTTGGTTCCTGTTTGATTCCCTCCCAAATGCCTGTAAGTCGCTGCAAACCCACACAAAAGACTTCTTGACTCTAGAAAAATGTGTGTCTATGTTTAGGGTGTGTGCGCAGTTCTGGTACTTCTGAGGCTGTATTGCCCAGAGGTCACCTTTGGGCTAAGCTGGGGGCAGTGTTTTTTGTTTGTGTCAGACTTGAGTGGGAAGAAATACATGAAAATCAAACAGAAATATGCTGTTTGCTAATGGGGTAGCTACACTGTGATGACCTATCTATTAAGGAATATTGTTAAAGCTCGTGAACTTCTTTCTGTGTCTCCATTCAGAACAGCCGCGGATCTTCCTGAAATAGGAGAGAGGGCTGGGTGCTTCCTCCCCTTCCTCATGAAACTGCCAGACCCACACAGCCAGGTACAGTCTGTCTTCCTGGAGACATCAAGGTTCTCCAGACCTGCTGCATGTGTGCACACACATGTCCCTTGCCTGTCCCCTGGGAAAAATGGTGCAGCCATTTGGGATGGTTAGGGAACCAGCACTGGAAAGGTTGATCCTTTTGGGAAGCAGCAACTTCTTCCCAGCCACTATGTCTCTGAGGTAAAGGGGCCCTGAAAGAAATGGCAACTGTGGGCAGGTTGCAACACTGGAATAGGTCATCTGGGGTGCCAAGAGGTTCCCAGGAGAAAAAGCTACCAGGGCCAGGGGACAGGCTGGATAAGTTGTCCAAAGGATTCCAGGCAGCCCTTGCCCACATCAGGCTTCCAGTTTTGCCCCATGCTGCTGAGAAATTGAAAGCAGAGTTGTCATGAACAGGTCACTTTTAGCACATTTTTCATTCTGCCTTTCTCACCCTACAAAACAGTCCTGGCACATCATGTGAAAACAGGTATCTCTAATGACAGCCTCAGAATTGGCACTAGTTATTTCATCTGTTATTAGACACCCAAAATCAGCTAAAAATCATTCAGAAGAGAAACCAACAGTTCTGATACCTGGTTTCCCAGTCCTCTGAAGTTACAAAGCTGCTGTTTGAGCTTTGCACTCAAATTAAGAGCAGAGCCTCTGTCCCTGGATGTTCTCATCAGATGACTCACTCTTCTACAATAATGCACCCAAATCACTTCGCGTCAAACTCTTCATGCTTTTTTGGTGCCATCCCAGTAAGATCACCTCTCATTCTCTTACTGCACTTGCCCCAAGGAATGGTAGGTAGCCGACCTAAAGAGACCATAAACAACCAAGTGCCCCCCACCCACAAACTTTTTATACCCTCCAGCACTCCCATTCCTGTAATAGTCCTGGGCTCCCGCATTATTATGAGTCTCTGAAAACTCTTGTCCTGTGAAGCAGGATGGCCAACTTTCCCCCAGGCAAACTTCCATTGCTATGTGTCAAAACCTTTTCCAGGCGAGAGCTGTGGGACAACACAAAGGCGCCAACATCAGAAAGCCGAGGGAGGAGTTATGGCAGATGTTCATTATTTGGGGATAGCAGCGATTCCCCACTACTCTCCTATGAAGTGGGGATGATCTGGATGTGGACTGGGTTACAAGGTCATTTAGCCATGTTAGTCCCAGTGTACTCTGCCAGTTTGCTTCCCCACAACCTGGGATTGCCCAGGAGCACTGTGCCAGTGCAGCCCCAGTGTGCTTCTGAGCTGAGCATGGAAAGAGCACCTGCCTTGCACAAGGGCTCCTCATGCCTTAAAAACTGCAGCTTCACCACCTCTACTTTATTCTGTCTTTATTGCCTGTAGTGTGAAGACAAAATGCCCTGCAAGAAGCCACTGGAAGTGAAAAGTCTGTGTTTCCTACAGATCCTTTATATGCAAAATAATGTATTTTCATATTTTCTTCCCTCTGGCCCTCTGGTTAGGCGCAAATTCTACCACCATAAATTTTTGGCATAGCTTGGAAATTCAGTTGACAGACAAGGTCCTGCTGTGCTTCTAAACATAAACATTTCACCTTCTTGTTGTGTTAAGCCTTGGCTGGATTTTTTTTTTCACTAGTAATTTTTTTCCAAATGGGAATGCAAGCAGCTGAAGCCCAGTGAGAAAACATGAAAATAGATTTCTAGGAAAGTAACCAAAAGGGCTTTACTAGCAGGACAAGTTGCTTATCAAGAACTATTTTAGGAACGTGAGGAAATGAAACTTTGACGAGAGAGTTCCAAGAGAGAAGATTTACTGAGGAGCTGAAGAGTTCAAAGCAGGATGACAGCACAGCTATCAGAAAACATTCTCTGCACCTGTTTCTCCACCAGCTGCCTAACTGTACTCCCCCTCCTTTCTGCTGGCAGCTGAATGGCCGAGATCTGCACCTTCTTTTCTACTAATCTGCTCCACCCTCTGTCTGGAAATATTTGCCAGTCACTTCATCCCCTCCTCCTCCTGAGCAGAGACATAAGACACAGTTTCTGATTTTAATGCCCAGCTGTGCTCCAGAGGCCTCGTATAAATCCAAGTCACACTCTCAGAAAACAGAGTCGCAGCATGCCTCAGTTTCCCATCTGTACAAGAGAAATACATTACAGCTTTCCTTCCTTCTTCTTCATATTATCTAGTGAGGCTTTGGGCTCTTTAGGCTGGGAACTGCTTCTTTCAGAGTCTGTGTCCAGCATTTAAGGCCAAGGGAGCCACCTCAGTTTCAGCTTACAGGTGCTGTTGTGCTTTAATGGTGCTTGAAGCATTTCTATTATGGCCCATTGGTGCAAATTTACTGTAAATCAATGCTCTTTTGTGCATGGAGATGTAGTGTAGTCTTCCCCTGTGCCACTGCTTTCACATGGGCACTTTGTGCAGGTCTTCTCCAAGCTGCATGTCTGAACTGTTGGTTTCACAAGCAGGAATCTCGCCTTCCTCCTGTGTGCTCCTACCCTGGAGAAGTGCCCTGAAACTCTCACTTGCTGCACCAGATCCCAAGATCACAGAACATCACACTTCTGCCCCTGTGCCGTGACGAGACAGCAGCAACAGGTGGTTTTGCTGAAGTCAGCAGAGCATCATACAATATCTTGGTTTTACATATGATTTTGGAGTCAGTTTAGGATGATCAAGCTAGATCATCCTAAGACACATGCCTTTAGCACTTAGGCACCAAAGTAGACTCACACCCCAGCTTTGTGTCAACAAGTGTTACCATGTCTAGATGAGAGACACTGAGAGCACTTCCCATCTCAGCCAAACCCCATCTCTACCCCAGACTGAATCATTGGCTTGACCAGCCTCAGCACCATCCAGCCTTGCCCACTTCTCAGCTTTGCAGGAAAGGCGAGTTTGTGGAGCTAACATGGCCCAACAGGCTTCTTGCCTGCAAACTCAGAGCAGGGTAACACAGTGTGGTGGTCCCTGGCAGGCAGGTCCAGGAACATCCTCAGGTGCTTTCCCCATAGCTGTGCAGCAGCGGCCCAAGCTGCAGTGCAGGGCAGATGCGGTCGGCAAAGCCTTGGTTGGTAAAACCTGCTAAGCAAACATGGCCACGGCTCCCACCTGGCTCTCCTTATGGGGAAGCTGCCTCTCTGATCTCTCGCACACACAGGGCATGCGCCGGGCCGGTGAGAGACGCAAGGCAATGTAAATAACCAGCCACAGCCTGGCAGCCGGCTGCCATCTTGTCACGACTAGGGGTGCATGGGGGATATAAACAAGACTTTGGGCACCTGCTCTGACAAAGACCAGGTCAGCTGTTTGAATGCTCTTGTTTGAGCTTTGCTCTTGCTCGTTCCTGGTGCGCATGTCCATATTCAAGAAGGCTGCCAGCTCCCAGGCAGCACCAGAGAGGGTGAACCTGGGACATGGCACATGGGAAGAGACAAACTGCCCCAAGCTGTGGCAAGGAAAAGTCATGGGCAGCTTGTGGAGGAAGGAAGACTGGCTCAGAGGCCCTGATGGGGCGTCTCCTCCTCAGCCACAAGGCAGGGACGCCAGCACATCTCTGCCATGGGTGATGACGACCTTGCAGAGACCTTTCTTTGAAGCATGGGACCATTGTTTTGATGCCATGCATCGCAGCGGGCAGAGAGGGTGGATTTGGCTCCTGGCTGAGCATGGCCTGGGGAGTCAAGGAAAAGACCAAGGGGACTTCTTTCAGAAAAGTGCTATCCTCCATGAACTTGACCTATATCCCATAATGATGGATTTCAAATAAAGGATGGCCCATTTAGCATGTAGTTAAGGAGCCCGTATCAAATTTCCAAGCTTCTACTCCTCCCTGACAATGAGAGAATCAGTTTTAATGTATCTTTTATGTCAAGGTCATGACCTTCTTAAAGAAAATTATTCTTGTTTTAACATCCTTGGGTGAAACGTCTTTAGCAGTGTGTGAGCAGTATTATGGACAGAGCTGTCTCCATCACATTAAACTCCACTTTACAGTGTTTCTTTTGCTCTTCCCTACCTGCATCCTCCCTTTTCTTGCAGGCCTGTACCTGGTTGCTGGCTACTGTAGGGATGGCACAGGTGGGAGGAGCAGCTGGTTGCAGAAAAGTGGCAAGACATTGGCTAAGCACTTGGAAACTTTGGTCAGATGTGTATTCTTTGGTGTACGAATACCGCTACGGTTTGCAGTAAACCAATGGGAATGTTGCTCCAGTCATTGTTATTGTTGTTATCTCAGGAGCACCTGGAGGATTCATCCCAAGTCCCAGGCCTTTTGAATTAGGGAGAGAAGTACAGGTAGTGTGCTACAAGAGCTTCTAGTTGTAGAATCGAGCTATATGTATCGAGCACAGAAATTTGTACTGGTTAGATGTATATAGATATATATGTACACACATTATTTTTAATGCATATGTATTTTACATATGAGTGTGTGTATATATATATATACACATGGATCTTTCCTACCACAGTACAGCACTCTAGGAAGCAGCACTGTATTCTCAGTGCCTAGCCACAGCGAACGTATTTTCAGTGTCCCCATTGCATTTACAGCCAGAAGCAGGCATCCTGTGGACTCCCTAAACTCTGGGGCTCTCACGACCAGTCTCCCCATATCTGATTGCACATCCAAAGGCTGGCAGTGGCTGATCTCTGCTTTGGGCCTCTTTTCTGCCTGGGCAGGGAGCTTTGCCTGGGCTACAGCCTGCCCCAGGTACCACAGTGATGTCTTCGTCCAGGGTGATGTCTTTGAGGCATCTCACAAGCAGCAAGGCTGTGTTTCAAGCTGAAGAGGCAGGCAGCACAGAGTAGATGTTATCACATCCTCTGTAGAAAACTCCCATGAGAGAGGGACCAAGCCTTGAAGCTTTCACCCAACAAGCTTTGACCCCTTTGGAAAAGGCTGCCTTTTCCCTCTTCCACCTCTCAGCAAAACGGCTGAGCCTACACCAGCCTGCCAAAGTCCTGTGGCGTCGGGGCACCACGTCACCCTGCTGCAGTCACCCTGTGACAGCCTGACGGGGCTGGTAGGCGTTCGGGACCGAGAGGAAACCCAGCACCTTTGCACATTGGAGCCGTTTACAATGACTTTTGTTGCTGATGGCGCATGTTTGGTTGTACTTGTTAAATCTTGTTAAACAGGAAACAGGTTTCGAGGCGAGAGGGTCCCTTAGAGTTCAAGCTCCCGCTTTCAAATGTTCTTACAAGATGCACAATTGGCACCGGCTTACAGGAAATATTTAATTGGAGTCGGAAGGCGCTGGCTCCACCAACCTTGTATTGCATTCCTCTGCGTGCTCCTTTCACAATGATTTTCACCTATAGCTTAAATCAGTGATTTATTTATACCAGCCAATGGCGAGTTTGGCAGTGTCAAGGGAATGAGCGAAGCACGGAGATGCAGCGAGCGAAAGGGAGGAGCGAGGAGCAAGGAACAGTCTTACGAAGCAGAAGGGGCTGACGCAAACCTGAGAGTGACATATTTATGAGTCCAGTATCGGTTGCCTGCACTGATAAGCCATGGTCATTAAAGGAAGGAAAAGTCACCTTTGTGTATATAAAATATACAAGATTCATAGTCTGAAAAGACTCGACAGGAAAGCATTAGGTAAATAAAGGATATCCCATAAAGCATAACGTGAAAATTAAATTACCTCATAAGGGAGGAAGGCTGTCTGTCGCAGCAGTGAAAATGAGGAAAAATGAAATTCCTCTCTTCCATCCCAAAGCTGATTTGGCTTTGGGGTTTTGGGTGGATCTATACACATTGTTACTGATATCTATAAAAAAAAGCATTAAAGTCCATTATACTGCACTGGAAATGCTGCAGCTTCCCAGAAGTTTTTCACTGTATGCTCACAAGGTGGTGAGAAGCATCCTATGCATTGCTGCTCATGGTGGCCAAATAACAGAAGTGCCATTTCAGGGGCGAGCTGGACTTTCAACATTATTTCCAGCTTTCAGATCTCACCAGATTTTCTTTCCAATTGATTTTGGGAGCTGTACTTGTGAAACACTTGGAAAAGTTTTCTTCCCTCTTCCCCTGACTTTTCTGGTGAGTGAAACATACCCAGAATCTACTTATTTTTGGTTTAACTGGTCAGAGCACCTCCAAAACTGAGGAAATGTTGAAACACCAGGGAGGGGCAAAAAGCAGCAAACTGAAAGAGTTCACTTATTGCACTATCCAGCAAAATAGATAATCAAAAGAAAAGGAAAGAGAAAGGGGAAAAGAAAAAGATAAGCTGGTATTTCAAAGTTTTATCACTAGAAAAGCAATTTAAAAAAAACCCACACCTTTTTTTTTTAAACAGAATTAACAATTTCATAAGTAAGTGGTCTGCTAGTGGTTGTCCCTGTGGAAGGCATACACAGCCCCTTCCTTGTGTACAAGTGGCTAAACGGTGAGCAATGTATAGCTTTGCTGTGTGGATACAGCCCTCAGACCCGCCAAAGCTGTTAATTGAAAGCTTCACTGGTGCCCAGGGTCTTCACACATTGCTTTTATTGGAGAGGAGATGATTTGACCTGAATCAAGCCAATCTGCTTTTTTATTGCAAACTTTGGTCCTGGAGACACGGTCCCCACAGTGGTTAGGTAGATCCAAATAGCAGCTTTTAGCCACTATTAACATCAGTTGGTTTTTTTTCCCCAGCTGAAACATGCATTTGAAAATGTGTCTGTCTACTTTGGTACTCTTCTCTGCACGCAAAAAGCCTGGGGGAAGCCACTTCTCCAAAGTGCTGCAGGATTTTGGAAGGATAACTTAAGCAAAGAGCTCAGCACCAGTTCCTTGGGTCTCCGTTCCCAGGGACATGTGCCACAGTTGCTGATCCAGTTGCAAAACACGTTTGACTTCTCTGGTGCATCACACAAGCAAATCAAGCTGCTCTGGTGTCCAAGCAGGGGCCCAGGAAAGAGAAAGGCACTTATTCAGCATAGCATTCTTTTGCTCTGGAGTTTGCATCAACACCTCTTCCCACCCACACTTCTGCTCCAGGTCTTTACAAGTCTGGGTCACACTGCTGCTACATCTCATTCTGACTGTGAAGCCTTTTGCTCCTCAGGAGATGGCAGTTTCCTCTCCAAAGCAGCTCCAGCCCTTCAGGCCTCTGCTCAGGCAAATGTACTGAGCATTAACATGGGTGACCACTAAGCAACGGAAAGGCAGAAAGCAAGCAAGCAAGTAACCTATTCTGGGCAAACTGAATTGAATCAATGAAGGTGCAACTTAGTTATCTTTGCAGACCAGTAATCTAATGGTATCGCTTTTGCACTTCAATACAGCCATTGAAAGGTCACCATAAACAGCTCTTCTCCCATTTTTGAAACCTCCACATTATAGATCCATGGTGTTAAACTTAGAAGTTTCTTTTTCAAGTCAAAAAAAACACAGGGCCTGGCTTTCTGCTAATGGCAATCAACACTGCTCCAGTGGCCTCCATTGACCTGGTTTTTACCAGACAGGGCCCTCACTCTTCTGGAGCTGCCTTCTCCTTTCAAGTGCATGGGAGGAGGACCCTTATTTTTATCACACTTCTTCAAATTGAAAGCTGCATCTGAGGAAGGCAATCAATATCACAGCCGGGTTTATGCCTAGGAAACTGTGACTAAAGGAACAATAAAACACAGATTTGCCACTTCTGGAAATGCTGTTTAGTCCAAACCTGTCTTCTTTATCCACAGCCCTTGGGGACATTTCTTTATTTGTAAGGGGCTTACTTTCAAAACTCTGCATGTGGTCCCCCATTAGATAAACAAGGTGTGATCCAGAAGCGAGAAATGGGAGATCAGTTTTGTGAGAAGCCTGCTAGACGAGGCAGCTTCATTTCATTTGATTTGGGATTTTTCTTCTATTCCCTCTTTTGCGCTTTGCTGGTGTCTCAGCTCTCTCTCTAATAAATAACCAGTCCACATTGCTAAGCACATAACTCAGAGCAATTTGTTACTGTTGGCAATGTCTGTGCAGCAGGGGCCCAGGAACAGGCCAGCATGGAAGCAGCAATACCTCCCACTCTTCAGGAGCATGATTTCTGCCTGATTACAGAAGGGGTCATTGGTAGGACAATGCAGAGAAGGTCATATAGAATTGCCTGCACACAAACTGTATGTGCTCCGTGATCCTTGCTTGAGCTACTTTACCCTGGAGTACCTGTCCGGAGAAATCGGTGCGGTGACATCAACACCGCAGATGTGGTAGGACGTTAAAAAAATTAATACATATTCATAATAACCAGAATATAATGAAAGTGTTTGAGCATTTTATATAGCCCTGGGAGCAGAGGATAGTTTAAAATACAGAAATACCTCTAGAAACAATGATATAATAAATCTCCTAGGCCTAACGTCCTTCCAAAGGTAAGACTACAAACATAGTCTCCAAATACTTGGTGAGGCTGTAACATTAAGAGTCATGTATGTTTTTAAAAAGAAATGAGAAAGGACTACAAGTGCTTTTTCCCTTGACCCCCATCTATCTGTCCTTCATGAACACTGAGCTGTGCAAAGAGGATGCCTTCCCATGGCATGGTTATTTTGCTGGTGCCCACCATAAAATAATTAGCTGGGAGTCAGGCTGCAGGCAAAGAGGGAAAGAGGGATGTCTGCCTGGTACAGGAGAGCTCAGCTGTCCTCTGCCTGCAAAAAGCTTCGAGGGCTAGCTAAGGGCATGCGGCACTACGCAGATGGGGCACCTGCTTTCCTTCTTCCCAGAATGCTCACGAGGGCTGAGGGAGGAGGAACAGCAGCTCCTGGGAAAAAAACTCAGTCTTTGGGAAATAAGTTCATCCTAGTACATGCCGCTTTGTCCAGCTCAGTGGGATCTTTCTCAGCTTCCCTTCGTCTACGCACTTATATGAGCAGATAGTCTCTAATACGCCTTTCTCACTATAGCCATTTTCCTTGAGAGCCCTGGCCCAATTTAGCCCCTTCTGGATATCAAGACATGGAAAGGAAGCAGAGAGAACATGATTTCTATACACACTCTAGTCTCTTGTTGCCAATTAGCTGGTCTTTGTGGATGTTGGTGCTTGAGCCTGGAAACCTTGGGGCTCAATGGAAGAGCATCAAATGCAAGGTAAGAAATAAGTCAGCAGGGCAACTGGAGGGCAACTGCGGTTTACCTGGGCTGTAACACCTGGGCTCAGTGGCACTGTGTGCCAGTGCTTTATAATTTCAAAGTTGTCTTATTTGTTTCTGTGGGGATTTGGGGGAAGTTTGTTATTCACTGTTGGTTTTGTGGTTTTGTTTTGCTTTTTAACAAAGCACCTTTAGAAAGAGTAGGCTTTCCAAAAAGGTACTGTTTAAGGTAATAATACAAAAGGGAAAATGGGGGATGTGGGGGAAGGCAAGGGAGAAGCAAAGCAGAAAGAAAACCTCCTCAGTTGCTCTCAGTAGAAAAACTCTGGGTCTATAGGGTGTGATGGGTTAAAAAAGAGAGGGCCGTCTGGAATTTTTCAGATAAGTTTAATGGAAGACCATTTATTCTGGGGAAAAAAAGAAATCCTCCGTTTTTCTTGAAATGTTATTTTGTCATTTAAGACCATGGGAGAGACAAGTAAGGCAGAATACCAAACTCCCAGAGTTCTCACGCATGAAGCAGAAAGAGCTATGGCAAATTTGGTTTTGGCTACAACCACACTAATGACCAAAATAAAGGCCACAAAGCTCATTTTCCCGAGGGAGTTAGAGGAGCCTTGAATAAAAGTTCCAGATGGCCCAGAACCCTCACTTCCAGCCTCCACCACTTGCTCTTCATCAGAACTGGGTTGCTCATTTCTGAGGAGGCAAAGTCAACTGAAAGAGGAAAGCGATATAACTCGGACTTGGGGAAAGGAAGGTGATTTCAGCTGCTCAGCTCGAAACGTGACAGGAGGCAGAAAAGGGAAGATGAGGGAGCTAGAAGAAAGACTGGGGCACAGAGGAGCCCAGCATCCCATGGTACTGCTCTGCAAGCACAAAAAGGCAGATTTCCCGCCCCATATGCTGCCACCACTTTGGCAGGATTCAGGAAGGGCAAGATCAAAAAAGATGGCTGTGCTGGTGATTCGCACTGCCTACAGTGGTCATATGTAGGGCAGAACAACAGAAAGCAATGTCTTCAGCATTAAGCAGAAAGATAAATTTAACAGCAGAAGGGACAGGCAGAAGATTATCTCTTTCCTCATCCCTTTTAAGATCTGCCTTGGTCACAGAATCACAGAATCAGTCAGGTTGGAAGAGACCTCTGGGATCATCGAGTCCAACCGTTGCCCTGACACCACCCTGTCAACTAGACCATGGCACTAAATGCCATGTCCAGTCTTTTCTTAAACACATCCAGAGATGGTGACTCCACCACCTCCCTGGGCAGCCCATTCCAATGTCTAATAACCCTTTCTGTAAAGAAATTCTTCCTAATGTCCAACCTGAACCTCCCCTGGCAAAGCTTGAGGCTGTGTCCTCTTGTCCTAATGCTAGTTGCCCGGGAGAAGAGGCCAACTCCCAGTTCACTACAACCTCCCTTCAGGTAATTGTAGACTGCACTAAGGTCACCTCTGAGCCTCCTCTTCTCCAGGCTAAACAACCCCAGCTCCCTCAGCCATTCCTCATAGGTCAGACCCTCCAGACCCTTCACCAGCTTGGTCGCCCTCCTCTGGACTCCCTCCAACACCTCAACATCTTTCTTGAAGTGCGGGGCGCAGAACTGGACACAGTATTCAAGGTGCGGCCTCACCAGTGCCGAGTACAGAGGGACGATCACTTCCCTAGACCGGCTGGCTACACTATTCCTAATAGAGGCCAGCATGCCATTGGCCTTCTTGGCCACCTGGGCACACTGCTGGCTCATGTTTAGCCGGCTGTCGATCAGCACCCCCAGGTCTCTTTCCACCGGGCCGCTTTCTAACCACTCTTCCCCCAGCCTGTAGAGCTGCATGGGGTTGTTGTGGCCGAAGTGTAAGACCCGGCACTTGTTCTTGTTGAACCTCATGCCGTTGGTCTCGGCCCATCTATCTAACCTGTCCAGATCCCTCTGTAGGGCCTTCCTACCCTCCAGTAGATCGACACTCCCACCCAGCTTGGTGTCATCTGCAAATTTGCTGAGGGTGCACTCAATCCCTACGTCTAGATCATCTATAAAGATATTGAACAGCACTGGCCCCAGAACTGAGCCCTGGGGAACACCGCTAGTGACCGGCCGCCAGTTGGACTTTGCCCCATTCACCACCACTCTCTGGGCTCGGCCATCCAGCCAGTTTTTAACCCATTTAAGAGTCCACCCATCCAAGCCCCGGGCAGCTAGTTTGTCTAGGAGGATGCTGTGGGAGACAGTGTCGAATGCCTTACTGAAGTCTAGATAGACTACATCCACAGCCCTGCCCTCATCTACTAAGTGGGTCACTTTGTCATAGAAGGAGACCAGGTTGGTCGAGCAGGACCTGCCTTTCATGAATCCATGTTGGCTGGCCCCGATGCCCCGATTGTCCTGCATGTGCCGTGTAATGGCACTCAGGATGATCTGTTCCATCACCTTGCCTGGCACCGAGGTCAGGCTGACAGGCCTATAGTTCCCTGGATCGTCCTTCCGACCCTTTTTGTAGATGGGCGTTACATTTGCTAATTTCCAGTCAGCTGGAACTTCTCCAGTTAACCAGGACTGCCGGTAGATAATAGAGAGTGGTTTGGCAAGTTCGTTTGCCAGTTCCTTCATTACTCTGGGGTGAATCCCATCCGGGCCCATAGCCTTGTGGGTGTCCAGCTGGCACAGCAGGTCACTAACTGTCTCCTCCTGGATTACGGGGGGTTCACACAGCCCCCCGTCCCTAACTTCAGGCTCTGGGGGCCGAGTCTCCTGAGGACAACCGGTCTTGACATTAAAGACCGAGGCAAAGAAGGCATTGAGCACCTCTGCCTTTTCCTCATCCCCTGACACTACACCACCCTCCTCATTCAGCAAGTGGTGGAGGCTCTCCTTGACCCTCCTTTTGCTGTTGATATATTTGTAAAAGCTTTTTTTGTTATCTTTGACTGTAGCAGCCAAATCAAGCTCTAATTGAGCTTTGGCCCTTCTAATCTTCTCCCTACACGACCTGGCCACGTCCCTATAGACCTCCCAAGTTACCCGACCCTTCTTCCAGAGCAAGTAGGTTCTCTTTTTTTCCTAAAGTTCTAGTTTAAGTTCTCTGTTTAACCAGGCTGGTCTTTTTCCCCAACGGCTTGCCTTCCTACAGACTGGGACAGCCTGCTCCTGAATATTTAGCAATTCCCTTTTGAAGCATGTCCAGCCTTCCTGGACTCCTTTGCCCTTCAGGACCGATTCCCAAGGGACTCGGTCCACCAGCCTCTTAAACAGGCTAAAGTCAGCCCGCCGGATATCTAAGGCAGAAGTTCTACTCTTGCCCCTCCTTACTTCCCTCACTATCGAAAACTCTAACATTTCGTGGTCGCTATTCCCAAGACGGCCACCGACCCTCACATCTCCCACTAGTCCTTCTCTGTTCACAACAACAGGTCAAGCAGGGCCCCTCCTCTAGTGGGCTCATTTACCACTTGCATGAGGAAGTTGTCTTCCACACATTCGAGGAACCTCGAGGTCAATTAATGGTTAATGCTAATATGTGGACACCTCAAATAATGTGTAAGGTGCACATAGCCTGGCTAGTTACCAACTAATTGTTTGAAAGCAACAACAAGTTATTCACAAGAGGTTGATGTTAAACTAAAATTACTAGTTTTACTTGCATGGTTCATGTTAGTGGCATCTTACTGGGCAAAAAAAGTGAACTCAGGCAGCTTGTGGTGATATCAAACTTCACAAGATGGTGGCATTCACCTTGTTTTGGATGTTTTACAAAAGCCTGGGTATCTAATAAGATCATGTGAAGGGTGGATTTTGTGGGATACCTCTCTACGTCTGTAATACTTGCTGTAACACTGAGCCTTTACACAGTCCCACAAAAATAAAGGAGCCACTCACACACTTAAAAGTCAGACACAGCTACTTGTCTTGCTGGATCAAGACCAAGTCTCTTGTGTCTCCAAAATGGAGCTAACAACCAACCACAAGTTCTCATGTGATTTCCAGTGTTTCCCATTTCAAGGCAGGCTACAAATCTTGCCCGAACACCTCACGGTGCTACACCTTGCGAGCCAGTTCTGGTCAGACCCAGCAATGACAGCCATTCCTTAAAATGGAAAATAGTTCTTACAAGATAACCGTGCACATTCAAACTTCAAGTTTCAGTGTGAGGTTCGTTCAAGTTTGGGCTTATAGATTAACTCTGCTTACTTATTTATTTTTAAGTTATATTCATTTCCCTCCTCTTAACATGCTTTCTGTCATGCTTATCCTTCACTGCTCTTGCCCAGCATTTCCAGACCTGCTAAATCTGCACCTTACTTATTTCTCTGGAAAGAACGAGCCCCTCCTCCTGCCTCCCTCTTATCCCTGTGTAAGTAACATCCATCACTGTATCAGCACCTGTCTGAGCAGCACTAGGGAAGGGTCAAGGTATTATTTCCTACCCTTGACAGGTGTTATAACAACACTGAACTACCCCAACATAAAAAAGTTTCCATTCTGCAAACTGCTGCACCTACTTTTCTTCCTGCTATTCCATCCTCCCTGGAGGCTTCTTGACCCTGGTCATGCCAAGGCAAAAAGCCGCTCGCACGTACACGAATGCAAAAATGAAAGACAGACTTTCCCCATATTGCACAGTGTCGAGAAGAGCCAGCGCACATGAGTGCAGCCTCAGGGGTCTTCTGTGATGTCCAAGGCTGGCATTGCCTCTCCTGGGTCAGGCTCTGTCTGAGACATGGTGCTGGGAAACCTCCTGCCAGGTAGGGTCATGCCCTTTCTGAAACAGAAGACCAAGAGGAGCAAAAAAACCACACAGAGGCACAGAAATACATCTCAGACACCAAACTGTTAGTCCTTGTTGCTGGAGGGGGCCAACCCATGCACGAACTTACATAGCTTACCTACACAAGCAACATTATAACCAGACCTAGGAAACCAGGGCAAGGATCAGGCCTGACTGTAATAGGGACTGGACAGATAACACAGAATTTGAACACTTGGGATGCCAATTTCATTGCAGTAGGTAAAAAAAATGGAGGAGATAAGAAAATGCCAGAGCTGAGTAGAAGCAGTAGTGCAGGCATGTACAGCACAAGTGCTCTGGAGTGCTCTTCAGAGAGATGCTGGATCTTCTTCTCTCTGCATTCTTCACTCTCCATTTCTGTCTGCTGTGGAGGGGCACACACATGCACATTCATACCTGCTATACGTGCATAAGCCTTCTACACTCTCCCTCCTGTAACATCCAGAAAACAGTTTAAGGAACAAATGATCTATTAAAGCCATGCGATGTGTGAGAAATGTGAAATACT
This sequence comes from Nyctibius grandis, assembly GCF_013368605.1. NCBI lineage: Eukaryota > Metazoa > Chordata > Aves > Nyctibiiformes > Nyctibiidae > Nyctibius > Nyctibius grandis. The sequence continues at coordinate 59,472,152 of NC_090660.1, read as the reverse complement.
TGGAGGCTGGATTCTTGGCCGTGCAAAAGTTACACATCAGGCAAGTTAGCTGTCTTTTTTAGGGGGAAATAGGCATCCCTGCAAGGTGACCTGTTTCATCTTAGCGTAAGTGTCCAGAGTAAACTAGGTTAAATCACTCCTTGTCACTAAATCTCTCTGGCCATCAATTAATCTGGACAATTAGCTGAAATTAAACATCTAACTTTCAGTTAAGTGGGATGAATCCCTTCTCTTGGGTCCCAGTTTCTTAGATGTGGTTCAAAATTTCTCATCTTCTACAAGACACATTTCCCGTTAGCTTGAAGTTCAGAGAGACACCAGGTCGTTTGTCCAAGGGAAAGAGGAGCTCCTTGGAGAGGCTGCTTTTCGGGACCCCTGACTTTCCACCTCGTGTACACCCTTCCCTTTAGCAATTACATATTCCATCTTCATGCAAATCAAGCAATTACTGCTGAGCGCACCAGTGTCCAGGCACGAAGATAATGCCTGGTCTTCTCTAAGTCACTCCAGGAAATGCGAGGAAATTTGTATATCCGGATAACAGTGCGGGGAGAGGGCATAAGAGAAGCCTACGAGGGTGGGGAGAAACTTTGTTTTTATTATAACAGTTATTATTATTATTATTATTATTATATATTAGTCTATATCTTCCATTTTGCATGGGTTTGGTTGTTTTGGTTTGTTTTTTTCCCCACAAAGCAGCACTGTACTTAAGGAGTAACTACATCTTCTTGCCTTCAGTTGCTGATAACCGTTGTGGAAAAGCTGCAGACTTCCAGCCTCAGAAGCACCTGAATAGTTAAGGACCAAATGGACCTGCGCAGAGGTAGATTAACAATATTTCTGGCATCCTGAAGCTAACAAGACAGTGGAGAGGACCACAGCATAGTGCCAAGCATTAGTTATTTCTACTCTCTGCTTGGACTCCTGCAGACTGAGAGGTGGAATGAGAGATGTTACAGCAGTGTTTGTCCATCAGAGGCATCCCCCAAGCAGAGGAATCATTGCAAAGACTGCCTTTTTAAAAAAAATCTAATTCATTCCTTAATTATGATTAATTGTTTAACTTAGTTTGGCTATAAACCATAAAGCAAGCTCAGGGATTTATCCAGCAGAGACATGCACAGCTTCTTTGACACACCACTGGCAACGAGTCTCCTGATTCACTGGCAAAAGTGCTTTCAGTAAAACCCATAAAAAGAAACTGCAAAACCAAACAAGAGCAATAAAATAATACCCTATGCAGAGGATAAAGAAAAGGCTAAAGTCAGCATTTTATCTGATAGTCTGTCTTCAGGAAATGCCTGTGAAAACAGTTTTGGAAAGTAATAGCTGATCTGGCTGCAGATATTCCTTGAAATAAGAAAGGTGTAAAATCCTGGTGCCATTTTGTTTTTTTTTTTAAAGAAAACAAAATAATTCTCACCAGAAGAAAAGTATTCTGCCACCCTGTGAAAGGCAGCACACTTTATTACAGGTAAAGTATTAGAAGATACAAAGCTGACAGAAGAAGGATTCATTTACTTCTAAGAGCAAAAGGAAATAGCTCTGCATTAAAAATGAGTGAATGAAAGGGATAGACAAACACAGAGGAGGCCACTACGGTGATGAAGTGTTTACCTAGCTAGGCTCTCTCTGAATCTCTGAATGCCATCATCATGGTTTTCCTCATTCTCAGAATGTTTTGGGTTTTTTTTTTAAATTGACAGGCAATTGTACCCATGAAAATCTGAACCCTGATCTGCTTTGTTGCACACCTTCTCTTCTTCACTCTCACAATGGCATGTATTCTGCAGGAGAGAGAAACAGACAGAGAGCTGGCAGGTGTCATACTCCTGTTAAAGACAAGAAATAAAGCCGCAAAGGTCTTTTTACTGTTATAACATTCTGACTAACAGCTCCAGGTAAGCAAGACACTGTAAATGTTGCTCCTAAAAGTGAGCTCCGCTTCTTTCCTCACATTCACACTTGTTCAAAACATACATGCCTCTTGCAACAGCAGTGGGATTAATCTCACTGTGTCAATACCATTTCCTGGGGACAGAATTTGAGTGCAAGGCAGAGAAGCCCCACATCTGCAATGCAAATGATATCCTAAATGTGTCAGCAGAAAATGAATGCACAGCACATGGGAGCCCTGGCAGATGTACTGTCCTGAAACCTGGTAGCAGCATAAATAACACTAATTTCACTGTCATCACCCAAAGTCCTGGGGAAACACTAGTGTGGGGGCACATTTAATTGAGGAGGATGCTTCCCAGACTGACACATAAGTGAGCATGCATTGACTTCAGTGTACAGTTTATCCTCCATTTCTTTAAAGACAGTGGGAGGCTGCCGAGGACTGGCCGCAGAGAGGTGCCCCAGTGCCTGGAGGTGGAGGAGCGGTTAGTAGTGGGGATGGCTGGAGGATGCTGCACCTCCTGGCCTACTTGGCTGAAATGGCAGCTCAAATGGTTTCTTGGGAGGAGGGGCTCTTGAGGGGGAACGGGAGAGCTGATGCTATAAAACAGGCCGTAAGTCAAATGTCGGCTTCTCTGGCCAACGTGAGTATTTGTAGAAGCAGCTTTCAGATCGCCCGGGCTGTCAGGCAGTGGGACAGCTCTTGCTGAGCTGGGCAGTGTTGGGATCAGACAAGCAGTGTAGTGAAGAGAGGAGATCAGACACATGACGGACAATACTGGGCTTGGGATCAGAAGGTGCTGACTAAGGTGGGTGTTAATGTGCATTTTAGCCAGCTATGGCCAGCTGCCAGTGTCCAGTTGTAACTAGTGGGTTGCAGGCGAGGGAACCTGGAGCAGTGCCCAGTAGCTTTGGGAAAAACAAAGGTGATCAATAGGATCCTTATACCTGGGGGAGTCCTTCCCAGAGCCCCTGAAAGTGTCTGATATATTAACAGTAAGCTCAGGTATTGGATGCAGCATGCCTGGAAATTGAATGATAGGAATAAAGTGGCAGCCTGCCACTCAACCCCGTCCCTCCAGCGTCCACATCTTCATCACATCTAGTACCATAATCAATCAACCGATCCAGATTCTGATCTGATATGGCTGTTACTGGCATGGAAATGGGAAGGGTATCATCCCAAACAATAACAGCAAAATGAGTATCTCTTTAGAAATTGCATAAGCAAACAGACACAATAACCTAATTCAACCAAAAATAAAAAAAATGATGCCTCTGAAGAGCAGCAAGTGGAAGATAAGAACCAGTCTTTTATTGAGTCCAGAGGCCTCCTGGACAGAAGGAAAACCAAGTGGAAGATCAAATGGATTGTGGGTCAAGTAAAGCACTGGGCAAAGAGGTTTGAAGCCAAACCACAGGACACATTTATCAAGCTCTTAAAAAAATAGAAATGCAGGATCAAAGCAGAAGCACTTTGCAAATATTAACATTTGTCACCTACTTTTACTTTTGATGTACTTCATTTTGAAGACATTTCTCCCTTTTCTCTTTTTTTTTTAAACAGGATAATCTAATCTTTCAGTACACACACTTGCCTCCTTCAAAAGAAACACAATGACAATATTACTGAAACATGGAAGACTTTAATAAGAACAGATTAAAAGAACCAACATATGGAAAATAAATAATAAAAATATATTAAGCAGCAGTGCAGGGAAATGTTGTTGACACTGTTGTCAAATGTTCTATATAAAGGTTTTGGTAGTTTTCCCAACAAAATATAAATGAAACAATAACTCTTTGTATTGCCTCACATTTGAGTGCAGAAAAAGCATTCTTGTAGCACTTGAATCAGCAACAGCATAATTAAAGAAAATCACATTAGCACCAAACGGATCACATTCATTACTGATGTATATGTATTGTTTTGGAGGTGCTACCCTATTGATTAACAGGATCAAAATATGGATTAAAAAAGAAAAATAAAAAATAGTGTGAGAACATTTTCTGGAGCATTTTCAGCTGTGTGTTTGTCGCTGCTACACCAGCTGTGCAGTTCATGTTCTTCAGACAAAGATGGTGAGACGAGTCCTAACTCAATGGTGGGCTGATGTTCCTGCAAGACTGGGTGACAGTTTTGTTTTCTTCCTCCCTTCAGTCAGAAGGTTTTTGTGTCCCTGCTGACGCCCCAAGCCGCAGGACTGCAGAGGGAAACAGCATTTGAGGACCTTCAGTGTGCGTCGAGAGCGACCTTCTGCAGGCTGAGAGATTTACGGCTCTGCGGCCGAGGTACTGCTTTGCACGGTGCAAGATACATAACAACAACAATACCTCAGGCTGAATTTAGGAAATTCGGTAATAGTCAAGTGTGGTAAATCATCTTTAAAGCAAACATTCTTAAAAGCGGAGAGATAAAGTTCATTCCCCCGCGACGAGGCGGTAGCATGGAATACGGCAAGGCTGTGGGCAGGGTTTCAAAGCAGCCTGGTCGCGTTGGGCGAGATACTGCTGCCTGCTCCCGACGGGATTTCTGAGACTGCTGGCACCAGGGTGACAGGCCGGTAATCGTTAATAGGGGAAGTCTGTCTGGTGCCTGCCCTTTGTTCCAGCCCCACTTTCATATTTGAGAACCCTTATGGTATACTTTCTATTCACAGCAACGTTTTAGCCTGTCGCAAGTGTGGCCCCAGTGATTATAGTTAGGCAAATATAGCAAGAACCCACACATGCTTGAGCCCTTCAAAGTATCTTTTTTTTTTTCCACCTCAGTTTCCACTTGTTAATATTTGACCGAGTCTGTGGTTTGAACAAGTACTTCCCAAATATATTTCAGCTTTCAAAAAAAAAAAAAAAGCCACCGAACCTTTACGGTGCTCAGAGCATTTATGGCTGAAACTCGTTCTGCAGGTTCAGCCATCTGTCCTGCCCATCCTTGCACAACGATATTCTTGTAAAATGCCGTCAGTCATCTTCTTGGGAACTCACAACGCCCCTGGCACCACATTCGGTTCCTGGATATCTCACCAGGATGACTTCTTGGAAACAGTAAAAGCAAGGAAGATGCTAGGAAGATGTGGCTCAAAATGCTTACAGCTGCAAGGGGGAAGTCGCCGTTGAAGTGCAGATAACAATCTCTCAAGGGATCCACCTGAAGGAAGGACATACCCAAAACGAGGGATTCTGATCATCTGTCTGTGTAGAAAAAGGATGATGGGACACATGCTTCTGACTACGTTAAAGTGAATTGCAGTACTGGTAGGAACATCAGAGCTGGGCCAATGTGATTATTACTCAGATTACCAAGTGGGGTGATTACCATTACTGACTACTATCCACACAAAAGAGCTTGTCAAAGGGATCCATTCTTGCTATTTACCATTGGAGAAATGTACCTGAAATTTCACAGAAGTTGGAATAAATGGGGTCCCATCAACTCCAGTAGCTGCTCTTCCAAGCACTTTGTGAAGGTCTGTCTATGCAGTCTTAGCACAGGTGACTCGATGCGAATTTACACAAAGGCTTCTTCATTCTGCTTCTGGCAGCATAAACCATTTTAAAGAGGGTATCAATGATACCGTTCTGATAGAAGTTATAACAATTGTTCTTATGTGAACCTGTTCATCTATTTTAAATCTCCTTAATCCTATGCCAGGACAAATGTGAAATCGGAGAATTTTACATGCCCAGCTTCTTTTTTCAGCCATGCACATATATATGAGTCCTGGATTTCATATTTCTGTACACAAAACTATTCCCTGTGTGGTGATATTGTTTCTACACCAAGATGGGGAAACAAGGATGCTGCAATAATAACAACAAGGGAGTCCATTTTCCCTTTGAAGAAAAGCTCTTTGTTTTTTAAAGCTTTATGATAGATGTAAACAATTGTGTGTTCTTAGAAACGATAGGTATTTTTTAACATGCAAATAGAGGATTATTGTAATAACCTTCAGCAAGTCTGAAAGGCTTTCATATGAGCAAAGAAGGAGGCTGTGGGGTTCATCTCAAAGCTTGGCTAATTACACAGACTTACAGGAATTGCAAAAATAGGGTGGAAACTGCACTACATGACAGCAATTCCACTTTCATATTGCCTTGCTTGTGACTGGAACAAAGTTACTTTAGGTGAAGATCTGGCCCGCTACAGCAACTAAAAAATTCTGATCTCACCTGGTCACAGGAGGGAAAAAAGTTAGGAAGGCTGCAAAAGAGAGAGAACGTTTTCCTAACAGGCTGACTTCCAATAAATACGTAATTACGGTTAATAACATTTATTAACGGTGCAGGATAAGTATTTGAATAATCTTTTTTTTACCAGATCTGTCTCACTTTACCATCGGAAGGAAATCCCAGAACCAAAGAAACCCCTGAACCCAAGAACAAAAACTAAAAACCATTGCTGTCCTCCCTGATGCTGTTTCAGTGCTGGTGAAACCACATCGTCTCATACTGCCCCTTGCAGATGTCCTGGGTGAAGGCTCACTTTTGTTGAGCCAGGTTTTACGTGGTCACTTAAACAACTACCAAATTTTCCATTGGTTTCTTCCCATTCCTCTCCCAGGCCATGGATGTTGCCTCTCCATCCTTGTCATTCCCCAGACTGTAGATGTTAATACCACATCTCCATTGCCTCTCTTCTGGTATCCCTTCTTCCAGGCATCGCTTTACCTTTGTAGGTGCTTATTCCACTGTATCTTCTAATCTTCTTCTAATTTCGTGCTGGAAAAACACAGTTGGAGCTGTCTTGTCATTTTGCCCCTGGAAAACACCACTTTTGCTGTAGCACATGGAAAAATCACGGCTTTATTTTCATTAATAACATCCCACAAGCTCAATCAGGTAAGCAGAGGCAACCTGCAAGCCCTTGTCTACAGGGTCTATGGTTGCCGCCAAACAACCCTTCTTTGTAGCACTTCTTCATCCTGGAAATGTAGCCACGGAGCAGTTCACATTTTCAAAGTGTAAATCAGGCTCATATCTTGGATGCAACTGGTACAGTTAGAGCACGGTCTGTTTAAATCAGGCCAGAAAGTGAAAACCAAATAATGAATGAGCACAGAAAATTAGCTTGGCAAAACTCCACCGCGATGATTTGTTTTCCAAAGTGCAGCTGATTTACAGATTTGAGGCCTCCATTGGTGCTCTCTAGGTTTAAAACAAGATATTTCAACAAAAATTATAGCTGAAGAGCAGTTCTGCTGATCCAGGAAATGTTCTGAGGGTGACAGTAAACTCTCAAGGTATGTGCGAGAGGGCTATATCCCAGCTGGTACTGTTACCTCTCTGCACAAAGCAGTCAAGCAAGCATAGTTCCTGAATTTATTGGCTTTCCAGACCTCCGCCCTGCCTACAGCCCCACAGCCACCCCGCTGCCCCAATGGGCCAAGACCGGGTTTAGTCAGATTCCTGTGGATTCCCATCAAAAAGGCACCCTCCAGCTGGAACAGCACGCAGAGGCTCAGCTGCCTCTGCACAGCTCCCAACTACCCACCACTGAAACCATCCCTTCCCATGGGGGCAAAGTGATTCCCCAAATAGTTTGGGTGCTGGGGCTGCACTCGTCACGCAGCCTGGCCTATAGACGGTGAGGATCAGAGCACCTGATTTTTACCCAGCAGCTTTGCTTGTCATCATTATTGCTCGCTGGTGGGATGGCTGCAGTGACCTGGAACTCTGGCTGCGTGTGGTGCAGACCCTGCAATGGGTCCCTCACCTCTGTCACACCGCAGAGGGCAGAGGAAAGACTTCAAGAGCCAAACCACTCATAACAGCCCTTGGAGGAAATAAATGCTAAACAAGCTGCTTCCTTGGGCCTGCTGCAGTTTTTCTTACACTGATAGTTAAGGGAGAACAAGATCTCCGTGTGCTCACTCCTGCCTGCTTTGCACCCCAAATGTTTAACATCCATCAAATTCTTGAGCGAGGAAACAACAGTTCTCGAAGAGATTGACCTACAAGCTTTGTCAGTTGTAATGGAAGTTTTATCCCTTAATAAACTGGAAAGTGACTCTTTTTTTGATGACAGAGACACTAGTAGCTGACACCAAGTGGAATACCTGGCGGCATGCCTGTCAGCCGTGGGAAGGTGCCTACGGGCATTTAGGAGCTCTCCAGGACAGAGCAGCTTTTTTTTTACTGCAGCATGCAATTAGACAATAGAAATTTAAACTATCTTAAAATACAACAAAGCGCCCATCAGAGATTATATAAACAGTACAACCCTATTAATTTCAGTGTCCTGAACATAAGGATTTATACCCACCGTGTCAATTTAAAAAGCAAAACCAAAGCACTATACAAATTCAAGAGGATGGATTGTGCCCTCACTTCCACTCCTATACCACAATTAAGTCATATGACTTATGGATGTGATTAAGGGGGACGATCTGTCTTTTAGATGATGTAACGTATTAGCTAGAAAAGCAATGTGGATGTTTACTAACAGCTTCCTCACAAACAAAAATGGGAAAAGCGGTTCATTAAACTTTTAAGCTTTTAAAGTTAAGAAGGCAGATGCAAACCATTATTCCATACATGATGTGAAGAATAAAAAGAGAGAGCTCCTTCCACAGTGGGGGGAAAGATGGCTTTGTTTCTAGCACACCTGAAGTCTAGAAATTATGAAGCAAGAGAATGGCTGGTGATATTTCAAACTATTAATTTACCTGGGTCTATGGACAGAGAAGCTAAAATGTTCTGCCACAATATTCTCATGACGAGAAACACCGAGATTTATCAAACCATCCTCAGGAAGCTGGGAGAGGCTTTAAGAAGAAGAGCTTTGACAAGACAAAAATTGGAAGGAGATTAATTAAAATTACCCAGAAATGACCTGTCTGCAAGAGGGGCTAGGGCTAGTCAGAAATGTAAATTCAGAGTTAAAGGCAGAAGATTTTCAAAGTGGCATTGTGATCCCTTGCACAACACTGCCTGGACCTCTGTAGCACATAGATTTTAGTGCTGTAAAACCAGCAGCGCATGGGGCATCCTCTCCAATGAAGAAACACAGAGATGTGGGTGTTGCAGAAAGCCCTGTCCTGTTGCCAGACTGTCCCCACTGAATGGGCAGGGGACAGTAACGCCCAGGGGGAGCTGGGAAACGCAGCTCATGCTGGTCCAGCTGGGCAAACAGGGCTGGACCCACACCTTCCCCACCACCTGGTGCCCACCCAGCAAGGCGTTCGGGGGTTAGGAGCATTTCTTCAGCTTTTTCTTAGAATAAAGAAAACTTTTTACATTTTCAGGGGTTTTTTTCTTGCTTCACTTTCTAGCCCTGGATTCTTTCACACTACAAGATCTTTCTCTTTATGTCATCTCCATGACTTTCTTTTTCTCATAAACAGAAGTGGAAAAAATAAAAGAAAAAAAATAGAAGGGAGCAGGGAAAGGTGATAAACCAAAAGGGCAAAAAAACCCCCAGCAAAACCCCTCTATTTTTCAATGTCAGATTTATTAACACAGAAGGATGCTGGGGGAATAACAGAAATTTTTCCAAGAAATTTCTTTTTCCAAAGATAAATTCTGAAATTTCTTCTTCTCCTTATTTTCATTTATGAACTTTAAACGTGGCTGTTTCCTATATTTGTGAAGTACCCTTGGAAAGACATAATAGCTCCTAAGGGCATGCGAAACCAGACTCACTGCCCTGAGGCTTAAAATCCTCAGAAAGGCAGCACTCAGCGATGCAAAGCATGAGACTATTACTTCTTATATTTGCACATCATCATTATCTAATTGAAACTGTAGCTGAAGGAGAGGGAAAACCACAGAGCTGACTTCATGTGGCTACCAGAGAAAATTTTTAATTGCCTTTATGTGGATAATATTATTTTTTCATCAATGCTTCCAGGATACATAAGGGGACAGCTCGGCTCTGTACGCGCCATTCACAGAGAGTGGCGTGTTGGTGGCTTGAGCAGAAGTTGGGGTGTTTTGGTTTTTTTTTTGCAAGTGCTTCACTTTTTTTTCCAATAGATATGGGCAAAGTTTTGTTTAATTTTCCAGAGACCTTGATTATGCAATTCTTTGACTGCTGCCCTGGATGACATCAAAGATGCCATTCTTGTTATCAGGTGGCAGGCAGCCCCAGCCAGGTGAGGGACACCCAGAGGGCACCCGGCAGTGCCAGGGGCAGATGGCCCTCCAGCCTGCACTGATTAATGAGCTTCTCCTGGGGAAGCTCTTATTGCTCCAGCTCCATTTTTTTAAGAGGGGGAAGTTACAGGGCTGACAGTCATAAAATGCACAGAGGCATCATCAGGTAGATGATGATATACTGCAAATAAACTGAATATTTATTTCCCCTTCCAAATAGAGAAAGGATGCTCCCAACCCAGCAACAGCACATGCTCAACTCCAACCAAGGGCTCAGACCCCACTGAAAGGGTTAAATTCAGCCCCCTTTGAAGTTGGCAAGGGCAAAACCTTCATCTCAATAGGGCCAGTTCCACCTCCCAGGGCTAAGTGCTTTGATGAATCAGCCCTGTAACACCCAAACGAGGTGCAAAGCAACATCATTTTTTCCAGGGTCCCTCCCTGATGCAGGCATAACCCTTTCCAGGGAGACTGGAGCCAGGGTCAGGGCATGGCCCTTCCACCCTTTCTCCCAGAGACGATCAGGAATATCAGTGAAAAACACCACCCACATTAAGTCCCGCTCCTCTCCACAGCTTGGCCGTGGGCAGACAGTGAAGGGCAATGACCCTGCAGAGGCAATGGGGAGAAGGAAGCAGAGCAAGCATTCCCCAAACCCCTCTTTGCCATGAGAGTCCCTGATCTTGCTCGATAAACTTCCTTGTCAACCTCACAGGTAAGGAGGAAACCAAGTACAGACCAGAACTGCAAAAAGGTGGCTAACAGTACCCAAAAAATCTCCCATCACAGCCAGATTCTCTTTCAATGCTACCATAATTTAACCCTCCCCCCCGCCCAAAAAAGATGAAAGCCACCTACACCCAGTGTTTCAGGTGGTTGAATGTTAGTTGTTTTTGTGGTAGGACCTGGAAAACTAACTTATGAGAGATTTCTACCTGCTCCTCTTTGAGCACTCCTGTCTTTTTGGTCCCTTTTCCACAATTTCTTTTTCCTGCAAGCCTGGAACGGAGGTTTTAGCAACCAGGTGATCTGTCTCCCAAGTGCTCTTGACAGGGTGAGGCAAAGAGGACTGAAAATTGCCCATTAATCCCTGGTTTTCAGGGTTGTTTTACATCACATTTCCTGCTATACTGGGTAAGAATTTTCTGATCAAAGCAAATCCTTTCCAAAGCATCTCTTTTCTTTTTTTTTTTTTTAAAAAAAAGCAGAAAATTGAGTGAAAAATAAGAAGGAAGAAAAAGAAAAGATAAGCTCTGGTCAATCAAGCCCCAGGTCTCTTGTCTCCAGTTTGTGATATGTTTTATGATCTCAGACACAACAGATTGTGAGCCTGCAATGTTTGGGAATAGTAGATGATTAAACCTTCTGGCCAGGTGTAAATGCAACCTTTGTCTTCTGGTGACTGTGTGAGAATTACCTTCCTTCTCAAAGTCCCCAGCTGGCCCTCTTCTCTTCACTGTTACAAACGTCCCCAGCTTGGAGCTGCAACCACAATGTGCTTCCACGTTGTTTCTCACCTATCCAGGCACCAACGCAATCCATATCACTCCAATTGTCCTGAGATACAGCAAAAAAAAAAAAAATGCTGAGCGAGCTCCTAAAAATTCGAAAGAATGTGGCCTGTGAGTTTTTCTACTTCTTCTCCAGGGGGGATTTTGTACCAGGTAAATAATAAAAAATGTGTAATGATTGACTAGGCTTTTAAACCTGAGCTGAAGGTAAGTTTGCCTTGCTGTTCCAGTTAAACATTCTCACTAGCCCCCTTCTCTCTCTCCAGTTTATCATGCCACAAAGTCCCCTTCAGCCTGATTCATTCTTTATTCTTTAGAAATTTGGGCAACAGTCAAATCTGACCTTTAGAGTCGTAAACAAATTAAATTGTTTCACAACCAAATAATATGAAACAATATCAAATAGCTAGGCTTCCGCCGAGTTTCCTCTTAAAGAGAAAGAAGCCCCGAAACACCACAGATGTGGGAGATAGATAGATAGATAGATAGAGGGAGAGAGATGGAAGACAAGGCATGCTGATACTCGTCTACGGCAATGAGATGGCAAAGCACCAGGGTCTGTCTCTGGACTGACAGATATCAGCACTTCAGAAGATGCTGTGAGAGGCATTTATTGACCCTTCTGGGAGCAGGGTGCTCCCCAAGACGCATGCCCTGCTGCTGCAGAGACACCAGGCGCTGGCAGCACCCCACACTCTGGCTATGGTTCAAGGTGAAACCCAAATGTGGCCAAAGTGGCCTCGGTGCCACCAGGTCGGAAACCATTTCTCCTCTCTCCTCTGTTTGCCTGAACTTTGGCTGCGTGCTGTTCAGCTTCCCTGTACACGCGGCACCTGCGCGGTCCCGCTGACATGGGCGAGGGCAGGGCTGTGTCACCTGCTGCCACCTCTGTGGGGACATCCGTGGGAGAGGGACCATTCCCTTCCACTTGGCTTGGGCACCTGCCCTAAGGCTGCCAGCCCCCCAGTGTGGCAAGCAGCAAGCCCTCTTTGGGGAGATGCTGTAGGGTTCCACACATTGGCGGAGCATCGCTGGAATGCGAAGCATCTGGGGCAGATGTGGAGACGTGATAAGGCTCCTTGCTGTCCTTAAAAACACCCTGAAGTAGCCAGGTAGGGATTCCCCTGGCAAAGGGTGATTTCCCGCCTGGCACAGAGCTGATCCCAGTTGCCAATGAGGCTCTGGGACCATTATAGGCAGCCCAGCCTCGGGCCCCCGGGGAGATACCCTGTGGTCTCCTTCTGCTGTGGGTGGCAAGGTGGCATCCAGGTGCCTGATCATGCTGTGTCCTTTGCAAGGGGACACCCCAGCCAGGGACAGGCCACCCCTCCTCCTTCCTTGCTTGCGCAGTTATGCAGTTTTTGCATAAAAGCACCAGACAGAGAAAGAAACAGAACAATAAACGGTGCCCTCGACCGATGCCAGCCATGTGGCACAGGAGCTATATGGGGAAGGTGGGGCCCACCAGCCCCTTGCTCCAACACCATGGCCAGCACAGGCATCTCCATGCCCCTGGCCACCCATGGGCACGATGCTGGCCTGTCCGGCACCGCCCCCCCCCCCTTCCCCCAGGGATGGCACGTTTCTGTGATGTGCCAGCACTGACCCTGGGGAAATTCGCTGTCCTTGTCCCAGCTGCACAGGGCAGCCCTGGGCTGAGAAGTGGCCACAGGCTGGGCATCAGGGACACGCACCGCACCGGCACGACCTGCACTTAAACAGCAACACTCTGAGAACGGTGCGCTCATGTACACTTGACATAACGAGATCCCAAACTGCGATTAATTCTTCCCATACATGGTGTCTGCACACACGACACAAGCAACGATCTTTTTACAGGAGACATATGAACAACACGTGTAGCTGCCGCTTTTTCTCCTAGGCTGGACACTCAGCTACAGACGTGCTGTGGACAGTCATCCACGGCCTAAACTGCTGTCACTGTCACTGGTACGAAAAGCCTTTAATTATCCACAGGTTTGTGCCATTTACAAAGCGGAGACAGACAGACATGAAGCACATTTGGATGCTTTAATTAATGTCAAGAATTATGAAGCCTTGCCTGTAATTAAAATATAGTTTTGCCTTTTGTAAACCATTTGACAGAAGAACGATGAGGCGAAGAATTAGATGTAGGAATACATCTAAATATTTATACTACATTCATTACACCAGTATCTGAGCGCATGTTTATGTCGTAACCACCACTTCTACATCTGTTAATTTTGCTTTGCTATATCACCCCGTGTCACCTATAGCACCGTGCCATGGGTGCCCTCCTGCAGGGGGACTGCCTGGGTCTGCGACGATTCAGGTAAAAGCCCTTTCTCTGGGCAATATATTTCCCCTGCTCTCAGTGCAAAATTTGCTGAGGCTTCAAAACCAGGACACTGCATTGAACAGACTCCTGACCTAAACCAGGCTGGCAATCCCTACCTTGTATAGCCCCGACAAACTAAACCCCCTCACGTCGTATGTCAAAGTCCTCTGACACAGAGCTCCAGCCACCACATTTCATTATGGCAACGAAATGCTGTGGCCGGACTCCAGTAGCTGCTGTCATCAAAATGCTGACAGAAACGGAGGTCAAGAGTACTAAATGTTTCACTGTTAACAAAGCCAATGTAATGTAATGTGGCTTTTTTGCAGATTGGGTAAAGGAGGATGCTGCCAGCAATGATCCTGAGATACACGTAAAGCTGTGAAGATAACTTTGAATAACATTTTAGGAGTCTTCTAACTAAATAAAATATATGTGTATTTCAATCCAATGTTTTGCTCTATCTATAATTTTTTTTTCATTTAAAATATGTTAGCCAATAAAGTGAAGAAAATTAATTTTGAAAAAAGTCAACATGCTTGATTTTGAAAAGTTCAAAAGAAAACTTATTGTGCCTTGCAATTTTGCTCCTAAAATACATTTTCTAGTAAATAAATTGTTTACCCAGAATAATCCATCTAATGCCACACTTACTACAGTGAAAAGCAGTGTTAGTAATTACACACACAGAGGAATTTACCTTTATTTTTTTTGCCCGTGGAACAGAACTGCAAGTGCTGCAGGCAGAATTTTTGACCAACGGGCATTTTGGAGTTTTGCATTAGAAAGCTAAACAATTTGACAGTGTATATTTAATTTTTCCTATACACCTCATGACACTTGCCCCTTGTCCCATTCCAGAAGATCTCTTTTGCAGTCACCACCTCAAGGAGGTGGTCCCAGCAGAGGCTTTCCCTTGACATCCTCTGTTCTGCCTTCCCAGCCCATGTCTTCTGCCACCCCAAGCGCCAGACACAGGCATCAGAGGTGTGATCACAGTCTCAACACATGACAGTTCTTGAGCTGGACTGACACTAGTCATTAACACTGTTACTTTGTTTCTACTAAGCTAATAAAAAAAAGGTTTTATAATTTCCATGAATGTATTTCTTCCCCCCCCAACCCCGACAGGAATTTCACCAGTCAGTGCCATCATCGTGGCACTGGGCAGTAGCAGCTCCCTTGTCATCCTCTTTGAAGAATGAATTTTGCTTTGCAAGGGAAAATTAATGTTTGCCAGCCAAACTGAGAGGAGGAGCACCATCCCACCCTTGGCAGCCACATCCCCTGGGGAGCAGTTGGGAGATGTCGGCCGCTGCCAGGAACAGAGCCTAGGAGAGCCAGCTCAGGTAGGATGGGAATCTGCCCCCTCGACACATGTTGGCAGGTAGCTATCGAGGAGCCCAGAATGGGGAGTCCAGGCTCCTCGCTTGGGGCAGTCTCATATTTGCACTATGGGGACATCTCTCACCCCCATTCCCATATCTAACAGCAATTCTGGTTACTGGGACTCAGCCCCAGACTGTTTCATGCTATTCCTGTTTCATCCACCTGTTATTATCTTCTGCTGTTCTTCAGAAATTACTGCCAAATTATGCTGCTTTTTTTTTCTTCCATCATTAATTTCTTTTCTAGGGTGGAGAGCTTCCCAGATTACCCTCCACCCACTTACACACATGCATGCACACACACACACTTTATAGAAAGTGTTTACTTATGCGGGGGCAATAGTTTAAAAGGTAAATGAAATAGAGGACGCAGCCTGGATTGGCTTAGCAACACAAACAGTGCCAGCAGGTAAAGGGCCCAGGCCTGTTCTTTCCCACCTCAGAATTGTTTTAAAATGACACCCCTTCATAATTAATTGTACAGCACCTGATTAGTCACTATTGACAGACCTAGAGCCAATTGACTCTTTTTTTTTCCCCCTTCTTCTTCTTTTTTTTTTTTTTTTAAACTGGCTGGGAAGAAAATATGAAGTGCCTGTAGCCACACACAGGCTCTGCCTCCTGGTGATTACATCAGGCAGCTGAGCAATTAGAGCCAGTAGAATCAGCTCAGGAGCTGGAGGCTACAGTAGCAGGATCACAGCCCAACCTTAGCCTTTAATATGAAAATGAAGAAGGGAAGCAACAAATCCAATAAACCCTAGAAGTCAAACAAAGCCAACTGGGAATTCGTTTGTTGATAAGCTGAAGGAAGAAACACGGCTGATAAAGCCAGGCCCTTCTGCTGCTGCTCCAGACTCTCTCGAGGGTGAGGAGGATCAAATTATTCAGGAGGCAGCTCGAATCCACTCAAGTGGGAAGGCGATCCCAGTGGCAAAAAACACGTGTGTGCACTTCATTAGCAATGGAGTTGGGTCAGAAGGGGTGGGTTTGTACCCCTTCTCACTTCCAGGCATCTGTGAGCACTTTGCAAAGCAAATGAGTTTGCTGCGGGACAGGGCAAGGGCATGTGACACCAGGGGAAGGGACCGGCAGCTTTTGCTCACCTTGATCTAAAATAGCATTATCTTACTGGAAGCTTTGAAAGAACAAAGTCAGTCTCCATTACCAAGGAACCAGTTGAAGTCCTCCATCTCCAGACCTCCAGCAGTCTGCTTCCCCAGATACACAGATTTCGTGCACCTCAGCGCTGTACCAGTTTAACTCAGCCATTGTACAACCCAGTAAAGCCGAGTCCTGCCACTGTGCAAACACTTTACTCTCAAAGAAGAGGATCCGTACAAGACCTTAGCCAACTTCAGAGTACTTCTGAGTAAGGTATTAAGCCAATATCAGTGCCTACATAGGCACTTGCTCCAGTGTGAGTTAATCAGTTTAAACCCATACCTTTAGATAAATACTTGTGTGCAGGCAGACAATCACTTGGGATTTGACCAAAGCTCAGTGAATACAATGTGAATGAATGTGCGTGCTGAATAAATAAATAATTAAAGAGCCACTTAATTAAGGCTCCTCTGTGGCCATTCCTCTTGCAGAAGAGGCACTGTATGGAGAAAACCCCGGGGTCAGGTCTAAAGTGGATTGCAAGAATTTGGCAAAGGATCTGCTGCTCTGAAAGCTGAGGAGCTCATCAGGAATACATCGCTCTGGAAAAACTCTCCTGCATGGAAAAACCTCCACATAGGCCGTATTTAAACTTTTTTAACACAGATGATTTTACATCCCAGACATAGTGACTCCCAAAATCAGGCCCAGAAGCATAGGAGACTGCAGAGCAGAGATCCCACAGCTGCCTGACGTGAACCATCTTGGCTCCAGGAGGAGTCTCAGTCACCTCGGGTTCAAGGTGACAACCCCTTCTAAATGTTCCTTGGACTGGGCTAGTATGCATGGTCCAAACGTGTCTTGAGTTACTTTCTTAGTTTAAACCAGTATAAAATGCAGCATAATGGCTGATAGAAATTGCACCAGTTAAGAAAGAACCAAATCACAGCTATTTATAGTTACACATTAGGCTTCAGTTCTCCTTGAAAGAATGTAAATACTGCACCAGTTGATGACCACATAGCCCATAGACAAATCCTGGGATCAGGACCATATGTGTCCTTCTCCACTTGTTCATAACTACTCCATAGAGAATCAACATTTATGGCTCAAATAATGCTGCAAGGACTTTGGAAAAAAGAAACTGAGCCACACCTTTGTTTTTAACTGGAATCAAAATTGTTTTATTTCTGTGAAACCATTATTAGCCTCAACCATCATTTGTTTACAGGAACCATGACACAGGCACTGCCTGAAAATGCAGTTTTCTGAAGAAACACTCTGGAAATATGACTGAACTCACACCCCTAAATATTTGCAGAACAAAGGCCTACGCAGAAGCAAGGAGTGACATGAAGAAGAAAGGATTAGAGAATAGCAAGCCACAGGGTGAAGCATCATATTGAGATCACAGTGGCAAGACAACAGAGCTTCAGAGAAGAGTGCATGAATCTCACTTCTGTTGCGAAATTTTTCTTGTGGTTCATTTTTGGGCCACAAATCATCTTTCAGTCTTGTTTTACCTCTTATTTTTCAGCAAGGGGTCTTACACCAAATCTTCATTCCTATTTTCTCATTCCCTTCCAGACTTTCTGCAAGGAGTAGGTTTTCTGCATTTTCTGTTCCAGAAATCTCTTACGGGACTTGGCCCGACAGTTGCTGTTGCAACCAGCAGTCACGTCTCATATTTTAACCTATGCCTGATGAAAGAAACCACGGAGCTCCAGCTCCAGTAAAGGGTACATATACTTGGATGACAGCTCAAAAGATGGGCATTCAAAACTACGTATGGAAAGAATACCTGAACTGATTTTCCATGGAGGAGTGCTACAGAATTCAAAACGCTCTTTTGGTAACACATACGGGTACTCACACTGAAATTCTGGCTCTCAGAGTCAATTCACAACCCATTTAATATGGCACTATTTGAATGCTGAGTCAGAAGTTTACAACCAGTTTCCTCTGACCCACCACTGAGCTATGCAGCTGGTGCCTAACTCACAGCCCATACCTCCAGAAGGAACATTTATACTCTTCAGCCCAACCAACTCTTCCTCTCTAGATCCTTGATTAACTTCTGCAGATGACTCCCTTTGCTCTTCAAAAGTGGCTTGTATCTTCAGCAGCAAACCACACTCACCACTGTCCTCCTGAAACCAGTAGCTACCTGGATTGCCTGGCCTTAGCAACAGATTACTTTTGATAACAAAACAGAGCCTGTTCCAGAGGAAGAAGAAGAGTAAGTTAGTCTTTGAGGGGTTTCAGTCCCCAGGTTTTGTTAAGAAAGCAATGCTCTTGCCTATATAACCCTATACATCACCTCAAGTTTTCCCTCTTGCATGTCTTCAGAGACATGTAACTTTACACATAAGCTTTGTCCTCCCGGTTTGAAATTGTTTCCCTGGCCTATTACTCAGCCAGAGCCAATCTTCTTTCCTTCCTCCTTGTCCACATTAAGAGACTTTCCTCTCTGACTCCCACAGCTGCTTCTCTTTGGCAAGACTTGCCTCCATGCAGCTGTGCTAACAGGTCTCTGCAGGATCCTGTCGGGTCCTCAGGGTCCCTCAATGGCTCTCCAGCTGCCTGGCCTCAGGAGGTTAATCCTAGTGCATGCAGGCAGGCAGGTCCCACATGACCTGTTTGGGCACCCCTCATCACTTCTTCCTCCATCCCACTCTGTTTTGCTCTGCTCTGGTCTCACTCAGCGCTGAAGCCTGCGTAAGGGTGACTTAGCAGGGACTTGGTTTCCTGCCTCATGCCCTCCCGATCTTCCCGCAGGGGTCACCCACTGCCGAGCTTGCTCCATCAGGACTCCCGGTGTTCCCTGCTTCCAGTCAGGATGTCTCTCTTTTCACCTCTTCCATCTTCCATGTGAAAATGAAAACCATACCTCGCTGCAGTTCCAGTCTCCAGCACTCTGATTGCAGGAATGGGCAATGTAAGCAAGGGAAAGACATGTTTTTGCAACCTGAGACACCAGCTGAGGGATAGAGAGCCCAAGAATCTGCTCTGCCTAGTTCTTCTCATTGCTTTAACCTTGAGCTCTCATTTCCCCACATCTAAATTCTTGGTCTGAGAGTGTCTTTGGGATACTCAGTTCAGATGAAAAGTGTGCCCTGCATTAATGGACCAGCTATTATCTCAGAAAGAGTGCTCTGGGCTTCCCTATCTGAAAGGTGCTGGCATAGGTGGGGAGGAAGGACAAGCACAAGGAGCTATGGGTGCTCTCAGATACAAACATAGGACACAAGGTCATCAGCCATTGGAAATCCCTGCTAACCGTGATGGTGTCTCTGCCCTCAGTAATGCTTAAAGAAAATAAAGTAGTAATTCATTTCTGGAAGACATACTTTTGCAGAGTTTGCAGTGATCTCATTGACATCTCTTATAACCCATCAAAACCACTCCACAATGCAGTCCTGAGCTCTCTTAGGATGAAACAACATTCTCCACAGTGCCCAGTTTAGATATCGATGCTGTGCGGGGAAGCGTTACCAATGGACCATTGCATGAGGTTAGTCCTGCTCAGGCTGCAGGTTCCTGTAGCCCCCTGGGTGACAGACAGCTCCACATCACTACAGCTTCTGAACAAGGGGAAGAGCCTCCCTCTGAGCAAGCTACAGACTGCAAATCCTTATTAAGAGTTCACAGGTGAGGTAGTCAGTAGTGGGTTATATGATGAATGTTATCTTTAGCAGGACAACCTTCTTGCTGTTTTGCTTTGCAGGAAGTACCTGGAGAAGGGCTGAAGTTGGAAGTGCACCCACCCACTGTGGGGGGAGAGGGGAGGTGAGGGGACACCGGAGCAGAGGGTAAACATGAAATCTGCAGGCACAGCAGTGCCTGATGTTGCCTGAGAGGAGACTCCAGCTACAAATGTCTCAGGCAATGCTAAGAGGTGAACTTCTGAATGCCACTGGCAGAAGAGGAAGCAACCAGGAGATAAGGTCTTCCAGGAGCAATATCTGTTGTTCTAGACCACATAGGTGCAGATTGAAGATGGGTATTGGGAAGGCACTAAGGATAGGAAAACTGGGCCCAATGGCTCAGGCACCGGCACGGGCATGTGGAAGGTCTAGTCCTGTTGCTCACCTCTACATCTGACCTGCCATGAGGATTTCACATGAGCTCATTTTCCTCTACTCTATGGTATCTACTTAGATAATAAGCATCCTAGAGGCTGAGATGTTGCCTTCGTATGTGTGTGTGTGACAGTGAGATCAACAGATCACCAGATCTCAACGTGTTGCAGCAACATGAATGATCCTAACAAGAGGAGCAAGAGGCTGTGGAGTCCTGCTTCCCTGGGTCTCAGGCAGCTGCAATCCATTACAGATGACATTGTAATAAACACTGATTATTATTTGTTAGTGGAGAAGTGTTTGAGGGTGGGAGGCCAATGCTTTCAGGCTGAGCGCTTCAAGCCAGATGCTGAGGAAATGCTGGTGAACCTGGATGGTCTGAGCACAGGGGACACCTTTCAAATCTTCATCAGAGTCCCACCTTGCTCATCAGGAAAGACCTACCAGTGAGTTTGTACTCCTGGGATTATTTATCCCTGACACTCTCATGCTTGCTCCGGTTGTATTTTTCCAGCTTTTGTGTTTGGAGGAATGTGAGGAGAGAAGAGACGGAGACTGAAAGTCTTGTGTATCAGGGTGACTTTGGCTCCACGGGCTGGAAGACACACATATGTAAAAGAGACGTGCCTGTATTCATATCAGCAGATATGCATTAGCCACAGATCTGTCTAAGGGATATTCTGTGTGTAACAGCTCTGACAGACTTTAATTATTCTTCTTTCTCATTGATAGCGGTTAGAAGTTATAATTTCTATTCTGCAAATTATTTTACCATTACAAAATTTTGCACGATTTTGAAACCAAAGTAAAAACCTGAATTGCTATCTTATTTTAAATTATAGAATGGATATTCTGAAGGGCTTTGTTGGGATAATTACAGGAAACTTCACTTTACCAAAGGGGATTCAATAGTTGAATAGAGCCTACGGCTACTTAGAACAAAATGCTAAAATAATGGATTTCAACTTCATCCTCCTCCACACGAAATGAAGAAGACTCACTGATTTGTTTCAGTATAATCAGTGTCATCAGAACTGGAAATTTTTCCTTGAAATGTTTAGAATTTTCAAAAGGAAAAATTGTTCATCCCAGGCTTTATTATATCCTGCCGTTATACCAAGTGTCACTGTTGCTAGATTGCATACTTTTTATTCTTCTCTTTTTCCTTTGCATGTGGGCATTAGCTCACATGTACTAATATTCAAGAAGCAAGGTCCAGAGAGAGATAATTTAAAAGACTTAGTAATCCCTGAGCAAATTATCTCTGTCTAGGAGAAGCCATAAGTTTTCCCACAGTAGTCCAGCTCTGACCGGCAGGATGCTCCACAGTGCTCCCACCAGTATATTATCCACATTATTCCAGAGGACCACTCAGTCCTGCTAACTTTTGCTCGTTTTTCAGTACATATTTGACCGGGGGTTTGTTCAAACTAGGGAATGATACCTGCACATCGGCAACATTTGCTGTTTATGGTTTGCAGTGTCTTCTTCTATCATCTTCAAGCAATCGCGTAAAGATACAGGAACTGCACCATGGGAATGGGGTAACGTGCCACAAGCTCTCTCTGATAAATGTTTTATCAGATAAGCAGCATGTTTATCTAAGAACCTGTCACAAAGAAAAAAATTTGCCAGATAGCTTATTTCCAAGGAAAATCTGATCAGCTTGAAACTTTGGCAGTTAACTTCCAGCAGCAGTCAACACTCAGTGTTTAAAGAAAAAAAGTTGAAAAAACACAACTATAATGTACACGGAGAATGGTGCATGCTTGTCACAGGACAAATCTCTACGTCTGTCCTTACTGCTTCTGGTAGGTTGCTAAGGGTATAATGGGGTCCCACCAAGTAGGGGCAGGGAAGTGGAGAGAGCACTAGTGGGTTATTGGCTCTTGGTTTGGTGTCCCCACTTCCAAAGATAGCAATAAAAGTGGAGGATGTGCAGGAAAATACAGATCAAAGGCACCATCTCTCAGTGTTCAGCTTTCTAAAAGAAGGCTGACTTGACTTGCTGCTGGTACAAATTCATCCAGAAGGAAGTGTTGTCACATAGCAAAAGCCTCCTCTTCTTGGTAGAGAAAGACACAGCATAAATAGCTATGTGAGAACCAAGAACTATATTTTCACCAGTGAGGATGAAGAGCATGTCAGCAAAGGGTGGCAGCCTTGCTGGCAGAGGTGTTTCAGCCAAAGGCAAGCTGCCGGGCTTGCTACAGGGACGAGATGTGGGAAGGAGCTGTGGGGCCAGCATTAGGCTGAGAGCTGCTCTGCTGGCACCTCCCAACCTTTCACGAATAACGTAGGAAGGACTAAAACTACTAACACTTGTGTTTAGCTGCTGCTGTCAGTAGCCACCTGTTACACAATTTTTCCTGATTTTCATCTTTCACAATCATTTCTATTCCTGTAGGAAAAGCTTTGGAACCTCATGAGCATCTTTATCCACTTCCTTCAGAGCACATATAATTTTTCACAGCCCAGACCACCCCCATCCACTTTCTAACCCATTAGCTTTCCCACATTGTTGCATTTCCAGATGCTAAACACTAATCACCAAGCAGGGAGGCATGTACAACCACCAGAAATAGATCTTTTACATCCTATATTATGTCATGACAAATTATTTGCCATTAATGAATTTCACCAGGACTAGCAGGGTGGTGGTCACAGGTGTGGTTTGCAGAAATCCCAGTGACAGCAGTCTGAGTTACACCAGCCATAGAGACAGCAACAAGGGTGTGTGCAATGGCCAGACCTGAGAAGCGACTGTCCAAAAGACAGAGATGTGACCAGATGCAAGAGACAGATGGGTCTGAGGTCATCTTGGGTTGGTATTGATTGGACATAGCCAAGCTGTATGTGAGATCTGCTGATTCAGGGTCCTTTTTCCTCTTATGCTTTCACTTCCAATGGTCCTTTCGAACCAAAACAATTCTATGATTCTATGATTTTTAATGCATCCTCACCCATAACATGCCTTATCCTTTGTTTTTCCACAGTTCTCCCAGTCCGTAGTTCCCCTTCCCATCCCTGGCCTATTTTTTCTCCATTGCTTACGAAGTAAACCTCAAGCAGAGGCAGCACTGGTGGGGTCATTACAAATCAGTGCTCCACAAAGTCAGTTTGGAGCTGGCCCTGCATTTCCTGAGGGAGGGATGGAGTCACATTCCGGTGCCTTCAGTAGCACCATCGATGGCACCACGCTCCCCTGGCTGGATGTCCCGCAGCTTGTCAGCCCAAGGGAGCTGGCAGACACAAGGCTTCCCGCTGCATGCGCACATGCAGAATAATCAGAAAGTTGCTTATTTCTTCAGCCCCTTCACCCTGCCTAGCCAAGAAACATCTTCCCTGACCAGACATCCCATATTATGACTAAGGCAGAAGGCCACAGGTTTAGTCAGTTTGTGTACAGTTTGCAATTATTCAGCTGTTTTAATGAGAAGAAAGACCTTGAGGCCCGTGATGTCAGAGATAAGAAAGTGTGGAAAGCAGCAGATGTGTGACCTTGCCGCTCTCCTATTGCTTTCTCCTTTGTTCTGTGTGCTGCAGCTCTTCAAGGTTTTAATATTGGGAAGGGGTGAGGGGAAGGCAAGATGCAGGTTTCACAGTAACTCAGACTCCCAGCTTGTGGAACAACCCACTGGCTTTTAATATAAGCCACTGATGGTAACCGAAATCCAGCAGCTGCTTGAGATTTGGGATCTTGCAGGCTGCAGCCCTTTCCAGTATCTGTTTGTTTGTTCTCATGGGTAAGTTCAGATAAAAGTTCTCAGTATTTTCCTGGACAGACAAGTTTTCCAAAGAAAAATTTAATTTCATGGACACTGAAAGCCTTTTTCATACAGAACAGGTGAACATGGTTGACTGAAACATTTCAGTCTGACTTGCGTTTGTGCCCTTTGGCCTAACCGGGACAGCTGCACTGCGAGAGCTGGAGCCAGAAAACTGGCATGGGTACCTAAACCAAACCTTAACTATCCCAGAGGCACCTAAGTATGAAGGTTGGGTGCTCCACTTCTCTGCCCAGGTGCCACTACGCCCTTCAGACACCCGGGATATACCTGGCTTCTTAAGGCATGCCCAAGCTGAGTTGCAAAACACCTAAACTCTACGGGTGTCTGTGCCAAGGTGTCCTCACAGCTGTCTTGCCAGCAGCATCATCTCTGTTCAGCACAGTCTGGAGGTGAGGTTGGTGCTGTCTCATGTGTCTTCAAAGCTGCCTCACACATCTTCAAGCAAAACAGAAAAATACAGTTTTGATGCAGAACTGGTTGGATAACTCAGTCCGAGGAGCAGCTGGTGGTGGTTCATTGTCAAAAAGGGGAGAGAGACAGAGAAGGACACAGGGCTGGTGCCTGGCTCTACCTGGCATAATTTGTCACAGCACAAGGGAACACAGACTGCAACTGCAAACCTGGCAGATACAGGTATTTGGGAGAGAGGATCAGAATTTAAAATTTTTTAAAAGGGGAAAAAAGGAAAAAAAGAGATATTGTTTTGACAATTTAGAGAAATGGTGTGACAAAACTCAGTGGGGAAGAGTGCAAGGATCTACTATTAGGTAGGAATAATCAGCTGAACAAATATCAAGTGGAAATGGATGGTTAAGCAGCAGTTCTGTAGAAAAGACTCTAAATCACACTATTAACAAAACCAAAACCAATAAAGCAAACATGCTGGAAGGAATAATGAGCAGCATTGCCTGTACAAAGAAATTACCCTTTCCTTCAGTGCAGTCCTGGTACGCTGCTGCTGTTATAGTGTGGACAGTTTGGGGCAATGCATTTCAGGAAAGATGTGGACCCCCTGGCGAGAGTCCAAGGACAGCAAAGATCTGGGAAACGTGACTTGCACGGAAGGGCTGAAAGAACTGGATGGCTTAGGCCAAAAAGCAGACAACTGATGGGAATGCAGTAACAACCCTCAGCTACATAAAACAGCTCACAGATGAAGAAGGGAACAACTCTGCTCCCCTGTTCATAATGGACAGCGTGAAAAACCTCTTTAATGGTAAGGGGGGTCCTTAAGAGTAATATAAGAACATCTTTCACAACAAGCCACATGTATAGTTGGTCAATTCTTGGACAGAGAGATGCTTTTGGAGATCTCTTCCAACCCCTCTGTCGATTTCTGTGCTCCAGGCATAGGACCCCCTTGCATGCACACAAGCTGGAGCCACCCTTTCGTACCCAGCGCCAAATAATGTCCTCACCACGAGCCTTCAGGCACAGCTCCTTTTGAAATTATTCCACTTTGCACAGAAGGATGACAGAGCCATTTGTCTGGAGACGGAGATCACGCTTGTCTGGCTGAGCGGTGTGGATTGGAAAAGGTTGTCACAGCTGCTGGTCCCTGAGGTGGCCGCCAGCTATTCCCTCTGGGGCGTTGATAGGAAAGATAGGCCTATTTGAAGAGTATTTAGAGCATCTGTGTTACTCCCGAAAATACTTCCTGAGGGAGATTCTCTCCCTTCCTTGACTGTAGAGGTAGCTAGGCTGATCAGGCGGCTAGATAAACAAATTAGGTGCATGGGTTTATATGATCTCCCCCTTCTCCAAAATGCCCTGCTTGGAAAAACCGTCATTTTTTCATACATTTCCCAGGATGTTTAATTATGCTGTAGCCATTTCTCTAAGTAAGATGTAGACTCTTGAACTGTGAGGGGAAAATTAGATATTAAAAAACATTAGCCGGATGTGATATTCATTTTTCAAATTAAAATACCGCAACAGTGCCGTATTGATTGCAGCTGGAAACCACCACGGCAGGCCACCCTCACTTGCAAATACTTTGCCTGACATGTCAGCAGACAACAGCTCCCAGCAAGCCGTGCCAGCCACCACCCTGGGGCAAACGGTGCCGGCTCCCAGCGTTCGCCCCATGCCTGCGAGGGGGCCACTGCCTTGACCCTGACCCCGGCACTGCCAAAGGGATGAAGCAGAGGGAAAGGAGCCACCCTCAGGCTGTGATATTGGGAGCTGTGCTTGTCGCCATCTTTACTTGGTTCCTATGCTCACCAAGGCAACTTTTTGGGACAAGCTGCTGCATTCACGTTGCCTGCAGCACTGTTGCACCCATCAAATACCCCTATTCCAGCTGTGCAACAGCTTTCTGCCTCTTAAATCCCACGGGTTCCCCAGGAACCCCTCCTGCCATACCTTTAAACGTGCTGGAGCGAGTCCAGAGGAGGGCAACAAAGCTGATGAAGGGTCTAGAGGGTATGTCCTGTGAGGAGCGGCTGAGGGAGCTGGGATTGTTTAGCCTGGAGAAAAGGAGGCTGAGGGGAGACCTTATCACTCTCTACAACTACCTGAAAGGAGGTTGTAGCAGAGTGGGGGTTGGCCTCTTCTCCCAGGCAACTAGCGACAGGACTAGAGGACATAGCCTCAAGCTGTGCCAGGGGACATTCAGGTAGACATTAGGAAAAATTTCTTCACAGAAAGGGTGATTAGGCGTTGGGATGGGCTACCCAGGGAGGTGGTGGAGTCACCATCCCTGGAGGTGTTTAAGAAAAGACTAGACGTGGCACTTAGTGCCATGGTCTAGTTGACACAGTGGTGTTAGGTCAAAGGTTGGACTCCATGATCCCAGAGGTCTCTTCCTACCTAGTTGATTCTGTGATTCTGTAGACAAGAGGCCAGGGATGGGTGCATTAAGCCATTCTGCATGACAGGGCGACGGGGGAGCATGGGTTGGGGGCAGCCCTGAGGCCACCCTCCCTCGCCCCATAGAGCAGGTAGGCAGCTGGCAGGGCGCTCCCTGCTCGAGGCCCCCGAGGACCCCATTGTAATGCTTATCGAGCCCATGCACATTTTTCACTCAAGGTGGCAAAACGCCCAGGGGCTGCCAGGCTGCCAAGGTTTCTGCTAAAAATACCGTTAAGACACATTTCGGCCTGGGTCTCTTAAAGAAAAGAAAGAGCGAGCGTATTCTGGTTGCAATGGAAATGACGTGGACTAAGGCAGGGGAAGAGACAAAGGGAGAGGAAGACAGAGGGAATGAGATGGGATGAAGACTGGAGAGCTTCCCAGGGCAAGGCAAAGCCAGGCTGAGCCTGAGGGAGGTGTTGGCCATCCCCAGGGGTGATGAGCAATGCCACTGGTGTGCCATCCAGCTCCCCCTTCTCATGTTGTAGAAAATGCTTGTTCTTGCCATGTTTGCTACAGTTGGTGCCACCACCATGGCGGTGGAAGAAGGAACACCCACTCCTGTGTACCCAGCAATGGCACGGACAGGCAGGGACCTGGTGTGAGGGAGCTGGGGGCCAGGGTGAAGGCAGGAGAGTGACGAAGAGATCAAAGGGAGCCTGGACAGCTCAGGACAAAGGCAGTCTGGCACGACAATGGAGGAGGCTCAAAGAAAAAGGTCGGGAGAGCAAACACAGCAGTGGGGACAGAGCATGGGAGAGGACTGAAAGCAGGAGGGTGATGCTGAGCAGGTGGTAGGAGGAAGCGAGAAGGAAAAGATATAAGAGAAAGAGAGTTAAGAAAGAACAAAGGATGGTAAAACACTCTTAGCATGAAGATCCTCTGACCTCATTCTCTGTCAAGCAGGATGCCGTTAGCTTGGAGATCCCTGGGAAGGGATCTCCATTTAGGTGGAGGTATGTTTTGGGAACTCTGAACGGTGGCAGGTTGTTCATTGACTTTCCTGGCCTTCATCAAAGCTAACCTCCACTAAACGTAGCCGATTATGTTTTAACAGTATTGCAAACGGAAGGAACAGTTTCAGAGTGGGGGTTAGGAAGGGATTTAGGTTTATGGGAGTCAGGACTGACTAACATATTTTGCTTTTCTTATTATTTTTAATGTGCTGCCTCTGTGTTTAAACTACATGAGAACTCAAGAACCTTCACTAACACAGGCTGTACTTCTCTCTGACCTTGCAGATAACCATGAACCAAAACGCGCCGCTCTCTAATTGCTGTTCCTGATGGTGCTTTACAAGCTCGTGCTAAAATTAACGAGGAGGAGGATCAAGCTGAAAACTTTTCCAAATGTTCCTTTCCTACGGCAGGGGGAAGGATTGGAGGCGCAGAAGGAGTCTCTGCGTGCCTCCTGTGGAGGGCAACAAAAGCACAAGAGAAATAGAAATATCCAGAAGACCCAACTTTACCGTATGGAGCTAATCCAACCTGAGACTGGAGTCTGCACGCATGTATATCGGCATTTATATGCCCGTATGCCCTTAACAAACATAATCACAGGTTTCCGTGTTGCCAGTCACAGTCCCTGTGCTTCAGGTCCTGACACATGTGCCCATGGTGTTGGTACAACAGGGGAGGACCTGAGGCATGAGGAGCTGCTCCTTGGCCGGGGGTCCTCCGGTTCCACCAGCATGGGGGGTGCCCGCATGGTGGCAAGGACACGAGGCCGTGGCCAGGTCCGCAGGGATGATGTGCGGCTCCCGGGAGGCTGAGCACCGACCAGCACGGTGTTCCTGGCACGCAGGCATGCACGCGCCCGTGCTGGGCCAGCCTCGGTGCCAGGACGTACCAATGACGCACTGTAGCTCCTGAAGAGTAGGGCTTTTTTTATTTAAGAAGATTTTTTTTTTCCAATTCTGTCCCTTCTGGCCTGGTATGTTCCATGCTTATGATATTTCAGAGGAAGCAGATGTTCCTCCAACCACAGCAATTGTCACAGTGTTTAATTTTCTTAAAATTTAACACTGTGACTTAATTGTCACAGTGCTAAATTTTTCTTAAAGACTCTCAGCACCTTTCACAAGCTGCATATGCCAGCCTGAGAGTTTCAAACGACGCTGGAGAAAAGCCATCCCTCAGGTGGATCACAGCATGTCCAGAGAAAGATCTTACAACCAGGAGACATCAGATCAGCTTGAAATTACCTGCTTATTGAGTTGGTGTTGCAGCAAAACAAAAACTTGCCAAAAATACACAGAATAAAAGCAGGAATGTAAAAATAGTGTTTTAAAATTCACTGATCAAGTAAAAGAGGCTATAAAAATCTATTTAGAGTCAATGTCTGGTTCAGTGGGCAGCTTAGAGCCCTGGAGAGCCCTCCATGAGCAGGAACCTGGGTTTAATTACTCCTTGCTCTGGCCCCGATCTCTCCGTGCCTCCTCTCCTTGCCTTGTCTAACACGACTGCAAGTTCCTCAGACCAAGGACTGTTTCTCACTTGAGTTTTGCATATTGCCAGGGCAGTGAAGCTGTCTTGGTTGTTTCCCCAGTCCGAGCAGCAGGAGTAGCAAACCAAACCTTTGGGCACACTCAATGTTGACAAGTATTGCCGCTGACTGTGTTGACGGAGTGGAGACTTTGTACTGCATCAGAGCCCAGGCTGTTGTGTCTTTTCCAATTGTATTGTATTGTTTGCCTTCAGAAAAGAGGAGAAACACATGACTTACAAGGACATGGGAAATTCTCCCATGTCCCCACTGCATATTTCAGTCAAGCAAAATTAACCTCTTCACAGGAGGTGAAGATTTAGTGTGGGCAGAATTACGGTGAGCATAGTGGACGCAGCAAGAAGTAGCAGAGCAGAAAAGATCAGTTCACAGAGGAAACATAAAAATCTACTGCAGATAATCCAGTACAAAAAAATACGGACCAGCTGCAGAGAGATACCTGAGCTGGAAAAAAGACTCAACAGCTTGTGCAGCACATGACAGATGAAAATCAAAGCTGGTCTGAAGGATTAGAGAGACACATCCTTGTAGGTACACACAGCCAGATGCGACCATGGTAGTGACAGAAGTCACTTCAGCCTCTCAGGAAATATTGAAAGGAGGCCGGTATTTTCCAGAGTGTGAGGGATGAGGGCACAGAGGAGATACCAAGGGAAAGGGCTATGGATGAGCTGCGCATGGGAGAGAAGCATTTAATAATATTTGCTTGTGTAGCAAAGATCATCTTATCCATTTATTTTTCCTGAAAAAGCGTTCAGCCTTAAAATAATGGTGGAAGCACCAATTAAGGCAAACGCCCACACTCCTGCAATGCAAGGAAACGGGCTGTCACTAGTCAGAGTGCCTGCACTACATTTTCTCCCAAAGGCTGTTGTGTTAAACCATCCAGCTAAAAACCCAAACCTCTGCCCAAGCGCGCCGGGCGTTTTCCCACCTCCCCTTCCTGCCTGAGCGTGCCTGGGTGCACGGCTGCCATCCGGTGCCGCAGCACAGGGAGAGGATACCAGCAGGAGGCCCAGGATGGAGATGCCGGGGTGCTGCGGTAATGCACCAAGAATTCAGCAAATTATCTTAATTCATCATCAGTACTTTAGGGAATAAGTAACACAAGGATTCAGGTCTAAAAGGTCCCATAGGTCTTTCCTATCTCTAGCCATACGTGAACGTGCTGGGATGTAGTACCTGACAGAGCCTACTTGAACATCTGGTTTAATTTCTGCTGGAATCCAGGCTGGAGCAACGACCCCAGCCACCTGAGGCGGCAGATAGGGAAAGAGCAATATCGGCAGAGTTTGACCAAAATGATAGCCTTAGAACCAAAACTACAGCTCTTTACATCCACTCATATTCCCTCCCTTCCTTGCCAGCCCTGGCTCTGAAGTCAACCACTATGGAAAGCTGAAGTAACTCTAACTCTAGTGCAAGTGTTGGTGGGAATTTGCACCCGTAATTAACCAGTTAATAATAATCTTTACAGTTTTCCTAATTGCCATGTTCCAGGGCACTTGAATTAACAATTCACCAAGCATGTTCATTTTGAATGACTGCATTGAAATCAGCACAAACTCAAACAGAAGCCCTATAAAAAGCCAAAGCTTTATCATGTGCTCGGTGGTGGCAGCAAGAAGGCCTGTGGGAAGGAAACAATACCCGTCTGAGCGGAGCGAGGGTTTATCTGCTTGCCATCAGAACAAGCCAGTCATGTTGTTTTTCCGTCCGTTCACCATGTGAGCGGGCTCCGGTGTACAGTACCAGGCTGTGCAAAAGCCCGCGGCCAGGTCCTTCTGTTTGTAGGGCTTGCTGACATAAGGTGGAGTTGAGGTTATTGTGGTGTGGGACGTTTCCTGCCCCAACCGCTGATAACCACAAATCCCAGCAGCCTTACAGGCTCCCTTTGTCTGCCGGTCTGGGACCTGAGCTATGTATAGCCTATACCCGCCCAGCCCAGGGAGGGCACACTGTCATCCCTGCGCCCGAGGATGCTTCACTGCACACTGATCGTTTCCCCAGTGAGGAGGAGATGCTAAAAACCCTTCCACACCCAGAGGCGCGCTGAACTTTTTACCTCCAGGAGCAAAGGAGGAGGGTGAGCACAGGTCTCCGGCTGGTGCGCACACATTCCTTCGCATCACAAGTAAAAGGATTAAATGGACTGCTAAATCCCAGAGTCATTTATACCAGCTGAGGTGTAAATGAAGACCTTGCCATGAAAACAGCATTAAGCTCACTTTGTGCTGCCGGGCTGTATCTGTGGATGGCAGCGAGGGTGACATCTCACGTGTCCCCTGCCCGTCCCCCTGCCCAAGTGGTCAGCGCGGCTGTGCCAGCCAGTGTGCGTGGCGACATAACTCTGTGTGTGGCTCTTGTGAGCAGAAAAGCAGTGCAGGGGATGTGTTTTCATAAAGAGGTGATACAAGAGTAGGTGTGGACAGTGTGGACAGTCAGTCGGGAGAAGGATGGAGTGTGGGGATGAGGGAGAGGGGAGTGCAGGCGCAAGGAGATTTGAGGGTTTGAGTGCAGGTGCAGGGAGGTTTGAGCATCAGCTCCTGGGACGTGGGCAGCACAGAGGCATTGCAGCAGGCAGCATGGAGCAAGAAGGACCGCTCTGGGACGACAACGGAGAAGCAAAGGGGTAATACCTAACACAGTGTAAAAATGAAGGGTTTGGAGCCCTGAAAGAGTTTCCCTTAAGCCGAGGCTCCCTTAAGCCAGGGCTCTCTTCCAGGCCGTGCTACCTGCTCCAGGATCACCCCAGGGACCGAGCACTGCCCAGTGTCGAGTGTGCACTGCATCATGGAAGTGAGGAAATAAATTCTGTGAGGAAATAAAGTGCTCCAGGGCTGTCCCCTAGCCCCGAAGCCTGGTAGCCCAGAGCAGTTCACAGCCATGAAGCCAGTTCTCGTGCCTCTCAAAACAGACTGGCCACAACCGATGTGCTCAGTGTGCACAGCTGCTGCAAACACCTGAAATGCTCTCATCTCAGGGGGTGGTAACTGGCATGTGCCAAAACCATGCAGGTACAGTGCTAACTATTCAGTGATATAGAACAGCTACCTCCTGGCCTCATTTAATTTATTGGTGTAGATATTGCTGATGACATGGAAGCTTTACCTGCTAGCACAGAAAAATTTCCTCCTTCCTTTTTTGATCCTTTGTGTGTGGGTGACAGCCCAGATTGGATGCTCCCTGGGCTGCATGTGTCATCACCCAGAGGCCCCGTACTGATGCTTTCTGTGTCCAGACCCACCAGTCAAGCACACAGACTGTCATTCCCACTCAGGCAGGCTCTGCTGCCCTGACCCCTCTTGCCAAGTGCATTGTACCAGCCATGAGAGCCAAGGCTGGTGCTGGAGACATCATCTCGGTCTGCTTAACCGCTTTGGTGCAAGGCAGTAGGTCAGAGTCCCTCCCACCAGCTGGGTATCGGAACTGTGCTGGGGGGAGCACCACGCTCAGAGCAAGCAGAGGGGCAGCACACACCCTTGAAGACTGGAAACGCCCTGCTTTCAGGATTGGTGCTGATACTTGGCAGGGAGGTGTTAACAAGCAGCAGTATTTTACCTGGACTCGCATGAAGCCACAGCAGGCTGTGCCCCATAGCTAAGCTGTGCTGCTGAAACAAATGGCAGTCTCCCCGAGTGCCCCAGGGGGCTTACCAGGTGTCTCTAGTGCCATCCCTTCTCCTAGCATGGAGAGCTTCTCCTCCCCACCCCACCCAGTGAACAAACCCGCTCTGCACAGAGGATGAGGCTGCCCAACGGCACCTGCGGAGAGGAAGAGAGAGATACTGCTGGCTCCCTGTCCCTTGCCCCAGCACCCCGGCCATTTGCTGAAAATCTGTCCGTGCAATGACTTTGGTGTGGACCTGTGCATAGCAGAGCAGGTAGTGTGGTGAGGGCAATTAATTCAAACCAGAGCTTGAGGGTTGGTGGCTAGACCTTACTACGCATGAGACAGGAATCACTTCTTGCCTCCACAAGGAGCTCGGCGGCTCCTGTTACTGCCGGTACGGAGCTACAAGCTGTGGGACGCTATACTCCTCCCGCAGCAAGCCAAACTGGTGTGACCTACAAGTAGGAAGCACTGAAGACTTTTGCTTTTATATAGTGTTTGCTTTATTGCATTCACACCAGCTTGCAAAAACAGTGCTAATGCCATCATCTACCAATGTCTGTCTCCCATAATCAAATATCCTGCTTTCCGTGAAACTCAGACGCTGGGCACCGACACTCCTACTCCCATGGGGCTGCAAGGCAGGAAGATCCTCCAACTTCTGAGCAAATTTAAGTGAGAAAATAATCTGAATAATGCATCCTGTTCACCTCTATCTGCTGTCACAACGCCTCACACTCACAAATTACCCAGCCATGGGAATCAGACCAGATCCCATTTAATGCAAATGTTAATCTATCAGGTATTTCATCTCTCTTAAATGTTCATTTCGCTGCCATTTGATCAGGCAACATCCATGTCTTCCATTTGGGTCAGTGTTTCCCCACTCCCTTGGATGCTCAGGGCTCTCATTCCTCTCCTTCCACTTTGTCAGCCAAAGAGTTCACCTGATCCAGGCACTGCTGTTCTCTCTGAGCCGTCTCCTTGCTCCTCGTGGGGACAGACCCCTCTGCCCAAGGGTGCTGCTTTGCACGTGGCATCGAGCATGGTGGCAGAGGCTGGAAAAGGCCTCAGGAAATGGCTGTGGCAAACACAGCTAAGGCGAAGCTGCTGTTGTCCGAAGTCTGTAACACTAACGGGGTTGTGAGTCAGACCTTGGAGACTCCTCTTACCCACGGGACCGTTCCCCGCACACAGAGCAATGGTGGCAGCAGCCAAGATGTGGCATGGGCAGTGGTTTCTCTTCCCACCGTCTCCATGGCCCTTCCATCAGCTGGAGGGGGGTTCAGTAAGCATTTTGCATGGAGCAGACACCCTTTGATCCCCACCTCAAGGGAGATTTTGAGGTGTTATCGCACCAGTGGGGGGATGCCCTCCAGCCACATTTGAGCTGGAGCTTCTGTCCCAGCTTTGCTAGAGCCCAGCAAGCTCCTCTGACCAGCCAGCCATGATGGCCTGCACACCAACCACAGAACGTATACAACAACCACAGAAGGTATACAACAACCACAGAAGATATACACCAACCTGGTGCAGGTCCTGTAGAAAGGAGGGGGAAATAAACAGGCAGAACATGCAGGGCTGGGAATGCAGGAACTAAGACTGGAGCAGATCCCTTGGCTGCGTGTGGTTTGACTGTGTTGTCCCAGTAAGAGGGAGTACAGGTTCAACGCTGCAGAGCGATGAAGACTGAGTGCGAGGGAGAAGCCTCAGATTAAATCACATTGGAAAGGAGGGAGTGTGGGTACAATAGGCATACCCAGGATGACATCTCAATCAAGACCAAATGCTCCATCCATCTCTCTGTGCTAGTCACTACTGGCAAATTTTGCTCTCTGTGAATATTCCTCCGGGCTCCCCTGATCCTCCCTGGATAATGGCATTTCTATTCAAGTTGTTTAAACGAACAGCAGCACAATTCGCAGCCAGCGGCTTCGGCGCTTTGTGCTCATTTGCTCAATCAACATTCACCCCCTGGTAAGTGACTTTCAGAGAAAACTGTCACTGGCAGACAATGGGCTGGCAGTTCACAGCAGCGGTTTTGTGTCTCAGTGTTTGCAGACGCTGGAGTAAAATGTCTCAAGCCAAATGTAAAAGGACAGTCGCCTCCCCTCGGTGCACGGGGACCGAGAGGCAGCAGGGAGATGAGAGCGGCTTTCCTGCATCCCTGTCCCTGTGCCGGGAGGGTCGGAGGGAGACGTCTCAGGGAGGTGAAACCCAGTGCCACCGCTGATTTGTCACCTCCCGGCTTCCCTGCACATCGCTGACGGGGAGCTCGCTGTCCGAAGGACACAGTTCTGCTTTGAAATACTGCTGTGAACACCCGTGCTGCCCGGGCTCGACAGTCCCCCGCCACCAGCAGCTCCCTGGCATCGCCCCCAAACCTCAGAGCTTCATGAGAATAATTTGCCTCCCTCTCTGCGGCTCACTTAAAACATTTATTTTGACAATGAAAGCCATCATTAATTCTACCCATTGATTTATTTTTCCTAAAAGCCCATTGTTACCCCTTAAATGTGCATGATAACTTGCCATTTGAGATACCAGCAAGTGGTTTATAGACTTGTCTACCAGAAAAAGCCCTGTCAGTTTATAAATGGGCCAGTTAATGTGGCTCCCTTGTGGCAGCGTCCTTATTTTGCTTTGAGAGTAAAGCTTGATATTTTAAACTTTACACAAATCATTACTTACTTAAATCGATATGATTTTCTCATGTAGCTGAGACCTAACGTCTTCTGGTTTTGATCATGCCACACAAGCACTATATGCCAGCAGATCATCCAGAAGCTACTGTTGGATGACAGACTCCTTCTCATCCTTCTAACAAGGATAAGGCCCCAAAACATTGTCAGGCATCCTGTGACCACAATGGAGAATGGATCAAAAATTATGTAGCAATAAATGCTTTCGATGTAATTGTTTCAGACATTTATGTGTGAGGGTCTGTAGAAATTCCTCAACCCTTTCCCTCCAGGCTGTGACTCTACCCGAGCTGCAACAATCGTTCCTATCCCCTGTGCAGTTTTTCATGCCCCTTGCTTCCTTCCTTCCTCTCATCTGGGCACCCATATTAAAGATTTGAGGACTACTTGTTCTCTGTAGATGGATATGTGGGTCCGTTCTTTTTCATCTCACCTTGCCAGTCTTCCTCTGAATCTGTCCAGGGAGCCACATGGTGTAGAGGAGGACCATTCCCAACAAGCAGGTGGGCCAGGAGAATAAGCTGGACATCTAGGAATTCATGGGACATTCACTACATATGTCATGTGACATCCACCACATATGTATCTTTGTTGTACTGTCCACTAAAATCATAATAACTGGAGAATGTACTGGCTTGTCAACCCTTGGTGGACAATGGTATGTCTCCCTAAAGCTTTTATTGGGAGTCTTTTCATCAAGTATCTCTACTTCCACAACTTAGGAAAAAGAAGAGGGTGTTTCTAACCTTCCTGGCTGCACACCAAAGCTTGAAAGACAGATATTCCAAAGATTCAAAAGTCAGAAAACGAAAAATGAAAAAGTGTCTTGGACTTTTCTCTGTTTCTTCAGTTTCTCAAGAACCTCCAGCTCTTTAAGCCAGACCTGATTGCTGCATGTGTGAGGCTCTGGCAGTGCAATCTGGCAGCCTGAGTTCCTGTCAGGTGATGAAACTCTAGGTTTTACAGCTTGAGAAAACTGTGTCTGTTTTTTACCACCAGCTTTTCCCACACGGCATACATTCAAATGGAAGCTAAGTGAGCATGCCAACATAAATCACCCCGTGCACCTTCTGCCTGCTCACAGATGCATGGAGGTCTTGCCTACCCCAAGAGCTATCGCCCTTCAAAGGCCCTGTCCCTCTCTCTTCCTTGTTGTGCCACCAAGACCCTGCTCCCCTGGGGGTCTTTTTCCCCAGGGATGTCCCCCTCCTGCAGGACTGACCAGCAGATTGATCCCGGCTCCACGACCCGGAGCGGGGAGCCTTCCAGTGCACCATGCGTTTTGGGAAGGTAAATACACAACCAAAATATCCAAGCTGTGGGGCAGCTTGACCTTCGCGCGACCCTTAGCCTGACCTAACGCTGGTCACTCTCACCAGCAGATTTGTTTATCTTGGGACCTCGAGGCTTCCAACCCGAAAGCACTGGGCTGTCTCCCAGCTCCGAGGCTTGCTGGCGCTGGCTGCTGGCCCTCGTTAGGAACATCCGATGAGATGCAAGTTTTATTTTTAGTCCCATCCCCAAGCCCTCACACTCGGCAAGCAGCCGCCATCCTGGCAAAAAAGCCCCAGTAAGTGAAATTGGGCCGTGGTCCCCCTTCCCCAGCCTGTGGAGCAGCTGTGCGCACGCACTCAGGAAACAGCTCTGAGAGGGGCTTCTCTTTCTTCAAAGCTCAAAGAGGAAATTCTGCCCAGGGGTTTCCCCTCTTTCAGCCAGAGAACTGCAGCACGGCTGGGGAAGCAGCTAGGGCAGCAGATGCAGAAATGGGGGGAGACTTTTTCTTACCCTCAGAGAGTGGGATGCAGGGGGCGAGGAGCAGCAGCAGGACACATCATTCCGGGAATGTCTGCTATCCCAGAAGTGAGTGGAAACAACCCATCTGAAATATGCAGAGCCATTATCAGGCCGGGGCTTAAATAAACTTTACTGTCCATTCAGTGATCAACCTCCCTGTGAGCCGCCGGCTCCATTCATCACTGTCACCTTTTCAAAGTGACTGCGATGACAGTTCATGATCATTAACTAGTAATGGTGTGCTTTGCATTAACAGGAGGGCACATCAAACGGGCAGGCTCGCAGCTCGAAAGTTAACTGAATTATATAATAAACATTCTCCAGCTAACCATGTACAGATGGTGACAAAAGGTGGGACAAAGTGGCAGGCAGGAGAAAGCAGGGACAGGGGGGCATCAGAAAAAGAAGCACTTTGGTATTGTACGTATCGTGCTGCTCGCCTGCCCCGTGACTTGCTATTAATTAGGAATAATGAAACGTGGCTCTCCAGCCAGAGGGACCAGAGCCACTCGCTGAGGTTGCGGGAGTTTTACTGTCAACAAAGTTGCCTTAAGATTTCACAGATCTGCCGCAGCCGGGGTCTTTTTGCTGCGTTTTGTCTTTCTCTCTCAAATGTCATTCATTGCGGGCAGAGCTGAGGCACTCCAGGCACAGTTTGGATGGTCAAGATTGAAAATTGAAAAGAAGAGGACGTGAGGAGGGAGACTTCAAACACGTCCTTCATCTCAGAGAGCCGGGATGGCTCGTCACCACTTCCTACTGGCACAAAGCACCAGCTACGGGCCCCTGCGCATCCTCAGCACATGCTCGGAGTCAGAAGGGCCCAAGATCAAGCAGGCCCACCAGCTCAGCCAGCTCAGGGAGAACAGCCTTGTTCAGAGAATAGCCTGGGAGGCAAGAGCTCCTAGCACAATTCCCAGTGCAATCCCTACTGACTGAGAAACATGGGGGAAAAAAAATCTCATTTTTTCCATCTATTCACTACCAAAAGGCAAAAAAGCCATAAATCTTTTTAGTACAATTTATTATGTTATACTTGCAACAAGATCTTTCACACGGACAAAAACGGTGCCTAGAGTTGGGTTCTTAAGTCCATAATTCAGCACTTTAGGGAAATGGAAAAATATTTTAACTGGGACTTCAGCAGGAGCTGCTGGATGCTCAGGGCTTTTCCAAAAGCCCAGCAAAAGTCCAGCAAACCCATTGCAGCAAAGGGGTCTCCTGCCAGACTTCAGCAGCCTCTCTACTTAGACACTTAACCATACATTTAAGGGGTTTAGATTTAGGCATCCATTTTTTTACTGCTCATCTTAATGTTTTAAATTAGTGCGTGGTCACAAAGAGGGAGACTTTTTTGCTCCCCATGACTTAGAATTAAGGAAAAATCATCAGTCATCAAAAGTTTGTCTTCCTTCATTTCCCCACACCTCAGTCCCTTCAGCCATCTCTCAGATTACATACTTTTCCATCATTTACCTGGCTTTCGTATCAAAGTCTTCACAGAAAAAAAGCCCAGAAAAGGTAACCTGGACTCAGCTTTTATCCTAACCAAAATGGTCAGCTGAGAGGGAGGAGAGGGAAAGAAGCCAGACTGATTTTTACAGTTTCTCTCCCAACGGTGCTTCAATCTGCACTTGAAGAGCTGACACCCCTCGATGCAGGAAACATTTTTGGACATATATTTTCAAAGACCACTGATTTTTCAATGCTAAAATTATCTGCAAGGGGCATCAACTTTTCCTCTGCACATGTAACTGCCCGCCTCCATGCGCCATGGAGCAGGGTGACTTTCCTACTGGTTTGCTGTAGCTATGGGGAAAGTTGTTAGAATTCAGGTTTTCAAGAGAGTCTTTTAAATTTGGGTCCTTCACTGTTTGGGCGCACAACTTTGACAGCCTCAGGGTGGACTTTCTGAGGTGCCCAGAGCTCCTACTTGTGTTACGTGGGGGCAAAATGTACCAGGTCAGTGGGAACGCCATGGGGACTAGGTCACTCATGCTCACAGGGAGCTGAGAGACCTGTAGGCTCCCTGTCAAAGCCTTCGTGCAGGCAGACAGCAATTCAAAGTACAGTCATCTGCCGCTGCATCTCCCCTGTCCCGGAGGTTGCTGGGTCCCTGCACCGGGGCAGCAGCAGGAGGACACGAGCTCTACCATCTCAGCAACATCCCTATCAGCTCCGGCTGCTGATAGAAGGGGGCTGCTCCAACACCGCAAGCTGTGAACTGCTTCAACTGAGACACATCTCCGCCTCTGCCACTGCCCTTGCACAAGGAGGCACCTCAGGGAAATGGGCAGAGCAGATGCCATCGACCGCTTTGGCCACCTGAGCTCTTTCCCTCCTGAGTCACAAGCCAGAGCCTTTTGCGCTCCCCTGCCGTGGCGGTCACTTTGTCCCCTGCCTTCCTGGATCTCTCCTGTGCTATAAGCCTGGATGAAAGACTGTGCCTAGTCTGGATCTTTTATAGCACTGCCTATCTGAGCACCCACATTCTCTATTCAAAGGGGACAGAAGAGCAAAATAAACAGTTGTCAGACACTAAGGCGAAACATCTCATGAAGTCAACAATTTAAATAAGGAGGCGCAGGTACGGCAACACCCCCCTTCAGGGCTGAAGAAATGAGAGAGAAACTTAACTTCCCATACAGTTGCCCTGGTCTCCTTTAAGCTGCAGGAAAAGAAGTGACAGTGTCCAAACGCTAGCAAGCCAGCTAGGACACCCACTGTCTTTCATCCCCCTTCTCATGTCCTGCCAGCATCACAGCTGGGCTCCGTCGCCTGCCCAGCACAGCATTTCTCCTCAGGAACATGTTGGGACACCAAGCGTATACCATCCTACAAGGGATGAAAGCCTTTCAGGAATCAGATAGGATGAAAAAGCTGCATTATTTTCTCAGGAGATTTATATTGCTCATGGGATGTTCCTTAACAGATCTGTCCCTGTTCCTTGGTCCTAAAACAATGCTTCTGACAGAACAGAAAGGCAGAAAACTGCAACTGGTTTATGATTCGTTCTTTTATACATGCAGATGTTTCACAAACATTTAAAATAACAATCCACCCTGGGAATGTAGTGGGTGAGAGAGGCAACACAGCCGGGGACTTCTGGGTCCTATTCCTGGCCCCATCAGTCATTGGCTGTGTAGTCTCAGCCGAGTCACTGTAGGATTACTTCGTGCCTCTGCCTCCTGCTCCTTTTTCTGCTGCATTTCTTTAGATGGTGAGCATGTTGTGGGGCAGAAACTGTTTCTTTTAAAATGTTTGTGCAGCGCCCGAAATAATGAGAACCCTATGTGTGACTGTCTTGCAAATGAGATGCTTTGTATTTTAGTATCGACATAGTCTTTCAGGCAGCCCTACAGCTGATATTGAATGGAAGCTGAAGGACTCAGATGTACTTAAAGCAAAAACAAACAAACAAACAAACAAGAGCTAAGCCATAGTGTAATATTAACCATATGCCCCATACAGGATTGACAGATATTTTGCAGTTATTCCTGAAGGTCTGTGCTGGGCTAAAGGTTACCATACGCTGTAGGAATGCTCTGCAAACACCAACGAATTGCCATGAAAGTTGAAAACTTGAAGTTACTATACAGTCAAAGGTGGTTAATTGCAGCTGCTACAACCTGTTAGCCCAGGTATATAGAGTATTCAACTGCTTGGTTACAAGGGCTGTTAGCTTTTCTCCTCACACATGACTGACTAATTTTCTACATACCATTTAAAAGAAAATGCAAATAAAAGAGGTTTTCAAACAGAACAGGATTTCTTCTCCAGCATGGCCTCTACAAACCTTTATGAGTTCTACAGTGACTGGTCAGGAAGAGATCAAGAGCCGTAGCTGAGTGGCTTAGAAAGGAAAGGGAATGGAGTTTTAAGAGGGAAAGCACACTCTGATATTGCCAGGAACTGTTTTCTGGTTCTGCTGTAAGGTCTCCATCTATTTCACAAACAGTTAAATCCTTCCATACACCTCATGCATCAGGCAACTCCCCTTGGCCCCTGATGCAGGCAAAGGCATGTGATAAAGACTGTATTTTCCAAAAGTGCTCAACTCTTTTAAGTCCTATGGACATTTAATCCTAAATAAAGAGCAAGAATACAGATGGACATCAAGGAACATAGATCCACAGATCTATGTGGTTTGGAGTAGCCAAATGTATCCACAGAGGCTACATTTATACTGACAAATCGTGACTGTCATTCTTCAAGGACTGTGAAAGCAGGGTCAAGAAAAGTGAGGCAGGAAAGCACATCAGAAGCATGAACAAGATTGGATTTATATCACCATATTGTGGGACCCAACTATAATCAATAGAAATGGAAAGAAAATAGTCGTATTGATCTGCCAATACCACCCAGATGGAGCTGTGTTCAAACTGAGTGATAGGTGTTCTTCCCCCAGGCATGGCTCAAGCTGCAGGGGAAGATGTTTCTCTGTGGGAAAGTGTCTCCTCATTCACAGAAAGTAAATGAAGGAACATGCTGAGATGAGGAAGGCCAAGCTAAAATGCAATAGGAAAGTGCCCCTAAGGCACACATGAAACTTCCTCTGCCACTGCGAACTGTAAACTCAAGAACACAAATAACAGAGGAGGTGCAAAAACCACTGGAGATCAGTGTGACATGGAGGTAGAAGGCGGAGTGGGAATTCGGACTTCCAACAGTATAATCCAGCCATTCTCCTATGGTCTTGGTTTGAATGTTCAAAAGTGGGTGGTGATTTAGGTTCTTAAGTGCACCAGAGTCCATTGAGGCACCTCTGGTGCCACAATCTAAGCAGCTGAATAATCTGTTGCAAAATGCCTGCCCTGGTATCTCATGAAAGAGCTACTCTAAACCACTGGCTTCTTTGGAAACATCTGTCCCCACCAACACTTTCTTCCTTCTTCACAAACCAAAAAGCCAAAACCCCAGGAAAAACAAAAATGGCAAAGCCATTCCCACCTGGTAGATGTGAGAAACATTGCTAGTAAAGTGACTTGAGGAGGAAAGTATATCAAAAGTTATTTTACTGATCCAGACAGACAGAAGACAGGGTGCAGGACTCTGATGCTAAGCTTTGCCTAATGGTATGGGAAGTATAGGCTGCAACTGAGCAAAAAGGAAAACAGAAGAAACCTCAAGTACTGAAGGCTAGAAGGAAAGCATTGCCCGCTGTGCTCAGTTGCAGACTAGACCACTGCAGCTGGATTCCCACTTCCCACTTTCAGGGAAAACGCTCCGAAAAGACAAAATGGCAAGCTCAGCGCTGACTAGGAAGCAGGTCTGGTTAACATTATGAAAGGAACTAAATTTCCCTTCTCCCAGACTGTTCAAGGGCCAGAGATTTGTGTGCAAAATAGCTCGAGTTTTTCCCTGTGGTCACAGACTGGTGTTTTATTTATTTGCAGTCAGCAACGTTGGACTTCTGTCATATTTTGCTGTGGTACTCTATTATTTAAGAAAGTCCCCTGGACACTGGCCAATGCCTTTGCTTGACAGGGACTACCTTCTGACATTGCACCTGGCCAACAGGATCACTTTTTTATTGAGCGAAGAGGGGAATTAAAGGTACAACAAGAAATTGGTTTATAGCCCGAAGGAAGGGGACTTGTCAACCCTCACAGTGTTTTTTTTTCCTTAACAGGCTAGATGAATACAGCTGCTTATGCCACAGAGCACTTGCGTGTATATATCAAGCTGCTTTTAAATCCTTCTAAGCAGCGCACGCCTCGGTGATTTCCCCTTGCGACCAAAGCAATAACATGCCCGGCCACTGCTTAAGAAAGCATTGGGTTTTATCCTTTCTAAAAGTCTGGAGCAAGACCCCTCGAACAGCTCCTTATTCCCCTGTCCCAGGAAGGCAACCCGGCTCTTGCAGTCTCCTGTCCTGATAGCCGTCCCCCATAGTCAGATTTTACAGCCTTTCCTCAAGGCAAGGACCCTTACTGGTGCTCCCCACCAGCCCGGAGCCTTTGTTCCCATCCTGCAGACTTGAATCTTGAACATTATTAGACTTTTAGGATGGAGGTGTAACACAGTGATGCCGTAATACCAGTCCTGCTATTGCAGGGACGAAGACAATGTGAAAAGAGGGACCTCTCTGCCTTCTTAGTGAGAACATTTCAAGACAGCAGCTACTAGGCCTGGGAAAATAAACCAGGGGAATTAGACAAGAGAAAATTATAAACTGTTGAAGTTCTGGAGTACTTCCAGGTATTCAAACAGGTAATAGATTTGTTTAAATAAGTGGAAATAGTTTCAAAACGTCAACTTTGCCACATTGTCTAGCTTCTCCTTTCTGGTCCAGCTCCAGTCCAGGAGGTTTCTTCATGCATGAGCTCAGAGAAAAGCACCTACTGCAGAAATATAGCAAAACCCCACAGCATTTCAGCAGGGAATTTTCAGCTGGCACATGTCTATCACTTTCATGATTTCCTGCTGGGCAGATAGCTTTGGGGAAATGCACGTATGACCTACTGCCCAAAGAGCATCAAGGAACTATCCACAGAACTAAATAAGCAAGCTAGATAAATGCAACACTTGTTACTCCCCTCCTTGCCCCAGAGTCCTTAAGGTTGTTAGGTTCTTGATAACCCAAACACAAATTTCGGCCAAAACTTTACAACTAGTTTCACTTAAGTAGGTGTCACGAAAGAGCAGTGGCCCTCATGACTCCCAAAGCCTGCCAATAGAAATCAACGTGTACATCAGAAATAAAAAAATACAATGGTATTCATCTAGGACGCAGCACCTAAGTGCATTTGCTTCTTACAGGAATGACAGCCTTTTGAATCTATGTGGATGACCCATTGAACTCCACACACAGTATATTTTAAGATCTTTTTACCTTCTTGATATCCAACATTAATTTGGGATAAAGACTGCTATTTGAATCTTTCAAAAACTGTTCTTTTTCTCTGCAGCCCTGGCTAGAACAATAACAATATACTCACGAAGTACAACTGTCTACCTGTAAATATTTTATAATATGAATGGACTATATCTTCAGCACCTCTGAGGTTCTGTAGATATTGTCCTTGATCCAGAGGTACGGGAAAACAAGGCAGATAGTGATTATTGGTTACTCATGAGAACTGTTGCTGGTTAGGACATGACACAGATCTCCCAGTTCTCATCAATGTTCACAGACTTCAAGACCATCCCCCTTACTTACGTTCGTGATCACAAATTGGCTGCAAGACTTACACCATTTTGTATTCATCTCAGCATCCTATGGAACTGAAACTTGGGCAAACCAAATTTGACAAACTGAATGTAAAGATACCAAGTTCAATGAAGCTCGAGAAAAATATACAGCTGCATAAAAGGGAAGAA
Source organism: Nyctibius grandis (assembly GCF_013368605.1). Lineage (NCBI taxonomy): Eukaryota > Metazoa > Chordata > Aves > Nyctibiiformes > Nyctibiidae > Nyctibius > Nyctibius grandis. The sequence goes on along the minus strand of NC_090660.1, from coordinate 59,427,168 downwards.
CAAGGGGCAAAGGAGGGTAGAGAGTGAGAGAGAGAGACCAGGAGAGACCAGCATGGTTTGCTCATGGAACAGCTGAAGCTCAGAGAATTCACTCCGGCGAAAACTGATGAAAATCTGACTCAGTTCACTGCGTTGCTCAGAGAATGGCTTGTTCCTCCATATGCTCCATAAAAAAGCACTCCTGATGTCAGTAACATGTGGAGAGAGCAAATATTTCTCAATTGCCAATGATTCATTGACTCAATAAGCATCTGGCCTAAACATCTGATATATATTTAATATTCCACCTACTTCCTAAAAAATATTCCTTATTTTTTGAGTGATCAAAACCAAACGACAATAGTAAAAAAGGTAACAGGGTAATCTTTTTTTTTATGCCATTTGTGATCAGAGGCAAAAGCTGTTTACCATTGGTGTGGACCAGATTGGGAGCAATTCTTTGCTAAAGCCCTTCAGCTGCTCCTTTCTCAAGCAGAAGAAATCGAACATGTGCACGTAACTCCGGGCACTTAGCGACCAGCGATGTTACTGGGGTCTGCAGGGGGAACAATTCGGCAGGGGACGTGCTGATAACATTCCTGTGCAGAGGGCTATTCCCAAAGGCAATTAGTGACTCAGGTGCGCACCCACCCCAGGAGGACGTGGCTCCAACTCCAAGTCACACCCTTCACCACTGGTCTCTATCAGATGACTTTTGCCATGCACGGGAACTGGCATAAGTTACAGATCAATTTGTCACTCCGGAGCTGGATCAAACACCAGTCCTCCAGGTCACCGCGGCTCCACCCATATGTGAATCAACATTTAATATGGCATTAAAATTCTCTTGTGATTGCTTTTAACTTTTGCGCAGTGTGTGCTTAGGATTGCAGAGCGGGGGTTCTCCTGTACAGCCAAACCACTGTATTTTGTAGGCCAGCTTCAGCTGCATGTCCAGAGTCACATTCCTCCTCTCCTGGATGATCCAGAGCAAGATGTTTCAGCTCCCTGCACCCATTTCCCCCCCTCTTTGCTATCTAGAAACAAAGCAGCCTGGTCACAGGGATTACTGCATGCAGCGTCCTTCTGTGGCATGCAGCACAGTGGGGATGTGAAGGAGCATGACGTAAGTGCAAATTGTCATCATTCGCTCCTCCAGCATTTTAACTTATTTTCTTTTTCTTCACCATTTTTGCTGGATTAAGCTTTTCAACAAAATGGGGCTGACTCTGGGTGTCTGGGCTAGATTTAAAGTTCAATGAGGTTCGTTATTTTCCAGGAAACACTCTTCCTTCCTCTCCTTCCGTGATTGTTCCCACAGGTTTTAGAGTTTCTTGCTGTTGGGGTTTTTTCCTCCCCTTCTGGGTTTGACCTTTGTTCAGTTGTTCTTTTAGCAAGAGTCTTGTGGGTCTCACAGAAAGTTTCAACACAGTTGAGCTCCCTGTCCAAAAGGGGACTTAGCTGGGCAGGTTGCAAATCTCAGAGCTTCAAGCATGGGCTCAACCAGTGCTTGGTTCTCACCTTACTCCACATGGAGATTTACACCTCCCAACAGACTGCATGAGGGCTGTTGCCCTCATCAACTCAAGAGTTCATTCCTGCCCTTGCCTAACACAAGCAAGGATGGCTACAGGAAAGGCAAGGTGTTTTGCCTCTGCTTTGCAAAATTTAAGGCAGCATTTCTGGGAACTGAAGTCCCTTACTGAAGCAATTATACCTTCCTTGCCCAGACATATCAAGGCTTTTCATGAATCCTATATATATATATATGTGTGTGTGTGTGTATAAAATAATGTAGAAATAATACAGATATAAAACCTGCCATCTTCCTCCATCACTTCCCACAACTGTCTCTTCTCCACCACCAGGTAAGGACTTACCATCTAGCAAACTTGACTATGTTTATTCTGAGCTGCCTAACACCACTCTCCTAGCAGAGAAGACAAGACCTCAGACAAGTGTTATCTGACCTCAAGCCTCCACATCTTTTCCACCTTTCCAGCACAGTTCATTTGGCTCATGACTGCTCCCGCCCTTCTTTCCTAAGGATCCCTCAAATACAGGCCAGTGTTACAATGAACGTTGCCCTGCCCGCTGCCAGCTTGACTGCCCACTGTCTTCACCAATCTGATAATGCACATCCTAAACACTATAAGTGTTCATCAGGTTGTCTAAGCTGCTCATCTTGGAAGGCTCATCCAGAACTTCACTGATCAAATGGTGGGAATTTCCTCTTAAATCTACAGTTCACGGCTCACTAGACTCATTTATACTCATGTATGCTCCTTATACTCACTTATACTAATTTTTTCTTATACTCACTGTCCTTCAGTTCCATTCACTCTTCTTTTCTTTGCACCTTTCCCCTTCTGTAGTTACTGAGAGTGAGTGAAGCTGGTTTAGCCTCTCTCAAGACAGGTTTTCCAGCCCCCTGGTTATTCTGCTAGCCCTATGCTGCACCTACTTTCATCACGGATTTATTCTTTTTTTAAATTCTTCCTATGAAGGCAGTTGCCCAGAGCTGTACGCAGCATTTCACACAAGGTCCCTCTCACCAGCACCTGGCTCAGCAGCACAAATACAATGCTCCCCTCTCCCCTGGAAAGGGTTGCACTGGTACCACATCCAACTCAAACTTCCTGTGACTCACTACAGCACCCCGGCTTTCACTTCCTCTGAACCTTTCGGCTTCAGTTCATTGCCAAAATGTTTATTATTTCTCCCTATATGCAGCAAGATCTTTTATCTTCTGCAGTATTACATTTCACACCACTTCTGCTACTGTGATTATTTCATTCTCCTTGTGGAGATCCAAATCCCAGTCTTTATGGATATTGTATCCCAGCTCCAGATCATCAGCATACTCCTACATTGACACTTGTTGAAAATATTAATGCAGCTTGGTCACCAGATTTATTTTCATGAAACTCTGCCAAGAAAACTCCCTCAAATCTATTATTTCTTTTTCCCCACGTAAGTCCCTGCCTGCTGTTGCCTTATTAGCCAGTTCCTTACCCATGTTAAATGATAATTTTAGCAGAATTCAAACATCATTAGAATAGAATTAAAATCTAGAAATGCTTAATAAAGTTGTGAAAGATGAAAAAGCTGCATATTTTCTATCTATAAATAGTTTCATTACAAAAGGAAACAACCCTGCTAGTCTGTCACAAGCTGGTTTTGCTCTTTCTTTTTCCCTCTTGGTCACATGCCTGCATGTATTTAATAATTCTTTCCCTCAAAATCTGTCCTAAATTTTTTTTTTCAGTGTTTGAGGCTGGATTGACAAGGGGATAGGTATTAAAATCACATAGCACCTCCTTCTTAAAAATAGGTGCTTACATTTGCTGTTCATTAACCACACATTGAATTCCCAAATTCAATAGTGAATCAAAGTTCTAATAAAAATCACGACCAGTAAATTCATGTGTGAGTTTTTCTTAGTTTTGTGAGACAGAAGTGGAGATGAAACAGCTTCTTTCTATAACTTTTATTGGTGTTACGTGTGCCAGCTCTGCACATTCATTAACCAAAGCAAAAGAAACAGGCGCTCTTAATTTGAGCCAGCTGAGGTAAAAAATCTGTGTTTAAAAAACAATCAAACTTGTGGGTCTTTATGAGCTACATAGGTTTTTAGCTCTTTATGAGCTAAGTTTTAAGTTCTAATAGCCCATTTCCCACAGTCTTTAATTCAATCTGCTAACAGATACAAAAACTACAGCATCCTTTACTTGGCTAGACTTTCCTTTGAGTTGGCACTGCATTAACACTCCTCTCCTGGTAGTGGAGACCTCAGACCAGCAACATATAACCAAGACCCTCCAAGTCTTTCACACAGTCTTTCCGATACTTTTGGCCCATGACTGCTCCTGCTGCCCTTTCCAAAGAATCCTTTAAATGCAGGCTGCATGAACTGCTTTGCCAGATACCAGTTGCGGTTTCTTCTGGGAAACTCACAGGTTCATGTTAATCTTCCATAACATTAGGAGATTACAAATATAATCCCTCTCGGGATGAAAATAATGGAAAACGTCCTGATTTTCCTCTTCTATCCTCACATAAAGCCGGTAACATGGAAGAGAGCACCCCATGGGTCTGTTGCCTACTGAGATACACCTGTTCAATCCCCCTTCTGCATCAAATTGCCCTAAATTTGTGACTCTACGGCTATGGATTGTCCATATTTCCTTCATTCCCAAACAGGCTCATGGGTTTGGAGACATTTTACTGACCAAACACAGCAAGAAAAATCTTATTTCCATCTCTTTGAATCAGATCTAATGCTGAAGCCCAAAATTAAAAGAAAAAAAAGCAAGTAGGAAAGAAAGAGAAGCTGCTGCAGCAGCTGAGGACAAAACTCCAAGCCAGGATTTATCCAATACTACCACAAGCAATTTTGCTAAACTAATAAAATCTCTGTGAATGCTAGGCAAGGCAAAGCAAAGACTCACACAACCTATCAATCAACTCATTAGCACCAACCCACCTTTCTGGTAACCCACCACACAGCCTCTGTTTCAAGCTCCTGGTCCCCTATCAGGTCAATGTGGTGGACAAGGATGCTTGGATCCTTCTCCATCCCTGCTGGTTTTCCATAATGGCCTCAACACCCAGGAGCAGGCTGTTAAAGACAGGCGTAAACATGCTTTGCTGCCAATGTTCATTAGGAAGGACTCAACATGCTTGAAAAGCAAGGAAAAATGGGGTTGCTGACAGCGAGCTCAGCACCCTTTCTTAGGGGCGCTCAGGGCCTCTGCAGATCAGGCCCTCGTGTACTCGGTACGTGAAGACATGAATAGTCCTTTCTCTCTGCCCATACCGGAGACACTGGCGGCATTGTTAAAGCACAAGCACGACAGAGTCTAACGTGGCTGAAAATTTGGCAGCACCGCGCTGGCCTTTTTACTTCAGCAGGATCAAATGGCAGCATTGCTCAGTGAGTGCGCAGGGCATGAAAGGATTAGCCGCCCTCCCCCACCAAGCAGGTGAGCCCAAATCCTTTCCAATTCACCACATGTCAGTTTACAAGTAAAACATAAGGTATAAATGCAGCTATTGTTAAGGTGAAGCAGCCATCCTGGCTGGGGAGTTAGATTAGCAATTTGCCCTTTGTAAAAGGATTAGTGGAGCCCTATTGTTTCAGTGTTTATTTATCAATTTGCATTTTTAAAAGGGGGCATATATCTGACAAGGGCCCACTTTCTCCATGTACTGGGGCCACATCATTTTCTTCCAATTCCCCATTGCCAGAACCTACCAGAGCATTTTAGAGATCAGAAATCAAGGAGAAACCAAATCTTTGGCACTGCTACTGCTCACACAACAACATTTTGTTGGACTGTCCGGCATTCAGGAGTCTTTCAGTTGAGAGCAACTGCTGGGTTGCTGCTAGCCATGTCGATCAAACACCAGAACTGGTTTCCCACTTTTCTTCAGGTAGTTGAGCTGAACACACAGATATTTACAGCCCCTTCACTGTAGTTTCTAATCCAGCCCGTGGCAGGTCGCTCCCTGACATGGATCACAGGCATCAAAGCAATGGAACCTGAGGATGAGACACCTCTGTAATTGGCAGAGATTCCACACTTGCGGTCTTCAGAACCTCTCAAATAATTCATACAGCTTTCACCAGGCTCACAAAAGCTGTTTTTTTTCACTGACGAGCACGGTGGTGAAGAAATTACGTGTCTCATTGGGCACAGAGGTTAACAGAACGCAGCAGTTCTTGGTATCCCAGCATCTCTGATGGGTCCGCAGCTTAGGTTGTGTTGGGCACTTACACGGTCTTTGGGTGCCTTGTAAACGAGTATTTATTGCTGCAATGACTAGTTCAGTCTCCACAGGCCGCAGCGACTCCTCACTGGAGTTCAAGTGGAGGGAAGAGGTTTCACACAGAGCCGTTTGCAGCACAGGAGAGGGGGAGCGCCGCTCGCCGCAGCGAACCCCGCCAGGAGCACGGGCTGGCCATTTGGCAGACAACAGCTGCTCACTCAGATTAGGTAAAAATTCCTTCGTTAGTGGGAACCGGGATGTTTTGGCAGGTAAGTGGGAGAGGAGATTTTTTAATTAAAGTGACGCCAGTGCATTTGCACTCTGGTGCAGCCCCACACCCCGCTTTTTCGTAAGATGGCGATTTAGGAAGCTATTTTTTTAAACCATAAAAACAGTTTAGAACATGAACAAGCATCCAGCTGTGCTAAATTACTTTCCTGCTCCCCCAGGACCAAGCAGCAAACTATAGCATTTATTTTACAGGCGTATGATTTATTTACATGGAGTAACATACAGGTATTGGTTTTGACCCGTAAAACCCCTTTGCAGCTGGGGGCCTACACATCCAAAAGCCCGGGCTCCACCGCTACAGCTGTGCTGAAGGAGGACCTCCATTCACGAGAGGAGGAGAAGAAACTGCAGGGTGTTCTCTGGCTTTTTCTAACTCCCTCCGCCCACCCATTTCTTTTTCCCAAACAATTCTAGTTTGTTGATCATTAGGCATCTCGCACAGGCAATTCATTTTTCCTGATCATGAGGGGAATGAGAAGGCTCTGGTGGGACACGCTGTAAAGATCTTAAAATATGTTCTGTGCCGCTGGCTTATTGCAGATACTCTGATTCATGGTCAAAAAGGGAGTCCACGAGTGGTCTCAATTAAGGACATGAATTTAGGAATCATCAATGAGCACATAAGGCAAGCGACAGGCATTCTGCTAGGAGGATCGTGCACAAACATTTAATTAAAAAAAAAAAAAACAAACACATAGAAAAAAGGGGAGAGTGGTGTTTCAAATGCAAGGGACAGACCCTGTCCCACAGAGCTTACAATTTACATTTAGATTAGCACAAGTAGCAGTAACATTGCAGGGAAGGTGGATAAGGGTTACAACAACAAAACTTTGTGGCTGGCCTGCATTGTAATTCCACTAATTAGAAAAAATGAAATGTTTCTAGTTAATAAATTAGTGCTATTGACATTTCCATAAATTTGAGGGAGGTACACAAAAACCTGTGGGATAAACTCTTTGACTGGATTTAGCCAGTATACTCTCTAGAGTAATGGTTTTCAATCAACAGTCCTTGAGGTCTGCTTTAAAGATATGTGAAAGGTATCTTAAGAAGAAACAAGCCTATTCCATAAACTTACATTCACTGTATATCCCTGAATATTTCTGGTGGGCAGGAAAGAACAAATCACGTAATATTGTAAGCAATTGCTCTAGAATGACAGATGGGGAGAAAATTTTTTCCTCTTCTTTCTCAACTGAGAAAATCGATTACCACATCCTCATGGACAAGGGCTGGCAATCTCCCAGTGCACGGAGCTACTAACCTCTCTATAGGAGCTGGACTAACAACGCTGACCATCAGTGAGCTTCCAAGTGCCTGTAAACACCAACCTACATACGGATGCTGCAAACTTGTGAGCAAGTCTTCTCAACAGATCTGCAGAGGCCTCAGTCATCTTTTAGACCAGACCAGCGTGGCTGTTACCAATAAATATCTAATCATACCTAAACATAACAACAGCCCACACACATTCCTCTATCACCAGGTGCCATGGCTACAACACAACACACCGCAGCAAAGCAATGGCACCATGAGCACCACCACCGTGCTTTTATCAGTGTTGTACACACCTCCCTTCACGAGGCAGCACCATGCTCTGGCAAGGCAGTAGTATTGGCACACGCAAGTATTCACAGCCTTTCCCCTAACAAGGTCCCTCATCCTTCTGGTTTGCCAAGGTTCTCCTCTCAAAATGTGAGGAAAGAAGTGAGTGCAACTCTCCGATACCTCTTGACACTCCTCCAAAGGATGGCGATAGCAGCCTAAGGTCCTTCTGTGAAGACAACTGCCAATGCCAAGAACTGCAATGAAGTGTAGTTTCTGTCCAGCTCAACGTTCAAGGTTTGATACTGTAGGTAGAATGACTACCAGGCATAGCTAAAATGAGAGCTGTGTGAACTTGACTGAATATATTGTCTGATCCAAAGGAGAATAGAAGGAAGAAGTCAATTACTCAGAACTGAGAACGCCTTCCCTTTCCGCTAGCTTAGAAACAGACCAGGGATCTCTTCGTATTGTTGATATTTAAGCCAGTTTATTTTTCTATACTGGATTATCATCAGATTTTTCAGCCTAATCAATACTCTGCTCTCATAGACTTTCTGGATTTACTTGAGGAAATAGAAATCAATATACATTCAAAGCCAGATGAGCTTTTAGATGGCAACCACACACTCTGTCAATTTAGCAGAATTTGTGTAAGCACATGTGCCTGGGATGGGACTTCTGCACAGAAACTGGAAACTGCTCCAAAAGTATCTATCATTGCCATACTTCAGATTCTCTTTCCACACCCTGCAAAAATTGCTCACCGAGTGAATGGGGCTTCCTGAACTCAGCAATTGGCTGAAAACAAGACACTTTCTATTTGAACTCCAAAAATATCAAAAGGCAAATCAACTATGGTTTTAGAATGCCCACAGTTGACTGCTTCAAGAAAAACAAGAGGCTGAGAACCACTTCTTGTTTGTTTAGTTTTAAGGCAAGTAGAGGGAAGAGACATTGTCAGAAGAAAAAAAAAAAATCACAGAAAAAAATATAGAAAATCTTAAATATCAATGAAGGTTTCTTAGAGATATCCAAATCAGAAGAGGTGTCCGTATATGTTTGCTTCAGAAAAGCAGGCAGGTAGGTGGCATTGCTGTGTATAGTCTTTGTTACTCATCTGCACAATACATTAGTAAAACAGACTCTTAATCTCCTTCTGGAGCCCACAGATGTTCTGCAGTGATAATAAAGAACAGAACATAGAAAGCAGCTGTTGTGCTCAAGAAGCACTAAGGTACAAGACCTAAGAGACACACTGGGCTCCATTCTGCTACATTCCAGGGATCCTATTGGCATGAAATAGCAATTCTGCTCCAAAAAATACTGTACTACTGGATGACCAGAGAGTATTTCATGGGCAAGGCTAAATGGACACCAGTGCACCAGGTAAAATAGCTTCATCTCAGGCAAATATTCTAGAGAGTACCGTGACTACTGCTTAAAGGCAAACAGATAGAGTGAATTGATAAGGCAGGGGTCAACAATTGGTTCTGACATAAAACATTTCACAAAAAGCAGACCAGATCATGCTACAGTAACTTTTATTGCAGAGATCAGTAGGCCAGCACAGCTATTCATAAGTATTGTATATACACGTGCTTCATGCTTAGGCCAGCCAGCACAGAGGTAAAATGGCAGCATATAACAGATTAGTGTTAATAAGCAAACAGTCATTAGAAGTGTTAACAAGTGATGGTGGAGAGGCTCTGTTTTTCATTTTATTACTGATCCCTAGTAAGTGTTATTATCCTCATAGAATAACATTTTATTATGAAATGCATGTGCACAGCATTAAAGCCTTTGATAGACCAATGTTTGCCAGCAGCAGCAAAATTGTAAACAAAGTGAAAGAATCATTTCTGAAATGCCAACAGCCATTAGTATTCACAAAGTTTATAGGATGCAGAGAGGGCCAATATGCTGCAGCATAAATAACAGCAATTTACTGTGACCTGGGGATCTGAGGCATCAATTGAATATTCAGTTCCTTCATTTTTCAAAAGAGCCTAAACATAGATGCTTAATTTCAATTGATTTGTGCCTGAACTAGGGTCCTGAGTCTGTTAGATGTTTTCAGTTCTTTTTAGCCAATAGATTCCTTCGACATTTCCCTCTTTTACAATACAGCAAACAGCTGCAACTAATCATTTTTCATTATGGTTTTGTATATCTGTTTTGTTTTACAACAAATTTTACTTAAAACAACAAAAATGCAACTGAGCAACTTCTGCTTACTGTAGAAATGAGATTTTTCTGAAGACTAGCAGAATTGAACATGGCATCGGATACAATGAGGACAATGTGTTTATTTTAAACTATAGCTAGGAAAAGGACATGGTTTGAGGAAAAAAAAACACTTTAAAATGAAGGAGCTTTTAAGACAAGACTTAATGTTTGTCTACTTTCTATTACTATTTATCATAACCTGAAAATTATTGATGCATTTTATATGGCTACCTATTTATCACAATCGTTTCTTCAGCTTTGATATACAATCAAAACAAATAAGTCAATGGGGTTTAAATTTCTGTGTTGCAAATATGCAGTCTCCATCTATCCAGAACAAAAGCAAAGGGAGCTCAATCTACAACGTCCTATATCACAACTGAGTAGCACCAGGGCCCTCCTGAGCTACCTCCCACAGCAACACAACACAGCAGATAAAGTGCACACAAGCCACTTTAGTGCTATGTGCAAGCTAAACTTGGGAAAGTTTACGGAATTATTAAATAAGCAATTATGATAACACGAGATATTAAATACAGATAAGGGTTATGTCAACCCAGCTATGACTTTGGGTTTTTTTTTAATTTTTCCTCGCAGAAATATTAGAAATACTAATGTAAGCATGTTGCCTTCCCTTCCAACACGTAATCCCCTCTTCAGAAGATGGCTAAAAATCAGTGAAGAAAGGAAAAAAAAAAACATAATACAGCAAAGTCCTATTGGGGAATAGGGTTTTAACGAACACACAAAGCAACTAGGTGACATCTTTATCAGCCCTCATAAACCTTGATTGAATACACAGCGATAAGGCCTGTTTAAACTGTCATCCTCACGATAACACGGGCAGAGACAACGCCGGCCTTAGCAACGACCTGTGTAAGAGAGGCCCTCCCAAAAGTGCAGGCACCGCTAGGTAATGTATATCACGGAAACAGTTCAAAGCTTGCGCGGCTGGTTGGTTTGTGTGGCAGTGGGAGGCGGAGGGCTGGCCGAGGGGGTACAGGCACATCTTGCGGCACCGGTTTGGAAGGGTGTTTGCTTCAGAGCTAGTCTGGTTTTGGGGATGGCGAGCTGTCTGGGGAAGACGGGTGCTTTAAGTCAGAGTGGCTTTTAGTGCTTAGATCTGCAAACACCAAGAATTTCATATAAGTGGTTTTAAAGGATTTAAGGAAAGCCTGCTCTGGCTTTTTTCTTTTTTTTTTTTTTTGTTAAACCAGCATCTTATTTGAGGTGCGTAACATTCAGCACTAGGAAGCAAGTGGGTATTTGGGGCCAGAATGACAATGGAAGTTGGCAGCGACATGACTTCTTACACCAGAGGATCTGGCCCTCACCATCTGGGATATTTATTTAAAAAAAAAAGAAAAAATCAAGCATTTCAAATATTTTTTAAGCATCTCCAAGAAATATCTTGGCAACTGCATGGTTAGTAAGCAAGGATTTAATTATCTATTTTTCTATATTTATTTCTAGCTTAAATAAAACTTACACTTGAACTTTTATTCTTTCTCCCCAAAACTGTTCCTCTCTCACTCCAATGCTTGCAGTGACACCCACTGGCTGCAGCAGCTCGAGTTTCAGAGTCATTATTAAAATGCTTCAGCGCACTGACAAGATCACAGAGAGACAGAAACTCAGAAAAACACCGCCACCAAAAAGCTGGTGTTTTGTCAGCTCGCTTAATAATGTAACTCAATAACTGTATTCAAAAAACTTTTAATGGAAGAAAGCTGTAAATACGTAAATAATGATCAACAGCTACTTGTTACATACAATAAAATATACATCTGTATATAATTACTAGTTAATTAATAATCCCTATTGCTTGGGCGGTGGACGATACTAGTTCATTTTATGTCTATTTGGTCTTTGGCAAGACTGTGAAGTAGCACTAGTACTAGGTTTTAGGTTTCCATCAGGAAAATATTAAGCTGAGTTTGTACACCACTACATAGCATGCCTGGCTGGCAGAGGAGGCATTTTAGCTACTCAGGAACTGATTTATGCTTTTGTGGGTTTCTTTGCATACACCAGATTTCTGCTAGTACCTCCAAGCAGTATTTTTCTCATTTCACACACAGGAAAGAAGGGAAACACAGAACTAAGTGATTTGAATAAAGACTCACAGGAAACCCACAGAAACTAAATCTAACAAATCCCAGTCTAATGGCCTCAATTAGAAGATGACTTGTTTCTTCAACTTTATTAGAGCAATTTCTCTATAACACATGTAGGTTCTTAATGTTCAAACAAAATTATCCAAGTTTAAGCTGGAACACAAACAAATAGCTCCTGTTACACAAAGTGTTCACCAAAAGAAAAGGCTAGGTTTTAATTTAACTACAACCTGATGGCTTGGAAAGGATCAAGGGAAACTTCAGAAATACCTGGAATAAAAAAATCAGAAAAAAGAGAACTACTTTTTGCTGGCTCTATGGCATGAGCCAAGAGCAAATGGCTCCTGGCTGTGAGCATGCAAGGTGCGTTTGCTGACTTACTCAGATTAAAAGCATTTTAGTCAACTTTACGTTATTTCCCGCACCTACGGCCTCTAGAAGTTCTCTCTAGAGGAGGGTCAGAAGCAGAACTCTTATATTCACGAAAAACACATTTATACAGAACTTCCCACAGACCTGAAAAAAAAAGAAATGTTATCCAATGCCTTCCCTGCCAAACTTCCTCCCGAGGTGAAAAATCCTTCCCTTTGATAAGAAAGCTGTGTCAGACCACATTCTGTTGCTGACAAAAGAACTGCTCTCCCTTGGCTTGCTCCAGTTTTGGCAGCCATGCTCAGCAGAGCCACGCTGCTCTTCCCAGATAGTCACCACCCTTAACAGAGCCACCAGCTTATCTTTGACCTGAACAATAAAATAAAAATTAACTATGCACAAGCAGTTACTGTGGGTAACACTACCCACCTCAGCTCTGAGGCAGGCAGTTCTCTGGGTTAGAAATTCCATCAATAACCTAATATATCATGAAAGACCTCTCTCCTCCCCCCTCTCCTCCTTTTTTTTGCCTGTCCGGACTCACAGCTATCTACAGAGGTCTTCAATGCTGCTTATACGCAGTTCGCAGCAAAATAAGCTAGGCTTGTTAGCTTCCCTTCTTCCCTCAGATGTTCTTTCTGTATTGGGGGGAAATAAATTAAGTGTGGGGAGGGACTGAATACTGAAAGTTGGTGCCTTTTAGATACCCTTGTTTCTAATCTGCTGACAACCAACCCAAGGATACACACAGATGCTTAGGAACCTTGCTCTAGAGTTTTGGGGTAAGTCTACCGAGCACCATGTGGTGGTCTGTGTCCAGGTTCCTTGCGGTATTACTGACCTCTTCTCAGGTTAGCTACCCTTCAAGAAAAGCCAACAAACTAACATGCCCACTGGGAACTAAATGCTGTATGATTGCTATTTATTTTATACAGCTTTCATACAAAGTATCACAAGACACCTTATGATCATATAAACAGTAGGGATTACAAAATGTTAGTAGGAAGAGTATTACTTGGAACATGGTTTCATATTCGCTTTATTCAAAGAGGCAGAACTTTTTCATACTTCTCTATGGAGGCAGCAAGAAGCCAAATAACAGAACCCTTCTCTTTGGAAACAATCCATGCTCTTGCAAGTGATCCTACTGAACTGAACAGACTGCCTCCGGGCAACTTAAGTCAGCAAGATACACACGACTAGGAGACAGTAACTTTCATCCAGAGTGAGTTTCTCTGGGAAGTACCTTTTCAACAAAAACTGAATCTGAGGTATGGTAATAATGGAAAGTTCAGGCAGCATATGGGGGGAAAAAAAAAAAAAAACCCACACACCACTACAAAAACCAACCAACCACCCTGAAATATTTACTTTCCTGATTTCCCTCATATGGTCAAGAACAGTTGTAACTAGACCAAAAGAAGCGCCTCTACCCTACCACTACCACCTACGTGGTAGCCACAAACTTTCTTATACTGGCAATACAGAGAAATAAGGGTTGCTGATAAATCAATGCAAAATTTTGCTAAGACTGATTTCAGGAATTCCTCCTGTCAGTATATGCAATTAAGAGTGGAGTCAGACACAAGGATAGGGCCCCATTCTGCTTATGCAAAGGCACGGGGCCAACTCTGGTGTAACAGAGATTAATTTTAACGAGTTAAGGAAAGCATGACACTAAGAAAGGACACATCAAGAAAGGACACGCAGTTCTGCTATCAAAAAGCAGACATAGAATTGAAATGAGAGACTTGAGTAGCGAGGGACAGAAGCACTGAAGACATGAAACAAAAACTGTTAAGAGATGCAAAAGAGAGAATGCAAGAGTTACAAACATGAAGGTAAGGAATGTTTGTTGTTAATCTAGCAAGTCTAAGTAAGAACCTGTGCCAACCTGAATGACATTGACCATACTTAGATTCCTATTTGTGAAATATGACTTTGGTACAAGGGTTGGAAATTTTTGTCTAGGGAATAGCTGTCTGGTCTGTTCAGCCTCTTGGTAAAAAGATAATGAGTTACTTCAAACTTCTGTCTCCAAGTAACTTGCATACTCGGGGAAGCCTTGAGAAGCTGGACATTCCTTCCACTGAGCAGACTGATAGGGTTCAAAGCATATTTTACTATAAGCTGTGTTACTATAGGGTGGAAAATATTAATCAGCTCTAGCCATCTAGGGAGACTGTGGTTATCATTAAGAATATGTGGGACACTCATACAAAAATTCTTTTCCCCTGCCCACTGGACAAGCTTCTCTCATATAGTTTATCTGCTCCAACTGCATGCTTTTGAAAAAACAATAGACTAAATGAATACTTTCAACTAGAGCTAAAGGTAAACACTCCACTGGAACTTTGCCCTAATCAATAGTAGCAATGTTCATGTCACATGAGAGTCAGAGGATAGAATATGGTGCTTACTGAAGTCAGCAAATAAGCTAATTATACTTAGCCTGCTTGAAGAAGGGGACAAGTGAGGTCTGGTCCACACACATATTAATGCAATCATCATTATCCTTATCCCTTGTTTGCTTTGTGCTTATATTACAAAAAAAAACCAAAAAAACAAAACCAAACCTTGTCACAAACGGATGGTGCTACTGACCCCGTGTGGAAGAAACACTCATATATGGCAGCACACACAAGGTCACTGGGGAAACCAGCTCAGATCTAAGTTTGTCTACTTATCTCCCTCAGATTTATTTTTAAAGAAAATTCACTGAAATGGTATTATAGTGTTGCAAGGGGTCAGTATATTCTCACAAGTGTATTCTCCTGATTTTAGGCATTTTTTCAGAAATTAAGTTTTGTATTATCTTCTGTAGGGCAGTCAAGTAAAGCCGAAGAAATCCTAACTTTAAGTAGATTTTACACTAAATTTCCTACAACTTGAAGTCTTGCACTGTAACAGAACAAAACCTTTACATTATCAGCTAGCATAGTTCTTGATTTCTAATGTAATTTAAACTAATTTCAATCCATCATAACATTACTCTCTAAAAATTGCTTTAAAAAAAAAAAATCTTCTGGATAGCCTGGACAACCTACTCTCATCACTGCAAAAGGAACAAAGTATTCACATCCCTAAAGTAACCTTCAGCCAAAATCTTTTCATAAGCATCAAGAACAGCGTTGATAGGCTTCATTCTTTAAAGTAAAAGCGTTCCTATGCACAATACTTTGTTGGCTTGTATCTGGCTGCACAATGCACAAGAACAAGATCTTCAGCAATACTGGTTCTGACTAACTGAAATTACCTTGCCCCATTGCGGAAAATCAAGTCTGAAAAGGAAAGCTATCACTTTTTATTCAAATACTGCTGCTAATTTTTCTTCTCTAAATAAAACAGAGTACACCCATGAAGAATTGCCCTCTGCATTTAACTAAGTATCAAATCCAAAGAAAATCTCCACAGAGTTTCATCATCCTTGTTGCAAACAGATGGCTGCATTATTGTATACAGCTGGAATTAGTTAGAACAGCAAAGTACACTATATAGAGATTAATTATATTATACAGTTTTTATATTATAAAGTATTATATGAATTGTATCATACAGTATGAAGCAGCCTTCTCAAAATCTAAAAATGTCAATATCGAACACCAGCAAAGACAGCAGCTTCCATTGTGACCAACATTAGGGGCTGAATCCCTAGAGACTAAGCCTTAAGCCTATGCCAACTCTGTTACCATCACCTTCAATGAACAGGTACAGAGAAGTATGCGAACTGCTTGTAAGTCCCAAAGCAAAGAACAAGTGGTTATTTAAAATGTATCTTGACAATTTGCATCAATGGTTTTTAAATAAAAAGTTCGAAAAAAAATATATCTGAAAATCTTATGTTTTCATATAGCCCTGTCATATAAACCAAAGTTGAAGAAATCTTGAAAAATGAAAAGAAACTGTGAAAGAGAGCAACAAACTTTTTATTCTGTCAACTCATTTTTCACCTGTACACTATGATAAATTAAAACACTACGCCATTAAAGTCTGGTTCTTTTTGTTGCCTTTCATTACATATATATATATATATATATATATACACACACACACTCTTGAATGCATCCATTAAATTGAATCCTAAAACTATAAACTACGATGCAGCAACTGTTGTCTCAGAATATGGGAGTTACCGTATCTGGCAGGAGATTTTTAAGTGATCACATTCACGTAGCCAGATCTGTAAAGGCCATTCAATTACAAGCAAACCCGGAGTCTAACATAAACTTAACAGCAGCTCTAATCAGTATTATGAACTGCATATTTACAGAAAAATTTGCACACATGCTATAGATAAAAATTTTAAATCAACCTTTTTGTTGTTACAACATAATCCACCCTCCATCCTTCTACCGTGCTGCTTAAATAACAAGTATCTAGGAGATTCAAAAGGCATGTAACATTTTCGATGTTGCTACAAACTCAATCTTCAGGGATGCATTATAAAGAACCAGAATTTTTTGAAGCTTGGATTGCAAACTTTCTCAATAAATAAAGTCTGGTGCACTTTAAACATTGTATGTCAACAACTAACCGAGTTACCAAACATTTGTTCAGGTATACAATTTTCTAATTCCCTGATGACATCTAACATCATTACAAATAAGAAGGAGGAAGTCAAATGAGCCACCAAGTCCCTTCCCAATGATGTGTGCACAAAAATCAGTATTAAATTCAGTCCAATTACACTTTTAAATCAAAGCTTTTGAAAAAGTCAGCATACACCTTATATAATGTTTTATTAACCATACAGTACATTAGCAGTTCCTTTGAAAAGCTTAGACCTTGCTAAGCAGTTTTAATGAAAGGAATTATATAATGCTATCTGCATACAGAAATCCACTACATTCACACAGACGACCTTAAATTTCTCCAATAAACAGTCATGTCAAAATCTACAATTTACTGAAAACAGAAAGTTGGTTTTAACAAAAGCAAAAATGTTCCTGTTGTTCAGTAAAATCTGTTTTCTAATATGAATAGTTTGCATTCATAAAGACACTAAGCTTGGGACAAAGAAAGTATTTCCTAGAAGCTCAAAAGGAGACAAAGTTTTTAACTATGAAATAGCATGCAAATATACAGATTTGTTGCCAATTATTTCTGTCTTTTATGAAAGACTTACTGGGCCAGAGTAAAGCAGGTATTTTTACATGTTTGTTTACACAATGACCTCTCCCCTCACAGTAAAAATGTCACATACAGAACATTTTATCAGCTGTCTTTGTCACAAATACTGCTTCTGTAAATTTGAATACTATGCCCTTCAGACCTCCCTGACTGGTGCAACAATCAAGCAACTTTCAGAAAGCTTAACAAAACCTAAATTTGCCAATTTTCCTTTACAGAAAGTATATACAAGTTTACAAATCCATAGCAGGGGTATTACAATTACATTAACATCAACTCATTAACTGGATTCAAGAGATATGTGCATTCTGTAAGGACTCCATGGCTGCTGCCCATTCAACAGTTCTATCAAGGCACTGTACAGTTATTAAATCTCTAACATTCTCCAAGATGTGCTGAAGAATATTGTGAATGTGTTTAAGCTGTTAAAAAGCCCTGAGTCAGAACTTTCGTATTTACCACAGGCTTAGCTATAAAAATGGCACATACTAAAACTTCTGCGGATTTCAGTTTTGCTTTGTCAACACAAACACATTATGAAATGCACAAAAAGACAACAGTACAAATTCCAGCAATTTATGCAAGAATGACATACAATGTACATTGTGGTAAATCACATGCTTACATTGTACGTAACTTATACAGAGAGTAAAAAAAAAAAAAAAAATAAAAAATCTTCCCAATGTATTCAGACATCAAAACTGATGAAGTAAACCAAAACGGATCTGTTCCCCATCCCTTCCCAAAGACAAAGAACTAGCAAAGAATTCAGTAATTTTACAGAAAGGAGGTAGCACTGCTAAAAGTTAGGCTGTAGTGTTCTTGGTTTTTTAAGTGAAAACTTGACCCGTGCAGCACAAAGAACAGGACAGGCTCTTCGGTTCACCAGCTGCTACTGGAAGAGTAACATTAAGTTTCTGACATTTAATTTTGTAGAGGAAGCTTAGATCACTAGCTCGAAGCAGCTGCTTCAAACAATTTAGTTTTTACACAAACTGCAATTCTTCAATTAATACTGCTAAAAATAATTAGGCATACATAAAACTTCATCTCTAGAAAATATCTACATAATAAGGACTTAAATCGGATTCTTTCTAAAAGACCATCTCACGTCTTTAAAAGAAGCTAAAATACTCATTGTAAGACTATGCTAACAAGGCACAAGTACTTGTGCAAATCTGCTATATCTTCACCCAGTCCAAGTTAAGAACACCACCTCCTAATTAAACTTTCACATTTACAAAGTAACTGGTTTATTCTCTTGGCAGTCTCATTTTTAGCATCCACTTCAGCAAAGAGGCATTCCTCCAAATCCCAACAGACAAGTACACAGTATTTCAACAGATGGAAAATAGGTAATAATAGCCCAAATTTTGAGAAGTGCCATATGAGCTTGGGGTATAGTAAGTGACAGACAGTAAGTCTGAGGAAAAAAAAAGTCAAACATAGTTATACAGAAGTTAACAAGCTACAACTATTTAGCATATTCTGTTAAGTCTCTTAGGTTGTCTTCACACTTTAAATCACTGTGTACTCATGTGACAATTTATGTATTTTACTAAACTGAAAAAATGAAGTGTTTCACTTAAATATCTGAGCATACCTGACATCTGAACACTATATATTATTAGGTGTTTTCTTGACTGTTCCAAGAAACAAACTGAGATATTTCATCCAATTTAATTTCAAAACGGCTATTAAATACTGGGAGATAATCATAATAAACAAAGCTTGCAAATTTTGCATTTTATTATTTTACAGTATATTAGAGATAAATGCCTTACTCATTTTTCTCTCATTTTCACTTTGACCCTAATAATAGTGATGATAATAATGAGATTTATACTTTCATCTTTCACTGAAGACAGAGGCACAATGACTTACTCTCAACTCTCCTACCTGTTATGATCCCCTTTGGCTTACAACTGAGCTTGTTTCCTATCCTTCAATTATTTAAGTGTTATCCAATTAAACCTCTCTGTGCACATTGCGCAGACGATAGACTAAACTGAGTGAATGAACTTACTAGCTTTCTCAACAACACTAGTTCACCTTCTAGACAGTGTGAACCTAAATATCTATTTCCATAAGTGATACTGGATTTGCAAACATTTTTCCTCATTAAGTTTTCTGAAAGGCAAGCACTGCATAGCCTTCCCAACACAAGATACAGCTCTTTCACCTATTAGTAAGAGGCCTATATTAATAATTCAAGCATGTTGGTTAGCTTACCTGGATTTCCTAATTCAGCTGTTTCTTGTTGCACCGTAACAGCATCAAGTTGACACGCTTTGATTTCAACTGGCACATAACACTGCCTAATGAGTCCAATCACAAACTTGTATGCAGTCACATACATCTGGTGTGACTGCAGTACAGAAGACTACAGCTGCTCCTGTAGTGATACCTTCAGTCATTGTCTCTATTTCCATAGGACTGTGATGGTATCCAAGTATTAAGAGTGTTATAAAGTAACTTACAGCTTCTCTGTTGAAAAGTATAAGCTTAACAGAGCACTCACCTATCTATGCTACAATATGTGCCTCGTGCAGACAAGGAGTTTTTATCATTCGACTCCAGTTTCCCACCCAGGATGCTTTAGATCAGTTCTTACTCAGCTGAATTATTCAATTGATGCTAAACTGGAATACTTTCAAGTAATTCTGGTTTGTTCCAGTGAAAAAGAATTAGGAAAATGCCAACTGCTATATTGAGGTTTCAGTTTTGAGCTGCATTAGCAAGAAGAAATACACCCTGCCTTTGTGCCAACAACAGTTTATAGAGGTCCTCTTGAAGAATAAATAGGACACAATATTCAAAACATGTCTACCAGAGCCAGAGGCAACCGAGGTACAGATCTGATGCGTTACAGGTACAGATCTGATGCGCTACAGGCTGAAAGTCAGAATGGATTGTCAAATGGCATGTCTTATTACAAAATTATTTTTAGAGGAAGACTGACAGGAAACTGAAGTCTACTATAGAAAGTTCAGCTGTCGAACACGCTACACAAAAAAACCCAAACTGACTTAATGACATGCATATTGGCCAAACGAAAATTGCAGCGAACACTTAGCTGCACTCAGAGCCTAAGTGAAGATAGTGAAATGCTGAACTGAAAAAAAAGCCCTATATCAAAAACTTTCCAAAGCTCCTTGAAATCTTGATAATTTTAGAATAGGGACCCAAGAAAAAAGGAGGGCTACTTAGTTTGGCCAAAAAGACAGATACACAGATTATCTGAGCACAGATGACCACTAGTACACAAAATAAAACAGAGTATTATATTGACTCCAGATTGAGATTGTATCCAATGAAAAATTACTGAAAAGAATGATGAATGTTTGCAATTCAGGATCAGGATAAAAGATGGCTATGGAAAGGCTGTGTATTACATCACTTTGTTATGTAAAAGCCACTCTACATACATTTTTCCAATAGATCACTGTGGTTGTTTCCTGGAAAACACTATTCAGTGTTTAAACCCTAAAAGTTCACCTATCTTTACAGTTTATTAGCAACATTCTTCTAAGACTTTTGCCAATGTTTGCACAATTCAGGCATATCAACATAAGCTTCAGAAGACCAAGACTGATTTTCTGAAAAGAGCACAGTTTTATGCCTTTATCCTTTCTTGGATCTTTCCCTGTACTATCCCTTTTGCCACATTTTTGACACATGCAATGAGAATTAAATGAGAAATTAATCTTAGCTCCCAATAAGGCACCTAAGTGACTCCAGCATATATTTTTTTATTGTTCTGCAAGAGCACATCCAAATGAAGTCTGCACAATGGCAAAGGGCTACATAAACTATGCACTCAGAAAACTGCCGAATCACACATTCCTTTTAGCTACAAGAGATCCTTGAATCACCATACTTTCTTCCATCCAGAAAGATGGAAGGATGTACTTGTTATCAAAATGTTAATAGTTTGCAGTTCCTGACAGTAGCACTTTTGGGGTCAGGAACGTCTCTTTATGTCACAGCAGTGACAGCTAAGTCCTTCAGCCAACTTCAACTCACATAGACATGGCTCACAAAAGTCACTGCTCTGTCAGCAGTATCTTCATTTGCAGTATTACCCAGTAATGTTCACTACTAAATTCTGGTGTTAACACTCAACTTAGACAAATAAGCAATATTAAATCGTCTCTTTTGCTGTTGATACTGTTTGCCTGGAAATAATAAAACTAATTTAATAGAGGATATCTTGCAAAATCCCTAGTTTTTCCCTAATTCACAGACCCAGAATTTTTAAATGGCCCCACATATATATTTGTTCCTCTACAGCTGATCAAATTCACTCATCTGAAATGGGTAACTGACCCACTGCTCAAATGTTTTCCTTTCCAGTCAAGTTAAAAGCAATTCCATACAAAATTATGTGGCTAGAAGAATTAAGAAGTTCACTATTTAAGCTAGTTTGAACTTGTTAGACTAAAGTGCAGTTTTGGAAACATAGTGTTTCTAAACTAGATTTTTCTTTTTAATGTTTCCTTCCCAAACCATCCTCAGCAACAAAGGGCACAATAAAGTTAGAATTACCTTAACGTTGTATTTTGAGGCCTGTTCTTACAGGATTAGTAAGATATTTATTACTACTGTGTATATACTTTGTATTGATTTTGCATTATTGTATATTTCAAGATCAAAATTACCGTGAATCATAACTGTCACAGGAAATTGGAACATTCTCCAGAAAAGCATAAAACAAAAAAATCCTAACTGTTTATATTTGATATTAACTGACAATATAAAAAAACACGCTTATGTCACTTGACACCTTATACATATATTAAAAAACATGAACGAAACCAAAATAAGATTGTCCCTTTACACTTCAAGGGGAAGAAGACGACAGACAATTTAAAAAGACTGCTTTAAATTAGCTTTAGGCTTACGTGTTTTTTAAGAGTCAGCTAAAAGCTGACTGTTCAAATACTCTTATTTGGTGCGTTCACAGTCTTTAAACAACTACCATGTAATGAACCTGTGCTAGAAATGTTTTCATTAGAACCCTTTACTGCTTTTCAAACTGACGAAGATTTAGATCATCAAAATGTCCTTACTATTTCATCAGCTAATAAAAGACACTGGTTCCCCTAATTAATACAAAAGGATCCTTCGTTCAATTGCCTTGCGGCATATAGGGCATTCACTCATTCGGTCTCCACAAAGCTGACAGGTTCCATGGCCACAGAGAAAGATCATATTCTTCAGACGGTCCAAACAGACAGGACACATGGTCTGTAAAAGATTTTGACACGTTACATAGTCAATGGCAGCAGCGATACAGTATCAAGTATGCAATATGTAAATTACTGAAATTTAACAATAAATATGCCATCTTAAGCATAGCAGATCATTGCCATTGCATAACCCAGCCACTAACCTGAAAACTAACTATTTTTTATAAATCACATTTTTACTTCACATTGACTTAAAATATTTGGGCTTTTCCTACCCCATCATGACACAAAAACTATGTAGCTTTTTTCCAAATACGATTCCTTTAAGAAAGGCAATCCAGTAGTAGGCTGACATCACATTTTCAATATCATTACCCAAGTTGGCAACATTTGCAACATTCTTCAGCAACAATCCCCTTTATGTCATGTAATCTTTCAGGGAACAAACACAATACAAACAGCTTTACATGTGCAATGCTCAGGTAATGATTTACCAATTTATTCTCAGGCTACCTAGCCATTCATATACTTACCTTTAAACACCAAGCACTGAACACATGCAGAAGTAATAAAAATGCTGCATAATGAATACTATATATAAAGATTCAATACTGGTAATTCCAGACTTTGTTCATGGAAGTTATCTAGCTTTTCAACCAAAAGAACACCTCCAGTTTCAAATGAAGAACAATTTAATAAATCTGTGACTTTCAGTTATAACAGTAGCACAGCAAACTTTTAAAATCAGTTTTAATTGCTGAACATTAAAGTGACAGCCAATGCCCCCCAAAAAAATCTCCTAAAGTTCTTAAACAGCAAAATTCATTTTGTACCAGGCCATTAAGGAACAATGTCCTTCACCTTTCGTCACATGCAGAAATTGAAGTTTTGGTAAGGCATGTTCCTTCACCATAAACATGTTGCAGCCATATTAGGATTTCATTTATAACAGTTTATCAAAGGTTAGGAAATGGATAAATGTTGTAACAGATGATACTTGTTAAGACCATTCTATAGTCCAACAAATCAAATCTCAGATGTCCTTAGATCTGAGACACTCTTCTCATATCTAGCACTTACAAATGTTGATCTCATATAATATGAAATACTGACAGGGTTCATCTTTCAAATGCAAATTCATTTTATCACTACCTTGCACCTGTGACTTGTTTCCATACTCATCATTGGGGGGTTACTTCAGTTTGTTCATCTCATGAGAGAGAGAATCCATAGCAGGAACCCTATTCAGTATAACCTTAAAGCATACTTTCTATGGAATCAATACATATTACTTCCTAGGGTAGGTAGCTTAGTTGAAGACCAAAAAAATTCACCATCAGTCTGCTTATACAGAGTTCAAATTGGCATGGAATCTGGCCAAATGCCTATTTTAATCTCCACAATACCAGTGTAATGGGCTACCAGGAATGTAAAACTTCCAGATAAATGTCAATTTATGTTTAAAAAAACCCCTTCACTCTTCCCAAAAATGCTGTGCTCCAGCTTTGTCAGAATTGCTGCAGTACTATAACAGAACACTCTCAAACTAAGAACTTGCAAAAGACCAACTCTGTCAGTCAGTCCTGCTCATTTTTCCATTCACACCAAGTCATCACCTTCACATCCCAATGGGACAATTACAGCATTCTTCCTCCAGTAGCCTACAGCCTTCACATATCAATGAAACAGCTATTTCCAATGAATATATAACTGTCCTGTGACAAGTGTCTATAACCTGATATAGTATTGGCATGATGTCCTTTGACAAAGGACTGACAAAGCAAACCTGAATCTCATCTTTGGAGAAAAAACTTGTAGCCTTTATTTTATGTTTTTAGCTTAATTATTTGCTTTTGTGTCTAAATATAATGTCAGAATTACTGAAGTTACAAGGGTCTGTTTCTCTTCAAATGCCACACCGTCATTTGAAAATGAAAACATCCATCAAGGGACTCAGGAATAATAAAAAAATAAAATCTGTTCAAACACCATTATGTTTGATTATTTCATTCAGTGAAGCACAGAAATCCTAACATTTTCATTGTATAGATCTTTTCTGCAATTGCATGCAGCATTAGCAAATTGCCCGACTTCTCCTGCTTAGTACAAATGCAGAGCTCCTAAAATACATTAGCTGTTTAATTCCTTAATATGATACTATTTTAACATTTAAGTTACTTCACACAGTAGGAGAATTCAGCTGGCAGGAACGACCAAACTTCCTGTTTGCTACGCAGTTCTATTCTCACAAGGATTTTCTCGATTTGTTCAGCAGTTTCCCACTGGGATACAAGCCCAAATAACTGAGTTTCATCGAACTTTCAAGGAGCATTCATTACTTAACCACCAGCTTATATGCACTTCTACAGTGGAAGGCAGTTCACTGCATGCCTTATATCCAATTTGTGCCACAGCAGCAGGAACGAAGCAGCATCTGTTTCTATTGTACTATCAGTTTGTTAGAACATTCTCTGCACGAAACCACATTCTACCTTTTTTATCTGCATGAAACACTTGACTCACATGTTTTGAAATAAAACAAACGGTGCAAAAATATACCTGTTCTATGTGAGAACTACTTCTTTAGATAACTAAAAGTAGTCTGAAAAAGTGCTCATCGTACCTTTAAGTATAACTGGGTTTAAAATTCAAATCAATTTTTACCACTAACAAGGTGTTTTAAACTGCTTGAAATATGAATTCCTCATTACTAAAACCAGTTTTTTCCAACAATATACAGGTGCACAGTGACAAAATAAATTCATTTTTAAGGAGAAAGAAAGTGATGTAAGTATGGTGAAGGAACATACATAAGATATTAGACAGATGATGGTGATTATGTATGAAATGGAGTGAAGATATTGCAATTACAGTCAAAAGGGTTCACATTCAGGGAATTCCTGAAGAATGGTGTGGTCATCAGATGTGGGAGATTCTGTTGACATCAGCATCACTTCTGCTTGGCATCAGAAATGGTTTTAAAAGCTTGCTGCACTAACATATTAGATTATCATTGAAGGTATGAGTTGAAACATAGGATTATACCTGCTGAAAGAGAACAAATTGATTTTAAGTACAAAAATATCAATGTAACACGAAGACTGAACTGTTAGAGCACAAATGAAAAGAATACACAGTTACAGTGGAATGCTGAGCACAAATTTAAAAGATGAGATAACTGATTTCAATCAAATCCAACTTGATACTCACAAGTATGAAACACAACTTTCCCTGTCACGAGACTAAGCAGAAAAGACACTAAGGAAAACATTAAAAAGTCTCAAGCCAAGATGCACACAAGAATGACCAGAACCACTTCTTTCTAGTCAGAGGCATTGAACAATCTTCAGTTTTATGCTGATTTAAAATAAATTATTGGACCAAAGGCCACTTCAAAGCAAAAGAGTGCACTTAAATTCTCAAAGCATTCCAGTATTAGATCTTTCTTACTACTGCAAATATGAAAACTAGAAAATGACACATATAAAGTAGTTATTCTCTTCTCCCTAATACAGCATAACTTTCTGATATTACAAAGCTTTTGGCTAGCAAATCCCAAAGGCAAGGCAAAATTGTTAAGAATAAAAGAGCACTTAAGGAAAACTGAAAAAAAACAAGATCACCTCTAATTAAGAAGAAAAACTGTAACATAAAGTAGTTTTTCTTTCATGTCCCTATACATAGGAGTATTAGCATACCAAAACAGAATTCCAATCTTCTATTAACTCCTAAAATAAAGTAACCAGAAAAAAAAATACATCTGAAGAAAACAGATTACTTGCATTTAAGCATCCATCTGCATGTTTTGAATACATCTTTTTAAATGCCAAAACAGTAACCTTATTCTTTTCATCATTGTTAAAAAGTAAAACAGAAGCTAAACAGTAGATGTAAGACGTCAGAGATATCTAGAAACTCCAGATATTATCATCAAGACATATATGCATTTTTCAAATAACAATTTTTAATCTGCATGTTCTTTTACAGACAAAAACTACAAAGGGATCTGTTTTGAACTGGGTATTTGAATTTCTATTACTGGGGTGTTGGTCAAGTCTCCATATGACAGGAACAGCTCTTCACAGACACGCCACTGAGGTTAAAACCTGACAGGATATCAGCTCCCAAATTTAAGGCATCTAGTGGGCCATAAAACTGGCGATCTAAACACTTCAGTCTTAGCTTTCAGGCACATGAACAGCTGAGAGCAACAACTACCAGGACTAGATGTGATACTGCCATCACTGAAGATTACTGACCGGTGCAAGCCTACGAGAGGAAAAGGCAAGTAATACACTAAAACCGCTTCTCTGCTTCCTGTATCCATGGAAAGTTTCTTCGAATTGTGTTATACATAGGGAAGCCAAAAATCACATTATCAGGGTTCTAAGAAAGTAAGTTCATACAATAGTCAGATACCCCAGGTCCTTTACTGCTGAAAAATCTCAAAATCAAGTTTTTCTTTGTTCAGATGGAAAAAAGAAACCATTTAGTAATTTAACATTGGGAAGTTCTGCATGTAGACAACTGCTTAAGCGCTTCTAACAGAGCTAGACTTACAGGCATAAAAAATTTAAATAAGTAACCGTCAGTTATCTAAAACACTAATTTTTGGTTAATCATTATGTTTCTAAATTGCATGTAACTCAACCAATGAATAATCAATACAATCTATAGTCAATTTGTGTAAATTGCCTCCTGCAAACACTATGCATAATTACAAAAGACAAACCTTATCACTTACATTCCAAATATTCCAATTACATGTATAGTACTTTCAAAGGTCTTAACTTTGCAATCACACAGTACATAAATCACACAGTACATAAAACTATAGCCTTTATACAACAGGTAACTGCCAGCCATTGTTCAAAGCCAGTTCATGAACAGGCAAGTAAAGATTCAGGTAGATACAGAATAGTCAAGAATATCTACTTTTATTATTGTTCTGTGAAAACAGCTTCTGCTGGACCTATATGCTCAGGTCAGCTAAACAGGCAGAAAACATACTGACTGGGCAGAGCATCCTTTTTTTAGGCACACCAACACAGATGCTCTAATAGATGGATTATCACACATGGCCACCTTTTTTTTTTTTTTTTTCAAAATCTGTACATAGAAGACATACAAGCCACATCACACACACAAAATATGGTTATTTAACTAAAATTTAAGAATTGAAGCACTTCAACATGTCATTTTGTTTTAAATAACAGAAGATGCATTGGCTTTTTCAATTATTTTAGTGGTCCATGAAATTTTTATCCAGCACTTTTACCTGTTCCTTGATGTCTTGTAACTGTTGCTGCAGCTTCTGTACATCCGCATTGACATTGGTGTTGTCTTTGTCTTTCTGCAAAACTGGAATGTTTCCACTTGCTGTAATTTAGAGAAAATAGAGATATGTGATTATGCATCAGTCTAATGAAACAGGAGTTAATTATTTCCAGTGTACTAACTACCATTTTTCAATTATCTGAAATAATGACAGTCAAACATTTGATAATCTAATTAAATTCACTATGACATGACTGCAGCTCAACTCATAAAGAACTTCTCTGACAAATATTTCCTCATTAATGATGCTCAAAATGCCTGTAATCCCTTAATGTTCTCAGAGTTCTTATTTGCCAGTGAAGTTCCTGCAGTAAATTCTTTTGCACATGCAAAAAATAAAGCCAAATCCTTTCATGCTGAAAAGACTTTATCTACACAGCTGATTCTATTTGGTGTTCAAAACTGCACAAGCATCTTGGAAGTAGTTTGTTCAAAATTTGAACAAGCTCAGATTAATATTCCTGTATTTGACTGATCCAGGAAGCAATGTTACTGTAAGAAACAGAAAAACTGAGAAGTATTTCAAATGACAAATTTTAAATTGCCAGTGTGAGTATTAAAAACCTGATTTTAAGGATTATTCTTACATTTATCTATTTAGGAACAGTATGACAAGAATGACCTAATATTCCAATTCACATAAACTCAATTCAAACACTGCATACCACACACACACAGAGTAAATACAAATAATTCCTAGAAATTATTCAGAGAAAGAAGTTTAAAAACTAGTCAAAGCAGGAGATGTAAAACTGAACAATCGGTCATGAAAGTTGCTTGTACCTTAGATGCAAAATTTACCATTCCTTTACCTGTCAGAGATTTCCATAAGTAAAAAAAAAATTACATTTTTTTGCTCATTGCACAATTACAGACAATCTTCAGCTTTTGCTTCATAGGACATTAATAAGTGGCCAAGAAGTCATATATGTTTCAGCTTCTACTCTGGATGCTGGAAGCAATCCTGTATTGTAAGGACTGCTGTTACCATCGCATCTCTTGCTACCAATGTAGAAAGTAGCGCAAACAGCAAATGAATACCCGGCTTAACGCTGTTTTTATTAAACTTTTATTTAAAAAGGAGAGGAAAGATTTAGGTCATTTAAAAGAATGCAATAAATTGGTGGGGAAATGCGAAAGAGTATGGGTTTTGGAGTCACTCACAAATATCATCAGTGGTATCTTCTGTACCTTTCCCTCCGCAGCACATTATGAAAGGCACTCTTCGCTCAACCACTGCCCGACACTGTACACATTTCTTCATCAAGCTTGCACAATCTGAGAGGACGGAGAAATAAATCAACTCTGAATCCTACGATTTCAGTTTCCTTCATTCCTATCCATGAGCTTGTGTATTTACAGTAACTATATAGCAATGCCATAATAGATGCTTATAATACAAATAACTACTTGTGTTCATCTTCATACCATTTTCTTCAAATGTCTTGTTTGGGATTCAAAGCAAACCTATTCTGTTTATCTTCTTTTAACATATTCCAAGTGAGCAGGTTCCTCTTTCTCCAAATGGATGTCTATTCCACAAGAATCACATAAGTTAAAAAAGTAAAATCGCACACATTTGAGACCAGAACTTTCAAGAATGTCTTGACTACCTGCTTTTTCCTTCAACACAAACGAATTCAACTTATCATCCTAATACTCCAAGGGCAAACAGGTGTGGCTCCTTACCCTTATAAGAGTAAACCTCTATCTTTTGATATAATCCTAGAAAGGGGGCTGTAATTATTCTACAAAAGGCAGATGATTATGTTTTATAAATGCTGAAGGTTACTGTGAATCACAGTGGGTCCTATAAACTACACAAATCTGAAGACTCACTCTCATCCTGCTTGAACAAGATGTCCAGAAAATAATCTGGAAAGAAATCATCTACATCTGTTAAACCTTTTGCTGTCCTTGTTACAGCTTAGACTTGGTGATGTGCATTTTTCACTGCTGAAATCCTTCACCACAGCAATCAATCTTTTTTGCTGTCTTCTTCCTGGGAAACTAGTCAAAAAAACCTGCTCTCATCATCTTTCAACTGCAGACAGTGAAAGAGGCCAGATCAGAATAACTGTGAAGTCAGTGATTCAATGTCAGGTCTCTCAGCCAGAACAGAAGAAGAAACCAGCCTTTTTTAGCAAGACCAAGTAAGCAGTTACTTATGGGAACGATTACTTTCCTTATGTAGATACTCAGTAACAAGGACTGCTCTTCTCTAGGCAAATGACCCTGCAACAAAGCCCTGAAAAGTCTGGTGACAAGGTGATGGCTGCATTCTCAGCCACACATTCTCAAAACCTAAAAAATTCTGGAGATCTATGTCTTTTTTTGCCACACAAGATAAAATCAGAGTGAATCATAACTGGTGCTCTTTGCAAAGATATATGATGTGTCTTTTAGGGAAAATTACAGCCCTTGTGCAAATCTGTAGAATAGTAATGAAGCATATTAAATATTTATTTACAATATTCTTTTAAAACCCCATTTGCACATCTGAATGCCCCAAAAAAGCTGCAACAAAGCAATAACATGAATTCTAATTACTTCGAAAGTTTTAATGATATACAGCAGACTTCTATAATCTGAGCAAGCCTACTCACAATTAAATAATTCAGATGGAAGAGCACTTGCTTTCTGGACTTTTGAAAATCTCCAGTTTGTTCTCCAATTATTTAATTATCAGCATGCCAAATAATGCCAGAATTCTGAGTATCACACCAGACTATCAAGTAAATTGGGCCTGAAGTTAGATTACT
Organism: Nyctibius grandis; assembly: GCF_013368605.1. Classification (NCBI taxonomy): domain Eukaryota; kingdom Metazoa; phylum Chordata; class Aves; order Nyctibiiformes; family Nyctibiidae; genus Nyctibius; species Nyctibius grandis. Next base: position 59,396,442 of record NC_090660.1, on the reverse strand, counting down.
AACGAGCTTTTAGCAATCTGATTAAAAGTGTTCTGTTTCAAGGTTATTTTAAAAAGAACTTTCATCAAGTTTACTCACTCTCACAGGCGCACATATGACCACAAGGCTGGAAAAGCACTGCTGCCTTTTTGTCTGAACACACTACACATTCTTCGATCTGTAAAAAACAATAAACACACATATGAGAAAAGTTTATCTCCTGTTCTCTACATTAATTTGCTTTTACACTCTCTTTGGCAAGGCATGTGGACTTTGAGAAGCTCCATCTAGTGCTATTTTAACTAATTCAGCACCCCAAATTACAATTTAAATGAGTTGTCACACTGACTTCTAAGAATAGATACTTCCTGGCAATATTTGTATGTTCAGGACACAGTCACAGAGAAGCAGCTAAGACAGTATGTTTGTTCTTCTTTATTCTTTTCTCCTTCTTTGTTCCACCATATATACTTAAATTGGGGGTGTTCAGCCTGGAGAAGAGAAGGCTCCAGCAAAACCTTATTGCGGCCTTTCAGTACTTAAAGGGGGCTTATAAGAAAGATGGGGACAGACTTTTTAGCAGGGCCTGTTGCAACAGGACAAGGGGTAATGGTTTTAAACTAAAAGAGGGCAGATTTGGACTAGATATAAGGAAGACATTTTTTATGATGAGGGTGATGAGACACTGGGACAGGTTGCCCAGAGAGGTGGTAGATGACCCATCCCTGGAAACGTTCAAGGTCAGGCTGGACAGGGCTCTGAGCAGCCTGATCTCATTGAAGATGTCACTGCTTATTGCTGGGGGGTTGGACTAGATGACCTTTAAAGGTCTCTTCTAACCCAAGCTATTCTATGATTCTATGAAATTCACTTATAAGAGACGTTTATAGTAATCTGTTTTAATATTCTGGGTTAGGGTTTCTCAAGCCCTTTAATGTGATGAACTGTATATATAGTGTGACTGTAGACACCACATACCACTCCATTCATACTGGCCTGGACCATCTCTTCCAGTTCATAGAGCTGTTCTCCAGGTTCATTCATTTCTTAACCCTGCAGATATTACCTTAAGTTTTACATAGAAGAGTGTAAGAGAAGTATTGAACAGATATTCCACTCTCTCAATCTAATTTAGCAAAAGCAATCAAAGGAAGGTATCCACAAAGGTTAGCTTCACCTGGGAAAGCTGATTTCCATAGATTAGCTTCTTTAGATGGATGAGTGGAAGTAGAAGCCTTACTTTGCTGCTCTGAATCAGCCAGTGGCAGAACTTTTTCACTGACTATAAAGAAAGTCTAGAGAAAAGAAACTCACACTATGTTAACATTTGGCCCTTGAAAATATGCATTGCAGAATAATGAATGGTATAAGAAGTAAGAGTAAGAGAATTGATAGCAAACCCAGTAGAAATTCATATTTACAATTCCTGTATTTACTCTGAGGTAGAGAAAAAAGCCATAACACAGAAGCAGACTAGTCAAATGTGTTTGGAAAGAGATAGAAAGAACAGAGTGGGTTTTCCACAGATCAGAAAAACCTGTGTGTAGAACATGAGATTTTTTTTTTTTTTAAATGGCCAAAAAAGCAACAGAAAGACAAGACTTGATGATTATGGGGAATAAAATAATACTCAAACAGAAAAGCAACAGGGATGCCACCCATATAGTCACAAATACTTGGGAGCAACCATCTGAGAAACCTGAGGACTTACTGGGTTTATGTCCCCAAATTGGGCACAACTGGTTGGTACTTCTGAAGGAGAAAGACAGCATAATGAAATTCATGATTCCAAAGAAAGAGAAGGTGAAAGCTGAAAGTAATTATTAGCTTCAAAACCATACTAACTAACTCAGTTTACAGGCAAATCATCTTTCCAAGCAGCCCTAAGGAATAAAAGGATTCAGAAGAACTGAGTATCCTGAAGGAAATTATTACTTCAGGAAAGCAGCAATTTATCTTAATGGGAGAAAAAAAAATACCGGTGTGGGGCAGGGAAATTATTAAATAAAGCATCCTCTACTCTACTGACTATTAGGAACTCTGAGGACCTGAACAATAAAGACATTGCAAGGCGGGAAGAGAATGAAGGGTAGGTAGGACATTAGTACAGGCAAACAGAAAAGAGTAACACACAATGCTGGGACAAGATATCACTACAATGCAAAATGAATTCCATCCAGTGAGACACCTGTAAGGCAAAAATACCGCTTAAATATACGACACTTTTCCCTGACCTCTTTTTACTTGTCCATTAAAAACAGAAAGAGAACCAACAAACTTTGGAAGTTTTTACCTTTGTCCTAGACTGAACTTGTTCTTTGCAGATGAGGCATTTTTTCACCGTGGTGAGCACAGAGAACACGTGGCAATGTGTCCACATGGGCCAAAACAGAGTATCTCTCTTCATGTCTGAACACACCATACATTCTTCTAAGGTTTCAGAATCATTGTTGATCATAGATGGACTTCGGGAACCAACCTGTCCACTACAAAGAAACCTTGCAGTCAAACTTACTTTTAAGAATTTTTCAAATTCTTAATTTAAAATGCAAATCAACTGGCTGTTTATCTATATACTGCTATGCACCTGGTCTAGTGGAAGGTGTCCCTGCCCATTGCAGTGGGGTTGGAACTAGATGATCTTTAAGGTCCCTTCCAATCCAAACCATTCTATGATTCACATGATTCTATGAAATGTACACTTGACATCAGAGTGAAAGGTCACACGCTTGGATAAGACACTGTACAGAAACAAGCCACCCAAGTTAGAACAGCATCTCATGAATGTAAGAAAAACCTTCCCTCCCACCCTAAGAGTTTATTAACAGAGACATACCCTGTAGATTTAGAACTGCACAGCTTAACACCTTCATCTTTAATATACTTCCAATACTTACCAAATGACAGGCTTGTAAAAGAACCTCCAAACTCCCGCAGTGAATTCACCTCAGATGTTTGTCCTATGCTGCTGCTCAGCCAGCAGAGGGAGCATGTGTTGAACCTAACCATCTCATGCCTACAGCCCTCACCAGCCCATAAAAGGTGGCAAGAAAAGAACAGCAGCCACAGGGATGAGGCCAAGACAGATGGACAGACAGACAAAAAGACTCTGAAGAAAATAAGCACCTTACACACCAGGACAGCACCAACAAAAAGAGCCCCTCTTTGTGACATTTTGAAAGTACATTTTTTATTTCCATACAGAAATTAAGGATGAGAATCATATAAGCCAATGGTAGGAACACAATGAGGACAAGTAACAAGCTGAAACTTCTCATACTGCGTGCACTTGATAACATGACATCTCACTGAAATCATAATTTCTAGAGAAGTGCTTCTGAGACATGAGGCCTACCGCTTCCTTTTCTTTTTACAGAACCATACAATCATTCAGGCTGACAGGTACTCAGGAGGTCACCTGCTCAAAGCAGGGTCAACACTGAATTCACACTAGGTTATACCGGGCTTTGCCCATTCCAATCTTCAAAACTTGCATGAACAGAGATTTCACAACCTCCCTGGGCAGCCTGTCCCAATGATCAGTTATTCTTTCAGTGATTTCCCCCTTGCCCCTTTTCTGGAATGGTTTGAAGTTCTACCAACCTCCACCTGCATCTTGCCACCCTCCCATATTAACATGAATGAAAGTCCTGCAAGACTTGTGTAAGTTTCAACTAATGCATTTGTAAATTAGCATTCAATGTACCATAGAATATAGAGAATTAATTGAAAGTAAAGAAAAAGCTTGGATGTTTTAACACTATTGCTAATAAAGGCACAATGTTTTAAATACATTGGTTAATCTATAGAAAGCAGAGATTTGGAAAACGAGTATTTTATGAATATACAAACCTGACTTTTTCTTTGTGACATTTAGCCAATGCTTTGCAGAGACTAGGATCAGGGCAGAGATCGAGAGGAGACTGACCCTTCTTATTACGAATGCTGAGGTCAGCTCCGTTGGCTGCCAGGAAGCAGGCAATAGATGCTGCACTCTTCTTCTCTGCTCCCTGAGTGCCAAGTCCCATTATTAACTGAAAGAAAACAAATACGTAAGCAACTTGAGAGACTCTCTAAACAGTCAGGAATAGTGCGGCTAAAGGAAAACTACTTGACATGCGCTCATACACACACACGTATGTATAAATCTGTAAGCCCAAGGAAGCGTCTCTAGAACTAAAAATCAAAACAACAGTATGGTTGCTTAATTTTGAGTCAGCTATACTTAACTTTCCTTTAAGGAACTAAAATTCAGCAAGGAATAGTTCAGCTACTGAAGCAGTCAATCTCCTGCATACCTATACTCACTTGTGAAGTGGCTATCCTTCTACATAAGCCCTGTAAAGGGCAAAGTCCCAGTGGGTGTATTCAGAACACAGCCAAGTATACTGAAATTGCTCAGTTCAGACAAAATGGTACCATGACCACACTTGGACTGAAAACATAGTTGGGCAGAGAAGTGAATGCTCACCTACTTTTAGTCTAGTGAGTAAAGCACCTGCCCAAGAAAGACTTTATTTCAGTTGTCTTCTTAGCCTGGAGAGGTTTCAACTCACATACCTGTCCTCCTGCCCTTACCATGTAAAGCTCCTTTGGCCTTTTACAACTATTACTCTATTTCTGTATTAGCGTACCCATTACGTACAATTCACAGGGCCAGAGAGAAAAATAAAGAGAGAAGGCTCACTACCGTAGCCCAGCAAGGAGTGGATTCACCTACTCGATCATTCTAGGCCTGCTCCAACATCTTTTTGCATTAAAGCTTCAAATGAAATGCGTAAGTATAATGCAGACCACATGTAACATGAAACCTGCTGGCACCGAGAATCCCTCAAACTGCACTAGACTATATTCAAAGGAACAGCTTTGGCACAGCTGCGACAGCTCCAATCCAGCAGAGTTTGAAGTGCTGAATTCCGGAATTATAAAGGCTTTGATGCTAGGATAGAGGCAGGATTTTGTACACACCTCTTTCCCATTACTTGATTTAAGTGCCCAACTTGCCTGATGTACATCTTTCTATGCCACTTTCAGCTTGTACAGGCTATCCCTGCAACTGGTCTTCTGAAAGCTGGGTGTCAAATATCACCCCTCAAAATTAAAGTAATTTTGGCTGGATTAACAACCATTTTGTATTTAAAGAACTAGATGTGCTATTTTAGACACAACAGCATACAGGAACAAATTTAAAATACCAGACACCTGTCACTGCAGCCCTAAAGGCTGCATGTCTTAAAGTCTGAACTACGAAGACAACAGTTTTGAAAACCCCTCTAGTTATTTCCCCCATCCCTCGGAGGTGACTTGTGAAGAAAAAGGCTGGGTTTGGGTTCATGTCTTGCAGCACATGAAATATGTATTAGAAGTCTTTACCCTGCCTTGATAACTGCAAGATTATCCTCATCATACAGCCACCCGGGTTCCTAGGGAAGCAATTTTTAAAAATCTCAGTCTATATGTTTTTTCTAGTCAGGAGTTCCTATATTAATTAGTATTACACTGAGGTGCTATGAGACTCTTCAAGGTCACTTCATGAGTTCAGAGATACTCACAGTCCTGCATTCTTCCCTATGAGTAGGTACAGCTTGAAAGGCTTCATACCAGGAAAACCAGTAAGTTATGGAAAGAAATTGTTTTGTGGCATTCAGATCACAGAACATTTTAATTTACAAATTCAGACCATTTTTCTGCACCTCAATTACAGTATTGGCTGAAGTGAAGCAGAAATTTTATCTAGCTTCAGCCCGGGTACCTTGGATCATGTCAGTAATCCAGCCAAGGTAGCACAATGCCCAGTAAGAGCTGATTTGCTCTGAGGTTGGCAGAGGAGACATTTTTTGAAGGCATGCCCACACCAAACGATTTGCTGTAGTCCGTCCTTACTTGCTGGGGCAAGAGTTCTCTCACCATCCACACTTCCACCTTACGGGCTCTTAGTTGTTCCTGAACGAAACAGCTATTGTGCCTCCAAGAGGAAAATCAAACACAGCTAACACGATAGTTTGCTTCACTCGGTGTGGATATACACTATGCCAAGACTGGCTCCTCCACCTGGAACAGTCATCAACATTATTCAAGAAAATCTTGAGTCCTAAAATGCCTCTGTGTGCTGTATGCTTTGAAAACACCAAGACAATATTGCATCCCATGACACTTCTCTGGTAGTCTGCAACATTTCAGGCACACAGAATGACAAAAAAAAAAAAATCAGCCCATGCATAAAAATAAACATTATGTCTTAGGGCCTAGTATGGCTGCAGCAAGCCTCCTCTGGAGGGTGCTAGCCCTGAGATGCATCAACACAAGCCAGGCCCAGCCAATTCATCTGCGAGGGAGAAGACTCCACACAAACAGTATAAATATCACCTAAGTAATTGTAACTACTGAGCTATCTTTGAAGCTGTGAACACCTAACCAACTTCCATTAAAGTTTCTTTAGTTTAAGTCAGGATTTAGGCGGTGGCATCATTTTGAATCTTAGAAGTGTTTTAAGGGTCTGAAAGATACCTATGCTAAAATAAATTACACTAAACGAGCCTGGGGAATAATACATTTATTTAGAATAAAAAGTACCCTAGACCAAGGAACACTGCATCTGTAATAAGGCAACTGAAATGACTTTTTTTTTGTGGTGGTGGGGACTGTACTTCAGAAAATTTCTCCTCCTCCCAGCTGTACCATCATCGCCATACGATGGATGAAAAACTTCAAAATTATTTAAAGAAATGGGGTTCACTGCTCATAGCACTTGAATACAGAAATGTTTTTCAGATCGATACCTAAAATGTGTAGGCCTTTGTGTACTATCCAGATTGTTCACTACATGCATTTTAAATAGTCTGCAAAAAATAGCTGAAGAAACCTGACAAAAATTGTTTTAGTTATTACAACAGCTTAATGTTGACATTCAGAAGGAACTACTAAAAAATCAATGCTGAAGAACTCATTCCATATAATTCTACTTATGAAATAAGTTCATGACACCAGTAAAAAGTTTGTTTTATGTTTTAAGCTGTGCTCAAAGCAAAAAGTAACAAATGGTAGAATTTCAACGAAGTTGCTGTCCAAGCAACTTTATCAACTATGAAAAACATCTAAAATCCTGCAAGTAAAATTCCTTTTTCAGTTTATTCAACTGAACAAAAAATCATTACTTGTTGAAGTACTATACTACAAAGAGGCACCCTACGTGGCTCAGTAGGTTGGTATCTTCAAGACAGTATTCCAAAGTGAATTAAAATTTAGCCAAGCAAAAATGAGCTCTAAAATACTACAGATTTACATATCAGATTTGCTATCACACAGACTAAAGGAATCTGGTATGTTTTCCCAATCTTTAAAGGAATTAATAAAAATTAATTAAAAAAATACAGATTCCATCAATTTAACTTAAGTCATCATGTTTACAAAAAGAAAGTCTTACTGTTTCCCAGACTAAATTATTAATCTTATTTATCCTCTATTATCCATCACCTGTAATTGCAATTCTACACAAGACAAATTACATAAGTGTCCTTGGACAGCTTTAAAGGTCCAGATGCCTGCACATACTTTAGCAGCCTAGATCCTGTCTTTTTTTGACATACTATTTTGGGCCAAAGGTGGCTTACTATTAAAACTGTTTACTGGTAAGATCTAGTTTATAGCATTTTTACATTACCTTTATTTAAATAAAGGTAGATAGGTACAAGTATTGTTCTCATTTACTATTCTCCACAAAACAACATTTTCAAGATAGCTTGATCTGCTGATCATCTTAAAGAGTTTTCAGGTATATTTTAGCCAGGCTTGACTCCATCTTTTACATTTCAGCCAGATCTTATGTTGCTGCCGCATAAAACTAAAATAAGTAAGTTTTCACCTCTTCTCTGAGGGCACATATCTTCTCCACACCACTTAAACCTCCCAAATTTGTTAGTTAGGCAAAAATTTTCTCTGCAGCTAAACAAAGTGCAAAAAAAATGACCAATAGTTTGATCAAGCTAAAATAAGAGGTACTGGTTGATCGTGATTTTTTTTAAACATTAGAACAATTTTATGTGATCAGAGATATAATTGTGCAGGGATTTTGTTTGTTTGTTGTGGTTTCTCCTCCCCCTCCCTTTCCTTTTTTGTTTTGATAGAAATAAACCAAAAGTGTATTTTTTTTAAACCAAGATACAGCTCAAATGAAACTAGAAAAAAAAACCTTGTTCTTTGGAACATAAAATCTCCTAAAGCAAAAATTTAAAAAGGTAGTAAAAAAATCCCTACTTCTTGTGTTAAAAAACCTCAAAAAACAACAACTCTGGTTTCATTGTGCATGTCTCTAATGAGATGGGCAACAGAGAAACCTATTTATGACATGCTAAATCAGAGAAAAAATATTTATCTCCCATTCATTCATTCCACAATTAAATACATGCACACAAATTATTTTGGCCACCCCTCACAGAGTCCATTTCAGATCATGGGAACAACTGAGCTGTAATTGCTTTCTTCCTCTCACTTAAAAGGACAGAAGCATTTTCTTACATCAGCCACCCATATTTTAAATCTCTTTTCAAAGTTTATTCCAGTGTATTTCAGTGAGCTAAGTGACCAGTTTGAAAAACATTTGCTGTACAGTGGAATTACTGTTTTGAACAAAGGCTTTTTAATAAAGTTCGTGGCGGTTTTTGAATGAAATGCAAAACTTACCACCCGCGGATAAATGAGAAAAAAAATTATGACACTAGTAACTAATGATTCAGCAAATCTGACCCACTGTCATGTTGTGCATCTTTAATATTTAAAGAAAAATTTGTTGTTTGCTTTTCTCAATCCCAATCACTCCAGAATTTGATTTGTCCTTTGCCTCTCAGCAACACTATAAATTTCATCTTTGCATATGGTGTTCACAGAGCTTTTTGGGTGTGAGCATGTATTTTTTCAATAAAACATTTTGATCTTTATTACCTGGAGTTTCTTTGATTATTTCCTTACTACAGAACAATTTCTGAAATGAACTCTGTCAGAAAGATACATAACAATAAACATATGGAGATAAGAATGCCTTGTTCTAACAGCATAAGTTTCCAGACAGTTAGAGAAGCAGCTAAACAATTAAAGCTACAAAGACATGTAAGATATTGAATCACAGAAAACGTAATTGTAGTCTTATTCTGTACTGTAATACTGTTTATTTCTCGTTGCTAAAAAGCTATTTTTGATTTTTTTGGCAGCCACACATGTTCTCTACGGCAGAGAGATTTGTAGAAACATTTTGAACTAAATAACCCGTATTTTTCTTTAACAAAGGCAATGACTACACGTGAAAAGCCACATATAACAACATGATTTCTGCCTACACTGCAGTCTTATGCAGAATGTCTACATAAACCTATGCTGCCAAAACCAAGTTCAACAGTACAGAACTAGACGAACTAGACAAACTAGACAAATAGACAAATTAACAGAAAAAAAAAGGAATAAGTAAATGCATTTTATTTACTGTGTTCTTTGATGGCTCCCAAGCAGTATCTACCTTGCCCACATCTTGCATGTCTTGGAGTTGTCGGAGCTGTGATAGGGTGTGGTGTCTCAAGGCTTCATGCAGGGGAGTATCCCCATCTTTATCCTGAATATCCAGCTTAGCACCTGCACGGACTAAGAGCTGAAAAGAGAAAGAACACAATTTAAAATTCAAAAACCCGTATTTGTTCATTTTAAAACTAATTTCAGTGAAACTATGATTTAGAATGCTCTAGGAGGTCCAAAAGGGTTATTCTTTTATCTTGCTACAATTCACAGTTGAGTTTATTTACATTTATTTTCCATACTTGGAGCTCAGCCCTCAACTGAAGCATTTACGTCTTTCAAAGATCAAGCTTAATTCAGCAAAAACCTAATGCTTTCCTGTGCTCTGAGGGAGCGCTACAAGAGATGCTATTTTAGAGGACTCTTTCTACTGTCCAAAACCTTTAAATCCTACAAGACAACCTACAATGTTAACATATTACAGCAACATATCAGAAACAGAACAAGTGGGCAGTACTTTAAATACGTATATATTCTTTACTGTTAGGTTTCAATTACCTCAAAAATCACCACTTTCACATCATGCTAAACTTTACAGCTTAATTTACATGTCCTCCCATTAGCAAAGTAGTTAAGCATGTACTTAGGTTTATCCTTAATCAACAGAAGACGTAAAATCCACTGACACTATTAATACTATGTCAGAACACTTTGGAAAGTAACGAACTGTAAGATTCATCTTTAAGGCTAATTTTAGACACATGTTCCAGGTCACATGACATGAAAGCAAGTGTAAGGCTGCACAGGCCCTCCTGTTCATACTGCCTTTGCATACAGCCCTCCCATAACTCGATGCACCAGAACTTTCTTAAATATGCTGTCAAACAAAACAAATCAACATACGCTGACAAATAACAACTACCCCTAAAATTTAAACCCTGTCATTGTCACTATTCCAAAACCTGTGGAGAGCAGCTGAGGTTTTAACTTTAGTTCTGAGCTTTTGCTACTCTGCAAAATTTGCATTAGCAACAAGAGACAAAAGGCACAGCCTAGAAACAGGAATACATGAAGGTGGATCTCCCCCTTCAGAACCTGCACGCTTGCAAGGATCTCAGCCTCTCGGAACCAAAGAATCTCAGACTCTAGAACAGGCTAAAAGGAAAATAGCTTAAAATGAATTTGGAACTTAATTTTCAAGGAAATACCTGCCTGGAATTGGCTGCAGGTTATCATTTTCCCCAACTTGTTCTTCCACAAGTGAAACCAAGAAAACCAGCTAATAGTTGCAACATTCTCCCCCCAACTTCCTACATTCTCTAAATGGACTTACTCTGGCCCAATTTTTCTTTCTCATATTCATATCTTGGGTCTGCCACTAGCTATTTACTGCTTAAGAGTTTCTCCTGAAAGAAAATCTACAAGAGAACTCTTGTCAGAGGAACCTGTAATCCCTGGCTACCACAGAAATTCAAAGCCTTTGAGTTTAAAAAAAAAAAAAAAGAAAGAAAAATTAAAAAAAAGGCAAACCACCACCTTCTGTCATTGCAGCAGGGCTTTTAAAAGACCCGTGCTACCTTTGACCACTATTCCACAGATGCCTGAGGGTACAACCCAGCCCTGGAAGGTACCCAATAGGAATTAGTTTTGAAATATGGAGTCAACATGTTCTTTGCATGGCTGCATGAGTTATTTTAGGACTTCTCAAAGTTAAACCAACTCTGAAGTACAGATACTCTACAGGGTCATTCACTTAAATGTTCTCAGATATTAGCATATTAGTCCAATACATGTACTAGTTCTTCTACATGCCTACCTTCCCCACCTTCCAGCTCATCTGCTACATTAGTATTGTATTCCCAGCTACCATGTCAGTTCCAGAAGAGCACAAGAGCTCAGCAAATACAGCTACCAAACAGCTTGCAGGATGCAAGTGACACTGACTCTAGGAAACCATTCTTTTGGTAGCAAGCAGTTCCAGGTATAGGGCCATATCACATGTTTCACTGTAATGGTATCACATCCATCAACCCTTGGAGATGGAGAAACCTTATGGCAAAATAATGCTAAACAGAACTGCAGATACAGGTCTGCGTAGGGGGGACAATTCTCTGTAGGCCTAAACAAGAGACAGTTTTTCATATAAGATGACTCTCACTCTACAAAGACAAATTTTAAAAATTTACGCAGAGGGCTAAGGCCAGGCTGATGTATTCACTCACAGGGAACATTTCCTACAGCAGTGAGTGCTCTCTCTCAGCCTCAGCAGCCCATGCTAGCAATCCAAACACTAAGTTACACAGGTCCCCTACAGACAGTGCACACAGGCCAGAATGGGCAAGCTGTGCCAGATGCCCATTTCCTGTGCCAGTAACAAAATTTTGTTAAATTGAAGTATTAACTTTAGCAACCATGCAAGCAAAAAAAAAACAGAAATAGCACTACTTTCACCAGTAAAGTACTTCTGTTACTGCTTATAGCTCTCCCAAGCTAAGAACAGGGAAAGTTACACACTCAGAAGACTGAAAAGTAGTTAAACTCATGAAGAGATGTTTCACCTAGCTACAATTTGCAAAAGCTATGAGCAAGAATAATTACTCATACAGCAAGAGGCATCACAAATGCTGTTTGACGGTCCCATTAGAGGACCACAAGACTCAGACAAGCAACAGAGGAACACATTCTTCCTTACTCAACAAGGAGGGATGCTGTAATTGGCAACTGCATAGAGGAAACCCTAATGTACACGTACAAAAATTTAGCACTCCTGAAATGCCCTTCATATTGCCAACTGTTCTTCTGGACAAGTTGGCAGGTTTCTGAAGCAATCAAAATTAGTCATACAAACATTCAATGGCTACATGTTGTTAAATCATTTTTCAAATGTTCATGAAGTACCCATATCTTAACAGCTACAATCAGCTTGAGTCAAATACCATTAACCATATGACTTATTGCAAATAAGATACTTACCCTAACAATTTGTGTATGCTGTCGTTCAACAGCAAGGTGCAGAGCAGTTTGCTGGTTAACATTCTGGATATCCAGGTTAGCATTGCCCTGAAAGATATTCAAAGCATTAGAGCATTATCATCCCAGCAATTCATCTACAGGCAAGGCAGTCCATTAGGGCACTGAACACAACCCTGAATATCAGAATCATAGAACGGTTTGGGTTGGAAGGGACCTTAAAGATCATCTAGTTCCAACCCCCCTGCCACAGGCAGGGACACCTTTCCTCTAGACCAGGTTGCTCAAAGCCTCATCCAATCTGGCCTTAAACACTGCCAGGGAGAGGGCAGCCACAACCTCTCTGGGCAACCTGTTCCAGTGTCTCACCACCCTCACAGTAAAGAATTTCTTCCTAATATCTAATCTAAATCTACCCTCTTTCAGTTTAAAACCATTCCCCCTTGTCCTGTCACTACATGCCCTTGTAAAAAGCCCCTCTCCAGCTTTCCTGTAGGCCCCCTTCAGATACTGGAAGGCTGCTATGAGGTCTCCCCGGAGCCTCCTCCAGGCTGAAGAGCCCCAACTCTCTCAGCCTGTCTTCATAGGAGAGGTGCTCCAGCCCTCTCATCATCTTCATGGCCCTCCTCTGGACTCGTTACAACAGCTCCATGTCCTTATGTTGGGGGCCCCAGAGCTAAACACAGTACTCCAGGTGGGGTCTCACAAGAGTGGAGTAAAGGGGCAGAATCACCTCCCTCGACCTGCTGACCGGCTCATGTTGAGCTTCTCGTCAATCATCACCCCCAAGTCCTTCTCCTCAGGGCTGCTCTCAATCCATTCTCTGCCCAGCCCATATTTGTGCTTGGGATTGCCCCCACTCACATGCAGGACCTTGCACTTGGCCTTGTTGAATTTCATGCGGTTTGCACAGGCCCAGCTCTCAAGCCTGTCAAGGTCCCTCTGGATGGCATCCCTTCCCTCCAGTGTGTCAACCACACCACACAGCTTGGTGTCATCAGCAAACTTGCTGAGGGCACACTCAATCCCACTGTCCATGTCACCTCCTAGTTTGGAGATTTGAGAGCAGAAGTGATTAAATACTTTAATTATTCACTGTACAGATGTTGATCTGTTGAATCAAACTAGGTATCAAATTTTTCAGTCCCTCTGCATCATTAGGCCATTGTAATGATCTCAAAGGCAAGTTTGACCTTAGAGCTCACCACGTGTCCTTCCCTGCTCCACCGCTTCTGCATTGCGATGTAGGCGTAAAGCAGCAAACTATTTTCACATCAGATCGTTAACTGAAGCGCGACATCTAAATCCTCCTGAGAAAAGAGTCCTACCTGATGTACCAAAAGTTCAGCCACTTCCACGTGATTATTAAGAGCTGCCAGATGTAACGCAGTGTAACCGTCATCTTTTTTCTCGTCAACAATCCATGGTCGTGGTAACTTGGACAACAATACACGCATTGCACTGAAATAAACATGTGGAGATGCACCTATAATGTATTTGTTGAACGACAACACTAAAACAATATTCATTCTCAGAACTACAAAGTAGTAGTAGCTAAAATAACATTAGTATTTTTTCAAAAAGAGAAAGTGGGTGAAAAGCTATACTGACAGTTCTGAAGCATAATAATTTCATGTTCAGTTCCTTCTAGTTAGAGCATACAAACAAACTATACAATACCCAAAACAGAGTGTGGGAATCAGATTTTTTGAGAAGAATGTTATCTAGCAGTAAAAATTATCTTAAGAATAAGTATTCACACAAATTCTGAAACACAGACAACAATGTTCTCCCTCAAAATCCTTATAGCATGTTTCACTTAAGTATTCAATGAGCAAGTTCACTATGTTAGATTTCTTTAAAATTATCACTTTATGAACTGATGCCATGGGCTGTGACGGTGAAGACTTCCAATTTCTGAGATAAAACTGGAGTAAGACCTCTTAGGCACAGGCAAAAGAAATGCTGAAACTGTAAAGCAAGTGAGTGGAATATTTTCCTAACAGATAGTGGCTGAGTATAACATACCATGGCAATGTCTAGTACTCAACGCCACTTCTGTATGTGCTTACCAAGATGCCTACCAAAGGAAGGGGATTTATTATCTTACGCCTCGAATTCAAGGGTGGGGAAAAGCAGCTCAATTACTAGAGTATTAAAGCAGACTAAAATCCATGAAGTCCAAAGACTGCAGTGTTAAGGGTATTAATAACACATGCTAGCTAAACAAATTGTTCAATCTTGTATCCTTTTAGAAATACACTTAAGTTCACGTGTCTTCACTTAGCTTTTGGAACAGGTAAGTAACCAAAATTAATTCCCTTATTGTCTTATCTTTATAATTAGCACATGCAGCTCCCTTATTACAGCTCCTCAGAGATAAACAGAAAACTAGAAACTGCTATAATCTTGTGCCAGGAAACCTCTTCTGTCATTTGATCTTTCCCTACCATTGAAGCAGCATGCTATTTTCAGGAGAAACAGAGTTTCTTCACAAAATTCAAACTCTAAAATCCAAGTAACACTAGCTAATGCAAGTGGAACCACTCATTCTCAGAATGCCTTGCAAGGCAGATACTATAATGGGATTAAACAGTTCTTCATCAGCCACTTGATATTGAAAACATGGGATCTCAATAAGCCTCAGAAATATCCTCATAAAATGAGCCTCTCTGCTTTGACTTAAAAATATTCTCAACAGATAGCAGTAAGATGACAGTGCTGTCAAGTAATAACTGAGCTCCTAATTCATTCCAGTAACCTGTTACCTTGAACACCCACACCACGTAAGTGCTATTCACTCCTAAGCTCTCTTTTAGACTAAGCCAACAAGTTTCCCATAAAACAAACAAACTAAAAGCTGTGGTTCTGGGGAAAGCTCACTCCAATGCGCCCTCCTGAAAAGCAGAAGAAAGAGTCCATGAGGTAGACTACTGTACCAGTACGTAAGTGCACTCCTTCCTACACACTGCTTGGACGCTATCCTAATAGACCCTGACTTCACAGAATCACAGAATGTTAGGGATTGGAAGGGACCTCGAAAGATCATCTAGTCCAATCCCCCTGTCGGGGCAGGATTGCCTAGACCATATCACACAGGAACGTGTCCAGGCTGGTTTTGAATGTCTCCATGGAAGGAGACTCCACAACCTCTCTGGGCAGCCTGTTCCAGTGTTCAGTCACCCTCACCGTAAAGAAGTTTTTCCTCAAATTTAAGTGGAACCTCCTGTGCTCCAGCTTGCACCCATTGCCCCTTGTCCTGTCAAGGGATGTCACTGAGAAGAGCCTGGCTCCATCCTCTTGACACTTGCCCTTTACATATTTATAAGCATTAATGAGGTCACCCCTCGGTCTCCTCTTCTCTAAGCTAAAGAGACCCAGCTCCCTCAGCCTCTCCTCATAAGGGAGATGTTCCACTCCCTTAATCATCTTCGTGGCTCTGCGCTGGACTCTCTCTAGCAGTTCCCTGTCCTTCTTGAACTGAGGGGCCCAGAACTGGACACAATACTCCAGATGCGGCCTCACCAGGGCAGAGTAGAGGGGGAGGAGAACCTCTCTCGACCTGCTGACCACACCCCGTCTAATACACCCCAGGATGCCATTGGCCTTCTTGGCCACAAGGGCACACTGCTGGCTCATGGTCATCCTGTTGTCCAGTAGGACCCCCAGGTCCCTTTCCCCTACGCTGCTCTCCAACAGCTCTGCCCCCAACTTGTACTCATACATGGGGTTGTTCTTGCCCAGATGCAGGACTCTACACTTGCCCTTGTTATATTTCATTAAATTTCTCCCTGCCCAACTCTCCAGCCTGTCCAGGTCTCTCTGAATGGCTGCGCAGCCTTCCGGTGTGTCAGCCACTCCTCCCAGTTTGGTGTCATCAGCGAACTTGCTGACAGCGCACTCTAATCCCTCATCCAAGTCATTAATGAATATATTGAATAGAACTGGTCCCAGAACCGACCCTTGTGGAACTCCGCTAGACACAGACCTCCAACTGGACTCTGTCCCACTGACCACTACTCTCTGGCTTCTTTCCTTCAGCCAGTTCACAATCCACCTCACTACCCGATCATCCAGACCACACTTCCCCAGTTTAGCTGCAAGGATGCTGTGGGAGACCGTGTCAAACGCTTTACTGAAATCGAGATAGACCACATCCACAGCTTTACCACCATCTATCCACCGGGTAACATCCTCATAAAAGGCTATCAAGTTGGTTGAGCAAGACTTCCCCTTGGTGAAGCCATGCTGAGTGCCCCTAATGATCCCCCTATCCTTGATGTGCCTAGAGACAGCACCAAGAACAAGTTGTTCCATCACCTTTCCGGGGATGGAGGTGAGGCTGACCGGTCTATAGTTACCCGGGTCCTCCTTCCTGCCCTTTTTGAAGACTGGAGTGACATTCGCTTTCCTCCAGTCCTCAGGCACCTCTCCCGTTGCCCACGACTTAGCAAAGATGATGGAGAGTGGCCTAGCAATGACTTCCGCCAGCTCCCTCAGCACCTGCGGGTGCATCCCATCAGGGCTCGTGGATTTATGGACGTCCAGATTGCTTAATTGGTCCCTGACCCAGCCCTCATCAACCAAGACAGATTCCTCCTCTATCCTGACTTCTTCTGAGGCCTCAGGGGTCCGGGGCTCCTCAGGACAGCCTCCAGCAGTATAGACAGAGGCAAAGAAGGCATTCAGGAACTCCGCCTTCTTTTTATCCTCTGTCTCCAGGACCCCCACCTCATTCATCAGTGGGCCTACATTGCCTCTAGTGTTGGCTTTACCTGCAATGTATTTGAAGAAGTCCTTTCTGTTGTCCTTGACCTCTCTTGCAAGGTTTAATTCCAAGGAGGCCTTAGCTTTCCTAGTTGCCTCCCTACATCCTCTGACAACAGACTTATATTCCTCCCAAGTGGCCAGCCCCTCCTTCCACGATCTGTACACTCTCTTCTTCCACTTGAGTTTGCCCAGCAGTTCCCTGTTTAACCATGCAGGTCTCCTGGTACCCTTCCTCGACTTCCTACCTGCTGGGATGCTCTGATCTTGAGCTCGGAAGAAGCAGTCCTTGAATGCTAACCAACTATCTTGGGCCCCCGTACCTTCTAGTACCCTGTCCCATGGGATTTCCCCTAGCAATTGCTTGAAAAGGCCAAAGTTGGCCCTCCTGAAGTTCAGGGTTGCGATTCTGCTAGCTATTCTGTTCCTGCCACATGAGATCCTGAACTCTACCATCTCATGGTCTCATCACAACCAAGGCTGCCCTCAACCTTCACCTCTTCAACCAGACTCTCCTTGTTAGTGAGGATAAGATCCAGCAGCGCTCCTCTCCTAGTTGGCTCATCCACCATTTGCATCAGAAAGTTATCATCAACGCACTGGAGGAACCTCCTGGACTGGGGATGGCTGGCTGAGTAGGCCTCCCAGCAAATATCAGGGTAGTTGAAATCCCCCATGACAACCAGGCCCTGTAATTGCGAGACTGCTCTCAGCTGCCTGTAGAAGGCCTCATCACCCTCCTCATCCTGATCTGGTGGCCTGTAACAGACACCCACAACAGTATCACCCCTGCCAGCCTGCCCCTTAATTCGCACTCACAAACTCTCAACTCGCTCCTGATCCGCCCCTGGACAGAACTCCGCCCCTGGCAGACTTCTTAAGCATCTGCATGTTCTCCTGCTACTGCACTGAGTATGCAACATCAGTCTTCAGTTTCACATTTAATACACCATCCTGGCAGTTGCAGTATAACAGTCACTTTTTTTTCCCCTAGATTCAGAGTGCCTGAAGGAACCACAACCAAGCAACTGCATCTTCAGGCCGCACGATCACACAGGCCCACAGGACACCCAATGACCAATTGCTACGTGGAACATCTGCAGCCAGGCTGCTCTGGAGGTTCATCCTTCGCAGAGTGGACATAAGCACTTGGTCAGGAACTGAATGCATTTTGCAGACGGTGGGTTATCTCCATCATTTTAGACTCCATCATAATCACAGCTTTCTTGAGGTAAGCAAATAAATAAGAAACCATTCTCAGCCCCTTAGGATTTTTTGTTTTCCTGGCAGGACCAAGTTTCTCACTTCTTCACAGTTCAAATCACTTATAACACAGCAAAATAAGACAACAACACTTAACAGATTATACATTGCTCGTTGTGAATCACTGCTCAGCTTCTATTCATAACGCCTTCTACAGCTCTGTCACGTGCTAGGAAATAAAGAGTAGAATATTTTGGGGAAAAAAACCCCAAACCACCAACATTAAGTCTTTGAGAGATTCACTTATGCAGGAGTTTCCAAAATTAAGGGTGTAATTCAGTAAAACACAAGTTACCAAAGCTTTATGAAATGTGGCAAAATAAATGAATATTAGTTGCATTGATAAACGTCATTTATTTTGTAATGAAACGATGTATTCTCAAACCTAGGATATAAATGTGTCTGGTTCGCAACATCAGAACTGTTTCTAGCTGTCTTAGAGAGGGAGCGAGTCTGGAGCACTGTGGTTCGTGTCGTACCTGGACTGTACCTGGGCACACCACTATCAGCTCTTCAGGAAGCTGGGCTGATACAGACCACGCCTCAGGAGCACATGATACCAGCAGCACAACAAGCCGGTCTACTTTCTACAGCGGTTTCCCGCAGGGTATCATGTCATGTAAGCTCTTTATCTTCACCTGCCAGGCTCAGTGCTTCTAAAACCCCGTAAAGCTCTTCAGTATCTACTGTGGATCATCTAAAAAGCACAACAAAAATTACCTGAAAATTCCTTATGACTGACAGAAGCAATATGACCACTGTGAGTGACCAGTAAAAGGAAGGACAACAATAACCTAAGAAAAAAAACAAGGCCAAGACATTTTTTTTTACAACTGCAACTACAACTTGAGAAACGCTATGAGAAGGCACCAACACTCAAATCTCTTATTATAGCCAGCTTGTCTCCAAAGTAGCTCTAGTCACTAGACGAGGAACTGTCCTAACCAACTCGGATGATATTTTGTATCTTTTTCTTCAGTAAGGAAATAAGGAAACTGCCAACTCCACAAATAAATTAAATAAAATTTAAAGTACATTCACACACTTTAATAGATGCATCGAGACGTGAATATACTTCAGAAACATTATTGTTGCCATTTTTTAACACCTCTCATCTTTGAAAGAAATCAATTGACTTGATATTTTGTATGCTATGAGAAAATTCACTCATCCTAATATTTGCAAGAGCTCTAGCCTTACCAAATCCTCTTTCAAATCTTTTCCTATTTAGTTTGCTGTCAAATAGCAGGAAAATTTTCATCTGCAGTTCAACTGTAAAATATCTGGAGGCATCTTGCTTTCACATAAATGAGATGCCTGTTACATTTTTGGATGCTTCTAAAATGTATTGGTCCTACTGAAAAAACAGAGGGACCAATAAAACAAACAAACAGCTTCTATATGTAATAGATTTTTATCTTACTTTTCACAGCAAAGCATCAGAGGGCCAGTAACTACTACTCAGTTGCTTCTGCCTATCCAAGTAGAGACCACATCTCTCTCTCTTCCAGACTGTGCTAAATTACTGGGCAGTAGGGCAGAAGGACTGTTTTATGGACATGACACCTTAAAATTCTGCAAGATATTGATATGCTACAAATGGCAAATTCTTTTATGATGCTCAGTGGCTGCATCCTCCTCCTCGTTAGCTGACAGGTAGTTTCTTTCAATGCACAAGATCCTGTTCTTCCACACTGCAGCCTTCCTTCCGACAGCTATTCTATTTTGCAGGATTTTCTAGAGCTGCTGCCAAAATTCTGACAGCTAAGTGGCTACCATTCAGAACAGTACTCACTGGAATAGGCATGCACTGTATCATAAAAAGTCATATTAGTGAATCAATGCTGCATGCCAATTACACAGTAATTCCTGATTCACTTTTCCACATGAAGTGTTAAAGAAGCAGCCAAGTTGTACCACCCAATTTTCAGCACCACAACACACATGTGGTCCTGAAAACTTGCTTTCATCTTGTATACATTAAAACAGACCACAGACTACTTTCACTGTAATTGTACTGAGAAGTTCAAGAAATCAGCAAATTTAACAGTAACCCTGACCATGAAATCAGCCAAAGAAAACTCTTCAGGTTATTATTTTCAGTGTATTCAACTGTTACAGATTACATGGCTAACTGAGTAGCTGCAAAGATTACTGATAAGATGGTTAAAACTCCTGTTGAAACACTGAAATCACAACATCATGATGCTATTTAAAGATTATTACTAAAGCATTACCAATGAATAAAAATTTGTAACAGGCAAGCTTTGGCATTTGTTGGTCTGCAGTATTTTCAGGTTACCAGGAAGCTGATAAAATATTCTGGGCCTTTTTCAGTTGGATGATCTTTTGCAAGTTCTGAAATTTTCTAGATGGGACAAAAAAAGAAAAACTTCGGTGAAAATTTTTGAGGAAGTTCTCTGTAAAACTTCAAACTAGGTGAGAAAACTAGTTCTTCTTTCATAGGAGCTAAACACCACCTCAGTGAAAAAGGTAACAAGAAAGCACATGTGTGTACAGGGGGCTGAGATCAGGGTATCTGTTGCTTTCCCAGGTCCAGCTGTTGGGGGTACAGTGACTTATAAAGCCCACTATAATTCACATAATTCATCCCCATAAAATAACAGTCCAGGCTCTAACAGTTAGAAGTGATTTGGTAGAAGGAACACCCATTTATACTGTGTTACATTTAATCTGAGATGTAGAAGAGTAACAGCAAATGCTGCTGCTGTACGCACCTTTAATTTGACCTTGCCACATGAGTATTTTTTCTTTTTTTTTTTTTTTTTTTAAAGTTCAGGTTTTAGAGAGTCTGGAACCACAGCTTAACATAGATACGATGTATTTAAATTATAACTAATAGCAGAATGCAAATTCAACAGCATTAATTTTATATTTGCAACATAAAATGCATCACAGATCTGAACTATACACTAATTCATTTTTAGCCACATAGAGCCGTTGTTTCAACACCAGTTACCAACATTAGACATACAAAAAAAAAATCATTGTTATGACCAAAAGTTTTAACATATGGTATATTATTCATTATCAACTTACATATAAAATATCTTTCCTCACGCAGTATTTTACTCAGAATTTTTCCAGATGCCCATCAGCATTATCTGAGAATGCCACATAGAATAATGGATTTATTTGAAAAAAATCTACATGATAAAAGTACTTGTAAGCAAGATGAAACTAGCACCTCATTGTATATATAAAAAAAAAAAAAATCCAGATTTCGCATTTCTAACTGCAAAGACATCCTTCCACCCTGTTTAAAAAAATACGTAAAGAAAAACTAGAGAAGATTCTCCGCTAGCAACTGCAATTTGACTGCCGAATGATTTAAACAGGCAAGGTGGGGAGTTTGTGGGATGGTGGTGGGGTGGTTTTGTTTGTTTGGCCTTTTGGGGGTTTTTTGGGTTTTTTTAATGAACAGATACTTAGCTGTAAAACAACAGAGAGACTATTTTACAATCAGCATAAGCACATTTAACTTAAATTGCTACTGAAAGACACAATCCCACTTTTCCCTGCACTTCAATTCCTGCATTATGTTGGCTCTACAGACACATCACTGTGTAGTGAGTGAAGCAACCTGCCAGACTCTTGATTTGGCAAGTTTGCTTTCAGACAGATCAATGAGATAATCCAACTTACCCTGCAACTTCATGATCTCTAGAAGCAATAGGAATAAGGAAATGATGAAGCTAGAGTTGCAGGGATGGCAGGCTGCCCTTTCCAGAACAGCTGTCTTAGATCAGCATAAACTTATCTGGAATCGTATCTCTAGGGGTTGTAATGATTCAGTCCACTTTCTACTACAAGTTTCTCTATTTCTCTGCCATTCTCCTTTCTCAGGTCAGCTTTCCACTGTCTCAGTGTGACATGGTTTCATAATATAAGATATTTTACAGCAATCCTAGCTTGAAGTATCCCCCCCCGCCCTGCTTATTCCCACCCTCGGCTCAGCTAAACCTCTTCACCTGCTTCCTGTTACATCCTCAACCAGCTGAAGGAACGGATCAGATTTAAAGACAGCTTCCATTGCAAAGTTTTCTTTTAAGGCCATGTAGTCTGACATGCATTTTACAACACAATAGAAGCAAGACTACTTTTTACTAATCTCATTCCTGTCCTCTGACTACCACCTCTGCTCAAAAAAAAAAAAAAAACAAACCACAAAAAGTGGTCCCAACACATCTAAAGAGTCACCCTTTTTTTGTTGGATTATTTCTCATACAGAATAGTACTCTAAGCTTGTGTTAAAGAAAAAATTTCTACAACAGCTTGCTCACTGTGAAGCCAAGGAAATATTTGTACCAACATAGTGCAAGAAGTAACACAGGAACAGGACAGTGCTATTTTTGGCAACGATATGATCTTAAGTGCACGTCAGCACACAACTTAAAGCAAAATCAGTTCCCTGATCTGGTTCACACCACACTCACTGTGCAGTACGAGTTACACTGGAAGAATGAAGAAGGAAGTACCCCTCAGGAACAAGTAACAAAGAGTAGATTAATACCTTAGACTGGTATTACTGAGCACACTGTATCTTGAAATTCGAGTTTAATACTTCATATCTGACTGATGGCTCAGCATAAGTTTAAGTAGGCAGGTTGTTTCCTTCTTGTCTCTCAGATTTTCAAGTATCTCTGGTATCTGAAAAATCTATTTCAATATACATGAAACTAAAGAAACAATGAGGTATATAAATTTACATGGGATTCACAAAAATGTATTCTGTATTAGTCTAGATCTTAGACAATGATTTTGCCTTCATTGTATGATTCTGAAATTGAAGAAAGAGAAATGAAAAAGTGTGACTTAACAGAAAGCAACACTGCAACAGAAGTCAGGGGGTAAGCAGCTACCAAGCACAGGACAACGCCAACATAAAAAGAGGAAGCAAAGAAAGTATAAATCCAGGACAGCAGTCCATTCAGGACTTTGTGATTCACTCTCTACCCTACAGTACTGAACTTTAATGCATTAGTAACTACTAATTATATCAATATTAATTGGGATTACATTTTCATTTAATAAGTTTGTTTAATTTTAGATTGAGACATTTTCAGCTTTTTCACTCTTCATGCTCCTGAGCAACATAAAAAATTTTGTCTAAAAATTATAAAGTCTTGAAGTATTCAGGTTCCTGTTACATTTAAATAGCTAAATTTCAGTTACTTTATTCTTTTCTGAAGAAAACATTCCATTACTCCCTATGAATATGAAAATTCCTCTTTTCATATTTTGAATGTGTAATTATTTTTCTTGTTATAGGCCAATTTTGTACACATGAAAGTCAGATTAACGGACTGAGCTGTTCACTTGATTTTTTTATTCTTAAGCATTTGAGTTTTTTCAAAGAACAGTAGCACCTAATTTACACATGCATTTGTATTTTAAAAGTAATTTTATAGCTAAGCATTATATGCAAAATACTGTGGAATTATTAAACATAATAGTATGGAATTATATGAACTTACTAATTACAGCAAAGGTTCGGTTTTTTTTTTCAAATAATTTCTAACTTGATTTGAATATGGAAATGTGGGGCCACAAATCGGCATCAACTTCTTATTTATAAAATAACAGTATGGTTTGCAGTTGCAAACTTAAAACTAGACGTAGAACAAGGCCGCTTAGACCTCAGGTTAAACACCATGTTGTTACTTGTGGCATTTTGCACCGATCAAGAAACCAGGTTACACAACCTGCCGTGGCAGCACAGGATATTTATTGTTCTGTATCTCCGCGAAGTCCTTGCCTTGCTACTAGCAGGGCTGCCTTTCCCCCCCTCCTCTATCTCTCCTCCCCCCCACCCCCCACCAACGTTTCTAAGTATAGTGACAACCTCATCAGGGTTTACTAGCAGCAGCGCAAGCCCAGTGAAAACCTGGGAAATCTAACTGGAAACACGAGCGAGCGCTTTATTTGGCAGTGCTAAAAAAACCTGGGGACAAATGGCTGAGCGGCGGTGGAAGTGCAGGCTGCACAATCAATAGGCAGAGAGGAGGATAGAGGCTCTCTCTGCTGCTGGATCGACAATCGACAGCTGAGAGACTATTTTTTGCAATGGTTGACTAAATATGGTCAGGGAAGAGAGAGGCACAAGAGAGCCTGTTTGCCTGGGAGTGCATGTTTCAAATGCTTAGCTGCCTATAAAGCCGTAACAGTTTTGCTCGTGCCCTCTGAGTGGGAAATACGGTTGGTGTCTTCTGTAGGGTGTGTGCGGGAGCCCTGACCTCGCTAGCAGACTTGACCTCTGAAGATGGAAAGTAGCTTCAACACAGACCTGCCTACAGTTAAGCCTGGAAACATAACCTCAAGCAAGAAAAGATACAGTGCAATATCTAAGGAACTAGAAGAAACCAATATTTGCCGGGGGAGGGGGGAGACGATCGCCTCTTTTTTTGTGCCTTTTTCTTTTTTTGGAAGCAACTCCAACTTTTGGGGGCTTGGTTTTGTTTTTTTGTTGGGTTTTTATTTTTCTTTTTGCCTGTGATTATTTTCATCTGACAGTGGGCTAAGTTCACCTTCCCTTGGCTTCCTAGCATCTATCCTTGGAGTTTTAACTCTCAGTCCAGCAGACATAAGGTATAATTTCTATACAACATCATCCATATTTTAGCATTCCAAGAAAGGCAGCAGGTGCCAATTAGGCACCGGTCTTTATGCTTTTTGGTTTTTTAAGTTTTATCTATTTAAGGTGGTGAGGTACCATATGCACCGACATTCACCCCCCCCTTGCCTCCCCCTCCCATGTAATGAAGAGCTGATTCAGCGAATAGAGTGAGAGCGCACTCAGGATGAGATGGCTGCTGCTGATGTACCTCTAGGTCATTACCTCTCTTCCAACTGCAAATGCTGCATGATACTAAGCTTACAGGTAATAGAACATCAGGAGACCTGCATTATTCTGCACGTTTAAAGGATGCCTATGACTTTCTGCATGTATAACTTATTTACTAGAATGTTTTTTTATTGTTATATTAATCCCTCTACTCTGGGAACAGCTTAATTTTGAGTGTGTTAAAGTACCAAGCATTTGTAGTGTAAAGAGCAGGTTGAACAAAAACATCATTAGTCCAAATTTCATAGCAAAAAAACCCCAACTTGCTGGGTAGGCAGAATTCTTTTTAAAGAAGATGAACTCAAAAATTGCAATGCCATTAACTAGTTGTTCATTTCAGTGAAATATAGTTTTATCTTCCTATGCACAAGCAAAATAAATTACCAACTTTAAAAAGAAAATCTAATAAAGAGTGTGGTAGTGCAATGCTGAGTTCTCAAGTAGGTCTAAGCAAAATTTTCAAGGTGCTTTATCTCAGATGTACATGAAAACAACCTACTTAAAAACTAGAATGTGACTGCTGTGATTCTACTGCTGCATTGCTGTTTCTCCTTGTAGTACTGTGCTAGCTACTGCTACACTCTGATTTGCTCTCTATCAGCTGCACTGTTTTTGTCATGAGCTGCAGAAATTCTTACCTCCTCTGCTCTCAGCTTTCCTTACGACTATTACATTTACTAATTGTTAAGTTTGTTTCAAGTTTACCTTCTAATGCTGTAAAGACAAATCTTACTCTCTACTGTAACGCCAATCATCTCCCGAAATGCACATTAAGCAACCATAAGCTATATCTGTCAGCCCCTTAGAAGTCAAACCCGTACTGTACATCAAATATTTAATTACCATTCCAAACCAAGGTGCACAGAGTCTGATACAACAGGGTTAAACTTTGGGTTTGTTTCTTTGAGAGTTTTTTTTTGTTGTTGTTTTTTAGTTGTCATAAATGTTTCAAGTGTGGACAAGATTTTGACTGAAGCAGGTGAGTGCCAATTTTAAAGAAAGAGAAAAGCTGTTTCCAGACGTGTTGAATAGGTATTAGCTTTCACATGTGACCTTCGGCCTAACAATCCAAATCCTATCACAGCAGTTAGAGGTTGTTTTCTTAATTCAATGTCGTCATCTTTACAATAAGCAGGATCACTGGTGGCATCTGCAATTATAATTTTTTTAAAACTGCTCTGAACTACAGCGGAAATAAGTATAAACCTGCAAGGAGTTTGCAGAATACCGGATGGGATGCAAAAAGCATGGAAGTGGGATTGGGAAGGGTAGGAAAATAAGTTTAAAACTGCCATTAGACAAATCTATACTTCTCTTCAGGACACTAGGTGCAAACTGTACTCCAGCATGGAAATCTGCTAGAAGACCTGGGAGGAAGCTGAAGTTTTTACAGTGGAATACAACTGTGAATTCCAAGAAAACACGTTGCAAAGCTACCAGAGATTCAACTCTCCACTCAAACACGGTCACCCAGAACAAACAGCAAGAGGCTGCAAAAATCTGGAAAAGCACTTCTCATGCCCATGCCATCCCAGAACAATGAACTAGAGCCGGCTTTTAAGCCGCTATGCAGGTAAATTGCATTGCAAAGTTTAGTTAGAATAATATGTTTATTTTCTACCATCAGCTAATCATAACACTGTTCTTCCAAAGAGCTGTCAGCCTGAGCTTTATCTAATGACAGTAACGGAAAGCAGCAAAATACTTTTCAGGTTCATCTGACAGTAGTCGAGCAACTCTATGCGTACCTGCTCAGAGTACATACTTCTTTATGTACCCATATGAACATACAATGCTATGGAATGTAAAGAAGTATGTATTTTTGGCAGGCACGGAACAACCAGTAAGAGGAAACTAAACAGCTGTTGGAAGAAACAGGTTTCCCTCTTGTTTGAATGACATTCATGTGACAAATTAACTTGCTAAGGGTCAGCTGGTATTACCAAAATAACTCATACTTGTTAGTTACAAATCACAAAACATTAAATTAAGTGACTATAAAAGTGGGTAGGAAGAATTGTTAACAGCTGATAATCAGAACATTAGCTGTAAACAAACAATTCAAAACAAGGCTGGAAACGAACCCTCGAAATGCGCTGATTAATATCGCAGACTAGCTGCAGAATTTATCATTACCAGTACTCCTCACTTAATAGATCCTAAACTAATCTTAAAAGCCTGATTTTCAAAATGTATCTCATTAAAAACAAGCCATTGTTCTATTAATCACAGCCAGTTCTGTGTACTTTAGATGGTAGCATTTAAACTTACATCTACCATAGAATATTTAATCTACAGGTTGCAACTCAGAAGTAGAAACAGCTAAGAAATTAAGGCTGTGATTTAGAGAAAAGGATAGTCAAAATAATTGAGTACGATAACTTCTGCAATTTAATATACGAGACTTAAGTTAGAATTTTCTCCAAATCAGCACTTATTATGCTCACTGAGCTCTTCGATACAAAGTGCAGTGTCAGGTTTATACACAGAAAGTGACAATACAGAGATTTCTAGGCCACAGTTGCTAGTCAGCGGATTAAAGCTATTGACAGATTCCTAAATGAAAACACAAATGACAACTACAACCTAGAAGGTAAGTTATCTTAAATACTATTTTCAAATAAGCTCAATTTATTTTAAATGCAAATTTAAGAAAATCGGCCATGGAAATAGGACTTTGTAGCATACAGAAAATTGTAAGAACTACATGAGAAATAGTCCTGCAACAGTTTCAAGTTCTAAAAGAGGTATTAATTAAAATATCCCAGTGCATACCATCCCTAAGTAAAGACAGTCAACATCAAATTCAGTAACAAGGAAAAATATACGGAAAGACCTCCCGACTCGTCAATCCAGCCATTCCTACTCATGACAGCAGCCTTCTAAAAGCAGCTATTAAACAGGATATGTCCATGATCAGTAGGCACATTGGCCCAGATGAAAGATTTTAACTGTACCCCTGTGCTTACTAAAATGTCTGGGAGAAGAAGAAAGAAAAATTTAAAAAAGGCAATGCATCATTTTTAGATGGAGAATCTGATTTTTAAATACTCACATAATTCTCAAATAGCTAAAACTATATATAGCCTGCTATTTTAACTACCTGAAACTACAGAATAACATATATACAAGAAGAAACATTATCTTATCAGAACCATTTTATTAAGTAAAATATTAATATTTGTTTTAAAGCTATTTCTCTTATGAGTAGATATTTTGGCATGAAGACTAGAGTATCTTAACATCTAAATTAAAACCTGGTTTATAGTGGGAAGCAAATCAAATTGTAATAGCTTTTCTAAATGGAGTGATGCTACTGAACTTGATCATGCTCACAGAAGCAATTTGGTATTACTAACAGCTTTACAGAGGGGTTAATTGCTAAGCATTTACTTTTCCTGAAGAGTTCCTGTCCCCACCACCAATTGATCTGACTTCCTCTATATAATAAGACCAAATTTTTAACAGCTTAAATTTACTTTGAAAGGTTTTCGGTAACAATTCATCATGTTGTATTCTTCCTTGTCTTCTTCGTATAACATTGCAATGCTATTCTGAAACAAAATGACAGTTCAGAGTGATACAAAAGTTAAAATTATATGTTGACATTGCTTCCTGCTAGTTCATGTTAGCATATCTCTAAGAATACATATCCAGTCACTCTAAAATGTCACATCCATCACTTAGATCAGCTGTTCAATTTTAACTCAGCACATGTTGAACTTTGGGCATCTGCTGACACAGTTGTAACTCAAACATTTCAACTGTGTGACTGACAGGGATAACAGATGCTGACATTATCAAATGCTACACGGCTTTTTTTCCATGGCCGTTTTTTGTCCCGATATGGCCAGTACATGAAACTGTATTGCCATCCAAAAGCGCACTTGAGCAGCTGTATCTGTAAAACAGTTCCTGTATAACTGGTAAAAATAGAAACTAATTTTATAGCCATCTTTAATGCTTAAGTCCAAGTGACACACCTGCTATGTTTCTATTAGGATACATGGTGTTGGGAATATATTTACATAAATCTTCTCGCCAGCATCAGACTATGCAACAAACAGATGCAGACTATACTTGACGTACTCATCATTAGCGAATGGCTTGAAAAAAGGTTGCACCCTACTTCCCCCTGCAGTCAAAGCTCAAAAAGAATTCAGCATACAACATAAAAAAGCTACATGAGCATGCACAAATGTATTAAGGACCTTAATTTAGAAGGAATTAGATGCAACTCCAGATAATTCTTTAAAAGCTGTATTTTTCTGGCATTAAATGTTTTCACATATACAAACAGAGTAAAAAAAAAAATTCCATCCTGCTATATTATATAATCATTCCTAAAAAGTTAATACTAACCAGAGATATAGCAATGGAATTGAAAGCACTTGACATTTATACTTGTGCTAACCAATTACAGCACAAGCAGCTGCAAAAGGGAACCTGCCAGAAAATTAATGGGGGGAGGGGGGAGGGGGAGGTGGAAATCGAAACCTTCTTCCCAGTAAAGTTTAACATAAAGAGGCAAGCGAGCTCTACAGGAGTAGAAATTGTAAGACTACACTTTCTGGTCACTACTCCAGAATTTCATTATTGCAGAGAGAAAGAAGTTAAAACTGTAACTATAATTTAATCTGAGACTCATTCAAAGAGCATCAAGGAAATACTTGGGGAAGGAACAAACCTGGATACTGTACAGGCCTTTCTGGTACGTAGCTTTCCATTTTGCCGTCTCCAAATTAGTGAAGGAATTTAAATTTGCATTTACTAGAAACAAAATGTGTAACACAGAAGAAAGCCACATGTTCTTTGTGAACTGTTCGTGTACTTAAACATGTGTTACTGAATTATAACCTTCCTGCACTCCAATGCTTTGCTAAAGCTGGTAAAATGGAACCAAATCACCTCTTCAATGGATTTGGTCCCCTTCAACCAGCTGTAGCTATGCATTGATCACTACAGGATTTCTCACATTTTTAAAACTGGACACTAAGGCTGCTCAGAGTAATTATGCAGTCCTCTGCAGTTGAGTTCAATTATTCTAGGCAGTTCAAACGTAACAAGAAGTGTAGTAAATTCTATATTCCAAAATTTCAAGGTTTTATTTGTAAATAAACAGCTCCTGGTGTTTAACATTCTGTCCATATTCAGTGAAAATTGATCTCTCATAACATTTATAAAGAAAATAGGTAAACAGTGAAATAAACACATTTTCCAATGATTTATTGTCTCTTGTATTTTTCCTCAAGGCTGTTGCCCTTTGTAACAGAACTGGCCAAAAAAATCTGATCAAGAGGAAGCAATCACGAACAGTATTGGCAATGGAGGGAAAGTCTGCTTTTGGGCACCTCTCTTCCTGTAGTGGCACCCCCCCCCTTTTCTTAATTGCACAAGGGAAGACAATCCACAGCGTAGGAACTGTATTTGCCATCTTGCACATGCTGGGCATACTATTTCCTATTTGAAGATAATAAATTTGTCACTGATCTCAACAGCTACAGGCTAATCTGCCATCTAATTATAGCTCTGCTCATGGAGATTATATTCTTTCTCCAAATCAATTTGAACAAAAGTCTTCTTTCAAAGCGTTTTCTGACATAATGCTTTAATAAGAGGTTTTAGGAGCATGCTTTTTTTGCACTCAGCTTCAACTGAGCTTCAACATATGTTTACTGTTGGAACTGCAAATATGAAAGCAGAAAATCCCTTTTACTGGTTTAGAAAATAACTGTACAACTCTGCGACTACCTCATAACTTCTTTCTGTGAGGACCTCCATGACAATACAGCACAAAAGTCCCTGAGAAACTCATTAACACTAAGTACAGGTGAGAAACCCCACCTCTCAAATACATCGCTAAAAACAGTTAAAAATTCCACTGCCAACCAGTACAAACTATCTGCACTCCTAAAAACAGGGAGGGATCTACTAAATAAGACAACCATGGCGAAAAAGTAGAATTCCATTTTAAACCACAATCTCCTACTTGCTAGTTTGTGAACATAAAGATGACATACTCCTTGCTATTGGACAGCAATATATGAAATCTGCATCTTACCCCAATATTTTAATTTTTTGATTTAAAGTCCAGCAGAATTTATTGCTCTGAAGAACTAGTCATATGCATGTGCGAAGTCAGGTCAGCTCTAAAAGCAGCCTCTATTTAAGATGCTAGCTGCGGTGTGAATAAAGCTCTCTTCACAAGATACAATGCAAATCTCAAACTAACTGGGGCAACGGATATAAAATACACCTACACTTCACAGTCATGTCTTCAGCTCAGAAATCTGAAGTCACAGGTATGCGAATAGATCAAACATAACCAAGAGTTGATAACATGGAAAAAATAACCGATCTGTACAGTATTTTCAAATTTTACTCTCTTTTTTTTTTTCTGTCTGAAAAATCTTAACACTGAAGAGGCAAAGTCTGCCAAGCTTTGAGGTTCACAGTACTTTGAAAAAAAGTCCAAAATAAATGCACTTTTAATATGACTGACTCAGATAAAAAATCATGAAGAAGAAACCACGTATTAAACAAAACCTTAACTTCCCCACACCTCATTTCAAATTTCTTTTTAGCTCTATCTCCCCTGCACAAGTATAAAGCTGCCTACAACACTGAGTAACGTCCAATCTACATTTCAACATTACACATTAGCAGGAAAAACAAAAACTGTTTCTATACCAATTCACAAGGTATGAACAGAAGCAAAGTATTAAAAGGAGAAATATTCCACTAATAATAAGATGCTCTCCAAAACACACTATTCCTTGACTTCCAGAAAACACTGCCAAACTGACACGTAAGATTAAGTGCTGAGAAACATCTAAGCTATTTGACATAAATTGCTATCTTTCTTATAATATTTATCTTATACACAAATGTTGCAAACAGAATACAAGTATTAATTTTCATATGAAAAATTAAAAATTTCAAATGTTCTCTTCAGCACAGTTTGTGTGGTTTTTTTTTTTTCTTGGAGATATATCTCCCTACTGTTAGTAAAGGTCAGAACTCAAGCAAGAAGCAGAATAAGTTTTGCACTGAAAACAAAATTGGTTCCAAATACCTATTTGATATCAACTATAAAAAAATTCTATAGAAATCTAGTTCACTTTATTCTGGTATCCACACCCTTAACACATGCATTTATTTTGTTATCAGTAACTAAGAAGATGGATGTGGACTTTAACAATACTTACATACATGGTAAGCATTTTATTTTTATAAATGTAGATATATACACAAACATGATATACGCTTATATACATCTACGAATACATGTTTAAGTTTTATAAAATAACATTTCTTTATATATTTGACCTTAAGGGGAATTTAGTGCATCTTATTCCACATAAGGCACCACAGCATGAAGCCACAAAAACTCCAGTTTAGGTGGAGCAGGAAAGTTTAGATTAGGAAAGACAGGTCCTTAAGTAAGGTTTCAAGCAGAATATATTATGTACTGCTTGTGCCCCACACCAGCTACAAGCTAAAGTTCAAGCAGTTATTTTTAACAACGTTTTAAATAGCTTGTGCTTAGTGCATTTAACAGATTAGGAATATCCATTGTTCTATACCAGATTAGAAAAAAACAAAGTAGCAAATATAAAACCTTTGGTCTCATTCAGAAGGAGGCCAGTGGTAGAAGTACAGAATCAGCAATGAAATAAATGCCCATCACTACAATCTTAAAAGAAAATAAACCATAACTCCTAAATGAATCAAATTATTATAATGATTTTTTGGCCAGGACAAAAAAAAATGTTGAAATTTTTTCAAAATAAATTTATTTTGTTTTTATTTTCTTCACAGGTTGATGTGTAAAATATCTAATGCTGTGAACAAATGAAACTACTGCTTCTGTGATGGAGACAAGATTGTCTCTTTTTACATGCTTCAGAAGTGCTCAGATAGAACTGTAACCAAAAAAGTAAGATATCAACAGCTTTAGATATCTGACTGTTTTAGATGCAAGTGAAAACCCATGTATAGGAGGGACTCACAAAGGGTCCAAATCACTAACACTGGAAATATTTTCCTATTCTTTCAGTAAAGCTTTTGTAAAGGAGAGAGGACTCTGGGAAAAATTGCACTATACTTCACATTCTGCCAACCATCAAACTGACCCAGTCTGAACTACAATTTGGATCCCTCCATCAAAGAAAAAGCCTGCAGCTCCTAAAGCATTCATCCACAGGAAACTCTTCAGCATCCCTATGAAGAGCTTTTTTTCCATACACTTTCCCTTCATCTCACAAGAGCCTAAGAAAAGCATCACAGAACAAAAAACTAACAAAAAATACCCATCTAGGTAACTGGAGACAGGAAGCAGTACTCCGGGCTAATGCTGTTATGCAAATATGTAGAATTCACATTAAGTGAATAAGCTACCAAGTCAGACTTGAAAGAATGGTCTCCTGAATGCCAAAAATAAGCTCCTTTCACAATTCCCTGATGTGTTCTCTTACAGACCTTTTATGAGCACTGCAGAAAACTGTAAACACATTTATTGTTCCTAATAACACTTCCAACCACTACTTTTACTTTGTGAAGTGTGATTCTATTCCATATACATATATAAACGCTCACAATTACTTTTTAAGTATAAGTCTTGATAGCTATGTTCTAAGAGACTAACCCAGATTTTATTCTCATACATTAATATACAGCCTTATTTGTCCAATTTGACTCAACTGAAAAGTAGCAGAATTTAGCAGTTAAACAAGTAATCATGTTTCTTATTTCATGTAAACTATGCCAAGTTCTCCACCACACAATTAACATATTGAAGTCTTGCTAGGCTGACAGCTCTGAAGAATACCATTTATCCACAAAAAAATAAGCAACCAGCAATGCAGCAAGTTTTCCATTAAGTTCCATCTCTGCAGTATAGTTTTTGAAAGCTATCTTAACTGAAGATTGAATGTAGATGTATAGTATGCAGCTAGCACCAAAAAAGTTATGCCTTAAAAATAACTTTTTCAGATAAGCTGCTATGTAAAAGCTAAAATAAGAAAATCATTCTATACAAAAAAATTAAATGTTTCTTATACTGAGAAATACAATTTAATGCAACAACCCTAAGATCACTTTATAATTGCATGGTATCTTTAATAATTATTTACAAATATGTATTTCTTAAAAATTCAAATCCCTTTCCCAATTCCAATACCCAAGAAGGGAAACATTTTTACAAATCTTAACTTAAGATCGATCTTAATAACTTACTTGCCAAATAACTTTGGCAATAACCTTTGCCAAAACGTTTATTGGCAAAATTTTACAGCCACCATATGATACTTCCCAGGGATTTGGAGTTACCGGAATACAGCATTATCTGAGCAGACTAGTAGCTTCATTCTAATAACGGCTTCCCAAGCATTAAAAAGACGCATATCTAAGCAACATCAAAATTCAAGAAAAAACTGCATGCAGGTTTAAGGATCTTTTGAAAGAATACCATAATTCTACCCTCCCATGTACTTGTTTTCCTTTTACAAATGACAAAATAATCTTTAAAAACTAATTTTTACCTAGGGTTTCCTCTTAGTGCAGCATGGTGAAGAGCATTAAACCCATTGTTGTTAGTGATAGTAACATCTGCTCCAGCTTCCAACAACACAGCAAGGATGTCATCACGCTTCTTACTTATTGCATCATGAAGTGGAGTGTCACCTTCAGAATCCTAAAACCAGAAACAACTTACATCAATTTTTACATGCATCCACATTAAAGAAAAAAGATGCTTAAATATCACTAGGAAAACCGACTACACAAACACAAAACACCTCTTCAGACCTAAAAGTGTTGTTATATTGCGGAGTTCAGAGCAAGCTATTTTCTGATCTTGCTCTGCGTTTTGCAAACTCTTCAGTGAGTTATCCCACCCAGGGCTCCAGTCTTCTATGATTACACTGCTACCAGAACTGAAGCCTGCCTTGCATCTGATAGTACTGAAGATACTGGTGTAGACATCGACTTCTCTATGCCTCAACCTCTCTATGCCTTGTATCCAGATGGAGTTGACATCTAAGTTACAATTTATAGAATCATTGAATGGTTTGGGCTGGAAGGGAACTTAAAGATTATCTAGTTCCAACCCCCCTGCCACTTTTATGAGTAGTAGTAGGACCGCAACAAAAATTAACGCAACAGAGAGGAGACTAGCCCAGCAGGGGGAAAACAGGGAATTTTGAGTGACGAAGGCCAAGACTGAGCCAGCAATTAACAATGTAAAAGACAATACCAAAAAGACAGTGTGAAATAAAAGCATAAGCAAATCAAAATAAAATGCAGTTCAAGTAATAAACTTAGGCACATCTGTTGTTTTAATCGAAGCAGATCACTTTCCATGAAGCAAAGGCCAATGTCATAAGCAATATTAAGCTTGTAAATTTGTTATGGCTAATATCAGATTACATTACACAAGGTACGTGAAAAATACTTCAGTGCATAATTGAACAGGCAAATAATTTATATTTTTAGCTTGACTTTTTGTTTTTCAAATATCCCAAATAAGGTAAAAATACTTTTTATTCCTAGAAGCATTTTGTACATTACTTATTCAAGGACCCAAATGGTTGGACTGAAAAGGAATGCCCCAAATTAACAGTGAGAAAACATATCCATTTAAGCTTATTTGCTGCTTTATAGGAAAACTCTCTAGGTTTGTGCTTCCAGTAAAATTCTAACACCATATAAGTCAGGAAGTCTTTTGTCACTGACACTGACTCAACTGCAAACTGACTAACACAGGAACTGAACTTTAGCAATACACCAATAGAAAAACAGATCTTTACAATCTTTACAGTGAGTATCAAAAACTGCCAAAAAAGCACGCTAGAATATGGAAACACTTGAACAAGTGTGAACCAGTTTGCCAAAACTAAATTATGTAGCTTTTATTTGGTTTAATTGATCATATTTCCTGAATTTACTGTTTACAGACTAACAGATGCTTCTGTTTACACAGTGAATTGGCTTGAGTAGTAGAGTGCTGGCCAGCTGAATTCCGGTCATGCCTCAGTCTGACTCCCCTGTGCTCTCATCCACCAAATCAATTGCCTACTCACATTTGCACATTGGAGTTCCTCAGCACACATGCAGGATCTGAAAGTTCATTATTTTCAATGACAATTATATTTTCCACATGGAGTTTCATAGCACCATTCTACTGAATTTTTCAATCCAAACAGAATTCTATAATTTAAAGTCAGACATATCCATTTTGGCTATTGATATATCATACATCATTATGATACACAGTCACCCTTTACTGGGCTCAACACATAAGACTCATTACATCTACTGTTCAACAAATACTAAATAGGGTCAGGATGGATGTTAGCTGGCTAACAGCTCAACCTCAGCAAGATGAAGACAGTACCTATAAAGCCAGGTGGAAGCAGATAAATAAACAATCACTATATTCACTAATTTCAAGAAAGTTTGCTCATCTTTTTATGTGGATATATAGTTTCAAAAAAATCACTGACATGGCAAAACAAGAAGGTAAATGTGTTATTACTGCGTATCTTGATTTGCCCAGGACGTTACAGCTTTTTCTTTCTGTCACAAACCTCTTCAAACTTACCCATTCTGATTTGTTTTACTAATGCAGTGCATGCGGATGCATTCAGCTCATCCAGAATGTGGATGCCTGCTTACTTGATAGCAGGTTTCTACTCTACCTTCTCAACAGCAGGTTGCACTCATATGTCACAGCTTCCGCCACATTCATTACAGATAAAACACCCTATGAAATTATGGTACTTGAGACTCTATGCATGACAGCTTTTTAGATAAAAGGCTGAACATTTTTAAAAGACAATCTGGCTAAATAGTTCTATCAATGATAGGTCAATTCTGAAAAAAGGTTTCTTTTAACAAACCATTCCACAGTATCATCAGCCAAAAAATGCAAAGCTGTGCCCTGCAGAAGGAGCAAACAGCTGTGGATGCGATAGAGGAGGAATTAATCTGTAGAGAAAGTTAACAATTACAGATAACTACAGTCTGTGAAAATACCAATTAACATCAACTGGCTAGAATAAATCAGGTACCTATCTAGCTGTCAAGAAAACAACTAGATTTAATAGCATTTTTATTACAGCTGATCACATGTTGGGGTAGAGGCTGGGACAGATAACTTCACAAGGTCCATTCCTTTCAATCCTGTTTTCCATTACTCTTCTATCACCTACACACACATCTACATACAGCAAACGATAAAATTTAGTAGCTAAAAAGTGAATCTACATTAATTTACTTTACCTGGAGACTAGGATGGCAGCCAAAATCCAGTAAAGTCTTCACAACTTGCAGATGACCTTTGTTGACAGCAATATGAAGTGGAGTCTGCCTACGTTTGTTGCGAGCGTTCAAATCTGCACTGCCTCGGTGCAAAACCTCTATCACAGCACCCTCATCACCAAAGGCTGCATGATGGACGGCCCTGTCTCCATCTTTGTCCTAAAGTAGAATCATTAATTTGAGCCAGTATGTTCCACATTTCCTTTGCATTTAAACAAGAAGATTAATTTAAACTGAACAATCATGCATATTTGATTTCTTTAAAGAAAAAAATATATGACCATTATACCATTCAAACACCTAATTAAAACAATTGCTCAAACCGCAGCAAGTATTCTATAGCATACACAACTATTGCCTTGAATCTTTGTGTGATGTGTTCATCAAAAACTCAAATAGATTCATTTGGGTTTCTACTACAAAACAACCACTGTTAAAAAAAAGAAAACCCACTATCCCTAAAAAAAAAAACACAAACAAAACCCAACCCCTAAAATCAAAAAAAGGTTACAGAGTTTAACATTAACCCTGCGTAACCCTTCCTGTAACCCAGGAAATGTTACAGATTCCAAATCACGGTATAAGACAAGAGAATTGCCTTGTTCATACAACTAAGCTGATATTTATTAGGTTTTATTATACGTGTCTTAGTTTTCAGTTAATAAACCTTTTCCAAAGGAAATTTTGGATTGATGTTGAAATTAATTAGAAATTCTGATTCTATGATGACAATTCACAGCATTAAAGCTCTGATTAAATTCAGTTGGTTTCAGTTTCATCCAAACTGAGAATTAAGGCATGAAGTCATAAATTTGTCAATTTGGGTTATTTTAACATCCATAAGAGTAGACTGTACTACGTGAAACATTTTAAATTATTAATCGAGTGATTTCAACATTAATGACTATACAAAAGCTAAAAGTAAAATGAAAGGTATATAACAGGTTTCAATACAATAATAACTTCCATAAGCTAGTTTCCAACTAAATTTTTGTGCACAATGGAATATTACTATGCATTTGTAGGATTTAATTTTGACAGTAGAGAAATACTGGGAACTGTAAGGGGGAGAAAATTGTGACTGATCAAGGGTGCACTGGATGCCTCTCTTGGGTAAGCTTAGTTTCTCTTAGCAATTTGCTTCTCCTTCAGCAATGTCTTTAGAAAGTTATTTTTATTATGTGTAATACATTTCTAATATATTTTACATCAATGCAAAAACTAATTGTTCTTAAAATAAATTGCATTTGCACAATTACACGATAACAATGAGACTACTTACAGCAATTTAAAAAAATTATGTAAGGACACTTATCTGCTCATTATCAAATATAGCTTTTTGGAAATATGAATACCACTTCCAAGACTGTCAGTGCAGTAAACAGCAGCTTCAATAGCTTTTGAAAACAAGATATTTTTATGCCTTCCAAATCACCTCATGCTAAGAAATTGTCTTCTAAGATAGCAGGATTCCTCCTCAGGCTCATCTAACACAAACAGTCCAAAGAAGCCAAAGCTTGCCCATTTGGGAGGGGAAAGGATCAGAAAGGGGAACTTCTCTGTGTTTCTCATCTGGTTATAAAGACCATTATGAGGTGAAACTTACCAAGAGTGTGACAGTAGTCTTAAACTGCTACAACATTTACATGTACAAAGCACTTAGGTTCACAAGTATGTGGTAATTTGTCTTTTCATTTTGCAGTCTGCAAAGTACACTGAGATACTTACTGACAAAACCCCATGTAATTTATTAAATATTTTACAGTTTTAACATATTCCAATGTTGAGACGCAAACCCCTGATTTTATAAAATCTTCCATGTATAGAATTCCTACTTTAATGAGTAGAGGTACAAGAAAGTGCGTGCCTTTTTAGCCCAACATCAAAACAAATAATCTTAGGAGCTAAATCCCACTGTGTAGTTTCTACACGAAAGCATATTAATATACCTAGAAAAAGCCAGCAACTAATTAAGCATCTGTCCTAAGACTCATATTTAGATATAAATCTAAATATTAAAAGCACTATATTTCTATACATGCCAACAATATAGTATTGTCAATATAACAACTGATACCCATTAATTTCTGCAGACTAGAAGGCTACGTATTTTTACTATGTAATATCTACATCAGGCTTTTTGAGCTCTGTCAGTAACATTGTTTTCTGACTAAATAGAGGCCACATGTACTCTACTTTAAGCTGTCAGAGACATAAGCACAGAAGAGACAACAATAGGAGGGCATCCCCAGAAAATGTCACCTTGAATGTATACACTCTGCAACAGTGACTGTAAGCGTAAATACATCCAACTTAGCAATAAAGCAGGCAAAGTAAGGATTTTTATCCGTTGCTTCCATGCCACAGACCACAACAGTGAAGGACTAAATTTTTGCTCTCCACTTAATGGCATGGCTGTTGCGTCTTCAAATCACTAATTTATAGGCAGTTGCCATTTTTTAAAGCCTGAAACATATAATCATTAATCTAATAATATAATACATATATGATTAATATAATAATTAATTCTATTATATAATTAAGTAGGAATACCATCTTCACTTAAGCAACTCAACGTTACATGAAAAAGACCTGAAAATTAAACTGAAATCCCTGAAAATTTTTAATACGTGTTATGATACTTCTGAAGCCTGAGCAAACATGAGCTCTTTAACAATTCTACTGCTAGCAGATTACCAGGTGTATTACCTTGAAGCTGTTTAAGCAGTGCTTCTACTTCCCTCTCTAATGCTTCTAATCCTTCCTTACACCAGAGAAGAAAGTTATCAGTCCACAACTTGATTAACATGGCAGCTTTGATCCCACAGTACAGATGAAAAGCAGATTAGTAAAGTCTGTAACAGTATATGCCATGTACTGCAGTGAAAACACCACTTCTAAAATGAAGCTACTTCACAGAAATCAGACCGCAGCAAGTACGTACTGTATCATATCTAAGCCATCTTTACAATTTAGCAGAAAACCTTTATGAAGTAATGGTGTATCTGTGAATATAAAAATAATTTTAGTTCCAAAAATTACATCATTGCTTCATTAATGTTTTAACATAGTATAACTTCTGTATATCAAATACAATGTAATGCTAAATGCCCAAACACGTAAAGTTATTTTTCTGTTACGCAAACTACTGGGCACACTATTAACTTTTAACCATTCTGTTAGGCTTTAATTTATATTCTTAATAAGAGAAATTTGACAGATCCTTCTTGTGCTTCACAAAATGAGCAAAGGCTGCAGTATCAGTGCTTTCTGTGTAAGTAAACAAGGCAAAATCAATTCAAAATGCAAATACCACAGTATGCTGATAGATAATTTTCTCACAAACAATAATTCTCAAAACATAAACACAAGAAATCCTTCCACTTTGGGTGAAGTTAAAAAAAAAACAAAACAACACACAGAAAAACTGGAAGCAGAGTTGGCAGTTCCTACCCAAAATACTGTTATTACTTTCTGCTCAAACCTGCTTTAGTTAAGAATGGAAAACTTTCTCCTAACTGAACACTGCATAAGAAGCATAGCAAGTATCTGAGTTGGAGATGCAGCATCCAACATCTTTTTCTCTGAATGCCACAAGCAGTGTGCTAGCCTACTGCATTCTACTGTTGAAATGAAATAAACGAAATAAAGAAGGGTTTCATCCACCACAGTCACACACTAGCTTACATAGCTCTATTATATTAGCATTAACCTTCACTTAATTAGAGGTATAAAAGAATTAGATATTGACCCTTTGTAATATTGTTAGTAGAAGGCTAATCTGGGAACATTATCACTGCAAGAAAAGCAGTTTTTCACTCGCTCTGACATTTACAAAGAAGGCAACTCCAATAGAATTGTTATTTCTGTATGTAGCAAAGTTTAAAACTTAAGGAGACAGGAAGTGTACTTTAAAATATTTAGGTTACCTCTGCTTCTACATCCACATTCTGTTTCAGAAGCAACTTCAAAATGTCGACGTGACCATTCTGACTAGCGGCTTGCATAGCTGTGTGTCCAGCACATTGTCCATTCACCTGGAAGCAATATCAATACTTTGAGACAAGCTGCAAGATACACATGCACCTATGAGACACTTTAGCAGTATATATGCAGGTGTATTAGAAAACTTAAAGCAACAGCATGCATATGAAAGTATCAAATGAACGATTTTTAGACAGCTGCCTTTCTAGCACATATAGATAATCTCCTAAGTCTTCTCTATTTCATTTCTATAGCATTAGCTAGATTAAAGGAAAAAAAGCAAGAAATGAATTTATTTCAAACACTAAGACCTTAATGGTAGTTGGCTTAAAAACTTGCATCTTTGGGCTACTGTGAAGGCAAGATTTTGAGAACAGGTCTCAGAATCTTACCAGTCCTCTGCTCTACAGTATATTTAACTTCATTTTCTAATTTACGGCAACAGGAGTCAGTCTGAACAAAATACCATGTTTTGTATAATCTTGAGACACAAATCTGTCCTCAGAACTGATGGAGTTTAGTTTCTTATCTGCAAGAATTACTACTGCTGTCATGAGAAAAACATCTGATTGTGATTTTAAAACATGTTCCCTGAACAAAGTCCTATAATTCTTAAGCATTTTCTTTTAGACTTTTCAGTACTAGGTGATTAGATCAGTTAGTAAAAGAAATCTGACAGAGAACAGATTAGATGAGTTACTCCATGAGTTAAAAAAACAAAACCAAAGCAAAACCCACAACAGCAGCAAAAAATCCCCAAAAATCTACCCTCCTTCCTTTATCCCCTTGAAACAAAATAAGTTGAAGACCCTTCACTAATTGTGAGTGTTTGGTTCTCTGCCCCAATTCTGTCAGACAGAGGCTGGAAAGTGTTTTAATACATGGCAGACAATAGAACACAAAATCTGTCTGGCAAAAAGGGTATAAAGCACTCTTTTCACATCCCTACAACACATTTCATAGGGCAACAAATGGGAGAAGAGACACTGGAACCAGCTGTACTACTTCTATGCAGACACACTACTGACTGGCAAGGAGCATCTAGGACAGCTTCACTTCCTTTAGTATTACAGGTCCCCAGACCAGGTCTTCCCAAAACAGAACACTCACATCTACATCTGGTCTCTTTAGCAAGTCTTCCACTTTAGCAACATCTCCATTGGCAGCAGCTTTAACCAATTCTTCATTGAGATCTCCAGATTCTTGGGTTTCAAATAATTTCTTCAATAGCTGGGACAATCTCTCTATAATTATTAAACAAAGGACAATTAAGATTACAATTCTAATCACACAGGAAAAGGAAAGAAAACAGCTAAATTTGTCATGTTTCTAAAGGCATGTACATAGTAATACACAAGCCACCATAAAATGGCAGCTGTGAGTTATCATTCAGTTCTGAGTAAGCACTGCACTCCAATACCCTTTAGACAGTTGAGACTGTCACATCAGACACTTCAAAACAAAGTTGACTGAACCACAGATAGCTTGTCTACCACAAAATATAGAAGGAAAGGTCAAGGTAAAACATGAATTTACGTATTGACATAACAGGCTTTTTAGTCTTCTAGCTTAATTTAGGGTATATCCTGCCCTCTGTGATTTGAAACACAAAGTCATATTACTCTTCTAGCTAGTTTTATGGCCACTGTGACTTTGTCTTTATTGTAGAAAACTCACCGTATCTATGCCTCCCTAGGAAAAAGTCTAGAAAACTACACAGAAGGTTTCTTGGCATTAAAGCAAATATGGAAAGAGGAAAAAACAACTAGCTATGACCAAAAAGAGGAAAAATGTTCTAGTTTAATTGATCTGTGAAACAGGCAACAGAACATAAAACACACTGGATAGTCTTTCTGTCTCATTTTAGATGAATGAGAGCAGGTTCAACACAACTGAAATGTGATTACATAGACACACACAAAAAAGTCCCACTGTAATTAGTCAAAGGATGTCTGACTAAATTTTAAGGAAAGAATATTATCCTGAGTAATCACTTGCAATAGATCCCTCGCTTATGCTTGCTATCCCACACCACCTATTAAACGACAAGTCTGCTTGCTACACCCAGTGACACTCTCTTCATGCCTTAGTCCCTATTCCAATCTAACGTTTGTTACAATCATTTAAATCTTTAAGTCCTTAGAGCAGACCTCCAAAGACATACCTGCACTGTGGCCAAACAGAACCCCAAATTTGATTTGGAGTTTTTGCACCTACCTTATCAAGATAACAACCATGACCATCTCCATACAGACTGCAAGCTGCTTCTTGTATCTTTCTCAAAGGTGTAACACCAATTAGCCAAACCCCAAGTTTGAGTACTATTAACCTTCCATACAAACTATGTACTACTACTTATTAACAATTTTTTAATTAACACAAATACTTGCCATAAATACATTACTGATTATTCTTGAAACTTACCACCAGATGCATTACTTATAGCAGATCCTGCTGATGCCACCTTCGAGACAGCTGCTGGATTATACGTCCAAGATGTCCCACAAACCTCTACCTTTAAGTCGCTGTCTGAATAGATCTGCTGGACCCGACCAACTTTACCTAATGTCTGCATTAAAGAAAACATCAAATGCAAATAATACTAAAAATATTTAGAAATTCTAATGTTTTAGAATAAGTCACAAATTTTATGAAGTCCGTTGTTTAATAGCACAGTCACTAATACCTTTAGCTAAGTTTCATCATGCTAAGTAGATGATTACATCTGAGCAAGTATTACATCGTGTTTGATGAAATACACTTTCTCTAACGTAGAAGAAAATAACTTTGACTCGCACAACCTCCAGGTATTATTACCAATCATAACTGGAAATACTATACAAGTTTTGCAATTCTATGAATCCAAACATACAACTACTTACCGGAAGCATTGCTTCAGCCCACTCTCCATGACCTCTCTGAAGGTGCTTGATTCGCTCTAAGTCATAACATACTTGAACAAGGTCACCCACTTGAAATTGCGAGGTACCTCCTTCTGCACCTTGAGCAGCATCTCCACTTCGGACAACGTTGGCTTTGGTGAGAACAGCTGGATTAAATGTCCACCTAGACAATGAAGCATTTAAAGTAGATTTTAAACATGCAAAGTGAAATGTATGTTTAAAAATTCTCTCTTGGACAAGATTCTGCTTGT
Organism: Nyctibius grandis; assembly: GCF_013368605.1. NCBI lineage: Eukaryota > Metazoa > Chordata > Aves > Nyctibiiformes > Nyctibiidae > Nyctibius > Nyctibius grandis. Next base: position 59,351,641 of record NC_090660.1, on the reverse strand, counting down.
ATACCTACAAACCTTCTGCAATTCGATACTATGGCATATTTGTTGTTAACCACTTTTTGTCCATAAACTTGTCGTGGCTCATTAGTTTAATATTTCCAGGGACTATATTGAGATATATTCAGAGACATAAACTTGTAAAAGCAATGAAGAAATATCCTGCCTAAGGGGAAGCAAGCTGACAGCAATATAATAGTCCTGAAAGTAGCTATACAGTTTGTCCATTTTTCCAGGGAGAGAAGTAGATGACGCTGGTTGAAAAGGGGAAGATCCAGGTGGTCTCACAAAGGATCGGACTGTCAGGAAACAACACGGGAAGAACACGAAATTTTGCCCCCTCCCCCCTAGGTCAAAAGCTGCAAAATTCAGTAATAAAAAATACTCTTGAATTAAATGGATGTTCTACATACACCTCAATTTTTAACCAAACTATCCTAATTTGTACCATAAATTTTACTGGTTCAGAGGCAGTTAGCTGTTTTTACGTCGAGTTATATTCTAACAAATAATATGGTGATCTTTATGTGCCATTCGGTCTGGGGTTGACTTTCATTTAGCTATCTGATCTAGTTGAGAAGCATCAGATAACACCTACAAAGGGCAAAGTCAGGGAGGAAACCACAGGACAGAGCAGCTCCTCTCACTAGCTCTGCAAACATGACTGTCAGAAGAAAAGCCACTTGCATCCCTTCAGCTTGTGTTAGCCAGGAAAACAGCTTTGTTTCACATTACTTTGCAATATTAACAAACAATATCTTGAGGGAAAGCCTGAATGAATCTGTTACTCCTTTCTGGACAAACTGAACAGGTCAGTTTCCAGATATGACTGACGTGACATTCCATTCATCAGCTGCTTTTTAAAGACAAGCCCAATACCTGAGAGCAAGACAACACAAAACCATGTGGACATACCAGCTCTGATCCAGCTGTAGAGCTGGGTTTGAATCCTGTTAGCATGGATGCAGCTCAAACTTCAAACCTAAACTGCTTGCAGGGAGCGGTTTTGGCAACAGCATACCCAACACTTCCCATTCTCAGTCCACATTTACATAAACTAACATTCCTTTGAATAATAAAATGCTAGACATAGATCATGCTAAGGTCACTCTATACTAGACAAGATCCCCAACATAAGAAGTTTGTCACCTGTCCTTTTAACACATTTTCCTGAAAACCCACAATGCATTGCTATTACCATTCCTCTTGAAACCATGGGATACTTTGTAATTAAAAAAGAAATTACTGCTTAAAACACTACATTGTGGAAATAAGATAGTCCAGAACGTCATTCTGTATTTTGGACTCAAATTTTCACCAAGTGAGAGAGGCAACAATCTTCCTTTTCCCACTAAATCATCTTTAAACTAACGTCCTCATTACACACTGTAGAAGGAATAAAAAAATTCTCAAGGAAATCTTAATAGACACAAAGGAGAACAGGAAGTTTCTGGCACCACGTGATCACAAGTGCCGAAGGCAAAGGAAGTTTGTGAGACTCAATGATGAAGGCTATATAACAAACCTGTTGCCACTTGGATATTGTACTACAATGTCATGATCCTCATCAATGCCACAAACTGTTCCAGTTGTTGTTAAAGTTTCAAACATGCCATCAGTCCACCCTCCGTGACCATGCTGCAAAGACTGTACAATTTCCAAATCAAGGTCAATGTTTACAAGGTCACCTATTTGCAGCCCACCAGGGTTTCTGTTACCATTTTGCTCACCTGAAATTGAATAAGAAGAAAATGTTTACGTGACCACACTAATCTTCCTTGCAATTTAAAGAAAACAGAAGTTAATTTCTAAGACTTGATGTCTCTGCAACCGTAGTGGCCAACAGGTAAAAGGGAGTGAACAGGAGCGTGGCCAGCAGGTCAAGGGAAGTGATTCTGCCCCTCTACTCTGCTCTCATGAGACCCCACCTGAAGTACCGCATCCAGCTCTGGGGCCCCCAACATAAGAAGGACATGGAGCCGTTGGAGCAAGTCCAGAGGAGGGCCACGAAGATGATGAGAGGGCTGGAGCACCTCTCCTATAAAGACAGGCCGAGAGAGTTGAGGCTCTTCAGCCTGGAGAAGAGAAGGCTCCAGGGAGACCTTATAGCAGCCGTCCAGTACCTGAAGGGGGCCTACAGGAAAGCGGGAGAGGGACTTTTTACAAGGGCAAGTAGTGACAGGACGAGAGGGAGTGGTTTTAAGCTGAAAGAGGGTAGATTTAGATTAGCTATTAGGAAGAAATTCTATACTGTGAGGGTGGTGAGACACTGGAACAGGTTGCCCAGAGAAGCTGTGGATGCCCCCTCCCTGGAAGTGTTTAAGGCCAGATTGGATGAGGCTTTGAGCAACCTGGTCTAGAGGAAAGGTGTCCCTGCCCGTGGCAGGGGGGTTGGAACTAGATGATCTTTAAGGTCCCTTCCAACCCAAACCCTTCTATGAGTCTATGAAAAGCAAAATTTTCTGTAGTGTCCAGTTTTATGACCAGGTGTTTTGCCAAGGAAATACACATTAATAATGTCCTGGTTTGGCCCAAACCAGGCCAATTAGTCTTAGAGAAACCAAGGTCACTGCTAAATTCCTCACTGCTTATGAGTGAAGAGCCGAAGGGGGCTCGCACCTGCAGGGAGGAGCAAACAGGGCAGGTGACCCAAGATTGACCAGCAAGGTATTCCATCCCATACATGTCATTCTCACTTTCCTATTTATCACTAACCCACTGCCTCCTGGAGGTGGGGTCGAGGAGGGAGGGGCCCTCCTGTCTCCCACTGATTGGTACCAGCTTTGCCAGTTTCCAGTTAAAAGCCTGCAGGTGTGATGGCAGGGAGCTACTGCATTTTCCCCTCTGCCCGTGCTGGGGGAGCAACTTTGCCTGAGGAGGATTTCCAAGCCCTTGATCTTGTTTTTGTATATATTTGTATATATTTGATTATTTCTATTATTCTTATTATACTCTTTTTCATTACTATAGTTTATTAAAACTGTTTTAACTTTCCAACCCATAAGTCGCTCTCCCTTTTCCCTTTCCCTTCGGGTGGGGGGGGGAGGGTTAACAGAGAGCGTCTGCCACAGGTTTAGTAGCCGGCCCAGCTTTAAACCATGACAAATAATTAAGAAACTTGTGCCCAATAATCTACAGACTTTATCTCAACTTGCCCATATTTCAAAAACCAAAACACGTGCCAAATATTTTTTATAATCTCCTCAGCACATGTCTACAGCCCAGCTAAGACACTAGAGGAATAAGTCAGTGCAATAGCTGATATGGAAAACCTCAACCAAGATTTCACAACATATACTAATATCAGTATAAATTAACAGGTTAAGTTATATGTTCGAATGAGTCCTGTTTGTGGCCATGTACATGCTACCTCACTGAACATCTCTGAATATTTAAGACAGTCTTGTAAGAATGCACAGCTACATTTGTCTCTTTAGAAATACAGTGCACAAGACATGACTCAATTTATTACTTACTCAACACTGAAACAGCTCTCTTGCATCCACTTGGCACACAGATACCAAATACATTTAGAAAAGCATTACAATTTATCATTAATGCATAGACATGCTATCATTTACATTTCACTAGTAAGGACAATCCTTTTAGATGACATTTAAAAAAGAAAGAGAAATCTAAACAATATAATTAACATACATCAAGATAAATTTACTTTATCTTCAACTCACCTAGCACAGGACAATGGTCCCTGTAGAAAGAGCCTCCTTTTGCGTCTTGAACACATTTCAGGTCAGACTATGGGCAGAGATTGAGACAACTTTAGTCCTCACTGACAGAATCTTCAGGTTAACATAAGTCAGTGAAACTAGAACTGAAATACGCTCAATTAAGAAAGGCTGCAAATTATGTGTACAAAAAACATGCCTCATGAATTTGTTACCGATGCATACAATCTCAAATACTTTCCAATCTATCAGAGCCTTGACATTCTCAAGGTTTTCATAACCTTTACCAATAGAAAAGGCTATAAAGGATGAGACACTTTTAACTCAAAACAAATGTATGAAAATAACACAAAACTCCTTTGCATTGTTCTGTAAAGTTATATTTCCTTTTAAAAAAAGTCTGTGAACACAAACGAGGAAACAAACAAAAGTATCTGCAGACAGTGCTCGAGGCCATAGTCTTTCTTGTACTGATCATTTAACGCCTGCCAGTTCCCAAGCCTTTTTGACAGATGCGTTTAATTTAGAGAAGAAAACCTGGCACCCAAATTCTACGAAATGAAGAATTTCCAATTAAGAATATACAGAACACAAGGATATTACTTTTTTAAAAAAAAAACATTCTGCTGAGCTAAACATGGTCTTTTTAAAGAGAAAAGTTCTAAAGCTTATCCTCCAGAAAGCCTCTGTTTTATATTATCTGAGAAATCTAAGTTTCAAGTGTGATGACCAACTCCTGTTCATAAAGCCAGCAGAGTTCCTATAGTTTTCATTTCCTCTAGTTTTTTCCCTGTATAACCCTTAAAGCCAAATGGCTACCATCTGCCATGGCTCCTTATGGAACAATTCTCACTAAAAACAAAGGGCATCTTATGTGCACGATGAGTTGGGAAGGAGATAGGAAACCGTTTGCAAAATGTGTCAAAATATTCTAATGCATGGGGGAGGAAATAGAGGACAGGTGGTGCTTATGATATAATCAACCAGAACTAAACAAATACTTTAACAATTATTTTTCCCACACACAAGATTTATTGACAGAGAGTGCTCCTGCAAAAGGATTAAAATGAAAACTCTCAAGTCTTCCAAATCATCAAGACACTGACAAACACAATACTACCCTCAGTGATCTGTACCTGCTAAGTAGCCAGAAACAATACAAAATTCAGTGTGTATCCTGATCTACAAAGAATGTACCATCACTTTCTGAAAAAGTGATGAAAACAGCCAGATGACAATAATGAGATTTAGCCACTCTTCAAATCCTATGAGAAATCAGAGAAATAGAGTTTGTTCAGCCCAGCAACAGCAGGCCTGCAACAAAGTGCTGCCACCCGGTGGGCTGCTGCCACCCAGATGCTGGCTTTAACTCGGACAAAGACAAAGGGGCTGCGCTGACCATCCCAGATGGCAAGCTGATTAATTCCCCCCAACCAACAGAGATTTAATGTGCCCAGGAGCACTTGGTCTCACCCACTGAATACAAACTCTTCATGTCATGCAACAACCAGCTGTCTGTGCAGGAGTCAAGAAGGGGTATACATGCAAGAGCTGTTTTCATGTTCTTCAGAGAATTAAGAATAGAGCACGGGAGGGTCCTAAACGGTTCTCCTCCCAGCCAGGCAAGATTTGTGTGAAAGACCCTTTGCATTACAGGTGTTAACATACAGAGCAGACTCATGGCTAAAAGCTAGAAGAAAAAATATTCAGTAAAAGGCTAATTACTTATTGCAGCAGAAATTATTTGGAAGCAGGTTAAGATACCTTAAATTTTACAGAAAAGAAACAATAAAACCAGAAATCTACAAATCTGCACTCTCTTCTTACGCTGCCTGTACCATGCCCTGCACATAGTTTATTTCTGGAGTATAATGGTATACTTGGTTGTGAAACCAAGTGGTAGCTTGATGTTGAACCTCAGCTTCACATGTGTCTCCCCTTTCACTTACATGGTGAAGCCAATGTTTGATCGCTAAGGAGTAAAACAAGAATCTGATCCAAGTATCACAGAAAAGCAAGGTAATGTTTATGTTATTTGCATAAGCCTTCACCAAAAAACTGAGGACTCAAAACGCACAGAAAGATGAGGCACTTGACAGAGGTTAAGGCAGCAAGAAACTAACTCATATACACTGTACATACAGCAAAGAGATTCTTCAGCAATTTTGCAAACAGCACTACTAACAAAAGTAACATCAACAGGATAAAGGCCTGCAAATGTCTTAAAAAACATAATCAAACCCAAAAAAAGATCCTTGAGTTTTAAGACAGGAAACTGTACTTAGTTGTACTTCAGTACCATGAAAGCTGGTTAAGCAACTATAATTCTACTTCTAGCACTCAGCTACTATATTTATCAGAAAAAGAAAACAAGCTTTCTTCTGCCCAAGTATTTAAGTAAAAAAATCGGGGCTGGTGTTAAGCTGCGGGTCACCCTCCCCCGGGGACTGCATGGAGAGAGGTTCCCCTGGTGAGGACGGAGCACAAACACACCCGAAGCCCAGCCACACCAGGCTGCCAGCGCGTTGCATCCCTGCTGCCAGCTCTCGCGCTCACTTGGCCAGCTCTGCTTGTACTGCACATCCAAGAACCCCACCGGGATTTTTACAAGTTGTATGAGTCTCCTTGAGTCTTGTAAACGGATTGAAACAGAGGATCATTTGGAGATGAGATGCACAAGTGCAAAAAGGAACGTACCAAAATACAAGGGATGTTAAAACACAAGTTTTAGACTCACGGTGACACCACACACGGAAAAAGAAGTAACAACCATGAGGCTGGGTGTAAATATGGTATGGAGACAAACGTACAAAAATGAAAACAAAACATAGGCTTTTACACACTAGCTTGATGGAGAAATCATTCAACTAACCCCGAAGAGGATTCTTTCAAGAAACAGAAAAACAAGCTACAGATTTTGTGGAATTTGTGTATAGTTAGAGAAGAGATGGAAGCCCCAGTTAAGCAGGCAATCATGATAATGAAAACTCAAGGAACAGCACAAGCACAAAATACTGCACAGCAGGACTTTCAGATCAGTAGTACCAGCTGATGCACATGAGCAGTGGGTAATAATGGTTTTTGCCTACAGTGGAGAACTTTGGTCTTCTAGCATCTACATTCTGACTTGCTAAAAAACTCTCTGTGTTCCAGCTGTACGTGACTGGATTACATAAAGATCATGATCTGCTGAGCCAAATGGGAAATACAGAAAAGATAACAGTTTACTCTGACTTACCATCCAATTATACCATTGAAAAAACAGCAGCAATTTCATCATCATAAAAACTTCAGTTAGTAAAAAAAAAAATGTACATTACAGCAATGTCAGCAATGTTGGCAGATGGTGTAAAAGCACCATCATCCCTGACCTTGAAGAGGAAAACAATGCTGAAGGAGCAGCTGCCTACTGGAATAACTATTAAGTTATTCCAATCAATATGGAATGTCATCCATCAAAACCAGGGAGGGGAGTCTACAGACTTGATAAGGAAACTAGGTGTGCTGCTAAGAAAAGGAAGAATGTTTGCTCCAGAGATGCACTGAAACAACATCTAACACCAGCAGCAAATACCAGGAAAGAAATTAATACTGATCTTACAGATATACCAGAAGGAATGGTGCCACAGCTGCAGGTGTTTGAGGTAGCAATGAATACACTTTAAAGGTCATTTTAAGTCTTTAAACTCACAACAGCTTTTGGCAAGGAAACAAGCCCTTACAGGGCAAATGGAGAAAGCTCAATATGTGCTGTTTTGTCACCTGATTAAGACAACAAGGGACTGGATAAATCAGCAAGTTTTAGCTAAAGGTTTATAAGAAATGCTGCATTTTAAATTTAATGAACTCAAATCATGTGCAATTTCAAGAAGCTAAGAAAAGTGAAAGAAATAGAAGGAGAAAGTAGAAGATGGTAGAGAAAGTGACTGAAATGATAGAGAGGTTTCTCTATCATGTGAGGTATAAAAACAATAGCAACAGCTTCTTACAGAAGAAATCAGACTTCAGGCAAATCCTGAGTGAATGGTTTATAACCTTACTGTCTATTGATTATAGGCACTTATAAAAACTTTCCATGTGTAACTTTTTTTTTTTTAAGGAGGATCATTTTAAAGTCTTCCTTGTGGGTTAATACTGTAAATAACAAAACTGGAAAAGGTTCAGCAAGTACATTTCTGCTTAACAGAAGTATGTTTCTAAGTAACGCAGTTACAGAGAGATGACAAACTTGGCTTGGTTGAGACTACAGGAGCAATATAGAGAAATAAAGACTAGATAAACAAGAAATGAAACAAAGTCTGCTGACAAATGCAAATAAATGCACAAGGTATGCATAAATGTCTCCTTCCTCTCTGGATTCCAAAACAACTAACCACCTAACTTTGGCTACACGGTGAGTGATGTAATAAAAACCACCTGCTGCATGTGTAAAGGTGGCCAAAAATTCATGTTTCTGTGTTTCAGATCAGTTTTGATCAGCACCTAGAAGCAACAGGACACCAAACTAACAAAATAATGAAAATTCTTGTTGCTCCTTCCTAAAACCCTCATTTTGAACACACTGGGGACAAGATAAAGGACAAGAGAGCTGAAGATCTGACATTACAGATCTGACAGTTATAACTGCACCAGAAAGCATATTTCTATATATAACACCTGCCTGCAATGCCTAGTATGCTAAGATATTTATTTTGTTTTTATTAAAATAAAAGTTAACAAGTCATTCTTAAAATCCTCCAGAGTAATTTCAAGGACTATCTTTAAGGGTAACCCAAATAAATGTTGATGAATATACATTAGGTATCAATCAGGATAAGAAAGTTTAAAGTAACGTCAAAAACACAAGGGCAAGGAACCTTCTCAATTTCCCTTATGCACTCAACTATTCAGAATGCATGGAAAAAAGTACACAAACACAGATGGCTTACAGATTACTGTGACAATGATGGATGATAACTACAGTTACTTCTTTCAGAGGCTACACAGATGAAAGGAAGATCCTCCATAATGAAAAACAAGAAGAGGAGGTTAATCACAGCAAAAAAGGCAAGAGCAAAGACGTTTGGTAGCACAAAACCAATTCCTAAATAATGAAACTGAGTTAGGGCACGCCTGCTGATGGAACTATTTTCTTAATTTTTTATAGCAAAATCATTCTATTAATAAGGAGTATAATGCTTATTGAAAGCCAATGGAAGTTACCAGCTTTACATCCTCAGCTGTGTGATATGAAGAAATAAAAACCAGAAACAAGTCCAAAAAGCTAAATCACTATCTTCTCATTAACTAATTCCACATAGTTTATCTTTTTATTGCAAAAAGCTATGTTCACACATAGAACCACATTTCTAAAGCAGATAATGTGGTTAACAGCTTGGTCTGGCTCTACAATCTGAATACATATAGATATGAAATGCAAATAGTGTTAATAACCATATTAGCCAACAGTACTTTCTTCCTACTACAGATGTAGCAAACATTATTCAACCTAACAGTATCATAAAAACAGATTTCTATTTCGGAATTTGTGGCCTGTGGCAGCAGAAACTCCCAGACTTAAATACCGGGCTTCCCAAAGAAAGGCAAGATGCACCTCTCAATCACTTCATCTGTAAACACAGCAACAGCAAACTCGAATAAAAACTCTAAGGATCTGACCACAAATAAATGCAAGTTTTCAGCCAGCACCTGCTGCTCCACCAGCCAATCCTAGTCTCTCCCAAGGAAAAACTGGCAGGCCAGATAGACTAATTTTGAGGAGCAGATGCAGCCTGTCAGTTATGAACCAAGCAACCTTGACTTACAATGATACACTGTGTTTCTTTAATCAGCTCCATTTACAGCTGAATATTCATTTGCAAGTAGGGGTCTCTCCCCAGCTGGGCACACTCATGGGCACACACCCTGAGTACTGTTGAGCCTGCATTCTCTGGATGTTCTTAACCAATTTCTAAGTACCAAGACAAGTTTGCCCCAACTTTACATGAACTTCTGATAGTCTATTAGTCAGCTTTACATAACAGCACTTAAATAGTAGCAAACAATCATAATGAATTGTACACTTAGCAAGCAATTAATCAGTTACAAAATTTAGCTTTACATTCGAATGACTATTTGTCACAGATATCCACGAATACATTCTGTCTGAAGTGAAAATTGCATTTGTTAAACATATCTGACAAAGATAATTATTGTAGAAATGGATTACAGTCAGGTAAGCACTACATACAGAGCCTCAAATTATCCTTTTATAGATATGTACATCTATTATTTATATATTATCCTATATATAAAAATACATACATATATGTAGTTTCACAAATACTTCAACAGCGGTTTTTTGTTAATTAAATGACTGACCAATTATTTCTATTTGTACAAATTTTGTGGGAAGGGTCACCCTTATCCATTCAAATTTACAGTTGCAGTAGTTAATCAAGTATTCTAGAAATACAAGTATTCTAGAAATATTTAACACTTCTCTATATGGCAATAGTTCAGCAACACGGTATAGCTGATTTATGAATAATCAATATAGTTTTATTACTAAAGGAATAACTATTTCAGAACAGAATATAACTTATCTTAAATGTATTTTTCTGAGGCCAGAAGGAATCTTTAATGATTCCACAGCACTCCTACTATGCAGTCCACAAATTTTAACATAGTAACTGAAATCGCAACAACAAAAAAAAAATCAGTTTATCTGTCTCTCATTCTATCTAGATTTTGTAGTTACCACTCCTTTTCTATGCATCACAATCAAATGTAAGGGTGAAGGTACCAACCATTGGTTTAATAATATACTACATATAACTTATTTTCCCTTTTGCTAGGATATAAGGAATTTTCTTTAGAACTGGGGAGATCATGAAGAACAAAATTCAATACTGACTTATATTTTATCCTTAGTATCTTCATGCATCAGAAAAGCTGACCTGCACTAAAGATGTTTACTGTTTTTAAACCTGACACTAAAATATGTATTTACTGTAAAAGTGGTATTTAGTATTTATTTTTATAATAAAAATAAATTTTATTTCAAGTGAGGCTATAAGGCAAAATAATTTACTTTCAAAAAAGTAGACTAGTCATTGTTTAACATTTTATTACTGATATACATCTGACAAGATGACACTTCAATGTTAAGTTAACGTGGTTTTCCTCTGCAGTATCAATCAAAAACCATGCAAAAAAAAATGCTAATTAAGATGTTATAAGCAGTTGATAATCAAAGTAACCTTTCCCTGACCCACATTAGGATAACAAAACCCAGCAACAGAAGGCACTTAGGCTAGAGTCTGATCCATTTTCTCTGTAAAGCTGTAAAAGTAGCTGTAGAAGCTAGGAAGTAAAAAAGAAAAATCTAATGCTAAAGCAAATTAAGGTTGTAAATTAGTTCAACACCTTTCCATTGACAAAAAAAAATTGCTCTCAAGAGGATTCTGAGTGTTGCTAGTAATTTAAAAACTGCAAATCTTGCAGTAATCACACCAAAATTTGAAGTGAAATGAAGAGTTCAGGAGTTAAAGAAATAGGATCTTTAAAAAGTTCATAACTAAGCTTATTTTTCTTTTCTGAATTTAAGCACAACAGTAGCACAGTAAGATAATCATGTATATGATGTAAATATTTACTATACTTTGGCAGAAACCAAAGCCCTTAAGTTATTCACATTTTATAAATTCCCAGATCAGACTTTTTTCCTAATACATATGCATCACCCATACAGCTGTATTCACACTAACCTGACTAATAGTGTGCAAACTGACAAAGGATATTACAAAAGGAGGATAACAAAGCACAAGTTATTCTTACTACCCTTCCCCCACCACGCATTTTACCCTTTGTATTCTTTTATACTTACCATGCCCTCAAAGCCAACTCTGTAAAGGTTCTTAGCACCATTGTCCCAAAGAACATATGCTGCGCTATGTGGACTGGACGCACTCCAATCTTGGATTTCAGTTACCTATTCAGTTTTAAAAATAAGAAAACTGTTTCTAGAACAAAGACTTAGAAGCACAATTTGAACTTAAAACTTTATTCATCTCTTCAGAATAGTTCAGGATACAGCAGTTCTACTGAATTTAATAAAATTTATTCTGAAGCTATTTTCTGTTTGATACAAGCATTCCCTAGGTGTCTTAAGATGGTAGCCTGAATATCTACTTTGTAGGACTATTTTTCTTTTGTATATTTGGTAGGTAATCTAACTACAAAAGCAGAGAACAAAATCTGAACTGTAAAAATTTATTTTGTGATGCTTTGACATGTTCTTACTAGAAGCAGCATTTAACTAAGAAAAACAGGATGAAAACTATTTTAATTGCTTCAATTTGTCTGGTTTAACCTGCATTAGCCTGGTGGTGGTGCACTACGTTAGGAGACAAAGTTTTATTTCCAGAGACAATCTGCTTAACAACAGTACAAAAGGAGAGTGAACTGGACTTTCCCTGACATTTCTGAAATCATGAGGCCACGTACCAAATTCTGAAAACACTTCCATTATTTAAAAAAAACATCGATTTCCAGAATTTGTCTTCATTCTTATTTCTACTTATTTAAAAGTTGTTTCTGCTATCTACCATCTGCTTTTCCTTGTTAAAAACATTTATATGCATTTATACAAATTTTCAGCTTGCAAATAATCCCACTAATTCAAGTTTAGTACATAAAGCAGAGAATGCAGGCTAAGACTCTTATTTTGCAACGTTTCAGAGATTTCAAAATATCTTGCCAAATTCACAGCAAGGGGTAAATGTACTAAAAATAAGTGTAACAAAAAACACCAGTTCACCAAGATATAAGGGCATCCAATTCTCCTTTTAGAACATCTCATATTTGGTGATAAAAGTCATAGTATATTTTACACTCCCTGCTGTATGTTCATACTTATAACAAGCCTTCATTAGTTCTCAAGGTAAATATAAGTTGTAAAGAGAAAATTTGCAAAGGTTATGATTAGCAGCACACCATTCCATGCGATTTTCAATAAATCCAAATATTTATATTATACAACTATATCAAAAACGTGCATATAAGGTCCTAAACCAGTAAAATAATATCCACATCCAACACTTGCAAAGTTTTTAATTTTAAACTGGAAAAGTCCCTATAATTATTAGATGAAAACCAAAAATCCAGGGTGCAACCACTGAAAGCCAAGAGCAGGAGATACACAAACGTGATGATTCACAAGCAATAACACTACAGAATGCAGCGATGACCAGGAAGGGCTATTCTTGAGAGCTCTGTTTTTGTAACAGCTCTCTAGTAATGCTGAAATATGCCCAAGATCTTAACGCTGTTACAAGCCAGTCTTAAACAGAACAACCAAGACAAAAATTTAATAGTTTTTAAAAATTTTTGTGCTGGTATTGTAAAAATGTAAATTTAAAAGAACTGGTCATAGTATACATCCCCTCCTCTTTCTAAATGCTTGAGCATTACAGAATAAGATTTTTAAAAGTCCAGCAAATTAGAATAGTAACTTTTACGATGATATTTTTACTCTACAATTAGAAAGGCCACTAAGGCCATTACATGAGCATTCAGAAATGCATCTTCTTATTTAAACTAGTTTTATTTTTACCTTTCCTCTACGCCCATTGCCACCATCTTGATCTTCCCATTGCCAGTCAACTCCTCGCACCACCCTGGCACCTGCAAAGATTCCTCTTGCTGTAATTTTCTTTGATTTACGGCGAGACTCCAACAATACCCTGAAGTTATTAAAAGAAGAACCCACAAATGTCAAGATAATAAAGAAAGTCCAAAACAAATCTTTGGGGATAGGACAGAAGGAGAGTGTCTTGAAACAAAAATAACCCCCCACACACAGATTTCAGTGCATGAATCACATTCATTCAGTTCTCAACTGGAACAGCAGCCCACAAAATAAAAAAAAAAAAAACATGATCTTCCTAAATCTGATTTATTGTATGTTCATAATTAGTTTTTAATGCTAATGATAATTTCTTCTCCAAACTTCCAATTACCAGCAATAATTTCGTAACCACTTACATATAGATCTGTACTCCTATTATTAAAATCATTAAAGAAGCATACATATAAACCACACATTTCTGTTTCTCTTAGATGCACCGCAGGCCATATTACTGTCCCACAATTGCCCTGCCATTTTTATTCAGAATTATGCTATTAAGTAAAAGAACTACATCTCTTTCCCCTCCATGTCTCAGTTTATTTTCTACATACTTCTTATAGCAAATTTAATCCTGGCAAATTTAATTCAATATATCATCATCCATTTTTTCAGTCATAATATGTTATTTCTCTAAAGCAAACCTCTTCTTTCCCTCTGACTTCAACAGAACTGAAGTAGATAGGTCTAAACAGAACAGTGCATGAGTATTTAACTTACAAATAGAAACAAAGAGATAAAACATTTTCCTGCCTTTTAAGTCATCTAAAAAGCCACCAATCTGCATGCAACCAGATTTCTTACTTCATGCCAGGAAAATGTTACCATACAAAAGTATTTTTCAGCCGCAATTCTGAATGTTTCCTGACCTCTTTAGGAAGTGTATCACCCTCCCGCTAAACTTTTAACATCCAGCAGATGGCAGACAAGGAAAAAGTTAAACAGTTAGAATCAACACCAAGAGCACACGAAAGTATTAGCCATTTTTATCTAAGTAAGAGTGATAGAAAACACAAAGATATGTTGTGTATAGCAGCGTTTTAGAAAGATCTCAACACCTACAAAACTGGGACAAAAACCAGCATACATTACTTTGGTATGCTGCCCATATGATATCCCAGACTCAAGAATAAAATACGTAGAGCTTATGCTTTCCTTCATCCAAACATCCTTAGATGCCTCTTGCCATTTTTCCTATGAGATAGCCCACAAATTCAATAGCACTGCTTTGCCCTTTTCTCCTCCCTCAGTTAACTTTAATCAATTTTTCTCAATTAAGCTTGATCCAATAGAAACACCTCCTTGGCAGATGAAGCTGCCTTCTAGATAAGCGCTGCAAAACACAGCTCAATGTGAGTAAACAAAGATAGGGAGAAAGTGACAAGACGCAAAAGATTTCCTGCAATTCTACACATTGCATACAATCTATCTCCAAAACTAAAACTTACACTTTATACACTGTAACAGACCACTTAAAACTACAAAGGAAACTTCAGCTAAAAAAAAAAAAAAAAAAAAAGAAGAAAAAAAAAAGTCTGGCAAGCATTCTCAAAAGCAATGAGATTTTTTAAAAAGAAATAAATAGAAAAACAGATTTGTATTTTGTTACTTATTCTCTATTCATTACACTAAACCAGCACTTTCTACTCTTGGATCCAACTTCTAAGCCTTGCTCTGCATTAAACATTATAATTGAGACACTAAGCTTATAATATCTATTTGGTACCTACATCTGCTGGCAGGAATCTCAAAAAAAAACAGAAGTTACTTATTGATTAAGCCACTGATCTTGGCATTTGAGCCATAGTTAAGCTTCAAGGGAAACATCTGAGAAAATAAACAGTCCTACAAGACACCATACCAGAACTCAGTTTGTGTGCTCCAACCACTTCCCTTAACTGTAAAAGCACATCACTGAATTATAACATATTTGTAAGCCTTACTTCTCCAAGAAAAGGAAATAAATGTTGTCTTACACACGTCACATTTAACTGAGTATCATATCATATCATATCTAACAACAAAAGCTTCCAATGATTTAATGAAAGAACATTGTTCTGGAGAGCTATCACAGAAGCGGTACCACAGCATGCAGCCTTTACACAACACTTTACCATAGCTCTTCCAGTATTTAGCAGCAAGCAAATATCACTGTTCCCACTTAACCGGTAGATAAATCATGACATAGAGGGGCTTTGGATTTATACAAGTTATTTAAATCAAGAGCAGCCATGGAAGAATACCCTAAATACCAATTTTGTTCAGAGTTCTTCACTGGGAGACAATAATAGACGCTTAAGAAAAGAACATGAAAACCAAGGCAAGGGTAGAACAACCCTCCACAGCATCTTTTCTCCACTTTCTGTGGCGAGCAGTTTAAGCAGTTCAAGTCAAAGGTTTTGTCTCCAGATCATTCTGGTTTTCATAGCCCACAAGGAGGGTATTTTCCCTCAATCTGTCTACTCCATTTCTGAACCCAATTAAACTTTCACATTCAGGAATTAATTGACAAATCATTTTGTGATTATATATTGCATAAAGATAATTGCCTTTGTTTTAAAGCTGCTGTATGGTAACACAAGAGCTAGGAAGACTGAAATAAGGTTAAAAGAAACTGAATAATCTTTTTTGTCTGCTCTATTCTTTCTAAAATTTCCATGTTTTCCAAGCTCCAAAGATCTGTCCCAGCTACTCTCCGTCGCAAAGAGGCAGAGCCAGTAACAGAAGCTACACCCAAGCCACTATCTTATCTAATCCAAGTTTCAGTAACCAAATCTGCAGTTTAAAAGTTAACCACAATTAACTGTTCCTTTTTAATTTCATGGGGGAAAAAATTACGTTTTACCTTTCGCTTCCTGGTGTGGTAATTCTGTAAAAACGATGCCTTAAGTGGTGTTTGTCCCCATGATAGCAAACTGTGCACAAGTCATAATTTGTGCATTCAGCACATTTCCATCGGATGCCAATGATAGGTTGCTGTCGACAAGTATCACACATAGTCCCATCATGCTTGATACCTGTGGGGAGAAAAAGACAAAAAAAAAAAAAAGACTAACAACTTTGCTACATTGCTACACAGATTTCTGTTGCGCACCATTATAATTTGAAACCATATACTAAAAAGTTAACAATAAAGAAAAGCTGCTAGTGATACCCTATCAGCCTATACAACTGAGGGGGAAAGATAATGGACTTTGCACCTCATATCTCCAGCTGTCAATCTTCCTGAAATGTTCCATCGTTTCTCAGCTCAAAAAGCTGAGAAAGCTATGTTAGTTTTTTTCCCATCTGTACAAATCAGAGAAAGAAAATGAGAAATCCTTTAACTACAAGTTAAAGGGTCAGAAATGGGTGTATCAAAATATACAGACAGTCTGGAATTTTATCTCTGGATTAAGACTATTAACACACCTTATACCACAAAGGCTACTGTGTTCAACTGTGTGTGACAGTTTGAAATCACTGGTTTGACTTACACATTTTATACAGTGCAAAAGGTAAGTGCTTGTCGCTATTCTTTTTTATACAGGTAAAAAATAAGCTCTCTTGGATAAATGCCATTAGCTTCATAAAAATCTGTTACCATTTTGGAAACATTTTACTGCTTTATATGTTGGTTTGTTTGAAAAGAATGTGCCAAAGACAGACCAGATGTAATCCACCAGCATGTGCTCTGCCCAGCCTTCCACAAAAACTGAGTTCTCAAGACTACTTACTCATACAACTTTGCCAAGCCACAGCAGAGTAAAAGTGATCAGTTACAGTTAGTTTCCATCCCTGCATTCTGAATACAGTGAACAGCCACAAGTTTATTTTAAAAATAACAATATCAAATTCTGCTGACATTTGGAAAAAATTGAGCAATAGAAGAGAGAAGCACTGGCATTAAGTCTGTAGCACAAGCTAAAAATGAGCACTAAAAGGTTCCACTAACACAGAATTTTCCCAGTCACTCACCCTTAAAAAAACAGCCAAAAAAACAGATCACACTGAAATTAGTGAGGAAAAAGAACAGGTTTTGTCCCCTCCAGAAGGGATGCTTTTGGAAATGACTGCCAAATTCACTACAAAGCTATTAGTCACTTATGTCCAACAGCTGAGCCACCTGCAGTGAAGAAAAATCAACAGCTGGAGAGGCAAAACTGAAGGAAATGTCTTCTTGTTTGATCATTCACAGAATGATGTAATACCTGAAGTTGGAAGTAATCTCTGGAGATTGTCTACTCCAACCACCACTGCTCAAAACAGGGTAAACTAGAGCTGGCTGCCCAGGACCATATCCAGTCACGTTTTGAGCACCTCCAAAAACGCAGGCTCCACAACACAGCCTGTTCCAGTGTTCAATCATCCCTATAGCAAAAACATTTCTTCGTATGCTTAAGTGAAAATTCCTGTATTTCAATTTGTGCCCATTGCCTTTTGTCCTGTCGCTTGACACCACTGAAAAAAGCCTGGCTCCATCCTCTTTACAACCTCCATCAGGTATTTGTATACACCCTTAAGATCCCCCTGAGCCTCCTCTTCTCCAGGCTAAACACCACCAGATCCCTCAGCCTCTCCTCATACCCGATGCCTAAGGATCCCTTAAAACACATTTGCAGCCCTTCACTTGACATGCTCAGTATGTCCATGTCTTTCTCGCACTGGGGAGCCCAGAACTGGACCCAGTACTCCAGCTGTGGCCTCACCAGTGCTGAGTGGAGGGGAAGGATCACCTCCTTTGACCTGCTGGCAACACTCCTCCTAACACAGCACAGAATACCACTGGCCTTTATTGTCACAAGGCAAGATTGCTGGCTCATGTTCACTTGGTTGTCCACTGAGACACCCAGGTCCTTTCCTGCAAAGTTGCTTTCCAGCCAGTTGTCCCCAGCTTGTACTGGTGCAGGACTCACTCCTCCTCAGGTGCAGGACTCAACCTTTCCCTTTGTTGAATTACATTTGGAGCAAAGACTGCACATAGCACCACAGAGATCTGACCAGCTCTTCAGAGCAAAGACAGCCTTCAGTGACAACAAACACCCTGAAACTGCTGACATTATACTAAATGATCAGTGTAATTCCTGGAGTGGTTCATGACTAAGGTGGCATCCATACCTGGACCACAAAGTCTGTGGTGAAATTTTGAAGGTCTGGCACAGACAAGTCCTATAACTCGTAATGTTATTTGCCAACTCCAATTGCCAGACAACACACCTTGTATACCATGATCCTTCTTTTTAACTAACCTTCTACATTTAAAAAGTATTTGCTGCCTGGTAACAACAACCAAAAATGTTACTTTTTACAAAACAAGAACTTGGAAATCACCCATACATTTTCTCCCCCCCCACAACTCCATCAATGACCTTGCTCCCAATGTGGAAGGTTAACATCAAGGAGAAAGCTATCTTTCTTGTCACAAACACGGAGACTCTGATGTCTGGTATCTGTTGATTATCTGTAACACTCAAAAAAGATAGTATTAGCTATGATCTCAAGGTGGCTGCCTCACTGCTTTGAATTGTACTGAACCATTTTACTACTTTTTTGGGAGTCTTCAAGAGCAGGTGCATTACAAGGATTCAGATAACCTGTTACTGTTTTGTTGCCTTGCTTAAAAAGTCTAACTAGCTATGGCACTTGGGGTTGAGAGGTGGTATTTGTTGTGGGTTTTTTGTTTTGTTTTGTTGGGTTTTTTTTAATTGATTGCTAAATTGGTAATTCACATAGAAACAGAGACGGTACATATCTTTGGAATTTTTTTAACGGTTGCTGAACTTCAGGGAAGACAGTTTGCCGAGGATCACATTTATTCCAGATGTAAAAGGACCAAGGAACTGGGTGTTGCAGGATTCTTCAGTTTGTTCAAGAAGCAGGAAAGAAGGCGAAAGAGAAGTATAATCAGGAGTAATGTAATACAGAACTAGGCCATCTCACAGTAAACTTTTAATAAAAACTAAACATTTCTAGCCACTGAAGCAAAAGCTGCTGTGGAAAAACTCAGAAAAACTTACTTAGGAAAGATCTAGAAAAAAATATACAAAGATATTTGACTCAAAAGTCATTTTACTGACTACAGTGTCTGGGACTTAAAAAGAGAACAGCGCACATCTCTATTTGGAGTCTCTGATCGAATGTCACATCTCTATCTCACAGATCCTAAACACCACCCTAGATATAGCCTTTCTCCATCCGTTCCCTGACACATGATTCCAGCAGCAACACCCACTTCAGTGCATGCCTCACCTGACCATGCTGCTCCATTCTTTCCATTACGCCAGCAAAAGGTTTTTGCAGTTGAGCTGTAAACTGGATCAAGAAACATACCTGGCTGAAAAACAGCCAGGAGGAAAAATATTCATCTGGATTGGTTTCCCAATGGTGTTCTTCGTGGTGCTGCACAGTGCTGCTGGCATGACAAACAAAGCATTGCGGGGCAGGAGCAGGCAACTAAATCCTGTTACAGAATGTTTAATCACTGCACTAGAGACATGCAGGAAGAAGTAGATTTGTATGTCTCTGGTTACAGTGGACTAAGAGAGAGTTTTAACTTCATCTGCTAAAAAAAGATGCTAAAACAAGGTGCTACTACTGGATCACAAAATGTGATACCTAAACTCTTATTCATGTTCATAATACAAACAAAATGAACCATTTAAATCAATAGTACATTTTAAAGAAGGTTGAAAGAATTATTTTTTTTTTTTTTTTTAAGTTGAACTAGATACTATAGGTACACTAGTGTGTTGGGTTGACCTAGGTCGGCTGCCAGGCGCTCACCCACTTGCTCTCTCACTCCCCCTCCTCAACAGGACAAGAAATGAAAATAAAATGAAAAAGTTTGTAGGTCAAGATAAAAGTGAGATCACTTACCAATTACCACCACAAGCAAAGCAAAGCAGACTTGACTTGGGGAAAATTAAATTTATTGTCAATCAAAAAAAAAGGATAGTGAGAACATCCTGCTCCCAACACTCCCCCTTCTTCCTGGACTCAACTTCACTCCTTCATTCCCAACTCTCCTATCTCCCTGCTTCTTCACAGGGGAGACAGAATCATAATTTCAGTTGGAAAAGACCCTTAAGATCATCGAGTCCAACCATTAACCTAACACTGCCAATTCCACCACTAAACCATGTCCCTAAGTGCCACGTCTACGTGTCTTTGAAATACCTGCAGGTATGGTCACTCAACCACTTCCCTTGAGCAGCCTGTTCCAATGCCTGACAACCCTTTCAGTGAAGAAATTTTGGTGAAGATGGGGAACTTGGGGGTTATGGTTAGTCCATAACAGCTCCTCATGCTTTTCCACTGCTCCAGCATGGGTCCTCTCCACCGGCTGCAGTCCTTCAGGAAAACACTACTCAAGTGTGGGCTCTCCATGGGCTGCAGCTTACTTCAAGGCATGTCCACCTGCTCCAGCATGGGGTCCCCCATGAGCTGCAGTGTGGATACCTGCTCCACTGTGGCCCTCCATGGGCTGCAAGGGGACAATCTGCACCACCTCCATCTGCTCACCATTTACTCACCAAAAGTCAGTAGATGACCTGATGTTGGCACTATACACATTTGGGGGGAGGGAAGGAGACATTATTTCTAACTTTTCAGACTAGCTCTGCTCTAGCCCAGTGGACTGAACGCTCAGTCAGCGTTGAGATAATCTCTTTGAATTTACTTTCATCGAAAAGTAAACCAGTTTGTGCACTCCAGAACCACTCCATTATGTAAACTGAAGCACTCTACACAGGAACAACCAGGAGACTGGCTCTGGAGCCAAACTGAAATCCTGACCCGAATGCAACCTGTATCTGTCACATAATCCGCTTCCACTCTTCAAAAGGAAAGCTGTTTAAGAAAGGTTGAGAAACACAAACTTTACCAAGTTTGTATTAGGAAAGAATGCCTTAACTAAACCACTGCAATGCATTAAAGTGCCATAAAAACTTCAGAATTCAAACATCAGCCCTGTAGCTGGCCAGCTGTGAATCAGAAGAGCACTTTAGCTCTCTAAAATGAGATAATGCAAAAACTAAACCCCTAAATATTCTTCAAAATTTCCTAGGAGCAGGTTATTTCAAAATGAAACAGGTTTTGTATCATCCTCCATACTGCACTGAAAAACCAAAAGAAGCCAGGTAATAACAAGGGTACTTTCACCATGCTTAATTACTTTAAAATAGCTGTCACTTCCTAATGTCCCTCCAACCTCAGTATACCACAAAATCCAGTATTCCTGATCTCCATTTGTCATTAATGTTTTTACTATTTGCATTTCATATTAGTTTCCTACCTTTACGTGCATGCCACAGTTATTTTCACTTTTGTCACGAATATCTCTTTTGTATTAAAGATAATTTTCAAAGGTGGCAATATACAGCTGTCCAATAAAAGAACATTTTAACAGTACAATAAGATGCACAAGGAGCATCCGTATCACTCACTGTTAAGCACAGTAGAAGTCAATAGTGATTTCAATTACTTCTCCGAACCAACAAAATCTGGTTTCCAACCAACTCGTTATTCTCTACAAAACTCGAATAAGCCAAAACCCTTTCATATTATAACGACAACACTACCATCAGGCAAGGGATATCATAAACTACTTAAAAAACTGATTCATTTAGATCCCAATTTAAAAAGCAATAGCAATGTTTTGTGCTTCCCATTCTTCCACTCCAGGTAATTTTTACACTACAGCCAGACTCCAGGCAAACTGAAAACAAAGAATTCTTCAAGATTAACCAAGATTCCAACAAATTGTGTGAAAACTCAAATCAGTGTCCCCACAAACATAACCCATCTATTAATTACCCTGTTTGGCAGCAGCCAGCTGACCAATGATTATATACAAGAGATGCCAGACTTGTCAAAGCATGTGTCCTATCTGGTAAGGGTATCACAAGACACATGAGGAGGGAGTGGATTATTGTGTAGGAGACATGAGAGAAGGGCAGGAAGAACAAAGGACATGTTTATTAAAAAAAAAAAAAAAAAGGCTTCCCAAGTACCACTGCTCATGAAGCTATTAATTTTTTTTGTGAGCGGTTTTGTAAGTATTTACAAATAGCCACTAAAAAATTCTTGACTAAGACAATTTGCCTTAAATTACACCTGATGTGCTAAAAGCAAGAACAAATAAACAAATACATAGGATAAATCATTCGAGGTGGTCTACCTTTTGAAATGTTCTGACATGTACGACTTTATGATGATTTATGCAACTCTTCAGGTTACAGAAAACTATTAATACAAGTACAAAAAGCCACTCAGATCTTCAACAGATGACACCTAAATTTTCAATGTTAGCAGAATACAGCACATAACAGCTTTCCACGACACAAAGATGCTTGCTCGCGCTGCGGGATAATTCCACATCAAGATTCCATTTCCTGAGCCCAGCCCCTCCACCACCTCCCCTCATTCAAACACAATTGGGTAAATATTTTAAGCAGGAAACTAACATTGTTACTTTGAACCAACCATACAAAAGAGGAAATGGATGACAAACGAATTTTTGCCTAAGCTTTGTAGAAAGCAAATCTTCAGAAAGAGAATAAAGACAGAAAGTTTCTGTAATGATCATGAGTATTTTGCAAACATAGTCAGGAGTGCCCTCTACAAACATGGTACTGTACAGCCTTTACCTTTGGCAAAAAACTGCCTTCCCTTCTAAGGATAAAGCTTGGGTTTATATACTTACAAGCTTCTGTTAAGCAACTCAGAAAACTACTCCTTTCTTCTCAGAAAGGGTTATTAGACATTGGAACGGGCTGTCCAGGGAGGTGGTGGAGTCACCATCTCTGGATGTGTTTAAGAAAAGACTGGACATGGCACTTAGTGCCATGGTCTAGTTGACAGGGTGGTGTCAGGGCAACGGCTGGACTCGGTGATCCCAGAGGTCTCTTCCAACCTGGTTGATTCTGTGATTCTGTTTCTTTTCCACAACCCTACCAGAAAAAGGGGACTCTCAGGACTCCCACATCCTGGCAAAAGGCTACTTTACAGAAAGACCAGAATTTATGTGCAAGTAATCAGGCAACAACACCGCGCTGCTAATGCATCACATCCCACCCCACCACTTACTCCATTTAGGAGCCCAATACACAGGACCTAACTGAAGTTTCCTTTCTTCTAACTGAAATTTGCATTCTTTTCAGATTCTTAGTTTACCAATTCCTCTCAATTGCTTTGTCTTGCTTAAAGAGACACTGGTCAGTTTAAATATGATCACCAATGGGTAGCTAATACAGCTAGCTTGGTAGACATAACTGAAAAACAAAACAAAACTTCATATCAGAAATCATTAACTACCCAAATGACTACATCTGGAGCAAACAGCTTACAACAGATACTTCATGTAAATCAACGATGAGTTTTTATTTTAAAGAAGACCGTCCTAAAATCTTAGTAGTAATGCTATTCAAGTTTTATAAAAAGTTAACATAGCCTTGCAATGCTGGTAATAGCCTACAATCATTAAAATACAAGAACAATACCTCATTAAGTCTATGAAACACTGTTCTGGCATCAAAACAAAGG
The DNA here is from genome assembly GCF_013368605.1 of Nyctibius grandis. Lineage (NCBI taxonomy): Eukaryota > Metazoa > Chordata > Aves > Nyctibiiformes > Nyctibiidae > Nyctibius > Nyctibius grandis. The sequence continues at coordinate 59,327,773 of NC_090660.1, read as the reverse complement.
CATATACATATATATGTACATGTATCAAATTCAGGGTTTGTTTTTTTTTTAATAGAATGAGCTTCAAACATTACTTCTGTAACACAGTGGGTTCCTGAGGCATCACTACTGTTTCTGGCTGCACAGGCCTCAAACTCATCACAGCAGCAACTCTGGCTGCAAGCACTGCTTTTAAGAACTTATAATCAAGTCTGGTTTTGAATACCTATAAAACGAACTCCCAGCAATAATCAAATTTTGCTTTCTACTGCTGTATTTTTATATTTATTCTCACTACAAACTTAGAATCATCTGACTATAAATTGACGAACCAGACAATTTTTTTTCAAACTGAGCCATGATTTAACACTAAGTACCATCAAACCAAAAACAACTCCATATTTCATAACATTTCCTTGCTCAACACTACAGTTAGAAATTGCTGTCACCTAATCTCACTTTTCCTGTAACTATTTATATCAAAATTATCTAAACACCCCTAGAGATAAGTATCAAACTATCATCCAAAGTCAGAATCTCTTAGACTAAACAATGGATAGTAACTCCCATGGCGAAAAAAAAGTAAATACAAAAAGGTGGAAAACTAAAGAAAGGAAGTCATTTACCCAGGAATACAAAGTGATCAGTAGTAAAACCAGGATTTCAGCCCAAATTGACAGAATCCTAATTCCATTAACTTTCCACAGTACTTCCCTTTTGCTGCTACTACTTTACAGATTTTTACTCTTCCTATCTCCAGGGAAAAATGACCTCAAAAGTAACTCCCTCTAGTGAAAAGCAACCCTGGGTAGCTCCATGCTGCCGTTCCGTGAAGATGATGCACCCGTTGGCCAAAAACCTCAGGAAGAGAAATACCATTTTGCAAAGCCTGAAAACAGCAATGTTTACGAGTTTTTCCCCAAAGCAACATACACAGTCCTACCTGAAGCAGAAATTAAAATTCTAATACAAAAGTATAAACATAACTGAAAAGCAGAAGGAACAAAGCAGGAAAAAAACAAAACAAAACAAAACCAAACCAGGGACTTAAAACTGAATATTAAGTGTAGGCTTCCAGGTGCACTTAACAGGATACTGTCCGCTTGCAAATACATCAAGCAGAGCTAGAGTAACAAGCATTCAAGGCTCATATTCAGCATTTATGCATGCACTTCAGTTTTAAGCAGAAGTAGTCCCACTGGTTTCTACAGGACATCAAATGCTGGTAAAGAACACCAAATGCAAGACAAGGATAGACAACTTAAAAGACTACTCTTAGCTTCTTGTTCCAAGGTCCATTTCAAAAAGATTTTCAGCTCATTTTAATAGAATCTACCTTCCAAAACAACAAAAAAAAAACAACCATGAAGCCAGGGGAGAGGAAGGTACCCAGACACAGAAAAATTAAATCCATCTAAAAGGCTCACCATGCAATGTGTGGTGTTTTTTTTTTTCTTAGCAACATTTTTGTAATGAATTAGAATTAATTCCATGGTGCTGTCTCTTCAAAAGTCTGTCAGCTTCAACCCACTGCTATAATTTTCCTTTTTGTAACACTACATGTAGCTGGCTCAAAGATGGTCTCTCCTCTCCATCATATTCTAAATGAAAGACACATTACAAAAACAGTACATCTAAGTACCCCAACAAATGGTCCAATCACCTCATTATTGAGGCAATCCTGCCCGGCCCAAAACCACATCACTACATGTCTGATGAAACTGAACAATATATTTTTCTTTGTGAGTTTTCACTGTAAAAACAGGTGCTAAGACGAACATTTCCCTGCCGTGTTTGCAACCCTAACACTGCCGCATAATGTCAGTGCAGATGTAAATCCATTGTCCAAACTGAGTGAATTTAAAGTATAAATACCAAGCAGCCAAGTCATTAAAGAACGAACAAATGCGTTATTTTTCCAGTACTTCAGCTATTTTACAGCAGGTCTAGCAACACAGACAAAAGACAACATGCATATTACAAGACAAAACAGTATTTCAACCACTTGATGTTATCTATAGCAAAAAGGCGCTACACCTCTTTTCTGCAATCCTCCCTATACTTGACTCAGAATGACTGTCACCATTTCACAAAACAGCTCTGAAATATAAATTCAAGAATGGGGGGGGGATGTAAAAACAAAACCTTGACGCATCATACTCTCGGTTCCCTCCCTTCACTGCTCCCTCTCCACCCCCCCCCAGCATACCGGGAGCCCGCTTTCCATGGCAGATCATGTTTGCTTTGCCTACCCCAATTTAAAAGTCCCCGGACAACTTCTCCTCTCCCCACGGCCACACACTATTTATTCTAGCATGTATATATACATATAGACACCCACGCGCAGCCATGCGAAGGGATGGGGGAAGGCAGCCGACTTTCCCCCCACAAAACCGAGAGGGAAAGACGCGCCCCGAAAAGCGAAACGAGGGGAGCAACCTGCCCCCAGAGACGGACCCAGGCCCTCACCCCGCTGTGGGGGCCCTCGGGTGCTGCCCCCCGCACCCCCCACAGCCGCGAAGGGGTCGTGCGGGCTCGGCCCTTCCCTCCCACCCCGTCCCTAGCCGCCGCTCACCGGTGGGCGCGCTGTCGAGGATGCGGAGGTCGTAGGCCCCGGAGCAGCGGTAGTTGGCGGCGGTGCCGTTGTCCCACACCACGACCACCTCCTCGGGGCTCTCGAAGCTGCGGACGGTGCCCACATGGCCCTCGCCGCCATCCTGCTTCCCCCACTTCCAGTCTGGGCCCCGGACCACCCGGGCCCCGACTCCCTCCACCATCACCCGGTTGTTCCGCGAGCTGCTCATCCCGGCGACGCCCCGCGGGCCTAGGCCCCGGGGCGGCTGGAGGGGGCGCGCAGCCCGCAGGCGGCGAAGGGGGACCCCGATAGGGACGGCTGCCTCGGGCGCGGGGAGAGAGGACAAAGGCCGCGGGTGCCGGTGCGGCGGCGGAGGGAGGCGGGCGGGGGGGAGGGGGGCAATCCTGACGCAACGGTGAGCGGGGGAGGGAGAGGGAGGGAACCTTCCGACGGGCCGGGGGACGCGACCGGGGCGGCGGGAGCTGACGGGCGGGAGTCTCCGGCCGACTCTCCTCCTCGCTTGCTTCCTTCTTTCTTTCTTTCTTTCCTACCTACGTACCCATCCCCAGCGCCGCAGCGATCGCCCCCCGGCCCCCGCCCGCCCGCACCCCACAGCGGCAAACCACCACGGGCCCCGCGCGCCCGCCGCTACATCCGGGAACTTCGGCCGCGACGGCGGCAGCACCAGGGAGACCGGCGGCAGCACCAGGGAGACCGGCGGCGGCCCTTAGCGCCCGCCTCTCCACTCTACGCATGCACCTGGGCTCCGCGCCTCTGCGCAGCCGCAGCGCGGCAGGGCGCGAACGAGGCGGTGCGGCGCTCGAGCGCCACCTGCCGAGCTGGGGTGGGCACTGCCCGGCGCGGCCGGTGCTGGCGCCACCCCTTCCCCGAACCGGCCGCGGGCCTGTGCCGGTGGGAACGGGAGGAAGCGGAGGAGGGAACAGGGATTTATTTATCCCTGCCGGCAGAGCTGCCCGGGGCTCTCCCCAAGCCGTCAACCTGGCGGCTCCCTCTGGGGGCGCGGGCCCTGTTGAGTGCCCCGAGGGCAGCGGCCCCGCTCGACGCTGAGGGGATTTTGGCGGCACCGAGGGCGCTCCTGGGGCCGGGCTTCCCAAATCGCCCTCTCCCCCTCTCCTTCCAGGAGAAGTTGCTCGTATCGCCTCTCCTTTAGTGACAGAGGGATTATCAATTAAATGGTATCAACTAAGTCTTGCGCGATCTAGCATAGGTAAACTTGTATTGCATTTTCCTCGTTTTTCGGTTACTCCTGTGCCCTGAAATCCTATTTTCTTTTCAAACTGTGGACATGAGTCCTGCACGCTATTGAGGTGAAGGTAGTGGAGCTGTACTTCTGTAGCCCAGGAGCTTTTTAAGCTGGTATTCAGGTGCTCCAGTCAGCAAAAAGGGGGAATCTCTACGTCCACCTGTCCTTCCCACCTCGGAGCATCCCTCGCAGAGGATGTACCTACTCGTGCACATGCCTTTTCATTAGCACTCTCATGACACTCAAGGATTTCCTTTAACTCCACACATCCTGGCTAATCTTACATAGAATATGATTCTTAATTTTAAAAATGGTCCTCTGATTGTTTTTGTCTCTCTCTAATTATGTTCTGTGTCAACTTTTTAAAAGCATCCATCTTAAAAGACAGACAAGTCTGAACCAGACAAAAGAATACCATTTCTTAGTCAACAGGGAAATGGCTGATAAAAAGCAGCCCAGCTACCCTCGTGTCCCTGGTATTTTTACTGTTTTCTGTGCTTCCTTCCACCTTTGTGGTTATTAATATGGCTAGAGGAGTCTATGAGATCATTTCCTGACTTCTTTTGTGTAGTTTCTCACAATATGTATAGCAGAGCAGAATAATATGAACATGTAACCACCAGACTACCACCACATTCCTCACATAATTCATTCCTTCCTAACCCATGCCAAGGCTGAAGAATGCTGCCTTAAACATGAAGTTGTGTCCTGACAATAGGCACTCCCAAGCAGTGTCTGATTTCCACTTCTGCAGTGGAAACCTCAAAACACTAACAGATACCACCCTAGGAAATCATGCAATTGCCAGGCAGTTTGGGTTTTCTTGCAGATGCTTCTCCCCATACAAAAGCTACCCACAGCTTGTACTAGCTTATTACATTTGGTACATGTAATCAAAATCAAATGTATAACACATGGCAGAATTTCCCAGAAATTCTGGATAGTTCTTGATCTATTAAAGTATCTAGCTAGGGTCTATCTATAGTCATAATGTCCCCATCTGCCTCACTCTACTTTTTCGTGCTTTGATAGTTATGGGCAAGTATAAGGTTCATGCATATCTAAGGATAACCAGAGCACATTTTTCTATTTGTCTTTGATATGATTGGATAAAAAAGGCTTTTTGCAACTAGGAAACGTGTGCCAGGAAAACCAACAAAGTCTGAGATCAGAGTTAGTTCTTCTGGAAAGAATCAGAAGAGTTAATCCCTTACATTTATTTTTGCAAGAAGTTCTAAATTATAGACCTTCAGAGAGGCTGCTGGTGCAGTTCAGCAGCAGTGCATTTGGGCAGATACTATCCTGGAGCTTCTTCTCTCCTGATAATCCTTCTGACCACTCCTGCTCTGTCTATCCCAATAGCCCCTACATCTCCTACTCACCTGCTTTTTCTATCAGACAATTTACTTAAAAAAAAACAGAATCTCTAAAGATGCCTGGATTATTTTAGAGGTGGCTTAGGCACACAAGAACACAGGTGATAACTGGAACCCAGCGTCTATTTGGCTGAATGTGAATGCTCCCCTAACAGCTAAGAGGGAGTTCTCCATAGCTCAAAATACAGAGGCTTGTACAATTTTATTGGTGTGGTAGAAAATAAAGAGTGAATAGACTGATCTCATATATTGCCTTGCCAGTGACTACCTGGCTGATTTCTGAACTCTAATCTCCTGCCACTTCTAGTCCTACATGGCCACTGATACAAAAATCGGAGATCTCCAAACCCCCTTGCTTTCTAACTTTCCTCACCGAAGTGGGAAGCTAGGTGCGGCTGAGTAAGGAGTCCGAAAGAAAACTCAATAACACCAGAATGTGTTATTAAGCAGGCATTCTTTATTGCAGCGCTGGGCAGCACTGGGGATTATCCACCATGAGTGCTCCGCCGGTTTGGCAAATTTTCAGAGAATATATACCATAACGTTATACATAGTCATAGGATTTCCGAGAAGTCATTTACATAGCCGTGAGATATGCAAATGTCCGTTCGCATGCGCAGTTGTTTTCCCTGGTGGTCGTCGGGGGTCTTCAGATGAAGGCCGGTAGTCTTCCTCACTGTGTTCACTGATTGACCCCTGCTTCTGTGCAAACTCAGTCTGAGGATCACGTAGGCCACATCCTTCGAGGTAGCTGTTGCAATTCCCTTATCTCATGCATCGCCCATCCTATGGCCCAGCCATCTGAAGTGAGACCATCCTGGAGCCTCCTTATCTTACAGCCATTACCACTTTTCAAATTGTAAAAGCTTCCCTTTGTTTTGTATATCTATGTTGATCGAGTGTCTAAGGTATTTTCAACATCCCTTGCTCTTGGGGACCCCAACTGTTTCAGCACAAAGTTGTGGAAGTCGCAAAATTGTCATTGGCTACATGACCGGGTTTTCCAGACTTGCAAATATTTTATGGTGTTATGTTTTTGAATCACATATTATATTATTTATTTTGTGTGCCTGCTTGGTGTTTAACTAATCAGTATGGAAAAAAGGTCTTTAGCTCTTGAACCTTTTATCTGAATTAGTATTCAAAATAACCAGTAAATACCGGTTTCACATGCAGATTTCCAAGTACACAACAGAGAATAATATAACTTTGGGGAAAGATTTATTTTTCAAGTTACATTGGACATTAGTGGTCCTATCTGATATTTTTCTGTTATCAGCCACAGAAGTATGTATCAGCATGAAAATTAGTACTAGAATAATAAGTAAAAGAATCTAATTCTGAGTAAGCACCTGAAGACTCACGGAAGGATGGAGATAGAAGAATCAGAATATGAGTAGCAAAAGGAAAAAGAGAGCTTTGAGTTTTGAAAATAAGCTGAATTAAAGTTAGAAATAAATGAACATGCAAAGATATAAACAAGATGAAGATCCCATAGGATGTGGAATCCAATTATCATATTGTGACAAGAAAAGTGACAGATACAGCATTTTCAGGTATGTATCAGCATTTTATTTGCAGTGGGAAACTGGACACAGTAATACCTTAAGGAAAGAACTCTTATTCACTTTCCAACTGAAAAAAACCTCTTGTTGGCTTAGGGCCTTTTGCAGGCAGAGGGAGTGAGTTCATTGGCTGGTTGGTTTCACACAGAATAAATGCATGTGGCATTTTCAGTTGTCTCTAACAAGTCTTTGGTCCCTCGACAGGACTGTTCTGTTCTCCTGATGAACACTGAGAGTTTATCAAATCTCCTGAACTTGCATTTGTCCTCATTGCACAGAATGGCTATTTTACAGCCTTAGATCTGAGATGTGCTCACACTCCAGGTAACTTAATCTATCAGGCCTCAAATTGTGGAAAAAAAATGCCATCTAAAACCTCACTACTGGAGTTAGCAGAAGGTTTATTTCTTTGCTTTTTGGGTTTACAATCTAGAAATCATACTGACTCATCAGCCTCCTCAAACCTAGCGCCAGCAGAGAGGCGTGGGCCCTATGCTTTTTTCTGCCATCCCTGTTATGGGAGGAGACCCCCAGGGCAGACTGGCAGAGCAGTAATACCTTAAACTGCTGCAGCAGAAGCAGATGAAGCTTATCTGCCAAAGGCCTTGTTTACCTGAAGAGTGCTGCTGTAATTAACCACTGCTGCCTGCCTTGTGAGGCAGTGCTGGCTTTGAATACCTCAGGTAGTCAGGACAGAGCACGTAAATCACCGGCTGGAGGAAGGTAACCCACAGTGCTTTAGGCATACTTGACTGTAATTGCTAAGACTCATTAATATGCATTTAGTGCAGGAATCTGGATGCACAAAAAGAACTATGGAATGAGTTCCCTTCTAGCTACCCGAAATTATGTACATTGCTGAGTCACACCATTCTCTAGCTGGTGATTATGGCCTTCCTCACTACTTCCTGCCATATTAGAGCAATCCAGCAAGGGGCCATGAGAGAAGACCTCTGGTTTATGCAGAATTCAGCACTGTGCGTAACCTAATGACATCCCTTTAAACTCCTGTTATTGTTGGAGAGTGTATTGGCTTTTTCTAAGAGCAGCTGCTACCCTCCCAGAGGGTTGGACAACCCTCAAGACAACCCTCACAGAGTCACAGGAAATAGGATTTTGGAGGTCACCCAGCCTATGCTTCTGTTCATCTAAGCCATTCCAGAGATCTGCCTGGTTGCCTTTCGGTTCTGCAAAATGTCATGCTCCAGCAGGGAATCCTAATCTAAGTATTTGCATGGATTGAAGAGAGGCTTTGGTAGTTTTTATGGGCTGTCTTGTTTGATTAAAGCTGAACTTGCAGTGTAGGATCTGGAACACGCCATGCAGAAAGGGGGCTGTGCCTACTGCAGGAGAAAATCCCATGTGAAAAGCCTGCTTTCATCTTTCATATGGTTTAGAAGAAAAAAATTCCCGACTTCTTGGGAAGACAATTATGAATTTGTGGAGTTTTGAGCTTTTGTTTACTATCTCACACAAATCCCGAGTTCTCAGAATGTGTCATATGAAGGATATATATAAATAGCTTCCTAGAAGTTGAGAAAGAGCATCTAGATTACATATAATGAGCAGATTGTAGTTTTCTTTTTAAAATACAACAGTGGAGTTTATTAATTTATACCAATCTGAGTCCAAAAATTCTGCCTCCTCAGTTCAAGACTCTGTATTAGAACAAGCAGTTTTCTCAGTCCTTCTCTTAAAAATCGAAGGCATTCTAGATTTTAATTTTCTGGTTTTCTCCAAAAAGTGTTCTTATAACGCAGTTTTTTTAACTGCGGACAAAAGTATTAGGAAAAGGAATTAGCAAAAAGGAAGCAACTGGCTTGGTTTTGTCGAAAATACACCTACTCTTCTGGGTGGAACTAACTCAACTAACTGAGGAAGAAAGATGGAAATATTGGCAAATGAGACGAAAACTACTATTTTACTGAAAAAATTCTCCCCAAATGTAATTTTTGTTTAAAAATGAAAAGTAATCACTCTTCACAGAAACTTCTAGTCTGATGAACATGCCCCATCTTTTTAAGTGAAAATATACATAATGTACATTTTCTAGAACCTGAAGAACCAGTTAGGAACTTTAGGCCATACCCTGTTTATCCATAGTTTAATGTAGAAAAAAAACCCTAATTCCTCAGCCTCTGCTGCCATCAGGTGGCCATCTACCATGTCTCATTAATGCTAAAACACACCTGTCTTGTCAACTGTTGCACTGTATTTCCACTGCTTTCTTTACCAGATTCATTATCCATAACACAATTAAATTTCTTCTGCAATTTTCCGAAATGTCATGAATAATTGGCATTGATTTTTTTCCTAGTTTCTGCAGATTAAAATATTTTTTGATGCCAGATAGTGTGCAAGCTGTCATGCAACACAACACATTGGTTTGATGGGTTTGGTTTTTACCATGCTACTGGCATCCTCTATTAAACTGTTAATTAGAATATATACATTAACCCACAGCATCCATGCCGCTGTTTCTTTCCCTAAGGAGTTCTATCTGCTACTTCTTTTCTAGGAAGAAAAAACAGCTGAGCAGAGAACAGATTATAAATACATCACTTCATTTTCCTGCTGTGAAACAAAACTAATCCCATGGAGATCTGCTAAAAAGAAGGAATTTTTTTCTGTAGCTGGCTAAAAACCTCAACAATTTGAAAAAAGCATTTTAGGATAAAGAATATTATCTTTCCCTAGCAGGAGCATCCTGGAATCTTCTCCCTTGTTTAAGGATTTAAGTTTTACTAGGCTGAACTATTTTGAGTGGAGAGAAAACAACATACCTGTGAAGTTATGCTTGAGGTTTTAAATATTCAAAGACAAAATAAAATAAGTAAAAATTCTGTAGCAATCTAGGGCATACATACTACGATACCATGTACTCATGTTTGCACATCTATACAAATTGTCCTACTTCAGCATACCTCAGAGGATTAAAGAATGTACACTTACCTGATATTTCCAAATGTTTAGCCACATATTGATGTTTTATTCATACATGAAATGATGTATTGGAAGGGGAGATTAATTTCTTCCTGGCATTAAATTTCCTGATTGTAAAGATTGTAAAGGAAGTACTTACTTGAAATTCTTAGATGTAGTCAGAACCAGCTAGGTCATATTTTTTGACTGCTAGTAAAACAAACTGTCTGCCTGGGTCATCAAGATATTTTAAGAATATTTCTAATGTATGTGCATTATAATTTTTGTTGTGGTCAATTAGATTAATCGTGTGCTTACAGTCAAGTACAGGTCTGTCTTGTATTACAAGGGCGCTCAATATGCACTAAGTAATTCCTGAAAGATGACTTAAACACCAAATAATATCTATGTTTAACTTTAATAATCTGCCAAAATAGTTACACACATTGAATAACTCAAGCAGAATCTAAACATTGTCTGTTTGTCATAAGAAAATAGGCCCAGTCACAATATTATGTAATCCTAAATTCTAAGATTTCCAGTACACTCTGATAGACTGGTTGAAATCTGTATTTATTAACAACACAGCTAGAAATTTTTGAAAATAGCAAAAAAGAATCTGTTGCTAATCTAGCCTGTATGCTTTGCGTAAAGTAAACATTTTTAATAGACATCTCATTTAAGGTTATGTCTAATGCTTATAAATATTTTTCACTATTAACATGTTAAAGAAAATCTAAGAAATTGCCTAAAAGAAAAAGATTCATTGGATGTATTTCTGACTCCACTGAATTCAGCTGGAGCCATACTGTTGATGTAGGTAGAACAAGAGTTTACTGAATGTATATGGAAGTTGTTGGGTTTTTTTTTTTTACATTATTACAAAGCATTCTGAAATGCTTTGGTTTTGTGTTTGAAATACAAGATGCAAATTTTTATCTACTTTAAAGTGTTTACAAAGGAATTAAAATAGGTAAATAAAAATGAAAATGTTTCACCTTAAGCTACAATAAAGATTCCTTGGAGCCAGGAGGAAATTTAACCTAGATTCAACATCCAGCCCTACTGTACTCTTACAAAAATTCTTCAAGTTCTGTAGCAGCTTCTGATAACATTGTTAATGAAAAAAAATAACTTAAGAGAAGTGTCCTCAATATACCTGCTTGTTTTCAATTTATTTTGTACTGAACTGTCTCATATTGTCAGTTTTCAGCATGCCGTGGATTGTCATCTTTGGTTTCTGAACAAAACAATTTTAAGTTAATTCACATTTCTGAGAATTATACTCAGCTATATATCACAAAATTTTAACCTTTATTTTAACTCTTCTGTGAACATCATGTGTTATGATGACACATAACAAAGTTTCATCACCATTATATAACATGATGATGAGTCAAATTGGTCTGATCTTCTGCTAATCACGTTTTTGTATTTAGCGGTTTGCCAGCTGTATTCAAATGCAGGAAACTGGTTTCATGTAGATTAGATCCTGCAAGAGTCATTCCAAGCGAGACAAATACCAGGCAGTCTTCATGTTGCAGCAGCTGTTGAAGGTATCTTCAACCACCTACAGAGAGAGTGAAACAATACCAGATTTTGGGGCGGCATTTGTAATCGGGATACCTGCTACACCTGCTGAACTGAAATACTCATTTTTTAATTGAAGGAAAGTCAGTTAAAGAAAGTTAAATCACATGATACAAAACATTCCTTGTGAATCCTATGTTCCTTCCGACTTTACCACTGGAAAGGGCTGAGAAATAATTCATGAGGGAGCGAAGAGGAGAAGCATGGAAGAAAAAGATATGGATGCATGAGAATATGGAGGTAATAGTAAGAGTATCAAAGCTCAAGAAGGGAACAAACACAACCAGCTATTCCTAATGCCACAATCCCTGACTTTTCATGAACACCAGGAGTAAAAACATAAACACAGCCTGGCTTTTTCCTCTGAAATTTGAAGAGCCTCCAACACAGAATATTTATGTTGACTTCATTAATTCCCTACTTCATTCATACTTTAAGGAAAGAAAAATCTATAATATGCATGTGGAAAGCTTAAGAAATGCTGACTTGAATTTTTCAAGTGCACTTCTTTTTCTCCCATTCCCCTGCTGATAATAAATATCAGGAACAGTGAGTGCCCTCTTCCCTGCATTGATGGAAAATTTTGCAGATGTTTTACACATGGACTTGGAGATTTTTAAATGTTCCCAGGATAGGTCAGGCTGACACAAAGACGTTTTTCCCATTTTGTTAGATCAATGCTGAAGTTAAACAAATAGTAAAAGAATATAAACAAACAGAACCTCGAATTTAAAACTCTGAGGTTAAAAGTCACTTTGCCCCTCCTCAGAGGTGCTGCAGCGCCTATTGAAATCAATTCCAGGAGTGGGGCTACAGAGAACTGCACTGAGACCAGCTTGCAATTGTCCACTGGATCAACAGTAAGAACATAATAACTCCCCCCCCAAACCCCAAACAATCACAGAACCACCTCCCCTAACAAAATACAAAATAAAGACAACATAGCACTAGTGTAGCCTCCTAGTTAAAAATGTAAATCAAGCTGTGACTAACCCTTTGCTTCTGTAAATTATTATCTATTGCTTCAGCAAAATAAATTGGGAGATAATACGGAAGAACAATCCCGTGCCCTTTCCTTTCTGTCTAATCTATAATCCATTAGAGCTGGGTTGATGCAATCATTCTACGAAGCACTTAGAGTGCAGAGAGCACAAGTGCAAATAGCAAGTCTCTCTGGGAATGTAGGACTGTCTTCCTCTGAAAAAAATGTGATAAAGAGTTCAAAACACCATAGTGACCACCTTGTGTTCTTCCCACACACACCATTTGCAATCACTAAATCACTTGGAAGTGGTTGTAATATGAGCAGAGTACAGCATTTTCTTTTTCAGCTCTGCAAAATGTGTTGTAGGCCAAAGGATAACCTTTTAAAGACTTAAAAAACCTGCAGCACTGGAACTGGAGGATCTGATGGGGATTGCTTAAAACAGAAGGAAGTTATTAACATTATTAACATTATTGTGGCTATTGACACTGTAGCAACATGCATACACAGGAGCAAAAAACCCTCAGACCTTCTCAATACATGTAATTTGTTTCAGTTTGCCCATGGAAGGTCGTATATGCCTGATATTGTTAATATTCCCATGAGTAATCAACACAGGGCAGTGGTCAAAGACCAGATAAACCTCATCAACCTTTGTGTCTGGATCTTGTTTCGTGCATGCAATCTCTCTAGATTGTTGACCAAGTCATTAAACTGCTGGTTTTGTATGCGTCAGAAGGGTTTCTCTAACCATCAACAGCCATGCCTTCCACTTTTTGGTCAAATGTGTGTATATGCATTCATAAGCCTTCTAGCCCCATGGACACACGCTGTGTCCTCTTCTTTCTCAGCCATTTGGGATTTTTCTTTTCTTTAGTTTTTTAGGACTTTTTTACTTTTTTTTTTTTAGTCCTCAGTTCAGCCAAATTAGTGTCTCCAAAGGTTCCTAAGTTCATGTTGTTGATGAAGCCTACATGTTCTCAGAACTAAGCTATCTACTCCAGCTGCTCATGCTGGAGTGTTCCTTCACCATAAATTCTTTCATCTGGGGTGTACAACATACATTCCCAGCAAGTCAGGACCGAGACCCAAGTAGGGCTGTTTTCCGTAAGCAGAAGCAGAGGAAGCACAGGGTTGCTGACAATAGGCTTTCCACCCATTCTGTTCCCTTTTTCTGTAACAGCAGCAGGGAAAAGGAACAAACCCCAGATCCTTCCCAGCCTCTGCTTACCAATTCCCATACTCTTTTCAACAGCTGCGGTAGCTCTGCCCCCGTGCCTCTGGAAACTTTGGACAGCTGACTAGATAGGAAGAATAGGTATTTTTAAATGTCTTCAGAACATTTCAGTACACTGTGATTAGTTTACTTTTCTTAATATAATATCAATTAATTACTTTGCATACTTTTATCATTCTGATTCTTTAATGAAAAATTCTTTAAATTGTACAAACTGCTTTTACTTGAGAAGAAAAAGGTGAGAAGTAGATTTCTGCTTGTCAGACTGAATGGTAAAACACGCTTGACATTTCCAAATCCCATATCCAACTCAGCAATGCAATCAGAAACAACCATTTGAGTGCGAAGTCTTCAGATGTTACAATGGGTTTTCATGATAGTTGTCAAAGCAGGACCAGAATCCACTGTTGCTGCACCAAAGCAGTGTCTGATCGCACAGTATGAACATGGTAGCACTTTTCTCTACAGCAAAGAAAGCTAAAGTCCCTTTCAGTATTTCTATAAGTTAAGCTGTGGCCCAATACCCAAGAGCTTGCCACCACTATTTCATGGTGCACAAGAAAAAGTTGGGCCCAGATGCTTTATGTCAGAGCTGCATCTCTCTACTAAGATCTGTCTGAGTAAGGAGAAGCAATTAAAATAGGCCACTTCTCATTTTCTGCTCTTACATTCTTTTTTGGGATATGGTCCCCAGTTCAATTAGATTTTAAAATTTGGATATAGCAAGAAAACATGGATAAAGTAGGAAGCGAAGAGTCTCACCGAGCAAAGTCTGTCTTCTCTCCCAGTTCATGGAGCTAAGGCATAGAATAAGGAGATGGAAAGTATTTCTGTGTCCCGTGGTGCATGCACACATCTCAAATAGCAGATGCTCAGCTCTAGGATCTTTGTGTTATCAGCTGCGCTCGTAAGACTTTGCCAAAAAAAGACGCAGATACTGTGCGTCTTTTTCCGAAGCTGAAGGGGGAATTGCATGAGTAAGCAAACACATGAGGGCCTCCCTGCAACAATCCATACAGCTGAAAAGGGAGCGGGCAGAATTTCTCTTGGGAGGTAGAGAATACCTCTACTCCGCTCTGATCCTCACTAACGCCTTTTAACAGCAGTGAGAAGTGGAAAAGCAGTTGCATGCTTCAGTCACGCTTAAAATATTTAGATAGATATTGCTGATTAACCAGTGCTGCATCTGGAAGCCCCGGGGTCCCCTCTTCCTCCTGGACAATACAGGACTTGTGTCCTGTACAAATAATAGTGTTTGGGAAGCGGACATGGTGCCTGTCCAGGAGTGACTGAGTTTCCACACGCCTGCATCAGCTGCTCCTCATGGTCGGGGACGGTCCCGCTCCTATCTGACCCCCCCTGCCCTGCCTGAGGGAAAGCGCAGGGGTGAGGCGACACCGAAGGCGCCCCAGGAAGGCACCTGCCGTGAGGTGGGCGATGCCGGCGGCCGTGCCGCGGCGGAGGCGGCCCTGCCGCGGCGGAGGCGGCCCTGCCGGCCCGGCTCGGCTACCCGCTTGTGGGAGGAGGCCAGCCCGCCCGCAGCCCACCTCTACGCGCCGAGCCCGGTCCCGGCCCCTCCAAGCCGGTCCTAGCCTCGGTCCCCCACCCGCGCCCCTCAGGCCTCGGCGGTCCCGGGGCAGGGGCGGTGCGGGGATGCCGCCGGCGGCGCTGTAGCGCGGAGCCGTCCGCGGGCAGGGGCAGCGGAGACCGGCGCCAGCTCCTCCTTTTTCTCCGCCTCCCTCCGCGCCGGAGCGGGCTCGGCCGCGGCAGCCGGGGTGCGGTGCCGTGCCGTGCCGCCCCGCCTGTGCGATGGACTGGCAGGTGCTGACCAGGGAGCTCTCCCTCTACCTGGAGAGCCAGGTCCGCGTGGGGCTCTTCGGCTCCGGCGTGGGCTTGTCCCTGATCCTGGGCTTCGGCGTCGCCTACGCCTGCTACTACCTCAGCAGCATCGCCAAGGTGAGCGGGAGGGCGGCGGGGCGGGCGGGCTCCGCAGGTGTCCCGCCAAGGGGGCACCGTGCTGGCGGGGACCGTCCCGCGAAGGTCACCCCGACCCACCCCCCTCAGGGGAGGCAGCCGGCGTCCTTCTGGCGTGGGGAGCGGCGGCACCTTGAAATGGCCGGGCGAGGGGCAGGGCGCTGCGCCCGCCTCGCCCTTACGTCCCCCGTCCTTCCTCTGGAAGTGCCGCTCCGTGGTCCCGGCTGGCCGAAACCCCGCTCACCCCCCGCACAGGCCCGTCTCCGCGGCCGGGCTGGGCCGCGCAGCGCCCCCCGCCCGCCAGGGCTGTTGGGCCCTCGGTGAACCGCTGAGGCGTTTCCTGCGCTGGGGCCTCGCCGGTCGCCCCCGGGGGCCGGCCGGCCTGAGGGAGCGTCCGTCCGGTCGTGCCCCGGCTGGGAGGGGAAGGGACTCTGGCCTCAGGCGTCCCCGAAACGCAGTTGTACCAGGGGGAGGGCTTGGCTGGGGGCGATGGTCTGGAAACGGGGGGCCAGGAGCGCTCCTTCCACAACAAAAACCCGGCCTCTTCGGTTTACTAATGGGGCACGTGATAAAAGTAGTTTGCTGCCCTTGTGTCTGCCTTCGGTACCATTATAAATACCTTTGGAGCCACTATTGTGTTTTGGGCGCTAGGACACTCTTGTACATCTTCTCGTCAGTAGTGGTTTCACAGTTAAATTAGGCATTCGCAAATCACTTGGATACAGTGAGCCTGGTCTGACCTAAAGTGGCCCCATGGTGAGAACGCCTTGTTGAATGCTTAATCAACTGAAAATACGCATATCAAAAGATCTATGACTGCTGAAGACGTGTGTTGCCACAGACCTTCACAGAACTGCTGAGAACATAGCCTTCCTCTTCATCGAGAAGAGGATAGTTGACTTTGGTCAGAGGAGAAAAATGAAGGGTCAGGAGGACATGCCACTGCTGCTGTGTATGTGTAACGGTTTTCTTCAAAGCATCTGTTACTGTCCTATTAATGCTTGTGTGCTGGAGAGTCAGTGTAAAAGAGAAGTTTAAGAAATGTTGTGGCTAAAACGTGAGACGTTAGGTATACAGGGGGTTCCACGTTAATTGGTGTACAAACGGAAGCTGGAAGAAAAATCTCTGTATACAAAGCATTATTAGAGAAGAGTAACCAATGTAGTTGTGCATCATAGTATGAGATGCGAGGAGGAGCATCCTACCAGGTTAAAATAGGTACTGCAGTTGCACAAAGTACATAGATTAAGTGTCATTTCTGTGCGGTGCAAGAAAACTGATTCAGTAAAATCTTTCTCCCCTACTGTGGGACAGTGTGGGTTTGATTCTTCAGTGAAAGGTACAATGCTGGTAAAAGTAGAGCTAGACTATCATGTTATTAGAAATAGGTAAGGAATTCATAATGTTTAGTTGGTTTCACTTTTCAGTTGGGCATTTTGGCATTTCGTTTGGTTTTGTTTTACTTATCTCTTTACTATGAAAGGAAAAAGCATTGCAAATGATTATATGAACAAAATTAGTTTACTGGGAGGGGGTTTTAAAAAGCTTTAATTTCTTTCTTTCTTTCTTTGTTAGTTTGTTTTACATGAATGCCCATGCCTGACTGTAGTCTCTCTCCCTAGAAACCCCAGCTGGTGGCCAGCAACGACCGTTTCTGCCGCTTTCTTGAGGAATATTGCCCTGTTGTGACAGAAACTTATTATCCCACAATTTGGTGCTGGGAAGGTCGGGTGCAGACACTCCTGCGTCCCTTTATCACCTCTAGACCCCAAGTACAGTACAGGAAGTAAGTGCCTTTCTTCTGGAAAGTGATCGATTCGGTAGCCAGCAGTTACCTTACTCTGATGGTGTCACAGCTACTGTCATTGCTCAAGCTTGTGCCCATTTTTTTGCTTTATGCCCACCTTTACAACTCCATCCTAGGCTTGGAACCATCTCTGTACTGGATTCAATATACAGTAGGTTTAAAAGGTCAAGGTTCCCAAATGGCCCTATTTTAGCTCAGAGAGTTTTGGAGCACTGAAATATTGGTGACAATATAAGAACAGACGTGGTTATATGTTCACAGGATCACACAATGGTTGAGGTCGGAAAGGACCTCTGGAGGTCACCTTATCCAACCCCCCTGCTCAGGCAGGGCCACGTAGAGCTGGTTGTCCTGGATTGTGTCCAGACGGCTTTTGAATATCCCTAAGGATGGAGACTCCACAACCTCCCTGGACGGCCTGTGCCAGTGCTCGGTCACCCTCACAGTGAAAAAGTGTTTCCTGATGTTCAGAGGGAACCTCCTGTGTTTCAGTTTGTGCCCGTTACCTCAGGTCCTGTCACTGGGCACCACTGACGAGAGCCTGGCTCTGTCCTCTTTTCACCCTCCCTTCAGGTATTTATACGCATGGATAAGATCCCCCTGAGCCTTTTCTTCTCAAGCTGAGCAGTCCCAGCTCTCTCAGCCTTTCCTCATAGGAGAGACGCTCCAGTCCCTTCATTATCTTTGTGACCCTTTGCTGGACTCTCTCCAGTATGCCCCATGTCTCTCTTGTACTGGGGAGCTCAGAACTGGACCCAATACTCCAGGTGTGGCCTCATCAGTGCTGAATAGAGGGGAAGGATCACCTCTCTTGACCTGCTGGCAACATTTCTCCTAACGCAGCCAGGTGACTGTTGGCCTTCTTTCCTGTGAGGGTGCATTGCTGGCTCATGTTCAACATGGTGTCCACCAAGACCCCCACATCCTTTTCTGCCAAGCTGCTTTCCAGACGGTCAGCCCCCAGCCTGTATTGGTGCATGGGGTTTTTCCTTCCCAGCTGCAGGACTTTGCACTTCCTCTTATTGAACTTTGTGAAGTTCCCGTCAGCCCATTTCTCCAGCCTGTTGAGGTCCCTCTGGATGGCAGCACAGTCATCTGGTGTATCAAATATTCTGGTGTTTGGATGCCATTGTTTTGCAAAGGTCATGCAATCAGTGTATCTGTCCATTGAATCAACATGTTCTACCTTAACCGTAGCATGGCCTCATTCGGGCTTGTTTCAAATATATAAAACTTCTGGTATTTTCAGAGTAACTTTTACCTGTGGGGTTTATGTTGTGTTCTTTGATACCTAAATTCTAAGAGGGAAAAAACTTACATTTATTGTTTGTCCTCAGCTGATCTCTCTCACACAGAAATGAGACTTAGTCTGGCAAATGAGGCATTTGGCACAAGACCTAAGGAGAAGTACTTTTATGCGCCGGAACCTGGATGCAGCACAAGTTGTTTCAGCTCTGTTTGCGTGGTAGAATAGATTTAGCATTTAGCAGCTTCCCTTAGTTTTAGTAACTAGGAAACATTTCAGTGGTATGGCCATGTCCACTTTTTCTAGCCCTTCTTGTATACTCTCTATTTCAAGGTTTGTGAGGGAAGAAACATAGTTCCATGGGGCAATGCTTATTTTGCACCATTTGAGATTGTGTTGGCAGCACAACCAGCATTGCATCTACTTTCCATTACTGAAAAAGGGCAAAGCTGAGCTAATGAGTCCAACAAGGCTGACGAGCTTTAAAATCTGGAGTAGGTGCTATCAAGACTTTCAGATGAAAAATCAAATGCAAGGTAGGCTTACATTTTGGTAGTTCCTATACCAACTCTCTCGTACAATGTCTTCATTGCCAGAGAAGAGGGAAGATGCTGTATGTTTCTAAAAAAAGACTGAAACCTTCTTGTCATTGTTAAATGCATGCTTAGCTTCTTGGGATGCTACCGTATTTGTTGCATTCTTAAGATACATAGTTTAAGAGTGCATTCTAGCAAAGTTTGTGGAGATACAAGGTGAAAGATACAGTAGTGTGTGTTCGTGTTCTGCATGTTTAAAACAACAAAGTGCCTTCCATTATACACGCTGCTTCTTTGGATGAAGAGAAAAAACTGTGATAGATGTTTGAGACATTGCCCAGAGTGCTATCAAAAGATTCTCAGATAATCCAAAGGAAAGCTACAGTACACAAGCATATGTAAAATAGAAGGCAATGCTAAAAATCACATTAGTTACGAGCTTCCAGTCCATCAGCAGCAATTCATGAAAGGCCAACTCTTCATTTGCCGTAAATGAGAATTGCTCCACAAACTGACTCTAACTCATGTCAGCTGGAGGCGTGGCTCTTTCTGAATGGTAAACATGCAAACAGGCCTAGTTAGGTGGCACTTTGAGTATTAAAACATAATTAAAAATGCAGAATTCATACCTGGTACTTTGTACACTGTAAGCATTCTTAATAGTATGCACGTATTTTTCAATCTAATCAGTGTTGTCTTGAAATGTGCCTTTCAGTGAGCTCATTAAAACAGCAGATGGAGGACAGATTTCGTTGGATTGGTTTGATAATAATGACAGCTTATATTATCCGGATGCCAGCACAAGACCCACTGTCCTGTTATTGCCTGGCCTGACAGGAACGAGCAAGGAATCCTACATACTTCATATGATCCATCAAAGCGAAATGCTGGGATATAGGTACTGTTGTATTTCATTGCTAGTATTTCACTTCTTCTAAGATCAACTATAAGTATGTATATGTATAAGACGCCTTCCTAAGGCAAAAGAGATCTGAAGACATTAGTTTATGTAAGAAAGTATTATTAATAATAACAATAATGATGATAATAGTAGAATTATGTAACAGGCAGTACATTCAGAAGGGCAGTTTTAATATCTACAGACATGCCCTAGAGATTGCAGTGAAAGCAAGCTAAGTCTGCATAGGCTTTTGCTGCTGCTTCTTAAATTATAATACCAGTATTTGTGTTACCTTTATACTTTCTAGAGAAAGGGTTTGTATTCAGCTCCAAGAAGACTCGTGTGGATGGGTTGCTGGCAGCAGGCCTCGGAGGAGGTCAGCTTCTGAATGCCAAAACTTCTTGATTGAGCAGCCTCAAATTCGTGACTGCAGAAAGGGGAGCTAGCCTGCTATTACTGGTGGTGGTTAAGGAAGAGGTTTGTCACCTCTTAATTGTCACTGCTTAATTTAGTTTTGTTATTAAGGCTTCTGGTCAGAGTTGGGTAAAATAAGTGGATTAGTTGATGAGTAGATTCCTTTATGTAATCATATTGCTGCTGCTGTGCTTTAAAATAAGTTGTCAGTGTTCCAGGGTCTGTATTTGGAATATTAAATTTTGTCTTTGCAGATTGGCTTCTGGTACTGACTCTAATAAGTTCTTCAAATATGTATATGTGAGCGTTTATGTACGTGTCTGGCTGTCTGTTCTCTGGAGGTGTGGATAACTGCTTTACTAATTACGAAAGTAAAGTAGCACTTTAACTGTTCAAAGTACTTGTAAAATCAGTTTAAAACTTATGGTAAAAAATATCAGAGGAGGAAAACTCTCAAGTCAACAGCTTCTTACTGTTAATTTTTTAGGTATTCCCGAAAGAAATATCTGCATTTGATCACCTAAGAAAATAAGGTATAGCATTAAAAAGGAGAGCTTTAGGTCAGATTTCAACAGAATGCTATAATTTTGTTTTTAAACAGCAACATTTGAGAAATACTGAAAAAAGTAATTTTTCATGCCTTTAACCCATCTAAAATATGTATATTTTATTTAACAAAATTATTACAATGAGATGGTAGAAGAGTAATAGAAAAGTAAGATGTATTAAGAAAGCATAGATCCTTAAATCAAGGTAGAAAATTCAGACTCTCACCAACATAAAGAGAGCAGAAACTTCTGCTATACTGGACAAAAAAAATTCGCATCCCCAGGAACCTGCAACTTAGATGCAGCTGTCATTATAATTTTGATTTGGCTCATTTCTTGCTATTTAATACAATTGTGTAGCTTTGGAGGGTGTCTACGCATGGATCTCTGATGTTCTCTTTCAGAGCACTGCTTTATGCTCAGCCCTGCACGGGCAGAGCTTATGGCTCGTATTTGGCCAGCTCAGAGTGCAGGCAGAACAAGTTCAAGTAAACCCTGGGGCTCTCATCCTGTAATGTGACCTTGACTGGCAAATCACAGAGCTCAATAGAGTCCCACTGACTTCAGTGAACTTCATTTTGGTATAAAGGTTATTTCACACAGGTCAGACTTTAGGATCTGTAGGACTGTAAATATTTATGTGCTGAACTTGTTCGAACAACTGGCTTATTTTTCTTTATGCATTTTCAATTTTGTTCGTGTTTTAGTTGTCTTTTTAAATGAAATGAACAATGTGTGTAATTGAATTTACTTTCTCAATTTTTAGATGCGTGGTTTTTAACAATCGGGGAATTGCTGGTGAGGCTCTTTTGGTAAGGATGACTGCTAAGATAAACATCTCTCACATATAAGCAGTATATATAGAATCATTTGTGTCTATTTGTACATCTGGATTTAAATGAGAGAAACTCACAGCGTATGTTGAAAATGCAGAGAAGATAATCTAGTTACCTGGTAGATCAATCAAGCACCAATACTCATCTTTTATTTTAAAATTGAGAGGCCAACTAGTCAACACACAATTTTTGTGAACATTTCATTTTAGGAAATAATTTAAATAATTAATATGTGTAACATTAAAATGAACAATCCTTAAACTTTTCTTTTGAAAAATGCTACAGTATCTAAAATGCACACATCCAAGAAATTCAGTTCAATCAATGCAATTTTCTCCCATTGTTTTATCATACAAATTCAAATATAAGCAGTCGTAATTACTTTCGCAGTTGCCAATGTGAGTTTAATATAGATTTTGATATGGTTAAAAAGTTGTGCCAGTAAAATTGATCCATATTATGTGTTGTTGAATTAATGACCCGGATTTATATGGATAGCCATATCCTAAAAGTTAAATATGTCCTTGTGTTTTTCTCAGCAATTATGACACAAACTCAGCTACAAAAGACATCTTTTGTCTTTGGGACAGACATATCACGTTTGCTTAGAAATAACTGGCAATTCCACAAATGCCACAGTCTTGAAGCTAAACGTTTTCTGCAGCTAGGGACAAGGCATGATGAAATATTGCTGAATAAGCTTTGTTTCTTCATATGCATTTTGTTGACGGTTCTGCAGCTGGAATGAATGTGCATAATACTCAGTATTGTTTTGCATTTTTTAATCCCCTGGTCTCAAACTTTAAAAAGCTCAGAAAGTTTTCCCATAATCAGATAAAGCATTTCAATGTAAATATTGACATGTTAAGAGTAGTTTTCTGCATACTTTTGGAGATGGATCTACAAAGCAGTTTTGTGACACACAAAGTCCTTATTGATGAATTTCTGAATCGTTAAGAGAAAAGTTCTCTTGTTTGGATGCATTGTGTGTATTTTACTGTAATCGGATTTACATCTTTAAGCTTTATAAGATCTCACTGTGAAGCAAACCAGCTGAAATTATCACATTTTCTGCAAAGGGGTTGCTACATTTTAATATAAAATCCCTAGTTAATGAGTTTGAAGCATAGTTGAGCACCACAGTAGAAATTAGTCATGCAAGTAGTTCTTTTTCTAGTCTCTTTAAAGATAGATTCAAATCTACACCAAATAACAGCTATTTAAAGAATCAGTTTTAAAATGCTGTTCTCATTTGTTATTGAAAGTTGTTGTGAAGTTTTATAAACTTTTATTCAAATACACTTTCATTTAGAATACATTAGACCCTGGTTACCAAAAATATTTTTTTTTCCTTGTAAACTTGACAATTTAATTAAAATAAAACACATTCACACTGTTCATAATTAGTGGGGTGTAAAACAGTGAAGAGTGATTCATGTGAATGAGAACTAGAAATGCAACATAAATGGAAATTAAAAACTTCTTCAGTTTTATTTATCCAGATTTAGCTTTTCTTTCCTGCTTTTTTTATCTTTGACTTCAACATTTCAATATTCTCGTTAAATGTATTTTAAGTAATTAGTTTCATCTAATTAAACTTGTTAAAATTGCCCACAGATATCCAAGCTGTTTAACTGAAAGCAATTTAAAAAAAACTCTTAAAATACTGTTGCTTCAGGCAACAAATAAGTTCCATTAACTCCTAATTAAGTATTTTTATATTTTTAATGTTTATACTGAATTTTGGCAGGCCAGTCACTACCTATAGTTAAGTCAAGGTCACTAGCATGTTAGTAGCAACTCTATAGTTAAAAGCTCTCTTTTGCTGTAGATGAAATCTAGAGAACACTAGTAGAAAAAACCCTCATTTTACTGTGATTCTTATTGTACCTAAAAGGACTTATCTCCCTTAAACTGCTCCAGATAGATAGTCCCCCAGATTGTGACCGGTAGCAGTTGTCTGTGCAGGTGAGGCTCAAAAGCTGTGCTTATCCTTCAAAAGCAAGGAAGGGCTTATCCAAATCTCAGTGATATCAATGGACATCATTCCAAGTCTCAATTCAAGATGTGAAGAGATGTTGATGGTAGATAGAGAAGGGACAATACATGTGTTTTGTTGCTTTAGTTAACAGAATATTTTAGTGAATTAGGTAAATGGCACTGATGAATTTATTTATCTATTTATTTGCTTGTATTGTGTGTAGAATCTAAATATTGGCTACTTTCCAAATGCTAGCCAACAGAACTTGAAATCTAATATTTTCTTTTGCATTTGAATGTGGTGAAGATGGTAAAATTGTCACTATAACTTTCTTTTCTGTAACTTGCAGGCTTTATGGTATGTTTCCATTTCCTCAGGGTATTTTAAAAATTTTGGTGCCTATCTACTTCTATCTAGTTTAGCTCATTGCTGTGTGTTCCGATTTCGTCTAATCACCTGGAGGTTGCAGATACTGAAGATATTTGTCACCTGTTTTATTTCGTAATGATAACAAGTATAACTCCTTCCTCCACCTCCTTGTGAAATGCTGTGAGTTTCTATTTGCCATTTAGCACAGTTTCACGATAAATGCTAAATTTATCTTGTTACATAAATGATCCACTGTTCAGTTTGCTTTGTCCTTAAAGGATAATAGAAAAGCTGATGATGGCATTTTTCTCTCTGACTTCTTACAGACACCAAGGACTTACTGTGCAGCTAACACAGAGGATTTAGAGGCCGTTATTCATCATGTACACAACCTGCACCCCTCAGCTCCACTCATGGCAGCTGGTGTTTCTATGGGAGGGTAAGGTATTATGTAACACAAGTCTCAGCTTAACTATGATCAGAAAATAAGACTGTTGCAGCCTGATGGTAAATTGTTACTCTGCAATACTTGCCTTAGTTACTGAACTGCAACTAACTTGGGTCTGTCTCCAACGGTCAATATTCAAAAGACTTTCAGAAACTTCCTCTTTGAGGCTTTTAGCTCTGCATCAGGGGAGGTCAAAATTGGACAACATTCAAAAGTTGAAGGGGGTGGAGAACACTGACAGACAGATTGACAACCAAACAGGTGGGCAATATAATCTTTGGAAACTATGGAGGCTGTCTTTGGAACAGAAGGATAAAGAATAGGAACTAAAGCTAACATACCATGTTTCTTAGCAACCTGTGGAAATTACAAGATTTATGTTCGCTCTGTTTGGGTTCTGCAGTGTGTGGGTAGGTGAAGCTGGAAGAGATGTGGGTATTTGCTCTGTCTGGCTCAGAAGCAAGAAGTAGTATTGTTGTTGAAACCAGTATGGGTTGATATAGCATGTGGTATTAAGACTTGGTGTGTCCTGGCTTTTCTCCAGAAAGCACAGCTAGAACAGACAACGATAGCACAGTTGCTTAGAAAAGTAGCTGCTAGAAGCTAGAAGAAATGTTCAGACAGCCTCTTTAACGAAAATTGTAGGAGAGAACTTCCATTAGAAATACTGCAGACACAGTGGTAGCTTCCTGAGACTTCCCTTCTTTCTGATAAATTTTATGGAGGGTGGGCAGATATATCCCTGTATATTGACATTAATCTACTAATGATTTGTAGGAGCTTTGGGATAAATACAGATTTGTTCAAGAAATATAGTTATTGATAATCAAATAAATAAGAAACTTGGAAGCCTTTTAAATCAGGACAATCTTTTTCCATTCATGCTGCTGGGATTTTGCCGGTGTCTTCAGTGTGAAGACACATGAATCTTTCCAGTATGCCAGTGTCTGTCTTGCTGGGAACCCCAAAATTGGGCACAGTACCCCAGATACCATCTCTTAAGTGCCAAATAGAGGGAAATAATCTCTTCCCTAGACCTGCTTGTTTTGTTCTTACTAACAAAGCACAGCATGCCATTAGTTGTCTTCATTGCTGCAAGGGTGCATTGCTGAGTCACGTTCGGTTTGCCCAGGTCTTTTTCAGCAGAGCTGCTCTCTGTCCAGTCATTAATCTGTCCTAGGTGCAGGACTTTGCATTTGCCTTTGTTGAACTTCATGAGGTTTCTGCCAGCCCATTTCTCCAGCCTGTTGAGGTCCCTCAGAATGGCAGCCCTGTCTTCCAGTTCACCGGCCACTCCCCACAATTTTACGTGCAAGCTTACTAAGGGTGCATTCCCTCTCATCATCCAGTTAATGAAGATGTTACACAGTATTGGCCCCAGTGTTGACCCCCTGAGGAACACCACTAGTAACTGGACCAACCGCTCCAGTTGGACTTCAAGTTCCTGATCACAACTCTCTCAGCTTAGTGGTCTAGTCACTTTTCCACCCACATTGCAAGTCAGCTATTCAAACCATGTCCCTCCAACGTGGCCACACAGAGACCATGGAAGATTGTCAAAAGCCTTGCTAAAGTCAAAGTAAGCAACATCCACTCCTTTCCCCTAATCAACGAAGGCAGTGAGCTCATCATAGAAGGCAGTCAGGTTGTCTTCAACCTTGGTAAATCCATGCTGGCTGTTATCAGTCACCTTCTTTACCTTTACATGCTTGGAAATAGCTTCCAGAGGATATTCCCAAAGCACTGAGGTTAGGCTGACCAGCCTGTATTTCCTCCTCCTTGCCGTTCTTGTAGATGGGTGCCTTTTTTTCCAAGCATCAGGAATATCCCACAGTTGCTGCAACCTTTTAAAAGTCATAGAGAGCAGTCTCACAGTGACTTTAGCTGCTTCCCTCTGGAGCTTTGGTGCACCTCACCTGGTCCCATTGACGTGTCTATGTCCAGTTTGCATAACTGGGCCCTAACTCGATCTTCTTCTGCCATGAGTAATAATTCACTCTCCCATACCCTGCCACTAGGCACAGGGAACTGGGAGGCCTGAGAACAGACTTCAGCAGTAAAGACAGGGAAGATAGGTAGCCTTGGCTTTTTTACAAATCTTTTGTCACTAGGTTCCCTGCTCTGTTGAATAGTGATCCAAAGAGGGAATGAAGGCTGGTCAGCCTAACGTCAGTTCTTTGGGAAGATCCTCTGGAAGCCATTTCCAAGCACATGAAGGATAAGATGGTGACTGGACTCACCAAGGACAAAGCATGCCTGAGCGATCTGATTGCCTTCTATGATGAGATGTCTGGCTTCACTGATGAGGAGAAGGGAGTGGATGTTTTTTGTTCTGAGCCTTTCTTTGTACCAAGAAGACTTTCTTGTTGCAAAAGCCTTTTTCTTGTTGTCCTGCATATCCCTTGCTAGTTCCAACTCCAGCTGAATTTTCATTTTCCTAACTGCATCCCTGCATGCTTGGGCAGTGACTGTTTCTCCCAGGCAGCCCTTTTTCAGCTTTAGGACACTTCCTTCTTGAATTCAGTCAGGAGTTTTTTGTTCCTCCATGTGGTCTTCTGTCACTCTTGCTCAACTTTCTGCATATCAGAACGTACCACACTTGTGCTTTATGTTCAGTTGTCCTTAAGGTCAAACAGTTCTCCTAGACCTGTTTGCCCATCAGGGCTGTCACACATGGGATTCTGCCAGCCAGATCCCTGACCAAATTAAAACCAACTCTCTTCAAGTGCAGTATTGTAATTCTGCTGCTTACCTCCGCCACTCACTTTTGATCTTAAAAATCCACTGTCAAATAATCTCAGCAGTCAAGACTGTCTTCCCATACCTGACGTGTTCTTCCTTACATGTGAGTAGCAGATCCACAGAACATTGCCTCTATTTGGGTCATTGATCATGTATCAAAAGATTGTCCTCGATACTTTCCAGAAATCTCATCTCCTTGTGCCTTGCTGTTGTTCTAATTGATGTTGGGATGGTTACAGTTCCCCGTGCCTGGTGATTATGAAGCTTCTTTTAGCTCTCTAAAGACTTGGACTCTCTAATTCCTCCTCTTGATCAGGGGGTCCATAGCAGACACCCACCATGATATCCCCTTTGTTAGCCTCCTCTCTGATTTTTTGACCTATTAGCTCTGAACTGGCTTGTAACCTGCACCAGGCCAAAGTTCTGTGCATTTAAATGGCATCTTTGTCTAAGGTGCAAACCCTCCTCCTTGCCTGCAAGGCCAATCCTTCATGAAGAGTCTGTTTGCATCCATCATAGCATAGTCTTGTCTGCCTGTAAGTTCTCCATGTCTCTGTGATCCAATATCCTTCTTCTGTGATTACACACAGACTTCTAATTCCTCCTTTAATTTTTTCCCATGCTGTGTGTTTGTGCATGTGCTAGCACATGAGATGGGCCACAGTCATGCTGCTTTCCCAGGGAAGTGTGAGAGCCTCCCCCATTATGCTATCCCTTGAGTGCTTCATCAGGGCCTGTCAGGTCTTTGCTTCTCTTCAGGCTTTGTACTTCATCCCTTGGCAAACCTAGTTTAAAACTTTTCTTCACAAGGTTAGCAAGCTGGTTGGCTCTTACCTCACTTGGCATGCTCTCTCTCCCCAGCTCAGGCTTTTTTGCATGCAAAACATGAAATAACATGATGTATCGCAAAAATATGTTTCATTGGAAATGATGAAAGCCAAAGAAGCATCTGCAGTAGAGGCTTGTTTCAATGATGAGATAAAGATTTAAAGCACAGTAGTTCTTTGTGGGTAACTTAATGTGTGATGCACCATTACACTAGAACTAAGAAGCCCAGGATGTAGTAGGTGAAGAACCAGGTTTTCAGTGCTGAAGGTGCAGAAGAAGCTAGCCATTCTGCGACTGGTGCAAAAGACCAGTTCGGCCCTTAGTGTCATTTCTGTCCTTGGCTTAACTTAGTTGTGGTATCGTAAATAGTGGCAAAGTCTTTTAGTGTGGCACAGGGGATCTGTGTTGTGTTCCTGGCTTTTACCTCACTGCCACCACTGGATGATTTGAGGCAAGATATTCCACCTTCCTCCTCCAATATGTTTTTAAAGTCCTGAACCACAAAGAGAAAGCATATGCTTAATTGTACAGAAAACTGGAAGAGTCTCTAATCATCCACATGGGGACTATTTCCATGCTTTGAAATTAATTGGAGCACTTGCATGTTTAAAACTAAGCAGGAGCAGAGATCTCACCAGGGGCTTATTGTGAAAATCATCGACTTGTCCTATCTTACAATAGTTTTTATTATCTATCCCTTTTCAAAATTTTCTGAGTAGCCAGTTTATCTATATAGGACACATTTGCCCAATTAAGAAGAAAAAAAAACATTCACTTCACAAAGATGTAAACGTAGATGAAAGCCCACTTGTTCTACTGATCTTCAGTATGTATTATTTTGGAAAGGGACTTTGTTTTCTACCATAAAGATGCCTAAACTTTCTCTCTACCGCATATATTCTGTGAATTCTGTTAGAGAAGTGGCTTATTCTACTACTGCAACTTTTTTTTTTATTGGTTTATGGCTCAATGTTCTTACAGCATATAGACCGGTGACTCACATGTTCCTCCTCTTCTGTGGGTGAGAGGGAACATATGCTATCTAACTCCTATATGTGCCACAGGTGACTTTCCTCATTGAGTTCAACTGTGTGAGCTGATGGGCCAAGCCCACTCCCAAGTGCTGTTTGCTGTTCTTTTCCTGCTGGTTCCTACCAACTGGCAAGTCTTTGGTAATACCAAAGACTGGTTTCGTTTTTGCACTGCTGTCCTGTGATCTGGTAGGAAGTGCACGGGGATAAGACCTCTGTGATGGCAGGCTGGTTCATGATGCCTTCGCTAAAGGTTTCTGTCTTCTTTATGTAGTGGTAGATGAAGTATGGTAGGTGAAGCCAGGGTACAGTGTGTTGGTGGTCCAGGGAGCTGTATTAAGTTGTAGAACCTGTAATGTTTTGAGTTAAAGGCTTGGTATTAAAATGCTGGTTGTAAACTTCAGGGCCTCAGGCAGTTAAGTAAGACTTAGAGCTTTTCTGTTAGTATTTTCCTTTTACTCTCTTCCTGCTATTTTAATTTTTCTACATTTGAAGGGTCAGGTACTGGTGAACTTGCCCCCTTTTTCAACTCAACTGTACATCAGCAGTAGAGACTGTAAGTTGCAACTGGTCAGAAAGGCAAGACTTAAGCCATTTATTTGGCTCATAATTTTGTTTTGCTAGTTTTATTCATTATCCAACACTTCAGTCTTTACATACTTTGTGTTAAAGAACAGCTGTGTTCTCTCATATGTGTGAGGTGGGGTAAAGGCATTTACCTTCAACTCAAAAGACAGCTTCATAGTGAGGCAGGCATGCCAGGGGCAGCTTGCATTTGTCAGGCACACTGATCAGATTTAGCAGATCAGGAAGACCAAGAGCTTGTAAACCGGTAAAACTTACTAACAATTTAGGAATACCTGTTCCGTGAGTAAGATACATTTATTTGACCTTTCCTCCCTTTTAGTGATATGAATAAGACTAGTACATCTCTATTTATTTCTAAATGCACTCCTACCCACATCCTACACAGTGCACTCAGTTCGTCTCTGACAGTAGAGAGAGAAAGCAAACTTCATGAGTCATATGTTGATTACATTGACTACCTTTTAAAAGTATTAGGCACAACTGTATGGCTGATAGAAGAAACTATTGAAAAACAGACAAAAGGTGGCTGATTGTTATATTTGCCTTAAATTGAAGCAAACAATTTGATAGTATCTATGTTTCTGTTTTTCATTTCTGTTTGTAGCATGCTTCTTTTAAATTACCTGGGCAAAACTGGCAGAGACACTCCTTTAATGGCAGCTGCAATTTTCTCTGCGGGTTGGAATGTTTTTGAATCTGTAGAATCTCTGGAGAAGCCACTAAACTGGCTTCTTTTCAACTATTACTTGACTACTTGTCTACAATCCTCTATCAGCAGGTGAGTTGCCTTCTAAACTATTTAGCAAGGTGGAAGGATGTTAGCGTGAGATCTACAGCAGGTATAATAACATTGGCAAAATTAATGCTGTAACAACACTTCACATAGCTGTTCTGCGTGCATTCTTCCTTAAATTTTGAAATAAAGGATCTTTGCAAGAAGTATTGTCACCAGTGTGACTAAATTTCTCTGCTTCTCAAGGGACTTGGCACAAGACCAATGTACTTCTGTATTTACAGATGAAGTGAATGGATTTTTTGATTTTTACACATGCACATATTGACTTTGAGTATATAAGTATATATACTAATTCTTTTAATTCAGCCTTGACTGCAAAAGCATGGAAGGGACTAGTTGATCCTTTGCTTTGCAAAATTAGGGCGTATTCGGTATTCCCAAAAATTTAATTCTCTTGAGTTCTCTTGTCTTTGGCATCTTTCTCATGGCTTATGCAGATTTTTAGTATGTTGCTGGATGTGCCTGTGTATGAATGAACACTTCTGCTCTTGGATTCCAGACAGATTTTTAATAAGACAGAAGATTAAACCCAAGCATGTTCTTGTTAGGGTGTTATTTTTCTAAATGTATCTGTAAAGCAGAGGACTTCTACATATATCTGTTTATATGACAAAAACCAAGCCCTCTAATTTTTCTCTCTTTCATTTTAGGCATCGACAAATGTTGGAGAAATTATTTAATATGGATCTCGTGATGAAGGTATGTGAAAACGTTACTTCTGCTTTAGCTGGATGCTGTTTTCCAAATGCTGACATGGTTCTCTATTTGAATTCTGTACTTCAGGCTAGAACTGTTAGAGAATTTGATAAACAGTTCACTTCAGTCATGTTTGGCTACCGTACAATTGATGATTACTATGAAGATGCTAGCCCGTGTCGCAAGCTGAAGTCAGTAGGAATTCCAGTGTTATGTCTAAACTCTGTGGATGATGTTTTCTCACCAGGTCATGGTAAGTTTTGGCTTTTTAAAATATATTTATCTGTATATGCAATCATTAAGACAAACTACATGGGTCTGAGAATGCACTCAGACCTATGTGTGGATGTGTATTTAAATGCTACTTGTACATACGATCAAAACCTCCAGGGATGGATCAATCTTGCAATTTACTTACAGTGTTAGACACATATAAAACAGCTGATGATCATAGAATCATTTTGGTTGGAAAGGACCTTTAAGATCATCAAGTCCAACTGTTAACCTAGCACTGCCAAGTCCACCACTAAACCGTCCCTAAGCACCACATCTACACTTCTTTTAAATGCCTTCAGGGATGGTGACTCCACCATTTTCCTGGGCAGCCTGTTCCAATGCTTGATAACCCTTTCGGTGAAGAAATTTTTCCTCATATCCAGTCTAAACCTCCCCTGGCACAACTTGAGGCCGTTTCCTCTCGTCCTATCATTTGTTACCTGGGAGAAGAGACCAACACCCACCTCGCTACAACCTCCTTTCAGGTAGTTGTAGAGAGTGATAAGGTCTCCCCTCAGCCTCCTTTTCTCTAGACTACTGTTCCCTCAGCCACTCCTCATAAGACTTGTGCTCTAGACCCTTCATCAGCTTCGTTGCCCTTTGGACTCATTCTGTGATGGAGAGACCTGATTAGTACAGAATGCAGAAGCACATGGGGTGGCAATCATTAGCCATTAGTAGACTCTTTACAGTCAAAAGAAAGAAATATGCATATTTAGGGTGTGAATTATCCCACTGTAAGAAAGATATCAGATATATTTCCCTCTCAGAAGCACCCATTTCTAGTCACTAACTATCAAGAGAGCTTATAATGAGGAACTTGGGTACAGATATCTGGATTGTAGACATTCAAAGTTCAATGAAAGTGAAACCCAGTATTTTTTTATTGCCATTTTTCAATCCAGTCCCTACAAAGAATGTCTGGGAGTTGCTTATTTTTCAGATGACTTGAAATCCTCAGCTGTTGTTGCTCATGATCTCAGTGCCACCTCCAGTGTCTGGAAATTAAAAGTAAGAAAAAATGTAAGTTAGTGTGTAGGCCAAATTCTAGGGTAAGGGAAGAGATACAGACAAGGTGAGCTCCTAGAAGGAGGCATGTTGAAATTAATAAGAATCTAACTAGAACATGAAGCAGATAATGGAAAACAGAGTTTTCAGCCTTTCTTCCTATTTTCTGCCAAACATGATCATTATGAACGTTTTGCTTTTGATCTGAAGATCAAAATCCTGTTGCTAACTGTCTTAAAAAGATATGCTTATTCCTGCGGTCTTCTCTCCTGAGAAGAGAGGGAGAATAAAAGTTAGTGTAGGAGAGAACCACTATAATGAACAGCTGATTGAGGGGACGGTCTTCAGCAGTGAACACCTGACACCTTTAAATATGAAGTTCATACACTTGATTTATTTCAGGGAAGTGTTCTTCTGCCACCACAAGTCAAGTGAGATTCTCGTAGAATGAGTCACAAAACCAAAGTGAGTAGGCAAACAGATTAGAATGACAAACAGAAGAATGAAGGAATTGGAAGAGATTCTGTGTGTGTATGTGTGTGTAGTGTTTGTCTGTGTGCAGATGTACAACATATACAGAAACACGCACACACTTACATTACTGTTTACAGTTTGAAGACCTGTTAGAGACAAATGTAACATGAAGAGAAAAGAGCCACTCCAGTAGAGTGCACTAGAAGAAGGCAGTCTGATTTCCTCTCCTCTAGAGCAAAAAGCACCCATGCTATGCATGAACAATATAAAGACGTGACAGCCAGCTAATACGAGGGAAAAAACGGTGACACTGGATTAGCCTAACTACCTATCTCTTACATTGGCAAAAAACAGAGGCTTAAAAAAAGTCGGATCTGGGCAAACATAGCAGTACTCCTCCAGAATACTGCATCCACCTTCAACAATTTGCAGTCCAGGAACTTTCTGAGCCAGAGTTAGTCCCTTTGGATTTACACTAGCCTCTGTGGGATTATATTTTTTTTTCCTTGAAATTGGCCAGTTGCTGTTTCTGTTATAATCATATAATGTCCAGGAAATGAGAATGGATGGGGCTGTGACCATAAAATCTGTGTCCAAATATCAAATCTTGCTAGTGATTCTGAAGATAAATTTTTATGGGTCTTATGACCCCGAGGATGACTTTCCCCATAGTACCACAAGGGGGGTGATCTGCTGTGCGATGCTTCTGCCATTAAGTATCTTAGAGAGGATTTAGCTCTAGCTCAGTTTGTGGTTTCTGTTCTAAAGTGAAGTGGCAGGAGTAAGCTTGCTAGTTAGCACAAGTAACACCAGCAGTGAACCAGACAATGTGCTTCTGTCCCTGGAGGATTCATTAACCTTTTCCAGTCTATTACCACAGAGACTGGGACCTTTGTTAACTAGATTAAAGCTAGTGCAGATACTCCATCCCCTTGTCTCTTCATTTGGGAATATAACCTCCAGCTTTCAAGAGCCAACCATTGACCCTGACCCCATGAAATTCAATCTAAACACAAGAAAACACTTTTTTACTGTGCAGGTGCTCAAACACTGGCATAAAGAGGTTGTAGGGCCTCCATCTCTGGGGATACTCAAAACCTGATTGGATACAAGCCTTGGCAACTGCTCTAGGTAACCCCTGCTTGAGTAAGGGTTGGACTAGATGATCTCAAGGTCTCTTACAGCTTCAACAGTTCTGGGATTGTGTAGTTTGACTAGCCAAAAGATTGAGTCCCCTAGAGTACAGCTGTAGCAGATCTCTCCTCCCTTGGAGCTGGTTTTTAAAGGAAACACAGCTCTTGGTGATCAGTGGATTATGGGGATCGTCACTTGTGTAAGATTAAGTATCTCACCTATTGTTAGAATGCCTTAGAAGTCTTGCAGTGTGGAGAGGGGTGAGGTAGAGCAGCATGAGGACTTGAAACAAGAAGTGTTAAGAGTCTGTTGTAATGACTGTCCATCCTCTCTTAAACTCTGACCCTAACCAGCCTTTCTCCATGGAAATATTGGAGTGCTTAGGCATTCATTTATTCCTTCTTCACAGAGTTAATGCTGTTGGCTGTAAACCGTTGTCCTTGTGGTGCCGTTTACCTTAGAAAGGGCCACCAGGACAATGTTGAATTTCAGCTAATAGCATGACTCTGTTATGTGTGTCTATCCTTGGCTCCTTTTTTTGTTTGTGCTGTGCACCCTCAATGTGAAAAGTTGTGCTGGCAGGAAACATAGGGCACCCTGATTAGCAGCCTAGAAATTATGGCTGTTGCCATCAGTTATTGGAGTTCATTCCTCTTGACACTTTTGCAGGCTGTTTTATGTTAGCAAACATAAAGGGCTGGTGTAAACTCTGGGAGGTGACTTTGTTCTGGCAACTGGCTTGTTTTTCCTGACTTAAAAGCGTGTGGACACATGTACGCCTGTGGCAACCAGAGGCGGTTTCCACTCACAACTGTATAATGGATTCAAAGCCACAAAATTTCTTCTCATCCAGACCCCAGTCTTTTATTGACTTTGGGGACTGGTTATTTCATGCCTCATCTCTCCCAGTAATACCTACCAGCCTCTAAGCTACGTTCCACCTCTGTTGTAGATAGCTGTAGTTTCCGACAGCTGGGAAACAGGCCTAGAAAACTCATTAGGGAGAAAGCTGTGCCAGAATTCCTTTGTGTTTAAGTATCCTTTTATAAAGCCAGACACATATATCTTTCTATAAACAGAGCTCGGGGGATGCAAACCCAAGTCTGCTTTGTCACTACACAATATGGACCTGAAGAGAGACTTTCCTTAAAAAGTGCAGATGCTGTCTCTGTTGCCTCTTACTACCTGATTGCTTCTTCTGATGTAGCTTTTTGGTACACTTTGTACTTCCCAGGAATTATTTTTGAATATATTCTGAAAATGTGCCCTTTGATCTCAATCCAGTATTAGGAAGAATCAATTTATTTGCAGTCCTTCCTTAATGGTGCTGTTTAAAGTTCATAGAGCTTGGCAGACGATGTATCTGTAGTTTAATTCTGGAGTGCAGTTCTCATATTGCGTAATACTAACTAATGAAAACAAATGCTTTCTTCATTGCATGACACTTCTCTCACCATAACTAATTTAAATGAGCCCTTGCTTCAGGAAATATGTAATATAACCAAGTCAATCCCTTTTATTTTGTTAAGTGTGAAAAATAAATCAAGCAGATGGAATGATAGCATTCATTATCAGTGTCACACTTTTCATCTGAAGTGTCATTTTTCTCCTCAGAGACTTTAAGTAGCATATTAGGCGTCCGACTTAAATTTCACTATACTCATGCTTAGCTAATCGCCGCTGGTGAGTGTTGTGCCCAAGCTGAAAGGCTGCCCTTGAAGCTAGGTACCATACCAGCTCCCTCCTGATCCACTGTGCCAAATAGCGCATGTTTGAAGCTCAGTTATACTTTTTATTGAACTCTCTGAGCCTTTTCTGTCCCTCTGAATCCAAACTTGGAGTAATTGCCTTAGGTGTTATTTTGCATCCTGTTATGTAAACAGCACCATTGAATGAAGTTGTCTGGAGAGACCAAATGGCCAAGGAATGCCAGACCGATAACAGTTAGGGTAAGAGTTTAAGGAGCAGGGAGAAATCAACCAAACAATGGAACAGAAAGTCTGACAGCAGTGACTTATTTAAGGCAATGCTGCTTCACTTGTATGTTTTCCTATTGTTCTTTTTTAAAAAATACTTTTTGCAAAGAATGTACAACAAATGGATTTTGAATGAGGTAATTCTGCACGTGTGTATTTACATTGTGGTTCTGTGATCACAAATAACAGGTCTGTGCCTGCTGGATCAAACAGCAATACAGATTTTGGTCAGTAGAAACATAAGTACAAGGTTATATGTAGGCAAAAATGAACAGTAGTATCCTTTGGCATGCCATCCTATATCCTAGAGTGCATCACATCCAGTGCTCCATTCGTCTGCCCTTTACATTGCAGAATTTGCTCTGTTGCATTGTGGGTTTATTTGTGGATGGCTAACAGTCCCTAGAAACAGCCATGAGAAAAGTACCACACCACTGCCAAGCAGCATTTGCATTTTGGCACTGGAGAGCAACACCAGCATTTCTAAATTCTTCTCCTGAGAAGCTGCAGATCAAGAAACTCTGCTGGGGAGTCATACAAATGGTGATCCAACTCTATCAAGGCTGACTATGCCAAGGGCAGGCTCTCCTGCTCGTGCACCTACTAAAAATCCTCGCTGCAGATGGAAGCAAATGACTGCATATTCAGCACAGTGCTGCAGCTTGATAACAGCGATGATCTGTGGCAGAATTCTGCAGTAAACGTGTCTTAGTTAGAATAGGGAGAACTTTAGGATGGGGAAGGTGACATTCGTAAAGACCTGTGTGTGGCTCACACCTTACCTGGCACAGAAGATAACCAGCATCCTAGTGCTGGTAGGCTTCTGGGAGAGAGCTGCTGTAGCTGTTTGGAGGCAGGCAGCACATGGCACCCGCTACAGTATTGCAAGTCAGTTTGGGAATGAGTAATTAACCACCAGCAAACTGATTTGGGAGGTATAATTATGCTGGTAACCTCTGAATGACAGATATGGAGAGGTCACAGTGAGCTTTGCCTGTAAGGGCTTTCCCAGCAGCGTTGGCACAGCAGAGGACACATTCACTGTCATCTCACTTCCACACCCCCAGCAACGCACTTTCTCGGCAAGAAAAGATATTTCTCTCTATGCTTTTATACTAGTCTGAAAAAGTGAATGACCATCATGTCTTTGCACAATCTTAGCTAGTCAAGAGGTGTGTTCAGGCCAGGATGCAGCTGATCCTGAAGCCATGAGGATTGATGGAGTTCTCATGTTATCTCTTGATTCTTGGAGAGCAAATCTGTCTCTCCCCATACCCTTCCACAGTCTGATCCCCACTTCGCTGTCGGGATTCTGTTTAACACGGCCCATGCGCTACTAGAGGGGAAAGGAGCAGATGGCTTGGTAGAGAGAAATGGGCAAATTCCCATGCAGTCGGCAGAAGCTCACATGAATCGTAGCCACTGTCTCTGTATACTGCAGTGTGTTCATCCACAGAATCCAGGGGAGCTGGATCAGAAATTCCTGGGCAGATTAACTGAGGCAAAACTCCAGACGAGTGCTGGCTGAGTCTGGAGTCTGAAAATGATGCATGTGTTGGATTGCAAGAAATAACACATTGTTTTCCGCATCTCTTGTTTTCAGCCTGTGTTATTTCCCAGTCAAGGCTGGCAGGCCCTAGGCTTTTATTTCATTGACTTTTCTTTTTAGTCTTGCCTCAGTATTGCTTTAAAAGGCCCAGATACTGCATATAGTATTGTCAATTTTCCAGCTGAACAAAGGAAAAGTCAAGGACTTTTTGTAGAGGTAGTGAGAATCATGGTTTCCTTCACCTAGTAAAGAATCAAAATCACTTACTAAATGCTGGAATCTATAAACTACTTAGATGCACGCAGCTTTGACAGGAGGGAAAGAGTGAAACAAATGAATAGTGCTGAGTAGCACAGAATCTCATGTACTCTGCAAGAGAATCCCCATTGCTCTCTGGAGCTCTGTCTGTGCTCCATTCAGGGCACAGTCAAGTACCTTATGTTATGGGCAGGAACCTTATAACACAGCATTCATAAAAGACACTAACCCTGCTATGGATACGGTTGGTTTAGCATCCATGCTGAGGCCCCGGAGTGGAACAGAGCATGTTGTTCCAGGCACTGCTAGTAAGGACCTCTGAGGCGCAGACTGCTCCCCTGACTCTGCAGGTCCAGTGCTTCTGCCCTCATCTATTTTAAGTTGTGCATCTGTTCACCACAGTCATTGCATTCAGGATCTCATGTGATGTACTCTGGCTGGGGGTCTTTCTTTGGCTAAGGAACTGGTGCTGTGCTCTTACTCTAGTTGCTGAAAATGAAGGCAAATCGGCATCTGAAGGACACAGCAATGAGTCTGCGAGCACCCAAATGAAAGTCAGGAACTCACCTATGAAGAAGGTAGTGATAGGCAGAGATAATGATTATTCAAGGATGATGACCTTTGAAATAGCAAATGTATAAAGGGGTAAAGGAAAGCAGGTTCCTAGAAATAGGGGTGGGAGGGGACATGTCTCTGAAGGAAGTTCAGTCAGAAAGGGATGTGGACAGCTGAAGCCTCCAAAAAGGGAACCTGATTAAAAATCTCCCTTCAAAAATACTTTAAAATAAATGAAGCAGCCAACAAAAATCCTGCAAATGACTCGCTGCTTTGTGTTGTAGTGCCAAGGCCTTTTTACTTTAGCAGTGTATGACCTAAAATCAGATTTATTTTCTTGTGAAATCATAACCTTTTTTAGACTACTCCCTTCTGTCTGGACAAAGCGTGTCTTGTTTTGCTGTTGTTTTTTCTGTCAACCCTGAATAATCAAAAAATCTGCATGAATTTTTTTTCCCTTCCATGAAGTTTATTATTTGAAAACTGGAATTTTAAAAGGCATTCTTCACTGAAATGTATTGGGATTTCTGCTTGTTCAGTATATTTAGCATACTTAAAACTCCAGAGGAATTCGCTTAAGTAACTTAATTTTTATGTCAGGAGCACAAACACTACAGCTCCATAAAGCTCCACTGTTGTGTCAACCAGTTCATGTGATACAATAGTGTCATCCCATCACACTGAAATGCCATTAGTAAAGTCATATACATGTCAGGCTGCACTAACTGACCTTTATTTTCCTTCACAACGGGAACTGCTCAGGTGATAGCATTGATTAAGCCACACATTTATGTGTATTCAAGATAAGATCCACTGAAGGCTCCCTTTCCGCGCATTTCAAGATCAGCACGTGTCTCGCGTGTAGTTCACTGATGACTTTAAGCTAACTGTAGGCTGTCCCTGAAAGGGCCACCTCACCGCAGTCCTTATCTGACTGTGCCTGCCGCTGTTCATATATTGGCATTAACACGGGGAACCAGATCAGGAAGCTGATCCAGCTGAAAAGTAGCTCAGCAAAAGAAAAATCCTTGTAGTATCTGGTCTAATAATCTAAATTCCAAATTAAATCATTTTCTAGCAGTCACTATTCAGTAGAGAACCACTAACCTACTGGGTGAGACGGGGCAGCTTCCTGTGTCCTTGTGCGGTTGTTTGCCTTCCTCTCTTTCTGTTTCCCACGCTTATTTAGATTATGAGCTCGTCAGGGCAAGAACCGTCTCCCAGTGTGTTTGCATGGTGTGGTCTAAATGTGCAGGTGTAAGTGTATGGCAAATCAGATATAATAATGATAATAACCCAGGATATTCTTTAATATTAGCTGATAGGATATCTTACAGACAAAATCTTATCGTGACATCAAAGGTTGTGTGTTTGGAGTCTTCTACAAAAAGAATAGGATTCATAATTAAGGTCTGAGTTCCTCAGTTTTTCCAAAGCTGAATATTGCAACACAGGTTAAAAACTACAGGCTTTATTGTCCTTTCACTTATACTATTCATACCAAATTGTAAATATGCATTAACGTGGGTGCTGTTCCATCAGTGGGACTGAAAGAAAGATGAAGCCCAGTGATTTCTGAAACTTTTACAGCAGCCAGAAAAATCACGTGGATAATGTGAGTTAATGATGAAGAGAGAAATGGTTTTTAACACAGCTACAGTTCTACGTCCTGTGGTACATTTAAGCATACGTTAATGTTGTGTATATTTATTCATATATAATATGAGAAACATTTAAGAGAAATTATTCAGTGGTTGGCATTTCATACAAGGATAAGGACTTAAAACTTTTTCTCCCCCCCCTTTTTAGCTATACCAGTAGAAACTGCCAAACAAAATGCAAATATTGCTTTGGTTCTGACTTCGTGTGGAGGCCACATTGGTTTTTTGGAAGGAATATGGCCAAGGAAGTGCACTTACATGGACAGAGTCTTCAAGCAGTTTGTGCAAGCTATGTTTGAGCATGGAAACAAAATCTTTAGCATGTAGCTTTGGACCAGTATTATTGCACAGTGGCACGTTCTGACAAGGGCAGTTAAGCTTAATGCACAAATTTTAACTCCTGTAAGCCAGCAAATGGATAAAGTCCATTACTACATGCAAAAATATTTTTTGCCTAAGATTTTGTAGCAAGAAACTAAATATTATGTTGTCACTTTTATATTTATTTTTAATATGCCTTACTAAGAATGATCTTAAATGAAACAGCATTCTGCATACATCAAATTGCACTTAACCAAAACCATCAAGTAAACAGATTATAATTCCTCAGGATTTTAATTTAAACCAGTACATTTTTAGGAGACTTAATTTAGATGGCTTTTAATAGAAGAATGGTAACACTCAAAATAGCATATATTATCCTGTCACACAAAGTACAAGCTGGCCCATTCCTTAGGGCACTGACGGTGAAAATCTTAAAATATGAAAACAAAAGGAGGAGGGAATACAAAGAAGCACTGGTTCTTCAAAGAAGTCCAAATTTCAGCATGTTATTCCATAGCATTAGATTGATAATCTGCTTTTGCTGTTCTACCCTGAGAGTAGTCAGATTTAGGGCTAGTTACTGTTTTTTAAACTATGTCAATGCCATACTTGTCTTACATGATTATTTTTTAAGCAGCTAATTTATAGTGTTTACATATAACCAAAAGATTCCTTTAAAACAGTACTGTAATAACTTATGTAATTAAAAGACATCTTGCATTTCAAAGTTCATGTAAAGGTGGGTGTTGTCATATATGTAATACATACTTCATATAACTGGTAAGCTCAATGATTCTATCCGTTGTGCTTATATTACCCTGCAAGAACATTTCAGTTTTAAAGAATAAACATTAGTATATCAGGAAATTAGGATATAATCTGCTTTAAATTAAAAAAAAAAATCCGAACCCTTTGTCTCTTCTATCGTTTCAGATAATTTCTAAAAAAAAGCAACAAACTGTTTAAAGGCAGCTGGGGTGGGGGGTTGGAGCCCCATCTCTCTGGTTTGTTTATGTGAGCATTTGTCAGCACTTCGGCAATAGGTTGTCAAATCATTGAAGCCTTTGCAAAGTGATTTCTGCCCTTAGTGGCTTACGAGTTTGTGAGGCTGACCGACGCATCACTGTTCTCCTCGGACCTGAAACAGAGTGAGAGCCAACGTGAGATGCTTGAGGAAAAAGGACAGTTGGACAGAAGGTATTTTGATACTGTTGGGAAGTCCTAATTTAGGGCATACTGAAATTTAAAAAAGGCTTTTAACCAGCTTCTGTGGAGCTCCCACCTCATGCTGATCACTGATTTGGGCCCAGCCACACAAGATAAGGCAGTAAAGATGCCTTTGCATTTTTATTTTTATCTTTTGAGTGGAGTCAGTACAAGAAGAAAACGCGGATAAAAAAGCA
Source organism: Nyctibius grandis (assembly GCF_013368605.1). Lineage (NCBI taxonomy): Eukaryota > Metazoa > Chordata > Aves > Nyctibiiformes > Nyctibiidae > Nyctibius > Nyctibius grandis. The sequence goes on along the minus strand of NC_090660.1, from coordinate 59,285,921 downwards.
AGTCAGGCCTTCTGTCTCAAGCAGTACGTGAACAGTCCTCTTGTAAGGCATGTTTCCTAGTAACAGCAAAGGAAGAACAAAAATACTTTTTGTCTTCAGAAAAAGAAATTGGGACATGCTATATGAAAGCTAGTTTTGTAAGGTGGAAGGTTAAATTAAAAAAATAGAAAGTGCTTTCAAGTTTTCACTTTTCAGACAAACATTGGCCCTTGCCCAAATAATAAAATCTAACTTATTTTTTCTCTAATAAGGAAAACGGGAAGAAAGTGACTTGTAAAAGCAAAATGAAATTTTGTGCATGTTACTACACTACATGAAATCAGCATATTAGTAGGGTGCCTTATTTATTCTTACATTCATTTCCATTTTTTATGTTCATATAAAAACAATGAGCAATAAACAGTGTATGGAGCATTGTAGTTGTAAAATTGTTTGGGTACAGTACTGTTCAAAACTCAACATCAAGTATTAATAAAAATAAAACCACTTACATTACAAGCACACTTACTTACTGTTTAAATAAAAGTTAACATGATTAACAGCAGAATTTCTGTCTCTTTGCACTGTTTTATTTCATTTAGGTCCAATCCCATATACATTTCTCATTTAGGTCCAATCCCATATACTCAATCCCATGAGACATTTATCTTCAAAGCTACATCTAGCAAATGTCTATAAAGTTGGGTTTTTTTCCCCAAATGTAGAATGTTTTTCCTTGTACCCCATTAGGGAAAACACACTGTTCAAAGCACAGCATGCCAAGTGGCAACAATCAAATTTTACTATGGATCTCTTCAAGCTTTCCCAGTCAGATTTTCTGAAACATATAATGTAGACACTTACCTCAGTTCTTGCAGAGGACACACAAGCTAGCAAAAAGTTTATGGCACTTCTTCTATGTATTACCTTTGTACCTTGTACACAGAGTTTCACCAGTCACCAGTCAGACTCCAGAATTCAATTCATCCCCTCTATTGAATGTGAATTCCTAGGGCCTTTATTTGGCTTTTCATCTGATCTGAGTATCCAGACGGCAACACGGATATGAAACGTTGGAGGTGGAAGAAAATTGTTGGTTAACAATGTACTCGTTACTGGAAAGATGGAGTATAACGAAAATGAAATTTCAAGTCACAAAGGTTGCAGACACTTCTTAAAGAAAACTTTCTTCCTAGTTCAGAATGACATAATGGTTGAAGTTAGAGGGGACCTCTAGAGAGTGCCCAGGCCAGTCCCCACACTCAAAGCAGTACGTATTACACACGTGCTCCAGAACATCCACCTCTTCCCAATTTGCTCTTGGAGTCAATGCAAGGTACTGTTCTTTTTATCTGTCTGTGAGGCCTTCAGTCACCCAGGAACCATCTGTGACGTTAGCCATCTTACTACCAGATCATAAAAACCAAGATTTTAAGGTGTAATTTATTATGTCTGCTCTTGGCAAATAGACCTAGGAAAACTGAAAATTTCAAATAGAAAAAGATGGTTCCATGAACGCAGAGAAACTCACCCACAGTATGTGTTTCACACTGAACAGAAGAAGGATTAATGCTCTTTTTAGAAACCAGGACATAAAACAGCACAGTTTACAAGATGTACCAGAATGGGCTATGGAGAACAGTCTACAACTCAACAGGAGCTGGTCTCAAGATAATGTCGATTAAGTGCCAGTGACTCCAGGCAAGTCATCATGGTCGTGTCAGTATGCCACCGAGTATCACGGTTCAGACATCAACATGCTGATTGCTGCCGAGTGTGGTCACTTGAGGACTAGACCGACCATTACAGAGATTGGAAGGGGGCTCCATTTTCAAGAATTACTCCCCAGTTGTGGTTTAGGAAGTTTCTCCTTACCTCTTCCCTGCTGCAAGTTGACATTTCCAACTGAGATCTAGTAGTCAACTGTTTCAGCCCTCAAGTCAATAGAATGAAGCAGCTTGCTTATCTCAGCAGTTCTCAAATGTTTCAGACAACGGCCCCCTTCCCTTTCCCTGTAATCATCTGGACCCCTATGCACCACTCACATATGTATATAGCCACTGTCCACTGTCTGGCCTGGCCCCAAATCTCTGCAAACCAGCTGCCAGCCTTCCCTCCAGATGTAGCTATCTACAGTCCTTTCTATCCCTGCCCGCCCCGCCCCGCGCCCCCCCAAAAAAACCCTCACATTCAACATACGAGCAAACTGGATGAGTCCCAGCCCAGTTTATTCCTGCCTACTTGCAAAAAAAAATCCAAAACCAACCAAAAGAACCCACCTCCCCACACAGATTTTCAATGTGGAGCCCCCTGCTTTCTTAGTTCAGTCTACTGTAAAGCTCTTTAATGTCAGGCAGTCAGGGCACCCTCCAGTCCCTGTCATCCCACATGCTATCTACACAGGAATTTCACAGGGGAGCTGCCTCTGTCACCTACAGCTCCTACAGTTACCTGGCTCATGCCAACGACTCACACCTGCCAGGAAGAGGACTTTTAGCCCTGCACATAGTGCTCAGGAGCAAGCACTGTGCTCTCAGGCCACTTTACTCAATGCACCATCACCCTCTGAAAAAAAGAGGAAACATTCTTTCTCTGGGTTACAGAGTTGCTTCAGCCTAAGCCACCTGCTGCGGTTCTCATCCCAGGATGCCAGCTGGCCAAAGAGAGCCTTGTAACACTCAAGGCAATGAAGAAGAAAGAAGGAAGCTATAAAAAAGCCCAAGAGAATCTCCCTGGGGGCTTTCCAAACACCTCCAGCATACATGCTGGATCCCCTCCCCACAATAGGCTAGCGGTGCTTCTTGTCAGCCAGGAACATAACTCCATGCAGCCGATCTGCTGCAGAATATCCCAGCCATGGGGTTTTTTTAATTTTCACTCCAACAGAAGAAAAGGAAAAATCTGCCAAATGCACCAGCAGCCACAACAGCCAGCAGTTCTTCATTGGCAAACACCTCTTCCTCTGAGGGATCCAGTTTTCCTGTCTCTTTTTTTCTACCGGAGACACAAAAACCCAGCCTCTCCCTTTTTCCTGGATGAGGGTAGAGAGACATTCTGAATCCTATGAATGGATGGAAATCAGAGCCCTATGCTGCCTCAGCTGCTCTTCCAGTTCCTTAAAGGATCTATACATTTAGTGATTAGAAAAACCACTAGTTTAAATCAGCTTCACATGTGGCCTTAGCTAACCTGTCTGTGGCACTAGGAGTGCTTGCAGGGTTAATTACAGCTGAGGGGTTTAAGCAGCTACTGCCTCTTGGTGGGTCAGTCACCACTTCCTTGCTCAGATGAGATGTCTGATAAGCAGTAGGGCATGTTGGGAGAGCGTTACCATGTCAAATGCAGCTGCAAGATCTGTGATTCTGTGATTGAGCTTGGGATCAAGGCTCAATCTTCTGTGTAGCCCACCCTAAGGCTGCAGTTAGACAAGCAACTGCCAATGTTAACAGCTCCCTTATGCCAAAAGGGGAAGGCTTCCTTTTCCTTCTCCCCTGCCTTTTCTTACCCCCCCTGATTCCAGTCATATGGTCCTCAGACTTTCTTGCCCTGGCAGAATATGATCGTTTTTCCACTGAGTTAATTTTTTGCTACCTCAGTGAGTTAAATTTGCTTGCTTACAGGGGTCCCTCAGGGGCTAGAGGGAGGGTGGCATGAGGTAAGGAGTTGGAGCACACTGCTGATAGTGGGGAAAGAAAGTGGAGGAAATAGTGGAAGAGGCTTCCCATTTTTGGTGACAGTCAGCTCTTACGCAGGGTCACTGCAGCTCCCGAAGCTGTAGCCCAACAGGATACTCTCTGATGATCCATGAATCAGCTGAGTTATTGCTTGTGTGAAAAAAGGCATAACCTAGAAGCAAGTCATTTTTCACTTAGCTGCAGACAAGAGGCACTGCAGCAGTATTACAGTAGTGGTAAACAAGGCTAAATAAACATAAAATCCTTTCGGGGTTAAACCTGTCCTAACCACATACTCCACCTATGTGAACGCAGTTTCTCCTCCCCAGGTCCCCTAGTTCTACAGCAAATCTGTGCCCAAGCACTCCTGTTCATATTCACCACAACTTCTGAAGAGAGTAAATTTCTGTAAAGTTCTTGTTCTTTCAGCAAAGTGACATTTGCTCGAAAGTTCACACGGACATCAGTGCTTCAAGACGCTGCCACCTTCTGTGGAAAACTGGAAACTTACTCATATGCTTCTATCCCAGGAATTGAGTTTTTCCAAGTTTTGGAATTTAATACTTTATAAGAATGCCTGTTTCTTTACTCCTTCCCTGATGTACAGCAATTTACCATTCCACGGAAGGATGTCAGAAAATCTAGCTTTACTTGCTTCATGTTCCTAAGAAAGAGGGATGGGAAAACATCATGTTACATTTACAAAGTTAGGGATAACATGAAGAAATTTACAGGCAACCCAGTGATTAAAGTATCCTTCATCTGGGAAGTATTCTGCAGGTTCCTGTAGGAAAGCAGCAGATGACATGTTGCTGCATTCATTGTAAAGTCACAGCAGATTATCATGCATTAAAGAGGAGCTGTTATAGGGAGTTATAAATAACATTTCCTCCTATCAGCTTTTTCAAAAACTGCAGCTGCTGAAAATTTCCATTTGTCTAGGACAAACTGTGCTTCAACTAAGCATGTCCAGAAAGAGGACTTATCAAGGAAGGCAGTTAATAAAGAGACAAAAAAAAATTTACTGGCAGAACAAAATACCTCCCAGTAATTTGATCTATATATACAAATTTTTACACTATTCAGCAACTTGACTGCAATTTCAAACAATCCCATAAATGTAATAGCTATAGAAATCAATAACATATTCAGAAGATTATAAAAAAGGCCTAAAAATTTTATTATAAAAATCAAAATAACCACTTTTTAAATACTTCAAACATTAACAAAAGAATATTTGCAGAATGTCTGTGCTGTGTATCTTCCAAGTACTAAAATACTTGTGTGGTCTCTCGTCTGTTAGATTAGTAAACTGTTACCAGAGATCTGTACCAGAAATCAGAAATCTCTGCGAGAAACCCTGTCACATGCTGCCATTCAAAAACTTTTCTTCTAACATCTTTCACGGTCATTTATTGGCTGGCTAATGCCAACGTTCATCACGCTGTTCTCCAGTCGTTCTGATGTAGTGATGTATACACATCGCTATGTAAATTTACAGTCAAATTAACTGTCTGTATTAGCAAGCAGAACACGTCAATAGGAGTGGATATGCACAGCAAAGGTACTTCATGTTGAGATCCCGACACACATACCATTTCAGGTAGGATGTACCTCAGGTTAGCCCTAGCCTGGTAGTATGGATGGAGCACACCAGGTACACGAGGTATCTCTACATTAGTACTCTAGTTAGTGCAGCATCGCACTTCTGAAGGGGATATTCGGTGGTATTTTTCACTTTGCATTTAGCTACGAGTGCCAGTCACGAGGCACGACGGACACACTCCGGGCCACCACGTAGTCACTTCACCAGCACTGGCCTGTCAGCACGCGGTGCCGCTCTCCCCCTCGTTTTTGGCAGACGAGGAGCCTCATGGCAGAGGACAGGGCCTACCAACCAACCCGGGCCCCAGCCGCTGCGAGCTGGCTGAGCCGACGGGATAACGCCGCCAGGCGGGACGGGACAGGGGCAGCGCCGGGCACCCGCTGAGGCGGCGGGGACAGACTGCCCGCCCCACAGACAGTCCCTGAGGGCGGGCGCTTGGCCGGTGCGGCAGGCCCCGACCCCGCGGCCGGCAAGGGCCGCCCCGCCCGGCGCACTCGTCGAACCGCCCGTTCCGTCTACGGCGCCCCCTGCGCATGCGCAAACGCCCCGCACCCCGCCCGCCGGAAGTGTCCCGTCTCCGGGGGGGGGGGGGGCAGGGGGAGGCACCACCAGGGGGCGTGGCTTCTCCGGTGCCCGGATGTGAGCAGGGTTGGAGCGCGGGATTGCCGATTGGCGGGGGGTGGAAAGGGAGGGGGTGCGAGCGGCGCTGACCTCGACGCCGCAGCCTGCGCGCGCCTCCGCTCACCCACCCGCCCCAGACTCCGCGCGCGCCCCCGCTCAGCCACCGGCCCCGCGCGCGTGCGCTTTCCCCTCCACCCCGCCGCGCGGCTCCGCCCCGCCCCTTCCCCCCTCCTCCTTCCCCCCCCCCTGCAGCTGGCGAGCCGGGCGCGGAGGGCGGCTGGCGCTGCCGGCACGTCGCTGACACCCGTGCGAGGTAAGTGGGCGCCTCGCGCCGGAGGGCGTGAGGGGGGAAGGGGGCGGGAGGGGGACGAGGAAGTTCCCCCCCAACACGCCTCGTGTGCCGACGGCTCCCGTCAGCCTTTCGCCCCCCCCCCTCCGTGACCGGTCGCCCTTCCTGGCACGGAGAGGTGCCGTCTGCCCCCGCCTCGGGGCCGAAAGGCCGGCGTCTCCTCCTCGCGCCTGCCTGGCCGGCCGCGGCCCGGGCTCGGGCCTGCCTGCCGCCGCCGCTGTCTCCGCGATCGCGGTGGGAGTGAGCGGGCGATACCGTCTCGCCGACTCCTCGCGAGTGGGAGCTTGGGGGGGGGGCGCCCTGCGGTGTACGGCTGCTTCTACGCGGCCCCCGCCTTGCCCCTCGGTGGCACTTGCCTTGGCCTGAGGAGAGCTTGACCGGGTTCAGGGGCTCCCTGCCAGGCCCTGCTCCAGAAGGGCTGTCACGGCGGGGCGCTGAGGCGGATGACACTGGGCCATGCTTGGAGGCCTTCTCTTTTCTTCCTTCCTCTTGAGTCCCGTCGTGGGGTCTCAGCCGGGACTGGGATCTCAACCTCTTATGAACGCTGCGAGGTTCTGTCGTGGCAGTCGGTGAGGGGGGCTCGTCTGTGAGACCCCAGCACCCTGTCAAGCAGCTGGGCCCGCAGTCTCAGCCGAGACCAAGGGCTTGCCCCTGCTTTAAGGACTTGAGAGTGTGGGAGTTGCTTGCTTCTATTTTTTCTCTACCTCTTGCACCCACACCTTTGATTGTTGTGTAGTTTGTTCTTGTATTGCTATGTCTTACCTTCTTTCCATAATCTGGCTTTTACTAGAGGGGACTTCTTCAGGGCAGAAACTGCCAGTTCTTGAATGTCTGGAAAAGTCCTTGCTCTGCTGTGCAAAGTATAAGTAGGAAAGAAATGACTATTAAAGAGCTAGTTCTCTTTGTGGGAGGAGAGTGTTATTTGTCAGTGTCCTGAGAAGCAATACTGGTAAGGGAAGGATTATGTTTTCTGTTTTGTACTTGAAAGTCTTTCTTGAATATGCCATGTCACGTGGCTGAGAGTGACAGTGATGTCTGTATATGTCTGGAAAAAAAACAAGAAGGTCTAGATGTACACAGTGTGTGTCATGGTGTTCTCAAATTCTGAGAGTCAACGGTGTGCTCTAAACTAAGAGAATACAAGACCAAAGACTTATTCAGCAACAACAGCTGTTATTTTCAGTGTGAGTGGCTATACTGTGGCTCTGACAGATAATCTTTTGACTAGTGGAAACCTGTAGTCTTGCTAAGTGTCATGGAGCTCATGAGCCATTAGAAGTAAGGCATACAAATTCTGTTACCTGCTCCTTCGGGAGACACATCGAAATAGCACTACGAAAAGTGCTATTAGAGATTTCTTCACTGGATATGTTTTTTAATTCTGTTTCAAATATGAGTCACTGGCCATGCAGCTTCTTTAAAAGAGAAAGTCAGAAGACAGCACTGGTGTCTGGAATTTGAGCATTTTCGGACTTGTGTGGTTAAAAGTGTCTTCATAAAAAAGTGGATAAATGAAAATGAGGTTAAGGACAATTTAAAGTCTGAAAAAAAAGAAAAAGTACAGGTCTTTACTTTTTCCTTTGGATAATGAATAATTATTAAAAGGAGCTTAATGTAAGTATCTTTCGAATTGTTAGAGAAAGACATACATTTGTCAGTGCTGGAAGGCTTACTGTAGTTGTAATGAAATGGAAGTATCTGGTCTGTGTTTTACAACTGGTAACTTAAAGTTCCTGTTTGACCTTAAAATCTGTCAAATTTAATATCAGATTAGTTAAGATTTGAAAAGTAATATGATTTTATTACAGAAATATTTGTTAGTCTGTCAATGGCAAAAATTAATAAATAATTATTGACCTAAAAAAGGTGATATGAAAGTTCTGAGCACTGAGTCTTCCAGTTATCTTAATTCTAAAAATATATTAGTGAACCTTTGCTGAACAATTATTACTTAATGCCATGTTACAAAAACAGTGTCTTTGAATAAGAGAACTTAAAAGTTTCAGAAGCCACAAATAGATGTGAAAGATATAATCAACTGAATCTGTGAAGATCTTTTACTGACGATCTCTGCTAGTTTTGAGACTTTTCTGCATCGTTAACATCATTTCAGTTCTCATGAAGACATCATCTTTAACTGCCCAAGGCAAATGTCTCAAATAATGCTACTTTCTAGGCTTTCTGTCTCTGATTTGTAGCTTAAGTCTTATTAGAAGGAACAGTTATAGGTGGTTGCTGATGACTATGAAGTTCTGTAGTAGCAGCCACAAAACTTAGTAGAGTCTAATGGATTTATTCACTGTTGCTGTGAGGCACAGGACTGACAGCGGGCCCACTTTTTTGTGGGCTATGAAAGAGAGCAGCATACTATTTTCTGGAAAAATGCGAAAGGCTGAGAAACTTCCTTTCAAATGGTGCTATATCTGCCACCTTTCAAAAGGTAAAAGGGTAATGCTTAAGACAGAAGAATGCCAAAAAATGTTGGATATGGAAATAAAATTTGTAGGTTTTTTTTTTTTAACTGATTATCAAAGAAACTTTAAAGCTAAGCATTGTTTGAAGGGATGGAAGAGAGTGGGAATGCCAAATTCAGAGTCTGAGAAGGAAGTTAGTAAAGTGCTTACTACATGAACATTTTATATTCTTCATAGGTGGCATGAAACGTCCTGTTCGTCAGCATATACCTAAGGAATGCTCTTGGCACACCTTGATAAGTTAGTTTGGCCTAAACATCGATTGCCTCTTGTAAAAACCTGTGAGTAAAATAAATGTATTCTTTTGATGATTTGCTTTCTAATCACAATCAGCATGATCTGCCTCTAAAAGGAAAAGTGAGTATCAGTTACCTTATTTTGTAAAATGGGCAAACCTTCCGTTGTATTAACTGACACTGTAGCAACAGTTGACAAAGAACCTAAAAGCTGAATCAATTATTATGTTTTACAGAAATGGCAGCTCAGAAAAGGAAGTCTATGTTAGTAGAGCCTTCTGCTAAACGTCCAAAGCTGGACAAGAACAGCAAACCGTCATTGGCGAAGAAGGAAAAAGAGGTGTCAGATACAAAACATGTCTCAAAGAAATCAAAGCCTCATCAGTGTGCAGTGCAGGAGAAAACTGTACTCAAAACCTCTGTCAAATCAAACAGGTCAGTGACAAAAAAATAAGTAATTTTTCTAGGTAAACTTCCTAGACTAAATTAGTGCAGAAACAATCTAAGGAGAATGAATTTGAGTTAAAGATACAGCTAAATAGTTAAATAGTACTAGTAGGAAGATCAGCCTTAAGTCATTAAGTATGATACCTGCTACATGATCTTTCTCTGGAACCATGTTAGTGTCTTGAAATCCAGAAAGACTTCCTCCGAAAGTGTTTCTGAAGCGAAAATAAATCTAATACTTCATTTGAAAGCCACAAGTGTCAACAATTAAAAACTGCTGAAGATGTTAAAAAGCATTCATCTGGGGTTCATAGTTCAGTCTTGCCATGCATAAGAGTCATTAATTACTACACCTAAGAGTAACCAGGTGGAAGTGAAGTCTTTTTAGAATGATTCTAGAGAAAATTATTCTAAAAGTACTGAGGGTGTAAGATCTAGTGTTTCAAAAAAAAAAAAAAGGAAAAAAAAGGGCAGAGGTTAGTAGGAATGAGAAGAGCCTTATGACAAATTCTGCTTTCTGGATGCTGAAAAAATAATTATTGGAATCTTTCAGTGACACCAGCAGTGAACCTGAACTAGGAATGCGCATGACTACAAGATCATCAGGATCCAACTTGAATAATAAAACAACACCTGACAAAAAGGTCCAACAGCAGCCTAAATCTGCAAAAAATAAGGAGGTATGCCAGAAGAAATCTGTGCAAGAAATTCCTAAGTCAAAATGCATAATTGCACCAAATGAGCCAGTAACGAGGAGATCACAGAGACTGCAGCAGTTAACACATGTACACGTACCAGCAAGATCCCTGCGCAACAGAGAAGTTAAAGAAGAAAAAGCTTTGGAAGTTAAACAAAGTAGCCAGACAAAAAGACACACTCACAGTGTTGCAGCAAAAGTACTTAAATCTGCTGGAGAGAAAACAGAACAGAAAACCACAAAAATAAAGCCAAACAATACAAATGAGGATAAAGAAATACATGTAGAAGTGACCAGCTCTCTGAAAGAGAAAAAATGTAAAGCAGACAATAAAAATGATAATTCCAACAGCTTTCAACACAGCCTTCAAGGATCATCATTGTGTCCTGATGAGAGTCTTGAGGAAGTTAAGAAAGAGCGAACGGGCCCTTTATCTCCTATTCCTAGCAACACTAAGAAAGTGAAAACAGATTCTCCTAAGCCAAATTCTAAAACAGTAACTAAGGAAAAGCAACGAATGCATCAGAATGTAAAAAACAGTACAAAACCAAAAAAGATTTCACAGCCATCTGTAAGTGAAACAAATGTGGCTGATCAACCAGAGCGCGATGCGAAATCCAAAAGGGTAAGCATCCTTGAACTTTGTGAAGAAATCGCAGGTGAGATTGAGTCAGACACAGTAGAGGTAAAAAAAGATTCCCCTAATGCCGAGTGTAGCAGAACAGAAGAAAAGCATGGCGACATGCAGCTTCAACAAAGTGAAATGCTTACTCAGAAAGAACCTGGTCAAAGTACTCAATGCAAACGTTTTTTCCCTAGCAAAAAAGGAATGCCTGTCAAATGCACTCTCAATGGTAGAAATAACTCCTCAAACAAAAACTCTAAATGGACCAAAATTAAATTACTGAAAGCCAGTAACACGAAGCAAAGTAACGTAAATTCTGCAAATGCCCCCAAGCTTTCTTTGTTAAAAGATTACCTTGAAGTTTCAGAGGCAAGTCAAATAGCTACGGAAGTAGAGCTTTCGAAGGCACAAGGCAAGCTGTCAATAACAAGACTCTCTGAGAATGAAAGTGCAACTTGTGTGCAGAAGAAATCAGATCCTTCATCTGAAAGAGCTGCAGCTGAAGAAGTGACATTAGAAATAAAACAGCCCACAAAGAGAGGTGCAGAAAATGGTTTGTTGCATAATTTGACAGAACATTTCTATGAGGCAAGGCCAGATGAGGTAAGTAATTTTAATTATGGTGTATGGTGGGAGTGTATTCTAAATCTCTTCTGTTTTCTGAGAATGCCATACTCAGAAAGTTTGTTTTAACAATGACTTTATTTTACAGTAACTTAGAATTTTCAAATGTATTAAAGATCCTTTATTCATGCCTTGTCGTAGATGGGATGATAGTAAGCTGGAAAATGAATCTGTTCCACTCTGCTAAGTTCTGTAGTTAACTAAATGTTGATCGATAAAATTTCCTGCTGGAGCCGGAGGTTGTACACATTCATATGGACACTTTTTGATGAATTAAGCTTGCATAGCTGTTCTGTTCTGAAAAGGTGATGGGGGCGGGGGGGGAAGTGTTCTCTATCTGAATGAGCTTCTATTAAAATTTAAGATTTTAAGGACAAAGATGTTCTGTAGGAAGTATTTTACAAGTTTATATATAAAGTGAAAAAGATTTTTTGCAAAATTAGTACCACAAGCTTCAACATGGACTAGCTAATCAGTTGCATTTTGTTTGCTTAAAATAATGTAGGAATCAGAAAAATGGTGCTGTATTCAAGATGTTAATACTTAGTTAACTGAGTGATTTTGTTAATAGGTCAGAGGCGTTAAATAGTTCAGGTTTTTTATTTAATGTTTTCTGTTTTGTTTAGAACTTTCAATTACCTTTGGAATCAAGTCCAGAAAGTTCTTCAATAAAGTATGTTACAGCTCCTAGCCCACCAAAACAGTTAAAAAAAGAACCTGGAGAAAGTGAACCTCAAGGTAACTGTTTACTACTAATTTTTCCTCTTCTTCTGGCCAGGTGTATGGGAAGCATAAGTCTTCCTTTCGGGGGAGTGTTTCACAGAATAAGGTACAGTTGGTGCAGAACTAAACTTCTGGGATTAGAGCTGTTCACCAGGGTTTTCATATTTCTTTGTGTGTCACACTCATGGCCACTTTAGTAGCAGCACTTTAGCTGCTGGCAAACTGCTCTGCAGAACTGCTGTGGAAACGTTGAAGAAAACTGCATATTTTTTTAACTGTATGTGGAGAAACATCTGAATACTGCCTCAAGGTTGCGTCTTTTTTTGTTGGCCATGAACAAATTGCGACATTGTCTTGAATATGATTTTGTAAATCAGTATTTATGTAGCTCAAATTTCCTTTGCAACTAAAAATTTTATAATGAAGTTGTAATCTTTGATTAATTGTAGGTTTGGCTCCCAAGCAGCTGACGCAAACTTCATTTACAAATCAAACTTCCGAAACTGAGAACAGGTATAGTATTTCATACATAGTGAAATTACAGTAACCTTTCGTGGAGTTATGAGAGGTTTATAAAACTGTTCTATTGTCTCCCAGCCTCAACTTTAAGTTTCAAATAAGTGACTTGTCCTTTATAAAAATAGACTTTTGTTTTACCCAGTTATTAAGGGATGGTTTTATTTTGTTAAGAAAATTATTAAGCTAGATATTTGTAACTGCACATTTGTTTTAAAAAGTAGAATTTAAAAGAGTTGGGAAAACATTTCTAATGGTCTCTTCCTCAAATCAGATGATAACCAGAGGGTATGGGAAGGGTTTACCACATGATTTTCACTTACTGAATTATTTCACTTACTTCTTGAAGAGTTTCCTAATCCTTAAATTATGGGAGTCTTGTATATATAAAATCGTTTTAGGTCGAGAAGAGAGGATTTAATTTGGGATTGTTTTGAGATTGCTGTGAAATGAAGGTGTCAGCTGCCATATAAAAAATTATTCTTGTTCTTACTACTAACAGTTCAAATTTACGTTTTACCCTTGATCATGTTGACTGTTGTAGTTTTTGAACAATTCTGACGTAATGTTTGGTTTTGACCAATTACAAGCTAAAGACAATAATTTCTTCATACCTGATACCTTGAACAGCAACGTAGTTGGCACAGTGGTTAGTCTATTGATACTATTTTCTATATTCATAATGGAGACAAGAAGAAATGATGCAGTTCCTTTTCAGTACATCCATCTGAGGCCAGATTAACAATTCTGACTAACCAGCCCTTTTGTACCTATTGAAAAACTCTACTACTATGGAATTTCACAGATGATAAGGTAGATGTAAAACTAGTTAAATTAATATTTTTAGATTTTTCAATAAATACTACAATAACTTTGATTTTTCATATTTTTATTCTTAACTGCCAAACAGCTTTATGGTATCTACTCAAATTTATTATTATCTGAACAAGCCCATATTGCTTTACTATTATTTGGATATATATTTTTCTTGTGAGAGCTTTCTCACCCTGCTTTCCATATGCTATCTGAGATTTAAGATATCATTTGTTCTGTGGTACTCTTGCCATAACACAGAGTAACGTGCATATCTACAGCGTAGCTCTCTTTAGGGCTTTGTAAGAAAAGGTTGCAGCGGGAAAAGGCAAACCTTGAAGTAGCTACTTAATGCAAGTTTTGGGGCACAGGACAGGAATAAAAAAAATTAGCTATGATTTAGCACAAAAAATGCTGTTTTAAGAATGTCTGGCGAGAGTTTTTATTTTTGAAAAGCAGCTACTACAATGAAGTGTTTGGTCCTGTATCCTTAGTTTTCTCAGAAACAGAAAATATGTGAATACCTAGTTGAAGCACGAGTATTTTTGTGTGTGTTTTGCTATGGTGATCTCCATAAGTTTTATCCAGACCTGGAATTAATGTTATTTTTCCCCCTGAATATAGTAGCAAGTTCATAGAATAACTTTGTTGATATATTATAGTACTTTCCAGTGTTTGTTTCCATTGTGACAAGGGGAAACTTAAACTGAGTGAGAAAGATTCCAGTGGTGTTCATCCATTTATTTCTCAGGTCCTCTTCTCCCTCACTTCACTGCCAGCCATTAGAAGAGAATAAGTTTGAATTGTAAATTGAATATTTACATGGTGTGCTTTAGCAGCCTGATGTATGATACCTAAAACTAGAAACCTAAACCTTACGTAGGAAATATGTAGCATTAGGCACCATCAGTCATGCTCTGAAAACGCCTCAGTTAGATGCTTGTGTTAACGGTTGTGACTAATCTACCCCACTTGATTGTAGATTTAATTTTTTATTCTTTAATGAAAAAAAAAAATTCTTGTAATTAGGCTAGTCACAAACGGTATTTTGGGGTTAATCCTTTTATTTCCTTATTTTTCCATTTGAATTACAAATTAAAATATATAGGACTGTGTTTTGGGTAATGAACTTGGATTTGCATCTTGTTAAAGTTTAGTTATACTAATCACAATGGCTTTGAGTATCTAGGATGACACATATAAGCAGTTTCTTTTTTAACATGAAATATATTTATATTTCAAGGGTTCCATTGTCAAATCCTTCATTAGCATCAAAATGCAGTAACTTCCTACCATCTGAGGAGCATATTCAGAAGCTAAAAGAAGCAGGAAAAGATGGTGATAAGCAGCTGATCATAGTAAGTAATACCATTTTAGTAAAGCTTATAGCTTCTCGAAGAAATTACTTTTGAATTTGCAGTGCTGTGTTTTTATAAACTTGACAAAAAATCATTACTTATACATACTACTATTGCCATTGTAAATGATTTGTGAAAGTAGGACCTGTACTAGATTGCCATTCAGTATTGATGGAAAAAATGGTGGCAGACATAATGTTTAAAGCCGAGTCTTGTTAAAACAAATTTCTGCATTTTTTTAATAGAATGGCTGTTCAGTAAAAATACAGTTGTTTTGGGGAGAATGACCTTGCCTTTACTTATGTGCAAAATCTCAGTTTCTTAAAATTTCACAATTATAGGGGGAGGTGAGTCTGGCAGATTGTGTGCAAAATTGGTATCAACACATTTATTCCTGCATCATTCAAATGTCCGTTGTTCCGAGACAAATATAAAGATTTTCCTGTGGATGCACTCATCTTCACCATAATATTTAAGCAGCAATACATTTGGTTATTTGTTCTTACCCTTATTTGCTGTTAGCTATCAAATGTAGGTATCTCTTTCAAAACAAGAAAATGCAAAATAAGAAGGAAGAGAGTGACACACAATCGTTATTCTATCTTGTAGAATCACACAGCTTGATAGTGAAACAATTAGAGTTTTCGGTTGTGTTTCATTTTGTGTTTTTAATAATCTACACATCAGATAATCCTTGAGAAATGAAAAGCTGGAGCTGGGAAGCTACAGAGGGAGAGGAATCCAGGCCATTAGGAAGGAGGATTCTTGTGAAATTACCCCTCTCTGGTGGTCTTGCTAAGTTGAAATGTTCTCATGTAATACATGGATTATACACATGAAAATACTAACTAAAATATACTCAGGTGAATTATGAACACTTTTATATCCCTACTGAAATATTTTAAAATCAGAGCTTCTAAGAACTAAATTGGTAGATACAGCCTTGATTTGCCTAAAGTGATACAAATCTAGGCACTTGAATGCCTAGTCACAGGATTATAAATGAACCATATCTAATATTTACAAAGTATTTCAGCTGTTGCCTCTTTGAAACTCATTTTACCAACAGAGTTAAAATGCATGATTAAATATTTTAACTATATTAAAAAAAACTGTAAGAATATTCCTTTTAATTTCAGTAAAGCTAACTTAATTTGCTCATACACTAATAGAACTTGACTGAAGAGTTGCTAGGATCTTTGACAAGAAGAAATACATAACTTTCTGGTTAGCTACTGAAGAGAGGTTGTGTAGCTCTCCTCTGCAGTATTCATACAAAGAGATTTTTTTGCAACTTACTATGCTGGTAGTATCCTTGTTTTCAGCCCAAATTAGGAGAGTAACAATTTTTCCCTAGGTATTTGACAGTAAAAGTTTTAAGTTATTTACCTAGCAAAATTTTAGAATATAAAGAATAGGTCATCAGTGAAGAGCACTAGGGAAAATGGGAGAGACCTAGTTTCTTGTTTTCTGTCTGTACTTCTGGAAAATGCAAGTGAGTGCTGTATTTAATTTTTAAATGTGAAAGTTACAGCTTCATAATATCTAATATATTTCAGCACTTCATACAAATCTAATTCACTTTGATTTCATTGAGTTCAGAGTAGGCTTTTTATTGTATTGAAAGGGCATTTCGGTAATGCCTATAGTTCACTTTACCAAGAAAGCATTAGGTAAGGTATTGCTCTGTTATTCTTTTACCCGGGGGGAAAACTGCGTTTAGCATTGTTGAAACGTATAGAGGAACCCAAATATTTGTTAAGCCATTTTGTAAAATACTATCCTTGACATTAGTTACTGTGGAGATGAGACATAGTTATGTCTAGAATAGTTTGTGCTAGCATCTAGAGGGGAAAAATCGCAGAATTGACTTCTAAACTACCAGACTTTGCTCACACAAATACTCAAAATGCATGTAATAAAATAAGGTGCATTTTGTAATTAATGGTTTTGTTTGCACAATCATGGTGAATTTTTTAAATGTTGATTCTGAATGGCTGGATTTTTTTTTTTTTCTAGGAAATCTTTTCAAAAGTATTTATGTACTACCGTAGCGATCCTCTGAGAACAGAGAAAAGATTCATTTGGTTTAAAAGCTGTTCAGGTTGAAATTTCTCCTATACAGAAAGCAGTCTTATTACACACAGCCAAATCACTTAAATTAGCATTTATAGTGCCTGTAAAAAATTTTATAGTTAATAGCTAGAAATCATTTTTATTTCAATTTTCTGGTGCGTTGTATTAAAGAGAAGCAGTTTCATTATTCTTCTTTACCTTGAGCAAAGTTGGGAAGTCATGCTTTTATTCTTAGCAAGGAACATTTAACTTGTACTTTGTTCCACTTTTTAAAAAAACTAAATGCCTGAAAGGTGCAGTTTTGGGCTTTCCATTGTCAGATCTGATTCTTTTGGAGAGCTGTCAAGACAGTCCATCTTAATGTATGTACAGAACCCTTTTTTTCTTTTTGTAACTAAAGGGTAAAAACTAGCTGGGCTTAGTTTGACTCACCACATGATACACTAGCTTTGTTTTGCTGTTGAATTTTCCTAGTCTTTTATATTTAAGCTTGACATCTGTCCTTTTAATTGTCCTTACAGTATATGAGGCTCAGAGTCAGGGATGTTACAATACTGTCTGTGTATTCTAACCTTTTCATTTCCTGAGCTGTATTTAAAGAGGTGTTATGGTAAAGCTAGTCTTTGTTTTCCACAATACGCTTTATTTTTTTTTTATATTTAATCCTTAAATATGTATCTTACTTTCCTTCTTCTCCCATATGATTGCTCTAATGAACAGATTCATTTTCTATTTTTCTTAAGTAATATAATCTTTAACAAGCTTTAAGGCTATTTGACTGTAACAGAAGTAAAATAATACAACTTCCGTTTGTAGAAGAAATATTTAGTAGCTGTACTTGCACCATTCTCTTTCTTGGTACACATCATTTAGTTATCGAGCAGCTATCAAACATAAACCTATCTTCATTTTGTAGTGGTACAGCTAAGACAAAAGATGAGTTATTTCTATTTTCTTCAGATTTGCTTACTGTCACACATCTTAAAAAGCAAGTCTCTTCAGAGCATAGAACTTCAGCTGAACACAGCAAGGAATCTAATGCTGCAACAAACGTTGTAAAACCAACCGTGACAGGAAACAGTGGTGTTGGAAGTGGTGTGCAAAGATTTGGGTTCAGACCTCAGAAAGTATGATGTGTTTTTTTAGAGGAAAGAAATTAAGATTGAGGCTAAAAATATGTTTTGTTCCAAATCCATGACTTGGTGTTTAGAGATGTAGCCTGTTCTGAATATGCTTTACATCCAAGACAAGGAAAATCAGTTGTTTGCTTCTTGTAAAAATTCTGCTTGCCTGCCAGATCTAGAACAAAATTTTGACCATAAGAATAGGATTTGATAAAAGCATTCATGCTACAAAGGAATGTTCTAAATAATGACTATGAGGTACAGGAATACTGCTTCCATTTTATGCCACTGGGGAGATGTGTTCCTTTGAAAATTGAGCTAGTCTTTTGAAAGTGATACTCATCAGTTTTAGAAAAGAATGTGTAAAAAGAATGAACAGCCGAAACAAGTTACTGAAGGAATAAAAAGATAGTATAGAGTTACAGAGACTTTTCTGCCTTTCTAGAGATCTGAGTTAATACCTGAATGCAGGCAAGCATGATTAAATATAGATGATCTTTATAAGTATCAGCAAATGCATGGATCAGGATTGCTTTATGGAAGATGCTTTTGGTTCTGAGGTTTCAATTGGTGCTATATGTGGAAATGATGTGCAGGCTAATTCAGTTTACACAGCTGGATATCATACTTGGATTTTTCCTTACATGTATTTTGGTTAAACTTGAACATAGTTTCCTGTTTGACTGAAATAGGTAATATGTGAAAGAAATATTTTGATTTAAGCTGAAAACACAATCCTCAGTGGAAATAAGAAGTGTAAAAGTGATTTCTTATGAGCCTGAAGAAAGTTGCATAACAATCATTTAGAGTTGCTGTTTGCATCCTTAAACTGGTATAGTCCGGTTGGCAATTTCTCTGAAGAACTGGAGAATGGCTTTTGGGCAGTGTTTTGTTGTTCACATTAGTTAAGTACTGCCTCTTTTCTTTCCTGTAATCCCAGTAAAAACAAGGCAGTGGTTGCTGCATAAGTGACTGGAGAGGGAGTTTGGTAGTTGAGAGCAGTCACTCTTCCTTCCTTCTGACCTGAATCGTACCCTTGGGACAGCTCTGCTCTTAGCGGGGGCAGTAATGGCCATCCTTTCTTGTTATCACTCCTTCCCATTTCTACTTCACCGCAGCAACCCAGCTTTCTCTAGCAAATTCAGGTGGATTGTGTTTGGTGTCCTTTGTCCTGACGGTGGAGAATGTTTTGTAAGGTTAGCTGGGTACCCGATACAGGAATTCAAGCACCAAGGCTACTAATGTTGTGTTGTGGGTTAACCCTGGCAGGCAGCTAAGCACCGTGCAGCTGCTCGCTCACTCTCCCCAAGTAGGATGGGGGAGAAAACTTGACAGGTTGAGATAAGGACAGTTTAATAGGTAAAGCAAAAGCTGTGCACACAAGCAAAGCAAAACAAGGAATTAATTCACTACTTCCCATCGGCAGGCAGGTGTTCAGCCATCTCCAGGAAAGCAGGGCTCCATTGTGTGCAACAACTGGGAAGACAAATGCCATAACTCCAAACATCCCCCGCTTCCTCTCTCTTTCCCTCAGGTTTTATTGCTCAGTTGGGTTCAGCTGTCCTGGCTGTGTCCCCTCCTCATTTCTTGTGCACCCCCAGCCAACTCGCTGGCACAGCAACGTGAGAAACAGAATAGGCCTTGACACTGTTTAAGCACTGTGCAGCAAGAGCTAAAACATCCCTGTGTTACAAAATCTGTTTTGCTCAAAAATCGAAAACATAGCACCATAGCAGCTGCTGTGAAGGGAATTAACCGTATCCCAGCCAAAACCAGTACAACTGGAACACTCTCTGTAATATGCTTGAATTACGTTTTTATTTGGGTGGAGAACAGATTAATTGTCCATTGTAAATATTGTGCAGGTTTGTTTTTTTAACTTTGTGGTTTTTTCATATTGCTTTAGCTAATGACCAGTGAGGACATAATTTCATGATGGATAATGACCCTCAATTTTCATTTTTCAAAAATGTTAAATAAAATGAGATACATTACAGTTCTGAAAGTTTTAATATATCCTTTGGCTAAAATAGCTTTTCAGAAAGATGGGTACTGGTGATGGTATTTTTTTTTTGTTGGGTTTGGTTTTTTTTTTTAAATTGCACAGTCTTCATTTTGAAGTGAAACTCATCTCTGAGTTGGGTCATGTCTTCTGATCCTCCTGGTCATCAAGGGGATCTACCCACAGCTTCAGTCTTGAATGCATCTTTCGTTGAAATAGCATTCTTTGACCTTTTCATTTTCTATGGAGAGCCCAAAAATCTTTGTGTTGTTCCTTCCTGCTCTTCTTGTATTTCCTTTCCAGCCTGCCTGTTTCTATGGCTGGGTTTTATTCTTTGCTCTGTGAAAAGACTAGAGGAAAAAATAATCTTCCTCTAACTAACACTGTGTAACCAAGAAGGAGGTGACCTAATCTGTGCGTGAAGAGAGAGGGGGAAAAAGAAAAACAGAAAGTTAAAAAAAAAGGGCCCTTTTTCATCTCCTACAGAGGCACCAAATGCCTTTTTTGCTTGCAGGGCTCCTTATTCTACATATGGAGGATCAGCAGACATGCACCTTCTCAAAGAAGATATTGGTAAGACTTTTCTTTCTGTCTAACACAGAATTAAGAAAGCCTTCTGGAGATTAAGACAACATTGTCACAATGTTCAATTACAGTTAGCCTTGAAACACTGCATCTCATATATCCTGTGCCTGTATTAATGAGGATTGCCTGAGATGTTGGGAATGCTTAATTGCCATCTACACATGCAGAATTTGTTTAGGAAATAAAAGTATCCTTGGTCTTTATTGTTACTGTTTAGAAAATTGAATTTTAAATAGAGTAACACATTTTTCTGCCTGCAACCCCACATTTTCTTAAGTATTGCTCTGCAAAACATTTCTGTAAGTTCTGAGAGTCAAGCCACTTACATCTTTTTGTGACAAGTTGACAGTTTATTCTCCAGTACCCAGTATCTGATGTTTGCTGAGAAGATTTTTTTTTTTCTTCCACCCCAAATCCCAGTTTTAAGTTTTTATTTACTCTTATATGTGGTGCATAAGATGTTCTTGGTTTTTTGGGTTTTCTTTGTTCCTCCCTCCCCATTAGGAAGGACTGGCAACCTTTAATGCAGTGTTATTGTTTGGGAGCACTTTTTCCCTCTTGATGCAAGCCGTTTCCACTTTTGCTTATGCAATGACATCAGGTTAAAAATAGTCAGGTTCTGTAGATGATTTGTTAAAGCACAAAAATGCATTCTTCATAATTCCTGACTTTATTTTGCATGTTCTGTTTTTATTGTTGTAGTCTGCATTGGATTTAAAAAGCTGCCTTTTTTTTTTTTTTTTTTTTTTTTTTTTTTTTTTTCCTGAAGCACTATGTCCTGTAGTGTGGCTTTGAAATAGAGCTTCAGTTTCACAGGAAGGCTATCTTCTTTACTACTCTCAGGATACTGTGAAATATTTGCTAAAAAGTATAGTCAGTATTTGTTAGGGCTACAGAGTTCAAAAGATTGCTTTAGATACCACAGTGTGGTTTTTCTGATATTCTCATAATAGGTCTTTAATATTAACCTGGGTGTGTAGCCCATTGATACAACTGAATGCATGTAAAAATAGTAATAGCAGTGAAATCCTTAAAAAAACAAAACCAAAACAAAAAATCCCCCAGAAAACCCAAACCACCGATACCAGCAACATCCAAGGAAGTCAAACTGTAAAATACAATATGGCTGTACTATTCCAGGGAAATAACCTGTTCCTGGAGACTTGCAAGACAGTGTATGTATTTACAAGGCAAGATGGAATGAGCGAAGGAGCCTGACAACTTTGAGGATATCCTTGCCCCAAATTTTTTTGTTGACTTCCTACATAGCTAGGCTATTTTTTTTTTTGGCTTGAGATTTTTGGTAGTAAACTAATAGATATTTTTAGCTTAAATACCTATAGCTTCTTGATCATTTGAACAGAAATTGTTTCATGACATTTGCTGCTTTACTGATAGGTGCTAAATATTTTGAGTTGCTTTATGTAGCTGATTTTCTAATTTACATTTCTTATTTTTTTGAAGTATATTCCAAGCATCAAAGTAGACTTCCTCTTCACTTATCCTACCCTAGATATAGGGGATGTATTCTCTATCTTCAAGATAGGAATTAAGTTCAATTCAATTGGTTCGTCTTGAGGTAATCACTATACATCATCCTTCCTGCTGAACTGCCTTTTTTCATCTTTCATGTATAAATCCTTGAAATGCAGTATATTTTGGTGACCAGCTGGGTACCTTGTTTTGAATGATATTGCTGCTTTAAAGGAAGTCTGCAGGTGAAATAAAATGTGTTGGATTCAGTTTTTACACCTTTAGAAACCTCGTCTTATTCTGACTTTGCAAATCTAACTTCAGGGTTCATTTTTCCTTTTTCCTTCAGAAAATCAGTGCACTCCTGTTTCTCCTTCTGTATGCAGTAGGAATGTATAGATTGACATACAGTTAAAGAAATGACTTCTCAGATTCAGCTTCTTTCTTTTGGCTGAGTTCCATATATGTGCTCTTAAAGAGAAGTTCAACTCTGAGTTTCCCTGGCCAGTTGTAGCTTTAGTCTCTTCTTGGAAAGAAACTGCTACCTACATTTTAGATTTCAGTAATGACTGCTTGAAATAAGTTGCTGTTGTGTGGAGAACTGAGCTGTCATCTAGCTTTTAGATGTATTTAAACATATCTTTCAAGCTGGAAGAAGTACGAAATGATTTGTAAACACTTTTTCTGTGTTGCAAAATGCTTTCTTCTGTGAAGTAGGCTTTTTCACTATGAATATTTTCAGCTCTTAGAAAACAAAATTACAGGTGATATGTTTTCTTGCAAGTTGTGCACTTTCAATTTGTGGCACAGATCAATTTCCTTTTAAAAAACGCCCTCAAGTCATCTTTTGCTTATATAGTATCCTATTTTAGAGTATAAAATAACTTTGTTTCTCTATTACATGTGATATATGTTAAAATAGATTAAAAGTGATATTTATTGCTGCTTACATAAACTCAATTTCCATATGTAGTTAAAGAAAACAAAATAATGTATTTGAGCATTAAGCCTTAACTTAAAATGTGCCTTTTTGGCTGGAGACTTCAATCTAACTGGTATTCTTTTGCTCTTTGCAAAAGGCACCCCCTGCACCTGACACTTCACTCTTTATTAGGCACTGACTCCTTCATCTGAGCGTACTTCCAAATTAATAACACTGTTTTAATGAATAAATAGCAAAGCAATAGGTACTGAGTAGTGCCCTTAGTTTGGCAATGCCCTTAGTTTGGGCAAACTAAGTAGTGCCCTTAGTTTGGTTGTAGAGTAGGAGGATAACCTAAAGGTTCAAGAGTTAAAATTGTATGTTCTTCCATTTGTATTGTAGCTGCTATCCAGTGTCTGAAAAATAAAAGTTATGAACCCTGTGCAATTAAGATAGCATGTCAGGCATTGTAGTTCGCTGTTTCCAATTAAGAGTTAAGTCTTAAAGTCCTGAGAGTATATTAAATGAGGCTTTTAATCAATGAAGAGAGGGATGAAAAAAACATAATGCTATTTGATTGCCTTGAAATATTTGGCTTTCGTAAAAACCTAAAAGGTAGCGATCAGCTGCTGCAGGTGTATTGCTGATCTTAAGGATTATTTCTGTAACTTTTGTTTTTTATAATATCCTTCCAAACATTCAGGAAAGCAGCTCACCCACCTCAAAGCAACTCACACCCAAAAGACAGGCAGCAGCAGAACTGTAGGGAAAACCAAATAGCGTGGGGCTGGATGTGGGAATTTTCTTTGTGGAAGATGATTCTATTTACTGCAAATAGGGTAACAAAGGAAGAATTCTCTGTTCTTTGTGTTTCGTAGGAGAGAAGTCATTTGTTCAAAACTAATGGGAGGGGAGCTAATTTTAATGTTGGGTAGAGTTTGCTCTGTGATTGATGTCTCTGCCTTTTGAGGCTGTGTGGGTTTTTGAAAGATGGAATTCTAAATTCTGTACTTGTGTTCTCCTCTTTCACTCCATTTTAGCCTCTGTATTGAGTTTCCAGAAGATAAGTTATAAAAGGCATGTCTGATTAGATGAAAGTTCTGTGGAACTGTGTTTACTGTGCTTGCAATTGACAAATACCTTTCTTTTTTTTTTTCCTTTCTTCTTTTTTTTTTTTTTTTTTTTTTTTTAAATAGGATGCAGGACAGAAGAGATTTGGTGCTATTTCCTGTAATATTTGTGGAATGCTTTACACTGCATCAAATCCAGAGGATGAAACCCAACATCTGCTCTTTCATAACCAGTTCATAAGTGCTGTAAAATATGTGGTAAGAAAACCATATCTTTTTAAAGACATAAGCGTTACCTTTTATTTGCTGTGTACTAGTTACAATTCATATTACATTAAGTCATAGTGTTACGTTAAGTAATAGATGAGTATCACAGTAGGCCATAAATAATCCACTTTAGGAAATAAATGTTTTTAAGAGCCATGGTAGACAGATTATGTGTAATATATAAAAATATGTAGTAGGATAGTGGTGTTTCGTTGCCATTGTATTCTTTCTGTTACAATTCCTTAATCTTGGGGGGTGAGGGTGGTGATAGGAAGACAGAGGAATGTCACTGTTCTGAAAGTGCTAAATACAGGTTTCAGTACAACTGATGTTTGCAGTGGTCAGCTTAATAGTCAGATAAAGAGCTGATTGTATTATTTTTGTAATTGTGTAATCTTAGATGACTTCTAAATTATTTTTTCTTAATTATGTGTAATTTGAAGAGAGGCTGCCTAGGAATCCAGCTGAGACAACTTCATAGTATATTGAAACTTTACTGAATTTATAGTGTGATTGTAATCTTTAAATATAAAAGTATTATTCTTTAACTTCATTATGTGTGCTGTATATGAGTATATCTCTCATATTAAAGCTCAGATTTGCAAAATTTCGTACAATTTGAAGTATATTTTAAAATCAGCTACTTCACACTAGCTGATATTACAAGACTGACAGGAAATATCTGTTCACATGTCTGAAATCCAGAATAGTATCCAGAAAGTCTGTTTTCTTTATCACACATGTTACCTTCAGTACTCTACACTCGAGTAGATAAGACCTCCAGGATAACTGAACTGAGGCCACCAATTCATTTCATGTAGGTACCAAATGGCTGTTGGGCTACTCTTAAATCTCAAGCTCAGTTTTATCTCACTGTTTACAAATATAAAGATATATCTTCATAGCTGAAGTGTTTGAAACCATCTGGTAAATAGTTCTGGTATTTGTTCTGTTCATGGTTAGTTTTTGATGAATAATCCTGACATCTTGAAAGATCTCTTCTAATACACATTAGCTACATTAGAGGGTGAGACTGGGCAGAAAGTGTGGTGGAACGCAGTACATTATAATGGCAGCATATAATACATTTCCCCATTTCATTTCTGTTTGTCCTTTTCCTGACCCTGCCCCCAAGTACTTTTGGATCTTGAATGTTACCAAAGATGTAAACATAATTTACAGAAGGTGGTGTTAGTTCTTTTGGACAGAAACTGACAGATGAGTTCAATAGTTACTTAAAACTGCTTTGTTCACGTAGATAGGAAGCTGCACTGAAGTTTGAATGTTTTGAAAGTTGAGAGAGCTGAAATTCTCACTTGTATGTAAGTCTAGAGTAACAACGTGATTAACATAAAAGTGAAAGAGCAGACTGCCTTAAACCCATTGTAAACAACTATGTATAAAGTTAGGTGTGCTTATAATTTGAGAAGAACTTTCCCTATTGTTTTCTCAGTTGCTAGGCATAGTTTTAAAACTTCACACAATGTGTACTCAAGCAAATTATTTGTATTGTCAGTTCAGTGAGTAAACAGTTCTATCCCTGAGATCTTCTAAGACTCTAGTTGTGTTTTGTGACTGTCATAGATGGCTATAGAGCAAGACTTAGGCAGTTATGGTGTAAGAGAAACTGTAGAGTAAGAGGCGAAGGAAGGAGTCTTACGAGTCTTTAAATTCCCCTCTGATTTTTTTTTTTCCCCCTTATAATTTATTCGACACTGTTTTCTGCATGGATGAGTAACTTCCGCCATGCTAAATAGATAAGTCTTTAACACTAGCCACTTGACCCATAGTCAGTGGTTCTTGATTGATTGTATTGTGGTAATGTCTGTGACAGAAACATCCTCACCTCCTCTTAGAAAATAATTTGAATTTTAGATAAGCCTTCTTTCCAGTGAATTAGTGCACCAGGTCTCTACTTGTTAATTCTTAGTCATCCAGAAATACCAGAAGAATGATTGCTAGTTAACGTAGTTTCACTAGGAGGTTCCTAGTGGGGATTGTTGGGAGGATGGCTTGGAGGTGTTACATGCTTGGTTTCTGATATTTGTATGTAGTTACTATAACTACCTTCCTTTCCCTGACAGAAAGTGTTAACTGGACAGTAGCATCATAGGATTAAAAAATTTGTACTAGAGAAAATCTTGGTAACTTTTGCTTAGATTTTCTGGTCCAGGAACATCTGGTTTTGGTGACCTTGGTATGTTACTTTATTAGTTCTCCAGATATTCTTTTTTATGTAGTTAATATATTTGGCATTATTGTCAATTTGGAGGCCATTCTAAGGTATCTTAGAAGCATTTTTCATTCTCGTGTCATTCACATTCTTCATGCCATATGGTGCAGTCCCAGTCTGACTAGAGAAGTCTTTTCTCAATTTTTCTCCCTTTTGAGTGTCTCTTGTTATGTGCTTAGTAGTTCTATTGATGATTCATTTCACAGAATTGGAAAAAGAAAGCCGATATACATTATGATGCTAGAGCTTCTTGCTGTGAACTTTGAAAACAGCCCTTGTTAGTGTCTTGCCCACGTGCATGCAGCTGCTTTGTGGGTTTTTTAAAAGTAATGAGTAGCCAGAAGATAGTTTGCATGTAAATAATAAATTACTATCTTCAACAAAATATAATTTTCATGGTGGGCTTTTTTTTTTTTTGACTGTCTTGTTTCTTTTAGTAAAAATGTCTTTTTAGATCTCTAGAAATTCCACGATGCCCCCAGAAATTGGACAGGCTAACAAGAAAGTGCTATTGGAATACTTGTTTTGTCATGGATGGCTGATAGAGACAATAAGGAAATTGCAGGCCTTGCATGGAGAGAGAAAGTTTAGCAAGTTTAATGACGTTTTCTGGATTTGGGAACAGAAGATTGGCAAGGACTGATACGGGTTTTCTGAAGGGTGCCATTTGCTGTTAATAGGAGTGTGCAAATTGACTAAGCAAGAAGGTAAAGTAGTCAAGGATAGTACTGGAGCAGGAATAGATTAGTGTCCCCTACTGCAGATGAATGTAGGAATCTGTCTCACTATCCTTCTGGTTTCAGACATCTGAAAGTCTCCAGAAAAAATACACTATTCTAGCATGTGCGTGCATGGAGTGATGACATATACATCAAGTGTTAACTCCAGTGGGATGGATAACTTTGTGGGATGGATATGTGGTTCAGTTTTATAAAATCCTCTGGCTGTGATACCACACAATATCAATTTTGTATCCTCTCTGTGATACCACATAGTATCAATTTTGTATTTCTGCACAAGTTTTCTAAGAGCAAGACATTATTTTTAATGATGTTTTTAAGTTGCAAAACGAAATACTTAAGTTAGGAAGTGCTTGTGGATTCAGGTGCCTGATGTGAATGCAGTTAATGTGTTTGTATTTCAAGCTCATCTTCTTAGTTAAAAATATCTTGAGCTGAAGAAAGTGGAAGAAGCTGTTACTTGGGCTAATGTCTAATCTGATACGTTTTAAATAGCTGTTCTGCTGTACTTGCATCCAAGCCCGTCTGTGAGGTTCTTATGATTTTCATACAAAAAAAAAAAAGCGACGTTGGACTTCTTGGAACCTAAGGTTAATAGAATATTGTGATTGAAGGCGATGATGAATTTCATGTAATCTTAGAAAGATTTCGTGGTTGTCTTTGATTTGCATTAATTCCAAAAGTGATACATCTGTACAATATAGAACTTAATAATATTCCAAATAAAGTTCTTACCATTAGCTATCTTCTGTAAGAATCTTAGTTTCTACAGAGGGTGGTATTTAATAGTTACAGCTGAGGATCTTAATTTGTTCTACAGTCAAAACTTCGTTCTCCATATTATGTTCACAGGAAAGTGAGGCAGAATATCTGTAATTTGATGGAGTGATGAAGAAGGCAGTAGACCCATTTCTCTGCTAAGGATTATCAAGAATAGAAGTGCACGAAATTTCATACTAAACTTGATTATTAGGGGAAAAATTAATAAATGCTTTTCTTAGTGAAGATCAAGAATTATACAGTATTAACCACAGTTTCTTCAGTACCTCAGTATTTTTCAGGAAAAAATGGTGTAAGAAAAAAACACCACCATTTTCCATGTATTTGTATTCATTTGAAAAATAGGGAGTACAGACAAGCCAGAACTGGTGTATATAGAAAAATACCAGGTTTACTGTCCCATTTCCTGCTCTTATGTAGGAACTTTAAAAACATGAGGAAGCAGTCTACTGTGTCTTCAAACTTAGCTTTTAAAGGCAAACCTACATCAGATATTATTAAAACGATAAGCAGAACATAGTTCACGTGAAATTGAGCGCTGAACACTTCAGCTACAATGCCATTAATGTTGGAGCCATCTTTCCAACTGTGTTCTACATCATTCATTATCTACATATATAATAGCCAGTGAAAGCAATGCACAACACAGTGCATTTGTAATTACCGTCCATACTGCTATTTCATGATGCAGTAGTGACTGCTCTTCTGTATTGCCCTTTTTTGAATGCTCTCTTCCTTTTGTAATTCTGTTGCCATTGCACCTTAATAAGCAAGCAGGAGCAATCTTTAATCTTGTTTGAATTGGGAGAAAAAGTTAGAGTTAGATTAAAAATGAGTTAACTGATCGTGGCAGAGTTGCCTTACATTCTCAAAAGATTACAAATACCTGTAGGATAAATAGTGGTAACATGGAGGAGAGGAGGGTATTGCAACAGGTATTAGACACCGGTGGGGCTCTGTACAGCACCAGTCTGCCCAAGCGTGGTGATTAGCGTATATGTGCCTTGCTGCTGCTGGCTATAGGTATTGTATTGTTGAGCATAGACTTCCAATATCATGGAGGAGTGGTATAATCATGTTCTTTTACTCCAGGCCTTGCAGAACATGTATGCTGGTGGGAATAATAGCTTTTCTTTTAACTTTTTTGGTCATCACAAGCAATGTATATGAATGCTTGGGCATCTCATTCAACACTAAATAAGTCTTAATGCCCTAAAGTAATGTCAATTGAAAGGAAAGGATATGCAAATTTGCTGACATTGCAGTAAAATATTATAAAGTATATTGCGGACATCATGCTTTTGTTTCTTGCTATAGTAAGGTGCTTTTCCCATCTGCCTGAGTGAAGGAGTCCTACTTTCGTTCTCAGTGATTGAAACAAAACACAACATTCCACAAGGTGTTTTAATAGTGTCAAAATAGTGGGGTTTTGTTAAAAAAAAAAAAAACCAACACATTAATAAGTGTGTTAAGGGAAATCATCTTCAGACTGCATGCAAGATACTAGTACTAAAGTGTATTTTGTGTATTGTAGTTATCTAATAGGATCAGTCCCAGTTGAAGCTATAGCACGTTTTCTTTAACAGGTTTAATGTTAGAGTATGAAAGAGCTGTGACCCATCTTGTGCATTATTTCCATTTGTCTGGATTAAAGGAAGCACAGTTCGTTCCTTACTAAGACTGAACAATAAGGATGCTGAAGATGCAGATGCTTATGTGACATGTTAGTTTTTCTTTTTGAAACTCTTAAAGCTGTTTCAATAACAAAGGAGTATGACTTTAAAATGTCTTCTCTGATGTAA
This sequence comes from Nyctibius grandis, assembly GCF_013368605.1. Classification (NCBI taxonomy): domain Eukaryota; kingdom Metazoa; phylum Chordata; class Aves; order Nyctibiiformes; family Nyctibiidae; genus Nyctibius; species Nyctibius grandis. Next base: position 59,256,105 of record NC_090660.1, on the reverse strand, counting down.
ACCAAATGAACTAAAAATTTTGGATGAGCTTAGGGTTTGCAGAAACTTTTTGGAAAGCTTCATCTAAAAGATACACTTCTGAATAAATTCAAAACTACTTCAATTGAAACTACCTCTCCTGTGAATAGGATCAGTTCCCATATTATACTAATCACTTAAGAAAATTAATAGGTGGACAATAATGAAAATAATGAGTTCTTAGTATTAGAGAGTAAATTATTGCATTTTTATGGAATTATTTTTAGACCTGCTAATGCAGTGTTGCTTGAAAGTGTAACAGCAGTAAGCTGTTCAGAAACGTTTTCTTCCATCAGATTTAATTTTGTTAGAAATACGTGGCTATTATGTTAACAGAATAGAGTTGAATTCTCTGCATTAGGCCTGCAACATTCTGGATGCTGTAATGGTAGGATTATCAAACACATTGCATTTATCTGCTGAGTGATGGTCATGGTTGGTTTAAAGTAGGCTATAGAAAGTTTTTGCAGGGCAAACAGGTAACCAAAAGGCAGCAAAAGACAAAAAACTTGAGAGAGGATGGTGTTTGAGGTTGGAGAGCAGTAATCCTTGCCTGAATTTTTTGACACCTTTTCTAGCAGTCTCAAAAGGCATGTCACAGTCCCACAAATTACACTTTTCTGCTTACCTGAATATTGTGACACTGCTGTTTACTGCTCTTTCTGTTCAGACCATAATCTATATAAATCCAAATAGGATTTTCATTCGTGTTGGTATTTGGTGCAACTGCTACTGAGAAGAAAAGCAGGCAGGATTGAAACAGTGTCTGTTGCAACCATTGCTGTGCTTGGTGCTAAACTCACACTTAAACAGTTCCAGGGCTACCAGCAAGTAGATACATTTCTGAAATTATTCTCTTCGTGTCTGTTTTGGGGTAAGGAGTAAAATCAGCATGATTAAAATGAGATACAGTTCAAGTATTATAACACTTAAGTTTGTCTTTTTTTTTTGTGGTAGTATATATGGCATTCATTCAGTGCCAAATTCCATTGTTTGGTCTTTAGTTAAACGTTATTTTATGGGAAGGTACAGATTTCAATGAGAAATATCCCATCAATATTGGTTCTTCAAAGGCTTTTTTATTTAAAGTTGCTTTGAGTAAGACTTGTAGATCAGCCTTTTTAGTGGCTGAAGTTACTTCTGCATTCAGTATTTTTAGGTCCCATCAAAGCAACTTGAGTTCTATTATCTACCAGTCCCATCTTACTAGATTTAAGTGGCTTTTTTGTTTTGTTTTTTTCCATGCAGGTACTGCTCATTATTCACCACGAGTGTGGATCTGAAGAAGAGTTAATTACCTCTATTTTTTTGAGTATGTTTATACTTCAGATACACACAACGTAGCCTCCTTCCCCATTAGATTCTTAGAAGGTAGTTATAAAATTTTTTCTAGTATCCTTCTTGTGGCTTTAACAGTTATGATCAGTAACAAAATAAACTATTCCTTACATTTTGGGCAACTGCATGCCAATCAGTTCACTTAGAACCTCCTGGAGGTCTTTCGCATGCCAAACTTTAAAACTGAGTGTGTATTTGTGGAGGTAACTATGTTAAAAAGAAATATTTTATTAAAACTTAGGGGTTTTCCCATTCACTGGACTTTGGAAAATAAGTATTACATAGGTTTGGAAATCAGTTACGTGAGCCGCGTTTGCTACTTCTATTTTAAAATTCAGTTTGCACTGCAGTCCTGGGGGAAGAAATCTAGTTGGGAAATAAGACACTTTAACAAACTGTTTCTAGATATAGTTAGGCTATTGTATAAATTATTGTATAAATAAGATCATATTATATCTGTTGTGCTCATTTTAAAAAGCTAGCTGAAGTTTCCTTCTCTAGCAAAGCAACTGCTAAATATTGTGAAGTCTCTGCATAAGTTCAGTGTCTAGAACAATAATATGCAATTTCTGTCTGTAGAAGTACAACTTGTGTATGGTTTAGATATGTGTTTGTTTTATTTAGGGTTGGAAAAAGGAGAGAATTTTGGCTGAATATCCTGATGGAAAGATAATAATGGTTCTTCCTGATGACCCGAAGTATGCACTTAAAAAGGTATGGTGAAAAGGACTGGACTTGTCTATCTTACCTTGTTTGATATTTTAATATAAGTAATGAGAATGTTCATAGAAAGTTTGTATAATTTACGTGTGAGCAGTTGAAGTTGGGCTCAAAACTGCAGTGGTTCTGTAGCTTTTTCCACAGACAGGTCAGACATCTCACTCTTACACACTGCTGCTCTCTTCATAGAGAGGATGAGTCTGAGCAGGAGTGGAAGGCAGGGGTGGGAAAAGCATCAACCAACTGATTTTTTTACATTTTTCTTAAATATACTTGCTGATTGCCAGATATTTTATGAAATGTAAACTTCCTACTGTATTTAAACAAACTGAAATGTATTGATGTTATTACACAGCATGAATATGGCACCATTCTCTAAATGATTTTTGGATAAAAACAGATTTATGTGGAAAGTGGCCTCAAAGCAATCTAGTCCATTCCCATGTCCAAAGCAGGATCAGCTCTGGTTGTAATGTATCTGACAACTTTCTAAAACTTCTACCACTGGAGGTTTTTTCTGACCTCTTCAGACTCTGTTACAGTGCTTTGCTATCTGTAACATTAGGAAATTTTCCCTAAACGTCCAGCAGAATCTCTGCACTGCAATTTAAGCTCATTAGTGCAAATCATAACTGCCATAGCTGTAGAAAACATCCTTCTTTTCCTCTTTGCTGCAGCTTTTTTGTGCCTGAACAAACTGATTGTTTCACCTGAAGGAGATTGACAGGATGTGCTGCTTTTTGGTTTATACTCAATAACGTTTTATAGAACTCTGACCATTGTCATGCTCTCCTCTAGATTATTTCCATTCGTGCCATGCCTCACGTCTCTTTTAAAACACTTAATATAAAACTGGGCACAGTACACTGGTGGAACCTTAGAGCAGCAGTGTACTTTGGTGTCTTGCTGGCTAGCCTGTGTTCATACATCTTAATATGTCATTACTTTTGTTTTTTCAGTAGCTCTTTCTGATGGCGTGACTGTAGTGGGTTTTCTTTAGCCTAACATAGAATTTTATAAGGTATTGAATTGAAACTACAAATTTTCTTAATACATAGTTATCTGTATCAAATATTGTAATAAGTTTTATTTCTCTGGTGTTATTATCTTAATTTTATTGTATTCATTGCACATCCATTTTTTACTAAAATGGCTGAAGGAAAAAAAAATACTTAAGTGGGGCAGCGGAAAGGAAGACTGTAGCAAATGAAGTCATTTAAGATAGAGTTCTCTATACTTCTGTATGGTTAAAGTTGAGAGAATCTACAACGGTCACCACTATGGATGACTGACTTCAAGAATGATTACTTGGTGTTTCAAATTGGCTAATTGGACTTGTCATTAAAAGCCTGGTACCTGAGGGTTAGGTGAGAAAGCAGAGAGTAACTGATACTATGCCTTTTAAAAGTTATTTTAAAAGCATTTTTTTCACACAATTTTCATTTGATCAGTACTAACTTCATATATTCGTAGCATCAGTAATGCTAGTTTTGCTTTACTAATGTAACTACAACACGCGTTAAAGAAGTTTATGCCGTTTAATGCACCACACAGGAAAGGCCACCTTATTTCTGTCTTATTCGAGATGATAAAGGCTGTTTCATTGTCCAGTCGTAGGTACAAGAATCCCCCTGTAAAATCTCAGCTCATGCATAAGCTTTTGTTTACATTCATGCTGGAGTTTATGTATTTCTTCTAAACCTGCTAATATTAAACAAAATTTTATTTTTAGTTTCAGTTACTTGTTGCAAAGCTAATGGAAGAGCAGAAAGCTTGAGGAAAGATGACAGTTACTCATTCTTTTACAAAAAATGCGTACCTTTTCTAACTGCCTTGGCACTGTGCTTGCTGTCATCTGCTCAAAACCCTTGAAAGAACTAATCCATTAAGAGTTCAAAAATAACAGATAGAAAACCTTCAACTAAGCTAGTTGAACTTTTGGCATAGATCTCATTTACTTCTAGAATATAAGAGTCCACACTTCGATTATCTGCATTCTATTAGCCTTTGACTAGTTGAAGTTTGGACTTAAGGGAAGCTGACTTAAAGGTCTCTACTCTTCCTATTCCAGCTGAGTATTATTTGAGGAATGTTCATGTGGACCAATGTGTTGCAGGTTACTTAGGGTAATCCTTAACTTCTGGAGTAGCTTTTGGTGTTCTAGATACCTTAGTGCATTTTTGCAAATATATATATTTGTGTATTTACATGTGTTTCTTAAACAGCATTTAAACTTATTTTGACAGGTTGAAGAAATTAGAGAAATGGTAGACAATGACTTGGGATTTCAGCAAGCTCCGCTCATGTGTTACTCTAGAACAAAAACTCTTCTTTTTATTTCTAATGACAAAAAAGTTATCGGCTGTTTAATTGCAGAACATATCCAGTGGGTAAGTGATTGAATTGGAGAAAGGCAGTCTGTGTCAGTGTGTAGTGACTGTGGTCTTTGGACGTTCTGAAACTATAGAATTACCTCGGAGTTTAAGTCTAGCCATTTAGCAAACAAGTATTCTGTGTATGCCTTTTCCAGAGAGGAAGAGATGTTTGGTGGTAGACCATTCTGAAATGTAGCTACTCATTTTTGATAGCTGACACTGAGCTGAGACACATGTATGGTGTCATACTTGCCTCAGACCTGCTCATCTAAGAACTTGCAGCCAAAGGGTGGAATTTTTCTTCCTCTGCTATTTTTATGCTAGTTTTGGCCCTCCTCTTGCTTCTTGACAAGCAGATTCATCTCCCTGCCTGGCAGAAATCCAACATGGATGAAAAAGTTGGTACTCTATAGGATTGAGTTGAATCACTGAGGGGTCAAAAAGCTACACAGCGAACAGAAGCAGAAGGCAGAACTGTGCAGCGGAGAGCAGGACAAGAAGTTGTGCTGCCGCTTGCAGCACTAAAAACTGATATCAGAACTTTGTCACATGTTCTGTCTGTTCCCTTGTAAACTGTGGTGTTTTCTCCTGTCCCTTGGGAGTAGCAGACAAGAAGCAAAACAATCTTAGTCAAAGTCAAAGAAATTGATGCAAACAGTCCAATACAGGTGGTAATAAGAATTGGATTACTTGTTGCTGTTATTTTAACTCAGATAAGCTTTCAAGGGTTTTTTGGTTTAATCTTTTATCATCTGTTCCAATTTCGAAACTGTTAAGGGAAATTAAATGAGACACAAATATGCAGTCTTTTTGGTAAGACATTTTAGCAAGTAAGTATGTTTAACTGAAATAAATAACACAAGAATGATCTTGTTCGGTCATTAACGGTGCTTTTATAAAGTGACAGGTATTTTTTATGTCACCTGCAGGGCTACAGAGTTATAGAAGAGAAGGTTCCAGAAGTCAGTTCAGAAAATGAGAAAGTCATATTTGAAAGACAGAAGGCATGGTGCTGTTCAACTTCTCCAGAACCTGCTATTTGTGGGATTAGTCGAATATGGGTATTCAGCATGATGCGTCGAAAGAAGATTGCTTCTCGGATGATAGAGTGTCTTAGGTAATACAAAAAAAGTTCCTTGGTTACATGTATTTTAGATAAAACTCAGTCCAAGACATACATTGCTTTGTGTGTCTCAAGCTTGTATTTTTAACCTGCTGGTGATACTGGGGATGTAGATTTGAGCACAGTTAACAGTTCCAGTATTGTGTGGAGTTCAGTAACTAATGTCAGTATTCTACAATAGCTCGTCTTTAACAGAAATCTTTTTCCTAAGGGCAATTGTAATGAGTCAGCCTAGCAGCCTGCCAATGAGCTTGGGTAGACTCCTCTGAGGTAATTATGAGTGAAGGAAATGAGACTGTCTTTTGTCAAAGTGCGAGATTACCCAAGTGTTAAGGACTGTGACCTGATCATTGGCCAAATGTCCATTCTTCAGAGGCTGGGGAGAACGAACAGAGAGGAGTGCATTGAACTATTTGATATAGTCTGGTGGCTTCCAACTGTACTTTTTTTTTTTTTTGTTGACTTTCCAGACCTTAAGTTTCTTCTAGTGACATTTCCTAGATGTTTAAACACCTGTTCTGAGTGATGCCAAGAACTACCCAATTATTACTGCTGGGCTGTCAGGTTTGTGTGAGATGCCTGGCTAGCCCTGCCTTGTTGGAGTTTGTAGCACAGGTACGCCCTTGTCTGCCAATCCTCACCCTCTTGGGTGTTTGGAGAGCCTTGCAAAGCTATTCTGCTCTGCAGAATGCATCTTGTGTGGCTGGTGGAGCAGCTAGAAAGTCTGTAGCAGATCACGTTCTATCTGAATACCTGCATTCAGAGCAGCATATTAACTTGATGATTTGGGTTTATTTTTGGCTGATTTTTAATTGTGTATTCAGTAGCTTCCTAGGAACTATTTCTAAAGGAAAGACTTTTTCCCCAAAGCAATGCTGGAGTTGCTCCCTCAGTTACAGCTCTAAAAGATCTTCAGAATCAATTGTAATGGTTTGTTGCGGCTAGCAAGAAGAGGTCTTAGTTCTCCTCTTAGCTGTGCACTGCATCTTACCTTTTGCTGTGCTCTGGTGCTTGTTTGGCCTTCCATTAGCTCATTGCTGCATTAGTAGAAAATAGGCTCACCAGGAAGAGCTTTGTGTTAATTCTGCTGCTCGGTTGGTTTGTAGATGTCCACCAGAGTGGCCGTAAACTTGAGTCCACCTTGAGAATGTCTGCCCTGTTTCACTCGAGCTTTCACAGCTGACCAGCAGTTACAAGAACCCGGACAGACAGTCTTAAGGACCTTGCAAAAATCATTGTCCTAAATACACTAAAGAGAAGGGAATAAAGCTGGTAATAATTAAAAAGGATTTTGCTCCTATTGTCTTTTCCTCCAGACTTAATGGAGATGTCAATATGATCAAAGTTCACACTTGCTTTGCAAGTGCATGTAGGTTTATTTTACAGGAATTAAAACCCTTAACTTTAATCGGAGTTTCTTCTGTTTCCAAGGATGAACATGACCTCCTCCTTCCCCCAGTCGAGGTCTTAAAGCCTGAGATCAGTGTTCTAAATTTGCTCACACAGCCACCCAGAAAAGTACAATGGTATCCCTCCTCTTTCTTCAAATAAGAATAAAACATCCAGAAAATATTTTCTTAAAGAAGTTAAGCAATTTGAGTCTTCCTTTTCATATAGTTATTACTGAAAGTGTATCACTTACTAATTATGCCTTACAGTTGTGTTGGTAAATGTTCTAAATTAATCCCAGATGTGCTCTCATCCAAAATTCAAATGTTTTTTTCAAACTAGGAACTTGACATTTCATCAGGTCCTTTCAGCCCCCTCTGTAAGCACCCTAACTTGTTTGTAGCTGATGTTTTTATCCCCAGTGAGTGTAGTCATAGTCCCAGCAGTCTCTTTTCTATGAAGAAATAGTTGGAATGAATTCAAACTTTTTTTTAAGCTCTGAAACTGAACTCTTGATGCAGCTCACAAGTAATTGCTCTGTACAAACATTTTTTTCTAAAATAACCAAAAACCTTATAAACCCCGTCCAGAACACGTGATTCTCCTTGCTGTGTGGAAGGAGGCAATAGCTCATATAAATAGCGCCACCTCCTCCTAACAGAGCTTCTTCCTTTTGAACGTCTGTGCCAAAGTAAGGGTTTGTGGCCTAATAGCATAAATATTCTTGCATTATTCCCTGAGGGTAATTCTCTTCCTTTTTTTTTTTTCCCCACCCTTTTAAACAGGAGCAACTTCATATATGGCTCATACTTAAGTAAAGAAGAAATCGCTTTCTCTGACCCCACTCCTGATGGAAAGCTCTTTGCAACGCAGTACTGTGGCACCGGCCAGTTCCTGGTATACAACTTCCTCAATGGGCAGCACCAGACTTAGCTGCTCCTGGGGGAATTCCGCTTTTATTGGGAGACTTCTGCCAAAACGCACCGCATGGGTGCGGACCTTCAGCAGAAGCCAGGGCCATTTTTATTACAGTGAACTCAGGACTGGTAACAACCGGAAGGTTGTACTATTTTATTAAAAATTGTAAACAATGCAGTAATAGGCTAACTTTGTTTTTTTAAAAGAAAGCTATTTTATTAACTTTTACAAAAGTTTGATTGTATTTTATCTAGTTAGTCATGTTTACATGCAGCAGGAAATTGTTCATAGTGGACTGTAAACTAATGCAAAGACTCTGGTCTCACTGACGAGTACATGCTGAAGTTCTTAACGTGGTGATATACCAGTGCTTGTCGGTACGGTAAGGCTGAGCTCCTCCCACCAGTCCCAGCAGCTGCGTGCGGCCATTCCAGGCTGCTCACTTGACACCATTCAAGGCTACGCTCACTTGCATCGAGGCAAAAAGCATTACGGTGCAGTTGTCATGGGTGATAACCCTCACAGGCTGCACGGTGGCTTCTGGGGTGCGTTCTGTGCGCTGCTGGGTGTAAGGCAGCCTGCTCAGTGGCAGCAGCATCGGAAATTTGTCCTACCCCCCCCCCTCCCCCAGAGTAGAGCAGAAGGTGGAATGCAAACCCCAAGGACTGGTGTACTCATCCTTCTTCTTCAAGTACTGTACTGAGTATATACCTTTGTTAGTGGACTTTGCTTTGATACTTGTCACTCCTTGATAAATCTCTCCTCTTTTAAAGGGTTTGTATGTTGAAAAACTGCTGTGGCCTTTCTTGATCTGTACATAATGTAGATAGATTAAAAATAAAATACTTGATAGCTTTTTTAAAGTTACTCTGTATTGATACTAAGTGTGGTGAATGAATCTTTAGTGTATTTCTTCATACTTAGGCGTGTGAAATGCTACGTAGGTGGCTAATGGCAGGGTGTGTTTTGAAGCAGTCTCTGGAAAACATGGTCACTGCATTCGTACCTGCTTGGGGGTTAGACAAGACTACCCTGTGTGACAGTGCAGGGACAGTGCATTTGCATCACACCCTGAAGATCCCTGCCCCAGTAGCTCCAGATCCATACCATCCTCGTACAGGGTTTACAGTAAGGTGAGAGGTGGTGCCTGCAACCTTCAGTAATAGCTTAAAACCCTAAAATAAGATGGGAAAGATTTAATTACATTTAAACTTGCAGTTTGTTTTAATTTTGGAACTTATGTGCAGTTTGGATACACTTGTTCATATTGTGCTGTCCTTAACTTTGGTCTAGAGCTAAAGCAAAGAAGTCACACCACCTCTGAAACGTTAGTCCCAGTACTTCAAACTCAAGTAGCGGACCGGTGATGAATCCTGGTCTGTAGGGGCTGCTGCTTCCACGCTGCGACTCACCATCTTCCAGAGGATACTTTGCACAGGACACTGTTTCCCTCTCTCTCTTCACACCCAACAGCACTTGCCCCTGAGAAACCCACCTCACACTGCTAACATGAGCGCCCCACTCACTGGTTTTATGGCGTGCCAGGTAAGAGAGAGGCAGTCTTAAATGGTAACTTAATATATTCAAATTTAATGAAAGCACATTATAAACATACCATAGCCACAACTTCAGACAGTTTCAGTTCATAAACAATAACATGAGGTAGACTGACTAGTGAAGCTAAATTCACCAAGTTTTTGGTTAAGAAAACTTTACACTAGGAAAGCAACATTTTTAACCCTCTTCCAAAAGTCACAAAAAAGCAATTACATAAGTTAAGGAAAAAAAGCATCTGCATATGATTCTTTAAATGTTAGTTTACATTCAAATTTAACCTGTGAATAGACAAGAACATCTACAGGTAAAATATAATGCTGGCCAGTTGAATACATTCATAAGAATGGCCTTGAGGGTGAGGCTTAAAACCACAATGGAACAGCAATAATCTCGACGTCAAATACCGGTCTCCTTCCCAGGAATTCCCAGGCAGCCAGGTAAAGCGTTCAGTGGGACGGGCCTACAGCCTTCGCGCTGCTTCGGGACGCTCCTCCCCGAGCGTTACCCCAGCTCCTTGCTGCCGCACGGGAGAGAGTTAAGGAAATGGGTTTACTGGCAGTTGGTAAAGGCAGGGAACTGGGCTGACTTTCTGACTGCATTCTCAACCTTCAGGACAGTTTTGCACTGCTTCACCAGAGGGCTAACTCCTCCTAGTAGTCTCAGCACCTGGAATTTTAAGAACTTAGTGCAAACATCAAATACACAAACAAAAAGGAAACCATTTTTGAACACGGAATACCTGAAACTTGTACACCACACTAAGGCTCAGGGTTGGCCTTAAGCCCTTCTGGCAAAACCAGAACTACCGGAATACATTCAGGTGTGCATCAAAAGCTTCCAGAAGCATCTTCTATATCCCTACTTCTTTCACATGTTAAAATAGATAAGGCAGGTTGTGTCTGGAGGAAAATAAAAAATAAATTTACAGAAGGGGGTTGTTCATTTGAAATTTGCTAAATTTACAGCATCAGAGTTAAGCTACATTAACGCAGACATAGGCAAACCATTTTCCTTCAGCCTCCGTCAAATATATTATGTTTTTTCATCTGTAAACATCTCTTTTCACAAGATAAAAAAAGTTGCTTAATTAACACTACGCATAAAAAAAAATGCAGCTTTGGCAGGTCCTTCTCCAATGAGTTGCAGGTCAGGTATAAAGACGTGTTAATTTCATTGCTTTTTTGGGTGCAAATTGCTACTCCTGAACTACTTTTAAGAACAACACTGCTTTTTTTTTTTTTTTTTTTTTTTTTAATAAAGGGGTCACAATGTGCAGGCAGATTATTATTTTTTTGTATGGAAACCTCAAGGGGGTGACCCGTGCTAACTGCGTGAGTCGAACAGAGTACCGCTACGATTGAACACTGACAGCCAAACACTGCTGCACAGAGTTCATTCCGGAACAATGTAACAAGGATCAGTAATATGCTTGTAAGTAGAACAACGTGCAACTACTGCTACAACCAGTATTTACAGCATCTAATCAAAAAACAAAGGGCAGACAGGGGTAGGTGATGCATTCAAAGGTCTTTGCTGCCAGAGTCTCTCCAGAGCAGTCCCAGCTCCCTGAGACTTTTCCCTCGCTCCAGAGCTATCGTAAAATACTTTCCGTCTCTCTCAGATCCAGCCTAGGCAGCGTTGCCCTCCTGCATGTTTTTTGGTGTGTTGCTTCACACGTGGGTATGACTGGACAGACCAGCTTTCAGCTCTGCGGCCAACTGGAGTTGAGTGAAAAGGACATGGAGAGTAGCTGCATGCGGCCCACCCCGGAGGCATCAGACGTACAGGAGAGCTTGTTTCCATACGCAAAGGAGGACGGACCACAGGTTTTTGAAACCCTGACAAGAGTGAGAAACTGCAGGTGTTTTGCTGGGAAGTTATTCTGGCCTCTGACTGGAGAGAGAGCATCTAGGAGAAGCCTTTTGCTTTGTCCCTGGAGTCGAGGAGGAGGTGCCTAATGGGGTGAAAGAACCTGGGTGCACAGGGCCTGCCATGCGTTTGCTGATTTGTTCAGGTCTAAAAGTAGTAAACTTCGAACACCTGTGGAAATTCTGCCAAAGACAGTTGCAATACATACACAATTACACATTTTAAACTAACGCTGCACAGAGAACAAGACTATTCCTTTTAATACAAATATCTACGTTATATTGTAGTTTCAAACCCCTGAGTATTCCTGTACCACAGTACAGAGCTGAAGAGACACAGTGGGCTCTCCTCCACAGATCTTCAATAAATTCCACACGCTGGGTTGCATTTCATGTAACACCTTCAACACTAGCAGCTGCTGAGAGCAGCTCCTTCCCCTAGCTCGGCTCAACATAAAAAGAATTCTTCTTCAACAAAACGACATCCTCTTCCTAGATCCTGCAGCTTGGTTGGCCGTGTTGAGTAGCGTCGGTGGTTGTGACTCATGTGAAAATAACTTGAATCCAGGATCCTTTAAATCATAACTGATGTGGTAACGTTATCCCTAGGAATAAAGCCTACTTCAGAATTGTGGGGAATCCTTTAGAGCAGTCTCGATAAATACTGGTTGCACTTTGCTCCACAGTGATTGTACTTTTTTTTTTAAAAAAAAAAAAAAAAAAGTTCTTTTTTTCTTTGTTAGCGGGGTTGTAGCGAAGCTTATATATGGCGTCCAGTAAGAAAATAGAGTGGTTTGTCGTCACTACCGTTAGCAGTTTGAAACTCATCCCGAAGTCGGAACTGCCACTCATCCTCCAACTCCAACCGGACTATTGTCTGCCGTAATGAGCTTCTGTCTTGACATATGACACACAGGGTGGCACCTTCAATTGAAAAGCACGTTAGATTCTCAGGGTACAATAACAACTCTATTTCCTTCATTCATTTTCCTAAGATATTTTAAAGAAATCTCTGCTGCCAGGTAGGAAAAAAGAAGCATTACAAGGGTCTGTCTACAACTGGCCAGCCTGGGCTCAGATCACTCCCGTGAGCCCTGGGACAGAGGCGCATGTGGCCCTTCGCAGGAAGGCCTGGACTGGGAGAAGCAAGTGTGGTGCGGGGTCTGCTCTGTATCGCAGGACGTCGCTGTCTCACTGGTGTTAGTATCATCAACCATAGCAGAAAGAACGTTAACTTGAACCCAAGATCCTTACATCACTGATAATTACGACAAAAGAATAAAGCCTATTTTTTTTTTTTTGTTTCATGGGACATTTATGTTTGTACAAGGTCAGTGATGAAACTCTGCTAAGCCAAACCACAGTCAGTCCCATAACTGACTCCTGAGAAAGTCTGCTATAACTTCCCCTCAGTACAAGAGCTCCCCTCGGTAAAGCACTGTAAGAGGAACAATAACCCAAATCCCGAATTTCTCTGGCTTAAACTTGCAAGCTTCCCTCCATCTGCGTAGTCATTTAATGAGCAGGAGAGCTGGACACCTCCAGGGCTTTCTCTGCTCTGTGCCCCAGTCCACACACCTGACACATGGGAAGTTCAGGCTCAGATCCCTTCTCTGCATGATCTGAGCAGGGGAAGGCTCTTCCTACCAGGCATCCAACGCCCCTTTCTGTGAAGAAACCACCCCTTGCCCCAGAAACAACAAACAAACCGGCCTCTCTGGCCGCATTCAGCCCACATCAGCTCTGGGGGCTTGGCGAGGGCAGCACCATCCCCACGGTGGCTGTGCCTCCCTGCGCTGCACCTGCGCTGGGGGGCCCAAGCAGGTGCAGGAACAAACTCTGAACCACGGTTCTTGGGACTGGCTCATTGTCACCCCCACTGCCCCCCCACACACATGCACCATCCTGACTCAGCAGGAGAAGGAAATGGCTCAGCCGTGCCACCACAAACGCAGTGGAGCTCTGTAACGCGCTTCAGCGTTACCGAATACCTACGGCAATTTGCCATTTATTAGTGTTAAGAGAAAATGATGAAGAAAGATTTTAACAAGGTTTATAAAGTTCTGGTGAGGGTGGAGACCCCATCATCTTCCAGCTAAGAGCTGCCCCGATCTACAGTACTGCATATTTACTGCCATTATAGACAGATTACTGGAGCAGAATTTCTCATCTTCAGCAGTAATGTCCATGCTCTAAACTCTCACATTGCTGACTGCACGATTCACTGACAGCTTTCCATGTATCCTTGTTTTTCTGCACTTGTTTCTATTTGATGTCACTTTAAAATAATTTAACAAATGTAATTTATCAAAGCTTACCTGATGTCCAATTACCTGCACTTACACCAACAGGAACAGAAGTTTTCTACACTCTCAAAAGAAACACTCCATCTATTTCTTTTGGAAACAACGGCAGCACTAACTGTGAAAATAACGGAGCTGTTCAATGAAGCTGGTTATTCCTCTACCTTTCCCCTTTTTCTCTGTGCTATTACTTGTCAGGACAGCACCCGGGATGCCCCGAGCAATGAGATTACCTTTCAGAAACCTGAACCGCTTGAGGAGGTCTGCACTAACGAAGGAGTCGCAGAGATAGAGCAGAAGTCCGCTGAAGAACACCCCTTCGCAGTTGACATTGACCGAGTGTGGGCGGGAGCTAATATAGCAAATCGCCACCTGAAACAGAGGGGGAGAAGCAAGGAAGCACTGCTGTGTTAGAAAATGTCCAGGTATGACTTTACGTGGAATGGAATATAACTTAGTGACAGCAGGCGAGTCAGCTGGTGCTGGTGAAAACACACTCCAACAAGAATGCAGTATTCAGCAAACTTCCCCCAGGAAATAACACACGGGACAGACTTCTACATTCAGATTTGGTCACCAAGTCTGCAATACGTTATTTCAGGGCTCTCCATGATTCAGTTTGATTTTCCGCTTCTCTGTGAATTTGCTGCTTATAATGACTGTTAAGATCATTTATTATTATGGTGCATGTCTTCTCCTGCTGACTGCAAGCATCAACAAGCATCAACTGTTCCCAGCACTGGGGGTCTCCTGTGTTTCAGTGCTGTGACGGCTGTTCTGTATCAAAGGGTTTCTTCTCTATCTTGCCACTGACCTCCATAAAAGTTGTCAGAACAAAACCCTTGTTAGACTTTCACCCTGCTTCAGACCCAGTTCAAACTGACCAATGGATTCAAAAATTCTGATCTCCCTACCTACAGACATCTAAGACATACTTGCAAAAACCTGGTTTCCCCAGAAACCCAGCTTCATAAAAAGAAAAGCATCTAAAAGGAGAGCTGTATTACCAAGGGTGAGCTTTGTCCATCAGTGAAGCAAACGACCAGACAAGGGTTGTTATCAGAAACTCTCTCAGGCAAACAAGTTTGGTGCAAGGACAAATCAAACACAGATAATAAAAAGCTGTATGATAGGACAGTGATCTAAACAATTTTGTGGATAATTTTTCTACGGACTATGCAGCACCCCAAGTTCTGTCAAGAACGGCATCACTTTTGGGTTTCTGCTTCATATGAAATTTTATTTCAGACAGACATGCCTGATTCCTTTGCAAATCATGTCAATCCATCACAGACCTCTGGGTCTCTACCCACACCAGCCACTTAAGAGGCTTTACCACCAGCTCTTCCAGTGGAGCTGGTCCTTTAGCTCCAACAGCTGTGGCTCACTGTTTGAGACCAAAGTGTTCAAACGCTACCCTTGACGCTGAGGGTTCGTGAAAGAAGGGGTTTTCAACACAAGAAAGATGTTGAAGTAAAGGTTTGCATTTACTCGTCCCCATTATTCCTGCAAATATTTTGTACCTCGAGCCCGATGTTGAGGTAGCAGTCAATGGCCAATACCGGGTTCTTGAAGTTACGAATGGCCTTTGGGAAGAGTTTGTACGTCGCATGTTGAAGGAATTTCTCCAGGAGGAACTGAGATGGGGCTGCCAACAATGTATGCTCACTGTCAGGGGCGCAGACGTACTGAAGAGGCATTATTGGTGCCACACTGTCTGAAACCTGCAACGAAACCAAGGGGAGCCCCTTTTAACCCACCTACTCAGTGTATCTTCTCTGCAGGAGTTCCTTGAGCTGTGGAAGGGATCTCCATGACAGGGCAGGAAGAGAGAGAAAGCTGGGGGAAAGAATCAAAAATCTCCACTCAATTTTGACATAGCACCACAGCACAGAAGTAGATGAATTACGTGTTCTGTGGTGGCTAAAGTACTTCTGTGGCTATCTGCTTGCCTAAAGACGGGACATAAAATAGGGAGTACACATTGTCACAATGCCCTTCATCCTGCCTTACTCCTGGGTAGTACAGGAAATTACATCCTCCTTGTGTGGAGGCATTCACAGAAAATGTTTTTTACAGAGTTTTCTCATCGGCCAGTCCGCTACAGATTCCGCTGCAACCACAAGAAAAGGAAAATTCTGAAAACAACCTCCCAAAATACTCAAATCCAGGGTTTAGTCAGTTAAACCTGAAATACGGAGGTGATTTTTTAAAAGAGGGATGGTGTGGGATGTGTTTAAAACCACCAAGAACACAAACTGTAAGATTCCTAGATTAAAATCACCTCTTTGAAATATACCTCCATTTAAAGCTGGCACAGATGTAACATATTCCATATAAAATATTTGGTATCCCCACACCATTTTTTGTAAACACTTGGACTTCCCGGGGGGATTTCAGAAGGTTGCCATTTTCAGTGCCTTTCCTCCGGTCTCTTTTTGTCAGCAAGTGCAAGGACTGAAAGTCATCACGAACCAGCAAACACTGGAAACCAGCGGCTGTGTTAAAATTATTAAAACTAATCCAGTACAACTTGCCTGCTTTTGATCAGAGTGTATGTCTGCAAATTCTTCCTCTGTCAGAGATACCACTGAATAGCTAGACCAAACTCTTTCCAATCCCAGTCCATCTTCTAATAGATTAGGAGGATTATTGTTAATAATTTATAACTAGCAAAATATTTATTATTTTCTATTTCTGATGTGGCAGCCCTACCACGGAATAGGCCATGAATGTCAAATAAGCACTGAATAAATCTAAAGGGTTAGAGAACTCGTTATTTCTAGGGGAAATAGGTCCTGATTTTACCCTTTACGTATGACAGAGCGTACGTCCACACTCACCATGATTTTTGGCTTAACAACAAAGTCCTTTTGTCCTCCAACCTGAATATGCTTCTTCATGACACTGAAGTTGTTGAAGCGGCAGATGAGGAGGCCGCTGCTGTTTGTCCGCAGATTAAAATCTACATCTTCACAGAAATACCTGGACATTAAACACAAGATCATTAAACCAGCTCTGTGGCTGCTGTGTGTGAGCAAGCATTCACACACCCGCTGCTGAAACGCACCGGAACAGGCTCAGCAGAGATTTCTGGAGACCATCTGATATGGTGCCTGTACAAATTCTCTACACAGCTCTGAAGATTCATTCCTTCAATGCGCTCCTGGTGTAGGAAAGCAACTTCTGGTCATCTTAAGAACAAACAAGTCTTCACTTTTCAGTGTGTCTGAATGTTTCTTCCTCATACCAAGTCTGGTTAGTCCTCTCGCCCTCATCATGTACTGGCATCAATCATTTCTTCCCTGCCCTTTCCTTTTTTTTTTTTTTTCCTTCTTCTTTTTAGTTCTTTTTTTAATATGTATTTTAGAACTGAGAAAAACTCTGCAGTGACCAACCTCCACTTCTGAACAACCCAGCTCTATAGGGCATATTTTTCGATGAAGTGGAATCAGAGGATAAATGTGGCTTTGATGTAACATTTATCCTGCGCTATTTACGATGTAATTGCTCACTTCTGTGGGCTGATTCCCACCTCATGATTCAACCAGCCAGAAAGGTGAAATCAAGAGCTCTGGAAGCCACACCAGACCCCAGCTTGCACTGACAGGCTACAATTCCTCACTCAAATACATGGGATCCCTGAAAACCGCAGCAGGAGACTAGGGTGAGATGCCCCAGAGCCAGTCTGTGGCTAGGAGAGATAGAGTTTGTTCTAAACTCACTTGGACGGGGAGGGGGGGAATTGGATATTGCTTCAATCTGTGATGAAAACTAGAAGTAAAGCCCCATGATAATGGTGCTTTATTGCAAATGCTTTAGGACGGAGTTAGGTGAGGAAGGGAAAAAAAAGGAAGGAAACAATGTTTATTCATCTGTTTTTACTGCAAACCCGAGTGGCAATACGGAGGACAGCTGACTGAAGGAAACACAAGGAATCCCTCCTCATAGCATTTGACAGAGCAATGGCTCAGCCATTACCTACACTCTTGTTCTTAGTCATGCAACAGGCTCCTGCCTCGTCCAGAGGCACTCTGGAAGCTCCACACTCTTCCTTTGACTCATGTAATTTTGGCTTCTTTCTTCTGTCTTTCGTCTCCTGGTTACTTTTTTCCCCCGAAGTTTCTTCTTTCCCCCTGCCTTTTCAGGCCTCTGTAGCCCTCCCGTGCCCTTGCCTCATGGTCTGTCTCTCCCAGGTTTTTTTTTGGCTGATGGTAAGTTTATTTTGACACCTTATTCATTCAGATGCAATATACATCACTCTGTGTTTTATTTTTGCGGTTGTGCGCTCGTTACCTTAGACAGGATCTTTCTATTTATCTCGACAGCATTTAGAAATATGGTGACAAGATTCTTATCATGACAGCATATTATTTTACCATATATATTATATTGCCTACCTGTTTAGATCATATTGCACATTCTGGGTCAGGTCTATGTTGAGCAGTATAAAATCACGCACGTGGCACCTGGAGAACGGAGCCTTCGCTTTCCTGGCATTCAGCTTGCTGTTCCATTTCTGAACACCCAGTATTGCATAATGAACAATTTTGGGGGTTGCTTCAATGTGTTGGAGGACGCTTTTCAGAGACACATTCTTGCTGGAACCCCCAGGCTCCAGGGACTGGCTGCAAAACGTGATCATACATACAAACATGGCTTATTATTTTTATATAGAATACACTGCGTATATATACATATATGTGTATACAAAGGACCAAGAAATTCCATTAACAGTTGAGAGAGTTTACTCTAGATGCTGTAAAAATATATACATAAACGCAGACATTTTAAACAACAGCCAACTAATCTTATCCCATCAATTTAGTCATTATAAGAAAATGGGCCTTTCAGCAGAATAAGGTCTGACACAGCAGTTTCTATTTTCTCTGTAATGGACAGCATAAGCACTGAGAAGAGCTAGAGCTTAATGCCTTCTAAAAAGCTAAAGTTCCCAAAATAAACTGTTTTCATTGAGAAACATATATTGAATCAAAACAAATCAGGGAAGTAACATATTGAGAAATCACTCAAATAGTCACTAAAAGCAAGAGTGGCTTTAGGCAAAGAACAAGCACAAGCAGAGGTTTGTTGATGGTACTGACTGTGGGACACAGATGTAAGGGTTGAACCACGTGGAAGTGTTCAAAAGCAGGAGGTTGGATGTTGATGGTCAACAAGACAAATCTACAGCCTTTCTACTGCTCTGAGTGAAAGAGCTGATTTTTCACATTTTAGACAATATATCCAATGTCCAAGTGTACAGTTCCTGGGCTAGCTGAATAGTAATTGAGTGAATAATGACCTCTGTGAGGCCCTTTGGAGAGGCAGCCTGATGTTATTACATCAAAGCCATTGCCGAAAGCTGCTTTTGCTTAGCAGTATTTTGAGTGCGTTACCAGCAGCTCCAGCTGCCCAACTATTCCAGTTGTCTGGTCTTTCATACCCTGTCAGATGCTAGAGATGAGCCTAAGTAGCAGGTCTGCCGCTGTCTGTGCTGGATCAGTGCAGGGACCCCAGTGCTGGGTGGTTACTTACCCTGACTGTTCGTGGACACTGTGCATGTTCCACAAGACGCAGGAGTCATCCATGACCACGATGAATGGCCACACGCACTGGCGCTTGACTCCCAGTTCCTCCAAGCGGTTTCGTTCCAGTTCTAGATTGTGGTAAGAAAGTTCCTTAATAAGAAATCTGGCAGCACCTGAGAAAATACCATAAAGAAAACATACAGAGATCTTTATTAGACTTTATGACTCTCTCTTCCCAGAGAAAGGCTACATAAACATCAGCAGTCATTACCCTTTATGAACTTAGTGCTCGTAACATCTTAGTTTAAAAAGAAATCAATATGTCCCTTTTTCAGTGTGAGTAAATCTAAAAGGCAGATACCAAGACGACTGGACGTCTTAAGAGACTCTGCAGAACATGATTTTGTGGGCATTAATAAAGTAACTTGAACCAAGAAGGGGCGGAAATTCTAAAACTGAAGCTATTTAAAACTTCTTGCAGGAAAAACTCAACATCCATGAAAATGAAGTCCAAAGTTCAAGCCTCCAGTGTTCAGCTGCAGTTAATATTTAACTTCAGCTAACTAAAAAAGTTGCAATTTGAAAAATCATGTGTAAAATGTCTAGAATGAACATTCACACAGCAGGGCTGAGTAAAATGAGTGAATATGGTCTATAAAACACCACATTTTAAATTGAGAAGGCAGTGATCAATACAAACATATATTCCACGTCCCTAACAGCAGTTTTTACACCCACTGTATTTGCACAAATATTGCTGCGATTATCACAGCATAAATGTGAGGAGCTGCTGCAATGCTTCCTTCAACAACATGATCCACATTGTCCACCATGGATTTTGCTATCTTCACAGCAATGCATTGAAGGTGTTTCTTACCAACGCCAGCGTTGTTGAACATGCCTGGCAGGACAAGCATGATGTGGTTGGGCCAGTATTTACGGTAGAGTGGCATTTCGTACTCCTTGACTACAAGGAGGTGTAGGTGGCTGATGCCTTCCATGGCATGGTAGAGGTTCAAGAGGCCATGTTCATGACGTCCACTCGATGGAGTGAAGATAGGACTCTTGACTGCATTCAAATTCTGCTGGAACAGGAGATATTTTGGCAACATTAGGTAAAAAGCAGGTTATTCCTGATATGGATTTTTATTTATTTATTGTTTATACTGGATTTTAAGATTATTGATCATTGCAACACATATGAACTGGAAACTGGGAATGCAAAAAGGGATGATTGTCCTCAAAAACTCCACTTCTAAGGACAGTCAGGCAGGAATTATGCAAAGGACTTTAAAACAAAAAGAAAACAGAAATAAACCCCCAGCCAACGACCATTATTTGCAAACGTATGTCAAGTTGACTGCATTCAGCAGATGGATAAGAGCAGCACACGCACCTTGTCAGAAACGAGTGGGAGACGCATGCTTTCTAGATGTTTTCCCTGTTTGCTGAAGACAAAATGGTTCTCTTTGGACTTGGGGATTATAAAATGCAGTTGAACCTCTTCTCCTAGCATCGAGGATGAAAATGTGAATGCATGCAGAGTGGAGTCAGATATCTGTATACAACAAAAAAAAGTGGAAGAAGGATTTGCAAGCAGGTAACACATAAGGAGTCTATGGCAACCTGCTCTTACAGTCACAGTACTGGAAGCCATCAGAGAAGAATACCCAAAACATTCTCCTTCAGTAACTGAAGTTAACTCTATTATATTATCATTTTCCTCTACCATAAACCACATTACTTACGCATGTAACTGGCCTTGCTATTAAAACAATCAGCTTTCTGTACCAGTAACAATCTTTGGCCAAACTGGACTCTTCTGAAGTCCATTTGAGCTGGAAATTATTTATCAATATTTACAAGGAGAAGTGGAAAATATATATACTAGGAAACAAACTGTCCAAATAAATTTTCCCCAAAGATTCAAAGAGCAATACAGCGTGTGGCTGTGCCTACCCAGCAGAATGCACTGCCATTCAGACACCTCAGCAGCTGCAC
Source organism: Nyctibius grandis (assembly GCF_013368605.1). Classification (NCBI taxonomy): domain Eukaryota; kingdom Metazoa; phylum Chordata; class Aves; order Nyctibiiformes; family Nyctibiidae; genus Nyctibius; species Nyctibius grandis. The sequence continues at coordinate 59,234,964 of NC_090660.1, read as the reverse complement.
GGCTGCATTAGGATGGTATTTTTCCTGTGGCAATGCTCTTCTAAGCAGCTACGTAACCAAGGCAGACCACGCCATTAACACTATGAAGAATTTGGGTGAGCTTAAGTTCGCACTGCGCTTCACTGAACCGTGTAAGTGCACGCAAAGTGCCTACGTATCTTATAAGATTTCATCCTGTAGAAGCATCTGTCTTACTAAAGGTCAAATCATTTCTCTTAGCAGTCACCTTTCTATAATCTTTACTAAAGAACTGAAATAATTAGCCTAAGTAAAGATGAAAAATGAAAGGGGCTTTATTTAGGTTCTGTTAAAGCACTGAAGAATCTCTCTCCCTTCCTAATGCCTGCTATCCAATGACTCCCCTTTGGATGTGTAATTTCTCTGAGTTGAATTATCGTAATTCTATATACACAACTGACACCTGCACATACAAGTAGATACTTATATTTATTACTAGTCGTTATGTTTGACCACATGCACAAAGATGAGTGGAGGGAACAACAGATGTCCTTTGGGGGGATTTGCTTGTGTCAACGTACTTAATGAAGCATGAGGTTTAAATCAGACCTGCTGGTGCTGCTCTGAGGTAACTGACATTGTGCCTTGCCAGGTCAGTGTGTCTATGCTGTGTTAGGTTAATAGCAAGCTGTTGGAAAAGATTAGCACGCAAGGAAAGAATGATTTGAGATAAGAAACCTCCAAGTAAACTATTGGTGGTGGTTAAGAAAGAATGTCTGAGCTATTAACCAGGAATAATCTTACCTGACAGTCTCCTGTGAGCATAACTGTTTGTTTTAGAGATCAAAAGTTTTTTAACCAAACAGTTAAGGATGATCATTTTTGTCCAGTGACTCATAAGCTACTGCTGAGAAGCACACACAGTTACATACAAAGGGAGGAAGAAGTAGGCCTTCCAGTCTCCCATCACAGGTGTGGATGGCTGGCATTTAGGTAAGACAAGGATCTCTCTTAATTCTACAGTCCTCTCCCATGAGATACTGTGAACACTCTTGGCGGGCTGAATAATGCTTGAGACAACTAGTCACAATATTCACCCTTTGTCAGAGGCAGCTGGAAAGGAGAACTGCTCATGCAGAACGCAGCAGACACAGTTGATGCTCCAAGGTCTGTAGCTCAATATCTCCCCTGAGAATGGAAGAATTAAACAATTCCATCTCAGGGAAGGTGAAAGCATGAGTCCTGAGACCAGAGCGGTACGCCTGGAGAGACCACAGTAAAATCAAGGATGCAGTTTACCCTTGGACCTTGCCACCAACCTGTGCGGCAGGATTAATGTCCATGTACTGATGGCACTGCTCACAGTGGTGGAACGTATTGTAAGCTGCGTATTTAGTCAACATCATGGACACAGTCTCTCTTTTCTTAGGTTCCTCTGATTTTGTTTCTTTGCTTGTTTCTATGCACAAAGAAAAGAGAAATTTAATGAATTTTAAAAACAAAGACTGTGATCCCAGTAACAATTGTAAACAACACACAAATTGTTTTGTTTAGTTTCATTTTGGAGATTAAAGGCTATTATGAACTCGTGTGTTCAATGAAACTGATGAAACCTGATTCTTTGTAGGAAAGTAGTCCTAAAAAACTCTACTTACCTTGTTTCACTCTTGACAGTTGTTCCGTGTATACGGGACTTATACTTCTGTACTTGGGGTCATGTACATTCATGTCAAAAGGAATTTTGCTGAAGATCTCAATATCTGGCCAGTGGTCATTGCTAGACTGAGTAATTTCACTGTTTTCTGTATGATCTGCAACAACACACTTCAGGTAAGCAGTATCAGATACCCACTGAATGGTATTTATGTGGTATTTGCTGATTTACAATTGCACAAGAACTCACACAGGTGCACACACACACAGACATCTTTGAACATCATAAATATTACCAAAATTAAAATTATAATCCACACAAAGCCATTTCAAAGAAACAGTAATTCCTTTGAAAGTGCGTGCAGGCAAAGGAGCCTCACAGGTTTCTTTCTGTACTGCTCCTCATCAAGCTGCTGAGCTATAATTCACCCTGGTTTAAGCATAAAATGCTCAAATGAATGGTTGTATCCGTGCAGAAGATACAGGTGTACTCTTGAGCCTCTCCATGGTGGCATGAGGAGCACTGGGTAAATGAGAAGTAAAAGTATCCAAGGGCAGAAGGATGAAAGCAAGGAGAAAGAAGCTGTATAAATTTATGAACTAATAGCTGGTGCTACATGATAAGGCAGTAAAAGACACATGCCTGTTAGAGAATGGGATGTGGCCAGCAAGGATCAACTGGAGCTTCTTTGCTTTGATCCAACAGAGATAAGTCTAAAGTAGAAAATCAAGTGTAAGTAATGGGAACATGAGAAAGCAGTGGCCAAAGAAAACAACCTTGGACTGCAGCTTGAACACGAGTCAATTCAGTTTAAAATGAGATGGAAGAACACACAAAGGTAGGTGTGTAACTGAGGTTACTGATTTTAGAAAAGCAAATTCAGATGAAACGAAGGTTGGGTCTACAGACAAGCACATGCTCGTCTACCCTGACTGACCCAATAGGATGTGAGCCACCAGCAGTTTAGAGGCCATTAACCTCACTGGCACCGTGTCATGCTCAAATTAACATACACCGTCGATCAGGTGAGGCGTATTAGTTTGTCCATACAGACAAATCCAGACAAAGCTCGCTCTGTAAGTCAGCTGGCCTGAGAAAACCAGGGACTTGCCTATGAATGAGACTTGGACTTCTTAGAATCGCAGTTGCCAAACAATCAGCAACCAGCATACCAAGCAAAATAAAAACACCAGGAGGAAGGGGCTTCAGAGGGACTACATCAAAAAGGACACTAAGAACAAACAAAGTCCATGAGGAATAGAAAAAGCTCACCGGTGAATGAAGTTTTGTCTTAAATATCAACAAGTGAGAGATCAAATAAGCTTTGCCAAATGTCAAGCTGACGTACACCTCAGAAAAGTGCATGCAAACAAATAACAATTTTCTTTGCTATATCACCTCAACTATGTAAATTAAAATATTTTTTTTTGTTTTGTTTTTACTTTGACAATTATGTTTTGAAGGGAATCTAAATCAAAGGTTTACTACAAGCCAAGATGGAAACAAAACTCTAAAAGCTTGATACACACTCAAAACACAGATAAAGAGTAATCTCCATGCCAGTTTTCTGAAAGAACAGGTATGTGAAATCAGGTAGGAGCCTGATTTCAATGCAAGCATAGCACATATATTATCACCATTTAAGAGGAGATACAGTAATCTGCACAGGTCTGGGTCCATTACTTTGACCTTGGTAATATTCAAAAATTGGAGAGGGTAAAGGAAATAATTAAAGATGTTGAAGTAGATGAAAAATGTAATAAAATGCAACACGGGTTGACCAAAGAAATCCTGTGTTACTTTCATTATACAGCTATGATAGATCTATTTCTCTGAACAAAGGAAATGCAACGCATCTTATCCTGCTGGACTTAAGTATTTGATACGATACGATATGAAAAATTATTAATACAGCTGAAGAAAATGGAGACAGTGAATGGTCTGTAAACTGAACAAGTTGATTAAACAGGAGATGGCAGCATGTAACATCATAAGCGTTAAAGCAGATGGAGATTACCAGTGAAGTTAAAAGATCAGTGGAGGGGCATACTGTTTAATATTTTCACTAATGTCACCAACTCAAAAGAAAAATCTGCTTAAGTTTGCTGGTGACACACTCTAAGAGTCATTGTCAATATGGAGAAGGAATCTAAGATCATCCAGAAAGAATTCAATGCCCTTGAAAACTGTAACAACAGAAACTTGATGATATTTAACAGAAAAAACACAAGTCATACGTACAACCAAGGAGTAATAACAAGCATATCTGCAGCAGGCTGGGAGCGCCTCGGTTGAAAATGACTGAGTTGTAGAGGAACCCAAGAGTACAAGCTATCAGTGCCAGTGAAACGGGAGAATGGAAAAGACCAGTGCAATCATAGGTTTCAACAATCATGGGGTTTCAGTGGGTGCAGGGGAACACATGAGCTGTTGTATGGTGGGTTGATTAAACATCCCACAGAATACCACATCCAGTTCTGGACACCCATGTACCAGAAGGATCAACTGAAAACAGATGTGCAGGCAAAAGCTACTAAATCGATGAGGAGAATAGAGACTGTCATTTGTGAGGATCCTGTAAGAACATCCAGGCTACCTAGATGAACAATGAGAGAGAGTAAGATTAGTAAGATTACTGCCTGACTACACCATAGAAGCAAACATCAAAGAAGAGAAAAATATTTTAATTCAAATTAATATTTTCTTTGGTCACAAAGAGAATGTTTATAACCGGGACAAGAACATCTTTGGGTTGGAGAATAAAATAATATTTTCAATCATCAGAACATTAGTGCTTTGGAAAAGCATTCCAACAGAAGTAGTGGGAGCAAAAAAGCCACAAGCAAAAACCCCAAACAAACCCAAACTGCTCTTCTGATGGAGTTCCACCCATTCCTGGCAGGGGTGTGACACCTTGCTGTGATCACAAGAGGCCAGATGGCACAACGCAGAACTTCTCTCACATGTTGATATTTCATCCTAAGTTTCCTGGGTACTTTAGTTCAAATAATAAGAGACTAACAGTCCCCAAAGCTCCGAAGCAAAGGAAAATACATTTTTTTTCATTTAACAGCACTTTCTGAGCAGAAATACAAATTAGTCTTTTTAAAGGTTTGACAACAAGTACATTTTCAGGATACCAGTCTAATGGCCATGAGATTTATGCACCATGGAGTTATCTTCACTACAACACCACAGAGTTATGTAAAGAACACCCTGAAGAGGATTCATTTTTAAAAGGGTCTGTGCGTCTCAAGGCGAAGTCCTGCCACAGCAGTTAATGGATCTGTCAGATGCGATAAATGAGTGCAAATCCAAAGCAGCTCCCCCTCCCCTTTCTCCTCAGCATAAAATCTGTAAACTACAGACAGTCTTACTGAAAATTGGTGCCTAATTTATAATTAAACATAAATAACAGTGATGTTTCAGCCAGAAACAAAATGTTGTTAAATGTCTTGTTTGCTTAAAAGCAGCCAGTGCTTGAAAACTAGCAATGAGAGATAACATGGGCAGATGTTGCCCATTTACAGTTTTGTCTTCACTTTCATTTTAGTACTATCCAAATATATCAGCCCAAAATACATTTAATAGTTCTCGGCTAAGCCAAATATAAAATTTACAGTTTTATTCATCTATATTTAAATATATGCAGACACCTACAGTAAGTCTAGCTACACGCTAATGGACAGGACAAGTGGTAGGTGTAATTTATAGTCTTTCCGTGAACCTAAAAACTTATCACTGCTGAATAATACATAACAGAGGCTCTTTATAACGCATATTAAGAATGAATACTAAATACTTACTGGCATTAATCTCTTCTTCATCGTACACATCTACTTCCAGCAACCGGATCAGCATGCGGAAGAGAATCCGTAGGAATTGCAAGTATGAGCCAGTCTTTCCCACCTGAGCCAGAGATGGAAAAAAGTCCAAATCCCATCTCAGACTAATACAAAGGCAGGATATGTTTCAGATAAATGCCTTTGGGTTTACCCCATTTTAGCTCTGCCTGAAAACATAACAAGATGTAATATTCCCCATTATGCTGAATAGTATTACAAAACTGATCTGTGAGCAAAACCTGGCCCATAGCCTGTATCATGTTTGTATGCAGGGAGATGGGCAGTCATAACTGCTACTGATATGCTCATGGCAATTTTACACCCAGTGCCATCCACACGTATTTCATTTAGGCTAAAACATGACATACAGCATCACCCTTCCTCTCCTTACCACTTAACCTTCAAATTTGACTGATTTTTGACCTCGAAACACACCACTGCATGCAACCTTGCAAGGGACCTTTACAGCACGATCTCCAGTCCTCATCATCAGTCCTCTCATCCCGCTAATAAGGCAAGAGGAAGGAACTGTTCTCTTACTTGCGGTGGTCCTGTCAAAAGCAGGCGCCTGGGGTGAAAACTCCTCGAGCCGGACGCCTCACCCTGATTGCTGAAGTCTGCGTGGTGCTGTCGGGCTGTTGTCCACTGCCTGTAGTAGAGCGACTGCTCTTCACTGCTCATGTCCTTGTGAAGCAGAGGTCTCAGAGAGCTCAGCCAAGACACGTCAGCGTGAGGTAGGAGGGAAGAGGAGGAAGGCAAATTCCCGTTTTTCTGCGAGCTCAGGAGACAGTAGGCAGCTTTCGACAGGATGACGATGCGTGGCAGCGCAGCATGGAGGGCCTTGCTGTCTTTGGCTGAATGGGTAGGCCACCGAAACGTCTGGGAGACTGAAGACAGTGATGATGATAGTTTCGAAGTGGTGCTGCTCGCCATTTGGTTACCCAGGGAGTCACATTCTTGTTTCAGGGTCTCTCCGGCTGTGAAACTGGGGTAAGCTCCCTCATCTACTGAGCTGTGTGCCACAGTCTGAAAGTTAAGCGACGCCACTTGCTTCTGAGACCTGTCTGCAGCACTTGAGGAGCTCACGCCATTGTCAGCCAGGGAACCTGGGGAAAAAAAGAGCAGGCAATCAACAGATATTGACTGACATAATAAAATCATGAACTCATTTGATCTATGGGACAAACCTAATGTACAAATACTTCTGTTCTGCTGCGGCTTAGGTCAGTGTTTCACCATTTAAAAAGAAATCATTGACATTCAACTGTCCCTCTTGCTAGAGAGGCAACGGCCCATCTGCTGAGTTTCAGAGTCCAAACACAAGTGTCCCAGTCCCAATCTCTGTACGTTAACTATCATTTCCCATCTGGGATTTGGAATTTGATGGTACAACCTTCTGAAATTCAAGTATAACACACCACTATATACATAGATCAATTTGACCTTCCTTTCTATGGAGAAGAGAGCATTTGTTTCACTGCAATTTTAACGTGAACTGGGCTATGCTCCCTCCTCCATACCAGTCAGATTTAGTTGGTGTATGGGAAGATCTGGTGTATGGCAAAGGTCCAGTTCAGCTGTCTTAATACCTCAAACTTACAGGGAAACAAAGGGAAGGACCCAGAAATGCCTGAGGAATGCAAGGAAGGGAAGGCCTGGTGGGAGATGATGCTCCACTGATGCCTGAAGAGGTAGGGCAAGACCCAGCCATTCTGTTGGTCTTGGCAAGGAGGCAAATATCCATCGTCACCCATAGCTACCCCTGCAGTTACAGAGTGTTTTTCTAGTCCTAAAATTTTATATTATTCATTTCTACTCTGATTTTTAAGATCTTTTCAGGATCCACCAGATGCAATTAGCAACAAATGTGAAATGTATATTTAAAAATAAAAATCACAAGGGGCCCTTAGCTATGGCATACCATCCTCCCACTGCAACAACATCCCCTTTTAGCTGTACACATGAAAATTGCTCACTGTGGTAAGAATCTGCTACTACTATTTCATTGCCTAGCTTGCAGCAGGATACAGCTAAGCAACCCACATTTGACTAAACATCTCAATGTTTGCATTCAAATTCCAATGAGTAGGAACGAAGACCTGTTTTTCAGAGCAACAGCAGAATAACTGACCTGAGGTTCCAGTGACAACACTGCTATTACTCTGGGGTCGGTCCAAGTCTATCAACAGCTCATCGGAGTCATTCTCGCTACTATTAGCCTTCTCATGCTCCTTCTCACTAAGGTCAAGAGCTACAATAGGCCCTCGAATTGCCTCCTTTGAGACATAGCAGCATGCCAGGCCTACTTCTTGCTCTAATGCAGTGCGAGTTAAGTAGCTTGAGTCAATTAGTCGAAGGTCACAGTATTTCAACGACCTAGAAAACCCAACCCAAGAAAAAAGAATGTTTTGTTTTCTCTGACTTTGAAGAATACTCCCTATCTTTAATTGCTTATTAAATATTCATGAAAAATTTTATTATCCAGTAAATATAAAATTATTTTAAAATATTCAGCATATAAGTTATGCTCCTTGGTACTTTGCACAGACATTCATTGATCCATACAGTACAGTAGTTTTACTTTTCACAAACCTCACTTTCCAAAATTTTAAACTGTTCCCAAATACAGTCTAAAATACACTTTTTTTGTGACAAAATAGCCAGGTGGTATCAAACCACTTATCCACCCCCCAACTTATCTAAACATGTTAGAGAACAACCATATTGCAAGAGTAATAGCACCTGGGGAAAGTTTCTCCTAGAGGGTCCTTGCCAGTTAGAATAACAATGCAAGGTAGACCTTCCAAATCCTGATAGGTGCGAGGGATCCAGTCGTCCTGCTCATTTCCCCTCCAAGCCTGTGAACAGAGAAACTTCCAGTCACATTTAAATGACACCTGCTAAACTTTCACCTGTTTTCAGTTCCTGCTTTTTCTTTGTATACAGAGTTTGCTTACTCAACAACCAAAAGGAAGGAGACCTTAGGTACAGGCATGCATTTTTTTCTGGTAGCAAAGTGTTAGCCAAGCATTAAATGCACAGAAAAAGGATGCATAGCATATGTTATTTAGTGCTGGACACATACACCTGGTGTGGTATTAGTGTGGCCGGTCAGAGAAAAACGCAGTCAATGCCTTCAGTTTCAAGCTGGCACAGATAAAAGTTCTTTGAAATCAATGTAAAGCTAAACTAAGACCTTCAAGTGGAGTATGAAAATGATTCCATGATCCTCAAATATTTGCTTAATTATTCTATATAATGAAAGATTATATGAAAGAAAAACATTTTCCCTGTCACTGGAGGAAATCCCACAAGAAAGGACTCCTTGCCTACAGTCTACCAAGGGCCAAGACCACAAAACTGTACCATTTTCCCTTAACACTGGAAAGGGTGGTCAGTCCCGTGTCCTTACACCCTTCAGTCCCCTTGGTTCAGCAGAGCTTACTGAACCTGGATGAGCCTGTGTTCTCTGTGTTGGATGCAGCCTCCTAAAAAACATTGCTTTGTCTTGAGCAACGATATCTTTCTTGCTGTGTTGCACAGTGCCCAAGACTTCCAGATGAGACAGGCAGTATTTCATCAAGACAGGCATGAGCATCCTACAGCAACAGTTAAAAGGAAGTAAAGCTGAAAGACTCAGAGACTCTCACTTAGAAAGGAAACAAGCTATTCTATTTCTACAAACACTGAAATTGTATTATAAAGCTGAAATGAAAAAATGCGGGTTCATATCCAGCCATTCCTGTCAATACATTATGGGTACCACCAGGAAAACTGCCAACACAGCCTCTTAGATCACTGACCAGTCAAGACAGGGGATCAGCAGAGAAGCTCTTTCCATATAACCCAGAGACGTCACATTTCCATGCTGATCAGACACTGAAGTCTCTCTAGACAGGAAATTAAGTCCTAATGGTTACAGAATCATCAAGTATTTGAGCTACAGCATATCACCCTGATGGAAAAAATTTTTCCTTCTTTCTTATTAATAATGGACAAAATCAGTTCTGGAGAAGACTCTTATCTAGCTGAGGCACAGAATCTACTTGGCTGAGTCATGACAGCAAGCCCAACCACTCAAACTGCCCATTAAAAATAATATATATTACTGTTCTCAGCACAGATGTGCAAGACAGCTCTCTCGACACAGCAGCAAGACTTACACAAGCTTTGTGGAAAACATACCTTGCAAGAAGAACCCTATCTTGAATTCCCTCTTGATTCTTCTAGTCTCAACCTGTACCCTTGACCTGTTCTCTCCTTACCCCTTCTCTTCCCCAGAAAGGCCATGACTTATGAGTAATCTTCTCAGGCAGATGAAGGGGATTGAAAAGGAGGACTCACTAGCAGATCAGTGGCTCAGTGTGCCATTTGACTTTTTGAAAATTTCCACCAAAAAAAAACCCTATGATTATTTTTTTCTTAGCTTAGGAAGAGCATGATATGGAGTCATATTCCTCTTTTCTGCTCTGGCTCTATTCTGTTTCCCCAGTCCTGATTTCCTTCCCCTGCTGATTTCAGCATCCTCTGTATAACATGTTCACAGAAAAAAATAATTTCTCCAACTACCTAAGAACATGTACTGGCTCAGTAAAGCAGCCTCGGCAGACAACAGCTATTTTCTGGCTCAGCAGGGTCAGTCTGGCTGTGTGTTACCCTGCCTCTCCAACGACTTAAGTTTCTGTGAAAGCGCATGGCTAGAAAATGAAATAGGGGCAGATACAAAGCTGATTTCCTTTCTGCTAGCCTAAGGAATTAAAAAGAGCCCAAGTGCCTGGGGCTTTGAGCTATAAACTTGCATACAGAAGATGTATTTCTTGACCATCTTACTCAGGAGGGGCAGACAGCTGCAGCCCTCTGGGCTCCTCACTTCCGAATGCCTCCCAAATGGTTTGATTCTAGTTACACTTAAAGGGTATGCCAGGACAGCATGCCTGGTCAACAAAACAGTTATTTAAATTATTTTCCACCTGTTCTTTCATTCTGTACCTCTGGATGCACCATACCACATGAACACTGACTCTCTGATGGAGAAGAATGACCTGTCTGACTGGCCAGAGGGCTTGTCTGACAGAGACAGGAATGCTCCAGCTACCAGCACTGCAGAGACAGCTGCCCACCCTCCCTGCCCTGCTGCGGCACCATACACACTGCTAACACCCTCTTAGGGAGAGGCTAAGTTAAGTCAAACTTGTCAACTGGGGATGCTAACAGCTATAAAGTTTCCCTCCCTGCCCCTGAAAAAGGTCAGGATGAAGTCTCATCCTCCCTGCAACCAACAGCTGTTATTGGTGGGACCAGCATTTCAAGCCTCAGCCTCACCAGAAAGCACTCAGTAGCTTCATATTGCTCTTCCCCCTCCCCTAAAAAAGGGCCTAGGTGCTTGTAGTGGAAGCAGACAGAGATCAGTTCCGCACTTGCTCTAGTCCTCCAGCTTCAGCACTCCAACTAACATCAGGAGAAAAGCTACCCTGTGCAATGTGCTCTAGAGGAACCTGCTTTGGCAGGGGGCTGGACTAGATGATCTCCAGAGGTCCCTTCCAACTCTTACCGTTCTGTGATTCTGTAAAAAGCCAAGCAGCACAGAGACTATATCAAAATTGTCTGCAATAAACTAGGCTCAATGGTAGCAGGGCTGATGAATTTTAAAATTGGAATCAGTTGCCCAAACATATGCACACACCATTTCAGACACCCCGTGTTATCCCAGGCACCAGACTAGCAGGTACGGCAGCCCAGCACAAGACTCACAGGCGACCTTCATCATTCTGGAGTGCCACTGGGATAACCCACCTAAAAAGACACTACAGGCTTCTCTTTGGGCAACTGAATTCCTCTCCTCACTCCCTTCATATGCATGTTTCAGATTTGAGTGTGTTTGTTCTAGTCACCTGCAAGGAAAGAAACAAGTCCAAAATCCTACAGCTTTGTTCACTCCAAAAAGGCATCTTACATTGTGGGGGAGAGGAATAAGAATTATTTAGAAGTTTTTTCATTCTCTGCTTTATCAAATTCCTCTATTCTAGATCAATGGTTACATGGATATTCACCTGCAACAGCTTCCCACTCAATGCTGATCTGCACTAAAGGACTCACAGGCTGCTCTAGCAAAGTGCAAGGGCTGCAACCCTTTATGGGAAAGGGCCATAAAGAAGCCCTCACAGGACTGACAGTCCAGACTGACTTAAGGTTGGAATTAATGCCTAGACAAAAAAAACCCAGCAGCACAGAGCTCCTATCACACATGTGGTTTTCTCCTTCACAACTACTACTTCCCTCTCTTCCATCTCCTGATACAGACAAGGTTTGAGAAGCAGCAGTGGTAGCTTCTTTAAAGGACATTTTATCTGCTTTTGGTTGTAAGCAAGCTCTTTAAGAAAGGCTCTCAAAATTAACTCCTTTTCTGTGTGGTTTTGAATACACTGTATAACTCATAGTAGAAATAGAAAAGGAATCTCTCTGTGAGACTTAGAGCAGGGATCAAGACAGATAACCAGAATTACTTCCAGGCTGGTACCTAAGGCAGACAATCCATTTCCCTTTGTTTAACGTAGTGAGGTTAATTCAGGAAGTGGATTTGGCTAGTTAAACCATGCTTTTATAGATCCATGCAAAAGTTTGGCTTGGTGCATATATGCTGTGCAGAAGAGGCTTTCGGCATGCAGTGGTTTGAGAAAAGAAGTCTATGACAAACAGCATACTTTACCAGTTATCAGAAGGGCAGAAGATGGAGGGACAGAGCAGACAACAGAGACACTAGACAGACAGATAAGTTGGTGGAAATAATTAGTTTGTCTAAGGAGATCTGAGCTCTGCTTTCAGAGATTCAGAGACGAACCCTATCTGACTCATGCTGTTATTCAACTTTAAGAAGTGAGATAACAGCCAGTGTTTGACTTCATGGACCAGTAACAATTCAGGTTTTTTCCAAGTTTCTAAATCATTTATGCTCATTAAATATACAGTATACTTCCATGGAGACAGATACAGAACATGCACCCTCTTCCTATAGAATAATTAACCTATAAACACGTGGGAATAAAGACAAAACATGTACGACACTCAGATGACTACAATAGGCATACAAACAAATACTTAGTTTCTGCTAACCTTCAACCGTGTCACAAAGTGTTTCGCGACAGTAAGCTCTGAGGCAGGATTCCCAAGGAGGATCTCAAAACGGTACTGCAGACCTAACTTGTCTCTTACTTCTTGTAACCTTTCCTTGGCCAGCATGGCTAGCTGCACAGACGGCACCCTAATGACAAGCATGTGGCCGCAGCCATTCTTATCCTTTCCTGGAGAAGTGATAAGGTCATCCATCATGCTGAGTGTCTCGGGTGTGCTGTGATCTCTTAGTGAGGCCATGGTCGTGAGAGCCATCAGAGCCTGGGAATACTGCTGAATGAGAAGGTAGCAGCGAATCACCATGCTGTGCAGCCGAGGGTACCTTTGAGGAGATACAGTTCTGCATTAGCACATGCAAAAATCACAGCGATGCCTGAAAACTAGCCAAAACCCCAGAAAGTGTCATGAAGAACTGCCCATTTTTTTCTGTAGCCTTTGATTTTCATGGACAATAATTTTGCACAAAATCTAACTGTGTTTTAAGTAAATAAATACAACATGGTCCAAATGCAGAAGCTGAAGAGCCAAGTCCTGCGCTCAAGTAATGGGAATTATAAACTTCTGTTATCTTCATTTGGGCCAAAATTTCATCTTTAACTTGATGGAGATGCAGGTCACCTCAGATCCATAGCACAGGCTAATAACTGCTTTGCTGTCCACAAGCTTTTTTCTCCTAGGAACTTAGAGGACCATCACTGCTGCAGGTGGCTTGTGGGAGAAGTACTTCATAATTCCACATCTCTCACCCTCTCACCAGAAAGTTAAGGCTTACCAATAGGGATTGCTCTAAGCCAAATCTGAACTTCCATTTTGCCTTTTAACTTACATAGACAATGTTTCTTTCTCTCTCATTACAGCTATATGCTGTGACAACAGATACGAACTCACAAAGTACAATGCTAAGAAAAAAAAGATTAAAACCTACTCAAGCAAAAAAGCACTCCATTTCTAGACATTCCCCACGAGTTCACTCACCACCATAATACAGAAAAAAAACTAAGCTATTATGCCTTGAGAGCTAGTCTCGTGCCACAGAAATCCAAATGACTAAAACAACTAGAAGTTCCAAATTTCTCTGGTCTCTTTCTTGAGTAATTTAATAGGTGATATGGGATCCATTTGAATAAAGTTTTGTGCATGTCTTTAACCAGTGGGTACAGTAGCTCGCTCTGTATACCATAAGCCAGTCATTAAATCAACACATTTTTAAAACACTTTTTACTCCTCTTCCCATGAAAATACCCACTGCATTTTTGCCTCTAAAACAAATAGACTCTTTCGTATAATACCAAACTGTCTGCAATGTTTTCAGACTTGCAAGCTTGTATGGCTCACCCACTCAGATGGAATAACCCAGTTTCTTGAAAACAGAGGTTAAATCAATAAACAGTGATGCAAAAGCATATCCTGGCTCCAAGGTACAGGTTCACCTCCCATCATTTTCTAGTCTTACACTAACCTCCTATCAGGGCAGTATTTGCACATGCACTGATCTTCCTTCATCCTTTTCCCCATCCACATTTTAAGAACAGAAAGAGAGCAATAGTGAAAGCGAGCAATAGTGGCCACTATCTCTTCTGCTGGACTTGACCAGAAAGACTATGAGAAGCCTAAAGAACTGACCTATTAAGATTAACTGACCTTATTATTATTTATCACATTCATTATTTACATATTTGTAGATATTAATAAATATTAATGATGTGCTTAGTTACTATTTTATGTTGCTAATTAACACATTTGATATTGTATTTTACTTAATAAATATAGAGACATTTACAATTATTATATTGACCTAAATAAAATAGGGAAAACAGTACTGAAGACAGAACAATCCTGTTCTAGTAAATATGAAAATACAGTTAGAACTATAGCTTGAACTGTTATAAGGGATTTGTCCTGCCGATACACAGAATAGATTAACTCCACATTGCTGGAAATGACAGTATTGCCTTCACTCCTGTAATGTGCACATTTAATTATATCTTGGATAAGTGTTATGAAAGTAGCTTGTTCAGGCAGCCACAGGGTACTAATAAGCCACTTTGAGGCTCTGAGATGCAGGAAACAAACCCATAGCCAGCTAATGAAATAACAAAAATGACGTTTTTGAAATGATGTCACTCACCTGGGCCTCCACTGAAAAATTTGTTGGCAGTCTCAGCAGAGAGACACCAGAAGTGGTGAGGTATGAAACCTCTGGCACCTTAGTTTAGTGACGTCTGAGCCAAAAGCAGAGAGTAGCACAGCTGAGCTTGGACTGCTGCTGAATGGGCCTAATCTCTTGTATAAACAGATGAAGGATATCCCCTCCTTCTTCAACAGCATTAAATTTGTTACAAAAATTAAAATTGCACACACTTCACAGATTCCAAGAGCAACATCAAAGGTCATCATGACTTCATCCCTCTGTGATGGGGCTCAAATATATCTGCATCATTAAGATACCAGTTAAGCAGAATCCCAAGCTCCCATGTTACTATTTACCTTTCTAAAAGCGTGTTGACCATTTTCTCAAAGGTTTCATCACATCTCAAAAGGGGACTTGTGACTCCCCATTGGAGGGATTTGCTGTATTCATTCAAACCAAAGTACAGCTTGTCTTCACTTGCTGCGTCATCCTGTTCCATACAGAGAGAGCAAAAACATAAGGAAAACTGGAACCAATTTTAATTTCTTTTGTCATTTAAAAAAGAAGTGCAAAGTATTTTCTAAAGCGAAGTACCCTTTCTTTTCATTCAGTCTCCCTCAGTGATGCTATTTGTTTGTTTCAAAGAATACAATAAAATGTAAATTGTTTTCTACTTAGCTTATTATTTGTCTACTGCTAGAAAAGACGGTTGTAGGTCCTTGCAATTTTTTCAGTGTACCTCCTACCTGTGATTGCAGGGGGTTTCTAGAATCCTGCTAATTAATTTCTGACTCCCTGTCTCTGGCTTTGTGTCTACTGACAACTGTTATCTCATTTTTATTCAAAGCAGAACCTGAAAATAGAAGCATTATTAATTTCCAAAATTCTTCTTGATTGACAGATTCTACACATCTCTAATGGCAATTAGAAACTCATCATTTCTTTGCTGGAATGTAAATCTGAAAGCAACCAGAAAGGCAGAATATTTTCTGCCTCAAATTTCATGAGGCCTTTGGTGGAAGCACAGCATGGTCTCCAATGCATTTACATCACCAGTAATCACGAGGAATGGAATTAATCATATACAGCCTTCCCTTTTTTGTGGGTTATTTTTTTAATCAGAAGACTGAAAAATGTTGATTTTTTACTTTTGGGAAACAAAAAATTGTCCAGGCCATTTTACAGAGGGTCACCACAATGGCTTATATTAACAATCAACAAAAAAGCAACTTTGAATATTCATTCACTCTCTCATTTCCACTATTCTGTTTGTTTGACTTTAACTAGTTTTTACAGCTACCTCTTTAAGACACTTTACAGAAACCAATAGTCCACTCAGCACAGTAAAGCCGAACTTGGTATAAATATACCAAACAAGGAATAGGAGAAAAGGCTATTTTTAAAGCAGGTTTAGCCAAAACATCCTCAGAATCAGCTAGCTGAAATGATGAAAAAAGCTAATGGTGCTGAATGTCCAACAGACCTTCTGCTCTGTACAATGATGGCGCCTACTACACCGTAACTTGTTAACCTAGCACACAACTTTTATTAGTACCAGAAAAGTAATGAACAGATTTGACAGACTATGTGACATACAACTTACAGTCAAAAGTCAGGCTGCTTGAAAATGGAAAGCCAGCTCCAGAGTGTTATGGCATGTTTACATAGCTTTGTCTGACCAGAGTGTAGAAAGCCATTTCTCATAGTACATGACTGCACAAAGAAAAATGTGTAGTTCCTGGGCCTAAATGTCAATGCTACAGCATCCCATGGCTGCATATCTGGAGCCTGAGAAAACAAACTCCAGCAGAGAAAGAGCTCCCTCCTAACATTTTCCCTCCTAGCATATGCATCTGCTAGATTCTGTTAGGTGTGAAGTCCATATTAAAATTAAGAGTTAAAATTAACAATTAAACACTTACCACAGTGTCAAATTGTATCCAATGCACCTCATTGCTAGAGCTGATCCTGGACTGCTGCGTTTGCAAGGCATAAGGAAAAGAGCTGACCTGAAGAACAAGGAGGTTGAATGCTTCAAGGACCTCCCTGCAATTAATAACTCTATCAGCCAGACCATGACTAGGCTCACCATGTGACAGGGAACTTGAAATGGCACTGCAGAAATAAGAATGCAAAGAATTGCCTTACTGACATCCTGAGATTCAATGGATTACTCTCTTCCTGAAGAAAAAACTCCAAGTGATCATGGCACTGAGAATCACAGCTCAAAAATCTCTTTGGAAGGGTAAAAGATGTGAAAACCATTTGAGTGTTCTCTGTGGGTAGACTCAGGCTACAGGGGGAAAAAAACTAAATAAAGGACCAAAATCTGCTGACGGTGAGAAGGTGAATTAGGGTGCCAACTTAAAACAACATTGGATGGAGGAAACAAAAAATAAGCCAAAGCTGACGAAATTCCTCTGACTGAGAAACACTGTTGCATGAGCTGTGGGGTTAGGATATAGCAACAATTTTACAAAATCCAGCAGATTTTCCAGCTGAAACAACATATTTCTAAAAGCCTGGTAGTTTCCTGATGTCCTGATTTTCAGCTCCTGGAGTTACCTCCACCTCCAGGATATTAAGCAATTCAAAATTCAGTGTACAGCAAAGACTAACAAAAATGCGATGGTGGGGATAACGCAGGAAGAATATTGCTTTTATCTATTTTCAGCTGTCCTTCAAGGAAAGCATTTTGTTTATTATAACTCATATACTCATAACTTATAATTTATAATTATACATAATATTTATAATTATACACAATTATACATAACTCATAACTTATAATTCATATTATTCAAATGAATCCCACAGCCTTACACACTATGTCTAAATCACATTAAGGTTTTTCTCCTCAGTTTACTCATGGAACAAAAGCAGAAAAATTAGCTTTAGTTATTTCTGTCTTTTTCCATAATAAAGCTGTGATTCAGTATGAAGAAATGTTTCTGCACATGCGTGTACGTGTTGTTGCATTCAAACCCAGTGCCGGCCCAATCCAACACAGATGTTTTTTAAATCCTTTTCTTACAGTAGCTAGAGCATTTTTCAGACGATGCAAAGAGTTAAATGTCTATAAGCCACCTTATATTAAAACCAACACTATCACCAAGGATAAAAACATGAATTAAAACATGAGTGGCTTGTGAACATGGGAGAGATTTGGGTTTGAGTAGAGAAAAAGGGGCGGAATCTGGAAAAGGCAAGAGGAACAAAGAAAGTTGCAAAATTCAGCCCTTTTTCCTGGACTTCAGTACCATAGCACTTACCCCTACAAACAGTCCTGTTTGTTAGGGATCCAAATATCTGAGACTAGTCTCACCTATCTTCAGCTGAATCATAATTAATTAACAAATATCGTGGGCAAGCAAAAAAGATGATTTCTTACTTTGAGCAACAAAATGCCTTAGGCCTAGAGAAAGCATTGGGTGTCTAAGATGTAAGTGTTTTGTAAAACCTAAGTGAAAGATGCTGGAAGAGGATGATTTTCCTTTGGTAGATTGAAGCAGCTACCTTGTTAAATCCATGTGGGCATTGTCATGAACCAGCACAAACAGCGTATAGGGATTCTGCTTCACTCGTCTCATGAAAACTTCAAATTTTGTTTGAATCTCATTGTCTAGCCGAACCACGTATTTCTCGGCTCTCTGATATGCCGTTCCATTGTCTTCTAGGCCCAAGTCCACAAGGACACCTGTCAGAAAGAGAACAACAAAAATCTTTTCCTTTGAGTGCATCCAAAAATGAAGTGTCAACAGTAGGTTGCCACTTGTCTGCCAATATCAGGACTTGGCCAAATCACTGATACACCCTAGTAAGAAGTTGATTATCCGAATGCATTTTGTCTCACAATGGGGACCGAAATGTACTTCTTGGCTTCTGAATTTCCTCCGAAAAAGTGCCTGAAGACCTTTCAAAGACTTCTCATGTTACCAAAAAGGAAAAAACCAAAATCAAACCTCCACAAAAACTTCCAGAGCAGCGCTCAGTTGGCTATGGTCCATGATCCTAGGCCAAACTTGCTCACATTTAGCTAATATATTAATCCTGCTCGAGTCAGAAAAAGTTACCTTTCCCTTGCAAAAATCATAAATTTATATAAAATTGACTCTCGCTAATATTATATCCTTTTTTTCATGCCCTGCTTCAACATTTGTGTCAATACGACTTACAACTACTCTCTAGCAGTCTTTGTAATGATAGATTGCCATCATATAAAAGTAGGCACGATGGCTATTATAGTATATGGCTTTGAGTGCCATTTGAGTGCAATTTGAATCTGAAGAAGTAGCAACAAGCTACTGTGAAATGTGGGTCAACTATGAATTTGCCAGGGTCTTAATGATTTTAAAAAAATTATTTTGAAAAGTAAAGTAAAAACCATTCATTTAAAAAAAGTAAAACAAATGTGAAACCCTGTTAACAGATACCAGAAAACCTCTGGTTTAGTGTATAGCAGCAAACTAAGTAAATATAATGTCTGAAGAAACAAGGAATGGAACAAAAAAACCATAAAGTTGTGTTAGAAAGGAAAAGAAACCCGTACTTCAAGTAACCTATTTTATTCTTTTCATTTAATTAGTAAAATAGTACAAAGCAGAGGAAAAAAAATACAGAGATGGACCACAATACTGACCAATATCAGGGCATATCTGCGCAATCAAAAAGTGTGGGACTGTTTAGTTCAGAGTAGAAAATAAGAGGAAAAAAAGCCAACAGCTCCCCAAAACCACTCATAGATGCATTACACCAGAAGCTCATATTCATGTTTTTCAAATGCAAATGCAAGGTATTATTAGATAAAGCTGAAGGCAGAAAAAAAAGAATGTTCAGATGATAAAAAAAACCCCTAAATACACAACTATCCTAAGGACTTCATTACTCCCAGATATTAGAGATCAAGAGATAAAAAGGACCAAACATTTACACAGATAGTCCTTAGTTCTATTAGACAGTAATTTGCTCTACAGAGAAATTCTTACGCTTTTCTGGACACATGTCAGTCACTAACAGAGTGGACAACAGAGATCATTCTCAAGGGGTACATTTCCATAACCTGTCCACTAAGGCCTTTTTGTTCTTCTTGAAGCATATGGTACCACCATGGTCACACACAGAACCCCAGACAAGACAACGGAGTGTCTGAACCAGTATGGCAATTATTGTGTACCAATGTACATATATTACTCAGGCATTTATCTACCTAATAAGAGAGCTTCCTGCACATACATCTGTGCTAATACAAGGGCATATGCACAAATGTGTACCTAGAACAAATGGCACTAACAGCTCTAGGGGATAAAGGATCTGAACAGTTGCATTTGCTCACCCCCTCCCTGTTTTGACAGGTGAATGCTTCTCCAGGTCACACATTCCTCAGATCTGCATGAATATGGCAATCTCTTTTGACACTTACATGGTACAGCTTGGGCATAGTTCATCAAAGGAAGATATTTAGAATTCATCAATGATACCTACTAATGGAGCTAATATTCGTCAGGCAAAATACATGTTGGAGGAACTTACTTCTCCATTTATACCAGATACAATTTAATAATATCATATACTTTGGTTTAACAGTCTGTTTTCCCGGCCCTTCCTTGTACCTGATTGTCGAATCCGTTGAAGGGTCTGCTGCACCAGGACTTCTGAACGGGGAACTATAACGATGAAGTCTACTTTACTGAAGTGGCCCAGATCCAGGCTCTGATTTCCACTGTCTGCTATAGCACAAACCTGGGACAAGAGCTTTCTGGCAACTGTAAGCTGTGGCTGGTAAATTTGGAAGGTATCAACATCCAAATCTAGAGTGTGTTTGTTTGAAAAAGAAAACAAAACACAACAAGAAACATGTTTACTTTCCCACCCCCCCAATAAACATGACCCTCCAAACAGCCTACCCTCTATTATCAGGAAAAAAAATCACTCACCAGAATAAATCTCAACACTCTGGAGAGCTGGGTCCAGATCACAAATGTCAACCTTCTTTTTTTGATCAAAATGTGATAATGTATCAGATGACCTCAAGTACAGCACTGCCCATTTTTTAAATGTCCTAAATGTTTTGAGGATTTTTAACAGTGCAACCCAAGGAAACCTCAATGCCAACACAGTGAAATGCATTCCGTTAAATGAACCAACACATACATAATATGCATGCATAGATATATATACACACATATATCACACAGTATCACAGAATCACAGAATGTTAGGGATTGGAAGGGACCTCGAAAGATCATCTAGTCCAATCCCCCTGCCGGAGCAGGATTGCCTAGACCATATCACACAGGAACGCGTCCAGGCGGGTTTTGAATGTCTCCAGAGAAGGATTAAAAAAAGATGTGCATGTGTATATGTATAAAAAGCACATACCTATACACACACAGAGCTCTAACGTTCTCCTGAAACTTGCAGTTCTCCTTCAGGAGCTTCCCTTCATCACTCCTGCTGGCGGAACCAGCCACGGTTGCTGTGCTCAGGGCACAATGGGATGAGAGCCAGCACACCTATCAATCCGAGGAAACTGAGCCTGCATTGCTAATCCGGCCAAAAAGACTCTAATGGGACAGCAGGTCAGTTGGGAGTTCATCTGTACATCATCTCTGCTCTGATGTACTGAGCCCCACTCTAAGTCATGATTGAGATACCCATATGTATATTTACTGACTGATAGTAATATACGCTGTAAAGGGAAGATAAGCAATACACCTAGGCAATACATCTCAAATATTGGGCCGGGGGGCATTTATTTCTTTGGAGGTTTCTTGATTTTTAACAAAATTTTAGTCTCAAATTTATTTGAACTTAATAAATGTCAGTATAACACTAGCTGCAAAGAACTGGGGGACTGGAGCTTTGCTCTCTATAGACATGTACCAGAGGATTCATGTTTCCTCAAATAAAAAACATGTTTCTTTATTTCAGTATTTCCAGCAGGTAAAGTATATGCCCAACAGTCCATGTTTCACTAGCCCCTGAATATTTTCAACTTGCAAATTACCAAATTAAAACCTATAATGCCATTACAGTTTTTTGTTTATGTAATTTTTTCTACTACAAATTAAATCCTGATTAATGGACTGCTTATCATAAAATTTACCTAAGGCAACTTTCTTAAAAAAACACAGAAAAAATCCAAAACTACTGCAAATTTAATACACAAGAACTATTGTTGCTTTTTTAAGTAATAAGCCACTTTACAAAGTCTTGCAATTTACATGAAAATTGGAAGGTGTTTGGGGCGAAAACCTGGTACGTTCGTTTTATATAGACACACATGTGTTTGTGTGTGTGCGCTTATCTCCTGCTCAAACCTGCCTCAGTGTTCATTTCAGTACATCTACTACGGCAGAAAGGTCCCTCTCACGGCCTAGGAGACTTCCCTCTTTTTTTTTTTTTTTTTTTTAATTCAGGCAGATTTCCAGTAACTTCATTCACTGTAGAGCCATATTTTAAAGACAAAACTATCTCAAAATAATCATTTGAGAAAACATGAAGGTTTAAAAAAGCACTGCTGCACATCATTACATAGTAAGAACAAAAAAATAACAGAATCAAAAGATCGTTCTCCCTTCAAATTAATCCTGTGAGGAATCTCAAGACTCGTCCTTCTGGGGGTGCCAGAACAAAGTACCTGACAGCCTTCCCAATTGGATCTTCTGATCCATGTGGAGACTATAAACCACCTTGCTTTCATTCAGATCTAATACCGAGCTGATTAATTTAAGCTAACTAATGTGAATCAAGAGCATACCTTTCTTTCACAGGGAAAAAGCTTTACTGGAGGTTGAATTTGCTTTGATACTAGTCCTAAAAGAATCTCAGCGTTCACAGCAGCTCAGTGTATCTTTTACCATTACTGTTATATGAAAAGGGAAGTATGGTTAAAACTTTGAATAATGAAAGAATTCCAAATGGGAAAATGAGAATCAGCATTTCTAGACAGGGAATCCTAGCTCATCTTTTGCACCTAAGTACCTCATCACATTACACTGAATAAGACACATCTCAAATAAGCAAATTATAGATTACACTTGCTTAGTACTTTCAGGCCAAGATCTTAAAACACTTCCCCTAAAAGTTTAAGCCTCAGGGCACAAATGTGTAGTACATATTATTACCATTTTACATGTGGAAAGTGAGGAATATCAAATGTTAAGATACAGGAGGACACCTGGGGAGATCAGAATGAGAACACTGCTCCCCTCTGCCTTAAGCCCAAGGTTACATTCCTTTTCTAGGTGCAGAAGGGTGAGATGAGTCCACAGTGCCAACGTTACAAAGGAATATCTTCTCTACTCTGCTTACTGCAGAACAGAAGATTACATATTTTAGCTTAGGAATTATGAAACATAGGGGGGAAAAACATTGCTGAAGGTTACTACAGAGATTTTCTGTCTGAGAGACTGCTGTATTGCTACATTCAGCTGGCATAATTATTATTTAAAGGTTGGCACACTGACTGCAGCTGTGCCCTCAGACTCTTCTGAGGCACACACACTTTGACATTTAACAAACTACTCATATCTTGCATGTAAAAAAAAAAAAATTACCTGGTTCTTGAGTAGAAACCATGGCAATTGCCTCCTGAGATGACACACACTCACTAACATCTCCGTTAAAAGGAATAATGACACCTTCCCCTCGCTGCTGTAGCATTTTCTCCAGCAGCTTGTCCAAATCATCACCTAGATAAGAATTAGCAACACCTAATTATCTGGCAGCTGTTTCAAACAAATGATGTAGAACATCACATACACACATGCTCTCATGTAGCTGATGTCAAATCTGTGAAGCGGCAGGGGACCAGAGATACAGGGAAGAGAGGTAGGGAGAATATTTTTCTCTTTTATTTACTGATGTGCCAATTGAATGAATTCAAAAAAAAGAAACCACGGCCGAATAATTTCAGCTCTGTGCCTTTACAGCTAGCGATGACATCTGATTATTACAAAGAAACACACATTATAAAACAACCTCTAAAACCTGTGATAAAAGTGCAAACAAGGAAAGACTCATGCACTTATGGGTGCCCTGCTATCATATTCAGCAGTATAAACGGTGTTAAAAGTGTCTTGCCACAGGATGAGTAACTCACACTGCACGAGTGAAGGAGACGAGCACTCCTTTACACATAGCGAATGAAGAGAATGCAAGAATGCCTCCTGGTGGAGGGGGCAGAGCTGTACTCGTGTGCTTTAACTGCTGAACAGGACAGACACCAACCCTAAAGAAATTATTGTCCTGGTTGGAACTTCTGTTTCTTAGGATCACTCACCTAAAGATGTATTTTTGAAATGTGATGCCAGGAAACTAACTTTCCCTGTGATGAGCTCATAACTGATCTCTTTTAAAAATTCACTGGTGGTAAGCATACTTTCTGCAAGTGCCCTAGATTGATATTGACCTGGAGAAGAGAGAAGGAAAAAGAGAGAGCAATCTTTAATACAGTGCACTGTCAACACAACCTTTTCATCCCAGAGGTGTGGGGCATGCTCATCTTCAGTCATGGATCACCACTGCCTTTACCCAGTAGACTGGGAGAGGAGTCTCAAGTCTATTTTGCTAGTGATGGGAAAATTAGTTATATTGGTTTAGCACACCCTTTGCAAGCTGTTTCCCATAGTTTTGCGTACATGGATGACAAATGATATGCAAAATAGGTATTTGTATCTTAGATGGAATGGAGGATTCTGGGTAAATATGAAAAAGTAATTATCCCTAGCGTGAAAAAAAGTAAAAAATTGACATTACTGATTTATCTGCCTACAAAGGAAAGATGACTAGTCAATATTCACTTCCATCCAGACACACTCATGCACACACAAACATCACAGCCAGTCACCAATGTGGAATCTGAAAATCAACATGGTAAAAAGGATAAAAAGCATGTTCTGTTTTACAGTGGTCTGCAGAAGACTGTAATCAATCCAATATTGCCATGTGAAATAGCACAGCTGTTACGCAAAACAGAGGAAGACAAACCGACTATTTTGTCACTGCGTCACTTCAAGATACTTTCTGAAGTAGCCACACAAACAATAAAGTTTCAGGCCTCTCAAGGAGTAGTAATGACTAGCATACAGCTATTTTTCTAGATCCTGATGGACATCAGTACTCCAAATCTTGATGGAGGAATAGTAAACCATGACATTGCAGTATAACAGTACAAAGGACAATAAAAAGAACAACAGGGATTTAAAAGCTGGAACAATGACTTGAGAAAATTAATTCAGCAAAATTGCATGGGTATTTGAAGCGTACTGAAAATATACCCACCTAGAACTACTACACAGAATTCATTTCCTCTTATCTTTGATGCACAAATGGTAACAACATAGTCTGGTAGTTTTTGCTGATGCTTCATTTCATTGAGAGACCTCAAGGTCTCTGAGATGCCCTCTGCCAGCGAGTTCTGGGTAACAACCACGTGCACCAGGTCCCGGGACACACTAGCGATTAACCTAGCAAGCCAAGGGAGTTGACCTGGTGACACAGAGATACACTGTGCACTCATTTGCAAGGATTGCTCTCTCAGAGTGAATTCCTGCATAGCTTTCAACATGATCTGCTCAAATTCTTCCCTCAGGGGTATCTGGTCAGGACCTACATTGAAAACAAACAAACAGAAGAACAGTATCTCATATCAAAATGTTATTGAACCAGGGATAATCACATGTCTGTCTTGATTTGACAAGCTCCTTCACCATATTTTTTTACATTTACAAAACCCACTCATGACTCAGCGGATATCTACCCACACGGCATATTCTTGCTTTTTCGTATTAAAAGTCTCTCTCTCCCATCATCTCTCTCTTTTTTTAAATTTAACAATGAGGTATTCCATCTCACTCCTAGCTTTTCTACCTTCAGAAACTGGTGGGACAAACAAGGGAGTGGGAAAACACGTGCCTTTTGCCTGGAACAGCAGGATTATTCATGTAGCCTCCATATGTTTTTATAGCAGAAAACCCAAATGCTTATCCTCGCAGTCTAATCGCAGACATACAGAATGACAAAGCCTGTCAAGTGGTCTTCGCTTTGCTTTTTCTCATGATGCATGCTAGTAAACTAAGCATGGATGGAAACAAACACATTTAACCTCTTCTTTTTCTTCAGTTAAGTTAGTTTAATTTAGCAAATCTTCAAACTTCTAATGTTAAGATGTATACGCAACTTTAGATCTACATTCCCTAGACTTTGTAAATTGTATTGCGAATTTGAATTGGAAAACAGAAATATAAGTTATCCTATCTTAGCATCAGCCCCCAGCCCAGCTTCAATTAACATTTAGCTCAGTAAGATTTGTCTCATTGTCAGGGAATAGACGAAAAACAGTCACGAATGCAGCGTAAAAAGTAACCGTAGTTTAAATTTCCAAGATCCCATGCCAGTGCCAAAGGAGACAGCTTCACACATCAGCAGCTTGCTTTTCTGTGACAAAAAGTGGAGACTTAAATACCAGAGATATGTGAAATGCTGGGGTTTGGTTTTACGTTTTCTTTCAGGGCCAAAGAAAACAAGCAAAATGGACAGTCAATAAAAGGAAACAGAAGGGTTGTGGAAGAAGCCCCGCAGGGAGTGGGTAAATAACCTATAGTACATAATCTGTAAAAACTGCTGCCTGTTGTCGTTTTGCCTTTTTGAGAAGTAACATATGGAGAGTGTCACCATCCAATTACTATAGGATGGTAGGACAACTACAGACGTATAAATGCAAGGCTGTTTTCATTTTTGATGGAAACCAAAAAGTTCTGATGAGTATAATTTAACACAGTATGGGCATAATTTTCTCTTTATAGATAATCTCTGTTTTGGAATATATTTTCTTTTCCCTTCTTAGACAGCACCATGTACTCTAGATCTTTAAAGATCTCGAAACAGAAAAAATAGACATTTATTAATAAAGACCTAAATCATGTTCTGCAGAAATAAACTCTATCTACAACATACCAACTACAACAAAAAAGATGTTATACACTAAAAGAAATAAAAGCAAGCTTTTGATGACTGAGGGAGGTCCCTTAAGAGAGGCTCTAGACACATGGATTGTCATGAATTCAAGAAACTAAAAATTATTCTACAAATGGAAAACCTTGTGTATGACAACACACAGAATTTCATTCATATTATTTCTGAGACAAAGACTTTAAAAAAATAAAGTTAGTTATCAGAAAAGCACTGATAAGGAAATATTCTGAAATTAGTGAAGTGCTCAATACCGCAGTTGGCTCATGGCAGTCTTTCTCCACAACTACCCAGAAAAAAAATGGAACTAAGATCAGATGAGATGGAAGACAAAATGATAGATGCTAATTTTGGTTGTGAACAGTTTCATAAATAAATATACATGAATCAGTCAAGGTTAAAAGAGAGTATTTTGAAGATTCTCTACAGAAATGAGTAGGCAAAGGATCATCTTGACTTCAGAAAATGAAACTGCAAAAAGAATAATACTATGTAAAATTCATAGCTGAGAAAGATCTTATTAACATAGTTATGCTTCCAAAAAGCACCTACAGTTTAAGGCAACATATTCAAATGCCATCCATTTCTGGGTAGACACACTTCATGGTGCATCCCACAGAGAACTACTCTAAGACTGGGGAAATTGCTGGAATAACCTCTTGCTTTGGGTGTCTAAATATCCCTTCCACTAAAGACAGAGGCTTGTTCCTGCCTTGAGTTTAGATGTGCATTCAGATACGGAAGCTACAAAATACCTCTGGGTGTCATAGCATACACATAGTCAAAGTGATTCAAATGTACCATAACAAGAGAGAAGGGAGAATAAATTCATAGTTCTAGGCAGGTAGTTAATAGAGGGTCCAGAAATCTCCTCCAGCTGAAAAACCAAAACACAGACCTTAGCACTGGGTAGGATGAGGTTGTGTTTGTAGAAATGGTAGTGCAATAGTAAAAAGCAGATGATTACAAATGATAGAATGTAACCCATACTGCAGATACGGGCATTTTAAGGTATAAAAACAAAGCTTGAGAATACTTCACTGAGAATGCTGCCAAAGATAACATATGTGAAATCTGAGTAAGTACAGGAGACAGACTGTAAAAAAACACTGAAATCAAACACACCTCTTGATCTTTTTTTACTTATTCCTTTATCACAGTCAGTCGAATTTATTTGTACCAGTGCTATGGCTCACAGTCACAGCTTTAACTGTGTATAGTCTTCATAGAATCAGTTAGGTTGGAAAAGACCTTTAAGACCATCAAGTCCAACCATTAACCTAGCACTGCCAAGTCCACCACTAAGCCATATCCCTAAGCACCACATCTACACGTCTTTTAAATACCTCCAGGGATGGTGACTCCACCACTTTCCTGGGCAGCCTGTTCCAATGCTTGACAACCCTTTTGGTAAGTAAGTTTTTCCTGATATCCAATCTAAACCTCCCCTGGCACAACTTGAGGCCATTTCCTCTTGTCCTATCACTTGTTACTTGGGAGAAGAGGCCAACCCCTGCCTCGCTACAACCTCCTTTCAGGTAGTTGTAGAGAGCAATAAGGTCTCCCCTGAGCCTCC
Organism: Nyctibius grandis; assembly: GCF_013368605.1. Lineage (NCBI taxonomy): Eukaryota > Metazoa > Chordata > Aves > Nyctibiiformes > Nyctibiidae > Nyctibius > Nyctibius grandis. Next base: position 59,206,699 of record NC_090660.1, on the reverse strand, counting down.
TTTTCTCCAGGCTAAACAACCCCAGTTCCCTCAGCTGCTCCTCATAAGACTTGTTCTCTAGACCCTTCAGCTTTGTTGCCCTCCTCTGGACTTGCTCCAGCACCTCAGTGTCTTTCTTGTAGTGAGAGGCCCAGAACTGGACACAGTATTTGAGATACAGCCTCACCGGTGCTGAGTACAGGGGGACAATAGCAGACTTAAAATGAAAGCATCAGAAACGCACTTATTTTCTTTGCTTTGATTCGTAATATCATTGTGAGATTGCTCAGCTGATTTCTGGAAACACAACAGCATTATCCTACAATTAATAATGTTGTCATAATCTCACAGGAATACTGAAACGAATTCTAGAAATATCTTTTTTTCTAAAAAGGAGCACTTCCATAAATAATATTCTTATGATCTGCGATCAGAGTCATCTGCAAATACATTTTGTACAAGTAATGAGATCTCAAAAAATAAGGCAAGACTCAGTATCTATTGCATTCTTCTGTCTGCTTTTTTATCTTTGCCTTTATCTTACTCTTTCACAGTACACTCTGGAATAAAGAGTAATTTTTAGTCCTACTTTCTCAAGAAAAAATGAATACAAACAAACTCACATGAATAAACTGTTAATTTATGTGTGTATTTGTCTCTTCTCCTTGTCAAATACTTTTGAAGCTGGCTGCCCTCCAATCATCTTTAATCTGCTTTGATTTTACAAAATGGGATAAAGGCTACAGTTCAGTGCAACTGTCACAAATCCAACAGTTTTAAGTTTGTAGCAATATTCAAACCAGCAACATGTTTTGAACCCCATGCCCTGCAGAACGTTTTTACTTTTCTCATTAGGCTCCTTCATCTTACAGTGCTGGCACCCATCTCCACATAAGGCTAAATGGAAAACTATTCAGCTTTGCACAGCTAAGAACAAAAGCCAAACTAAACACTTGCTAATAAGGGAACTTCTTTATGCTGAAGGCACAGTGCTCGCTAAACACAGCTCAGCTCCAGAAGCTTTGCATGAAGCCTCCTCTAGTTTGCAGCACGTGTAGACTTGCTGCATCCATCTGAGGCTGGAGTTGCTCATGGATTGTGGTTCACTGACTCCATAGGTTTCAATAAATAATTTATTTTTAATTGGAAATGCCTTATCAGCTGATTGTATGTTTCTCTGAAGGAAATTCGCAAGGTGCCTCTATCAACGCAGAACTGCGTGAGGCAGCTGGTTTTAACATGCAGACTCTACAAACTTTCCAATAAAAATAAAAATCTCACATAACAAATTTAAGCTCACTGAGAGAAGGGCAACAGAAAAATAGTCAGCCTGTAAAAAATAAAGAAACCCTCTGTCAGTTCTAACCCAGCATGCAATGGGCTACTAAGGCAGAGAATGATAAATAAAGCAAACAGGTCACTCAGAGAGTATCACAACACAGAAGATGGCCTCCGTCCTGTCTACAACAGTACTGCATCAATGGAGAACAAAAAATCATAAGAACACATAGGTTAAACCTGCACAGAGTACATTTACTTCCCAAATTATAGGGTTATCACCAGTTATGCTTCTTCTGAAATGTTTGCACATTTCATACCATTGCGTGTTATGGCCTAGCAGAAACCCAGTAGAGGAAAAGCAGTGCGCTCTTCACAAAAGTCATTTCACACTCCTCTATGATAAGCAGCATCTTTTTCAAACACAGAAGTTAAGACCGAGACCGCTGTGAGAAGTTTCCCAACACTATCCTGCATTATTCTTTAACTTCTAAAACTTTACTGTTAAGACTGTTGCTTTTTACTCTAAGGTAGGGAAAAATGTCTGGACCTGCAATAGAGAAAGGAAATGTGGTTTTCTGGTTTGCTCTCAAACTTGCAAAGAGCCCATTTGAAAAACATTTACAAGAATGAGATATTCACTGAATAACTTGCCTTAGTCTGAATAACAAATGTGGTTTTCATGTAAACGGTGCTGTCACCAAAACAATGATGACCACCACACATCTGCCAGCATTTGTCACAAAACTGAATAAAACAGACTCAGTGTCCTTAGAAGGAGCTGAGATAACGGATGGTTTGATACCCTAAGCAAATGAGTTATCTGCATTGCAAATCCATTTTCACAAAGGTGACCTGGTCAATCCCCATATGGGGAGCAGAAGCCATATCAGCCTTTAAATTCACTTCACTTCTTCAGTCTGATGAACAAAGTAGCAAAGTCACACACACTAGATGGAGCCACTTACCTCTTCCAGGCACAAAAATAGCCACAAAACTGGCTCTGAAACTGACATAAGGAGGTTGGGGAGAAAAAAGGACAGTCACAAATAAAAACAAGTGTTTATGACAAATTGCTTACCTAGTTGGACAAGATACTGAATAGTTAAAAGTATCATATTCTCCACACTTAGCAGCTGACTGCTGCTGGTCAAACCCAAGAGATCCAAATCCTGGTTTTCCAGCTGTGAAATCTTGTAACAATTCACCAGCAAGGGACTTACAACAATATCACCAACATTCCCATAGAAATAAGGTAAAGTGCCATAACCTTTGATAAAAGAAACAAAAAAACCCCCAGAAATTCAAAAAATATGCCACTACTTGAAATCTTGCACAATGTATACATTTCCAAACTTCTCAATGTTACCTTGCAAAATATACCGCACCAATGACTGTTCTTGGCATTATAATTGCTTACAAAACAAACGAGATAGGCCAGCAATCCTTTGCTGTATTTTACAACAAGTGATCACATAGATTTGCAAAAACTAATAACTGCATACCAGCAGGATAATAATTATTGTTATCCAAATACAAATGAGAATATTATCTATTTGGGTCTTACCCTGACCTTTAAATACAGATTCTCCATAACGTAGTGCACAAAAAAAGAAAAATCAACGGAAGCAAAAGTACATTGATCTTAACATTATAAAAGCAGCATAATTCACATTAGCATTGATTCAGCCACCGTAGTATTGCTATGATTCATTTCACTTTTTTGCCACATTTCCATTCTGTTTTCATAAACAGGTTAAATAAACATCAACGATTAAACATGCTGTTCTGTAAGGTAAAGCAGGTGAGCACAGGCTAACTCCTCTTTTCCTTGAGACTGTTTTCCTTTTAAAAAAATTTCCACAGTTTTTGCCAAACCCATCCATTTGGGTACATCTGGTTCTGTACTATTAATAGGACACTGTTTCTCAAGGCCACTAACATTTACCCTAACTGAGGACTTCACTGGCAACTCTCCAAGAGCCTAAGGGCTGCATTCAATTTGCACTTAAGCTGATGACTGTAGACACCCTCATCTTTAATAAGGAAGTGTTTCTCTGAAAACCGTTAGAGCACCATGCTAGAGCTTTAGAATAGGCTTCCAGAAAACAACATTAAGCAAAACAAATCAGCAGAAGTGTAACCCTATCCTTGACGGTTTTACTAGTACATGGCCCTGTTAATTCTCTGCAAATTGTGTGTATTAGGATTATCTGTGCAAGTGAGGACTTGAAGAACTTCTCCATTTCTTCAGGAATGATAAATTATTCCATAGATTGTATTCACAAGCATGTTCTGTTAACACTGAAGCTACTTTATACAACCCTCTGCATGATGCTGGACTGAAAGGAGATTTAAAGAATCAAAAAATCACTCATCAAAATTTTGGCCGTACTAGCCAACCCATCTTTGTTATATAGTATGCCCAAGTAGCTTAGCTTGAAAGTGATATTTGCATTATGAGCCATACTTTTAAAGTAAAAGCAATGTCTTTCTAAGGGTTAACAAATGTACTTCATACAGCTAACACATTTTAAAAGCTTGATCTCTTATCTCAGTTGCTTACAAGAAGTATGGACAACAAAAGAAAAAAGTTAGTATGATTCACTTCTGATTAGTCAGTTCAAATCAATTTTCTGGTTCTCATGCAGAATCCTTGGGCTTCAAGATGTGGACTATAAATGCTGCAGGAAATATTTGCTTGTTTTGTAAGTTGTTTACACTGGAAAGCTGTTTTCATTACATGGGAATATTTCTATTCTTGGATTTTACAAAAATCTTATTTGTACAAAACTTCAATTTGGCCAGAGGTTTTGTATATATTCGACCTTATCGTGACCCGTTTGCAAATCAGGTTCTCCAGAAATCGGCTATCTTCCAGTTTTCAATGTTGAGCAACTAAAGCAAACTATCCATCACAAACTGACTTCATATTGTACTGAATGCCAGAACCAACAAAAAGAAATCAAAAAACCCTTTCTCCTAGGGGAGCAGGCATTTGTTCAAAACGCAGCATTTGATTCCCCAGAGTAAGACTTACCTATCAGAATCACTGGTCTGACTCCCGAGTTATTCAGCAGGTTTTCAGGAACTATTACAGTCTCCCCTGCTGGGATGGGTTGAGGCTGTAGAATTCCAGTTAACATGGATTGAGGAACTGGGACTGACAAAAGAGGCTCTATAAAATAAAGAAAAGAGAAGCTTCCATTACTAAAGGGCTCATACTGTGATTTGGCCCTATGAACAAATAGAAAAAATTACTTCAGATCACTAAATGTAATAAAATTCAAAAGGTCTTTGCATTTCCTGCTATAGTTTTAAGTAATTTAAATTAAGAGCCTATATCCTCCTGTAGCCCCATCCCTAAAATAAAACTTTTTCTGACCACTGTATTGTTGGTGGGAATGCAAGGGAAAAACACAGGTTTGAATATGCATCTTTAAACAAAGCCAAGTACTAAGCCAAAAGGCCACCTCTAAGATGGAGGCTACCTCTCAATACTGCCTCTCAATACAAGAGAAGAGACTGCTCTGACTTCTGACCTAGAATATATGTAGATAAGAAAAACAAATACAGGCCAAAATCTCCAAGATGTCCTTAGACAGTTGCTACAAGGATAAAAATTACGCTTTTCTCATGAAAGAGCAAAAGCGTCTTTCACAGGTAAAAAGAAACAAACCGCAAGAACTTTGTAATCTGTATTCAGGTTTCAGTGTGAGGTCTGCTTCAGAAGTTTCTCAGGCTTCATTTGGTGGTTTGTAACAGATTTTTCAAACAATGCCGTCAACAGAAAAGCATCAAAGGCAGCATGAATGAATGCATATGTCTTAGCAGTGGAAATTGTTTATCTGATAGAAAAAATACTACGAAAGACTCGTGGAAAATGGAGTACAGCAGGGGTAGCAGATTGGTGGAGACAAACTCGGCAAAAAGGGCAGATTGCCTTATATCACGAATCTTCAGCACATCTCTGAAGCTAGAAACCTACAAAAGCTGCAATTGACTTAGGGTGCTCAAGTAGGCAGGCCTGCACTACCATGTAACCCTTCTTCCTATGATGAAAATTAATTTCAAAATATCTGAAAACCAAGCCCTCCAAAGCAGAGTTAAAAATACATTGTGCATGTTGACAAATGGCTTTTTTTATTCCTTGTATGTTTATTCTCTCACTCCACAAAGACACAAATAAGCAATTATTTATTCCCCTTTACAAAGTATGCTGAATCCCACAACTGAGAAGTGCTTAAATAGTGAACAGATTTATTAACAGTTATGTATGAAGAGGTACCTACATGGATATTGATGAGTATTCACACATACTTGTAATTAATCCTGTTTCATATCATTTCATATTTCATATCACCACTTATCCCTCCTACAGCTTTCCCATGCTCAACCGACATTTGGTCTCACAAACTTTTTGCTTATAACTAAACATGACCTAGTGGACATCAGTGTCCTTTGTTAGGCCAAAATTATATAAAGCCTTTTTTCCTGTGTAGGAACAGAGCGTACAGTTTCTGTAGCATGCCAACCAGACTGAGACAAACATTCAAGGTGAAGGCTAATGGAAAACCTTCAAATATGTTCATATATCCATACACGTGCACAATTTTAGAAGAACTGAGTTACATTTGGGGGACTTAGATAGCTTCGGATTTTTGTTAATATTATTCACATCTTCCTTTCCTCTCTCTCCCCTAGTAGTTTCACTTTCCCTGTGTCCCATCTTAGATTATGGCAACAAAGACCAGGCAGTCATGTGTGCTTTTCTGGGGCATCTGAAAAACTCTCCGTGGTGTCCTTAACTACTTCAACAAGCTCAGTTGTGTTTTCTGTGCAACACTTAAGAGAAGAAGCACAAGGCTACTGGTCTGGCTGAGTACAGCTTTTTACAAATGACATCTCTGTATTATTCAAGTTTTACCTGCTCTTGACAAAGGCCGAATTGTAGGAACAGGTGCAGCTAAACCAGGAGGAGGTACTGGGGACCCAGGAGACCATCCTCGGTGACGTTTCTTTGGTGGTCCAGAACTGGTCATTGATGCTGAGAAGGAAAGTAAAAAAACTAATTCTAAAGCCCATCCTCCCAAATGACCAGATTCCAGCCCACATTTCCATTTCACATTGGTGTTGAGCTGGTATCATGCCACTCAGCACCAGAGGTTCACATCTAGATTTACACGAAGCCAGACTACGATGTGAAACATGTTGTTAACTGTGTTAAAAAGTACAGCATTATCATTAATGGTCATGCCAAAAACCAAATGGCTCTGTAAATACTGAATTGCAGAAACAGCTGTGATAGGAAGAAAAACAAAATCATGAATTTCAGGCTCAATAGCCAGTGCAGCTTAAAATAAAGGAACAGAGAGGTTTTCTTTACCTTGGTCTCCAGCTGCACAGCCAGGGCTTGGAGATGTCGAGTGAGGCACTGGCCGAGAGGCTGTAGAACTCAATACATTATTTCTTCCTCCATTAGTGTTTCCATTAGCAACATCAGTGGCACGCAGTGAAAGGGGAGCTGAGTATAATAAAATAGAGTGTGTGGATAGAGACAATCTTGAAAACAAACAAACAAAATAATATGGCTGCATGCAGACACAAAAGAACAGGGCAAGATGCAGGACTGAAAGAAACATACTCCAGGGAAACCATGAAGTGTACTTGGCAGAGAGTAATTTGGGCATAGGCTGCAAAATCCTAACCTTGAAACAGCGTCTCCAGATTTCAGGGTGGGGAGGATAGGTGGAAAAAAAAATCCAAAACAAATTCCACCAAAATAAAATAGAAAATTACTCACAAAAAAAAATTATTGGAAAGTTTGTGACACATTTTTTTAGACACTGAAATTTAAAAAAAAAAATGCACATCATGAATTCAGTTTGCGAAGTTTTCTAAGCCCCTAGTCATCCATGTGCCATACACAGTAATTCACTACCAGGTTCTCATCTAAAGCCTTAGCAAAGGAGACTGGGCAGGGAAGGCAGGGCAGTTTGCTGTAAAGTATGCATGCTCTGAGCGTTACTGAGGCAAACCACGCTTGACTTCACTACCTCTGCCTAGGGCAATCCTCCAGTTCCAGCACGCCTGACACCCTAGCAGGACCCACTATATCCAGATCACGAAATAAAACTACAACAACGGACGATCACAAGAAGTTATCCTCACATTTCTGAGTTCCTTCTTATTCTTTTTCAGAGCCCGATTTTTTCAGAAGAAAAAAAAAAAGCATAAACCGCAGAGAACAGACATGGAGCTCAGTGGGGACTACAGCTCCTTGCCGTATCTGCCAGATTCACAAGGATTTAGCTACCAGGAACATATTCCAGAGCAAGAGAAGGAGATGATGCAGCAGCTTGCTGATGTCAGCTGCAACAGAAAGAGTTTGAGATGTGGGTATTCGGCTTAAAACAATGTAATGTGGAACTCGCCAGTTGCAGTCATCCAAATAAATTCAGGCACAAGATTCTCAGGTTGCCAATAAGCAAAATTTGAATAACATCACTTGCCTGTTGTAAGCTCCCCATTTGTACTCTGAGTCAATGATTTGGTATAGATAGATAGTGTGGACACGGGTCAGTTACAGAAGTGGTTGAAATGGTAAGAAGTAATTTCAGTGAATGATAAATTCTCTTTCTTACACAAGTATGGAGGGGAAAAGAGTATTTTACACAAAGAGCTGTTAATGATTTGTTAGATACAACATAATAATATTACGTATACATAACAATATATATTGTATAAAATAGCAGACATAATACATCATGTATAAAACGTGATGCTCATGTGCATATATAAACCAAATAAATGTATTTTTTTCCTTTATTCAAGCATACTTCCCTGTAATAAGTGTGGTAATTTTTTTTCATTCTTTAAAGGACTAACCAACTAAATTAATAAAAAAACAGAATATCACAACAGAGTACCAGTGAGGGATTTAGATGCCACAGTTGAGGGTTCTAATTTATTAAACACACAATACAGAAATAAATAACTAAAACAGCACAGATATTAAAACTCATTTAAATAAGAGTAAATTCCATTAAATGTATCTGGAGGAACTCTACCTGTTACAAATGCAGAACAACACACAACTCTCAGTTACTCAGGCAAGAAATCTGTCATATCAAGAGGTGACTTTTATGCTCTCTTAGATATCTTAGAAAGTGCAAAGAGGGATATGACATGCGCTTTTACCAAATGTCAAATCTGAAAGCCAAGGTGTGACTCAGTTTGGGGGCAGTAGTGGCCATGGAAATTTTCTGTGCAGAAGACTACAAGAATGAGAGTTTTAGAGAATGCTAGTGAATGTTTTCCTTTCCTTTTTCCACCAAAAAGATGACTCCCTTATTTCTTGGCTGTTAAGCTGATAATTCCCTTGGCGCTCAGCTATCCTGGAAAGCAAAGCCATACCTGCAGCAAATGCCTTTCCTACCAGCTGTACTGACAGAGCCAGAGGTTTCACAACGTTCTTGTTCCGGGATGGTTCTTGAGTTCCACTTAAGTTAACAGCAGAAGATGATTTTGCTGGACTGAATACTGAAGAATCTGAGAAAATAAGTTGTTCAATTAAATAATGATTTAAAATTACATATATACATACATATACAATTTGTATTATATACACATGAACAGTCATACACATTTATGTAAACTCATCTCTGCATATAACGCAAACAATTTTTTTACACTCCTCAGAAATCATCATGTATCAGTATATTCTAGGAGTTGTAACAAACATTTAACTGGGCATTTCTATAGAATCTCATAATCTGCTGATTGATCTCTTTCACAATATTTTGTATTCACATACACAGGAAACATATTTTAACTGTAGAAAGGGCTATCTCATTGCTCCTCAAAACAGCCCTTGGGTTAGGCAAGTAAACACAGCTATCCCGTGTTACAGATGAGAAAGCTAAGGCAAAGAGCTTACATGACTTGCCCCCAGCAAGTGTAGGGAATAAGCATTGGAATAAGTTGTCTAAAAAGGTTGTGGAATCTCCATCACCTGAGATTTTCAAGAACAAGTTATCGAACCTCTGTCAGACACAGCTGAGCTTGACTTAGGGCAGAAAAAAAAATCAGATACATAACCTCCTTACAGCACTACTGCCTATAAGGCTATGAAAAGTGTATGTCCATTTACAAGTCTGGGTAATAAATGAAGGGTATCAGAATCCAAACTCGCTGCATGAATTAACAAACAGCAACTCCTTAGAGTACTTTACCAAGGCTGAAAAATATTAGTCCTATTTTATAGATGGATAAACTGAAGAACAAACGAATTCTAATACTTGCCCAGTGTAAAACTGTGTATCAGAACTGATTCCAAACCTCTCGGCATGTAGGCCCCTACTTTAACATCAGGCATTTAATATCTGCCATTTACTTCAAGAAAAATTTGACATGCAGATGCTGATACACCAACAAATCCAAATTCTTATAACTGGGGTGAAAGAACATTAACTCAGCATCTGTCCAGAAAGTAGTTTTCAACAAGTAGGCAAAGTAGGCTAAGTTCACCTACAGATGTCCTAGTAAGAACAGACAGGGAAGGAAAACAGAAGGCAAAGACCAACTTGATCTGCCAAATGCATTCACCCTCAGGCCACACACCATTTGGCAAAGGAGGGTGGGGAGGAAAGTCTGCTTTGCCAGAATAACTGAGATGGGGAACGAAGACAGAAGCCTCTGCTGCTGCTGCTGCTCCACCAGCAAACCTTGTCTACGATCCCAGGAAACATGCTGAATGGCTAACGAAACAGACCACCAGGTCAGGGGCTTTGGAGGAGAACACTGGTCTCTCATTAAATATGATGCAGCAACAATGTAGTGTTAAAGCTTTGCTCAAAGTAAACTGTCCAGAAGCTTTTGGGTTTTTTTTCTCCTCTCTAGTTCTAATATATTTTCTTGAAATTTTATCTGTGAACACAGATGTAGCTGGTGTATGTTTAAACATCACACCGGTACCTAAGCAAAACTTGTAGTACTATCATTTACTAAAATTCTTTGTCTTTTTATTATAAAAACCTGTTTCTAGTTGCTTAACACACTTTAAACACCTGAATTGAAGTTTTCCCTTGTGTGTCTGCCTAAAACTGAATTTTTTATTCTGTTCAAGGTTTCAGCCATTTTTGCATTGCCAGTTGCCTCTGCTCTGCAACAGAACTGCATCTTCCCCCACTGCTTTGAAAGGTGGACCCGACACCTGACCGCAATGCCATGGCCACTCCATACTGCCAGCTTTAACTATGGTATTTCAAAATTATCTTGTGCTCTAATTTCTATCATGAAACTACCATTTCAATGCAGTACTCTGAGTGTGCCTACAACTGTCTACCTACAGGTGTCTTCTACAACTTGGAGACTGAACTGCTCACTTACAAGGGCAGAAAAGAGAAATATTTACACAAATTTAAAAGGAAAAAAATGGGTATGAGTTGACAATAAATTGAAAACAATTTCAGAAAGCAACTTGCTAATAAGTACTCTCATTTTAAAATAACCGAGATTTCAACTCCAAGTACAGGTATGCAGAGCCTAGGAGAGAAAAAAGTCAGACCTCCATCACAGGTGACACACGTCAGAATTCATGCCACCAAAAAAAGGTGCCCTCCCCCACCTCTCCCGGTCACAGGGGATTTATATGTATGCATGTGACATTATCTTCACTAGAAGATAACAGTAGAAGGAGATGAAAAGGTTTTGACAACCATGACCTAAGAGTACAAACAGTGACACACAGAAACACCAAGCAGACTGAAAATCGCAGTGAGTGATAAGGAGAAAGCAGTATAAAAAAGGTGTATCTATTAACTTGGCAGGTACAATAGAAGACAAAGCTGTGTAAATATTGGGTCATTTGTTGTTGCAAATAAATAGGTTCTCATGCATCTGCACAGTTCTCATGCCAGGATCTGGAAGCCAAGGGATTGTGCAATAAAATGAAGATGTTTAAACAACACTCTGTTTCAGAAGCTGTATGCTTTAGGCTTTGGTGAAAATGAAATCAGAGACAGGGGGGACCACCTGGGGAAAGTGTCTCTGAACATACTGATCAGTGGTTACAATTTCATAAGAATGCTCATATGTTCAGCTATTGTCTATTATTCCTTTTAAACATACTTTGTAAGTAGGAGAAGTATTTTAACAATCTTGGTTTTTCATCTGCATTTCATACTCCTCTAGAGAAATGTAAGTTCTGGTACATATATATCAACCAATTACAACTGACAGAAAGTTTTCTCCTGTTTTTAATTTTTCAAGACACAGCACAGACAGACTCAAAAACATATAACAGCATAGATGAAGCTGCAATAAAGCGATGAGAAAAAAGCTCAAAGAAAAGCACCTTGGCATTTTGTAATACATAAATATATAAATGAAATTAAGATGCTGCTTCTTTGTCAGCCAATGTACATTTGACTTTTATAGCTTCTCCTTGTTTAAGTATGTCATCAATAGCTTTTCAAACAGTTATGAGATGCATGCTAGCTCACATAACACAAAACCACCGCATGTGTAGGGGGAAATTGGTATTTTAAGTACACCATTGTGTGAAATAAAATTTAAATAAGTAAATAAATAAGCAAGCAAATAAATAAAAGCTGCCCCCCTAGCCCCAAAAGGAGATTATTTTCCTTTTCAAGACAAATAACCTAGTCTAAATACTAAGTAAATACCTCCCTATAAATGTGTAATTTAACAAAAAATTAAATGAAACAAACACAGGGAGACACAGAATCAAATAAATTAATCAAAAGATCTTTTAATACTTTTTAATTGACTATTCTTATGAGGACTAAGCTAACCTTCAGCCTCACCTAGGTCTTAATCTTTCACAAAGCAAATTTTGCAAGGCATCCTCCTCGCTGTAATCCATACATGGCTTGAGGTAAATACCCACTTGTTTACAGCATCCCTGAACCAGCAATATCTGAGGTAACTTACCACCCCCAATGGTTATCTTTATAGCACTTTCAGCTCCTACCTGTCTGAGTGAACCCTGATTTGTATCCATTAGCTGATCCACCCTCTGGGGTCGTGGACGGTGACACCGAAGAATTTGGTTTAGCAGAGAGGCTAGCAGCAGATGATTGCCTGCTTCTACATTCTGCAAACGAAGCAGCTACAGTACATATTAACAAGGCCTGCCTTCCAGTAGCTAAAACTCAGCAACACGGCAGCGAAAGGCGACAAAATGTTAAAAGCATACATACAGCACGTACAACAAACAGCGGCAAATGGCAGCATTCAACAAAAATACGGCTCTCGCAGTTTAGTCAACTTTGTCTTCTAATTAAGAAAACTTCCCTGGGGGCCATTCAGAGGGCCAGGCAAATACAGACCAGATGCTGCAAAATGGCAAGAGCCCTCAGTTTGCAGCTTCCAAGAGATTTGAAGATATTGGACACATCCCAGGAAACACTCAGTGACTTCTGTGGCACAACCTTTACACAAACCATCATATGTTGCCCTTTAAAAGGAGAAATTGTGCTGAAACCCAGATTCTTAGTATGCCTTCACAAAACCTTCAGGGAGATCTCAGTGCTGTGAGTGTCTGTTTGGATGAAAACTGAGTTGAGGGAGGAGAAAGTGACCTTAAAAATCACACATTAATCCATTTTTTTAACTGAGATCTAATCAGGTTTTGTTTGAAGAGAAGGGGGTGTTTAAGAGCATTTTTCTTCTTCTAATTAGACCTTTAATGTAAGTAAAGGTTGAAGGGTTACCAGATGGGTGGTATCAATACCGGGATAGAGCCTATCAAAATAATGCCCATGAGGTCGATTCTTGGTCAATTTTCTAAATTTTCATGGGTGCTCAAAACACTTGCATTCAGCGTATGACCAAAAGTGATCCCAGTATCTGTCTCTTCCACACCTTTACATTTGTGATCAGAAGGTGGCTGTAAATAGTTTTTCGTGTGTGTCACCCCCTGACAGCATTTACCAGGACACACACCAACCCCAACTGCATAAGCATCAGGGAGGGGTTTCAGAAAAAAGATTCCAAAATTAAAAAAAAAAAGCTTCCTTTTTCTGTATTTGGAACTTCAAAAGGAGACTGCCAAATTAAATCTTTCTGTAGCTTTTGGGAAAAACGCAGCTGAAAAGCACATCCACTGTAGTTAATTATACTCATAACTGAGAAAAGCAGCTGAAACCAGGATCCCTTTGAACCACAAACTGATACAGTACTATAATCACTCATACAGCTCAGTGATAACCATCTCTCTCTGGTGTCAAGCTGCCATTCTCATGAGGATGTGGTTCTTCAGATGTGTGTCAGTCCTCCTGTGGAGCTTCTCCTCTCCTCACATCATCGTCTTTGGAACAACAGGCACCAGATCGAACTCGGTCTTTATTGAGTGAGACCACGGCAGAGGGAGACAGGCAGTCTGCATATACACCAACTTGGCAGACAGCAAGTAAGTAAATCATTCTCAAGGATCCTTGAGTCTTTGCACGGCTCTAGCTCCAAAAACCTGCATCCTCCAATAACCCCCATGGCTACCTTGACTTGGGGGTCACAAATGTCGTCTCTCTAGAACACAACAATATTGCACATGCAACTCCAGTAGAGGGTAAGCCCAAGTGTAAAACACACAGTAAATGGCAAGAGTATGCAAGATTTCTCCTCTTTCCCTGAGATCAGTGACCTGAGCTTTCTTAATCTTATGGCCTGCTAGCTGTCCTCAGGCATTAGACAGATTGAATTGCACCTGCTGAGATGAGTATCAGTGGAAAGCCAGTGCTGGAGCCTTGGCTGTGAGTCATCTTGCTTCAGGCACAGAAAAGAATCAGCAGACTGAGCAACGTTATTTCTTCTACCAAGATGGCTGCACAAGCTAAGAAGGGCAGATTTAGGGCTCCCCTTGAAAGTATGGGGAGATGGAGGAAGATCATTTACAGTTGCATGGTTGCTGTTAAGACTTAAATAAATCTCTCTGGCAAAACCCAGACTTCAGTGACATCAGTGGGAATTCTTCCTTCAAGCAGTAAAAGAAGTCATCTTCCACAGTTCCTTTTGAATGCATACATTTTCAATAGCAACTTTCGATTTTTCATTCAACATCACACTAATATAATAAAAAACCCCTAAGCAAATGGGCACCTTTTATTACCTTTCCAGCAAATAAGAGGTCCCTTTGACAGTACACCTTGGGAGCTTCTTACTAGGTAGTACTTTAAGTGCTTCTGCTTCTTTGGCTGAGTGGTTAATTTCAGGTTGATATGATTGGAAAACTCTGTGAAGTACCGAAATCCTCTTTCTCCACAGCCTATACAATTCCCAGAAAATCCTGGAAGAATGAAGCGGAAGATGCACGTAGAGATTAAATGACTTATGCTATCTCCTAAAAATAAGGCCATTTTAACCTACCTGCACATCCAGCTCAGAGAGACTGTAGGTCTCCAGACAGACAGCTTCTGTAGATGCCCTGCCCCACACATGTGTGTCAGGGAGCAGCCAAACACAGGCAGATTTTAGTCTCAGCTTTTCTGAAACTTCTCCATCTTTCTAGGTCACACTAACTTATGGCAAAATCCTACCACCAGTTTTCCACTCTACACAGTGCAAAGAGGAATAAGTACTTGGCAGGGGGAGAGCTATGATGCCAGGCTAGGAAATTTCCATAAGGAAAAAAAAAAAAATAATCAATTTTTTCTACATTAAAAAAGCATGGGTTCCAAGCTGCATACATATCTCTCAAAACAGTGCCTAATCCATAGGAGCCACTGCAACTTCCTGTGACTAAAATTAACCTTAATATCTAATAAATTTTCTCTGAGACTCCTTATACAAAGCACTTTCCAAGTAAGCTGGACCTTACAGCTTATTAAAGTCTTAGAAGCAATCATTTGATGTCAACATTTTCGTGGCAAAAGTTAGGAGTGCTTCAGAATGCTTTTAAAACCCTACAACCACTCATGAAAGTAACAGATTTAGGAACAAAGGCAGCAGACTGCTTTTCTGCAATGTTCCCAACATGGTTTCACAGAATGGGGTGAAATTTTGAGTTGAGGTCTGGAGGACAGGGTCCAGACTGAGGATTATAAGCACCCATGATTCCCAGTGCCATTCACAACTATGATAATGGGAATGTTGCATATAGACAGCACCAGTCCAATATCTCCCAGAGCAAAGCACAGTGCATGTTCTGAAATGGGCCTGCCTTAAAATTCTTGTTGTTTGAATAAGCCCTCTATTATTTAATGCTGAACAATTAAACTCCTGTGAGTTACTTGTCACTCATCTCTGAAGCGCTTTCAACCCTTAAGGAAGAAATATTTTATATTCTTTCTGGAACATCAATAACGATTTATAATAGTGCTGGGCAGATTAATACCTAGTAGAAATGTTTATTTTTGTGTTTTTTTCCACTTACTAATCAGTTCAAGTTCTGTAACAAAACAAATTTTTCATCGTCACTACTATAATTATTTTCCACAATGCCAAGCACCTTGGAGAACACTGGTTCCTACACTCACCTGTCAGCCAAATTCGTAGTTTTACGAAAAAGATATTCAGTCTTTTTGACAAAGTGCATTTTCCATAAAGCTCTTATTAATTAGGTCATTGTCTTTAGCCTTACTCTGCCTCATTATCACCTTTTATCATCGTGTTGCTGAGGATGCCAAGAAGTAGATTTCTTCATCCTGTTCCTCCTGGGACTGAGTCAGTCCTTCCCTTCTCCCTTGCAACCCGTAGGAACTATTGGTGCATCTCCATAGTTGTCAGAAACAGTCCTCAGGGTCTCACAGAGCTACTAAGTCAATTCTTTGCTCATAGGTACCAGTTACACAGGCCTAGAGGCATTTAAATATGTAACATCAGCAATGCCAGAGCAGAGTTGTGAGTCACTAGGCTCATTATCAAATGAAGATGATATAAAGCTGAGGGGCCGGGGGAAGGCTTATCAACAAAGACAAGTAGTACCACATTTAATCAGACTAAACACCATCTGTCTGTCTATCAGATAGTTTTTATTGATCAGCTCTTGACACTTCCCTTGCTTAGTGGGGGAGCAGCTCCTCTGAGGATGGCAGTATACACCAGAGTACCCCACTATCGCACATCTCCAACCGTACCCAGCAAGGGCACATCACACCACAGCTCCCATCTAACTCAGGCCAGTGGGATTTCTGCCAAAGGTTTACAGTGTGTAGTAGCATATTAAATGGATTTAAGGGAGAAATAACATTAAAGCACATAAGTACAAAACCGAGATGTTTTCAATAGTTAAGCAAAATATTGCTGGTCTGGACCAGAATTTGAGCAGTGTGCTTAAATCAGGGTATTTATGCTTTATTGTAATTTCTTCCCTGTTGAAAAGTCTTTCTGGATATATTTTAGGCAGCACTATGACTTGAGGGAGAAATGAGAGAGTAAATTCAGAACAGGTTAAAGGAGTCAAAATACATTAAATTAAATCACTTTTACTAGCCTGTTAAAACATGCATCAGTTGTAAGCCAGGCAGGAAATCTAGGTGCACATACGCCTGCCTTCAATCACCAAGAAGCATTCCTGTATTAAAATTTTAAAGCTCGTAAATGTAACCAATTATGATGTAAATGTTGGTTGGTTTTTTTTTTCCTTACGTATTAGATTTTGAGAAGTGAACTGCCCTCAGAGCTGCTATTGAGAATAACGTTCCCGGTGGAGCCAAGGGCAGAATTTGTTCCTTATCTACAGAAAAATAGATCGCTCATCTTCTACAGTTGCATGAGAATATTTCTTCTTAAATGAAAATGCTGTGAGCATCAGTAGAGATAAAGAGTATATGGATAGTTCACATTTAGAATGCCAGGGCTGCAGTTGACTTCTGCCCACACAGAAATCACCAAGCTTCAATTGTGGTTAATTGTGGAACCAGGGACTTGTTTTAAAATGGGCTTTTAAGGCAGATTCAGCTACAGGTTTAATTTAATTAAAACAAGCCTCTCCTCAACATATTTCCAAGAGAAGGTCATTAGCTGAAATGACTTTAGATAATTTTGAACAGACCCTTTTCTCTGAATTATTAAGGCACGAAGAAAAAAAAAAATCTCTTACCTAAAAGTGCATTTTTTCCATGATCATCTGGCAAAAACCGCTTGTCAACAGCGCAGACTAGAATGTGCTCAGGAAGGTTGGGAGATTTGGCTCCTACTAATAGGAAGCCTGCTGGGATATCAATTTGCTCTGTGCACAGAGATACTAACCGTAAATCCTTGCCTGCTTGACAAAAACCTAAAATACAAACCAAAACAAATGATAAACCTTCAAAAGATCTAGTTTAATTTTCTTCTTATTACCAGTTACAAAAGCAAATGGGGCTTCACATCTTG
Source organism: Nyctibius grandis (assembly GCF_013368605.1). NCBI lineage: Eukaryota > Metazoa > Chordata > Aves > Nyctibiiformes > Nyctibiidae > Nyctibius > Nyctibius grandis. Next base: position 59,189,104 of record NC_090660.1, on the reverse strand, counting down.
ATGCTGTAACTGGGGGTTTCAATATACCCTTTTCAAGGGAAATAGAGGAAATGGAGATAGCATCTCATCAGATTTCACTAGCTCAGGGTTTCAGAGCCAATAGATAAACATTATTTTAAAGAGATCCCAAACACATTCAGGCAGAGAAAAGACATAAATCTCTAAAGACTAGACACCAAATAGCTCAGAGACTCAATTTTTCAAAAACATTCAAAATAAGAAGGAAAGTGTGTGATTTTATAACAGAAAACAGCTCTTAAAACACACCAAAGAGTACTTTTTCTTTGCCAAATTTCAGTTTACAGTTTTTTCAAGGCAACCATTTTTGTCTTTGTTGCTTTTAACAGGCTGGCATTGGTACATAAACATCACTAAGTAACACAAAGGAATGATATAAATTGATGACTGAAGTTTAGTACTGACTACTAAAGGAAAAATCTTTTAAAATCTAATTTTTATCTTGTCTATACATTTAAGGAATTCCAGCAAGTAAAAGATTAATTCACTGTTTTTTTGAGATGTACACTATGTTTTATGCAAGTCTCCAGTTGAGTCTCTTGAAGTCTCAATGGACTGCACGACTTCAAGTCTCCAATTAGTTTTTTTTCCTACCCAAACACACATATGCACACAAAATAAGAACATAACGTCGGTTCTTGTGCTACTGGTCAAGGTAGGGCTGCAGCCAGCAGCATAAGTGAGCAAAACTGGGGACTGGAGTGAGCTTCTGCTGTTTCAGACCTGCTGCGAGCAGGCGGCAGGCTGGGACACACAAAAAGCATGGCAGGGCAGCCCAGAGCTGTGGCTGGGCACCGCAATGGGGCCCTTGGGAGCTCAGGACTCGCGGTGAGCCAGGCAGCCACAACACCAAGCAGCCACGGTGGGGATTTTCTAAAGGTTGGATGGGACAGCTTAGAGCAATTATGGGACCTCTGGAGGTCCAGCTGGTCCCGTCTTTTGCTCAAACCAAAGCCAGCTTCAAAGTTAGATTCTTTTGACTAAGTAAATTAACAAGAACATTCAAAGACTCTTCCATTAGTTTCAGCACTGGACTTAAAAGGATCAAAATCACCCATCACTTTTTTGCACAGCTCCATCATATTATTCTTTTTGAGTAATTTCTACTTTCAAGCAAGGAAAACAACAGGTGTGAGAGAAAGCAACAGTCATGTGGCTTCCTCCACAGGAAAGGATACGGTCACATAGGGCTTTCTGATTTCCCTTAGGCAGAACTCGATGAAAGCACTACCAGGTTTTATGAAGAGCAAGGCTCTTATGTTGTGTTCCCCTACAACTCTCACTTCTCCAGCTGCAAGATCAGTGCTACAGTCTGGCCTCTCCCAGCAGCAGCTGGCAGAAAACCCCTGTATTGCAGGGATGTCCAAAGACATCACCCATTCATCCATTGACCATCTCTCTTTTGCTACAACCATAGAAATATTGCAACATAGACAAGACGCACATGCATTTGCATGAATCAATATTTCAAAATAAAGACAATTTAAATAATAATGTGTCCTATTTTAATATTATGGTTAAAAACAAATACATGAAACTAAATTCGAAATTATTGTAATATCTAGTAAGATGTCAGTTATTAATGTATATTACCTACACTTAATTTAAAATATTATTCAAGTAGTCCACAGTTGTTACAGAAATTGTAATGAAAAATCAAACCACTGGAGAAAGACATTGACTAAGCATCTGGAAACACAATGTGATCACAGCTTAACCAAGTGTCACCTCAACCATTATTAATATCTGTGTCTGCACTCTTACCTACTGTGCTAAAACCCACAGTTTAAAACTTCAGCAAAGATGGTGAAAGCTCATGTTGTTTTTTGTTTTTATCTCAAAACTGTACCAGGCAAAGAGCATGCGCCAAGTGGAATGCACAGTCAGCTAGCATGAACTTCCTGGCAAGCAGCAGCTTGCTGAAAACAGGGTCCGATACAGGTTCAGTCTTGTGCCTAGACCCACAATCTGCTGAACCAATTCTTAGCAGAATGGTTTCTTCAGTTATTCAATCAGCTCATTCGAGCCAAAGGCTAGTTTGGACTTGCCCCTCACACAGCCAATGAATTAAAATGAAGTGCAAAAAGTTTTTATTTACAAATCAATGGATTATAACAATAACTTACCAATAAAAAGTTACATATGTTTTAGGGGAAAAGCACTAAAACCACATATTTAAAGCAAAATTTATTCTCTTCTGACTAGATGCAATTTGATTTTAATATGTTGAACTCTTTTTGAAGTGTATGCCTTGAAACATATTGATCCTAATCAAATGGAAGGCTAGGTACCAGGCTAAGTATTATCTAGAATTTTCAATGTAATTTAGAAAGAAACAGTTGCAGATAAATCTAGGAACAAAACTCTCTTGCATTCAAAATAGAATTTGCTTATTCAACTGTTTATGCCATTTGGGTACTATGTCCAGAATTTTCAAAACTAGCCTTAAATGTTTAAGTATTCAGTGAAATCTGAGCAGCTGACATGCTTGAAAAATACCACCCTACGTCTAGATTTAAAATAGAAAAAACACCCACTGCTGACAATGTGGGCAAACAGGAAATCTGTAGATAAGGATTATGAAACAGCAAGTGCTGTAAGATTTTAAGACAGATTTAAAGCTGTGCTTTTACACAATTACTCTTTAGCCTTGTCTCTACCTAAAAACTTTCAGGAAATGCCCAGAAGCACAAATGGTGACTAAAGAGAGGCTTTTGAATGAATTGTTAGCAACAGCAATACTGGAACACCAAAGAAAGCAGGATTTTGGTTGCCAGTGTTGTTAACAGTTATGTTTCAATATAGACTTGCTTTCAGAAAGAGCACAAGACTCTATATCTCAGTCTGCTATCACAGCCTCTTACCTGAGAGACTGTTGATCTGAATATATTTAATATTTCACACCATTTAGGATATGTAGGACTGTACTGTAGAAATGCCGCACCCTGCCCAATTTGCAAACAATACCTAAGATTTACCCCCTGTATCATCTCTTATTCCACCCAAAGTTCCCTCAGATCCTTTCCATGGCTCCCCTTCTTCCTCCTTGCACAATCTCCTCCGGCATCCTCCTCTGCTTTGGCTGGCGACATCTCTGGATCAGAGGTATGTATGTGTAGACTGGCTGGCCAGCACACGCCTCTGAAATGTTCAGGTTGTGTAAGAGGAGAGCTATAATTACCTTTCTGCCCCAGGGGACACTAGTTTTGGGACACTGATGGCACCCAACCAGCTCCTGAACTTCACAAATCTTGCTGAAACTCAGTACCCTTTAGGATCTCCACCTCTCTGCCAGAAGTGGCAGAAAGCAGCTACCAGTTTCCTGACAGACAGGCAGCAGAGCTCACAGGCAACTGCCGAAACCTCGTTTTCTGAAAGAGCAAGACAAATAACACGGCTGACACTAAAAGTCGTTTCCTCTGGCTCCCATTCTGCAGAGGAGAAAGGGATCCCAATGGGCGAGCAGCAAGAAGAGGCAGCACAGACCCCCAGAGCCTTTGGGGGCTCTTTTCTCTTTTATTCAACAGCTGCAACAAGAGAGCCAGGGAGGGCTGAGGAGCTTGGCCAGGTACAGCTGGGGCTCACTTCTACCAGCAGATATGTAGAGAATGCAAATCTGCTTCTGTGCAGCAAACTCTTGAATTTTCCTTCAAAGACAAGCAGATGGTATGTTCAAGAGCCCTTCATTATCCTTCTTTCCCTTGGCTTTTGGGGCTGCAAATCACTCTTCGAGTTTCAAGTTCCTGCTGCTTTTTTAAACTCAATGAGAAAATTCCACGTAAGAAACATTAATTTGGAAGCAAGTAACTGTTCCCCAGGGCTCAGTTCTGGGGCCGGTGCTGTTCAATATCTTTATAGATGATCTAGACGTAGGGATTGAGTGCACTCTCAGTATATTTGCAGATGACACCAAGCTGGGTGGGAGTGTCGATCTGCTGGAGGGTAGGAAGGCCCTACAGAGGGATCTGGACAGGTTAGATAGATGGGCCGAGACCAACGGCATGAGGTTCAACAAGAACAAGTGCCGGGTCTTACACTTCGGCCACAACAACCCCATGCAGCTCTACAGGCTGGGGGAAGAGCGGTTAGAAAGCAGCCCAGCAGAAAGAGACCTGGGGGTGCTGATCGACAGCCGGCTAAACATGAGCCAGCAGTGTGCCTAGGTGGCCAAGAAGGCCAATGGCATCCTAGCCTCTATTAAGAATAGTGTAGCCAGCCGGTCTAGGGAAGTGATCGTCCCTCTGTACTCGGCACTGGTGAGGCCGCATCTTGAGTACTGTGTCCAGTTCTGTGCCCCGCACTTCAAGAAACATGTTGAGGTGTTGGAGTGAGTCCAGAGGAGGGCGACCAAGCTGGTGAAGGGTCTGGAGGGTCTGACCTACGAGGAACGGCTGAGGGAGCTGGGCTTGTTTAGCCTGGAGAAGAAGAGGCTCAGAGGTGACCTTATTGCAGTCTATAACTACCTGAAGGGAGGTTGTAGTGAAGTGGGAGTCGGCCTCTTCTCCTGGGCAACTAGCGATAGGACAAGAGGGCACAGCCTCAAGCTTCGCCAGGGGAGGTTCAGGTTGGACATTAGGAAGAATTTCTTTTCAGAAGGGGTTATTAGACATTGGAATGGGCTGCCCAGGGAGGTGGTGGAGTCACCATCTCTGGATGTGTTTAAGAAAAGACTGGACATGGCACTTAGTGTCATGGTCTAGTTGACAGGGTGGTGTCAAGGCAACGGTTGGACTCGATGATTCCAGAGGTCTCTTCCAACCTGGTTGATTCTGTGACCGTGGGCAGAGGAAGGAGGGGTTAACCCCTTTCTCTGCTGTATTTATGTATATAAAATTGTATTTTTCTATCTGGCAAGCAACACAGAGACCCCAAACTTTTTTCTTCTGTTTTGCATGATTTTGCATTGATATTTAATTACCTATGAGTGATAACCATTTCCACGTTAAGAAAGACAAGACATGATGTCTCTGTACAAGCAGAACTTGTGCTGCCCATGGTTAAGATTTAGAACACGCAAAATCTATTTACATTTTATAGCTATTAATTTATAATTGAGTTTGCACCTAAATTTCTATGTCAAGCAGCACCAACGCATACAACTCTTAAGAAAAAAGGATGGCACTTCAGCATCACTTTTACCTGTGTACCTCTTACAGCCACCTAAGTATGAAGAGGAGAAAACCCACAAGACACTAAAACAAATCAGCTTCTCTTTATATAAAAAGAGAATTATAAAAAGTAAAAGCACACAGCTGAGCTGTTCCATTAAAAAAAAAAAAATCTTCCCACAGGATCTCAGCTTTGTTTTAAATAAAGAACAGGCATTTATATTCTGATTAGAGATTTGCAAATACCAAGAGCAATCACAAAAATGAATAATGAATAGCTTTTACAGACATTATCTGCATGTCTTTGAAAGAAAATTCATTAGGTTTTGCTTCTGAGAAGCACATTTGCATTCTCCAACATCACTTCATTTAAATTAAGTCCCATCTTCCTGAAAATGAAAATATATCCTCACAACTGTCCACACCTAGAAGTGCTGGAATCTTCTTAAAAATGAAATTTGTGTATATTTTCCCTTTCCCCACCAGTAACAAGAAGTTTCAATGTGGGATACCAGCCCCTTGCTGTACTGCAGTAAATGGGGTATTTGCATAAGGAATTAGCTTCCAAGAATTACATATGAATTACCAGTCACTGTCACTTGCTATTGTAACTTCACAGTAACTGATCAGGTGTTAAGTACCTGCTTACCTAATAGCTTCTGAAACCACCTCGGCCCTTCTTTAAGCGTCAGGTAAATTGAGGATTTACTAATAAAAGAAAGGTGCTACTATTGTGTTTCCCACAGCTTGCATAAAATGCTATTCCACAAATTAGAAATAGCCTCTTTTAAAGCTACAGCAAACAAGTGGTTCAGAACAGCTTCTTGTATTATTCTGTAGCATATTTGAGGAACCTATATGAAAATTAAGACCTTATTTTCACAGAACAGGTAAGTTAGCTACAGAAGTTTGTGCTGAGCAGAAAAATAAAGCCCCTGAAAATAAATGAATCCCCCAAATACCATTATTCTTCTTGATTACAAAGTCTTTAATTTTATGACTAATAGTAAGGATCAATGGCAAATGCATTTGCTCTTTACAGTTGGCTAACAGGAGAGGTAAGGGATCTAATATTAAGGCCAGCTAAGAAGGAACATCCAAGAAACTGTCACTTCTGAGGCACTTATTTTTTTAACTGATGAATAAAGGCATTAAGATCTACTTTCTGTACCCATGTGACTGACAACTCAGCCATCTGAAAAAAAGAACAAGCCACCACAGAAAATAGTATGATGGGTATGGTATAAATCCTGAATTCAGGAAAAGCAAACAGCACAAATACCTTAAAAGGGAAAAAGGTTTCAGGTCATCTGTGCTAAAAGGTGGGAGATGGGTTTTACAGCAATCGGAGCTATGAACTGCAGGTTCTAGTACCAATATTTTGCCCTTGGATAAACAATTAAATATATGCTTAGTTTAAAGCATCCAAACACTTACAGTGACTTCAATTAGTCTATCAGTATTATTTAACATTTTCCTAATGTTATTTATCTTTGTAATTAAATAACTAAGATAAGGGATGTAAACAATGGCAGCGATCCTGTCTTACATCTTTGGAAGGGCATATTCATGAGATGAAAGATGAGCTATCAGATTAATATCTTGCTGAGATATGGTCTGCAGCGTGAACGTTTGGGAACCTGAGTGTTTTAAACACTTACATAAAACTGACCTAACAGATCATTAGTTGTATTTTAAAAAATGTATTTTCCTTTCCTTTTCCAGATACAAAATCACAGCTCTCTTAAATTAGCTCCTTGAAAACAATACTGATTTTGTAAATTCAGAATAGTAAACTTGATAATGGCTAATGAACAATCCTAAAATTCTGTGGATATAACATAGGAAGCTTTCTTCTAGGGTGCCCTGACCATAAAAGACTTCTAGATAAAAATCAAAACACAAAACTGCCCCTCGAAGGTCATCTTTTTCCAGGACATACTAAAGAGTGTAATATTACATATATACATGAGCATATAATTACATATATTATGTAACTATAGCATGACTAGGCATAACCTTGTGACATTCAACACACAGCCACAGTGCAGAGGTCTGCATTGCAGTGAGCGCTTGACAGCCAAGCACCTCCTTGCAGTGCCACGTCGGGCAGGGCAGCCTTATGAAGCAAGCCTGAGCAGAGGTGGCAAAGGCACTGGTGAACACGGAACAGTTTGAACATGAATGAAAGGTCACCTCTCAAGTAAAGACACAGACATTTAACTAGAGACTCACAACTAACATTTCTGTCTGGGCGTGGAAGCGCAAATAGGGATCACTGGAACGTGTGAGTGAGACTGAGAAAGATGTCTTGATGTCATATACAAAGCTCTTCACAATCAAACGAATGGTGGCCTTGGGTCCAGACAGGGTTTTGAGCCCTGCTACTGGCAGGCTGTTTCAGAACCGTGTCACCAATAGTTAAAGAATCCTAAACCTTTAACCTGAACGCATTCACAGCCATTTTATGCATGCATTACACTTCCACAGGGCCCTGTTGGCATGACCAGCTCTTCTCCCTCCTTAGTGTTTTATCCTTGATATATTTAGAAGGTGTAACCATACGCCATCTCAGCTTCTGTCCTGGTAGGCAGAGCCTTATTAGATAGAACTCCTTCCTCTTACCAGCCTGTTGGTTCTCCTCTGCATCCCGCCTGCTTTATTTTACATTTCTTTAATAGAGCAATCAGAACTGTTCCTGCTCTCTACAAGAGATTTTGCAGCCTTTACTGATACTTGTCCTCACTTGAGAATACCTTTCTATGAATACATTGTTTTATACTTTCTCCTTCTCTGCTCCTACCAATTTACAAGCCTCCAAAGGACAGCAAACACAATTCTGTGTGAATAACAAATTCTCCCAAGAATATTCCCCAGCTTCCCATAGCAGCCAGACTTTCTGTTCATTGTATTACAGGGAACTGGAGGTACATTGTTATGGAGAGTAAACGTGCTTATATAAGCTGCGTTCAGAAGGGGTAAAGGCAAAAACATCAACATTTGCCACCAATTACCCCCTAAAAATATCAAAGGATTACCAGTCACTAGTGCTTACTTCTATTACCACATAGAACCATACACTATAATAAGGTACAAAACCATTCTACAACTTACAACTTTTTATGACCTCTACACAAGGAAGCCCATAATTCGGGAAGATATTAAATGAAATGTCAAGAATGGGTTTTGGACCCAGTGGGAAACGTGGTTGTTTATTTCCAAGTGTTAGAGGGGGGCAGGAATTGTTTTTAAGAGATGCATATCTAATAAATATGAATAGATCTTCCTTTTTTAAGGAAGTTAAATCTTCAGAATAGCACAATTATGAGATAAGATGAATCGATTACATCAAGTTTACTTGGTCCAATAGGTATATTCATAATGATCTGACCCCTTCTTTAACACATTTAAAACCAAACAAAAATATTACTGTCAACAACTTTGCTTATCACAGGATCACAGGATGTTAAGGATTGGAAGGGACTTCGAAAGATCATCTAGTCCAATCCGCCTGCCGGAGCAGGATTACCTAGATCATATCACACAGGAACACGTCCAGGCGGGTTTTGAATGTCTCCAGAGAAGGAGACTCCACAACCTCTCTGGGCAGCCTGTTCCAGTGTTCAGTCACCCTCACCGTAAAGAAGTTTTTCCTCATATTTATGTGGAACCTCCTGTGTTCCAGCTTGCACCCATTGCCCCTTGTCCTGTCAAGGGATGTCACTGAAAAGAGCCTGGCTCCATCCTCATGACACTTGCCCTTGACATATTTATAAACATTAATGAGGTCACCCCTCAGTCTCCTCTTCTCCAAGCTAAAGAGACCCAGCTCCCTCAGCCTCTCCTCATAAGGGAGATGTTCCACTCCCTTAATCATCTTCGTGACTCTGTGCTGGACTCTCTCTAGCAGTTCCCTGTCCTTCTTGAACTGAGGGGTCCAGAACTGGACACAATATTCCAGATGGGGCCTCACCAGGGCAGAGTAGAGGGGGAGGAGAACCTCTCTTGACCTGCTAACCACACCCCTTCTAATACACCCCAGGATGCCATTGGCCTTCTTGGCCACAAGGGCACACTGCTGGCTCATGGTCATCCTGCTGTCCACTAGGACCCCCAGGTCCCTTTCCCCTACGCTGCTCTCCAACAGGTCTGTCCCCAACTTGTACTCATACATGGGGTTGTTCTTGCCCAGATGCAGGACTCTACACTTGCCCTTGTTATATTTCATTAAATTTCTCCCCACCCAACTCTCCAGCCTGTCTAGGTCTCTCAGAATGGCAGCACAGCCTTCTGGTGTGTCAGCCACTCCTCCCAGTTTTGTGCCATCAGCGAACTTGCTGACAGTGCACTCTATTCCCTCATCCAAGTCATTAATGAATATATTGAATAGTACCGGTCCCAGTACCGACCCTTGAGGGACTCCACTAGATACAGGCCTCCAACTAGACTCTGTCCCATTGACCACCACTCTCTGGCTTCTTTCTTTCAGCCAGTTCACAATCCTGATCATCCAGACCACACTTCCTCACACTTATCTAGAACAACAATCAGGACAGCTCAGGGCAAACAGGCAATGGCCAGCAGGCAGGTGGCAAAGACAAAACAGACAGACAAGCTTCCACTACCACCCCTCTTTTGCCCTTGGCAGCAGAAGGAACACCAAGTCTCTTCACTTTCTCTCTCCAAATTCCTCCTTCTGCCCATGGAAGCAACTAATCCAGCTTTGCCAATGTTTCTGAGAATAATTTAGGGATAGATTGAGAACTGCCATACTGATGCTGACTTGTGCAACTTCTTTGAGGACAGTGAAACAATGATGACCAAAGAAAATAAGGGGTTTTCAGAAACTAATAAAGTGGCACAACCAGTCCTAGACCCTACTTTCAAATAATACATTACATTTTATGGCCTGAAACAAGTCCTCTTATTCTGTATTTTCTCAGATTAAAGGCTTTGGCTATAAACTCTATTCCCAGACTTCCTAGCTAAAGAGTTTCTAACTGTAGAGACTATGCATTATACTGAGAATTAGTTGTAAAGATCACACATGTAAAAGAATGGACACCAACCATCAGTAGTGCAAGACCCTTCTGGGGCAGGTTTTTGTGAATACGGGATTGGTGGACTACTTGAATCTGACAGGTCTTCATCCTCCTCTTCATCTTCCATTTCATTAACAGTTTGGTTGGTAGAAAAGTCCAGGCTTCCATTTTGTGAATAGCGATGCACTAACTCTTTATCCAACTCTTCCACCTTTGGCTTCACATCTGAGCAAAAATAAAAAATAAAATAAACTTTTCATCAGTACTTGCATTTAGCTCCTTTTTAATAATCAGCATGCCATAATAATAACCATTTCTCCTTAATGAGGCCCAAGATTCAGATTTTGTGTCACACAATGAACTGCTGTGTGGCTTTTTGTCTTTTTTAATGAAACATATCCCACCCTTTTCTCACACAGAAAAACAACAATTGAAATGTGCCATACTTTCATGGTTACCTTCCGGCAAGAAAGGAGGCTGGTCAGGATCCAGGTACAGCTGTGAGAAGATTGGCCGTGGGACAACGCTACTACATCTCAGAGAAGCTTCTATAGAATTATGAAGAGCTTCTTCAAAACGGGCAGATTTTAGTTGCCCTGCATATGAATTCCCCATGATCTAAAACCACAAAGAAAACATCTGATAAGGGGGTGATAAAATGCATATGCAGACCATTTACAAATGAAGAGTGATGTCTTATTAACATCCACCATGACAGTGATATAAAGGTACTAAGAAAGTATGCTATGAAAATAACACTTCTAACTAGTACTACATGTTCACATTTCTCTCTCAATCTGGTAGACTGTGTCCTCTTGTTTCAATAACAGCTTTTAGCACATTTCCAACACACTGCTTTGTGTCTTCTGCATATACGGCCTCTCAACAGCCTCAAGAACCTGCGTGGTGTAAAATTTAATGAAGGGTAGATAAAATCATGATTACTGTATTTTTTAGGATTTTCAGAATGGACTACAGCAGGGTATGTAACACAGAAAATTAAAAACGTCAAGTTTGGCTTCAGGACTAGTTGTCTAACTGTGTTAACATAATTTTACTTGTCAGTATGCCATCATTTGCAGAGAAATAATACATAGAGACATCCAATAACTTGAATTTTTGCTCTTGCTGATATTAACTGAAATTATGTGGAAGGACAGTTCTCTGTCTTTTCAGGGTCTTCGCCTCTTATCTTCAATGTAACACTACGATTTACATGTAGTCTGATTCATATAATTCAAATTGTCCAATCATACTCCTAGAACAGAAGATGTAAGTAAAAGAAGAGAGAAATAAATAACATCCAAACCATACACAGCAAATGCTGTGAAATGTTTTTATTTTAAACTATGCTTTACACCAGTATAGTGATAACAATCATTTAAATATCTGCTTTGACAATTAACATTTATGTTTATAACAATGATGAATTTATGAACTTCATGAAACATTCAAGCACAAACAGACCATTACTTCTCCTTGGGTGACATTTTACAGCCCACAGCCTATTATATTTGTGCCCCTCTCATTAGGATACAGACTCTCAAATATAAACATTTAGTAGCAGGATGGCCATGGAAGTTTTACAATGAGTTGAGGGAGACTCACTGAAACATGAAATTTTCCACTTTGCTGAATCATTATACCATATGACATTTGTTCCAAAGAAACAACAATCTAACATTTTCACTATTCTGAATACAAGACTGCATTTTCAGAGAATTTTATTTCAACAGGGATAATTTTTCCTCAGTTAAATCAACATACAGAAAAGTACAAAACCTTGTAACGTTATCTTTGTACTTCCCTTCACTCTATGTCACCTAGCCCTATGACCACGAAGAGACCTTGGCCAAGAAGATAAATTGCCATTTAGAAAACCTACAATTCCACTCCTGCTTTAACACTGGGTTGCTCAAGGTCCTCAGGGCCACCTGTAAAAGAGCAATAATGATGACAGCCACTTACAGCAGCATTTGAGATCTGCTGGTATAGACAAATATCTAAGAGCTAAATATTACTATACTACTGGAATACATAGGCATGAAGCTTATCTAATTACTCACCTCCAACCTGGGACAGAGGCTCAGTTCCCATTCAGTTACAGACTTTATAAAACTTTTGGCAAAGAATTCCACATCTCTAACTTAGACTTGCTTTTAATAAACTTCGGAGCAACAGCATTTACCTACCCCAACCGGAGACAATATAAAGACAGTTTCTTAACATGACACATTCAGGTATTTCAGCAATAAAATATTTAAGACAAGTAGATTTTCTTTTTCATTCTGTAAGCTTTCATTAAATCTGGAAAGGCAAGGAGTGTGTACAAACACACAACTACAAATTGAGTTAGGGAAAAAGTTACCCTGAAGCACGATTAAGTTTGCAGTACACTAAATCCTGTCAGGTGCCTTTGAACAAAGAACTGATGAAAAACAGCTAAGTGACTGATATCCTGGTTTTACTGAAATCAGGGATAATATTTCCACAAACGTCAGTGAAATCATGACAAACTATTATATCATTAAACTGCATACCATAAAATTTCATTTCTGTGCTATGGTATTTTATGTCAGGTACTATGTGCTTAACGTAGGATTTCAGGAACATATCCAAAAGAAAAGACTTTAGTTAGAATACTGTAATAAATATGAATCAGTCTTTAGGAATCAGAAAATTTGCAATTCCCATAGCATATCATCTGCCTGAAGTCTGCTCATCTTCCACGTTTTCTACAATCCATTTGTTGCACACAATCTACACCAACTATTTTAATTTCAATGGGAAACTATCAATAAAATATAGCATGCACACAGCAAAAATGCTGTGTGCACACAAATTTAATTTGCCTCCCTGGAATCTATACAAATAGACTTGTTTGTGGGTGGCAATAGTTGTGGATGTACCTGAGAAGGCTGGTTAGTATTACTGGAGGACATTTCTAGCTTGCCAAGAGAAAACAAGATTGCAATTGGAAACGCCAAGTAAAGGAAATCTTAGGAACCGCAACTTGTGTGAGCACTGGTCTCTGCACCATGGAAGAGGAGCAGGAGGAAGGCTTGTCGGGGATGTGTTTGTGCAAGCCGGGACAGGCGGAGGTACCAGAGGGCAGAGTAGCCAGAGGTCCTGCTGGGCTGCGGGGCGGGGGGAAGCTGGGAGCCCCGGAGAGCCAGCACTGGGCAGCTGATTTCCTAACACCGCCCGAGGCCATTAGGGCAGCTGGGCCTCATCTGGAGTTCAAGGGAGCTGAGGGGGAGAGTGAGCAGGAGGGGAGGAGGTGGCGAGACCCTCAGAGACAGCGAGCTGCTGGCCGGCTGGGGTTGTGCCACCCTGATCCAGCCTGCCCAAAAGCCAGCGGCATCAATTGAAGGTATTAATGCCTTAGTGTTTCTGCTTTTGAATCCACCCCTAAAGGCCTAGTGCAATTCGGAAGCGCTTTGTTTTCCTCCTCCCAGTGTAAACGGGAGGCAGCTCGCAGGGAGGGCAGGGCAGCAGCGCAGGGGAGGCAGCGGGAGCATTAGGGGCTTTAAACATGCTCGTGAGTGTGGAGGGGGCTGGAGGAGGCAGCAGGGAGTCTGGAGGAAAAATAAGGGAAGGAAAAAAAGACAAAAAAACCATTTCTGTTCTTAAGACATGTACCTGCTATGTCTGCATTTAAATACGACCAAATCTAATGATTTAATGTAACTAAATTAATGCTCATTCTTAAAAAAAGTTATCCAAATAATATGTCTATCCTACCTTCCCATATGAAGCCATTTGGTAAAAATAAAAGAAGCAGAAAAAAAACCCTGTTGTTTTCTAGAGTGAAATTAAGATGAGTTTTCCCTAAAATTCTCCACATGTGATATAGTGTCAGTGGGCCCGTGGGGGATGTGGGAAAGCTGGTGCCAGGCTGAGTGCAACTGAGACTATCTGGCACAGTGTCTGAGAGAAAAATGGAGCTGGACTTGACTGAGGAGCTGCTCCCCGATCTCACACGCCTGTTTTTCTCCTGTCAACACTGATACATCAGTGCTCACCCTCACGCACACTGTCCTGTATCCAGCCATACTGCACCAAACTACACCGGAGCCTACTTGGGTGCACTGAGAGGTTTCTAATGGGCAAGAGGTTTGATTTGGGGGTAAATAATTCTTTCCGTATCGATGTGCACAGTAATTGCAGATAGCTCAGCACAGAGCTGGTTAGATTCCCAGTGACGAGCAATTTGCACAGCTGTAATACAATATACCAACCCTCACCCATCCTTTTACCTGCACCACTGGATACTTGTGTAATCCATAAGTCGTCTACTTCTCTTAGAAAACTTTTGAGCTCTGTTTTGGATTGGACTCTGCAGGATGTTAATATGTGCATCATGCAGAGTATATATGTATAGTAAGACTTGCTGATATATGTTCTCCTCCCTGACACCCTGCCAAGGAAGAAGGATCAGTTTGACAACAGCCACTCTCCAGGCTCCCCCTCTTTACCTCACCAACTTTGCCACTCTACTTAGACAATTTTTATTTAATGTCCTTAAAACTTACTATAGAGAGACTAGAAGACACAATTAAAATTGAATAATTTCAAAATGAAATCTCCAGCAAAACATGACATAAGAGGAGAATTTCCTAACATTCAGATCACCTGCACCTCCAGGCTCTATCACTCTCGGGGTACTCCTCTGCAAAGATCCAGATACTAAGACATCATGATTACTACCCAACACATCTCCACTGCTGCTATGCTTCTTCAAAGCAGATTTCCTAAGCCTGCTTCAAGTCTTCTTTGCAGTGGCCCAACACTGAACTGGAGGATTAACTGTGAGATTTGCTGGAGTTTGAGAGCTGCCTTAACAGCAGAGCTGGAATGCAGCTGTCACATCTCAGTCTGGGTCCTTACAAAGAGACATGAACAAGGCAATCATGAAATTCCAGTAACCTGACCACAAGTGAAGAAGTATTAATGCTATAGTTTTTAATAAAAAAGTAAATATAGGCATTCATTACAGAAAACAAAACTACAGCTGCTGTGAGCTTCCATCAAGGCAGACAGAAATGGAAGTAATACAAAGCAAAATTTCAAAGATGATTGATTTTAGCACCGCATCACTTAACTGTGTGGTGAAGGACCCAGTGAAATTCTGATGACTCTTTCAACCCCAGAAGCTGAACTTACAAGAAAGTCTTGTCAGTTCAAACAAATTATCTTGTCTTATGCTGTCATCCAGGTTTCAAAAAAATCTGTGCGGAAACATGACACTGGATGCTCAAGAAGAACCAGAGCCCGGCTTCTTTACAGCTCCAGAAGACTTGCAATGTGTAAGTACAGTAAACACTACCCACTTTTAGTGAGGAAAATAGGTGACTATGGTCCTTCACATACCAAAACAAAAGTAACCTCTGGAAAATGGATTGTTACCCAATAGCTTTTTGGAGTAGAACTGCATGTTGAGTTGAAGGCTCTGCTAGTAAAAATATAATCAGATCATTCAGTACACCAGATACCACATATTTGGCCTCCAGGTGGGTCATGACCCCAGTGACTTTAAAGGAGAGGAACTGAACTGGAGGATGAGGGAGGGGGTGAGTGTTGTTGTTATGGCTTAAAGCAATTTCACAATTACCTGATAGCAAATGATGAATCTGATGCAAACACCCTCCATTAAGTCGGCTCTATCAAGTCCCTGCTTTGTGTTTAACCTAATGATGTAATTGTGTTCTCCAAAACACATAATCTAGCTTCTGATCTGGCCTAACCCCACAGGAAAGTTTCTCTTCAAAGAAAAAGCAAGCAAGTTCCTTCACAAAGGCACTGCCAGGCCCAGCACAGCTTCTGTATCTCAGAGGGTTATCTCAGTCAAAGAGAGACCAGGCATCTATTTATGCTGTAGGATTGTTTGGGAACTGGTTGTTTCAGGTACAAGTAGCATTTTCTATTATTTACAACATCCTTATTGATGTACTGGGAGAAGTATTTTTTCCCCATTAAAGCATCATTAGGATGTATCATGAACATGCATACAGCAGAAAGGATGACAGTTAACAACAACAGTAACAAATATACATGCTAATTAAAAGTGTAGACTTTGATGTCAAAAGTATATACCCAGCATTAACTGTAGCATTCAGTGGGGAAAGACTTATGTGTGAGTCAATACAAGAGTACAAGGCAGAGCAGTCTCAGTAACAGACGCCTTATCTCATAACCTTTCCAAGATCAGTTTTCTTCCCCCCCAGTCCTTTCAAGGTCCTGAGATTCTCACCCTGCTATTGTCTCTTGGTTAGGGATGTTCAAACTCAACTAAAAGAGTTTACAATCTTATGTAGCAAGTGATAGGTAAATAATTCATTCACAAAGTCTTTCAGGAAAAATGAATGATTATTTCATATGACTCTTTACGGTGGAGTTTCCTTTCATTTTTACTTTTCATTTTATTTCAAAGAAAACATTGATAGCATCCAATATCATTTAGAATCTAGTCTTTCAGTCTGATGTTGCCACTACTTTGTCAGAGGAATGGAAAAGATCAAGAATGCCTATTTTTTTCCTCACAAGGTTTTTCCTCTTACCACTCAATTAATAGTGTCTGTTCTATTAGTGTTCTAATAGAGTCTAGTAGCGCATCAGATTATCTTGGATTTGGACAATTCCTTGGACAGACAAATGGATACACAACAGAGCTACATGCAGGATGGTGGAACAGGGTAGCTCTTCCCCACAATACGAAACAGAGAGCAAATCACAAGTGGTGCTAGTATGGAGGCTGCTTACTGCTCCATCCCTTCCACCCCAAGACTATCGCCATAGTCTTCAGGCACAGTTCACAAAACAATAAACATGCTAAAGGCAAAATTCACACCTGAATTCAGGATGGTGTTAGTAAGTTGAACTTATATGCACGAAGCTGTCAACTTCAAATCACCCCCAAATACTGCAAAAATTAGGTCTGAATTGCATTTTTAAAAATCCAGTGATTTGGGAGTTTTCAGCTTCACAGTATACACCAGCAGCGATGTAAAACTGAAGCTGAAAAAGGAAAACCACCAAGAAATAGAAAATGAAACTCAATCTCATCTCTTACCTAAAAAGTGAAATGTCTCTCTAGTTCTTTTTAACAGTATTATTTACTGAGCTGTACGCATAAAGAGGAGTTTACAACTGCAATCAAACATAGAATATATCGCGAGGTGCAATGTTACGGAAGTCAATGCAAGTTAAGCTCAAGTCAAGATTTACAAAATTGTAGTTCAGTAATTTTAAGTTATAGATTCAGCACTTATGTTTATTGCCTAACATCCTGCATTTTCCTTTATCTGTCAAATGTTCTGATAAAACTGTCCCAGAATCTTCAGATGCGATCTTTTGTATGTCTGAAGTTTTACGATACTGTTTCAGAGTTAAATCTGTGTAGTTAGAATCAAACTACATAAACCCGACAACAATCAGTTCTTATCCCTGAACTGGAGCTGGAAGTCATTTCTGCACATGAAGCTTTGTGATGAGGACTATACAGACATTGCACTGGCTTTATTTTCTCCAGGTTATGGCTCCCACTCAAAAAAGAAATGTCACATTCCAGGTATGCTGAACTCTTACGGCACAGCGAGAGGAAAATGCTGCAGTCACTGCACTGGGGATGCTGAACCATTCCTCTAGTGAGGACTGAGATGATTAAGCATGTGCCAAACTTCATTTGATGCCATTTCCTCAGTAAAAAGATGCAATAAGCAGATGAAAGAAAACATCTGACCTCACTACTTAATTCACGGGAACTCACCTACAGTGCTACATGATATGCAAAAATTATGGAGGACTAGTTTCTGTGAATAAATGATGCTATGCTAGAAGCATTTAAGGCAACATATGCTTACCTGAATATGGAAAACTACATTAAAAAGTACTATAAAGAGACTTGAACACTAATGGAGCAAAACAGCAGCCGATACCATTTGGCAGGGCGCTTGGAATCAAGGACCGTCTCTTGATGACTGTTGCAAATGCACAGCTCGTTTTCATGAGCAAAGACTGTCTTACGCACACAAATGCTCAGACACAAATAGGCACAAATACGTTCTGTCACCACTTGCATGCACCCATACACTTTTACTGTCTCTTTTATACTCTCATCCACCCCCACACATCTGTTCACACAACTCTCCCCCCCTTCCAAGCTTTTGCAAATATACCATTTCCCTCATTATTCCTCCTCTGCCTTCCTACTGTGGAAAAAGGAACTTAATTAGAAGCCATAAATAAACCATATTTTGTGTTTATAATATTAAAAAAAAATCTATCCTTTTTAGTCTTCTCCCATTGCATCCCCTGGTGTTTCATGGAAAGGTCGATGATACAGGGTTGTGGACAATGACAGGAAGCCAGATGACAACAAATTTGACCATAAGGCTATAAAAGAATAGAAGAGTTAATAAAAATTCAGTTGCCAGTAATAAAAAAAGAAATGCTCAGTAGTATATAACCAAGAATGAGAAGATTATACAGTGAAGTATGAACCTTACATGAATAGGCCTATATCCTTCATGATATAGAAGCTTTCAGGAGTTAATTATATTGATTTAATTTATTCCCACTGCAAGGCTTTTAGAGCCCTTTTAAAGGATGTTATGAAATTAGCAGATAAGTTACTGTGAAGGTTTTCCAGGGGTTTTAAAATTAATTTGTAGAAGATGGAGCAAATTCTTTTATGCTACTGGGATCTTTCACAATGTACATAGGGAATGGAACATTACTATGCACCTTCAAAAGAAGAGGTACATTTTCTCTTTTCTTTCAACAGAAAAACCTTCAGGTGAAAAAAAAAAAGGTTATCACCCTACAAACCTGACTTTTAATTTTGAAGTTTTGGTAATCTTAAAAGACTTCACTATTTTAAAAGGAGTATGGGCTCACACTTGGATGCTCACACACTCACATGAATTACGGTTTATTCTCCTAATAACTTAGTGTGCTAGCACAGTCAGCCAAGTTAAAACAGCAGCTAAAACTAATGTAGTATCTAAATAATTAATGTAATAATTATTTAAATAACTGTAACGGCACGTAGCATTTTGCTGCTTACTGAAATGTTTTTCCAAGCCCAAATTTGTTCCCCAAATCATGTATTGAAAATCGGTACCTGTTCCCAAACCTAACAGATTTTTATTGAAACTTTGTTATTTTTATATATTTTTCATATACGTAAGTGTATATTCACTGACAATACATATTCTGCTAGTAATACATAGATCTTATTGAAAGCTATTAGCTAACAACTGTATTTAGTAGTTACTAATTAAAACAAACTATTCAGAATTATGAGACATAAAATGTATTTATGTAGTTTACAATAATCTGTAATGTAAACTGTATCTTCTCAGATCCATCAGTGAATTAATTTAAAGCTGTGTTTTTAATGGAGATTTAATGTTTATTTCAATGGAACATTGTCTAATATTACACGATTTTTTAAAGATTATATGTGGACTTCTTTAATTTCCATGACTGGGAAGCCCAGTGAACAGCCTTGTTACATCTTTCTAAATATGAAACACAAGTCCATATTTGTCAATGGTTTTAATGCTGATAACTATCACTAATTGCTTACTTTCATGAATTATGTATATTTTTTCCCTGAGGGGTTGCTTCTATCCTGAGAAAGTGAAAGTTACCAGTGTTTCAAAAGAGCCATATAATGACGTAAAAAGTAGCATTAATAATGGCACCTCAGCTTGCACTACTCGTGAAAATGAAAGGGATGATGAACTATTAAGCATATGTGGCCTGGTTACATAGAAGCTTAGCACTTCACCTACAATCCCAAGCATCCTTTGAATGCCTTATCAACAACGTTGTGGTCAACTCTTCAACACAACTGGACTAACGAAGACCACCATATGAAGCTAATGATATTATATCATTTCCAACCACTGAGTTTGCTCAACTTGTTTGTAATTCTTATTCATTTTTTTCCTGCACATGCTCTCTACACCACTTCTCATTCTGTAAGTACATATTCACCTGCCTGGTGTTGTTCTATTGTCTTCAATAGGACTATGAAGTAGGACTGTGCACTGTGGCTTAGCAAACCATGTATGTTAATTATTGGAAATCCATAGGCCACTAGGCTGCAAAAATCTAAGTTTTAAATATCATAGCTTACGCTCTTTATTTATTGTATGCACAAGCTACCATTTATATAGGAAATTATGCATACACACTGCTTGACATTTTTTAAGACTGCTAACCAAGATGACACTACTTGATAGAAAAGCAGCATAAAAATTCACTACTAAGATACAGAAAATAGAAGCTAAAATGTTATCCATTCTGACACATCTCAACAACAGATTGTACAGTACAAGCATTAAACAGAAAAATCCTTAATAAAAATCATCCCAGGTATCTACATCTGCAGTAGAAGTGTTTTTCCCCATGCTCTTTTCTTCTTTTTTTTTTTTCTTCATGTGAAAGGGCTACTAAATCAGGGAGACAAGTAAATTTTTATTGCCAAGCAATATAAACTAATCGCTATTCATCTTGCAGAGACATTGCTTGTTCTGAAAATTTTTAATTCTAACAACACATACTAACTGACAAGTGAAAATATATCTTTCTGAGTAATAGGCATAATGGTAATACAGATTACAATGGCTCTTAAAACTTTCCAAACAGAGATGACCCAATTCTTCAGGAACATCCACTCAGTATTTTCTTTTTCCACAGTATTCATCTTATCTGGTGCATGTTCTGGTTTGTGACAGCTATAACAGACTAAAAATTAAGCACTGGAGTAGGACTTTGTAAACTTCAACCTTTCTTTTGCTGTTAGCAATCCTTTTTTCCCCCCTGAAGCTGGCAGAGCTGGAGATGTAGCATGGCAGTTCTTCAAATATGCAACCTCAAAGTAATTTCAGCATTATCACCTTGAAAGAGAGACCGTATCTGCAGCCAGAGCCTGCACCCAAGAGCCTCACATGTATCATTTCTCACATCTCCCTCATCTGTGAAGTGCATAATCCTGCCAAAAGCACCATCAAGTTTTGTTCCTTTCCCTCTCCAGGAAGATTATTAAACAAATCCCTAACACAGATTTCTAGATTAAAAAGTAAAATTAAATCAAGGAGTAATAAAGGAAGTCTTAAGTAATCAAACTTGCCTTCCCTAACAACACTTGGATAGAAGAAGGTTAGGTGGGTTGTTGGTTCCTCACCTCCTCCAAAAACTGACTGTTTTTTCCCTAGAGCCCTGTCTGGAAACAAGGCAAGTCTGAAAGAGAGTTCTTGTTTCTACAAGGCTTGGAAACAATCATCGCTAAAAAGGAGACACCAAAGGTGGAAACAAGCCCCTGTTCTTTTGCAGAAAGGTTGTGTCAAAAATGATTATAAAGTCTACTCAGAGCACATTCCTGTGCAGCTCTTCTGAAAATACCATTTTCAAATAGGTCCAAAATGATCATTTTTCTGCTCATCTGAACTTTGAATATGTCTTAGAAAGGAACAAACAAATCTCTTCTTATCTGAAGCTCCCATGCAGTCTCTAGATTGAGAGGCATATCTAACTGTCTGCAGTCACTTTTAGCCCATGATGCAGAGACCAAAAACCAGCAAAGCCAGCTGCTTTCGTGGCCATTTCTATGCAAAAAACAACGCACAGAACGGACAAGAAAACACTGCATAGGTCAAAACCATAACAATCAGCTTAAACCCACAAGTAACGTCAAGTTTAATATCGTTCAGACATTTTTTTGCAACTTCTCTGCTGCTGGGAAACAGTGTCTAAATTGCTCATAGAATTTCTATTTAAAAACCCAATAAATTTCTCGTATTGAATTTTAGTGGAAATGAACTTCAAAGCGCAGAGTGCTTTGCAGAGTTCTTCCTTTTCCTTTTACGCAACATGTGTTCCTCACATGTCAAAGCTGACTCTACTTTCTCCCCTCCCCAGAATACCACAAATTCTTCTGTAAAATAAACAAAGCTCTGTCCAGAATCTCTGAAATTACCAGAGGCAACCCCTGTTTGAGATCAAAGATGCACATCACTACTGGGCCTTCTGCAACATCCCAGATTTCAGTTAACATGAAATCTGCAACAAACATGCAATTGACAGAGCAAAACATTAACATCACATCCAGGGATATATCTAAAAAGAAGAGCTTTGACATTCAAGCTACCTTTTCTAGATACTTAGGAATCCCAATAGGTATTTGTGGGATAAATGTCCATAAATGGTATTTTTATAATGCCATTTAGGTCTGGCAAAGAAAAATTTTTATCTTTACTTAGAACAGAAATGCAAAAATTCAAAATCACTAACTATTAACACTTAATAGGAGAAGAAAATGATTTCCTGTTTCTAATGGTTATATTTGTTCTGTGATGCAACTCACCACTCACTACAATAAATTGTGTATGGGGTCTTCATGTCTTAGAAGAAGAAAAAATGATAATAAAAGACATTATTTGTTGGAGACATTAGATGTGCTTCTCTACTTGTTTTTCTCCCAAAAGGAAGTCTTAATGATGTTTACAGGCTGGACTTAATTTACCTGCAATATAAACATGCTAGCAGAGGCAATCTTGATTCCCAAAGCTGTTATTATGGTTAGTGAGTCAATGCAGAAAATTCGAAGGTTCTATGCATTTTTGAAGGCATGCATATGAAGCTTCCAGTAAATGCTGACACTCAAGAAACTAGTGCTGATAATATTTTTCTGTGACTGCTGCCACAGAATATAAATACTCTGAATAAAATTCTCACTGTGGGCTAAAATCCATTTGAAAAAAAACACGTGATAAGTAAATACTTCATAGATACAGAACAATTTTCTCCATCAGATGAGAAAAAAATCTTAATAATACATATACTTCCATTTTGTGTACTTAGAGTAAATAAATTCTAGGGTTACAAACAAAATTAAGCATTATAGCTCAAATACGTACTTCGCTAAGCAGTTTCCTTATACAGTTTATTTTACACAGCCCTTAATTCCACATAGATATATTTGTACAATGTGACATGCATTGTTCAAGCTGAAAACAGGCTCAAACAGACATCTCACTGAGTTCCTACAGCAAAAGCCAGTCCAATCTCATCAACAAATAAATCACCTTAATCCTTTCTTCATTTGTTATTGCCTTATTGCAAAAGCATGAAGCTGAAGCCTAGAAAGTCAAAGTTAAGGCCTGACCTTCCATCTCTATCGTATCTGGCCGCTCCCTTGTGTACCCCTTAAACACACATGCTATCATTTCCTGATGAGTTTAGAAGGGGTTATCAGGAGAATTTCAAGATGTGTCAGTTTTGTAGCAACCTGAATGCTATACAAACATCTTCTGTGTTTAATAGGCAATTTGTATTTTAGTAGGTTTATCCATTCCCAACTTTATTTGTTTAAAGGTGCCTTAACCTTGACATAAATCAGTGCTAAGCATCTGTATAGAGTACTTCTAAGGAGTTTATAAAAATTAAGCTCTTTGGAGAGTTACATTTGCAAGCATGTTTCTTAAACAAAAGGAAACAAAAAAACACTACTTGTCAACTTCTTTGCTCATTTTTTTCCCCTTGAAAATTATGCAGTTTATCCTTTTTCACTCTTCTTATGGTGTTCTTTTAAAGATCGTGATGAAACAGTAGGTTAGTCACTATAAAAATGCCACCACTGCTGGCTCCCAAGTATCTTTTTCTTCCTAATTCGACAATGAGTGTTTGTGTAAGACAGTAGGGCCAAAGAGTCGGAGGCCCCGGCTTGTGTCCTGCAGCAACCCCCCCCTCCAAAGGAAAACAAAAAGAACTGAACCTTTTCTGCCACATGCCTGGTCCTTCCCCCACCACCTCTCTGGTGAAGACAGCCATTATTACATTTCCTTTCAGGTTATTTACAAGGTCTTGGCTCTGACATTGATTTCTTATCTGTTTCTATGACAAATGTTAAGTGTTAATAAGCCATTGCTTTAAAGAAAGATAATGCTAAACAAATTATAGGAATTAATGACTCAAAAACTATTCTTTAATTTTACTTTGTGAGCATTGAAACAAGAACAGCAAAAATTGCTCAAGACCACAAAACCCCCACATTTTTTCAACCAATTAATAAGTGTTAGCAGCTTAAAAGAAGTTATAGTTTAAACCAGGCAGTATCCTGATAATCTAAAGCTAATTTGTCAGGAGATATAGAGCAACCGGGCAGGCGCACCTCCCTAAGGAACAAAGTCTTTCAATTTGTAAGTGCAGGTTTTTACTTTTTCAAATATTTTGCTCATGGTATAAATTTTAGGATCAAAGGTGAAAGTTCAGAAATCTTTTCAGTTACAGAATCATTAAAATGATAAACATTTGGGATCCCAAAGTACACTTCTACTCTAACTGTCCTTTCAGACCTGCATTGACTGCACTATAATAGCTGCCAACATTTGGTAAGGATTAGCCTTTCATTTAGACAAAAGCAAGCATTCCTTAGCTAAATCAGCACTTTTTGCCATCAGACTCATAAAACCTTTTCACAACACAGATTTTCAAGAGAATCCTTTAGGGTTTTAGGATGCTGCTCCTTTTACTAAGTAACAAAATACACCCCAGGGTGTCTCATTGACCGCACTCAGATGTCCTTTGACCTCTGCAATTGTTTAGCCTAACTTCAGGGCCACAGAATCTGCCTCCCCCCCATCAAAAAGGCTAATGTTGCTTCCTCCCAGCACCTGGCGAAGCAAAATCCTAGAGGTTCTCCCCTCTTCCAGACTTCTACTATGTTCCAGATGTTGCCGAGCAAAAGGTTCCTGCAGGCTGGTTTTGGGAACCCACAAGCGCCGCTCAGAACCTGGGCTGTGGCCATGACCCCCTTGCTCTGCTCAGCACTGCCCTTGCCCCAGGGATACAACAGGTCATAAAGCAGGAATAGATCTTCAGCCTTCTGGGTACACTAGCTATTTAAATGCAACAAGAAACTATGCGAGCCCAATATTGTATACCAAGACAAGCCTTCCCCGCTTTCAGAAGTCAGAAAAAAAGACCCGTGAGAATCTCAGTTGGAAGCACAAATCTATCCTGATCATTACAGAGATCTGCATTCTTCTTCCTATTTGTTTTAAACCCTTTGAGAGGACAAACAAACAAACATCTACCCTCCAAGAGCATAAAACATATATTTAGCTAGTTGCTTAGGTATTTGCAGTGCTTCTAAGTAAAACAGCAGAAGAAAATTGTTACAGCTTCAAAAGAACTGACATTAAATAATGAAGTTGACCTCATTGTGCATATATAAGAAAAAAATGGAAGCACAAATCAGCCCTCTTTGGTGAAGGCTGTTTAATTATATGAACTAGTTTTCATGATTTTTGAAGAACTTGGATGTTGTACATGCCCAAAGCAAAAATAAAATCGTTATTTACAGTCTACACTGTTCCTAAAATGTAGTCAATGGAAATGAAAGCACAGATGCTGAACACAGACATACAATGTATTGTCTATTAGGAAAGGCAAGTACGGTACCTTCTCAGATTCCTTTTAACCTATTTGAAATGCAGTCATGATTAAAGGATGCAGCTAAGAGTTTGTGACTTGCTGGGAAGTTGTTTAAAACTCCTGAATACCTGAAAAATAAGAAGGCAGAAAAAAATCAGAATGACTCGTGCCAGCATATAGTTTTTAACAAGCCAACAAAACCTGCCTATCTAAACTTGTCTAGGGTGAAAACTGAACTGGGGTGGGGAAAGGACTGCTGACCACTTAAAAAAGCACCTTTTGTGTATAGAAATACTTGGTGAAGCTGCATGGTTGCTTCTCTGCATTCTACCAGAAGTACAAGTTCGTCACAGAATCTGCACATTTTTGGCACTGAAGTCATTATATGAAATATTAGGAACTTAGCACATCAATATGAGAAAATTAACGGTCACAGAAACATTAAAAAAAAAAATAATGTAAAAGTAATTATTTTGCTATTGGTTTAAAAAGAAACAAACTAAACGGGTGAGTGGTTAGGTTACCTATGCTAAACTGGAGATCAATGTTCAAAATGAAATCAGAATTAGCTGGTTTCTCTCCTATCTGACATCCCATAAAGGTATTCAAGTGAAAACATTTCTACAAAAATTGCAGTTGATAAAAGAGAATACACCTGAAATACCCCAAAGAATGACAACAATGGTGTAGCAAGCAGCAGGCATAATAGTAATTCCTAAAATACCTAGGGCTGTACAGAACAGTAATTAACATCAGGAAAAGCTTTAAATTAAGTTATCATTGACTGGACTTTGACAAGACTTTCTCAGGCACACAAGCTGGTTTGGTTTCTCAATAGAAATGGACAATATTTTGCCAAAAGATTTAAAGGAATTTTCCCTGTTGCTCACAAATGGGATTTTAGGCTTAAAGCTGGGACCACAGCCTCAGGCCTGCTGTCAAAACCAGAATGAGTGCGACTCTTTCAGCTGTACGCCTAGAATTCAAAACTCAGGTTTTAAAATTAAAAGCAATATAGCTTTAAGCTTCGTCCCCCTCCTCCCATTTTTAAAAATCAACCTATTTAAGAGAGCAGCTAATACCCCTCACCTCTCACTCAGGAAAGGTTTTGGGTAGGATTGTTGTGTTCTGAGGAAAGACATTAAACAACTCTATTGCCAGGGACCACCGACATCACCCTGGCACTGCGCATCCCCGCCATGCTAACAGTGAATCCATCGCAGATGGCCAACAAGGTTAACACACGCAGCTCCCGACCAAACTGTAGGGCTCTGCAGAGACTTCAATGATTGCAGAATGTCAGTAATCCAATTCCAACAGCTCCTGGCTCTGAAATTGCTATTTTTCGGACACGTGCTGAACATTTCACCTGCTAGTAATGACATTTTTGTATTTTCTTCTAATTACACTCAAAGCTAAGACCTTTGGCCCTAGGCCACAGACCTCTATTCAGGCTGCACACATTCTCTTAAACGCCCTGATCCTTTGTTGTCACTCTTGGTCTTTCATCTATTATTTACATCCATTGAGAAGAGAGATACTCTACCATTTGTGAAGCTTTAAAACTTCTAATCATCTTAATTTCTTCACCTTTCAACTAGTGCTTCCCCTTATGGACCAATGCCAATAGTGTGACAAAATAATTTTTCAAGCCAAGATCTTCCTGGACCCTTCTCAAACCTTGACACACACTGGGCTCTAAGTGCCTTTTGTCCTTAACCGGCTGCTTTTGCAAACACAGACCTTTGCTCAGCTTGGCAGCGGGGGGAGGTATGGATTTGCTGGTCAGTGGCTTGGGGGGAGTTTTCTTGGGGTTTGGGGTGTGGTTTTTTGACATCATTTTCTTTCTGTTAAAATGTCTAACTCAATTAGTCCAGCCAAATCAGAGATACTGTAGTGAATCTTCCCACTTTTAAAAACATTGAGCACCTTCTGAAACACAAATGGCTACGAATTTTAAGTTTACTGTTCTTTCCAAAAGCTAAACTGCCAACATGCTGTTTTGGTTTTATACTGTTACGTGCCCACTCAGTACTGACAGATTCTCACACAATATTTAAGACACACAAAATAGCACTAACCCTCTTTCTGAGTATTGGCAGCATTAATTTGTCCTAACCTTACACCACAACATGATAAGAAAACAATTTCTTCATCGGATGTTCAGATCACCTCCTTCTGATCCTCCCTTATTTGCAAATGAAGCAGGAAACAAGTCAGCAGCATTTTTGTCAAGATGCAGATCTCTTCAGAATTCATCAACCACCAACCTTCATTTCCAAGACCTGGGGGATCTGCTAACATTTGATCCATCTTGGCCCTTTCTTTCACTACCGCCTGGCTTACTTTTGATTTCTAACAGTGCTTCCTTGTTGTCTGTCCCCTCTGAAGACCCCCAACCCCCTTGTCTTTTCTTATTTTCACCATTTGCTTCAAACAGCAGTTCACTTGAGACTCATCCATCTTACAATGCCCGAAGTGACAGATGCTCTTAGGAATGACCATACTGCTGAGTGAACAAAAGATAACATCACCTCTAGGAACTCAGGGAGAAATACAACTTCAACCCTAAGACAGGGTTATCCTGACGGACACAGCACCATAAACCTCTCTCAAGTGGGGAGGAAAAAAAAGAAAAACAATTGCAAGGAAAAGGAATCCAACACAATTAAAGGCCAAAAAGAGTATTCTTACTGTTGTAGCTGTAGTTAATGGTGTTGATGGCCTTTTTATTTTCTCTTTTTTCCTAATACCCCATGGAAGAATTTTGTAGAATTTACCTGTGATAAAATCAAGGGGCGCAGAGAGAGTAGAGAAATTTCACACAAAAGCTGTCTCAGGATCCCTACAGACTTGAATGGAGGAAGAAGGCACTTTGGAACAGTTTCAAGCAGCATGTCAGACAAGTCCTTCGCCAAAACACAAACATCACCTTGTTAAAATCTACACATCCTACAGACCAGCTGTCGCTCAGTTAAATTCTACAGGAATTCAGAATCATCGTCCAAGCCTGTGCCCTTGACGGATGCGTATTGTAACCGAAGTGAGATTACTTTAATGTCGCGGCTGCTTGATAAATCTGTAATTCACAAGTAACCGCCCCTCAGTGTTTTGACATTTGAGCACATACGATTTAGAAAAAATATTTACATGAAAATGATAGATTTTCCAGCCAACACCCACATACTTGTCTACAGAATGATGTCTGTTTCCAAACGAAGATCTGCACTCTGTGCATAATAGGACTGATGCAAAAACCGCTGACTTCAAATATGCCCAAAATTCTCTATCCAGTCAGTGGAATGGGACTTGCTGAAGAGAGGAGTCCTGGGTGGTGCTAGAAATCTCTTACTTAACAAAGGAAAGGTCATATTAGCATCTCCCAGTGACATACTCACAAAAGTAATGCCACAAATGCTGGGAATCCCTTCTCCACAGTGAGATGCACAGAATTCCCTTCTCCCTCGGCAAAGCTTTAAACAGCATCTCATGATCAGTTTTCAAACACTACAGGAATTAACCATCATTACTGTACATGAGATTGACAGCATGTGAGTTTAATGGACAAAAGCTAGAGTTGTAAAACAAAGACCAAGACAGGGAGCCTATTAACCAAATGTCTTCTGTTCAGTGTAAAGTCAGGGAAAATCACAACACGCACTTCTTAAGCCTTATTTATTAATTGTATTTAGCCATATTTATTAACTTGTGATGAGATACTATTTTACGTCCCTATCCTGATCTGAAATCTTTCTACTGCACTCTCATAGCAAGGCCAACATCAAACCACCAGACTGTAGATCCAGAAGCAAAGTATAAATACACCATTTTTTAACAGAGGTGATTTCCCCATACTATGCAATGCAGTACTGTTTTGGATATCCAATATATGGAAATTAAACTAACAACCAGTCAAGTCTGGTCCTTCCTAAAGAGGATCCCAACTCTGGACCCCACACCACCTTTAGAGTTCTTCTCCCATTCTGAGTCACTGAGTGATCTGGCACTGAAATCTTTGATAAAATCCCATTCAATTGGGGGAAATGCTTACATGTAGGAAACTACAGAACATAATTATTGGTACATGTTTGAAAGAGTTGTATGCAAGACTTTGCTTTCCTCCTCACATCCCAGCCCGCTCAGTCCACATCGCTCTGGAACCCCAGTCCTCAGCAAGCAGCAGGGCTAAAGGCATGCCGCAACTACCAAGAAGAAAAGCAATGAGAAAACGGAGTTTGGGAGATTTACAGGCACATTCAGCCATGGTATCTGAATCCAGTTTTCACCACCAACTCTGCTGTATCTTGAACGTCACCTTGTCCGCGTCAACTTTCTGAAGCTTCTTCCAGCCCAATCAAATCAAAGAAGCAAATAACAAAGTCTGCAGTTAATATCCTCACAGGAAAAATCTTGAAAACATATAATGCTTTCATCTGAAATACTTGAAGATCTTGGCATCAGATATGGACCAAAAAGTAGTAAACTGTATCCTGCCTTATAAAAATCTATACTCTGCACTCAAATGGGCATCTTATCATACAGACAGTCCTTGCATGTTGAATCTCCAAATATTTATCACAGAAGAGAGAAGTGTTTAAAGTTAATATGCAATCCATCTTCTGCACACTGCTGCTTTTAAACAAGACAGAGAGTGAGGTAAAAGGTCAAAACTACTAGAAAGAGCCCTGAATAAAAACTCCGACATTACAACCATTTTGCTAGAAGAGACAAGGTGTAAAATAGGTTTTTGGAGTCAAACTCCAAAACGGACAGGCCAAGGGTACTGATCCAAACAATGGTGAATAGTCACACAACTGTTGGTGTTGATGTGTTTAGTAACACCAGACTGCTTTGAAAATCTTTCATTTAATGAGAGCAACATTTTTCAATTGAAACTGAACATGTTTACATGCACGTATGTAAAATTAGTTCTCACTCAATGAAAATTTAACATGGAGTAACTGAAATATTGTTACTACACCTACAGGTAACTTCTGTCATTACCATTAAGTTATTGACACTGAAACATGACCTTGAAATGACAACTCCATTAATGCAAGTCTTACCAGAGAATGTTTCAAAAAGCCCTGATTAAATTAACTACTTTTAAACACAATAGGATCAATATGTATGCAGAGAATGTACACCCCCATGGCAAGTTCTGCTTGCTTGATTGATCAAAAACAAAAAAATCCTGTGGCCTTCCAGATCTCAGCTGGTGCCAGAAATCCACATAGAAAAAAAAAAAAAATCCATCTAAATGAAACTCTGAAAAGGTTTACCCTTCAACAGTCTATTTGCACTTCAAAAACTCCTAAGTCCTTCAGCTAAACCCCAGGGTTGAACCATTTCAAAAATGAGAGGGGGATGGCCATGATTTATCTTCCTTCTGTGCTCTGGACAGAGCTGTAAAATCTGCCTGCTCGTGCGCGTGTGTGTTACAGGCTCGTTTTCAGGAACCTTGGATATTTACCATTTTTAGAAATAACTCTGCCCAGTTCCTCACCATCATTTATCTCCTTTGATCAGATGCAAGTAAAATTTATAAAACAAAATTTTGATTTCTGCTCCCTGGAATCCAAGCTGATGAAGCTGAGTCAGCAAAATGGCCAAGCATCTGAAATCCTCATTTCAAATAAAAATACAGTGGACCTTATTCATACCTGCAAATACCAGCTGTTGCCTTAGTGAATTTCTGCTGAGGGAACATTTGTTTAAAGAATATAATTTAAGCCTATCCCTTATATTTACTAGTATCAAACACAATTGTAGCAATAAGCCCAAAATAATTTTCCATTTGTAGATAATCAATGTGTTAGGTCATGCAAGATGCATTTTTCAGTCCTCTGTACTTCAAGATACATTACCAATAGAAGGAGATTACCAATAGAAGGAAATTTCAATAGAAGGAGATTTCACGGGTCACAAACTTCTGGGTCACAAGGACCTTCCGTGCTGCTGTCAGCCTAGTAAAACTCAATCAATATACTCTTGCTTTCTATGTCCACTATTAAAAACCCTGCACCTGAATTTCTACATGATTTTTCTGAAGCGGAATCACCAACTCAACATCACTGACATTCTTTGAAAAGAAATTAATACTCCAATATTTAGTTAACATGTTAAAAATATAAACAGACACATGTATAAATGAAACATACGCCCCCTCCAGACATTACAGATAAATGCTAGAGCATTAACATCGCAGAATGGCACAAAGGAAGGGCACTGAAACATGTCTGTGTACTTCAGTTTTTCTAAAGCTTTCTTCTACTCTTAAGACCCAACCCTATACATCACATACTAGTGACACAACTCTTAGTAGTCTAAATTCTTCAGACTTTCATAAACAGACAGACTTGCTTTCGAGGTAAATAACAATAAGGATAGATTCAATATTCTCTATTTTTATATGGAAAGGGCCCATTTATTTCCAAAGTTCTTTTCAGATTTTGGTTTTATCACAGATTCAGTATCTTCCATTCTAAAACAACAGAAAGAGATGAACATTTTATGAAGAGATAAAAACATGCAGATCTTGCCACTGTAGGTTGAGTCTTAATTAGACTAGTGGGAAGCTTTAAAAACATTGACGTTGTGCGTGTTTTTGTGCAAGGCACATACCGGCCCTAACAAAACTGCAGGGCTAATCTGAAAAAAAACCCTAATCACTCTATTAGTCCCCACTCAAATCCACAAAGATACTTAAGTAAGAGGCTGTGGATATAAGCAGGAATGGCATCTTACTCAGCATCTGACATTCTCCCCAACTTAACTCCTCACAGTCTGAAACTCTCCTCTACTTTAAAATGAGTACAAGATGTTTTCAACATACATTCTGTCTTGAGTATATATATTCTTTTCATACTAAAAAAAAATCTCCAATATAAATACAGATCTGTGTGCTTTTGCAAAATCTGTGATGGAATATTTACTTGACTATGTCCTTCACTGGTTCAAAATGGTAAGACTGCACTGATGGTGTTTCTAAACTTGCATCTACTTCTGGTGTGCTTGCAAAATTTTACGATTCCAGCTGCGGCCTCATTAGCAAAACACTTCAGCTTCCCTACATATGCCAACATTTATTATTTTAATAGAAAGCATTTTCCCAAAGGAAGGTGGAGGTTTGTCTCTCCTTACTATACCCAGGACTACCAGGAACAATTTTTGTGTATTATTTATTGCAATAAATAATTTCTAAGTATTTGTGTAGCCATCTATTTTTCTGTATTTATTTTCAAATCCTGAGAAAACCCCGAATGTACACTCCGATCAATAGGATCTGGTACTTCTATTTCAAACAAAATGAACATCACCACAGCCAGGTAAAGTGACTTTTAGTCCGAGCAGAGCAGAGTAAAATTCCATAAAACTGCAAACAGATCACAGCGTGCTTTCCAAAAAAAAAAAAAAAAAAAAAAAGCTGGAAAACTAAAACACAAACAATAAATACCCTGTGGATTCATTAGCAACCAGGGTGGCAGGCCTTCCTCTAATTCCCTTATAAAAGCCCATGACTACCTGCAGAGCCTGGGAGTGCAAATCACATTAGTGGAGCCACCAGATGACCAAAGAAAGCACTGGAGGCCTGGTGAAACCAGTAAACAAAAGGCAGCATTCCAGCTGAATGCCACTGCTAGAGTCAGCATTGTAAGATGCTTGGATCTGATAACCCAAAAAAGCAGATTAGCTGCAGGCAACAAAAGAGTAAAATGAGAAACAAAGGGGTCATTTTGACACATGAAGAAATCATTTCCATTAAGCCATCTTGAGTTTACTGTGTAGTTACAAAAACTGCTCCTACTTGAAGTGACATTTGAAGCAATGAAGCTGTGACAAGCTCCTGAAATAATGTATCCCTGAACACAATATAAAGAGGCAAGCTGGCCTCTCTGCCTTTTTAATCTTTGTGACATTTTAAAGGCCTAATAATGATTTTTAAATCTGTTCCACAGATTTCAGTTGGAAGACTTAACATGTACCGCTAGACTTCACAACAGAAGATTCATTAGATTTTATCTGTATTTAAAAGTCTCCTGCAGAGAACGCACATACTGCAAATATTCTCATGTAATTACACGAGAAGGTTGCCTTCTCTCCCGGGTCCTCATCTCCTCCCATGCTACACACACGCGTGTCTCATTCACTCTCACTCTCAACACAGGAAAGGAAAGAGTCATATTATACTTCTTATCAGAAGCTTAACAAAGGATTTTTATACTGAAACGGGTCTGGACGCACTTTAGCCACAAGGATGAAACTGCAAAATTGAGACACAGAAGTCCATAAGAATATGTAGACACTGGAGAGAGAGATAAGTCAAAACCTTCCAGGCTAAAACCGGAAAATTTGCCACAATTTTGTCTTACACAATAATGAATTATATATACTTAAAGCTAAAATAGGTCTTTTTCTTTCTTCACGAAACAGTAAGCTGCCCTGCTATGAAATGCCCATGAGCTAGAAGAAATTTATGAGGAATGCTGCAGCACACAGAGAACATTTCAGCTTGCTAGCTGTGCTCTGTGCATCTCCCACTGCTAGTGTCAAGTACAGAAACGTGTCGCAGGATGAGGAAACAGGCCTTCCTTTAACACAAGAACATTTCTTACCCAGTTTTTGCACACATATAGCAACTAAACCTTTGAGCTTCAGTAGGGATGGGATTTCACAAGCATATACACCCACAGCTAACTGATTCTTATCAGTGACGAGTGCAGAGAAAACATACCCAGAAAAACAGCTCAGCAGAGTCTAAGAGGGACAGCGTAAAAGCACAACGTACAGCTGCATCCAGATACAAATATATGGTATGCATCGACATGGAGATCCTGCTATCAAGGCTTAATGAAAGGCTTGCCATAAAGTTCTGCAAACTCCTTCTACCTGGTGACTTCACAAAAATATAAAGCCATTAAACATATCTGAAAGGGGAAAGACATAATGCAGACATCTAGTTATACAATATGGACATCCTCCAAGGACATCTGTACCAACTTATTGACATCAGGACAAACCCAATGGTATAGAGTAGATATTCTGCATGTGTGGTTTTCCCCTGTTTCCAAACCATTCTGGAGTATCATCATAGTATCCACACTGCTCCTAGTGTTTTTGTTGCCTACATGACCTGGGAGACAAAGAAGATGGATGGACAGAGTAGAAGTCCCTATTCTGCTTTTAAAGCTATCTTCTTATCCAAAACAGCACTCAGGCATAAACATGCCTTTGTAAATTCACAGAAGTAAAAAGGCAGTGGCCATAATGTGCACATGTATGTGCTATGTAAATCTACATGGAGGAGAAGCACGAGATGCTGTCATACATCAGACTCATCTTGAACCCTTATACTGAGGAGAAGGAAAAATAAATAGAAGTTCTGAGATTCAGCCTATCACCATTCAGAGTAACACTTAAGTGTTTGTATTTATAGCCATCAGCCAGTCTGAATACAAAGACGGATGCAGCTAGTAATCACATAAAATGATCCACGTCAATGCAGTTGGCCTTTACACTGCAGAGAGAAAACAACATGATCTTTGGTTGGTAGTCATGGACAGTATATTACCATTAGTGATTTTTCACAGCATCTTTCTAATAAAAATGTCAGAGCACTCTAAACAAAAGGGCAAGCTGATCAGTTCAGAATATTAAAAAATCTTCTAATATTTAATCAAAGCAGATGTCATATTCCAGTTACAAAGGGCTTTTCCAAGCAAGACTATTTCAAGTTGTGTTGCCCTGGGTTCCCTCATCACTAAGATACTCCAGCAAAACAGAAACTCTGTCAGGACTTGCTGCTTAACTGCTGTTTCTTGTACAGAAAGACACAGTGTAGCCAGACCTTCCTAAAAATGCTAACGTTAAAAGCCTTTATCTCTTTGAGAAATTCTAGTTATTTTTACATAGGGGCAAGCACCTGACTCGCAAGTCTTCCCTCAGCTGGGATTGCCATGGACCCAGTTCTGCGCAGCTGACTGAACACCTGGGAGGTGGAGGAAATTGGTTTCTTGTTCCTAAAGTCACTCAGCAGAGCTGGCAGAAAGTCCCTGGAATGAAGACCCACATATAGACTGGAAAATGGATGGGCTCCTTGTAGACCTGATAGGAAAACCACAAACAGATCAGGAAATCTTCACTACTCATGCTGATCTACGTCCTCTATAACCGCAGTTTGGGTCTACATGCTTTCTCACATTAAAACTGCTTTTGTTGAAAAGCCCTCCAAATAAAGACTTCCACAATGCCCGCAGAGCTCCCTGAAGTGATATACTTGAGCAAAATTTTGGGACACAAATACTGGACATTAAAATAGTTATCCCAGTAGAGTATAAACCATTCACACAGAAATTGTGCCTAATCCAGACACTGCTTGGCATGTTAAAAGTCCAGGGGCATCTATGAAAGTGGACATTGAAGCATTTTACCTTAAGGTTGGTGGAGAAACCAAGCTGCTCTTTGAACAATTAAAAAGAAATCTAGCGTAGACATAGTGCCAGGTGAAAGACACAGGACTAGGAAAGAATGCTACTCAGGTTTCACAAGGATAAGACAGTTGCTAGTGCTTTTACTCAGTTCTTCCACATCTCCAGTACTCTGGCATGGAGAGAAAGAAAAAAAATTGGTCAAGGAAAGAAAAGGCCTTTCAAAAATAAGAATTTCACAAGAAAAGTAAACAGGAAGAGAATACCTTGTTCTCTGTCACGCACACTGAAGTAGAGAGATCATCTCATGAAGACTCTGGAATAAGGAAAAGATAATTCTACTCTTGAAGTACAGAGTGGGGCAACAGATGGAAACACTGATAAGGAGTGCTCTCTGCTTGGGATTACAATCCTGAGAGAGTCTGGTAAAAGTGGTCTAAGGAGGATGACGGCATTTTCTTCTCCTGACATCATAACCAACTTACACTGAGCTCCTCAGGACAGAGCTGACCTTCCTCTAAACTGATACAGACCTCTGTTCTTGTCAGGGCTTCTTTAGAAACTACCACAAAATGCATAACCTGAAAAACCCATAAAGAGAGATCCCGGAAAAGAAAAGGCATTCATATTCCCAGCTGTTAATTATAACATAACAATCAAGACTGTATACAAAGACATACATTAAAATAATCTAATCCTCTCTACAGGTCTATTAAGTCTGACTTGCTCTGAAATGGAAGTTCCCCCATCCACCCCCCTCTTCTTTCCAGGGAAAAGTCTCCATTGCTGCTAAATGTATTCGTTTTCAAGGCCATACCCATACACCGATCTATAAAGAAAACAACACACTTCAATGGAGTAGGAACCTTTCCACAGAATTCAAAAGGAAGACAATTTTTTTGTTCCTCATTTAAGTCTATTGT
Source organism: Nyctibius grandis (assembly GCF_013368605.1). Lineage (NCBI taxonomy): Eukaryota > Metazoa > Chordata > Aves > Nyctibiiformes > Nyctibiidae > Nyctibius > Nyctibius grandis. Next base: position 59,152,139 of record NC_090660.1, on the reverse strand, counting down.
ACAGGCAGTTTCAGAGGACAGGTTGTGTAAAAGCTAAATAGGCAGAAAAAAATACTGGCTTCACTGCCTGTCACTCTTGAAATCCCTAACATGACAATAAGCAGTACTTCCCCACCATATGCTACACGCTTCTGGTGCCTTCCAGAAAGCCTTTTTATCTGATGCTGGGAACAGACTGCTGCTGCAGATCTGAATGCAGAGCACTGAAAGTACTGCACAAATGAGAGATGGAGTTGGGGAAGATGAGTGGTTGAGTATAGAAAGAAACAGGAAATCAATTCTCAGAGATGGTATCTTTGCTTCAGTGCTTCTGTTCCACCTCCTCCTCCCACGCTTGCTCTCTGTCCCTCGCCAGCTTCCTACTGTACCAGCTCTTTCCCTAGCTACCCACTAGCAAAGGAAGCTAACTTTACCATGATCATCCTTCCTCTGCTGGTGCAGTATGTCTCTGTCTGAAGGGTACTGTCTGGTTTACTCTGTCCTATTTTTGGCTGTCATCTAAAAAGGCAGCAATTCTTTCTTCCAGCCCTTTCTGCTTCCCCCAGTATTGATCCAGATCCCATCTAATGACAGGGTTTGAGATCTCACGGAAACTCTGAGAAATCAACAGAAAGATGAAAATTACAGTGTATGAAGAATAAACAGCCATTTTTTTGTAAAGCAGGGGCCAGCAGGATAACAATTCCAGATAAGATTTAAATAAACATACGTGGGAGGTAGCAGGAAAGGCAGTTGGTTCCTCATGCTCAGATGCACACAGGTAATGACCTCTGTCTCTTGCTCTCCCGAAGCTAAGAATGCTGGTTATTGCACTCCTCCAGTGTGATCTGGAAAGAATCCAGCACACTACTGATTACATTTCATCCACAGTTAGTTTAACCTTTGAAACATGACAGTCAGAGGCAGGCAACAGGCCAGCACGTAAGGTCAGCTCAACCTTGTTGGTCCCAGCATTCTCCCAGTGTTTGCACAGAAAACAACCCAGTGATCAGGGATTCCTCCCCCATAAATACGAAAGACCCAACAAGGACAGTGCTGAAATGCTGATTTTATTGCAAGGTGCCATTCACAGCCGTTAATCTGCCAAAACCAGAAAAATACTGGTTCTCCTTTTTCAGAAAACATAAGAAATAGTATTACACAGAAATAGTCTCATTTAGGAAGGCAGAGATGTGACTGTTTGGTCGAATGTCAGGTATCAGGCAAATGTTGCACGTTACTCCTTCTCTGAGAATATAGAAAGAAAAAAAAAAAAAAATCGAAGAGAAAATAAGTATGCTCTGAAATAGCAGTGAAACAACTGGGTCAGCAAGTATAACAAGAACACTTTGTGCTAAAAGGAAGGCTAAAAAAAATTCCTGTTAAGTTGCCCATTTTTCTCAAGTTCACTTCCTTTCCAGAACAGCCTCTTTTGAAGCTCACATTTTATCTGTTGTACACCCAATTTTAAAGTGAAAAAACAGCATCAGCATCTTCAATTACTCTGTATTTCTACAGAGAAGTACAGGACTTAAAAAGAGATAAAGTATCTGATCTTGCTAAATACTATTTTTAAGTTTCAACAAAATCCTTAGTCACAAGAAAACATATGCAAAAGGAGAGCAACAAAGATACTCCTGGCTTCAAAAAGCTTCTAGTTAGTTATTTAGGAGTTACCACATTTTCCTTCTGGGTAGATCAAGAGCATTTTGAAGTTATTAAAATGGAAAAAAAATCAATTTTCCTTAGGAACTACTGCCCTCTAACATAGTAGCAGCAATAAGAATTTTTTTTAGTGATGCTTCACTATCCCTTGGAGCATGTGCACTTGGATTTTTCATTATTTGGATAAGTGTTTGTGTGGATGGCTCAGGGAGCACAGGCTTTTCAAGAGCCAGTAAGAGGTGAAAAAAAGGTCACTTCAGCAGAATTAATTTTCTCTTAAATTCTCTGAGAAATGCTGTTAAAAAGTTGCAACAACAAACCTTTCATCTTTTCCTCTCGCTATTAGCATTTCCTAAGGTTCCTTCAGTTACACTACAATCATATATTTGGTTATACCCTATCCCCTTTTTCTTCCTCCTCTAACACAAATTTTAACACAAGTGCTGGCAACAGTCCTGTTAAGAGCAAGAGCCAGACTAGACCTCCAGACGCCCGTTCCACCCAGCGCTTCAGCACTGTCATGAGCGATCCGCTCGCCCATGAGCTGCATCTGCTGCGGCTCCGGAGGGAAGGCCTCCCCTCGCTTCCACTCACGCCACGGCAAATCCCCACCATTAGGCTCAAGGTGGAAACCTCGCCTCTGGATTTTCCTGGATGCAAACCCAGGGTCCTTCAAAGCAGGCTGAGAGCGATGTGGGCTTGCATAAAGAAACAACTGTGCATCAAGGTTTACTGTACTGAAGTAACATTAATTCTTGTATTGAGAGTGGAAAGAAGATGCTGCTTTAAAAACTCACAAGCACACAGCCAAACAAAACAAAGCCTTTGGAAAACCCAGAAACTTTGCACTCTGAACTCACTCACTCCCAACTCTTCACACCTCCCTACTCCCCTGCGGCTCTAAAATGGTCAAACGCCTGTTCCAAAGTAAGTATGTAAAGAAAAATATACTCTTTTAATACTTTGTATTACCTTGGAGCTGGCAGTATGTATACTAGGAAGGATGTTACCCTGACTTACAGATGGGGTCCTTTCCAAAGCATCCACACGAGACAACATGGCGTACAAGGGAATACAGTCACCCCCTGTACCCAGAGGGGCAGGCACCAGAATACACCGGGTAACAGAAAAATTCAACTCTAGAGAGCAGGACCACAGAGCAGAGACATTAAAGCAGCTCTGCCTGAAAGCAGCAAGGCCAGGCCTGAGCCAGGGTGAAAAAAAGACCACCCAGAGCAGAGCTGGAGCCTGCAGGGCCACCGGCAGCCTCTCGCTGAGGGAAGGCTCACCCACCCCGGCTGGGCTGCTCGGTGCAATCACCCTCCCACCCCTGGAGCCAAAACGCCTTGGCAGATGTGAAAGCACTACACGAGCGAGACCGTGTGAACAAGCTGGGACCCAGCGCAGCTCACAGCGCTGGCCTGGCCCTAGATCAAGGTCGGGTGCGTCTGCCCCATTAGGCACAGAGGGCTGAATGGGTCCTGGGGCTGACAGCTCAATAACAAGGAGAGACAAGGGGCAGATAGTGGAAAGAAAAAACCCTCAGGGATTTCAAGGCCTTGAAAGAGAAGATAAAGAGCTTAGGTCTGATGCTATAAAGACAAGAAAATGCTGGCAGAGGAATACAAAAAGAAGGGTAACACAATCAAGGTGACAAGTTCAGAAAACAATTTTCACACAGACCAGGCATGAGGCTGTGTTTGTCCAGGCCAGTGAACAAGGTCTTGAGGTAGCGAAGATGGAGGTGAAAGCCTGGACAGTGATTTTTCCCTTTCCAAATGAAAGCGCAAAAACACCAGGTCAGAGATGTTACGCAGGGAGGACCTGCAAGACACAGCCCTGGCCCAGGCGGGCGCAGGGATGGGTGCGGGTGACAGAGGTGGCCCAGGCACAGCAGCAGAGAAGGGACGCGGGAGGGAGGACCAGAAGCTAAACATTGCGGAGGAGATGTCAGGGAGACAGGCCGAGATAGCAGCTCCATCCCAGGGAGACGGATGATTCACTTTATGGCCTGCAAGCACCTCCCACCAAAGTTCACACAGGAAGATAATGTCCCCTTCAAATGAATTTATGCAGACGGTGGTTCATTTGTCAGAGGATAAAAAGATGAACTTTCATTTTAAAATGAAAACACTTGAGGTCTTCAGCAGACAAGAACAGGCAAAAGCCAGTATCTGTATGTGAGCAGTTTCTGCTCATGCCTGTTGTCTGATTTCTGTGGGAGTTTACACTACCAGAGTTACACAGGCCCACCGGTCCAGAAAGGCACGTGATTATATCCCATTAAATCGCACACAAAGTCCATACTTCTCAAAAGATGCAAATGAAAAACCCATAGATTGCGCAGGCAGATGCTCCTGCAATGTAACTTGTGAATTGAAAACAAACACAAAACAGTACCAAGTGTGCTCCAAAATGGGCAAAGGCTAAAATAATAGGAACCTTGATGCTTCAAGAAAAAAATATTTGTGAGGCAAGCAACATTTTTTCTCTTGATTTAGATTAAAACCCATCTTTACTGATGCTAAGCCTCAATAAGACTTTAAAAAAATCCAACTGCTTCAGAAAGTTATTCCTTGTCCAGTCCATTATCCAGTTTCCTGTGCCTTTCTGACACAAACTTGTAACCCTTGATAAGGTTTACACATGTGAAAATAAGGTTTTAAGCTGAAAATCAGTATTACCTCTATGCCAAAACACTGTATCATGTCAGGCATTAGATACAGTAGACAAAGCACAGTGGTAGGAGGATACAAAATAAAACATTTCATTTCACTACTGCTGAAATCAGGCATTGGAACTTGTTCATAGATTTTCCTTCATTAAAAAATAACTGATTGTAAAAGAAGTGTTGCTTGGTAGGATCAAAGCCTATCCTACAGGAAACGCACACACAAAGCATTTGGAAATGAGGGTTAATTTGGCATGCAATTTAACAGCATTAGCTTTTATCAGCAGCATTTCAAGGTCAGGCACATCCATGTTTAAAGTGTTTGGTTTTGTTACAATTTCAACTATAGCATATTAGCATTCAACACATCTTAAAGTGATATTAATCTGAAGGAAGGCTGCACAGAAGCGCAAAAAAAAAAAAATACACCACTTTTCATAGTTTAGCACTGCTAACATTAAAACCAGAAAAACTAAAAAAGTGATGTGGCTCTTTAACTCTCCAATTCTGTTTTACTAATTCAAGACTTCACCATTTCAAGAAAAAAACAAAATTATATCAAATCAACAGATTACAAAAAAATGCTCTCCTTCATTTGATCACAGGACTAAGTCACATCAGGCCAAACGGAAGGAATCCTTTTACTGACACAGTTTGTGCAAGATTTAAAGAGCTTTTGAAGAGACTCGGTTAATATATCAAGCGACATAGTCATGGCCTCATTTTAAGTAGTGTTTTTCTTCAAGTCTCTGATTTTTTTTTTTTTAAGAAAAAAACACTTTTTCTTTTCTACCTAAACCTATTCTGTTCAGAATTCGAGTTAGCACATTTTAGTTATTCCCAAAAAGATTAATTCAAAATGTAAGATAATTCATTTTTTATTACACTTTACACTTACTTTATTCAAAAATGTACCAAAGGACAGTGGATAAAACAAAATATTAAGCAGAATTGCTCAGCTCCAATAAAAAATACTCCACAAACACTTACTGGAGATTTTCCCTTTTACTGATTTATAAACTTCAAAACCTAATGAACAGTTACACATTTCCATGTTCATCGTTACGCTATGGAAAGCTTTTCTGCATCTCTTTTCATTGAAAGCTTGATCTTTATATACCCTAAAAACCCACAATGCTGACAGACTTTAACAGCAGTTGGCACCAAATGTTTCATGAGATCAAGTCCATACTGCACTTGAAACAAATACTTTGATTAATCAATTACTGGCAGAACTTCATCAATGTATGCCTAAGAGCTTTGCAAACGCTTATGGGACTGTGATGTTAGGGGACTGAAATCTCTTAAGCCTCTTTCTTTGCAATTCTCTGCCACAGTTCAGAAGAATGCCACCAAAACCAGGGGGGAAAACGGTTGCTCTCACCTCTCGCATGAGCATAATTAATCTTCTGACACCTTGACAAAGCAGCTTGTTGATAGTCAAAGAAAGGATTTTTCTGATTTCCTCCCAAGACAGGAGATGGTCTTTATCCATCATCCCTTCTTCCTGATCTCTTCTTCCAGAGACCCCACATCAGCAGAACTGTCTATCAGAGCAGACAGCAGGAGGGAAAGGTCTGACTGATTGATAGGGCACCAGTGCTCGACAGTGCTATTTAAGTGTAGGAACCCATTGTTAGAAACTTACTTTACAGCAGTTAAACAAATATAATGGCAACCAATTCAACCATTGTACCACTAGAGTCAGCTCAAGCTAATAAGTAAAGTTAGCTAATTACGCTGAGCTGGTTTAAAATCCAGACAAATTGTAGAGACAGTCAGCATTACTGTGCACTGAAAGAGTAGAAATTCCAAAGGAAAAAAGTTTTGCACATACTGTGCTTTCTGAACTGAATTATGGTTGCTTCCATTTTCACTCTCCTTTGTGAGCAGGATCATACACCCAGGTCTCCTTTCCTTCTCTCACAATTGTGGGCGTCATAGGTATTCCTAATTATTCAAAATAAAATAATTTTTCTTATAATGCAATTGAAATTTCCTCCTCTTACCCCACGTCCCTCAAGTTCTAACATACTTACTTCTGAAGATTGCAAGGAATTTCAGTTTTTAAGGGGAAAACATTACAAAATGCCTTCTAAAAGGAGGATACTATCTACTACAAACCAAACCAAACTCCACTCTAGTAACATATCGTTGAGGACACTGATTTGGCATAACCCAGCATCGATGTTCTGATGTAAAGAAGAAGATTCTGCACACTTCTCAGAAACAGGCATTTAATATGCAAAATGCTGTTTCCTCATACATATATATTTTAATTACATACATATTATATATATTTATATGTACCTTGTAGTTCCTCTCCACTCATCTCCCTCACCCTCTCAAAAAAAGATAAGAAAAAGATTTGAGCATAGTTATATGTCCATTTAATTCTTTTCAACACTCACAGAGAGAAGGGAAATTGTGTTAATCATTCCTTTTAAAGCTCTAATTCTTTGATAGCTGCTGGTTGTGGAGGAAACCAGTGCAGGTCAGAGAGGACCAGGGCATGGCACTCTGGGAACTGCTCCCAGCCGGGGCAAGTCTGACTCAGTTCTTGGGGACCTATTTCAAATATAAATCAGGCCACAATCCATACAGACCTCCATCTCGTCAATGTAACAACTGAAGCAGAAGCGTACAAGAGTCTGTGTGTTCTCTTACTAAGGTTGCCAAGAAAGACAGCTTCATCCAAGTCACAGTAGCTCAGTAACTCCTGGGTTTAGCTACACCACTCTGACCTTGACTGTTTCGTTCAGGACTTACCCCTCCATAAAACTAACTGTCCATGCTATCTGGCCCAGGCCAGTTCTCCGAGCAGTCTTCTTTCATTCAGTTACACCAGAAAATCTAGCAGTATTTATCTCTATGGTGTATAAAATCAATTCTGTAAAATTAGCTGTTCAAAAAATGAACTCAGTGTTCTTTCCATAAATTGCATGAAATTTCAAGGGATACCAACCAGGTTGCAGCAGTCTAAGTTAAATGTTGTTTATATCAGAGCAAGAGTGAAAAAATGCATGTTCTTTCTGAAAAAAAGACTGCAGGCCACAACCTGGAGAAAGATCTCCCTGTCTCTTTACTGGCATTTTATGCTTGCAGATGTTAAGGCAGCAACAGGAACAGCCACCTGCAGTTTCCTACTTTTCCTCATGCAGTTTCCCAAGCCAGCCAAGGGGACGGGCTGCAGGAACTAACAGGGGAACAGACCAACAGGAGGGATGGAGCAGAGATGGGGAACACTGGCATGGGTGGATAGACCATCCAAATGCAAAGACCTGTAGGTAAAAGCAGAGACGCTGCCAGTTGGGAGGCAAAAGGAGCATCAGTGGGAGAAGTGAGGGGGTGTCTGCTGCATATTGCCAAACAGGAAAGAGGACTTTCTAAGCTAAGAGGGACTAGATCAGGTTGATGGGACACAGGACAGCAAGGCTGGGCAATCTGAGTCTGGAGGAAAGGTAAGCCTGAACAAAGGGCTATGGAACACAAGGATATGGGAAACAGAGGAATATTGGGATCTTAGGGTGCAAAATTTGAGGTTGTTCTCTAAACTCAGTATCAAGCATGCCTAATGCAGATCTTGGTTTAAAGGATATGAAAATAAATGCAAGACTGCCTCCTTCTTTCTTCTCGTCTCCCCCAGTACAGGTTATCAAAAAACCTGCCTTCCTTCATACCCAAGCCGCCTTGTTTGCTGTCAGAAATAATGGCACTTTTTTTCTGGATTGCAGTCCTACACTGCTGGCATGACATTTTCTTAAGACTGGGAATGCTGAGTCGAAACTAGGGAAAAAAAAAAAAGTTGTTCAATAAATGGCAAGCTGTAACCTTGCAAATGCCCAGGCCAGCCAAAGGTGAGTCCCCCGGAACAGTGGAGACCACAGAGCTTTCTGTCCATAAAAGCTCTCTACTCCTCAGCTAAGCACTCCCTCTCTCTGTTGTCAAGTCAGTGGCAAGAATTTATCAAGTGTTTACTGCCACAATATAGAGTATCACTGGACCACAGGAACTGGACAAAGTGCATTAAAAATCACTGGAGGACTGCAAAGAATTAGAATTATTTTCAATTAGCCTTCAACTATGTGAAAATCGCTAGCACTGTTCATCTGACAGGTCTGTATTCCCCTTCCTATTTGGGAAGACCAGAAGCAAGCTAGAGGTCTGTCAGTCAGAGGTGAAGTTTAACAACAAACATGACGATTTCAGTATCAGACTTGCTGAATTCTGCACTACATGCCTGAAAGCAAAGGAGTAGTTCCCCACCAGCAGGGCAATGGGAGAGCAAAGGGACCTGCAGCAGCTTGTGCAAAGATAAGATGTGCCTTTGAAACTGTTTCTGTTGTTAACTTAGCACGCAGCTGATGTACAGCCCAAACTAGGCTGTATCTTCCCAGCACACGCAGAGCAAAGATATCTGAGGCAGGAGGCAGCTTGAGAACCAGAAAGAGCCCACCTGCAGCTGCAGGCAGCCCCGCAGGCAGCTCTGCAGGCAGCCCATTCTGAGCAGTGGAATGGATAGCTCACATGGAGCTCCTTATTATTTTGGTTCGGTGTCTTTTGACGTCCAGCCTTTCTCTAAATAGTCAAACTTGGGTACCTTTGCACTGCACCACAGAATAGACATATTAAGAAATACCATGTTCATGTTTTTTCTGTTTGATGGTAGGATGTATCAGGACATTAAATTCCTTACAGTAAACTGCTACTTTAAAAGAAGGCAGTACATTTGTTACCGATGGTTTCCCCCTGTATATATTAAATAGAAGATCGTTAGTACATGCACGTTCATTTAGAGCAAATTCATGAAGCACAGAATTGCGGATGGTTTTTTCCTGGCAATAATTGTCACAACAGCAAGTACAAAACATTTTCCTCTCCATGCTAAGTACCTCTTAGGCATTTAGTTATCACCTAGTAGAGTTTGGCTGCAAGGTGTTCTTCACTAGAAATCAGGAATCTCTTTGGAAAGATGAGGCCCAGGTGGCTTGTAAACAAATGCCACGATATTTGAAATGAGAATAATTTCAGGGCCATGTTAGGGATGTATGTGGAATAGTTCATCTCTTGGACTGATAGAAAAGTATTCCACAGTGAGCAGAATATTATTTGTTAATCTGATCCTTCTGGTAGAAAATACATAAGATGGTTAATGCCAGTGATCCCAGTCAATGCTGGCTCAGCAGCAGTCAGGCTTCCTCAGTACAAGCTCATCCAAGGTATGGCACAATCATTTTTAATCAGCAGAAGCATTTAGGTATGGCATGAGGTGTGCCTACACCCCATGACAGAGTGCTGAATGAATGATAGCTGCTACCAGCTGGAGATGTCTACAAGGCACAGTCCAGCAAAAGAGCAGTAACGTACTGCAGCAGTGCCCCACTGCCACTGAGACCAAAGTGATGAGGTCCAGCAGAACGCCACCCCAACAGCTGTACAACTGTCTGCAGAGCCAGCACGGTCAGGTCCAGTCAAAGTATCTCCACATAACACAGTGAGGTATATTCTTCATATATTAAAGCATGCAAGAGGAGACCCAAGGGCAGCTGGGCAATGAAGCAACTCCAGTGAAGAAAAAACTTACAGACAGAAAATTTGCTTCCCTCTTTACTAACAACCTCCACTCATACTTTCTGGCTTGCCTAAGGTTCTGAGTAAGCCATCATTTACAGCACCATGACAAGTTTTAACCAGATCAAGTGTTCTTCCCCTCCTGATGTCTGAGTAGCAGATAGAGGGAGGTGTAGTCCTATTTACACCAGGAGCTAAAGGTGGCTGTTAATGTAGTGGTACATCAGCCTCTGGAAGAGCATTAAAGGGAAAGCTGACTCCAGCAGAGAAGCTCCAGCCCAAAGTTGCATGACTTTTTAGATTACTTGAAAAAGAGTATTTTGACTGACATCTTCTCTACACAGATCCTGTGAGTGGGTATTCACCAGACAGTTGTTTGTAGGACACTATAAATTGTTTCCCTTCTTAGTGCAAAGGAAGTAACTTTCCATCACTACACTGATGAACAAGAAGCTGTCATGAACATTATCCAAGCAGAGAATTTTATAGAGTGTATGATTACAATTCTGGTGCACAGAAATAAAAGTTATGTCTCTGAGTGCTAAACATGCAAATACGTGTTAGTTTGCATTTTTGGAAACAGCATGCATTTCTGTCCTGGAGGTAAGTGACAGTGATGAAGAAGTTTCATGACGGTTGTGCAACTTTTTTTTCTTTGCCAACTCATTTACACACCTGAAGTTTTGACTTTCCACAAAAACCATCAGGAAACTAGACATTTACTAAACAACAAACAACTAACACTTGCTTCAGATACAGCAGAAAACTACAAAGAAAGAACACACAAGGCACAGGATAAACACATAAAAACCCAGTACCTCTAACAGTTTTATTCAATATTTATTTAACAGCACTAGGTAGTGAGGAACAAACTAGAGGAAAACACTCTCCAGTGTAGTTCCTCTGACTTTTTGCTTACAGACACAGCTGCACCTTCAGGCAATGCAGAACTTGGCACCCACAAAAGAAAGCCCCACGGAGTGCCCTTCTCTGTGGTACACAGCTAGCATGGATTAAATGAAATCTGACTTTTTGGAACTCAAAGCAATAAGCAATTCTTGTTTACAACAGAAACCTCTGTTCAAACGTTCAGCTTCAATGAAAAAAACCCAACGTTTTTTAGACTACAGTAATCTAAGACTTTCAACCATGACCAGTAGTAAAGTATAATGATATTTACAGATAAGACAGCCTTGTTAAATCACCCATTTAATTTCTCTCCCCACAGAAGGAAAAAAAAACAACCAACAAACCAAAACTCAAAAAAAAACACCAAAAAACCCCTCCTAGTAAAATTACTGATTATGAAAACATGATTCCTCTCAATTATGTCTCTCACCTGTCCTCTAAAAGACAAACAGCAAAACAATATTAATGTTTCTTAAAGTTCTCTACAAACTACTGATCTGTAATTTAAGATGATTAGTATAAATTATTTGAATAAAGGGTCCATCATATCCAAAGTTCCCGTAAGAATTTTTCCACTACTCTTAGACATACATAATTTTAATAATTCAGGTAGATATTTTTCAGTGAGGTCTATAGTTCCATGTCACTGCAAAGGTAATGAAAGAATTGGGTAGCGTTGCTAAAATACTTCATGAACCTACATCAGATCTTTTGTAATGAGTTCTTATGTTCACATATTAACAACGTGAGGCAGATAATAAAGAGGTAAAATACAAGTGAAATAGGTTTGAATACTTATGTAGCAATTATAACTTTATTAAAATTCTGTCAAAGTTTTATTGCAATTGCACTTGTTTTGAAATTTCCTGGCTGACAGATCTTCCAGCAATAAGCACTACTCAAAACCAATGTTGTTCTGACCTTACAAACATGCCCATCACAGTTCAGTGACTATCAGTATTCAGATGCTCTTCTCTAGCTGCTGCACCAGAACATCAGGATCCCTGGACCTGAGATTTTCAATGCAAGCCATGCCACCAGCAAGAGCAGAAGCCAAGACTGTGAATACAGACGTTTCTACCATTGTCAGAAACAAGGCTGGTTTAGAAGAGCAAAGACTGGGAAAGTTCATTCCAAAATACTATTAAACTCAGATTTGGGCCAGTCACTTAAGAGACCTGCCATCAACAGCTGTTTGATGTACAGTAAGAACATAAATCCTAAAAGCTGGATTTAGGAAAAAAAAAAGGCTCTGTGTACATTTTTATATTATTACTTCAGCCTTATTTTAAGTCACTACAATGCAACATCTGAAGTTTAAAGAGGTGTCTGAATGATTTGTGCTTGTTCAGTGCATGCTGTTCTCATCATGAACATGTAAAACATTTCTTATCTTCAAAAAGTACATTTTGTTCTCTGCCCCTCAAGCATGTACACCAAACACTAAGTTACAAAGAAAACCAGATATGTTGAAATGAATAATGGTTGTTTTTCATGGAGATGAAGTACAGCACAGAAAAGCAACTATATTTTTTCCTTCCCTTTCTTCGCCCATATCTTCAGACACACCCAAGGTAACAATATATAGTTTACTTCTTGCCTTCTAACAAGAAGTTACCTTGTTACGATATTACATTCTAAGTCAGGTAATATTTGGGGGTTTTGAAGGCATGTTTTCAATTATCTGTTGAGTTACAACATTACACAGATCTGAAGCTGCAGCTATTCTTCACACAATTACCTATTACTCAGTGTCCGCCCAATCAACATCCCCTGCCAAAGAGATCGCAGATTAGTCACGAACCGTGGTGGCTCCACTTGAACACTATGGGAATTGAGGCAACCCTTTATAGGACAACTTTTACCCTAGTACATGAATTAAATATATAATCTAGTGTTCTGCAAGGCAAGTAACTATTTTTATTGCTGTTATTTTATGTGAGGTGTCTCACACAAATCTCAGAGTCCTCCTTTTGAAAGTAACTGCAGCAGGATGGGAGAAAGCAGGCGAAGTTAAGTAGGGAACACTTGATAATACTAATTTTGGGAAGGACAGTTGGAAGTGATGGTTTTACAGAAAAGTGCTTTTTCATTTAGAAAGAATTTGTGCTTTGTATGAAGCCCATTTCAGAGCAAATACGAACAGAGAGGTATGACAGTATTTGCTTTTTTCATTTGACATCCAGCGTGTTTACACTAGAGATATTTGAAGATGAATTCTATAATGCTTAGCAATGGAAGTGGACAATATGAAATATTTTTTCGAGTCATCTATATGCAGCTTGATAGATTGTTCACAGATTTACGCAAAATGGTTTTCAGAAAAAGAGAAAGAAATGGAAACTGCACAGACTTGAAGGTCTGCAGACTTTATTCCTCACTTGCATTGCTTGCAACATGGTTTGAAACTAAAAATCTGTAAGCACATAACAATAAGAGAGAAAATAGTGAATTTATAATCACAAATCTCAAGAAGCAATTAAATAATTCAAGAAAATGATTGGCAGCTGTGCTGTTACATAGTGAAAGTTAAAACAAAATTATTACCAGTTCTCCAAAATAGGTACATTTCACCTCAATGGTTTCATATAGTGCATTTTTTTTTTCAAAAATCAGTTTATATCCACTTAAAAATAAACCTAATGGCAGTAGTAGCTATCAAAGTGCTCTTGAAACTCCATGCTTTTTTCTAACCGACATAGCCTTATTTTTGCTAGCTAGTTAGCTAACATGGGACTCCTTGAAAATGAAGAATGCCAACAAGTTTTAACACTATCATTTAAAGAAGATGAAACAATTTTATTTACTTATGTTTGAAGTATTTAAAGACTGTCAAGTCAGTGAAATTTAAGCCAGTCTTACAAGCAGCTAAACTGCAACATCATTCTAAATTGAAACAAGCCATCCTACTTGGCAAGGGAATGTCTCAGTTTTCTACTCTAGTCAATTTAAAAACAGCTATATTTTGAAGGATTGTATCTGCCCCTGATCTACCTTGCTTATATGTGCTCTTGCCCAGTGATTCACATACCAACACACAGAGAAAAAGACCGCACGTACACTGCAGAAACTAAACGGACAGTTTGCATTTTGTAGTCAATGCAGCCCAACCGGAGAGAAACTGAGCAGGTTAAGAGGGATTCTTCTAATTCTTCATGTGCTGTCACGTAGCCAAATACAACACCACCACAGAAACATGATTATTTCAGAGTCACTTGCTAAATATCATACAGAATTTACTTGCACATAGATTTTTCTGTGAATGAAATGTAAATCACAGAATCACAGAATGGTTTGTGTTGGAAGGGACCTTAAAGATCATCTAGTTCCAACCCCCCAAGGAGCTTGACAACATAGATAAAGTGACTAATGACATATAAATATCTTATGTACTTGTTTCAAGAACATAGCAACAAATAGGCAGTGTGATGAAAATCTCTACACGGAGTAAGCCCATCACTCTCCTACCAAAGAACAGGCCAGTAAGCTAATACAGCATAACAAAAAGTGGGTTTAGAGCTACCTAACATGAAGAGCAATTTAAAGAACTGACTTCATGTCTTTTGGTTCTCTACTACAGCAAATGCTGTATTGCCATGAATTCACACTGTAGTGAAAAGATGTCATCTTCAAAATCAACTTCATGTTTAAATGCTGTTCTTCCTGCTCTGTCATTTCTGGTGATAAATAGTAGGAAATCAATGAGGAAACATCATTTGAAGTGAGCCATTCATCATGTACCGAAAAGGGTAAGTACCCCATAAATTGCAGTGATCCATTTCCTATTAGAATCACACAACAGAAGGCACCAGCATTTGCATTAGCAATTTTTATGACCTCCATAGGTAGAGGATAAGGTTAGGAAATGGCTATTTTTGTCAGCTATAAAGCAGTTGTTAGGTGGGGACAGAAGAAAATTTTCAAGAGAAACAGAGTTATTGGTAAACCAAAGGGGAGGGGTGGGAAGACAGAAACAGCAAGTAACAGCCCCACCAACTACATGTCTTCATACTTAAGAAATTCGTGGATTGGCAGTTCTCCTAAGTAATGTTGAATATTTTAGTAAATTTTACAGTCAGTGGAACCTTATTATACTGTGGTGTGGGTGGAGGCCCAAAAAATGTTGCTATCATTGCCTATGAGTGCTTCCTAATAAACAGCACTTTTCTACGAACTAGGAAATAGAGGAACAATGAAAAAGTAAAGGAGAATCCAAGTCCTGTGTTAAACAAAACATGAAATAAAAATTTGAGCTTTAAAATGAAAAAGCAAATTTTTTGAAGTGCTACATTTTCCCTTAGCCCTTTTTTCCCCTCCCCATTCCACCCTGCGCTACACTCTATGGTCTCTCCACCAAAAACAGGCAGGAAGAACACATTGGGTAGAAAAAAAGGTAAATAAAAATTTTAAGTTTTGATTGACCCTTCATAACTTGCCAACATCATCTATAAGAATATGACTAAATACCAGTCCTGAAAGAAGAATGAAGATTTCTACAAGGATAGGCTCCCTCCTAGGGTGCTGGGAATGGGGTTGGGTGAAGGCAGGAAAAAAGAAAGGAAGAAATGGTTTTATTTTCAAATATTCCCTCAATTAATTTTACTGTATTTAACATAGAAATGCTTCTCGGATTCAATTTGATGTACCAGCAAGAGATTAAATTTTTAAGGTAATCTCACCCTAAACCCACAAGATTTTAAAGTCCATACACCAAAATATCATCTAATCTTGTGAAACAAATTGTAAGAAAGCACCTCGGTATGTGTCTCAAAATTAAAGAAAACAAGCAAACAAATACCCAATGACAGTAATTAAGTTTAAGGGATGGAAAACCAAATTAAATCAAATGAAATAATTATGCTTCTCATATAACCCAACGTCTAGTGTGCAAACCACTGGGAAAATCCTCTGACCTGTGTTATACACTTTAAGACAGCCTAAAGAAATGCTGAATCACTTCTGTTCCTGCTTCCTCCCTTTCCATACAACCACCATGAATTAAAACTGGATATTTCAACAGAATTCACCACAGCTCAAAAACTGTAAATCAGTATTTATTTATACAAGACTTTGAGCTTAGTTCTTCCTGAGTTTCCACCTTACACAGAACACTGCAAGTCACTTGCTTGCTGGAGCCAAAGTCCCATGGAAATCCAGATCCAAATCCTACGCTCGCTCTGTTACAGCTAAACTGGAGCTGCAGATGCATCTACCAGCCAGGACTCTGGTCCACTGACTGTGCTAATGGTGGTAAAAATATGACAGCCTAGATACCTAGATATGAATTTTCCCCTCAGTGATACCTGGTGTCACCTTACATGCCACCCACAGATGAGCCCATCCCACACTAATTATTAAGCTACTTTCTGTTGCCAGCAGCCAGGATCAAATGAACATTATTACAGTCATGAAAGTGAGGGGCTAGTTAGCCTTCGTAAGTGAGATTAGTTTCATCTACATGAAAGCTCACTAATTACATTTTTTTAATATTTCAAACCAGCTTTCACACACACTTTCGTCTTTTCCTCAATGAAAAGTTAAGAATTCTCATTTTCTGAAATAGGCAAGTGTATAATTGTAATAATTTAGGGCCTTAGCAGTTTCCCAGAGAACCGATTTTACCCTCCTAACAGTGCTATCAGGACCTTCTTCATTAAACTTCGTAAAATCAGAGCTCAGAACACGATTTCAGTGTAATGACATTTTTCTTCCCTCTGTGCCACTGTACCTGCCATGCCTAGGACAACACAAATGTACCACCACACAGTACGAACACATTGGTAGCACACTCCCTTACAGAGTGAAACCTAGGCATCAGCAATAAGTTAGGAAAAACCACTAACAGTTATCTCCACTTATGCGACTATGCTTTGCTTCAACCTTTTTTCCCACATGACTGAAAGGAGTCCCCCACTCCGCAGCCCCGTGTTCAGCCATAGAAACAGGAAGTGGAAGGCACATCTTTACAGAAGGTTTTCTGGAAGCTTGCCAGTAGAACCTTGCTTTATGCTGCAGTTTCTAGCCTTAATCCCTGATCTTATTTTCTGACACCTGAGCACTCATTCCCAACCATCCCGCTTCCAGGCTCCTTTCCCGGCATTCCTACATTCTGGTGCTGAGTTTGAGTCCAGCCTCTGCCTCAGCCCAGGCTACAGGCTTCGATGCTCACTCTGATACACCGGCACTTCCCACGTTCCACACCATAGCGTGGCATCCACACCCCTGCCTTGACCTCAAAATTAATGCATTTGTACTTCTTTGGTCTCTGACCTTGGGTTTTCCCAACCCTGACCATGACCTACTTCTATCCCAGCAGCAGCCTGACCCAACCACTAAGCCAAACCCACCAATGTCCTAGCCACAGCAGTGATCACAGAGTACTTGTGGGGATATTTAAGCCCCAGACAGGGGGAAGAGGGAGGGTTGGTTGATGGTTTCTTTTCATGAAGACAAGCAGAAGTCAAGCAGCACTGCCAGTATTCCTACAGATCAGCGAGAGCGCTGTGGTGCTCACTTCTCCCACGTCCACTTCGCAAATGGAAGTGGCAAAGGTCTTTGGAGTCCCTCCCCTCAGGTCCTGGTGCTCCATGTGGACCACCAGCAATAAGGCACAACACTGTCAGTCAATAGATTTAAGAGATTTACTGAAAGCAGAAGAACAATGTTAAAAAACCTTTTGATTCTGTTTTAGGCATTACAATAGACAAACTACTGTGGAAACATATTATTCTGACCTAACCCTCCTGCCTCCTCTCTCAACTGGTTTGTCCAGCTCCAGTCCAGCCCCTTTCACTAGCCAGTCCCAGTCATCCCATAGGATCCTTATCCCACTCTTACTCTTATTCCCATACCCTTCCTCCCCATCAAGCCAATCTTTTTTTCTTCTAGCATGTGCTTCCCCTTTAGCTTCCAAACCCTCAGATTCCTGTATGGTCAGTCCAATCTCCTTCTCCTTTTTTCCTACAGCCTTCAGTCCCAGCTCCCCTATCTTTCTCAGCCTCCTTCTTTACTCCCCCCCATGATTATTTCCATTTCCTCACCATCTAAGTCAAGTAGCTTCCACCTGCACATTGCCTAAAATCCAACCAGTAAAGTCACACAGTCACACACGCACAAAACCAACCCTACAAATCTCCTCAGTTCCAGTGCCTGACCTTCAGACAGCTTGTAAGGGCCAGGGGTATAACAGAAGGTTGTACAGCCATGGGCTGCAACTGAGTCCTAGGGGAGGCAGAGTTTTAGCAGTGCAGTACTAGTAACTTTCGAGCATGAATAAACAAGAAGTTTTGGCTTTTAACTCGGGTAGCTTTGGCTGACTCCTGAAGGGACAGCAAAGATGCAAACTCAAGATTAAATCGACTCCTGCCAAGCACAAAGTAATTAGAGCACAAGGATGTTTAAAAAAAAAAAAGGCAAGAAAGAACAATGTTATTCTAATATTTTCCCTCCTGCAAACAAAGCCGTTGCTCCATCTGTGTGCCTGATGCCAAAATCTGCCAACTACTTCAGCTGAAATAAGGGGACAGAGTAGTCTGTAACAGCTGTTCAGGAAGCCCAAGTTTCACTCAAATGACTGAAGTCTGGTAAAGCATTGGAACACTAAATTGTGTAACAGAAACTACTTGCAAATCTCAGCAGATTACATGACCAGTTTCATCTATAGTTACTTAAAAAAATAAATAAATCTTTGCCCAAAAGCATTTGCTGTTTCCTCTCATTTGTTTCTAAAAGTCACTATTCTTTCATTGCCAACTTTAACCTTGGTAAGACTTTTAACCTCCATCTTGCCACCATTCCCCCCAGCTCCCAAAAGGACTCGAAGAACTTTAAGTTTACACTCAACTATCACATAGATACAACTGGCTTTAGACCAACTCTTTTAACATAAGACAAAGTTCACACAAATTTGCTATTACCAAACACAAAGTCATTTACTGCATAATTTCCAGTCTCTTCTGAGACGAACATTCTCATCATAAAGCAAATTTCCTCTTTTTAGTTATAAATCAACAGTTTTGTAAACTGATAAAATTAAGTTCTAGTATCATATCTACCATACACCTACCACACCTGCATGAGAAGGCCAGAGATCCAGGCAGGTTCAAACTAAACAGTTTTACGCCGATGAAGCTTTCCTGTATGAAGGGAAAAAAAAAAAAAAAAAAAAAAAAAAAAGACGTCCTCCACACTTAGTCTCAGCAACTAGGAAAATAAAGTCAAAAGAGCAAAAAAATTCAGATGAAAAAAATGAGGTCATCTAGTGCTTCTTGTCTTCTCAGGCTATTAAGAAAGATATTTCCTAGTGCTGTATCCACTCCAGCTGTGACTCAGCTTCCTGATGTGTGTGTGACCTGCACTCCCACTCTCAAAATACTAGCCTAATATCTTACTACTCCAGAAATCACCCAGTGCAGGAATTGTAAACTACGGTTTCCAAAGAGCCAAATAATGGCTTTCTCTTCTCCATTTCTCATTTTTAATCTTTGTAAAGGGTGGCTAAACACACTGAAGTGCAGACTTCCCACATTCCACCTTGCCCAGCACACACACTTATAAACAGATGAAAGGTCAATTTACCATGGAGAAATTGGTTCACAATCAATTCAAGGTTCATGGACATTTGATTTTGAACATCTGAGATCGGAGAGAGAAGCTACAACCCAAGACCACACTTCCTACAGCTTCAATTCCCTCCAAACACACTATGCCTGATTAAAAACCAAAACATACATTCACCTATTTTCAGCCAAAGGCGAGTAAAGAGCTTCATTTGAATGGCCTGGGCTTATCTCAAGAGGTCTTTACTCAAATTTGATTTAAAAGTTTATCTTTCAAAAATACCGTACTGTCACCATTCACACGTATAGTCTGGAAAACCATCAATTTTTTGCTCCACTAAAGTTTAAACTACAGGTTAGAAGGAAAAGAAAGTTATCCCCAAAGCACAAAATGTGTTTTAAGAAGTTGATTTTCTTTTCTCTTTTAAAGATGGTAATAATACTGCTAATTGAGTAGCACCTCACAGAAAAATAAAGCTAGTGAACCAGGTGCTCCTATTTTTCACAGAAATATGAAGGCACAGCACAGAAGTCAGACGGTTGCATCGACTCCATCACCACTCACAAAGCAGGGAAGGTAAGTCAATAAACTGACCCTTTAAGATCTGTCTAGTTCAGTAATTGTCATCGGTATCCAGATGGCATTAAAAAAAAGTAGTCGTGATCATGACCTTTGCATTTCTACAAACATGAGCCATTGTCATGAGGAAGACCTCTTTGGCCTCATAATTCACATGCTGTTAACAACCAGCAAGAACACAGCATGTGTGTCAGTTACTAAATAATGTAAGAAAAATTGGATGTCACATTCATACCCCACTGTTCCTGTCCACAGCCACATGCACGGAAGCTAACCTGTATTACACTTAAAACTTTAGAAAGATTAAAATAAATCTATTTTTAATATTCATGGGCCTTTTTTCAACTAAATTATTACTACTTTGGGGAAGGATGAAGGATGGTTTATTTGTATTATTTGTATTTATTTTGTACTATTTCTTTTCGCCTGGTTTCTGAGGGAAATGTGGCTTATGTTACCATGTGTTCTGTCAAGTACCTCTTAACCCACAAATCCATGCAAAAGGGACAGAGATAGAGAGGTCTGAAAGATATTTTGTCCCCTCAATATACACAAGGAAACCTAGCCAGCTAGGCAGCAGATTTGACTGTGTCTCAGCTACAGGTAAAGGCAGTACAAAAAGAAGCCATAGGAAGGGCTGATCCTACCCACTTCTTAAATACAGAAAACATTTTAAAGCAGAGTTTATCAACCAAGAAATCCAAATCTTTCAGAAACTGGGCTTCTTTAGTTCTAGCACTCCTGGAATTGCTTGTAATACTTAGTTTTATTACCTATAAAACCAACATGGTGCAGAAAAGAAAACTGCATGCTTCTTTCATCTAGCTCATTGCCTGCAGAAAATGCACTGCAAGCAAAGAACAGAACTAAAACACTTTCCACAGCCCACCTCACCCAACCCAGTGACGCACACAATCAAAGAAGAACGATGGGGTGGTCAGAACAACCTAAAAACAGACATGGCATGTCAGACCACAAGCCTTCTTCCCTCAGTCACACAGTGGCCAACAGCAGATACTCAGAGAAGAATAAGAACCCTGTGACCTTCCTGTAGTAGTAATTATCCAAAATATTCTCCCAGCCTCCACTGATCTGCAGCTCAAGGCTCATTTAACAGCAACCATAAATTTATTCAGCTGCTTTAAAAACCACCTAAGCTTTCAGCATGCCTGCGTCCTGAGAAAGGAGTGCCACAACCGACCTCACACTTGCAGTTATCACCTTTTGTTTGCATTCAGCGTGGCCCCTGCTAATTTCATTTGATGCTCCTCAGTTCTTTTTCTACAGAAGACATGAACAGCTATCACCTTCTGCCCCACGGTATTTTACAGACCTCAGCTGTCCTACTCCCAGGCTGAAGTCTAGTCAACTTAGTTGCTCCTTACATAGCAGTAGTTGTTCTACACCTTTGATCACCCTCATCGCTTTCTCTGTGTTTTTTCGCAATTTTACTATCTGTTATTGCAGAAAAGAAAGGAAGGAGACAAACTGCACGTGACCTTCAAGATGTAGATATACTAAATACGCATGTGCACAGCACAAACGTTTTTTGCTTTGGTCTCAGGTTTTTTTTTTTCCCCCTAGTGACTCTTAACATTTGCTTTTCTTTGTCTTTTTTCCCCACCATTATGGACCATTAAGCTAGCATGTTAATAGCACTCCCCATTACAACCTCAAGACATTGTTTCAGAGTAATAGCCCATTCAGAGCATCTGTACAGAACTGACACACATGCATGCACTTTCCAAGATGTATACTGAGGAATTTCTGAAAGTGAATATTATATATTCCCCATACTACTATCCCAGTCCATCACCAGGATGGAAAAGAAGTAGGACAATCGGAATTCAGCTCAATTCTTCCTCTTCTGTTATTATGGTATGTGATTAATTCTGTTACAGCGTTTCATAATGAGAAGGAAGATACGGAATGTGAGTGATAATAAATCATAGGTCAACTTAAGCTGACTAGAAATTCTGCACATGGTAGTTGAATAGCCCAAGAATGCCGACAAACTTTTTTGTGAACCCAGCTTGAAATCTATTACAAAACAATGTTATGCTTAAGTATATAGTGTCTTCATTCCATACTAGAAAATGTGTAGTAGGTAATAGGTTTCATTAGAGAAATTTCAGTACAAAAGAGGATTAAGTCATCAAACTATAAAGAGAGATTTATATAGATACAGATATCTCTATGTAAAGAATTAAGTAACTGAGTTTTAGCTCTTTTTCAGGAAGAACAAATCACAAGCAATTACGAAGATGATGTGAATGTAATTTATCTGCCTGCTCAGTCCCCAAAATCCTCAGCAGCAAGAAACTGAGGTAAAAAAAATAACTGGTCTGATGGGTTAGAGCAATCTGGAAGTAAATGACACTTTTCGTATGTGGATAATCACATAGGCACATGTTGATCTATACTGACCAGTCATAAAAGATGACAGAAGCAGCAGAGCACACACCGTGTGAAAACCAGAAGATAAGGTGGATTTTTCCTCTCTCTTCTCCTGAAGGCTGGCAAAGATCAGTGAAATTAAACACTGCCCAAGGCAATTGTTAAAAGCAGTTTGGCAATTAAAGTCATGTCATCTGGTGACCCAACTGACCTACATTAAACCCAGGCTAAAGGGCAGTGTCATCTTTCTTTTCCTTTAGATAGCATGACTTTGCATCTTCAGCACAGATGGAAGACAACCCCTTTGGCCTTCTGGTTTGTAGCAAGGGATACAGTGGAAACCAGAGTTAGCTGCAACCAATCTTTGTTTCATGCTACTACAGTACTACTGAGCTGAAAACCAGAAAATTTTCTCCCTTAAGAGTATTAAACCACTGTCTATCTAACCAGAGGCTATAGCACTCCATATACTTACTAATGAGAAAGATTCATAGGCTAATGCAAATATTACAAAAATTGCCTGTTTAATTATCATTAGATACATTCAGTTTGGATAGTTTGAATAAATGAGACACGTTATAATCACTTTTCTATTAAAGCACTAAATGTCAAAGAAGAAGTTACTCAATGAACAATTTACTTTATATCTACTGCATGGCCTACAGTTTCTCCACCTGAATTTGACAGCTGCCATGTCAACAGTATAGACATTCTTTAAGAATTTTTCTAAAACTTTAATACTTTACAAAGATCATTCACAATCCACAGAAACGCTGTTCCACAGATAACAGGGTGGGTCATTCCAACTCTCTGATCCACTTCAGCATTACTATGCTGAAGGTCCAAGACTGTTGCTTGCAGAACTGCAACAGAAGCAACACCCTCCAAGCACAATTTATCATGCAGCTGTCTTATATACATTTTATAGATGAATCAAGAGCACAAGTGGCTCAAGTAGGGGCACACAGACTAATTGGTTCAGTGAAGACAGATACAATGGAACAGGATTTTGCTCTCATTGAATCCATACTGAAAACTGCCTTTTATATTGCAAGATTTGCATTTAATTAGGTCAAACAGATTTAACTGTTGCTTATTCTTAGAATCACAGAATAATTCAGGTAGGGATGGACGCTGGGAGGTCTCTATTCCAACCTCCTACTAACAGCAGGGTCAGCCGTGAGAGCAGACCTGGCTGCTCAAGGCTTTGCCCAGTCAAGCCTTGAAAAC
Source organism: Nyctibius grandis (assembly GCF_013368605.1). Taxonomy (NCBI): domain Eukaryota; kingdom Metazoa; phylum Chordata; class Aves; order Nyctibiiformes; family Nyctibiidae; genus Nyctibius; species Nyctibius grandis. The sequence continues at coordinate 59,128,579 of NC_090660.1, read as the reverse complement.
CTCCAAAGAGGCAGACTGCACAGCCACCCTGGGCAACCCCTGCCTCTGCTGGATCACGCTCAGGGTGAAAAGGAAAGCTGCTCCCCAGCTTGTCAGTCCCCAAACAGCCTCATTATAAGGGCTGTGTGTGGAAATTCCCGGAAGTCAGTTTATAGGAAGGGGAGGAGAAAAAAAAAAGAACAGGTTTATACTGTTTATTATCAATGTTTCATTTATGTGTTGTTCTTGAAGAGAAACCCCTTTCTTATTCAAGCTATTCAATTCTGTTTCTGATAGCCAATGGTGTTCAGCACAGGCTGCCTTAAAATGACATTAAGCAGATAAAATCTTGCAGACTCAAAAGGGTCATTGAATCATTTCTATGTTCCGATCTCCCAACAGAGAAATCCACTTCATCAAAAACAAAGAATATTCTTACATTCGTTCCATCTTTGTTTAATGTGGGCTGCAAGACACAACGCTTACTTATGTTGCAAGAGCTTTCTTATTTGTCAACAAAAGACATTTTGAAGAGCTGCCAGTGTGCCAGGGATGCAGCTTGATCCTGCAATGTCTGTGCCTCTTCATTAGCCATCTTTGCCAATGGGAATAAATTGCTAGGCTGCCTGACAGCTCAGAGGAACAGCCTTTTCTCATGTGAATAGTTCTTCTGAAGTATCACAAAGAGGAACTTACTACAATTTAGGTCATCTTCAGTTTCAGACTACGCAAATTTATAATCCGTATCTCTTTCATAGTGTGCTATTTCTCGAGAAATTACTACATCTGCTAAAGCATTAAGTTGTTTTTACTCACAAAGAATAAAAGTAATTCCCTCGTCTGAACCAGGAGCACACTAAACATTCCAGCAATTAAATCATCTTGCTGGTTTTACCCATACTTTCAGTCTTCAAAATATTTTAAGAGAACTGCAGAAATGTACACAATGAGTAAGAATGCAAAGAGCTACGTCAACTCAAAGTTTAATTTAACAGCCAAACTATGTGGAAAAAAGTCAAAAACAATTCAAGAGAGTTGGCATTTGAACTACAACTGTCTTCTCTGGTGCTCAACCACACCTGGATGTTACTGAAGTAAATACGCTCTGCCCCACTGAGGAGTAGTATCTTACTGTCGAAAGATCCAAAAAGGTGTGTAATAAATAAATCCTTCTGACGGCTATTTAAAAATAAGGGTATTCAAACATCTTCCATTTAAAAAAAAACAATGTTTTTTTAACCCCCCCCCCAAAAAAAATCAAAGTTGCAAAATCATTTTCTCAAATCCACTGTCAAGGCTGGCACCCACACTTACACAGCTCTACACCGATAGATACAGAAACGTTACACATGCATTTCTAAAAATACACACACGTGAAGCACCTACCTAGTACAATCTCCTGCAATTTAATCACTGATCAGCGTGTTGAAGGGAAGAACCTGTACTTAATGCATCAAGTGAAAGTATAAGTTTCTAACGATTCTACTAACATATTTCAGTTTGTCCAAAACACTTATTTTCAAGAGAAAGGTTTCCATTGGATAGACTCCTTTCCGAAGATTATCATGAAAGAGAAGTTTTCAGAAGGAATTTAAAACAGAATCTAAAAAGTTGACAGAAAAGCAGTATCCCACATGGGCTGGTCAAGTAATTCCTATAGGGAAAAAAGAGCAGAACAAGCTCTTTAGCTAGCACGCTTAGACTCCTTATTAAATACGCTGGTATATGGTTTATTGCAACTTTCATAAACACAAATGGAAACTGTGTCTGTCAAGAGCCACGCCTGGAATACTTGCAGGTGCTACCCAACCCATCAATCTAATACGGAATGAAATGAAAAGCTGAAGCTTAGCAAAGAAAAATCTCTAACAGAAATAAGTAGCTTCTTTTTTGTTTGTTATTTAGACACTCATTTTCAGCATAACTATCCTTTCTCATTCTTTTTCCAAAACCAACTGGCTGAAGTGCCTGTTATTGTGTGTAATTGCTTAGAAACTAGGCAATGAGAACCTTAACAGAAGATATTGGCACCATTTTAAAAAGTGAGAGAGATGTAGTCTGGGAGCAGAACCAGGCAGGAGGAAGAAGTGAAGAATTCTGTCCTCAGGATATTCCAGTCCAAAATACTTTGAGTCAGATTCAGTGTCGTGCCCTAATGAAGTAGGTATTACTAAAGCTTGTCTGGTACCTGCAATATATTACAAGACGTATACCACATATGTAACATTTGCCTTTTGTATTGTACCGATTCTCTTTGCCTCTTGTTGAGATTAAATACTGTATTTGTTAGGATGGCAAGGTCACACTTGCTTTAAACACAGGCCACAGATTTCTAGATAAATGAAAGCTCTTCCATTTAACTGCATATAAGATTTGCTGTGGATTGATGGAGTAAGGATTTTTAACTGCTCAGATTCTCTTTACATATTTTTCAAGAAGCGTTTAATTAATAAATTTGCTTCTTTTTCCCTACTCTCTGCTTTTATCCCAGAAATAAAACCAGTATTTAAATTGCACACACTCACTGTTTACCTACTCTTATTTGCTTAAACACAGGTTCTCTATACTCACTAATTTTATGAAGATTAGTTTCTGTTGCTAGACGTTTTCTTTTTTTGATTGCTATTACAAACCATCAGGTAAGCTTGTTATTTCCCAGATGTGAAACAAATAATATCTGCCTCTCCTGGACATGTTGATCTAAGCCCACAAGCCTAAAGTACCCGCTGAGGTGCAGTAAGAAACACCTGCTAATTCTGGTTCTATTACAGTTTTGTGCTTCCAGTTCTGTGGTTCTCCATTTATTTCCTCTGTCTGATGAGCAATTACGATGCAGTTTGATTAGAACATAAAGTTACTGTTAAACCAAAAAAAAGTAAATGGTCTACTGTTAAATACAGAAAGCTTGCTTAAAAAGACCAAAAGAGGTAGAGTTGAAGAAAAAATGGGTTTAAAAAAAAATAAAAAAATCCATTTTTGCTTAAGACTTGCTCCAGCCTTTTGGATGGAAGAGCAGAAGAGGGAAGGAGGAAGGTTGGTTTTCATTCACAAAGTACAAGGATCCCTTGAGGTCCACACAAATGCTTTTATATTATATTTGGTTATATTTGGAATGTCAGAGCATACACAAAGCACCCAGACAATATCCCCCACTCCCTACGGTGGAGGCCCCCTCTGGTCTCCTCTGAGGGGCTCTGTACACCGGAGATGGGTGAACGTTCATCCCTTCTGCAGTACAGAAGGAAGGTACTACAGAATGGAAAAAATTCTGCTGAGGGGTCATTACACCCTCCTGCCATATTAACTTTCAATGATTATTCCAAGTTTGTAAAACAGCAATATGAATTTTCTATTTAAAAAAAAGAAGTAGTTCTTGGGAACCCCTCTGCATTCAAGTCTGTCCTTATAATCTTAACACTTTGGTGACTTTTTTTTTTTTCCAACTAAGGAATTTACAAGCTCTCCTAGTAAGCTTACAACTGCCACATGTTGAATACCAGTAGCTTTGGACCTCAAAAGCTTCACAAGGTATAAAGAATTTCTTTTCCCTTCTCTTTATCTTTTCTCTCTTCATAAAACTTTCAGGAAATTTAAATAAAAGAAGCCCTCCAAATGTGACAACAGGTTTAAACAAATTTTTAAAAAGTCATGAACACAAAAATTAACATTTTAATAAACAATTCTAATTCTGTGGCACATAGTATAATGTTTTTGAGTTACATACCTTATTTCTATCATGCACTATACATACCTTTATATGAAATGGAAAGAAGGTGACCGTTCCCATATTCGCATTCCTTCGTTCAGCTTTTTTTATTTACCAGAAAGTTTTAATTCTTGTTATAAATAGTTTATTAAAAAGCTAATGTTCACAGACATTTTGATGTCAAATCACACCTTTGTCCAGGGCAACATAACAACCACACATGTAGAACTATTAAGGAAATGACCTAATCAAGTTAAAGGCTTCCTTACAAACACTCTAAAATGATAATTTGTGAGAGATGCTTGCCAAGCACCTTCTGTCCTTCGTCACAGGGAATAATTCAGTCTACATTCAGCTTCACCCCTCTGGTCAGCCACCCATCTGTCACCTCCCTTTTTCTGGGGTAATCTGCTCTGTACTTAGAGTGTCTGCACACCAGCCACGTAAGTCTCACCTACCGCAAGAAATTTACTACTTGTTGATACTGGGGGTCGTGACGGTTGTAACCAAACATGGGTAACTACTTGCCTAGCTAAGCACAAACCACCATGAGCAGCATCTGCAAAACTGTAATAAGAAGGTGCTCATCAGGCCTTCTCCAGCTTATGCTTCCAAGGAAACTATTTAGCTGCAAATAAGTGGCAAGAATGTTGTTTTATATAACCTACCTTTATAAAAAGTGTAATCTAAGGGCATGCTCTCAGAGTGAGAGTCTTGCCTAGATGAAGACAGCATGGGTGGTGGTGGTGATTTATTTCAGCAGGATGGGGATCTCGCCACAGTTAGTGCCTCTGCTTCGGTTCGGCCAACAAAGGGCTCCAGAGTATATGGCAACGGACTCATTTCAAGGACAGACAGAGAGAACAATACCTGTATCCTCCCCAGTCTGGTAGGATTCTTCTCAACTAGAAACATTTAATTTCTGCCAGGCAAAAAGGACTCATTATATACCATACCTCAGCTGCATGTGTTCTGCTTCAGACCGTGCACAACAGTCAGCATTAAAACAGCTGTGGTGTCCGAGACGGCAGCATGGGAAGCTACAAAACAAACTGCATCCCAAACTCGATCCCAAGCCCACTTCACACATTCAGTCTCACAGAAACTCTAAGCTTTAAGGTGATTACTCTGAAACAGCTTTATAATAAAGGGAGGAGAGACAGCAAATGAAAAACACTGTTTCAGTCACAGGAAAAATGTTGCTTGGTCCTAGAAAATTACTTTGTAGGATTACTTATTCTGAAATTCTGGCACGTAGATCATACAGCTTGAAAGGAGATTTTGTTTTAACAAAACTTAGTTTAAACGAGGGCTTTTATGCAGGGTCATAAATGCTACTGCTAGCTGCAGAATTAAAGATGAGCACAGGTTGCGTACATGAATATATAATAAGCAGCTCAGTTTGTTAAATGAAAAGATGCAAAATCTCAGTTACTAGCAATGAGAAAAATCAGAAATGTGAATGATTTACTACATATGAAGCAATATTTTTTAATCTGAAAGACCCTTAACAACAGTTTTAGAGTTGCCCTTGTCACTTCCAACTCTGTTCACACTGTCTTTCTAGCAACATCAGCCATAAGCAGCTCTACAGCGAGGTGCTAACAAACTCTGCTGCTTTAAAAGCTTTAAAATTGCAGCAGGCAAAGAGCAAAAACCCATTTAGGAGGCAAGGGGAGTGGAGGGGGGTAAAAAAGAAAAAAAAAAAAATCACACTGAAAAACACCAATGAAACAAGATTTAAACATCATTATTTTTACAAAAATAGCAATTATTGAAACTACGTTATAAAGACACAATCATAGCACTAGCTGGCTGCATGAGTACAATAAATTCTGTGGTTTTTAAATTAAAGTACATACATAATTAAAGCTATTAAGTTATTTTTATTATTATTAAACTATTAAAACTATTTAATTATATAATTAACTGTACCTTAACCAAAACACTTGGAAATCAGTAAGAGGAAGAGTTCCAACCTTATATTCTGCATGTCATGATCTGAGCATGTAATCTTATATATACAGCATCAAAACCTCCCGTAGCACTTTATACACACAGATTAAGATCTACAGTTTTCATTCCAAACTCGTATCTGGGCATTACCCGTATTTTACAGAAGGAAAACTATGACCCAAGAAGTTTAAAATCACTCACCTAACAGTCAACCTACAAATCAGCTTGATGTGAAGCCCTCACTAGTTTCAAGAGTTAACATTTGCACTAATTTTTTAAAAAATAGCTCTCCTACCACAGATGCAGAAGATGCTTGCTGCAGCAATGCACAAACTTTCAAGAAGCCAGCAGAGACTAAATCATTTGAAAAAGTTGTCTTCTTAGAGATACATTTACAAGCCTGACCATCTCCTCCACAATCCAGTTTTCCAGGGAAGACGTGAACAAGCATATTTCTGCTTGACCTAAATGGACACAGGGGAGCAATGATAGCGCATGTTCAGCTACAGAGTTCTGCATGTAGTCATACTTTTTTAGAAAAAGTCCTTGCCTATTTGTCCCTGGCTGCTTAATTTTTAAAGTATGATTTCACAGATGCAGCAATGCAAAAGTAACACAGCTTACAAGATTCACAGAATCACAGAATCAACCAGGCTGGAAGAGACCTCAGGGATCATCGAGTCCAACAGTTGCCTTGACACCACCATGTCAACTAGACCATGGCACTAAGTGCCAAGTCCAGTCTTTTCTTAAACACATCCAGAGATGGTGACTCCACCACCTCCCTGGGCAGCCCATTCCAATGTCTAATAACCCTTTCTGAAAAGAAATTCTTCCTAATGTCCAACCTGAACCTCCCCTGGCGAAGCTTGAAGCTGTGTCCTCTTGTCCTATCGCTAGTTGCCCGGGAGAAGAGGCCAACTCCCACTTCACTACAACCTCCCTTCAGGTAGTTGTAGACTGCAATAAGGTCACCTCGGAGCCTCCTCTTCTCCAGGCTAAACAACCCCAGTTCCCTCAGCCGTTCCTAGTAGGTCAGACCCTCCAGACCCTTCACCAGCTTGGTCGCCCTCCTCTGGACTCGCTCCAACACCTCAACATCTTTCTTGAAGTGCGGGGCACAGAACTGGACACAGTACTCAAGATGCGGCCTCACCAGTGCCGAGTACAGAGGGACGATCACTTCCCTAGACCGGCTGGCTACACTATTCCTAATAGAGGCCAGCATGCCATTGGCCTTCTTGGCCACCTGGGCACACTGCTGGCTCATGTTTAGCCAGCTGTCGATCAGCACCCCCAGGTCTCTTTCCACCGGGCCGCTTTCTAACCACTCTTCCCCCAGCCTGTAGAGCTGCATGGGGTTGTTGTGGCCAAAGTGTAAGACCCAGCACTTGTTCTTGTTGAACCTCATGCCGTTGGTCTCGGCCCATCTATCTAACCTGTCCAGATCCCTCTGGAGGGCCTTCCTACCCTCCAGCAGATCGACACTCCCACCCAGCTTGGTGTCATCTGCATATTTGCTGAGGGTGCACTCATTCCCTATTTCTAGATCATCTATAAAGATATTGAACAGCACCGGCCCCAGAACTGAGCCCTGGGGAATACCACTAGTGACCAGCCGCCAGTTGGACTTTGCCCCATTCACCACCACTCTCTGGGCTCGGCCATCCAGCCAGTTTTTAACCCATTTAAGAGTCCACCCATCCAAGCCCCGGGCAGCTAGTTTGTCTAGGAGGATGCTGTGGGAGACAGTGTCGAATGCCTTACTGAAGTCTAGACAGACTACATCCACAGCCCCGCCCTCATCTACTACGCGAGTCACTTTGTCATAGAAGGAAACCAGGTTGGTTGAACAGGACCTGCCTTTCACGAATCCATTTTGGCTGGCCTCGATGCCCTGATTGTCCTGCATGTGCCATGTCATGGCACTCAGGATGATCTGTTCCATCACCTTGCCTGGCACCGAGGTCAGGCTGACAGGCCTATAGTTCCCTGGATCGTCCTTCCGGCCCTTCTTGTAGATGGGCGTTACATTTGCTAATTTCCAGTCAGCTGGAACTTCTCCAGTTAACCAGGACTGCTGGTAGATAATCGAGAGTGGTTTGGCAAGCTCATTTGCCAGTTCCTTCATTACTCTGGGGTGAATCCCATCCGGGCCCATAGCCTTGTGAGTGTCCAACTGGCACAGCAGGTCACTAACCGTCTCCTCCTGGATCATGGGGGGTTCACACAGCCCCCGTCCCTAATTTCAGGCTCTGGGGGCCGAGTCTCCTGAGGACAATCAGTCTTGACATTAACGACAGAGGCAAAGAAGGCATTGAGCACCTCTGCCTTTTCCTCATCCCCTGACACTACACTACCCTCCTCATTCAGCAAGTGGTGGAGGCTCTCCTTGACCCTCCTTTTGCTGTTGATGTATATGTAAAAGCTTTTTTTGTTATCTTTGACTGTAGCAGCCAAATCAAGCTCTAACTGAGCTTTGGCCCTTCTAATCTTCTCCCTATACGACCTGGCCACGTCCCTATAGACCTCCCAAGTTACCTGACTCTTCTTCCAGAGCAAGTAGGTTCTCTTTTTTTCCTTAAGTTCTAGCCTAAGTTCTCTGTTTAACCAGGCCGGTCATTTTCCCCGACAGCTTGTCTTCCTACAGACTGGGACAGCCTGCTCCTGAATATTTAGCAATTCCCTTTTGAAGCATGTCCAGCCTTCCTGGACTCCTTTGCCCTTCAGGACCGATTCCCAAGGGACTCAGTCCACCAGCCTCTTAAACAGGCTAAAGTCAGCCCGCTGGAAATCTAAGGCAGAAGTTCTACTCTTGCCCCTCCTTACTTCCCCCACTATCGAAAACTCTAACATTTCGTGGTCGCTACTCCCAAGATGGCCACCAACCCTCACATCTCCCACTAGTCCTTCAGGTAACTGTCTCAGATGTATTATAAACGGAAAAGCAACACCCTGATGCAAATACGAACTCAAGCTTCTTCACGACAATTCTGTTGGTTGGAAATGGCATTATGTGGTACTCTTCACATCTGTATTCAAAGAGTCCTGTAACGAACAAGCCTTAAAAAAAGCACTTCTCCATGCCTAAAATCCTTACACTAAACCAGTGTGACATTTTGTATGTAACTTCTGAGAAGTAGCACTGAAAATTTGAACAAGAGAGGGTAATTGATTCATTACATCTATTTCTACTATATTTCTTTTTGTATTTTTTGGTCGCCATTTCAAAAGGCATTGTTTAAATTGCCCTAATCTGCAAACAGCAACAATAAGTGTAGCAAATACTTGACAATGAAGATGTAAAGCCCCTAAAAACCTGTTACCTTAGTAACCATGGGAATGCAGGAGAATAAGAATACACAGAGTGTCAGGACATCATTTTGGATTCCACAGGGTTTGGGTTGAAATACAGTCAGCTTTCATTAGCTTTTTGTTTTTCCCAGTAGGTCCTTGGACTTTGAAACAAAACCTGAATGACAGCTATGAGCAATTCCAGCCTCACTCCTGATTAGCCACACCAAACAAAACAGCTCTCTTCACTGTGAACCCCGCCTTTGCACCCAAAAAGCCTCGAAACAAACATTAGCTATGCCACTGACCCCTCTGGATATCACTAATAAATCCATTCCAAAAAGAAAAATAAAACGAAGAGCCACTTTCCTGGGACTTAATAGATAATTCACTTTAAACAAAGATACTGCAAGAAAAATAAAAAGCCAACATATCCACCGAGGACACTTCTGTAACGCCACAGTTTATTTACAGGCTCTACGGGGTATGTTAATTCAACACCAACATGAAGAATTTAGTTGCTCATTTCAGTAACACTGTATTTTCATTTTACTCATGGAGGGGGAAAAAGAAAAAAAAAGAAAATGAAGAATTGAGATCCATGCCCTCACTCCCGCTGAGGTCTGTTGGGAAGCTTGTGGTCAAACAGAACAGAACAAAGATCTCCCAACCACTGGCTTTAGACAGCTTAATTCCAGGTCCATCCCCTTGCTCTTTGCCGCTATCTGGTCAGCTGGGAAAGCAATCTGAAAAAAAACCTCCAGGCAAAAACGTTGGAAAAATGAGCAAGAAACTCAACCATCTGGATTATGTTAGACCCAGCCCCTAGAACACCTAAATGCTCCTTGAACTTTACACATACAGCTTTATGCCCACAGTTTCCTCCCCACGAGTACAAACCAGGCCTGTTCAGAAAGCCAGAGAAAGTCAGCTACTCTCCTCACCTGTGAATTCTGCAGTCAACTACAAATTACAAATACACAGCAATATAGCCAACCAAAGCATTTGCCTGTTAATCAAAACTAAGTTTTCTCTAAAAGCCTGATCAACTTTCTAGATCAACACTACTATGCTTTATTGTTGTAAGACTGAGAAAAAGGGAGGGGAAGGAACATATTTTTGCTCAGTAAGAGAAAAAAAGAAAGCAGAAATAATGGCCTACTTGGTCATCGTGTGATGGCAAAAATCTTTGCATCAAAAAGCCTGGAAGGTAACAGTAGTTCAGAGACACTGCACTTACCTTGCCTTACATTCGCTCACTTCCCTTCCGACTGATGAGGTATTTCTTTTCCATTCACAGAAATTGCCATTTCAGGACACCATTATACATATAAGAGCTACTGCCTCCGTTTACCTCCAGCCTTCTGCAGTCATTTACACACATAGATAAAGCAGCACCACGCAGTGGCAACACCCATTTTACATGCAATAGTCCAGATTCTCTTTTTTTATACTATGCTATACGAATGTCTGGATCACGTTAAACGTTATTAATAAACACCAAAGTGACACTCTCAAAGCACTGCTCATAGGGTAAACCAGCAGCATATCTCCTCCAGGCAACTGCAACTTCAAGTTAAATCAAAGGGTATCTAGATTAAATCCAATTAGTCGCTATGTATGGAAGAATATTTCTTGCATCATCGATTCACACATTTTGTAGATATAGAAAGGAGCTGCTATTCGCCACTCCTGAGTGCAATCAGGTGTCCAGAAACTGGCTCATCTCTACAATGAGCACATCCACAACAGCAGTGAGCCAGCAGGTTATAAAAGAGCACATTTTATCCATCTGTATGCATAACGAAGGCCGTCTCAGGTTTTGAGATGTTAGCTTAAGACTCAGAAGTCCAATTTTCAGGTCAATCAGTCCCTCCTTTTTTTGGTCACTCAGTTCTCTGAGGAAACAAGGTAAAATAGGCACAACTGCAAAATATTTTTAGGAGAAAAGGATGTCAGAGGAAACCACAAGTTTTGAGAAATAAAAAAAAAAGCCTCCTAAAATATTCATGTAAATTAATTTCTTTAATATACAAACCATTTTCAGAACCATATTATTAAAACGAGGTATAAGTTTGCATAAATCACCAGAAATACTATTTCCTTCCAAGCTTCCCTCTACTCTGTCACATGTTGCTTCACACCTTTAGCCTAGTTTTGCCATACAGTTCCTGCCTGGCCTGGTGTAGCCTTGGCTGCCACCCTGAGCAGGGTCAGCTTGCTTGCCACTGCTTGGCCAGCCCTTGAAAAGGTTCCTCCAGCAATGAAGAAAGCAGGTTCTCTCCCAGCAGTACTTACACCTGGAATGACTCTACTGTGAAGAAGTAGAAATGCAACCGAACTTAACTTAAATCAATTGATTTCATCTAACTCCCATGAAGCTTCTCCATGGATATTGCTCCCTCACTGTAAGATGAAAAAACAGCTAAAGCAGCAGTTACAGGCAGCCCCAGACATTTCAATCTCTTCCTGAGACTGCTGCCAACTACTAAGCAGTCCCATGACCCACAGTTATCACCCAAGAGGCATGTCAGATGACCAGAAGAGTACAGGGCAGAACTGATCATAATGACTTTTCTCCTGCAACGCACTTTCAGAGCGCTAAAAATAAATAAAGCTGCCAGAAGTGGTCTAAGCAGAGCAGCTCAGTCAGTAGCCACTGCAACACAAAGCAAAGGTTGGAGGATCAGCACAGCCCAGTATATCGAAGGCCTGGAGCTCTTCTAAAGGCAAGCGTTTACCTGGGGAATAGCTTCTAACACAGAAGAGGGCTGTGATGGACTATGAAGTAGTTGGCCATGTATCTCCATTGAGGATATGTTTTTTTTCTTTCCAAATTTAGGCTTCAACTTAGTGACTTCAGAAAGCCACTTGTTGGAAACAAAAGTCTCCCTAAAAACTTTTGTTTTGTTGCTTCCTCTGTGGAAAGCCTGTCAGTGGTACTGACGGCCACACCTTCCTAGAAGAAGGGAAGCTTGGCACTTTCACCCTTGATGCACATGGTTTTGGAGTTGGGGGTGTGGGCTGGGGAGGAAAGGATAACATCATTCATCTTCTTACAGAGGAAGTCATTGCTACAGTGTCCAAACTCTCTCCTGCAAACCACAAACAGGCCTTTATCACAGGAAAGGAAGATTTCTCAAAATGGTATTAAGGATAGCACCGCCATCAGCTCTGTAAGCGAGGCTGAGTCAGAGCTGCAGGAGGAGCATTGTAACAACAACATACGTGAGGAGCGTACATGAACTCACCCAGCAGGAAAAGCAGCTGGTTGTGACCCTACCTCTGTGCTCCTCCTCTCAAAAGAAACCCCTGCAGAACACCCTGACATTGAATAGCGTTGCTGAGACTCTGGTTGACTGCGTTCAGGAGAAGGCAGGAAATAAACATAAATAATTCCATCCTTGCAATAGCAACACTGAAGGCGAATGCAAGCAGATGCCAGTCTCCCACCTACTTCCCTTTCTAGAATTACTGCCTCCCTGTTTGTAAGGTAAGCCACAGGGCTGTGCCTTCCGACTGGCAGATCTGTAGCTGCTTTTATCTGGGAACAAAGGACACACCAGATCTGTTTTAATGGGAGAAATGCAGTACGACCTGACCCAAGAAAGCACGAAGATAAGCGCAGGCCTGTATTCTAACTGCTCTGTCATCTGCACAGGCCATGGACTTAAGTGCTCACCCCAGATGCTGGGAGAACTGGACTTTTTGCCAGTTCCCTACTATTTGAGCTACACAGCTTAGTAACGCTCTTTTAAGGGAACAGAGAAAATCTGGATCAGAACAACCACTCATCAATTCCTCTATGCCGGACACAAAACTGTGTTCCAAATACCTAGAACAGAATTTTCAAGCTTGAAATAAAATTCCCAAGTCCATTTTTTTCCCCTCACAGAAACTCAGTTCTGCAGGAAGAAAAAAACTGAATCAGTTCTCAAACCAGTTCAGAACTGTTCTTTCACTGCCAAGTTTAAACTCCTTGGCCCTCAAACATCAACCTAGTTGGCACTAGATCTAAATTTTTTTTTTTTATCTCAGTGTAATTTCAAGACAGACTGAAAATACCTGAAAGGCATGTTGGTGGTGCCTATCGTTTTCTACTAAAAGAAGGGCAAAAAGCAGAACATATGTATGTTCAACTACTTTTACAGAAGTGACGTCTGTACACTTGTCCAGTTTACAATATTTCCAAACTAATCCCAAAGCAGGATTTCTCTACCTAACAGAGGATGCGTGTTTAAAAACACCTCACAGTATATTTGGCATTAATGTTTTATTTTTTTCTTTTTTAAAAAATTCTACTCAGTACTGATCACTTCCACCGCCACATGTTCCAGTGCACTGGCCAAGCTCGGTGTGTCACTCGGTGGTAAACTGGATCGAGGAATTGATCCACCTAAAAAGTAACCTGGAAAAAGAGGTTGTTTTTCAAGTGGATCAGTTCCTCTGGCAGATCCCAGCATACGTGAAACAAACAGCAGCAAAATAGGGGGAAAGGCTGAGGGTGGGGCGAGGAAATGGGCAACCAACAAGGAGGATGGAAGGGCCAACAAGCCACAGTGCTGTCCCACAGGCTCATTCACATGGTTTGATATGAACCTTCCTTATTAAGCCAAATCACAGATTTTTAATTACCGCTTGCAACTTTAAAAAGAAAGGAAGGAAATCTCACAAGTATGCCTGACCCAACATCCACTATATCAATGTTCAGTAGGCACCTTGCCACCAGATTCAAAAAGGGCTAAATCCAACCTACATCCAGGACCACGTTGGAAAGCTGCAGACTACAGCTCTTCTACGTGTGGAAAGCAACCTGAAGAGCATGTAGGAAAAACAGAAGAGAAAGGGAAATTAACTTTTCTAACACCTTCCACTCTGTGAAGTGACTTTTGGGAATTACCTCCAAATTTCATCTACTGAGTGATAAGTAGGCTAAACTCAAATAAGCAAAGACCTGTAAAATGCCAAGACATTCGTATTGAAGCTCTTTCCCTCTCGCCCTCCTCTGTAACGTAGCATCATGGAAATACTCCAGGAAAGAGTTTCACTGACCAACAGAAATAACAGTGACTATCGCTGTCCTATTGCATTGAGGGACTTCACTCTCTTTTTGCAGGTATTACCTGTCTCCTTACACACATGCCTCACTTTTTCTTCAGCAGATACCTGGAACTATGAACCTCTTCCCTGAATGCTGAAATTCAGGGCAGGGAAGGAAATAGTATTGGAATGCTTAACAAATAATGGCAGCTACAGAGGACACGCACATATTTGCACGTGCATGCACCTTGTACCCTGCACGCATAAAACTGAAGGAAAAACATAGGCTTCTGCAATATAAATAAAGCATATAACTTAAAAATAATCTAATCGGAGTTCAAATCTATCCAGCACCCTCCTACTAAGCAAACATCGGGAGGTACTCAGAGAATGATTTTCTGACAATTAAGCAAGAACAATAGCAAATATTCCATTTGCAGTTAAGAATCTGGGTTTTGTTTTCGCAGAAACAGTGGGGATTTCTTCAACAGTGACTTCAATTAACTTCTGCTGCCCCCCCACTGCCAAAGGGCTTAACATGCCCAAAACCATGGCTGCTTTTCCTCAATGATTTCAGACTAAAAAAAAAAAAAAGGCATTATTACGTCCTCTTTAAAAAAATGTTTCAATTATATTTATTACACTCACCTACCATACTGACGGGCACTCCCCAAGAGGGAAAAAACAAAAACAAAAGAAAACCACAACACAGATAAATAAACCTCAGCAAAACCACAGTTAGTGGCCTTGGAAGAACCAAAAACTCATTAACCATTTAAAAAAAAAAAAAAAAGAAAATTTGAAATTAATAGCTCTGTTTTGTGGTTGCCACAAGCCACTCTGCTGATTCAGGGCAATGTCACCAACAATATTCTTATCTGTAAAGGGTAACAATCAATTGTTTGACAGAAACAAAGGAGAGCTCAACAGGAAATCAACCAGCTCGGGACAGATGGTCACTGAATCAAGTTTCACCCCTCCCCTCTCCAAAAATAGGCTTAAGAGGCATTTTCTGTTACCAAGCAACAGCCCAAAGGAAGGCATAAATCTTTTCCTACGTGTTATTCCCCTCCTCCCCGACACACATACATTTCAGTCTACTAGGGCGGTATGTTTGTGGGTTCATTTTTTAAATAACAGGTACGAGGGTTTATTCTGTGCAACGACAACACGTTTCTGCGTGCCTACTAGCCACTTTTCCTTTTGTTAACCAAGAAGGTGGCTAACTGTAACCATGCCATGAGAGCTACCATGAAGGTGGGTTATAAGCAGGGGTTCAGTGCTAGTTAGTAACCCCTCCATGTTCGGCCAAGGTTCACTGGAGACCTGAGAAATTACTCCCCTGAGCAGGACAATTCCCAACGATTGTTTTATATAAAACTGATATGACCCTGATCGCACCCTGACAAGAGAGATGACCTTTTCTTAAAAGTCATCATAAAACCCTGTACCTGCTTTGACCCACAAAAATCCATAAAATTTAATCCCCAAAAAGCACCACCGTATCTTTAATGTAACGTACAGACCAGGAGACTTTCAAATCATTTGAATATTCGGAGCATTAATTCTCTAGTACATTAACCACCCTAAGTGTGAATGAGCTACTCGGGGTAAGGGATGAGTAAGAAAAGATAATCAACATTGACTTTTCTGCTGGGGCAGGGGAGGAAAGAAGAAGGAGGGAGGAAGGGACCCGATGTGGCTGCTTGTGGAGAGGAGGGGGAAGAGAGCAGAAAAGGACAGTGGCTCTGAAATTCATATTAGCATCCAGAGAACAAACCAGTTGGTTTGACCCCCTATCATACAAACTGGTAACAGGCCCAGCAGGCCACAAAAAGAGATGTAGTTAAATTTAGCCATACAAAGAGCAATCTGCAATAAAATTAAAGAAAAAAAAATGTTTACAATTATGACCCTCACAAATATTAAATGGAGAAGAAAAAGTTTCACTTCAGCAACAAACTGGGTAATCATCCTTTAAAAGCGCAGAGCCGGGATTACCACTGACACTTACTTAGACTACTAAAACATATGGCCAAATAAAAAAAAAAAAAAAAAAAAGAGAGGGTATGGGGGGAGGGCAAAGGCTGTGACAGCATGTGGCCTGCAAACGCTTTATTTACTCCCTCCTCAACTACCGATTGCTTTAGCCAGCTGAAGACCTTCTGCGAGACATAGCCTAGCCTATTTTCACTGCGTATTTCATACACTCCTTCAATACCAACGCAGATACCAGTTAGCACCACTACGGTGGGTAAATAGAGCGCCAGCCATGAGCTGCTTCGCAGAGGAAGGGCCTTGGACTTTCAAATCCATTTCACCACAAAGCCATCTCAGTGGAGACGCTGCCCCGGCTCTCCGCACATGGCAACCAGACGTCGCAGGGAAACCGGAGACAGAGACGTTTAAATTCAGTTAATTAAAATTAACTGAAATTAAACAAAAGGTTTGAACACAAAAGCCAAATTAATAACTGTTTGTATGTATGCCAAGAACACCATTTGGTCTATTATGGCTAAAGCTTACTGACAGAAGCATGAAGCTCAACAGCCCAAGGTCCTGACAGGAGACTCGAACTAAGGACCCTCTAGGCTCAGCCACAGAAGACCATAACGGCTAATCATTACTGTATATAGTGCTTAAAAAATCCCAGGACACAACCATCCTTGTTTTAGAGATAGGGAAAATGAGGCATGGAGAAGCCATGTGCCTTCTCTCAGTCACAGTATTCAGAAGTAAAACCAGATCTTCTGCAGACCCAAGTCCATATTGTAATAGCACCCTGAGCATTCAAATGAAAGCAAGTTGTTATTTATGTAAATTCACGGCCAACAACAACATTTTTACAGCTGTTTTCCTTGCTTTTT
Source organism: Nyctibius grandis (assembly GCF_013368605.1). Taxonomy (NCBI): domain Eukaryota; kingdom Metazoa; phylum Chordata; class Aves; order Nyctibiiformes; family Nyctibiidae; genus Nyctibius; species Nyctibius grandis. The sequence continues at coordinate 59,111,737 of NC_090660.1, read as the reverse complement.
CACAGCTTAGTGAGAGCCCTGTAGCTGAAATCCACTTCTTCACTGAAACTAGTCTCTCTGCTCAGGCAGGCAGCGATAGTTATCCCACAGTTATTCAGGAATGGATATACCCGTTTTTCTAACACAGTCAGAATTTTACTAAATAAGACACAAAAAACCTACAATTTTTCTCTAATGCATGTTAGTAATTTGGCTTTGGCATATTAAATTAATCACGGGCTGCGATGGTTTTGTTTCTTTTGAACATCAGTATAAATGGTGTGAAATATACCATGGCAACAGAAGCCTCAAGCTCTTTACGTGCTACTACATAATCCATCATATGGGGAAAAAACGCTACAATGTTGTTTTGCAGAAGCATTTTTCATAGTTTTAGAAGAGTCTCTCTTACATTCACAAATATATGTCCTTTACACCGCTCTGCCATGATAAGAGAGAGATAACCACATAAAAGGGGAAAGAAAGGTTGTTTCCTTTTCCCCTTTTACGTATGCCATCATGCTTTTCTTCAGTGACCCAAGAAATTTCCATATTCAGCCAAGGTGGAATCCCCAGACACGTTGCATGTTTTTTGGTCGAAATGTAAAAGGATGCAAGTTTACCTCAAATCTCTCTCAATAATTCTACGATTTTATGAAGTGAGGTCTGAGGAGCCCGCTTTCCAGTATCTTTTTCTTAAAAAAAAAAAAAATCACAACAGATTTTCTTTGGATTCTCTATCTCTCAAATTGCTAGTTTAGAACTCTAAGTCTTCTAACTCAATCTATTATTATATTAACTTGACTCTATACCTTGAACTAAGCCATTCTCCAGCGAAATACAGCATGTATCTGTAAATGATCCGAACAAATTCTCATCTTTTTTGCTATGGAACATAATAGCAATTGGCCATGTTCAGAACACAAGAACATTCCTCAGTTACCTCTGACCTGCTCAGGTCAGATGTACTAAGCTTTAGCTAAAGTTACAAAAACATGTTTTCTCAATAGCAAATAACTCAGTGGTAGCAGAAGCGGAACCCAAAGATCAATTGAATACAAAAATTTTATTAAAATCGTAATAGTAGTGCTTCTCTCCAATAAAGGACGGGAAGAGGAATAGAATGGTAAAAAACAGTGATCATCAGTTACAATCTGTTAAGTAAAAATAAGCCTAGCTGTAGAAACAGAGAAAGAATTACAAAACATCAGGGATAGGTAAGCCAGTAATGACTGCAGATATGTCACTGCAAGCCTCATTTCTAAAACAAAGACAATCACAACTGGAATACTACCCTTCATATGGCTGTATGGTGACATTGCATTTAACTGTTTACTCACCAGTTTGACATCAACCCATTTCAAAAGAGGCCATTTCCCTTAAACTATTTTCTCCTTACATATTCATAGTGTGGGGCTATTTTTCCTGGCACACATAGTGACAGTATGGACACAAGAAGATTCACCAGTGTATTCTCTAATCTCTGCACGCTGGCTGAAAGAACAGTTTATGTGATTTATTCCAGATCAGAAAGGCACTGTGACAACACACAGAACAGACCTCATTTTCAACAAGCATTTTTTAATGAGACATTTATCAGTCCCTCTCAGCATGAACTGCATTTTGGAACAGGGAGAACAGAATTGTTTTAATGAATTCATCCTGAGGCCCGCCTGCTTCCAGGCACTGCCCTCAAATACACTCGTTTTCTGTCCTTGGGGCAAAGGTTTAGTTATGGATCATAAAACAGTTCTGTTCTCTGGCCCTTGTTAACTTGCCAGTCAACTTCTTCCTAAAATTGGGTTTCTCAAAGAACATGGAACCTCTAGTTGCCAATTTCTAGTTCTTCTTTCCCCCTTGCTTTGTTTTTTGGAAAACCTCAACTTCACACAGTTTATTCAGATAATCATTTGAAGCAGAAAAAGGTATGTTGTCATCCAGCCTCCTCCATTCCTCATTTCGTAACTGGAACTAAAAAGTACAACCCCCTTCTCTCCACACTTGGCTGTTTTTCCTCTACATATGGATTATGTTCAGCTAGAATATGGCAGCTAGAGGGAAGCTGCAACCCACATACTGGATCATCACATAAGCATCAATATGCCCAGAAAAAGAAAACATACGGACACTCATACAACTCAGTTACCCGAAAGATGCACAAGGGCATGTAATTGAGAACAGCAATTCCCAAACCTCACCAATTAACAAAATAGTAAGTAGAAGTGATTGATTGAAACAACATAAACAAATATCTCTTTTTTATGCATGCTTTCTTTTGGTCCTGAAAAGGTTTAAAATTAATAGTACTGGGCTTATTTTAAGCTTCCTTGGAGTAAAATGTTCGATTATGACTATTAATCTAGAAAGACTGACTTTAGACAATGCATCAAATTCAATCCATCAGGTATCATTATTACCCTTTGATGATCAATCTTCCATCCGGGCAGGCCAAACAACCTCTTATGGAGTCACTCAAGCTTTGCAGACTTCCTACTAACATATGCCCAGCGAGGCCTCAATCACCAGACCATTTCTGGGTTGCCATCCAGTAACATGACAAGACCTGCAGACAGGTGCCAGTAACAGGACTCACTGTGTCTCCCCGTTGATGTGTGTGACTGGATATGCAATCAGCACGTATTGCTGATGACATATAGAAAGCACATCTAGCACACAGCAGAAAAGTGGCCAGAAAGAAGGTTACCAAAACAGTTCATGCTGCCAGTAGCCTGTTCCTTGAGTATGTTTGCAAAGCCTTCAGGCCAGATAAATTATTTCAGGAAGCTGTATCCTACCAAGAGGTACTACTGCCTGGTTTTATGGGTTTTGTACTACCCTACTTTACAACAAACAACAGAATCACAGAATAATTTGGGTTGGAAGGATCTCTGAAGGTCAACCAGTCCAACCTCACACTCAAGGCAGGCCCACATTGGAAATCCTGTGAAAATAAAACACTGTTCTGATGTATTTTGGTTCATGGCTGATCTGCATCAACAGTTTTTGCTCATCAACCTGTCAAATTTAAATGTGAGGTTGTCAGTAGGTCTCAGCTAGACTACAATGAAACAAGAACTGAAGGCCCGTTTCTTAAAAAGTCTGAGGCATAAAATACAGTTTTTCTCAAAGAAAATGAAATGTTTTGTTGATGCAAATACTTCATCTGTTTCCCAATATGCAGTTTTTGCAATTTGGACAAACTATTAATGAACTGCAAAGTAAAGATCCACTCATGTGTCAAGGTTATACATTGAGGTTCATGCTGTATTTGTTTATATAGTGCATCAGAATAGAGAACACAAGCTTAGAGATATCAGTATCATCAGAAGTATCAAAACTGTGCAGCATCTGCTGCATTCCTCTCTCTTTTTCAGCCCTAAGACCCTGAACTGCATGTTATTGAATTCAAAGTTGAGCCCATTTTCACAGGACAATTCAATTAAAAAGCATCTGGAAGAATACTGCGTTTTACTGAACGTTAAGTCCCAGATCCAATTCTCATTTATTTACACTGCTGGGACTGCATCCTTTAAACATGGTGATCAAAAGCAACCCTTTTTTTCCCCCCCTTTAAACAGATAGCAACAATAGTAGGATGAATTTTCAACTGTTTTGAACCTACAGGTTATATAGATTTGCCTTTTTCAGCAGGAGGAACTCTGGCAACACACACATGCAACTTCACAAGTTCAACTCAGCAGTTAATCTGTCTGGCCTTAGCACATAATCAGAAATGGATTTACTACAGTGACAGCAAATGGAGCTGAAAACCTACACTGCACTGTGCAGGGGAGTGCTTAACCCTCATCACAAGCACAGCCTCCCTCTTTCTACACCAAATCCACATCACAACTGGAGTCACCCCAAAGCCAGGCCTGACAGAAAGCCAGCCAGCTGTGCTGCAGATGAAAACTGAGCATCCATCTGCACAGCCATCAGGCACAAGGCATCTCTCAATAAAACAACCATGCTGGACAGTCAGCAAGCAAACACTGTTCATTATGATAGCTGAGAGCAGCCAAAAGAAAGCTTTTTTTTTTTTTTTTTTTCCTTTTTTTCTCAGGCTTTTCTGCCACAAGGTCACATCTGCTGTTCAAAATTAAAGTGGTTTTTCATGGTGGCTTTTGTTTAAGAGCTTCTGAGGCATACTGTTTTGAATAGCATTACTAGTGGCACATCTACTACACACTAAGAACACCTGGTCTAGTCATCTACACCTGTAAAGGCAAACTGTGAACACAATGTGAGAGATCAGACCAGCATAAGCCATCTCCGCCAAGCAATCATTAAAGAATCCTATGACCCATTAAGACACTGGACCATTATATTAGACCCCAGCATCTCTAATTCATGTTCTTTTCTCTTTCAGAGATATATAGATATATAGATATATAGATATATATATGTACATGCACACACACACTATCCTCACTAGTTTGTCAAGTCTACAGCTTAGAGGACTTCTGGAGGACGCAACTGCCTATGCATTTTCCATGCAGCACCCGGAACACTCTCAGGCACATAGTAAGTAAGAAAGGTATTACTAAGTTAATGCTACAAAGCAAAGAAATCTGAATGTTTAGATGTCCTGCTGTTTCATGAGGAAACATTGCATAGCTCTTGACACAAAAGCTTGCGACAGCTAATGTTTTAATCTTGATGCCCTTGAAATCCAGTTTGCCTCCCACATCTGCTAAAATCATGATTGTGGACCTGGAGGAAGGTGGTGAAATAACAATCTGGCAGGCAAGTCATCTTCCCCCTCACCAAGAGGCTTGAAAACCGAGAACTGACTCTCCTAATCCAAAAAAAATTTGGCAAGAGCTAACCTTCAAAATTTGCTGAAACCACTGCAGTCAGGACTGTGAGGATATGCATATTTTCTGCTCTGAACTTCTGCTTTTAAATACCCCATCGGTAGTTCTGTGTGCCTGTATCCAAGGCATTAAAGTCTTCTTGGATGCCTTTGCCCTTTCCCTCCCCTTCCCTGAGGTTTTTCTTCAAAATTGCTCCTCTGTGAGCTGGTACTGATCACTTGCTAATCACTTGTTCTCATGGTCAGAATTTTTCCTCTAAGAGATTAAGATTAGAAAGAGTAACAACAACATCTTAACGTTTCATCTACACAAATAAATTTTTGAAAGCATTTTTTACAAGATTAGGAAAGCACCATGTTCTTAAATGTCATATACAACACAATCGGCAGGAAGCTGTTTCCCTTTTCTTGATGCAGTGAAGGGCATTGTAGCTGTAAAAAAAAAGACCTAATTCCCAGTCTTCTCAAAGGAATCCCCTAGTTGCACTAAGAATTTCATTCTATATAAGTGGTTTGAAGAAATTACAAGATTAAGCTTCCTTTATGAAACAGCTGTTCTCAAAATGGACTGAAAGTGTGAAAGCACAGGAGAATAAAGCCACCTAAGGCTCTAAAGGAACACAGAATTTGGGGGGCTTCCTGACAAGCCACAGGAAGATGGTCAATGAGGCAGGAACAAAAGCAGTAAAAGTAGATGGCATGATCTCCTGAATGGCAAGACTGAGATGTAATCATGCACTGTGAAACACCATACTACAAACAACACCTTATCACCAAGGAGATAGTAAGCTGAGAACTAATAGCAACGAAGTACTATATGAGCAGTGGAGGGCTGCAAGGCAAAGGACAGGGAAGGAAGCACTTGGCTCTCTGCAAATCCCAAACCGACAGCCATCAACACAAGGTTTTGCCACATATGCTCTTCCTCCTAAGACATCAGTAACAGTAGGGGGTAGGGTAGGCAACAGTAAGGCTTATAAAGCTCTGCCATGAATGTCCCTGTTTCACCAGTGACTCCAGTGTAAAGAGGTGGTTGCCCAGATCCCTTACAGCGTCAGAAGCAGTCGAACTCAGCGATTGGCAACTGCTCTTCCTTACCACTCCAACAGCTCTCTGAAGTCGGTAGGATGGAGGAAGCTCCAAAGAGCTCGGATCTCACTAAGCCAAGGATGCTATGCCACATTCCAGTTTTTAAAAAGTGATGATTTCCTCTTTTTTAGGAAGATTGTGGAGGATCAGGCACACAGCAATATCCAAACACACTACTAATTACTCTCAACTGATAACACAACAAGAAATCGACCATAAAACACAGAGTATACATAGTCTCACTGAGCATTGGCATTAAAATTGCAGATGAACCACCTCTATCTTTTAAAAGACAACTGGAATTAACAGGGAGAAAAAAAATCCACCCAATTAAAAGCATAACTTAACTATCAAACTCGCAGAAAAGGTCTCTTTATGTTCCCTTATGTCTAGAGACCTGAGAGTCTACAAGAAAGCAAGTTTCAAAGTTGGAGGTAGCATTACAAAAGAAATGGAAGGGGAAGCCTAGTAACTCTCAAATATGTAGAAAGTTAGAAGGAAAACTTTTTCATATGCACATTAATGCTTCTTTATGAAGCCAAATTTAAATGCTGTACGGTTCTAGAGAAAAACAGCAGCCTAAACTGTCTTCTAAAGAAGGCTACTGATCTCTCTGAAATTTTGGTGGTGTACACTCTATTCAACAGAGAAATCAGTGCTGCGGAGGGAGATGCAGCAGAATTCAGTGCAAAAAGACAGAGGTACTAGAAAAATATTCAATTGCATTTGCCACCCTAAATGCATCAGTTTAAAACAGTCAGACATCTAACTAACCCTAACAACTTCACGCTGTACGTTCCAGGGAAGCCCTATTACTTTTGGTAAAATGCACAGATGAGTCTTCATTTAAAGAAAAAAAAAAAAAAGAAGGCGGCAAAAACCTCCCAGTATTAATAGAATGCATTTCAGACCACAGTTAATTTAGTAACTAACTTCTTCACTTGCCTCAAAGTGCTCTGCTCAGATCACGCCAACAGTCTTGAAAAGAGCTAATTACAGACTGGGATGGAGATAGGAGGGAGAGAGAGAGAGAACAGGATCTTTGCACAGCATTTTATAAAACTAGTCACTCCAGGCTCGTTCATGGAACCACTACAACAGATGTCTGGTAATCTCTTAAGTAACAGTATCTTAAGTCTGCCCACACTGTTTTGCTGTTCACAGCTTCATCATGTTGAAAAACTACCTCAAAATAACCGCTCTAGAACCTTACATGGAGAATATTAATTGACCAATTCTATCAGATCTTGTCATACTGACTCAGGCTGCTTCCTACCATCTTACTCTTCTGGTCATTTTATGTCACTACATACAGTTCTTCCAATCTTATATTTTATGAACATTTTATTAGTTACTGTAATATAACTGCAATTTAAAAAAATTAAACATTTATTAAATGCCAATTAACTAAAGCATTTGACAATACGTGCTGTGAGATCTTCATATTAGGTACAGGGGGTTTTTTTTATTAACCTCTGAAGTGCCATGGAACTTAAAATGCTAACTCAATGAGAATTACATTAAATACACTTCAATGAAGGTAGTCATTTACACAATTCTCTATGGCCTCTCATGTCGCAAAAGAATTTCACAGAAGCTGTGACATTACTGTGTGACATAGTAAGGCAACAGAAATCAGCTGATATGGCTTCAGGAGTCACTCAAAACAAAAATAATTATATTTTAATGCAATGTCTACAAGGAACTCCATACTTCTATTTGACTCTTCCAAGCCAACCGCAGCAGTGTACAAAATTTGGCTGTTCCCATTGTGAATAAACACTGTTCCAAATTTCTGTCATCCACAAGTTCCTCCAGCAGATATTCTGTGTTTTTTTCTTTTGGATTATAAAACCATTAATTATTCTATTAAAATATTAGGAGCCTAATTCTACTAGATAGTTCACCACTATAAGCACCTTCACAGCACGGCTCCTCATTTTTAGGTCATCTTCACTACCTACCTGCAAGTTCGAATCCGTTAACAGGGGCTGTATCAGCCATGCTCAGACTTGCAAATGAGCCTCTGTAATGACTCAGTGAAAATTCATTTACTAGTTCTCTCCTTATTAAATGAGGATATTTTCAGAGTTCTTAGAAACAAGATGTGTTCGGGATACACAAGACATAAAAATGGTCCATGAAGATATCTCCACGTAGAATACAGCATGAAACAAAATGATCGTGTTTGGAATTTTTAAAAAATGAAACTGAAACTTTATTAGGCAAAAGTGTTTTGAACAAATATTCTTACAAGCAACACTTTTCACAACACTTTAAGGAATGTCATGACAAGACAGGATTTGAGGAAAGTCAATGATTCTTGGAGAAAATAACACCACATTAATTGTAAAAATTTAGTGTTGTTTTATGACTGCCACTGTAATCTGTTTCAGAATATCAGAGATATCTTAATCACTTACTGTATCTAATGAACTCTAGTTCACGAATTCTCTAAAAGACATCATTGTCAAAATGTCAAGGCTTATTACTCCTTCATTTGTCAGTCTTCTTGACAGTCCTCCTTTTCAAGAGTCCGTTTTAGAAGCTAAGGAAAATGTCTTCTGCATTACGTGCGAGAAATGATTATGCAAGAATAGGCTAAACACTTAATGTCCCAAAGACTCTATCCATCTGAGGTATAAAACCAAAAATATAAAATGTTTTTTACGTTAATGATTCTGCAGCCCGTTCTTCAAGAGTAAAGATGTGATGCCTTAATATCATGTCCAAGCTCCAGGTTTTGTTAATTACATCCTACCTACCTAAATGCCCCCTGTAGTTTCAATTAGACATGGTATTCTTCTTCACTTCCCGTCTTGATTATTGTGCACTGTTGCTAAGCGCTAGTTAACAGTTGCCACGTTCACCCGAAGCTGGCTGCACTGGTCATTCAAAGAATTAAATACAAAACATATGGTACAGAACCATACAAAGCATAAAAGCACTTTTAAAAACCACTCTAAAATGCTTAATATTAAAGATACTACAAAAGGTTACACCGCTGAAAGTAAAATCCTCACAGTTCTATGCCCACTTAAAATTTCCTAGAAACATTGAAAATTATAGAGAAATGCATGCAAAGCTCTTTTTTTTTTTTAATATATCATTAATAAGATTTCCTAGAGTATATTTTTGACATTATGCTGAATCTAGTTTTACACTGAATGAACAGCGTAGCATTCATAATATGATAGGCTTCATGGTACAGAGATTTTTCCAGATTTCCCTTAAAAAATAGTTTAATTCTCTATATCCCATAGCAACTAATTAGAGTCTCCTAAATTACACTACCAAGTTTTCTTCTTCCTTGTATCTGCAAAATACTTTGGACATGACTTACTGAATCGCTAAATACCAACACTGATACTTACGTGTTTAAGAAGACCTTGAATCAAATGTGCTTTTTTGAATTCTAGACAAACTTTTCATACAGTCAGATCACCCCTCCTTTCATCTGTGATGTCCTCATGTGATCTTAAGAAACTTCACATATTTTAATTATCCCAGTAAAAGCTCAGTAATCAGGTCGCCTATTACTGCTTACTTCCTTTAGTGTTACATCCTGGGCTTAAAAACTGCCTTACCAAGAAATCACCACTGTTTCTGATTGCTGCATTATCTACAGCCAAACCCAACTAATAAAATTCCTGGTACCTACATACTGTTTTTTATAACTAAATTATTTTTCTGTTAAACACCTTAGCCAATAATTTGTTTTACACAAACACTACCAATAACAAACAAAAACATAACAAATACGGTGTATCTGTATTAACAGATATGCAATTAAACCTTCAGGGTTCGGAGCCCAATCCTTTAAACAGGCAGGCACATATTGAACATTATTCATTGACTTTCTGGAGCATTTTATTGGAAATACTTGAGAATACAGGAGAAGTATGCATATGTTCAAAATCCACAAGTGTTAAAATGAGGAATAAATAAACATTTCTCAACAGCTCTGAGAATCCTCACACAATCCTTATTCCTTTGCAAAGAGGTATTTAAAAAGTTAATCCACCAGCTCCATAAGTCCTTTTGTCCTACTCACAAGTAAATTCTTCAGCATAACGTTTAATATTTTAAAATAATTTTTTAAATCTCACTAGTGCTTTTCAAACAATAGGAGACCCACCCTTGTTTTTCTTTAGAGGGCACATCCCAAACCCCTTAACAAAAACCAAACTTAATTGTGTGTTACAGTATTTAACAGTGCAGAAAGCTTTTACCTGTTCTATCAGAGGCCACATATATAACTATACCTGCAACTGAAATTCGCACCTACTCGCTTCACTCTCAGCTCTAAACAACAGTAATAACTGTAGTAAAACATTGTGCTTCAGTTATTCCTAGAGTCAGGAAATGAAAGACAGCACTTTCTTCTTCAGCAGCCTTTTATTTACATCTTTTAAAAAGCTCTTTGTAACAAGGTATCAATCAAGTACGAAGAATATGAAATATTATTTTAATAATATTTAAAATATAATTCAGTGGAAAAGTCGTAAGAATCACCAATTCAAAGAGAGCCAAACAAAATTATGTAAAAAAGGTCACACCTTCAGGGTATTTAAAGCAAACAGACTGACAAGCAGTAGACAGGGGAAGTATTTTTCCACCAGGTAACTTAAAAAGTCTCCTGCACTTTAAACGCATCTGACCATTGGTAATTCTTAAATTTCATAATAAGGATAAACATTTGCAGGCTTGGGGCCTAAACGAACTGCAGCCCTTGGCCCACCCTCCGGGTTGGCCAAAATCCTATGGTTTAAACAAAGTTTTAATCTTTCAGAGACGTCAGGAACGCGCCGGGACGCGCTGGGCAGGGCCGGGCCGGGCCGGCTCCCGGCGGCACCTCGGCGCTGTCGCGGGCGGTGGGGCGGCCCTTCGTAAACCTGTCAGCGGCCTCGGAGAACCGGCGCTCGGCCCATCGCAGCCGGCTTTTGCCCTCTACCTCTACTTCCCAACAGCAAACAAGTCCTGTCGATCGCCCGTCACCACGGTGAAGGGAATCGCCGAAGGGCCGCCTGTGACAGGGCCCGCGACGGCAGCCTGCGCTCGGTGCCCGCCAGCGCTGTTACTGCCCGTTGAGCTGCCGCGTCTCTAGGGGACACCGCCGCCCCTCCGCGACAGGGACAGTCCCCTCGGGGAAGGAGACACAGCACCTTGTCCTCCCCTCCTCAAAACCAGCCTGCACATGTCGACAAATGCCCCCGAAACAACCCCGCATCCCGCCCGGGCCGCCCACCGCCGGCGCTTCCCCTCTCAGGCGAAGCCTCCCCCGGACGCGGAGGGCGAGGCAGCCGAGCCCCCTGCTGGCGGCCGCCCGCATGGCAGCGCGGGGCGGGGGAGCTCGCCGCTCGCCCGCTCTCCAGCAGAACCACCTGCACCCCCCGCGCCCACCCCGCCCGCCTCCCCGCCTCTCCCCGGGGCTTTGCTGCCTGCCGCCCTCCTGCCGCACGCAGGGGCGGCTTTGGTCCCACAGCCGCCCGGCCAGGGCTGTGCCGCCCCTGCCTTGCCCCGTCAGCGCGGGGTCATTTCCCCCCCCGGTCCAAAACATCGGTAACAAAGGGTCGGAGCCTACCCGGGGGAGGGCACCGGCGACCCGCCGGTGACACCGGCCGCAGCCAGCCGCGCCGCTGGCAGCCCGCAGCCCCCGGTGCTGCGCTCCGCAGGGTGACTGACACCCACCGCGACCCAGTGAGCGGGGCGCCGCTGCCGCCGCCCCGACCCGCTACCTTTGTGCCCTCCCCAGAAACCGGCGAGAAGGCGAAGTAAAACCCCGCGCCCCCCGCCTCTCCCTTACCTTGCTGGGCAGAGAGAGAAGAAGTTGATGCGCTCTCCTTCCACCCCCCCCTCACTTTTTTTAAAATTTTTTTTATTTTATTTTTTTTTATTTCCCCCCCCCCCTCTTCCCCTCACACCGAGCAACCGCGCTCAGCAGTCCTGCCCAGCGCCCTCGGTGCCGCCGTCTCCCTCCGGGTCTCGGTCTCTCTCTCTTTCTCCGGCGGGAGGAGGGGAGGGGAGGCGAGGGGAGGAGAATGGGGCGGCACCGCCCCTCCTGCTCTGACAGCGGGGGAGAGGGGTCGGGGGGGCGGCGGGCGAGGGGAGCGGGCGGAGGCCGCGGGGGAGCCGCGCTCAGGTGAGGGGGTGTCCAGGGCTGAGGAACGGCCTCCCCGTCCCGGGCCAGGCCCCAGGACGGCGGGGCTCTAAGGGGGGCGGCCGTGTCGTGCCAGGGACTGAGGTGATGGGTCGGGAACGGGCGCTGGGGTGGACACGGGTGAGTGGAGGAGGGAGGCGGAGGGCAGTGAGACCTGGGACATGGCGGCCGAGGCTCGGTGAGGAGACAGCGAGCTGGGGTGCTTCCAGTCAGGGAGGGAAGGGCTGAGGCCTTGCACGGAGGGGAGCCAAGGAGGGAGCTGGGAAGCGTCAAAACCCTGTCAGAGATCCACCCTGTCAGCGTGGCTTGGTGGCCGGGGGAGGCAGAAGGTGGCACTGGGAGTGCCATCTGCGCTACCCTGCGAGAGGCGGCCCTGCGGTGCGGGCCAGTCAGGGCGGTGGGCAGAGTTTAAAGTTGGAGGGGTCACCTCGTGTTTTGTTGTGGGTTTAGTTAGCAATGGAGGTAGCCCAAGAGCGGTAAAGTAGAAGCTGAAGGGGCTTAGCATGCTAGGAGGATGCTAGAGACAGACTAGCGAAGGGTGCTGTGCGCGTACTTGTGTTGGAGATTAAACTGAACAGGGCTCTATTTGTGAACAGAGAAGGACTAGTGGGAGATGTGAGGGTCGGTGGCCGTCTTGGGAATAGCGACCACGAAATGTTAGAGTTTTCGATAGTGGGGGAAGTAAGGAGGGGCAAGAGCAGAACTTCTGCCTTAGAATTCCACCGGGCAGACTTTAGCCTGTTTAAGAGGTTGGTGGACCGAGTCCATTGGGAGTCGGTCCTGAAGGGCAAAGGAGTCCAGGAAGGCTGGACATGCTTTAAAAGGGAATTGCTAAATATTCAGGAGCAGGCTGTCCCAGTCTGTAGGAAGACAAGCTGTCGGGGAAAATGACCGGCCTGGTTAAACAGAGAACTTAGGCTAGAACTTAAGGAAAAAAAGAGAGCCTGTTTGCTCTGGAAGAAGGGTCGGGTAACCTGGGAGGTCTATAGGGACGTGGCCAGGTCGTATAGGGAGAAGATTAGAAGGGCCAAGGCTCAATTAGAGCTTGATTTGGCTGCTACAGTCAAAGATAACAAAAAAAGCTTTTACAAATACATCAACAGCAAAAGGAGGGTCAAGGAGAGCCTCCACCACTTGCGGTGGAGGGTAGTGTAGTGTCAGGGGATGAGGAAAAGGCAGAGGTGCTCAATGCCTTCTTTGCCTCTGTCGTTAATGTCAAGACTGGTTGTCCTCAGGAGACTCGGCCCCCAGAGCCTGAAGTTAGGGACGGGGGGCTGTGTGAACCCCCCGTAATCCAGGAGGAGACAGTTAGTGACCTGCTGTGCCAGTTGGACACTCACAAGGCTATCGGCCCGGATGGGATTCACCCCAGAGTAATGAAGGAACTGGCAAATGAGCTTGCCAAACCACTCTCGATTATCTACCGGCAGTCCTGGTTAACTGGAGAAGTTCCAGCTGACTGGAAATTAGCAAATGTAACGCCCATCTACAAGAAGGGCCGGAAGGACGATCCAGGGAACTATAGGCCTGTCAGCCTGACCTCGGTGCCAGGCAAGGTGATGGAACAGATCATCCTGAGTGCCATTACACGGCACATGCAGGACAATCAGGGCATCGAGGCCAGCCAACATGGATTCGTGAAAGGCAGGTCCTGTTCAACCAACCTGGTTTCCTTCTATGACAAAGTGACTCGCGTAGTAGATGAGGGCAGGGCTGTGGATGTAGTCTGTCTAGACTTCAGTAAGGCATTCGACACTGTCTCCCACAGCATCCTCCTAGACAAACTGGCTGCCCGGGGCTTGGATGGGTGGACTCTTAAATGGGTTAAAAACTGGCTGGATGGCCGAGCCCAGAGAGTGGTGGTGAATGGGGCAAAGTCCAACTGGCGGCCGGTCACCAGCGGTGTTCCCCAGGGCTCAGTTCTGGGGCCGGTGCTGTTCAATATCTTTATAGATGATCTAGACGTAGGGATTGAGTGCACCCTCAGCAAATTTGCAGATGACACCAAGTTGGGTGGGAGTGTCGATCTGCTGGAGGGTAGGAAGGCCCTACAGAGGGATCTGGACAGGTTAGATAGATGGGCCGAGACCAATGGCATGAGGTTCAACAAGAACAAGTGCCGGGTCTTACACTTCGGCCACAACAACCCCATGCAGCGCTACAGGCTGGGGGAAGAGTGATTAGAAAGCGGCCCGGTGGAAAGAGACCTGGGGGTGCTGATCGACAGCCGGCTAAACATGAGCCAGCAGTGTGCCCGGGTGGCCAAGAAGGCCAATGGCATGCTGGCCTCTATTAGGAATAGTGTAGCCAGCCGGTCTAGGGAAGTGATCGTCCCTCTCTGTACTCGGCACTGGTGAGGCCGCACCTTGAATACTGTGTCCAGTTCTGGGCCCCGCACTTCAAGAAACATGTTGAGGTGTTGGAGTGAGTACAGAGGAGGGCGACCAAGCTGGTGAAGGGTCTGGAGGGTCTGACCTACGAGGAACGGCTGAGGGAGCTGGGCTTGTTTAGCCTGGAGAAGAGGAGGCTCCGAGGTGACCTTATTGCAGTCTACAACTACCTGAAGGGAGGTTGTAGTGAAGTGGGAGTCGGCCTCTTCTCCCGGGCAACTAGCGATAGGACAAGAGGACACAGCCTCAAGCTTCGCCAGGGGAGGTTCAGGTTGGACATTAGGAAGAATTTCTTCTCAGAAAGGGTTATTAGACATTGGAATGGGCTGCCCAGGGAGGTGGTGGAGTCACCATCTCTGGATGTGTTTAAGAAAAGACTGGACATGGCACTTAGTGTCATGGTCTAGTTGACATGGTGGTGTCAGGGCAACGGTTGGACTCGATGATCCCTGAGGTCTCTTCCAACCTGGTTGATTCTGTGATTCTGTGATTCAAGGCAAGGCAGGTGGAGGTGAGGGGATCTGAGTGCGTTGGAGGGGATGGAAACAGAAGGATCTGGAATATTTAAAGCTGTATGGCGCTTGAGTCTGCATGGGGAAGCAGCGGGTTTGGATTCATAGCGTATGTGAAGATGAAGGTCAGACTTAGCATGAGCGTTGGAAGGAGACTAGAAGTACGGCAGGGTGCTCGGAGGGTAAATATCCGTTGAACTGGGGTAAAATTATTTTGCATTTTCTTCCTTTTACCTTTGATCGTTTAAGCTACCACATGAACCATCTCTTCTTTCACTTTTTGGTTTTCAAAGGGCATACTTCTTGAGAGCCTTTCAGAAAGCCTTTTTCTTCTCTTGGGACCACAAGACTCAATCTTATGCAATGTCCTAGCTTTCTGCCTCAACAGCTGAGAAAAAAGTGATAGTGACAAAAAAAGTGGTAGTCTTGTTTGTTTTCTTTGACAGGAACTTGCTGCTGTGTGACATTGAGAAAAAGACATCCAGTACTTTTCTCACATCCTTTTCTTTTGTATTTGCTGGTTAAAATATTAAGTTCTAGTGTCCTAGTGAGTGTTCTCATTACCACAGATAATGAGACTTCCCATCAAAAAAGTGGGAGGAGAAAAAACTTTCCCTGCCTCTTGGAGCAAGTAGAGATGGCACAGCAATGGTGTGGCACTGCATTAATGCTGCTTGATCCCAAAAGGAGAAACAGAGGTCTGTCTAGTAAATAACATAGATGGTTTTGAGTGTTCAACAAAGTGAGCCTTTTTCTGCATTAATCACACTGTTTCTGGTAGGCACTAAGGAGCTTTTCACTACTGGTTCTGTTTTGGTTTACTTTAATTTGAGCAATGCTTTTTTATGACATGCTGATTTGCACTTCATTTCATTGAATGGGATGTGAAAGTGTAGTAATGGGTGCGTGTATCTGTGTAGATAAGTTAGAGACCAAAGGCTGGGGCATATCGTTATGCAGTCCTCATAGCAAACTTGCCAGGAAAGAATTGTCAAGCCATCTCAGATTATGCCACACATATATACAAAATATTTACATCACTGCCTTTTATGAATCCATATGAATTTATATTTTTGCATACATCCTTTTTTTCCTACCAGCTCCCTTGGTAGGAAAAACAAAGGAAGTTGGTTTCCTATCAGCTTCTTTGGCACGTCATGTCACAGTTGTTCTCAAAAACAAGGTACCTCCCAAACAAAACTTTGGAACTAGTTTGTTTATTGGCTACTTTGATTCTGAGATTATGTAGTTTTTATGTGAGTTGCTAAATCAGTTGTCTTTGACAGGACTATTCACATACTTGAATTGCTTAGAGCTGGGCTTCAGCTGTGGATTACCTGAAGACATGCTACCTCCATTAGCTTAACTATCTTGGTATCTGTGTATTTATAAAGTTGCTAATAATATGACCCTTAACAATAGATAGCTAAAAATCTAGCTGAAGCAGAATTTAGGAGACTTTCCCAAGTCATATTAGGCGCTTTAGGATCAAGTCCTAAAGCTTTGCCACTTTGCCTTTTCTAAGTTGTACACTTAATTTTTCTGGAAACTTGGAAGTAGATAGCTGCAAGAGAATTTAGGCTGCCACTCTTATATGTCCACTTGTATGCTGTATATGTCAACTATGCTGTTGAAACTCTGCAAAATATAATGGAATTAAGCAAGATCAGTATCAGTCCCTTGAGATAATGTTGTCATGTGACCCTGGACAGATTTAGACAGTGACTTTATTATTACTCTTAAAAGTTCATGAGAGATTTGAAAACATATCAAGGTACCTGTAGAACACCTGTTACAGTGTATGATCATTCTAACTTAGATTACTTAATTATATCTAAATTGATCTCAGTTAATTGCAGTCTAGATTTCCCTTGGCTTTTCAAACTGTTTAATTTTACTTAGAAGTTATCTACTGAATGAGTGAGAATTATTCTGGTAGCTTTAATGCAGTAACTCTTTTCTTATTTGGACTTATTTTTGTTTTGCTTTTTTGAAAAGGAAGAAACATTCATTATATGTTTTCTTCTAACTTTCTATTTTAACTATTAACATTTACAGCTTGTAGGGTGGTTTCATCGGTACCATCTGTGGGCCATATTGCACTCAGATGGCAGGATAAAATCTGTAACAAGAGCGTTTTGGGACATAAAAGTCTTTCAGGTTTTGAAGCCATGATATTCACAACACAAATGTGCGGAGCCACTTACATATCTGAAACAGAAGACGCAGAATGCCAAAGCAGCTGCTGGAGTGAAATAAAGGAGAGACCACACAGTTTGGGGAACATAGAGGCATCGAGAACAAAAGAGCATTTGAGGGAACAAGAAAGTGCAACTTCAAGCAGTGAGAAAACTGAGTCAATCATTAGGAATTATTGACAGGAGACATGTAGTCACACAGCAATTAGAGGCTCGCTTTGGGAAGCGAGGTCAGTTAATACTGAGGTAAAAACGCAGCATCAAAAAAGCACCTGGTTTAGCAAGCAGCAGGTAAGACCTGGTCTTACCATTGTTAAAAGCTGATTTCAACCTTTGCTTGGACTTCTTTTGTTGGGGCTGAAGTGAATCCCGCTGTCCTGATTCTATTATGAGCCTTCTAAATAACTTTCATCTTTCTGCTTGAAACACCAATGATCTTTTATGGTTCATTATACCTTTATTCCTTCATTATTGTGATGTGAATTATTTTTCCCTACTTGTCATACTGTAAAGTATTGGTTCAATTTAACATCAAGGCATCTATGAAATGTGTACTATCCAAATACTTAAGAGCTGTTCCCTAAAAAACATTTATTCTAAATGGATGAAACAGGTGGATAGGACGAAACAGGAAGCAGTGGTGGAGATGGGGAGCTGAAGTATGTGAAGTTAAATGTTTTTAATGCAAACACTCTGAGGGCAGAGCTAGGAACTGAATTCAGATCTCTTGATGCTTAGACACTGCTGTCATTCCAATGTCATATCTAAGCTTCCTTATTTCTACTGAAATGTTCTTAAAATACATACTTTGGCATCAGTGTTTTTAGCATTAATATTTAGGACACTTTCTACAACGAAAAAATTGATTGTGCACAGTAAGATGAAAGAAGCAGAGTGTTTCTTACAACTGGTAAGAACATACTTGCTTTATCTTTCTATTACTCACTCCATAGAAATTGAGCAACTAATCAGCAGGCTTTCCTGGAAGTTCAGCAGTAGCACGTAGTCAGTGGCACACATATACTTTCTATTCCTTCTTGATTTTGATCGGATTTTGCAGAATGACCACTGTTACAAGATAATAATTTCATAAAAAGAAACAGATGGTTGTATAAAAGTCCTGGAGCTAATTGCTAGAATCTCAGTCGCCCTCACTGTAGAAACTATAGCCAGATTCTCAATTTTTTTTAGAACTTTCTGTAAAATACTTGGTGTTGCAATGTCAGCTCTTGTTTACAGGTTGGCAACTGTACTCCATCTATCATGCAAGACATGGTAGGATGCCATTTCCTTTTCTAAGCAGCATGCCCTTAACAGCAGACTGTATGCCAGCAAAAGGGAAAATGCGTTGCCCTGCCTAAATCAAAGGTATTGTTTGAACAGGAAGAACTTTTGGCACCTGTGTAACTGTGCTGCATGAGAGAGTCTGTAACAGTGTTTCTCTTTGTAATTTTCTAAACAATTTGTGAAATTCAATTTAATTTCAGATAAGGCAGTGCAAAAGCACTCCCCCTTTTTAGTACTACCAGAACTACTGTGAAAAAGTAGTTCTGTGTTAAGGAAAACTGTAAGCTAGCATTTGTCAAAGCTGAGCCTCTACATAGTTTTTCTTGTTTTTTTCCTTGTATAAATTTTGATTTCATAATTAATTTTCAGAATTCACTCATCTTTAAGTGGAATCCTTTAGACTGCAGCTGATTGACATGAATCATATGGTGTGAATTCGGGTTTTATGACTGAGCCTGTTTTTTACACACCGTAGAATTAGCACAATCTATTTTGGCCTCTTTCAATGGGAAGATATATTCTGATTTTTTAGTATACAACAAAATGTTGTCAATACTTCATCATTTTTAAAAGGAAAATTAAAAGCATGGTAACTGATAGCATTAAATGATTCCAGAAGAGTTTTCTAATTGTAGTTGGATTTGTTCACTTTAACTAGAGTAAACTAAAGTATGTGTAGTACTGGCTATTCTATAAAATTCTCTGCTATACTCTGACTCTTTCACCATCCCCAGGGTTGCCTCCTCAGAGACACCACTGAAACTTAGATCCATTACCCCTAAATGACATGTCTCCATTGGCAAACATGTAATCTAATCAAACTATTTTATAGCCTACAGTGAAATAATCCTTTTAAATAGAGCTTACTTACAGAGGAGGTAGTCTTGCCTAACTTTAAGCTGTCTAAAACTTGAGCTCTAATCTATCTTTATTTATAGACAGTGAAAATAACTTGGCATCTCCAGTGGGCAGTTTCATCCCATTCGTAAATGAACACCTTCAAAAGGCAACACCTCTCCCTTCGTTCTCCTGATTGACTTGTGAAGGAGCTTAGAGACCTAGATTAGACTGCACACCTATACACCACCAATACTGGGTGAATGCAGTCCCTCTCCTTGTGATCACCCAATCACTTACCACAGGGATATAAAAAAATTTCCCCCGCTGTTCCCCATTTGCCATGCACAACAGAACCACTCGCAAGCATTGTGAGTCCTCTGCCTTGTTAGTCATACACAGGAAAAGGACAAGTGGCAGTTTCATATAAGCAATTAGAGCTTACAAAGGTGGTTTTTTTCATGGCACTGATGTGGTTTGATGAGTGAAGCTAAATGGTAAAGGTTTTTTAAATTCCAAATTTGCAGTGTTTCCTGTAGCTGTTATTAGTAAGAGCAGTGAATCTCATCAAAGTCAGTATGTCAGTGCTGGCTGATGTTTGTTGGGATATTTATTCTGAACCCAGCTGGGGAATGACAGTGAGTTCACTTGCTGCTTTATTTTTGCTGCCTTTTTATTAAATAGTTATTTGCTCTTCATAAGAGGTGCTGCTCATGAACTAACAAGAATGTTAACAATAGCAGAGAAAATGGCCCTGTATCCATGCTGGAGTCAAGCCATGGAAATTGGGCTTTTAAAAGGTGAAAAACAGACATCTCACAATTACAGTGCCCATGGCCTTAGTGCAATGTTTGTAGTGCAAGGCATGTTTAGTGTTTAAAAAATTGCTTTATATTTTTAACTACCTAGAATCTATGGAGGTTTATTTATCTAGGGTATCAATCTTTCATCTTGATTTGTGACTTTGTTTTGGTTTTGCCAGAAAGTCATAGATGTGTTCGAGCTTTTGGGGTTTTTACAGATGGAAAATATTTTTGAGGTGAGGTGGATAAGACTGCACAAGCCCTAACCATTCTTGGTTTTGTCACTGTTCCCTTAACACAGATAAAATTCCTACTTAAAACAGCTCTACAGTAAATTCCCCAGGCATGTGTAGCTGCCAGAACAGTCACTCCCCTCCCAGTTTTCCTGCCAAGTCCATATACATCATGGTAGACCAGGCTTTATCCTTATGAAAAGCTTAGCTTCTAAGTGAAGTTAGTCCAGCATTCACTAGATCTTAACAGGCTCAAGCACTGTCAACAGCAGATCTCTCTCTTAGTCTTAGGGAGGCAATCTCTGAGCCTACAGAGCTATCTACTCCCATATTTATAAATTCCTCATCTTCTCCAAAAGAACTTACGAATGTATGTGAACACAGAGATGGCTTGGCTCAGTTCTCTCAAAACATAGAAAGTAAGGTAGGTGTGTGCTGTGGGGTGTGACCTGCCAGCTGGCTTTTCCACAGTGGAGGTTTCCCACAGAGCTTCAGAAACATGTCTAATAGCTGCCACGCCTCTCTTGGGCAACTTCTAGGGTCTTGGCGTTGAGCTGTCTTAACCTGCACTCTGCAGGTGTGCAGACCCAGAATATTTTAGCTGCTCATCTCCCAGCTGTTTCTCTTGTTTCTCAAAGCAAAGGAAAAAAAAACCCAACAAGTTAAATGCTGCAGTATCCATATGCCTACAAACCTTCTTGCAAAAATGAATTTGTATATGAGTTATAATGTATTAATTATAAATACTTTTGTCTAACTACCCCTCTTCTCTTTCTTTCTCTGTGTGTAACTTTCCTGGGAGATTAGATTAATGTCTTGTAAAGCTACTGGGTTTAATACAGAGTTACATCCATCTAGGAGTCAGGGAAGTCCATTGTTTTGTCAAGATTAGTATCATTTGCTGTCTTTCACTATATTACAATCTCTCAGGCACATGGCACTATCAAATGTGCAGTGAGTTATGTTTGCTAACAACTTGCTGAACAGCTTTTGCATTTCTGTGGGTCTTCCGGTGGCATCAATGAAAGGGAATCAGCTGGAGAGTCCCTACTTGTGTTTTGAAAGCCATCTGGGCTGGGATTTGGACTTGGGCTGGTCAGCAGGGAAGGCTGCTGCTGCATTAACCCCCTGTATCAGTTCGCTTTGGAACCCGCAACAGCCAATATATAGCCCCCATTCCCAGCCTGCACAGGGTTGGATCCTCATGACTGCAACATGAGGTTTCAGGTCATGTTTTATTTACATATTGGTTTTTTTGTACAGGTTTCTTGGTACCTCGTGCCAGTTAAACAGACAGGATTGTGATTGCTGTCAGGAGGGAAGGAAACCTGCCTGCTTCGCTGCTGGTTAGAAACAGTTCCAATACAAGCTGCTGTCCAGTCAGCCAAAAAGAGGAAGAAAATCCTGAGGGCTACAAAAACTGGACTCATTAATGCTGTTGGTTGTTTTTAACATAAAAATAATTAATCTCTATTAATTTCCATTATTATGTGTTTATTGTATAGAATGGTCCACGTCCCAGCAGCTCCAGAGAAAGGGTAGGTCCACATTATGCAAAACAAATCCTAGTGGGTTTTCTAGTTTGTTTACAAGAGTTTTTGTTCATCTGAGGTAACAAAAAGCCAGCTAAGTCTCTTACTATGTTCGCTCATGACACTTGGCAATCTATGAACTTAACATAAAATATTAGACCACATAAACTGGACTTCTGCTTCCAGAGCAGTAGTGTTTTGAGATCAGTAATCCCACATGTGTGGTATCTCCACCCTCCTTTGCTTTCTTTTTTTGTTTTGTTTTCCCTTAGCCCTTGAGGAAGGATTTTCCATATAGGTAAATATGTAACATTTTGTAGTTGAAAGTCAGAAGATTCCTCTTGGATTCTGACACCCTAAAATCAAAATAAGGCATACTGCTGTCTGGCTCAGCAGGAACCTCTTCAGGAGACCGCCTGAGAGTAACACTTTTCCTAAAGTACCCAATGTGCTGTGTGGTGTCTTACAGATGGTGTCTCCAGCTGTTGTGGGAACTTTTAGTGTCGCCAGACATCTATACTCTTGGTGCTTGGGTCCTGTCTACATCTGCTGTGATCACCAGCACCAGGAACCTGAACATTATGCAAAAGTAAACTTGAAAATCACAAGACTTTGAAGTTTTCAATTCCAAATGAAGTTGAGGGTAGGGGGAAAAGCGTATCACTTGTGAGTGGAAGACTTGAGGAAGGAGTCCAGTGCTATTGGCAAGTCAGAGTTGAAAGCAGACAGGTATTAGGAATGGTTTATAAAATCCTTCAAGAGATGCTACTAGAGAGGGAACCAGAAATTACTAAAATTGTCTTGAGAAGATGCACATGAAATGGAGACAGGTAAACTGGTCGAAACAGAGTCTATGTTGACTTCATCAAACATTTCTGTCAACTACCTGGTCATTTAACTGCCCGCTGACTGGGAGAACAATGTTGCTACTCAAATCTTATCTGGTTTCACTGGAGATGAGTTGCTGAGCAACCAGTTAGACCAAGAGCACGCTGAAGAATGTAATTGCCACCTCCCTGCAAAGAAGTTTGTCCTTCATCGCATTGCCATCAAGCATACAGCCTTCTCCTGTAAACACCAGTTGACACTTGCCTATCGGGGAACAAGAAGGGAAATTCCACCATGACATTAGGAAGAAAAAGTCTTTCAAGACTGGTTGCCCAGAGGGACTGAGGAATCTCCATCCTTGGGCATATTTACAACTTGACTGGAAAAGACCCTGAGCAGCGTGTGCTAACTCAGCCCCGTTCTGAGCAGAGGCTGGAGCAGGTGCTCTCCAGCAGTCCCTTTTTTCTGTCATCAGTAAGCAACTGCGTACTGGCTTGGTAAAAAAGAATGGACATTTTTAGGTATTTTTAACTTCCCAGTAACGTAGGCTGTGCTGCTGTAGCTAATGTGAAAAAAAAAATACAGTGGTAAGGTGTTAAGATGCAGGTAGCTTGCATACACACAAACCCACATGCAGGGACACATGTAAGCATTGACATTAGCTGCTCTGTGGGAAAGCAGTCCAACACCAAAATATGAGGGTGGAGGGAGGGGTGCTTGAGGTTGAAGAAACCCTTGGAAAAAGCATGAATTCTTGTTCTTGCCAGATTTTGTTTCCAAGATGCTTGAATTGAGCCCCTGTAGCAAACTGAGCAAGAGCTCTGAATTAATGGATGGTAATATAATGAGCACTGAGAGCTGGTTCCACAACTCAGGTACATGCTAAACCCTTTCTTTCTGCACCTCCTTTCCAAGAAGTGGCAGAGGGACGAAATAAATTCTCTCTCCTGAAGGGGGGAAACTCCATCAAGTCATTTAGTCTGGTATTTTCAGATGTCCAGTAAAAGAAATGGTCTTGCATTTATTCTCAGAAGCTATGATAACTATGTAGATAACTATAACATAGTAGATAGATAACTAGGCTAGGGGACATAATTTTGTCCCCAGTTGCAAGGGAGAAGTGCAGAAACCTTGACCTCAAAGGTACTTTACTTCCATCTATGAGAAAAATTCAGTCATATTGCATGGTTTCAGTTCCAGGAAAGTAATCCCTGATAACTATCAGAAATCAATCTTTAGATATAAAAAGCTCTGCTTTCACGAATGTTATCATTCTGGTTGCTGTGTTACACCATCTCCTTGTCTATAAGTGAAGTCCCTGGAACATTAGGAGCTCTTCGTGTGCTCTGGGTCTAACACAGTGAAGTGACACTGACCTCTCCACCCGCTAATGTGCCAACATCCTCCCTGACGCAAGCCTAGGAGAACTAGACCCAGCATGTCAGCATAATCATAGAATCATAGCATGGTTTGGGTTGGAAGGGACCTTAAAGATCATCTAGTTCCAACCCCCCTGCCACAGGCAGGGACACCTTTCCTCTAGACCAGGTTGCTCAAAGCCTCATCCAACCTGGCCTTAAACACTGCCAGGGAGGGGGCATCCACAACCTCTCTGGGCAACCTGTTCCAGTGTCTCACCACCCTCACAGTAAAGAATTTCTTCCTAATATCTAATCTAAATCTACCCTCTTTCAGCTTAAAACCACTCCCCCTTGTCCTGTCACTACATGCCCTTGTAAAAAGCCCCTCTCCCGCTTTCCTGTAGGCCCCCTTCAGGTACTGGGAGGCTGCTATAAGGTCTCCTGGAGCCTTCTCTTCTCCAGGCTGAAGAGCCCCAACTCTCTTAGCCTGTCTTTGTAGGAGAGATGCTCCAGCCCTCTGATCATCTTCGTGGCCCTCCTCTGGACTCGCTCCAACAGCTCTGCGTCCTTCTTATGTTGGGGGCCCCAGAGCTGGACGCAGTACTCCAGGTGGGGTCTCACGAGAGTGGAGTAGAGGGGCAGAATCACCTCCCTCGACCTGCTGGCCACGCTTCTTTTGATGCAGCCCAGGATACGGTTGGCCTTCTGGGCTGCAAGCATGTACTGCTGGCTCATGTTGAGCTTCTTGTCAATCATCAGACCCAATAATGGCAAGATCAGTGCCAAATCGTCAAATACTGTAACTTCATTAGCCCGACTCAAGACTCCCCTGTCTATACATCTAAAGATTACGTTACCCCTTTCAGTCTTCTTTCAGTGGGAGTTTCTCTTCAGCTGTTGGGCCGCTCTTTCCTGAGTCCTTTCCAGAGCCACTGCTTCAAAGTATAGTTTCCCATCTTAACGACTGTGGCCTTCATTCTCTGTTCTTAGATACATAGCTTCATGTTTACCTCTGATAAAGTAATATATTATATGCTTGCTTTCTGTTTACCAACTGATTACATCAATGACCTATTTTATTTTCTGTTCCTCTGGTCTTCCTGTCTGTTGCAATACGAGGAGTTTATGTTTTCTTCTGTATCGCAGATCAAAATGGAAAATGGCCAGGAGACAATCCAGGTGGAGCTCCACTAGTTAACACCCCTACTGAACAATGATTCATTGTCTAGCATTGAGACTAAAAATTGAGTTAACCACTGGATTTTGAACCATCTGGTCTATTAATTTGCAATAACTTCATGATTAAAGAACTGTGCAAAACTAAAGCCTCATGCTTTATAGCTGTCTTCATAACTGTCTTTAAGAATTAAACTCTTACTCTTCTGAAAAAGATGACAGATTTTCTCAGCAAAATCCACTTTCTGTAAACCCATGTCAGTTGGCATAAATAATGTACTTCCTTTTCTTTTGGTATTTATTAACACGGTCATTTTGGGCAGTGTGCATTTCACACTATGGACTTCCATCAGGCCCATAGCCAGAAAAACCCAGGTAATTTCAGGCTACGGGCTGGCGGAAGTTCGCAGCCTGAATTGCCCGGGTTATTCTGTGTATCTTTCAAAATACTGTTCCAGTGTGAACTTCTTTCCCACCCCCTGGAGATCCCTTGGACTTCCAGTTCTTCTGAAAGTGAGTGTTAGTGACTCCAAGCATTTGTCTGTCAGCTCTTTGAAAGTGCTGGTGTGCTAACGATACCCATTTTCTGATTTTAAGATGTCTGGTATCAGCAGCTGTTGTTTAGAGCCGTTTGAGGCACCTACTGTTTCCTCTGCAGCAGTGACACCACTTGCTTTTTTTTTTCCCCAACTGCAGAACTGGGGTATTTATTGAAATTCCTAAAGTCAGTCCACTGCCAACATTTGTCCACCTTATGGTTTATACTGTGCATAGGCAAAAGCCCCAGGAAACCTTGAGTCAAAACTGAGAGTCCTAACGAAGCCCCTTGAAGTGTTTCCTAATGAGAGTGCAGTTATGTTGGTTGGAGCTTATCACCTGCCTGCATCACTGATGGCATTTCCACCGTTCCTACATAGCAACTAATACATTACTAAAATCACTTTGTTCCTATAATTTTAGAGCTGCATTCTTCTGAAACGGTTATTGCCCATACTTCTGCTGCTTTTCTCTCCGCAGTGTCCTTGCACCTCTGTGGTATATTGGTATATGTGGTATATGCGGTACATGACAGCAGCCGTCTCCTGGCCGCCAGCAAGCCAGCCGTTCCCCAGTGTGCCGCTTCTCCCGCTCTCCTCTCCGCGGCCATCCGCACTTACCCGAGGGAGAGCTCCGTGTGCGACCGGCACAGCCTTCGTGCGGGAGGGGGGTTCGAATGTCCCTACAGCGCGCCGAGGGGAGGCCCTTGGGAGCCGGCGGCGGGGGGGGAACTCCTCGGCGGTGCGTGGCGAGCCCGGCGGTACCGCCGCTGCCCGGGGTCCCGGGGGAAAGGGAGGGGGCCGTCGAGGATTCACTTCGACACGCGAGCAGCGCCGAGGAGGTCATTCTCCCACGAAACCTTTGCGGCTGAAAACATGATTTTTTTTTAATATAGATATTTTTAATAGATTTTCGCAGCTCCCCGCAAGCGTCAGTGCCTCATCAGGAAACAAAACAGCACGAAACACCCCAAAAAGGCGACAGCCCCTCCGAGGCGCCCGACCCCGGGAGCGCTGCCCGCCGGCGGGACCCGCGCAGCCGCAGTGCCGCCTAGCGGCGCCCGCGCTCGCCTCCGCGGGCGGCCCGGCCGGGGCGGCGCCGCGAACCGGCGACCTCGCCCGCAGCGCTGGTGCGGGGGGTGCCGAGCGTGTCCCGACGCCGGCTTCTTCTAGGTGCCCGGAGACCGGCCTGCCTGTGCCGCGGCGGGGGAGAGGCCGGGCGCCCAAGTCACCGGGCTGCAGGCGGCCCTGACCGCTCCGCAGGGCTGCCGTGGGCAGCGGTCCGCCCCGGGAGCCTCGGAGGCCCAGCGGCTGCCTAGCAAAGGCGGCACCGCTTCTGCTGGGGAGGAGGAGACCCGTGGCGTTAATGGGAGTGAGTGGCATTCCCCCGGACAAGCTGGTTGCACCCATGGGGTGTACGCAAGCACGTGTGAACACAGCAGGGGCTGCCGGAGCAATCTGGCCGCTCTTCGCCGCTGCCCTGGAACAGGCTCCGCTCCGGTGAAGTGCGTGTCTGCTGAGCTGGGCCCTCCCTTATCGCCCCAGCTGCCTTTTCCTGCTCCCTGGCTTTCAGCGCTGCAAATTTATCATCATTCCCCTGAATTATACATCCCTGTCCTGAGGCAGTGTTCTAAAACTTAAGCAGTTCTTATTTTCTGCTCTACTACACAGATAAGTAACCCTTTTCCTTTCTGTTTAGACCTTTGCACCACTGGTTTCTTTCCTTCCCCGTCCGGGCCAGCCCTGGTGATAGTAAATGTGGGCGATCGTCCGCAGGTGAAATCTCTGCCGTGCTGGATAATGTGACAGTGATCCACCTCGTTTCTAACCGGTTGAAGTCCCTCGTCATTCAAGTCAAAGTATGCCACAATATAGCAACAGCAAATGCTGCCTGAGGAGATACTGTGAACCTGACTGTGGAAAGAGCCTGCGCACGTCTGGGAGAGCATCTTTTCTCCTGGGATCTCTCCAAAGGATACAACACTGTAATGTCAAGCTCCAGCTCATTTTTATAGCTGCCGGTACATAAGGTCAGTTCATAGCAGAAATGCAGGTTTAGCCTGACTTCTCTTCACCAAACATCTGTCTGAAATAAAGCGTGCTTGACAGTACATGCGTGTGTGTAAGCACACCCCATTCAGGATAGGGTGGAACCAGGATGTTGCCTGCCCAAGAACGCAAGGCTGCTGCTTGGCAAAGCACACAACCCCTGGCAACATGCCCAGAAAACCAGAGCACCCCACAAAAGAAGTGAAATAAACAAACAAAAAAATGCAAGCAGAAAGAACTCTCAAACAGGCTTCCTTACTTGGGCCAGAGGCAGGTTATTTAATTTTTTTTTTACCGTGACGTCCTCCTGTAAGCAACACCCCGGGACAGAGAAGGCACTGCCCACCTACCCTTCTCCCCTGTGGCTGCATCTCCTAGGACAGTCCACTCACCACCCCTGAATCCACCTTTTTCTTCCGATGAGAGATCGTTTAGGCTCAAATGAAGGGAAGTCTGCCCTCAAGTTGCCAATGTACCCTCTTTGGATGAGCCAGTCTCCTCAGGAACGAGCAGCACGCTATTGCATCAGGCCGTCTGTTCCTGTCACTAGACTTCTTGTAGTCACAGTTCAAAGCTTTGCCCCTGCACCGCTCTGGTCTCTTTGGTGTCCACCCTGCCATATCTGCATGGAAATGGCATTGTAAACTCTATCGTCATGTATGCTGCCATCGCGTGTCCAGCTCCTCAGCTGGGTCCAGGCTGGATTTTGGCAGACAGGGCTAGGGAAATACAAAGGGTGCACATGACTCATAGTATGCCTCTTTACTGACAGAAACCTGGCTCTGGCTCTGTGATTGTCTCACGCTGCTTCACCATCTTCAGCATATGAGGATGGAAGCAAATGGTGGATGCAAAAGAAGAGGTCGAAAGTGGAGTGTGCAAGGTATCTGAGGCAAAGTGAGGTAGGTAGCTGGGAACGGCTGCAATACAGAGATTAAAGAGGCTCTGACTTGAATCTCCAGGTAAAGGACACCAGTGACTGGCAACAGCCACAAGATGACAAGAAGTCGAGAACTGGCTGATGAAACCTGTTCTGACAGTATCAGAACAAGCCCGAGATGCACTTGCACAAAGTTAACATTGTTTCAAACAGAATTCCGCTAAAATAATGGGTTTTTTTTACCAAAATGTTTTACAGTATGTGACTGCAAACTTCTGATCTGATACTAGAAGTCCTAAAGCCAAATTTACCATGTCCCCAAACTACAGCTCCTTAAAATATCTTCAGTTTTTTTCTTTGCATATTTCTCATCTGACTGGTGGTCTGGCGCTATTTAGGTTATACAATTCAAAACAGCCGTTGCCTGAGGTGACTTGATTCTAGAGAAAGCGCTTCATGTAGGATCTAGCTGCAATCTTTGAACATGACAAACAGTTTGCATTGAGCTACTTGATTGCATGAATTAGGGTCATTCACAATGTTATTATGGCAGAATATTTAAGGTGCTTTTTTAGAAACAGAATCCAAAAATGAAAATTTATAAATACTTGAAAAGTTAAAGTAAGAACAAAGGCTGAAGGCACTACTTTTTTTTTTTCCCTTTAGCAGGAGAGATTTTCCAGTAACAGACACAAAACGAACAATTAACCTTTATGTTGCGCTTCTCAACCACAAATTTTAAAGTATTTTACAAAAATGCTCAAGTATCACAGGCAGAAAAACTGAATCAAACCCAGTGGAATTACTTGCTGCAGCTTTGCCAAAGAGGCAAAAGCAGAATTAAATGCTATTAACTGTCTTGTCTCTTAATTCTCTGCACTGACTCTCACTCCTGTAAACTATATTATCTATACTGAGATGGGGAGGTGAAAAAATGCGATGTGCTTTAGACCCAAGTGAGGATCAAAACATATTGCTGCATTAATCAAATGGCACTGCGTAAATCAAACACACCATTCTTTTAAAAAAGTTATCATCTGTAGCATTTTTGAACCATGTAATAAATTTATATCTGACTTAGCCTTGAAAAATTATTCTTTATAATAGTTTATATGCTGCAGACATTTGTTTATAAAGTAAAAGAAGAGATTTTTGCTTCAAGGGTCTGCATGTCCCAATCAACACATGGAAATCTCAGGAACGTTGGAGTAGGCTCCCTTTGGTTTTGTCAAAGCCAATATGAGGAGCTACTGTAAGTTGTAGCTGCAGGGTGTTCCTTCCTGGTATATGCTTCCAGACCACCAAGGGTTTTTTACTCCAAATCTTTACATTTATGTTTTTTCCTAGAAAAAATAACGTGCTTAGTGCTATGTAAGTTAAAATATCATTAAACATTTATGGGATTTAGTAAGGCAACACATTTCCTGACAACTAAGGAACCGTGGATGTTTGAGAGGGCACTACTGAACTATTTGGGTGGCCTGAGACTAAAGATTTATTAGTGTCCAGTCTATCCACTGATTGCAATTACAGCGTGAAGAAACTCATTTCTCAAGGACTTTGCAACATCATTGCAGTGTACCAAAGTACCTTCTATTCTGTAATCAATGGGACAAAAATGCCCTAACTAGAAAATGTTTGTAACATTTCACAGTGTCTAATCCAAACAGCAAATCTCTGAAGTGTCAAGTTGGCTGAGTTAGAAGATATTTAAGCCTCAGGACTTGGTCTCAGGTCCACTGTTGATACTAGCAAATGCTTTGAAGGTAGCGAAAGGAGTGCCTTATTGTTATAATTGCTGTCCTTTGGCTGAAATACTGAAACGAATTACATTTTCTTCTGCTGAGAGCTGTTTATCCCAACGTAAATGTAGATACAAACAAACAGAAGATAGCTGGTGTTTTCAAAGCCTGAATGTCTATCCCAGCTTCTCCAATTTGGCTCCCAAACTACAGAGGCCAAGCCTTTCCAGTTCCAAACTATCATTACTTCACCCAGTTGGAAGCCACTTGGGATTTGTTTGGGGTTTTTTAATGCCATTCTCATACTCGAGAAGTACTGAAAAAAATTCATCTACCCTATGACTTGCCAGGAGGATGGCCAATAATAACTTATAGATAAATGTGGATCGAGTCCCTGCTGAAATCAGCAAACCTGAGCTACAGCTGACAGGTCAAGCAAGGGCAGAGTTTTACTCCAAGGGACTACCATCTGTGGGATGGCCAATGCTCAAAGGTGTGACTTCAGGCTGGGAGCCCATCCTTCAGCTAAACACATCCTAATGGCAAGGACAGCCTACCTACCTATGCTTGGGTTTCTCAGTGTCTTGGGGTTATTTGGACATTGGTATAAAATGTATGATCTAAAAATCACCTAAGCACCAGCTCATAAAACATTTGTTACATGAAGCTTGTTAGCGGTCCAATACAAAGCAATCATGAAACAAGGATCTGTTCTATTCGTGTTAAGTATTGAAGGGGGTCATGCTGCTGGAATGTGGCTTTTCCCCCTCTGAATCTGAAGACTTTCAGCCATATGTTATTAAAGAAAGACTTTGGACTTCTCAGCATTGATGGTAATGTCAGGAAAAGCTCGTACGCTGCGTGGCTCATAGCCTCCTGCTGCTGAAAGGTGTTCGTAGCTCCTGGCAGTCTCCTGTTGACACCAGCTATCTAGCGACAGCCGTCATTTAGTAAAACCTAGTCCTGCGCTAGTGATAGGTACTGAGCAAATGCATAGCTGCATTTCCCTTGGTGTTTCTCTTCCCTCATTAACGTTCTTATACACCTCCGAGACTGCTACTGCTATGTATTTTTTCAGTTTGTTCTTTCTTGCAAGGAAAAGCTTACCTTTTCACTTATAAGCCAACTCTTTTCAACAATAATAACATGACGAAAGCTTTTACTGGAAAAGAACAAAGAGTTAATTTTTTTCTGGCTGGCCCCAAGTGACCCCTGTTCCCACTGCCTTTGAAAGTACTGGAGTTTGCTTAGCTTGAAGAATGACAGCTATAGGAAAAGTTATGCTTCACTGATCTATTTTAAAAAGGAACAGCAGAATTTTAAAAATAGAATCCCCATTTTTTTTCTGACTGTGGCATCTCTAACCCAAGTATGTTGATGCAATTTCCAAAGCACTAAGAAACGTCTTAGGTCACATTTAAGTCAGGTCAGCCAAATCCAGGATCAGTGAAAAAATGAGTTGTTCATCTGGTCTGGAATGAGATCTTTCTTCCCATCATTCTTAGTTATAAAGATATCTTTTGTGTGGTTGAAGCTAAATTTAAGCCCTGGCTGAGTGTATTTGTGTACCATCTATGCGTGTTTTATGCATCAGCAGCACACTGCGTTACTAGTAGGCTGCATACACAATTAGGGCTTTATGATCTTTGAAGTCAGTTAATACAAAGATTTATATATTTGCAGCAATAAAAGTCTGGGAATTAATGGGAATAGAAGTTTCTTAGAGTTATAGTCTCATTCTCCTTTGACTTGGGTTGGTTTGGCTCCATTGTCTTCAGTGGAGTTAATCCTCACCCTGATTTGAGCACCAGAAGAACAGAAGAAAATCCATCCCTTAACGTATGCCTAGGGAGGTCTGCTTTTATAGAGCTTGCTTTTCTTTTAGATCATAGACCTGTGCAGGGGAAAGCACCGAAAGAGACTTTCGCAGACTCTGTGATGGGAATTAAACCACGCAGCACGTTTCTTCCACCGAACAACTCACAGCAGCATCTTCAAGGCCAGGACTGAGCCTGGCTCTGGTGACCGATGCCTGAAGAGGTGAGCCTGGCCCCGATGTACAGCTCCCGAAGGGGCCAGTTTGGCTGGGGGGCTCCTGCCCGTTGGCTGGTGATGCTCCACCGGGCAGGCGGAAGGGAGGTCACCCCTGGGCGCAGGAGGGAAAGTCACCTTCAGAGAAGTGTGGATTGAATGAAGGAAATGGTAAGGTGAAAACATGCTCATTTAAGATGTGCATTACTACTTTGTAAAGAACTGACTTATAGGCTCTTTCTTTGCCAAAGCTTTCAGCTACTGCAATAAGATTTAAAAGTAAAATGAGTTGAACTTTAACAGGTCTATAGTAGCAGTCAACCAGCAAAGGAAAGTCCATGTCTAGCTATTTCCTGGTGCTATAATGTTTTGATAACAATGGTACACAAAGACGTGTTTTGTTTAGCATGCACCATATTATTGCATTTCAGACAAAGTCTCGATTCTTTAAGTCCAAGACAAAGTCTCAATTCTCTCCGTTTGAGACAAAACCCCAGGATGAAAAATATGGATTTGAAATGTCCCAAGCTACAGAGGAGTAAGGAATCAGATTAGCATCAATTTCTTCTTCTAGCAACAATGAAAACAAAGTTAAGGCAAATATGTATTTTCTAATTGGAGGGACAAATTTAGGAAAGATTTTGTTCCTCATCATTCCCCATCTAATTATGAAAGCAGAAAAATGAAAATATTCTTCCTATTCTCTGCCCACACCCCCTACCCCAGACAGACCTGTCCTTTCTGTGCTGAGATTTGCTTTCGTACAGCAGCAAGTTTCCCTTCAAGAGCTCACAGTCATGGAGAGCAGCTTTGTTTACCACCCCCAGGTGCAAACCTCATTAACTAGTGTTTACTTCTTTTGTGTTTTCAGCTTTCAGTAATGAGCCAGGTTAATGGCTAGTGAAGATGGTGGTGGTGGGGAGAAGGGTAAGGAAAATTCAGGAGCTGGTTTTACATCTTTCAGTTTTATAGGCTCATAGGCAAAATGGCTATCAGCAGCTATCAGCCATTTAGCTATACCCAAAAAAAAACCCCAACCCTTGGAGATGATGAACCTTCTACACAAGTTTTGGTTTGTTTGTTTTTTTTCAGAATGGTGGGAAACAAAGCACAGCCAAACCCCTGACTTTTTGCAAATTATAAATACTGTAGAAAATTCTACTTCTGACACCGGAAAATGCTTTCTCCTGTTGTTCAAAGTGACTCCAGATGCTGATGTACTTAGTTCACCGCACAAATAACATGACTGGAGTGAAAAAGCAAGGTAATTGAGTTTACATTCATCTGTCAATATTCCTAAGGGACAGACTGTTTAGCCTGCCAAGTTTGCTCAGCTTATGCACGCATAAGCAGAGTGTGAATTTAAACCAACTGGAGATTCCCACAGTAGATTCTCCCCGGTGAATAGGGCATCTCTGCTGCTGTAATCTGGTGGAGGCAGTGCAATTGCTCCTACCCTAGTCATTCCCCTATGTCCCACAATATCAGGAGGTGGGCTGAAAGTTTGGCAGGAAAAGAAATAAAAGGTTGTGGTAGAACTGAGTTTTTCTACATCAGATTTTCCCCTGACCCAAGCCCCATTTTCAGAGTACAAAACACTAGCTTCTTCCTAGGCTTTTCTGTGCCTCTCACTATTATAATATCTGAGAGCTTCACATACACATATATTTATCTTTATAATATACTAGTGAAGTGAAGGACTGTTATCCCTATATGTGAAATAGAATAGAGGGATCAAAGTAAAAAGTTTCTTTTAACTTTGGGTGAGCAGTCTGGGACAGTTAGGAGTTGACTTCTTCAAAGAACTTGGGTATTTTATACTTTAAACAGTTATATATTTGACTAACTCCCATCCCTCATTTAAGATAGTTCCATGAAAAGGGATCTCCATGGAGCTAGACCATACAAACAGTAGCAATCTCCATCCCAAACACAGGAGCCAGTCAATGCCCATAGCAGAGCAAACATACAAGACACATGTGAGAGAAGCAGCAGCTATGGCCAATGTTCACTGCATGTTGGAAATATATGAAAGAAAAGCAGAAGAGATGGGAGAATCTGTGAGACAAAGCAACATAGGAATATTCGACCCTGTGGTCTAGGAGGAAACCAGGGAATGTGTCTCTGAAGAAAACTGAAATGACAAGCCTCTTCAAATGAGCTCTGTCTGGCAGGAGCTGGTGGGACAAGCAAAGAAATTGCCTCCTGCTGTTTGGCTTCTGCTGTGTCCAAGGGATCAGTCTTGTAACTAACTCAGGGGAAAAGTGGCTCCACTACAAATTTCTTCTTGCAGTAGAAACAACCCTCAGCACATTGGCTCCAATGCCACGTTAAGGCATGAACCTATGGACAAAAGCGTCCATCTCCCAATTGGAAAGGCAGGCCCCGAGAGCAGCTGCCCGTGCACAATAGGTCTGATACTAGGTGGGTTGGATCCACTGTGTATGAGGCTGACATAGACAGGTCCAGCAAATCTTATATGTCAGAATTAAAACTGGGAGAACTCAAAAACACAAGCAAGAGGAGAAGGGATCCTTTGTGCATGGAGGTCAGAGCTACCTTCACACACATGCACTGTGACCAGGGCTGCTTAGCTGGGCTCCCCTTCCTGAGCTCTCCTGCTCTTGCTGGCATCAACTGTCTCACTGAGGAATCTTGCCTGGCTGGTGGCAAGCTGTAGTTTTCCTCATGGTCCACTGTGAAGACCTGGGGTTTCACCATGGGTGGTGGTGTCTGTGATGAGAAAGGAATCCTGCAGATATGCAGAAACCAGTCTTGATGAACCAGAGCCCAAGCCACTTCACCCAGTGTAAGCAGGACTAGTTGGCCCAAGCCTCCCAGTCTCCCCTGCAAAGAAGACTGGCAGGACTGAAAAAGAGCTGTGCGCAAGCAGGAGAGGGCCAGACACACAGAGAAAGGGAAGTCTGAGTGCCAACAGTTGAGCCCCTGAGACTTTCTGAGCCCAGACAGCTACAAGTCTAGTTGCTGAGCCTCTTCCTTCTCTGTTTTCCTGTGAATGAAGGACACTTGTGCTGGCACCAGCACAGCTAGGACCAGAAACCACAATTAGAGACCCCTCTCTGCAGGTATCCATAGGGCTCTTCTGCTCATATCTCAAAGCAGTGACATGGTGGTGGTAAGAATGGGATTAGCTCCGGCTATGCATAAGCATGCTGTGCAGCGGCACCTGAGAGTAAGTGACAGAGTGCCCTAGTCAGGGTGGGATATGTGTATGAAGAAGGACAAAACATGCAGTGGCATCTCCCTGTGTGTAAGGGGCTTTGGGCAGGGGTACTTTGGGCATGGTAACAGGACTAGGCAGCAAAGAGAGCAGATTTCCAAGGGTCCTGGGTGTGCGGTGGCCACTCTGTGGGGCTCAGCATGCCCCTCCCGGTCCAACAGCTGTAGCAGCTGTGGGATCTGCTGGCACTCCCATGCCTCAGGCGGGCATTGCCTCCAGTGAGAAACACTGAAATGGGAGAGGCGAAAGAGTGAGAAAGGGGTAAACAGTACTTTGCTCAAACTTAAGTGGTGAATGTTCTTTGCTCAGCAGTTGTTCTCAGATACCCCAGTGTCCCAGGCTAAGCTCCCTTCAGAAGAAGCTTGTCTACACAGGAACTGACCCAAGCCAACATCTTCTGTAAGAGAGAGCGAAGAGGAGACCAGGATGGGAGAGCAGACAAATTCACCCCTTTCCAGGCTGCGTTCCTCAGATTTTGTTGCTCATCCTCAGTCCAGCCCCAGGGAATAATCACCAAAGGCCTTTTCCTCACTTTGTACAGTGCAGGAGGACAGCATTTGGGTTTCAAGACTTTGGTGATTTTTCTGAGGGTGGATATATACTTTCCCAAAACAAGGATTCTTCCTCCCTAGGAAAGCAAAGCCAGCATCCAAATCGGAGTTAGAGAATCAAATATATTTACATAAACTACATAACACTTTATAATAATAAAATAAATAAAAGAATGCAATTCATGATTTGGTAAGTTATAATAATAAAATATGAACTGTTTATGCAAACCAAAATTCTTCACCTCCCACAGGCAAGTATACAGCTTACAGAGAAACTCTTTGGAGGTGCACGGCCAGGCTGACAGCAAGCAGCAGCTCCACACCTCTCCCCAGGAAGGTGTAAGAGGAAGACAGGACAGCAAACCTGGCCAGCTGTTAGTGTGGGATGCCGTGCCCTGGCTATTATCCCCAGCTCCTGGCAGAGTTGCTGGTCACCATGCCCCAATATGCAGGTTATTGTTTCCAGTTTCTGTTATGCGTTGCTGTGCTTTGCTGCCCCAGTTGCTTCTTCCCCCTCCCACATCAATTGCTGCAGAGTAAGGAGAAAGGCAGCAGCCCAGAGGTGGCCGAATAAAAGGCAGCAAGGAGCCTTGTGGCCTACCTGCTTGCTTTTTCTTCTCTCTCTCCAAGCCAGAAAGTTCCTCAGCATGAGCAAGCCAAAATGTAACTTGGCACCAGTACCAAAGATAAATGTCAGTATTTTCCCTGGCAGTTAGAAACAAAATGCTTCCAAGCGTCCAAGGAGATTTTTCTCTTAGAGGATGGCCTCCCTGCTGTGTAGGTTCCTCACTGGTCGCCCTTTCTGCTGGCTGTGCATCCCCCGCTAGGGCAGGTGAGTGGGGTTTTCCTCCCCTGCTCAGGGAGCCCCGAGAGCTGCCCTGGCACAGGGGGTAAAGCTGCTCCCTGGTACATGCTCCCCAAGGGGTGCTGGACGCAGGTGCCTGTGTACACATGGGGAAGGGCAGGCGCAGCAACACTGCCTGCCCAATAAAGCCACCCCAAGCTCCTTGATCACTATAGGGTACTCTTACACAAAATACAGCAGGCGAACTTGATTCAGAGTAATTAGGGAACACAATTTACAGTCCTGCCACTTTTGAATGCTGCAGAAAGAAAGAAAAGCCTTATGGCAAGTTGGAGCAGCCTGCAAAGTGTAGCAGGATAAATACCTCCTTGCAAGCAGCAGTCGAAACAAAAATAGGATCAGCAGCTGCTCTCCCCACCTCACAACTCGCCCAGCCTACTCCAGGTTGAGCTCCAGGCTGCTGCCAGGTTCTCTTGCTTTGGAGGAAAATGCTTAAGAGTTTGATCAACTGAGATCACTGAACAGCATCCTTTGGAGATACACAAGGATTTCAGGAACTGGTAGCAATTAGGGAATGGCCATGACATGACCGTTACTGCTTATCATCTATACTGATGTACAGAGCTTTGAAGTGCATGCTATTTTTAGGCATCTGGATGTATTCCTGATGAAGATTCAGCTTTTGACTGCCTCAGTTCAGTAATTCTTCTGTTTTGATATCTTTAATTTTTCTCAACATTATTTATTGTTATTTGATCTCACATTTGTTTCCAAGAACTCTGTTTAGGAATATCATAGCAAAGATAACAGTATCTTCAGCAAAGAAAGTAATTAATGTATCTCATCCTGGATAATTTTTTTCTGTGTAGTTTTATACAGAGAGGAAACTGAAACGATCATAGATATAGGCTGTTGATGAACATTAGCCATCAGATTTTACTTCAGAAGAATATTGGTAGGAAATTAAGATTGTCACAGGAAAAGGACTTGACATTTTACTGGTGCCCATGGGAAATACTGATCACCTACGTGCTTCAGTAATCCAGCATATGTGTGATAACTATTGGGTAATTCCGAGTATTCCCTCTGCAGTCCAACCTTCTTCACCCAAGAGCAGAATCCAAGCCCATGTGTACATTTTCCACAATAACATCTACAACAAATCAGATGTTTTAATGTGTGTTTAGAAGGATTCTTCTCAGTCTGGTATAAAGGAGAAATATCAGAGAGAAAGGCCGTATCGTTGACCAATTGGACAATACTTATTTTGCAAGTATGAGCCTATTGCTCCCTCGATGAGCAGCAAATCTATGCAGACAGCAATTAGTGTGGTCAGCGTTTTCTTAATACCTGGGATGAAATCCTAGCTATTAAAGTGAGAAAATTTTCTGTCCTATGTGGAGAAATATTTCTTCACATTATGTACGCTGCTTAGTACTGGGGTGATGAATAGCAGGCTTGCTTAGCAGAAGTCAGATTAGAAGAGTCTTCTGTGCTTAGGAATATTTTATTCACCATAAGTCTTTTTAATGGACTGTTGACTGACCTTTGCTTCAGAAAACAGTAAAAAAGTAGCCTCTCCATTTGTTGGCTCTTATGGCTGGAAAAAGAAATATTGCAACTTGCAAGATGCAAAGTTTGCGACTTGAAGGCTTCCATGCAAAGAGCGCAAAATGCAGCTTTGAGTAATTTTACATGAGGAGGACTTCACTGTGCTATGTGAGACTGTCACTATGATACAACCCAACATTTTCAAAAGCGGAAAGAGTTATACAAAATCACATGCTCCTCTAGAGTCTGAGTTAATGTCAAGACACAAAGTTAACTTTGGAGCCTTGTACTGACTCCCCATACTGAAGCTATGGAGTTACGCTTCCTATCTCTGCGGCAGCCCTACCAATAGCTACTGTTTGCAAGCAGAGATTTTCATTTAAGATCAGGTTTTCTCGCAACACTACTCACTATTGCACATTCAACTAAGACAAGCAGTGTTTGCAGCTGTCATAACTTTCATTCCACAATGAAACAGAGGAGATGGTTGTTAAGCATCGAACTCCAGTCCTTGGGACAATTAACATCTTGGCGAGTCTCCCGCAGCGGTATCTGGTGGACAGTCATTAGTACATCGAATTATGCATGCTTGCAATTTGATCTTGACCAATGCAATTTCCTTCCCTTCTTTAGGAATTCTTTCACTGCCTTTATGCCCAAGGGATAGATGGAGAAGATAGCTGTACACAAACTGCTTCAGCTGTGAAGCTAATACTGAAAAGATATTCTACTTCTGTTTATAGCAATAGTCTGCTCTACAAAGCCTATCGTAACAATCTGTGAAATTCAGCATTAAAAAAAACACACAGGAAAATGTATTTCCATTTATCCAAACTGACTCTTTTTATAATTTATTAAGGTCGCAGGTTTGGCCTATATGAGAGACAATGGATTATCTATGGCAGAGAGGTAAAATAACAAGCAGAGAGTTGTCATTTGGTAGGATTTGCGTTCTATAAATCTATTTAAGCATTTAAGAAAGCAGATTTGAATTAGCTAGCTGTGGAAGTTAACTGTATATGCAATGTCCAGGGGCAGGAGAGTGCATGGCCAGGTTTGCCTCTGTCCCAAGTTACAGAGAACTTCAGAATTCAGGTTGTACAGGCCAGGGTAATCTTATTAAATCAAAAAAGGAAACTTCTAAGGAAGCAAGTAGAGCTTTATTTTCAATAAAAACATTCTGGTTTAGATTATTATTCATACTTGTATGATATCTGTAGAAATTTTTTTTAGGTATTTGGGAAATTTAACATCTTTTGGGAAGTTTAATGTCTTTATTGTTTTCGGCAGGCCTTTGAAAGTCAGTCACTCATCTCAAAGACAAAAATTTTCCAGTGTTCTGTGAATTTCTGTGTGAGATTCATTGAAATGGCAACTGTTGGGAAGTACCACTGCTTTTCTCGTCTTGGTTTCTCTAGGAAAGGTCAAGGCAGTCTGCCAATATAGTAATTGGACAACATAACCATTTTAAAGACCCAAGTTCTCACTGAGACTAAAACAGTAATAGGCGATGAAGCATTAGGAGATACTGCATAGCAAAAGCAGGATGAAACTTCTGGACTGGATTTAATAGAGAAGAGGGTTAGGAAGGCTTAGTAAAGTAGATGAAACAAAACCTGATTTCTGCTAATCGGTCTTCCAGCTCCAGGATCAGGACAAAACAACTCCTACTTATGCCTGACATCATACCTCCACCCCAAAGCTGATGAAGTAAATGGCTGCTTGTGTTACTGAATAAATGCAAGAATCTGTGTTTCTCTATCCATGTCACAGGACGCTGCCCTCCTCTAGCTTTTTTCTCCCTAAAAAACAAGCTAGGACATCCGATTTCCTATGCCTCAGTCATTAAATAGTGTCATTTAAGCTACAGCGTCAATTCCTGATACATTAGAAAACAGCAAATTTAAGACTCTCTGGGTAGTCTTTTTTTTTTGTGCCTCCCCATGTGCACGTTTTCTTACAAACCCTTCCATGACACAGTCATATTTTAGACTTTCCCACAGGATGCATGCCTCATTCTGTACAACACAGGATAATCACACCCAGTGGCAGAAATAAATGAGCATAGCAATCTTAATCTGGTATTTCCTAATTTTCCTAATTTCCTTATCCTTCAATGTTCGCCTGCGCTAATCTAAACAATATTCTTTTAATGTAATTTTTTAATGTTATCATTTAAGTATATGTATGTGCGTTTGTGTATCTCTCCATCTATCTGGATCTGTTAATGTATTGGTAAACACAAAAGAAAAAGATAAAAGTTGTTTGTTTTTAATTCTTTCGAAACTGTTTGATCTCTCCTTGCTTGCTTTAGCAGCTGCCTGACTGTTTTTCCTTGTATGTAAACTTCAAAGTCAATCAGAGGTCAAAACTCTGGACAAAGACAGAATAACGAAAACAATGGTGACTGGGTATGTGATGGGAAGAAGCAGAGGAACTGGGTTGTAGAATATTCCCTGTTTCTGGACACAGCGGGGGAAGAAATTATCTACCTCTTGGACATAACATTTCTTGATCTGCACATTTGATGTAGCTGCCGAGGGCTGTATACTTGCCTGGAAATGTATGTCACAGAGAAATGAAGGGTCTACAACCATGTGCTGGAGGACTTGACATTCTCTGGCTATTCTTGGTTCAAGCAATCTGGAACTAGCTTAATAGATTACCATAAAAATGCTGGAGAAAAACAGCCTTTTACTGGTTTCTGTTGAATGCAGAGGGCTTCAAGGGTGGGTATAGATTTTGATTCCCAATTTGTTATTTGCTGTTTCTGGTCGTAGGAAAATCAAAGGAAAAGCAAGCCCTGGAAAGGCAGCTTCTGTAGCAGCGTAACATGGAGCATTTTCTGAAGGCATGTGCAGTCATGGTACAGGATGTGTCTCGAGTTCACGCTTCTTTATTTTTCCTTTGGGAGAACATCTGCCTTTCCCTCCTTCATCCGTCTGCGGAATCAGGCCCCTGCTTGTGCAGAGCCCGGCAAAGGGCCACGAGCAAGAGAGAGTCCTCGAGGCAGGGGGTTATAGCAGTGCAACTTGCCTGGCAGCTGGTAAAACAGCCTGCAGAAATCGGGAACACCTTAGTGATTCACACATCCTCGCAGCAGCTCCTGCCAGCAGAGCTACTGGAGAGGCCCCAGCAGAGGCAGAGGTGGATTCTACCCTATATATATATATGTGTATATAAGGCCACGGTGAGTCCTCAGATTTTGTGCTGAGATTACAGGAATTTATGTAAATTACCTACGAGCATAATCTGTTCTGAAAAATATAGTCTTTTCCAGTTTAACGAACAGGGAGGATGGAAATAGGACCAGTGCCACCCTGTCTGTGGAGTGCATCTCCTCCAGTCTTCCTTGCTTTCATAAATTGTGGACACCTTCTGGTTTTCCTACAGAAGGCTTCAAAATATGTGATTTGTACCATATGGGCCAGAATCACGCATCCCAGAAGCCATAAATCATAGAATCATAGAATCATAGAATCATAGAATGGTTTAGGTTGGAAGGGACCTTTAAAGGTCACCTAGTCCAAACCCCGTGCAGCTAGAGCAGGGACATCTTCAACTAGATCACGTTGCTCAGAGCCCCATCCAACCTGACCTTGAATGTTTCCAGGGATGGGGCATCTCCCACCTCTCTGGACAACCTGTTCCAGTATTTCACCACCCTCATCATAAACAATTTCTTCCTTATATCTTGTCTAAATCTACCCTCTTTTAGTTTGAAACCATTACCCCTTGTCCTATCGCAACAGGCTCTGCTAAAAAGTCTCTCTTCATCTTTCTTATAAGCCCCCCATTAAGTATTGAAATGCCGCAATAAGGTCTCCCCAGAGTCTTCTCTTCTCCAGGCTGAACAACCCCAGCTCTCTTAGCCTTTTCTCATAGGAGAGGTGCTCCATCCCTCTGATCATTTTTGTGGCCCTCCTCTGGACCTGCTTCAACAGGTCCATGTCTTTCTTGTGCTGAGGACTCCAGAGCTGGATGCAGTACTCCAGGTGGGGTCTCACAAGAGCGGAGTAGAG
Organism: Nyctibius grandis; assembly: GCF_013368605.1. Classification (NCBI taxonomy): domain Eukaryota; kingdom Metazoa; phylum Chordata; class Aves; order Nyctibiiformes; family Nyctibiidae; genus Nyctibius; species Nyctibius grandis. Next base: position 59,069,128 of record NC_090660.1, on the reverse strand, counting down.
GGGCAGAATCACCTCCCTTGACCTGCTGGCCACGCTTCTTTTGATGCAGCCCAGGATACAGTTGGCCTTCTGGGCTGCAAGCGCACACTGTTGGCTCACGACCAGCTTTTCATCCACCAGTACCCCCAAGTCCTTCTCGGCAGGGCTGCTCTCAATCCATTCATCCCTCAGCCTGTATTGATACTGAGGGTTGCCCCAACCCAGGTGCAGGACCTTGCACTTGGCCTTGTTGAACTTCAGGAGGTTTATGTGGGCCCACTTCTCAAGCCTGTCCAGGTCCCTCTGGATGGCATCCTGTCCCTCAGGCATGTCAACCACACCACGCAGCTTGGTGTCATCTGCAAACTTGCTGAGGGTGCACTATGTTGTTGATGAAGATATTAAACAGTACTGGTCCCTCTACGGACCCCTGAGGGACACCACTTGTCACTGATCTTCATCTGGACATTGAGCCGTTGACCACTACCCTCTGGATGTGACCATCCAACCAATTCCTCATCCACCAAACAGTTCAGCCATCAAATCCATATCTCTCCAATTTAAAGAGAAGGATGTTGTCAGCCTTACAGGCCTTACAGAAGTCCAGATAGTTGACATCCATAGCTCTTTCCTTGTCCACTGATGTAGTCACTCCGTCATAGAAGGCCACTATGTTGGTCAGGCAGGACTTGCCCTTGGTTAAGCCATACTGGCTGTATTGAATCACCTCCCTGTCCTCCATGTGCCTTAGCATAGCTTCTAGGAGGATCTGTTCCATGATCTTCCTAGGCACAGAGGTGAGGCTGACAGGTTGGTAGTTCCCAGGGTCCTTCTTTCTACCCTTTTTAAAAATAGGTGCAATGTTTCCCTTTTTCCAGTCACCGGGGACTTCACCTCACTGCCAGGACTTTTCAAATATCATGGAGAGTGGCTTGGCAACTACATCGGCCAATTCCCTCAGGACTCTGGGATGCATCTCATCAAGTCCCATCAAGTATATTCAGGTTCCTCAGGTGGTCACAAACCTGATCTTCTCTTAGTGGGAGGGACTTTGCTCCCCCAGTCCCTGCCTTGCACTCCATTCACTCAAGAGCTGTGGGAAGACAGGTTGCCAGTGAAGACTGAGGCAAAGAAGTTGTTAAGTACCTCAGCCTTCTCTTCATCTGTTGTTACCAGTTTGCCAGTCGTGTTCATCAGGGGATTACGCTTTCTTTGACCTTCCTGTTCTGGCTGACATACCTGTGGAAGCCCTTCTTATTATTCTTTGCCTCCCTTGCCAAGTTCAGCTCCATCTGCGCCTTGGCCTTCCTGACACCATCCCTACGCAACCTGGCAGCGTCTCTATACTCTTCCCAAGATACCTGTCCCTGCTTCCACTGCCTGTGCATTTCCTTCTTGCCCTTTAGTTCGACCAGCAGGTCTCAACTCAGCCATGCCGGTCTCTTGCCTTCCCTGCCTGATTTCTTACACCTGGGGATCGAGAGCTCTTGTGGTCTATGGAAAGTGTCCTTAAAGATCTGACACCTCTGTTCTGCTCCCTTGTCTCTAAGGGCAGTTTCCCAGGGGGTCCTATTGACTAACTCCCTGAATAGCTGGAAGTTTGCTAAATGTAGGAGGCCCTTTGGCAGTGTAAATCGTGAGCAATATTATGGAGGTTCTGAAAACTCTAGCAAACCTGGTGATCCTTCTGCAGGATACTGGTGGCAAAAAAATCAGTTACAATATAATTTGAATTATTTAAAGTATTTCCCTCAAATATATGAGCTTGTATTTGTTGCTTCTTCCACTCCCACAGCAAATTAAAAAAAAAAAAAAAGCCCAGGTTCTAGTTAAGCCAAAAGCCAGGCTGTGAAGCCCAGGACAGTGAGCTGTGCCAAGCAACACTGCTCTAGAAAACACGAGAAAGACGCTTCTTTTCCTCAGGGAAGCACATGAGCTTTCCCCAGCTGCATGAATAGCAGGGAAAGGTGTAGCCTGCCGCTGGGTGGGAAAGAAGCTGTGACTGGGCTTCCTTGTGGCTCATGGGACGGTAAATGACTAAGAGAGTAACAGGAGGAAATGTTACGGGCCTGGCTGGCTGGGGCAATCGGAAGAGCACACCTTTCTCCTGCTACGGGCCTCCCTGCAAGAGCTAAGAAGAGTTTCAGATCTGAAACTGCTCCTAATTCAAGGAATGTATTTAACGTGTGGCTTACGGTCTCTTGTTAACACAACGAGAAGCAAAATTATTCTCTATATCTTCTCATTCAGTGACCTTTTTCTATGCAGTTCAAGGCCACTGAACATCATGCTTTCCCTAAATTAGCTTTCCACCAGTTTTCATTTTATCTGAGTGTTAACTTTCAGATGAGTTTCAATGAGTTTTGAAGAATAAAAATTTTACTCACTTTTTCTTTAGTGACTATTCATCACAAATCCACCTAATCTCTGCCATTAATGCCAAAACGAAGAAGAATTAAAAAAACAGCAAGAAGTCGGTGTGAGAAAATAAAGGAAAAGTGTGAAGTACCTCTGAGAAGAGGTAAGGGTAGGAAAGGGATATAAGTGGTGTAAAGTGGTAAAGGATATAAAGTGGTGTAAAGAGGAGCTACAAGGATGCAGGAGAGAGCAGCTGGGAAACAAAAGCGGAGAGGCTGCTGGAGCAGAGCAGGCTGTGGGCAGCCGTGCTGGGAGGAAGGGGAATCGGGAGCAGAAATTGGAGCGGAGAGATTATGTTTGGTCTTTAAGCAGAGGGTGAGGAGCTCGAAGTGAGGAGTTAAAGAGACAGGAAGAAAGCCAGTGGGGGCAAATAAAGCGTGGAGGGCGATACAGTTTATGTAGTGAGAAAAAGATTACTTGAGTGGTAGCATTGAGCATCGTGCTGGTGGACTGCATAATGTATAATCAGCTTGAAGCAGTGGTTGTGATTCTTCAGGAGGCGACCTAGAAAAGAGTACTGTGGCTTAATTTGAATTCTTTTTTAACCCAAGGTCTCTCCATATAAAGGATGAGTATTGTGTTATGCTGAGCACTAAGTGGAGTGAGTTGCGTTTTGTGCATTGTCATTGATTCTAAATGCCTTTTGTGTTTTGGGGCTCTGAAAACAAAGGTCAAGTACTAGCAAATTCTGTTTTCCGTGAGAAATTTAATGAAATCCTAAGGACAAAGGCAGAACACTAGAAGCTGTTGAGTGTGAAAGATGCGTAAATTTGCATTACAATTTCTTGATATCAGTTTGTACATAGCTTTGTAATTTGATTTTTGAGCAATGACAGGAGAATAAACATTTAAAACATCAAGATAAGTCTTACAGATGTTATTTTCTGCATGTAAGGTAAGTGTCCAATACAGGCTTGGAACGAGATGCTAGGAAACAGAGTGAGGAAGCACACAGAGTAGGATGGAACAATTTCTGAATATAGTTTTGGTCCTAGGTATTTAGTGAGTGTAAATTGTAGGGCTTGAAATGGACTGGGCTGCCTAGGATTTTCTTATCCTTTATGGACAATAGCAGCAAACCAGTGGGTTTCAGCACACTGCTAATCACAACTTCCTCATGAATAACCTGAGTAAAGTGCCCAGTTAACTGTGCTGTGGAAAGCTCAGGAGTCACCAAGTGGAAAGTATTTTTCACTTGTTCAGTATCGAGACATTATTGTATTAGCCTACTGTGCTTTAGAAGGTTTGAATTTTGCCATACCAACCCATTTTTTTTCTTGTTTAAATAACAAGAAATGGAATAACATATTAAGAAAAGCCAAGTTATTGAAACTGAATGCAGTTAATTTACTGACAGGTAGAAACCAAGAGACACCACATAGCTGCTCCACTTCAACACACACTGATCCTTCCACTTAACAGGTGATAAGGCAGGAATTCTTGTTCAGCTGATGATAAGGCAGCGTGGATCTGGCTCTGAAGCAAAGAAGATCATCTTATAAATCCAGCTGTGCTACTGCATGAAGTTGGGAAGATAGAGGGGATGAAGTCATGTCTATGGGAGCAAGAAACCACCCAGTTTACCCACAGTTTTGAAACTATGTATGAGTAATGCAGCTCCTTCTCCCAGTGTACGTAGGATTCGATGTACAGGAAAAGTCTCACAGATGGCGGGTCTAAAACCAGACAAATCAGAATATGCCACAAGCGAGGAAAGGTTGGGGACCCAGAGATGCAGAGCGGGTCACGTTCCAGCACCCCAGGTCCCTGTGGGGTACTACCCTTCCAGAGCACAGCTTCAAACGCTCTGCAGATGCAAGGGGGGACGTATTTCACAGGGGGGCAGCCCCCGTGGCAGCCAGGCCAGCATTTAGGGCTTTGGGGGTCACAATGAACCCATTAGATTTTACCTGCAAGCTAACTGACAGCCGGTGAAGACCTGCTAGCCCCTCTCTGTTTCAGTAAGGTATTCTCTTTAATAAATACGCTGTTGCGCTGTGCCAGGGTGGTTCTCCCACGCTTCCCGCACAGCTCCACACCTCTGTGTATAGAGAGGCGGCTTGCAGACATCCATGCTGGCAGACATGACTCATTTTGGGGAGTCTGTGTACGGGGTTTTGCAATAGTCTGATCAGGACATGACAAAGACTGTAACAAAGCATGTGCTCAGAAGTACAAGGCACCCCACCACGTTCACACAGATGCTATAAAGATGACTCCTGTGAAATGGTCTGCCGGCTGCCGGGGGTGGGATGGGGGGATTAAAACCTCCATCCAACTGAGAATAATAGCAACTAATAACTGATCATCTCCCCCACTGCACAAGACCAATGTTTCTTTCCTCATTTTCTCGTGATGTGGTGTTACCTCCAGTGCAGAAGGCTCTCCCTCGGACTTGGTCCAGTCTCAACGAGCCCGAATGAAAGGCTGGATCACACGGCTCACGTCAAACGAAGGGGGGGATTTCAAGTTGACAAGATGCAGAGCACACACCCTTCTGGTAGGAGATGCTCTGGATGTGGGTTTGCAAAACTGATTTAAAGACGGTTGCAGTAACTGCTGTCTGAGTGATAAGACTATGATGTTTCAGTGCCTCTTAGGAATGAGTCAAGAAGGAAATAGTAACAGCTAACCAAAAAATAATCATGTGGTCATCAAATAGTAGAAATATTGGCCACAAGACATTCTTGCCATATTTACCTGCAGTGCAGATAACATCAGTGACCACTGACTGTTCTAATTGCATGAATTTTTTGTAATTGGATGGATTTCTATTTGCCATTCCTATATTCAAATTAGTGAAACTAAAAGTACCGTATCCAAACTATTACAGAGTCCGGGTTTGTTTCAATCATAAAAGTTCCTGTGTGTATCCAATCTGAAGTAGTTCCCAGCACTCTGTGGCAGTGGCCGTGCCATCATTTTCTACACATGTGAAGGTAGCAGCATTATGCTGCCTGCGCCATAAAATGCCCACAGCAATTCAGACCACGTCCGCACTGTGCTCAGCAGATGTGATGGTGTAATCCAGATGGTTCAAGAACAGCTGCATGAAGCTGCAGCAACACGGGCTTTGGGGCCTGGGTAAGTAACACGATGGTCAGTGGAGGCTGATTTTGCCACTGTGGGTATCACAGCTAGCTGGCTAGAAACTACCTCGGGTAAGTCTGGAGGTGCGGAGTGGTATGTCCCTTTTCTGCAGGCACATTTGCAGGCAAAAGGACAAACTTCTGGTCTTACGACCTGAGGCTAGCAGGCAACACAGGTTTGGGCTAAGAGGATGCAACCGCTGTGACTTCAGCCAGCTGGATTACACCATCATGTCTGCCAGCGCAGTGTGTACGTGGTCTGAGTTGCTGTAGGCGTTTTACAGCCCAGGCAGTATAATGTTGCTGCCTCCATAGGAGTATAAAATGATGGCATGGCCACCTCAAAGGAGTGCTGGGAACTACATAAAATTAGGCAAACAAAAGACATTTTCATTAAAGCAAACCCAAACTTCATAATAATTCGGACATAGTACTTGTAGTTTCAATAATTTGTTTAAAAGCGCTTACCTAGTTCTGAGTTATCCTTATTGCATAGTTTCACCAAAGTTTGGCACACAAAGAGTAGTAAGTGACTGCAGAGGTATAATAATGTAACTCTTTACAAACGCTGCTTTTGCATATGCCTTTTCAGAGCTATGTTTTCATTTTATGAGACTCTTGAGGGACAGCTCTGCTTGCCACGCTCCCTCTTGTTTCTATGGTAAATGTGCTAGAACATCGTCCGGAAGCAATTTTGCAAGCATTCGTACAGCCACGGGCCATGAATGAGTCAATCACCTTGTACTTTTTTTAATCCAGTGCTTTACAGAGCAGCCTCATCTATTCTTGTGGCGCACTGTGGTACGTTAGGAGTGTCATTACAAATCTCCTGTGAAAAAAAGGGCAAACATGAATTTTCAAGAGATTGCAGCACAAGGTTTGGACAGAGGATTTTAAATGTAATTCTGCCCTTTAAAAAAAATTCTCTATGACACAGTCACTCCAGGAAGAAGAGATTACAGACGACATGTCAGACACACAGAACCAAGGTCAAATAAATATTTTAGAGGGTTTCTAAGCAATTTTTTTTTCTTTCTACTTGCTTCCTCCATATTTTCAAGCTCATAATAATGCCTTTTATCCACACACTCATCCACCCCACATATTCAACACACAGTTACACCTAGAGGGAAATCCTACAATTCATCACCAGGTCTAGGAACACTCCTAACAGAGTTTGCTGTGGATTTTGCATTATGTGCAGTCTGTGCTGGGTCTGCAGGGCCAGATTCTCTGCTGGGCTGAAATCCTGCTCCGTGCTGTGGAAAGAGTTTCTTACACCGTCAGCTATGCTGGAAGCCCTCCTGACCTGTGCCAGGCACCAGTACTTGCTCAGAGGCAGCTTAGGACGATCCTGCCACGATCCAGTGCTGGTGGCTGGGCTATATTTGACTCTGTGGACAAGTAGGCTGAGTTTCCCCTCTGCCTAAAAACTCACGTCGAGAAGGTATTACTTGGGGTCTAACATACTTTTGAAATGGATCTCAGCAAGAGGCCTGATCCTGGCCTGTAGTTTGTCCCTTTATCAGGTTATTTTTGCTCTCATCAAATTAGGAGTCTATGGGCCTGCTTCTCCATTTCGAACCAGTTCAAGGCAGTACTGCTGACTTGAAGTAATCAGCATAAAACTGATATAAAATTGCCACCTTCCAAGTATTAAGAGTTGAATTACCCAACAGACCCACATGGTGTTTTGCAACAAGAACTTCAGTGTCTTTTTATCTTTGAGGAGGGGAGAGAAGAAGAAAGAGATTAACCCTTTGATTCTAGACCTGAGAAGGAGCTTGCTCATACTTTCATACACATAGTTTTCTGTCTGTGATCACACCTACAAAACTTCCATTTGTGCGTTTTGGGTTGTTATGGCCGAATGAAAACAGAATTATAATAAAAATAAAATTTAAATCCTCTCTGTCCTCTAAAACTACTCTCAAACCTCTCAAAGCTTACAGGTGTAGTCTAAGAGTAGCAGAGCTCTACAAACATAACAGTGGTAGTGTTGGTGTAAAATAGTCGATTGTCTAATGGCATGAGAATAATAGAACTTGAAAATATCCTGAGTGTAAACAAAATCAGTAATTCAGCCTCTGTAATTTAGTTCTTAAAAGACACCAAAAATTACTAAGTTGACTCATTTACAGTTCCTGTGGTTGCAAAGAATTGGAATTCTGTGTTGTTGACTAAACATTTTAAAATATTTTAATTAAAATATTTTTTTTAATATCTGGAAGATAGTCATGAAACACATGAGTGTTTCATGTGTTAAAACTGCATCTTTAGTGCCATTTGAGTGCCTTAAATTTAAGACATAAGCTATATAGAATCCCATGAAGCTTCATGATATAAAGGAAGTTCTCTTTATAACTCGTGTTGCAAAACTTTATGCTGTGAGCGTCAAGAACTGCAATTTCCGCTGTTCTGCCCAGAGAAGGATCATATCAAGCCCCCTCCATTTATTCTGCCAAAGTTATGAAATGTGTCATTTAGAAGTTAATTATCTGTTAAAGTTTGAAACTGCTAAATATTTCCAAGGCCCAAGATAAAAGCATGGCTTTTTATGGGTTTGACATAGTCTTCAGCAGAGCAAAGCATTTACAGGGAGTGTAGATATTTCTGACAACATACCTAAAACCAAAGCCAGGAGAATCAAAGCTAGTTTACTTTTAAACTCAGCCCAGTTTACTTTTAACTTTTGTCTTCAGAAGAACAACTATTTGAGCAAGGACTGCAAAACTAATCCAGCCACGGGAAATGTGATATGTGTATGCAGGGGAAGTAGGAGTAAGGTGGGGTGGGAGAAATTTGTTCTGGGAGAGAACGCTTAGGGTTAAGAACTGGAGAAATAAGAAGCAAAATTCTTACTCTTCTAGGTGATTCATAGCTAACAAATTAATAGCAGAGCAGAAAGTCAGATTCATGATAGCCTAATCTGCAAAGAGGTCTATAATGATGGTAATCACTCTACTTATAATGGAAATAAAAAGACACAAATAATATATTATATATGTTTTATATCCTGATAGATGATACCATCAGGAGATTCATTTTTAGCTCTTGCTTTAATATACTCCTAACTTTCTGAAACCTTCATTTTTTCAGGCTAATTTTTTCCATGGCTCTTCTTTGACTTAAGAGTTGTGTTTGTTTGGGTTTTTGAAGATTTGAAGAAGCAAGAAGTACTTGGGCCATTTTTAAGCTCTGGGATAGTGAAAATAAAAAGGCTTTTTCCCAGGGTAAAAGAAGAATTTCTGGCATCTTAATGTTTTCTGTACCCACCAAATGGTTTTAGTGGGAAAACAGTATTTGCCACGGAAATTGTCCTTACTGAGGTATGAAGCTTTCAGCATTCCAGTGGAATTTTGTTTTGATTTGATTTCAAATCACTTTGTGAGCTTTTGCCATACATTGGTCACAGGCGTTTTTTCTGCACTTTTAAAGCATAAAAGCAAAGGGAGCCTGCGCTGTACATGCAACTGTGGTTGATATTGGCCTGAGCCATATGGTGACCAGATATTTATCCTGTGGATCGCTATCTGTCTCTAGGCTCACAGCTCCCCTCCTTTCCAGATACAGCAAAAGTTACTTTGGGAGTGCCTACACTGCACTGTTTATACAACTATGCCCTTGTCTGCTGGCAGCAAACGCATCTGTGTTTGCACTGGAGCAGACAATCCCATCCAGTTTACTTCCTCCCTTGCAACTGTTTGTTTTCAGACCTGACCCTCTCTATCAAACCAGGCCATTGCAAAAATTCCAAAAGGTGATTTTTTTGGCCTATCTAGCTCATTCAAGAAAACGAAACAGAGATCCAGGTGCCCTATTTCTTATTCATCACTCACCACGCCAGGCAGCGGGAGCAGTTTCTCCCCAAGGTTCCAGCACTGGATGCAAAAAGAAGTACTACAGTGCCTGAAAATGCGCTGTGCTGTGAGAGGAAACAGCAACTGCCCTTTGTCAAGAAGCTGGAATACACTGGAATATGCAAGGTCATGTGCCAGGAGCCTCACATCTTTATTAAAGTTAGTGACAAGCAAGGAAAACATATGTATTTATATATATATATGTTGCACTGTTTCAGCATCTACAGATGTTTGAAAGATACTACTTTTGTTGAGTATATCCATGCCAAATTCTCTTTTGATCAATTACATCCAAATTTGTCTTCTCTTGCAAGCAATTATTTATTGCCTACGTCATTTCTATTCTATTCTGTTTTGATTCTATTCTAGTTCCTACGTTTTGCCTCATCCTGGAAGAACCAAGATGCCTTTTCTCAGTGTACTAAATGATATGACGAATATCCGTCACATTTCTTTGCTTTCTCTCTCCTATTGGTAGAGCATTTTAGTTTGTTCACTACTCAGAGCACCTTGCACCTTGAGCTTACAGTCTATAATTCCTTAAGGAGATTTTTCAGTGCATAGCTGAGCCCCCAAGGGAGGTGAGGGGGCTGCACTGCAATCAGCAATGTGACTGTGGCTTTAAATCGGCCACCGACAGCCACCAGAACTCACCACCTAACACAGCAGGGGTTTTTTTCCGATTTTGCAAGTACACTGAGATCAACGCTGGTGTGACTTTATCATTACCTAAAGTCAGTTCAGATATGTCTGCATGAGCAGCCATCATTCCTTGCCTGAAGTAGGGAGCTCCTGCAAAAGGCCTTTCTGTTGCACAGATGAGTTTAGCAATGGTAAAATGTTCTACCCAGAAATTTGTTGACCACAGTCTTCATCTCAGAGCTTCGAGCAATACTGGCCTGTGAGATGAAGTGTCCAGAGGACTAGAGCTGAGGGAAACCTGAGCCAGTTTTGTATGGCAAAGAAAGAGAGGGTGGTAGACCAAAGGCAGGCTTAACGTAATGTGATTTAACTGTTCTAGGTTTCATGTTGACTAAATAGGAAGTTGAATGTGGACGTAGATCATGCATTACTAACGTGGCCTAATATGGTGAATAGGATATAGTCTCTTTTCTGCCTTGTGTAACTCTTCTGAAGTCAGTAGTTACATCAGAAACTCGCGTATCCTAGCCTTTTCTCTCATTCTGAGAGTGTACACCTTTTAAAGATGCACACTCAGTGACCTAAAAAATCTTGATGGTCTTTGACTTTATTACAAGCTCTTTCACTTCATCTTTCTTAGCTTTTTCACGAGAGGATGGGGGTAACAGTACCTGCTCAGAGAGGGCCCAGCTCACATTGCCAAGTATTCCACTGCTCTTGTGTTCTTGCTGTTTGCTCATTTCCTGAAACGGGCACTACTGAAACCTGTTATGATGCATAGTCTTACTACTGTAATGTACAAGAATACTATCATCTGCACGATAATGCTATTACATGTACTTATAAGTATGGTATAATGTTTTAGAGGAAGCCAATGTAGCAATTCTACAGTTTACTGATTTTCTGTATTTAATAGAAAATTGCAATCTCTGACAATCAGCTTGTCAGTGTCGATTTGTTATGTTTGTACCACACTAAAAGCAAAAGCATTTAAATATCTTATAAAATAAGCAAAACAACATGGATATGAGGACTATGATTGCTGTTTTGTTAAGGATATTCAATTCGCTTGTTTATTAAGTGTGGACATGAGCTTACATAGAGACACTACATGCTTTTGAAGAGAGAAAAAAATATCTTTCAGGCTTGCACGCTTGATCAGCTCAATGTTATCAGATGATAATATATGTGAGTAATTTCCATTTCATTCAACAAAAGCTAGCTAAATTCCAAAATATATGACACAACAAATGCAGGAAGAAGAAATTACCCATTTTTAGTTTATTTGTTATCAGGAAGAAAAAACAAACAAAACCATCGTGTTCAATGCCCTGATGGGTTACATAGGATGGAACTTCATATGATTTCTAAGTGGCCAATGCTAGAAATATGCAAGTTCCTAATCACATAGATACAAACAGTCTGACTGAAGTTCATGAAAATGTGCTTCAAGATCCAAGCACGTGAATGGGCATTCACTGGGTAAGAAACTGTAACGTTACACTCTTGAGTTACAACGTGAGCACTCTATCACACCGGACACTTAACCCATACCTGCTTTTAAACTTAGAATTTATTTTCCTTTTCGCTCTTTGTAGCCAAAGCCTCCCTTTTACATTTTCAAAGCAGTGCTCAGAGTTTCCTAGACAGCTGGGTGAAGTACCTCCCGCACAAATTCTATTCGAGACAGACAGACAAGCACTTACTCCACCATAGTCGTGAGAAAAGCCCAGTCTGACAGACATGTTTGAAACACACTGAGTTTGCACACAGCTGAACACAAACACAGCAGCTTCGCTCACCACGAACACTGGAAGAGGTACTCAGGTGTGCTGTCCTTGTGGTAAGATCATTCACTAGCAAATAAATGTGTGTCTGGGCCTGTCCGATGCCCAGCTCTCGTATCTCTGTGAATTCTCTAAGTTGCAAAGCAAATAGGATGGTGCTTCTCTCCACTTACTGTGTTGAAGCTGGGCTGCTGTAAAAAAAGTGATGCAAGATGCAAAGGGCAAGCGAGAGTTAAAACTCACGTCGGTTTGTTGCAGCGAGGCCTGGAGAGGATGGAAGAAGTTTTGCATTTCCAGGACTACCTATATACTTTCCTATAGACATTGGATAAAACACATAAGCAGCATCTGGAGCACAGCTCAGGACTTGTATCACTACAGGGTGATCCTGCACGCTGAGCTGCAGATTCAGGCTTCTTCTTCCTTACTCCATTACAGGCCTCATGAATTTTGCATTCTTTACAGCTAGGTGCTTTGAATCACCCTGCTGAGGACTGCCATCATCCTTGTGTACGTTTTAATGCCTAAACCAGGTGCCCAAGAGCACTGTGAATTAGGCTCTGTATCTCCAATGATGATTTTCGTCTTGTTTAATATGAGGACTGTAAGAAGCATTTTCTTTGTATTTTAAGAATTACTTGCTGCATCATATATGAAATGATCCCAAGCCTATACCCTGCAACTTACGGACTGCATGAGATGTTCTCTTTGGACTGTGGTTGTTGAAATGGAACATCTGCATTTCCAAGAGCGACCAAACCCTCCAAATCAAAGGGCTGTGGTAACAGCCAGCACAAAACGAGTGAAAGTAAACACGAGTGTAGTGCTGTTGTAGCATGTATTTTTGCTTTAACCGTACATACTTCTCATTAGAAAACAAAAACAAAGGTGCAGGCAGCTGTGGACAAGAAAAAGCAAACTGTACAATCCCATTTCTTTCTTACTCTGAATAAAGCAAGACAGCAAATAGTGAATATCCAGGACTGAACAGCTCAAATGCCCTAGCACTTGGATATAGAGAATTTGTTTCTTAACCATGACTTTGAAAATAACTCATAGTGCTAGTGATTGAAGTTTGCTACTGGCAACTGTTCAGTGACCAGAGATTAATGACTTGACGTTCTCTACATAATTTTTAGTGATCTTTGTAAAAATGCCATTGCCATTTCTGGAACTGCGGTGGAAGTCAAAGAGCTGAACCAGTACAGCGGCCTCTGCCCAGCATTATCCGAAATCATTACTTTACTGGAGTTTCCTCATTTGAAGAAACGGTCCCTGCTGGAGTCTGGGAGTAAGGTTTAAACTGGAAACACCAAGACACGCTGCACGGGTTACATGTCTAACGCTGCATCTCTCTGTTCTTTCCAAGTTAAGTGTGCTACCTCACACATGGCTCTTGTCAGGACATAAACTAGAATGCTCCGGACTCCTGGTTCTGGGGCAGGTGGCCTCTCCTTCCTCAGGCACACAGGATCGCAGAGTGGCTGCGGCTGGAAGGGACTTCTGGAGGTCAGCTTCTCCAGCCCCGTCCCGCTCACGCAGGGCCACCTAGATTTGAAGATCTCCGACGATGGAGACCCCGGAAGCTCCCAGGGCGCCCCGAGCTGGGTGACCCTCACAAGCTGGCAGGCACCTGTCCCCTCCCAGCAGCGAGCAGAGGCCCGTGTTGTGCAGCGCTCGCCCGCCTGCCGGCAGAGCCGGGCCCGCGGCGGAGGCGGGGCCCCGTCCGCGCAGTTTCCCGCAGAGGAAGGAGCGGGCAGCTCTCAGGCGCTTTCAGTGAGCCGGGGCGGACGGACGGTGGACAACGTCCTCCCCCGCCACGCCGCCGGCGCTGCCCGACCCCTGACTGGAACGGCCGCTTCCCGCCGGGACGCCGGCCCGTCGCTCCGCACACCCCTCCGCCTGGCCACGGGGGGGGGCACACAGACAACGGGTACGAGGGGCGCGCTTCGCCCCGCTCCCAGAAGAGCCCGGCGCAGCTGCCGCTGCCGCCGCCAGGCTGTCAAACCCGCCCCGCCCCCACCGGAGCCGCGGCCGTTTCATATGCGGCGTCCTCCCGCCGTGTCCAGCCGCGGCCGCTCGGCGCGCACCGCCCACCCGCTCCCGCCGCCGCCGCCCCTCCCGCCCTTTCCGTCCCGGGCCTGGCGGGTGCGGCGCGCGCGCGCCCCCTCGGACCGCTGGGCGGCGGCGCGGCGGGCGGCAGGGGAAGGACAGGAGCGCGGCGGCCGCGCGCCCCCGCCGCGCGCACATACCTTCCGCCTCCTTCCCCTCACTGCCCGTGCCGGAGCCGTCCCCTCCGCGCATGCGCTCTGCGCCTCCGTCACAGCCGCCTCTCGCCACCCCCGCCCCGACTGTTCAAACAGGAAGGCGGACATGTTGGTGTCTTTCGCAGGTTTCCTCACAGCCGCCGCGGCCGGACCTTGCGCTCTCCCCTCCCCTTAAGCCACCTCCTTCCCTCCTCCCTCTCACGCTGCGATCCTGAAGTGGTCCGGGCTGCCGTTCCCTACGTGAGGCGGAGGAACGGGGAGGGGGGGCGCGGAGCCGGCGTTGGCAGCGGCGGGAGGCAGCGAGGAGGAGAAGAGAGGAAGAAAGATGCTGTTGCCGTCGCTCCACCGTTGAAGTGACTCGTCCCCTGCCCGCGGGGGGCACTCGCAGCGGCGGCCGGAGCGGCCCGTGCGCGCAGCTGGCAGCCCTGCGCTGCCCGCCCGCCCGGAGCAGGCAGGGCACAGCCGAGGAGAGGGGCAGCCTCTCCCCCCGGCCCGCCCGGGCTCCCTCGCTGTGTGCCCATGGAAGGACCAACCCCACGGTGCTGAGACACGCCGCCGAGAGGATTTTCCTGCGGTTTTTTTCCCCTCTCACTTTTGCCTTGTTGGTGTGCCTGCAAGCTTTTGCCTTTTTTCTTTTTTTTTTTTTTCTTTTCTGTTGTTGCTTTTTCTTCTGGTTTTCTGGAAAGAGCTGCCCTTCGGAACCTGGCACCGACCTGCCGCCTCTCCTGCAGGGCGAGGAGGAGGAACCGCTACGCTGGCTCCCAGGGCGGCTTCCCCGGCTGGGAAAATGAGGTTGCTGAGACGCTGGGGCCCGAGTAGAGGAGGGAGGGAGAGGAAACCTGCTGCTGCAGAGTTGTGAGCAGCCCAGGAAAGTGCGTGCGTGCGTGAAGGAGGGGGGAGAAGCAGCCTCGTCCCCCCCCCCCCTCCGCCGCGGACTCTCCTTCGGCTTTCTCTCCCCTCGGCGGGGCAGCGTGGGGGACTTGCCTCAGAGACTTCAGTGATTGAAGGGATTTTGCAGGAAGCGCTCCCCAGCCTGGTATAGGCTCTGTGGTTTCTCTTTTGTGCTCGTTTGTTCCTGTTTTTTTACTTTTTCATTATTTTTAACCTTACTTTGCTCTGGAATAAGGGAAGCTTTTTTATCTCCGGAAACATGTCGACGGGAGAAAGTTTTGAGTCTCGGTTTGAAAAAATCGACGTGACTTTGAAGGACCCCAAATCCGAAGTGAACGTGGACTGTTTGCTGGTGAGTAAGGAGCGCCGATGGGCCCCCGGTCCCGTCTGCCCGAATTTCTTACCCTGTGGGACCGAATCTCCCACTCCCGGCTGAGTCACCACCCTGCTTAACTCCGCACTAGTGTTTTGTTTACTCAGCGTTGAGCTGAGGGTGCGTGAATGTCTCCGTGCAGGGAGAGCGCCTTTCATGCCAAGGAGGCGCCCGCCCGGTCCTGCCTCAAAACTTGTCATCTCTCTCGCTTCATGAACCTTTCTTTTCCTCACCGACTGTCGTAAGGGGCGGTGGACACTTTGTACAAACGCGTAATTCGTGGGTGCCAGTCCTGTGTGTAGGCAGAAGACTGTAAATAGCTTTGATATTCCAATTCCCTCTTCAACAGCTCTTTTTATTTTAAGAGTGAGGTCTTCTTACGTTGTGGTTAAGCACTGCGGCACTGACTTCAGCCTGTTTAGCGTAGACGTTTGCAAATGCTAACTACTGACGTGTAAAACAGCCCTAAGACTGATATGGCCTTACAGGTGGGGAAGTAGTCATGGCAGGGGTTTAAATGCATTTTAAACTAGTTGGTGTGCTAGGCCTGGGATAGAGGGCTGCTTGCTAAGTGTTTCCCTGCTTGGTCATACCTGATGGTTACCTAGATCTCTCTAGTGCTGTCCGTGTTGTAATTGCATCATAAGAAAGCAAACCATAACACTTTCTGACATAAAACCAACATCATTTGGTAGCTGCTTGACAAAAATGGATGATATTTTAGTTCTGGTTATGAAAAGTATCTCAACAAAGTGTATGCCAAATCCAACCAATTTGGGAGGTAGCTGGGTACTTTGGTATGCCTAGAGATGCCCTTAAATAGTAGCAAATTGTAATTTGTGCTTTTATGCTGAAGTAGAGAATTTCTTTTCTTTGTAGTAAGTGATAAAAGTTTTTTAGTGTATTTTTTTTCCCCCTGACTTTCTGTTGTCAGAGAGGAGAACGAGTAAATTGAATTTGTTCCTAGTATGAACTCTGACATTTGGTGTTGGGGGGAAGGGAGGTGTGGGGGTGGAGATAGCTCTCAGTAGTCATTCTTCATCTTCTGCTGCATGGCTCTTAGTGGAAAGCTCACTTGAGCATAAGGTGATGGAGAAGTGAGAAGAACCTAATGAAAGAATCTGTACAAGTTCATCATGATGTGTACTCTGTTTAGCTTATTACTGATTTGCAAGCTTCTGAAATGTTGACAGGTCAAACCTACATCCCTGGATAACAGCAGAGCCTTGTGGACATTGCTGCCACAAGGGAAAATAGCACTGCATCTTCCAGTTAAGTTGCTGCTTTTAATCTAGTTTACACATCTGTCGTCTTAGAACCACAGCTAATGAGAAGAGCTCTAATGCTTAGGATACACTGTGTTAATTTTTGTCACTCAAGACTACTGTCAAATCCTACATTTTTACACCCAGCTTCTATTGACAGATGTCAAGAGTATGGATCCAATTAAGAGTCCAGAGTTTTATGTTAACCATGACTCAATTTGTTAGGATGTGCTTTAATGCTGGCCGTACTGTGGGGACCTTCTTGCAGTGATAGTAAGGAGGTTGCAGGTATCGAACGTGCAGCTGATAGTACCTTTAACTGTATTCCTTCACCTTTTGATCAGTGTAAGGATTTGCCCCTTTTCAGTTATCTTAGTTGTGATTTGGAGCTAAGATGTAGTCAGTTTGGAAATGAACTTGTTGGGATGCTTCCTGTCATGCTTGTGTGAAGTTTTAGAACATGTGTTTGCATCTCAGATCTTAAGAATGTCCTTTAAAGTGAGAATTTTTTAGGAATCTTCTGAGATTTTTGGGTATACCTTTGCGTATTCTTTTAAAGGCAGTTTCTTATGGTGTAGTCATCAGAATTATGTTGTCTTTTTTTTTAGCTGGCCCTAGTTACAGATACTATTCTCTTAAACTAATACCATTTAAAAACCAAAGTGCTGCTTCTGAAGACATCAGTTAGTAGGTTAACTTTGTGTTTGGTCACTGTATCGCTCTCTCTGCTGGCTGGACTTTTACTTAGTTTCATATCTGTCATCTGGATTGGTTTTCGGGCTCTTTTGTATAGAATTTAAGTATCTAACCCTTTCTAAAGAGTTTTAAGTATTTTACACCAGTTCTTAGTGTGATGATCCACACTACAAGCATCGTTCTTGGCCCAAGGTATTATTTATATATCAAATCCCTTGTAATCTATGTGGATATGTTTTTAAGGAAGAAATGCTTAGGTATAGGTGTAATTGATCTGCACTTATAATATTTTCTAAGATGAACACCCCATTCCCCTCTCCCCAGACCCTGGTTAAAGAGGGAAACTTGTCAGTGTCTAGGCTTGGTACCCTTGAAAATAAAATATTTTTTTTTTTATGATCAGACTTCACAAAAAAATCCTTTTTTATAAAACCTTTTAAATCTTACAACCTTTTTCTTTTGAGTAAAGTTGTGAATTGATGTTACTTATAATTGTTTTCACTTCTCCTGAGCAAAGCTGTTAGCTAACTGTGTGTATCTGAGTGGTAATATATGAATAACTGATACACAGACACTTTAAATTCGGCATCAGATATTCTATACCTGTAGGCTTAAAATGCTGGAGTTCCCTTAGTTTCAAGAAATGCATTTGTTTTGACTGTGCAAAGAAAAGTCTCAGCAATGCCCTTGGCTTCTCTTAGGATGGTTTTATCCTCCTTAGCTTTACTTCATTTTGCTGCTATCCTTACTCTTCTCCATCAGTTTGTAGCCCCTGTAGACTAAAAGGCAGGCATGGAATAACCTTTAGTCAGTTTTGTACCCATTTTGTTTTTTGTGAACATCATAAACTAGGTTCTGTATGCTAGAAGGATTCTAAATTTGTATGTGAAGTGGTATGAAAACACTAAAAGAAGATTGGGGGTGGGCGCTGATATGAAGGAAGGTGCGTTAGTGTTTCAGGAAGGTGTGGGAGAAGACTGCGGACAACAGAGCAGGCGGAAAAGACAGAGGACTGTGTAACTTCAGTTTACATGCTGCAGGAAGGAAATTCATAAAGCTGAAGTGCAGGAGAGAGATGTGTTTATTTTTCCTGTTTTCTCTTATGCAACTGTAATAAAAACAGAGAAAACTGACTAACTTGCAACTGTAACTAAATTTGTTTATTTCTTTGGGGCTTCCATGCAGTTGATTTAGTACTAGGCTGGGAAAACATAGATAGGCTGCCTTTTCTGATGAGCCATGAGGAGGCTAAAGCCCAAGTTCTGTGTAAAGCATGTGCCACAGCATAATGTACTGCTTTATCTCAAAATATCAGATGCTAGGAATTCTACGGTCCTAAAAAGATCTAATAAGACTGTCAAGGCTGTGTCACAAGGTAGTCACACTCTAGGGTGTGCAATGATCAGATACTGGGGAATACCATAGGTGTGCTAAGTAGAGCCAAAGGCAATGTAAGTAACTAGCTATTAACTTGAGCTTAAGTGTCTCATTAATGATATTAAGCAGTGGAAAGTAGTATTCAATGAGCATACTTCTACAACAATTTTGGAATAAAAACAGATTTCTTATTCTTCTGTGTTTCTTCCTAAATCCCTGGGTTTTATGGGCTTCCAGTTTTTGGAGAGTGGGGAGGGAAGGGTGTAACAGGTGAATGGATGTGGGACATCTTGACCTGAAGCTGCCTATGCTTTTGATTCAAAAATAACTAATAAATTTTCATGAAAATGCTGCTTGGCACTCTCTCTGCTATGATAATAACTCAGAAAGTCTTTTCATGTTTTATGTAGACACTTGAGTAACTCAGTTGTTCAAGTACTTAGACAATTACTTGAGTTGATTTTTAAAACTTCAGACTTTTGATGGTCTTAATCTTCAAAGATGTCAAATGTTTCACTGGTTCAGCAGTTTGGCTTCAAATTAACTGACAACAGTAAACACTGCATATGACAAACTTGTTTTATCTAGTCTCAAGAGGTTTCCATTTTTGGTGCACCAAATATACACAAGTACAGAGATTGATTCACCTGTTTTCCTAGGTCTATTGTCTATTTGATATTCAGCTAGATGAATTCATGTTCATCAGTCTTGCATAGGAAAAGGTAAGAAGATCTCATCCTCTTTGGGTTTTGGAGTTCTAAATCTCTGTTGTCACTAGACCTTTTTTCCCCTTCTGCTTAACTTTTCAGAAAGCACTCCTGAAGACCTTGTGGTTAGGGATTTGGTAAATAAATTTAAAAAAATAAAAGCAAAGAAAATAACTCAAAGTACCTTTAGTTCAGAAGTTCTTATCTATCAAAATAACTGTCGCACGTTAACTATGCTCTTAGAATCTGAGTGATAAAATGCTAGAGAAACTTAGTATCTGAGATGCTTACTTGTTTGCTGAAGAAGCTCATGCATAGAAAAAGCAGAGTTGGTACATTTGCAGAGTGTCAACTTCAGAATGCTGTAAGTTGTCTGAAGGTAGTTCAAAGTAAGGGGAAATGTCACGATTGACTAAATCTCCTTGGACGCGTTTCTGCCGTTCTTTAGATCCAAGTGAGAGGTCCTGCGCTTGAGTTGGGCCAGTCACCAGTATCAGTACAGACTGGGTGTTGAATGGATTGAGAGCAACCCTGTGGAGAAGGACTTGGGGATATTCTGAGAGAATATCTGAATATCTCTCTCTTCTGACAGAGACTTTTTACTAGGGCCTGTAGTGACAAGGCAAGGGTCAACGATTTTAAACTGAAAGAGAGTAGATTTAAATTGGACATAAGAAGGAAGTTTTTTACTATGAGGGCGGTAAGATGCTGGAAGAGGTAGCCCAGAGAGATTGTGGATGCCCCATCCCTGGAAGTATTAAAGGTCAGGCTGGACAGGGCTTTGAGCAGTCTGATCTAGTGAAAGATGTCCTTGCCCATGGCCGTGGTGGTTGGAACTAGGTGATCTTTAAAGGTCCCTTCCAACCCAAACCGTTCTGTGATTCTGTAGTTAGATCTAAAATAAGACTTCTGGCTGACCTAGAAATATAATTCTGTGTCTTCAAGTTACCATATTCAAGCTTTATATATAAAACTGATTATAATTGCAGGTTAATATTGCCTGCTCCTCACTAAGAATTATGAAATATATAGGATGATGTGAAATAACGACAAAACGTGTAACTTGGTATGTTAATCCAAGGTAAAATGCCAACTTTAAGTTGGCTTTGGACATGCAGTAACTTGGTGGGTTCTCATTTTAGGTTGCACCCATTAGAAGACTTTTTTAATGTTATATAAATGTCTAGAGACTTATCAGTAGAGATGGTGGGGCTGTCAAAATGTTAGCATTTGATTCACAGTGTATGGCAAGTTTTATACAGGAATAACAGATAACTTAGCCCATTTGTCTGCTCATGAAACTAGAGGCTGTAGGAATGTAATGATTTGGGTTTTTCCCGTAAAAAGTTTAATCAAGAATGATAATAGGAAGTTGATGTTAAGACATGTTTCAACAAGAGGAATTGGAAAAAAAACCCTCAAAACTGTGTAGTAGCTTATAAGTGCTCTTATCAAGTAAAAATATTTGTAAACAATGTTCTTTTCCCTGGCAACTGCAGAGTGTTTTGTTTTTTTTGGGGGAGGTGGGAAGGAAGAGGGAAACACCTGGAATTTGTTTGTTGGGCAAATTGAAAATCAACCTGTTGGTCTGTAATTCTTTGACTTTGAGGACAGTGATAGCTTCAGGAGCCACTCATTGGGAACTTAATAAATATTTAGAAGCACTGTGAGCAGATGATATTGGTAGCCTCACAGTTGCTGTTAGCAGAGTTCCCTAGGGCATACTTTAGTACTACATAAAAAGCTTTTTTAGGTCTCTTACCAAGGAATACTGAGATGTTTGTTTCGATACAGGATGTTTATCTTCAATTTGAGAGGTCCCAAAACATGTAATTAAAAACTTCTATTTTTTTGTGGATGTTGCTTGATGCTATTTATTGAAACTCCTTTGTCATCAAGAAGTTGCAGTTCCAAATGGAGAACTTCCTTCTTTGAGAACAAAATTAGAGAACAGTTGAAAACTATTCTGGCTTTGCATTAATTTGACCAGTCATTCAAGCAGCAATAAAGGCAGGATGACGAGACAATATTGGTAAAACTGTAAGCACTATGCAGACAACACCCAGTTATAGCTCACTTAAAACGAATGCAGATAATACCATCATTTAGTTTTCTCAGTAGTCTGCTGAAATAGACACCTGAATTAACAGTGGTTTGGACAAGAGCTGAAACTTGATCTTTGTGAAGAAGGAAAGTGGTTTGGAGCTCTTGTTGTCCATAGTGTTTTGCTCTGCTGAGACAATTGGATCTCCTGTAGTGTAAACTCTAGTCAGGTTTCTTCTTGGGCTTTTCAGTATTGATGGATATCCAGACAACATCAGCAGAGTATAATGTGCTGTGGTGCATCTTTAGTGACAGTGGTCTAGAGACTGTCTAGATGAGAAGCAGTTGCTTGGTCTGGTTGGCTACCCGTGTTGCTAGGGGAGATCCAGCACGGGATCTGTACCAGCTTCTAACTGGAGCACAGGTCAAAGTCTATTCTGATACTCAAAATCTTGTGAAGGATTGGCTTTAACTAACTGAAAGATTGCCACTCCCTGTCAATATTTATACAATACAAACTGTCATGGGGACAGTACTTAGGATCTCTTTATTAATTCATCCTGATTTAAATCCAAATGATGATTTCTTTATTTCAGCTTCCCCTCTTAAATTTCCTGTATGCATTCATTTTTCTGTTTTTTATAGAGTTGAGAAATATGTGAAAGTTTTCTTGTTTTTTCAGTTGCATGGTCTGAGACGATGCAGAGACCTGATGCTTGGAAATCTCTGTAGAAAACACTACACAAACTAAGGCTTTATTTTGGTCTGTAGGTTGGAGCTACCTAAATGTGTTTCTAGCTTGTGTGTCTGGGCTACAGAACTTAAAATTGATCTGGAAACACAAGTGGAATACATACTTGTTTTTTTTTCCTACAGATCTTCATGAGTCATATTATTAACTTTAAAAAATATAACTAAGAAATCCTTGAATTCTAATAGTTATGCAAATATTGAGTAATTATGTTCTTATCTTTTTTCTCTTAAAAGCTGCATAATATTCAGATAGTGCTGGATTGTATTCAGATGTATTAAATTCTAAGGTATGAATATATTCAGAGGAAAACTGATACTTCCTGATAAAAGTCTATTGGTGTTACATATCCACATATAAAATGCATTAATATGAGATGGCTGTTTTCCCATGTAGTCAATGACTGCTATGAAAATACTGTTTCTATGGAGGCTGGGATTCTTTTTTAGCAAATAAATAATGGCCAAAAAAATGCCCTGACTACACAAAATTAAGTATGTCATCTGGAATGTACTTTCCAAAGAAGAGGAGGCCAGAAGCTTTTCCTGACATCTGGAGATTTCAGCTAGGAAATTTTTCTCTGTCTTGTGGTTGGGGAAGTTATGTTTTTCAGAAGATGGTTAGTAGTACTTGTATTACAGACGTAATGGTTATTTCAAATGGGAAAACGTGAAGGAAGGATGGTCAGGACATTCGT
This sequence comes from Nyctibius grandis, assembly GCF_013368605.1. Classification (NCBI taxonomy): domain Eukaryota; kingdom Metazoa; phylum Chordata; class Aves; order Nyctibiiformes; family Nyctibiidae; genus Nyctibius; species Nyctibius grandis. The sequence continues at coordinate 59,046,286 of NC_090660.1, read as the reverse complement.
CTCATACTGGCTGCTGATAGATGATGCTACACTTACTATTCCAAGGAAATGGGGATCTTGTGATAAAACCAGGTTCTTTATTTTATGTCTATATTTTAGTTAGAAGCTTCTAAAGAAAGCTCAAAAATTTGTTCCTTCTCTCTAAGTCAGTTACTTTGGAAGATGATTTGGAAGTCTGCCTTTTTAATATTTAATACCATGTGCACAGTGAAAATAGTATTTCATTGAGTACAAGTGATCATTATTTCACAGAATGATTGAGACCGGAAGGGACCTCTGGAGGTCATCTTGTCTCATCCCCCCTGCTCTGGCAGGGCCACCTAGAGCAGGATGGCTTTTGAATATCTCAAAGGAGATAGACTCCACAACCTCTCTGGGCAACTTGTAATTTTCCACTTCTGAGCAGTGGATTTACTGGGTTGATGCTTCATAGCGGAGAATAAAATTCACCGAAACTAAATAGAAAAGTAATCAGTACTCATTTTGCATTTATTTGCAGAGTTCTCGAAGTGTTTTGGCCTTCTTAACTTGGTCAGTAAGCCTCTTTGTAGCTCAGATAATTTTCTTCTGAAAGGCATCTGCCACAGAAGACCAGAAGGAACTTCCTGCATGGAGCCAATTGCAGATTTGGAAATTCTAAGCATAAGGGTTCGTATCTGAGGGGAAAGTTGCTGTGAATTTGTAAGCTCATTACATTTAATTTGTGGTGGAGTTGAAACAGATTAGATGTAGAATTTTTCTGTTGGAGGAAAAGAAAGAGTTAATGTCTTGCTCTGATGTCCACTTTGCACTCCAGTAGTGCCACTTAGTTTTTCATGATTCTCAGCCTTGGTAGCATGGTGTTTTCTGTATCTGTGTGTGTACATCATTCTCCTTCTGACATGCAGTGAGGGTGGTTCGGTAGGACTTCCTTATTGGCATGGGGATGTGGAAGACTTTTTGATACTGATGGGGCAGGAACCTGTCCCTGGGGGATAGGTGAAGAGGGAGAAGAGGCTGCCTGTGATAGAAGATAAAGTGCAAGGTGTCAGTACAACAAGCACCATCTTCCTGGAGTATGGATTACAGAGTCCGGCATGTTAATTCCACGACTGAGATCTAGGAGCACCTTTGACTACAAGTGTGGAGTAACTCTATGTTAAGGTACTTAGGAGGGGAGAAAGCCTCTCCAGCCAGGAGTTGATAGAGTAGGAGTAGATGGGGAAGGTCCTTCAGGGAGGAGCGAGACTGAAGGTAGGACAGTGAGTTTGCCCTGGTTATACTTGCCCCATGCCTTTTCACAGATACCAGGTTGTGCAGAACAATACCAGGCAGGACATGAAGCTGTAGTTGAAAATAGAGGTAATACTGGTGCCTCTTAACTTTGTCTTGATATTATGCACTGCTGTCAGTGCTAGAGGTGGAATCATAGAATTTCCTCATGAGCCCTTTGTTCTGAAATCTTACTATACCAATATGTTATTATCCTAATCTCTTATAAAGTAGCTTTGATTGTAGGCATGCAAAGAATCCTGTTAGTATTAAGCTGAAAGAATTTACTCTCCCCTTGTAAAGAGGAAAGGTTCTTCTGCCATGTTGATCTACCTAGCTTGTTTATTGCTCTAATACATCTTCTGTGAGCTGCTGTCCTCTTCCTTAAACTCCAGCTACTACTAAGTTCATTGACAATTAAACAATTGCCAACATACCAATGATATGGTTTGTGGTGGTCTTGGGACCATTCAAACCTGCTATTACATGCTATATATCCTCTTTTGTAGGAATACAGGGCCACAAATGGTGCCAGCCAAATGATAGACTTATTAGGACTTGAAGTTTTTGCTCTGCTAGTATTGGCAACAATCGTTACGGCTTTTGAAACAGGCTATTGTTGCCAACACTAGCAGAGCAAAGATGGTGACGGAAATAACGAAATGCCCATTAAGGGTGATAAAGTGAAAGCTGCCCTGTTGATGTGATTGTGTGTTTTGTTGGGTTGGTTTTTTGGTTGTGGGTGTGTGTTTTGTTTAGTTTTGTTTTGAAGTACACTGAATTTGGAATTGGAGATGTCATTAAGAAGTTAGGCTCTCTCTATAGAGAATATATCAGTATGCTTCCTGGAAGAGCTTTTGTGTTCTTTTACTAAAATGTTTGTGGCTATTTTCATCCTTTCTCATACCGCACAAACTGTTTTGTGCATGTGGTTTCTGGACGTAGCATGACCTTAAAGTGTTTGTAGATGCTGTTGGCTTGTAAAATCAGACTGTTGGAGAAGTCTTCAGAACTAGTGATGCTGTGGTTCTGAAACAAGCTCTGAAGAGTCTTGTTAGGAAGACCATATTCAGGAGAATTCTGGGTTATTTATCTAAAGAATAGAGTTGTAACACAAAGAAGTAATTTGCACACTCAGAGCTGTTCATTGGTTCCACTTGGCAGATTGGATTGGAGTAAGGAAAGGACTAAAAGTCTCTTTTGCTTTTAGTTCTTGATGAGTGTAAGGTCAGAGGTGTCTTTTGACGTTTTCTCCTATTGTTGCTTTTCTGTTCAAAAATGCGTTCAGGCTCTCATAACATAGCTTTTATCCTTCTTAATGCAATGTATACATAATACTGTTTTCGTCAGTAGTTTGGACTTGAGATATAATCAGAGATGCCATTTAGAGGAAAAATTGGAGTGTTATGATACTGATGCCGCTGGAGCTGCTTCGATTCTGGGACTGCAACTGTAAATGATTACTGTGTAACTTTCTGCCTTCTGTACAGTGCAACTGATTTTGGCTAGCATTGGGGAAAAGTTGGGATGGGCTGCATTGCTCTTGACCTTACCTTTTCTTTTGGTCATGACAACCTCCTCTTTGAGCTCCCAGCAAAGAGGGGAGTCAGATCACTTCACCTTCCTATAAAGAGTAGTTTCTATCATAGCTCTTGATTCTTGGGGAAAGGAAAAAGGAATTTTTTGATGTATCCTTTTTCATTGCAGTTTGACAAACTCAGACATGGTCAAGAAAAAAAGAAAAGATTGATTAAAACCGTGTACTTGCAGGTTGGGAAGCTTCTTCCCAAGTTTCTGATGCCCCGGGAGTAGAAATTTAATTTTTCAATTTAAGATTCAACCGTAATAGGCAGCTGAAGATTTTTTTTCCAATCAGGCTGTCTTGTGAGAGGTTGACTAACTGTACCAAAACAGGATATCTTTCATTTTCTATCTTGTGTGTTTCAACATTAGCAAACTTAACTTTCCAGTGGCGTTGCGCTACTCACATTTTGTGGGAGGAAATAACAGTATCCAACAAAGGTGTATTTTAGAAACAAGTTGATGAAATGGTAAGCTTTCTTCTGCAAGAGGAGTTATCAGTCAAGTCTTTACATTTAATTTAAAAAAAAATTGTATTATGAAGTGATGGATTAGCAGAAGTGAAAAAAATTAAATAGTGCAATTGAAGAATTTGAAGAATTACTTTCAGAAGTAATCTGATGTTTTCACAAAATATATTTATTTTCTCAGAGCAGTTAGAATCAACATAACCTTTTTCATAACAACAGAAAAAGACAGTAGTCTTGTTTTTATCAAGTAACTTGCAACTTTGAGCTGAAGCTCATATTTAAGATTAGACAATCTCCTGTAGATCTTTCTTGCCTTGGAATTGCATCATGATAAACAAATGGTTTTCAGGTATAATGAAGTGCAGCTTATCCATCCTAGAGCTATAGAAATGAGCTGTTCTATTGGTTAAGCCTCCTTTCTTCATCTAGAAGGAAGTGCAAGCAATGTTAACCAAAAGAGCTCATGCTTAAGTTGGGCAAGATACCTGTGTCCTCAGCTCTGCAAAACACAAGAATAATTTGATTTTTTTTAATATAGAAGGGGGATGTCTGCTATCAAGATCTCATGTTCTTCACTGTTCAGATCAGTTAATTTCTGTTTTACTTCTACTGTAGAAGTAGTAAAGAAGTAATCAAGTTCTGATAGGAAGAGGAGAAGCGACTAATTGGGCAGATGACAAAAGAAGTAATTTTGTCAGTAATGCCAAAATGTCTATTCATAGGCTTCCGAGTTAATTATTAAACTTGTGCAGTGGATATTTGCCTACCATAAATTACTTCATTCTTAATAGTTTTAAAAAATAACCATTTGACTTTGAGATTATGGAAGGTCAGTCATTCTATTTAAATACTTTCTCTTGTTTCAGTACCAATCAAATCTTGCCTGAAAAGACAGAGAAGTTGAAATCAAAGTTGATATGCCATATTATCTTCTTTTCTCCTACTACTCAGTAAATGAAATACCAACAAATAGGGAGCATCAGTGCAGTATCAGACTGTGATACTGTCCTTTTGTACTTTTGAATATTCCTAACGGCAGATCACAAAACAGATTTCACTTACAGGGTGGTGGTAGGGGACAAGAACGGAAACAAAAAATGTGCTGTTTCTGTAGAAGAAAGTCGTGTCTGTCCGTAAGATATAAATACAAATACAAGGTTTGGAAAACAGGCTGAGAAATTAGGAATATTATAATTAAAGATGATTTTGGGGTTGGAATTGTTTATTTGGCCTATGGTGACTTAAGTCAGGACTTCCTGATTTCTTCAGGCTTTTTGTGAGACTGTTTTGAATTTCTATTTCCTGCATCTAAAATAAGGAAGTACTTTGCCTCCCTCGATGTGTGGGTTTCATGGTGTGGAGGCAAGCTACTGTTTTACTCTTTTTGAGAGGTAGGGAAATTTCGCTGCTAGTACCATGGTGTATTTGAAAAACAGACATTGAGCCTCAGGCACGCATATGGCAAATATCAATGACCGAAAAAAACTCCACACGAAGACTTTTTAAACTAAGTGGAAAGGAAGGTGTGAGTCTGTTTATAATATACCAATAAAGATGCAATGTTAAACTGTGCTGTTTTAGTATAAGCTGTTGCTTACAGATTCTGGAGTATTTTGAGTTGGAGTTGTATTTTCTTTAGTTACAGATATTCCCGTAGATAAATAGGGGAAACTAATTTATCTGAACATGGACTTATGACTGCAAGATACTGCTTTTAAGTAAAGAAAATGTTTCCCTGTGTATTAATGTATATTTATACATGAGCCTAAAAATTACTTTTCTTCAATATAATAAGTAAATTTTTACAATGCCCTAACTTTTTTAGTAGCATGGAAACTTTAATGTTCATAACATTTTTCTGTCTCAGACTTTGCATAGACTGTGTGGTTGGGATTTATTGTATTTTCTAGGGGGAAAATTGGAGACAAATTAAGAGAGCTTTATGAAATTTGTGCTTTTTATGGAAAAAATTCAGTACTGCATGACTGTGTGAGCTCTCTTGTGTGTGTATATGAAGCTGTTAAGATGAAGATGTATGCATTTTAAACTGCAGTTAAACTTGTAAATGAGTGTCCAATGCTCAGTAGTATAACATGAGACTGTTCCTGTTTGCCATAGTTTCCAGTAGTGAAATCAGTGGAGGAAAGGGGGAAAGATCACTGAAATGTTCCATTGACCTAAATAGTTTGAGGGTTATAAAAATAAAGTTCACTAGTTCTCTGAAATAACTCTCCTTCTTGTTAGCCTTACATATTGAGTAGGTGGTGTTTTTTCTACCTTAACAAATTCATGTGCAAAATTATTGCTTGCCTTTTACTTTACTTCTGAAGGTGTGCTTCGCAGGTTTCCAGGAAAACCTTTCTGTGAAAAGCTTCATTAATCATTTGAGAAGGAAAGATTTATGTTCAGTACATTCATGGTACTTATATATATAAATATACACACACATATATATGATGAAAAATATGAAGTCCTTACATGCATTTTCCTTTAAAATACCCTGCAAATTCAGTTGAAGTACTCTGCGCTTCAGAATAATTGATAGAAGTTTTTGTTTTCAATACTGTGAAATTACAACGTCCTACTCTAGATTTTGTTAGAAGCACCTATGATGAGAGTATTTCTATATCTTGTGTAATGACACCATCCACAAAATCGCACAAGGAATTGTCTGCATAAAGTTTGCTAATATGTGCTTGAATTAGACTTAGTTTTGGTGAGACATCAAATATACTATTTTAAAAAGATCTCAAAAGATCTCTTGGTCAGTGGTTTTTACTCAGGCTGGCAGCGTCTCAAGTGGAGTCTTCCAGGGATGGATACTGGGCCTCGTGCTGTTCAACATCTTCATAAATGATCTGGATGATGGGATTGAAAGCACCCTCACCAAGTTTGCTGATGACACTAAACTGGGTGGTGAGGTGGATGCATCAGAAGGGAGAGCCATCTTACAGAGAGACCTGGAGAGGCTGGAAGAGTGGGCAAGCAAGAACTGTGTGAAGTTTAACAAAGACAAGTGCAAAGTCTTGCACCTAGGATGACTTAACCAAAGAGCCCAATACAGGCTTGGGTCTGTGGCTGGTGAGCAGCCTTGCTGAAAGGGACCTGGGAGTCCTCGTGGACAACAAGCTGAACATGAGGCAGCAGGGCACTGGCTGCAGCAACAAAGGCAAACTGGATCCTGGGCTGCATCCACAGGGGAATTACTAGCAGAGATGGAAATGTGATCATCATACTCAGTGCTGGTCAGGCTGCAGCTGGAGTGCTGTGACCAGTTTTGGTTCCCATAAGCCAAGACAGACACAGACAGAGTGGAGAGGGTCCAAAGGAGGGCCACAAAGATGATCAAAAGGGCTGGAGAACCTGCCTTGTGAGGAAAGGCTGAAGGAGTTAGGTGTCTTCTCCCTGGAGAAGACTCAGCAGGACCTCATCACGGTATTCCAGTACTTAAAGGGCAGCTAAAAAGAGGACAGAGGCGCTCTCTTCACAGGGAGCCACATGGAGAAGACAAGGGGCAATGGGTGCAAGTTGCACTGGGAGAGGTTTCATCTTGATATAAGAAAGAAATTTTTTACACTGAGAACAATCAATCACTGGAACAACCTCCCCAGGGATGTGGTAGAATCTCCATCGTTGGAGGTGTTCAAGATGTGACTGGACAGAGTGCTAGAAAATCTCATTGGGGCTCCCTTTCCTACGAAAGGTTGGACCAGATGATCTTTTGAGGTCCCTTCCAGCCTGGCCTGTTCTTTGAATCTGTAATTCTCAAGCTTTTGAGAAAATACTGTACAGTGTTTCACTGGTTGGTTTTCCCTTAGTCTTCTTCTAGCTTTGGTTTCAAAGCATCAGTGAAGTTCTTGAATCAGTGCAACAATCTGTTTGCAGCAGTGCTAGTTAAGCACCCAGTAATTACATATACTATGTGTACAAATTGCTTTCTCAGCCATAGCTATCAAGGTGCCATTTTCTGGGGTGACACTATGCAGGATATGATATCTATGCTGAGCAGCACAATGTTCATGTCATTTGTCTTGTAACATCAGATCTGGTCAGAATAAAAAAACAAAAAACAAAAAACAAAAAACAGACTTAAGGAGGAAAAATCTTTAAACCTAATGGTGTGAAGAGGTGAAGAAACTCAACCACAGAATGCATACACAACAAATCTAGTTTCTAAATGGACAAAAAGATGAACTGCTGTTAGATATTTTCTTAAATATTTTTCGTGCTAAATGGCAACTGTAAGTTACAGTTTTATCTGAATTTAAAAAAAAAAACAACAACAAAACAATAGAAGAAGCAAATCCTGTAGAGTTAATTTTTTCTCTTTGTGGCATTTAATACCTTTCAAGTGAAGATGAACTCTGTGTGGAAGGAGGAAAATTTATTCCCAAGATTTAAACCAGAAAGTTCAAGTTATCTGTTTAGGTTGGGAAAAGATCTCTACTAAGCTAAGAGAAACTTGCAAAATGATCAGGAGCTAGGAGGAGTTCTTACACTTCTGTCTCGTGATGGCTTCAGGTGAGAAGTTGCTCAGTTACTGTGTAGCTCTCCAAATTAAGAATTAGCATAGAATAAAGTTTTCAGTAAATGGGATGTAATTCTTTTTCATGAGTATGGCAGTAACACAGATAATTGGGATTATGAAAGATTGATACCATATAAACTGTAACCAAGCAACAGTTAAGTTTTACTGCATGAAAATATGCAGCTTATTTGTAAAATCATGACTTCAAGTACACATATCAATATACTTTCAAAAGATAATTGAAGTAGGTGATTGAATGTGGTGTCTTTCTAGCCCTAACAATTAAAAAAAATATGCCCAGACTACGCTCTAATTTCAAGGGTGATCTATAACAACAGTCCCCAGGTCAGTGTCCATCAAGAGTGAGGCCACAGTCTTCTGCAACAGGACCTTGTCTCTGTTTTGTAAATTGGCATCTAATACAGCTGCTGCCCTTGTGCTACATGCAGTAGCTGTAGTACTTAGGTAAATTTTAAAAGGCATATATCTTTCTTCTGTATTTTGGGTTTTTTGGTGAAGGGGTGGGGCAGGTACCATGATTAACAGTAGGAGATATATTAGATGAAATAAAAATGCATCAGAAAAACTCAGTGGAAAGAGCGAATCAAATAGCAGCTAGTGCTTTTGGTCTTTTCTTGGTTGCAGTTATGTAAGGCTTATTGGCATCCTCCATTCAGTTTTGAAGAAAGTAGCTGCTCCAACATCTGCTGTACCAAATGGGCAGATGCAAGCACTGTTACTGTGCTGTGGCAAGGAAACGAGGTTAAATCAGGATATCTTTTAGTCATCCTTTTACCATCAGCTTTCTGTTTATGTTTCAATTAGTTCAGAATACAGTGTGTTGGTAGTGGACTGGACAGAACTGAAGATGTAAGCCACGTTTACTTTTTAAGATGTTTAAAGCTATACCTTTCCCTTTTTATCGAAAGCAACACCTTTATTCTTGAGGATGGGATGAGAAATGTAAGCTGTAGTATCTTATTAGTAGCTTTGCCATTCTTAAAATCTTACTGCTGGCTTTGCCATACTTATTGATGGCTTTGGCATTTTCATAATTAAAAATTAAAATATGTTTTTGACATGGTCATGGTATTGAACGGTGCCTAGAACTAGAGTGAGTCAGATTGTAGGATCTTCAGAAGACTTTCAGTTCAGAAATTGTCTCTCTGGTCCAGCAGGGACTTCTGGAAAGTGAAGTACAGGAGGTCTGACAAAAGTATAACTCTGAATTCTTGAGATGATACTGCTGCTCTTTAATTATGTTCTGGAATATCACTTTTTGATATTTTGTAGTATTTAGAAATTGTGAGCCTGCTTTACTAGGTGCTCAACCTGACTAGACATGGCTTTTGAACCACTGGTTATCTATATATATATATATATATATACACACACACACACACATATACACACTAAGTATCACAGTGTCCCTTAGTTCATGTAGATTTCCAAGAAAGTAGTGCTTTTTTATGGCTTTTTTTTTTTTAATCGGATGCTGGAAAAATGCTTTCATAAACCAAATGCTGGGAAAAAAAATCATAGAGAAGTTGGATGCAAGTCAAACATAGCCTTTCATTAGCTTTTATTTTATGTTTTAGAAAACATGTTTTTATCAGTTTTACTCTCTGCTTAATGAGAAACTAAATGACAGCTACTCAAAATGTAATGTTAGTGTGCTCTGATTTGTTTCATGACAGGTTTTTATGGTGTCACAAAAATATTGCTCACTCTCATCTTCTGTAGAGATTAAGTTAATCAGCCCAAGCTCAGCCTTGCTCCCTTGTAAGGACAGGCAGGAGAGACTTTGACAAGATTCCATGGTAGTGGCAATGGTCCAGACAGCCCTGGCTCTCTTTCCTCTTGGGCTACGATTTGTTTTCTCCCCTCTTCTAAATCTAAAAGAAAATCATGCCTTTGGAGGACATGTATATACGTCGGTCTACTGCATCCTCTTTGGGTGGGGGCGTGTTTTTCCCAAGTTCTGAAGTGTTATGTGGGGAGAATAGTATTAGGGAAGAGCTGACTTACTCGTTCCTGTCAATGTAGCTGGAAAACTTGGTGAAAGTTGTTTTTCAGCTATTTCTTAGCATTTTAGTAATTTTTGTCCCTATGATAGCAGTATATAAGCTTGATGAAAATACCCAGTGTTCTAAAAGTTGAATGCCACTGTGTTACGAAGTTCTGCTGTGTCTCGTGCTTGAGCAACTGTGTTGGAAATGGTGGGACATACTTTGTTTCTTGGTATACGAAGTCAATGGCTTTAGTTTTCCTCAACTTTGAGTCTCAAGGCTGGAAAGGAACATAGAAAAACTTATTTGCATGTCCCTAAATGAACTTGCAAACCTGCTAAGTCGTAACACCTCTGGGCCCTTTCGAAATTAAAAGTGTTGGATCCTACTGATGAATTTATAATAGTTTCTCTCTTCCTCTAGTCTTGAAATACTGTACTTGAAAATCCCAGGTAAATTGACTTGTATTCTTGCAGTGTTACATATGATAAAATCCTTACTGATTATCATGTGAAAAACTTGCAATTGGAAAAAGCCACCCTAAGTTTCCGTGGACAGCTTTGGTTCTGTTCTGTCATTTCAGTACTTGAAAATGGAACCATGTTTTTGTGCAGATTTTTGGTTTTGTAGTTACACCTCTCTTTTTTTACGTGCAGTCCAAAGCATTCAAGATTTTAGTCATGACTGCACTATGGTGTCAGAAAGGGTAAAAAGAGTGCTTAGAAGAGATTGGTTTTAAATACTGTTGAACTATTTCTTGACCTGAAAGCAGTCACTATTAGTAGCTTGAAAATACACTTAAATACCCAGTATTAATGAAAATTGTGTTACTAAAGGCGTTGTCTATACCTGTTATCAATTTTTCTTCAGGTGGATTTTGAAAAAGAGAGCATGTCTCTTTATCACACCTTTTTTTTTAATTGCTTAAAGGTAGTGGGTTAAAGCATATTGTTGTAGGTCAGCTTATAAATTTAATGCATTGGATTCTGGAATCTGGAAACAGTTTGTTAGAAGTGCTTTGTTCTATATTAACAGTGCATATCCCTGAAAAATGCGAAGAACTTGCTGTTTTGTTCCTGTTAGTAAGAAAATCCTGTCAGTTCTGAAGGATCTTAGTACTTGGAGGTAGAAGTAACTTACCTATATCTAAAATAATTCGCGTGGAATTTTTATTACGTTTTAAACCCATTACTTTAAAATCATTCTTTTGGCTATATTAGTCGTGGAAAAAAGAATAAATATAGAAAAACACTGGTTTTATGTATGCAGAAATCTTCTGTTTTATTGAAAGTGAAGTTTTTCTTGTAATCAATACATGAAAAAGTCGTCCGTGGGCTTTGCTAGGGTTTGCATTATGAAACGGCATAACGATGCAGAACTACAAATTCTTAAGTAGTTTTAAGTTCTTGTTTAGTTGCATATTTCAAATATCTATTTGACGTGTGATTGCTTGTGATGGAATGTTTATTGCAGAAATGTGGCTAGAGCTCTGACAGGAGATTGCACAATCAGAGAAGCTTCTCAGAGTTGATGCTCTGCTTGAGTTGTGCGCAACTTCCCCTTTTTTTTTTACAGACTGTGTGTTGCACGTGACAGTAAAGAAAGGCGTATAGCTTTACAAATTACTATTTCAGTTTCTACTAAGTGTTTTTAGTATAATTCTGTCATAACCTTCCTTTTTGGACTTCTGTCATGGCTGTTCACGTCCAATTGAAAAAGTGTTTTGACTTGTTCTAGAATTTTCGGGAAGAATTTCCGTTTTGGTGGGGGGGTTAAGGGAGATTTTGTGCAGTGTTCCCAGACTGCTGGAAAAATTATGATGTTCTCACTCTTTCTTGGAAAGTTATTGAATTAATTGTCTACCCTCTGTTTAAAAAATTAAGTACTTTTTTGTCTTTCGGTTTGTCTAGCGTCTGTCTCCAGTCACTTTTCTTTTTTTGTGGGCTAGATGGTGTTACTAGTAATAGAGGTGTGGGGTTTTTTTTGTCTTTGATACAGGTTTTTGGAGAGTCTTTTCTAAAGCATAGTTATTGAACTAATACAGTCTCCAGAGACTGAGTTGTCAAGGCTAAAGATAGAACTTACCTTTTTATTGTTTTATAGATTATTGTTTATATCTATAGTTAACACAGTTTTATTTGCAGCAGACATAATCCAAGTCAGGTGACAACAGGTACTATATGGCTGATGAGGTATTGTTGCTTTTTAGAAAAATTAGTTACCTTTCCACTGTTTTATTATATTGCAAACTTTGCTGGTAATGGGTTTGGGTTTTTTGGTTTTTGTTTTTTTTTTTTTCATAGCAAAGATAACACTTTTCAGACAAAGGTATAGTGGTGCAGCTAGAAGCAGCAATTTAAGCTATTGATGGGAGAACTTACTCTACTTTTACCATAATGTGTTAAGCTAAGGGATCTAAAGTTGCTTTGCATACTAAACAGCTTTTACAATGCACTTTTATTTCTGTTGTTTGCAGTAGCGTGTTATGTTTCTTCTTATGAACATGTTGATATCTTGCTAATTCCCATCTTGTCCAACTGACTAAAACTTACTTCCTGAAGTCTGGTTTCATGGATACCTGCCTGGAAAAAATCTGAGAGGCAGACAGCAATTTCCCAAGCAACAGATGTGGAGAGGGTTCTGTTTCCTTTGCTAAATACCACTATTTCTTAATGGAATTGTGCAGTTACTTTCCTTTCATTGAATTCTTTACCTGATTCCTTGCAGGCTGCTGCCCAAAGAAGCCTGAGACTTTTGAGCTGGGACTGGAGCAGTTTCTCTTTATTCTTTCATATCTTGATCTGTCTGTCTTCTATACCATTTTATTGAAGGGAAGTTATGGACTGGTATTTGCATCCATATTTTATCCATCTTACTTTTGCTTTCTACTGAGTGTTCCTTGGAGTGTTGACTCCCATTGGTCTAAATTGGTAGTTGTAAGTGTGTATGTTTAAAATGAAAACATTAAGACTTCTAAACCAGAAGCAGTAGATCTGTATGTGCTGCCTGTGGAAGAATCTGTCCTCCCAGGATAACCAAGGAACCTGTGGGGACCTCAAAGGACTTTTGCTGATGTAATTTACAAGTAAGATGTAGCTTTTTAAAAATTCTTCTTAAATAGTTACTTTACATTTTAGGTGGGGGGAACATGGCTTGCCTTATATTTTTGGTGAATATGATAACTTTGAGAACTCGAAAGGATGTGAGGTCACTTTTTTCCCCCACGAGGTATTTCTGTGGATATTGTTACCCTACTGTATGTCAGGTTGGCTGCTCATCTCCAGTTGCAGTTGTTACAGTAGCTGGGAACTCTAGACCTATGAGGCACTTCCTAATGCCAAGTGCTGAAGTCGCTGTGGAATGCTCCTTCCATGGTGATAACCATCACTCAGTTCTTTAACTACCAGTACTCCCTCTTCTTTTGACACTATTTAAATATATATGCTTTAAGTGTACTTGTATTCAACACATTTAATACAGTTTTATTAAAAAGGACAGTTTTAAGAAACTGTACTTATGCTTTATTTAGCCCTAGCATGAGACAAATATGGCTTGATAAATCATTTACACCTAAAGTACACCATCTATTTTCTTATTTTCTACAGATTAAAATATCAAGAATCTATGTAGCCCTCCAAATAGTTTTACAACTGTTTTAGTCTTTTTATGTAAGGTATTCTGTTGATGGCAGAACGTGCTGCATTTGGTATAGAAGCTTTGTAGTTCGTAAAACTTGCCTGCAGAGCATATCAACCCTTGCAAGTGAACCTGTTTTAAGGGAAAAAAGCTGCAAATCCAGATATCTCACTTGCTGTGAAATTAAATAATATGATTTGACTTAATAGCAATCAGCTTTTGCTGCTGTTACACATCTCCCTGAACTGTTTTCAAACAATATGGATTGTACCTGTTTCTGCATAAATTTTACTGAAATTGGTGATGCTTTGGTCTGTATTCTTTATCTTCCCTGAAGACATTGCTCTCTCATCTGATAATTGTTCTTAAAGATGTAATATTAAATGGAATTAATTCCGCTGCTAAATTGAAATAATAAAACACTAATGTAATAAATTGAAGTTTGGATGTAAAGACTATTAACCACAATAAAATATCCTAGTGTAGTGAAATTAGTGTTGTAATATAGTGTTAGAAGTTTGACCCTGGAGGGGAAGAAAAACCCTGCTGAAATACATTGTCTCGAATGCATCTACAGACAATGTGAACTTTCTGTCATTTTAGGCATAAAATAGTGCCTTGAATAGGTGTCATTCAGAACAGATCTATGGATCCAAGGTTCGTGCATCTAGTCAGTGGACAGAGAGGGACTCTGGTGTGAAGGAACTGTGACTTGTCCTCAGTTTTAGTGGAAGCCTGAGACTTGTAGGTTCTCTGAATTATGAGTGTACTGGATACTGACAGTACTCTTGCATACTTAGTGTATATGAGTTGATTTCACAGATTTGCACTGCATTTTATTTTAGTTTGTGTTAGGAGATGTTTCGGGTGATAAGATTCATGCTGCAGTGGAAAAACAGCAGCACCTGGAAAAACTATGGGCCTGTGAAAGAGCATTACTACTTGTATGTATACTTGTCTGTAGACTTGCACCTGAGGCTTACTTCAGTGCTAGTAAGGATGTTAACAATCTTGAGAGGTCTGTGGGCTCTGGTGTTAGTGACAGTGTGTATTTTGATATATATGTGTGTGTGTGTATCAATATATCTTCACAGAATCACAGAATATTAGGGGTTGGAAGGGACCTCGAAAGATCATCTAGTCCAATCCCCCTGCCGGAGCAGGATTGCCTAGACCATATCACACAGGAACGCGTCCCGGCGGGTTTTGAATGTCTCCAGAGAAGGAGACTCCACAACCTCTCTGGGCAGCCTGTTCCAGTGTTGAGTTACCCTCACTGTAAAGAAGTTTTTCCTCATATTTATGTGGAACCTCCTGTGTTCCAGCTTGCACCCATTGCCCCTTGTCCTGTCAAGGGATGTCACTGAGAAGAGCCTGTCTCCATCCTCATGACACTTGCCCTTGACATATTTATAAACATTAATGAGGTCACCCCTCAGTCTCCTCTCCTCTAAGCTAAAGAGACCCAGCTCCCTCAGCATCTCCTCATAAGGGAGATGTTCTACTCCCTTAATCGTCTTCATGGCTCTGCGCTGGACTCTCTCTAGCAGTTCCCTGTCCTTCTTGAACTGAGGGGTCCAGAACTGGACACAATATTCCAGATGCGGCCTCACCAGGTGTCACAGTTCAAAGCTGGGCCAGCTATTAAACCTGTGGCAGATGCTCTCTCTTATCCCCCCCCCCCCCTCCCCCCAAAGGCAAAGGGAAAAGGGAGAGAGACTTCCGGGTTGGAAAGTTAAAACAGTTTTAATAAACTATAATAATGGAAAAGAGTATAATAATAATAATAGAAATAATCAAATACATACAAATATATATACAAATCCAAGATTGAGCTCCCCTGAAGTCAGCCACGTCACCACCGGCACTGCAGGGCAGGCTCCGGGAAGGCCCAGGCTGGGCCTAGCGACGGTCGAGAGCTGGATTCAGGGATGCACGGATCGGGATCGGGGGCAGCAGGAAAACAGACGGAGTCCTCCTTGGACACCGGCCATAGCAGAAAGAGAGCGAGACCCTCGTGATCCCCCCACTTTATACTGAGAATGATGTGTATGGGATGGAATACCCTCGTTGGTCAATTTTTGGTCACCTGCCCTGTCTGCTCCCCCCTGCAGCTGCGACCCCCCTTCGGCTCTTCACTCGTAAGCAGTGAGGAATTCAGCAGTGACCTTGGTTTCTCTAAGACTAAGCACAGCAAGAGCCTTACTGCACAACATCCCTACCGGTGCCTCAGCGATAACTACAAACTTCGAGCGTTATCAGTCCTGGAAGCAGACACTGTCTGCAAAACATGCAGTTAGTTTCAGGAAGTGCAGTTACTTAGAGGAGACTTAGCTGAAAGTAAAAATCCCTGAAAGGAAAATCGGCCTGGTTTAGGCCAAACCAGGACATTCCACCCCTTATTCCATACCATTCACGTCATACTCAGATCACCACTACCTTTTCATTTTAAAATATATACAGATAACATTAGTTTATGATTCATCTCTATTCAAAAAAGTTCATCAAGTTCATTTAGTTCAGGATTGTGGGTTTCCATCTGGCTAAGAGTCTCCCAGGGTAGGAGAGATGGTATGAGCTTTGTCACAGTTCGTGCCCACGGGTTGTAGGTTAAAGACGTCAGTCTCGAGGAGGTTACTGGACACCACTTGCAGCTAGCTCCATTCCCATCACCACTGCTTCAACCTGAAAGACACTTATGAACACTGTTAGTATTATGCAGCAATTAACATCATGCAGTTCAGAATTAAGTATTCTCACCCAAGATCAGATCACCTTCAGGGACACATCGGACTTCACCATCCTGCAGCATCACCCACCAAGTACATCCAGGTCCTTGAGCAAAAGCAATCCCACGAATGGGTTTACCTTTGCCCGTAGCAGGAAGAACCCAGACAGTTTTTCCCAACAGATTCCTTTCATGCACCACAGGGACTTTATCCCCTTCTACTGTATGTAAAAGGTCTGACTGAGCAGGGCCAGCTCAGTTGATAGATCCTCTGGTGTTAACTAGCCAGGTAGCTTGTGCCAAATGCTTATCCCAGTTTTTAAAGGTTCCACCCCCCATTGCTTTTAGGGTAGTTTTTAACAGCCCATTGTACCGTTCAATTTTCCCAGATGCTGGTGCATGATAGGGGATGTGATATACCCATTCGATGCCATGCTCTTTGGCCCAGTTATCTATGAGACTGTTTTTGAAATGAGTCCCATTGTCCGATTCAATTCTCTCTGGTGTGCCGTGTCGCCACAAGATTTGCTTTTCAAGGCCCAGAATAGTGTTCCGGGCAGTGGCATGGGGCACAGAGTATGTTTCCAGCCATCCGGTGGTCGCCTCCACCATGGTAAGTGCATAACGTTTACCCTGGCGGGTTTGAGGGAGTGTGATATAGTCAATTTGCCAGGCCTCCCCATATTTATATTTCACCCACCGCCCCCCATACCACAAAGGTTTTAACCGTTTGGCTTGCTTAATTGCGGCGCATGTTTCACAATCATGGATAACCTGTGCCATAGAGTCCATAGTTAAGTCCACCCCTCGGTCACGAGCCCATCTGTATGTTGCATCTCTCCCTTGATGACCTGAAGTGTCATGAGCCCACCGAGCTAAAAATAGTTCACCTTTATGTTCCCAGTCCAAATCTATTTGGAACACTTTAGCAGCTTGATCCGCTTGTTGGTTGTTTCGATGTTCCTCAGTTGCCCGACTTTTAGGTACGTGAGCATCTACATGACGTACCTTCACGACTAGTTTCTCTAGCCGAGCAGCAATATCTTGCCACAGTTCGGCAGCCCAAATAGGTTTACCTTTACGCTGCCAGTTGCTTCGCTTCCACTGCTTTAACCACCCCTACAAGGCATTTGCCACCATCCATGAGTCAGTATAAACATACAGCCTTGGCCACTTTTCTCGTTCAGCAATGTCTAAAGCCAGCTGGATGGCTTTTACCTCTGCGAATCGACTTGATTCACCTTGTCCTTCTGTGGCTTCTGTGACTTGTCGTATAGGACTCCATACAGCAGCTTTCCACTTCCGATGCTTTCCTACAAGACGGCAGGATCCATCGGTGAACAGGACATACTGCTTCTCATCCTCTGGTAGTTCATTATATGGTGGGGCTTCTTCAGCACGTATCACCTCCTTTTCTGGTGGCATTCCGAAGTCTTTGCCTTCTGGCCAGTCCATGATCACTTCTAAGATTCCTGGGCGATTAGGGTTTCCTATTCGAGCCCTCTGTGTAATTAATGCAATCCATTTACTCCATGTAGCATCAGTTGTATGATGAGTAGTAGGAACCTTACCCTTGAACATTCAGCCTAGTACTGGTAATCGGGGTGCAAGGAGAAGCTGTGCCTCAGTACCAATTACCTCTGAGGCAGCTCTAACTCCTTCATATGCTGCCAGTATCTCTTTTTCAGTTGGAGTGTAATTGGCCTCGGAGCCCTTGTATCCTCGACTCCAAAATCCTAGGGGTCGACCTCGAGTCTCCCCTGGCACTTTCTACCAGAGGCTCCAGGTAGGACCATTGTCCCCAGCTGCAGTGTAGAGCACATTTTTAACATCTTGTCCCATACGGACTGGTCCAAGGGCTACTGCATGCACAATCTCTTGTTTAATCTGTTCAAAGGCCTGTTGTTGTTCAGGGCCCCACTGAAAATCATTTTTCTTTCTGGTCACTTGATAAAGAGGGCGTACAATCTGGCTGTAATCTGGAATATGCATTCTCCAGAAACCCACAACGCCTAAGAAGGTTTGTGTTTCCTTTTTGTTAGTTGGTGGGGACATAGCTGTTATTTTGTTGATCACCTCTATCGGGATCTGGCGACGCCCATCTTGCCATTTAATCCCTAAAAACTGGATCTCCCGGGCAGGCCCCTTGACCTTGCCTCTTTTTATGGCAAAACCAGCTTTCAGAAGAATTTGGATTATTTTCTCCCCTTTGTCAAAAACTTCTGCTGCTGTATCACCCCATACAATGATGTCATCAATATATTGCAAATGTTCTGGAGCTCCACCCTTTTCTAGTGCAGTCTGGATCAGTCCGTGGCAAATAGGACTGTGTTTCCACCCCTGGGGCAGTCGATTCCAGGTGTACTGGATACCTCTCCAGGTAAAAGCAAACTGTGGCCTGCACTTTGGTGCCAAAGGAATAGAGAAAAATGCATTAGCAATGTCTATGGTGGCGTACCACTTGGCTGCCTTTGACTCCAGTTCGTATTGAAGTTCTAGCATGTCTGGCACAGCAGCACTCAGAGGTGGCGTAACTTCATTTAGGCCACGATAGTCCACAGTTAATCTCCATTCTCCATCAGACTTTTGCACTGGCCATATAGGACTATTAAAGGGTGAGCGAGTCTTGCCAATCACTCCTTGATTTTCTAATTGTCTAATCAGTTTATGAATGGGGATCAGGGGTCTCGATTGGTGCGATATTGTCATCGGTGCACCGTGGTAGTAGCAATTGGCACCTGTTGTTCTTCAGCTTTCAGCAACCCCACAACAGAAGGATCCTCTGAGAGGCCAGGCAAGGTAGACAGCTGTTTAATGTCCTCAGTCTCTACAGCTGCTATACCAAAGGCCCATCTATATCCTTTTGGGTCCTTAAAATACCCTTTCTTAAGGTAGTCTATGCCAAGGATGCACGGAGCATCTGGGCCAGTCACAATGGGGTGCTTTTTCCATTCATTTTCAGTTAGACTCACTTCGGCCTCCAATACAGATAACACTTGAGATCCTCGTGTTATTCCCGAAATACTGACAGATTCTGTCCCTTTATGATTCGAATGGCATGAGGGTGCACTGTGCACCAGTGTCTACCAGGGCTCGATACTTTTGTGGTTCTAATGTGCCAGGCCATCGAATCCACACAGTCCAATAAACTCTGTTGTCCCTCTCCTCCTCCTGGCTAGAGGCAGCGCCCCTCTAATTAAAGACTGGATTCGTGCAGCTCACGGGGATTGGACCTTCATTTCCCCTATTCATATTTGGGAAATAGGGACCTGAGGCCCATCTACCGTGACTAGAGTCCTGCTCATTGGTAACTGGAGCAGCCATCCTCCTAGGAAAATTCTCTCTGGTATTTCTTTTAGCTTGCAACTCATGTACTCGTGCCTGTAGGGTACTGGTAGGTTGTCCATGCCATCTGCTCATGTCCTCCCCATAATCACGCAGGATAAACCACAGGATACCTCGTGACGTGTTCCGTTTCCTTTGAGCCGGTCCAGTAGGAGGGCGTTTCCTCCTAACGGCTGCAACGCGGGCCTGTGTAGGTAGAGAGTCAAGTTTATTCTCTATCCTGGACAGTTTGTCTGACAGTTGTTTATATGAGTCCTTGTCTTCCTTAGTCACTTTTCCCACAGCCGAGACACGGGCCTGCAGTGGGGAAGAAATACTATCTTCATACTGTCACATACAGTTAGCCATTTCGCCCACACTAGGTCGTGCCATAACATCTTCTCCCCATTGACAATGTATGGGTATGTGTCGGTGGAGCATTCTTCACAACCTTCCGGAACATGGATTGGTTGCATTCCACTTCATCAGGATTTACAGGATCTACAATGTCCTGAGGGTGTTTATAAATGATCTCTTGCACAGCTAGTTCTCTAAGGTAGTTAATACCTTTTCTAGAGTGATCCATTTGCTTAGGTGGCTCATAACATCATCTTTATAGGGATACCTGCTCTTTACAGCTGACAAGAGTCGCCTCCAGAGACTGATAGTGTTCAACCTTCTTGGAAGCATCTTATCAATGCCACCATCTCTGGACAGGGATCCCAACTGTCTCGCTTCTCTACCATCCAATTCTATGCTATCTGCCCCATTATCCCAGCATCGGAGCAACCAAGTAATAATTGGCTCACCGTCATAACGACTAAAGTCTTTCCTTATACTTTGCAGTTCTTTCAGGGATAAGGAGTGGTAGGTTATCTCTACGTCCGAGTCCGAGTCCTCCTGTGATTGTTCTGCTTTAGAAGGACCTTTCTTGTGTGATGGGTCTGCTTTAAAAAGACGATCAAGGAAA
The DNA here is from genome assembly GCF_013368605.1 of Nyctibius grandis. Taxonomy (NCBI): domain Eukaryota; kingdom Metazoa; phylum Chordata; class Aves; order Nyctibiiformes; family Nyctibiidae; genus Nyctibius; species Nyctibius grandis. The sequence goes on along the minus strand of NC_090660.1, from coordinate 59,025,789 downwards.
CCCCCATCTGTGTCAGGCCCTGACTCTGACTGAGAAGGGCCCTCACCTGGGTCCTCTGATGGCTCTGCCTTAGAAGGCTCTGAGTCATCATCCTTCACTTTACTAGCTGATTTCTTTCGGTGTTTTCTCCTGGTTACAGGGGCAGCATGATACCTACTGCTGTTGCTGCACCGGCATTTAATCTTATCCCACATCAGAAACACATTCAGGACAACCGAAAATAAAAGCATGCCACCTAGACAGCACCATCCTAATTTCGCAAAATCTAGTGGAATCACCTTGGCAGAAAAGGAGAAGGTACCATTTCCCAAAGTAAAATTGGAAGTGTAATCATTAACAGAATCAGCTAAAGGACTCCCAGAGTGCGCAGAAAAAATCTCTGCTACCGAGGTCAGAATAGTAACAGCCCAGTTTCTCACGACATAAATCCATACGAAACGCCATAACAAAACAATGCATGTTGACCAGTACCCAGCAATGATAAACTGCACATAAACACTAACAAACAACGGCAAGTAAGGTATTATTACACTTAACTCTGTAAAAGGCTTAATAAAGAGACGAGATAGCACAGCGTTCAAAAATGACATTACCATCTTCGCTATCTGTTTTAATTTCCAACCCCTCGTAAATCTCAAAGGAAGAACTCTGATATTCTCTCAGCTGAGCTCTCCGGGTCTCCTCCCACTGGAGCTGGGATTCAACTTATCAGAGCAACCTGTCGGAGCTTCTCTCGTGCCCCACGTTGGGCGCCAATAAATCTGTCACGGTTCAAAGCTGGGCCGGCTATTAAACCTGTGGCAGATGCTCTCTCTTATCCCCCCCCCCTCCCCCCAAAGGGAAAGGGAAAGGGAAAAGGGAGAGAGACTTCCGGGTTGGAAAGTTAAAACAGTTTTAATAAACTATAATAATGGAAAAGAGTATAATAATAATAATAGAGATAATCAAATATATACAAATATATATACAAATCCAAGATTGAGCTCCCCTGAAGTCAGCCACGTCACCACCGGCACTGCAGGGCAGGCTCCGGGAAGGCCCAGGCTGGGCCTAGCGACGGTCGAGAGCTGGATTCAGGGATGCACGGATCGGGATCGGGGGCAGCAGGAAAACAGACGGAGTCCTCCTTGGACACCGGCCATAGCAGAAAGAGAGCGAGACCCTCGTGATCCCCCCACTTTATACTGAGAATGATGTGTATGGGATGGAATACCCTCGTTGGTCAATTTTTGGTCACCTGCCCTGTCTGCTCCCCCCTGCAGCTGCGACCCCCCTTCGGCTCTTCACTCGTAAGCAGTGAGGAATTCAGCAGTGACCTTGGTTTCTCTAAGACTAAGCACAGCAAGAGCCTTACTGCACAACATCCCTACCGGTGCCTCAGCGATAACTACAGACTTCGAGCATTATCAGTCCTGGAAGCAGACACTGTCTGCAAAACATGCAGTTAGTTTCAGAAAGTGCAGTTACTTAGAGGAGACTTAGCTGAAAGCAAAAATCCCTGAAAGGAAAATCGGCCTGGTTTAGGCCAAACCAGGACACCAGGGCAGAGTAGAGGGGGAGGAGAACCTCTCTTGACCTGCTAACCACACCCCTTCTAATACACCCCAGGATGCCATTGGCCTTCTTGGCCACAAGGGCACACTGCTGGCTCATGGTCATCCTGTTGTCCACTAGGACCCCCAGGTCCCTTTCCCCTACGCTGCTCTCCAACAGGTCTGCCCCCAACTTGTACTCATACCTGGGGTTGTTCTTGCCCAGATGCAGGACTCTACACTTGCCCTTGTTATATTTCATTAAATTTCTCCCCGCCCAACTCTCCAGCCTGTCCAGGTCTCTCTGAATGGCTGCGCAGCCTTCCGGTGTGTCAGCCACTCCTCCCAGTTTTGTGTCATCAGCGAACTTGCTGACAGTGCACTCTATTCCCTCATCCAAGTCATTAATGAATATATTGAATAGAACTGGTCCCAGTACCGACCCTTGAGGGACTCCGCTAGACACAGGCCTCCGACTGGACTCTGTCCCATTGACCACCACTCTCTGGCTTCTTTCCTTCAGCCAGTTCACAATCCACCTCACTACCTGATCATCCAGACCACACTTCTTCAGTTTAGCTGCGAGGATGCTGTGGGAGACCGTGTCAAACGCTTTACTGAAATCAAGATAGACCACATCCACAGCTTTACCATCATCTATCCACTGGGTTATGTCCTCATAAAAGGCTATCAAGTTGGTATCTATCTTGAGGTAGCAATATTAATTCATAATTTACTGAGTCATGTAGTAAGTGTATACTCTAGGAATTTGTCAGTAAAAATGTTGAACAGTTGATGTTTGAAGAAAATACTAGTACACGTACTTCTATCTGTAACTACACAGACTGTGATACGGGTGAAGTTTGCAACTACACGTGGAATAACTCTTTAAAAAGGCTGAAATGAAAGCAATAATCTGTACTGCTTTCAGTAATCCTGCGTTGAGGTTTCAAGATCTCCTTATTGAGATTTTAAATCTTTACTGAGTTAAATTCTTAGCTCTTTACTGAGTTAAAAAAATTTTCTTTGTGAAAGGCTATGTATTTAACCTAAATTTGCAAAAGCTCTTTATGAGTATTGCAAGATATTAAGAAATAATGAGCTCTGTAGAATTGTATCATGCTGGCAACAAGAACAGGCGATGAATCAAGTGCCTCGTACTCAGGCTTGTATGTCAGTTTGTATACTTTGCCGAGTCTAACAATGTAATGAAAATTCTAAAGTGAAGTGTCTTAACTGTCTATGTTGACTTGTCTGCTTTAAAGATGAAGTACTAAATTGCAGTTTTCTGTTCTCTAGACAGCAAAATGAATGTGATTAACTTAGAACTAGGTAGAGGGATCTTTTGTGTACTTAATTAAAGATAGATAAATGTAGCACTGTTGGCATGGCTTGAAAATTGGCTTTCAAACAGTGTTCTTGCCTGAGACTAGTTGAGTTGTATGGATCTATTTAGTACTTGTTTCTTTGGGTAAGCTTATACTTGCTTATTTAATTAAAATAACTTTTTAAAAAAAGTATTAGTGTTCGGCACTAGGGTAAAGTCCTGTGTGTTTGTTTTCCTTACCAATGAAGTGGCAGTAGGGTATTCCCCAAAACAGTAAGTATTGAAGAGGGGTCCAAGGTTTTCTCTTCAGTCAGTAGCATCAGAAGTCTGTCCTTGTCACAAAGGACAGTAATCACTGCTGTGGACTTGCTTGGAGGGCTGAAAAACGTGAATCATGCAAAGCTAAGCCTTCTAACAAGGTCGTCTTGTTTCTCACTTGCCCCACTGGTAGGGAGTTAAAGGATATTTTTAATAGGATAATTCATTGCAGGAACCAAAAGCAAACCAAAAGCATAGCTTGGTGTTGTAGACAAAACGGAATTGTTTAGGTTGGAAGAGACCTCTTAAGATCATCTAATCCAACACCTTTGCTCAAGCAGGGTCAGTGAGAGCAGGTTGCCTGGGACCATGTCCAGTGAGTTTTTGAGTGTCTCCACAGATGGAGACTCCTCAGCCTCTCTGGGCAACCTATATTTGACAGCCTTAGCAGTAAAAAAAAGTGTTTTCTTGTGCTCAGATGGAATCTCATGGTTTTAATTTGTGCCCTTTGCCTCTTGTCCTATCAGTAGACACCACTGAGAAGAGTCTGGCTCCATCTTCTTCATTCCCTCCCATTTTACACACATGGGTAAGATTCCCCCCTCCAGCCTTCTCTTCCCCAGGCTGAACAGTCCCAGCTCCCTCAGCCTCATAGTCTGAGAGATGCTCCAGACCCTTTATCATCTTTATGGCCCTTTGCTGAATTTGCTGCAGTATGCCCATGCCTGTCTTGTACTGGAGAGCCCAGAACTGGACACAGCACTGCAGATGGGGCCTTACCAGTGCTAAGTAGAGGAGAAGGATCACCTCCCTTGACCTCCTGGCAATACTCTGCCTAACACAGCCCAAGATGCTGTTGGCTGTCTTTGCTGTGAGGGCACATGGCTGGCTCATGGTCACTTTGTTGTCTACCAGGACCTGAGGTCCTTCTTGGCAGAGCTGCTTTCCAGCTGGTCAGCCCCCACCCCAGCATGTACTTGGTGCATGGGGCTGTTCATCCCCAGGTGCAGGACTTGGCATTTCCTTTAGCTGATCTTAATGAGATTCTTCTCTGCCAGTTTCTCTAGCCTCTCCAGGTGCCTCTGACAATTCAAAGATCTGATAATTCAAACAATTCAAAGAAACTTCTATTTTTTTTTTTATGGTTGGGGTATTACTTCTCGTGTGTGTTTGAAAACAGGATATAAAAGCTAGCTTCTCACAGCACTTAAATAGGCTCAGTGTCTATAGTTGACTGCAGAGATCACTTATGTATGACAGAATGTTATGACAAATTAGGATGAACACTTGAAAATAAAAATCAGTCAGGTTTGTTGATTTAAAGTATGGAGGGGAGCTTTAGTACTATAGAAATAATTAGGAAGGTGGCTACAATACAAGGAACTAAAATATGGATAGTTAGAGTTGTAGATCTTAAGCCTTACTTTGGTCTCTCCAAAAAAGGAAAAGTAGCAAAGACTTTAAACTTGGGTAACTGCCAGTCAGTCCAAGGAATGCAAATTTTGTATGCTGGTAATACCCATTAAGGTTTTTTTTTAGTTCTTTGACTGCTAGATAAATAGTAAAATAAACAAGTGTCTCAATAACAAAGTTTCAACTGAATTTGATACGTTTTATGTATCATATGGTTCCACTAGATGATACTGTGTCATAATGAAATGTGTATGAAGTAAAAAATTCAAAATATAAAGATGCTATAAGTGTACACGGATAATGTAGATCATATGCTGTATTTTTTAGTTTATATCACTTACGAATCCTGAGATAATATGCTTTGCTGAATTGAAGTTGCTTGATGGAGTATATTTTGAAATATCCTAACAGTAAATTTCACTATAAAATTGCATTAATATTAATTCTGAATAAAACCAGCATTACATAATTGTAGTGAGTTTTGAGATTAAGGAATGTAGTTAAAGTGAGGCAGTCCAGTATAGTCATGGTAGGACTGACGGTTTGATGACCAAAGAACAAAATCTCGTGGATAATGCAGGAGCCCCCAGCCCAGCAGCAGAACAACTGAGCCCACAGGTGTTATGAAGAGCTAGCTCATGTAGTGTGGAAGAAAGTCATGCTTTGCAAACCTAGTGGAGTTCCTTGAAGTGATTGCTGAGTATGAGGATAAGAAAAAGCTTTTGATGAGGCCCTTCATTTAAGCTTTTTATCAGAACTAAACTGCTTTGGGCTAGGCTTGTTTTGTGGATGGATGAATGAATGAAGTGAGAGCTGGCAATCTGTTTATTCAAAACAGAGAGATCAGTAATGGCGTCTTAACAGGTCTGTGCTATTTCACAATTATAAGTGATCTAAAGTGGTGAATAATGATTAATGATGACAGAGTATTAAATATCAAAGCTATAGCAAATCACAGAAGAAATGGGTATTTGTTGGTGCCTGAGTGATTAAAAGTGGTAGGTGAAATTCAGCATTGATGAATGTTGAGTGAGTGCATGGGAGAAAAACCTCTCATCTTTATGTACTTGTGTTGTTGAATGTTGAACTAGCTTTGATTTATAGTACCTAGTTTTGTGAAAGAATCAATTTAGTACACAGTGGCTATAAAAATTAACCAGATATTTCAGTTAATAACTTAAATTTTAATGAAGAATAGAACAGGAAACATTGTACTGCATTGTATACTTAGAGCATGCTCACAACTTAAATACTATTTGCAGTTCACAGAATCACACAGAATCACAGAATGTTAGGGATTGGAAGGGACCTCGAAAGATCATCTAGTCCAATCCCCCTGCCGGGGCAGGATTGCCTAGACCATATCACACAGGAACGCGTCCAGGCGGGTTTTGAATGTCTCCAGAGAAGGAGACTCCACAACCTCTCTGGGCAGCCTGTTCCAGTGTTCAGTCACCCTCACTGTAAAGAAGTTTTTCCTCAAATTTAAGTGGAACCTCCTGTGTTCCAGCTTGCACCCATTGCCCCTTGTCCTGTCAAGGGATGTCACTGAGAAGAGCCTGGCTCCATCCTCTTGACACTTGCCCTTGACATATTTATAAACATTAATGAGGTCACCCCTCAGTCTCCTCTTCTCCAAGCTAAAGAGACCCAGCTCCCTCAGCCTCTCCTCATAAGGGAGATGTTCCACTCCCTTAATCATCTTTGTGGCTCTGCGCTGGACTCTCTCTAGCAGTTCCCTGTCCTTCTTGAACTGAGGGGCCCAGAACTGGACACAGTACTCCAGATGCGGCCTCAGCAGGGCAGAGTAGAGGGGGAGGAGAACCTCTCTCGACCTGCTGACCACACCCCTTCTAATACACCCCAGGATGCCATTGGCCTTCTTGGCCACAAGGGCACATTGCTGGCTCATGGTCATCCTGTTGTCCACTAGGACCCCCAGGTCCCTTTCCCCTACGCTGCTCTCCAACAGCTCTGCCCCCAACTTGTACTGGTACATGGGGTTGTTCTTGCCCAGATGCAGGACTCTACACTTGCCCTTGTTATATTTCATTAAATTTCTCCCCGCCCAACTCTCCAGCCTGTCCAGGTCCCTCTGAATGGCTGCGCAGCCTTCCGGCACATCAGCCACTCCTCCCAGTTTTGTGTCATCAGCGAACTTGCTGACAGCGCACTCTAATCCCTCATCCAAGTCATTAATGAATATATTGAATAGAACTGGTCCCAGAACCGACCCTTGAGGGACTCCGCTAGACACAGACCTCCAACTGGACTCTGTCCCACTGACCACTACTCTCTGGCTTCTTTCCTTCAGCCAGTTCACAATCCACCTCACTACCCGATCATCCAGACCACACTCCCTCAGTTTAGCTGCGAGGATGCTGTGGGAGACCGTGTCAAACGCTTTACTGAAATCGAGATAGACCACATCCACAGCTTTACCATCATCTATCCACCGGGTAACATCCTCATAAAAGGCTATCAAGTTGGTTGAGCAAGACTTCCCGTTGGTGAAGCCATGCTGAGTGCCCCTAATGATCCCCCTATCCTTGATGTGCCTAGAGACAGCACCAAGAACAAGTTGCTCCATCACCTTTCCGGGGATGGAGGTGAGGCTGACCGGTCTATAGTTACCCGGGTCCTCCTTCCTGCCCTTTTTGAAGACTGGAGTGACATTCGCTTTCCTCCAGTCCTCAGGCACCTCTCCCGTTGCCCACGACTTAGCAAAGATGATGGAGAGTGGCCTAGCAATGACTTCCGCCAGCTCCCTCAGCACCCGCGGATGCATCCCATCAGAGCCCATGGATTTATGGACGTCCAGGTTGCTTAATTGGTCCCTGACCCAGCCCTCATCAACCAAGACAGATTCCTCCTCTATCCTGACTTCTTCTGAGGCCTCAGGGGTCCGGGGCTCCTCAGGACAGCCTCCAACGGTATAGACAGAGGCAAAGAAGGCATTCAGTAACTCCGCCTTCTTTTTATCCTCTGTCTCCAGGACCCCCACCTCATTCATCAGTGGGCCTACATTGCCTCTAGTGTTGGCTTTACCTGCAATGTATTTGAAGAAGCCCTTTCTGTTGTCCTTGACCTCTCTTGCAAGGTTTAATTCCAAGGAGGCCTTAGCTTTCCTAGTTGCCTCCCTACATCCTCTGACAACAGACTTCTATTCCTCCCAAGTGGCCAGCCCCTCCTTCCACGATCTGTACACCCTCTTCTTCCACTTGAGTTTGCCCAGCAGTTCCCTGTTCAACCATGCAGGTCTCCTGGTACCCTTCCTTGACTTCCTACCTGTTGGGATGCTCTGATGTTGAGCTCGGAAGAAGCAGTCCTTGAATGCTAACCAACTATCTAGGGCCCCCTTACCTTCTAGTACCCTGTCCCATGGGATTTCCCCTAGCAATTGCTTGAAAAGGCCAAAGTTGGCCCTCCTGAAGTTCAGGGTTGCGATTCTGCTAGCTATTCTGTAAATAGTTTCCCCCTTGATTCACAAAGTATATAGTAGAAATAAAAAAGCACTGGAGAATGGTGGTGGGAATTGGAATAGCTTTCATACAGGGATAACTGGAAGAGAGATGACCAAGGGAGAAATGATGGAAGTGCGTAAAGCTGTGTCTTGGGGTAGGTGGGTCATTGTTCCTTTTGTGACTGAAGAATGGCAAGATGAAAATGAGATACACTTTCACACAGCCTGTAGGCAGTGGATTTCACATCTGTATAATGCTGTGAATGCAAGAGACTAAAACAGATATAGAAAATGTTGAGACAGAATCACTGAAGAAAATTCTAGCTCGAGCTGTTAACTATGGCAGTGCCATTTCTGGCTCACAAATACACCAGAGCAGTGCTATCATATGCTGGACTTCTTCATATCCTCTTTCCTAGACACCCTTACCATCATCTCCAGAGGCAGTATATGCATCCAGACTGACCTTTGATTTTACTCTGTATATCTATTCTTCTGCAACTTGTAAGTGCGGTGTAGTAATGAAAGAAATGAAACCAACAGATTATGTGGAAACGTTGGTTTCATATGGAAGAACTCTGCACATTGTAATGGCTCCCTAGTATGCCTCTTCTTAATTTCAGGATAAAATGATATATTTTAAATAGGCTATGATTTTTAAATAGATTATTGATGATTTCACTGAACTACTGTGATACAGAAAAGACTGTATCAGACCATGAAACTGTTAGAGTGAAAGACATTAGAAAAGAAGTTTTTCTCCCTGTTCTATTTTAATCACCTCGGAAATACTGTTACCATGTAAGATGTAAGTGGAAGTCACATTTGCTTTTATAAACCAATTTATTATAGTAATCTAATTTAACTATTAACATAAAAGGAAAATGTCTGTGTAGACCTCAAAGCTAAACAGGAAAATTGCTCTGTAATGACAGAATAAGGTAGAACTTCACATTGGCTGAAAATACCTCTAAGCTACAATATGTATTTCTAAGTAGTATGGGATGTGCTGTATTTAAAGAAGATACATACTAAAAATACATTGAACCCATCCAAGTGGGGAGAAAATCCATCATGAAAATGAGGCCTTCTTATTTTAATAAAGTATATTAAACTATTGGATGTATGGTTGCCTATTATAATGGTCTTGGTACCCTTTTTCTTTAAGAAGCAGAGGGTATGGCTACTGTAGGTCTTGAAGGAAAGATGTTCCTTCCTTTCTGTATTAGGAAAAAAGTCAGATGGCATATTGAAAGATTGAGCAATATGGTAACAAGAAAGATGAGAGATGAGTTATCTCTCGAGCCATCAACAGTAATGATCGTGTCTCCTTTCATTTGGCCTTTACCCTTTCTCTCCTAACCATTATTGCTCTCTGTAGTATGTTCCCATCTCTGTGACCTGCACCACTTTCAACTGGCATTGTCTTCTCACTGTTGAGCTTCTCTGCTCTTCCTCCCTGTCTGTTCACCAGTGATACCACTTAAAATAGCCACGCTTCTGTGCTTCCCTTTGTACTGGGACAGCTTGTAGCATTTGCAAGTTCTTCTGGTTTAGCTGATGTAAGTGAAATTAAAAGGCTATTCTATGTTTTATGTTATACAGGAGGTATCCCAAAAATTTTACTTCCATTATTCACAATTCTCTAAAATTACCTTAAGCTTAGTCTTGTATTTGCAGTCCACCATTAAAATAATACCATGCTATTTTTTCTTCAGAAACATACTTCACTTGAAGAAATTAATCATTTTGAGAGTTAAGGATTTACAAGTCCCTTAATGTTTAATAGGGACACCACTCCACCCCTCCCTTTTTTTTAATGAAAGTTTTGAAGGAGGATAGTTTCTTCTCTGGACACTGTAGCAAAGGGGAGCTGATTATTCAAGCAAGAGTCTTTTAAATAAGCAACTCCTGGCATGCAGCTTCCTTAGATGTTGTTTGCATGATTTTGAAGTGTGATTTGAAACGAATGAGAGATCAATAGCTTGAATCTGTATTTCAGTTTTTTTTTTTTAAGTGTTTTACTTGAAGGAGCTCGTATCCAAGATCTGAAAAGCAGTGTTTTCATGGTGAATTCTGAATTAAACAGTATTGAAATTTGCTTTTGCCTGTTAAAAGTGAATTTATATACTATTTTTCATCTTTATTTTTTGAGCTTTTAAAAAGAAACAGAACAAAATACCCAACGTGCCTGACAGACCAATGAAACCATGACACTTTCTGTACTTCTTGCTTTTTTCTGCGTAGGCTTATATTTTAATATTTTGAAAGAAAAAGTACGATACAAAAGTAAGATTGATGTTAAAAATTTGTAAATATTCCCATTTGTCCTATATTGTTGTATTCAGTGTTTAAAATCTTTCATTCTCTAAAGAAAAAGACTGAATTTTAGCTTTTGGAGCAAACCCTGAAATGAAGCAGGTAATTGCACTGCACCAGAGCAAACCAGGATTTTGAGAATTTTGTTGTGCTTCTGCTTGGTGTATGGAAAAGTTTTCTGTGTTAGCTGTGGCCCTGGACAAATTGATTGTCTCAACAGATCTGAAGTCTTAAGGGCAGAGTGGAACCCAAACTTTGGCAATTCATCACCATCACTCATCTGCTTTTAAAAATCCCTGGATGTGAGCTAGCAGCCTTGTAGATGTTCTTTGCTTGCTGCTTTTCACAGCATGGGGCTCAATGCATAGAGCTACCAGTGCACGTTGTACTGCTGTGCAAGTAATTATCGTGGTTTCCCTGTTGAATTTACGAAAGAATTGAAATTCTTTAGTGTATTTCCTGGATATCTACTATGTATCTTTGGAAAAGGTGTCTTTTAGTAGGTTACGAAAGTTGCACTTACCCTGCATAGCTTTATTTCTACATGTGTCTTGAGTCCAAATAGTTTTTGGCCTCTTACTCTCTTATTTATGTTACTGACCCATTAAATGTTTTTTCATTGCCATTTGCTTTCCTTCTTCATCATCAGTGTAAGTCCAAAAAAAATGATCCTTTAATACGCTCAAGATGCAAAACCTGACTTTAAGTGCTGTGAAAATATTGTGATGCTTTTCTTGCTTCTTATCGCTTTCATTGTAACATTTCTTAGTTTAAACTAAGCCACTGTGTGGAGAGGTAACTTAAAACAGGGAAGTTTTTATGAAATTAACAAATTTAATAACATCCAGCCTCTGAAGTAATTCTGATTATCCTTGTAGTTTTACTTCCTTATCGCTGTTTTCAAATTCTAGCATGATTTTACTGCTTATTATATCTGAAGTAAATAATTTCTCTGTTGCATACTTCAAAAGTGGGGACTACAAGCCTATAAATAATTTTTATTTTGATAACATTTGATTTTTTTATACCTTAAAACCTTCTATAGACTGAGGGGGAAAAATAGGTTTGAATTTGAAGTGAGGGATCAAAGACTAATTTTTTAATCTAGATCAAGTGTGTTCTCTAATATATATTCCTGGAAAGTAAGCTTTCAAAAAGCTTATCCTCTAGCTTTTCTTCAGGCGTAGTTACTTGATGGATATAGCAGTCAAAGACTGATGGATCAGCTTTCAATCCTGTATGGCATAATTTTATAAAAGCTGAGAACAGTCAAATTAGGTCTAATCAGATCTGAACTGATCGGATGTCTGGTCTAATTTCACTTCTAACAGGTCAGTAAGATAGCATGGACACGTAGGTACGAATTGGACAAGTAAATAGCAGTATTTCCCTGGCATGCTTTGGTAACATCCATCAATTTGTATTTTATGACCTTCTTCTGTTTTTGCAGTTGTCACTTAAACATTACTTCGTTGAGAAAGAAGACTCCCTAATGCTATTTGATTCTTTGTGATATAATTCCCTAGAATACTTGATCATTTTTTGGTTAGATACCGTATCTGTGGTTTTCAACCAAAATATCTGGTTTAGTTTTTCTCTGAGAAGATGCAATCCACTGAAGAATCATGTACACTTGTAAAATTTAGACTTTAAGTCAGAAAGTTTATGGCACTTAACAAGACCTTAAAGCTATCTTCTTCTTTGTTGTATTTTTCTGTTGGTTTTTTTTGGTGGGTTTTGTTTTGTTTTGATTGTAGGGGTATATTCCATGGTAGTTATGCCAGATGGGCTTGTGGCTGTTCGTTCCTAGATTTAAGTTAGAATGTATAAAGCCAATATCTTGTTCATGAAAATTCCCTCTGAATTCAGTGAATAAAAAGTGGAGGTTAACTCTTGGAATTAAATTACCATCGTTGTCCTGTTTGCCAGTTGCCACTTAATGTTCAAGTACCTACTGTGTGATACATTGTGACTTTTTAATATTAATGAACTTCATTAAACCAGCTATTTGTTCTTTTCATATTTAGAAAAAATATTTTTTCATGTAAATTTGGTACTAATTAAGTTAATCAATAAATCATAGAAGTATATTTGTTTTGGGATGGATGGAAATTAAGTTTTGAAGAGTCTAGTGGAAGTGGAGGAGTAACAGCTGTTTCATGTAACTGCTAACTGAATTATTAAATAAATGTGAATGATTTCATTTGTGTGGAAAATTGATAGGGATAACTGTTTTTATCTTGTCTCTTCAGTTAGCAGCATATGTAATTATTTTTCCAAACACTTAATTTTGCTTGTTGTTTTTTTTCAGGATGGATTAGATGCTTTGGTATATGACTTGGATTTTCCTGCCTTAAGAAAAAACAAAAACATTGATAATTTCTTAAACAGGTGTAAGTATTTAATGTTTCAGTTACTAAATAACAAAAGAGTATAAATACCAGCAAAAATGAAGAACAAAAGCAGTTCTAGCTTCTTGAAAGGCAACTAGGGATTTGGAGTGCATTAAGTTTTTGCGTGCAAGTTGTTTTAAGAGTCTGATTATTTATTTCTTTCCCAGTTAGATCTGGCAGCTACCTATACAAATCTAATCACCAGCAACTGAATGTCCAAGTTTGTTGCCGCTGTCAACGGCATTGTTTTCAGTGGCACAAGGTCTTTTAAGAGAAAGGCCTGTTATCTTTGTTCTTGGCAACCCTCTGGACTCCCACAGCATAAGCAATTAACAGTAAAATGACATAATGTATACAGTGTCAAGAAATAATATTTAAAGTTTATTCACTGACAGACTGGAGCATCTGTTTTGTAGACTTTTTTTAGGATAAAAGGTCTCTTTTCACTATCCCATGAAATTCTTGCACTGTGTAGCTGCTGTATTCTGCATGCAGCTGATGTGTCTGCAGAATTCTTCTCTGTATTTACTCGATATTTTTCCTCTACCAAATTCCCTGCACATTCTACTTTGTAATAACATTTTAAATGAATAAAGTTGATTTTTTTTTTTAATAGAAGTCACAGTTCCATAATTTAAAAAAAAAAAAAAAAAACAACAAACCAAACCAAAAAGGCATTAAAGAGTTAAGTCTTTTCTAAAGGCTGCCAAACTGACAAATTCTGGAAATCATGGCAGAGACATTTGCTGATTCAAGACTTGCTTCTGCCTGTGGACTGAATGGGCAAGCCTTGAAATTAAACTAATGTTATTAGATTTTTACAGGCTTAAGCATCTCAATTAAATGTTGTGATAAATGGCTTTTGTGGCAAATATAAAGTAATATGACTAAAATAATTTTTGTCTTTGCTTCATTGAAATGTATGTTTTCGTTTCTGTTTCCAGTGTGTTTTCAAATAGTTTACTTGGTGCAACTGTAAGCAGTGATAGTGAATTTGTGGATTTTATTTCGTATTATTCCCCATTTGTGGGACTATATGAGTCCACTAGATCTAGTTGATGGCTCACTTGCACGTAAGCCGGTTGCCTAAAGGCGTAAGTTCAAATGTTCTGTTTAACTTTTCACAGTTCAAACTATATTTGATATCATACATTGTGTTACATGCACATTTTGTATACTCTGTTATTTACAGAGACGGTGTGGTGAAACTCTTGGAGAAAAGAAGAGTTATATTAGGCAGAGGAAATACTAATTGCAACAGATAATTCAAATGTAATGTTTATGAATAGTGAAATCATTAGTGAGTCTCAGAGAGCTTCACTTTTGCAATTGGGCCTAAGTCAAGGAAAAGAAAACTTAAGTTTACAGACTGATAATGAATATCTTGTAAGTATAAATTATATACTGTGTAAGATGTGACCTGAAGTAATATGAAGGTGGAGAACAGACCATGTTATTTCACTTCAAACTGCTTTGAGAACACAAATCTTGCTGTGTTTGCTGAAATATGAAAGCAAGCTGTGCATGTGCGAGTATTGGCCTCAGAGGGAACTGTGAAGTCTAGTTTACTAGTCTTGAATTTCTGATTTTAAAAAAATTAGACATGTAGGAACATTTTCATGTCTGTTTTAGTTCTAATAGAAAACTGTTTAAAATATCTTTTTGCAGTATTAGCTGTGCAAACAGTTTGCACCATTATTCTGGAACTTTAAAATAAATTTCTAGATTGCAAATAAAATGGGAACTTGCTTCCTTTGTTTTATAGACTGATTGCCTATGAGCCAGTCCTTATCCCCTCTTACTTTTCTCTGGTTTACATTTGGTAAACCAGAATATACTCTGGTATATTTATGGGGCCTCCAAAATCTGCTTTTACCGGCTTGGGTTGTGAGGGTTATTTTTGCAAATGTAGAACCTTACTAATTTTGTGCCATATAGAACTAAAAGAATAAAGAAATCAATATTCAAGATGGTTGAGAGCCCTACTTTGCAGCAGGGACTCAGTTTATTTCAAGACAGCATCTAAGTTTATAATCAAACTTCAGGGCAATTTGGAGAACACGGTCTCTTGCCGTGGGAGCTACCTCACCTGTTCACACAGTGTAAGCTGGCCGGGTCCCTCACTGTTAGCCGGAGATAAGGAACTGCCTATTTAAATATGTTGCAGCCTGATAAACCTTGTTTAACAGATGTTAGCATACATAGGTCAAATTTCCAACACTTGTTACTGTAACATATTGTCTGAAGATAATCGAGTGTTAGTATGTCTCTCAAGCAGTAAATTGCAATTTGCAACTGCTCACAAGCCCAGTTTATATTATTTAAAAATCCTTAGCTTGGATTGCTCTTCAGATCTATTTTCCTTAGTTCTGTTTTGGCCATAGGCGAGGCTTGTGATTGAAAACCATTTAAAGCATTCATACTGTGCCTAACTTTCTGTTGCACTAATGTCAAGATTTTTCATTCAGAAGTGCTGGACCTCCTGTTGTGAGATTACTAGGCAGTAAGTTAACAATAACCAGAAAATTGTTGTCAGGAGAATTGCTACGTTTTAGTTCTGTGCAGTCTTACTCATCCTGCACTACAGGTCAGTTTTCACCAGGGCAAATGAGGCAATGCATTATTTTTTTAAATTACTGAATATTTTGATCTTTGTTTGAAATGATTTGTCAGAATTTACAGTTGTAATATAATTTATTGAAATCAGCTAGTGGTATGTAGCATTGTAAAGGGATGGCTTTACATTGGACAGTAATGCCACAGAGTATTTATTCAAACAAAGCTATGTTTGTTCCTGTTGCGGTAATAAAATCTTACTGAATTTTAATTGTACGTATGCTGCTGTTGCTTTAGATAATGGCCAGTGTAGGTAGAAATCTAATGGTAATTTTCTGTTGTCTGCCTCATCATTTTTTTAAAATATGAATGTAAAAAATAACATTTCTGCTCATTTTTCTTCCCCTATCCTTGCTTCTTTCTAAACTTTGCTTTTAAGAGTAGAATATTATTTTTGAAAATAAAATATTGTTGCATAATTTATTTTATTAGAAGCATATCTGTTTTAGTAGATGTTCCTTGCTTTTAGAAATACTGAAGCATGAAGCTTTTCCATGTAATCTCATGCCAGTGTTGACCCACATGGATTAAAATAGACTGTTTTAATCTTTGACCAAATTTGGAATTAGACTATTTGCCCATTGGGAGTTTGTAAATTATTGTAGTTTATAGAATGACAGGTTTATATAAATAATTGCAGTGATTCCCACTGCATGCTTTAAATTAAAATCTACTTTTTTGAGTATTAGGAATAATGAAAGTGCAAAAAAGTGAAAGCTTTCTTTTTTTTAAAATAGTTTCCTCAAGTGTCTCGTATGTGTACTTCATGATATTTTCTCAGATGTGTTGCATATTTATCCAGAAATAATCTTGTTATACTGATCAGCTTACAAGCAAGTTCATACTGGATAGGAAATTTTTGCATAGCTTTTTTTTTGCAGGTAATTATTTTTAAAGAAATTCCCAAATTAAGATCTCCGATAATTTGGTTGTAGAGTCATTGCATTATGTTTATGTCAGGTTTTGGTTACTATGGTAATGAGAATGAGATCATGCATTCTGCAGAGAGGTTTCCAATAGGAAAGTAGATTCAAAAGGAAGTCCCCTCTTTAAGCAGCACATCTTCTAATAACTATGAAAAGTTGAAATGAGATGAATGGGTTTAATTAAATTGATTATATATGAAATGTGAATTTTGTTTTGTGTAGATAAAGACACGGTAAATAAAATGAGAGATCTCCGCATGAAAGCTGAAGATTATGAAGTAGTGAAGGTGATCGGTAGAGGGGCATTTGGGGAGGTTCAGTTGGTAAGTTATGTTTCTGTTTGTACATTTGAATGTATTCTGTAGTATTTGCTCATGCATCTATTTCTGAATACAGTATTCAGAAGATGCAGTCTTATAATATTAAAGCCTTTAGCTCAGTGAAATTTTATTTCTTTTTATCCCATGGAAATGTTTTTGAGAATGTCGTATTTTAGTACTCTCAAAGTGCACAAGTACTTGCTTGCATTGTAGTCAATGCTTCTCAAAATAAAATGGAATGTGTTTTCCTCGTAATCAAGAAAATTAGCCTTTGCCACTGTATACATGGACACTTGAACAGATCTTCAGGACTAGAAGAATTTCTGCCAGTTCAGGGACTACACCAGATTTTTGTGCACTTAGTTCTCACAGATGAGAGATGGTGTGTGTTGTTTGTGATAGATTAGCAACCAGACTTGTTCATCCTGCTTTATTAAATTGAGAACTGGTAGGAGAAACTAGAAATATGGCAGCAAGTATACACATCTGCTAATGAACTCTGGAAAATGTTTATAGTTTTAACTTTATAATATTTAACAGGTGCCAATATTTGTCCTTTTAAAGACACATACCTACAAATTATAAAGTGACTGTTATGCCTACGGACTTCTATGTTGAATAGTTCTAGCGAGTATTTTAAGAACAATGCATATGTTGTCAGATAGTGGAACGTAATTATTCTGGAGACCTACAGTGTAATTCTTTATAAAAATGTGAAGAGTCTTATAAAACTTGTTAAATAGTGAAGCAGGAAAAGTAATATATTCAGTGGTGTTCTTCATATGTTAATGTGGCAAATTAATGTGTTGTGTATGTCATATTTGTCTTCATAGGTAAGGCATAAATCCTCAAGGAGAGTGTATGCTATGAAGCTCCTGAGCAAATTTGAGATGATAAAAAGATCAGACTCTGCATTCTTCTGGGAAGAAAGGGATATTATGGCTTTTGCTAATAGTCCCTGGGTTGTTCAGGTACAGTGATATTCTTTTTAAAATACTGTCATTGTAGAATAGTTCCATTACAACACTGCATGACTTGGAATTACATGTTTTCATTTTTAGCTTTTCACAGTCCCTTTTCAGTGGTATTGGTCTGTTAGGGAAATAAATTGTTAACATTAGGAGTGCTGTACACAACAAATAGCAGATATCAAACTTGCTTCAAAACTGTATTTTGTCATAACATTTACAAGATAAGCTATTCTCTTTATTATTAAAACTCTTTGCAAGATATATACTGGTAAGCCTGCTCTGTAATAATTCTTTGAGGCATCCAGCATACCAGAAAGATATGCTTAAGACACAGCTTCTGTATATTCTAATTTCTGTGTGTACATTTGACTGCAAATTACTCCTACTCCAGTTATTTATTCCTCATTTCAGTGTTCTCTGTGACAGTTTTTTGCGAGGCATTGCCATCTTTGAAGTTATAAGGAGTGCAAGTTATAAGCAATCATCATGCACTGTGTGTGCACATGTTAACTTGTTCATTTAAACTGTTCTTAACCTTAAGCATGTAAATTTTTGTGTTAGGCTAGAGTTAAACAAAATCATACAAGATTTACCTAGGTCAAATAGGTAACTACATTACTATCTGTCTGGGAGTGAACGTCCAGAATAGTACTGTTATGATTTTCAAAAAGTTTTAGGTTGGGAAACTTAAATCTACTTGCACTACTCATGTTGAACAGAGCATTGACAACTTTAAAGGAAATATTTTTACTTAATTGTTTAAAATTTAGGCTCACTTTCTATACAATAAATACATTGACAATAGAATAACAAATATTTAGTGATAACAGAAATAGAATGGGGCAGATGTTTGCAATACAGTAATTTCATGTTTACATATTTGTCAACTAGCATGCCAGTGAGTAAGGAAGCATTTTGTTCTCTTATGCAATGAGCATTCTTTGAAATTATCTCAAAATTTATTGCACCAAATTCACTAGTCTTAATTTGTAACCAGGAGTCTACTCCTTCCATTGTAGTATAAAGGGACGGAAGATCTGTCTGAAATTTACTCTAGAGGTTAATTCCTTTTTAGGAGGTCTGCTGGATGATGCAAAGTTGCTGCAGTAGTTGTAGCAATTCCGTTACTCTGTAAATCAGTTTCCGCAGAAATTCCTTTGATTTCCAAGAAGCGAAAGAGTAAAGATAGCTGGAACATTAAGTGACTTGTTTTTTGTTTATTTGCTTTTTACAGTTATTTTATGCATTCCAAGATGACCGTTACCTTTACATGGTGATGGAATACATGCCTGGCGGGGACCTTGTGAATTTAATGAGCAACTACGATGTTCCGGAGAAATGGGCAAGATTTTATACTGCTGAAGTTGTACTTGCATTAGATGCAATTCACTCAATGGGTTTTATACACAGGTGAAAAAGAAAAAAGTGTTGTTACATAGTGTTGTTTTATTCCTGGTGCTGCCAGAATGACTTCAGTAATTGTTTAGGCGGTTTTAAAATTTATGATGTTACTTCTTGATGAGAGAGCTGGGTCTGTTCAGCTTGGAGAAGAGAAGACTGAGAGGGGGTCTTATCAACACTTACAAATACCTTAGGGGTGGGTGTCAAGAGGACTGAATTTGACCCTGAGGAGCCTAATGTAACTTTGAAGTTGAATCTAACTTTGTCAGCTATACTTTGATCAGGGAGTTGAACAAGGGGTCTTATAAAAATCCCTCCCAACCAAAATTATTCTGTGAGTATACTGATACATTTCCACTGTGCTTCATTTCAGTAATGGCCAGAGTTTTCCTTTGAGGTCCCAGAAATACCCTTTCTACTGAAATTCATGTTATGCTTTCTTGATAATTATTTCCTACTGTTATTTTACTGCAGTATATTTAATGACATTGGATGTGCTGAACGTTAGCAATTACTTTGTAAAAACTTCTTTTCTATAACGGAAGTACTTTGTGGAAAAGGGCATAAGGCAATACTCCTGTTGAGCCATGGCAAAATATTTATTCACAGAATCACAGAATGTTAGGGATTGGAAGGGACCTCGAAAGATCATCTAGTCCAATCCCCCTGCCGGAGCAGGATTACCTAGATCACGTCACACAGGAACACGTCCAGGCGGGTTTTGAATGTCTCCAGAGAAGGAGATTCCACAACCTCTCTGGGCAGCCTGTTCCAGTGTTGAGTTACCCTCACTGTAAAGAAGTTTTTCCTCATATTTATGTGGAACCTCCTGTGTTCCAGCTTGCACCTGTTGCCCCTTGTCCTGTCAAGGGATGTCACTGAGAAGAGCCTGTCTCCATCCTCATGACACTTGCCCTTTACATAAATATAAACATTAATGAGGTCACCCCTCAGTCTCCTCTTCTCCAAGCTAAAGAGACCCAGCTCTCTCAGCCTCTCCTCATAAGGGAGATGTTCCACTCCCTTAATCATCTTCGTGGCTCTGCGCTGGACTCTCTCTAGCAGTTCCCTGTCCTTCTTGAACTGAGGGGCCCAGAACTGGACACAATATTCCAGGTGGGGCCTCACCAGGGCAGAGTAGAGGGGGAGGAGAACCTCTCTTGACCTACTAACCACACCCCTTCTAATACACCCCAGGATGCCATTGGCCTTCTTGGCCACAAGGGCACATTGCTGGCTCACGGTCATCCTGTTGTCCACTAGGACCCCCAGGTCCCTTTCCCCTACGCTGCTCTCCAACAGGTCTGTCCCCAACTTGTACTCATACCTGGGGTTGTTCTTGCCCAGATGCAGGACTCTACACTTGCCCTTGTTATATTTCATTAAATTTATTCACATTAATATAATTCTGAAAATGACATCCATTTCTTCCCTTAAAACAGAAGTGGTACAGAGAAGCAGCTATGTTTTCAGCGTCTGTTTGAGACAGCTAACTCAGAACGGATTTTTTTTCTGTAGCTGGATCTTAGTGGAGAGGTATTTCAACCAGTGCGTGGTTTTTAGGAACTTGAGGTTCAAGATTAATGTCTAGATTTGTTAAATTTGGTGACTTAAGATGCTATTCCCACATCCATTATATTTTTTTAAAATGTTGTAGTTCAGCAGTCTGTGTTGGGCATGGTACTTAGAGAAAGCAGAGAAAAATGGAGGAAATAGTTGTGCTTTTATGTTAGTGTTTTTCCTTGCAGTGTTGCATCTGAAAAATAGTTGACTTTTATTGTTTTCGTAAGTTAAATTGATTTATTTACTTTTAAACAAATATATTTTTCTCCTTTCAGAGATGTGAAGCCTGATAATATGCTGCTAGATAAAGCTGGGCATTTAAAACTAGCAGATTTTGGTACTTGTATGAAGATGAACAAGGTAAACATATGTGTTTAACTTTGCTTTTCTATTTGTGAAAGCAAAACATACTTAAAAGTGAAACGAAAGTATACTGAAAACTTTTTAGTTAGATGAGAAGAGTTGAAAGTTCCGCTCTGTTCCCATTACTGTTCTTTATGCATCCTATTTAATGGCAATGTAGAATGCAGAAATCGTTCTTGAAGTAGGGACTGTATCAACTTCTATACCATTTCCTAGAGAAACTTTCTGAAGTCAAGCCTTTGATTGTCTCTAGATCCTCTGGATTATTTCTTTAAGTCTTTGCTTATCAAAAGTTAATTCGAAGAAGTGAGATTATTTTTACGTAGTGTGTCAGTAATGAAAGAATCAAAAACTGATGTACAAGTCACTGAATCCCAATTGTACTTGTTATTAAGGAAACAGGTTAAAGAATGTCATAGAATTATTTATTTATTTTTAAAAATACATCCTCAGGTCACTAAAAAAATGTATTTTACAACAGTATTTCACGTACTGTGAAGCACTGTTGTTCCCTACATGAAACTCTGATTGGTTTCTCTCAGCCTGAACATATATATGAGGAAAATAATCTGAAATATGTGGTGCTTAATAGAGTCTGTGTAATACGTACATTGTGTTCTCAACATATTCCAGGAGCTTGGAATAAATCACTGTATTTAGCTGCTTTGCCATAAATAAAAGGCACCAATGAAAGCCAAGTGCGGGTTATGTGGACAAATTCAAGGAGTTGCCTCAAGTCACAAACACTCCACTTCAGCTGACACAAAAATTGGCTTTATTTTGACTTAATACAGATTTATCCTTGACCGATTGTGTTCTTAACAATGAGGGATTTTGAAACGCAGAAAAATATCCTAGCATTTAAGCTCTAAGTGCCAAAAAAAGAAAAGAAAAATATTACGAAACTTTGCTATATATTAGCATTACAGAAGTAAATGTGAGTCAACAACGCTTTACGTTTTGTGCTGTTCTGAACAAAGCTAGCTGAGTAGGCTTGAGCCTAGTTTTGTGTTCCTCTAGTCTTTTGAAAGAGAAAAGTTACTTTATGGGAGAGAAGCTGCTCAGGATAGGAGCTTTAATTTGGGTGCATTCTGGATTTGCTGTGTGCACAACACTGGATTTATATTTGTTATATTTACTTAGTTATATATTTTTATGCAAGTTTTTCTACTGATCCATTTCTAGGAATGACATAGGATTATTTCAGAAGTGCCTGAATGGTACTGGAAAGGGGCACATGGTTGCAGCTTCAGTGTTCTAGATGCCAGCTCCAGTGTTGACAGATCTCTGTTCTGCCAGCCCTTTCTCAGGGGCATGAGGAACGTCAAACCTTCTCACCTGTTACCTGTTTTGAAGTCTGTCTACTTGGTGTTTTAAGGCCCTGTGTACATTTAGTCTTCCTGGCATTAAGTATATTGGGTCGGAGGTGAAAAACTTGCACTTTAGCTGATCCCGTCAGCAAAATCCCTGATGTTGACCCATTTATGCTAACAGAGGAGCTTTCCTTGTTTATGGTACATCCTGTCAGTGTATGACACATTTATACTGGTACAAGCAGGAGAGGCTATGCAGTGTTTACAGGGCCTAGATGCAATTCTGATTACTTCTTGGGTATTAACTGAGGTTTTTAAAGTAACTTTTACTGTGTTCAACAAATCTGGTGCTTTGTTCTGGATTTAGTAGCTTAGAATTTAAAAATGTTAAAATACCCTTTCATAAAAAGAATATTTGTTGACGTAAGTTGATGTTGATCTGTTGATGTTGCTTAGGCTGCATAAACTCTTGGAAATGGCTTGCAATTTTGAATCTTCTATTTGGGCCTGGCTGTTTTCCTCCTCTTTGTAGGAAGGTATGGTACGATGTGATACGGCTGTGGGAACACCAGACTATATCTCTCCTGAAGTATTGAAGTCCCAGGGTGGTGATGGTTACTATGGGCGAGAATGCGACTGGTGGTCAGTTGGAGTCTTTTTGTATGAGATGCTTGTAGGTGAGTAGTAGGGTAATCAGAATTGACTGCACTACTTAACTAGACTCTATGTTAAAATCACTGTTGTTTTTTAACTGTTTAATTTATTACTCTTCTGGCATAAGATGTGGTTTACTGATCATGGTATTCATAGAATATGCTTTAGAAATATTCTGGCACAGTTCTCAAACATTTGTCCTTGCCTCTTGTTCACTTAGTTGCTTACGTTGTTGCATATGTAGTTCAAATATTGTAAATCAAATCTACAATACTTCTGATCTGCTTTTTAATTTTTGTGTTGTTCCTTTTTCAGGTGATACACCTTTTTATGCAGATTCTTTGGTTGGAACATACAGTAAGATTATGAACCATAAGAACTCCCTTACTTTCCCTGATGACAATGAAATTTCTAAAGAGGCAAAAAACCTTATTTGTGCCTTTTTAACTGATAGGTAAGATTTAAACTTTACTCAAAATGAAATTAAGCCTTTGTTAAGAGAATTTCTTCTCATGTTGAAAGAACATACATATATTTGTTTTGTGTGGGTTTTTAAACTGCTCAACACAAGTGAGTATTTGGGAGAGGAGTCACTAATGGTTGCTGCTGTTCTTTATGGTAATAGCATGTATACTGGGGGAAGGGAAGTGCTGCTACTATGGGTACATCTACCTTATAAATTTAGTTTGAATATGAAGGCTTACTCCATAGTAACAGCTACTGTTACCTTGGTCTGTGTTGCACAGTGTTGAGGGGCATGCAAAATGGGTTCCTTTTGGATGAAGCTAAAGCAAAAAGTGCATTTTGGGAGTGCCTTATATGCATTCCCAGCTCATAGTGGGCATTCAGGATCAAGCTAGAGTCAGCCCAAAGGAAGCCCATTTCAAATGTGGATGTTAGGTCTGTTTCACTTTGAGTACGCTGCTGTTGTACTCGCACTACTTATTAATATAAGCATAACCTTTGCTTGAGAACTGATGCTACGAAGGAGGGGGCTGCTGCATTTGCTGGGCTGCATGGGAGTCAAACAACAGCATGAACTCCTAGAAAAAGTGGAACCTAGCTGCTGCTTGGCAGCTGCCTAACTAGTCCATGATGGTGGAAACAGTAGCAGCAGGACTTCCTATGGACCAGACTGAAAACCAGACTGTGTTCTGAAATGTAGCTGCTGTGGTCCTGTAGATATCTTCATATGAAAACTTTGTGATATGTCTATTTCTTACCTTAGTTTGAGAGGTAATTTTTTGTCTTTGTTGTTAGATTATGCCTTAGAATGGGTCTTTCTTTCAGAATAATTTATGTAATCTTCCATGCTTAACCACAACACTCTTTAACAGGGAAGTGAGGCTAGGACGAAATGGTGTAGAAGAAATTAAACGACACCTTTTCTTCAAAAATGATCAATGGGCTTGGGAAACTCTCAGAGACAGTAAGTATAATGCTTTTCTCAGAGTCAGTGATCTGTCTTACTTATCTACTATGTTAGCAAAAGGACTGCCATATTTCTTTTTAATGGAATTTAAAGTTTTATTTACTCTGTACTAAGGAAAGAGATTTCTTAGACACTGAAGAGAAACTCCCCACCTCAAAATTCCTGATTGTGTCACTTGAGTAATACATTATCATACTGTTCTGCTTTTTTCTAGCTGTAGCACCAGTTGTGCCTGACTTAAGTAGTGACATTGACACTAGTAATTTTGATGATCTGGAAGAAGATAAAGGAGAGGAAGAAACATTTCCCATACCAAAAGCATTTGTGGGCAATCAGCTTCCTTTTGTAGGATTTACGTACTACAGCAACCGTCGGTATGTGTGCAGAAAGCAAACTAATGGTGTATTCTCTGCCGGTGTGATAGTCTTGAAAAGTCTGAAGCAACCGTTCGTACTTGCTAAACCTGTAATCCTAATTTTTACTCTCTTTTTGTATTGGAAATAGTTCAAACATTTAAAAAATCGCATCTTTAGAAAAAAATTGCACATTTATCTCTGCTCTCCTTCGATTTCATCTTATTCATGTATGCTGGATAGTTTAAAGAAACAGAAATCTAGGAAAATGATGTGACTTCTGTTCTTAAAGGAAGTAGTACATCTTATAGTATACAATGCTTTCTATGGCTATAATCTCATTGATTGTAAACTAGGAAATATGGTTGTTTATTACTGAACTTCACCTATAACAGATTTTGGAGTACTAGCTGAGAACACTTTGCAGCCCTGTCTGGCTTGTGTGTTCTCTTCTGGATTCTGATGGAGCTGGTGCTGTGCTTGTTTAAGTATCACATTCTTACTGCTCAACAGCCCTGGTGTGCAGAATATGGTGGCTTCTTGTACTCCAGATAGCAAGCCTCTTTCTGTAGGGAACTGTTCCATTTCTTCTTTGTCATTTGATTGTCTGAAAGCAGTCTTGATGTTTAATTTGACCTTGGCTTTGGAGATGTCTTTGATTTTGCCCTCCTTGATCTTTTGGAGAGGTTTTTGTATATGTGAAAATATGCATGTGAAACAAAAAAAAGATGTGTCCATCTTCCTTAGTTTGTATGTTGGAGAGTTTTTCCTCACATAATCTGATGCAGTTAGATACGCTTTACATCCCTCTAGATCAGTTGTCAGGCCAAGAATATCACATTAAATACCAAAGGAATTTGAAGACAGTAATTTGTATTTATTTACCTGACTTTTCAGAATCATGACAAATAGAAATTTGTGTTATTTTTAGAAAACACTTCCGTAAAATAAGAACACTGGCTTCAGGGCAAACTTTTTGTCTGTGGAACTCTTAGTAACTTTGTTGGAAGTTACACAATCTCTGCAGAGTTTGCTTCATTGCTGCTACTTGCTGCATAAGTGCCTGAGTAAATATTTATGGGATGAAAGCCAATGAGAGTGTTGTAACCATGGAAAGCAAAAATTTTTTTAATGGCTATTAAAAAAAAGAAAAGTGGTTGTATTATTAGTATTTGGCAGAAATCCTTTTTTTCTGGAGGTCTTCTACTGCGGTCTTCTGCTTTACCCTTTACAATACATTACATGAGGTTTCCAATTAAGTGTGCTTAGATCTTTAAGTATAATAAATACAGAAATGAAAAATCTGATTATGTTACTGTTTGTTTATCCACATTTTGGAGCAAAAAGTCTGGGGGTTTATGGTTTAGGATGATTGTATTCTGTTTTTTCATAACCTTCTTTTTAAACAATTCTTAAAATAAAACTTTTTAAATGTTGTTACAGGTATTTGACTGTCTCTGCAGAAAATTCCAATGATAACAGAACAGGCTCCAGTGTGGATAAAAGTGTGGTATGTCTCACTGATTTTCAGCTTTGTTGGATTCTACCAAAGAATCTATGGCTTATAGGGGAATAAATTGGTTGAGTTCTAAGGGTCTCAAATTATTTTAGTGCTTGGAATATGGGAAATCAACACATAAATTTTAACTGTTTAGAATGGCTTTGCCTATTAAAGTTACTGGAAAAGGGGAATTTGAATTCTTCATATATCATTTGTTTTCCTGAATTGGGATAAAATAGCTGAAACTGCATACTCCTTGTGGAACTGGATTCACAGTTTTTATCTTTAGAAATATCAAAGTGTTTGTGCAGTATTTTTAGAGTGCCTTATTGATCCCAGGTGTATGCTGCCTTTGTGGCAATCATGGAGTCTGGATGTGAGTGTGATGGGAAGCTTGGGCTTTCCAGCAACCTGCCAGTTTAACACTGGAGCTGGACTTCCTGTGAACTAAGTGGGAGGTGGCAGAGAATGTACCAAGCTTGGGTATTTTGCTCCTTCACAGGGGTGCCCCACAAGCTATTAGGAATTGGGGCACTGAGGATCTGCATTTATAGAACAGTTCACCTAGCAAGAAATGTTCAGGAATTCTTTCAGTTACTGCTTCCCAAGCTTCTTGGCAGTCAGGTTTCCAGGAAGGTACGCTGAGGTGTTGGAAACAAGGCCTGCTTGGATTCTGTGTAAATTCTGGTGTATATCAAGCTATTTCCTTAAAATAGTTTGATAATCTACAAATTACATTCTTTCCAGAAGAAAACACTGTCAAAAAATAGCTAATTAACTCTAAAAGAAATCTTGTTGGCTTTGACTATGATTTACTTTGTTAGTATTTTGTTCTGTTATGTTTTCCATTTAAAGTAGAAGAGAAGCAGATAACGATGCATGTTCCCTTTTCTCTTAAACTTGTAATATAAAGGTTTTAATGATTTATGGTGTTACCCAGAGAAAATATGTA
This sequence comes from Nyctibius grandis, assembly GCF_013368605.1. Lineage (NCBI taxonomy): Eukaryota > Metazoa > Chordata > Aves > Nyctibiiformes > Nyctibiidae > Nyctibius > Nyctibius grandis. The sequence goes on along the minus strand of NC_090660.1, from coordinate 58,998,719 downwards.
AAGGGCAGGGGAGCTGATTATGTACTTTACTGGGCTAACTGAATTTATTAAGCATTGAAGTGTCTTGATTTCTTTATGTATGTTGATGTGTTCCATAAATTTTGTTTTCTTCATAAGCATCTGGCTGTTGATATGGTAAAATTAAAAACAGAGTGAAACACGCAAACATTTGCAGATACTTAAAGCTATGTGCTGGCCTTTGGTTGACTTTGAAGAGAGTTACTGAATGGACTTGGCATAATTAGTGGGATACAGGCACCTGCATGTAGTTAAAGATTCCTCAAGAGTCCTGTCCATATTGTCAGGTGTATTTGGACGTCTTGTGATTTTAACAGTTTTGGGAGGTGATGCTCTGGAAGGATCTGAGTGATACAGGTTTACATAAATGTTAAGTCTTTACTACAAGGTATTTTTACCCCACAGTTCTTTCTCAGCTATTTTTCTTTCATTACATGCTGCAATGAAAACGGTAATGTTGACACATGGTTAGCAAATTAAGTAGTTCTGGGATATAACACAAGATGTTACCTGGTCTATCTGCATTTTGGCATGGTACTGAGTGTCTTCTGGGAGGGACTGAGTGCCAGAAATTTCCAAGAAATTCATTGCGTTTTGCAAGTGTGTAAAACTTCACAGAATTAGGCCATGAAGTTGGAGGAAAATGGAATTCAATGTCCTTTAACTGAATTTCAAACCTCTCTTAGTTTAATGCTACCATAACCACCTGTAAACAGTTCAGATATTAAGAAAGGAGATTAACAGATTCTTTTGCACTGGGTCTTTGGTTTTCTTCATGGTTCATGGTTCAGGGAACCATTTAATCACAATGTGCCGTGGTGATTAAAAAAAAACCAACAAAACAGTATGGCAGTTTCAGAAGGATTTTTCTTGGCTTCTCTGCTGTAGGCAGGCTTTTCCATATTCCTTTCCTCCCCTGCCTCCTACTCAAGATGGAAACTGGGAACAAACTAAAACATAAAGGAATGCTTTTGTACTGAGTTAATTGTAACTCAGGATTTTCATAAGGTATTATTTAGTCTATTGATATCAGATTGTGCAAAACTTCTCTGGAAGCCGGTTGTCTCATAGTAATGTAATTAGATTGCTGAGCAAGCTTAGATAGGCCCCTTGGGGTACAGCACTATAAAGCATCCAGAGACAGAAAGAAGCAAGAGGAAGCAATAGATGTCTAAACTAGTAGGAGTCGGTACAGAAATACCTTAGTTGCCAGATGTCTTTTTGGACCTGTTCCTCATCCATCCTATTTAGTTCCTTTATGCAACCTGTCTGGAAGGGCTATAAAATGAGTAACCAATAAATAGAAGAGCAATTATGTTGAAATGTCTTTATTCTTTATTTTTGTGCATTAGCTGTGGTCCCTTTTTACTAAAGTGAGAGCTGGCCTTTAGTCTCGCTTCTTGATTTCTCAGTGGTTCATACCAAAGAGATAAATGTGTTGTGTACTGGTCCTCCTTCCTTTTTCCTCAAAGTTTAGATTTAGAGGCCATCGCTGTGGTTTTTGACTACAACCATTGTCTCATCTACATGGTGTTATATTGTATGTCACACCAATAACTGGTTTTCTAGAGCTGTTCTGTAAGTGCTGAGAAGTCTGTTTATTTCAGTATTTCCTTGCTTTCTCAAAGCTTTGTGATAGGTAGTGGTAAATATATAAATAGAGTGGTGAAAATATAAAATATGTAGTTTCTGGTTAGTCCCCAGTCACCACATCTGTATTCTTCCTCTGAAAACTTCAGAGCAGCTTAAGAGCGTGGAAGAAAGAAAAAGGAGGAAATGAGAAATGATCTCCAGTTCTTCAGAGCCCCTGAGTGCTCCATGCTTTATTTCCTACTACAATGGGAAGGAGAACAGATTGAAAGTAGGAAGTAAGAAAAATGCCTGCCTGGAAGTAGGCAAATATAATCTTAGCTATACTTTCTCATTTAATATGGATAAAGCATGCTACAATGTGTCTCCAAACTGAAATCTTATTTAGGACTGTGCAGAGGGCAGTCCTTGTTGAGAACACTTACTGTTGCTATCAAGAAAGAATGGAGATGAGCGTGATTTGTCTCCTCTTCATGATCTTAGTGAGAAAAAGGAAAAAAAGGAAGAGCAGATGTAGGAGGAACTGTTCTGTTGCTCCTTTTTCTAGGATGATTGTGCAAAAGGAGTCAGGCAATTGTCAGAGTTTTTGAAGTTAAAACAAGGAACAAGAAAGCAAAGGGTCAGAACCACTTGAATATGTTGCTTTGAAGAGAGTCTAGGTTAGGACTGTAATTCTTCTCTATGCAGTTCGAAGAAAGTTGTGGGAAAGCTAAATAAGGCTGAAATCCTGACAAGATCAGGGAAAACCTTGAAGAGAGTGAATCAGCACGGGGTTGACTTAATGAGCTTCCTCAAGTTGACACCATCTTCTTGTTAATTGAGGATATTGCTGATGTTGGAGTGGGATTATCGTGCCCAGAGATCCAGCAGAAGGTAGATATTTTGAGACTATATGAAGAGAATGAATTTCTGAATTTTTCTTGCTGGCTATACAGTAATGTTCTGTATTAACATCTGAAGCTTGTTACTATTTTCAAACCTTAGTACAGTGCTAGCTGTAAAAATTACCTCTGACTAAATTAGATGTTAAGAGCATTTCCCCCTGCCCCCTTGCTAATAACTGACAGGCTTGGTTCTGCTTTTTGAACTTGTTGAGAGCTTTAAGATGCATTGCAAAATACATGTGGTGGTTCATGCTAGAAAAAGAAATTTTGAGACTAATTAAAATGCTTTTTATATCTTTGCAGTAACATCTTTAGTCTGATTCTGAAGATACTTAAAACAAGGAGGATTTGACTTAGCTTAGCCCTGTGAATTCTGACGGAACTATTCAGAACCCTAAAATTTTGTGTGCGTTAATGATAAAACTGTGTAATATTAAAGTTGTTTCCTCTAATTAAATTTTAAGATTTTTTTTGGGGGGGGGGGAATCACATTTTAATAAGGTAAAAAATCAAGTGTTTAGATAGAAGTGAGTAAGCTGTGATAGAACATGAAGAGCACTGAATATTCTGAAATACTTTTTTGAAGTTTTTAAATTTAATGCATGTTCTTTCATGTATAAATATATATTTAAAGCTGGAAAATATGCAGAAGATGATCTATGAGTTGGAAGAACAACTACATAATGAAATGCAGTTGAAAGATGAAATGGAGCAAAAGTGCAGGTGAGACTTTGAACTTTAGTTGTTTACATAATTTGAATACATCTGACACTTCAGTTCTGTATTACTGCTTTACGGATTACCACAGTAACACTGAGAATGGTACTGTAGTTATCCAGGGGAGCTCCAGGCACAGGTTTAAGTCATTCTAAAACAATATTTGAATGGTTTTCTTGAATATAGTGTGAAGAAAATACTTTGTTTTCATTGGCACCCATGTAACACATATTCTTTCTGAACACTTGAATGCTTGAGTTTACCCAGTACTCTGAATTCAGATGTTTTATTGGACTGAGGTACACAATGATCATGCTGATTTTTTAAAAAAACATAAAATACTGTATATACGCATATATTGGATTATTAAAATTAACTGGATGGTTTCTAAATACATGGTACTTGTTGGAAAACCACATTCCTTTTTTTTCTCCTGTGACTGATAGATAGGAACAACTATTTGCTTTCTAAAGTCTTGTCTTGGTGCTTTTTTGTTATCTCTTCGAACAGGGATAGCTAGCTACAAAAATGCAATGGATGTGTCAGTGTTATTACCAGTTAACGTGGGGTTTTACTATGCACTTAACCTCACTCTCTCTGTAGTACTGTGTTCTAATACATTGCTTCAACAGAGAGACTTTTAAATAGCATTATTCAAATATCTTTATAATAATAGCTGTCTACTGTTGAATTAATGAACCATTTCAGGTATTTGGAAAGTTCACAACTAGAGGAAGTTTTGGAAGTTCACCAGGGTATTCTAATTTAATGGTAGCCTGTTGTGTACATACACTGTTTTTACATTTGCGGATTAAGGGAGAAAATGTGGCACCTAAAGCTTTGCATATATAATCTCCAGCAGAGCTGATAAATACTTAATAATATATTTTACAAATCATTGCCAGTGATTGATTGTTTTCTTCAATTTCAAACGTTTGTTACAAAATAGCAGTAGCCAAAATGTAAATGTTCACTTTAGTAATGGTCCCAAATTATTTCAGTAGAAAAACACTATGTATAATGTATCCTTCTCAAATATTACTGAAATGATTTTCTTTTATTTTTAGATCTTCAAACATAAAGCTAGACAAGATAATGAAAGAACTGGATGAAGAGGTAATTTTTTTTCCTCACTGAAGCCTTCTGAGCTGGGAAAAGAATGTGGATAGTACTTTCATGATTTAAGATATTTCTTCTGTGACTAAAAAAATTGTTCTGAGTTTAAATTTGAGACCAAACCGTTACATTTCAATATGTAGCATTGGGAGATATATTTTTATTTGTACACATTTTCAAAACCTTTTTTCTTTCTGCAAGTCACGCTGAATTCTGTTTCCTCTGCTAAATGTTTTGCTTAATCCTGCTCGTTGTAATTTCTCTGGAGTTTACTCAAGAAATTGTTGTACAGATTATTTTCTATTGAAAAATGTTGTCTCTTAATAATTTTAATAGTTACTTACATATAATCACATTAAAGATTACTTTTCTAGTAATTTCATAAACTTGTCATGTAGAAGTTAAAAAAGCCATCTTTTCTGAAAACCTTTTCAAGGAAGCCAGAAAATCATTCATTGGAAACGATGTATCAGTTTCCTTGATTAATTAGTTACAGAGATACTGGTTTAGGGATCATTCATTAAAATGTAAATAGAAAATACCAATGCTTTTAATTTTAGGGAAATCAAAGAAAGAACTTGGAATCAACAGTGTCTCAGATTGAGAAGGAAAAGATGGTATTGCAACATAAGATAAATGACTACCAAAGAAAAATTGAACAAGAGAATGAAAAAAGACGGAATGTGGAAAATGAAGGTATGCCATGTTGTCCAAACATTGACACTGATGAGGTGTATGATGTGTTTTGGGTAATAATTTACTACCTTAGCATCTTAAGTGCTACGCAACTTTAAAAAGGTCTTTTCAAATAATGAACACAAACTTTGAGTTTATTTTCATTTGAGTTTTAACACGAAGACAATATTTTTGTCTTATTTTAAAATTCTGTTCTCTACAGTGTGCGTTGTTGTTCTGCAAGCACAGAATTTGACCTAAAAATGTATATAAGAAGCAAAAAGTCAGCGAAATACCTATTATACATCACGAATTTATTTGAGTGTGTTTGTGTAAAAAACAAAACAAAGCCTAAGGATTTTTTAAATCTGATATATTAATGGTGTAATTTCTCTTTAGTGTCCACACTAAAAGATCAGATGGAAGACTTGAAAAAAATCAGCCAGCATTCACAAATTACAAATGAGAAGATAACACAATTACAAAAGCAAGTATGTTGCTTCTGTTTGTTGTCTTCATTCTTTCTTAGATTTGAGAAGCAGTAGTGAGCATTCAGATATAACAAAACTGGTCCCAATAATTTTTATATTTGAGAATCTTGTCTGTTTTATTTTAACAGCTAGAAGAAGCAAATGATTTGCTGAGGACGGAATCAGATACAGCAGCAAGACTGAGAAAGGGTAACACAGAAATGAGCAAGTCATTAAGTCAGGTAGAATCACTGAATAGAGAACTGCAGGAAAGGTGCAGAGTTCTAGAAAGCACAAAACTGCAGGTGGAGAAAGATTATTACCAACTGCAAGCAGCTTTGGAGTCGGAACGAAGGGACAGAAGTCATGGATCTGAAATGATTGGAGAACTACAGGGTAATTCTTCTCTATTTGTACTGTACCAAAAAAGTTGTGATAACCCTACATTATTAAATAAAGTACAGTTATGTAAAGGGAGGAAAGCCAACCTGCAAACCAAGTGTGACTTGATAGAACAATTTCTGAAGATTGGATCTTGCTTCCTGATCATGTCTGAGTGGCTCTTGGGAGGGAGAGTATCCAAATCAAAGAGTGGGAAACCACTGATTGTAAGTCTGTGGGACTGCCCTGACTAAAAAGTTGGAGTCCAGTGGTACAAAAATATGAAAAGCTGATACAGTGCTAGAGAAGACACAACACTCTGTCTTACTGCCTTGGTGCAGTAGCCAAGTTGTCATACCCTGCACTTTCTCTTCTTTTGTTTGTGGAGAAAGCTATTTTGTTGTTAAATTGCATTTGTTTTCCACATGCAGATGTGGAATCCCTTTTTTCAGGATGCTTGGAACTTTTTATCATTTGTACTTCTGATTCTTCGTGCTAGAAACTATTCAGATACTATTCAGATATTGGTTCATGACTGTGCCTATGCTAATGGATCCTGCCCTCTTAACTTGTCATTTTAAACAGTTTGAAAATAATTTTCCATGAGGCGCAATCTTTTGTTAAGGTCTTTCGAGTGATTTTGGTTTGTTTTTTTTTATGGTAAACTTTGCTAGCACAAAGGAAGAATCATCAAGAATCAAGTTGCCTGTTTACTGTGCTTCAAATATAGTAAATCAATTTTCAGTGAACGATTGTAAAATTCCTCTGAAATGACTGAGTGTAGTTTGATCCAGTCTGTTGTTAATTGCAAGCAGGAGGTAAAAATGGCACGAGAAGATTATTCTGTGCACTTCAAAATGTGTTTTTGACCACATCCAACTCAGGAGTCTGCATGAAAAGGATCTTTTTCTGAAGGGTGTAGGATTAAGGTGCTTTGCTTGTACATACCCAAATAGCTTTATATAATTAAAAAACTGATACAGCTGTTTTTAAAAGCATGTTTAAAATGAATGAGAAAAGCATAAGATTTAGGAAGACTTTATCCTCTTCCATCTCATAGTTTCTTACATATTGTCAGTATGTCTCTTGATACTTAAAAATTAAGTGAAGCAGGTTGTACTGTGGACAATTGTATTTGATATTTATATTTTTTAATACTGTATTTAAGCTATTAAATGTAATATAATCAAAAATGTTTGTTTGCAAATTCTTCAGTCTAGAAATGTATACTACCACTTAAGCTTATATATATAGAATCATAGAATCGTTTTGGTTGGAAAGGACATTTAAGATCATCGAGTCCAACTGGTAACCTAGCACTGCCAAGTCCACCACTAAACCACATCCCTAAGCAATATATATATATACACTATATCCCTAAGCAATATATATACTACTGCTTTGGTATGTGCACACACACACATACACACTACTACTACTAGTACTACTACTACAGCTTTGGGGAAGACATTATTGTGGCTTTTCAATACTTAAAGGGGGCTTATAAGAAAGATGGAGACAGACTTTTTACCAGGCACTGTAGTGACAAGGGGCAATGCTTTTAAACTGAAAGAAAGTAGATTTATATTACATATAAGGAAGAAATTTTTTACAATGGTGAGACACTGGAAGAGGTTGCCCAGAGAAGTTGTTGTTGCCCCATCCCTGGAAGTGTTCAAAGTCAGGTTGGATGGGGCTTTGAGCAACGTGATCTAGTGGAAGATGTCCCTGCTCACTGCAGGGGGGTTGGAACTAGATGGTCTTTAAAGGTCCCTTCCAACCCAAACCATTCTGTGATTCTACTTAGTATTTAGCATAAACTTCCAATGCCACTCAGGGTCTTGTGGTAGATGCTGTGGGGAATGGAAAATAGTTCCTCTATGCACAGCAGAGCACTTGAGTCACAGTTAGGTGAATACATATTGTTTCAGTACCTGTAGGTCCATTTAAGACTGACTTTTTGCATAATGTGCCTTATCTACATATTAGTGGAGTTAACATCAGAAGAGGTTCTTGTTGCATAGCACAGCAGAACTTGGTTTAAAGGAAGAAATTTTGTGTATTAGATATTGTGAATGATGCAAGGCAGGTACCGAGTTTTGCATGTGATTGTTTTTTGTGAGTTGTAACTAATGGCATGCATAAGGCGTGGCTGAAAAGATCAGTTTTCTTTACAATGTACAGCCTTTGCATATCTGAAAAATTTGAAAGTGTAAATATTTTAGGGACCCAGAAATCAATGAAGGTTGAAAAGCTTATTGATCTACGTCAAGTAACTGATACTGAATGGTATTTCATTTCTTATGGCAGTTCGGATTACAGCTTTACAAGAAGAAGTAAAAAAACGTTAAAAACATCTTGAAAGAGTGGAAAGCAGAAAGAAACAAGCACAAGATATGCTTAATCATTCAGAAAAGGTATGATAAAATGATGTTGAGGCTAATGTTCTTTGTCAGCTTTTGACTATATTTTCAAATAGTATTTATTGGTGTTGCTAAGTCCTGTGTTCTTGTTTGAAACCAGTCTTGTGTTAAAATGATTAACGAGTGCTAATTTACAATCTCATCGGGATGGTAAGTCTTGTAAGTCCTCAGGTAGTTCTTACTTGTAGCTTTGGGCATAAAATTCATGTAAAATTCGTGTTTGTCATTCACTATCACTGATTCAGGGATCCAACTCTTCTGCCTGTAGCAAGTAATTTTTGTTCTGACTGCCTAACTATTGCTGCAGAGACTTACCTCCTGAAAACCTATGAATTGAACTTTTTTAAAACCTGAAATTTAAATTTCTGCTTTTACTGGATTTTAATTTAGCTGGATCAGAGCCAGACCTTTTGACCAACTTTGGAGCTGAACCATTTCAATTTTCCTCCCTCCCTCCCTCCCTTCCTTCCTTCCTTCCTTCCTTCCTTCCTGTTCCCCTAACATCTCTGATCCCTGCCCCAAAATGGAGACACAAGTAAAGAAGAGTAAAAGGAAATCCTGCACCCTTTATCTACATAGGGTACATGTTAGCTCTATGTTTTGAGGTCAGGTAAAGACTTGTCATGCTGTGTGGTCTATCCACATGAACCAGAGAGATATGACTACCTATGAGGGAAGGTGCAAACCATTCTCATTTGGTGTTATGTGAAGCAGCAATCCAAAGGCAAGTCCCTGTCTCTCAAAGCTCATCTCCAGTGCTTATTTCATGAGTTACTGTTAGTGGCTGGCAGTCCCAACAATGAAATAACAGAATTGCATCCAGGTAACAATAATTAAAATTCCTCTTTGCTCTAGTGTTGTTGGTGGGTTAGTTGTATATTTCCAATTTAGGTGACTACTAATTATTCAAACTGAGAAGTTTTCATTATCTTATGAATTTATAGACTACTGAAAAATGTTAATGAAGTTTTCTCCAGAGCACTGAGTACAGTTTTCGTCTGTTACCATTCTTTATTAAGCATGGAAAATAACATTCATAATTTCTTCATATAACAAAAAGTTAACACTAAAAAAGGGAAGAAAGGAAATGTGATTCCTTCAGATATTATAGAAATCTGGTAACTTTTTTTCCTTATCTTTAGGAAAAGAATAATTTAGAGATAGATTTGAACTACAAACTCAAATCATTACAAGACCGGTTAGAACAGGAAGTAAATGAACACAAAGTGACTAAAGCTCGGTTAACTGACAAACATCAGTCACTAGAGGAGGCAAAATCAGTTGCAATGTGTGGTAAGTGTTTCTTGCAAGTTTCAGGTAAATACATAATAAAAGGTGTTTTGATTATGATATCTTAAAACACGTTGTCTCATAAAGTAGTACTCTTATACAAGTGTTTAATCCCTTGTATAAAGAAAACGCATGTCAAAATCTTAAAACATGCATAATGAAAAATACACTTTTAAAATTATTTTCTCTATCATGGTACTTGTACCATAAAAGTTGCATTGTTTCTAAGTGTTTTGAATATCTTACTGCATTTGCAATTCAAAGACTTCCTTGGCTTCTAAAATGTTATTGAATCTTGAAATTCTGGCTAATGCTAAACGGAATTGAAAGAATGCATTATCAAGACAGATGTCTTGGAGCGTTCATTCCTGTGTAACTGCATTAAAAATATCAGTGTTGTATTAGGCTAGTCTGAAGTGTTGAAGTTTCTTTTATAGATGCATATCCATGAATCAAAGGTGTGTCTTGCTATCTTAATTGAATACATCAGGTTTTCTTTGTGAAGGTCATCATTACCTGCATGTCTAGTTTGTATCTTTTCAGAAAGCTAACAGAATTGTAGCATTTCTTTTCTTTCCATCTACTTATCCATTCATGGAAGTGAAACTTTGCCTTTATTTCATTTATTACTTCAAGAATCTGCATTTTTAAATTTCTTTTACAATTTCTTTCAGTTGTCATGATGATATTCCAGTGCTTTGAATGCAAATTGGAATTTCTTTTTTAGTGGTTCTTGTAATAATGCCAGGAAGTTTTTACTCAGTAATCAGTCCATCTAACAGCAGAAGAGCTTAAATAGCTGAACAAAAGGGTTTGAAAAATATTAGGATATTTAAGACTGTGTTTACAAAAGGCATTCTTGCAGATGCTACATATTCATTTTTATTGTTTTTCTTTCCTTAATCTTGTTTAGAAATGGAAAAAAAAGTAAAGGAAGAAAGGGCAGCAAGAGAAAAGGCAGAAAATCGAATAGTTCAAGCTGAAAAACAGTGTTCCATGCTGGACTTTGACCTGAAGCAATCTCAGCAGAAACTGGAACACCTTCTTGAGCAAAAGGAAAGACTGGAAGATAAAGTAAGTAAAATATTGATCGCTAACAATTTTCTATATAGATAAGAAATTATAGTTGCGTTGAGAAATAGAAAAATAAATTCACTTACACTGAGCTCCTTGCATAATACGCCTCTCAGTAGATCTGAAGGCAGTTGTTGGCCTAAGTGGTGTTAGGTAATTTCCACTTGTTTCTTAGCTCTTGGATGCCTTACATGTCTGAGCCCTTAATTTAATATAATGCATTTTTTTGTGTTTCCTTTTCTTTTTTTTTTAAAGGAAAAACTCGCTTGTAAATTTGACTGTGTGGTCTGATTGGTTTCCAGTTGTGAGTTTGCATTCTCTAGAAAAGCATTTGTTCAAGAAAATGCAATTAGCATATTGAGTGTGAAAACTAGGTAGTAAGAATAATAGTTTTTTCCTTACTTTTTCTTTACAGGACACTGGGAATGAAGGTTATAACACCTTTCTTACGGGTCACAGCTTGTATAAATTAGTTTTTATATAGCTGCTAGGCTGCAGTTTTTTCTAGAGTGAGAAGTTTTTAAGATCTGAAATCCACAGAGAGGTTTGCAGGACCTTTCAGCAGACAATTTAGGTTTCTTCCATTGTTGCCTTTAAGATAAGATAAAACATATTTGGGACTTTGAAATAAGCTGACTTCAGAGGAGCTTTATCATAATGCAGTGTCATATCAGTACGTTCTGTAAGGGCAGCAGCTTTCTATAAGATTATTGCACTGAAGTGTTTGGAGATTTAGGAATATTTTTACACACTGTACAATGTGTAGCATCTAGGCAATGGTGTTTGACATAAAATAATCCATATATGAAACACTTTCAACTATATGCAATTGGTTATTCAACAAACACTCCTAAATTGAAATATTTCTCATTTAGGTAAAGAACCTAACACTTCAGCTAGAACAAGAAACGAATAAGCGAATAATGGCACAGAATGACTTAAAGGCACAAGCTTTTGAAGCAGATAACTTGAAGGGTTCTGAGAAGCAGCTGAAACAGGAAATCAATACATTGTTGGAAGCAAAGAGATTACTGGAATTTGAGTTGGCTCAACTTGCTAAGTAAGTAAAAATCTGAAGTAAAATGGAAAAAGTTGCTTAATTATACATGTACTATTTTGCCTGTTTGTATTAGTGAAAAAAAGTTCTCTGGTGCATAGGCATTTTTTTCCTAAACTAAAAGAATATTTTTAGCTGCATGTTATGATTTCTGTATGTAGCCTTCAGTGTTGGAATATTTTTGTTATGAGCTGTGATGCAGAACAATTCTTGGCTCATCATTCTGTGTCAAGTGGCATATGCCACTTTTATTTGAGTGACTTTTTTATGGGTTGACTGTGATACTACTTATTAAGTCATATGGGACTTTTAGTTTTAATACATGGGAGTCAATAGCTAACTACCTGATTCTTTTTCTTAACATTTCTTAAGCTGACTGAAGACATTTTTCATTAATTAGGCTTCTGTCATATTTGTTCAGCTGACTTATTTCTCCGTTTAGAGTACTTCTCATCTTCTAAATTACATACTGAAACGATCATTAGAGTAGAATAAAGAATGTAATTAAATCAGAATTTTAGGATACAGCAAACTGTTGGTCTTTGTGAAATAATACATGTGCAACTGTAAGATCTTCGTAGGATGCTATTCTGGTTAGAAATAGTCTGTCATTTGTTAGTAGCTGAGTTTTACATGTTTTCCTTTTTTATTCCTTCAAAGACAGTACAGAGGAAATGAAGGTCAAATGCGTGAGCTTCAGGATCAGCTTGAAGCTGAGCAGTATTTTTCGGTAAGACTTGCAAAGAATCGAGAGTGCTACATTTTGACATGAAATCATTGAACAGCGAATAGCTTGACATATTAAAATTTTGTAAATGTAAATAACAACCTGGCATAAATCAGCAATTCAAAAAATCCTGCCTGAAATACAAACAGTGAACAAAAAAGTAGAGTACGTTAGATAGTCTATCGAATATGTTTGTTTGTAGCTGTTTGTCAAACCTTTATATTACATTGAGCAACTCTTACCTGACTTATTCATTAGAGTAGTTCCTACCTTGAGGTTGGAAAAGAGATACTTTTCTGACATAGTTGCAAACTTTGTAGAGAGTTCAAAATCTCCGTACTTACTGGAATAATACCGTAAGTATATTTATGGACCATAAACTCAGTAGCATTCTGCACATATTCCTCATCCTTCTAAAAAGACGCCTTCTCTGTACCCGAGTCCCTGAAGAGACTTATTCGGTACTCCAGGTAGCCAAAATGTATATTTCATAGATTTAGTTTGATCTGTTTCACTTCTGTGAAAAGAAATAATAGCATGAGATGCTCTATAACACCTGAACTTCAAATACATTTGTGAATATGGACAGTTTCATTTCACTTTGGGAAGTACTTTTTAAATTCGGTTCTTCTTTGGAGGGGCCATAAAAATTTTACTGTTTACAAAACTGCATATGATTGTAATTTCATTACGTGTTACAGATTTTTGTGCATTTCTCCATAATATATTGCTAATAAGAAGATCCAGAGTACTGTGTTTCATTCTCAGTTTTCTCTTTTTTTCACTAGCATGTGGTTTAAATAAGACATTCATAATTCGGTCTGAATATTTAGCAAAAGTACATTACTGTAGAAGATAAAATTTTAACTTTAAAATTTACTGGGGGTGTAAATAACAATATAGTAATTAAGAACAGAAGTCATTTATGTAAATCAGACCTCTGTTGAATCAGTTATTAAGATAAAAGTCAGTCTCTACACAAAAAAGTTAAAGTCTGAGAGAAAAGATACATGGATACAAACAGAATACAACAGGTGGAAGCACAGGACAGTATTAGGCTTGTTTGACTAACATTTTGAGACAGTGATGCTACAAGACAATGCAGTTTTGTCCTGTTGTTTCCAAGAGACCTGCTCAGCTGTGTCCTAGTGCCTGCCTTCCCTTTTGTCAGCAGGTGTGTTTGCACAACTATGTAGGAAACCGGACTAGAAAATTGAAAACTTTGTTTCAGTCACATCAGTTCCCTACACAAGGGAAATTGGAAAGGAGCATCTCAGACAGGCAGGAAGGAGGAAATTCCATTAAAGACACTGGCATGCATTGGGGTTTGACAGATTCAAACCAACCAGTACCAAAACAATGAAGAATTTCACGATGGAATTTGAATAATGTTTCTTTTTTTTTATGCTTTCTTTTACAGACACTTTACAAAACTCAGGTTAAGGAACTGAAAGAGGAGATTGATGAAAAGAATAAAGAAACTCAAAGAAAAATGCAGGAATTGCAAAACGAAAAGTATGCCCATTGTGTTTCTCAAATAGACGTGTTTTCCCATATAGTATGGTCTCACTCATGAAGATTTTGAATCAGATTTAAAATGTTTAATTCAGAAAAATACAGGTCTCAAAAGGTTTGATAAGACCTTATAAGATGGCAAATACATAGGATGTTACCTGTGCTTACTCACAAAGCCAAATATGGTTATTCATATTTGCTTTGGACTCTATTTGTAATGTACAGGAGAAGAATGATGACTTCTGAGAATTTAGGAACATGCAAACTTTTGAAAAAACATTACAATTTGTGGTAATCATCTTGCTTGTGTAACAACTTTTTTTATTTAATTATATTTATCCTGATAATTACTTAGTATATTTCTATAGCCAATAAACTGTTTCGAGAAAAAGATAATGAAAATACTTTGAATTGTAGATTTAGTATACTTCTGATTATAGCAAAACCAGTTAATCCAACAACTATTAATTGTGATGTACTATTTTTAAACTACTTTTTCCAATTTATTAATTTATTTAATGTATATTTATTCTGAAGAAGGAGAACGTAGTCTTATGCATGAAGCAGAGTTTTTCTCTTCTAAAGTCTGGGTCTCTTGTTCTACTTGAGCATCAGCATTGCAAAATAATCTAAAGGGAGGAGGTCACGTACAGTGTTCATGATGCATTTTGGTGGGCTAAGAAAGGGAGATAGAAAAGATGTTGGGCTAATAAATATGATGTAGGAGGAAAATACCTGTCTATGCAAAGTTGTTCAGGTGCAGTGTCCTACTTGAAAAGAAAAAAGGGAGGAGGGGGAGGGGAAGGAAGGAGAGACTTCCGTTAGCCCTCTTGTGTTTTTTTTTTCTTTTTCTCTTATTTATTTTTATAAATTCCTTTTATTCTGTTTCCTCGCTGTTCTCCACAATCTTGTGTTCATCATAAACATTTTTCACCTGTATACAACTATGGGAATTGTTGTGTATTGAGTATATATATACTCAAACTCTTGAGTATGCTTCAACTGTTACCTTTTACAGTAGGGCCCCGTATCTACTACAGAAGTATCAAATCAGTGGACTCCATAGCAATACATATTTCATTGCATATATATTTTTATTTTGCAGTGCAGGAAGGGCATGAGCCCATACTGCAGTAATGTATTGGCACTCCTATCTCGGCATGCTGTGGGCTGTGTCACATTTTGCTGGGTACATCTGACTTGTGGGTGCCAGACTGACCACTATGCTTTATGTGGCTTTCTTTGCAGGCAAATACGTAGGAGCTCTGCCTGTACTCCAAGCAATAGGAAGAAAGTTTGGCTTGTATGCTGAACTGATCAGAAGTTGTATATACATTAATGAGATGCTGCACCAAAGTTACTGCCCTTTGCCTCTCAAGCTGTAGATAGAATTTACAAGTCTTTCTGCAACAGGTTGCATAGGCATAGAACCACTGTATGTTTTCAGAAACTTTATGCAATTTTCTTATTGTTCAAACAGTCTGGAGCACACATCTTCACGAACAGTAATTTTGTGTGAAAAAGTAGCTAATACTGATAGGGTTAAGTATCTTTTGATGGACCACACTGTATATGCAATTTAATTTTATTTTTTATTCCTCAAAGGCAGGAGAATTTGACACCTGGTTTCCTAAGGGTTAGTGTCTCACAGATGATTGAAATTTTAATTGAATTATAGTAAGCTTGCTGCTGTAACTTGTGTGGACCATCAAAAGATACAAGTGTATAGAGTGTGGTTTTGTAAATATTGTTTTTCTTAAGAAACTGAGATAATGACAATTAGCTAAATGGTATAATTTAGGTTTGTTAGTCTTCCTGAAAACTTGGAATGTTTTGCATAGGAGAACAAAATTTTAATGTCCTTTTTCTAGAGAAACTCTCACTACCCAGTTGGATTTAGCTGAAACCAAAGCTGAGTCAGAACGGTTGGCACGAGCACTCCTTGAAGAACAGTATTTTGAACTGAGTCAGGAAAGCAAAAAAGCAGCATCAAGACACAGGCAAGAAATGACTGATAAGGACAGCATCATAAGAAGGGTAAATTATTGCACTGTAATTAATACCTATATATATATCTTCCAGCTGGAAACAGAAATATATCTTTTTATTTTAATTTATAAAGTCTTGTTGTGGTCATAAGTGATAATTATTTAAGTATCTGAGTTTTGGACTCAGTTGGAACCTTGAACATTTAAATCCCATCATGTGAACTCCCAAAGAAACGTAGACTCGATGAATCTGAGCTGAAGCCAGACTGAAAATCCAGCAAATGTCTGTAATTCAGTTATTTAGCCTTTTGTAATTACTTCTTGTTACTGCCTAATGTATTTTTTAAATCTTGTAAATTTGTGGAGCTGTGTATTAGAGACTCTTATTGCAAAATTACTTATTCTTTAAAACAAAAAACAACCTTGGAAGTCTTGAATTTCTTCCCACTGGTAAACTATTTAAAAAACAAAACAAAAAAATCCAAGAAAAAACAAATTGTAATTTTTGAAGATACTCTAAAGTGTAGCTGTTGAGTATTAGTATCAGGTTGATAAATGTCCTAATTGAGGAGTTTCAAGTAGCAAGCCATATATACCAGAGTTATTTTATCATTATTGTTTCTTCCCATTTAGCATCAGCTATGCAGATTTTCTTAAGAATCCTGGGGGTGTAAAACTCTAGGTGTAACATAACTTGGATCAGTTGCTCAAAGCTTTCTGTTAGCGCTACCATGGAGTTTATATCTCTGTGTAAAGATAGCAGAAGTAGTGTTTGTTACACGTGTTTTCTTTTACAAGCTTGAAATCTCCAGAATGCCACCATTTCTCAAGAAGCATTTAGAAGACTCTCTCTGTGGCATCAAAGGAATACCTTCTTGCCAATATGTTTGTTGGTTTCAAATACTCTGATAATTTTGTCAGACAGCTCTCTACACAATAATTTCTGTAGGCTTCAAACAAAACCTTTTTTCAGGAATGCAATTATGTCTGGGTTTTAGTATGTTAATTCATTAATATTAATTTGTTAAGTGGTTAGCAAAGTGATCCCGACTGTGTCTTCTGGCAGTTAACATATTCAAAGTGTTATGGTTTTCCTTTCCTTTTTTTTCTTTTTTTTTTTTGGCAAACGTTTGTACATATTTACTTATGTAAGCTTTGACTTAGACCAAATTTAGTTTTATTTTTATGCTGGTTTATACCTGTTTTTCATTATATATGACAATTACTTAGCAGCAGATGCCATGAATCTACTCTAGCCTTGAATGCTGGAGTTGTATCATCTAACAGCTTCTTTTCTCCCTGGATTCAGGGGATCAGGCCTCTAGGTACTACTTCTTCCAAAGTACCACAAATTAATTGAAAATTCCTACATTCAATAACTGACAATCTAATTTTGCTTAAGTTGAGTTTTTAATTATATACTACAGTGTTTTCAGTTCTGCAAAGATAATTTAATAAAAAAAAAAGAATTCTTTCTGGGACCAGGTGTATTTTGAGCTTGCTGGTTAATCAAGACAGCTTAGAAGAAAACT
This sequence comes from Nyctibius grandis, assembly GCF_013368605.1. Lineage (NCBI taxonomy): Eukaryota > Metazoa > Chordata > Aves > Nyctibiiformes > Nyctibiidae > Nyctibius > Nyctibius grandis. Next base: position 58,981,262 of record NC_090660.1, on the reverse strand, counting down.
GCTATTTTTTAAAAATACATGTTTGAAAGGTAAGCAGATTTATTTTTTTTATATAATCCAAGGAAGACGTTCCAAGTAAATGGCTGTTATAGATTTAAGGGTATAATAATAGTATTATAAATATTTTCAGAATTTATGGCAAATTCTTTATTTTAAAATGTGTTTGTTTTCATTTAGCTGGAAGAAACTAATAACACATTAACCAAAGATGTTGATTTAATAACAAAGGAAAATTCAGAGATCAGTGAAAAAATTAAGAAACAGGAGGAAGGTATGTCATGTTTGGAGTTTTAATTCATCTGTTATGAAGCACAATTGAATTTGAAGCATATGTGACAAAACAGAAATGGGAGAAGGCATTGCTGTTTATCTTCCCTATTATTTTGGGCTTGATGAAAAAATAATACAAGTCATTGTTTTCATCTTGAAAATATATCTTCCATGTAAATTGCCACTCTTTCTACTGTATTGCTTCCATTTCCATGCACTGCCTTTATTGTTGAAAACAATTAGAACCTCAGCTGTAGCAGGTAGGAAAAAGTGAGTTTCTGCTCACAGTCCCTCCTCACTTTTTAAAACAAGTTAGCGCTAAGTTCCTCCAGGCATAGTTAGGAATGCCTGTCCAGTACACCTCATCCATATATTGTCTATCTAACCCCTTTCTGCCAGCCATGCCCTTGTGTGCACGGAAGTTATTAAGGAAAAGTATTTTACTCTTTTCGTATTGCACACAATGTATTTATTAAAGTTTTTGTTTGTATCTCCAGTATTTACAGTAAAGCAGTATCAGTATTTCAACTTCCTTAAGATCTCACTTAGATTCAGAATCCAAGTTGTGATCTCATGCATATCAGTGCATTGGCATTCTGTTTATGTGCACTCTGACTATATGGGAAGTTACTTTATTATTCATTTTACTCCCATGGTTTTGCATTTGAGCAAGCATTATAAAATCGGAACACGTGCTTTAACATCTGTCGACTATGAGAGTGAAGGCCTTATCGGTTGTGTTGTCAGTGTTGTTGCAAACACTATGTAGGCAGGAAGGCATACAAAAATATTTTCCCTTAGTTCTGCATTTCCGTAATAGCATGGATTGGGTGAGTAACCAGTTTTCAGTATTTTTTTAGTTTATGGAGTTTGCTGCTTTTAAGTACTTCAAAATTATTCTTTAACTGTTTGTAGTTTTGGTGGAGAAATCCTTATCAGTGAAGTGCATACATCTAGAAACTTTGGGAACAAATCAGCAGACTGGCGGTGTGATAGGAAGATTGGTAGAATTGAGTAACTGGCGTGTGAGAGGGGTGGGGGAAACATAAGAGTCATTCCTTGTTTGAAGAAAGCCTTTTCCCCAGTGTTCTCTTTATGCTTGATTTGAGAATCTGTACTGAATGTGAGTCTGGTCGTATAAGTCTTATTCTGTGTGGGTACTGACATAATAATTTTTGGTACTGCAGAAACACGTTTGGTAGTGCAAACACGAAGGAAGTGGGGCAACAAACTTAATCATCCCCAGGAAACAAAAATACATATGTTGGCTTTAGTATTTCATCTTGGTGCCTTTCTGATATATCCTTCTGGTAATTTTCTATCGTTACAGTAGCATTAAACCAGTAACCTTTATCGTGCAAACTGGTTTTTTGCACATTAAGTGACACAACAGAAAAATGGAGGAAAAAAAATAAAATTATGCAATTGTAGAAGTGATTAAGCTTAGAAATATTTACCTTGTCCTAAAATATCTCAAAGTTGAATATTATTTTAACAGACTACAAAATTAAAAAAGAGGAGGAAATCAATAATATTAGAATGCATTATGAGAAGAGCATTAACACTGAAAGAACTCTGAAGACACAGGTATAACATTTTATGCAATTTAATAACAATAATTACTTTGCATAGCAGATACATTTTCAGTTTATTGTGGTTTTTTTTTGTGCAACTAACTCTTAGTTCCTTTGAGATTAAGTTTATATTAACTATGATGTGTAATATGTATTGTTGATATTTACAGTTGAAGGAATAAGTTTTGATGCTGTGTACTTTTCAATATTACTTCTGTCGTAAGGGCCATTTATGTTGGTGAAGGTTTTTTTTTGATCGAATCCTATAACTAGAGGAACTTAGAAGTTTTGTATGAAACGTGCTTGCATATATAATTTTTCTTACTGGCTTTCCTTTTTCTCTTAACAGGCTGTCAACAAACTGGCTGAGATAATGAATCGGAAAGATTTTAAAATAGACAGAAAGAAAGCTAACATGCAAGATTTGAGGAAGAAAGAGAAGGAAAACCGAAAGCTCCAATTAGAGCTCAATCAAGAAAAGGAGAAATTCAATCAGATGGTAGTGAAATACCAAAAGGAGCTCAATGAAATGCAAGCGGTAAAATAATCTTATTTTTTTGTTACATTGTGGAATTCTCTCCACAGGAAAAATGTGTAGCTCCTAGTCTACTTGAAAAAATAACAAGTTCTGTTTCAGATGTTCTAGGCTACAGAATTTTAGTGAGGCAGAGAACTTGACAAGTGTGCAGCTATGCTTGTTCTCATTCATTTCCCCTTTCTGAATTCTTAACTATGGAAGTTACTGATACATTATGAAGACTAAAAACTAAGTACTGTATAGCATACTATTTATGCAGTTTATTTCACTGGTAGGTCATCTCCTTTTCAGAATAAATGGTAATTTAATAGATTAATCAGACTGTTTTGTACTTGAATGCATCGCTGTATCTTTGATATTTAACATTTTTTGGAGGCTGAACGAACACTTCTACTATAATAGTTTATGCTAATGCTATCAAAAGTATCTTGAGATATTAAAAAATAGTAATGAGCTTTGTTTTCAAATATTTTGCTGCCATGTTTTTGGTATCACAGTAACTATGCATGTGTATATAAATACAGCAACTAGCAGAAGAATCTACATACAGGAATGAGCTCCAGATGCAGCTGGATAGTAAAGAGAGTGACATAGAACAACTACGAAGGAAGATTTTGGACCTCCAGCAAGGAATGGATTCTACCAGTGTTGCTAGTCTCCAGCCAGATGAAACAGATGGAAATCTTTCAGGTAACACAAAAGCATATTTGAACTACTTGATTTTGTGCATGCACATAGTTTTGGAAGGCATTGTTTCAAACAAGTTACTACCTTTTCAAATCTTTTGTCTCTTTCTATATCACATCTCCACTTCCTTTTTTTTTGTTTTTATTTCATAGCTTAGCTGCTTATATTTAAGTCTTAATTTCTTCTCACATCATGCCTCCCACTGTATGGCTTGGCATTAGCATAATTTTTATCCACTTCCGTGGAGAGAGTATCTTTACGTCTGCTGCTATTTGAATATAGTGAATACAATGTGCAGTGTCCAGTGAATGTAGGGCCAGCACTTCCACAACATCATGATTGTATCGTGTATCTTGAATGCAAAAGTGCCTTGATCTTGTCTATTGTTACTCACAGTCACGTAGCACCTTTGTGACAATAGGCAATAATTGCCCATGTGAAAAACAATTGTAGGAATTTCCATAATGCATTTATGGTTGTATCGTACTCTGATTTAGCAGATTAAAATAACAACAAATAATACAGTGTAGTTAGCCATTTCCATGTAGTGTCAATTCCAGTCACTATATTTTGAGACCCACTGTTACACTGGTTAGTGATTCCCCCCTCCACAATTTTTGAAAAGTGTAATCAGTTAGTACTTTCACGTGACTGCTTCTGTATCTTTGGATACAGGAAAAAACGTTTAGTGGTAATAAGCTGTGCTTAACAATTTCCAAATCACAGAATCACAGAATGTTAGGGATTGGAAGGGACCTCGAAAGATCATCTAGTCCAATCCCCCTGCCGGGGCAGGATTGCCTAGACCATATCACACAGGAACGCGTCCAGGCGGGTTTTGAATGTCTCCAGAGAAGGAGACTCCACAACCTCTCTGGGCAGCCTGTTCCAGTGTTCAGTCACCCTCACCGTAAAGAAGTTTTTCCTCAAATTTAAGTGGAACCTCCTGTGTTCCAGCTTGAACCCATTGCCCCTTGTCCTGTCAAGGGATGTCACTGAGAAGAGCCTGGCTCCATCCTCTTGACACTTGTCCTTTACATATTTATAAACATTAATGAGGTCACCCCTCAGTCTCCTCTTCTCTAAGCTAAAGAGACCCAGCTCCCTCAGCCTCTCCTCATAAGGGAGATGTTCCACTCCCTTAATCATCTTCGTGGCTCTGCGCTGGACTCTCTCTAGCAGTTCCCTGTCCTTCTTGAACTGAGGGGTCCAGAACTGGACACAGTACTCCAGATGCGGCCTCACCAGGGCAGAGTAGAGGGGGAGGAGAACCTCTCTCGACCTGCTGACCACACCCCTTCTAATACACCCCAGGATGCCATTGGCCTTCTTGGCCACAAGGGCACACTGCTGGCTCATGGTCATCCTGTTGTCCACTAGGACCCCCAGGTCCCTTTCCCCTACACTGGTCTCCAACAGCTCTGCCCCCAACTTGTACTGGTACATGGGGTTGTTCTTGCCCAGGTGCAGGACTCTACACTTGCCCTTGTTATATTTCATTAAATTTCTCCCCGCCCAACTCTCCAGCCTGTCCAGGTCTCTCTGAATGGCTGCGCAGCCTTCCGGTGTGTCAGCCACTCCTCCCAGTTTTGTGTCATCAGCGAACTTGCTGACAGCGCACTCTATTCCCTCATCCAAGTCATTAATGAATATATTGAATAGAACTGGTCCCAGAACCGATCCTTGAGGGACTCCGCTAGACACAGACCTCCAACTGGACTCTGTCCCACTGACCACTACTCTCTGGCTTCTTTCCTTCAGCCAGTTCACAATCCACCTCACTACCCGATCATCCAGACCACACTTCCTCAGTTTAGCTGCGAGGATGCTGTGGGAGACCGTGTCAAACGCTTTACTGAAATCGAGACAGACCACATCCACAGCTTTACCATCATCTATCCACCGGGTTACATCCTCATAAAAGGCTATCAAGTTGGTTGAGCAAGACTTCCCCTTGGTGAAGCCATGCTGAGTGCCCCTAATGATCCCCCTATCTTTGATGTGCCTAGAGACAGCACCAAGAACAAGTTGTTCCATAACCTTTCCGGGGATGGAGGTGAGGCTGACCGGTCTATAGTTACCCGGGTCCTCCTTCTTGCCCTTTTTGAAGAGTGGAGTGACATTCGCTTTCCTCCAGTCCTCAGGCACCTCTCCCGTTGCCCACGACTTAGCAAAGATGATGGAGAGTGGCCTATCAATGACTTCTGCCAGCTCCCTCAGCACCCGCGGGTGCATCCCATCAGGGCCCATGGATTTATGGACGTCCAGGTTGCTTAATTGGTCCCTGACCCAGCCCTCATCAACCAAGACAGATTCCTCCTCTATCCTGACTTCTTCTGGGGCCACAGTGGTCCGGGGCTCCTCAGGACAGCCTCCAGCAGTATAGACAGAGGCAAAGAAGGCATTCAGTAACTCCGCCTTCTTTTTATCCTCTGTCTCCAGGACCCCCACCTCATTCATCAGTGGGCCTACATTGCCTCTAGTGTTGGCTTTACCTGCAATGTATTTGAAGAAGCCCTTTCTGTTGTCCTTGACCTCTCTTGCAAGGTTTAATTCCAAGGAGGCCTTAGCTTTCCTAGTTGCCTCCCTACATCCTCTGACAACAGACTTCTATTCCTCCCAAGTGGCCAGCCCCTCCTTCCACGATCTGTACACCCTCTTCTTCCACTTGAGTTTGCCCAGCAGTTCCCTGTTCAACCATGCAGGTCTCCTGGTACCCTTCCTTGACTTCCTACCTGTTGGGATGCTCTGATCTTGAGCTCGGAAGAAGCAGTCCTTGAATGCTAACCAACTATCTTGGGCCCCCTTACCTTCTAGTACCCTGTCCCATGGGATTTCCCCTAGCAATTGCTTGAAAAGGCCAAAGTTGGAGCTAGGTTTATTTTTTTGTATAGTTAAGTAATTTTTATAATTCATCATGAAATTCTTAATAAATGCTTGTCTTACAGATTTACAGTCTGATTTTTATTGTAGAAAAATATATTCAAACATACCTAAAATAGTATTCTGTTTTCCTATTTTAAGACCTTAGTGGATGAGTAATCAGATAAAAATAAATAGAATCATTTAAAGTGTCTCTTCCTGTTAATGCACTCCATGCTGCTCAGATTGGCACATTCTAGAGTTTTTTCAGGGGTCTTAGTGTGATGGAAATTTCAGGTAGGTTACGAGAATTAGTATATATTTTTATATAGTTACTTCTTTCTGTGTCTATTTTTGTGTCCTGTCTTCCCCTAATATATTTTTAGATTTTAATTTTAATTAATATTTAAGTGAATTGTGTTCTAGAATAGAATTTCATTCAGATAATAATATAGTCTTTTCTTCACAACTTCTATTCTGACCAAGAAGCCTCTTGCACTCTGAAGTTTGATCTGTAAAATCAAACTTTTGGGGAATTCTTAGAGCTATTAGATTGGTGAAGGAACATTTTTTTTCTTAGCTGTCACCTGCTAGAAACTCCTTCTGGTATTTCTGAACTGTCAGTACTTCTCAGGAGTTTTTCTCTTAATACTAATTCTCAGTGTATTCCATTTAATTGAGGTAAAAAAGAAATCAGAGGGGTTTTACTAATTAAAGTGTTTCTTTCTCCCCTCAAATTACTATTTGGAATTAAACTTTATGTTTGATAGTGTGTCCTAAATGAAGAACACTGCAGTTTGTAATTTTTTATTGAAAATTTCTGAACTCCTGGAAATTGAGAGCTTAAATTTTTCTGCAAGAAAACAGATTAGATTTATTCTACATAAAAGGGTAGTTTTGAACTTCCTCACTTTCCTTCTCAGCCATTTTCAGTATAATGGCTGTTGTGTATTACACTGAAAACATCCAATGCCTCCATCCTGGGCATAGGCACCTTCCCTGTTTTCTTCTTAAGGGCAATAGTATGTCAGTATGAGTCTGTTGTCTCTTAGATCTTGGAAGGACTGTAGGAGTAAACGCTTTCTTTGTCTGCCTCATTAAGGTATGTTATTTTCAGTTTTACCTCTGGAGATGTGTGTAGTCAGGCTTCTGGCTATATGACCTACCGGGGCAGAAATTTCGGTTTGTGCAAGATCTTTTCAAGTCAGTTGTAACGTTTCCATTGTTAATCAGAACATCACAATTGCTGGAAGTTCTTGTGGTCTTCCTCCTCGTCTTCTATACTGATGACCCCTCTTAACTTTTTTTTACTAGCCTTTCATTTCTCTTATCTTCTCTTTTGCCCTTTTTTCTACACATGCCTCTGATTTTACTGCAGTTGTGCTGCTGGTGTTACTGTGTCATACAGGTAGGATCTCTAATACATATTAGGACTTCTCTAGATTTAGATCATGTCCCTGCATGCTGCTGGTTTTTTTTTGTTTTGTTTTGTTTTTTTGTTTGTGTTTTTTTTTAGAGTGAGGCTCTGAGTTGATCAGGATCTGAATAAGAAGCAATTTAGGTAATTAAAAGAGATTAAGTGACATTAGTGTAGTCAGATTCCACACATTTGTCAAAGAGCCGAGCAGAGGGCAGAGGGAGTAGTTCACTAGCATTATAAGGAGGTAAAAAAAGCCAGTCTTCAAAGTAGAAATACCCCATGCCACACAAAGAGGAAAGGAGCACATAGTTATTTTTCTGCAAACCAAGTAATTGGTCTTCAGAACAGAAGGTGGCATAGCACAGCAGTTCATTTGCTACAATGTAGTTGTGTCAAGTTGTTTGTCTTCAACTGTGTGCTAGGTTCCCATCACTTCTATAGCCCAAACACAGACATTCCTTCAGAGCACCTTGAATAGCATCTTGTTTAAGAGGTGGATCTGATGAGTAGTTGATAGGATTCTCTAGCTGATGCATCTGTTCTTAAGGCAAAGACATTCCTTAAAAATATTGAAGGCAAATAAACAGTAGAATTACTAAATAAGTAATTATGGTATGATTTATTCAGTTTGCTGTCACAATAAAAACATCACCAGGGAAAAAATGAAAACACAAAGTAATGTAAACTTATAAAAGAATGATTACATGGTCTTAATTCTGGCGATGGGCAGTGTCTGGTTTAATTGAGAAAGAACTTGGTATGAAATGGTGTGATAGTAATGTTGGCGGAATTCCAGAGAGACCACTGGCTCTCAGGCATTTTCTGCTGTCCTCCTGCATGGCAGAGAGGTTCAGGCTATGGGGTGGTGTCTTGTCTTATCAGGGGAGCTTAGGTTACCAGCCACCAGAGAGGCTACAAAAACAGAATTCATAATTTACAGGAAGAGCATCTTGTAAAATGTTGGGGTCAGAAGCCTTTGCACTCCTTGACTAAACTCAAGGTGATACTAAAATGAATTCCTAATACTTAGAAAAATTTAAGGAAAAATCTTCTGTATTTGGAGGTAGATACAGAGAAATCACATGGTAATACACCTTACAGCTGCATCTTACTTGGAGGTGGTTTCTCTCTGTCATTGAGCTAAATACCTCCTCAAGTTCTGGTAGCTCCCAGGGCAACTTACACTCCTCCCAAGGTAGGGATTGGCTTGTTTAGACAATCCAGGCTCTTCTCAGGCTTTTGCTTCACCAGATGGGAAAGATCATGACTTGGAGGAAGGTTTTCCGTGTATTCAGTTCTAGGCAATTTTTGTAACTCTCACTCCTGATTATTGATTCAGGTAGCAGCTCATGTCTCAGTTGATGTCTCCAATGTTAATAGAGTCCTTGCTGAAACAGCTGAAATATTTGCTTTTTATGATGCCTTTGGAATGCCTCTTCCTCCTGGTTGGACTTAGGAAGTCTTAATACTTACATGATTGTAAACAGAATTCTTCTTTGTCAAGACAAAACATAATCAGGAACTCAAGAGATTTTTTTCTAATTGTTATAAGGCGCTTAATTTGTTATGAATTAATTCTTTTCATCTGATTGGCAAGATGATTTAAGCAATTGAGCTGTCCTACAGGTTTAACTGCAGCACGTAATATTTTACAGCATATGTTATAAATCATGTTTTACACAAAGATAGGATGGAGTAATAAACGTGGACTATTTAAGCCAACAATTTTTTTTTTGAATATGGGACACAGATATGACTTTCTGAAATACCTGCAAGTATCCGTCACCTGAATAAACCTCAAAGCAAGATCCAGCCAGCAATCCTTGGTGAGAGCCACATGAAATTATAGTAAGACAATCTGAGGAAGGAAAGAATCAAATGGGAAGGGTGGACTGGAAAGAATTAGCAAGGTAGTATCTCCAAGTTTTTGGTTACTATGGAAGAGTCTGAGGAGTAGGAATTCTTGAACATTGTAAAGAGATGCTCTACTGCTCATGAAGGCGCCTGTATTAGTTAGCTCCAAAACAACAAAGTCTCATAAATCAGTACAGTCATGGTTGTTTTGTGTTATTTTATTGAAGACTTACTGTTAGAACTGAATCACAACGAATCCTGGCAATATGAATTCTAACCATGAAGATGTTTAGCATGCAAATCCACATTTTAATATATATTCAGAGATAATTATAAGATCTGTAGCCTTCAGCGAATTCTTTCTTCATATTCTATTCAGGTCCAGCTAGCCATCAGATATTTTTAAGGCCTATCTTGGATTTTCTGGATTGGAAATATGAAGTATCAGTTCTGGGATTCTTTCCAAAATACCAGGAAGTTGTCAGGCAATAGTTTTGAGCCTATTTTTAAAGACAGGAATGGAAGATTCTTTTTCATAGCTTAGATAGCCCATATTTTCTTAATTACTTAATCAGAACCCTCATAAATACTATTCTTCTGGATCAAATATTTGTGAAATGGCCAGATGAGCATTTGCAGTTGTGCTAGCTAACTCTGTCAAGGGAAATTAAAACACACTATAAATATTACTTGAGACAAACCTTTGTGGCAAGGTTGGAATGAAAGGGCTCATCTACCCTTTCAAGAGTACGTTTGGTTCCAGACGAGTGTTAGGTTTGTTGAAAAGGAGTATATTCAGAAAGGGTTATTTTCAACTGCAAGATGTTATTCACAGCTCAGAAATACTCTCATGCAAACAGAATTTGTTCACTAAAATAGATTTGTAGTAGACAGAGAAGAATGTCAACTGATTCGTTTCATCCACTTTCTACTTCCTTTGAATGTGCTGAAATAGACGTGAACTTAGAAAAACTGCTACTCACACTGTCCCTGTAAGCTGCATAGTACCTGGTGCATCTTTTAAAATTTATCATTCACAGAATCACAGAATCACAGAATGTTAGGGATTGGAAGGGACCTCGAAAGATCATCTAGTCCAATCCCCCTGCCGGGGCAGGATTGCCTAGACCATATCACACAGGAACGCGTCCAGGCGGGTTTTGAATGTGTCCAGAGAAGGAGACTCCACAACCTGTCTGGGCAGCCTGTTCCAGTGTTCAGTCACCCTCACCGTAAAGAAGTTTTTCCTCATATTTAAGTGGAACCTCCTGTGTTCCAGCTTGAACCCATTGCCCCTTGTCCTGTCAAGGGATGTCACTGAGAAGAGCCTGGCTCCATCCTCTTGACACTTGTCCTTTACATATTTATAAACATTAATGAGGTCACCCCTCAGTCTCCTCTTCTCCAAGCTAAAGAGACCCAGCTCCCTCAGCCTCTCCTCATAAGGGAGATGTTCCACTCCCTTAATCATCTTCGTGGCTCTGCGCTGGACTCTCTCTAGCAGTTCCCTGTCCTTCTTGAACTGAGGGGCCCAGAACTGGACACAGTACTCCAGATGCGGCCTCAGCAGGGCAGAGTAGAGGGGGAGGAGAACCTCTCTCGACCTGCTGACCACACCCCTTCTAATACACCCCAGGATGCCATATTTTCCTATGCCACAATTTCCAGAGATATGTGCACTTACTCTTTTCGAATCACAGTCGTCCATACTATATTCCTTTTGACTTGCAGTCGTCCATACTGTGTTCTTTATTAGCAGTTAATCACTTTTATTTTGCAATGGAGGACTTGAGTTTTAGTATATTTCTAAAATTTCTAAAAACGGAAGAATCTTCTCTTGATGTAAAAATAAATCAAAGTATTCAGAATAGGGTAAGCATTATCTGTGATGCCTGCAGACATGAAGGAAATAGGTTTCCTTTTCCAAAGTTACTGAATATCAAGAATTGGAGAGGGATCTAGGGGGGTCAGCCCCCACCCCCTGCAATTCTTAAGCAGATATGAGAGACAGGGAAATACAAATTTCCTTCATTTTCCCGGGAAGGTTTCTTACTGGAATGAGTTCTGCTAACATGCTTTTCTTCCAATTGGAATTTCAATAGTTCAATGTTCCCTCTGTATTTTGAAGTTATTCTGTGTGGAGAAATGTTAGGAAGTGATTCTATATTTTAAAGTGTACTCCACTTCTAAATATTGTATGCTGTAATGCTAATGCGGGAAGGGGTTTTTTTTATGCATAATTTTAATGCCTTGTGGAAGGCTAGGCTGTCAGTCTCATTGTAGTTTTACATAACAAAGTGTGTGGACAATATCTTTTATATATTTGGATGTATTTTCAGAGCTTCCTGGGCTACACCTCACAGAAAATTATCCCTGAAGGATAAAAGGGACCAGTAGCTCCTTCTTACATAAATATTTGTGGAGAATGTTTCAGCAAATTTTAACTTAATCTTTTTGAAATTTTCAGTGCTGCCAGTTAAGTTTATTGTAAAGAATACATACGTTAACTATTGGCTATATTTCTGTACTCTGGCACTTTTTTTACAGATCACATTTTTACAATCATTTAAAAAAAATTACAAAATTTTTCTCAATTGTGAAATAAATTTATAATTATGGAGTGAAATTTTGATTGCTTTATTCTCTCATTTACAAAGTTGTGAGACTTTTTACCGTGTCATTTCGGGTTAATGGAATCATGATAGCTTCTCACTGCTATTACCTGGCTTCGTAATTTAAAAAATATCTATCAAAAACCAGTATGTGTTAACTGGAGGGGTTTTTAAAATCTATGATTCATATTAGGCAGAATGCTAATTTTCTTGTGATGCTTCTTTGTATCATTGTTAAATTATTTCAGTAGTTTCATGGTAGGAACATACATTATTACACTACTCTTTGGAAAATTTTCCACTGAAAATTTGAATAAAATGCTTGTCTCTTATTCTTTATATCTAGTTGATTCTTCCTGCTTTCCTTATTTATTTATCTCCTATGCTTATCTTCTGTGAGTAATGGGACATCCGTGTAGCTTTGCTTGCTCTTGTGTGCTCTCCCGTTTTTGTTTCCCTTGGAAAATGGGGATCTGGTTTGTTTTACTTGCTGCATCTTCCTGCTGAGTATTTTCATACATGCCCTCTGAATGTTAAATTATGTTTATATTGAAAATCTCTTAATCATCCTCTGTTTAAGCTGTAACACATTTTCAAAGCAAAGTCTTTCCTGCCTGGCTCTTTGCAAACTATTTACGTACAGTGTTAGATGTTGGCTTCAAGGAAAATAGCTTCACTTTATTTTGCAGTAACTGTATCATCAAGTGTTAGCTTGTGATGAAGCATGAAGTAAATGCTTATATCTTCATTTTATTTAGCTGTGCTTTTTATTCTGCTTTGCCAAATAGGTAATTGCCTATTACTGCATGTAGTACATCTTCCTTTCTAGTAATAGTTTGCTTTTGTGCTATTCTGCTTTATTATTATAAATATATAAAAGTATTTAATATGCTTTTTTTTTTTAAACCAGAATCAAGACTTGAAGGTTGGCTTTCAATACCAAACAAAGGAAATATAAAGCGGCATGGCTGGAAGAAACAGGTACAAATGGATTTTTTTTTTTCTTCCTGAACTCCCTTGGAAAGTGTTTTTACACATACAGTGAATTGGTTTTACAGCTCAGATTTAAGAAACAAAGAAGATAATTAGAGTAATTTAGTGTGTGTACATTACTTTATTGAAGAGAAAAAAACCAAGAAAATTCACAGAATCACACAGAATCAACCAGGTTGGAAGAGACCTCTGGGATCATCGAGCCCAACCATTGCCCTGACACCACCATGTCAACTAGACCATGGCACTAAGTGCCATGTCCAGTCTTTTCTTAAACACATCCAGAGATGGTGACTCCACCACCTCCCTGGGCAGCCCATTCCAATGTCTAATGACCCTTTCTGAGAAGAAATTCTTCCTAATGTCCAACCTGAACCTCCCCTGGCGAAGCTTGAGGCTGTGTCCTCTTGTCCTATCGCTAGTTGCCCGGGAGAAGAGGCCAACTCCCACTCCCCTACAACCTCCCTTCAGGTAGTTGTAGACTGCAATAAGGTCATCTCTGAGCCTCCTCTTCTCCAGGCTAAACAACCCCAGCTCCCTCAGCCGTTCCTCGTAGGTCAGACCCTCCAGACCCTTCACCAGCTTGGTCGCCCTCCTCTGGACTCGCTCCAACACCTCAACATCTTTCTTGAAGTGCGGGGCCCAGAACTGGACACAGTACTCAAGGTGCGGCCTCACCAGTGCCGAGTACAGAGGGACGATCACTTCCCTAGACCGGCTGGCTACACTATTCTTAATAGAGGCTAGGATGCCATTGGCCTTCTTGGCCACCTAGGCACACTGCTGGCTCATGTTTAGCCGGCTGTCGATCAGCACCCCCAGGTCTCTTTCCACCGGGCCGCTTTCTAACCACTCTTCCCCCAGCCTGTAGTGCTGCATGGGGTTGTTGTGGCCAAAGTGTAAGACCCGGCACTTGTTCTTGTTGAACCTCATGCCGTTGGTCTCGGCCCATCTATCTAACCTGTCCAGATCCCTCTGGAGGGCCTTCCTACCCTCCAGCAGATCGACACTCCCACCCAGCTTGGTGTCATCTGCAAATTTGCTGAGGGTGCACTCAATCCCTACGTCTAGATCATCTGTAAAGATATTGAACAGCACTGGCCCCAGAACTGAGCCCTGGGGAACACCGCTAGTGACCGGCCGCCAGTTGGACTTTGCCCCATTCACCACTGCTCTCTGGGCTCGGCCATCCAGCCAGTTTTTAACCCATCGAAGAGTCCACCCATCCAAGCCCCGGGCAGCTAGTTTGTCTAGGAGGATGCTGTGGGAGACAGTGTCGAATGCCTTACTGAAGTCTAGATAGACTACATCCACAGCCCTGCCCTCATCTACTAAGCGGGTCACTTTGTCATAGAAGGAGATCAGGTTGGTCAAGCAGGACCTGCCTTTCATGAATCCATGTTGGCTGGCCCCAATGCCCCGATTGTCCTGCAAGTTCAGTATGAAATCTGTAGTAATAACTCTGCCAATTTACTGCAGGTGGTTGAGGAAGGTGCTTTACAACAGGCATCTTGGAGCCATTAAAAATTTCAGTAAGCTTCTTTATAATCCTGTTACTGAAAAATAAGCTCTTTGTGCAGCCAGACAGCAGAGAGTAGGGAACACCACACGTGTTCTGAAGGCCATGGAAGAGTGCATCACACTATAACTGGCCACATGTTATTTCCAAGGACATTTCCATCTCCCTTACTTTTAAAACGGTCAGTTTCTCTTGACAAGATCTGGTTTACTCTCAGAAACTGGACCTCTGTGCTGGAATACCCACTCTAAATAAAGCAGTATTGTTTTGCCTCTGCAGAGGTTATGATCTGTTTCTTTGAAATGTCAAATGTTCAAATTGCGATGCCTAGAAGCTTAGAACCAGTTTCTGATTATGTTTTCTGGCTTTCCAGTTCCCATCTTTGAACATTCTTTAGTATAACAAATTACAAAAGTAGACATGGTCACTAGGATTTTGTAGTTTATTTCCCTGCATCTTCCTTAGTTATATTCAGAGACCAGTGTTGGAAATTGTTCACTTTATTCATGACACTTTCAACATAACTTTCTGATTCCTGCTGAATGATCCGTCTCAGATGTTCCTGTTTACGTTCACATTCTACAAGTGTTAGAAGTGGTTCCTACAAAATTTAAAGGAGAAGGATTTAATTCCTGTCAAAGCAGCACTAATGTGTTTGTATTGGGCCTTTAGCTGCTGAACTCCTTCTTGAAGTACTCCATTTTTGAGTTGGCTAACACAACCTTCATTATACAATCAAAGTGTTTCGAGTTCCAGACCTGCCTGTTTTACATCAATATCAGACCTTCCTAGTGATGTGTCTGTAAGTTAAAACCGCCACCGATTCTAGCTTGCAGAGAGCGAGTGTTAAACTCTGCCCTATTTCAACTAATGGCTGCTTAGAGTATTCTCCCAGACCCTCAGATGAGGGGAAATGCGAACAAGTGCCGTATTGAAAATGCTTGCTTACCGCAGTTTGGAACCTGGGGTTTGCTACAGATACCTCAAATGCTTTTCAGTTGGTTTCTGGTCTCTTTGCATTTCACATTGTCTCCCTATTAGCAGAACTGCAGGAAATCTACAGTGCAAGGTCAAGAATGTTCTTGGTGCCATATTTGAGTCAAACGCTGATAGTGTTTGAATGTTCTTTAGGTGTCTCACAAAACACACCTATTTGTAAATCTATTCCACAACTTGTTCTGTTTGATAGCTGAGGCTGCTTGACTGCTGTTGTTCCAGAATTGATTCTCCAAGTTGCTGTCAGACTTTTGGCAGTGCCCATGAATGGCAGTGACTGTGCCTAGGCACAAGTCATGTAGCTTTATTCTGCTCTGGATTATCTAAAATATTGCATAATTTTCCTGTCAGAATACCTCCAGCAGCCTTTTCTGGTTGTCTTCTAGAAATGGAGATTATTCTCGCAACCTCTGATGATTAAAATTTTAAATAATAAATAAATGCAGCTTCTCCAGTGAAAGACTGTATCTGAGCTTCTTTAGGCATGCCCAATATGGGCATACTTAGTTCCCTCAAGATATTTTAGGCAGTTACTACATTCATACTTTCCTAGCTTGAATAATAATTCTTGCACTTTGAAGGAATTTGAGCTACAGATCGATGCCTCTGTCGTAAAATGAGTCATGCTGATAAGATTCCTTAAACTAGCCGAGGTTCAAACCAGTGAGACACAGTAGTGAGGGGCCATGTTGACTTACATGCGTATTGTGTTGGCTGAACAGTACTGCATCTGAAACAAGCTGGCTTGTAGTCAGCCTCCTCAGGTGCTTCTGTTCCAAATTCTGCGCTTTCAGTTTTGGGGCTGGTGGGAGTTGTGCAACCTCAAAAGCAAAAATTGCATTAGCAGTGCAATTGGATTGATGCCCGAGTTGTTATAACTTGAGCTGCTGCATTTCTGACTTGAATGTCAGCACTGATGTTTTTGCCCCGTGCCCTCTGAGTTGTTTAGTTTAAGTTAGAAAGGGGTGAGTGTGAAAAACTCATTTGAGAAGAAACAGTTCAAGCTAACACTAAAATGGGTTAGCCATATTTTTATCTGGAACTTCGTTTCTTCCCAAGTGGAAATGATAAAAATATCCTTCAAAAACTACTGTAGAACAGAACTATTGTCAGAAATTTTTTTTTTTATGTTCACAACAGGATACGGAGGCTGTTGTACGTAACTTTTCTTTTGTGGGGTTATCTTTTCACCAAGACTTGTATACAGTGTGATAACTGAATTCCATTGCAGTCAGAATTTGCATTTGTTATAGTAGTCGTCTTAAGGCCTTGCTCCTGTCTGTGAAAGGCAGAGGTGTATACTTCAAAGACAAAGAAGGCGTTAGCTTTCTGTTGAAGTAGATCAAAGGAATTCAAGCACAGACTCTTTTTCTTTAGTGGGGAAAATCACAAGAGGGTCACAGCTTTACAACTTAGTACCTATTCAAGTTGATTAGGCTTTCTGTTAAAGAATCATGAGGAGCTGGAAGCCCTTTTAGTCAGGGGGAAAACCACCCTTTGTGGCTTTTTTAGGTGCATTTCAGTAATTCAGATGTACAACTGTAGCACACAGCTTGTGCAACAGATTTTTAAAACACTATTCTATAAACTTGTTAAGGTAACTTTCATATTGAGGTTTTGAGATCAATAGTCCTGTGTAATGAGGAGGTTCAGCCTTCTCTTGTAGGAGGAGTAAACATCATTTACTTAAATTGTCAGTATCTGCATTGTGCAGAAACCCATTCTGTTACCTACCAGTAACTGGAATTCAAGATGAACTGTTCGTGTATTCACTCTCTTGCTTTTCTGTCCTTTCCCCTGCTTCTGGGTTGTATTATACCTGGATGTGGAGCTCAATATAAACAGAGCAGTCAGTCTACCTCTTTTTAATCCTCTTTAGTGCCTCGTACCTTTTAATATGCTGTTTCTAAAACATTTGAAACTAGAGGGGAGGGAACTGCCACAGCTGTCACTGAGCTTATGCTTATGGACAGTTTTAGCAAAGACGTTGGACTGGCAACTCCCAGTGAAGAGCAACAGGCAGTGAATTCTACAGGCTTGAACTCACCGGGAAGTGCTTAGGTTAGAGGTGTTTGATCTTAACTGGACTGTGGGTTACAAAATGTTTTTTTCTGAGCAGCATGCTTTGTTTTTCCTGTCATGTGAACAAATGTTTATAATTCTGTGTGATTGTGAGCAGCACTGGAAGGGTGTCTCTGTACTTTAGGTTGAGGACAACATCCTCGGGCTTTTTGGGGCAGGGGGGCAGACACTGCAGGGATACTCAGCATTTGGGAATTCCCTCGGAAATGGGGCCTGCAGTCCACTCCTGCTCTAAAACTCACAGTGCCTTCCCAGTAGCTCTTGCTTATTCCCCAGAATCCCATGCATTCTGGAGAAGCATCCCATGCATTCTGGAGTACTCTACTTTTTCAGTGGCATGGGATAGGTACAATATATAAATATGTAGATTTTGAGCAAGAACTTTTAAAACACATGGGGGAAAAAACTAATCAACACATTACCAAATGTTTCTGTTCTTTAACATCTTTTCCACTCTGGAAAAAACTGTGTGGTTTGACCTTTAAAGTGACACGTAGCACAAGAATGTCCATTTCTTTTCTCTTCCTCCTCAAACCTTTCTCTTACTGTGTTAGTGTATTCATAGACTTGGAATGTATACCAGACCTCTGGTGATTCATTTTGGCTCTTTATTTTACCAGTCCATTAAATTGAAAGTGTAGGAAATAGTTAGCTGGAGCTGTGAGAATTCCTTTTAGCCTGCCAGTAGTTTGGTGCGAAGTACCAATGAGTCCTGCAGGTCTCTAGAACTAGAGAAGTTGTTTACAACTTTGTCAATAAGTGATAGATTCTGCACTCCGGGCGTTTCTTAGTGATACGGTAATTTTCATAGTAACACACCAGTAGCAACTGAAATTTGTGAGTTTGTGTACAGATAGACTTCCAGAGTCATCACAAGCATTTTAGAGCGCTCCAGTGAAAATACACAGTCTGTGTAGCTTGTAGCATTGCACAGCTGTCAGTAGCATAGCTACCTGCATGATGATTTAAATATCTCCTGATATTAGTTTAAAAACATTATTTTACTCAGGCTTTTTATGTGAATATGGGAGTATAGCAGGATAAATGTTGCTTTTTAAAATGCAATTTTAACTTGGTTTTACCCTTTCTTTCCCCAGTATGTCGTGGTGAGCAGTAAAAAGATACTGTTCTACAATGATGAAAAGGACAAGGACCAGTCTAATCCGTCCATGGTACTAGATATAGAGTAAGTAAAGTTGGTGTTAGTTTTGGATACAAATTGGCAAAAGAGCATTGTGTGTGAGATAACTGATAAGAAATCTAGAAGCTTGGAATCGCAATTCCATAAATAATTTTTAATTTCCCATATGTGTTGGAAATTGTCTGTTTATCTGTATTTCAGGGTGCTGTTAACAGAAGATACTACTTTTTATTTGTCCTACTATGGCTAAAAGTTAGACAAAAAGTTAAATACGCAATAGTGTGGCACTGTCTGTAGTCACTGGTTTGAATTTACAGAAATGAAGAGCCTCGTCTGGTTATGACAGAGAAGGGTCAGAGACAGTGGAACCTAGATATTATGCTATCTCTTTTTATGATTCAGTGTAATGACTGTTTTTTCCAGTTGCTTCAACAGCTGCTTTCTAAAGCAGGGCATGATAGTTGTGGGATAGATAGGGAACTGGCTGTCTGATTTTTAGGTCGCATCCCCTTGCTTCATACCTTTTTCCTGTTGTCTGAGAAGGGATCAATGTTGATCAAGCCCAAAGCATTTCTAACTTTTCCAGATGGTTTCTGTTTAGAGTGACAAAATAAATGAATTGTGATCCCTTTACATTGGTTATACATGAGGAAAATTGTGTCAAATATCACTGAAGCCCGTCGCTGATACATGACCGAGTGTGATGTTTGAACAGCTGATCGATATTATGGGACCTTATAGAGTAGTAATTGAAAAAAGGTTTTAAAATTCATGAATAGGTCTATCAGTGACTAACAAATACAGCGGTCTGGAAGGAATCTCAAACTCAGGAAGTGCTTAAATCGCCAATTGCTCATAACCAGGAAAAGAGTTATTTTCTCTGAGCTGTTTCTTATTCTCTTTTCATAAACATCTGTTACGGCAACTGTTGAAAACAGGATGTCGGGATAGGTGGACTTAGTCTTGACCCAGTATAACATGATGTTTGTTCCAATTTTAATAGCATTTTCAACAGCTGGTGCCCCAGATTGCCTTTTGTGATGTTCTGGCATTGATTGTTTGTCAACTGATAACATAATTTAGTAAAAAAAACTAGTGAGTAGTACTATACTTCATATGGTTACTTCCATCCAGGGTTATAAATAAGCTTTTCTAGCAATAATCAGTTAGACCTCCCAGCGTTCTGAGGAAGAATTTAAAAGCCTGTCTCATAGGTAAATTTGCCATGATGGATCTTGAACCATTGTAAGATAACCCTCTTTCCATGCTATGAAATGTTTGTTCTTAGTTTAGAAACAGGATCTATATAGTTTATGAATTAATTCCTAAAATCATATTGCAGCCTTGAAGTATATCATATTGCTTGCATAAACAAGATTTATAAGAACTCCAAAGCACTTTGATAACTGTTTTAATAACATATATAGCCTTTTAGCATTTTCTGATTCATGTTTCTTCCAATCTAGTAAGCTGTTCCATGTCAGGCCTGTAACTCAAGGAGATGTATATAGAGCTGAAACTGAAGAAATTCCTAAAATATTCCAGGTAAAAAGAAGTGTATTCTCATTTCTATTTAACTCTCTTGAAAAAGTTTGGTGTCTTCTTTGAAAGGTACATAAAAATACATAGTGCTTCAACAATAACATAGCAGTGTTCTTTTGCAGATTCTCTATGCTAATGAGGGGGAATGCAGGAAGGATTTGGAGGTAGAACCAGTACAGCCAGCAGAGAAGACAAATTTTCTAAATCACAAAGGCCATGAATTTATTCCAACGTTATACCACTTTCCAGCCAACTGTGAGGCCTGTGCCAAACCTCTTTGGCATGTCTTTAAACCCCCTGCTGCCCTAGAATGTCGAAGATGCCATGTGAAGTGCCATAGAGACCACTTGGATAAAAAGGAGGAATTAATTGCACCATGCAAAGGTATACTCGAGGTTTTTTGCGTTCTGTGTTCTCTGCATGTTTAGCCAGGCTTGCTAAACTATTGAAGGCAAATAAAAGCACTTTAGTTTAAAAGTTTTCTACTCTTTGATTTTAGATATGAAAGGTGCTATTAAAATAATAGGCTGTTAACACTGCCTATGAATAGGCAGCTGTGGCAAGCCTCCTTAGGGAGGCCTTTGGTGGTGTAACTGATGTGGCTCTGCTGAAGACCCTGAGAGCACAAGGGTCCCTAGAGGTTTGTGCCTAACTACTGGGCAGCTCCTTCGTTCCCAGACCATCCTCTCTCTTATACACGGCCCACATTAGGGACAATGCAGTGGCCGCATCACCAGCCTGTGCTAAGATCTTGAAGAGTGACTCTTCAGCCACTTCAGGAATTGGAGTAAAGGTTTCCTCTCTGTGCTCCTGTGAAGTGGAGCATTTGGGGTACGTACTCTGGAATTCAGCCATAAGGCACCCGCACAACTTTCCAGCTTATAAAAACTGCAGTTAATGTAAGTTTTCTCATTTCTTGAATATTAATGTTAGAATCAAGAATCGTAATGCAGAGCGACAAATATTGAAAGAAACTATATTCATCATTTCCCCTGCTGTTTGTTGTCTTCCAAAAACAAACAAACAATTCCAATACGAGTATGTATATAGGTGCCATTGTTCTTTCCAGTGGCAAACCTGGTATGTCATAACTTTTATTTTGATAATGAGTCCTAATTTTCACTCAATCGTCTTCCTTCTTTTACTTATAGTGAGTTACGATGTAACTTCAGCAAGAGATATGTTGTTATTGGCATCCTGTCAAGATGAACAGAAGAAGTGGGTGACTCATTTAGTAAAGAAGATCCCTAAGACACCACCATCCACTTTTGTTCGTGCTTCTCCTAGAACTATGTCTACAAGATCCTCAGCAAATCAGTCATTCCGAAAAGTTGTTAAAAATACTTCTGGAAAAACTAGGTGAGAAACTACAAAAGCTATGGATCTTTTTAACTAAAAAAAAAAAAAATCTCTGTTTATAAATGTTATTTAATGTGAAATTGTAAAATAATTCCATAGTTAATGACTGTTGAACTGCTGGCCTAAATCTTTGCTCCAATCCTGAAGGAAGGAACAGACAGAATTCTCCTGTTATTGTGGTAAATTTATCAGTTTTTCAGATTTGGAAAGGTACTGTAGAGATGGCAGTGCCTGGCCTGCCAATGCACGTGAGGGAGCTGGTTGCATTTTTTTCCTGTTTAAAGGCAAGGCTCAATAGATACATCAGCAATGGCATTTAACTGCAAGGATGATCCACATAGTCATTCATGGATTGACTCATAGAATTTGCATAAGCTAGAAGCCTTCTGCAATGGGGGCAAAATGAGAAACTTAAGAGTCTCAGTCTGTTGTTATGCCACTTTTGGTATGAGAAGGCTTAAATATTAATTCCATTCTTTCTCCCTGCTTGCTTATTCCCTGTCTTCTATCCCAACAGTTGTTTTTGTAAGCTTTTGTGACCTTGTGCATTAACCATGGCAAGATTTAAAATACACTTTTTTAATGCTAGGTTACTGTAAGCTGACTTTTAACCTGCATTAGCTTCCTCATACAGTATGCACCTTCCTTTCCCCCAAAATAACTGATTTGGTTGACAGTATGAAGTGGAAACTAGTGTCTCAGTAGGCAAAGTCTCTTCCTAGATTGGCAGTGCTACCAAAATAAATGTCCTGCAAAATTCCTTGCATGAAGTGCAGTAAAAGCAAAATTTGCATATGAAGATATATCGTGAAACAGCCTCCTGCAAATGAGAGTAGGGAGAAAAAATCTGAAAGATACAAAGGGTGCTGATTTTCTTGTCCCCATAATTAACACTAAAACATAAGTGATCATAGTTTTGAGATACTAATATATTCAGTGAAGGCTCTTAAGATAATCTCATCTGGGCAAATTACTTTAGGCCTCAAATACAAAGCTGTCAATATAAAAAACAGCGATTTTGCAGGCAGTATTGTGTTAGAGATAATAATCAATGCAACAGTATGAGGAGAAGGACGTAAAAAGAAATCTGTGGCCAGCAGAGTTAAGAACATGTAGCTGCGCTAGAGTATTTGGGGGAGAAGCCATATTCACAAACACTGAACAAAGTCTCAGTTTGCCAGATACGATTCAAATGGCAGGAACATAACTGAATCATGATACCATTTTACATTTTTCAACACTGGTGCTTAAGCAAGCCACAGGTGTGAAACACAAACACTTCTGATTTGTGGGGGGATTTCCTGGGAGGTGGGCAGTTTTTCCTTGTAGTCTTCACTGTAAAAATCTGTTGAAAACAAGGGTGAGCACAGTGGAAGAGCACACAGTGATGAACCTGAGTTAAGAATGACAGTAAAATCTGAGTTAGCTTACTAAATAGTAGCATCTTCAATATTGTACCAAATAAAGACAAAGTGGTAATTGCTAATTTCAGGGGGCTTCAGTCACATTTGTTATGTACTTACATGGTGTGTACTTGTACAACAGAATCTTGTTAAACTGTTTGTCTTGTCTACAAAATGTCCACTTCTCCCAACTTTCAAAAGCTTTTACAAAGCTTCACAATGTTTCTGAACTTATCTTTCCTTCAGTCCTTAATTTTCCAAGATCTACTGAAAAATGTTAGACCTCCCCTTAGGTTTAATACTGACATAGCTTGTTAGAACGTATAATTAATTTACAGCAAGCTCTGTTTTAACACTGCGTATTGTAGGCACGGAGTGTGGAGGAAGAAGCATATTGAGCATAAGCCTTCTAGAGAGGCAGAGCACTTGACCAGCAAGAGTGCTAGGTATGTGCGTGCTGCCAGCCTGTTGTGCTGCATGGAGATGTGCGCAGGAGGCAGGTGGGGAGCCCCCCGCACCTCGCTGATGCTTGAGGAGCTGCTTGAGCGGCTTTGTGGCACACTCTGTCCCCATCAGACAGCTGCCACTGGGTTGGCTGCAATGTAGTGGGGCTTGCATGGCACCTGCAAAGCAACACGAGCGAATAGTGGAAAGATTCAAAGTTACATCTAGCAAGTAAGCATTAGAAAAAGGTCAGATAGGAACTTCTCTTTCAAGCTGTTCTGCTGTGGATGTTTTTGTGACTTTCTCAGACAAATTTCATATTAGTTGTGTCTATGAACTAGACAATCACTGCTGTGATGTAGTATGGCCAAGCTGTGCCCTGATATCACTACATATTCCATCCTGTATGTTTAGAAAGAAGAGGCATTGGATTTATTTTAGGAAAATTCACTTCTGATGTACCAGATGTTTACATTTAGATTATTAAATACATTTACAATGGATCTTATATACTGAACACTTAACTGGTGATTGCACAGTAGCTGAGCTAATCTGATACTCTGTTGCTACTTAAGGGGGAGGATTTTCCCTATCTGTCTTCCCTCCCTGCTCTTCTGTCATTGCTGTCATTCTGTCTCCCTGCTTACCTGTCACCGAGGTAAGTGCTTGAAATGATCCATATTGGACCCTTGCATGACGGTCCACAGTTCAGTTTCCTGACTGTCAAAAAAACCTAGACTTACTTTGCTGAGCTAGTGAATGGAATCAGCCCGCTGAGAAGTGCAGTGATTGCCAAATCTGAGGACAGGTTAAGTAGGAGGGTGCTCCCCTGGGGTCAGGAAGGTGATAAAGAGGAGGAACAGCGGGCCCTTTTCCTTTCAGGAGGCAGCGAGTTGTTAGATCAGCTTCTCTGAACTCAAGACACTGCACCCTGCAGTTCTCATCCTGACCTCTTTACCTAGACATGGGAGTAAGAGAAGCAGTGATGATTTTTGTGGGATATACGTGTTTAGCTTTTACTAAGTATCTGAAAATTGTTCTCTTGTCAGACAGTATAGCAGAACTTGATCTCAGTGATGGAATCCTACCATGTAATCAGGCATTAACTCTTTTGTCAGATGGATGCAGACTTTAACATGCTTTAAGACATCTTAGTACATTTCATTTAGGGTCTGATCCACCTTGCTTTTCAGTTGGTAGGCAGCACTTCATCGAGTTTCATGGAGAGGTGTATCAGACCCATTAAAAGGAGCTTCACGTATAAGTTCATCTTAAGTTCTATTCCTCATTTTAATAACTTATCACTAATAAATATGAATCAGAACTTCATTATGAACTTGCTAGCATTTGCACTACTGCTTCTAGATCTGAAACGACACTTCATAGTTTATAGTATGCTAATTTATACACATTGTATCAGCATAGTTGAGGTGTTCTGTTTTAATATATTTGGACTTGGGCACCTGATCAAGTTAGTGCATGTTTTAAAAAAACAAAAACAAAAACAAAAACAACACAAAACCCCAAACAACCAAAACTCCTGTGCATCAGATGAACTCTGGCAACTGCATGTGCGTGCTCTTAGCCCTGTAGAGAGCCTTTTCTTGTCCTGCTAGTGAAAGAGGGTCACTTTGCATTTGCCATCAATACACCCATGATTGTTTACTCTTAATCGTTTACTTATAAAACTGCAGTAATATTATCATCTGTCTGATCTCTGTGTTCATTTAATGCTGTTTGAAATGAAGAACAGTTTGTGGAAGATTGTGTAGGTATGATCTCAGTATTGTACCACGTCAACTGAAAAAATCTTTTGTTAACGTAAAATGAAGTATTTTCTTCACTGAAGCGCTTGGCAGACATGCACTAGTGTTACGAAGCTAATTTTTATATTTGTTATTAATTGTCTGTTTTCTTCTTTGTTCCAGCTAACCACATGTACAGTGCTTAATGGAATCTCATGGGATACGGTCTGAGAAACAGGGCTTTTTTTTAACCACACAGAGCAGTGCAGACGGTCTGTTCTTTTCAACGTAACTATCAGAGGCTTCAGGGTTAAGATTGCTATTACTGTCTCCTCCTTGCTTTGGCACAAAAGCACGCTGGGGGTGTTTAATTGCGGGTTTGCCTAAAGGTAGATTAGATTAATTATTACTATGTAATGCAAGTTAAAGCAAATAAAGCTTAGCTAGGTGTATAAAAAAATGTGCTGCCTTTTTGGATTTAAAAAAAAAGCCTGTCAATCGTGATGAAATGCAGCCAACTTTCTTCATATCAGTGAAAGAAAAGGACTGTTTACCCTGTGAAGGGGATATTTATGTCAAGATGAGCATATGAAATGGAGTAGAGGAGGAAGGTTTCTCAATGAGAAGGACTGCAATTGCTTTCAAGACTCGAAGTTGTGCTCCTGAAGACTGCAGAACTAGCTTGAAAATGAAGCCTTATCACTTGAACTTCAGTGCCTTCACTGCAGAGTTCTTAACAGCCTTAATGCTAACCACCCACTATGGAATGGATCAGTGTGTTAAATATTTTGCATAACGCTTTACAAAATACTGATTCAGGAGGTTTGTTAAGGAGGGAAAACAAGTAATTGCCTTTAATCTATGCATTTTTGCCAAGCCATACTGAATTATTTTACTATTAGAGGCATTAGAAACTAACAGTAAAAAGAACCACCAAGTTTGGAAGCATATTTTGGGGTACATCATTTCTATAACTGTATAATGTATTGCCTTACAATTTTAAGTGATAACGTACATTAAGTTAAACATTTAATAAATATATGCACTGTTTGAACTGTAAATTATTCTTAGAACACTTTTACTGGGTTTTACATTGTCCTTTTAGTGCCTTAATTTGAGATAATTGTATTATTGCCATGTCAATAAATGTAGAAATCTAAAACTAAACAAAGGAAGCCTCTAAAAAACTATTGCATATCAGTGGTTTTTACTGAATTTTAATTGGTTGAAGTATTGTAGATGCTAGATGCATTTTCTAAATTAAGTACAATCTTTGAATGAGAATTCCTCTTACAAAGAAAGACTGATCCTGATTCATAAGCAAACAGATGTGTAGGCAATGCAAAAAAAAAAACAAAACAAAAGCAAGCATGTAACACAAAAGCTCCGGGTAATTCAGGAATTTCAGTAAATGCTGTCAGACTCTTGCTTTGTAGCAGGAATACATTCATGGTATGGGCAGTATGGTTTTATTTTATTTTATTTCTTAACCAAATACCTCCTCAGTAATTTATAATGGCTTTGCAGTTGTGTATTAAATAAGAAGCACTGGAAAACTGATTCGTCCTTGGGACGATTTGCATGTTTCAAGTGGTATTGAAAGCCGCACTGATGGATATGTAATAATAAACGTATCTGTTATTAATATGGTAATGACTCTGTGCTCATTTAATGAGAAATAAAGTAATTTATGGAAAGACCCTTTTGAAAATGAGTGGCATGGTGTTTTCTCCTGACTGAAGCTTATACATCTTTCTCAGCATTCAGACATTGCAACAGCTTCCTACTACAAGGTGCATTTGCAACATAACACCTAGGGGACTTGGAAACGTTTTTTTAGTATTCTACATTAATAAGGAAATAACATAGTAAATAATTTGTTTCATTCCGTTGTTTTCATGGCCTGCTGTAGTAGCCTAATTTATATTTATTGTTTCACCACCACCCTGAGCTTGCCTTCTGAAGGCTTCATCCGTCATGATGCAGGTTTGGAGCTTCAGAAATCCCACTTATTTGGGGGAGGGAACCCTGTTCAAAAGACAAAAAACTGTGGGGTGGTTTTTGTTGGTGGGGGTTTTGGGGGTGGATTTTTTTTTTTTCCTCAGAACAACCTGTGCATCCCATGAAGCTAAGCTGTCCATGAATCTGCCTGGGTAATCTGCCAAGGCCTGTAGAACAAGGGGCTAGTAAGGACAAATGACATGTGAACGTCATGAGCTGGGAAGTACAGATAAATAGAAGTAGGTGATGTGGTAATTTCAGAAAGTTCCTCTATGTTGAACTTGCTGTATCAGAAATGTCAGCAATTTTCAAAGCTGCGATGGAGCATGCTAAAGACCACCTTCCACACTGCCGGTCACAAGGACTGTTAGCTTGCCAAGCAATACAAGGGATAATTATGACCTGCTTTAATCTCATACCACGTACCTAGAGGGGAAATAATATAGTAAGATGATTAAACATATCTTACTTAAATACATACATCATTATAGGAAATTCAGAGCAATAGAAAAGGCCTAGGGTCAGGTCATTCTTCAGAGCCAGATTAGGTTTTGGATTGCTTTTCGGCTTTCCTTTATGTGTAACTGGCTACCTCTACAGGCTCAAAAACTCTTGTTTGAATAATTTCTTAATCAAAAAAAAAAAAAAGTATCTTGGTGTTCCGTATTTTATGAATCTGAAAAACAGCATCAAACTGTTATGAATAGATAATGACTAGTGGGAAGAGGGAAGGATTGTGGGAGACATGGATTTGCTCTACTGATTGGCACATACTATCATTTCCATAGCTTTTTAGCAATGCTGAAATTCTGCAGTTCTTTTTAAATGCTGATTTTGCTTGGGAAAGAAGCAGCAGACATAATGAACTATAAAGTTACATTGACTTTTATGTCTGGGATAAATTGCAACTAAAATGCTGTAATAATAAAGTCTAGACTTGCAAATTACAGTTTGTGTGTTCTGGTATAGGGATGTTGGCCCTTGTTTACTGTAAGCAAGGTGCCTATCTACACGAATAGCTATACTTAGAATGACAAATTCAGCCAAAGGTTTCTACTGATAGGAAAAGTAATGCCTGCGATCTCAGCTTTACAAACAGATATTTCAGGGAAAAAAAATAATTGTTATTAAATCTTTAGCAAGCCATCAGCTTAACCATCCAGAAAAAAAACCCCACAGTTTGCAGCTGTGTTCGCTACAGCTCCACTTTTGCTGGCTCTTGCCTTGTTTTGCTTAGCTCTTACCCTTGTCACTAATGATTCCTGTTACAGGAATGTTTTGCCTGCACTCATCTAATACAGTGCTGGAGTCATCAAGAGATGTGAACGTGAAGCTACGAAGAGCTAGCATAAATCAACCTGGCTTCGCTCATATCGGTGAAGCTGTAGTTTTACACAGTTTAAGAAACTGAGAAGTCTAGATTCTTACGTGATCATTTTTTGTTGATTTGCCTCTACCTTTTTTCTGTTTTCTATTACTGTATTAGGTTGAAAGTTCATTAATACTGGTAGAATGCCAAAATCTGCTCTTTCTCATTCTCCCTTCAAGCCTCCCTATTCCTGCTGAAGGAAATGGGAAAAGAAAATTATAAGAGTAGCTAACTGTAGCAAAACAGCCTGGCTAGTAAGAAAAGGATTCTGCCTCTCCTACAAGCGGGATTTAGCAGCAGCCAGCGAGGCTGTAGCCAGAAACAAGTCAGCAAACATGCAGTGAGAGGAGGAACAGCAGGTGCTCGGCTTCCCTCTGAGCTGGTAACTACTGGGAATTTTTTAGTTACCAACATAAAAAATGCAAACAATCTTTTTCCTTCCCCTAGATGTACATTCATAGTAACCTGGAGTGCAAAAAAATTTAAAACCCCTGAAAGGGAACAGGTAACACTGAAATGGGGGATACTGTGTGCGTTAGTTTAAACATCTCCTGGATTGCTACATTTTTCTTTACCCTGACGTTATATTTTCTGTATCATCAGTTATTAGAAGTCACACCTCGCTGACACTGCATTTTTCAGTTTGTAGTTGCTGTGAGATAGGGATCACATGTAGCAGTGGCTGTCAGGCTGGGAGTGCCTGGGCCGTGCCATACCCTGAGCTCCAAAGTCAGCTCCAGGAGCTGCCACTGCACAGGCCAGCCATGGTGATCTCCATTCGGGCCTCGCTCAGCCCTGCGCGGTGCTGGGGAGATTGTGCACGCCACAGTTTTGTTCAAGCACCTTTTTCCTGTTCCTCGTTTTCTGGGTGCTCGCTTGGAGACACTCAAGGTTTGCAGTGCAGGGAAGTGGAATCATAGAATCAGAGAATGGGTTGGGTTGGAAGGGACCTTAAAGATCATCTAGTTCCAACCCCCCTGCCATGGGCAGGGACACCTTCCCACTAGACCAGGTTGCTCAAAGCCTCATCCAATCCAATCTGGTCTTAAATGCTTACCTTTATCATGAAAAAGAACTTTTCTTTAAACATGTAAAGCACTATAACATATCAGTACACTGGAAAGTCAGACCTCAAGCACTTGAAACGAGGGTTGAGTTTAATATGCACGGCAATAATCTGTAAGACAGGAGTTAATGTGATTTGATCCTACCTGTGCTGTGAATACATGCTCATTAAAATATTTAAAGCCTGAAGACACATAGAAAGGTTCCCAAGAACATTATGTTCCCCATAGAAAATAAAATGTACATTAATAAATGTACCTGTCAGTATATTGGATAACATATCCTTCAAAAAAACAAGAAATTAACTGCAGTATTTCAATTCCTAAGACTCATAATTTAAAATTAAGACCTCCTTTGTTCTATCATCGCAGGCATCACAACAGTGCCTAAAGCACACCTTGCAAAGGGGCTTGCCCTGCTTCCCCATGCCTTTCGCTGTATCGCATCACCTGCTTGTACCGTCTGAGGGTACACCTGCTACTTGTGCTCCTCAGAACTGAGCCACCAGAGATTTTACAGAAGAAAGGCCTTTTGTAAACAGATCTGGACTTGCTCCGACCCACCTTCCAGCATTAACAAATCCTGCCAGCCCTGTTGGCCTGCACGCAGTCTTGTGCTAACGACATGGCCCCAGCTTTTGGATCCAAGCTGGCTTGCAGCTGGCCGGCTCAGGATGGGAAGCAGCCGTGCTCCGGTGGCCTGGCAAAAGGCCCGTTCCACTGTCCCTGTGCCCCTGCAACCCAGCCCAGGTTTCCCTCAGGGCTTGTGTTCACTAAGACAAAAGATGCATTTTAACCAATCTTTTACAATTTTAAGTGTCATCAAGGCGCATCAGGTTGCAACTCTTTGTCTCTATACTCCTTATGTCAGTTTGTGTCAGATTCAAGGACACCAGCATCTCTCTGTTGATCCCCTCCTTAAGGAAAAAGGCACAATGCTGTTACGGCAGGAAGAGGCCTACGAGATCTTGGAGGAAAGAGGAGGGAGGCAGCGATTCTTCACCTTGGGGAAGTTGGGAAGGGTTTTCCCGCAGACACAAACCCTGATCGTTCTCTTTCAGCACAGCACCCTCTAGTGCCTTTGCCAGCTCCTGGGAATGCCTGGTCTGTGATTGCCCCAGACCTGATCCTCTAAGGATGAGAAATGTATCCAGTGTACGGCTTCAGATCACAGAGCATTCAAGTTTCATTTAGGAGTCACGAATAAATGGCCTCTATATAGGTCACTGTTGGTATTAAGAACAAATGGCTAGACTGGAGATATCCTGCACTTAGGCTTGTGGGCAGACAGCGGGGATCTGCTCTCACTTCAGTAGATGGTCTGCAGGATCTCACCCTAGAACTGGATTAAAGCTCTTCTAGAAAGCTCCTTTAAGCAAGTCAAAGTAACAGAAGATTGATCACCCTTGCTGGTAAACTTTAACAATGCTTATATCGCCTTAGTAATTGGAAAGTCCAGATTAATTTCAGCATAGCACCCATTGGACCTTCTCTATGAAATGTAACCCTCACTCCCCAAAACTTTCTTTTCACATCTGGGAGCCTACACTGGACAAGAAAATCAACTTTTGCTCTTCTTCTCCGTGACAAACCCAAATGTTGGGGTCCGCGCGAGGAAGGAACTACAGCACGCCAATATGGTGCTCTAGTAGTTTCTTTATTTTGGTTAACACACACTTTTATAACCTACATACTCTCTTATGTAACGGTCACACACTAAGCTATTGGCTACAAGTATTGTCCATAATCTGGCTGCGTGCCACCTCTACTGTTCTAATTGGATACTTACTATAAACTTAAGCAAGTCACATCCCTATGCTTTCTTGCTATCTCATGCTGTTACATAACAGTGTACTGGTATGTTCTCTCTATAACTTTCCCACGGTCCAGGCCCCTACACCCAAAAGACTGAAATTTCTATGCTTTCCATCTTAAGGCTTATTTTCAAACCCTGAATTATTTTTGTGGCCATTTTATATATCCTTCTTTAACTGTTTGGAATTGAAAATAGCAAGCAGCATGTTTATCAAGGAAAGACCCTTCTTGTTTTGACTATCACTTCTGTAACAAAAGCACGTCCAGAAGTGCAAATGCAGATAACCAAATGGCGGCAGAAGCTGTGGCAGAAGCTCTTACAGCTGCCAGAGGAGCTGGTGAAGGTAGTCGTGTCAGGTTTCTAGAGGTGGTAGCTAGGGGTCAGAGGAAGGGATGTTTCTTTCTCGCATTTTCTTCCTTTTTATATGTTTAAGCACTGCTTTAGTTTCTTTAATAATAGCCTAATACCACGAGCTTTGGTAGAAGCAGTTGAGGCTCATGTCTACTGTTTTTAGTATCTTTTAAACCTCTTGCTTACTGTCCTGAAGGCTCCTGGCCATCGCCACCACACTCATCCCTCAGCACTCCTTATCCATCACCCAGTCTTAAAAAGTGTAATTGCTGGTAGTTCACTCATCCCCTCTCCCCTACTTCTTCTGTTGACAATTTTCTCTCTTACTCCACGTTTTCCTACAACCCAAACGTATTTCACCCTCAACAGCCTTTTCTTTTTCCTTCTCCCCGTGTTCCTGCCACCCCAGCCGTCGGGCACACCACCACAGCGCCTGCAAACCGTGACCCCCGTGGAGCAGCAGCCCCGAGCTGCTTCCCCCCCACCCCGGACCCGGAGGTTGCCGGCAACGAATCAGGAGAGGAGGGGGCGTAGCCGGAGGCACCGCGGGCGATTTAAGCGCGGTGAAACCAGAACAAACAGCTGACAGCGGCGGCAGCAGCGACAGCGACTTGAGGTTAGTGCGGGGGCGAGGGCGGCATCGGGCTGTAACCGGGCGGTTTTTGTACTCGTGACCCCCGTGGAGCAGCAACCCCGAGCTGCTTCCCCCCAACCCCGGACCCAGAGGTTCCCGGCAACGAATCAGGAGAGGAGAGGACATAGCCGGAGGCACCGCGGGCGATTTAAACGCACCACCCCCTGTTGATTGGGTGATTGATTGATTGATTGATTGATCGGGTGATAAAGAGCCCCCTGGAGGGCAGGAACTAGTCCCTGGCCAGAGAAGAGAAAGAGACTTAGCAGTGCCTGTGTGACTCAGCAGTGACTGGGTGTGTCCCAGGGCAGGAGAGGCTGCAGTCGTTTGCAGCTCGTTGGGGAGGGCACTGACTCCCTCCCAGTGCACAAGGCGAGGAAGGTGCCAAGGAGCTGTGAACCAGGGGTGGCACCAACAGGTATTTCCCAGCTTAGTGAAAGAACATTGGTATCTACCCGGCGGAAGAAGACCAAAATGGATGTGGGAACCCAGACAGAGCTCCCACGGAAGGAGGCGATGGTGCAGGTCGCCGGCTGCAGGGAGTGCTACAGCGTCTCTGTGGTGTCAGGGGGCTGTGTGTGCTGTGAGCAGGTAGGTGATCTGCTCGGCCGAGCGGCACAGCTGCAAAGCCAGGTTGAAAGGCTTCAAGCTGAAGTAGAAAGGCTTAGGAGCATTCGGGAGGCTGAAATGGAGATAGACTGGTGGAGCCAGGCTCTGCCTTCCCTGCAACAAAAATGGGAGCACCTGCCGGAGAGCTCCCAGGATCGAGGGACCCCTGTACTCTGCCCCTCTCAGGTGGAAAACAATAACCTAGAGGAGAACAATAACCTAGAGGAGAGGAGTGAGTGGAGGCAAGTCTATGGCCGTGGCAAAAGGCGAGTGCCCTCCTTGCCTACTTTGCCTCCACAACTGCCTCTGAGCAATAGATATGAAGCCCTAGTGGAATACAGCCGGTCCAATGGGGATGTGGTGGAGAGGCAACCTATATCAGAGGTCCCACCACAGTCAGAAAAACCTGACAGGCGTATAGCTACCTCCTCCACAAGGAAGAAGAGAAGAGTTTTAGTGGTTGGAGACTCCTTCCTAAAGGGATCTGAGGGCCCAATATGCAGAGCTGACCCCCATCACAGGGAGGTCTGCAGCCTGCCTGGAGCCCAAATCAGGGATATCACCAGGAAACTCCCCAACCTGGTGAAGGCCACAGACTACTACCCCCTGCTGATCTTCCAGACAGGTGGGGAAGAAGCTGCATCCCGTAGTCTGAGGGGGATGAAGAAAGACTACAAGGCCCTACGATGGTTGGTGAAAGAGTCTGGGGCACCAGTTGTTTTCTCCTCCCTCCTTCCATTTTCAGGTGATGACGTGGGATGGAATAGTAGGATTCTCTCTATTAATGCCTGGCTACGAGACTGGTGCTACAGGCAGGGCTTTGGGTTCTTTGATAATGGCTGGTTTTATAAGACACCAGGCGTGACTGTAATACATGGGAAAGGTTTATGTCGTAGCGGCAAAAGGATTCTGGGACAGGAATTAGCAGGGCTCATTCGGAGAGCTTTAAACTAGATTCGAAGGGGGATGGGGTAGTAGCTGGGCTTGCACCACTGGGGCAATGCTCTAGTGTTGAGGTAGACCAGGAGGCCCCCCATCCCCCTGGGGTGAAATCGGTGTGCTCAGCTCGCTCCCTGAAATGCCTGTACACCAATGCATGCAGCATGGGGAATAAACAGGAGGAGCTGGAAATCCGTGTTCAGTCGGGGGGCTATGATCTAGTGGCAATTACAGAGACTTGGTGGGATGCCTCACATGACTGGAATGTGGTCATGGATGGCTATGTCCTGTTCAGGAAAGACAGGCCGCTAAGGAGAGGTGGTGGAGTTGCTCTTTATGTGAGTGAGCAGCTAGAATGTATTGAGTTCTGTCCAGGGGCGGATCAGGAGCGAGTTGAGAGTTTGTGGGTGCGAATTAAGGGGCAGGCTGGCAGGGGTGATACTGTTGTGGGTGTCTACTACAGGCCACCAGATCAGGATGAGGAAGGTGATGAGGCCTTCTACAGGCAGCTGAGAGCAGTCTCGCAATTACAGGGCCTGGTTGTTGTGGGGGATTTCAACTACCCTGATATTTGCTGGGAGGCCTATTCAGCCAGACATCCTCAGTCCAGGAGGTTCCTCCAGTGCATTGATGATAACTTTCTGATGCAAATGGTGGATGAGCCAACTAGGAGAGGAGTGCTGCTGGATCTTATCCTCACTAACAAGGAGAGTCTGGTTGAAGAGGTGAAGGTTGAGGGCAGCCTTGGTTGTAGCGACCATGAGATGGTAGAGTTCAGGATCTCATGTGGCAGGAACAGAATAGCTAGCAGAATCACAACCCTGGACTTCAGGAGGGCCAACTTTGGCCTTTTCAAGCAATTGCTAGGGGAAATCCCATGGGACAGGGTACTAGAAGGTAAGGGGGCCCTAGATAGTTGGTTAGCATTCAAGGACTGCTTCTTCCGAGCTCAAGATCAGAGCATCCCAACAGGTAGGAAGTCAAGGAAGGGTACCAGGAGACCTGCATGGTTAAACAGGGAACTGCTGGGCAAACTCAAGTGGAAGAAGAGGGTGTACAGATCATGGAAGGAGGGGCTGGCCACTTGGGAGGAATATAAGTCTGTTGTCAGAGGATGTAGGGAGGCAACTAGGAAAGCTAAGGCCTCCTTGGAATTAAACCTTGCAAGAGAGGTCAAGGACAACAGAAAGGGCTTCTTCAAATACATTGCAGGTAAAGCCAACACTAGAGGCAATGTAGGCCCACTGATGAATGAGGTGGGGGCCCTGGAGACAGAGGATAAAAAGAAGGCGGAGTTACTGAATGCCTTCTTTGCCTCTGTCTATACTGCTGGAGGCTGTCCTGAGGAGCCCCGGACCCCTGCGGCCCCAGAAGAAGTCAGGATAGAGGAGGAATCTGTCTTGGTTGATGAGGGCTGGGTCAGGGACCAATTAAGCAATCTGGACGTCCATAAATCCATGGGCCCTGATGGGATGCACCCGCGGGTGCTGAGGGAGCTGGTGGAAGTCATTGATAGGCCACTCTCCATCATCTTTGCTAAGTCGTGGGCAACGGGAGAGGTGCCTGAGGACTGGAGGAAAGCGAATGTCACTCCACTCTTCAAAAAGGGCAAGAAGGAGGACCCGGGTAACTATAGACCGGTCAGCCTCATCTCCATCCCCGGAAAGGTGATGGAACAACTTGTCCTTGGTGCTGTCTCTAGGCACATCAAGGATAGGGGGATCATTAGGGGCACTCAGCATGGCTTCACCAAGGGGAAGTCATGCTCAACCAACTTGATAGCCTTTTATGAGGATGTAACCCGGTGGATAGATGATGGTAAAGCTGTGGATGTGGTCTATCTCGATTTCAGTGAAGCGTTTGACACGGTCTCCCACAGCATCCTTGCAGCTAAACTGAGGGAGTGTGGTCTGGATGATCGGGTAGTGAGGTGGATTGTGAACTGGCTGAAGGAAAGAAGCCAGAGAGTGGTGGTCAATGGGACAGAGTCCAGTTGGAGGCCTGTATCTAGTGGAGTCCCTCAAGGGTCGGTACTGGGACCAGTACTATTCAATATATTCATTAATGACTTGGATGAGGGAATAGAGTGCACTGTCAGCAAGTTCGCTGATGACACCAAACTGGGAGGAGTGGCTGACACACCGGAAGGCTGCGCAGCCATTCAGAGAGACCTGGACAGGCTGGAGAGTTGGGCGGGGAGAAATTTAATGAAATATAACAAGGGCAAGTGTAGAGTCCTGCATCTGGGCAAGAACAACCCCATGTACCAGTACAAGTTGGGGGCAGACCTGTTGGAGTCCAGCGTAGGGGAAAGGGACCTGGGGGTCCTAGTGGACAACAGGATGACCATGAGCCAGCAGTGTGCACTTGTGGCCAAGAAGGCCAATGGCATCCTGGGGTGTATTAGAAGGGGTGTGGTTAGCAGGTCAAGAGAGGTTCTCCTCCCCCTCTACTCTGCCCTGGTGAGGCCGCATCTGGAATATTGTGTCCAGTTCTGGGCCCCTCAGTTCAAGAAGGACAGGGAACTGCTAGAGAGAGTCCAGCGCAGAGCCACAAAGATGATTAAGGGAGTAGAACATCTCCCTTATGAGGAGAGGCTGAGGGAGCTGGGTCTCTTTAGCTTAGAGGAGACTGAGGGGTGACCTCATTAATGTTTATAAATATGTAAAGGGCAAGTGTCATGAGGATGGAGCCAGGCTCTTCTCAGTGACATCCCTTGACAGGACAAGGGGCAATGGGTGCAAGCTGGAACACAGGAGGTTCCACTTAAATATGAGGAAAAACTTCTTTACGGTGAGGGTGACTGAACACTGGAGCAGGCTGCCCAGAGAGGTTGTGGAGTCTCCTTCCATGGAGACATTCAAAACCCGCCTGGACGCGTTCCTGTGTGATATGGTCTAGGCAATCCTGCTCCGGCAGGGGGATTGGACTAGATGATCTTTCGAGGTCCCTTCCAATCCCTAACATTCTGTGATTCTGTGAAACCCACCCCGGCCCTCCAGCGCTCAGCCCGCCGTCCCGCTGCTCCCCGCCTGCCGCACCGTCCGCCCGGCCGCGGCACTGGGCTCTTTGCAGACGCCGACCCGCGCACCTTACGCGGTGGCTCTGCCTCCGGTGCGCACACCGCAGGTTTAGCCCGCCCTGGCACCCAGCCACCCGCTAGTTTTAGGTCGGTTATACGCTCCCGGGGTGGGGGAGAAGCCACATTACTCAGGCACGCCTCCTCGTGCACCCCTCTCTCCCGAGAAACTACCCGGAGCAGCTTCTCTTCTCCGGTCTGAGGGCAGCACCTCCTTCCCCCGGCCGCCCTGCCCTGCGCCTCTCCCGCCTCCTCCCCGCCGAGCGCCCACCACCGGCCGCGCCGCGGCAGCATCGCCCGCCCCTGCCTCCTCCCCGCCCTTCCGGGCGCTGCGCGCGCAGCCCGCCCTGCTTCCGGAGAGCGGCCCCGCTTGCAGCGTCATCCTGAGGGGCCGGTTTGAATGAGACCCCGAGGGAGGGGGGGACGCGCCGGAGCCGCCGCCATCGCCCGCCCGCTCCCTCCCCGCTAACGCCGCTTCCCGCCGCTTCCCGCCGCCCTTCCGCTTCGCCGCCGCCACCGCGCCCTCCCAGGATACGGCGCGCCGCCCGCCCCCTCCGCCATGCCGCTCTTCTCAGGTGAGCCGGCACCGCCGCCCGCGCCTGGCCCGGCCCGCGGCCGTCCGCAGCGTGGGGGGGGGCAGCGCCTACGACGGCGGGTGCCGTTGCCTCAGCGACGAGCCCTCGTCGGCGGCCCCGCTGTCCCCAGCCAGGCCCTTCCCACCGCCGCGCGGGGGGAGGCGGGCGGTGCCTTCCGATGGGCAGCGGGAGGCTCCTCCGGCGGCCCCGCCGTCCCGCCGCCGGCGCTCGGCACGACTCCGCCGAGCCCGGCTGAGGGCGGCGGCGGCGGGAGCTCCCCGGGACGTGCGGCCCGGCCCGGCCCGGCTCGGCTGGGCGCGGGAGGTGGCCCGGCCGCCTGAGGAGGAAGTGTTGGCTGGGGCGAGGCGAGAGCGCTGCTGAGGGCCGGGAGGGCCCTTTCGGCCAGGCTCGGTCGGGCGAAGGCGTGTCATGGGCGTCTCGCGTGCGATCGTGCCTCGGCATTGCCCTTTCTTCGCTTATTTTTGTTTTGTAGTAAGATAAGTGCTGCAGGCCGTCAGGTGAGCCATAATTCTGCATCTGTGCCTCCAGATTTATTTAGGATCCATCTGCCTCCGCTCTTCTAAATCCATTATTTCCTAGTTAAAACCAGAGGAGTTAAAATTTTCTTAAATTGCATCGCATCCCACTCGCCCTCCTCGCCGTGAAGGAAAGTTTCTAGTGAAGGAAACCTCCAGTGACACTTCTAGGGCCAGTTACTGGCTTATGTTTCACAGTCTGGCCTCTTGGGGCTTTTTAGTACGTGAGGAACAGATTGTAGAGGGCCTCAGTACACAGTTGTGTCTCTCTTTCTCTGCTGTTTTAATTGTGGTTGGCAAACTGGGATCATGATGTCGGTATAACAGGACTGTTCCTGAACTCTAGGACGTTTGTATAAGATGTGTTTTCTGTTCAGTGGGGCAAATAGGTCCTTCCTTTTTCTTAGTTTCCGTTGTTTTCAAATTAACAATTTTCTTTTTTATTTTGGAAACTTCCGGTGAAATTTCGGTTGCGATCTCTGAAGAGAAGATGCTTGTACTCTTCAGTTTCCTCCTCTTGGGTGCTGAGTCGTCAAAACTGGTGACACTACAGATTAATAATTGCTAACTCTTCAGCATATTTAGCGGTTGATGCATGACTGTTCAAAAATGCAAAACTTAAAAGACCGTGCAGCTGACTTGTTCAGTGACTGAGTGGGTTGTCTTCCTGGAAAATGGGAAAAGACTTGTGCTTGGTGGGTCTTAAATATGCAAAATAATAAATGTGTTTAAAAAAAAAATCAGAAGGTTGGGCAAATCAGAAGGTACTTTCAGCCAGGAATACTGACAAGCCCGTCATTTGAGTTGCTTTGTAGGCTAATTTAGACTAAGTTTTGGTTGTTGTTCTTTATTACCCATCACAAGCACTGCGTACATCTGAAACTTGAAACTGCTTGGAAGGTTTTTTTAAATCATGACTTTTAAGAGTTTTATGTTGAAAAAAACCTAGAGTTGCCATAGTGTATTTACTTAAAACCAAAGCACAGGTGGAAGGAAGGATATGACTTTCTTAAACTATGGTATT
The DNA here is from genome assembly GCF_013368605.1 of Nyctibius grandis. Lineage (NCBI taxonomy): Eukaryota > Metazoa > Chordata > Aves > Nyctibiiformes > Nyctibiidae > Nyctibius > Nyctibius grandis. Next base: position 58,942,224 of record NC_090660.1, on the reverse strand, counting down.
TCAGCCACTTAAGGATACTACTGTGTGCTCTGTTTTGCATATTTTCAGCAAAAATGCAGCTTGCTTAAAGTAGCCTTGTGTACCTGTGATAGTGATTGGAAGCGATCAAAGATGTGTAACTGTTCTTTAGAAACACGCTGTTTATTTCCAGTCGTTTTTGTCTGCTCTTGGTTAGTACTAGCTTTACCGAAGTGAAGCGAACGTGCCTTTGTGTCGTTCTGCCTGACGTTTCTGCTGGTGATCCCATTTCCAGCGTCAAGAGTTAAACTTTGCATGACCAAATTTCACTTCACTTCTTAATTCCAATCTTGCACCTTTACTGGGGTCAGGGCTTCTGGAGCTGCAACCTCTGCTAGGCTGTTGTCCCTATTTGCATGCAGGTACGTTGTTTGTGTGAATACTGTCAAAGCTGAGGAGGGTAGCAGTGGTGGTGGTGTAAACGGTGCTGTGAGATTCACCTTTCATTGAAAGGAAGCAGGAGGTGTGCTATTTTATGGGTCTTCTCTTGACACACACTTACTTCCTCACATAACTCCACGTGAATGATACTGGTAGCCAAAACTACCACTGTCAAACAGCTGCTTTGCTTTTAAAGAGCAGGGTATTGTTTGCCGTTGAAGGAGAATGGAAATGCTGTGGAAAACTGAACTGGAATCACACATCTGGACTTCCTTCAGAAATTTGTTTGCATTGAACAGTGCCAAGAGATTGGGGGAGTTGCTTTCAAGCTGCTTTTGTGAAGATTCGCCCAAAGAATTTCTGATGTTATACACATTTATTGCTTGCAAAGTCTCTCAGTGTATATGTTGCTTCCAATTGTTTTGTAGGATATTTTTAGACTTGTTGGAAATAGTATGTTCTGATGGCTGAGGCACCTTGTAGAAAAGGTGTCCTTTAGCTTGATTATTGACAAGTTTTAGAGTTAAAAACTGAATATTTTGAGATGGTGTAAAGTCTGGAATTTGAAATACTGGATTAATCTTTGTAATTACATTCTTATATGTTAGGAAATAATCTGGTTTCAAAACATTTTGTTTGCAGTTAACGTGAAATGGGGAAAAGAGAAATTCGATGGTGTGGAGCTTAACACTGATGAACCTCCAATGGTCTTCAAAGCCCAGCTGTTTGCACTGACTGGAGTTCAGCCAGCTAGACAGAAGGTTATGGTTAAAGGAGGTACTCTGAAGGTAGAAATCCATGGGTTTTTATAGTATTTCTAACTTAATTACATTATAACATAATGAGCAATGATGATATTTCCAAGTGTTCCTCCAGAAGATCTTTCATTGCATGTATTAAACTGACTACTCTTTTCAGAAATAATTCTGTATGATCCATTGCCTACTACTAGAAAATACTGGCAGAAGTTTGTTGCTAAATGGTTGGGAGGTACACTGCTGTTTTAAAACACTTCTTCACTCTTTTATGCCAAACACTACTCTGCTTGGTGGGTTGTTTTCTATTCCTTCTTAATGTTCAGAATCTGAATGCAACTTTTTGCTTTTTAGCTTGTTTAAGAAAAGTTTCTCTGGCACTTCTTTGTTGGAGACTTATTGATGTAATGTGATATAGACGACTTTCCTGCAAAAAGTTGTTTACATCTAAGCGGTGTTGAACAACAGATGAAGAACCTTATTGAAAAGATGACTTGGCTGCTTTTTATTTTACTCAGACAAGACTTGGTGATGTGTAAATAGTTAATATTGCAGAATCTTGGATGAAACACAACTGTATACTTAGAAATATGTGATTAATATTAATGAAAATACTTGCTTGTCTTTTGCTACAAGATAATTAATTTGTCTTCTATTTCATTTCAAATACAGGATGATGACTGGGGGAACATAAAAATAAAGAATGTAAGTTCTGAGGAATAACTAAATTTTAATAGTTTGATTTTTAGTTTGGCATTTAAAGAAAGATTTAAAGTTCTTGTGCTTCTGTTTGAATGGGTAGCTCTTTATTAAAAATCAGACCTTGATGAAAAATAATTGCTGAAGTGCATTTACACCAGTGCACACAGTATGGGCAACAAACAGGAAGAGCTAGAAGCCACTGTACAGCAGGAAGGTTGTGATGTGGTTGCCATCACAGAAATGTGGTGGGATGACTCTCATGACTGGAGTGCTGCTATGGATGGCTATAAGCTCTTTAAGAAGGACAGGCGAAGCAGGAGAGGCGGAGGGGTAGCGTTGTATGTTAGGGAGTGCTTGGATTGTGTCAAAATTGAGGAAGATGATGAGGATGACAAGGTTGAATGTCTATGGGTGAAGATCAGGGGGAAGGTCGGCAGGGTGGACATTACGGTGGGAGTCTGTTATAGACCACCCAACCAGGATGAGCAGGCGGACGAGGAGTTTTACAAGCGGCTGTCAGAAGCCACCGAGTCGCCGGCCCTTGTACTCGTGGGTGACTTCAACTTGCCGGATGTCTGCTGGAAATACAACATGGCAGAGAGGAAGCAATCTAGGAGGTTCCTCGAATGTGTGGAGGACAGCTTCCTCATGCAAGTGGTAAATGAGCCCACTAGAGGAGGGGCCCTGCTTGACCTGTTGTTTGTGAACAGAGAAGGACTAGTGGGAGATGTGAGGGTTGGTGGCCGTCTAGGGAGTAGCGACCACGAAATGTTAGAGTTTTCGATAGTGGGGGAAGTAAGGAGGGGCAAGAGTAGAACTTCTGCCTTAGATTTCCGGCGGGCTGACTTTAGCCTGTTTAAGAGGTTGGTGGACCGAGTCCGTTGGGAGTCGGTCCTGAAGGGCAAAGGAGTCCAGGAAGGCTGGACATGCTTCAAAAGGGAATTGCTAAATATTCGGGAACAGGCTGTCCCGGTGTGTAGGAAGACAAGGCGTCGGGGAAAAAGACCGGCCTGGTTAAACAGAGAACTTAGGCTAGAACTTAAGGAAAAAAAGAGAGCCTATTTGCTCTGGAAGAAGGGTCGGGTAACTTGGGAGGTCTATAGGGACATGGCCAGGTCGTGTAGGGAGAAGATTAGAAGGGCCAAAGCTCAATTAGAGCTTGATTTGGCTGCTATGGTCAAAGATAACAAAAAAAGCTTTTACAGATACATCAACAGCAAAAGGAGGGTCAAGGAGAGCCTCCACCACTTGCTGAATGAGGAGGGTAGTGTAGTGTCAGGGGATGAGGAAAAGGCAGAGGTGCTCAATGCCTTCTTTGCCTCGGTCTTTAATGTCAAGACCGGTTGTCCTCAGGAGACTCGGCCCCCAGAGCCTGAAGTTAGGGACGGGGGGCTGTGTGAACCCCCCGTAATCCAGGAGGAGACGGTTAGTGACCTGCTGTGCCAGTTGGACACCCACAAGGCTATGGGCCCGGATGGGATTCACCCCAGAGTAATGAAGGAACTGGCAGATGAACTTGCCACTTTCTGTTGTCCACCGGCAGTCCTGGTTAACTGGAGAAGTTCCAGCTGACTGGAAGTTAGCAAATGTAACGCCCATCTACAAGAAGGGCCGGAAGGATGATCCAGGGAGCTATAGGCCTGTCAGCCTGACCTCGGTGCCAGGCAAGGTGATGGAACAGATCATCCTGAGTGCCATTACACGGCACATGCAGGACAATCGGGGCATGGGGGCCGGCCAGCATGGATTCATGAAAGGCAGGTCCTGCTTGACCAACCTGGTCTCCTTTTATGACAAAGTGACCCACTTAGTAGATGAGGGCAGGGCTGTGGATGTAGTCTGTCTAGACTTCAGTAAGGCATTCGACACTGTCTCCCACAGCATCCTCCTAGACAAACTGGCTGCCCGGGGCTTGGATGGGTGGACTCTTCGATGGGTTAAAAACTGTCTGGATGGCCGAGCCCAGAGAGTGGTGGTGAATGGGGCAAAGTCCGACTGGCGGCCGGTCACTAGCGGTGTTCCCCAGGGCTCAGTTCTGGGGCCAGTGCTGTTCAATATCTTTATAGATGATCTAGATGTAGGGATTGAGTGCACCCTCAGTAAATTTGCAGATGACACCAAGCTGGGTGGGAGTGTCGATCTGCTGGAGGGTAGGAAGGCCCTCCAGAGGGATCTGGACAGGTTAGATAGATGGGCCGAGACCAACGGCATGAGGTTCAACAAGAACAAGTGCCGGGTCTTACACTTCGGCCACAACAACCCCATGCAGCTCTACAGGCTGGGGGAAGAGTGGTTAGAAAGCGGCCCGGTGGAAAGAGACCTGGGGGTGTTGATCGACAGCCGGCTAAACATGAGCCAGCAGTGTGCCCAGGTGGCCAAGAAGGCCAATGGCATCCTGGCCTCTATTAGGAATAGTGTAGCCAGCCGGTCTAGGGAAGTGATCGTCCCTCTGTACTCGGCACTGGTGAGGCCGCACCTTGAATACTGTGTCCAGTTCTGGGCCCCGCACTTCAAGAAAGATGTTGAGGTGTTGGAGCGAGTCCAGAGGAGGGCGACCAAGCTGGTGAAGGGTCTGGAGGGTCTGACCTACGAGGAACGGCTGAGGGAGCTGGGGTTGTTTAGCCTGGAGAAGAGGAGGCTCCGAGGTGACCTTATTGCAGTCTACAACTACCTGAAGGGAGGTTGTAGGGGAGTGGGAGTTGGCCTCTTCTCCCAGGCAACTAGTGATAAAACAAGAGGACATATAGCCTCAAGCTTCGCCAGGGGAGGTTCAGGTTGGACATTAGGAAGCATTTCTTCTCAGAAAGGGTCATTAGACATTGGAATGGGCTGCCCAGGGAGGTGGTGGAGTCACCATCTCTGGATGTGTTTAAGAAAAGACTGGACATGGCACTTAGTGCCATGGTCTAGTTGACATGGTGGTGTCAGGGCAATGGTTGGGCTCAATGATCCCAGAGGTCTCTTCCAACCTGATTGATTCTGTGACTTGTCATACCTGAGCATTCTTACAAAGTTTTCAGCGTTTTGTAAAAACCCTTTTTTGGCATCAGTAGGGAAATTACACCATCTTCCTGAAGTGCTTGGGAGCGTGTATTTATTTCTTTCTTACAAGAAATGTTCTGGGTCAGGCCAGGGGTCCTTCTCTGTTGCCTATCTGTGACCATAATAATAAATGATGTTATTGAGAGAGAGCTTGTGTTCTCTCTGGGCACTGCCCGCAGTCCATTGTGGTTGTACATCCTTAGCATGGAAAATCGTTGCATTACAAATGCTGAAGTTACAGCTCTGCCTATTTCCTTTTTTATCAGCCTTCTGAAATTTGTTCTTCTGTATTAAGTAGCTGCTGTTAAAAAACAAAGCCATTAATAATGGTTATTCATACCTTTGACTAGTTAAAAAAAAAACCAACAGTGAATGTATTTGTGTTTATTACCTATATAATATTGTAACAGGGAATCCCAGAGATTTTTGTTTGGGTTTTTTGGGTCATTTTCATTTCTGTAGGTATTTTGTAACATCTGTTCAGTACAGGTTTCGCTCCAGTTCTTCACTGAGGAGAATGAATTAGGTAGTGTTACTCTTACCTTTGTAATTAGTTCACAAGCATCTATTAGCAGCCTGTAGCTGCAGCTATTGTAGCAAAGTCATTCAGCAAAAACCCCGGTACATAATATTCTTGTCCTTTTCTGCATACTGTTACACTAATAGCTGCCTTTATTAATTTTGATAATGTTATATACAGGTTCTAGGGATTTATTTACACTGTCAAAGCAGTTTCTTTCCATTCTGTTGTCCATCCTTTTCCTTACCACTGTATTTTCCAAGGCCCCAGACAGGCATTTTCTTCCCCTTTGATAGATTTTATTGTGTAGTTTTACTGCTGTTGAGTGCTGAAAAACTCCTTTTTCTTATGCTGGTCCAGCAAGTATGGTAACTTGATTGCTTTTGTTTTCCTCCTTGAATGTTAGTCCTCATGCCTAAACTAATGGGGTCATTTTGGTTATTTTTCACTTTTCAATTAGTTTAGTGTCCTCAGAACTTGACAGACCAAAGAATGGCACTTCCCTTTCCCGCTTGCTTTTCAGGTGAAAAAAACAATTCTGAACGCAGAGCGGGGGTCCTGATTATTACCCACAGCTGTCTGAAGTGTTTCCCCAGATTCTAGGCTAAAGATGAGGGACGTTTTTGTTTGTCAAATTCTGAATTTGAGAACTTGAGACTCTGTCAATTGAGAAGCTCAAACGCTGCAGCTTCTTTCAAATAGGAATTTAGCTGCTCGGTTATCCTTGGTTCCAAAGTGTTTTCTAAGACTTGAGGAAAACAGGAATATTTGCACTGAAGTGTTGAAGATGCTTGATCCCTAGTGGTCCATCAGGAAGGGAGCTTTTCTGAACGCTTCACATTGGGGTATGCCATGAATGTTAAATTTAGTTCCGATTGGAATCTTGCATTGTCAGCTGCTGGCAAGCTCACCAGGCTCATGGAAACATCTAGCATGGATAATGCTATGGAATTGTTCTCAATTAAGTACTTTCTAGAGAACGAGAAAGCTAACGTATACTGTTAAGAAACAACCGTGCAGTATCAGTTCTGTAAGCTAAGAGAAGGATTGTGTTTATTTTTGGGGAAACAGCTGGAATATGTCAAGAGCTTAACGATTTTATTTTTTTTAAGCAGAAATAACCGCCCTTAAATATTTACTGTTTTTATTGCGTTTCAAGGGGATGACCTTATTAATGATGGGGTCCGCAGATGCACTTCCAGAAGAGCCAATTGCTCGGCCCATCTTTGTAGAAGACATGACAGAGGAGCAGTTGGCTTCAGCTGTAAGCATATTTCAAACTTTGGCTTCTTGTAAACCTTTGAATAATGGCAAGTTTTTAAATACTTGCAGTTGCTTAAAAGTAGATTTTGAAACTGTAACATCTGTTTAGCATTTATAGCTTCTCAAAGAAACACAGATTTATGTTGATGACCCAACTGGTAGCAGTGATGAGAAGTCTGGAATTTAATTTAAAATTCATATAACGACTGCCGTTTTTTTCTTTAAACGGGCAGATGAGTAAATTTTCTAAAAATAGCATTAAAGACAAAGTGGCATTGCGCTTGCTGTGTTAGTGTCCTGAACTTTGCCTGAATAAGAGGGCTCTTAGATGTGCAAAGTTGTTTCCTGCCTCCTTCATATCTGTGAAGGGAAACTAGGGTTTGTTTGGGGTGGGGTGTGTTTGGGGTTTTGTTTGTCCTTGTTAGTAGTATTAGGTAAACCTTTCTGAAAAACGAAAATAAGTTTGACATTAGTGGAATAGATGATATGTTTTCTTTTATGGGAGTAAAGTCTGGAAGAGCATAATTGATCTATTTTTTAATGAAGTAACTTCTGTTTGAGTTGTTTCCTTTTTTACAATTTGAAAGGCTTAATTTTCTCATCAGTCATTTGAACTAGGAACTCTTTGTCATAGTTAAAAAGAGTTGCATGACTGTTGTCAGCTGCGAGTGCAGAATGGGAATACATTTATGCATGTCTTTATGAAAACAGATCTGTAGTGTAGGACTGGTTTTGTGGTTCAGTATTTAATGCTTTCCACAACACCAGCAGGTGAAGGATATTTATGTATTTTTGAGACTAACCCTATACACAGACTTTGAGATAACTGAGAGGCAAACAAGGAGATGATTCAGTGTCAGCTAACATTTTGAAAAAGTTGATCACATTGTGTTTCTCTGATTTAAATTTTGTTATACATCAAAATTCAATTGTTTGTATTGCATGTAGTTATTAAAAAGGGAATACACAGCTAAATTAATTCTCTCTTCCTAAAATAATTAAGTGGTATTGGTATGCAGTACTACTTCAGTTTCATTAAACGACGTGCTTTTCCCTGACAACTACTCAAATATGCAGGATTAAAAAAAAAAAAAAGAAGAATGCTATTATATTGTGGTTTATGGTTATTCCTGAAACTAGTTAGTTTAATTATTAGTTGGCCTTCACATTTGTCAAAACTTTAGAAATTCACAAGTTGTCTGAAAGGATCAAGTTAATGATCTGTTGCAGACTTCTGTAGGGGAGTTTAAATAATGCTTTTGTTTCTAACCATTAACTTCATCACATTCAGAGTTTTACTGAAAACTGATTTTAATTAAAACATCAATGTTTTGTGCAAATGTATTCATGTGGAAATTTCATGGAAATAGAATTTTAAGGTCAAAACTTGAATGAGATTATAATTGAACTTTCTGAATGACTGCCTGCTTGAAGAATATGTTCATTAAACTAAACATGCACAGAAAAAAACCCCAAAGCATTCCTGAATGTCCTCTAAAAGCACCGGATGGTGAAATGATTAATATAATCAGAAAATGGATCTGGAAAACTTCATAAAGTTTGATGGAATATTCCAGGTTTTACGCATCTCTGCATAAAGATTTCTTTTCTTAAAAGTTGATGTCAAATTATAGCATTTGTACAAAAACGGTTGCACATCTTTCTCAGACTTTAAAGCACCCTTGTAAATTTTTTGGTAGATGGAATTACCATGTGGATTGACAAACCTTGGCAACACTTGCTACATGAATGCTACGGTTCAGTGTATCCGCTCAGTGCCAGAAGTGAAAGAGGCCCTTAAAAGGTAGGATTCCATACAAAAATACCATGACTAAATGTTTTCTTTATCTTATGAAATAGATATTTTGTGGAACGGTTGTCTTAATACTGATATGGATTATCATAACAATTTGTTATTCTTTAAATCTGTTCAAGATTAACATAGTGATCGATTAAAGTTTATCCTATGGCTTTGTTAGTCTGTACCTTTTAAAGAATTTAAGACTATGTATTTGTTGGAACTGGCTTTTAACAGAGAGAATGTGTTTTGCCTAGATAAAAAATAGTTCCTATCAAGAGTTGTTTAAAATGCTTAAACAAGCTGCTGAACTCCTAACCCTGTTTTCTGGTGTTAAGTTTGTATGGTCTTGTTCTGTATAAAAGAATTCGTACGGGAGTCCTGTTCCTTTGAGGAATATTTTTTTTTCAGTGGTTTTATTGCACAATGTGTTTTCAGCTATGAAATTCTGACGTTACCGACATTTGGTACTTGGAGGTAGAGCAGGAAGCTCCGAGATAGGACCATGAGTGTTACTGTGGTGGCAAACTGGAATAAGCTGGAGTTTCTGTCATGTGGATGTGTAGGGAACAGAAGACATGCCCTGATGGAATGTATTTCGTTCGTTCTGATTGTAGGATAACTTTTCTGAATTTTTTGTTGTTGTTGTTATTCTGGACTGAAATGTGACAATGGCCATTTTTTTTGGTGAGGAATCTAGGAGAAACTTGAAAATTAAGAAGATCGGAGGAAAAAAGAATACATGGCAACGTGAGCCTGAATTTGTCCTCCAGATGAATTATAATGAGAAAACCATCAGTATTTAGAAAATGTGAGGATTAGATAGAGCATTGCCATCTTCATAGAATCATAGAATGGTTTGGGTTGGAAGGGACCTTAAAGATCATCTAGTTCCAACCCCCCTGCCATGGGCAGGGACACCTTTCCACTAGATCAGGTTGCTCAAAGCCCCATCCAACGTGGCCTTCAACACTGCCAGGGAGGGGGCATCCACAACTTCCCTGGGCAACCTGTTCCAGTGCCTCACCACCCTCACAGTAAAGAATTTCTTCCTAATATCTAATCTAAATCTACCCTCTTTCAGTTTAAAACCATTACCCCATGTCCTATCACTACACGCCCTTGTAAAAAGCCCCTCTCCCGCTTTCCTGTAGGCCCCCTTCAGGTACTGGAAGGCTGCTCTAAGGTCTCCTGGAGCCTTCTCTTCTCCAGGCTGAAGAGCCCAAACTCTCTCAGCCTCTCTTCATAGGAGAGATGCTCCAGCCCTCTGATCATCTTTGTGGCCCTCCTCTGGACTCTCTCCAACAGCTCCTTGTCATTCTTATGTTGGGGGTCCCAGAGCTGGACGCAGTACTCCAGGTGGGGTCTCACGAGAGTGGAGTAAAGGGGCAGAATCACCTCCCTTGACCTGCTGGCCATGCTGCTTTTGATGCAGCCCAGGATATGGTTGGCTTTCTGGGCTGCAAGCATGTACTGCTGGCTCATGTTGAGCTTCTTGTCAACCATCACCCCCAAGTCCTTCTCCTCAAGGCTGCTCTCAATCCATTCTCCCCCCAGTCTGTATTTGTGTTTGGGTTTGCCCCCACTCACATGCAGGACCTTGCACTTGGCCTTGTTGAACTTCATGCGGTTTGCACAGGCCCAGCTCCCAAGCCTGTCAAGGTCCCTCTGAATGGCTCTTAGGGTTAACTTAATTGCTTTCTTGATACCTTGGTACCCAACTGGATATTGTAGATTACTGTAAACACTAGTTATTCAAGTACTTATAATTTTTTTCTTCATTCTGTTAGCAGGTGAACCTTAATTATTTAGCACTGAGAACTATTTGTGAAGTACGGAAACTCTGTTTTAAAGCTTTCTTGTTTTTCAGTGTTGTCATTTTAGGAAAGTCTGTTTATTTCCCTGTAAAGGACTGAGTTACTGCACCGAATCAGAGTATTTGACAGATTTAACATACCAAATGTCAAAATGTACCCTATAAAACTGGTGGAGTGCAATACAAGATGTGGCCTTATTGTCTGTGGGAAGTCAGATTCACAGGCAGCCACTCTGTTTTCCCCTGGAGACTTAGCCTTTTTTTGGTCTTCCCTGCTTGATGACAGCATGGAAGGGTATATGGCAGTGGGAGAAAGGGGAAAGGACTCACATGGGAAAGCTTGCTGTTACGGCTTCATTTCTCACCAGCTCTCCGTTGATCTCTGCAAGGGTACTCCCTGTTTTGTAGCATGTCAGGGGGAAAGTGTCCTGCCTATCATCTAGCAATGGACAGAATTTTTAAAGTTTGGTCTGAGATGAGAGAATGCATGAGACTCTCCTTTTATGTGAAGACTTATAGGCTTTGAGGAGGCCATCTGTTCCTCATGCAGCTGGTAAATTAAGAAATCATTCAAAGAAGAGTGGTAAGTTCTAGTAAAATGGGTGGACTCCCATACTTTTTCAGTGTAGGAAATATCTCCCCAAGAAAAATGTCTCACCTCCCACTGTTTTGCTTCTGCTGTGGAGAGAGGAAGCCTGCCCTCCATCTCTGTGCTTTTTATTTGCCGTCTGTACTTGAAGGTGTTTTTTTCCGTGTATCTGAAGAAGCTGTGGCAAATGTTTCAGAAATGGGGTAGCTTCTATTCTGACTTTTTTCAGTGTCTTTAGAAACAGATCAAGTCTTTGAGGCAAATGGATTAGGGAAGCAGCAGTGATGTATCCAGACTTCTAAGTCTGCATGTATTTATTGTCTCAAGGATACCAGTTTTCCTTTGCTTCCATGCAGTGCTTGCAAAATAGCTGAGACTTTGAGGTGAGTGTGTGTAAATCTTATCTTCAGTTACGTCTGTTTTGGCGACTGATTTCTTTTGATACATTTAAATAAATCTAGCTGCTGCCTGCTTTATGATTTGGAAACCCGACTGCTCTTCTTGATTGTGTTTAATTGCATACAAATGACTTTTCTTCTGTTTTAGGTATGGTGGTGCCTTAAGAGCTTCAGGAGAAATGGCCTCTGCTCAATACATTACTGCAGGTTGGTGTTTAGAGTAGAACCCAGGGGTTTAGGCTAGTGTGTGATTTCCTGCTAACTGCAGATGAAAACTGCAGTTAGAGCTCTGCATATTTTTCTTTAGCGCATATGCCTTAGGAATTCAGATCCGCTAGCACTGGAGGATTCATTTTGCTCTGTCGTTAATATCTTTAAAGGTTATTCTGACAGTGGCTGCAAAGCATACATCTCTGCATATTACCTAGCTGCATGCTAGGAAAAATATATTCAAGTGTGATCTAGGCTTAGATAGAAATAATTCATATCTCTTAACTGTTTTGCATGTAGGCACAAAGTAATTGGAAGTTCTTAAAGCAGACTCCATCCATCTGTTGCTTTGATCATTTTGTGTAAAAATATTTTAGTGTACAGTTCTTTGTTTCACTTAATGGTAGGCTAATGCCATACTCCTAGAATACATATTTCATTGATATTTTTTAATAGGATTTATTGGCTGAGCATTACTGTTAAGATGGTAGCTGATGCTTTATAGGTGTCTTAGCCTTTACACTAAAGATCCAGATTTCATAACTGAAATAGAAAGTAGTGTCTTCAAAGGAAAGTTGCTCTTTGTTGTGGTGATCTGGGTGCTCACAATGTGGGAGCTCATGATGGCCCCGTATCTCCAAGTTCTAACTGGAACTCTAGTTAGACCCCTTACACTTGAACAAGGGTACTACTTGTCCACTTTTTCTTTTTTTACTCTATTTCATTGCCCTACTAAGATGCTGGGCCAAGACACTGGGATTTCTACCAGTCCATTTAAGGAAAAACAAAACAATATAAGGAAGGAAAGGTCCAGTTTGTGGGTATGCCTGCTGATCGAATTTTGGGGTGGTAAGTTCAATGGTTACTCTGTACAACCATGCCTGCCCTCCCCTTTTCACTACCTTTACTTCATGTCCCTTGTTTTCTTTTTAGGGTGACAGCTCTGCTTTTTAGGAATCTTAATAGTTTAAGTAATTTGTAGTTAATTCTTTGGTGCTGAGCTGATCGAGAACTCCTGCATGACACTTATGACATTTTTTTTAATTGCTGTGTCATATCAGTTGTCCCTCTTACCAAGGTCAGTGAAGGTATTTCTTAACGAGAGGAAGCAAGTGACCTTGGTTCCTTGTAATCTTGCCTATATTCACTTATTCAAGAGTATCATTCATGAGTCTCTCCACTTGTAGATTAGTGACCATGCAGACTGTTGCCTACCTCACAGGGTTGTTGTGAGGATTAATGGGTGTCTCTGAAGTGATTTGTGGATTTAAAAAGCTGTAACCTGGGTAGATAAGACATATATAATAGTGTGTCCGGAGCAAAAAAGAAAGCCATATGTATTGTCATGCAATCAGTAGCATTCATGGAATTGCACATAGTTATGAACTATCTACACATATGCATATACATACTTGTTTTTCTGGGTCTTAAAGTAAGCATGAGCATTTTCTAAATATTTTAGTTGGGAAAAGTGAAAGTTTTTTTCCCAATAGTTGGTGAAACTTAAGCTGCTGTAGAGGATAGATCGCGAATGCCTTCCGGTTTCACAGAATCACAGAATCACAGAATGTTAGGGATTGGAAGGGACCTCGAAAGATCATCTAGTCCAATCCCCCTGCCGGGGCAGGATTGCCTAGACCATATCACACAGGAACGCGTCCAGGCGGGTTTTGAATGTCTCCAGAGAAGGAGACTCCACAACCTCTCTGGGCAGCCTGTTCCAGTGTTCAGTCACCCTCACCGTAAAGAAGTTTTTCCTCAAATTTAAGTGGAACCTCCTGTGTTCCAGCTTGCACCCATTGCCCCTTGTCCTGTCAAGGGATGTCACTGAGAAGAGCCTGGCTCCATCCTCTTGACACTTGTCCTTTACATATTTATAAACATTAATGAGGTCACCCCTCAGTCTCCTCTTCTCTAAGCTAAAGAGACCCAGCTCCCTCAGCCTCTCCTCATAAGGGAGATGTTCCACTCCCTTAATCATCTTCGTGGCTCTGCGCTGGACTCTCTCTAGCAGTTCCCTGTCCTTCTTGAACTGAGGGGCCCAGAACTGGACACAATACTCCAGATGCGGCCTCAGCAGGGCAGAGTAGAGGGGGAGGAGAACCTCTCTCGACCTGCTGACCACACCCCTTCTAATACACCCCAGGATGCCATTGGCCTTCTTGGCCACAAGGGCACACTGCTGGCTCATGGTCATCCTGTTGTCCACTAGGACCCCCAGGTCCCTTTCCCCTACGCTGCTCTCCAACAGCTCTGCCCCCAACTTGTACTGGTACATGGGGTTGTTCTTGCCCAGATACTCTAGGTGTAGTCCTCTTGTGAAAACGTTGTTCCTCAGATGTGTTTCAAATGAAATCTTAACTGCTCAAAAATGTTTTTTTTTTTCTGTTAGCAGCCAGGAAAGACAAAGCACTATGTGCCAAACTTTCAGAATTGTCATCTTTACGCCTGCAAAGTCATGTTCACAAATGAGATCTTAGGTGCACCTGTTACGCCACCTGGAAAATTTGATCCTGCTTTGGCAAGATCAAATTGGACACTGTTAAATGATCAGTCTTTAAATGTTGCTGCTGGTTTACTATTTTTTTAAGCTTCCTGCCATGTTTGAATTGTTTTTCCACTTCTCAAAGCATTCACTTGCTTTTTCTTCAAGCTCTTAGAGACTTGTTTGATTCCATGGATAAAACTTCCTCCAGTATCCCACCTATAATTCTCCTGCAGTTTTTACATATGGCCTTCCCACAGTTTGCAGAGAAAGGCGATCAAGGCCAGTACCTTCAACAGGTAAAGACCAATTATTGGCTTATTGTTTGAAAATTCTGTAGTATGTTGGAAGTTGAGAACAAGAGTTTTTTAAAACTTGCCTTGTCCTGTGAAAATAATTTATCCCAGTAAAGTGTTTGCTTTTGTATCGTGTAGAAAAGTTGAATGTAGTATCAAGTGTTAGCGCTGAAAATGTATGGTGGAATAGGGAGAAATTCTTAGTTAAGGAATCCTTACGTTTGGTTTTATAGTGTAAAGATTGATGGGTTTAATAGTACTAAATCATAATGCTGCTAGTCAGATTTAATGTTCTGTTCCCTTAGGATGCCAATGAGTGCTGGGTGCAGATGATGAGGGTACTACAGCAGAAGCTGGAAGGCATAGAAGGTGATACAGTCATGGAGGTAATTGTAGTCTTACTCTAACCAGAGTTTGGATTTATAGTATTGCACTTGTGATTCACATTTTTTGCTAAGGATTAGCTGTTTTGTGAGTTCTTTAATATGTCTGTAGTCCAGTAAGTGAAATTGCTTTCTGATGTGTCTGATCAGCATACTGCTGATGTGCTATGTCACATCAGCTATGCTATGGAGCATGCTGTAGGAAAACTTTCCCTTTGGGCTCTGTAAGTCATGTGTTGGACCAGGGTGGTGGTGACTGTGAGTATGCAGCAGCTGGCCCTGATAACCTGTGAATTTAGCACATAAGAACTTTTTTTCTGAAAAAAGTGTGCTACAGCATTCTTGGCTACAGGAATGCTATTTCAGACAACTAGCTTAATCAACCTGATGGGAAGAACTTGAAGTAATTTCTTATGACTTTACCAGACTGTCTCTCCTGTTTCTCTGTAAACTGTTTTCTGGAGGGTCTTGGCAGTGGCAAAAAACTGGTAGACTACTCTAAAATTTAGGACAGATTTAAGTTTGGGGAGCAGGGAGGTGTGACTTTTTGATTGAAATCTTCCTTGCTAATATGCTTTGAGGTGGCTTTAACAGCATGCTATAAATGCATTTGTTTTGAAACTTTTATACTGTAAGGAGATTGACGAGGAGAAAACGCACCTATAGAAAGGTGAAGGAATAGGCCTTGAAGAATTTAAATGAATGGGTTGTTTTGTCTGTAAAGGTGACTGTCTTTACATGCTATTTAAATTTACATCATAAGAGAATTTTTTTTTTACAGACAGACTCTGGAGCTACAGCAGCATCTTCTAAAAAGAAGAGTTTAATTGATCAATTCTTCAGCATTGAATTTGAAACAGTGTATCCTAAAGACTAAGGCAAGACATAAAGAATGATAATAATTTCACACTTTAGCCGTTGCGTACAGGGAGGATGAAAAGCGTTGTTCAGAATCGTGTAGAAAATAAAGGTGTGTGTTGGGGAAGAGAGGGAATTATGTATTGCAGGAGTACACAGAAGTTAGTTAAGATTGGATATACTTTGAGAGAGGGGATGATGTGGGGAGGAAGAATGATAATGGAAATCTACAGAAAAAAAACACTGAATTTAAATACCAGATTTCCTCCCCAGAGAAGATTGTCAATTGTTTACTTCAAAGGTGCTGACGTGTTTTATCCAAATAAAAGTAATTATCATCCTAAACAGACTTTTTTTTGGCATGTAGGGGAGTGTTGCTGATATACTTTGAATAATAAACATGCACAAAAGAGAGCTTGATTGATTTCTTAAGAAATAAACTAGATGCACGCTGTTAGGTAAGAAACTAATGCAGCTATCAACTTTCTAGTAGCTTTTTTTATAGCAAGAACAAAGAGCACGTGATCACATGGGATGCACATCTCATGCCAAGTATTACTCTTTTCCCACTTCTCCACTCCAAAATCCTGTCTGTCATGAAACTGACCACAACTTTTAGAAAGAATTATACTGTGTGTTTTTCTTGTCTGAAATAAGGAAACATCCCCTTAGATAAGGTACTGTCTCTCATACTTTGGTAGTAATGAAGAGTAAAGGCCTTTTTTAAGAGTCATGCATCCCTCTCCCTGTCTTGTGATATTTGTTATCCCCAAAATAGTTGGGAGGAGCAGAATGAGTAGCTAAGAGGAATGGTGCATAGGCCAATGGCAGGAGGAAGAGACTTGG
This sequence comes from Nyctibius grandis, assembly GCF_013368605.1. Classification (NCBI taxonomy): domain Eukaryota; kingdom Metazoa; phylum Chordata; class Aves; order Nyctibiiformes; family Nyctibiidae; genus Nyctibius; species Nyctibius grandis. Next base: position 58,925,864 of record NC_090660.1, on the reverse strand, counting down.
TAGAAAAGTTGTGTTGCAAGCCTTCAACGTGTGATTATGGCAGCGTTTGTAGAGTAGATGCATTCAGAGCAGTCAGAAAAATACCTAGTTAGAAGGAAGTGGATGAGAGAAAAGTATTGGGATAGAAGTATGAAAAAGAAGAGGTTGGACAGAACGATTAGAAGAATGCGTAGAAAATAATGAAGAAATGGACTTCATTTCAGTGAAGGGGACAGATAAAAGGCAGGGGAAGGAGGCTGTACATGTTGAAAGAATCGGTAGGTCTGGCCAGCAGCAGGAATAAAACTTCATTAATTGTGAACAGCAATGGAGCATAATGTTGCAGGAGGGCTTCATAACTTGGTATTGGCAGCCAGTTAGTATGATCTGTGTCCTGGGGGGGTTGGATGGGCGGGGGGAGAAGAAAGAACAAAGCAGGCCTCACAAACTTAAGTGGTGATTAAAAACTTACTTTACTTTTTTTTTGGTATGCTGTCTCTCTCAGCTGCCACTTGTCATTAGACACAAAGGAACGATTGGTTAGAAGGAAGGGCTGTTTCAAATCTTCTTTTTTATACTATGAGAAGTAAAAGTACTATTGATGCACAAGCAGAGGGTTCTCTTAAATTACCGTGCTGTTCAGCATGTTGTTTTCACTAGAGCGGTAGTGCAGCTCTTGGTGCATGATGGTTTTCCTTAATTTTGTGAAGCATGAAATGTACAGAAGCTGAAGAAGAGGAAGTAACTAAAGGAAAGGAGAATCTCCTTCAGCTTAGCTGCTTTATCAATCAAGAAGTGAAATACCTGTTTACAGGACTAAAATTGGTAAGTCATTACAACCTTTATTTAGTTGAAATTCTGAATTACCTGTGTTTTTGATTTATGACTTGGAATTGACATCTGCTGTCTGAGCTTTACAAAGTTCCAACATTTTTTTTGGTATTATGGGAAGATGGCAGTGAAAATGAATTGCAGACTTCAACAGAGCATTTTCTTGACCCTGACATGGTCTTCCCCATGCAGGTAACCAAGTACAAGCCAATTTGCTGCTTGTTTGTTGAGCTGGGTTTTACTTCAGACTGAGCAGTATCATCATTTAAGCATGCTGTAAACGGTTTCCAAAAAGTCCGAAAGTCAATTTTAAAATAGGGTGGCATTTTGGTTGCTAAGAAAAAAACAGATGATGGAACAATTAAATTTAATTTTGCTGATTTTGAAGGGGGTGTTATTTTCCATGACACAATGTCATCTTTAAACTGTTTATTTAAGTAGAACTTCTTAAAGTAGTCTGTGCTTTTTATATATATGTATTTCTAAGTTTTCAGGGGTTTTTCTGAGAATCTGAAGGAGCAAGGAGAGGAGCTACTACAAAACCTTTGTAGTAACTGCTCTTGCAGGGTGTTTCTATGAGAGCAGGGGTGGAAGCAGTGATGTGGTTTGTACAGGACTGGACCAAGCTGCACGGTTCTCAGATAATCTCTGTATCAACTCTTTATTTTTTGACAGAATTTAGAAGGAAAAGTAAGATAAAATAGTTAATGGTCACAAATTAAAAAGATTATGAAAAAAGAAACCTCACTTACGGGTCAGAAAAGGTCTTCTAGAATTCTTATGCTGGATTGCCTGTAGCAAGAGAGTCTTAACACTAACAATCAGGCCACTCTTCCTCTGAATTTGGAAAGGTCCCTGGAAGCAGAATATCACCACTTGTCTCCTTATATGCAGCTCAATCTGCTTTAGACTGAGAGTTGAGAAACGTACAAATCTTCCCACCACAAGAAACTTCGTATTTTCTTTTGTTGTGTTCCAAGCATGACATGACACACACGTAACCAAATCCAGATACAATTCGTAACCGAATCCAGTTGCAAGTTCTACTCCTGTAGAATAGAATTTTCTGCGGAGAGAAACTTAGTGTTGTCAGGGCTCTGAAATGACCCTGGAGCAAATGAATAGGCATGGTCTTTCTGCCAAGGAATTTCAAAATTCTGTGTGTCGTAATGGCTGAGAGCAACAGAAGAGGTTGGCAGAACAGGATTTGGTTTATGGTTTGTTTATCCGTGCTGTGCTTTTCTTTAAGCTGTGTTTTATGATGAACGTATGTGGTGGTAACTTTTTTTTTAAACAGCGTCTTCAAGAGGAAATCACCAAACTCTCTCCAACACTGCAGAGAAATGCACTCTATATCAAATCCGTGAGTGGTGTTTTTGTTGCTCTCCTTATGATTCTTTTAGCTGTTGTCAATTTTCTGTCCCAAAACACGAAATTATTGCTGCAACAGCATGTGCTTTATGTTTATAAAGCATCTAAATATCCACTACCAAGAAATTTAAGACCAGTTGAAAATTAATCCGAGTACACTACTATCCAGAGCTTCAAAATAGGAGGCCTTGTTATATTCCTATGTGTTTGTGTACAAATATGTTCCCAGAATAGCCTGTAATTTAGGATGAGCAGTGTTTAAGGTACAAAAGATCTGTGAATATCTAAAGTAATAGCTTTTTCTAAATTTTTTTTTATAGTCTAAAATCAGTCGCTTGCCAGCGTACCTGACTATTCAGATGGTTAGATTTTTTTACAAAGAGAAAGAATCTGTGAATGCCAAAGTTCTTAAGGTAAGTTTTCTGGATATTGAAGTTTAATTCCTCTTTATGCTTTTCAATGAGTTTTTATTATAGGTAGACAACTAACACTTGAAAGCTGTTTACTAAATTGTTTGCTTTTAAGTTGCATTTAAAAATATTAACAGTACTGTTTCTTTGCTTAAGTACAAAGTATCTTTGTTCCCAATTGTGATGATGTGCAGCAAACTATGCTACCAAAATAGACTGAGGGAGGAGGTAAGGGACAGAAGTGAATTTGCTCCAATACTGTTAGGATGTTTTTGGTCTCTTTTCACCAGTGGTTCAGAGGAGAATATTTAATTAAGGAGAGGGCCATGCTTTCAGTCACTGGGCAGTGTTCTAAAGTGGATGAGAAATGTTTATGCTAACAAACACTTCTTGTATTAGTTATTTTAATTGTTTTGCTTTCTGTTGGCCTTGGCTGATAGACCTCCTAGGCTGCCCAGGGAGCATCATGATAGATGATGCCTGTTCCTTACAACAGAAGGAAGGGAATAAAGATTGAAGGCACATGTTAACTATTTTAGAAGATTGTTTGGATAACACAAATGGACATTTTTGCAAGTGTACCGTCTTTCTACATACATTTTTTTTTTTTCCTTAGGCCTGCATAGGTATTTCAATAGTATAAACGTATGACAGCTGATAATAAAGAATCTAAATATTTATACTGAATGTAGTAATTTATGATGGTTTGTTTATACTGAATCAGGCATTCTTCTGTGAAAGTATTGTAGATGTTTAGGTAAGTACTGTCAGCAACATTTCAGTAGATAAAGTTGTCATAAATGTGATGAGAGTTGCATTTAATTGGACTTAGTATTTTCTTCCCATGGGAGAATGCTTTAATGTGGAGTACCAAATTATACTAATAATGTTTATGCTTTTTACTTCCTAGGATGTTAAATTTCCTCTTATGTTGGATGTGTATGAGCTGTGTACGCCAGACCTTCAGGAAAAAATGGTTTCTTATAGATCAAAATTCAAAGATCTAGAAGACAAAAAAGTAAATCAACAGCCAAAGAATGTAAGTCTTCTGGCAATTTCATGGACATTTGATTAAATAAGTCATCTGAAATTGGGATACCAGTAAGGACTAGAGAAAACTTGGCTTCCTTAAATATATTGGTCTCTTATTTAGCATTCAGACTCCTTGGTATTGAGCTTTAGATCTTTTTTTGTGTATTTTCATGAAAATACAGTATCTGCTTTGGTATGGCTGCTCAATGAGAAACGTTAAGTGCTGTAGGCAAACATGTTGCTTACATTTTTATTTCACAATATATTAAAATGTAGTGCTTCTGCTTGCCAGTGTTATGCCTAAAGGTTTTCTGTGAATTACACAAAATTATTCTCTTCAAACATTACTGCTTGCTGGCAGATCACTTCTTCAGGGGAGTATAGGTAGCTATTTCCTGCTCACTAACTGGAAAGGGTTGTACAAGGGACTACTACGTGTCTGACTGATAAAATTTAGAATAAACCTACTAGTGAGCTAAAAGTCTGTTCTCCAAAAACTTGGTAAATGGTTTCATATCCTATCCTGTCTTCATATTCTAAAACTGACTTCCCCTTCTTTAATGAAGAAAAAAAGTAAACGAGCTTAAACTGTAGTGTTTTAGCCATTTTTAAAAAGTTTGCTACTCTCTTCCTGGCCTAACTCCTGGCAGTTTCATTTAAACATTTGAATAAGCCTTGTGTCTCTTTTTACACAGTTCAGAGCAAGGAAAGAGTGCTGTTTTAAAACAGAATGTATTGGCACTCAGAGTCTGTCTCACGTATTTTCTTGTTGCCACTTCTACTGCTAGCAAGTCCCTAACAAGGAACAAAGTCTTCAAATGCAGAACTGTTTCTGTAAACAAACCTGTAGATCTGGTGGGTAAACAGTTGAGGCAGTATGTGCTAAAATAGTTATATATTTGCTCTAAAAAGTGAACTTGTTTAGATTAGGTGTCTGGATGTCCACCTAGAAATACAGTAATGGAACTTTTTTCAAGTTGACCAAAAATATTTAAGCTTGGAAACATCTTTAAGGGAATGGAGAGTTGGTATTTGATATGATTGTGCTAAAGCTTTTTCAAAACCATTCCACATTAATTCAGCATATTCTGTTCTTTAGTCTAGTAAAAGTGATGGTGCACCGAAAGAAGTTAAATATGAACCATTTTCTTTTCCTGATGGTGAGTACGGGGAAGTAAATCTATTTTAAAGTAACTTTCCATTTACTTATGTTTAAGTGAACCTAATGGAAGGAATATTTTGAGAACCCTGGTTATTTTTAATGCCTTTGAAAATTAATCTTGAGAAACTGACAAATAGAAGGAATGGAAAGATTGGGCAAGACAAAATGCTGTTGAGATAGTCAAGGACGTAATTGTCATCCATCTGACAAGTTGGTGATACATAGAAGACATGCGCATCAAAAAAACATTTGCGTGTAATGTGCAGTGGTTTTGTACGCTTCCCTGTCAGCGGGTGGTAGAAAGCTGAAACCAAAACAAAAACCTCAAATTGGACTTTTAAAACTGCTGTGGTGGTGCTAGTGGTGCCTAAATTGGGGGCCTTGGAGCTTGAATGTCCTAAGCATTCACCCTCATGTCGAGGACACTTGTTGAGGAGGTCTTGTTTACCCAAATTGTTACCATTCGGTGCTTCCTGAGGTTTGTGTGTGATGCACTATGTGAGAAGTGGTGGTGGGTGTTGACTAGCTCGAGAGCACAGTGAAAACGGGATTTTCTGGAGTGCTGAGAAATGCAGTTAAGATGCGTTGGGGACTGTAACACCCTTCTGGTACGTTCGGAGTTAGCCATTTTTTTCCATTGAAAAATTGTATGGTGTAACTGAACTAACTGTGGAGTGGTTGATCTACTGTACCCGAGTATTCTCAGCAGCGATGCTGTACAGCCCATGCTCAGTACGTCAGTTCTTGCAGTTTCGTGGCTCGCCCTGAATGCAGACAGCAGCTGGTGTTTGAAGGAGGGGTTGGCCGAACCTGTCCAGAAGGTTTACTGACCATACAGCATTGGTTTGATGCTTTAAGCTTACTGTATTTGCATTACACCCAGGATACATAGTTATGCCATGAAATGGACAACATCCTCAGTTTCCTGAGGGGCTGTCCTGGCTGAAAGCCGCTGCTTTTAGTTCACGATGCTTTAGAACTGTGCTGTAAACGGGGTTTTACACAGCTAGAGTGCTGTAGCGTGGCTAGTGCGTCTTCGGTCTGCCTGCTGTTAAAAACGCTACACTCTTCATGTAAGATGTGTAACTTTTTTTTTCCCCTCTTCCTTCAGACATTGGTTCTAATAATTGCGGCTATTATGACCTGCAGGCAGTGCTAACACATCAAGGCAGGTCAAGCTCCTCTGGGCATTACGTGTCTTGGGTTAAAAGGAAACAAGGTAAAAAAAAATTACAGCACCGTTAACCACCCTTCACGGCTTCTTTCCTTTAAGGAGCTGTTAAGCATGCTTAGATTTTACCCACTTAAATTACAAATAATGCTCTTGTTTTTCTTGCAGATGAATGGATTAAATTTGATGATGACAAAGTCAGCATTGTTACACCTGAAGATATTTTGAGGTTATCTGGGGGTGGAGACTGGCATATAGCTTATGTTCTACTCTACGGGCCGCGCAGAATTGAAGTAACTGAAGACGAAGCTGAACAGTAGTCTTCAGTTTTAGTCATTCTGCCTAGGTGTGAAATAAATGCTGATTGCTGATCACTTCTTTAACCCCAGAGCTTTAGCAAGTGGATAAATAACTTGTTCAAACCTTCTCATGTGAAGAGGGATATTGTTTCAAAACTGATCCATGTACCAATTAGTCACTGCTGGACTGGACTGCCCACTGCAGTGGTGACAATACTTCAAATAGCTTTAATGTCTTGCGAAGATAATTTTTTTTAAATGAGCCTTCCTCCCCCCCTTCCTCTCTAATGTCATCAAGTATTTATTACACACCTCTTCTCACATTTGTTACTCTTGCATGATTTATACCACAGTTCAGTAGCTGTCCATCCTTTGCCTTACCTGGCAGTTTTGCTAGGAAGGTAGAAGAGAAACTGTTGCCTTGTTGCATAACTCAGTGCTGCTGCCCATAGCCAACAACTGTGGCTACAATCAAGTATTTGTCCAGCCTGCCCTGCTGATTCAGTCTGTTCTGTTGCTGGCATCTCATGACTTAAAAAGAAATTGTGATCAACAACGTGTCTCCATTAAAAAAAGTTCATGTCTTGGTAGTGGAGTTAGTGTTTGTTTACACTTCTTGGGCTACCACTGATGAATGTCTCGAAGCAGTCATGTAATAAAGCCACTTTTTTTTTTAAGCTGTAGGGATTTATCTCCTGTCCTGTTATCCTTTACTCAGTAGGTAAGTCTAGTAAGGTGGCTGCAAAACAGAGCTTTGCTGACTTACAGTAACTTCTGTTCCTTCCCCACAGGAATACAGCAGCTGTATGCTAGTGGGAGGCTGCAGTACAGAAGTATTTTAGTGTTGCCTACAGCCAGAAAAGCACTAGGCCATCAACAGAACTCAGCCTTGGTGTAGAGGATCTGATTTTTTTAATGTGTCCCAGTCCCTTCTGGGAGAGCTAGTCCATGGTCATATGAAACACCTTCAGTTGTGTCTTCATTAACAGTGGCTGAGGGGTGAGTTTAATTGTGCCTCACTTTCTCAGAACAGACCCCTCTGTTACCCTCCCTTGGGGGCACCAGCTTCAGCTATGACCTTCCCAAGTGGTTTTGTGCCTCACAACTTCTGTTGCTGGTTATTGCACAGTCACCTTCATGGCACAGCCTCCCCTGGGGGCATGCCAAAGGCCTAAGGGTGTATTTTAAAACAATTGCATGATGGTTAAAAGCAAGCTCCAGCCACTACGGAAGCCCCAGGGCAGTAACTGGCTCTGTTCCCATGTACCCCACAGAAATAGTACTGGCTCCTCTGTTCTCACAGGCTTATTCTGTCTCGTGTTCAGGAGGGAAGAGGGACAGTGCCTGTACCTGGTTGCTGCTCTGTGGAACTACATCCTCCCTGTTGTGGGCCTATGATCAGTGTTTCCTCTCTTAAAGCTGCTGCTGGCAGTTGAAAAGAGCCTTCTGTTCTGAACAGTTACATGACCCTACACCTACAAAATAATCTTTTATTACTGGTCACAGCCTAATAGTTATAAAAAAGGTTAGGTATTTTTCCTTCTCTGAAGGTGTTCTGGCCTGATTTTTCTGCTGCTCTTGCTTTATTCTAATTTTGACGTGTGTGTTTATGACATCTGACAACTGCACTACAAGTTGTCTCACTGGGACAAGATACACTTAATAATGAACAGCTGGAATGCTGAAAACCCTGTAGAAGCAGCAGTTACTACATAGGTCTCCAAGCCTGCCAGCTCCATTTCGTGTGTGGTGTGGGGGGAGTCTTTCTAGGTCTATCAAACCCTTAGTTATGCTTGGTTCAGTGATCAGGATGCACAGTCAGATCTCTCCCCAGGTGGGTCTAATTTCAAGCCTGTTTGAGGGCCTGAGCAGTGCTGTCACATTTTGATGAGATCATACTTGTCAGATGATGCAGAAAAGATCTGCACTCCTCCATGCACAGAATAACACAAGACTCTGCTGCTGCTGGGTCAGAGAAAGGGTTCAAAGCTAAACCGAGGGGACAGCTCAGTGCCCAAGTCTTTCGCCTTGAACTTGAGCACTGAGAGTATGGTTCGTGTGTGAAGCATCAAGAATATAACTTACTGGCCTTGGCTTCCTTCAGTCACCTTCTTTGTGGCCACCCTCATCCCCAGCTTTCCCAGCGTCAAGGGGGCAGGCAGGCCGCATTGAAGAGCTGTTAGTCGTCCCCACACAGCTCGGTTCACAATGTTCTTGAATCCCTGACTCAATTAAAAGGGTTGTGTTTTGTACCTTCTACCAAATTGTACTGGCAGTAAGAGGTAAGGCTCAGGCTGTGTTATTTCCAACTGTCCCATGTATCAGCCCACACCGACTCTCATTGAAGCATCCAATAATCAAATTCCTAACAAACAACTGAATCCAAAGGGAGGGGAGGAGCAGGCACAAAGCTCTCATTAAGGGCTCTGCAGGCAGGAACACGCCTCTGAGCTGGTAGCGAACCACCCTGGAAATTCACAGGTATGATTTAATAGCTGAAACAATGCTCTGCAGAGAAAAGTTCTGTTCACCATCCACGATGAAGCTTCCTCTTTGTGGCTCAGGATGACTAATCCTTTCCTCAGAAAATATGGACAACTCAACAATATTATTAAAAAGTTTTATTGTTTATTGAACATAAAATACCTATCAAAAATCTGTTACCTAGCAACAATTAACAACAACAAACTAAACAGTCACAATTACCAACAAACAACAACAGCCGCCAGAACAGTCACAATTAACAACAACCACCACCACCAAAACCAAATGACAAGTTCGCAGCTGAAGCGAGTTAGCTGCTGCTTTCAGTGTCGTTGGTGAGGCTTTCCGCAAGGTCACTTAACCCGGCTTTGTTCAGTGCCGTAATCAGATTCTCGGGAGTCGCATGTGCACCCTCCTGATCCTGCCAGGCAACCAGCAGCTGCTTAGCTCTCATCTTCATGTCCTCGCTATCTGACTCGATCTGCCGTATGTCAGAATCCTTCATTTCCAAGTAGGGGGCCAAGGCTTTCCACTGCTCCCCAAGCCTGTTAGCGAATGACTCCATTTGTTCAGCTGTCATGGCTTTGTCCCGTTGTACCTCTGGACCTGGGGGGGGGCGGGAAGAGAAAGAATCACAGTGAGACGCAGGGAATGTCTCCAGATACTGCAAATGCATCTTCCCCGATCTCCCCATTTTAAACCACCTATTATTTACTAACAAACATATCTTACACCTTTCCTTCAGTTGTGAAAACCTACTCAAGAGCTCAGAGAACAGATGGATTTTTACAGATGTAGTACCTGGGTTTCAAGAGGAATGTCCCTTACTGCCCATGAAAAAGAAAATCTTGGATTTTATGTATCATCTGTTTGAGAGAGAACTGCTAATGCCTAAAATATATATCAGAACTGCCTCCTCCAAATGAAAACGAGGATGTTGACAAGCAGCCTGCAATTTTACAGAGTGATCTTTAACATTTAATTGTCTTTTGGACTTATTTTAGTCACTTTACATGGAGTTAACCCAGGTAAAAAAAAATAGTTCGCTTCCCTTTTACTGAGTTACTAAAGCTTCGTGTTCCTATTAGCAGAAAGACTGCAAATTGGATAGTAACTTTAACATGTAGTCAGTACTTTAAGGGATTTTTCTGTCATTCTGGCATCAAGATAACGGACAGGGAACACTGTGCTCTGCTGAGAAGCCAAGAGCTGCAGAGATTACACAGCTGCGTTTGCACATTTATCGCTTATCATGGTTTACAATCTATGGCTTACCACCTATGTTTATTTCACACTTTCAAAGAAAAAACCCTAAAGACTGAATTACTTATGCATAGAAATTAATAATATTCTTAATTTTTAATAAATATCTCGCCCTTATGCCACCTAAGAGCCAGCTGGCACGGAGTGGAAGTTTCAACTCTCTCCAGTGCTTATGAGTCACTCTCATTTATCTGAACTAAACCCACGACATCGAGGGGAAAGAATGGAAGATCACGAACAACAAAACAACAAAAGCACACTGATCACTCCCCTTATTCCTAAACACAAGGGTGCATAGTGGACCACAGCTCTGCCATCATCTTCGCTTTAAGGCAAGAAAGATGTAAATTCACCACAGAGAAACCGCAAAGGCTGTGTCAGGCAGTATTAAGCTGAAGAGGAGAGAACTCCACTATTGGCAAGGAGACTGTGGACAAGGTCAGGTGCTGGATGGAAAAGGGCAACAGAAGAGAGCTTCACAGAAGCCCACAGAAAGCTTTCCACTAGAAGAAAAATCTTTCAACCACACTGCCAGCGGTACCTGGTGTGTGACCTCCATGCCCTGCACACCCCACCTGCCCGTTCTGCACCCAAGAGCTGGCGTACAGAGCTACCACACGCAAGGGAGAAGGTGCTGTGAGAGGAAGGCATGAACGAGGATGGAAGAAGGCAGATTCACAGACACAGGAGACAGGGAAGGACACTTTGAAGCATGACATACCAGGGTTACAGGCAAGAGACAAAAAATAGGAGGACTGGATAATGGAGAGGAACAAACAAGAGATGATGTTTGTCAGGAATGTTGCTCTTCCCACAGAGAAGCTTTTGCCTTTAACATATTTTAAATGAGAGGAAGTAAAGGTCTCAGAGTTGGCATATATCCATTTCTGAAAGTCCCATAACTACCCACCCCAGCAGGGGCTCGAGGGAGGCACTTACCCATGGCAATTAAAGAGCAGAATGAACAGGAAAGCAGGGTGAGGAACGCTCAGGTTGGTTTTTACACAGCAATGCTGGCGGTTTAGCTATAAACGCTTACTAAAACTGTAAACATACAGCACGCAGCAGAAAAGGTGGAAGAGGCTCCTAATGAAAGTGCTCATCCAACTTCCACAAGCTGCACGCTTTTAGCACTGCAGGCCACCAGACTGAGAAGTTGCTACTGGTGCCCTGTGTGCTGAAAAGGCTGGGCTTCTTGGTACAAAGGAGGGTTCAGGTCAGAAGCACTGGGGTAACCAGGACTGGTGACCCTCAGTAAAAACTCTGTTAAAACACAGCTTCTACAGTACACATCAAGGGAGAAAGTGAAAAGACTGAGAACATGCAAATCTTACTTTCATTGTTTTCCTTTAACAAAGCATCGTTATCTTCCTCATCTTCATCTTCGCCTGTTTTTATTTCTTCAGAAGGAGGCTACAATGAGAGAACTAAACATTACTGCATTAATTTTGTGTTTAAAGATAAATTTTACAGCTCTGTGATTGTCTCTGGAATGTGTGTTAGAATGGCAACACCTGACATAATCCCATATGAGAATTAAAAATCCTCCCCAGTCTCCTGTATCCAAAACACCAGTAACAAGTGTTCTAATAAAACACTGCATCAACTAAAACACCTAATGAAAGTGTCCGCTGACTTCACAGGATTCTTTCCTCTTCACAGTAACTACAACTACACATTACAGACAAGGGAGGTCTCAAACACAGAAGCACGGGCTCACATCCGCATGAAATTGCTGGGTTGTGTGCTAACTCAAAGGTTCAGAAAATGCTCCCTTCCCCAACTGTTCGTCTCTCTTATCGTTATGTACAAAGTGATCTGAAAGACCCCTCCCTGCCCTCAAATACGTACTGCTGAACATGCAAGGGACTAATGCCTTAAATGTACAGCCCCACAAGGTCTATTTTTCTTCACATATTTTAAGAGTCAGGGAGCTGACAGAAGAGCTCTGGTAAATCTTGCTGTAAAGTTCTGGTAACACTTAGCATGGCACCTTCAGCTGCACACCCTGCCGCTTTTCCTGCCACCCCAGTAGCCACAGCTACTGATATTCATGAGCCCTAACACTGGCGTACACCTTTGATAAAAGTGGTTTGCACTGCAACACAGGACCCAAGTAGCTGGGTACAAATATATTCCTGTCTACCAACCCAGCCAGAAAACGGGATTGCCATAGCTGTTTGTTCACAAAGCAGAGCTCAGCAGTTACCTGGTTAGTCTATGCTATTCACAGTCCAGTGTTACTGTGATGATCAGCAATTAGACCAATTTCATCTCCAATTTTTACTTTACAAGCTTTTTTTCCCCTGTGGTTTTTTTTTTGCCTCCCCATGTACCAAACAAACTGCTGAGTGTCAGGCAGGAAGTCAAATGGATTCAGCATTTATTATTATAGGATAATATTACTTACAGGCAGCTCCTTGGCTAATTTGATTACCATGTTTTCTAGATATTCAGGTAAACTCTTGAATTGTTGGTTTGTTGGCTGGAAGAAGTGGGGACTTCTGCGTGCTAGAAGTCTCAATGCTCTCCAGCCATAGTTGGAATTGTTCACAGCCCTATAATAAAATACAAGTTTGGCTGCTAACAGTCTGGCATCTATAAAAGCACAGAAGAAGATCCGAGTCACTTCCTAATTAATATAATTGTGTCCAAGATTATAAAGTTTTTTGTACATTACTGGAGTCCTACACAGATATTAGCAATACAGAGAACAGGCTGTTTTCTTTAACAATCCAAACATGAAAGAGATCAAAATAAAGCAAAACAGAACAAAAGACTGACATACTTGTACTTATTTTCAACCATGTTTTCAGGATCCGCTTGTTCAATAGCTTCTTCAAAAAACTCCTCCAATGTTGGCATATATTCCCTAAAAAATAAAACAAGGAACTTAATACTCCTCACGATCTACTCTAAAATAGCTGGTTTTCAGTTCCTTCATATGCATCTCAAGCTTAGCCACTGAAGAAGAAAACCCCCCAAAACAACCTACTCAAATTTAACAATTGCAAATAAGCAAAGAATCTGTTTGATACATGTTGCTACGAAGTTATTTACTGCATAACCACTGAAGTGTACCAGTAGTCGCTAGCACTGTCTATTATACATATTTAAACCTTCTGCCATACCAAAAGGTGACATAAATATCTGTCAGTTGCATTTGGTGAAAAAGGACTATGGGACATAAGACAAGAATTCTGGCAATAAGGAAACGAGACTTTCAGAAAAATACCTCAATCAACTGACTGGCTGTGTTAGAAACACGCTGCCACTCACACAGCTCACAAGCACTCAGGAATCTAAAATGGTTGTTAGTTTTGTGCCATTTGACAGGATAAGTAAAACACGGCCTCTTCACTGCCCCACTCCCCCATTTCAGTCTCATCTGTTACCAGAGAAAGCTAGACTATTATTAGTTCCCAACTTCAATTATTTATGATCACTAATTTTAGAGGGGGAAAAATACTAGGCAGCTTAATGTTGTACTTAATGATCCCATCGTAGTGGCTCCCTGACTTGCTCAAACATGCTCATTTCACCTCCCACGGTGATCCCTGGTACCTTCTGCTGAAGGTAATTCAGTTAAAGTACATTCAATACAGGTCCAAAGTCTACAAGCATCAGGAGAAAGTGATTTATCTGAAGTGGACTTAAAAGTATCTGAACTCCTGGGCTCAAAGAGATGTTATCAGTGGCATGAAGTCCAGCAGGAGGCCTGTCACTAGCATAGGCCAGGGCCTGACACTGAGGCCAGTACTATTTAGCACCTTCATTACTGACCTGCTGATGATGGGACAGAGTGCACCCTCAGCAAGTTTGCAGACAATGTAAAAGTGGGACAAGTGGCTGATAGACCAGAGGGTTGTGCTGCCATTCAGAGGGACCTCAAGAGACTGGAGGAATTGGCTGACAGGAACCTCATGAAGTTCAGTAAAGGGAAATGCCAAGTCCTGCCCCTGGGGAGGAACAACCCCAGGCACCAGTACAGGCTGGGGACTGACTGGCTGGAGAGCAGCTTTGCAGAAGACGTCTTGGTGGACAATACCATTAACATGAGCCAGCGATGCAGCACCCTTCTGGCAAAGAAGGCCAGCAGCATCCTGGGTTGCATTAGGAAGAGGGCTGCCAGCAGGTCAAGGGAGATAATCCTTCCCTCTGCTCAGCACTGGTAAGATACATCTGGAGTGCTGGGTCCAGTTCTGGGCTCCCCAGCACAAAAGACATGGGTTCATGCAAAGGGCTGTGCGTGGACAGCCACATCTGACGTCCAAGGACAGGCCGAGGGAGCCAGGAGTGTTTACCCTGGCGAAGAGAAGGCTCAGGGGCACTAAGGAAGAAAGAGTCAGACTCGATGCTACTCAGTGAAAGTACAAGCAGCAGCTGGCACAAATTGACATACAGGAAATTCCACTTAAGCACCAGAAAAAAAACCCAACTTTTTTGTGAGGGTGATCAAACACTGGAACAAGTTGCCCAGGAAGGCTTCCACTCTTGGAGAGACATTCAAAACCTGACTGGAGAAGGTCCTAGGCAACTTGCTGTAGTTGACCCTGCTTTGAGCAAGAGTGTGGACTAGGCGATCTCTAGAGGTCCATTCCAACCTCAGCTCTTCTGTGATTTAAAAGACAATATTAAAAAGGCAACTGATGTTTCTGCTCTTACAACAGCTACCAGTTGCTTCTGAAAGGTATTCAAACCAGTACATAAGGAACCATGACCTAAAAAAACCCCAAGAAATAACATTCACAGTGATCAGGCCAGTGTGCTGCTATGAAGACTACAAGCAAGAAATACAGATTACTTAAGAGCTGTAGGTTACTGTGAGCCAAGACTACCAGTGGTGCAAAGCAAGCTCATAGTGATCTGTATTTCTCCTACCTAATGTTTGACAGAGACACATCTGCTTCTACAAGGGAACCTGTCAATCAGCTGGGGAGGGGAGAGGAAGCACACTGGTCTATAAATTCATTTTAATTTTGTTTTGAAAAACATGTTTTGCCCAGGAAAGCAGTGCCCCATGCATGTTTAAGTGTAGTATTATCACTGACTACTGGAACCAAAGCCACCATCTTGAAAACCCATCTGATTTGAATCCTACTATACTATCCCAAGAACAGCTATCTAAAAAGAAGACAGGTAAGGAAGTATTACCCCATTTGAATGAAGACACGAGGAACCAAAGCAAACAGTTACAGTCACTTGACCACATTCGGTCTCAAAGCTTACAATAAAACCTGGAACCGAATCCAGATCCCCCGGGATCTTCTTTTTCCTGTTTATCATGGCATGTATTTTCTTGGTTTATCTCCATTTGTTTTGTTTTGTTTGGGTTTCTTTTTTTTTTTCTTTTTTTTTTTTTTAATTTAAAGAAGTTGCAGCACAATACAATCATGCACAGGGAATCAAAAGCTCTGGTTCCAAACACAACTCCACCTTTAGCCCTTAGCCTAGTAAAGGCAAGTATCCTGTTGGAGGCCTCCTTGCACATCCCAGCCTCACAAGAAAGGAGGGCACTTCCTCTGCACAGTGCTCAACCTCTGGAAAAGCAATTCCTCCACTCAGGACACCTGCACGGCTAGCACCTCTCCCCAGGTACCCAGCCTTCACAGCCACTACCAGGAAAGTTCTGTTTGGGAGCTGTCCCATTCCTTTTCCAAATTTTCATACTAGGTATCATGTCTGCACAAAGAAGGGATTACCACATCTTTGACAATCAAACTTATGTAGCAAAGTACATTGTCAGTATTTCCTACAATTGTGCAAGCAGAAGGGATAACCAATAATTGTATTTTTCTACATCTGCACCACTAGTAGATCCGGTATGCACTGAAACAAGGCCTGCTAGCGAATTTCCTCCTATCTACTATTGTTCAAAGCACAGGCCTCCTTGAAAATCATAGCCAAATAGCATGCTACCTTCATTAGAGCCAGACTTGGCAATCTTCCTTTATTATATAAGGTAATTAATTATACAATCACACTCTACAAAACGGCAGTTTCCATCTGTTTTTTAGCTTAGGTTTTACTTTACTATGCAATGAAAATTACTGACAGCATAAACATTAGTGAAGAAAACCGTTAGGAGATTTCAAGACAAAAATTCACACCACCAACTTCTCTCAAGACACACAGTGAAATGGCATACCATATAAGATCATCTTACGTACTTTCCTTATGCCAATTTGGTAATAATTGTAATTTTGTGTGTAATTACAGTGCTGAAAGTTAACTTTAGACAATGACATATCACTTTTTACCTACCTGCTCTCAGATTTACAAGCTTCCATGTTATCAGGACACAAATTCCAAAGGCGGGTCAGTTCCTCACTGAAAAGAGAAGCATAAACACATATCAAACTCCACATTCATCATTCTATCGCTCCATGTTCCATAATTCACCAAAGACAGACACACAAAACAACACTACAGAAATTCTCACCCCAAGCCTTTATAATAAAGCATACCACACAAACTTTGTGATACATCCACATTAGGAATTACCAGAAGTGACAGAAATCTTATCTGATGTTGCAAATTAGGAAAATAATGTATTAAATTTCTATTATAATCTCTTGCTGATCTGTGGTCAGAAACAGTAACAGTCTCTTCCCAAACCAGCTAAGGTCAGGCCATTTTGTTTTGATAAATGAAATAATTTATCACTTTCTTTTTCAGAAGGGACATTTTACTAAGAGTCAGTACAAGGTCTTGAAGCTCCAGATAAGGTCAAAACTTTGAGATCTAGGTTGGGCGAACTGTTACAATGAAAAGACTATAATTTCTCCTAAAGAAGGAAGTGGAAAAATGCAGCACTTCGTATCATGCAAAATATGGCACTTTTATTGGAGAGGACATATCAAGAAGAATTCTTCGCTCCAGGGATAAAATACCAGTGGGTGTTGTTTTAAAATCCATGGCATAGATGCATTTTAAGCAAAAACTTAAAGAGAACAAAAGTATAAAAACTGATCCAACAAGTAGAAACCACTGATTTTCAGCCTGTAACTTACAGACTATTTAAAAGAGATCTACCAGAGATGACTATAAGGAAAGGAAGCCTACTGCGAGTTTTAAAAGAATGACAGATCCCTTGGCTGTTCTTTCTTGGCAGTTCCAAAGTGAGGAAGTTTGAAAATTACCGACTAGAAAAAACAGTTGGTGGCAAAAAAACCCCCACAAAATCCCCCAAACCAACTAACCAACCAAAACACAGAAACCCTGTAATGAAAAAAAATCCAACATACTTCCCCATAAGGATTTTTTTGTTTGGTCCTTTTCCTAAGAAGTCCTCTGGAGCTGGCCTCTTTCTCGCAGGCCTCATTGGCTTAGAATCAGCAGGTCTAAAGAAAAAAGATGCTCTTTAGTATCAAACCAGTAATATTTAGAGAGCAAAATCAAGTCATTTCACTTCAGATTGTGCCAAGTTAAATCATAATGAAAATATTCAGAAGGACTGGGATTCTAGGAATGGAAGGAGGCAGGAGGGACGAGGAGAGAGAAGGTAAAGTCAGGATAAGGAAAACGATTTTCCACACACCAAAATCAGTTCACTCACAAATTTGAAGGTCTATCAGAGTCCCGATACAGAAAAAGAAACAAATCACATTTATGCCAGCAGCACATACTAAGTATGATCTACCCTGCTGCTGGGATCATCTGCTCTATGATTGCAACTTCTCTTTCCCCAGGTGCACCTGATTTCATGGGATCAGAGAAAAGAGATCGCAGAGCACTGAGGTTAGGGTAAGACCTACCCGAGCTGAAACTCTGGGTGAGATCTAAAGGAGACAGAACATTTATAAAAGTCATTTTTAATAATTTTACATTCCCCCCCCCCAAACAGTCATTTCTCTCTTCTCACAGCCCCCCTCCTTTTTTTGCAAACAGCTGAAGTCATGAAGAGGTGGCTCCTCTCTCCATCCATGAAGAGGTGGCGCTCTCTACAACTACCTGAAAGGAGGTTGTAGCGGGGTGGGGGTTGGCCACTTCTCCCTGGCAACTAGCAACAGAACCAGAGGACATAGCCTCAAGCTGCGCCAGGGGAGGTTCAGGTTAGACATTAGGAAAAATTTCTTCAGAAAGGGTTATTAGGCATTGGAATGGGCTACCCAGGGAGGTGGTGGAATCACCATCCCTGGAGGTGTTTAAGAAAAGACTGGATGTGGCACTTAGTGCCATGGTCTAGCTGACACAATGGTGTTAGGTCAAAGGTTGGACTCGATGATCCCAGAGGTCTCTTCCAACCTAGTTGATTCTGTGATTCCATAAAAGGAAATCTGCAAAGAGATAATGACCCAGATGCTCCTTATCACAAAGAGGCTACAGTCTGTGTGTAGAATGAAGAAGAATGGAAGAGGAATGTTTGGTGACCACCTCAAGACAGTCAAGTAGACATATGGAGCCAAAGTTCAAGTTTTGCCACTCATTAGTAACTAATTACACAGGAAACCTTACAATGTCAAAAGCCACTAAATCATAATTTCCTTTCAGGTAAGTTATGACCACCAAGTGGCAAACCTAATAAATAAAGTGCGTAAGAGGAGAACTGTTACACAAAACTCCAGGTATGCTGCCCCACCAAAGCTGTAATGCCAAAGGCTTCATTAGAGGCGATCCAAAGTGGTGTCTGGGAAAGTCAGGGACTAATTTTTCAACCTAGGGTGTGCTGAAGGCAGGAGGGGAGACAACTTGCTCCAGTCTCTTTGGTCACTGGATTCTTGGTATTAAGGGAACAAAACGTTGCCATGAGACAGTGAGGAATGCTCTCCTGAGACCCTGCACGTTCATAGTCACCTCTTCACTGACATAATGAAGCCTTAAGACTTTTGCCAGAAATCTAAGAGCCTTCTGCACACACAGAAGAGACACTCAACTATAAAAATCTCAAAGTTGCGTGAATCATTAATGTTCATATACATCATGAGTACACATTCTGAAGTTGAACCACCATTTCAAACAAGCAGCAAGCTTCTACTTCATAATAGAGTTACCTTTCTTTCACAAAGCTTGGGCAGCCTTCATTTTTCCATGAGTTCCAGTTTTCTTCAGTATTTAATATATGCTGGAGAAACATAATATCGCACATTATCAGGGTCATAATCACCTTTGGAGCTGACCCCAAAGTTTTTAACTGAGCTATTAAAATTAAGGTGGAAACTTTGTTATAGTGTGTGTATTTCAGCCACTATTTTGAAGGTCATCAGTACAATCTCAGACAGCTGGTTTAGTTTATTCAACAATACTGTCTCTCCTCTCTTCAATAATTGTGGGAAATGCTTTATTTCTCCTTAAGAAAATAGATGCAGCCAAAGTAAAGGAAAAAAAGGAAAGCAAGACAACTTTTTTTTTTTTTTTAATTTCACTTGCATCTTACTCTCATGTCTTTGGGCACAGCACTGCCTTCTGCAAAGAATTTTTTAAAATTTTTCTTATTTTTTTCCAATAACCAGTGTCTCCTGTATGTACACATGCACATATATGCACATTTCCATTTCTCCCCAGGAGAAGGAGGAAAAGCACATTAATGAAAACATGGGAAAAATATGACTAAAAAATAAAAAGATGTTATGAGACCTTTTTTACTGAGATGAAATAAAAGCGCTCTCAGATATTACAGCTGTGTTCCAAAAGCTAGTTTAAACTGATACTGCTTTTTTACGTGCTATATAGACTTTGTTCAGATAGGCAAAGTACTTACCTCTACCATTTTCGAGAATCTTTCCCCATCTGGAGGATTTTCTGAAAGAAGCTATGATTGGAAGATTGTAGCAGAATACATAGAAAAAAAAAAAAACAAAGAAAATGGTGGTTATTGCTTCAAAGGTGGTTGATACAATATTACATGCTACATATTCTTCCATGTAATTTTTACAGAAGTATCTACTGTACCAACCTGGTAAACCGCTTTTGTAGTATCTTCAATCCAAAGAGACTGTTCATCTGTTAGAACATAGTTTGAACTGCAATTGAGAGAAAAACAAAAAAAAACCAACAAAAAAGTGTCATTAAATCAGCTCACCTTTTTTTTTTCTATTATTTGAAGAGTTTACTACACATTAAAATAGTGCTGAGGACAGTTACTTATACTCCGTCACAGGGGTGTTAGAAGGCACCTGAAGAAAGTACTTTGAATGTGCTCTGGTGTGGTCCCATGGACTGACCACTTATTAGTTTTTGGAGTTAATTAGATGCGTGTGTGGAATATGCTTTCAAGGTTTAGCTTCATCCAATAGGAAGTCCATTTGCGTGATTCAAGATCACACCTTGATGTTGGAGTCAAAGCACAGCAAGTGGGCACAATGAAAAAGACTTACTTCAAAAAAAAAAACCCCTCTCCTAACTCCAGCTAAAGCACTACGGTAGACAAACCATAGTAAAAGAAACAATTAATCTACCAGCTGTATACAGAACACAGATCTTGAATACCTCAAAACATGAATTCTATATAGCACAACCTGAAGTCATTAAACAAGTTGCTCGGTCCATCTAGAATTATAATGCAATCAGTAAGCAGAAGTGAAAAGAACACAGAAATAAATCCAACATGACTTGCTTCTCTCCCAAGCACAGACCAGAACTTTTTTTAAACATATTAAAAATCAGATGAGAATGTCATCTTTGTTTTTCACTGGTTCAAGAAGAATCCACTTGAAGCATAACCATTAACATTCCATTTACAGTGTTCAAAAGCAATATAACACCAACCAGCTTTTTATGAAGCAGTAGGTACCTTAAGTAGCAAACAGAAACATGATCGTGGCTAAGTCACTAACACGAGAAAGCCTTTTAGAACTAGCTTCTCTCAGTTAACAGGATATAAAAAAAGCTCATCTTTTTTAAGGAAGGGAATAATTAGTATTATTTTGCAAAAACTCCACCAAGTGTCATACTACACCATTTATATGTCATACCATCCTTGACCATTGATAAATGAGTGCTTTTAATGAACACTAATGAACTGCCATTGAAATTACTGACTATCTTCTCTACAGGACTGAACTTTGATTCAGAAGACTTGAATTCTATTCCTTCTCTGCCACCAGACCGCCTTGGTAAATGATCTATAGAATGAGGACAATCATCCTAATCTAGTTTGCAAAGTTCTTTGAGATATGTTTATAAAAAGCAGTATATTGCAGGTGAAAGGCAGCTGCCTTAAACGTTAATCATTATGTGCACATATGGTCAAGGGCACAGGAAATGAACAGAGAGGTAGGATTTTCTTCAGTATAACACTAGAGACTAGGAAAAGATAGGGGTTTATTCTGTTCCATTAGTTTGTAAAAGCAATAATCACCATTGTTATTTCTTGCATTTTAGACAGAGTTCTGTAGCACACTAGGAAGAAACAAATCAACAACCAATGCTGCATCGCAGAGTCAATATAGATTCAAAATGATGCCACATAGAAGTGCCTTGTGTTGGTCTAACAACTTGCAGCTGCGAAAGAGAAACTGCTTCCCTCTCATGGCTGGCACTCACCTTAAGCCAGCTTAAGTGGCCTCTAGTTCTCTGAGACCTCACTCAACTCACCAGTTTGGCAGAAAACTAACTCTGCAAAGATGAGCAGATTGTTTTTTTGCTGGTTTAGTAAACTGCACAAATTTGAGTGAGTCTAGTGAACAGCAGAGCCTCTGCAAGGGAGGGCAACGAATCACGCAGAGAGAAGCAGAGAAAGCCAAGAATGAGACCTCCGTTTTCCTGCTGTAAAATAACTTCAGCCACGTCCTGTCTTTACCAATCCAAGGCTCTGCAAGTTTCAGAAGAACCTTAGAACAAAGAGTCATAAACTCTTTTAAAACAATTTTGGTTTATCTCCAAGTTCTTAGCTTCCCATTCCCAAAACATAAAATATTCCCACATTACCTTTTAAATTTTACTTGTCCCTTTAGATACTGAAATAGTATTAGGTACTGCAACAAGATGTGACGGCGAAAGTTACTGTCACTCAGCTGTAAATCCATCAGCTAAAGAACAACAACAAAAAAGAATTACACATTAAAGAGACTAAACATGCAGATGTGAAAAAATCCAACAAATGTTTTCAGGTAGTCTCCACGGAGACTATTTTTACAAGAAAATAATGGCAAGTCATTACAGAAACTCTATTCAATATCACCTGTACTTTCAGGACTGTGCTTCATAAGGCACTAAGATGGGTAAACTGTCATCTAGCACAATTTAGGAAAGAATATAAAAATTTCTAATGAAATCAATTTTTTAAAAGTACAAGGAACTGCTTGTAAAAGCATCCCTAGATATTTGTTTAACTAGTTTTATACCGCTGGATTTAACAACATTCACTTTGAAGTCAACAAGAATTTGGAAAAACAAATATTCAAATATTTCAGTAACTGCAGGACAGCTTGCTCCCTTTTCCTGCGAACTACCGGCTACAACATAAGGATTCGGCTACCACAGAAGTGTTGACTCTCATCAACACTGCACAGTGATACACCTCTTGGTTTCTACTCTATGTGCTGCAGCATGATAGATCATAGAAAGGGAACATTTGAAGATTCTTTAAAGAAAAAGGCCTTTGACTGTGTTAATTAAGCAACCGGTTCTATATCTTCTATACGACGTTATTTTAAAATTGTCAATACACAAGTCAAAGGCTTATGAAGAATTTACCTACTCTTCTAGCCCAGAAAGAGGAAACTCATACTGGACTTAGACTTGCTTTCTGTCATCTGCTAATGCATGCATTTAAAAGTTAAAGTTACATATTATTCTAAAATGAAGACAACAATTTTAGGATTCAGTTCAACAGAGTGTTGTATTTTTGACTTAATATTAACAGAATTAAAAACTCTCAAGATCTTTTTCAAAGCAATTTTAAATAAGACTATTATGAGGCAGAAAATACAGTTAGCACATCATCAGCCAAATTTTGAAAATGTAATTCTAAAGACCTTAAAAAAGCAACAGATCTTAAAATATTTACTCTAACTTCCGTTTCTATATGTAACAATACAAATCGAATTCAATAAATGTCAGCTTTACTGCAGACTCTTATTTCAGAAATTGAAGTCCCTGAATCACCAATTAACAGAGGCAATCCACAAAGAAAGAATAAAGTAAAAAAGAATAGAATAAATCTATCTATCTAAAGCAATCAAACAATGTAGCGGGATACCCAGAGAAACTGTGGAGTCTCTATCTGTGAAGACATCCAAAACCCAACTGGACATAGCGCTGATCAACCTGCTCTAGCCGAGAGCTTTGATCAGGGAGGTTGAACTAGACGCAGGTTCCTTCCAACCTCAACTAGTCTGTGACTCAGAAAAGAAATCACGTACCTTTTCACTAGTTAGGAACTTTGCAAAATATACATGTTCTCCTCCTGTTTTTAGTTCTTCCAACTTTTTTCGGGAAGCTTGAGTGTCATCCAATTTGTAACTTTTGAAAACAGCCAAAACTTCTTCTGAGTACTGTAAAACAGTTATTTACCACATGAAAATAATACAAAAACTCTGTAGTTAGAGAACTACACTAGACTTAATGACAAGCAAGCAAAATAATTTGTAAACTTGCTATCAGCCAGTTGAAACAACCCATTTGCCACTAATATGTAGGGCTTCTCTGAACACTACACTGAAATGATTTATCATTTCAGAACATCTAATAATCTGGAGTATTTAAAATATGCTAAGAAAAATAATGTTATGGGTTGTGAACAGTGCACAATCACTTTGTTGTTTAGACGTTATGAAGAAAAAGGGTCCGCACGATGATAGTGCTATATTCAAACTCAATTTAAGTTGTTCAGAATATATACAAAGAAAGGTACATAAGCGAGAGTTAAATTTGCAGTGCTGCTCTTAAAATCAATTCAGAGCCTTAAAGCTGCAACAAAAAACTAAAAAATTCATCAGAAAGACTTAAGCATGGCCTTGTGAAGTTTCTCTGAACCACACGTGGGGTTTTTTTGTGGATTTTTTTTTGAAAGCTGAGAATGTAGACCTCATCAACTAGATTTATATTAGAATGTCTGAGCAGATGTTACCTCTTATTACCAGAACATAGAGAATGAACATTAAAAAAAACAGGCTTCTTGCTATTAAATAAACACTCAGTGGCAAATTGTGAAGAAACAGTAGCTTAGCAATAAATCACCCTCAAATTCATACTAAGCAAAATTAAAAAGCTGGCTGAAGGAGACGTTCAAGTCATTGCTTCTATAAAGAGATTTGCTTCGTCAGAAACCTATCATCTTTAGGATCCCACTGGGATCAATATGACTATTCAAAAGTAAGATCTAGGACTAGGTAGAACTATTTATCTTCCCGGGTGAAAAAAAAAACCCAAACCCACAAGTTCTGCTTTTTGCAGCTGATAAATCACAAAAAAGGTACTTCTGACATTGTTGCAACATATGAAGTCTTTCTGTTATTGACTTACACAAGTTTTATTAGGGGATTTACTGTACATCTGTTTACCGTCAAAGGCCCACTTCAGAAAACAGCAAAATGCATTTCCTCATGCACTATTATTTTTCAATTGCATTAGTGTTTGAACTGCTTTATGCTTACACAGTCACTCTCCTACTCGTGTCAACTGTGATTTTTACTTAGGCTGAATGGTTGAAAGCATGAACTCTGATTACCTTAAGAAAAGTTTTCCATGAGACCTTCTCATAGCACTGTACAGGATTTCTAAAATAATCTTGAAGTGACCAGAATTTTCTATACAGGTTATAATCTATTGGAATGGAACTGGGGAAAAGAAAAAAAAAAAAAACAAACATCAATATTGAAAGTGTTATATTAAATTCGAGTCCACTCAGCAATGTGCAATCCCAGAAAATATAATTCATTTTCTAAGTGAAATAATGAGTCAACAGTGAGCCCTTACATAGAAATCTGTAACTCAAAATTTGTGCCTAAAAGAGTTTTCCATCCAGTCTATTCTTACTTTCTCACCATCAAAGCAAAAACAGTAAGAAAAAGGGATCTTAGGAGTTTTTCCACTATCTGGGGAATGAAGAGCACAGCCTTTTCCCCTAAAAGCACATACAGCATGTACTCAGAATCCCTGAATACATCTTAGCACAAGTTTTGTCGAGATAATTGGGAAAATTGTCAAAAAAGAGAGATCAGCAGTGGTTCTCAGCCAGGGTATGCACCTTTTTCAAATAATCTCTAGATTTCTTTCTCTTCCAGTCAACTCCACTTAAACAGACTAAGACACTGCTAGGTTGTATCTAATCTTGAGAGGGCAGGACATAAGTAGAATTCCAAGTACAACATTTAAGGATATTTCCCAAACAGCTCTTTACTTTCACTTTATAAAGCTTTTTTTCAACTTTTACAACTGCTGTAAGCTCACCAACTTGTTGGTGCTTCATCATCTCCCATTTCACCTTCTTCTACATCCATTCCTTCTTCTCTCTCCTCAGTGTGCTAATAGGAAAAAATAATTTAAAACTTATACAAATGCCACTATAATTTGCACACAGTTTATCACAGTGTTCTTTAAACATTCTATTACACTTTAGACCAGAAAGCTTAAGCTGGTAATTCAAAAAGATCTCTAAAGTATTATTCCAGTAAAATGTGCAACAAATTCCTGTCTTCCCACACTTTGCAATGGTAGCCTGACTTCTCTTGCAAAAAAGCTGAAGGGACAGCTCTGTCCTCCGTACACGGTGGGGAAAACTTAAGTACAGTAAGTGACAGCGCTTATCCCTCACAATCAAATTAACTTCTTTCCCCTCAAAGTCTGCACAGTTTGATGTACCAGGTAACAAGCCTATTTCCATAATCAGCAGCTTGGTCTGGAAGAGGGACAACCAAATTATGAACATACAGTTCCGTATATTAAGCACAGTAGCACATTTTTGTACAAACCATCTTACACAATTACTGCAGAATGAGTGAAAAAGGACATAGGAATTTTCACCTTCTGTCCTAGAGTGCTTTCATGTTCATTGGTATTGAAAACAGTGACATTTTCCAGGTTAAACTGACTCTGCAAGTTAAGTCCTGTGAAAAACAAAGGGTCAGTCTTAGAAGCTGTGAAGGTCATAAGTCTGTTCATTCAGTTAGTTGTTTACGAGATGCTGATATTAAATTCTCAGAAACAGCATTCAAAACTTGTGTTTGAAATCATAACAAATGAAAGTCACAATATGAAGGGTAGAGGCGTGAACTAAGATACAAGTGCAAAGTGATTTTCTCCAACTGGATTTGGTCTGCAACCATCATAAACTTGAAAGATTCAGCATATAGTCTTTGTCAGATGTTAAGTGTGATGAAATTGAAAAAACCTCACCTGACTTTTCTGAAAGTGGAAATAACCTAGCCAAGAACAGCTGAATTCTTCCACAGAAGACTGTGTTTTGTGACTTAGATAATCTTCTTAAGAGGTCTAAATATTGTAAGAAGTAAAGAAAATTAGTATTTATCCCTCGTTCAATTTCTCACGCACTGTAATTCAAGACTTCCTAATTACATGACCTACATAGCTAATGAAAGGACGCTAAGATTTGTAAATTTAAATGCTAGTAACTTCCTCTGATCAGCCATATTTTTTTCCAAATGCATTCTACTAATTCTCCTAACACCTTCAACAGCAACAAAAAATAAGTTCAAACAAATCCTGCTCAAATACTGCCTCTGATATGGACCTTGTCATTGCTGAGGAATAAATACTTCTCAGATGTTCTTCTATAACAACCTTCACTGATGAAGAGACTTCCCTAATGTCAGAAGAACTTTTACATTAATCAGCAAGACTCATGAATATCTGCTATCTGCCTTTTATTACTTATTGAACATACTGGAATGCAAATCAAATTATTAAACTCATTTTCATTTCCTGAGACAGGGAGTTTTTTAATTCCCCACCACCCCCCTGAAAAACTACAACTCACCATTGCACATTCGTAGCAAATAATTTTTCCCTGCAGAGTAAAATGTATTCTGAAATGGAGTAGAGGTATTTAGATCATTAAGAGATCACAAAACCTTCTTGAGCAGATTTTAATTCAATCACAAGCCATGAGTAAGTATGAGTCATTCCTACTGTTAACTCCAAATTTGAGTCTTCCCTTAAATAAGAGGCAGGTTTCACAAAAGGCAACATAAAACAAGCAGTCCCACAAATCCCAAGAAAGCGTAAAACACAGCATTTAACTTCAGCCTCCATACAGAAAAACCACGTGTCACAATGAACTGTAAGAGAAGCATCAACTTTTTTTCCTGGAACACACTAATTTTTATACTTATTGCATTTATTATTCCATGCATTATTTATACACATAAGCAAAGAGCAATACACAAAAGATTTAGAGCATTCACAGTACTAGTAATCTGGCCGCAGGAGAAAGAAATTGATACACTTGAACTAATGATAAAGAACAGTTTGTGAATATATCGGGGGAAACAATGTTATCTGAAATGGAACAGCCTGAATGAATGCCTATGGGAGGCAGTCCTGGTCAGGACATCCAGGTTAGGAAAACACAGAGAAACTGGAATGCTTTTCAGGTGTTACCTACAGATTTGCTGACACTTATGTTCCTGGAAGTACTGCCAAAGAGCAAACCAAGGACACTGAGATGCAAGATTTCTTATGATCTTGGAATAAAATGCCGGCAGGTTAGGACTTCTGCCCGAGACCCTGCGTTCCCTCTTTAATTAACAGCGCCTGCAGCACAAGAAGCTCAGCAGCCTGTTACAGCAGCTCTTCTGCTACAGCACCATGGCACAGCCAAGATCGTAAAACCCTCACACAGGCCTCAAAACACCGACTATTCGTCAAGAGCAGAAATATTTTAGGGCAACATATTCACAATTGCTATAGTCCTGCAATGGAAAGCTCATTAAGGAAGTGACCAAGACGACTTCTTTCCCTGCCAATTGGAGATGGAGGAATCTCCTGCAGCTCTGAGGAAGAAGCTGAATAATCAGTCAAGAGAGAAACTACTCATACAAATTGTGCATGAGAAGTTAAATTTCTGGTTTCTAAATGTGACAAACACTGTAGAGAAATGAGTTAGAAATAAAATATCAAAATTATAATTGCTTTTATTATTAATTTTCTGACCTCTGCTGCCCCGATATTTTTAAGCCTCAAAACAAAATGTGCTCAGTGCTACTATTTTAACACAAACAGATACAAAGACAGTTAAAATCTGTTTGTAAAAATGGTTCAGGTAGACAGAAGCTTTGGGACAACTACATCACATTTTGGAAAAGTACCCACCGATTTCCATGTAGCAACATTTTTCTCCACAAAAGTGAAAATTTTGTCACACTGATCCAAAGGCAGGCAATCCAGAACATCCCCCAGAAGCACAAAAGGGGTTGATGCAGTGCAGATACCTATAAGGAACAGGGAATATTTTATTCAGCAAATTTGAACTGAAATGTAATAAAGATGTATGGCAGTTGAGAGATGGTATGTTATAAAAAAGAAAAGAGTTCTCCTGAGTTCCTACAAATCCTAAAAAGCCTGGGCTAAAGCGTAAACTTCCATTAAAGCTATTTCTATATGTACACATATGCAGATGAGCTTTACAACAGCTTTGCACAAAGGTAAAACAAATAGTAAAGAACAACTGTTCTAAAAACCTCAAAGTCTGAAACAATGTTGCATCTCTTTGCAGACTGCAAGTGAACTCTTTCAGACTTCTAAATCCACAGTGAGTTATGCTACACACACACATGAAGTTTGAGAGTCTTTTCCTCAAGTAAAGCACCACTAAAGCGATGCTCCAAGTCTGTCTACCCATGCTCTGTAGTTTGGTAGTGTCTGCACTCCTCATAATCACAGGTCTTGTTATTTTACAGTTCGTAAAACACATATGTAGTTGAGCTGTACTTACTAAAACAAACAAGTATTTGATGCGTAATGTGAACAAATAAACAAGGGGAAGGGAGCGAATGCCTCTCCAAAAGAGATTAGCGCACTGATTTCTGACACAAAAGACAGTTACAGAAACAGATTAAAGTACCTAAAAAACAGCCCTGCACTGACAGGTCAGTACTGGAAGACGAGCACAGATACTCAGAAGTTATTTCTGGCTCTGCCAGCGACTGACAGAGAAACCTACAAGCCTTTTAACCTCTCTGCCTCAGTGGTCTCAGCTCTGAAATTATGATGTGAGACTTCTAAGCATTCTACAGTGGTAGACAAAGATAGAAAATGCTAATTATGCTGCAAACAAAACCATGCATCTTCCTCTACAAAAAAAAATAAAAAATCCCAACACAAATGTCACACATATAACTGAATTTAGTTATATTATACTTCATTCCTCTCGTGAAACAGACTTAACAACCACTAGTGTAAGGGCCACATATTATCAAAGCTAACCTCTGTAGATGACTTACAAAAATCAAGATTTTAAAATTCCCCTAAATGGTCCCTAAAACTGCCAATAGATTTGAGAGAAAGATGCTCACCTTCTGTGACTCCACTAATAGCAAGAGAAATAATTGCCAGGAGATTTTCACATGGAGCTTTGTTTATCTAAACAAACAAAACAGTGTTAAACTCTCTATTCTGACTTAAATATATCTAACAAAACTAAAATTCTTGTTTCCAAGTAGGCATATTTAAAACTAATATTGACATTCAACTTCCCAAAACTTCAATCAATCTATTAAATCAGGCCTGTCAGTTAACTATTTGAAGTTTTTAGTGAGGGAGCAAGATTTCTTGACTGCTTCCGGCCATTAAAGACTCTACAATACCTACTCTGTAGAGAGAGTCATTTACCTCTGAAAATTAATATCCCAGATTCAGCCTTCATTCAAGTAATACCAACATAAACATTATTTGACTCCTTTCATCAGTCTTTTCAGCTGACAGGCAGCTTTGTTACATGCTAGTAACAGATGACCCACTCCACCTCACTCTTAAAGAATACTTGTAGAATAATGCATATTTATGAACCAGAATTTCAAGGCATAGCAGACTTTCATAAGCATTACAAAGAACTGCTGGAAAAGGCTAAGTCAACACCTCTCGCTATAGTGTGGTATCTGTAAAATACTGCCATTCTGTCCTACCTACCAACCCCCTTTAATCATCTATATTCAATCCTAATTAGGTAACTTTTACATAACTCACATTTTCAATAAACAGTATTTCCTTATACTAAAGTACGTTGATGTTAAATTAATATACAAACTTGCAAATAGAAACTGGAGCTTTACCAAGAGATAAGATGTAGCATTTTAAAGTACTTACTATTTCTTCTTCTACAATAACTCTAAAAGCTTGATCCAAGGTACACTTCTTTTCATTTTCACTGCAAACGCAAACATTCCACATCAGTTAATAACAACTATTACAGAATCACAGAATGTTAGGGATTGGAAGGGACCTCGAAAGATCATCTAGTCCAATCCCCCTGCCGGAGCAGGATTACCTAGACCATATCACACAGGAACGCGTCCAGGCGGGTTTTGAATGTCTCCAGAGAAGGAGACTCCACAACCTCTCTGGGCAGCCTGTTCCAGTGTTCAGTCACCCTCACTGTAAAGAAGTTTTTCCTCATATTTATGTGGAACCTCCTGTGTTCCAGCTTGCACCCATTGCCCCTTGTCCTGTCAAGGGATGTCACTGAGAAGAGCCTGGCTCCATCCTCACGACACTTGCCCTTGACATATTTATAAACATTAACGAGGTCGCCTCTCAGTCTCCTCTTCTCTAAGCTACAGAGACCCAGCTCCCTCAGCCTCTCCTCATAAGGGAGATGTTCCACTCCCTTAATCATCTTCGTGGCTCTGCGCTGGACTCCTCTAGTAGTTCCCTGTCCTTCTTGAACTGAGGGGCCCAGAACTGGACACAATACTCCAGATGCGGCCTCAGCAGGGCAGAGTAGAGGGGGAGGAGAACCTCTCTTGACCTGCTAACCACACCCCTTCTAATACACCCCAGGATGCCATTGGCCTTCTTGGCCACAAGGGCACACTGCTGGCTCATGGTCATCCTGCTCTCCACTAGGACCCCCAGGTCCCTTTCCCCTACGCTGGACTCCAACAGCTCTGCCCCCAACTTGTACTCATACATGGGGTTGTTCTTGCCCAGATGCAGGACTCTACACTTGCCCTTGTTATATTTCATTAAATTTCTCCCCGCCCAACTCTCCAGCCTGTCCAGGTCTCTCTGAATGGCTGCGCAGCCTTCCGTTGCGTCAGCCACTCCTCCCAGTTTTGTGTCATCAGCGAACTTGCTGACAGTGCACTCTATTCCCTCATCCAAGTCATTAATTAATATATTGAATAGAACTGGTCCCAGTACCGACCCTTGAGGGACTCCACTAGATACAGGCCTCCAACTGGACTCTGTCCCATTGACCACCACTCTCTGGCTTCTTTCCTTCAGCCAGTTCACAATCCACCTCACCATCCGATCATCCAGACTACACGTCCTCAGTTTAGCTGCGAGGATGCTGTGGGAGACCGTGTCAAACGCTTTACTGAAATCGAGATAGACCACATCCACAGCTTTACCATCATCTATCCACCGGGTTACGTCCTCATAAAAGGCTATCAAGTTGGTTGAGCATGACTTCCCCTTGGTGAAGCCATGCTGAGTGCCCCTAATGATCCCCCTATCCTTGATGTGTCTAGAGACAGCACCAAGGACAAGTTGTTCCATCACCTTTCCGGGGATGGAGGTGAGGCTGACCGGTCTGTAGTTACCCGGGTCCTCCTTCTTGCCCTTTTTGAAGAGTGGAGTGACATTCGCTTTCCTCCAGTCCTCAGGCACCTCTCCCGTTGCCCACGACTTAGCAAAGATGATGGAGAGTGGCCTAGCAATGACTTCCGCCAGCTCCCTCAGCACCCGCGGGTGCATCCCATCAGGGCCCATGGATTTATGGACGTCCAGATTGCTTAATTGGTCCCTGACCCAGCCCTCATCAACCAAGACAGATTCCTCCTCTATCCTGACTTCCTCTGGGGCCTCAGGGGTCCGGGGCTCCTCAGGACAGCCTCCAGCAGTATAGACAGAGGCAAAGAAGGCATTCAGTAACTCCGCCTTCTTTTTATCCTCTGTCTCCAGGGCCCCCACCTCATTCATCAGTGGGCCTACATTGCCTCTAGTGTTGGTTTTACCTGCAATGTATTTGAAGAAGCCCTTTCTGTTGTCCTTGACCTCTCTTGCAAGGTTTAATTCCAAGGAGGCCTTAGCTTTCCTAGTTGCCTCCCTACATCCTCTGACAACAGACTTATATTCCTCCCAAGTGGCCAGCCCCTCCTTCCATGATCTGTACACCCTCTTCTTCCACTTGAGTTTGCCCAGCAGTTCCCTGTTCAACCATGCAGGTCTCCTGGTACCCTTCCTTGACTTCCTACCTGCCGGGATGCTCTGATCTTGAGCTCGGAAGAAGCAGTCCTTGAATGCTAACCAACTATCTTGGGCCCCCTTACCTTCTAGTACCCTGTCCCATGGGATTTCCCCTAGCAATTGCTTGAAAAGGCCAAAGCTGGCCCTCCTGAAGTCCAGGGTTGTGATTCTGCTAGCTATTCTGTTCCTGCCACATGAGATCCTGAACTCTACCATCTCATGGTCGCTACAACCAAGGCTGCCCTCAACCTTCACCGCTTCAACCAGACCCTCCTTGTTAGCGAGAACAAGATCCAGCAACAAGATTACCAAAAATTACCTGAGTAGGCATCTTTTAAAATGAAGCCGCATTTACTTACCTCCCAGGAACCTGGTTAAATGCGTTCATCAATGGCTTAATACTTTTGTTATTCAGAGCCTCTCTGGTGGATGTCTACCAAAAAGTAAAGAAAAAAAAGTTACGAAACAAGTACAAAACCAGAAGGATCTCCTCCTTCCTCTACCTGACAGAGGACAGAAGTACTAAGAAATCTATTTGCCACACACCATGTGGCAGTTTACAAAGAGAACTTTGTAACAAGTAGAGCAAATAAGTGCGTAGCAAATTAGGCATGTGAGCTAGCAGAGCATCACACCTCAAACCTGGGCTAACAGCGTAATGAAAATAATATTTCTAAGTGAAACACAGAATCACAGAATCACAGAATCACAGAATGTTAGGGATTGGAAGGGACCTCGAAAGATCATCTAGTCCAATCCCCCTGCCGGAGCAGGATTGCCTAGACCATATCACACAGGAACGTGTCCAGGCGGGTTTTGAATGTCTCCAGAGAAGGAGACTCCACAACCTCTCTGGGCAGCCTGTTCCAGTGTTCAGTCACCCTTACAGTAAAGAAGTTTTTCCTCAGATTTAAGTGGAACCTCCTGTGCTCCAGCTTGCACCCATTGCCCCTTGTCCTGTCAAGGGATGTCACTGAGAAGAGCCTGGCTCCGTCCTCTTGACACTTGCCCTTTACATATTTATAAACATTAATGAGGTCACCCCTCAGTCTCCTCTTCTCTAAGCTAAAGAGACCCAGCTCCCTCAGCCTCTCCTCATAAGGGAGATGTTCCACTCCCTTAATCATCTTCGTGGCTCTGCGCTGGACTCTCTCTAGCAGTTCCCTGTCCTTCTTGAACTGAGGGGCCCAGAACTGGACACAATACTCCAGATGCGGCCTCAGCAGGGCAGAGTAGAGGGGGAGGAGAACCTCTCTCGACCTGCTGACCACACCCCTTCTAATACACCCCAGGATGCCATTGGCCTTCTTGGCCACAAGGGCACACTGCTGGCTCATGGTCATCCTGTTGTCCACTAGGACCCCCAGGTCCCTTTCCCCTACGCTGGTCTCCAACAGCTCTGTCCCCAACTTGTACTGGTACATGGGGTTGTTCTTGCCCAGATGCAGGACTCTACACTTGCCCTTGTTATATTTCATTAAATTTCTCCCCGCCCAACTCTCCAGCCTGTCCAGGTCTCTCTGAATGGCTGCGCAGCCTTCCGGCATCTCAGCCACTCCTCCCGGTTTTGTGTCATCAGCGAACTTGCTGACAGCGCACTCTAATCCCTCATCCAAGTCATTAATGAATATATTGAATAGAACTGGTCCCAGAACCGACCCTTGCGGAACAAGGAATGTGTTGTTGTTGACCAACGCTGCACCTACAACAGTCTCAAGTCACAGAATCATAGAATTGTTTTGGTTGGAAAAGACCCTTAAGATTATCAAGTCCAACTGTTAACCTAACACTGCCAAGTCCACCACTAAACCATGTCCCTAAGCACCACATTTACACATCTTTTAAACGCATCCAGGGATGGCGACTCCACCACTTCCCTGTGTAGCCTGTTCCAATGCTTGATAACCCCTTCAGTGAAGAAATTTTTCCTAATATTCAACCTAAACCTCCCCTGGCACAACTTGAGGCCATTTCCTCTTGTCGTTCTTTGGACTCGCTCTAGCACCTCAATGTCTGTCTTGTAGTGAGGGGCCCAAAACTGAACACAGTATTGAAGGTGCGGCCTCACCAGTGCTGAGTACAGGGGGACGATCACTTCCCTAGTCCTGTTGGCCACACTATTTCTGATACGAGCCAGGATGCTGTGGGCCGCCTTGGCCACCTGGGCACACTGCTGGCTCATATTCAGCCGGCCATCAATCAACACCCCCAGGTCCTTTTCCACCAGGCAGCTTTCCAGCCACTCTTCCCCAAGCCTGTAGCGGTGCATGGGGTTGTTGTGCCCCAAGTGCAGGACCCGACACTTGGTCTTGTTGAACCTCATACAGTTGACCTCAGCCCATCAATCCAGCCTGTCCAGATCCCGCTGCAGAGCCTTCCTACCCTCCAGCAGATCAACACTCCTGCCCAACTTGGTGTCGTCTGCAAACTTACTGAGGGTGCATTTGATCCCCTGGTCCAGAGCATTAATAAAGATATTAAAGAGAACTGGCCCCAGTACTGAGCCCTGGGGAACACCACTTGTGACTGGCCGCCAACTGGATTTAACTCCATTCACCACAACTCTTTGGGCCCATCCAGCCAGTTTTTTGCCCAGCGAAGCATACACCTGTCCAAGCCACGAGCAGTCAGTTTCTCCAGGAGAATGCTGTGGGAAACAGTGCCAAAGGCTTTACTGAAGTCTAGGTAGACAACATCCACAGCCTTTCCCTCATCCAGTAAGTGGGTCACTTGTCATAGAAGGAGATCAGGTTAATCAAGCAGGACCCGCTTTTCATAAACCCATGCTAACGGGGCCTGGTCTCCTGGTTGTCCTGTACGTGCCACATGATGGCACTCAAGACGATCTGCTCCATAACCTTCCCCGGCACCTAGGTCAGACTGACAGGCCTGTCAGTTCCCCAGATCTTCCTTCTGGCCCTTCTTGTAGATGGGGGTCACATTTGCTAGTTTCCAGTCACCTGGGACCTCCGCAGTTAGCCGGGACTTCTGATAAATGATAGAAAGTGACTTGGTGAGCACTTCCGCCAGCTCTCTCAGTACCCGTGGATGGATCCCATCCAGCCCCATAGACTTGTGGGTGTCTAAGTGGCGTAGCAGGTCGCTGACCATTTCCCCTTGGATTACAAGGGCTTCATTCTGCTCCCCATCCCTGTCTTCCAGCTCAGGGGGCTGGGTACCCAGAGAACAACTGGTCTTACTACTAAAGACTGAGGCAAAGAAGGCATTAAGCACCTCAGCCTTTTCTTCATCCTTTGTCACTATGTTTCCCCCCACATCCAATAAGGGATGGAGAGTCTCCTTGGCCCTCCTTTTGTTGCTAATGTATTTATAGAAACATTCTTTATTGTCTTTTACGGCAGTAGCCAAATTAAGTTCTAGCTGGGCTGTGGCCGTTCTAATTTTCTCCCTGTATAGCCTCACAACATCTTTGTAGTCCTGAGTTACGTGTCCCTTCTTCCAAAGGTTGTAAACTTTCCTTTCTTTCCCTGAGTTCCAGACAGAGCTCTCTGTTCAGCCAGGCCGGTCTTCATCCCCACTGGCTTGCCTTTTGGCACATCGGGATGGCCTGCTCCATGTGCCTTTAAGATTTCCTTCTTGAAAAATGTCCAGCCTTCCTGGACTCCTTTGCCCTTCAGGACTGCCTCCCAAGGGGCTCTTGTCAACTCCACACAACTTCATCTGCCTCACAGGCAGGTTATGTTCGCTTGGGACATGACTCCTGCTAACAAGATGGTGTAAAAATTAGTATATCCTGTAACAAAATCAATCTAACAGAGCAAACGTCTGCACCTTGACCACTTCTGTGCAAATCCCATCCCTTTGCCTGACAAACTGGGTTGCAGACAGCAGGATCCAGAGGCCTGGGTGCATATCCAGCCCCACCTGCTCTGGCAATGGAAAAGCATCATTCAGGAGAGGCACAGAGGAGATCAGCGCAATAAGCTACGGCCGTTTTGCTGCGGGGGTTACTCCAGAATTTAATTTTATTTTATTTTACGTTAGCTTTGGTTAACTAAACGGCAGATCGTCGCCTTGGCGGGCTAAGCTGAGCCGGTATGAAGCCCAGTCCCTAAACTTATACCGCTTTACCTCAGCCGCGCTGAACGCTCGTTAAAGGAGAGCCCGGGGCTCTCCTCAGCGGGAGCCCCGGCCGGGACTGCGGGCCCAGGGCTGGGCAGAGGCGGCGCGGCGCGGCCCGGCCCGACCGCTCAGGCGGAAGGGGAGGCAGAGTCCTACCCCGGCGCGCAGGCGCAGCCCCCGCCCGCCCGGTCCCACCCCTCCCGAGCCCCCACCGCCGCCGGGGCCTGGCCGAGCTCACCGTGAAGCGGAGCCGCGCCTCGGGCAGGCTGAAGAGCGGCGGCGACATCCTGGCGACTGACCGACGCTCCGCGGCGCGTGCCGATGACGCCATATTCGTGCGAATGGCGCTGCGCGCACCTTGGGCACGCCCCGCCCCCTCCCCGGGCTGGGGGCGCGGCGGCCGCGGAGCGCCGCGAGGGGGCGGTGGTTCCTGGGCGGGGCCGGCGCCTCGCTCTCGCCTCCCGCCTGGGGCTGCGCGCATGCGCGGGGGGCGGCCGTCGGGGCGGCGAGGCCGCGCTGTGGTGAACGGTGGAGGGGGGAAGGGGGCGGCTGTCCGTCCCGTTTGGCAGCGGGGTGTTGTGGAGGTGAAAATGACTTTAAAAGGTTAACGTGTGGGGAGTGACAGATGCTGTTGTTATTTGTTGTGACAGCCACCTCAGAGCCACAGGCTACCACCGTCTTCAAAGTATCACTGAAGGAAGAATAATGAGGAATTTTTATATCATTGGTAAAAAACCGTCAATGTTAACAATTCACAGGTTGAACAATACCCTACAGATACCCCCTTCAGAGCCACTTTTAGTGGGAGTTATTAAATTTTTCGTAGGTAAATGTCTGAGATAGCCCTGCAAAAATAAACAAATGTTCATTATTTAATTAAATTTAATTATCTTTAAAGACCACATTTTCTAGCTAGCCTAAATAACGACGGTTCTCAGACTTGTCTGTTCACAGCCCATTTCCAGGCTTGGGGTGCCTTGTCTTCCATTCCCATGTCCAAGCTTGCGGCTATGAGTTGGGAACCCTTGCTGTGTGGTGTCCTCCCAAATATATCCCTCGTCAGCCTTCTCCTAGGACTCTCAAGGGCACCTCAAAACAGACTGGAGATACTGTTTTCTCCCACCACTTCTCGATCCTGCTTTCCTTCTTTCTGTCAAAGCAGAAGCATTTGACTTGCCTTCCTTTCCTGCTGGAAAAAACCACCCCAAACCAAACAAAAAAACCACCCCACCTTTTCTCTTACCAGTGCTGAAACTCCTTAAGCAATCACTGTTATTAAAAACCCAACTACTTGGCTGAGCCCGCCAGCCCATCCTGGTGCTAAATGGCTCTCAAGATGTGTGACTAGCACTAAACAAACCAGCCTAAGTCTGTCTAGACTGTCACTGTGTTCCTGGGTGTGTGGCTGCCCTTAAATCTAAATTCCTCAACACAAAGAATCTGTGTTGCAACATTGAGTGTATTTATTTGACCCCTGGAAGACAAAGCAATGTTCTTTGATGAAGCTAGGCTTCTTCCTCTTGTATGTAGAGACCTGCCAGTCCCAATTCACTGGGCGGAGAGCTCTGGTCTGCCAGAAACCCTGGGGCCTCTGCGAGGGGAAGATCTCTCAACACACATGGTATTCTTTCTTGGCACCCTTTGATTGTCCATTTCTAGTTGCTTTGGGCTGCAATTCCCCAAGCAGCTGAACCGCTGGTTTCTTACCACCAAAGGGAGAAGTGCCCTTAGGTCCTCTTCCACGGGAGATGACTCCTAAGGACACAGACTCTGACCCTGTGGGAACTGTTGAGAGGCCCCACTGAGGTCCCATATTATTTCTCTCTGAAGACGTTACTACAGCTCAAGCCAAGACTATGTAATTGCTAAAGAAAATATGGAGCATCATGGAAAATGTAATTTTGCCTGAAATATTTCTGTATTGCCTTTTTTTTGAGTTAAGAAACACACAATTTTATGATGGATTTAAATCTGAAATATTCTGTTATCATTCCATTTCTGGCTTTGTTTTTTTTTTAAACAAAACACCTTTCTCCTCCTTCTTGCTCTTCAATTCCCCTCTTTTTTTTTCCCACAAGACCCCCAACAATTTTAAATAAGGAAAGCATTGTCTCATTTAGTTGGAACCTCCCCTCTCCCCCCTGTCCCAAATGTATAATAGAGGAAAAGTTTGTAATGAATTATCCAATTTTCATAACAAAAATAGACTTTTAAGCCCCAGCCTGTTCTGCTTTACAGTTAGAAATATAGGGATCAATTCAGGTACCTAAAGAAAGGTGCCAGTGACACATTAAACATCTCAGGGTATTGGAGGCATCTACACAGAGCTGACAGATGAGAGCGGGAGCCATGGGACCTGCACCGTTCTGAAGCAGCAGCTGGAGGCCAGGCGGGACACACTTCCACATCTAAATTGGCGCTAGAGACCTGAATTGCATCCATAGAAAGTAACGGTGCGATTCACCTCTCTATCCCATAGATGTCTGTGCTGAGCTTGTCCTTTGTACTTCATGGGGAGAGGGAGGCTTAGACTCATCTCTTAGGCATGAGTTATCTCAGATTAGAGCGTCTGGGATAAGGCAGAGGAGGAATATGACCCTGCCCATGCCTGTTTCTCTGCATTCACCACAATGGTCTGATTTAGACAGCTAAAGTTAGGTGAGATGAATCCTGCCCCAGGTGATGTGTTTTTCCCTTTTTAGATGATACCAGTGCATAAAGATAGCACAGAGCTGACACTATGCAGAACATGTAGGAAATATGCACAGAAAGATGTTTTGCTGAATAGCATGGAAGATATTTTCATTTTTCTGCATCCCTTCCTACTTTTGCTGTCAGGAGAGGCTGAGCCTGCCCTGACTGAAATACAAATAAGCTCATCCCATAGCTTTTTCTTAGCAAAATCTCACAGTCAGCACCATGGTCATCTATCTTTGTCATACAGCTATGATGGTCTCCTGGGAAGGCTGGAGGAGACGTTTCTTATTTCTGTTGACCTTGCCACCCTCAGCAGTGCATGAACAACTTGCAGAGGCCAGAGTACCATAAGCTGTATAATTTCCCACCCAGGTATGGTACCACGCTGAAAACAGTAACGACATATTAGCCTAACAATACTGAGACAACTCCCAGTGGAGTGGGAACAGTGTTTCTGAGTTACAAATGGCCACTTTTTGTGAATGAACATTGTTTTCTGATGAGCTACAAATGGCTGTTTTTTGAGCAAGAACATTGCTTTCAGCTGAGTTACAAGTAGTCATTTTTTGTCTCAGAGAAATCTTGGGCACTTTTATAACTCATTTTGTGTTGCTGAATTGGTTCGCGCTGCTGATACCTAACCAGCCATTTCTTTTTTTTCTCCTCTGAACTCTCCTTCTTTAGGAGTCATTTGCCTTTTAAATCACTAGGAGAGTGCGAGGAATTCAGCTCAGCGCTGAAGCCCTCTGTATCGTGGATCTTGCTCTTTTCCAGTACCGTAACCTCAGGCTTTTGGTCAGTTATGCCGTCTGAAGCATGGCATGTGCAGGCAGCCCTCCTGCCTATCTCTGTCTCTTTGCATGAGCATTTCAGCAGTTGTCTTCTGCTCTTGTCTCTGAATCCCTGAAGAGAACACGTTTGGCTGGGGTGTCCCCCAAGTTATGGCTTGCAGTGCTCCAGTATATGCTTTGATTTCTATTAACAGGCTAAGAGCACAAGCCCTCTTCTGGACCTGAAGTCCTTTCCTGCGTCCATCTTTGTAGGCTAGACGCTCCAGCTTTTCTCCACCGTGCACCAGCAGGCTGGGATGAGCCCGTACCACCTTCCTGGCAGAGGGGATCGTGCGTGTGCTTTGGGGTGAGCTGTCTGGGTCAGCGGGTTAGCTCACCCGTGCCTGCCCAGGGTCTCTGCAAGCTCAGCATGTCTGCATTGCTCCCAGGATCCTTTCCAGCAGCAGAGCAGCCTGGACCAAAGCAGGGTGGGGTTAAAGGGGCATTTTGGAGGGCAGGTCTAGGAGGCAGCGGAAAACTCTTCGATCAGCAAAGTTGCTTGCAAGGGGAGGGTCTGACGGGAATTATTTGGAGCATTAGAAAATGTCCACTATTGCTAAGTTTTCCTTTTTTTTGTTTGTTTGTGTAAGATAATGGACTGCTTTGGCTTCAGCCTGTGTTTTAGTGCAGAGAACTGAGAGAAAGCCAAGCCCCACCGTGGTTTCCCAGGTCTCCTAAACATGCTGTTTGGTATCTGGCTGAAAAGCTCAGGTACTGCCCAACTTCTGCGGCTTAGGTGGGAAAAAGCTCAAACATCCAATATCCTGTTCTTATTGGAAGAGGCAAATAATTAAATTAAAAATTAAATTTATTGTTATTATTAAAACCCAAATATTTAAAATAATGTATGCAAGGATAGATGGGAGTGGTTTTCTGTGTGGTGTGGCTGCAGTTAGGTTTTATGCCAGGAGAGGGAAGTGTTTGCCCAGCAAAATGCAGGCACAGCGTGAGGGACGGCTCGGGCTGTGCCCGGGCGGCTGGCGCTGGTGCTGCTCCGCTGATGGGGAGCTGGGGACACGCCGCCAGCCCGGAGTCTGTCACTTCACCTGTAACCGAAAACAGGGTTTGACACTGCCTAAGAAACGCGGGATATGT
The DNA here is from genome assembly GCF_013368605.1 of Nyctibius grandis. NCBI lineage: Eukaryota > Metazoa > Chordata > Aves > Nyctibiiformes > Nyctibiidae > Nyctibius > Nyctibius grandis. The sequence goes on along the minus strand of NC_090660.1, from coordinate 58,884,846 downwards.
CAGAGACACGCCAATTCATTTCAAATCACGGGGAAAGGGGCTTCATAGCATTGAAAATAGGGTCCATGTGATTTATCATTTTGAATCATAGAATCATAGAACCATCGAACGGTTTGGGTTGGAAGGGACCTTAAAGATCATCTAGTTCCAACCCCCCTGCCATGGGCAGAGACACCTTTCCACTAGACCAGGTTGCTCAAAGCCTCATCCAATCTGGTCTTAAACACTGCCCAGGGAGGGGGCGGCCACAACTTCTCTGAGCAACCTGTTCCAGTGTCTCATCATCCTCACAGTAAAGAATTTCTTCCTAATATCTAATCTAAATCTTCCCTCTTTCAGTTTAAAACCATTCCCCCTCGTCCTGTCACTACTTGCCCTTGTACAAAGCCCCTGCATATACTATGAGACATGCTGAATATCCAGGCTTGGAAGAAAGTTTACTTGGCTTTTTACAAGAAATTTTTCACTATTTCTCATCTCTTATTTTTATAAATTAAATCTATTACCAGCTGAATAAAGGGCCACTCTAAATAAATAATTTGAGATTATTCTAGCCCCCACCTCTCGATGTATGAAAGAAAAACAGAGAAGAGCTCTCTGAATAGGTTAAAGAAAAATCTTTTAAACTTTTACAAAGACAGAAAGCCAATTACAAGTGTCCTAAGGAGATACTGCCAAAGTAAATGGGGTCTTTTTTAGAATACAAATATTCCTTAAGCCAAGACTGATGTTGTACATGAACAGAGAGAAAGACTGCCAGCATACTGAAAAGCAGTGCAGTGTATTTGTGAGTACAGCATAAATGAAGACTTCATTTTTCTTGGGGTAGGAAGAGATAAAGAGGAAGAACAATGTTACCACTGTAATTTAATAGCATTTTATAGCCACCTTTTGCTTGATATTGAATTTTTCCTCTGTTTAGAACAGTGTTTGTTACTTTCTCATAGAACTCATGCAGCAGGGGCATCAACGCTGAGCTGTTAGTGCTCGTGTTGGGATACTGACAAATGAGTCTAGCAAGCTGGCTGCAGTGACTGAAGATGTTAGCACCCCAGCAGTTGCTGTACACCCCTGGCAGAGTTTACTATTCCCACAGCAATGTCAGCAGCATGTCACTTCTGCTTTGCCACTTAAACGACTTAAAGCTGTCTTCATCAGCTATTTAACAGAGATGCCGAACTGTGCACTGGACTGGCAGACAAAAACTGCTCTCTGTTTTGGAGATCAGAAACTCAGTCACAAGAGTAGTGCTGCGTATCTGTAAGGCAGTAATAAATTAAAATGCCACAGCTGTTCTGGATGTGAAGAGGAGTCAGTGTCCTAAATTAGCTAGCAGTATGTTAGAAAAGTACAGTAACAATTAGGCTATGTGTTCTATTATGTGCTAGGTGGGAATCTAAGGGGAGAACAAAAGAGTTAATATTACTTTCTTTAAAACTATTGTAAGTAAAATCAGTTTTCAGCCTAGATTTAAACCCTATCACCAGCTGAAAGACCAGATGGATGAAAGCAATTAACAACAGTATCTCAGAACATCTCTGTACTCAGAGGTGAGTTGATAGAACAGAGGTCGTATTACCTTATGTCAAGAGTTGTGTAGTTTGAATTACAAAAAACTTCATCTAAACCAGATGCTATCTTTTGGAATAAAATCCTGTTCCAAGAGCAAATTGAGTTTCCATTTTAAATTCTGCTATCATTCCTACAGAAGGGTATACTTGGAGACTCCGAAGCCTCCCATCTCTGACAGCACTAGTGCTTGGTGCTTTGTTCTTCCTCCTTCGTTGCCCTCCCTTGTGCTCAAGAGCTCTTCTTTTCAACCTTCTTTCTCCCTGGACAAGGTTGAACAACGTTCAGTGTAGAAGGACTGGCATGAAAGGTGAATAAATTGCCTTATTAGCCCAGTTTAAGTAGCTTACCTGTTATTTCCAAATCAGTCATGGGAAGTTGCACAAGATTCTTTCATCTTTTAAACAATTATGAATACAAGCTGTGCTACCTTTAGTACTTAATTTTTAGGTGGCAACCCTCCAGCCACTTTAGTTTGTTACTGACTGTGAGATACAATTAATAATGTGTGGACTGATGGAGGAGAAACTAGATTAACACAAAAAACAACCCCTCAGGAAAACTTAAATTACATTTTAAAAAAAGTGTGTAACAGAGAATCTTTATGCCTTTTATTAGTATGTTACACTTTTCACCATAGCATACATATAACTTTTATGTTTGTTAAATCTCATGGTGATGTTCTGCTGCATTTAATACTTTCTGGGTTTCTTCTCGATTTCCTGAATAAATTTCTGGGGAACATGATCCCATATGATCCCATTCTGTCATGCCAGTTACAGCAGAAATGTTTCAACACTATATTTTGGTCATATTTTTCAAGTAACTTGGTAAGGGTACCTAGAAAGTGTTCATTTGCCTGGACTCACCTAGAAGACTGTTTCACATGTGAATGTGAGAACGAATGATTTTTCTACTCCTCATCTTTCATCTGGGACGTGGGACTTATTAGCACAGTTGTCCTAGAATACTGCCATTCTGCATATAGATGGAAATACGGTCACAAATGACAATGTGTCTCACCCACTAAGGACTTCAGTGATCAAGACCAGTGTTTTGACCTTAGAGCAGAATAAAAATAGGAGTCAGTGGAAGCTGAGAGCATGGTGTATGCTCTTGCAGCATGCTAAAGACATTTATGGGCTGATTCTGCCCAAACTAGAATCCAGTGTCTCTGTCTACATTGAGCCAAAAAAACTGTATTATTCTAACAAGAGATGATGATCAGACAATGCACTGCAGCTAGATACCTGCAATGGCCCAAACCCCAGGAGCTGGATGACTCCCTTTTTCATCATTGATTCTACGTGTTGAGCTAGGAAAAGGGACTATTTTTTTGGCCTGTGTCTAAAACTTTGCACTATTTCTATATGTTTTATTGTTGTCATCGTAATTATCAACATACACAATTATTGTACACAAAGATTAATATTCCACAGAAATAAAAGTCCATGAAATGTTTTCAAATAATAATTTGCTACCTTTAAATGTCTCTTCTGTATTTGGCCATTTATCATCATGATCTGGGTGTCTTGAGTATCAGTTTGCAGAAGAGGTTACGGTATATTGTTTGTTTTATCCCAATGCAGAGAACGTGTCATTTTTGTTGCCAAAAGAATTTACTAAAATTCATATCCCTGTGTCACTGACACTAGAGAAATCTGGCTTTTTTCAAAAGCAAGGTGTCACACACCTGGCTGCTATTCACAGTAATCATGCTATCAACAGCTCCTTCCCTCAGTCAGTAATATTTTTTGGATTATAACCTAATAACACTACTGTGAGTTCAGCAGAGAACTTGGATTAGTTGGACATTTTTTAGCTAGAATTTCCTTGCAGCATACCTGTCATTTTGAGCATACTCTGATATGGAACCCCTTTAATTTTATTCACGAGTGCTTTATAATGTCAGGCTTAGTTACTAAAGAATGCAGGAAGGCATTTTCTGAAGCACATACCTATGTCTCTATACCACAAGTACCTGGGGTTGCTTCTTTACTTTCACATCTGCCATTGGTATGAATTCTGAAGTATGCTGTTGTTTTGTGATTATGCTGCTGAAAAATGATACCATTTTTGCAGATTCAGTTCCTGTAAATTGCACTACTGAAGCTCATTCCTTCCTCCTTGTCATCCTCTTTTTGACCTTCCTTGTCAATATTCAGGTAAAATACAGCTCTGCCCCAAAGAACGTGAAGCCTAATTCAGCCATACACATAAAAAAAATGCAAAAGCCAGTGGCAGAGGCAGGCAACTAATGCCAATCATAACCTTTTGCAAATGAGCTTTTCTTTGAGGATGAATTCAAAGTGAGAGAACAAAGCTGCTCAGCACTCCAGGCTTGGGGTGGGATGGAAGAAGAAGGAAAGCGAGAATCCCAGAAAGACATTGGAGAAGAGAGTGGGACTTAGTAAGGTGTAAGAAAGAGGCAGAGGCAGAGCCATGAAGACCTGGAGGATGAGCTCGGCCTCAATGGAGAGGAAGAGAAGGAACCCTTGGAGGAATAAAAGCGAAGCTAAAGGCAGGAAGAGCCCATCTTAGCTCAAACATTCACCCTGCTTTGCCCTGAAATGGAGGAAATCCACCATGCTGCAAATGTGTATCCTTTGGCTGCCCAATAGCTCTGTGTGGGGGGCTTGGTTAATGAGGAAATGATCCCTAACTGGTGTTTAGTCCAGTCCAAATAACCTCTCACTGTCACATGCGTAGGCAAGAGGAAAAGAAGGAATCCACTCTTGTAGTTCAAGCTACAGAAATACAATCTGGAAAAGCCCTGCTGAGGCTGTGTAGCAGGAATTTATCAAAAATCTCCCTAAACCAAGGCAAACTATCTGGGTGAAGTCTTCAGTTGTTGCTCTGTCAGCTGCTGCTTCTCTCCAGTGCTTCAGCACAGGACACAATTTAGGAGAGGGGATCCTCTAGCTTAGGTGCTGCATCATCACTAAGTGCTGCTCTTATGTGTTGGTTTTCCCCAGCAAAGAATGGAGAAAAGAAAGAATGGAAAAACATGGTTTTAAAAACTGTAGTTGAATTCAGTTAAATATGTTAAAATAGGTAAGGTCTACAGCTAACAATTTTATTAAGATACACGAAAAAAAAAACCATAGGGAGGACCAGAAGGGGAATTAGCAAATTGTATGTGTCACATCTCCTGGCTCACTTCACTAGTATGTCCCTTTCTACTTTATACATTTTTTTATATTGTAAAAAAGTAAGGTCTCCATGCCCAAATGGAGGTTTGTAAAGTACCTTGCACTTTGTGGACCTGTGTTTCACCTCAGCCTGCTGCTCTCCAAATGTCATTCTAGATTGTCTGTGCGTGGGGGTCTCGTGTCACCCTCTCAGATGGATTGTGGCTGGAAACTGCCAGCTTATGGCAACTGATGGCATTCTTTAAGAGCCATCTGAAGACACACTGGAAAATCCAGCCATGTCCATGTGCAAATTCTAACTAAGGCATCTGTCATTGATAAACTTTGCTGTCGGGACTCTGTTATACTTTATTTATATCAACTTAAAGCCTGAAAGAATGTCGCTTTGGCTGCCTTTCAAAACATGAAAGCTGAGCATATGTGGATTCATTGAAAGGGAAATTAGTCACTCTTATTGCTTTAGAGAATCCAATCACTTTAAAATCCCTGCAACATCAATATGCCTCCCCATGAAATAAATGCCCCAGAGGATTTCTTGTTTTGAACGTTGTTCTAATGCAACTCTCTATCTAACTACTAAAGCACAGTTCAACCTACTGAAGTATGGAAAAGTGGCTGGAAGTATAGCTTGTCCAATCAAAATGTCTGAAAAGACTTGGAATCAGCACAGTGTTTACATTTTTGTCAGTTATCTCCAAGTGCTCTCTGCTAGTAGAAGCCATCTTTTTCCAGGCAGCCTCACATGTTGTGTAGTACTGGAAAAAGCTCATGAAGAGACCCACTGTCCTTTAACACTGAAATTAGTAGCAAACTTAAAGCTGTTTACTCTTGCTTTCACATGCACATGCATCAACACATTATTTCCTTAGCTTCGCCAAGGTGAGCTGTTTCTTCAGGTGTAAAAAGTCAGTACAGGCCCAGAAGATCAAGTGTTACTGCCATGGTGCAACCCATTATGGTGATGCAACCCAACTCCTTTCCAAAGGCTCCTCCTACTCTGTATGACCATGACATGTAGCAGGCAGGTTGCTGGGACTCTGTTATGGAAAGTCTTCCCCAGTCTCCCAGCAGGTGAATCAGTCTAAGTGACGACAAATGACCAAAGAGAACGCTAACACCCACAACAGCAAAATGGCTTTGGTTGGTAACAGAGCTCTCTTTGGCTCTGAGACTGCTCAAAAGATCTCCCTTGCCATCACTGGGGAGAGTGTCAAACAGGCTGTTTTCCTCTGGGGTCCCTCCTAGATGAAGAGCCTTGAAGCTAGCTCTTGAGCATCACTTCTACAAAGATGTGGGAACGGCAGGCTCAGATGCATTGAGAGGAAAGGTGAGGGGTAAAAGACCTATTAATTTGTATTCACTTGTATATCTCATAGCTAGCTCTGTTTCTTCAGTAAGGCCCAGATCCTGGTTGTCTGTGGAGCCTAAGCAAGGAGCACAGCCTTCCTGAGCACCTCTTCTGGTAAAACCAAGGGTGATTCAGCTTTTAGATGGAATGAGTGATGCTGTGGTAGTGTCCTTACAGAGAGCCTAGGGTAAGTAGGCTTCTCTCTTAGGCACTAAGTTAAGTACCATAAATTAGGTGGGTTGGATCTGAATGACAGAAATAACTCATTGATCTCCCCTATTTCTCTCATACCATGCTCCTAACTGGCAAGTGGAGAAGACCAGCATCCTGGCAGGACAATTTTCATTCATTGCACACACCCACCCTTCCTTCAGGCTGCAGCCTAGGAATAACAGCTAAATTGACTTGCTCCAGATGATCTCAGATCTGCTGCTTTTCCAGATGGCTGGTTGCTTTAGATGCTTCTTACAAAACTAGCGAAAAATCTGATCAGCCTACTGAGTGTTTCTGGGTCTTGGTGATGGTCTTGAGACACAGAATTTCTCATGAAAACTAATAGCAAACTGCATGTATTGAGAGATATATCTAGCACTGTAGTACCTGCAGTGTCACTGTGATTCCCCTCCTCGTTTACGTGGTTCCCCAGACTCTCCCACAAGTCTGGATTCTTTGTGTGTTCACGATCATATTAGTCACAATTTCAGTTTCCTCACAACCTTTGGTATTGGCTTCTTATTTGTCTTCATAATGAGACTTAAATTCTCTAACTATTCTAATATTTCGGCATAGTTACCGGCCACTGGATTTTCTATTGTTGAGGATTTTCCCAATCGTGTAATTAAAATGAGAGTGTTTGTACAGCAGCATAAGAAGCTCTGAGCCACTGAGCTATGGTTTTGGATTTTAAACCAGTGGTTTGAGCTTGTTCTCAGGGCTGTGACAGCAATAGATTTGTAAAAGCAATTCAGGAATAAGGTTTCAGTCGGTTACTGTTAATAATACAGTCTGCTAAGGTTTTTGCTTTGCTCAGAAATAGGTTGAGAAAGCTGAAAAGCTAAAGCCTGCAACTCAGAGTCTGAGGCAAACCAGCAAACACTGAAGTACCACCTGAAGCATGCAGGTAGCTCCAAAGAAAAATTCCTAGGCAAGTTCCTGTGCTTTGCTGGAGCTGGGTAAGTGGCCGAAGGAGAGCATTCGCTAGCACATGAAAGAGTTTCCCTGGCTCCTGGGGGAAGATCAAGTTTGGGAGGGACTGGAAGTACTTTCACTTTCTTTACTTGCCCTTGACTCTAACTGCCAATTTAAATGACTTTGTGGCACATTTTCTCCTTGTTTTCAAGTTGTTTTTCTCTCACTTCAGAGCAGGTAAGAGAAGAAAATGGGGAACTCATTACATGGAGAAATACATGCAAAGAGCTGCCAAACACACAAAGTCAGTCCATTGAAAAAAAGTGAAAAATACATTTCCCCCTAATTTCTTTAAAGTAGGATTAGTAATCTGAGGTGCCCCTGAGTTTCACAGCAGCAGGGATGCTCAGATAACAGTGTGGTTTCTAACCTGAAGATAAAATATCCAAGTGACAAAAAATAAAATCTGACTACAATTTTCTATCAATCACATCTTTTCTTGTTATATAAAACTTATCTGCTTAAATTTCACATGCAAATTACTTCTCTGGGATACCCAAGGGAACAGTAGTGACTTATCAAAGTATTCACCTGAAGGTTCCTAAGATTATTCAGCTATCTATTAGACTCTCAATAGACTAAATATAGCCACAGGGGACCTTTCTTTAAAATCCAGGACTGGAAGAGTAATTTCTGTTTCAGTGGCAGCCAGCGGGGCCACCCTCTTGCTGCAGTTCTTGATCTAAAAATATTTTAAAACCTCTGTCTCTCCTTCACATGAGAAAAGTGTAAATCAGTGAGAGAGGCGTTGCAAAAAAGGCCATCTGAAGCAGAGCAAACAGCATGCACAAATCTTATCCCAGCTTTTTGAACAGGGAGCATTTGGCACGGGAGCTCAGGAGGTGCTGGTGAGGAGATCGTCCTTCCTGGAGCAGTGGTGATGCTGTTTGCAGCTAGTCAGTGTTGCCATCTCTCACTACTACTGTGACCTGTTTTCACATGTAGACCCTGCCTTAGCTCTGCAATAATTAAAGTTCATGGTTTTCTCTATAGATAGCATAACATTTTTGCTGCTTTTCCAAAAGGAGGGGTAGGGTCTACCTCAAAGAGTCCTTCTCCTAAATCCAGCCCCATAACTTCTGTCTACCTGCTCAGGATAGACTATTCATTCATTACCTTATTTAAGGAGAAGCTATAACTGATTTAGCCAGCTGCTGTCTGTTTGGTAAATGAGGCAAAGGGTAGTTTGAGTTAGTTGATGACAAATATCTGCTGAACTAGTGGAATTTTCTGGGTGTTTATATTTCTAGTCCATTTTCCAGCCAACTTGCTTGAAGTATTTTGCAGGTGTTCCTGTGGGAATACTCACAAAACCTTTCTTTGGTTGGCAAATTTCATCAGCGTCTGTAGTGAATAGTTAGAGAAACTGGGGTGAAGAATCATTTAGACATTGATCAATGAGACCAGTGATCTGTTTAAAGCCAAGCACAAATTTAAGTGATTTACCACACCGGGCCTTCAAATCTTCGCCAAATGTCATCCAGAAAATTGATGGTAGTACCCATATCTCCTACAGCTCTGCCAGGCTCAGGCTTTAATTATTATAGCAAACTACTGTTCAATTTAGTAAAACGAATCTGATAAGCTGGGAAGAAAAATGCACTGTTTTTGTGATAGATTGCTGCACATGGAAATCTTGCGTGGCAGGGGTACAAGATGGGAGCCAATCTGGTTGACTCCCCTGGACAAAGGACCCTAGAGACTGAGCGTGTTTGCAGAGAATCTGTGAAGTAGAGGGATGGATGTCTTCTGGGTAAATCCTCTGTTTTCAGGCTCTAGAGTTTTTTAGATAACAGGAAAATTTCACCTGATTTCCTGAAAGGTGAAAAACATTAAGATATCTCTAGCTTCTGTTGCCTAAACTGCAACAGCATTCAGTAATTCCCTATTAGGCATGGTACAGTCTATTTTAAAATCAATACTTTGTTTCATTAAAGCATATGTTTTAATGCAAGGTTGTTCTACACTAGTTTGGAAGAAAGTAAAAGGTAAATGTCAATGAGCAGGACAAAAGAAGCCAATATTCTTGACAGGGCTCTCTGCCCTACAAAGTGCAAGCGAAACCTCAGAGTGGCCATACTGCCTTCAGCTAGCTCTGTCTGAATTAGCCCTAATGATGCCCTTAAATACCACAGTGTCTTTAACTTTTTGAATGTGACTCTTGCCTTTTCAGGAAGCCCCGTCCTCACTTTTAGGTCAGTTCATCAAGAAATGATGGCCTAGTAGTTGGTCTGTGGGGTGTAAGTCTCGGTGCCTTTCCTTCCATGTACATCCCTCTAGTTACAAGGGTAGCCTGGTCTCTCAATTTGCTAGTGAAATTAATAGAATTCTAAATCCCCCTTTTTTCTTCTACCCCAAAGGAGGAAAGGAGCTTTCCCTGCTCACCCTGTAGCACATTTAAAGAGTCTGGAGCACATTTTACTGCTGTAATTTTTCCTGTACCACTGCACGGAGACACTCAGAGTCACTCACAACCACAGTATGAACACTACTAAAACCAATTGCTTCTCCATTAAATTCAAGAGCTGCAGTTAAGTGTGACACTCATCGCAATGCTCTTCTCTATTTAAGTTTTTTTCTTCCCTTTCTGGTTGGCATGTAAATGACATAATTTGGCCTGCTATATTAGTCACAGGATTAGAAGCCAACTTGAAAATCCTTTAGCTGATGTTTCAATTAATGTTTTTTTAAGTGTGCACTCTTCATGCTCTAGAATTTAATCTACTTATGCCATTATACTCTTATTATTATATGAACCAAATTAAACCAGGCCAAGGTTGTCTGTAGTGCTGCGTGGCATTAGAGGTGTGTTTGCTGAGCACTCTCTGATGTCACCTAACCACAAGGTACTGGATGCTGTCGGGTAGCTGAGGTGTTCACACAAAGGTTGGCATATATGACACAGCCTGAGACCATACTCTTAGCAGCGGGAGAAGATGGCCCTGAGCACTAAGCAGCTATGAGTAAGTGCCTGTATAGATCCCTTGCTCTCTGGGTTTGTTTTCTCAGGCAGCAATCTCTTTTGAACAGAAGCAATGGGTCTGATTCTGCCCTCCCACAGGTAACACACTCTGTGACCCCTCAGATGTGTCATCTCACATGGAGGAGAAGCACATGGTGTATGTGTTCCTTTCCAGTGCCTGTACAGCCCTGATCACACCGACAATAAATAACAACAAATATATTTTCCTTAAGTTCTACTTGTCACATATTTTGGCCAATGATCAAAGAAGTAACCTGTTTTCAGGGTGGTTTTTTTTTTGCAGCAGAACTTCAGAGCCTTCACCTGGTTTCTTCATCTTCCTTTTAATATATTCAAAAATTAGGGCTGAATCTTGCAAGCTGCTCCATGTGCATTGGGAAATAGCTGACCCAGTGCTCTTCGGGGTCTCTGGGCATGGAAACACCTCTGGCTGCAGCGTCAGCTGTGGTGAGGGAGCTCCCTCCCAACAGCTGTGGTGCCAGAGCCATGCACTTCTCAGCCGGCGGTTAAACTGTCAAAACAAGGCTTGCTTGGGCTCCAGGAAGCTTGTTCTTGGCTCTCCACATGGAAGGACTGTCATCCCTTATCCCTTACCCATGGCGTGAGGAGCACGGGCCCCAGAGTGTGGCCAGAGTGATGTGGGAGTCAGGTCTGGATGGGTTTGCGCAGCCTGTCACATGGTGCACGCTCTTTTTCATTCTCTTGTCTGTGCTTGGAAAGACAGCAGCATTCCTGGCTTTTTTTGCCTGGTTTCACAGCCATATATTCATACAGGGTTTTTACCCTGCCTAGTGTGATTAGAACGGAAATAGTGCAGTAGCCCCTCAAATTGAGGGAAAAGAGCAAATCAAAGCACACATCAGCCTCCTTAGCCAGAGTGCCAACTACCACAGAGCTGGGGAAAATGCCGTGCACATCATTTTGCTGCATGTGAAACTGAGGGAAAGGGAAATGAAAAAATATACCACCATGTCATTTAAAAATGTGTACCTACAGAGTTGAAGCAACCACGAGTGATGCTGTGCAGATGGTTTTTTCTCTTGCCAGGGAGAAGTGTAGTGGGGCCAGAGTCCTTTAATCTGTCATATATATAACCTAAGATTTACAGTTGGAATCAGATTTGAAAATGTAAATGGATTTTCAATTGCAGAGTCTGCGCCATCATAATGGCTTTCATTCAGAGCTTTGTCTGGGTAGAACAACAGCTGTTCTGCCTGTGTTTTTTCTTGGTTTATTTTTAGACTTTTCTCATATGTAAAATGCCAGGAGATGGATGCAGACTGGGAGACCTCGTGGTGACGTCTGCCAAATAAATAAAGTGCTCCCAGTGATACTTGAGTGAAACTTATGTTTAAAATGTTTTCTTCCTTATCTAAAGTTGCAAAACACACAGAAGGAGAGAGTTTATTTCAGCTAGTGAAGAGCCCTGACCCAGACTTTTGACCACCTTCCCACTCCTAACATGGCTAATCTGGATAAAATGGGATGCAGAGATCTGCTCTGACTTTGAAATCAACTTTTTGCTTGAAATTACTAGCTGGTGACTGTTGAGAGTCACCTGCTCCAGGAGGCTCCAGGTTTTGCCTCTTAAAAATTGTCGAAAGCTGGTGGTCATTCATTTAAAAATGCCACCTTTAAAATCCTTACCCAAGAAAAACACTTTGGTATTTAAGGATTTAAGGTTGAACTCTCCCTGTTCAAATTCAACAATTGTCTATCTGTTTTTTAAAACCAAACTACCTCCTTTTTGTTTCAATAATCTCTCTTGTTCAACATCTGTACATTTCTGCTGCTGTTTATGATGATTATTAAAGATGCATGTTTGACTGTTCATAAAGTGCACCTGTTTGAATGCAGATACCAATGAGAGTTTAGTACGGAAATAGGAGTTATAAGTCCAAATACCGTTGTGGATCTATTTCCCACCGCACACATTGTTTTGTTGCTTGGAGACCTGCTCTATGTTCTTGCTTTAATCTCTTCCACAGTTGAGCTCTGTACTTCTAATACAGCTGGAAAACTAGAAAATATTCTGTGTTTCAAAACTTGTGTAGGAGGAAAAGTACGCGTAGGAAAAAACAACCAACCACCAAAACAAAAGCCCCAACCCAGCTCCCTGGAGACCTGGAGCCACCAGGAATTTTTGTTTGTGCTGGGAAAGTAGTACATGACTTCAGGCACCAACTGAATGACATGCTTCTCCCTCAAGGCAAGGATGTATTCTTTTCACAGCCGAGAATGGGAATTACGAGAACCACGATAGTGGTCCTGTTATATTGTTTCTGAGAAGAGAGCTCCTCTGTGGTTGATCTTACTAGAAACCACGATGAGAACATCAGGGTTCATTTTCCTCCACAATCATTTTCCATCTATTTCTCTTCTCCTCCCTGTCTGTCCCTTTCTCTTTCTCTTTTTCTCTGTTCCCTTCCTGTCCTCAACTCTTCTCTCTTTACCTTTTTTCTCTCTTATCTCCCACAGTTTCTTTCAAACACTGCAGGCATGCAGGGTTGTCCCTGTCCATCAGAAGATGGACCCACGACAAGGCTGTACCTACAGTTAAGTTTGCTTCCACAAGCAGATAGCACTAAGCTGTCTGCTGTTCAAATATCAGTTCATGCTGTTCTCACAGGCTTTAATCCAGGAACATTATTTTCCTGCTACAGTGGGATACTGAAATGCCAAGGAGTGTTTTCTCCAGTTTCCACATCCATGCTTTTATTTTGACATTTAAAAAAAAGTGGCCAAAAATATATTGTTACCATTCAGAAAAATAATTCCATCATCTGTTTTCTATGAGTGTGGCTAATAGAGCTGGAATTAAGGAAATGTCATCTTCGCAATATACCCAGACTTCTAAATGACGGATTCCCGAACAAACTTCTTCCAAAGTCACATTTCAGACTTGCATCTTCCACCAGCAGGACCTCTGGCAAGGCTGGCAGGAGGATGACTGTGCATACAGGGAGTTTGGAAGCAGTTCTCAGAGACTGGAACCACACCGACGATGGAGCCGTGGATTTGTGCCTTGGCAGGACAGATAGATCAGAAAAAGTAGCAGTCATATGCTAATCTCTGAATCGGGTATTTTAGTCTCTTGAAAATCAAGGGCCTAAATCTGACCTGCACTTAGATTCTGCTCTGGTGTAAAACCAGAACAAGTGTGCTTAAGATCAAGACCTACAGACTAATTTTTCAAATGCCTTATAAAACGCAGCACTACCTTATAAAAAGCCAAGCACTTGTAACCTACTCTAGTTCACCAGCAAACCATCCTCTATACCCATTTTGTTGCTCCCTGTCCTCTAGCAGTACTAACAGGAAAAGAGTATGGAAACTTCCACCATTCAGCAAGAAGCCCAGCGTGTCCTCAGATAATCCCTTCTGGGGCTGGATGGTGGGACCAGAGCCAGCCTCTGTCACCAGAGGGATATGTTTGTTCCTAACCATCCCTTACTGCGCCTCAAGATGAATGTCTCCACACTGACCACTACAATTGCATGATGTTCCCAGGAGAAATGCTATTTAAGCTAAAGGACGGCACTGGAACGAGAACAAATGTGTCTAAACTGGACATAATTGCATTCATGCTGGTTATTAAAAGAAGGTTCCTAATAAAGTTTTTGAAGAGCAGCCAAAATGATTAAAGGGGCAAAGAACCCCCTAATTATTTTTGAAGTAGAACTTGGTACGTTTTTAGGAAGATTTATTGAAGCTGGGCTGCAGAGAAGTCAATAGTCTCAGCAGTCCTTTAACCTTCTTCCCTCCAATCAAGGGGTCTCTGGGTAATTTAGTGTCATTTGCTAACTCTTACTCACACAAGACATTGCTCTCTACTGGGCTGATGTTGCCATGCTGTGATCACACTGAGCTCTGCTCTCAAAACAGCAGCAGAAACAGCCATCTCCCATAGGCATGGTGATGTGGGAGAGACACCATTCTGTTTAATTTAGCATTGAAAAGTCCACTCCCTTCACTGAGGTGTATGAAAACTAATTTGCTCTATGCCAATGTTGGTTTCATTGGAAAAAATCTCTCAAAATCACCTCCCCAACATACGAAAACAAGATCCCTAAAACTGGGACATTAAAATGAATCATATTCTTGAAAATCTCCTTTTTCCTCCAGTCACAAAATGGAGCTGGCAATACTTACATGCCTCTGGGAAGCCCTTTGGGTAAGAAAATCCTCACAGCATGCAAGATCTTCTCTAAAAAGAGCATTATTTGCCTAGTGATTTGCTTTTATTGTTGTGCTATTAAAAAAAAATCTCTACACAAATTTTGGAGTGTTACACTGAGTTTATTTTGAAAAAGAAATCAAAGAATGTTTTTTTCATCTCTGAGCCAGATGGAAAGAAAAAACAAACGTCTTCCACCCTAAGAAAGAAAACACGTGAGAACTTTCAAAAATTTTTTTAGCCAATTTTTTTTTTTCTTTTTTTCTTTCCATGGAAAAAGTGAGGTGGAGATGATGAATGAACAAACAGGCTCTGGTTTTAGGAAGGCCTGGTTTCTGGGGAACAAGGGTTTCGTCCGTAAGGCACTGTGCTTTCCCATCTATAGATAACCAAACTAAGCACCAGGAGCCCTACAGCTGCCTCCTCCTCCTGCTCCTGCTCCTGCTCCTGCTCCTGCTCCTGCTCCTGCCCGGGCCCTGGGAGGAGTGGGGCATCCCAGTGCAGGGGAGCACCAGGCATGGGCAGCTGTCCCACTGCCAGTCCCTCACCGATGTGAGCCCCAACTCCCACACGCAGCAGCGCAGAGCCTGCTCCGGGGGCAGACGGGCGTTCACGGAGGAGTGAACATCTCCAGGGTGCACAGAGACACCCACAGAAGTGAGGGGGGGGAAAAAGCAAAGCAAGTCTGGAGGCTGGGGCTGGGGACATTCTGTTCTCTTTGGATGCTACATCTGCGTGAGCTGCTGTGCTTTTAACCAAGGAAGCTGCACTGGGGAAAAGTGTTTTTTTTTTTTTTCTCACACATGAATCAGCTCGTCTGCCTTTCCCCTACTCGCTGCGGAGCGGTTTCCTCTGTCAGCTAGCAGCCGCCCTCCGACCAGCTCCTTGCCTTGCCAGTGATCAGAGACCAGTTCCTGCTACTTGCTAAAAACAGAGGAGCTACTTGCCAGGAACAGAAAATTAAAAGAGGAGGTCAGCCATCAGAGAGAGAGAGAAATAGCAAGATCAGATTAGCCATTATAAACAGCCGATTTAAGATAGACACAATAATGGCTAATCTAGGGACTGATCCTGCTCTACTCCAGTCAAGACATCCTTCACTTGAGGGCCCATCTGAGGTGCTTTGCGTGCTAGGACAGTGAACTGCAAGAGGGAGTTCTTGCTTCTTAAGACCTTCTTAAAGGTCTTGTTCAGCTCAGACCTTTAAAACCAAGTTTCCAGCACCTAGGTACTGCAAGAACAATGCACTAAAACTGCAATTAAAGGATAAAATAGCCACAGTCATGCTTAGAACTAGGATGATGTAAGTGAGAAGGAAGGCTTTACTGAAAACAATTTTCATCAGTTTGATTTTTAATACCTACGAATGCTTCTGGCTCCACATCTCTGATCTCCACATCTCTCTTGGTTACACAAGCACGCACAGAGTAAACAACATTCACTTCCATGTCTCCGCTTAGTGCTTCCTTTATTGGAAAATTTGCAGGTATTATTTATAGACATCAAAGGGGATGACAGTTTGAGATTTATACGCTCTAATCAGCTGAAGGTGTTTCCAAATAAATTCATTAATGAAATGAGTCAGAAATGACACTCAGAAATCCAGCACTGGATGTAAATCACAATGACTTTGCACCCTGCCTGCCTTCCCCTCCCCTTCTTGCAACAGTCCCAGTGCTTGCCAGGATATATGAACTCGCATCTATTTTGATGTAAAACAAGAAAAAGGATGATGGAAATGTGTACTCAGCATGCCAAGTTACAGTATTTGTGCATAAGAATGAAAGCCTAAACTCAAGCTGGGACAAAATAATTTCCTATCACTTAAAACTTCCCATAGAACCTGAATTATCGCTCAAACCATACAGAAAGCAGATTTAACGGGGTTGTTTTCCAGACCCTGTGTGGCAGCTCTGACTTTCATGACTATTTCTTGGCCCTTTCTGGTGTCCTGCTTGCATCCCTGCCAATCTCTCCTTTCTGTGACAGGTTCCTGAGCTGTCTTAACAGTCTCCCGGTCCTCCCCATGATTTCAATCTTTGTTGCTATTTGACACCTCCATTTGCCTCCTGCAGGAACACTGGGTCAGAAGGATGGTCTGTCTCAGCCCGCCTGGCTGCTCAGACCAGATTTTAAGGATGAATGAACACACCAGGCACACAACTGCAGCATCCCTCTCCAGCCAGTTTTGCCTAACAAACAGCTACACTCTTTGCTTCAAACGTGTGAACAGGGAGCTTTGAGCCCAGGCATGTTTCCTTTCTCAGTTAAAGGTGGATAATTAGAGCATTACTATTGATAATTACAACCCAGCATTGAAGTTAACTTTGAAGCATTTAATTAATAAACATGTTGCATCCTTAAACTGTCCTAGTTCAATGGTTATTTCCATGCTAAAGCCACCCAACTGCCCGTAGTTCAGCAGAGCTGCTGTGCGAGCTTTCAAGGAGCTAAGCAGCTATCGCTGATAAACAGCCATTGCTGTCACCTTATGCAGGCATAAGTGCAGCTATTGCTGTTGATCACTACTGCGCAGAAAACCTCTTTAGAGGGAGTGGAGCACTCTAGATGACTCTTGGATCATCTCATCTCGTTATGCACCATCACTGCTATGGCTGAAGGAAGAGAAGGATGAAATCAGGGCAACGAAACAGTACAGCTGGGGCTTACACAGGTTTCTCATGAACTTTTGTGGATAGAAGTCTATCACATCAGTAAAAAGCAAGAAGAACTTACATTTAACATGGCAGATGCTCAGAATGGGCTTATTTCACCTAAATAAGCCACCATTCAAAACAAAGGTAGAAGTGCTTCTAACTCAGTGTTGCTCTGCAAAGCTCCACTCACCCGTATTTGTGAGGCTCTCTGGGCGTGCAAATTAATAGTTTTGTACCTCGATATCGAAAACCAGCACTTTATCTCCATAGACACTGTGTAAATATATATGTAAACACTACAGTGTGTATCTACACACAACACCTAGGTAAAGCATGAGAGGGTGTATGGCAGAATCATGTTGTATTCAAAATCTGATGCAAAAGTCTCAGGAAATCCAGACTGCCTGAAGAAAAGCCCTGCCTCCAAGATGGTGACACATGGTTTCTGCAGCTGTAACACACAGACCTTTCACTTTTAATTAAACATATGCAATTTTCATGTTGTTCCTGTCTCATATCTAATATGTACCACAGGACAGATTCCCAAATGCAACATTTTGTCTATTTTCTTTAAGAAAATCACAGTTAAAATTAAAAAGCCATCCCCCTCAAATGAACACTGGAGGGAGTGTGGGATGTAGGAAAGCAGCAGTCTTTAATTGGTTGGTCTTAGGAGCAATATTGGAAAATCCGAAGTACAAAATAGTGTCTCTTTCCAACAGAGCTGGAGTATTTCAACAAACTTATCTGCATTCAGCCAAGGTAAACGGCAGGTCAGGAGGCAATGGAAAAACAACTCGCCTTCCCAAAAAGCCGAAACAACTTCCTTCATGGTATAGCGTGTGGCCGTGCAACGGCTCATGGGACTGTGGAGGAAACTGGCCGGGTGATGATATCATCTCGTTAGCCACACTGCTTTCTGTTTTGCAGCATATTTTATTTTCTGGTTTGTTTGCAAAAGTAGTACTGGTCTAAAAAAACACAGAGATCAATTTACAAAGCACTTTGGAGAAGTGCAAGTTGATTAGATTTTTATGAGTATGGCATGTTTTTCTTACCAGATTTTGAAATCTGTCTTAAAAAGAAAGATATTTCAGTGTGTGCAACTCCTTTGTTTCTGTTTTCGCAAAATCCTTCATCTGGGCTTGACTTGCAATGTGGGTAGCATGTACTGGGGTAGAATTCCTCCTCCGAGAAGGGAGAAGGAATGAAAACATTTCAAAATCAGTCTAAAAACTCAGATTTACTTCTGTGGCATTTTCTCATGAGTAGAAGGAAGGCAGGATGGCAGGCAGGCAGGAAGGCAAGAAAGCAGGCAGGCTGGAAAGAAGGAAGGTAGGCAGAAAAGGCAGGCAGGCAGGCAGGCAGGCAGGAAGGAAAAGCTTTTATTAACATGGTCTTTGCATAGTACCCTGATGGTACGCTGGCTGTGATCAGAGCTACAACAAGTATCTAGTCCTCAGTCAACTTAATTGTTACACATGCAGACTAGACTGCATATAATAAGGAAAACACTATCTAAAATCTGCTTGAAAAGTTATTTAACCAGAACAAATCATCTGGGAAAGTACAAATATTTCTAACTGGAAAAATATTTCTCTATAGCTGAGCTAGGCCTGACAGCAAACCTTAATGAATTATTAGTACCTTTATTGTTTTCTTTGGCCCCTGCGCACTATATTTGTAAAAAAAAGTCAATAAAAAAGAGAACAATTGTAAAAAGAAAATATTTTGTACAAAAATACAAAGTTTTAAAAGCTCTTAAAAGTATATTCCATATTATTGATAAGAGTTGGACTATATATATATATTTATATAAAATCTATATATTCGTGTATCTGTATAATTTTCCTACATTTGGGATTTTAGCAAATGAAACATACTGTTTACACAGTTGCTTTATATGTTTTTCTATATGAGTGACCAACAGTCTTACTCAGAATGACAGAATGTCTTTTCTCAGAAGACACAGGTTGCTTATGTATGTGGTTACTGGTTGGGAAGTAAATCTGTAACCGAATTAGTCCAATGGTATTTCCTGATGTTGTGGGTTGAAAGGCCTCAACTGCAGGACGCTGGAGAAGAGCTGCTGCTGCTGCTGAATTCCTTTATGCATTTAAACCAGTTTTCAGTGCTTGCTTTTATTTTCTTCTCAATTTTGGTAGGCGATGTTGCTCTCTCCCGGGATTTTTCTTCTTCTTTAAGTAAACTTCCGTAATATGTAAGTATCTGTAAAGTCACAGCCTATTACACTCCAAATATTTGCCCTACAGTATGAGAGAAAAAAGAAAAACAAAGAGAAAAAAAAATCATGTAAAAAGTCTACGAAGATTAAATGCATTTCCAAAAAGAAAACTGTACAGAGATCAAGGTATATTAAAATTTAAGTGGACTCATATTCAGATCCTGTAAGTCCTGGAGGATAAATATTTGTAAACCATGAATTTTTCATAAAATAACAAATGTATGTAGGAAAACTAGGGCAAATCACATTACACATGGTCCTTCACTCTGGACACCCAAACAGTTATACACACGTAAAGCTTATTCAGCACTGGTTTGGTTTTGTTTTGGGTGGCATTTTTTGTTGCTGGGATGTAATTTTGGCTCTAGTTGACATTTCCATCTGCCTTCACTGAAATCCAGCCTACATGCTTGCAACTGCAGCAGCCAGGCAAAGAAATGTTTAAATAGGTTTATGAGTCCTTCACTCCAACTGCAACAGATGAGTTGCTTATGGCCTGTGGACCCGGCCTCTCAGCCCTATGGGACATCTCAAGAACCCTTGGCAAAGCAATGTTTAAATAGATTGTATGGAAGAGAGAATGTTTTGGGCAGAGCCCCACCATGAACACAAATACCACCTAGCTCTGGGATGATGGGGCTGGGCTCTAAGCAGCCATGTGAACCATCTGCCCTCTGCCATTGCAGAAATGCACGTGTAACCAGAAAGAGGTGCCCCATGGCAATCACCTGGGTAGCTGCTGGGCCACATTGGAAGTTTATGACTCCTTCACTCCAGCTGCAACAGATGAATTGCTTACGGCCTGTGGACCCAGCCTCTCAGCCCTGCGGGACATCTCCTGGCAGTGGTGGGAATTTTAAGACCTCCTTAGCAGTCACCAAGTGCCTCCTGTTGCACAAACTCTCAAAACAGAGTCTTTTTGGTTTTCGAAGGCCAGTCCCTGAGCCATCCTAAAAGCCATCTGTCCCCGCTGTGTAGCCATTGAGTCTATAAAAAGAGCTTCCAGCGTGGCCAGGGTCTGGCGCATGCGCCAAATCACGCTTGACTATTTAGGCACGTTTGAAGACTACAGGAGATGGTCAAGATGCAGAGCATGCTATGCTTACAACCAGCTTGAAGGCTGCTCTTTTCTTGTGGTGAAAGAGCACAAGGGCACAAGATTTATTGCAATAAACCCAGCTCAGAGTATTAGAAAAGCGCATGTTGGGCTGGATCTGAGTAGACGTGCTCCAAGTGTAATCCCCCCTCTTCCTCAACAAGGCACTGTCACAGCACCTACCCTTATGCCTGGATATTCTCCCCTCTAGCTGTGGAAAATTTACTTGAATTTGGCCTGGTAGGGGTAGAGCGAAATAATCAAACCAAGCACCTCGCTTACCTTTGTCCATGTCTTTTTCACAAATGAAATTGTTAACATCTTCACAGTAAAAGTCATTCCAGAGCCCAGCATAGATTAACCCGGCGCAATCTTCCCCTGGCCCGTGCCCATGGCTCCAGTTATCAGGTTGCCCGGTTTTCCAGTTTCTTTCGACCAAAAAGCAAGAGGTATGATTGCACAACACAGCACACATGACAGTATTTCACCGCAAGAAATTAACGAAAACATCATGAGATCTGCTCTGAACGGGAAATACACGTTGAAACAAAGAATACATGACTCTTGCGGAAAATGGAAAACAGATGTGTTACAGAGAAGGGAATCTATTTGGCCTCGGGTTGCCAAAACTCAGAGACGTAAAATTAGACCGATGAACTTTATTTTAGTTTCTGAATGTACATGCACATACAATGGGAGTGCTCCATGCTCCATGTGCATTGCTCCACGCCTGCAAAGCCTGTGCACTGTGTTCCTGCCGGCAGATGGGACTGAGAAGAGCCGGCAGGCTCATGAGTGCTGCCCAGGATGGCAGCACCCTGCCATCGCTCACTGCAAAGGCACTCAGCCCTCTGCGGTCTCTTGGGAGGCACAGTAAAGACTTATCTTCTTTATGGACCCATGTTTGGATGGGAAGTGAATTTTTGGACTTATAAAGAATGTACAAAGCATATATACACGTATCTTTTGAGATCGTTAGCTTTGATGGTGAAACTTAATGCAGCATGTAAAAAGCTTGCAGCAAGTGTTTCCTCATCCTGTTTTTGTTTAACAAGTGCGAAACACTTCCAACCTTGGGACTGAAAAGCTCCATTTTCCTAAAGAAACAGGTTGTTGAAGGGAGTTTGTGATTGCTGGCTGATATGGTCCATGCTCAGCTAAAAAATATGCCTGCCTGACACAGAGCGTCTGACCAGGCACCTGGGAGCACACACAGCTTTCCAGAAGTAATGAAATACTTTGAAAATCAGTAACTGACAGCTCTGAGGTTACGACAGGGCACCTAAAACCACAGTGTAGTGGAAACCTATTGAAAGCAGTGGCTGAAGTGGGAATCAGTCACAGTGCTGCCATAAAGAGAAAGAAAGATGAAAATGGGGAGGGTGAAAAAGAGAAAAATATTACGGCTCATTTGAAAGACATCTGACTTTTTCCATGTTTCTCATCAAAATGAACACCAATGAGATCACAGCTAATCTTTTCATAACATCTGACTGACTGTAGCCTGTTTTTCTGGAGCACAGCATGCTCAGCTCTATAAACTCTTCAGTCCACTCCTCAGTATTAAAAATTTGGGTGGTTGAAATCTGTTCCATTTAGGACAAATTAGGTGTAGCCCTAGGATTCTTGGAGAGCTGCCAATTCAGTTCTCAGCTGGCCAAAGCTTAGACACCCTCGTTTCATGCATTTTCCTTATGTTTAATGCTTTCCACTTGGATTTGGGCTTTATCTAAAGGCTGGTCATTTTTTATCAGAATGAGCACTCTATTTATAGCCAGTTGTAATGCAAATAAGGAAAATTCAAACCAAGACAGCAAAACTGTCTGTGCTTTCCATCTCAACTTTGTAATATGTCAGGAGCAAATGTTTTGGCAAGAAACACTGCGCTATGTAGTTCTGTGACTCTTTCATTCAACATTCAGTTTTCATCCTGGCAAGGAAAGAAAGCCTTGTGCATGGAGACGGTAGAGAGAAAAAAAACAGTTCAACAGCAACCTCAGTAATGAATTATTTCATTGGCATCTACAACCCTCTGGATCCATTGGATAATTTCTAGATGCTTTTAGAAGTGTCACCAAGAGTGGTAGCATCTGCAGAAAATAAACACCGTTGTTTTTTATTTACTTACGTGTAAACTGGTATGGATCCATCCAACCATCTCCATTCATTTTCCTTCTCTGAATCAGTTAGCCCAATCCAGAAGCTGCCTTTACCAAAAATCTGCCTTTTTATCCATTGCTATGGAAGAAAGATCTTAGTCAATAACAAACACAACCATCTTTGGAGCCAATAAGCTACTCTGGTTTCATAAGCATCTTTGTTATCAGCATAGGAAGGGCCAGAGAAATTTTTCTAAGCTGAAGATATGTTTCAGGAGTTGGCCTTGCGACCCCTTGCCCACATTAGAATCCATAGCAGTGTTTGCATGCGAGGTAAAGAGAGCTAGTCATGAAAATTAGGTTGACATAAAGTTACAGCCAAGATCTTATAGATACAAATTGAGAAAAACCCAGAGAGTAAGCAGTAGTATCTTAATGTCCCCATTGCTATGTAGCCACCAAATAATTACATTGAACAGTAGTAAAAATATAGCTAGATTTATAGTTAGATTAAAAATATTTTTGAGTCACAGTAGTCATAGGCTGCATGTATTAAACTAGACAATTTAAAATTAAATTATTTTTACCACTGCAAAGAATACATTTTGGATAGTATGCAAGGCATAATGGACTCCATCTTTAAAGGTTAAAACCTCCTACAATTCTTGCCAACCTTCCTGGCTGCTCTGTGCCCACCATCTTCAGGGTCAGCACCAGCTCTGCTCACACTGCCTTTCTGCACACGGAGAAGCTGCTGAGCAGACAGAGGGTGGACAAAATGCTAACTGTAGTCATCCACTATGTCTACCTCACTATATGAATTCACGATGCTCTCAGCTTTCTGCTTGCCTTGTGGCTTCCGCACATTAAATAATCTCAAACTCTCTCCTTGAAAAACAGAAGAGAAGGTAATTACCTGCTCCTCTTTGTTGTTTATGATAACCAAGCGTGATGCCTTCTCTTCACAGAATAACTTTGCCTCTTCAAAAATTTCTCTTTCAATTGAAAAGTAGTAGCACTTTTCTGTATAGTTCTTCCAATGAGGAGAACAACCTGTCATGTGAATTTTTTTGTGTTAAACCAGTCACTGATAAATCAACAAGCCAGTGGCAATTTTCCGCATAGAGCCAGTAACAAGTGGAGGATCCCATACCCATCTACAGCATGCTGCCATCTAAAACACTTACTAGGATCCTGACTCTGTGAAATAAAGACTCTGTGTGGTCAAGGGGATTATTTATTACTCATACTACTGCAACCTTTTCTTTAGCTGTAAACATTAACTTAAACCAATTTCAGGTCATCAGAAGGAAGACCAACAGGTACGGCTTCACTTAACAGGGCTCTTTGTGATAAATCCCAGAGATCTAGTTTAAGGCAGCAGAGGTTATTTGAACCAGTAACTAAGTGGTGAGCACCCTCCGCTAGATATATTTGTATCTCAGTAAAAGATTCACGTGGTGTGTTGATAGCTTACCATTAGCCTCGGGCACTGACGTAGGTTCACTTTGTAGTGCCATTGGCATCCCTGGACCTGGCGGCCCTGGTGGGCCAGGTGGGCCCTTTGGACCAGGCATCCCAGGGACTCCAGGTAGCCCAGGTAGTCCTCGAGGTCCTGGTACCCCTGGCTCTCCCACAGTTCCTTGCAGGCCTTGAAATCCTGGTGGGCCTTGTGGCCCAGGTGGACCATCTTTGCCTGGTGGACCTGGTGGCCCCAGGTCTCCGCTTGGTCCAGGCAAACCCGTCTTGCCAGGAGAACCTCTCTGACCTTTGGAGCCAGGCGATCCTCTTGAACCTTTCCCTCCTTTTTCTCCTGGTGGCCCAGTTGGCCCAGGTGGGCCCTTCTCACCTGCAGGTCCTGGTGGTCCAGGCTCTCCTTTCTCCCCTTTTTGTCCTTTTAGGCCAGCGGGGCCAAGAGGACCTTGAGGGCCTCTGTCACCTTTAGGTCCCCTTGGACCAGGAGGGCCTGAAACAATGTAAGAATTAAAAGTGGGGATACAGACAGAAAACAGAATAAAAGCCCATGTGAGGTCCTTGTTTAATATATCTCAGACCAGCAACAACAAATATTCAGCACTGTGAAAACCGGGCTAACAGCTACTTCAAGCAGTGCTCATAAAAGTACGTCTGCTTCTCAGGCACTATATACCATTGCTCTTTCCTGAGCATCCATGAAATACAGGATACAGAAGAAAATCATCTGATGCACCTTGTCCTGTGAACTGGACAGTGACACCACGCCCCAGGTGACCAGTCAAGGCGTCAGTCCCTGTAAGACATGCTCCATGCTGGTGATGCACATAGTCCTGCATGTTGATGCTCCTGTTCTCTCTGCTCCCTTTTCCTTCTAGCCCCATCTCTCCACTCTTAGACTACAGGATTTTTTCTCCTGCAATGACCCTGTTTGCTGCTCTCTCAACAACAGGTTGTCAAAAAGAGACAAAGCGATGGGTAGTGAGCAATTGGCCAAGTGTGGGAAAGACCAGAAGTACTATTTGCTACCTGGCTGGCTATACAGGGAAAGACAACAATAGACATGATAGGAAATGGCAATATTGTGACAGCAATAAAAAACAAAATAATTTTTGATTCTGATCATGGATGAGCAAATGCCTTGCCAATTTCTGCTCCCCCCACCAGTCTACATCATTTAAACTCCTCCAGAGATAAATTCCTAAACTGGAGTCATTTAGGCCTGGTTGGAATGAGAAAGGTTAAGGTTACTGACATGTAACCTTGGCTCTAATTCAGCCTTAGTTTATTTGGAGCAATGGATTTATATTTGTGATTAGAGTTTTAGGCCTGACTGGTTCACATCAGGTTGGAAATATGAGCGTTCTTTTCATTTGGGATAATACTTGGCTGGGAGAAACCTCTTAAACTTGATGCTATTTATTTCTGGAGAAAATAAAATATCCCAGGATTAAAAACTAAGCAAAGTAGGATGTTTTCTGGCAGACTAACAACTGGCTTAAAGTGAAATAGCAACTTGTTTTTCAGTGAGGGTGGACCTTTCTGGGAATAGTCCAACGTATATTTCTTAGCCATTTCCTCCTTAGCAGGGATTGGTTTCTTGAGGTTCCACACCTTCGCTAGCTTATTTTAGAAACTAAATCAAAAGCACATCCAGTCAGTCAGTCAGAATAAAATTTTGCTAAGTCAGAATCTTCTTTCATAACATCCCCATTCTAGGTATGTAAAGAAGGCATAGGAAAATTAGTAAGGAAAATTCAAGCTACATTTACATTTCCAAAGTTTAGGATTAGATAATGGAAAACCCCGGGACTCTGTACCAGCATGCACTAACTTCCACAGAACTACAGAAGTAATGCAAGCAGGAATTTGGCACAGACCATTACAGGCATCATTAGGGAAGCTGCATACCTTGTAGGATAGTGAAGTTCTTGATGAGCTGGCCATGTTTGGAATCTACCAGCTTCATTTCTTCCATAATTACTGACAAATTGGCAACTTCAACATCTAACCTTGACCTCATCAAATCCTGTTGCACCTTGAGAGATGCAGAGTCTAAGCGAATATTGGCTAGTGTGCTGTTCATAAAAATCAGCTCATCTGAATGTTTACTTAAGGTGTCTGTACAAGTTGTCCTGACCTCATTGAGATTGCTAGTCAGCGTCCGTAGATGATGAGCAGTGTAACTGATGTTGCTAATAATATTGACTATATCAGTTTCGAAGACCTGGAACCTTTCTTCTAGTTGGTTGAATTTGGCAGAAGTTCTGTTTTCATATTCTTTATGCTGTTCCTGGAGATCCTTTAGATTTTGTTCGTTGGCTTGGGCAATTGTGGTGATGTTCTCCATTTGCCCACTGAAGGAGCTAAGCTGATTGTTCATGTCTTCAAGTGTATCATTGTTAGCTTTTGCCAACGCTGAGTTGTTGGCGGCCAAAGTCTGTAAATTCTGTACTTTCTCCTTAAGCCAGTCGGTGTCCTTTCGGGCTTGAAGGACAACCTGCTGCAGATTTTGAAAGTCATTCTTGATTCTTAGAATAGCCAAGCTTGTATCTTCCATTGACTTCTGCAGGACACTGATAAGATTTCTTTGCTGTATTTGTGTCAAGTTTAAGTTGTTCAGGTTCATGATGACCACATTATGAGAATGCACTTGGTTTTGCAAGTTTGTTTGGATATTACTTGTGTCTTGTTGAAGATTGTTTATATAGCCAGTATAGGCCTGAAGAGTCTTATTGACACTGATGATCATGAAAGAGTTACTGTCTAAGGCACTTCTCATTTGGCTCTGTCTATCATCTAACACATTTCCAGACTCTTGCAGCTTCTCCAGTGTATCTTTGTTTCTGGTAGTTTTCTCTGCAACGTCATGAAGCTGCTGACGAAGAGCCAGAATGTCAGATCTGAAGCTAGACAGTTCAGTGTTAGTATTCATGGCTTTTTGTCCAGCTTGGTCATCTGTTGTACAGGAAAAAAAATTGAAATGATTTAGGATGAGTTTTTTAAAACACAGTATAAAAAAGCACAGTGTATTTTAAGTACAGTCAAGTTGTCAAAATATTCAGTCAACAGAACTTCTATGCTATCTTTTCCAGAAAAGAGAAACCACTAAGAAAAGTTCTGCCACTAGACAGAGAAAAAATCAAAAAGGAATCAATGAAGACCTTGTGTCTTGCTGAGGAGAACAAAATGGTGATTCTATCATCATATACGGGAAAAAATACTGTTAGAAACCAATGAGTATACGCAGTCAAGTAGTGCTGCATTCTGAATGAAAACTGAATGGTAAACATAATTCAAAATATTAAAGAGGTATCAGTAAGTGTATGTTTTGAAGTTGCAACTGGATTTTGCTGAAAGCTCAGAAGTAAATTTTAGCTGTTCATATTTTCTTCCTCCTTTTCCTGGCAGGTGGAATATCTTCACTGGGATTTAGTACATATAGTTCCATTTTTTAAAATCTTGGGATTAGTTTAAAAAAAGTTCTAATACCTATTGTAAAACAATCTGGGTTAGAGACAAAAGCTTTGCCAGCAAGCTACTCCAGATATGACAGGATATGATGTATTTCTGGTTTTCTCTCTAACATATTACTATTGCTTTTAATGACATTTATTTTGCTGTTATTGTTTCCTCATGTTCTGAGTTTGAGGAATGCATAACCTTTAATCTTTGAGGAACATCTTTGCTCTTGCTTACACTGTCCTACAGAATAATTCTGGAAGCTTGTTGGAGTATGATTAAGCTTTTCAGGCTGCACAGCTTATCAGTCAGGACATGGAAACCAAGGCAATAAGCAGTCAACACTCACTTTCAGGGAAGATTCCCTTTCTTGACCTCAGTCACTTCCCTCTCCTACACACAGTCCATGTATTTTTGTCCTCATCTAAGTGTAGCTATATTTATGAATTAGTCAGTCTCCAAGAGAGAGCAGGATGGTTTTCATAAACTACAGTGAATACAGCTGCGTATGGAGCTTTCTTCTGGTGTGTTTGAATGAGTCATGATAGTGAACACCAAATGGTGGCTTGTGAGACTTCAGTCTGAAGTGTTTATGGAGTCTTTCATGGATGGACATCTTCCCGAGCACAGTTCCTCTCCCTGCTACTTGTCTCACTCCAGGATCTTCTCAGCTCTGACTCTATGTTTACCTCTTGGTATAGCTCAAATTATATTGTGTTCCTCACACAGCTCTGACAACTGCCAGGTCCACACACAGCTAATCCCTGAAGGCCTGTCTTTCATTCATCATGTGTGATTGAATATTCCTTTGGCCCTACAGCAGTTCTCTTACCTTTATGCCTCCCACACACATTGCCCTGTAACTTTTTTAACTTCCCCCATGGCAAGTCCACTTAAATGGAACTGATGGTCTTGAGCATCTCACTGGCCATCCATCCAGCAGCGTGTAAAAATGTGTCGGCGTGAATGAATCAAAGGTGCTCCAAGTTGTGAAAATTTAATCAACATAATATAATAACCCAAATATAACCCAAAAGACTCCATGTGCTTTAAGGTGTAACATTTACTTCTGTATATGTATCAGCAAAAGTACATGCCTCTGAATTATCCCGTGTCTTTGAACTAAATGCAGTGTGCAAATACTTCAGAATGCAGCTATTTTTTGAGGGGAAAAAGTTGTAAAAATTTATGATCAAGCTGCAAGCAAGTAATTTTTCGTAGAAATACACGTCTCAATATATGGTTTACGAAGCTAAATGAAATTTATTTCAAGATGCACATGCATGTATGTGTATATTAATATTTATATAAAAACTTATTATATAAACTATAAGTCTATGTATATATAAATTTATAATAAATAGCTCTGCCTCCTTTCCAGACAAAGAAGAAATGTAGAAATGTACACTTAGTGAGTAGAATCCTTACCCATGTTCATTTTCCATCTTCCCACAAATTGAGAACTGTGAAAGCACTTGGGAGACCTGAACTCACAACAACCTTGTGTCTTGTATTCCCTGAGATGATTAAGATAAACTTTTTATGGAAGTAATCAACTTGCTTCAGACATAAGAGTTTTGAACAGCTGATTATTTGTGCACCCCTTCAAATGGCCTTCAGTTTTGAATCTTAATTGCTAAAACAGCATCAAGACGACTGGGTGACAGATTTTCATTTTATGTAAAATCTCTTGTGCTGTGGAACAGCTTCTGCTATGTTTTACATCTCTACCTCAGAGAATTCTCTCTCTTGAGGACAACATTTAAGTGCCTGTTTATTTTAGTGTAAGTGAATTCAGAGTGACCTCAGTGGGAACTGTAAATATTACAGTATGCTTAAAATGCTGTCCTAAGTAGAGCTGATCTAAACTATTTTAAAGTGCTTTCCCAAGTACTTGAGAAACTGGAATAGAAATGCCATATCTTGTCATAGACAGAGATTTTTCAGACAGATTTCCTGCCACTATCTGCCAGGAGAACACCCCAAAGCCATAAAACAAAGGGGCTTTGCTAGTGTGTAGATTACCTAATTTCTTCAGACCACTCTCCACCTCTGTGAGCTTTTCTGTATATCTTCTGTGGGATGTTTCCAGGCCACCTGTCACATTGTCCATTTTTTCTACAACTAGAGGAAAGAGAACAGTACGTTATGGAAAGAAGAAAAGTGAAATTATGAAAAAAGTCTAGTAAACAATAAACAAAAAAAACACCACTACCATCAAACAAAAAAAGAAGTCACCTTAAAATCGCCTTGCTCACCACTACACTCTGTTGTTGCTCTGTGAAATGTTGGAAGGATGAGCTCCTATCTGCTGTCGGACCCAGCATTCTTCCAGTTCTTCAGTCTGCCAACAGTCCCCAAACATTTCTTTACTCATGAGCAATTTCTCTCTCTCGAATAAGGAAATCCCTCTTTGTGGGTTTTCCTCACGAACCAAGCCCTTTTCTTTTAACAGTATTTCCATGCTCCACGCACAGTCCTGTGTGGCAAAGGCAGACTGAGTGCTAAAGGCTCAGACGTATGAGAGCAAACTTCCTTTTATTTTGCTATGACGCATTTCTCCCTAAAATGAACACTTTTTTTTCCCCGCGCCTTTTAATCATTAAAAATTGCCACCTAGCTAGCAAACTTTGGTCTGAGACAGCAGTTTGAAGATGCAATTACTAAATGTTTTGGGGATCAACTTTTAAACATCTTGATAATGGTACAGATCACTCAAAACGGTCTTGAAACCATTCTGCTTCATTAAGATTGAAAGGATGGTCATTCAGCAAGTGCAGATTTATGGCTGATATGCTCTTTATTTTGTAATGTCTGAATCATTTTCTTGTCACTGAGACAATCTGATTATTTGATGGAATTGATATAGAAACGGAAAAAGCAAAGCAACAAATAAAGAGCCCATAGTGGCTTCCAGTGACAAAAATGTGAAATGTTTGCAAGGTTAGAGACAGCCTTGAGCTTCCAGGCCAAACCTAGTCTAATATGCTTTTGCATTCAAACCACAACTGGGGCAGAAATTTCTTCTCATCAGCAGATTATTTAGCCCTTTTGCTGCACTGGGAGCAGAATGGATCTGCACCAACCCTGGGAGAGGCTACACGAGTTATTGTGCCAGCCCCCCCTTTCAAAGAGAAGAAATAAGGTATTTCCCATGTCTTGAGACAGTGAAGCCAATTCTGTAAACCTGTGTGGGGTAGGGGGTACCACTAATTCTTTCTGTCTGTGAGAGAATCTGCAGCTAGGAAATAGCCTCATAGAAGTTGCTATGTAAAGATTTGGTTTTTTTACTAGAAGTGGAAATTTAGGGCATCTTTTGCTGCTCATAAGAAACCACAAGAATACTAGAGCTTTAAAGCGTAGTCCACCAAGTGCTCCTCTTTATTAACTTTTGCCCTTGTTTTTCCGACTCTGGGTACCATGGTTACACAGCAGGCTTCCATTGCTTCCCCAAAACCAACAGGAGAAACAGCAGACCAAGATTATCTCTGGTGCAACTGCATGGAGGTGAGTGGAGTTATAACAGAGAAAAAGTCTCAAGGTTTTCAGAGAGAGCGGACACTCTTTGGTAAATTACCTTCCTTTTCCTTTCTATACTTCTAACATACCAGTAAAACAGAGAATACTGCGTGCGTAAAGACAGAGTCAGAGTGCGGTTTTCTGTATTTGGGATGATGGCACATGGCTTGCTAAACACCAGATCCAAGCTACAATAATGGCTTTGCTTTTTCAGAGGGACCATTGCTCAATACCTTCTGCTTTAGAAAGCATTTTCTCCCCCAATATAGCACTAATGTTTCACTGGTTCTTCTGCCTGTTAAAGTTACTTGTCAAAATGCTGTTTGTCCTGCCCAACTGTCTTCCAGGCTGGAGCCCAGATCAGCAAAGGTCTTTCAGTTACTGCTCACACTCCACTGATGCATGGATACACCTATGCATCACATGCAGTGAGAGTAAGGACCATACTTGGCTTTTCCTTCTGGCTAGCTCTAGGCTCCTTGTTCAGTCTGTGGTGTTCTGCTTTGTTTCTGGATAGTCACTGTGAAGGACATGGGTCACTCCGGGCACTTAGACAGGACCTCATGAAAGCATCTAGATTTAAAAAGCAGGCCTACTCCAAGTGTTTCTGCTGGACCTGTGCCTTGACTAGCAATGTCACATCACCTATGGGTCTCATTAGTTCAGATTTAGTGTAATATTCACCTGTTTTCTCCAGTTATGCAATACACTTGGAGTTGGCAAATTATATATATTATCAATAACAAAAGGAAAATGTAGTTTATTCCTTTTGCTGTTCAAACGAATGCCAGTTTGTACTTCAGATCAGAGGTTTGTAAAACTAAGATTTTATGCTGTCCTATAACAATCAGAACGTTTTCATGGCTGAATGAAATCTAAGACTGGAAACATGGGTTAAAATATTCCCCTAAGAGTCCAAAGCAAATGAAAATAGTAGAAGTCCTATCAATATGTAGTAGCCTGTACTGGTAGTTATATGAGATTGGGTGGAATTAAAGATACAACAGTGTATAGTATTTTCATTGCTGAAAGTAAAAAAAAAAAATCCCCACCCCACACTAAAAAGACCAAAGCTGATCTGTAGCTATTGACATTCTTTGTGTGGAACACCCCAACATTTGTTGAAGCAGGACTTTAATCAGAAGCCTTACTGGTATTGTTGACAATTGGCCATCATATGTGGGGAAGACTATGCCTGAACTGTGTCTGAAAGATCACTAATGAGCACTGTTAAAAGATCTTTCAGTCCTCAGCAGGTTGTCTCCTACAGAAAGTAATAGCTTTTAATTGTAGAATGTAACTGGATGCCAGACAGCAGCCCTGGATCGGGAAGGCTGACACAACACTTGGCTGGAAGATGCTGGTTTAGAGAGGCTGGAAAGAGAAGGCTGCTATCAAATACACAAGGTATTGATTTTTGTCTGTTTGACACTGAACTGGCTATGACTTACACAGATTAACTGATGCAAAGTGCAGAATTAGCTATGTCAGGCAAACCACTTCCTTTATTTTAATTCTGTTTCCCCTCAGAGGGCAAGTCAGTCATGTCGTGTGAAGTGTAAAGAGAGGTCAGAGCCAAGTTCAAACCACCCACTTCCAGCAGCAGAAACAGTAGAGGTGAACTGAAGGGTTAGCTCAAGGATACCCAGTGATGCAGGCTAAGCTGAATTTTGCCATCCCATAGACAAACCAATACATTTATTTGTTTTGTACAGGGGCAGGATCTTAGCCTCCATGGTCAAACAAATGGTGGGTCTGGGGGACTTGATCTCCTGTCCAACTCCTTCCCAAAGCAAGTTGCAGCTTATTTACTTTCTTGCTACTGTCCTGCAAGTGGAAAGGATGAACTCTGGAGAGAATGAGTAGAGCACCGTGGCCAAAGTCGGTTTTGTTGCTCTTGCTGTCAAAAGGGGTCACACGGACGGATGTCCTATTACGGGGAATGCCTTTCCTTCCTTAGTAGATGAGGGCAGGGCTGTGGATGTAGTCTATCTAGACTTCAGTAAGGCATTCCACACTGTCTCCCACAGCATCCTCCTAGACAAACTGTCTGCCCGGGGCTTGGATGGGTGGACTCTTCAATGGGTTAAAAACTGTCTGGATGGCTGAGCCCAGAGAGTGGTGGTGAATGGGGCAAAGTCCAACTGGCGGCCGGTCACTAGCGGTGTTCCCCAGGGCTCAGTTCTGGGGCCGGTGCTGTTCAATATCTTTATAGATGATCTAGATGTAGGGATTGAGTAAATTACTGAGTAGGGACTCAGTAAATTTGCAGATGACAACAAGCTTGGTGGGAGTGTCAATCTGCTGGAGGGTAGGAAGGCCCTCCAGAGGGATCTGGACAGGTTAGATAGATGGGCCGAGACCAACGGCATGAGGTTCAACAAGAACAAGTGCCGGGTCTTACACTTCGGCCACAACAACCCCATGCAGCGCTACAGGCTGGGGGAAGAGTGGTTAGAAAGCGGCCCAGCGGAAAGAGACCTGGGCGTGCTGATCGACAGCCGGCTAAACATGAGCCAGCAGTGTGCCCAGGTGGCCAAGAAGGCCAATGGCATCCTGGCCTCTATTAAGAGTAGTGTAGCCAGCCAGTCTAGGGAAGTGATCGTCCCTCTGTACTCAGCACTGGTGAGGCCACACCTTGAGTACTGTGTCCAGTTCTGGGCCCTGCACTTCAAGAAAGATGTTGAGGTGTTGGAGCGAGTCCAGAGGAGGGCGACCAAGCTGGTGAAGGGTCTGGAGGGTATGACCTATGAGGAATGGCTGAGGGAGCTGGGGTTGTTTAGCCTGGAGAAGAGGAGGCTCCAAGGTGACCTTAGTGCAGTCTACAACTACCTGAAGGGAGGTTGTAGTGAAGTGGGAGTCGGCCTCTTCTCCCGGGCAACTAGGGATAGGACAAGAGGACACAGCCTCAAGCTTTGCCAGGGGAGGTTCAGGTTGGACATTAGGAAGCATTTCTTCTCAGAAGGGGTCATTAGACATTGGAACAGGCTGCTCAGGGAGGTGGTGGAGTCACCATCTCTGGATGTGTTTAAGAAAAGACTGGACATGGCACTTAGTGCCATGGTCTAGTTGACATGGTGGTGTCAGGGCAATAGTTGGACTTGATCCCAGAGGTCTCTTCCAACCTGACTGATTCTGTGATTCTGTGATTCCCTGGCAGTAGCTCCCACCACCACCTCTGGATGGAGCCTTCAGTGGTAGATGAGTATGTGGAGAACTCCCAGGAGTGGAAGTCAACCTCTGGGAAGTGCCCCAGGCTTGAACAGCCGCTTCCCATCTTCTCTGGAAAAAGGCAAAGGCAAAACAGACAGACCACATAATATCTCTCATGAAGGCCACTCTGCTGCTCCCAACAGTCTGCTGCTCTCAAAATGCAAAGTCTGTCTATGCCTTAAGCTTGCTTTTGGATAGCTTCACCTTAATTCTCAGCTTGGTCAGATGTCTCTACATTGTCATCTCACTTTCTGACAAGGTCACTGTGGAAAATGGGGTAAAGACCCTCCAAAAGAAGCCAAAATTTCAAGTAGTTGCTGACTGGAACAGTGAGGACTGTCTGTCTCTGAGCCTCTATTTCAGAAGCAGGGACAAAATGTGCCATCTCACCAGGGTCTGTTGTCTCTAGGTAATGGCAGGAAAATCTATCTGGGAGACAATAAAAGAAGTAGATGAAAGTCAGGATGGGCATTAGTCAAGAAACTTAAATACAAGGACTGACCAGAGAATGAGAACTACCAGAAATTCAAGCTGAAAGCATGCTAGCTTCTGTCACTGCAGTAAGTCACAGGAAGATCATTCACCTTCAGTAGGCCAATCTGACACTGGCTGGTGCCAGAAAAATTATAAATTTGTATTTTGCATTTAATTTAAGAAAGTATGCATAAAAAATTACAGACTGCTTTATTAATGCTTTTAACAATAATTTAATATATCTTCTCAAAGAAAACTAATAGTAAATTCGGCTTGTTATTCCTTCATGACCTTGATGTTTAATTCATGTTTTGGTTTCAGGTTTCTCCAACCTACTATGTAATTTTTACCACCAGTTTGGAGGTTTGTTCTGTGTTGACTTTGCCTCCCATTGAGTTATTTTTTTGCCTGCCATATTTAATCCACTGATTAGTAGTTTTAACATTTTAAATCACAAAGGATATCTAAATACCACGTAGGAAATGAAAGTTTTAAAAGTAGTTTTGGGCTTTATAAACATAAGTGTGGGAGGCAAATTTAATGGAAACTTATCTAAGAGACTGAAAGAATATCTGATGCCAGCAGAATTCCTTCTTTCAGTGTAATATTGCAATAAAAAAGACAAGCCAAACTCTGATGCAGAGAGGAGAGTTCAAGAGCTCTATAAAATTTTATTTTGAATTTTATTCTTCCTTTAAGGCCTAATTCCTTCCCAACAATCAAAAATATTGCAGTAATTCCTTTGAATATGTACCGTCAGCTGGGGTTTTGTCTAACTCATGTTTTCCCTGCAAATTAGCCCTTAGGCACTGTGGAGACGAAGCTCTTAATCTTCAGGTACAAAGGGCGAAATTAATGCCTGACATATGACCATTTGCTGCTTGGCATTACGGAAGGGATACCTTGGACTAAACAGGACTTTTCTCCCATGTATGCATCTTTCCCTTGGCATTCAGGTGGAGCAGTCACCAAGTCAGTGAGCAGTGGAGCAGTGGTCACCAAGATGTCTTAAAGTCTGTGAGCAAGATGCGCATTATCCCCCTTCCTATAATATTTTCCCCATTTTTTTTTTTGTGGGAGAGGAAATTCTTTTGTCCTTGCCCTGGATAAATGTGGCTTGGTACTGCTGTGACAGAAAGACTAGTCCCTGGTCAGGCACCAATGACTACTCACAGAAATGAGTGTAGCAAAGATGGGGCCTCAAGACGAGAGCAAAGCCTGGGGAAAAGACGGTGCTAGAGGCCCCCATGGAGAAAGAAACTTGAAAACTGTGGACTGAAATGAGGAAGAGAAACTCCCTCTCAGATCTTTTGGACAGTTTCCTTATTGCTGTTGCTTCCTACACACACACACACACGAACAAAACGTTTGCCAAAGCACGATATAGCACAATGGTCCCTCCAACTTG
Organism: Nyctibius grandis; assembly: GCF_013368605.1. Lineage (NCBI taxonomy): Eukaryota > Metazoa > Chordata > Aves > Nyctibiiformes > Nyctibiidae > Nyctibius > Nyctibius grandis. The sequence goes on along the minus strand of NC_090660.1, from coordinate 58,848,783 downwards.
ATATGCTGTTTCTGATGCCAAGTGAGGTCTGAGTCTTCTGGTGAGCCCAGAACTGATGGCCTTGTGTAGGAAGGAAAACATTGAGGAAAATTATGCTAAATCCCAGGCATTTTAGTGGCTGGGTTATAGCCTGGAAGGACCCCATCCTCATCTGCTGTAAGCAGATCTCTGCAGGTTTATACTTGCAAAAAGCCTAAGTTTGTCCTCCCCTAGTCCATATAACCAAATGATCTTATCTTGATAGATGAAGAACAAGTTTTGAATCCTGGAAAGTTTTTTTTTTCTCAGAATCTGACTTCCAGAGACCAGTCACACATTCTTCAGGAGAATATCTGACCAATTATAGATGTATTGCGTTTCTTTACATTTGATTTTAATTTGCCACATTCTGTCTGCTTTATCATGAAAAAGGAATACCTATGTGTCCTATCTGTCCTTCACATTCTCTCATCTCCCTGGCTAAATCTTCCATCTAAACCAAGCAGCTTTAATTTTCTTCCCACTCAAAATTATACTAAATCCTCTTAAAAAAAGTATTTATCCCTTTCTATTTCTACAATTTCCTCTTCTTTCGCTGGCAAAGGACCAGAGGTGATGTCAGCTCTCCTATGAGCACAGCTGTTGGTGGCACAGGATGCACTGCATGCTAATCACATGAATATTTACCTAGCTTCTTGGAGATGTTTTGAAGCTACTCTCAGAGCCGAACTCAAGCAGCTAGTTTGAAGCTAGCTTGGTTTTCTCTGCAATATGCTGCAATGTCCTGTTATAATACCCACAATGATGTTACTCACTTCCTTTTTCTTGCCAGAATCTCACGTCTTATTTATTTAACTTATTATAGCTGTGACTGCACAACAAGAAAACATTTACATCAATCCATTTGTAAAAATGCCTAAGTGGCTACAGTTAATTAGTGCTGAGGACGTACAGGAATTTTAAGCCGTGCTTTCCAGTGTGCCCTACCAACAACTTGCCAAATGAAATTTTCTCCATTTCTGGGTTGCCCAGCTACCAGAATCTTTGAAATTACTGTCAAAAGCATCTAAGCATCTTTATTCATCAAAATAACTGTAGATAACAATACATTGGCACCTCCTGGTTCAATCTTTCTTCCAAAGTAATACTTATCCTACACTTTGTTCCTGTGATAAATATTACATCAGTAAGACTATTCCTGTCTCTCCCATTAAGAAGGACATTTATTCTGCAAAGGTGCGATGGATGTAAAAGAGCTCAGTGAAATCAAGGTATAGCACATGTTACAGAGCTTTGAGTCTTCCAGTTAGTACTCCTTTGTGGTGGAAGAATGATCACGTGTGTACAGCAACATTGCCAAGGTATTGATATTTAAGGTGAAAATGTGATAAATTGCCTGTCCATCTAATACATGGAAATACCCTTGGTTGCTTGGCTGAAAGTGAAACGTTGTGCTCAATGCATACATACCTTTGTATCCCAGAATGGCTACTGTGATTGTTAACAGGGCACATAAAATATATAATAAGATGATGGAAAACTTCAGTGCCCAGTTATTTTTACATTTGGTACATTGTGTCCCCTCCTGAATACCTGCAAAAGAAGATTTTAAGAATTTTAAAACAACAGCAAAGAACACATTGCTGGTTTTATCTCCCCATTTCCTCTCCTCCATTTTCTGAAGAACAAATTATTTATGTAAGCAGATGATATATGGCTGCCTATCTGCCTATTCGGCTAGGATAGCCTCCATGGTGGTTAAAGCATCAGCTTAGCGATACAATCACCTTGGGATTTTAGCATGTGGAAGAGAAGTAGGTTCTGCCTCGCTGGAAAATCTGTGGCTTTCTTGAGGGACAGGACTATTTTCCAGTTGTGCTAACAAGACCATGGTGAGCTTTGGAAGCCAAATGTTTATTAGTATCATCTCCTCTGTCAGGCATCACACCGCAGCAGCTCTTTCTTAGCATTTAGCCTCCCTACAAGGGCAACAGGAGACAGTAAATGCTCCAGCAAAAGGAAAATACAGAAATAAAATAGCTTTGTAAAAACCTGGTAGGAGTACTGGTCCTGCTTTGTAACCATTACCACAAATGGTTACCATGTGAACACTTTCTTTCCATAATGAGCGAGGGGTTTTTTCTTATTTTTGGAGGGGGTTTGGAGAATTACTATTTCCACGGAGAAGAAGGGGTGCTATACTGGTAAAGCTAGTGGTACAGCTATAGCAACAGAAAAATCACAGACTCACAGAATGTTAGGGATTGGAAGGGACCTCGAAAGATCATCTAGTCCAATCCCCCTGCTGGAGCAGGATTACCTAGATCATGTCACACAGGAACGTGTCCAGGCAGGTTTTGAATGTCTCCAGAGAAGGAGACTCCACAACCTCTCTGGGCAGCCTGTGCCAGTGTTCAGTTACCCTCACTGTAAAGAAGTTTTTCCTCATATTTATGTGGAACCTCCTGTGTTCCAGCTTGCACCTGTTGCCCCTTGTCCTGTCAATGGATGTCTCCATCCTCATGACACTTGCCCTTTACATATTTATAAACACTAATGAGGTCACTCCTCAGTCTCCTCCAAGCTAAAGAGACCCAGCTCCCTCAGCCTCTCCTCATAAGGGAGATGTTCCACACCCTTAATCATCTTCGTGGCTCTGCGCTGGACTTTCTCTAGCAGTTCCCTGTCCTTCTTGAACTGAGGGGCCCAGAACTGGACAAGGGCACATTGCTGGCTCATGGTCATCCTGCTATCCACTAGGACCCCCAGGTCCCTTTCCCCTACGCTGCTCTCCAACAGGTCTGTCCCCAACTTGAACTCATACCTGGGGTTGTTCTTGCCCAGATGCAGGACTCTACACTTGCCCTCGTTATATTTCATTAAATTTCTCCCCGCCCAACTCTCCAGCCTGTCTAGGTCCCTCTGAATGGCTGTGCAGCCTTCTGGTGTGTCAGCTACTCCTCCCAGTTTTGTGCCATCAGCAAACTTGCTGACAGTGCACTCTATTCCCTCATCCAAGTCATTAATGAATATATTGAATAGTACTGGTCCCAGTACCGACCCTTGAGGGACTCCACTAGATACAGGCCTCCAACTGGACTCTGTCCCATTGACCACCACTCTCTAGCTTCTTTCCTTCAAATCCTGGTGAATTTTCCCTTGTGGGCAAGTTTAAGAAAAAGGGCCTCAAGTTGATGAGAGAAAACAGGCCTTTACTATTTTATATTGGAGATTTTTGCAGAATGGTTTGATATCTTTGAGTCTATTGGGGAAGCAATATTCCTCTTTTCTCTATGTGCTCCTTGGGAATAGCTTGAGAGTATTGGAAGTGTTGATTAAGTTACCAAGAAATTAATCAGAAACACAAATGTGTGAAAACATGAAAACTAGACCGCTGTGCTGGAATGAATGGGTGGGATTTATCCCTCCTTCCAATGGGCGTTAAGCTGGCCAGGATAAATGTAGCTTCCTGTGTCTGTCAGAAAAAGCATTTCTTTGATATTTTACTCTATTTGTATACTATTAGGGGAGTCCCACAGGAAAGCTTTAAGCTCTAATAAATTCTATGTACCAGATTACTTAACTAATCAAAACTTGCTCTGTAGCTTTTTATGAGTAACTTATACTTCTCCCAAGGCCTAACCCACAGCTGATTTTACTTTTCCCAATTCATGACCTTCTGCAGAGTGGTTTTTTATTTTTCAAGAGAAAAGCACAGGCCACTTCCCCTGGGTTCACAGAGGACGGGTGACCAACATATCAAGTTAACTGTATTTCTCTCTCAAAGAACAGCATTTTCCAGTGACTTCCTTAAGCCCAGGGTACTTGAAGGAGGGATTACCATATTGGAGGAACTCAGGAAGAGGATTTATACAAAGTTTATTTGACAAGGCATTTTTCTCAGTTCCCTCTGCACATATATTAGCCGTGGCTAAGGCATAAATGCATCTCTTGCAGGTTAGCCCACTTTCCACATTATGTCATCACATGATTTTTCTAAACTTTTCAGCTGTGACATCATGTTCTGTTGCCATGTGATGAAAGTGGTGTCATAGATTTGGGTTCCTTGGGGTTTAGGCTTAAGATCAATTTGGAATCTGGTTCTTTTTTTCAGGAACAGGAACATTAGGGAAAAATAAGACAAAGACTTGTAAGCATAAACGCAAGAACAGAAACTCCAGAAGGGAAAGGCTCCTCTCCTGCCTGTGCAGGTGGGAAAGAAGGGAGCTGGCACAGAGATGGGCAGTTGCATAGCCCATTTATTGCTGACTTGGACTTGGAAGGCTGCTAAGTCCTGCACCACAAAAGAAAAGGTGAAGGGTCCATAATTCAATAGCCAAGGTTGCTTATGGATCCTGATGTGTGGGCTAATTTTCTTTGTTTGGTTGACAGTTTCAAGGAGTTTGCTAGTGAGGAAGATCTGCTTGCTGAAAAAGCTGGAGAGGAAAAGTGCAGTTTCCTAAGGGTTTGTAATAGGCATTCAGAGACTGAAATTATTTCACAGTGGGAACTCATGGTGTCTGGAGCACCATTTTGCTGCTGTTAGCTGGTACGAATGGGCTCATTGAGCCCCTGTGTGCTGAATGCAAGGTTCCTCCTCTGAAAGGTTTGAAATTCAGATTCCAGTCCTGTAAGTCTTTGAACGTCCCACATATCAAAAAACACGAGGAGCTTGGGGCACAAAGCACATCACATTCACCTTCTAAATACACAGAGAATAAAAAGCTTGATCCTCCCTATTTTAATGTTAATGGAAGCAGGACCAGATCCATAACTGGGAAGACTGATAGACTGCAGAGGTACAAAGCACAGAGAAAGGCAGAAATAAAAACAAAACCTTTGACAGCAACTGCACATAGAAAAGTTTCACTTGATTACAGTCTCATATTAAGATTACTCATTTTCTGACATGCCCTGCTTTCTGTCACCGTACTGTGGCTTCCTGTGTAATGTAATGAGCTGAAACTTCGCTGATGTCACTGGCTGTACTGCAGTTCAGCATCTAGCATCATGTATGTTCCAGTGCTTCGTAAGGATCTTGTTTCACTTGTCTCAGTCCTCTCTATTGCTGGTTCAATTAAGCAGCACTTTGGCTTTTTGGAATTTTTACTTTCAGCGTATTTCAAACTGACATCAGAACAGCACCCCAACAAAAGCCAGACCTTTCCATCCTTTAACAGTCCAGCGCTGTTGGTATCAATGACATAAACACAGCATACTAAAGTGATCATACAGGCAGGAGAGATTCCATTAACTAAGCTGGGCTGGAACTGTGTATTGCATTGCTTGATGGCTCTTTCTGCCCGTCAGCTTAAAACTACATCTGACTGCCATTGAACCCCCGATACTCTCATCTAACATGCCCCAGGTCCAGGACTGGAGTAAAAAGCCAGGAAGCTTTAACAGGCTCCTTTATTTTCCTTTGACTACAGATGGATGCAGTGAAGTCTTTCAGAGCTATTAAATTTACGCTTTAGCGCAAACATGTAGCTCTTAACTCTGCTGCTAGTAACAGCTGACTTTCTAGTTTACTAAATATATAAAAATTACTAAAGATATAGGTACCTTCAAGAAAAGTTTTGGAAGACTCATTCTGATGTCTTTCTGTGCAGTTAAATAATCCAAGTTATGAGCAAAAGTAAAAGCCAGGAATGCAACCTGCTCTATATAGGAATGAATTATGGTGTAATCAGGGCTCCACAACCTCCCCAAGCATGGAGCCTGGCTTCAGCTTGCCCTGTTGCTGTTCCCCACTACCCTGCTTAAGGACCAAGCCCAAATAAGCTTGTTCCAATACAGGAGACACATTTAGTCCGTGCTGTGAGGACACTTATTTTTATTGAAGGGTTGCTCTGAAAAGACATGATAGCCAAAACATTAAGCAACACCAGATGGGAGATGATTTCAAATGCTCATTGTGATTACACAAAGCCCAGCAGGTTGGCATAAAATTATACAGGTTTATCACAAAAGCTGAGAGTCAAGGCTTGAACGAGCCCATGCTTGGGCTTTAATTCGACAAAACTTCCCCACTTTTACCCACTTGACTGCTTGCTTTCATTGCTTACATAAAATGCAGTGTTCTTCCAGGAGATGTGTAGCCTCTCATCTAGAAAGCTGTAGAGTACATGTACAGGGAAAGACCTTACACACCCATTCTGTCGATAGAACATATGTCAAACCTGCAAAAGGGGGTTCTCGGCTGAAGTCAGCTCTTCTCCATTTGTTATTGTTGCTCCTAGTGCAGCACACTCCTCTCTGTGTCCTGTACATGTCCTTGATGTTGGTCTGCTCCCAGACATTTGTCACTAACTTCCAAACCCAGGGAGCTAGGGTCACTTCCGCATGATGTGCATTTCTCACTGCTGATTCGATCAACATTTAATAAAGATCAGATGGGACACAATGTGCTTAGTTTTGCTGGACACATGCTTTTTTCCATTCCTTTCCCCGACTTATTTTAATAAGAGTTCTGTTTTTTCTATCTCACTGTTGGGAAGACATCTGGCCAAACAGACAGCGACCCAGTACAAAGGGATCCTGCTGGCTCACATGCTTTGGGGACCCCCTTCTCTGCAAACCAAGATGGTCACAAAAAAATATGCAAGTGAGACATCCCCCTGTTACCAGGCTTTGTAGTATTTGTTTTTATAGCATTGCATTCCAGTGACTGAAGACTTTGTTCTCATGCAGGGGGTATACATCTGCAGATTCCTTTAGGGCTCCAGATAAGCAGTGGTTTTTCTGGGGAAAGAGCTGGTTTTTTCATTGTGTTTTTTTGTTGTTGTTGTTGTTGTGTGTTTTTTAATGGGAGAATAAATATCTTTGCTCTTTGACATAGAGTAACCACCTTACAAAATGCCTGACTCAACCATATTATGCTTCAGCAGCACATCTTTGAACACTCGAATATGATACGCACACACTTTTTTTGCTGAATAATGCTTTTAGAAGTATTTGCCTCTGTGTCCTTTTCTTGGCTCTTGCTGCAGGATCTTAGGTGGCCTCATAATATTTCTGCTAGCAGATCAGTTTTGACAAAGATGCAAGGTTCTCTTCGTAACCCTGACAAAATTGTGCTGATAAGATGATTGAAGAAACGTAGTGCAGGAAACGAAAATACATACATTAGTTAGGAGGGGTTTTCCCCAGTGTGGTTCATTGAAAAGAGATAACATCCCTTGGATTTCGGAAGGAAGACTGCAAGCCTAGTTTGCAGCCTTCAAATGATAAATTTCTCAAAGCTAAGGTTTTCAAAACTGATGAGCAGTAATAGATCTGATAGTTATATTTAAAGAGGCCTGAGCAAACTACGTACATGAAGTTTCAACCCTCCTACCATAGGAAGGTGTCCCTGCCTATGGCAGAGGGGTTGGAACTAGATGATCAATAAGGTCCCTTCAAACCCAAACCATTCTGTGATTCTATGATTCAATACTGAGAGGTACTTAACCAAGCTGCCAGTGGGTGCCTATCTCACTAGCAAAAGTAGATGATCCCATGAGGAATCCATCTCTAGGTTTAAATAAGTAAATGCCTTGAAAAACCTGACTGTAAGTGCTTAAATTCAGGCACCCAAGTGTAAAATGGTACTTTTTTACTAATACGTGTGACTAGCCACTAGGAAAGTAAGTCTGTCTCTTAGGACAGAGAGGATTTTAAAATTCAGGCATAAAAGTATGTACATATATATACACACATACATATATTTATGTACAAATATATAGAAAATATATACATGTATATGTTTTTTACAGAGAAGCTTTTGTACTGGCACAAAACCAGCATATTACATTAGCACACTCAAATCAAAAGCAGACGCATCTTTGCCAACAATAAACTTTGTATAGCTTTGAGATTACTGGATCCATCCAGCCACAAAATTCAAAGGGAGATTTTTGTCTTCTCTTCTGTGTGGTGTAACAGATTATTAACCTACCCTTCATGAAAACAGTTCCTGTGATCTTCCATGAATGGTTTTGTTGCAGTCAGCAAAACTAATGATTCAATGGCTCCATATGACTAACCTACCTCAGAAAGCAATCATTCTTTATAATGGTTATAAACGGCAAAAACTGAGACTGGTTTATGCTTTTTTAATTATTAAGGTAAATTTCCTTCCTTCAGTTTAGAGTGTATTCTTACACTATAAAGGCTATAACTTGAGCTAGGTGTAAATAGACGCCCTACATTTTTCCTAGCTAATGTGTAAAGATCCATGACCATCCCCAAGTTACTGGATGGGCATTTAGCATGAGGCTGCCACCATGGGAAGCATAGCCAGTACTGGGGCTTCTCTGAGCAACCACCCCTCTAGCTGCTGCACGGTGCCCCAGCACCTCTCCGGCTCTGCGACCTAAATGCCACTGGACAACCCTTCTTGGGGGTAAGTGTGGCTAAAAGTGCAAACACCGCATTTATTGCATGACTGGTCTGCAAGGGAGCGCCAGGCCCCGAGGCTGAAGTTGTGAAGCACCTGTTTTGGGAGAGCCATGCTGTTGCCTTCATTCAAACTGAGCCGTTCCTCACGCCACAGCTCCCTCACGTATGTACATCCATCCCCAGGGCTTTGTGGGGAAGAGCTCTTGATCAAGCAAACCAAGGCCCTTTATTGTACATTATGAAACAGGGTTGGTATGACCAACCCTGTGTCCACCGCCAGCCCCTTCTTCACTCCTCTCTCAGTCTTTTGCCATGATTTCCTCTCAGCTCACCCCTGGGGAGCACGTGAGTACCAGCCTTCCTCCCACATCCACAGTCTTCGCAAGCCCTGTCTCCGCAACAGCAATGGTCCTGCTTGCCCAGGTGGTGCAGTGCTGGCTTGTGGGCACGTGGACTGCAACAGCCTGCTGAACTTTGCCAGATTTTTACAATGCCATTGGAAAAAATATTTAGCACAAAAATGCTGTCAGTTGTTCTGGAATTTACTAGTTTTGCTTCTGGTTTTGTAATCAAATAGGGATAAATGCGAGCTATGCTTGCTTTGAAAAGGTTTCTGGTTATTTACGAGGAAGCAATTAAAGCAGCAAAACCTGAAATCTAAGTAGTGGGTATGTACTCACCTAACTTGTGCCAGTTTTCCTATGCCAGGTGGAAAAATCATGAAACATGGCAGCAAGACAGTGGCTGAAACAGCCACTCTGTATTTCAAGTAAATGCTGCAAGACACAGTGCCTCTTTCTTCATAAATTAATAAATACATGGACCAACCCCAAACCACTCCACCCTCACAGGTTTCTACAGTGTCCTGCATAACCTGATCACCCTGTTACATAGCTGACAGCTTGTACAAATAACCTCTGGAGGGGAAAAAACACACCTCAAAAGCCTGTTCAGAGAATTTATGCCTCAAAAGAGCTGCGCGACTCCTGCCAGGGCTAGTGGTGCCAGTGCCTGTGATTTTATCCTAAGCTTTGCACCGTGGGATTTCTTTTACACGCTGGTGCCCCTTTCTTGCAGCTATGTCATTACAAGAGACTTTCAGGTTGCATTTTAGGAGAACAGCATATTCCTAGACTGTTAAAAAAAAAGTGGGGAGGAGATGTTCCTTAAGGCTGAAGGTCAGAAGACAATAGAAGAATCCACCATTTACAGGATTTTTCATAATCCTGCCCCTAAAGGGCCACCCTCGCTGCCAGGGGCGCAGTGCTGGGGCCGGGGCCGGGGCCAGCAGGGCTCACCATGTCCCTCGTCCCCTGAAGCCAGAGGCAGACGCGAGGTGGGCACTTTGTCTTAAGAGCCCAGGATATTTCAGTGGAAATGGGGGTTTTCCATCTCTGGGGCGCCTTGGAAAAACCCCACCCTTGATGATCTGCAGGTTGCAGCCTGAAGCTCTGCACGCAGGAGAGGCCAGGCAAATTCTCCTCCACGAGACTGAGTCTGTCGGAGGCAGCGGCCGCTTCCTGTAAATCCAAATCCCACATCTGACATAATAAAGAGCCTCATAGGGCCAGCACTATTATCTCTGGAAAGCTTTCAGACTAAGAAATACTTTATTCTATGTAATGTACACAAACCCTTTCATTAAAGGAGGGGAGAACCCTCATTTTCAGCCTGACCATCATCTCTCACTTATTTATATAACCCAGCCAGCATTTTCTCTCTGGCTTTGTTCTTCTTCACAGTAGACCAGAGATTCACAATGAATTGTCAGAAATCCTAATTATACACTTCACTAACCATCACCATTTAATTATATAGTATTACCAAACAATGTCCTACTGTGATTAAACACTAAATATCTTAATTGAAAGGATACAAAAAGCCCAACCACAACACAGGCTAAGCAAAGACTGCTGAGTATCTGAACTGTGAGTTAGGCAAATATTATGAGCAGAACTGAAGGAATAGCATAGTAAATTTTAAGAAAAATCATGGATTTACAATAGTTTAAGGGCCAGCCATAGCAATGTGGTAAGATTATCACACCACCAGAGGGTCCAACATCCCACAGACTATTAGATTTAAAGACATGTCTAGAGCTTAACTCAAACCAGAACAAAACCCAGTAAGTGCTGGTGCTTTTAAATAACTGTCTGGAACAAGAGAGATGTGTCTGTCCTCAGTTACTGAAAATCAAGTAAGGGATCACTCAGTGCACGTCTCTGGAACTAACCAAAAATCTAATTAGGCTCTTCAGAAGATGAGAGAAAAACTAAGAGAGTTAAAAGAAGATAAAAATAATGTATGAATTAAAGATCTGTTCAATGACAGGCAAGACAGCCATGATACATCACAGCAAAGAGCCTCTCTCAAACTGTACCCCAATAGAGAAGAATTTAGACTGACTGGCAAGAAGATATATAACCAGATCCATAGGGAGATCAAAGCCAGATCTTGGTTTGTTCAACAGACTTCTAAGACAACCTGAAGATATTCCATCCAATGAGTTAATTAAAACTAGAGTGAACAAGGCATTAGCAAAGTCACAGAAGGGATCTGTCCTTCAGAGTTACAGCATTTAGCCAGATGGCAAAGTAATGCCATTTCTGTCTAAGTCTGGGCCCTCCATTCTTAAATAAACAACCTTCCTAATGAAACATAGCTCCTAATTAAGATGGTATAATTTGATGATTAATGTACTCGATTTTTAGTCTTAATTTAAACTACATTTGACTGAAAGAAGGAAAAAAGGTAACACACTCAAAGTGTATATTTCACAGAATCACAGAATGGTTCAGGCTGGAAGGGACCTCTGGAGATCATCTAGTCCAACCCCCTGCCAAAGCAGGTTCCCCTAGAGCATGTTGCATAGGGTCGTGTCCAGGCGGGTTTTGAATATCTCCAGAGAAGGAGACTCTACAACCTCCCTGGGCAGCCTGTTCCAGTGCTCTGTCACCCTCAAAGTAAAGAAGTTTTTCCTCATATTCAGATGGAACTTCCCATGTTACAGTTTGTGCCCATTGCCCCTTGTCCTGTCACTGGGCACCACTGAGGAGAGTCTGGCCCCATCCTCTTGACACAGGCCCCTAAGGTATTTTTAAGTATTTCCCCTAGCAGTCTCTATTTTTACAACACAGATTTAGGTGTTAGTGACCCTAGTAATGGTGTTACATTAACTGGTAGGTAGAAAAAACAATAACTCTGTGCTTTGTGGCTTTTGAGATACATTTCTTTAAGAGGGCAGCATGATCTCACCCAGGGCTGCCAGCGTGGTACATGCTGATACCACTGGCAGTGACACCTCTACTGCAGAGCGACTCACCGGGGACATGGTGAAGTTGCCCAGAGCACAGGTGGAAAAGCCACTCTCTTCACGGGAAGCTTTCACCCTTAGTTTTACTAACTTCTTCTGCCAGTTTTAACATTATGCTAAGGACAATGCTAAATACACTGGACCACTGTTTTACAGACCAAAGAAAAGCTCGCCCTTGCCAAAGGAAGACTCCAGCCACGCACAACAAGGCAACATCCCTGTATTCACCGATGCTGCTACAAATGCTATTCCAGCTATCTACAGAAATTAAACCTTTTTATGTGCTTGCACAAATCAAACAGGCATATTTGGTGACCATCTGTTTGCGGACGTTTCTGTGCGGGTATGTACATGCACACGTGCACCTCTAACACGGTTGAGGCAAGTTGTTCATTTAAGGGCATTATAAAGTCCCATGTGTCTCTGCACAGTGTGCTTTTAAACTCTTGTAATTCATATGAATTTAAACCAATTTTCATTAAGTAGTCAGAAACACACTGGATGCCCTTCTCATTTGTAATTTTTTTTTTTCTCTTTCCTCCCCTACCTGCTGCAGCAGAACAACGTCAAGTTTCAACCACATTTGATGGCATAAAAAGTGTATTTCTCTTTTTCCATTAGGGAAAAATACAGAGCTGCTTTTGATGAGGCTTTCAGCAGGAAAAAATAATTGCCTGCAGGCTATGAACAAGTATGCCCAACTTCATGTGGAAAAGAAAAAGTTTGAGAAAGTTATAAAGACTGTGATTTGTTAGTATTAAAACGCAGATGTATCTGTATCCACAGGCTTTGCTACACATTCTAGCTGGAATGCTGCGATGAAAAGCTGACATTAACAGAATTGGAAAACGTTAATCAAGATTTGATGCCTCAAATGAATATACAGACCTTTATCCACCCTTCGCTGGAATTGATACCAGACGGTTTAGTAAGAGTAGGCCTCAGAGTAAGTTCTATACTTATATGCTATAACCTGGCGTTAGAGAGTTTTATATCCCGATTTCGGTGACAGACTTAGTGGTAAGGCTTCTGTTGCCTTCATTAAGAAGCATTCTAATATAAAAAATACCTCTTTTCCAACTGAAAAGTCCATCTGAGGACAGTATTTGGAATTTAAAAGACTTATGTGCACATAAAAGAAGAGGTGAAGGTGTTTCTATTAGTGCTGGATACTTAACAACAGGCACCTTATCTGGAATGTGACCATGCGACTGGACTTATACCCCAAAAATGAAGAGGGCCATGAGAAAGAACACAGTAGGACCTCACAGAAGAAAGTGAGCAGAAAACACAGTACATCTATGGAAGCCTGTTCTACTAATTTATTTAATTATGGCTGTGAGTGCAAATTGCCACTTCTGACTAGCCTTTTCCATGATGATACCAAGAGTGCCTGGCTGAGATGCCATCACTGAACAGAGAAGAAAGGCTCCCCGAAGGCACGGCCTTGAAAGTAGCTCACGGTCACAAATCCACTGGCTGTAAATTCACTCCTAATCTCCTGAGGCTACATGTTCAATTACAGGAGAGAAATTATATCCAGGTATAAACACTGCTCCTCTGGAAGTGTGCTGCCTTACTCCCCTCGGCTGAATCGAAACATGGCATTAAATCACCTCCAAAAGAGAGGGGCTGGCAGGGCTAGGATTTATTTTTCACCTCACTGCCCTTCTAAAACCACTTTCTAAAGGCAGAGCTTTTTCTTCAGAAATATTGCAGGCTTCATGGCAGAGACAATAAACCCTGTTTCCATCCTCCAACCCAGCCAAACCTCCCCCAACCCACCTCAGGTCTCTGCCGCCTTTTCCTGAATCTTATCTTTTCAAAATAGATGTTTTCCTCCATGAAGATGGATGTCTAGGCTGAGAGGAAGGACTGTGACCCAACACAGCTACCATCTTTTAGTTTTCACATTCTGTTCTCCTCTTTTCCTTCTCTCTTATCTTCTCTGTGCCCTGCAGTATCTCCAGAGCTCTCCCCACATCCTGGCTCATACACATCTCACTAGCATCCTATTTCCTGGATAAAAAGCAGACTTAGAATTAATTCCTCAGGCAATCAGAACATTTTTCACACAGTTGTGCCAATGTGCAATGGCTGTACAATGTAAGGAGCATAAAAATGTACATAAAAATCCATGTAAAAATGGATTTTTTCTACCTAATACCATCACAATTTCTGTGAGTTTTCCCTACTTAATATTCACCTGTATCTAGAGAGGAAATTTTTATTCCATAAATTACTACAAGAAGTTTTCTGTACAGAGGTGGAAGTGTGGTTGATGAATGCAATTCATGTTTTCCCTCTTAATAAAGCAATATGCAAATTTACACTGTCTTGACTGGAAACTGTTGAATTGAATCTGCTTATTCAAAGTGAGAAAAAGCTATGCAGAAGGGCATCCAGAGCACTGTAGTCACAGACAAGATCAGCAATTAGCCAGGAGTACAACAAACATATTACCTACCTACACCACACCTACCCGCTGCCTTCCTAAGGTCGATGCAATCACCATGTTAAGTAGGTGAAAACTCCACTGCAATCACGGAAATAGCGCAGTTGACAAATCCATTAAAAGCATTAACCTACTATATCTGTAGGGTGTACATATGCCTTGTAACAACTTGCCATTTTTTTTATACCTTGGGAAATTTATTAGACCACGCCCTAACAAAGCATTAAACGTGTTGCTACAGTAACAATATAGTAATAATAATACCTGTAATAATAATAATCTTCCTGAAACATATACCCCTTGCTGATTTTGCCAAAAAACATTTGTAATTCTTTGCTTGATAGTTATGAAATCATAGAAAACTAAGTATTTGCAAAATATTTTTTATTGGAGCCAGGGAGTTTTAGGGTCTCTGGCTGCAGAGCAGCACGTAGGGGAGGGGGCTGCCACGAGGCCAGGGGCTCCTCTGATTCCACATCTGCAGATGGAGGACTCAAGACTTACCAGGCATTTCAGGCTCATTGCTACAAGTCTTATCAGGGGAACCAAATTCTTTTTTTATCCAGAAGGCTAAATTAAAAATTTAGAAGTTTTCACTATAATCTTTATGGGCTTTAAAGGAGAGAAAATCCCAGGTACTAAAGAACATTTTAATTAAGAGGCAGCAGGCATAAATAAATCTGTAGCTACAAGCAGGAATTCGAAAAAAATTATTTTAGACTAGAAGTTGTAAGGGACACCTCTGTTTTTTTTCCTTAATTGATGTGTCTATATATTATTAAAAGTTCTCGAGAAAGGTACAATCCCTTATGATAAAAAAAACCCAAACCAAATCTTAGCTTGCGTTTCAGTGAAAGCAATCCCAAGGTAACTGAAAATAATGTTTACTTCTTGGAGGGCAATAGTTCAGGAAAGAAGGAAAAAGGGAACTGAGTGAACTCAGACAGGCAAGATGTGTATATTTTTTGATTTTTGAAAAATTATTCTTCCTGAAACTAATGCCAAAGACTTTCAGACTGCAAACCTAAATAGCTGCCTTATAACTTTTTCGTTGGTTTCCAATGTTCTTCTAGACTTGTAACGTTATCATATCTTTAACTATTTGAAGAATGTTGGAAGTCCTCAATAATGCCTGTAACAATCAGGCATTTTGATATGATATACCACTGAAAATACAAGGAAAATGGTCCTTTCTGTACTTATTGTAAAAGGTGGGAAACACTTAGAAAGTTCATAGAATTGCACACATTTGTGTCAAGCCTGAACTTGTTTTTCAACTCTTATTTTTTGCCAAATACCAAGATTTATTGGTCCTTGAGGCAAAAAAATGACTGAAGCAAATCTGGGGTCAATATTTAACTTCAGGGTCAATACATCTTGCTTTTTCACTCCCAAAGAAGTCAATATCGGCTGTTATTTATGGCATACTCTGCAGCTGCTCTTTTGAACTCCAGCAGAGAAATACATCACACCCTTGACCCACAGTCTTTCAACCTAAGTGTGGAGACACTATAATTTATTTGCTCAATGCAAGTGTCAAATGTTTTCAACACTAAACTGCACTAAACTCATGCTCCTTATCACAATTTCAGTTACACAAGTGTAACCTCTCTGGCTTCCACAGAGTTACATGCAATTTTTATCAGTGCAGTTGTAACCACTCAGCCAGAGAGCTGGAAAACGTCTTTTCTTCCATGTCAAGTTAAAAGCACAGAACGGAAGAGCAGGTGAAGCAGCCACTGGCAGCTCAGTGGAGACTCGGGATTAAAAAATTAACACATAGCACTATAACCTATTAAAGGAAAATCCAATAAAGTTCAAAATAACTCTTCCTTGTGTCTTCAGAGTCCACAGGCACTGAGTCCCTGTACTGGTCTAAGACTTTTAAATAACAGGCTGACAAATAATTTTCATGCATTACAAGTAAAAATATTTTCTAAAAACGTCTGTTTCTCAGCAGTTTTATTTGACTTAGAACATTTATTTCTTGGCTGGTTCCTTGCATGCCAAATTTCAGCCCAGTATGAATTTTTCCATGGCTGAACTACATACTCCTGAAAAGCAGAGTTGGAAAAGCTGAAAACCATAAAATACAGCTAAAAGCACACATCACAAACAGGACCACGAAAACCAGACCTTTCAGTGTGAGCAGAACATCTTTAATGAAAGATGTATTTTGTTTGCTACGAATACTTCATACATCACCTCCTGATACTCTGACTGAATCTTACTCAAGCCTCCCCAAGGAAGAAATGTTTGGACACATAAAATGTAGCCTTTTCACATAAGAGGCTAATGGTTTTCACTACTTTGCATGCTCTTTTTGTCCTGCACTTCTGGCCTGATCCACAAGAAAAGTGGCGTGCTGTTTGCTCGTTTGAATGATGCATTGATCTATTTAAATAGCTTAGATAAGACTTTCTTTAATGCTGTGAAAATAAAAACCTTCGAAAATGTTTTTAAGGTGAATGAATGGATTCAGCTCCTTCATATCCTATTACATGAATACTACTTTTTACTGCCAAGATCAATGTCTGTACAATTTTAGAAGATGTTGTTGCACAGTTGTCCACATGATACTAATGCAACCCTAAAATAGAATAAACCACTTGATAAATGTCCTGGTAGCTCTTCATCAAAACACGAGAGGGAACATGCCCAGCAAAAGTGTTACACTCCTGCAGAAATTTTAAGGGTAGTATAATTTGTCATGCAGGTTCTTCTCTCTTCCACTCCATGTTTTGTCAAGAGCTTTGTTAAAGAAAAGTTAAAAGCACTTACGGAAATTTTGTCTAAGTGTTCTGCCAAGGTGCATGAGCAAACTCAGGTCAAAATTTTGCTGTACATGGACAGAAGCCAGAGGACAGAAGAGCACTTCATTTTTAATCATTATTTCATTAGTTACTAAAATGCTTAGCTGCTCCATAATATTTTGTAGTCTGAAAATGGCATCCAGCTTTGTGGGAGATCCTTCTTTGACCTCTCTTAGCCATGGACACAAACTTTGTAAGGTTTCCAAAGGAACACAAAACTTAATGCATAACTAACGATGAGTACAGGGCAGCCATTCAAGCACACTGAATCACAGGATAAGCTGGGACCACTTACAGAAAGTGAACGTCAATGTAACTAAGAATATGGTGGTAACAAAAAGCATAAACCCTGTGTGCTGTACCTGGAGAGCAGTGGCTCCAAAAAGGATAACAAGGGTGAGGTGACAAGAAAGCTACCAAAGAGTAGATGCTAGGGCAAAAAGGGCAGATCCAGCTTCTCGTCTTGCTGCAATGAGCTGGCAGTTGGACAGGTCTTGGGCATCGCAATGTTGATGGGCGCCCAGCTCAACGCAGGGACCTCGAAAGCCCAACTCACTGCTGTGGTTCTCCAGCCTTCTCATGCTGGAGACAGCACCTGGAACCTGGACAACCTTGGACAAGCTCAGAGGCCCAGGGCCAGACTGGTCATGCAAAGGCCAAGAGAAGAGGTCTCCTGGGGCTGGTGACCAAGGGCAACTCCCGGTGGGGTAAGAAGCTTCAAGGGCCACTGGCTGCAAGTTAGCACATATGGGAGGGAGCTGCTATTGAGCTCCTTGTGTCCATAGTGGGGAGGCTGCAAGTCTTACCAGGCTTTTTTTGCCACTATAAGTCTTACCAGGGGACTGGGGTTTACAGTGACAGGCTTAAATTGAATCAAATGCTTTTCTTACTCGGTAGAAAACATTAAAAAAAAAGGAAAACAGAAGACTTGGCTGCAGACTCTAGGTGCTTTAACGGAGCACTGGCACTAAAGGGCACTTTTATTAAGAGGCAGAAGGCGTAACACATGCCCCTGGCTACAAGTAGAGGTAGAAAGACGCCTCTTGGAAATGAAGCAAAAATTCAAGCAGTGGGGGTGATTACAACTGGAACGCATTACCATCACAGGGGATTCCCTGTATTTTAATGTCTTTAGATCAAGTCTGACTCCTCATTTAAAAGATATGCTTTAGCCAAAACCAGAGTAATTGGACTTTGTACAGGAGTGACTGGATATAATTGTACGGCCTATCATACACAAGAGGTCAGAGTAGTTAAGTGTTTTGGCTCTAATCCCTACAAATGGAAATAGCTGTGTCTCTGCTCTGGGCTGCTGCACAGAAAATATATGTCTTTAGGGGAAATTGACAGTGATGACAAGGCGTCTTACTGCCCCCAGGGGGACATGCCTTTCGGATCCAGCTGAGCTCAGAATTAAGATGGGGAGTGAGCAGATAACCCTCCCAGATGTTTTATGGCACTGGATGGGGACAGCAGATGATATGGGTCAGCGTAGCTCTGTATGCTGGAACACCAGAGATTTTTTTTCTTATAAAGCATGTAGTAAGTCTGTTTGTTCAAGAAACAAAATAGAGTAAATCAAAAGGAATAAAGGCCGGAGGCTAATTAAAAGCTTGTTTCTATTAATACAATGGGAGAAACTGGTCAGGGACAGTCCATTATGTTGAATCATGACCCTGTAATACTGCCAGAAAATGTTAAGAGCTTTGGTGACTTATCTTCAGCCCTGTTTGTTAAACATTACCACTGAGAAATTGCTCTGTTGCTTTCTCTGAGAGTGGGCACCATCTCCAGTGTGTGACCTGGCCATCCTCAGCCAGGGTCTCCTGTCATTTGGGTATCCGTCTGGAGGGACAACAACCAAGGCAAGTAGATGTCTCTTACCTAAGGGACATTTCTCATCTTGGCTCTTCTTTTTCTTTAAATAAATGCACTGAATCAAAGTCCTGAAGAAGGTCTGCAGGACCTTCTTCAGAGCTGCTCACCAAATTCTGGAGGCAAGCTCTTTTTGTCAAAGTGCAACTTTTTCCTTGAAGTGCAGACAAAGCATATGGAAAAGTATGAGGGAAGAACAACATTTCAGTCAATTAAATCAGATTGGGAAAAGATGATAGTACTAAACCTCACATATCATGACTACACAAATCAATGAACATTTGATGACAATGCTAGTGACTACTAAAAGGCACAGTACTGAAAGTAAAGATTTAGGACCAAGATGTGAAACAGGACTGTTCTCTAGGGCACTGGAAAGTGCTAACTTTGACAGGCTTGTAGAAGCTATTTACTGAAGTACTTTTTAAGACGGAGCTCACTTGATATTCACAGAAAACTACTGAGATCCAACTGGTCCCTATAGTCCCCATTCTGAGCATACTTTCTGTTGTATTTGCACCCCTTACTTATGGCAATAAAATTAAATATTGCATTTCAGGATGATTTGATTACAACCAAAAAAGTATAATGAATGCTATAATGAATCAAATACTGGAAGATTGCTAGAAGTACTGGACAACTGTGCATGAAGGCTTAAGCATTAAAACCTGTTTTCTTGCAAAAGTTCCTTTATCTGCATCTGTTGGGATGGTTTGTGCAACTTGCAAGAGAACAGACACAAAAATGGTTTTTTTGTCAGCTTTTCAAGGCATAACGGGTAATCAACACATCAGTCTTTTACAGCCAAGAAACCTGCCTCCCTGTGAGCTGTAACTTGAATCATTCACGACGTTAGTCACAGCGGGGGCGGCTGTGCTCTGCTTCCAGCCACGACTCTGCCGAGCCGGGAGAAGGGGTAAGGGTGCTTTTGGGAATCTGCAGCACGGCAGTGACCCCATCATCAAAGGGGACAGTCACCACAGAGAGAGTGTGGCCACCTCCGCTTCATGGTGACATGCTCCAGGGACACTCACACTCATGCTGAGTTCTTCTGCAGCCTGCAGGTCTATTACTGTTTTTTTTTCACCTTTTTCATCTAGTAGGCAGCAAAATGTGGAAGGCTGAGTGCCTAGACATACTATATTATCCATTCTGACACCTATTAACACATAAAATGCCCTTGTAGTACTGAGGGTGCCTCTTAAATTAACAGTGTTGCTTTTCAACAAGGATGCTTAATGAGTTGCAAAAAGAAAGACTGAGGGCCTGTGTTTTCTTAACTCATCTGAATAGTACCAGGCAACCTTAAAAAGTGAAAAACATTGCCTTGAATTTTCATTAAGGCTCAGTGTTTGGATTCAATGCCAGTTCCCATTGGCTCACTCCATCTTCAAGATAAGTCGCAGATTAATCGATTTTACTTTCTTACAGGAGCGAGGCCAAATTATCTTTGTACCTGCTCCAGTGGAGCCTCACAGAGTTAATGATGTCATCACACAGATAAAACTCGGACCAAAATTTGGTGCGCTGATTGCTGCCCATTCCCTGATTTTCAGCTCTTTTTCAAAAAAAAAGAGGGCAGCCCATCCTTCAGTTGTGCTGAACAACTACCAAAGGCACTGGTTCTAAAAGATATATTTTTACTTTGCTTGATCAAGACTCTCTTTGGTGAGTGCACATTTATTTAAACAGATTGAATTTGCTTAGCAGCTATTACAGACTGAAACTCAGCTCTAAAAGATTATTACCATGAATTAAAATAATTTTCTGTAGTGTAAATTCACCTCATAAATAAGTCTAGTATTCACATGGCCATGAAGATACGCCAACTCCCTTGCAGCTGTAGGCTGTTGGAAATCAGCAGAATTTGTCCCTATATCTGCAATTGTTTGATGACACAATTAATGTATCATGACTTTCAACTGAACAGATTATTTAAAGATGTTTTATAATACAGAGTTTCAGGATATCTAGCACAAAACACCACTCCTGGTAAAAATGAGGAGAAAGGGGAAATTAGTGGGTTTTTCTAGTTCTGCCCTCACTGCAGTTTTTCAAATACATCTTCCTCTGCCTCTGGCATGCTGGTCAGCAGAGCAAGCATTTCTTCGGTGTTGACACACCGTTCGGCTCTACGTGGAATATGGAAAAGAGATGCTCTTGCTCCACAAGAATGTAAAGCACTTCCAGGTTCAGGGGAGTTTAACCAAACAGCCTACATTTCAAAATTACCTGGCAACTCCTATTGAAATTGGGACCATTCATCAAAGAAACAGTTTAACATTAAATACATGAGTAGGAGGTTAACTGAAGCTGCTGGTGGTTCAGCTCCTTTGAAATTTGGTCTATTATTACTATTTAGCAACTGCCTTCATAGACAAGGTCCCTGTTTTGAAGACTCTAGACTAATCTTCCTTACTTATTTTTGTCAATCAAAAAGTGACTGGAGCTCCTGATTTGGGCTGAGCAGACAGTGAAACAAAAGCTCTAGAAAAAGAAACCTATATGTTTTCGGAAAAAAAATTTATGATTCAGCAACCACAGAACAGAAAACAGAAGAAATTATTTTTTTCTGTAATGTTGACATTTTTCAAACAGAAAAGTCTTTAGTCACAAAAATTTTGCATCAAATTTAGATTTTTAGCAAAAAATCCTAAAATATGCCACATTCACCAGATCTACTGTATTCTGTTACATTTGCTGGAGAAATTTTGACTATGCTTTTCTGTATTTACACCTTTGTCCTTTAAATACAAGCTACCAGTCATGCTGTCCACCTTAAACAGCACAGGAACAAAAACTGATTCCCAGCTGGTAGTAGTTTGAAATATTTGGTCCCTCTACTGCTGAGATATACTGAGCAAAGCCATAATCGCAGGTTTTCCACAGAATTTGCTGCCTTCCTGAGCAAATTTTTTCTTCTGCATCAAATTCTCAACTCTTACATCAATGCAAATCCAGGATAACTCCAGGGTAGTAACGCTAGATCTAGATTGGTACAAGTGAAAACGGAACAGCACCTGAAGCATTTAAGATATTACTTATTGAAATAAACTGTAGCAGCCATGTCCAAAAGCTCTGGCTTTGTTGTTTAAGATATTTTATGGGGTATCCAAAAGGACTTCAAAAGAGGGGTCATCAATTCAGAACAAAAATTATGTCCAAAATCAGATTACATCTTCCCAGGACCAAATCTTTACGTAGTCCTTCCTGGTTCCCTGACAAGTAAGTGCTTCTAGGAACACCCTCAGGGACTCTGAAAACATGCAATATAAAGTTTGGGCTGTAGGGAATAATATCATTAGGAGAGATTAATGCAAAGTAGAGTCTCTCTGCAAGATCCCCATGCACGGTTGTAATGCCTCCTGTACCTAAACTATCTTCCTCCTTTTTGCACGTTGTATGTGAGAAAAATCTAAAGGCTCACTTAACAGTTTTAGCAAGTGATCTGCATTCAGAACACCTTGTAATTAACAGCATATCATTTAGTGAAGTGAGTACTTATGAAAGTGAGAGACTGAAGAAAAATGTAATCCCAGCTCCTGTGCCTCCATCCTGACGCAGCTTCCTTGCTACTCCAGTCCCAGGCCTCTCCTAATTTAGCTAGTCAATTCAGTATATACGAGAGACATAGGAACCAGGCTGGGATAAATTAGCCCTCTGAAACCAGACTTTGAATTTTAGCCAGATGAGGTAAAAACTGAGTGATTCACATTAGGTGCAACA
This sequence comes from Nyctibius grandis, assembly GCF_013368605.1. Classification (NCBI taxonomy): domain Eukaryota; kingdom Metazoa; phylum Chordata; class Aves; order Nyctibiiformes; family Nyctibiidae; genus Nyctibius; species Nyctibius grandis. The sequence goes on along the minus strand of NC_090660.1, from coordinate 58,826,240 downwards.
ACTCAGTATTCTGTTATCTTCAGTCTTCTTCACATGTCCCTATCTTCCCCCTCATAAATGTCCTGACAACCCTGCAGGTCTCTGACGCTTCACTGACAGTACCTACCACACAGCTCATTTCCCCTGTATGAACATATATACAGCTAGATATTACACACTACTTCTGCTGGCATCCTGCCTGCCTATGCAGGATGTTTCTCACCTACTCAGCAATTCCAGCTCTCCCTGTGACAGCTAAAGCCTTGTGCAACGTGAGATTAAAACCGCCAGAAATCCTTCCTATAGGTGTTTACAACGTGTTAATTTTCTATGTTGTTTCAAAAGAGAGCATGTCAGTGGTTCATTCATTGCTGATTTATGAATAAATCTCATATTTTTAACTCAGGCTGAAGCTGTCATTAAATCTTACAGGTTCTTTCTTTAAAAGTTTCTACAATGAGCTTTCCCCACATTCTTTCTGCTAGAATTTTGAACCCTAGGTTGACCACCTCTTGACTCAATGATTAAAATCCCCTTTCCACCAGATTCCTTGCATTTCTTTCTGACCTCCTCCAGAAGAGCTCCGAGGTGGCTGCTAGCTCCCTTTCCCCCATCTGACTCACAGAATCACACAGAATCACAGAATCAATCAGGTTGGAAGAGACTTCTTGGATCATCAAGTCCAACCATTGCCCTGATACCACCATGTCAACTAGACCATGGCACTAAGTGCCATGTCCAGTCTTTTCTTAAACACATCCAGAGATGGTGACTCCACCACCTCCCTGGGCAGCCCGTTCCAATGTCTAATGACCCTTTCTGAAAAGAAATGCTTCCTAATGTCCAACCTGAACCTGCCCTGGTGAAGCCTGAGGCTATGTCCTCTTGTCCTATGGCTAGTTGCCTGGAAGAAGAGGCCGACTCCCACTCCACTACAACCTCCCTTCAGGTAGTTGTAGACTGCAATAAGGTCACCTCGGAGCCTCCTCTTCTCCAGGCTAAACAAGCCCAGCTCCCTCAGCCGTTCCTCGTAGGTCAGACCCTCCAGACCCTTCACCAGCTTGGTCGCCCTCCTCTGGACTCGCTCCAACACCTCAACATCTTTCTTGAAGTGCGGGGCCCAGAACTGGACACGGTATTCAAGGTGCGGCCTCACCAGTGCCGAGTACAGAGGGACGATCACTTCCCTAGACTGGTTGGCTACACTACTCTTAATAGAGGCCAGGATGCCATTGGCCTTCTTGGCCACCTGGGCACACTGCTGGCTCATGTTTAGTCGGCTGTCGATCAGCACCCCCAGGTCTCTTTCTGCTGGGCTGCTTTCTAACCGCTCTTCCCCCAGCCTGTAGAGCTGCATGGGGTTGTTGTGGCCGAAGTGTAAGACCCGGCACTTGTTCTTGTTGAACCTCATGCCGTTGGTCTCGGCCCATCTATCTAACCTGTCCAGATCCCTCTGGAGGGCCTTCCTACCCTCCAGTAGATCGACACTCCCACCCAGCTTGTTGTCATCTGCAAATTTGCTGAGGGTGCACTCAATCCCTACGTCTAGATCATCTATAAAGATATTGAACAGCACCGGCCCCAGAACTGAGCCCTGGGGAACACCGCTAGTGACCGGCCGCCAGTTGGACTTTGCCCCATTCACCACCACTCTCTGGGATCGGCCATCCAGACAGTTTTTAACCCATCGAAGAGTCCACCCATCCAAGCCCCGGGCAGACAGTTTGTCTAGGAGGATGCTGTGGGAGACAGTGTTGTATGCCTTACTGAAGTCTAGATAGACTACATCCACAGCCCTGCCCTCATCTACTAAGCGGGTCACTTTGTCATAGAAGGAGATCATCTTAATTCCTGCATCTCTCTGCTATGTCCCCCTTCCCCATCTCCACAACACACACACGGGCCTGCCGGTCACTCCAGAGGTCTGTTCCTAGCTATCCTCCCACTCCCAATGTCTCTCTTCTCACAGCCTGGCCTTTTCCCTTTCCCTTCACCTGTAAAACATCTGACACGCAGCAGGAACCTGGGTCTCCTCTCTGTCTCCTGTGAGCGGAGCAGCACCCAGTCCTTGTGCACAGAGCCCCAGCCCTGCTCCATCACCTTCTCCTCCCTGCTACCTCTCTCCAGAAGTCCCTGGTGCCCTTGAGACCCAGTGGTTGTATTGCACAGGCGTCTGCTGCCTGGCTGCCTTCTGGATTTGCTCATGTGGCATACGTCCTTGTCCGTAACCTGGAAGCAATTCTGGGCAGGGACTCTACTGAATATGTTACATCTTGAACGGTGCAACCTAAAGCGTATTATAAACGACTTGGCGAATACAGTATTATAGCTAGTCCGCCTGGAGTCTTGACAGTGAGGGCTTTTGAAACACTAGAGAACAAAATTTGTTAAAAACAACTCCTGAGCCCCCTAACATTCCCCCGAGTGTCTGAAAGAGCAGGAGACAAAGAAATCCACATGTTTCCATGGCAATACCACTTCAACAAAGGCTCAGAAGAATATCTGCTTTCCCCAAATCACATCGTGTCATGTAAAGAGGCCACAACAGAAACAGATGTTGATGGTATATCAAAAGACAGTTACTACCACGCTGATAAACTTGTTATCTGAAGGCTGCAGTTGTCAGAAGGGCTTTTGTACTGACCTCAGGCCCACCTGGCTTTGAAAGAGGACACATCAAAGAGACGTCGAGCCAGAAACAGCTTGATGTGAAACCCATATTCAGCACTACATCCTTTCAAATGGCAATATAATCTCCAACAAGATGCATGAGGATATGGAGAATATGTCTGTACAGCATAAAATATCTGGCAGCTGAGGTGGGTACTTAGCAGGGCTCACCACAGTCTGTGGGTCATGGCTGAAAACCCCACCAGAGGACACGAACTTTGGAAAATATGGATGAGTCAGATCTACAAAGCAACTGGATTGTGGGGCAATTGACTTCACTCGGCCAGTATTATTTTTTTAAAATATTGCCAACTAAATATACAAACCAAGGGCACAGTCACGTAGGAGGGAGAGGTAACTGTGCTTCAGCAAGCGGGTGAAGGCAGTGTGGGTAACCACCAGAGCCTGACAGTAGGAAACCCTGTAACTCCAGTAAATACCATGGCTGGATGTATAAGCAAGTTTAGAGACATGGTATAACTGTGTTTGGTGACACTATTGGAATAATGTAAGTCATTTTTGCATCTGCTCATTGAAAAACTGAAATACAGCAACGGTTTGGACAGACAGTACAGACAAAAGGATGATAAAAACGTGCCTTAAAATGAGGGGCTAAAGAACCTCATTTTACCGAGTTTATCAAAGACAAAGCTAAGCTGAATTATTCATGTTTTGTTCGTAAATGAAAACCTTTCTGATAATACAGGGCCTTCTAGTAAACAGAGTCATGATAAGAGCCAATGTAGTTGACTGTGAAGTTAAACATATTCCTAGAAGACACAAGCTGATGATTTTTATCAGAGAAGGTGATTAACAATGGGAAACAGTGGAAAAGACATTTAATGGATTTTCTCTGTCACATGAAGTTTTATAATTAAGACCAGATGTCTTTTAAAAAGATACGCCTTAGTTCCAGAAAAAAATTTATGGGCATCATTCAGCAATTACTGTCTTGTATTATGCAAAAGGTCAGGTTGCACGATCATAATGGTCCCCTCTAGTTGTAAAGTTATGAGCCTATGTATTTTTAAAGCACTCTAAACTCTTGAAAACAGTTAATTGCACCAAACTATATGATTATAAAAATGAGTCACTGTGTAGATGGAGAGGCTGAAGAGGGTATCCCACAACAGCTAGTAATCAGCTGCTATGCTTATAGGAAATGGACTCAACTGCAAAAGCAAACATATAGATACCACATGGATGTCTGTACAAAAGACTCCCTGAGGGCACAGAGGCTGCCTGAGCCATGTTGGGGTCTTCTTTGGGTTCAAGGAGATCAGAAAGGAACATATTAATAACATATCATGCTTGTTCCCTTTGTGCATTTCAAGAGATTTTTATCTGAGCTCAGTTTTCCTGTTGCACTAGTAGTCACCCTGGCTACCTCTCTCTCATGTTTAGTAACTGCCCTTGAGTTGGGACTCAGGTTTGCAAAGCCAGGTGGGTCAGGCTGGTCACATTCATACTGTCCGGGCACGCAGAACTCAAGTGTTGCCAGTGCCCCACTGTGCTGGAGCCACCCAGCCTGAAGATCTGGCTGGCTCCTTCCACCCTCAAACCAGAGGGGAGTTCCCGCGTAGGCAGCATCAGTCACCAGGGCACCTGGAGGTTCAGCCTTCAAACAGGGAGCTAAGGTCACAGTACAGACTGGCAGGCATTGCTTGGGGAGAATCAGTGCATTTCTGTTGGGAAATCTGGGGCAAAGCAGAAACTGAAGAGGCACCAGATTTGCATATAGTAACTGATGAGCCCCAGTATGGTTTGGTGATGTCTTTTCATTTCTTTACCCCTTTGGCCCCTCAAAAAAGGGCAGGGAGAAACTTTTCCTCTTCCTTTGCTGTTTCAGGAAAAAGGTTTTTTAAAGTGTTGTGAGGCATCAGGGTAAGCCATTTAAAAGGGAACTCCTAAACAACATACAGAAAAATTGCTTTTTAAAAAAATCCTTCCCCACAACTATTCCAGCACGTTTGAGAGGAGTCACTGTGCATAAGCGATGTCTGCAGTCACTTTTCTTACTAGTTTGCCATCTCCTTGAACACTGAAACAGCTTTCACCTCACCTTTCTGTTTGCTAGGAACTCTTGTAATTGAGAAAAATATTGATGTGTTCTTTGACTTTTAAAATAATTTATTTTACTCCACTTGTACACTATTAGTGAAACCCCAAGTCTCCCTGAGAAAGAACAGGTGACCTGTTGGTAAGAGCCTTTGACTTGGGAGGTTAACAGGTTTCCTTTGATACCTTGCAAACACATCATCCTGCAGGACTGCTCGTGTGTCTGTCTTGCTAACATGAAACACAATGCTGAGCCCCAAGTTAATGCTGACCCCATCCCTGGACTCACAGCACCACAGCATTACTGCAGCCATGCTGCTGAGCAGCACTGCTGCACCAGTATGGGGCACGTTAGCTCAGCACCTTTGTTTTGTGTCCTGCTGTCTGGTATGACGAAATGCATCCTTCAACACTTAGGCACCATTTAAATAAAAAAGTGCTCACGCATATGCAAGTTTTGAGAAAGCTTTTGGAAAGACACTGGTGTCATGTAAAATGGATTTTGAAATTACACAATATTCCTAATCTTGCAAAATAATGTTCTGCTTCTGTCTTCAGGTTCAAACTCATGGAAGGTTTTGCCTATAGGATCTCACTAGCCCTCACAAGAACTGGTTTAAAACAGCATTACCTTCATCGAATACAACTGAGTTCCTCCCCTGCAAAAAAAAAAAGAGGCTTTAATGATCTTCAAATATCAGACTTTCTGAGAGGACCATAAGCCAAAATCTACTTGACTTTCCCCCTCAGCCTCCCTGTCTTGAAAAGCAAACTTCACATCTGCTTGTTATCAGTAGTTATCTCACAGCATGCCTCTGAATCATTTAGAAAACTCAAAGCACATGTTTATCCCTGCTGAGGAACCAGTCATTATGATGCTATTTACAGGCCCTTGGTGACCCAACCTCACTACATGGTGTAGAAAACTGCCAAAGATTTTGTCTCAGGGGTTCTCACTGCTGCTAGGTTTAATTACTTACCATCAGTTTTTCAGCCATAAGGCTGCACTCCCTCCTTTCAAGCTGCATTGAGGCATGCCTGTGTGAGGACATGTGGGAAAGCTAAGATAAATCGATTAGACATATGAAGCACGTTGCATGTGAATTAAAGCAAGTTAAGTCCTCATGTGGTTACTGTTATTCAGAAGAATAAAAAGGTTTTCACTTTCCTGCATAGATAACTTCAAAGCTGCACCATTTTACGATTGTAATGTCGTGAAAAGCAATGAGAGGCCAGGAAGAGATGCCAATGGTCTTGGGCAAATGCCTTCACATCTAAAAATGAAAAATGCTGATTGATTAGTAATGGGGAAGGATGATATGTCCTCCTGAGACCAAAGTCTGCTTCCCACAAAACGCTGTGTGCACAAAGTCCTCCAGGGCCTTTCTGCTTAGATGACCAGATAAGCCTTGTATTCCTCTTAGTGCAAGGATAAATAACATCACTACTACAGGATGCTCAAAGTAAGCCTACTTTTTGAAGTAGTGAAGTTTGATGCAGGACTAAGCTTCCACTGACATTCAGAGCCTCAGATCCAGCTCAGGCCATGTGATAACCATGCTGAGACAGCAGCTTTGCTCAGTATTTTCGATGTCCAGGAAAGCCATTTAAAGGTCTGATCTTACAGCCTGTACCCAGCTTGCAACTGCTCCTTACTACAGCAAAGAGAAAATTCCCAGTATCAAATCCAGACCTTTGCCATTCTGGAGCAAACGGCTAAGGATATTGGTTTCTCCTTGCGCAGAGGGGAAATCTCTTAATATTATTCTTTTTAACCATCTTGAAAATCTGGGCAGGGCTAGCCCTACATTTAATTCGTCATGATTTTGAGTCAAAACAGAGCCCTATGTTTTTTGCTTTCCAATGAATACTTTCAGCAGTGATCCATATCTAGTTTTTTTTTTTTACCTAAAAGTGTTTCAACAAGTTAAAAAGTTCTTTTAAAGTCTCTGCAAGACTTCAAGAAACATCATAAGTCCCACGACTGCCTCCTTGTCTCGTTTTGCTGAAGATGATTTTGAAAAGCTAACAGCATCAGATGGGGGTATTGCAGCTCTCACTGCCTTCAGAGACTGTCTCTGGGAGGGGACATACAGAGAAGGGACATACGATGCCAGACTCCAAGTCTTACACTATGCTCGTGAAAACGCATCTGAAGCTACTTACTGTAGCATATTTGTGTGATGTACCAATTACAGACAGAAACATCTACTATAAATTCTATAGAGAAGTTATAAGGTGTCTGTCATCTTTTTAATTTAACCAAAACCCCAAAAGAATTTAAAAAAAACCCCTCAAACCAAAACACTTCAGCAGATTGAAAACAGCTGAATGTCACTGAGATTTCCATTTCTTCCTGTGGAGAAGTATCTGTAGCTGACAACTTCAACCACACGTTCTGCATGCTGCCTCGTTTCACACTGTGGGGGGGATGTTTATATAGCCACTCACAAGCATTATGTTATTTAATAACATAATATAGAGAGCTGGAAAAGCTTAAAGAGAAAGCGCTTGGGTACAGATAGGTCAACACCAAAGCTAAGTCTAACTTAACTATGACTCCATTGTCATGTTCCTATTACTAAACTAGTATAAAAATTGACTACTGTTAACTTTTCTGGCTTTATCTTGAGAAAACCATGGAAACTTCGGGTTAAATTAAAAAAATGCTTCAACTGCATCACAATGTGATACTGGAAAAAAGTGTAGAGGCAGTAAGTATATACAAAATATCTGTTCTGTCATGTAAATAGATATTAAAAGTTTAGTTAACATTCCACAGTGGTTTGACAGAATAGACTTTGAAGAAATCAAATTAGAAATTAAAAATGCTTATGCAATTTATTTTTCACATCCTAGTGCCACTGGTCCAGTTCCTTAAGTGCTATGGGGCTGCCACATTACTCAGAGGTGAAATATGTATTTTAATTCTGCCTTCATTAAAGCAATGCTGTACAGTTTTCTTCTCCAGTTTCTGGCTTGCACAGGGACTTCGACTGGACTGATTCTTTTTGCTGAAGCTCGACCTGGGATGAAATGCTGGAGGTGTACATCTCTGACATACAGGAGTGAAAGACTGCGATGGACTTGAAGGGGTTGTTTCTGCTGTTGTTGAAGACTGTCATTCTCCTCTCACGCAAGAAACTCATGATTTGGAAGTGGCACCACCCTTCTGGTTAGGTCCCCACGTAGTATTTGCTTCACTGAAGGCTTTGCTTCACTGAAGGCTTTACTTCACTGAAGGCATTACGACCTTTTCTTCAGGCCCTGGTCCTCCCATAGTTATCCAAAGCTTTCCACTTCCATTTAATTTTTCTTCAGGATGTAATTACTGCAATGCACTCAAGCTTGGAGCTACCCCTGAAGATCACTCAGAGGCAACAGCTGCCACACACTGTGGCTTCCCACTTGCTAGGAATTGCTCACCACAGGCGACATGTCACAACAACTCTTTCAACACACTGTACAGATTCGCATCTCATGTTCAAAGTTGCATTAATCTAGACTAGCTGAGACACAGGGAAGCTGGCGTCTTTGCGCTAGCTTGCTTAGGTTGGAAAACCAAGAGCTTGATCCACGCAAAGCTTAGGCAGCATCTCATTTTTGGGTACAGTGAATTCCTAAGCCTTTTAGAGCCGGACCTCACTGCTTCTGCCCTCTCCTTTGCTGCTGCTTTACTCCAGGATCATCCTGGTGCCTCCTTCTGCACAGACCTCATTGGCAGGCTCCTCCGGTGCCCCTCTGCCTCCCCACTGTCTCTCCTTGCTGGGCCCCTGCCACATGAGGATGAAATGCCAGCTAACGCCCCCGCAGAGCTGGCTACCTGCACTGCGCCCTGCTCAGTGTTGTGCCTCATTGGACTGAGCAGGAGCTGGTGACCTGTAACTCAGGCTGCGTGCACGTTGCTCACATTGGGAAACCAGGATACAACTCAGAGAATGAGCAGGGATGCAGGTGTCATTGTATTAAGGTACCACCTTAAAAGGTGGAAGGTCTGTACCAGGCGGTGGTTATCTGGGAGGTGTCGTGCTGGACATCAGAGAGCCAAAGCTGAGGTAGAGCTTCTCAAGGCTGTACTCTACCCTCCAGTTCACCTAACCGCAGCTCCTAACAGCAAACGCCATAATGGAAAGCCTGGCATAACTAAGCAGGGATAGGGTCTTCCGGACTACAACCAACCTCCTTTGGATAAGAATGCAACTGTAACTGTTTGAATTTAGCTAGCCCTTGTTTTGATCTGGATGCAGCCTGTTTATACTGCCTAATCATAGTAATTCCTGTGGCTTTGTTTGTTTGTTTACAACAGTACTCTGGAGTTTGGGAAAATGTTACAAAAGATTCAAATAGCAAAAATGGCAGGCATTCTTTAACCTACTGTTTATAGTTTATAGGAGGGCTTTAACATGCATTACAATACTGCAAAACTCCAGAATGTCTTTGCATAGTTTGTCAGTACAAATCTGGGGACAATTTATGCAGTGCTGAGAAACAGCTATTTCTGGTACAGTTATGAGCTCTTGCAGTTTCAGGCACACAAGATAAATCACCTATTCAAAAATGATGGGAACACTACCAAGAGATTCTAACAAGTTCACCATTATTAATTTCTACCATCATGAAAAAACTGTATAAGATCTGAGATCAAGAAAGGAGGTGGCACCACCCTCCTGTTATGTCCCCATATAGTATTTGCATCACTGAAAGGTTTACAACAGTATTACTTATTTCCTTTTTTCCCAGACTCAAATGGGCTTTCTGAAGATGTCCTGAGATGAGTTTGTATGCTATATTTCCCATACTTTAGTATATATATATTCCAAAATCGTCCCTTTTCCCAGGATTTGTCAATCTTACTGATACATCAAGCTAAAGAGTCTCAACCTTCTCATGTTCTGGTTGGAGATAGTATGGTTCACCTGAAGAAGCAAAGATCTGGCATCTTATTTAGCAAGAATCAATGGGACAGTTCAGGAAGAGGGAGTTTGAAGAGCTCTGTGATAGTTAGGAGCTGCAGTCCAGCAGACTTTTAAAGAGGATATTTTACTTCTACATTCATTAGATACATACACTTGAAAATTTTCCTTGCCTTCCAATGCAGAGCCCTAAAACCTACAGTTCTCGTACTATGAGACTGAAAATGTTCTTGAAGTGGGACATCAACAGCCGCCTTTCTTTTAATAGCAGTTAAGTGCTCTGACACATCCAAAACCACAGGACCTTTCTAACTAACCTCCTTGTGGACACTTTGAGGTGAAATGCTCTCTGCACACCCTTTGCTTCTCCTCCAGCCTCTCTCTAGATTACCAGATTTACAGAGTGCAGTATAACTTTTCGTTGTGACACTGATGGCATTCACTTATTGTGCACAGTGTATTTTCTCAAAGGCTCGAATATTTAATTCAAGATGCCCATTCTCTGTTGCCTGAACCTGAAATTTTCACTCAGAATCACCCAGAGTTTTGCTTTGCTTCCTTTTGTCCTTTATTTCATTGAACCTCAGTGTGTTCAGATTTGCAACCTCATGTTCCTCCTCAGTATTGAGGATTACTCCAGCTTGTGGTGAAATATCCATCTTACATTTTCTTCCCTCTTTGTTCACATCTGGAGCAAGGCATGATGTCATCAGTATGGTATGTCATCTGCCTCATCTCCCCTGGTAAAAATGAGGAAATTTGCTTGATGCTCAGCATTCATTCAAGAGTCCTAACACAACATGAAGCTGCTCGGAGCGGCTTATCCGCTCTGGCCAGGCTGATTTATCTGCGCCATCATGCATCTCTCTGGGAAGATTTTAACAGCCCTTGCATTGCTCTCAGAAAAAAATAACTCGTCTCATTCACAAATTCCCATTCCTCTCTGCCCTTCCCCTAGCCTCGAATCCCATTTCTGTGCCTTCAAAGGTGAATTATTTTTTTGTCTCCCTTTCATTTCAGCAGAGAGATGGCCCCTTTTCTGTTTCAATGGGATCTGGGCCTTCCTGCCGCAGCTGCTCCCTCCTGGCCAGCAGCCGACTCTCTCATCCGAGCTCACTCTTAATGTAGTTTATTTTTCTCTGTCTTACTTGTTTCATTCTTTGTCTTTTCTTCAGGCTGGACCCTCTTAATCAATCTCAGTCTTAGCCCTTTTCCCTTTCAGTTCAGCCTTTTCTGCTCTGCTTGGGGGTAAGGGAAACAAGGCTTCCTTGAAGTGATTTGCTTACTCTCTTTTTTTTACAATTTCCTTACTCTTCCTCGGCCAGGGAGGTCAGGCAAGCTCTGACCTTGGGTAACAGTGCAAACTGGAACATTTGTGGTTGCAACAGAAACAATTCTTTAATTAATTAAACGATCCAGAAATTGCAGAACGAAGCCAGCACAGCTCTCCTGCCCACTGAGACCCTACCGCACTAAGTCCACTACATCTTACAGTGCCTTCCAGGCTGAAGCTTACTCTCAGGGAATCAAGTCATGACTCTTGATACCATCCTTCCTTGTCAATCAGCAGCAATACAAGTCAGACATATTTATTTTTATATATTTATTTTTACTTTAAAGAAAAAAATTTTAAAATTAACCCTTAAAACTCAAGTTGTGTTGTTGTGAACCCTTATTTTGCTTCATGTGGCTTTTGTTTATATGACTGAAGAGTCACAAAGTTGATTGATAGTCTTGAAATACCTGAAGGATTCTATAAGAAATGATGATATGAGATCTTTATTGGAGAGAAGTAGTGCCTATGTTTGATCCTATGGATGCATGTAGGCACATACCATTGAATCTCACGGAAACACAATGCGGTCCTAGAGTTTCCATCTGAAATGTTTTAAAACCATATTGGCCTGAATGGGGTCTGAGAATTTGTCCTATATGTAAGAGAAAGAAATACTCCTTACGAGACATTTTCATCTGCTTAACGTGTTTATAGAGATGGAGCCATGCTATCTAGGAGTACCAGGGTCACTCAACCAAGTAAATTATTTAGACAAAATACAGGGCAAAGTCACAACACCATTTGCTTCCATGGTGGAGGTTTATCTCACCAGCTCGTAAGCATCGAAGCTAACTGTTTCACAAGTGCCAGCTGGCACAAAATCTAGGGCTGTCCATTCTGATATAAACCCATGGTGACTGTAAATCGTGAATAATCCATGTAGAAACTGTCCTTAATTAATAATCACACTTCTTTAGAGCCCCAAGTTTGCCATGTAGTGTTCAGTAGCCTCCTTTTATGAGTAGCCATGCTTTACCAAGCCATCTGCAGAAGAAAATAACTGCATCTAACAGAAGCCTCTCTTTATTTAGAGCTGCAGGGGGAACTAACTAAAGGTAACTGAAACCACAGCTGCTAAAATAATTATATGGCATCTGAACTATTTTGGAAAGCTCTCACTGTTTCTCAGTGTGACATATGCAGAATATGACTGGAAACCTACCATCACCTTAAACAACATAGTTGTGGCAAACGATGTACCTAAAACTCCATAGGATACTACTTAACATAGATATGTGTAACACTCATGTATGTTTTATGTGTATGTACACACAAACACGCGCACATTATATACATGAACCTTTTTTAGTACTCTTACTAGCTGCATATAGTCTTCAAGACTTATGAGAGAGAAAGATGTATTGGCATTATAAAACTGTAATAAAGAGATGCCCAAAGCAAAGTGTTTTATAATCACACACAGAACTGATTGTTTGGAATTAAATACATTAAACATTACTCAACCCAGTCTTCAGTTAAGAAAAATTTTCTTTCAATCATTTTCATGTAACAAAAAGGCTTGCACTTCATATATATACAAAGAATGGCAGTACTGAAGCTTGGAAAAAGAGTTTCAGATGAGGTTTGAATTATTCCAAACTCAGGGCTCAATGGGGAGCTCAGATTTTACGTTTGCACAGGGATGCAGCTGTCAAAGAGAGGTAAAATCAATTGACAAAAAGCACCAGAAAACTAATCTGATTTTGTCATTTGGACCTTATTCAAAATAAGTTCTTAAAATGAAGAAGAGGAAGGATGTGCATTTGAACTCCCTTCTACTTCAACTCTTTCTCTCCAAATGATGTTCATCATTATGGTGTTTCAGTTTCTTTTCAAATTGATTAATACAATCAGGTCTGCAAAAGGCAGGCATTATCATAGACTGATCCAAAGGGGGATCTGGCTTTAATTTTACAAGCACATTCTTCTCCTTATATCTGATCCAATGCTTGTTATTAATCGTACTACATGTTTTGGGGTAACAGTGTTTCCCCAATAAAGCCATGACAAACCTGTGCAGGAGTGCGGGGCACTCCCCCAAGGGTGCTCCCCCGCCTCCAGCCTTCCCAAGTCCAGCACCATGGGACTGTCTAGAGCAATATTCCCATGTACATCTGTGTTAGTTGACTTGAACTTCGCTCTTGGGGAAAAAGAAATGTGAATGTCTATAATACAGTTATCAGAAAGTTTATCAACAGTAAGCTCAGTTTTGCTGATAGTCCTGCTCTTCTAAGTGACAGCCCCCACCAACATGCAAATATCTAAGTAGCATTCAGCATCACAAAACCAAAGTATTAATAGTTTGGTATAAAAATAAATCTAATGAGAACCTTGGTGACATCTTAGTACAAATATTACTTGGAAATAAGAATGAGTAACAGAAATTAAATGATTTTCATACCTTGGGGACAACATGCTGTCCTTCTGGAGATGGAGAAAAGGAGATGAGGCCACAAATTGGCAGGACAACTGCTCCATTTACCACTTTAAACAATCTATGGTCAGCAAATATCTATTGCTAAAAGACCAAAGTACAAACCTGCAACTCAGATATTATTTTTGTCATCATTTGGGGATGTGAAATATGAAATCTATCAAAGACATAGGCAGAGTCTGAATGCTTTTGAAAATAAACACTTCTGAAAAATACTAGGCACTGAATGGACTACAAGGGTAACGTATACCGTATCACATAACATAAGGTATACCAGAGCATCCAACAGCATTTTATGTCTTAAGTAAGCCAGAGGAAAACCCTAACAAAAAACAACAGTCAAATGGTGCGGAAATATGTAAATACTGAAGCTGATTTGTTTGTCATAACAAGCGTTGAATAGGGCAGTGGATAAATCCTCAAAAGGCCTCACTAAAAGAATTCCCTCTTCCAAGTCTACTGGGAGGAGGAGAGGCATAGCACTTAGCAACATGCTCAGTGTGAAAGCAGGAGTTCCAGTTAGTCAGGGACTGCAATGCCTCTTAAGTGCCCTAAGAAATGCTGGGTGGCTTATGAGAGGATTCAGACCCAGATGTGACAATTTTCACAAAGTCATTTGCCTGATTACTTTTTTTTTAAATAGTTTAATTTCAATTTTCCCCATTGCCCTCTTATACCTCACACATTTTCCTTGGTACAGCCAATGAAAACAAGCCCAGGAGCCAGGACGATGGCTTAGAATGGACAATGTCCTTCCATTGGCTTCTACTGGGGCTCAGAGCAAGTCATGCAGGCGCAGCCTCTTAATGGCACTGTATTATCTAAAGATGCAGACGCAAACCTTCTGTGACTTTAAAAAGTGCCTTAACAACTAAATCCTGCTGAAATCAAAGAAGTGTTAAAAGTCAAGCAGAAACCATTCTCTTGCGACACTGAAAGCAAGCATGAATTAAAAATGCAAAATTTATTCAGGATCATCTAGTCAAATAGTCTGTCAATGCAAAACATATTCTGTACAGTTTATATCTTTTTCCCAAAGTTGTTACTTATTGCTGTTATAATGGACCTTATAATGGACCTATAATGTTTCTTATTGCTGTTATAACAGAACATGGCAGAGAGGAAGCAATCTAGGAGATTCCTCGAATGTGTGGAGGACAACTTCCTCATGCAAGTGGTAAATGAGTCCACTAGAGGAGGGGCCCTGCTTGACCTGTTGTTTGTGAACAGAGAAGGACTAGTGGGAGATGTGAGGGTCGGTGGCCGTCTTGGGAATAGCGACCACAAAATGTTAGAGTTTTCGATAGTGGGGGAAGTAAGGAGGGGCAAGAGTAGAACTTCTGCCTTAGATTTCCGGCGGGCTGACTTTAGCCTGTTTAAGAGGCTGGTGGACCGAGTCCCTTGGGAGTCGGTCCTGAAGGGCAAAGGAGTCCAGGAAGGCTGGACATGCTTCAAAAGGGAATTGCTAAATATTCAGGAGCAGGCTGTCCCAGTCTGTAGGAAGACAAGGCATCGGGGAAAAAGACCGGCCTGGTTAAACAGAGAACTTAGGCTAGAACTTAAGGAAAAAAAGAGAGCCTACTTGCTCCGGAAGAAGGGTCGGGTAACTTGGGAGGTCTATAGGGACGTGGCCAGGTCGTGTAGGGAGAAGATTAGAAGGGCCAAAGCTCAATTAGAGCTTGATTTGGCTGCTATGGTCAAAGATAACAAAAAAAGCTTTTACAAATACATCAACAGCAAAAGGAGGGTCAAGGAGAGCCTCCACCACTTGCTGAATGAGGAGGGTAGTGTAGTGTCAGGGGATGAGGAAAAGGCAGAGGTGCTCAATGCCTTCTTTGCCTCGGTCTTTAATGTCAAGACCGGTTGTCCTCAGGAGACTCGGCCCCCAGAGCCTGAAGTTAGGGACGGGGGGCTGTGTGAACCCCCCGTAATCCAGAAGGAGACAGTTAGTGACCTGCTGTGCCAATTGGACACCCACAAGGCTATGGGCCCGGATGGGATTCACCCCAGAGTAATGAAGGAACTGGCAAATGAACTTGCCAAACCACTCTCTATTATCTACCGGCAGTGCTGGTTAACTGGAGAAGTTCCAGATGACTGGAAATTAGCAAATGTAATGCCCATCTACAAGAAGGGCCGGAAGGATGATCCAGGGAACTATAGGCCTGTCAGCCTGACCTCGGTGCCAGGCAAGGTGATGGAACAGATCATCCTGAGTGCCATTACACGGCACATGCAGGACAATCGGGGCATCGGGGCCAGACAACATGGATTCATGAAAGGCAGGTCCTGCTTGACCAACCTGGTCTCCTTCTATGACAAAGTGACCCACTTAGTAGATGAGGGCAGGGCTGTGGATGTAATCTATCAGGACTTCAGTAAGGCATTCAACACTGTCTCCCACAGCATCCTCCTAGACAAACTGTCTGCCCGGGGCTTGGATGGGTGGACTCTTAAATGGGTTAAAAACTGGCTGGATGGCCGAGCCCAGAGAGTGGTGGTGAATGGGGCAAAGTCCAACTGGCGGCCGGTCACTAGCGGTGTTCCCCAGGGCTCAGTTCTGGGGCCGGTGCTGTTCAATATCTTTATAGATGATCTAGATGTAGGGATTGAGTGCACCCTCAGCAAATTTGTAGATGACAACAAGCTGGGTGGGAGTGTCGATCTACTGGAGGGTAGGAAGGCCCTCCAGAGGGATCTGGACAGGTTAGATAGATGGGCCGAGACCAACGGCATGAGGTTCAACAAGAACAAGTGCCGGGTCTTACACTTCGGCCACAACAACCCCATGCAGCTCTACAGGCTGGGGGAAGAGCGGTTAGAAAGCAGCCCAGCAGAAAGAGACCTGGGGGTGCTGATCGACAGCCGGCTAAACATGAGCCAGCAGTGTGCCTAGATGGCCAAGAAGGCCAATGGCATCCTGGCCTCTATTAGGAATAGTGTAGCCAGCCGGTCTAGGGAAGTGATCGTCCCTCTGTACTCGGCACTGGTGAGGCCGCACCTTGAGTACTGTGTCCAGTTCTGGGCCCCGCACTTCAAGAAAGGTGTTGAGGTGTTGGAGCGAGTCCAGAGGAGGGCGACCAAGCTGGTGAAGGGTCTGGAGGGTCTGACCTACGAGGAACGGCTGAGGGAGCTGGGGTTGTTTAGCCTTGAGAAGAGGAGGCTCAGAGGTGACCTTAGTGCAGTCTACAACTACCTGAAGGGAGGTTGTAGTGAAGTGGGAGTTGGCCTCTTCTCCCGGGCAACTAGGGATAGGACAAGAGGACACAGCCTCAAGCTTTGCCAGGGGAGGTTCAGGTTGGACATTAGGAAGAATTTCTTCTCAGAAGGGGTTATTAGACATTGGAATGGGCTGCTCAGGGAGGTGGTGGAGTCACCATCTCTGGATGTGTTTAAAAAAAGACTGGACATGGCACTTAGTGCCATGGTCTAGTTGACAGGGTGGTGTCAGGGCAACGGTTGGTCTCGATGATCCCTGAGGTCTCTTCCAACCTGGTTGATTCTATGATTCTGTGATTCTCTGACCCTGTAAGAAACCAGGAAGCAAACAGGTCTAGAAGAGATATATGGAAGCTATAGATAGACTGTATGAGGCCTGCTCTCAATTACAGCAGAGCTGGAACGAGTGCAAATGAAAACCAGACAGACAGTCTGGGTATTTTATGTTTCAATGAGACCTGCAAATTTAGATCATTTCAGGAATATTATATATGAAGTTTGATCGACAAAAGGCTCAGAGACTGAATGGTCTCAACTTGTAGTCATCTTCATTCTGACTTGATTGAAAACATCATTCCTGCCTCAGATGGTATGTGGGTCACATCAGTGAAAGGACATGAAGTTCACCCTGTTGGTGCCCTTTCAGATCAAATGTGTTAAGAATGACCCTGACATGCCAGAAGTGTTGACTGACAGTCTCTTCCCCTCAGATGCTGGAGAGGTTATGCAAATCACAGTGTTTATGAGCTGCTACACAAGACCCGAGCCAAGTTCGGTAGAAACCACCCCTCCATTTCACTGGCTCATGAGCCCGCACAGAGGAGCTGGAAACCTCAGTGTTCCTTTCTTATGGAATGAGAAAATGCCGCACTGAATTTGAGAAACTAAAAAATAGATTGACTAGGACTTCTGTGCCAAGATATTTATGTTTCAATTGCCTTTTTAAAGTAACAGCAGATAGTAGTTTCCATTTTCCTTGAAGCCATTTTCAAAAAGGAGAAAAGGTCTGAAGAGTGAGTTACAGCCTGTGCCAGCAGAAAGGATTAAGATTGTCAAGATACTGTGATAAGAATTATGGTACTTTCACATTAGGATTTGGGATTGGAAGTATTGAAAGAGGGCCCTTACAGAGAAACTTGGAGGCTGTCCTCATTTTCCCTGCTACACACTGCTCATAGCTGCCCCTTTTCATACTACAATAATAATTAGAATAAAGGAGCTTTTGATTTTATTTTGGAAATCAGCTCTAAGGCAAGCAAATACTGATAAAATACCAAGATGTAGTTGAACACATTCTCCAAATTCCTAAATGTGGAGAAAAATTTCCAATATAGTGATAGCACTGAAATGAATGCATGCCCTCAGAGGTAAGAACAGGCACCACTCAGAAAATGGCTGGCAGAGGACACACATTTATCATACAAAACAAAGCCGTATCTCATCACTCAGCTCTGGATTCTCCCCATATCATCTCATCTTTCCTTGTATTTCAGCTGCAGCCGTACCAATGCTGATCAATGTAAAGTCTTACTTCAAGTGATAGCCAAGCCAACAGCCCTGTGTATATGTTCCCGTGTGAGACCAAGGTGGTTCACTACAACCCTGTGGAAATGTCTGGGCATCCTCCATGCTACATTAGCCATGCACACAGGCAAAGATCAATCATCTCTCCATCAGGCTCAGGGCAGCACGCTATGAAGAGCAATGCTCTTGTTCTGGCAGCTCTGACCCATGAGCTCTCATGCATCTGCCAACACGTTAAATATTCAAGCACATAACCACAAAGAGGAGGTAAGAGGAAGACAACCACATGTAAGTTACACAAGGCTGCATCTTTAGAGCAAAGACAAATGGGCATGAATAAGGCACGCTGCACTTGCCCACACATAGTAAGCCTGTGGGTTGCTTGTGGGCTCTATGTGAAGAGTATGTTGGCATGTGTTGGTCAGCATCTAGCTGAATTACATCTAGCTATGAATTACTGTAGGCAAGGACGATGCTCCAAAACTTTCATCTACACAAAAAAACCAACATTCTACATCTTCAGAAAACAGTCTACAAACAAAAGGACATTCTTCTGTTGAATGTCAAACTGTGAAGCTGGGACCCTGCAAGTGTAGGTAAATTATTAAAACAACCAAAAGAATTGAACAATCAGTTATGAAGTCAGTCATACAGCTGGTTGAGTAACAAACGTGTTCAGACATAAATATTTCTGAATAAAGAATAAAATTATTGCCAATATTTCTGAGTAAAGAATATCTAATGACTAACTTGACCTGTAAATTAATTCCATAAAAAAAGTTATTTGGATAAGCTTGGAAGTCAAAGGAAGTAAAAGAAGCATGAGAAAGTTTGGCATTTAAACAGACTCATAAATAGAAGACACGTGGCCGTGGATGAACAACAAACTCCTTTAGCATTCTGATTTTCTAAATAGAAAATAGCTGCAGATATTTTGAATGTTTTCAGGACAGGCTGCTATGGTTAGGGTCTTCATTTTTGCAAAGTAAAAGGGAAGCAAGGCATTATCTAGAAACACAGCATTATGCAGATAAAGCAGATTTCAGAGTGGAAATTCCTCTTGCTATTGAAATTATTAGTGTCCTGTGCACTGAAGAGAATATCGTCTTGAAAAGAGTAACCTCCCTTCAATGCATGAAGTGTAAAGCAGCTGGCAGGATGTGCCAGGCTTATTTGCCCTGACCTGTCTCCCCCAGATCCCCCACCCCACACCCTCATTGTTGGGCTAGAAGCATCAATAAGCCAAGTCCCGGGACCCCTGTCACGGCCAGGGCTACGGCCTGATGACTTACAGGCTGGCCGCTCCCAGCACCTGGTCAATAGCTGTGGGCTTGCTGGAGGACACAGAGTCGGTACATGCGCTCCCCACATGCATGCTGTGCCTCATCGACAAGAGAGAGCAGGGTTTTTCCCACCCAGTTGAGCAGTAGGGCTAGAAAGGGGCTCTTGAAAATTTGGTCCTTCCCAGCTCAAATAAGAAAGCTAATAAATAAAGTAATAGAGACTCTATAATATATGATAATAATTAAAACATACTCAGATGGTGACAAATGAAAAGGGATGTTGAAGGTTAGAGAAGAAGCATAATTGTAAGGCAGTAGCTGAGCTTCCGCTTCTTACAAAAACAAGAGAGACACTATGAAGGATGCCATATTGCACTTGGCTCCTGTCCTAAAATAATTCCACATTATAAATATTTGACACAGCACTTAAGACTATTGCCTCCACAGGATTTAATGTAGTATAATGTAATACATCTGTTTGCTACCCACATGCTATGAAGACAGTGAATGGGTAAGATATGAACAAAAAATGCAAAACCATATTGTAAATTGTTACTTCTGTGTTGATCATGCTGTGCTCATTACCTGTTGAATTAAGATGATGGAAAATGTTTCATAATACCTGAACAGCATGATCTCATTTGTTGTTTTTTGATCTACGAGGCTACATCAACCCTGTTCCTACCTTGACTTTCTGTTCTCATGAAAAGTACCATGAGAAGCTGTGACTTGCCCGGGCACTGCATTTAATGTGCAAAGTTGAAAATGCAGCAGCATAAGACAGGTACTGTCAAGTAACTTAGGGAAATACACCTGCTTTTTATGTCTTCAAGTACGAAAAATCTATCATCACCAGCTTACACTATCTGAAAAATTGTATATTGAAGATACATGTGTTAACCAAGTCAATAAACCTTTCCGCTAACCACATTGCAGCTAAGTGACACTTTCTTCCTCTACTTTGAAGAGCTGCAGGATTGCCCTACTTTGACAGTTATCTCCTGTGTAAGTTCCTCTGCTCAGCATCCTTCCAGCTTACAGAGGAATCTTTCTTAAGGGTATCTTTCTTAAGTGAATCTTACAGTGTATCTTTCTTAAATCATAAGTGCTATAGTCAAAGAAAAATGTTAAAAGCAACAAGTCACATTAACAAGACCACACAGAGGGGATGACACACACTTTCATCACTGCAGCTTGGTCAGTCTCCTGATAACAAACTCCACACTGGCTTTTTGTTCTTCTGATGGCAGCTTAGGTTGGTTTGAAAAGAAAGTTACACTAAGAAGGTAATTACAGCACAAAACTTTTGGTTTCCACATGGTGCCATGGTCAAAGTGTGCCAATCTGTGGTGCTCCCAAGCTTGACACAGTTAAAAAAAAAGAAGGAAATTCTGACTGTGGGACAGAGTAAAGGCTTCTTTCCAGCTTCTGGGGCTTCTTTCCAGCCCCAGAAGATGGAGTGTCTCTTCATTCATGTTTTACTTTCATCAAAGCATTTTCATGTGGTGGTAGACCCAACCAGGATTTTCAAAGGTGCAAACCATCTTAGATGTACTTTGTCCCTTTGGAAATGTCAGCGCTGAGCTCCAGAGAGACCACTCGCGATCTGGGAAGGGGCATGGCCCTATGCACCTGCTCTCCAGTGCTACCCGCCCCGGGGAAGCCAGAAAGCAGGAGGTGGCCAGGAGCCACGATTCAGCCAGGAGCTACAGCTGTGCCAGGCCAGGAGACATGGTTCAGCCAGGAGCTAAAGCTGTGCCAGGCTCCCAAGTCCCACCAACACTGACTGACCCGTTACTGAGGGTTCTGGGAATTCATTACAATGGATGCACTTTGATAAGCTCAGTATCTCTGTGACAATATTTTCCTATGTCTGAACCACAACATTTTGTTTTCTCTGAAAGCTGCTGATAAAGCAAACACTATTTTGGGGGGAAATTGCTGTGGCATCTCTCAGAATATCAGAGTAAATAATTTAGCAGAGAAAAACAGATTTAGGCACAGTTTGGCATGCCATTACCTTGACTCCTTTACTATATAACTTTTCATAACTGTGCCTCACCTGGGAAAAGACACAAATCTGTCGTTTGTGGGAAGATAGATAATTAGTCACTCAAAATAACAACTACAGCTAAAAACTGACCAGACTGGTAAACAGGAATTGCAAGACTGTGATTTTTACTTCTTTACCCAGAGTTTCACACAGATTAAATAAATGCTTAATTCAGCCCTTCTCTAGCAGCGGTTCACAAACCAGGGGTGGTTCATGAAACCACACAGCTTGCTCTCGAAGCCGTATTAAATCGTAATATTTCTCAGTTCTGTTTGCCTGCACTGATCATCCCCCTTCAAATTTGGTATTTACTGGTTCATTTGTCCACAGCTTGGAGATCTATAGGCTTCAGTCAGGTCAACCTAATGACCAGAAATGTAGGCAGTTGTTCATAAACAATTTTCCACTCAAATGCACAAAAGCCTGATTTGGCAGCCCCTTAAGCCAACAGCACTCCTGCAAGAGCCAAGAAACCAAGGTAACAGCATCTCGAATAAAGTATTAATATTTTTACACTGGACAATGCAAATAATCCATCTATATGTACTTGGTTATGGATGAATTTCTGATTTCACGCACACTGTGGGCAAACACTGTGGCCAGAGGATGTTAGGAGCATATATGTGTATAGCTGTTAGTCATCATGTTCTCCTATCCTTTTAGAGGACATAATTAAGAGTATATCATTCATCTCTTCTGTTTGCATTATGGATGGACCTGGCTGAAAGCAGCGGGAATGAACTCGAAACCTGGGTCATGAATGTGGATGATTACAAGAAGGAGATCTCAGCTAGCATATTTGATCTCTTGAGCTTGGAGGACAATTAGAGCAAAACTGAACAGCTTAAGTTTTTCTTTAACTAGCCTCCAGTCTGCAATGTATGGGGGTTCAGAGCTTAAATAAATTCTTACATAACTCGCGGTCCTCTTTTCTTTTTCCATCAATATTACTATTTCCATTGAAAAATATTTAGTTTTTAGGAAGGAGGGAAATGTGATAGTCATTTATTGCCCCCACACTGCTAAGAAATTCCATGCTTTTATGTGCAGGAAGCATTGTGTTGATTTTGGCTTCCCCATGAGTTAAAAATCTTGTTTAAATGTTGCAGAATCTAAATGCTCTTTGAGGTTTTTCTGTGTTGTTTTATGGAAAGGCTTCTGCCTGATTATTTACAGATGCTGTCTCTGAAAAAGCCAAAAATAGTCCTTTACTAATTCGAAATTTAAACTAGCATTTTTATTATTTTATTGTGTAACCAAGAAATTCTGCTCTGGGGTCCTCAGTTCAAAGAGGAAAACAGAGCCCTCCGGCTTGCTGTTAGCATCACAGGCAGCGACATTCCCGTTTAGCTAACGGCAGGGCCAAGCCTTGGCAGACTGTAGGGTCCTCTCCAGCAGAAGCGCAGCCTCCAAAGCATCTTGCAGCACAGACTCCCCAGGTTACAAGACCATAAAGGACCTGCATTGTTTCAAAAGTTACTTCTCCCACAGTAGCGCAGGGTGTTTAAAACAATTTTAGGAATAATGACAGCCCTTCAAGCCATGCCGCTTTTCTACAGCCACCTTGGCTGAGCGTCAGTAAGGGATTTTTTTCAACAGTTCATGAAGTGCCAAGATATATCTTGAGCTCAACAAGCAAGAAATGTTGCTCAGCAAGCTCAGCAAGCAAGCATTTCATCAGATGAAATACTCCTCCAAAGTTTCTCTTCTCTTCTCCAAGGTTAGGGAGAGACATGAACAGTAACAAATAGGGGCACTACCCTTGTCAAAGGGGAGCCAAAGAGCTTGGATCTCATCCTTGCCAGTCTAAAGACAGATTTTACTCTTTATTTTCTCAGCAACCAGCAGCAGGAGAGTTGCACTTTCCTTGCTGCCTCAAGCAACTGCTTTTCTACCCTAGGTCCTGTATATACCTGGTCGGGGGGTTGTTCCACTGATCTGGAGACCATGTGTTAGACTACTTCCATCCTATGGATATGGCAGCTCCAGCGATCCCAGGAAGGGGCTGGGGAACAGCACAAACCAGCGATCTGGGAGGTGGGTTACCAGTCATTATTTTTGCCTCACCGACAGCTACAGTAGGTGCATGTTTCAAAAAAGCCTTCCTAACCCCGGTGAACTCATCAGCCTCTCCAAATCCCTGCATCGTGCAATGGTTAGGAGGGAGAGCGATGTATCAAAAACTCAGCATTGCAGTAAACAAGAAGATACATTACTGTTATAATTACAAAAATTTCTGCTTAAAATATTGTTGATAAAACATTTGCAAATGTAATGTTCTGCCTGTCAGCAGGTAATACTTATACTAGCTGAAAGCTGCTCCTAACTCAGTCTGCACGACACTTGCCTACTACAACGTGGTTTGGAAACAAAACAGGAGCTGTTCATGGACCACCAGTTGTCTCAACCCACAAGTGAAGTAACACACAGGTAGAGGCCCAAGTCTGTGGCCGTACATGGTAGACCAAATTGTCCTCTAACAGACTGGCCTACAATCTGGATGACATCTTCCAAACATAGGGCTTGGGAGGTTTGTGTTTATTTCCCACAGTCTAACTTCTTATCTGAAAATAGCGTTATGGATTTCCTGAAAATAAGAGCAAACACCCTCTCAGGTGATATCGTCACAGACTTTTTTAGTTGGTACAGAATGTGTAGTTGTTCTGCAGTTTCATTTAAAAAAAAAAAAGAAAACTGGGCTATGCTTATTTCCTGCAGTTGAAAATTTCCTTCACCTCAGATAGACACAGCTACCAGAGATGATCGGAGCAGTTGGTATGTTGACAAATAAATTAGGTTCTTATTTGGATGCAACAAAATATTATCACTTATTTTGAATGGCAGAAACCTCTCTAGAACAATTAGCATTTTAAGGTTTTAACTTTTTGCAAACTATAGATTTCTCCCAGATACGAAACCACTTGACAACTAAGATCACAAAGTCAAATCTGACCTAAAATTGAGCTCTGATCTTTCCTTCGTGAAATCCAATGGAGTTTGAATTCCTATAGGTTCTGGATGGATGCAACTCACCTCTAGCACCGGTACGACTGGCATCTGTTCCTTCTGAATATGTCATCAGCTGAGACATGGGGCTGAACTTATGGACTAAATACAATATGGTGAAGAGGGAAGAATTCCTAAAGGATGTATTCCAGAGAAGCTGTTATATATTTAATTAAAATACAATGTTCTGCATGACATAATTGAAGTACAATCAAGAAACTCTGCTCTCAGGCTTAGGATCTTTTGGGGAGTCTTACTAAGGATCATACACTGGAAAGACCCGTGTATGTTTAGTCCTTTAAAGTTTCTTAGCCACAGCACAAGCTGGCCATATAGTTATTTATTTCTTGCAACTACATTTTTAAAGATAATGTACATGAAAGATAATTTCCACTGCTATGCTACTTTTCATCCAAGGATTTTACAAGTTTTAGAAATATCTATAAATGTCTCTAACAGTGCTGTTCCTCACCATTACTGCAATTTAAGAACCTCCCACAGTAACACAAAACTTCTAGTCCCAAAACTTCTGGCATTTATCTCTTGGGTTACAAGTTACTAGTTCAGTGTGTTTCGTATTTTATTTCCATGCTGGGATCATGGATCTGAGATATATTTGGGTAAAGTTAACTAGATGCCCTTCACCAGCCTTGCTTTGTCTACATCTCCCTCGCTTTTTCCTGAGCTCTGTGGTCTGCTGTTCTCAGAGGTGGAGAACCACACAAACACTGTAAAGTGTGTTTTCTCCTCCTTACCTCTGAAGATGGACATTAAATGAATTTCCCAATGTGACACAGGCATTCCCACTAGAGCTAGAGGACCGCCAGGATGTCCTGACTCTCCTCCTGCCCAATATCAGAACTCAAATTAATTTCTAATTGCTCCACAGGTTCCTCAGGAATACTGATCTGCTGTGACTGCAAGCAAATTCCTTGCCTCAGCTTCAGTCTCCCCTCCTGTACCAAAAGTATGATGACACATATTTCCCTTGTTGAAAAGATCAATGATCACTGCAGAATGACCAATGAATTCCTACTGTTTTAATAGAAACTCTTCATCTCTCCTCATCTTGCTGATGAATATGCAGTTTATCAAAGACATGACACACAAGAAACTGAAAGATTTGTGCTGGAGAGAGAGTGATTTCTCTTTTTTCTAATAAAAAGAGGAGTGGCTAGCAAAAATCTTCTTTGGCTTTGGATGTCTTTAATAGGTCAAATGGATGTGCAAGATGTAACTGAGCATCTTCCTCTGTAAGTATATGCTGTGAGAATGGCATTTTCTGAAATATATTTTGAAATGCAGTTCTGAAAGAAAAATTGTAGGATAATGGCCTCTGATGAAATAATAATAACGAAAATAATAGTAATCAGGATATTACCCTAATTCTACTGGTATTATTTTCATCATCACTGCATGCAGAACTTGTGACTCTTGGCCCTAACTCCTGTGTTGTTTCACTGTGTTGGAACATGTGAGGCATAAACTAAATTCCATAGCTATTTTGTTTCTTGTTTATTAAAAAATCAGGAAGCTTCTTTTAACAACCATACCACCAAGGAAAGCTTGCACAATTGACAGAAAATTGCATCCTTTTTTATCATTTTTATGGTGGAATAAAACTACTACTGTTGGCTAACAGTATTGCACTGATACCAAGAACATTAAGTGGCAAATCAAGTGCTTCGCTTTTGAGGGATTTTCTCTAAGCTTTCAAATTACATATTTATAGGACTCCAAGTGCTAAGAGGGAATCTGTCCAACATTAAGTACTTGAGCACAGTTACACTCGCAAGACTCGCATCTAGCCAGAGCCTAAAACTGATCCCTTATAAGAGCACCTTAGTGGACTGAATTTATTAGCAGTCTGAGCCTGGGTGCAAACCACACATGGGATGCAAGTCAGTCAGAAAACAGGCTTGGTGCTTGGTGGGGCTGGGGATTAACCAGCCTGCCTTGGACACTACTGCAGGAACTGAGCAGCACTAGCCTGAATGCTGTTGTTGCTAATCAACGTGTGTTTGTGCGTCCCTGCATTGCACCACAGTTACACAAGCAGACTTGTGAGTGCAGTGCTAGCCACCTGCATGATGCAAAATCCCTGTTGGGGTCTGCTGATTGTGGTCTGACTGGCTCTTACTGCTTTGTTACATAGGGCCGGAGGATTCCCTGGGACCATCACACCCACTCCTGTGACAAAGCAGAGGCACCAGCCTGAAATATTTTCTGTCTTCTCATATTTCAGGCATGTGCTCACTATAGACTACATAAGTGTTCTGCTCTCCTGTGCCAGGCCAGGTTTTGGTTGTCCTTAGTCAGCTCCTCCTGTGTAATCTCAGTGTTTCTGTCTCATAACTGGAGAGAACGTTAAGCCAAAATTAATGACCCATGATGCATGGCTAACATACATCATGGCTAATATGTCATCAGGACTGTACCTCCGCAAGCAGCAGTCTCTGCTGAGCATCAGTCCTTGTCTTCCTGACTCTGCCATACTCCTCCGTGTAGCTTACTAACTTGGATTACGTGTAACATCTTTTGTTGTTTAGCACTAATAGGATACAGTTGAACTACGCATAATTACATCCAGGTCTCCTTCCACGAATGGCTTTTTCCCTCTGTCAATGATCTAATAAGTAAAAAGACATACCATGAAATGGAGAATGAGTAATGCACACTGAGGTGATTATTATGCTGTGGTGCTCATGCTAACAGCTGGAAGACATCATGGATTACTGAAGCTACATGGGCTTTGAGATGGTCCCTGCAAAACATTTTCCAGAATCCAGAGTTTCTTTCAGTGCTCAGGTTAACATATCTTTCCAGGCTGCTCTATCCTTCTTCCAAACCATTGTTTCCTTCACCCCATTTCCCATATCCTGAGGAAGGTTATTTAATCTCATCATGGAGATATCCTTGTGAAAACTGGGGAAAAGTGGAAAAAGTCTGCAGCTCACAGTCATCCTCAAATAATAGTTAATGGAGGATCCAGGACACAAAATTCTCTCTCATGAACACCTCCTTAACTCAGTTAGCCATGATAAAAGTAATCAATAGGCATAAGACCCTGATGCTGGACAAGTTAGATTGGTGAGATGGATCAAAGGAAAATTCCCCTGTTTGACAGGGGAAGAAGCATGGCTTGGGGGAGTAGGTGAGCTGGAGGTGGTCAATCTGCCACCCTATCAGCACATTGTCTGGAGCTGGAGACAGCAGACCACAGGAGAGGTCCATGCATTGAACACTGCTTGGGGTATACACTGTGCAAGTTTCAGAAGTGCTATGACCACCCCAAAAGTGCTCTGAATAGAGAAGGAAATAGTGCATGCCAACCCCTCCCCCCCCACCCCCAACCCTATGGAGAGGTAACAAGGATTTAATTTACATGGAATTGGCTCATGGGCTAAATAACTTGGTATTACCCCTCCAAAAAAAAGAGAGAGCCGTCACAGGAACAGGGTCACCCGAGAGGTCCTCTGCCAGCCACAGGAGCCAGAAACTGAATTTCCATAAAAAAGCCCTTTGCAGCTTGGGGAGGAGCTGGAAGGGAGCAAGAGGCGCAAGCCCCGAGGCCAGAGCAAGCTGCAAGTGCTCACGCTGAGTAGGGAGGTTGTCTTACCTGCTGGCACAAGTCCACAGCACATTTGCTGGCTGAAACCAGGCTGCAAAGGCTCGAGCAGTCTGGTGACCCCACGGTAGCTCTTGTTCTCTGAAGAGCTCCATCCCCTCAAGTTATCCAAGGGTGAATCAGCCCCTCCTTCACTACCATATGCTTAGTCAAGGACAGCCACACTTCATCAGCCCTCAGCAGTGAGCACACCCTAAACCGACTCCAAAAACCTTCCTTGCAATTTAATCCCTGACCTCCCTGGCCATTCCCTAGCTCGTCTAAGTTGTCCAAAAGCTTTTGGAGAGGAACATAACAGGTCAGCCAAACTCCTTCCAGACTTCACCAGAAAAAAGCAAAATAGTCATCCTGTTCATGTTACACGTTTTGGGAGCTGGGGCACACAACACCTCAGCTATAATGCTGCAGCTTACCGAAGATATGTGGTCAGTTCCTGGACTGCTCCATAATGAGCCTTGGAAGCCCTCAACACTGACCTCTCTCTGAGGAGCTGAAGCTCTCGCAGCAGCCTCTCTGAGAAAGTGAATGCAGTCAGCATCCACCCACAAACATCCAGCAGGATGGGCTGCAAGTCTCCAAAAAATCTGTTGGATATCAGTATAACAAGTCATGCGTCATACAGAAGCACGATCTGTCCAGCTTGCTTTACTATACCTGGCTACATCACATTCAACTTAATTCAGATGAAAAACCAGGCAGAGCTGCTGGACTCAGCTGCCTGAATAATCCAAGGGAAGACTTTCATCAGGTTCACAAGGCACCTTGCCTGTCTCCACAGTTGCAGGACAAAGATATAATTGAGTATCACGGATTTCTGTCAGGAAGAACTGCATGAGGGTCAGATCTCACTTTCTGCTATCTTCATTCATAACAAAATTCAGTTTGTTTATTTCTGCTGAAAATGGTCTAACCACATGAAACTTGTTTTTTGATATGAACACATACTACAGTAATAAAAAGTGGCCCGTGCCATCATTTCAGATGATGAACAGAATAAGTTAAATATCAGAAAATGAAGTAATTTGACAGTTGTTTTTTCATCAGAGTAAAAATGCGTTTTCAGCAGGTTCCATCTTCGCTGCCTTTAGAGCCTTCCAGGAGAAACACTATCCCTCTGTTCTGGACAGGTCACACTCCTGCTTTGCCACAGCTGTGAGTGATGGTACGACTCCCGGAATTTGTACAACCTGAACTGGTTTGTTTATATTTGCTTAAAAAGAGCCGAGTTTGCTCTCACAAACACTGATGTGGAAGCACAGTGATACCACAGAAGCCTCAAACTTGCCTAACCCCCACCAGAGACACACTGAATTAGCTGTAATACCTTCCATGATGCTGCTCCAGCAAGGAGTCTGTCAACAAGTTCTCTTGCAGCACGCAACGCTTGGGGCAAATACAGTCCTAATCTGTGTGGGGAGCTGAGCAGTTTTGTAGCCACAACCACATCACTTGATGCTAAACCTTTGCTGAACTGATCAGAAGAAATGGGAATGCTACATCCCTCCCCATCCTCCATCCTTGTGCCCTGTTCTTCAAGTGTCAGAGAGGTTTTTATTCTCCATGGCATATTTTGGATGCATCTAGAAACTACACTTTGAGCTCTACTACATATTCCCCTGGTGACTTTTTTACTACACATGATAAACTCACATTACATTCTGATACTCAAACTGAAAAAAAAAGGAACTGGAAATGTCTTTGTAAAATGCCCGTGTTGGTTCCAGATTATGAGGTTTAAATGAGATGAAGATCATCCACACATAAAGACCCTCCTTGGCCTGTACCAACAGACCTAGATGTGTTAGAACAAGTAAAAAAAGTCTTTATGAATTTGCTTGGATAAAACTTTGACCTCCTGTTCACAAGCTGTTTACAAACAGGTCTAGAAGCAATTGCTTGTTCACAATAATTTTTGTGGAAAGCCATACAGATGAAAATAAATTTCTATATGACAGATAACAGAGGTAGTACTTTATTTATTGCTCATAAAGGCTTGAGGACTCAGTCATTCAGTGGGGAGGCTCTCCTGGAATCATGGATGTTCCCAAAATACTACCTCAACATTCACAGAACTCTACCGTCCTCTATTTCTATTCTGTTTAGGTCTCCAGCCTAGAAGCCAGCAGAGTGGACGTGCTGATTGCTGCTACCACATCGTTCCCTTGGCTTGCTGGTTATTACCCACTCTTTGCTTATCTCAACTCCTGAGACCACAAGCTCTTTGGTACCTGCATGTTTCTTAGCATGAATTTTGTTTAGCAGCAGATGTTACTGAAATAAGCACCATGAGTAACAGCAACAGCCTGTCATTTAGACACTGGAAAGGGAACAGCTGCTTACTGCAAGCATGGAACATTTTAGTAACATCTTAGATTTTTCTGCACATATGAAATATATAGTTTCTATAAATGGAGAGGCAGTCTGAAATATTTTTTAGAGCAGGGCGCTGATGATTAAACCATAGTGAGGAATGTGACACTTTTTGGGGGGAAATTAAACCCAGTGGAAGTTTTCACTAGAATATTGTGCCTATGGAATAAGGCAGTTCCATTTGAAAGGTTCAATTTTACAAACATTTTCAGATTTCTCTTTAAGGGAGGCTAAAATAAGTCATGGACAATGTTTAGATTCTGGATAAAGTAATTACAATGAACAAGCATCAAAACATTCTGTAAAACTGAAAAATTACATTACTCAATTGAAATGTGTTTATTTTGAGGTAACAAAAAGAGGAAATAACTGGACGGTATTTCTACATAAATCACTGTGATACCTCATGCACACCTGGCTAGGGAGCCCAGCCTCTAGGTGAGAACTGAGACATAATTTATCATCTAATCTGTTTTTCCCATGAAACAAAGAGACAAAATTTAAAATCAAAACAGAATAAAGTGGAATAGCTCAGTTGTTCAGGAATTCTGAAATTGCACTTCAACTGAAGACCTCAAAATAAAGCAGTTCAGGCTTTTCCAAGATGATCCTTTCTACAACTGCCCCTTGTTGGCAGGGAAGTGGGAGGAAAATCATATGTTGTCTTTATTCAGGGCAACAAAACAAAAAGTTAAAACACTAGAGTTTTCTCTGAGACAAAACAGTCAAAAGTTTTTGACAAGGTCTAATATTAGAGCAGTACTTCAGCATTGCATTCTCTTTGAACAGAGGTATTTCCATACAAAAACAAACTAATATACTTGGAATTTAGGATGAAATTCAGCCCTGTGCAATGCAGTCATATTTGCAGCATGTAATCCCCAAAATGAGATCTAAATGATAGAAGTATCTAGTGCTTAGAAACTTCCATTTCACAAATATATGGGCCATTAATCATAGTGAAAATAGAATGAAAAAATACCTTTTCCACCCAGTCTTTCTCTAAGTTCCTGAATTCACTGCTAGAAGTGATGACATACCAAAAAAAAAAAAAGTCTACAGATGAAGCACCTACTTGTAACAACCAGTGTGAAACTCTGGATCTTCATCCTTTTGCATTGAGACCAATATCTATGTCACAGCAGCCCAAATAATGGGCAAGTTATTTCACGTTTTGACAATGCAAAGTATCTTACACCTTATCGCACTTGGTCACTTGGTGACAGCGGCACTCAGCAAAAGGATGCTGCCCTAGATGGAAAGGCTTTGGTCTGCTTCGGCAACTCTTGCACTGAGCTGGACAAGACGAGCGGCACCCACAGAGTGAAGCCCATGTGTCAGTGCTTTGTGCACTAACATGAAAGAAGTGTAGAAGAAAATGTATCCTCCTCAGGTAAATAAGACAGGAGAACTAGTGACAACAAACATGGAGAAGGATGAGGTACTCGACAACTATTTTGCCTCAGTTTTCAATGGTAATTACTCTTCCCACATCTCTCAAGTCCCTGAACCTCAAGCCAGGGACTGGAGGAATGAAGTCTGTGCAATCATAAAAGACGATCAGGTTCGAGATCACCTGAGGAACCTGAACATACACAAGTCCATGGGACCTGATGAGATGCATCCCAGGGTCCCAAGGGAATTGTCTGATGTAGTTGCTAAGCCACTCTCCATCATATTTGAAAAGCCATGGCAGTCAAGCAAAGTCTCCAGTGACTGGATAAAGGGAATATTGCATCCCTTTTTAAAAAGGGTAATAAGGAGGACCCTGGGAACTACCAACCAGTCAGCCTCACCTCCATGACTGGTAAGAACATGGAACAGATCATCCTGGAAGTTATGTTGAAGCATACAGAAGACAGGGAGATGATTAAAGACACCCAACATGTCTTCACCAAGGGCAAATCATGCCTGACTAATCTAGTGGCCTTCTACAGTGGAGTGATTGCATCAGTGGACAAGAGAAGAGCTACAGATGTCATCTACCTGGACTTCTGTAAGGCCTTTGACAGAGTCCCCCCCAACATTCTTGCCACTGAGAGATATGGGTTTCATGGATGGACTGTTAGATGGATAAGGAATTGGCTGGATGGCCACATTCAAAGAATTACAGTCAACTGCTCAATGTTCAAGTGGAAACCAGCAATGAGTGGTGTCCCTCAAGGGTCCGTACTGGAACCAATACTATTTAATATCTTCATCAATGACATAGTGGGATTGAGTGCACCCTCAGCAAGTTTGAAGATGACACCAAGCTGAGTGGTGCAGTTGTTACACACTTGAGGGAAGGGATGCCATCTGGAGGGACCTTGACAGGCTTAAGGAGTGGGCCCATGTGAACTTCAAGAAGTTCAGCAAGGCCAAGTGCAAGGTCCTGCACCTGGGTTGGGGCAGTCCCCAGTATCAGTACAGACTGGGGGATGAATGGATTGAGAGTAGCCCTGCAGATAAGGACTTAGGGATACTGGTGGATGAAAAATCTGACGTGAGCCAGGAATGTGCGCTTGCAGCCCAGAAAGCCAACCATATCCTGGGCTGCATCAAAAGCAGAGTGGCCAGCAGGTCAAGAGAGGTGATTCTGCCCTTCTACTCTGCTCTGGTGAGACCCCACCTGGAGCACTGTGTTCAGCTCTTGTTGTCCATTCAGTTCTGGATGTCCATCCAGTGTCCACAGTACAAAAAACACAGGGATATGTGTTAGAGAGGGTCCAGAGGAGGGCCACAAAAATGGTCAGAGGGATGGAATGCCTCTCCTATGAAGAAAGGCAGAGAGGGTTGGGGTTGTTCAGCCTGGAGAAGAAAAGGCTCCCAGGGGACCTTTTTGCAGCCTTTCAATATTTAAAGGGAGCTTATAAGAAAGATTGAGAGAGACTCTTTACCAGGCCCTGTAGTGACAGAACAAGGGGCAACGGTTTTAAACTGAAAGATGGTAGATTTATATTGGACGTAAGGAAGAAATTTTTTATGATGAGCCTGGTGAAACACCGGGGCAGCTTGGCCAGAGAAGTTGTGGATTTCCCATTATTGGAAGTGGTCAAAGTCAGGCTGGATGGGGCTTTGAGCAATCTGATCTAGTGAAAGATGTTTCTGTTCATGGCAGAGGGGCTGGACTAGATGATCTTTAAAGGTCCCTTCCAACTCAAACTATTCTGTGATTCTGTGTTTCTGTGATTCTAGATACCCAAAAAGGCACTCAAGCACTGAGAGAGTGGGGATCCAGTGGGGTTCCTGTTACCTGGATGTTCTGTGCCATCATGGCTACAGGTTTAGCTTTTGGGCATGGACTTGCTTTAAAACATGAATTACTGTCCAGTTACAGCTTTCCTCATGCATTCTATACATCAGCCAAGGAGAATCTCTGATTTTTCCAGTTTTGCAGGGAGCTACAGGGCTGGTTTAGCCAGGTTTTGGAAAATCAAACTCAGAGCACGTAGTGAACATGTACACAAAGATGAGGGTTACTGCACAGATGACAGGAATAATGCCTATCAACATCTGGGTGAGGCAGGTTGTGCATAAGAAGGAAGAACATGTCAGTTTATTATTTAAACATGAAAACTGCATTTTGAGAAAGTATTTTCAAAGTAGTAGCTAATCAGAGGTGAAGACCTTTGATTCTACTTGCTCTCTCTAGGAGATGTGACAAATACATATGTATTTTGTTTACAGATAGACTGAGAGTATACGGACCCTCCAAAACAATACCTGAGTTGCCTGATGGGTATCTGATGAAGACACCAGCCTATAAGCCTTTATTTGTGAAGCCTTGATGTCAAGAAAGTGAAAAATGCAAATCTGCTAGCAGAAACTGTGGTAAACTAGAATTTATCAGCAGCTGCCTCCTCCTTTTATCTGAAAAGCTTATGCATTTACTAGCACAATTCTCCCAACAATTTTCCCCTTTGTTACAGTACTCTCTACCACAGCTCATCACTGACCTAAGTTATGCTAGAATGGCTGGATTGTAAAAAATGTTTGGTGTTTAAGAGGAGAACTTGGTAGAGGATTCACCATTTTAGTTGCACTTTATGACGAGAGGCTATTGAGGACCCCAATTCATAGGTATGCATGAATATGAATATGAACATCTGCCCACAGGTATGGTGTGGCAAGGGAATCCTCTGTCCAGAGGGCATGAGGAGTTCCATGCTGTGTAGGCAGCAGGATGAGCAGTTGACGTGAATCCTTCTTTGCCCCCTCTCACCAACAACTTGCAACTTTTGCTCTAGGGTCCTGAATTTAGGCCAAAATAAATTGGGAGAAAAATAAATTATGGGGCATTTTGGGACAGGGGGATAAGACAGAAATATTTCTCTGGACATTTTTTCTTTTCATTGGCAGCCACTGGACACTGCTCACAGGTTTGGTATGTCAGATGTGGTCCCAGTGGAAACTGCCCAGCACACAGGCTGCAGGTGAGGCAGCTGTTCAGCCAGGGCTGCCACCACCACAAACATGTTTCACCATTGCAATCTTTTTGGTATTTATTTGTTCTCATTATGCCAAACACAGGCACTATTATAAAACAAACAAACAAACAGAATCATATTACTAATGTGTTTTCCAAAGTCAGTGATTTATTGTGACCACAAGTCTGTGACAAGGATCCTGTTTGGCCAGTCCGGCCTTCGCAGTTCCTTTAAGTGCAGTATCACGACAGGCAAGTACATCACACTTCCTATTATCTTGACTTCTTACATAATAGAGGAAAACAAGTTCGGGCTCAAAATAACCCAAGAACCTCATACCAAGACAAAAAAATTACTGAAAAATTAACATTCCACATGTTTAAAGAATGCAAACAAAAATGTCATCACACAGACATGCAGAAAACTGGTGTTACTCAAACTGAGAGCTGCCAATTCTCCATCATGAGTTGCTGAATCCTGAGACAAACAGAAACGGCTCGTGAGAGCTTAGTGAACAACAGCATTTGTTTTTCCTTCTGATTTCTCCTTATTAAAAGCTACAGGGAAATCACTCAGCCAGAAAGACTACCTCAATTACTCTTAATTGCTGTCAGTTCCAATTAGCCCAGACCACGGGTATCCTGCAATGACCAGCACAGGGGACAGAGCAGGTGCTCTGTCTCTTCACAGCGCACTCCCTCCGCTTGCAAAGGAAATGCAACAGTGGGATGACAAAAACCTAGTCAAGTTGTTTCACACTTCAACACTGGCAGGGACAACGCTGCTTTAATCAGTGGAGTTGTACCTATTTACAGCAGATTTGTCTGTGACCTAGGAATGTATTTGTGAGAAATTGTCAGAAAATTCTCTGCCTTCCTCGGATTTCTGGAAGTAATTTAAAATTATTACGAGAAAATGATGTTATAGACAGCTCCCATGAATTTCAAAAAGAGCCTGAAGCAAGAAATCCCAGAAAAAAATATTTCTTTGCCTACTGTACTACAGCTGAAATGAGTAATCAGTATTTTAAGGCCTGGGAAATCAGCATGGAAAATCACGAATCCTCATATCAAACCATAACCTGAAGAGAACAATGGTCTGTTGTGGGTATCTCATCTGCACCGGGCAGAGCTGCACATAAATTACAGCTTGTCCTCCCGTCCACCCTATCGTTCACTGAAACCTTCCTCATGCCACTGTTCAAATATTTCAAAGAAGCCACTTTGACTTAAATGTCCAGTTTACTGGAAATCTGCTGGCAACATCCTTAGAAGTTGGTTGAAAAACAAGCAATGTAATCTGCAAAGCTTTAACCCAGCACATTTTTAAACGGGGAAGTTTGCTGACTGCTTTTTCTCTCTCTTAGTAGTGGTCAGCTCTGGCAGCGAAATGCTTTAAAAAACACACAGGCCGTGCTAGAAAAAGATCAAAAGCGGATTAGATGGCAGGGTCCAGCTCACATCAGTCTCATAAGAAAGAGGAGAAAACAAACAAAATGAGAAGATGAGTTTTTCTTGCCGTGCATCACCCCAGGCTGCCCACCTTATGTGAGGGCTCCCAGACACAATGCAGCATCTCTGCCACAGGGCTCGGACCCACGGAGTGAGGGGGACTGCGACATCCACCTTCGCCCCATCCCTCTCCCCAGACTGATTCATCGGACTTTATTCTGGCAGCAGCCGGGCTTTTCCTCACAGCACTCCTCCCCGCTGGGCTGCCACTCCCGGGGAAAGGAAGCGAGCCTGGGCGCTGGATTACCTCGACTGTTGAGCAGTGATGGGGTTCAGGGTGATGGCAGCCCTTCTTGGAGGCAAGTACCCAACTGATGTATCCATAGGGCCCAGCTGCCTCCGAGGGTGGGAGGTGAAACACCACAGGGCTGTGCTGAGTGAGAGCAGTGGCTGGTCACAGCATGGCTCTCCCTCCCTGCTCTCACTGCACCACATGCCATTGTATTCGTTTGTGTTTGCAAGACTACACAGACTGTGCTGTCCTAAAAATGTGCGAAGGCATGCAGATAATGCTCTTTTTTCTTTAAGAACATGAAGCCTTTTAAAAGCTTTGGAGGTGAACATGGAAAAATAGACCCCACCCAGAGTCTTAAATGCCATTTTCTATGACATCTTTCTAAAGGGCCATGGTGGGACCCATAGAAAAAGCAATGAGTTACGTTTATAGCCCTGTATATCCCTTCTAGATAGGCACACAACTGCAGCTAACCAGTAAGCACCCCCTTCACTGTCCGCTCTCCTCCTCTCCGCTGTGCTTTCCCGAGCACGCAGGGGAAGGCACTGAGCGCCCACCGATTTTGGGGCAGACCAGGCACGGCTTAACCTGCAGATTACCAAATTCTCTGCTGGGTTTTCAGAGGCCGGCCGTGCCGACGTGAGCGGCGGCGGCAGTGGTCTGTGCCCTGCTGACACAGCTGGGCCGGCCTCGGGCTGGATCACGGGCGAGATTGGGTTACAGGGCAGAAATCATAACAAAGGCAGGAAACAGATCAGCACTCCCTGGGTTCAACGCTTTCTCCAGGGACCCTGCCAGTTTCCAGACTGCAGACGGTTTTAACCCTGTCCTGAAATGCGCCCGCGTCGCACGCTCTGCTCTGACGAAGCCAAGCACCGTACATAAAATAAAAGTAATTCAAGGCAGCACAGGAATGGCCTTGACAGATGCCAGTTGGAGTGGTCTGAAGGGTTTTACATCGCTTTCTATGAATGGGCTCGGAAATATGAACCCTGCTTAATGGCTTCCAAGCAATAGTAGCCAAACTCTCGTGACGGAGTCCCTCGGCTGAGCTTTGGGATGACCCTCTCCCCGTTGTTCCCTGCCAGCTCTGTGTGGTTTTGCCCCACTGCCGCCAGGGCCCGAGCCCCCCCGCAGCCGCAGAGCGTCTCCGTTGCCTTGCAGCCTGGCTCTCTGTTTTTTGCTGCTCTCAGCACGGCGCTTCCCGCATGGGGCAGGAGGGAAACCCTGGCTGATCTCATTCAGCTTTATTGACTGCAGTGCCAAAAAACAGTCGTGCCCTCAACTGCTTAGTTTTGGCAGCTGAGTTAATGCAATGTATCCATTGGACAGGGGACACCTAGTTTTTCATAAAATAGATCAGCTCTGAAGGACTGGGAGTATATTGTTCAAAATAGCTCGAGGGAAGTTGTGCAAACACATCACCATTTCCCCCAGCTACTGATTTGCCTCTAGGTGTTAGTTTTTCACTGTGCAGCAGCACGCTTTAGGAACAAGTCCTACCTGCGACGTGGTGTTGCTCAGTGTGGGGAAGAAAGGGAGCCAAGCTATGCGATCTTCAAACTGAAGGTGTTTGGGGAAAAGAGGACATTCCTCGCGAGACCATAATGAGCACAGCAATATCCTCAGTCCCCGCTGGGAGCTCTGATATTCTGGAAATAGCAGTCTCAAAAGGTGAAATGCCACCACTTAGAGGTTACGAATCCATTTCATAGACAAATCCGATAGCAAAAGGGGAGAAAAGTGCCTGCCAAAAAATCCTTGCTGTGAATTTGCCCAAGTGAAGGCTGCAGGACTAGAGCAGGATCACGGCTTCCTTCCAGCAGAACTGTCCTAAGCGTACATCTGCAAAGGTGGTGATAGTCCTATAAGACATCACACTGCAAAGCTCCTGTAACTGGTGGAATTTGGAGGAGTTTCTTAATTCATTGGCCACTGTATTAAAAGCATATGAAAACTATTAAAAAAAAAGACATAGGAGTAAAGTATTATAAAAACCCAAACAAACCTCAGAGCACACCCACCCTGGAAATGTCTCCCATTCACAGCTTCACTGGGTATTTTCTTTTAACTCACCACAAGTCTTCCCAGAAGAACAACTGAAAAGACATTAGAGATTATTTCTTTTTCTTTCTAAAATACTGTTTTAAAATTATTATAGTGCCACATCAGCACAATCAGGAAGCTATGACCACAATGGAAGGACTATCAGGAAGTCCACAATGAAGAGGACTACAGTAACATAAGTATTCCTTTGACGTAAAATGCCTTTTAATTTCACAGTCAGCTCTTCTGCTTCCTTTTACAAAGACACTTCTACTTAATGTCTACTAGACCACCTTGAACACCCACTGGACATATATATATTCTTGGTAGCCCTTTTGGTTATTTTGTGGGGTTTTTTTGGTAATCTGGTTTCATGCATGTGAAAATTCATTTTCTGCAGTAAATGAAAGGCTTTCACGAGGGGTCTTCTTTCCATTGGAGACATGACTAGGGGCTCAATTGCTATTCAAACAAAGTGTAATAAAAAAAGGGCTTGTTGTGGAGAACACAGCTCCATTTCTCTGTCTTAAAGCATAGAACTACTCACAGTAACCTCTTGCATAGAAGACTGAGAATAAAAACAGTCCCACCATGCCGTATTTCACAAAGCAGCTTGCCAAGGATACGAGTTTCTCAGGAGTCGGGATGCAGAGCTGCAGCAGAGGAGCAGACGTAGCTACTGCTGCAAAGGTGATCCCCAGCTAACACCCTCCCATCCTGCATGTCAGCGTGCACAGCGGTAACACGCTGGGCAAAGGGGTTAAAACTCATGCCGTTCCTTCATCTGTTCCTGGCCCAGAGACAAGGTTTGCTGAAGTAAGAGGCGAGCTGTGAAGTTTACGGGGTTTATGGGGTGCCAATTGCCCTCTGACAATGGCAGGTATTTCCTGCAGCTCCCAAATTTCCCTGCTGTGTCCTCTTGGTGGGCTTAGTACTGAGCCCGAGCCTGAGACGGGCTTTTTACCTTTTGTTGGACTGCTCCAGATCTAACTTGTATGGGCAGAGAGAATGGGAGGAATAAGGGACAGACTTCCAGCTAAACAGAAAAAGGACAGGAGCCATCTCTGCTTTGCTCCTGCTACTGCTTGAAAACAAAAAGGAGAACATGGTGTTCCCTTATGGCACCACAGACCACCATCTCCACAGAGCACGTTGTTTTCTGCACCTCGATGTACTAAAACTTGAACTGTGAACACTACACAAAGCAGAGGGATGTTCCATGGATGTGGCTTCATGCACTGTTTTGGACCCTGCAGAAAGGATGTGTCTGATATGTGACCAGCAGGGATGGAGCAAAGACGGTTGATTTACAGGTCTCTGAAAAATGGTCTTTACTCTGGTTCTGTTTGGTAACCCAAGAGAAAGAAAGCAAAGACAGGTGTAATCCTCCTCCTCTTCCAGCAGTATTTCAGTTGGTTCAGCCCCTCACACACCCCAAACTCATTACTTTGACATCGCAAAGGTTTCTCCCACTTTTGGCTAACCTTGACTAACTATTGAAAAAAGGCACCAGTTTTAAAGTTTTCAATATTTGGGAAAGCTTTTTCAGCTCCTCTGTAATGTGCAGAAGAACCAGATGTTGATTGATTTGCTTCCCCTTAAAACTGAGCCACGCTGTGTATTCTCC
Organism: Nyctibius grandis; assembly: GCF_013368605.1. Classification (NCBI taxonomy): domain Eukaryota; kingdom Metazoa; phylum Chordata; class Aves; order Nyctibiiformes; family Nyctibiidae; genus Nyctibius; species Nyctibius grandis. The sequence goes on along the minus strand of NC_090660.1, from coordinate 58,785,939 downwards.
AGCCCTTGCCTCTGCTGCTTTCTGCAAGGCACTTAGTAAAGAAATTTTGCCTAACACTGAAGAATGCATACGATCATTTTCACAAATTCGTAAAAGAGGTTAAACATGTACTATCATTAATCAAGCAGAAACCTGTTTTTCTAAGGAGACAAATAAGGTATGGAGCAATGATTAGTTGGCCTGGTTTAGCGAAGTGTCACTTTTTAGGGTAGCATGAGGATTTGTGACTGGGGACTTGGAAAAGGTGAGGACAAGAACCACCTCTCAGAATCCTGACTTTCCAGACCTGGGGAACAATACACCCAGGAACGCATTTGGAGCACAAATTTCCAGATGGAACCTACATGCAATCTAAATGTCCACGGGTCTGGTTTTTGTATATTTGAAGTCGTGCTGTTAGGGAGTCCAACACACTGACCCAAATCCAATTTGGATGTATTCATATGAGACCGAGCACACAGGTTTAAATACAAACATCTGCGCATGCAAGCAGTGACATGCAATAACTTCTGGGGACAAGTGAATTTAGCTGTGCACAGATGCTATGTTGAAACCTTGACAGTGGGTGTTCAGATTATTCTGGCTTCAGCCTGTTCAAAATGTTAATTAAGGACAAGAGCTCTCCCACTCCAAACTTGAGTCTTACAGGTCAGGTTTAAAATGAAATCATCAGTTACGTGGGGCATTATATGCTGTATTTCCACCTGAAGCAATTAACTTCCAGTGAGAAGGGAGGTTGCCCAGAGAAGTTGTGGATGCCCCCTCCCTGGCAGTGTTTAAGGCCACGTTGGATGGGGCTTTGAGCAACCTGGTCTAGTGGAAAGGTGTCCCTGCCCATGGCAGGGGGGTTGGAACTAGATGATCTTTAAGGTTCCTTCCAACCCAAACCCTTCTATGATTCTGTGATTGTGCAATTTTATCCACCCCACAACTTTGTAGCATTACGAAATAGCTGTCAGAAAAAACGCTACGAAGTCCTGTTACTCTAGGGCCGAGTGTCTGCATAAGACTTCTAACACAAAAATCTCCTAACTGGGCTTGAAGAGAAGTGGATCCCTGTGTCTTGCATTCTTGTCTCCCACAAGACCCCAGCTGCCTCCATCAAGAGTCACAAGCTGAAACACGAAAACCCCCACTTATGTTGTATTTATTTAAGTCATTGATCTCTCTCTCTGGTTGGGTGGATTTTCCAGACACATTCCTGACCGAGCTGAAGAGTATCTGCAGGACACAAACCTCTCTGCACACCCATTGCGCAACACTTGTCCGTGCCAGCTCCGGGCACCAAGCAAGACTCCTTCCGGCTCGCGCCTCCCTCTCAACCACTCTCTGTTTTCCAGAATCTCAGCCCACTCACTTAACCCAGGCTGAAACAGGAAAAATGGAAATTTCTTGGCTCTCTGGCTGCTTCACTTAGGTTTACCCATATAGAGAAGGTTAATGGAGACTGGGTAACATTTTATTCCAACTTTCCTTTGGCTAATCTGTTGTCCAGCAGCACAGTGGAGTGCGAATTGGTTTTGACTTAGCAAAACAACATACCGTTCCTTTTTAGTGTCTGCAACAGGTAAAACCAGCCTAAAATACTTAAAGATTCTTTATTTGTGCTATATCCATTACTGTTCTCTCTCACAGGCTTCTTTAGGCATTTATATGCTTTGCCCAGCTTTTACACAGGACTGAATACAGAGATCTGGAGTTGAAGATCTCTATGTAGTAACTCAAAATGACCACCACCAAAGCTCTCACTGAGCATGGAAGTCCCTTCATGCGGAATTAGTCTCTCCTTGCTCCTGCTATTTTAAGGATGGGTGTCTAAAAGAGGTAGATGTCTAGGCTCCCTTAAAATAAGTGAAAGGACTTCCACCCTAAGCCCTATATTCAGATTTCACATGGAAGTCAATCTTCAGACATAAAATTTTCTCTCTGAAAAACATCAAGAAATTTGCCAAGCACACAATGTGCCGCATTCGTGGTGCCACCTGTCCCAGGACACTGGCCAGGCTCAGGGCTGCTGAGTGTGATGGTGGGGGACAGCAGAGACCGCCGGATCTGGATCCAGGTCTGGATCCGGGTCTGGGTTCGGGTCCAGGCCAAGCCGGAGAGGTTTCACACCTCCCTCGCAGCAGCTCCCCTGGGAGCGTGGGAAACCAAGCACCAGCCACACAGAGGCAGGGAAGCTTGATGTAATATTAAATGACATCTTATGTCAAAACATTGTGGCACTTTCATTCTAATGCTTCTGGGAGTTCAGCAGACAAAACACCATACTAACAATTTAATCTGATCTTTCCCCTTCCCAGGGATGCTGCTGAAGTGGACAGCAGGAGACATGACTGCTCCTTTTAACTGTAGCAAGCAAGAATGACTACAGGGGCTTTTAAGCAAGGTGGCCAAAGGAGGAGAAGGTTCCTAATCTGCCAGCTAGGGGCTTATTGTATGAGGCAGTGCATGTGTCTATCAATCAACACGTCTGTCAAGCTAACTTGTACCAACTATTTGTCTTGGTTGCTGCTAATTAAAACACACAGCTCTTTGCTGTTAGCACACTTGTTCAGAAATTGCTGACAAAGTAATGGTAGCAGCACCGCTTCATTCAGACTGCACATTCGGGGGTCTGACTCCATGGGATGCTGAGAGCGTTTGCGAAGGGCTCAGTGCCCTGCAGAATCAGGTGTGGGGATGTCACCTCTGCCATGTCACGTAACATCGGTGTTAGAGCTCCAGGATGTTTTGAGGAAATTCCAAAGAAATGAAAGGAATCTAGGATACCAATGTAAGCAGCACCTGACAGGTACGTGGTTTATTTTTGAGTGTTGTTAGACATAGCTAACAAAATACTCTCAGGGGAAAATAGCACCTCCTTTCTCATGAGACACCGGTGTGTCTCCTTCAAAACTGTGTCGCCAGCAGCAAGCACAGCAGAGCAACTTTCTGATGGGCAATGACTCTGAAGTAGGTACAGAAAAGCCAGAAATCAATTAAGACACATTTTAACACTTGCAACCTTATAGTTAATAGCATTCAGTAAAGAGCAGAGTATAATAGCAGCTGGCTACAGATGCAGACTTGTATTTTGAATAAAGCTTAAGAGGAGCTCAGGAGTAATGCTGGTGTGTGCTACAACCCCACAGCAGCACTGGGAGAGTCCACTAGCAGCTATTTCCAACTATTTTATCTTCCCCTTCCTTCTTCTGATGGCTTCTTATCTGAAATTTTCATTTCTCCCACAGTTTTCCTGTGTTACTTCTTTGCGTGGAAACGTAATGGTACCAAGTGCTGAAAATACAATTCTTAGTTTCCTTACAAGGCATTAATTTTACAGGTAATTTTTTTACGAAGTTGAACAGCCCATAATGCAGCCTAGGTGTATTGGCAGCAACCTGATGTTACCAAACATCATTATTTGTCCAGTTAGTTTACAGGGAAATAAATACAAAATCCCCAGGTATTGCTTACAGTGTAGCCAATATTTTTCATTCCATTCATAAATACAATGCTCTGTTCAGTCCACACCCCTATTTTACAGGTCTAATGAAAAAGAGAGAGCAAAATTCACACATAATGGTGACCATACCGCCTTTCAACGCGCCTCTGTAAAAGACAGAGATTGGTCAAACGGGTATCGCTCCAAGCGTGTAAATGGAATATATGAAGAAACACGTCAAGAATTGTAATTGTACTAGACAGGAAAAACCCATAACTAAGAGAAAATAGATTGCCTACTTAAGAGCACACAGCTGGAATGACTTTAGTCCCCATGGCATGGCTAAGAGGCCTCTTTATGGGTTTGGACTAGAAGGAGAAGTGCCTTGAGCCAGGCACAGCAGGACAGGTTGGAGAGGGGCACCTCCAAAGCCATGGACCTGAACAGCTCTTACAGCTCCTGAATAAGTTAGCACAGGACACACAAATCCAATAACTTTTCAGATCTCGCTATTACTGCCTGACACTGATGGATTTATCACGGTGTACCAACTATTTCCATCTTTAGGAAGACTGGAGGTTTTAAATTCATGGTTTGGATATATCAGCAATAATCCATTTATCACCCATGCCTTTTACATCGCAAGAGACAGAAACTACTGACAGAGGAGGGACACACCGGCAGCACGCAGGCACCTTGACAGCTCACGAGCGCCTTCATGTCCCTTTCAATGGCAATACTGCACATATGTCAGCATTTACTTATTTATTGAGACTTGAATTCCCTGCTGGCTGCTCCAGTACTCTGAGTACGTACTGGAAAAGAAAGACAAAGAAACCCTTACACAGGTGGTCTTTCTGCACGCAGCCCCTGATGCATGGGACTGAAGCCCCAAAGCAAACCCAGGAGCCCCGAGGGTGCTGGGCTCTCTCCACAGAGGACTCATCCCAGGAGAGGGCAGGCTTCGCCCCTTCTACCTTACCGGCCCCTGCAATTAAAAGGGTCACTCCAAACGAAATTTCTCAGCCTAAAACGAACAGCCACACGGGCCCCGCCATTGAGTGGAGATTTCATTACCCCAGGATGCAGGCAGACAAAATCCTCATCTGATAAATACGGCCAGATCAGTGAACTGGAAGCAACGTGCCTGACTTTCCTCTGGCTTTGTGAGTATCGGTGACCCCGTGACTTTTTATTAAGCCATATGATTACATGCTGCATGCATACATGTGAAAGAATGCCTGGGGACGGATGTGGCTTGTGGCACCTGAAATCCCTCACTGGTCGTTTACAAACCATAAAGAAAAGTTGACAAATTCCTAAAGCTTAGAATTTATTTTTTTTGTGTTAGGGGCTTAAGGTTTGTATGGATATAGCACACCAGCAGACTGATGCCAGACATTTTTTTGTGCATGTTATTATAGATGTGAACAATGGCCTGGATTTATCCAGAGATAAGGACTAAAATTATTCCGTCTGTGCAGTGCTACTGAATAAATGCTATTCCTGAAAGCTCACAAAATTCCAAGCCATGAGTTTTGTTTACCATGATCATGTTTGAACTGTTATTTATAGGCAGAAAAACTTTGTCGTTTTTAAACCCTTTTATGAAAAAGTTTTCTATCTCAAGGTTTTCATTTTTCACTGTAAACCATTCATAAGGCTTTTATCAATCGATACACTCCTAAAACTGCCCAGTTGTATCCTGTCAAAGGTGGAGAAATAATATATAGCTTCTCACTGTATGAAATACTATAAACAATATACAGTGAGAAAACAGTTATTAAATGGATCTAGTTCAGCTGTTCCCAAGCCACTCATCAGGGAAAAAAATTATATTTTCCAAATATGTTTTTAAACCAGGGTATTTTTTTTACTGTCACCTCTTTTTAGTATAGCAGATTTCATTACTGTGTGGCAAGATGATTCATCCATTTTCGGTCGAGAAATTCCTAGATTTAATTCTTACACCTGGAATGATGCTCAGGAGTCAGGCTGTCGTAAGTACACAGAAGGGACATCCCAACCCAGTCATCTCTTGCATACCCCATGGAAGGTACCTAATAAAGTACCTACCTTATTGAGGGGACCCCCAAGTAATTTTTATCCCTCCTTTCCTGTCAGCTGTTGACCTACAGGGTGTGGAGAAGACCAGAGGACCAGTGCCTTGGCGCACACTGGAGATACCTGGGAACACGAGAGACTGTCCCCTACTGATGGCTCCGCTCCATGGCAGGGGAGCGGGAAGGCGAAGGCGGGGAGGATCCTGACTCACAATCTAGAGCATGGCGGTGACTGAGATGGGGCCTACTATGGAGGACAGACTTACAGCCTCCAATTCTGGCTCTGTTTGCCAAGGGCAAAGGGTAATTATCTTACACAAGCTGTTTAGTCTTCTACTTATCTATAGTGTACTGGACCTATCTTTTGATTCCTTGGGAGGTTTCTCTTCATCAGCAGGGCTTTCAGCTCATTTCTTCAAAGCCTGTTTTCTAAAACATTACAAACGTGCTTCGCAACAGTTTAAAGACCATCCCCTTTGACAGTTCAACGACCATCCCCTTTGCTTTCAGCTGTTCCTGTATTGTGCTTTAGCTTCAAACTACACAATGAATAACTTCACATTGAAATTTCTACATTAAATACTGTATTCAGTAAAGTTCTAAAGTTTAAGTTCTAAAACATTAAAATAAAGAAACAAAATTCACAATGATCTCTATATCTATTACCTGTGAATGCCACAAATTAGGAAGATGAGATCTGCCACCTCTCAGTCCATTAGTTTCCTTCAATTCCCTTGCCTGCAGCTATACCCAGAGCCCAAATCTCAGAGGAAAGAGTCAAAACCCTGCTGTACATCCTGATATCTACCATCTAGAAACTACTCTGAGCTCACAAACCTGAGATTTAGCATCCCAGAAGTCTGTAATATTGAAAAGTAAGTTTTGCCCTTTCCTCATTCATTCTTTCCCAAAGTAGGGTGGTGGCGGGCTGCAAACCAATGACACTGATTGGTGAAAGAGTTAACATTGGTGGCAATCCCGTAGACGAAAACCAGTGGAGAGGCATAGCTAGTTATCTGGAGCAGATAACTTCAAAGCAGCCAGAGCAGTGACTGATGATGAAGTAACGGTGATAAGAAACACGCTCCCTCACATGTTTTCTCACTGCAGTGATCTGAAGGCATTGCAGCTGAGCATCGCACTTCTGGCAGCGTCCCTGCACATCTGTAGCATCCATTGAGAGGAAGTAAACAGCATCAGTCATCTGGAAAGAGCAATTTCCTCAACCTCCCTGACCCCCTGCAGCAAATTTGTCCCAAGCTCAAAAGAGGAAAAATGCCGGTGTGTATTTACCTTGCATCTTGGAGTTGTCTGCATCTGTATTTATTGTTATTTAATATGTTAGTGTGTTATGCTTAGTATGTTTGGTATAATACCACCAGTTAATGTTCTGCTGACTAAAAAATAAAGTAGCGTGATAAATTCTCTGAAATTAGCTTATCTGAGGAGGAGGAAAGATTCAGAAAAAGGGGAAGCGGTGCAGGACAGCGTGCATTGAGTCCTTTTTTCAAAAGCTTCTTCCCCAAAACGAGAATTGTTGGAGAATGCCTCCCTCCCTCCACAGATCTCTTCCTTCCTTGAACCAAACTACAGGCTCCAGCAACAAGGCAGCTAATAATAAACTCTTCAGCTGAACTCTAGGAAAGCAGTTTGGTCAAGGCTTTGCCTGCCAAGTGCTGACCAACACATGTTCCCAGCTGCCAGCAGTGACTCACCGCAAGCCATGTTTTTTATGAACCAGTCGTGCTTTAGCCATCTCCCCCTCAGAGCACGTTTTGCTCCAAAAAAGGCCTCCCACTTCCAAATGATGGAGTCAAAGGCACTTGAGTCATGGTCCTCCTACCATGTCTCATGTCAACGGAGCACACAGGGACTATTCCAGTCACAATATATTAACACAACTGCTCTTACACCATGGCGTCTGAAACAAAAAACCCACTGCTGCTGTTATCGCTGCCCACTCCAGCAGGCTGTACACAAACAGTGCTGGGATTTCTACAGAGCTAGCCAGCAGACAGGACAGGACTCCTTTCAAAATGACCTTATCAAGGTTTGTTTGTACAACAAAACTTGGTTCTTGCCTTGGGCTTCCCCCATATTGCCTTCTCTTAACAGTGAGGACACAGGGCAGCAGGCATGTGGCTCCCACTCCCTCCAGAGGTTGCTCGGAGGCTGCCTGGAAATGCAGCACAGACTGTAGAAATGGGAACACACCGAGTCAGGTTTTCTGAGGTAGGGGAAATAACCCCTTTAGGGGCCACAAAAGCATGAGCACTTGCAGGCAAACAGCACGCATGCTGGTGCAGGGACATATGGAAGACAGTCTAGCTCCTCCCTGTGCTGCCCCAAAGATGAGGAAGGCAGTATGGGAGGAAGTTTGGGCTCAAAAATGGTGTGGACAAAGAAGGCTTCTTGGATCAGGACACTACCAAATTACACAACTCTCACCAGTGCCAATGCTATAGCTTCATGGCCCTATTCCCCCTTTTGATGAAGCTCTTGTAAAACAAGGAAGGGTTTGGGATGATTTGGAGTTTAACTCTCAAGTACTGCAGACATCTGGCACACTCCCCTGACCACAGTGATGTTGTTTTCATGAAGAAGGGGGTTATGGTTGCTTCCTAAGGGTGGAACTACCCCGTCTCCTCCTTTTGTGGTGAAATCTCCTCCTTCTGCCACCACCAGACTGCTGTCCCTCTCCTCCCTCCCTGCCACCCCACCAAGCACAAGCATTTCTGGAAATGCTCACATAAACCTTGCATTTCTAAGGGGGGAAATAACTCACTTTGGTAGCACCACATTACCCAGGAGAAAGAAAGAAATTAAAGCAACTTAACATGCAAAAAACCCATCATGTCACAACAATGCACTTACTGTTGGGATAGTACGGATAGTGGGGTACCTGCTCCTTGCTAAAACCTTTCGCAGTTCACTGCAAGAGCACGCTGACCAGGGGTAGCTAGGTAGTGGGCAACACAGCGGGAAGCTATTTTTATAGGTGTCAATGAATCCTAATATTTTTTACTCCACTGGAGGTGACGGTAATGAACAGTTAACATTTCTACCCATTTCTCAAGCTTTTTTTTCTTTTTTGCTATTCCAGGGTCTAATCCAGAAGAAAAAAAAAGAGTAGGAAAAAACCCTATGTGCAGCCTTATGGCAGGACTTTCCAAGCCACAGATGCTGGCTCTGTGGTTGGCTGACCTATCCAAAATAAAGCTCAACAGCAGGGAGCGGTGGAGTAGTTCACGGGGTAGAAGAGGTCATGCGAATGTGATCCCCACCTCTCGAATGTTGCATCTCCTTATGCTGCCTCCCCCTGCTCCTTTTGGGATGGCGGGAATTGTTGACTTATATTTTATTTTCAGCCTGCCTTTACTATCCGTTTCCCAAGTGGGGTTGTTGAAGGTGACTCTTGTTGCAGCCACTTTCCCAGGAGAGAAAAAACAAGGTGAACTTTTACCCTGATGGCTTACAGTTGAAAAAGCAGCTAGCAGCTTGGATGATGAGTCCCTTTGGCTGCTCCAAGAGTTGGTACTGTGGGAGCTCAGAGGCCACCGTGTCACCTCCCCGTGTCTGGAGGCACAGGAGCCAGCCTGCCCCGGGCAAAGCTGTTGGCTGCAGAGGCTGAAATGCTGCCTCGAGGGAAAGAGAGTACAAGAGCCTTGAAAAGAGGAGCCTCGAAGGGTGCTGTCCCCTGCGCAGAGATGCGTGGCACTGTCTCCTTCACACGAGAAAGCCATTTTCAGTGAACAAACATCGAAAAAAAGGAAAGGAAGTGGGAAAAAGGAAAGAAACTGACCAAGTGTTTTAATCATTTTTGATATCAAAATACATTCATATAATTTACTTTTACTTCTTCTTTGAGAGGAGCGCACAGCATATGTACTGCCTCGGCTGGCAGTAAAACTTCTGTGAGTCTACAGGAGGTCCCACACCACCGCCCTTGGGAAAACCTACAAACCCTGCTGCACATCAGTCTGTGGGCTGAAGGAAAGCCCAGCTGGGCAGAGGACATGTAAGAGGCGTGCACCCTTTTTTACAGCCAGCACATTCATTTCTGTTGAGGTATGGGCTTCATTTTCATAATGCTAATGATCAAATAATGAAACCAACCACCTCTTGTTTCTCATCAGGGCTATTTCTGAAGCATTATGTTTGCCAAGAAAATAAAACAAGTCTAAAAATCACACCTTCCTCTGGGTAGGTATCAGAGTGAAGTGGATAACAGGACTGTACCTGTATGTTTTGATGCTGCCACCAAGGGAGGTTTTCATAGCACGTGTTTGACTTATCCTAAGCACTATGCAATAGCACACTGAAAGACCTTCTGCCACTTACCAAACCTCTTGTAGCCGAAGGACTGCACCTCCTCCTCCTCTGCAAAATCGTCTGGAGGAAGAAACAAAGACACAGCAACAGATTACTACTACCACTGGAAAAAGATGGGAAGAAGTTTTTACAGGTGCACTTTTATAGATTAATGTACTTGAAAGTTTAATCAATTTGTAAGGCATGTTACTGATCTTCCCTTCTGTTGTTCACATCCCACCTCAGTCCCCAGGTAGAAAAGGCAGTTATAAGAGCCTTTCGCCCAAACCAGTATCCCCAGCAGAAATCCCGACTACAAATAGTTTATCAGTTGGCATCTATCCTGGAGCCTGCTTGGCCACCTAAGTATAGACCAGAGCAGACATGTCCCTCATCACGATGATGGCCACAACTGTGACCAGCATGCCGCTTGGACAGGCTCTCCTGGACCACGGCACTCGCTCCAGCCCACTGCCTGCGCTGTCCAGGCGGTCGGGCTCAGGTTATACATGCACCAGCTGGGCCGTTTGCACAAAGTGCTATGCATAGCTATGCTGAGTGATGAGAGAGGAGACAGAGGGGATGACTGTCCATCCATCCACCACCTCCCATGGGCACTAGCTTGGCCTGAAGAGGCAAGATCTGATAGAAAACAGGGAACAGAACTGATGATAAACTCAAACAAATGAGAAAAATAAAATCCATTTAAGCCCTTTTGTTCTCATCTTCACCAGCTAGCAAGCAGTCAAATGCTAATAAACACAGTTTTATATTGTCAGAAGCTTAATTTCTCCACTTCCTTCCAGCAGCAAAGGAAAAGGCTGGCATCAGCAGAATAAATACATCCACAACTTCTTTAAAAAAAAAAAACGGATATGTTTGTGTGTTCAGCCTCTTTCTACCAACACAATCCCTCTTTCTGCTGAGCGGGGAAGGCGAGAGCTCTGCCCTATCACCAGCACCAGCCTCTGCACCAGGAGACCGACTGCCAGGGAGGGCGGCACAGCCCAGGCTGCTCATCTCCCGCTTCCCTGTTTCCCAGGGGAAGCAGAGTAGGCCCATTCCCCCTCCCACAAGCACTGTTTCATGGGTGGGGGAAGCCTCTACGGGGCTCTTTTTAAACAGGACATAGGACACGGCTTCCCAAGCGGCAGCTGGCAATCCCCACTCTCTGAAACCCAGGTACTCCTGGGCTTTCGTTTGCATCGCAGGAGAGGGGAGGCAGACTCAGCACCCCAGGGAGCTTCAGCGGCTGCTCTCCACCTTGTGCCACCCTTCCAGAACGGGATGCCGAGGAAGCTCCCTCACTTGCAACCTCTCCATCCAGATCTCCTCCTGACACAAGCGGAGAAGGAACCAGAAGCTCAAAGGCCAGCCAAGGAATTCACCAGAAGGGAACAGTTAACGAGCAGTGGAAAAGCAGCCTCAAAGCAGATAAACAGACGTGATGGAGTGAGAGGTCTGTGCTTCGTTAGACCTTTGTTGTCCACAGACTTATTGCACATGAACAGGCTGCTCTGCATCATGAGACTGGGCTGACTGGTGCTGCAGCTAACTCAGGCCACAACAGAGCCCTGGGGGAATGAATTCAAAGGTAAAGTAAAGATATAGTCCTCATCGAGGCTCAACAAAGCCCAAATCATTTGAATGTATGTCCAGCAACAAACGTGATCTGCGCCTCCCTCTGACCTGCAAGGTGCCATGCACTGACATCTGAGGGACACGTTGCCTGAAGCAGCAAAGGAGTCTGTGAAATGCATCGTTTTGCAGAACGTCACCCTTTACTCAGACAGCACTTTTGATAAAACAGCTCAAAACTCATATTCTTCACCAGATAACACGTATTTTGCTCACTGCCAGAGGCACTCCTGTCTGTATCTTAAGCTAGACCCCCAATTCAGAGGGGCATTTAAGAAACGGAGGAACCAGTGGACATTCCTTAGGCAAAACAAACACATCCTGGTTTTGAAGGCAGAAAGAATCCTTTAAAAAAACAAACCCAACAAACCCTTACAATTGTACCAAACGTTATCTGAAGACAAGGTCACCTGACAAAACATGACAAATACTAATAAACCACAAACAGTCAACAACCAAGCATCTCATCCCAGCAGTGTACTACTCAGGAAAAAATCTTCCCCTCTTGCACAAAAGATAAAATGCCGCACAAAAAAAATATATCAGCTTCAGAGCCCTGAGCTTCCTGCCCTCTCCTGCTATCGGGGCTGTAACACAATCACCTCCTTTGTTTCTCAGGAGCGTAACCTGGCTTATCTGATCCATATCTGATGTATGCAGCATGGTCTTGTTTAAATCCTGCAGCTTCATCCTACAACACATCTTCAAGACCTTCCCGCTGGGCTGCCAGCCTCCTCCCTAGTCAGTTGGTTTTTCACATTTAGCCCAATGGCGTTGCCCTCTGGCCACACATTTATAATCATATTTTTATTTCTCTGGACTTTTTAATATTTGCAAAATATATAAGATTTATATACATATATTGTATATATATTATATATATTTATATACACATTTATATACTTTAAAAATATATAATACACTTTTTAATATTTGCAACACGGCATGCTATGCTTGCTAAGGATGAATTTTTTCATAAGCTTTTAATACTTCATAATTATACATTAATCTCCTAATTTTCAAGAATGCTTGTGGCATTTGAAACAAAGAAGTGGAGATGGGCAAGGACAGTTTTGTCAACAGATGACCTGGCTCACTGCTCACTAAAATCTAAAATATCAGATAAACCCTTTTTTAACCCCTGTGAGTTGATCTAACAACAGGCAGCAATGGATTTTAGGGGAAGTCTGTTAGAATTATTTAACAGACTAAGCTCACCAGTCTTTCAGTCACAACTGCCACTTAGGCACTTTGCTCAAACCATGTGCAAATAGAATATTTTACAATACTAACTGTAATGTAACAAGTTTAAGGAAAATAACGATGGGAAGAAGAATTTAATAAACCAAGGTTAGATTAAAGGTTCAGAAATTAACAGCACTGCATCCTTTGGAAAAAGAGACAAGGATGGGTTGAAAGTCCTACTTCAAAAGAAATTTGTGTTTGCAATATTAAAAATGAAGTTGATAAACAAGACTATAAATTTAAGACCCGAGGCAAAGCCCTGTGCCCCAGCCTGCTCCCCCTATGCCTTTCGGGCAGTATTGTGCTCACTGGAGGTGCCAGAAACTTGGCCCTCAGCTCCCTGTTCCAGTGCTGAAAATACTAAAGTTTTGTCACAAGTTTTACAAAAGTCTCGAAGCTTCGTGATATCATTGAATTTGGGAAATACAAGAGAACCTAAGTTTTCATTGAAAAGGGAACAGCTCTTCTAGAGCAAGGTATGAAAATGTGATCTGTGATGAATTACAGAGGTTAAGAAAATACACACCAAGTAGGAAAGCAAATAGTAAGAAAACTTCCAGCATGTTTTTGTGCCTTATAGTTTTAAAGGCAGTATCAGAAATCAGAGTGGAAGAAATTCAGGAGTTTTGAGCACTGGCAGCTGATATTACAAAAGGAAATCTTGCGTTTTTACATCAGTGGTGCCCATACACTTGAGCAGGGCTGCAACCAGTGTAAGAGGGTTTTATTTGGCATCGTGAAAGCCGTAAATTAGAAATATTTTACTTTAAATCCAACACTTCCTGGTTACAAAGAGGACTGGAATGAATGCAGTATTTCCGTTACATATATATACATTTATATATAGGCAAGGCTTATTTCCTGGGTGAAAAATATAAAGGGCAGACTCCTCCTTGAAGCAGATAATAAAGCCGAATCTGTTGTTATGTCCCAGCCAGAAGAATTAACTCTTTAGTGCTGGGAAGACCAGTCATAATTTAGTTATAAGCTGGTCTGCCGATCTCTCAGCTGTGAGCCGAAAGAGAAGGAATCCAGAATAAGAAAGACGAAGAAACAGGAAAAGCTGGTTAAAATGTGATTTCTTACTCCACTGACTTCTACCGAGCTCTGGCAGAAGGAAGGTCCACAAAAAAGGTGAACTTTGAGCAGAACAGAAATACATGTGAACAACCACATCTCAGGACCACCAGAGATCTCCTGTTTCATCAGGTTTACAAGAGTCTCCTTGGAGGCTACAACAGGTTGTCATGTGGAGCTTACAGCAAACTGCTAAAAATGAGCGGCTCACTGTAGCTGAGCAGCAGTACATCACATATTTCAGGGAGTCAGTACAAAGCAAGAGCTCTGGTCCAAAAAAAAAAGGCTTTTGAGCTATTTTGGCAATATCCATACCCCACCGAGTACCAATGCCAAATTCTGCTTGCCCTCCAGTTATAAGTTATTACTGCAACACCTCTAATAAATACAGTTGTAGAGTTAAATACAGTGCTTCAAGGGAGGGGAAATTGTAAAAAGGCAGTTCAGCTGGGGATTAACACAGCAAACAGAGGGAATTCATTTAATCTGAAACAAATTAGACTCTCATTTGATTAATTTGCTGGAGGCCAAGCAAAAATCTGTGGAGTAGAACTGTGTAATTTCTAGTTCTTGTTCTTAAATCTTAAATAAATTAATCATGGACCACTTATGAGTCACTCTGAGGTCAAGTAAGAAAGAGCTGACCTAGAGCCAAAAAGGATGCCAAATCTGCCCTGGGACTATATAGAGCCTATAACCACTGCACCGCTCGGTCCCTTTGCTGGAACAGCACCAGATCTGAGGAGCCTTTGGTGCAAGGTGATTTTAGGGAAATTGTTTCCATGTTATTCCCTTCCTTTTCCAGGTGTCATTTTGCTGGCATACGGAAGGTGTTACAAAAAGCTGCTAACGTATGTGTCCAGCTGTCACCTTTTAACAGTACACCCTGCTCAGCCATTTAAACGTAATTAACTAATGAAGCAAACTAGACCTCAGAACCGTTAGAGATGTTGGGTCATACGGTGGCTGCAGACACGTGGTATCCAATCATTTCTAGAACTTTTGTGTGCAGTAAACTTGGGCTTAAAGTCTTTGCTTAAAGACTTTGAAGACTTGAATTAAGAAAAGACACCGATATTCTACACTGCATTTCAAAATCTGGGGAAATTTACTTCAGGAGAGAATGAGGCATCTGGGCTGAAAATTGTCACGCTGAGTTTCAACTCAGATTTTAGAAGCTACTTTATATCCCCCTGCAAACTGGATTTACAGTTACAGTTTACTGGAGAACTTACCCTTAAGTACCACGCTGGAAAGTCAGGACTGTAAGGCTAATTTGTAGTAATAATGACATCCAGTGTAACGAGTTTCCTTTAAAATAAATCTCTCTCTCAAAGAGCTTTGATAGTTAGGACCCTGCCTTTCCCACTGACTTAATGTGAACTATAGAGTTATATCCCAGTTCAACTCTGTAAAATTCGTTTTAATATTAGCATGCACAGATTTGTTTGGTACCATTTGGAAAGACGCTGTGCCCATTAGTTGAAAATTATGATATTCCTCTCTTTAACCTATAAACCACCATGGATGCAGAACTCTGCTCAGAAACATGTAACAAGTGCATAGTGCATCTCCATCATGAGGGACCACTTGCAGTGTCAAAAAGCTACTTCTGCTTGCTCTCTCCATCCCAGCCCTCTCATGGAAAGGCAGAACTTGTCCACTTGTGAGGTTTCTGTAATATTAACAACTGTTCAGACAGATGAGAACAGCGAACACCGATTTCTTTCTCATATCACATTTCAAAAGCTTTTTGAGCAGCCACCAGATTTATATGCATTTCTCGTCACTATTAACCATGTCTACATTCAAAGTGCTGACCTAGAGGTGAAACTGAGCCAGCAGAAGCACAGCAAGCAGCTGCAGCCTTCAGATGTTGATGACTTCATCAGTCTAATTGGTTTCCACTGGGCTTCATAGCTTTTATTCTGGACAGTCTCCTGCTTGTGCTAACGGGCTGCACATTCCCCTCTCTCTTCACAGATGCTTCGTTTCACTTTTCTTCTTCCGCCTTTCTCCATGAGTTTTTCCTTATAGTCCCTTTTTATATTCAAGTATTTTTCTCTGCTTCTATTTCGATAAGCCCTCCCTCAGAAAAACCTACCCTACATTTAAAATCCTTCCCTATTAACAAGGTCCAAAACTGACACGTCACGCTCACAATGTCATGGCTGTTGGCTCTGTGCATTATGCCCATCTTTTCCACCTGGTCCTTTGTCCGACTTGTCACACAGTAAGCTCCTTCAGATGGGGATTGCACGGATTCTGCATTTGCAGACTAGCTGGTCTTTAGGGCAGCTGTGGCAGAGGTTCAGCTGAGGCAGTCCTGGAAGAGAGCCCACCTCCCTGCATCCCAAAGCATCCATTGGGATGTTGTTTCAGCGTGGATTCTGGCAACAAGACTGAGGCTTTTCCCCACCTCTGTCCTTCAGGCTGCTGATCTGGGAATTTATCTGCTTTCAGTATGGCAAGGAAGCAAGAGGAAAGGTCCCAGACCAGAGATGTTCTCTTGACACTTACAATCTACTCGGACTGTGTCTCTCATCACCTAACATAAATAAAACAAAACAAAAGACTCATGACAAATGGGTGCATTGTAATATTCCAGTTTTGATCTACTGCGCCACTGCTATGCCCGAAAAATGTGAGAGCTCACATTAACAATGCAAAAAAGGACAGAAGATTAAGAAATTCAGATGTATATGTTTTGCTTTTCAGGCACAAAATGAAGACAGTAAATAGGGGTGTTTCTTGAACAAAACTTGCTAGCCCGTAAGTGCCACAGAGCATTGCTACAGTACTGGGGTCAGCACCAGCTGCACGGTGCAGAGGGTCGACCTTAGAAGTTAAAAGTTTAAATCCTATCGTATTTCAGCATAATGATTTAAGAGCAAACAGATCTGTTCTCATTAGCGCTCTGAAAAATTGTGCCTCCCTCTCCGTATGTTAGAGGAGGCAATTAACAACAGCATTAAAATGGCATACGCATTCCTGAACAACACACATCTCTATTACCTCCCATAACTCATCCACTTTATTCCCCAGTGACGTCCCAGTCTTCACCTCAAATTTATGCACCGAAAGGGACTGCAGTTTTAGGTGGAAGCAGTCAAACTCCAAAGGCAATTCATCTTAGGTTGCTCCCTCATTCATACAGACCACACTCACATTAGGAGGGGGATCAGGTTCACTTTCAGTGCCTGGTAAAAAGTGGCTTTATTTTGCTTTCCAAGGGGTAGGGCTGGAAGGGAAGAATCCCTGTTCTGACACACAGAACCTCAGGATAAGGAACATTTTGTGAAGCTGAAGATAACTGGGCACGCATCCTTCACAGCACTGAACTGCTTTCATCCTTGATATTTCTTCCAGCTCTCTCTCTTTATTTCCCTCTGGGTTTTCTCTGCAAGGGCTGATCAGCTCTATCTCCTATCCTAGCAGGGAAAGGTGTTCGAACCTCTGGGCACAATGGTCTTTGAGGGCAGAGCTAAGCAGACTGTTCAGCGGCTGTGACAAAAAAAGGGTTCTGTTCAGCTCTCAGCTGTAGAGAAATCAGTCTAGAATAAATTTATGTTATCCAAAGTAGCAGAAGAAAGAGCCACAAGAGATTTTAAACAACTCCCTTCTTCACAGGGATAGGCTCACCGGTGCTATTCTTAGTCCTCCATGGCTGGGAAAAGTACAATATTGAAAGCTAAGATGAACAATTACAACTTCTTACCAAAACCACTCCTCTCATAAATAGCTTATATGCTAATTCTGCTCAATATCCATTGCAGCTGTACAGCAATATTTCTATCTGTGCAATAACCGATTTCTCTTGTATTTTCACAGCTTCTAGCACTCTGCTTTCCTCTGTATTGTTAAGAAGAATATCCTTTGACACATGCTTGCATGATCATCATTCTCATCCATATGTTTAAAATCCTGTGTCCTACCAACCAATTCAGGATACACACTGACTGTATAGTAGCATTGCTCGGGATTTGTTCTGCGTTGTATCAGACATTTATTATAACTGCTCATGCCTTTGAACTTCTGCGGTAGGGTCCTGTGACATGTCCAACACACACCACTCAAAGCTCCTGCATATGTTTCATGTTTATGTCACTATATTCATATAATCTCTGTTATAGCTGGACTAAGTAAAGGTTACTGGATCACTCCACTTCTAATCCTTGGTTTTCAGATGTGTTGTGGCTTCTGCAAAATGCTCTGGACTGTTTTTTTTTTTTTAAAATTTGCAGTTTGAAGTTTCTATCCAGGAAAGACCTATTTGCAAATGACTATTCATTTGATTTTGTGCACATGAAGATTAGAGAGAGAGGTACTTTCCTCCAGTATTAGAAAATCAGAATGTTTATTCCTTTATTCTTTAAAAACAGTGGTGGCATCAAAACAGTTAGAGAGAAAGACAAAATCTGTCAAGAAGACATTATATAAATAGATTACTTATTTAAGACTTTTCAAGGCAGCCAAGAAAAACCAACTGAATTTGCATACACACTCAGCTTTTGCAAACGGAGGCTTTACCTGCAGGTTACATCCAGGATCCAAGTTAAAACACAGAAGGGATGATTGTAGCAATACAGGCTGATACGTCATTAAATGTCTGTTAAAGTGAGCACTGTATAAGGGAAACTTGAGGAAAACTGAACTGGTATATCCCGTGAAAGCTCAATGTACTCCATGCACTGCAAACTCGGTTCACAAAGCACACAGAGCTGCCTTTGAGGAAAACTGGTTGACACTAAGAAAGCTGGGCATTCAGACTAGACCATTCCTGAGGCAGCGCTGGCTTCACTGATTTCAGTGGAGCACAACCAAGGATGAACCTGTCCCGTTGTTTCACTCCGTGCAGCTTTTTTTTCAAATGAGAGGAACTGCCCAGGGCAGGGTATTTGGTCACATTCCAGTTCTCAAGCACAAGGCATCATGATGTTTACTGGCCTCCTGGAATCTGGAATCAAACTCTGCAATCCCAGCACATTGCGTCCTCCAGTACTATCACTATACAAGCGGTACATAGCAAGGTGCCTGCGATGGCAGAAAGGAAGGAGGAGAAGAAGGAGGATCAGTGGAAAGAAGCAGTTGAGCTACCTTGGGTATTGTGATACAGAGCTCCTCTGTCATCTGGGGGCAACGGTCCCAAAGTGACCACCTTGAGTTTGTCATAGCCCGATTTTGGGCGTTAGTATAAAGTTGTTATCCAAACAATACCCACATTTCAGACGAAAATACTTATCACCAGAACCTCCATGACAGGAGTGATAACAGAGTTTAAAGTCATAACTACAAAAAATATCACAGATATACAGAAAGAAGTTCTCAATTTTAACAACGCTTGTCCCTGTCTTAAATTAGGGCCAATGTTTTTGAACATATGGTGGTGGTTGACTATGAGGAAGCTGTTTTCATCTGCTTCCTAGGCAACTAATACTCCTTCATACCCCAGTAAATAACTACAACTCAGAAGTATTATTTGATAAAGATACATCTGACCCTAAAGCAGTCAAGTCCCTTTATAAATCACATGAAGTATTACTAAAAAGTATCACAAATTTTGTAAGCTCAGTGTAGTTTGCTGGAAATAAAACTGCCAGCATATTAAACATAAACTTCAATTTGTTTTACTGATTTAAAACATAACACATTACGAATACCAGCAACGGAAAATATAATTTATTCCTTACAGATATTTAGTGATGTAATTATTTAGATATTCCTCCATTCTCCAGAGAGGATAGATACAGAGACAGCTGCAATCAACAGATCATTTTGTTGTTATTGAGAAAAATGTGTAACTACACCGAGTTCTAAAGTCCTACAATTATCACCACCAAGTTTAAAGTGAAAATATGAAAAAACAAGTCTGTACCCAGAAAAGGAAATCTCAGAGTCAAAATCTGGTTTGGCTCTCTAACTTCCATAACACTGGCAATGGCACTCGATACGATGATTTGTTTGAAGTTTCTCTTTTCTCTTGCTATTAGCACAGTCATTTAAATGTTCTTCTTTGCATGTTTTATTACTGATTTCCGTAACTCTGTGAGGGAAAGAAATAAGATGGCTGTGATCGCTCTTAGGGAAACCAAACGGTAAGGACGAGCAACCACAGTAAAGCATCTCCGTCTTGCTGGAGTGCGGGGCACCAACACGTGCTCCCAGCAGGAGTAACATCTTCCCTCCAAATGCCACTTCTCCACTTTGCAAAGAAGAGTGACAGAGGCAGAACGGAAGGAGATGAAAGTCGCATTATATGTTATTGCCATCCTCGGTCTTTTGCATCCTGCCCCCTCCCAAAACCGGCACGGCCTCAGCCCCAACAAAAATACAGTGTAAGGCTTTCGGTGATAACAGGCATGGGTTTATATTACTGGATCCCCATTGTTTTGGTTTGTTCCTGACATTACACTTATGCTGATAATGACAAGCTGATGACAAAGCTTTTGGCACGAGTACGCTATAAATAAAGAACATTGTAAATACACTATTTTTAATATGTTGCACGGCCCTGTAGAGACACCACGTCACAGTGCCAGAAGTAACTTAAATAGCGTGTGTGGGCTTGCAAAAACAAAACCCCCCAAATAGCTTCTCCTCCCTTCAGGCAGCTACTCTGGCAAGTGAATAAATAATCCCATCATTTGGTGTCCCGGGCTCTGGAAACTAAGTGTAACTATCATGATGTTTACTGGCCTGCTGGCATCTGGAATCAAACTCTGCAATCCAAGCACAGGCACACTGGTGCCCAAAAGCAATTTTCTTCTATGTATGTTTTTTTCCTTCCACCCTTCAAGTTTATTTTTGCCTCTGAAGAAAAACTAGATTCAACTCTCACGAACTCCCAACTACTTCCTAAACTTCCCATAATGTCCTTTGATGTTTCCATTGTAAGTATTCCCCAGCGTGTAAAGTCTCTGCCTTTTGCTGTAAGGCTATCAATTTTCATAAACAGAAGGCTTTCTTGCAACCCCTCCTAATACGTTTTTACTAGGTTACGGTGCAGCAATTTGGCAATCTGCTTCTTTATTTTTTTAAAGGTGTATTATCTAATACCTCTCAGTCACAACTTTGTAGGACGCGGTCAACCGGTAGAAGTGGTGTGTTTCACCCATTTAAAACAAAAAGAGAGGGAGGGAGGAAAAAGAGAGAAAAAGGAAAAAAGTTTCAGTTTTAACAGATGCAAAGCAAAGACCAAATATTTTCCAGTCGGTGGATATTGAGGAGAAATATGCCAAATACATTTCACAAGCCAGTTAAGCCTCTGCTGGCACCTAATCACTGCCAGATGTTTAGAAGCAACACCAAGAACATCGCAAAACGCTGGCAAAAAATAAACAAATAAATTAGGGAGAAATAAAAGTCGTCTTCTCGGGACGCCGGGGAGGGGGGAGATAAAAGTTGGGTGCTGAGGAAAACGTGCTGGGGAGAGCACACATAAAGCGGGGGGGGACACAAGGACATCCCACTCCCCGCGCCGGGACTGACCAACACGCCAAACCGCAGCGGCGGCGCGGAGCCCGGTGCGCGGGGCCGGGGCTGCCCCATGTGCGCCCCGGGGGCGCGGTGAGACCCACGCTCTGCCCCTCCTGGCACCGGCTCCCCGTGCCCTGCCGGTGTTCTGCCTGCACCCGGCTTGCCCTGGTTGCAACCTGCCTGAACGGTGCCCCGCCAGAACGCTGCTTGCATCCGGCTTATCCTGCTTGCACCCTCCCCGCATACTGCCCTGCCTGCACCCTGCCCGAAATCTCCCCTACCTGCACCTTGCCCGCACCCTACCCATCCTGCCTGCACCCTGCCCGCCGCCTGCTCCCTTCCTGCACCCTGCCCGCACGGTGCCTGCCTGCACCCTGCCCTTCCCGCCCCGTCCCACCAGCACCCAGCCCTGCCCGCACCCAGCCCTGCCGGTGCCCGGTGCCCGGTGCCCGGCGCCGGCGTCGCACGTGTGCGGGCGGCGGAGCGGGCGCCCCGTTGCCGTCCCTACCTTTCATTTTGGCGCCGAGGCGGGACACATAGGACGGACGGGGCGCGGCGGGGGCTGCCGCCGGGAGCGGCGGGCGGGCGGCGCTCCCTGCCTAGTGCCGGGCCATGCCGGGGGCCGGGCACGCCCCCGCCGCGGGCCCTGCTGCGCAGCCCCGGCCGCTGCCGCTGTCCCTGCCGCTGCCCCTGCCGCTGCCGCCGCCGCTCGCCGTCGCTGCTCGGCCGCCGGCGGCACCGCGCTCTCGCCGCCAGCCCCGCGCGGCCCGGCCCCGCCTCCCTCCCTCCGCCCCGGGGAAGGGGCCGCGGCCGGGGCCGGGCCGCGGGGGCGGGCTCGGGGCCCCGCCGGCGGCTGGGGCTTGGGGTGTCGCATCGTGTCCCGCGGGGCCGTGGGGTTCCTGAGGTGCGCGACCGTGGGCAGCAGGGTCTGCCCGTGGGGGGCAGCCCGGGACAGGACTCACAGGGCACCCACCGGTGACCAGGGAGCTTGGGTGGGACGTGGTGTTGGCGGGAGGGAGAACAGCCCTCTCCTTGCCTTCCCCACGCATGTGGCAGGCCCCCGGGGGCTTTTGGCTGAAGCCATCCTTTTGAGTGTCACACCGCCCCGTCTTGCCATGCCAGCGTGCCTTTCAAAGCGGTACGGCAAACGGGAGATCCCGGAGCTGTGGGTGCGTATCTGTCGGCAGGGAAGAGGCTTTAGGACGTGCGAAGTTCAGCCTGGCGCTGAACGAAGCAGCACAAGTAGTCCCATCGAATTCAATGGGATTGCCCACAGTGCATGCACTGAAGAATGTGTGTAAATATTTGTGGGATTAGGGAGATACAGGCCAGTTGTCTTTTATTTCTCTAGTTCTGGATGTTGCCAGGAATAATGGATGGTTTCCAGGCTCCCGTTTTCATGGACAGCGCGCTTTGATTTTCTGCAAACTTACCCACATTTAGGATGTTGAAGATGGTGATAACTGTGATCCAGCTTCGACTGTTAACGTCAGTGCTGATGAAGCAGAGCTAATGCAATGTGCACCAATTCGTTCTGGGGGCAAACAAAGTAGCGGAGGCACCAGAAAGTCTTTCCCATCGCAGAGAGGAGATGCACACGATTTTGCCTTTGCAGTTAGAGGTATCGCAGTCTGTTGAATGAGGGGATGCCCAAAGAAATGATTATACTGCGTGGTCTTTTCAGCTGGCCTACAGCTCCAATAAGGATTGTAGCATCCCAGAAAGGTCATGGCGCAGTATCACAGCATTAGTTTAACACCAGGTCAAAAAACACTGGAAACCTGTCAGGTGCGATCTCGCCTGAGCAAGGAATGGAGGATTAAATCCTCAATAAGTAACCATGGTAGAGCAAAAATTAAAGAATAGATTTAGAAATTTGAATTCCTTCAGCTGGTCTAATGAGTTGACACCAGCTTGAGGGCATTTCGCTGACTCAGAGGCAATACCTTCAGTTTGGGATTGCCAAAAATACTTGGGTACCGGCTGCAGTAGCCATTTGCTGCTTTAAAGCGGGGCTCAGATATCAGAGACTTGACTCAACTTTTAGTTTACGCTCTGGTAGTTGACTGGAATATCTATTTTTGGCACAAGTAATAAGTAAAACACTTAAATGTGAATACAGTTGTCAGGTACTTAAGGATGTCCTGTAGTGTTGTGTTGGACTAGGACAACAGCTCTTGCACTGTTTATACGACCGATTAATGCTTGCTCCGTTGTGTGATTTATTTTGGATCCCTAGTTAACTCACAATTTTTGTTCTGAATAATCAATATCATTCCATTTCCCAAACTAAAAACTATCTAGACTCTGATCCAAAGCCCATCAGTATGTTTCCAAGAAGAAATCTCTCCATTAATTCTCATAGACTAGATGCAGCCAATAATGAAGCTCCATTTCTCCAAAGAGAAAATACTTCCATTTGAAAACGCAGCACAGAAGGAGTGCTTTAAAAAAAGAAGAAGAAAGAATATTACTTTAAACCTGTGTCATCAGGGAATGTGCAAGGAGCAGGACTGTACAGGAATTTAGAAAATTCCTCAAAAGCAGTAACTGATAACGCTTTTCCAATTCTTCAGACAAGTAACCCTAGTGAACTGAAGGACAACAACCAAAAATTGCAGACACTGATGAGTGAACTGTTGTGTCTGAGGAAAACATGTTCCTTACTAACTGAAAGAAAAATAATGGGTATTTTTAATTCATATAGAGTTTATGATTGATTCATTAGGCCTGAGGTCTACCTCCATTCTTGTGACTTTAAAATATTTATTAATTTGGGGATGTAGTGGGACACCTCATATTTCTAAAGTGAGCTTTATATTCTCTTTTAATCATGTAAGTTGTATTCCACATTGGATTTCTTATAATTAGGTTATATATTTAAATGGCTGATGAGCTTCTACTAATACTACTTTAAAAATCTAGTGTTAGTAAAGAAATTCAGGAAACTCGTGAACTGTTTCATATTTCAAATATTTCCTTTAAAACCAAGTATTTTATGTTTCAGTTTCTGAAGTAAGTGTTCCTTTTTCCTTCCCACTGACGCATCTCCGTCTACCAGTAGAAGGTATCTTATATATATCTTATATATCTGATAATCAGACATTATCACCACCACTTATCAATCCTGGGATTGATGAAGGGGAAGGCAGATTGTTGATGGTTCATGGAGATGAGGTAGTTGAGCAAGCATACTTAATAAGCTGAGTATCA
The DNA here is from genome assembly GCF_013368605.1 of Nyctibius grandis. Lineage (NCBI taxonomy): Eukaryota > Metazoa > Chordata > Aves > Nyctibiiformes > Nyctibiidae > Nyctibius > Nyctibius grandis. The sequence continues at coordinate 58,761,489 of NC_090660.1, read as the reverse complement.
GTGGATTATTGGTATTATAGAGCATATACTCTCTTTATCAAAACCGGTTTGATTAAACAGGAGAATTCTAGATTCAAAAAACCCCCACCCCAACCACTGAATGGCATAGTTTAGAACTATTGGCTTTAAAAATCAGTGAGAGCATGTCCCTTTCCATCCCTAGATGGTTTCAGCTCTCCAGTCTCTCTGTTTCATTTCACAGAATCACAGAATCACAGAATCACAGAATCAACCAGGTTGGAAGAGACCTCTGGGATCATCGAGTCCAACCGCTGCCTTGACACCACCATGTCAACTAGACCATGGCACTAAGTGCCATGTCCAGTCTTTTCTTAAACACATCCAGAGATGGTGACTCCACCACCTCCCTGGGCAGCCCATTCCAATGTCTAATAACCCTTTCTGTAAAGAAATTCTTCCTAATGTCCAACCTGAACCTCCCCTGGCAAAGCTTGAGGCTGTGTCCTCTTGTCCTATCGCTAGTTGCCTGGGAGAAGAGGCCAACTCCCACTTCACTACAACCTCCCTTCAGGTAGCTGTAGACTGCAATAAGGTCACCTCGGAGCCTCCTCTTCTCCAGGCTAAACAACCCCAGCTCCCTCAGCCATTCCTCGTAGGTCAGACCCTCCAGACCCTTCACCAGCTTGTTCGCCCTCCTCTGGACTCGCTCCAACACCTCAACACCTTTCTTGAAGTGCGGGGCCCAGAACTGGACACAGTACTCAAGGTGTGGCCTCACCAGTGCCGAGTACAGAGGGACGATCACTTCCCTAGACCGGCTGGCTACACTATTCCTAATAGAGGCCAGGATGCCATTGGCCTTCTTGGCCATCTGGGCACACTGCTGGCTCATGTTTAGCTGGCAGTCGATCATTTCCCTGTATGAACAGCTCCCCAGATTTCCAGTTCTTGTTTGATGAGCATGCTGAAAATGATGGTCTGAGACAGTATGTCCAGAAGAGGCCTGCCTTGTGTTCAGCCTGGCTTCCGACACCCCATCCTACCTGTGGAAGGTGGGCTGTGGGGTGCAGCCTTTTGTAGGGCTGCTGGTGTCCCCTGGGGCCGGCTATGGCAAAGGTATGGGGGAACAGTGCTGCAGTGGTCAATGCTGACAGAGACATGGCAGTCCCCGTGTCACTTCTTACAGCCAGCCTGCTGGGAATATCTTGTCGGCAGTGATATCACAGGTCCCAAGGTTTGAACCATTTCTTGTTCTGGGTTAAATCAGATTGCTTTACTGGGGTTGCTTAGAGCTAGACAGTGCAGTTGTCCTGCGGTTTGGGCATCTCTCCTTTTCTCTTCACATGTCCTGTGAGTTCTGCCCACAAGGACACTCAGGCACAAGGACACTGGGAATGACCCAGAGACACAACCTATGGCCTGAAAAGAAATTAAGCTCAGTTCTCCCAAATTTTGTCCCCACCTACTGTGCAGATACCCCAGCATACTTGATTTCAGGTAACAAGAGCAGCCTCTCTCCAGCCTCCCTCCGCTGCCTGGGCTTCAGACAGATGCTGACCTTGAACAACCAAATCAGGTGCTACTTTCAGACTCCACCTCTTATTTCTGCTTAGGTGCAAGCTCCCCATGAATTTGGACCTGCCAGACCTTAAACTTTATCTCCATTTCTTACTACGTGGGGATCAAGAGATATTCCTGTTAGCTAGGTAAACCACAGAATACGTACATATTTAGGGTGCAATACAGTACATAATACAGGGTGCAGTATGTAACTAGCGTTGCCCCGTCCTGGGCCTTCACAAGCTTGAACTTTTTATACACTCTCTTATATTTTTCAAGTTTCATTTGAAGCTATGGTGAAATTTGCCAAACACAATTACACTGCCTCTCTGGTTAAAACCACTGATCTTCTCAGAAAAAGTTTCAAGCATATTTTCATATTCTTTTATTTTTAGGAAACTTTAGACTGTGTTCTAGGGAAATCTAATTTCACAGAAATACTCCATTTTAGGGACTTTTTTGTTACTTTAGTTCAGGACATAAATTATGAGGCCTGTTTTTTCATCCAATAATAATAATATAACAACAGCTTACTACCACAACGGGCTGCCTGTCACAACATGATCCCACGTTGCAACCAGATTCAGACTCAGAGAAGGTCTAGAGGATCTAAACAAATCATCCTTGTTTAGAAATGTTTACATATTGGCTTAATATGGCTTGTTTATATGGAACTATTACAATTTATTCATCAAATGCTGAAATAAGGTACCCAAGTGAGCACTTTGCTGTTGCTGTGCCGTAGTGTGATTTTAAGCACTTACCAACCATGTGTGTGTTGTTCATTTTTTCCTTGCTACAGTCTTCTCTTGAATACCAAGGAAGTTTATTTATAATGGTTCACACTCATTTTTACTTTGCAAAATGTGTTCAAATTTGGCAGCAATCCAAAAGAAAAAGAGACAAATTTAATCTCCCTGTATACCTTAGAATAAATTGTGCAGACTTCGCTGAAGTGATCTAAAACCAGAGGTAATGTGCTCAGTTCCCGTTCACTTTGATTGCACTTCGCAACGGACCATTACCCTCACCTGGCTCTTTCCCACAGCCTAACCTGCACAATTTTGTCAGCATCATTCCTCTCTTCCCAAACACAAGCTATTTGGCTACTTGGCGAGTCTTAGAGCAATACTGGAGGAAGCCTGTGTCCGTGCCCATGGAGGTAGGTATGTGTGGCATTCTGTTTTGATTGGCAGCCTTCCCATTGCCTGAGCTCAGATGCAATACAAAGAGCAATAATTAAATGAAAAAATCTGAAAAAGAATTGAATGCACCATTGAGGAGAAATGCATGTGACGCAGGCACCATATGTGGAAGATCATTTGTCTGAAGTAAGTACCATTTGGGTTCAATACAAAAAGTGCATTTGAAAAGTAAGAGTTGAGTATTATAACATATTTTAATGATAAATCTTTTTCTCAGCTACAATTTCATGTAGTTGTTAATGACCATTTTGGACCTGTGCCCAGAGTGAAGACATTGTCCTTGGATATGGGTAATGAGTTTGTAAATGATCCTGAACAAATAGTGAAGTTATTTACTAATAATTTTGTTAAATCTGCAGGTGAGCCTTTTCTTAATCTGGGTAATTAGCATCATAATTTGGAAGTCTTTAGTTATCTAGACTTGTCTCTGACAAGTGAGATTGGTTTTTGTTTTTTCTTTCCTATTTGTTGATTAACTGGCCAACCGAAGGAGATTCTGAAAGCAGGAAATCACCTGACTGTCTTCTCAGGATGCCAGAGTTAGTCAGAGATACAGACTTGTTCTAGGTATGGTTTGGATGTTGATCATGCAAAAGCCCATGCGCCAGTTTTCTTGTCTTTCAATTGCTACGACCTTTTTCGTTTAGAAACTGGATTTCTTGGAAGGAAAACACAAGACAGCTCTAGAATAGGCTGGACAGTCATATTGCCCTAAATTTAAAGAAAAGCAAAAGGCTGGAATGCAATTAAAAGTACAGCTATTACAATTACCTGCAGATGACATTTAGGGACCAGTGTTTCATATTTTTGATATTTGATGAAACACATCATTATGGGTTTTATTCATATTCTGAATGAAGAGCGATTATTTCCCGTTCAGAAAGTTTGGGAAATTTTATTCTGGTGATTTATAGACCAATTTCCTTGCACAGTATTTTGTCAAAATTTCCTAAAACAATTGTAGCTGTGTGTCTGCTGAATATTTAAACCAATAAAATATCTGACTTTTGTGCTCCAAAATTTCACATAATGAAAAGTAATTCCATTACTGCTAGAGTGCTTAAATGTTGAAGACAGCAAAACTAAGACCAAATAATTAGTGCCAAAGTTTATTAGGATGGTTGCAGAAGTAGATTTTTGTACATTTGTGCGTTTCAACACACAGAGTAAAATGATTCTGATTTCCTCAGAAATAATTTCTGATTGCCTGAAGTCTAACTGGGTCAGCTCTTTGGCTGGAGTGTACCAAAATGATACTGGCCACGGTTTGGTTCACGTTGATGGGGGGAGGTAAAGATCTTGCCATGTTTTGAGACTGTCCAAATGCCAATGACACTCATCTACCAGTTATCTTCAGTGGGAGCCGGCAATCAGGAACCCAGAACTGGGCTCTGTCAGCCCAGAGGAGCATCCTCCAGCTGTTGTTACATGCCACACATTTCATCTCCAGTTCAGGGACAGCTGGGCATGTTCTGCGTGCTCCTGTCTGGCTGTGCGACTTCTCCCAGAGGTAAGGTGATGCACAGAGATGTCTCCATAAGGCCAACTGACACTAGAGGGAGTGGAAGCTGATGTAATCTACTTACAGACACTGACACGGCTTTGTTCAGGTGTGTCCACTCCCCAAATTTGCTGGTTATGGCAATATAGATCCACATGGCAAGTCCAAATGCATCATATGTGGTCTCCCTGACCTCTTGCCTTGCAGAGCAGACCTGAGAGTCAAACGGAGAATAAGCGAGTATGGCTTTGTATACTGCTTGGCCACAGGAGAGGAGCACAGCAAGAAAAGCAAATAAAAAGAGAGTGAATCTTCCCTACATTAAGTTAACATTATTGCAATGTATTTTGGCTCTTCAGCCTGTGAGTTACACCCACCAGGACTCTCTGACGCTTCAACAAGTGGGTGTAAGTAGGTCCAAGGGAATATTAAATTACGACTCTTCAGCTCTGAATTTGGCCCAAAAAGTACAGAAAAAAACTTTGAAAGTAGGGGAACATCATGACTGCAATTGTGAAGTATTTTGCTCACTGTGTAGAACACATCTGTAATTTATGTAAATTACTGTTTATGGAGAACATTGAACCTTTGAAGTTTTGCTTGTTGGGTCATAATGGCAATAAAAGATAGCCACTCTAATAAGTATTTTTATCCATATTTACCAGGTTTACATTGGTCTTGCTTTTTAGAGTAAACAGACTTCAAAAGGAACGCATGAACCAAAAGATAGGTAGTGACAAATAGTCCCTTGTATGTTGCTTCTGAGATCATATTATCAACAGTTGCTTCTGATGCAGTATTTCTGTCTTCTTTTAAGTAGATTACAGGGCATTAGATAGTCACTGAAAATATTAATGAAAGCTTTGGAGAGATCTCATGTCTTTTTCATTTTGTCAGGCTTCATAAATACCACACACAGATAACTGTTGTCAAAGAACATTACTGAGGTGGTGAAATTGAGCACTCACAAGCTAGGAAATGCCAGGAGAAAGATTTCCATGGGACCTTAATTTACCTGCATATGGTTGGAATTATTGTAAAGACATATTTATTCCTACTGATGAAAAGTATTGATATGGATGTTAGTTTACAATAGTGTATTAATTTTTCTCCAGTAACTCCATTTATTTGGTACAGAGAAAGACTGAACTAATTTAGTAAGCACCCATTCAATATTTTGCCTTCTCTTCATTGTTCCTCTAGGTCCTATTCACTGCAACATTCATACTCTGCTCTGAAGATAAAATTATTGATTTCCTCTATGCCTGTCATCAGGATAGCTTTTATATATTTCACAAATGTTAATTAAACCTTGCAAACAATAAGGAGTATTATTGCCTCCATTTTATAGGACTGAGCTACAGTAAGATTAAAGTTAAAAGTTATCCTCTCATAAGAAGTGAATCACTTGAAGTGCTGTGATTTCTCAGGATACCCAGTGTTGCAGTCCATGTTTACACTATACACCCATGGGCACCTTCCACTTTCCACTTTGCAAGGCTGGCTAAAAGTCCTAGTCACAGCCCCATAAGACTCAGCTACACATGACGCTGCATCTGCCCTTCCTCTCCCTGCTTTCCACCTGTATGAAACCTGCAAAGAGCAACCCTGGCATACTCTGAGCCAAATCCTGCACGTGGATAATTGAGAGATCAGGACATGAGGTGTGCTGCTGATTGATAGCACAAACCCTGCGATCCAGCTACAGTCAGGCACAGTATTTTACATGCTTGAAGGCTAGATCCCATTGCCTTCCATGGCAGGGGTTACTACTCAGCCTTTCTGCAAATGATACCATAGGGTTCCTATGACAACTGTTGAGAAAAACATGGGTAGTGATACACTAGAATGATCTGAATGTTGGTGAGTTGCTGGGGTGGGTTGAGCCCAGCTGGTGGCAGCTTAGCCGCCACGCAGTGGCTTGCTCAATCCCCCCTAGACGGACAGGGGAGAGAATTGGAAGGGCAAAAGTGAGAAAAACTCGTGGGTTGAGATGAAGGCAGTTTCATAAGTGAAGGGAGAAAAAAGAAAAAAAACAACTGATGCAAAGGCAATCACTCGTCACCTCCCACCAGCAGACCGATGCCCAGCCAGCCTCTGAGCAGCAGCTACTTTGGCAAAAAAATGTCCCTGTTTTATTGCGGAGTATGATGTTATATGGTGTGGAATATCTCTCTGGTCAGTTTGGGTCAGCTGTCCCCTCCCAACCTCTTGCCGACTCCTAGCCTACTCGCTGGGCAGCAAAGTGAGAAACAGAGAAGGCCTTGATGCTGTGCAAGCATTGCTCAGCAATAGCAAAAGCATTGGTGTGTTATCAACACTGTTTTGGTCACAAATCTAAAACACAACACCATACGGGCTGCTGTGAAGAAAATTAATTCCCCTCGCAACCAGACCCAGCGCAGCTGCTCACATCACGTAGGCACTGCCTGGCAGAGTCAGAGTCTTGTTTTTTAGCACTGAAGCCACCAGCTTTGAAAATAAGAATTTCTTTTTTCCGCTGCCTCTTCTCTGACCTTTGCAGCAAGTGAGGCAGAACTCTTAAAGAATTAACATTTTCCTCACTATACAAATCTGTGGTTGACATCTTGCTTCTATGCTATGAATATTTCCACTGAGAAAAAGAAAAGGCCATTCCAGCCGCAAAGATCATCTACCCACCAAATTTCAGGACTGTGCTCCAAACCCTGGGAAATGAGAGTTTTTAAAAGAAAATATCTACAAGTTCTTGACATAGACAACAATATATACATTTTCCCCTAGGTTCTTTCTCGGAAATGACTGAAAATTTTCCAAAAGAATTATCAAAAGAAGTCCAAACAAATCAGCCAGAGGCACCCAGCCAGCAGGAGAAATTACAGCTAGAATGACTGAACTTTGGCAAAGCTAAAGCCCTTATAATGGAAAGTATTGGGTAACTTTAGTGAAAGGCCAAAACTGGTTGAGAAATGAAGAAAGAATGACCATGGTGGTCAGTGATTTTAATCTTCCATCTATCATGCAACCCTGTAAAGGGAAGATATAACCCAAACTGTGTTTGGAGATATCTATAAGGAGGACACAAGGGAACAGGCTGATTTTGACCTTTCTTTTGTCACTCCAGGCTGTCAGGTCTTCTAAAAGCCCTACAAAGCTTTCTCCGCCAATAGCAAAGTCAGTTTTCCCTATTTAAGAGATTTATGAGGAATGAGATATGGGCATCCATATCTCTGAGATCCATGTAAAATTGCCTATGAGCCTATTTGAGCAATGAGATACAACCTTCAGCTGGTGCTTCCAAGCTCAGCATTAGCCACTCAGACCTCCCTAGGCAGAATATAGCAGAAACTCCTTTTCCCTACTTGGAAGATGACTGCTCAGCATGCAGCTGGCTTGCAGAGTCTTGTGTAAAGGATATTCCACGCGTTTCAGTTTAAAGTTCAGCAAACAAGCGCTGTTACTAGCCCATTTCCATGCAGGTGCTACAGCAAAGTATTGGGATTGAAAAAACTCCCTCATGCTCTGGCAACAACACATCTGCTGCTGCTAACGAAGAGCAGCAAGGCCGCCAGCTCTTGGCCTCCCAGAGAGGCAAAAGCACAGAGACCAAGAGCAAAGCTCCGTATTACTCACCGGCTCTGTTGTTACAGCAGGGACAGTTGGATGGAGAGGGAAGGATTCTGCTACGCATTTATAAAATAAAACTTTGAACTGCAGAGTTTTTGTGCTGTCATTTGTAATACTGTTTTCTTCACAGAAGGAGACCAGGTATGCTTGTTGACAGAGCAGTTTTTGGTCAAAACCTGCCAAAATCAGCAGAAACTGCAGAACAAGTATATGAACACCTGTTCATTCAAACTCTTCCCTTATGATCTGGAGATCTCTGGGGTTTCTTGGGCAACGGAGAACCTCAAGAGCAGGGAGGAGTGTGAAGCACAGAGCAGCAGTAGACACTGTGTTGAACCCATGTGCCATATGCAATGCAAGCAAGAAACATTTCCCAGGGGAAGGAAAACAAGACAAGGCACTAGAGGCACCACCTGACCACTGTTCCTGGAGGATGTTTATAGGTTTAAGTATGGAGGGGTTTGGTTCTTCTGTTGCCATTTAATTTTCTGAGTTTTGGAGAGTTACTAGTTTCACATTGCATTAGACTCTAAAAAGTATACTTTAAAATTGGTAACAGGCAGTTGATCTGCTCATAATGTTCTGGTTTTCCCCTTAAGATACTTGTCTGTGTAATAAAGTTCCATTTTTCTATTTATTAAATGGATGTTGTTAAAGTACTTGCAAAGAAACAAATATCCAAATATATGCAGAAATCTTTTAATGAAGTATCAAAGCACAAAAATCGTGTGGAATGCAAAATTGTAACACAGAGTCATTTATGTTGGAGGTGACCTCAGGAGGTCTCTGGTCCAGCCTCCTGTTCCATGCAGGGTCGGCTGTGAGATCAGAGCAGGTTGCTCAGTGCTTTGCCCAGTTGGATCTTGAAAACCTCCAAGAATGGAGACTGCACAGCCTCCCTGGGCAACCTGTGCCCCTGCCTGGATGTACTCAGGCTGAAAAGGTTTCTTCTTATATGCTGCTGAACCTGTCTTGTTTCAACTCATGCCCATTGTCTCTTGTCCTCTCACCATGGACCACTGTGAAGAACCCAGCTCCATCTTCTCCCTAACCTCCCCACTGGGAGGTGCTATCACCCACCAAGCTGCTGGGGAGCACTGCTGGCTCCTGTTCATTTCGCTGTCCTCCACAGCCCTCACAGCCCTTCCTGCAGAGCTGCTCCCCAGGCACCCAGTCCCCAGCCTGTCCCATTGCAGTAGGTTAGTCCATCCCAGGATCAGAAAATTGTATTTGTTCTTGAATTTAAAAACATTTCCATTGGCCCATTCCTCCAGCACTTCTCCCAAGCACAGTGACTACAGTCCCCAGTTTGGTTTCTTCTGCAGACTTAATGAAAGTACACCCCATCACCTCCTTGTGGCCAGTAATAAAGGTATAAAATAGGATAGAACTCACCTGTAGCTAATCTCCAGACAAGGGCGAAGGGAACCGTTAACGACTAGCCTGTGAGCCTGATGATCCAGCCAGTTCTTCATTCATCTAATAGTCCACCCATCTTGACCATAACAACCTATCTTGAATACAAATATACTGTGGGAGACTGCATCAGAAGCATTCCTAAAATTGAGGTAAGTGACATCCACTGCTGCCCCCTCATCCTCAGGTCCAGTCATTTCATCACAAGGCACTGAGGGTGGTCAGGCATGATTTACCCTTGGTTCCCAGTCACCACCTTCTCCTTCTTCTGGCCAGAAGCCAACAAGACTTGCTCAAGGATTTCCCTGGAGACTGCAATGAGGCTTACTGGCCTGTAGTTTCCCAGATTGTCCTTCTTGCCCTTTTTGAAGATAGGTGCAACAGTTGTCTTTCTCCAGTCACTGGCGACCTCCCCCAATCTCCACGTCCTTTCAGAGATGAGAAAGATGACTTGCAAAGACATGTTGCAATGACATATTACAATGACATAAACCAGCTCTTTTGGGACCCTAGGAAAAACCCTATCTAGTTCCACGGACTTGTATACATCAAGGTTTCCCAAGAAACCACTGACTCAATTCTTTGATCCTTTTTTGAGTTTCCCTTCTCCTTGACCATTGCTGCTAGGCACAAAGGCCTGAGAGACTTTTTTGGTGAAGACTAAGGCAAAGAAGTCATTGCTCAGCCTTGCATCTGCTGGCACTGCTACATTCAGCCGTGGGTCCAGCTTGGAGACTATGAGGTGCCCCTGGCAGTGGTCTTCTCTCCCTTGACCTTACCAGACAAGTCCAAAGAAGAACCTGCTGGAGATATGCCCAGGTTAGTGTACATTAGGCATGGGGTGTTTGTGGCAATACAGCAAGGATGCTTCAAGGCAGTTTACTTTGGCCCAGCTCATAGAAGCAATAGTACATGTTGTAGTAAAGGCAGGACATCTGAGTGAATCTGCTATGGAGCCGTACACTTTCTATTTACCCCTGTGAGCCTTCTTCAACCCAGCCAAAGAGCTTAACTTTATGTTGTTGTATTTTATTTTACATATTGACAGTATTTGTGTTTGCAATTAAAGCAAGCTGAAACTTGTAAGCTGTTTTCATGTCCTGTTGGCCCAGATGCTACTTCTTTCACAGAACTAAAATACAGAATGAAAAATTTTGCTGGTGGTTAATGTAGCCCCTTGGTCCCACAGGAAAAGGGAGGGAAAAGTTTTGAGTCATTCAGCAATAACCACAGGGAAATATAGCCCCATCCACATTCATTTCCAGAGAGGAATTTGAGATTTGGAAGATATAGAAGAGGAATTACTGGGGGGAAAGGACTTCCCAGGCTCTGTTGATAGAAGAACCTTCCAAGTGCAGATGGATTTTATCGTTTCTGTAATTCTTCTAACTCTGTGTTTCTCATTTTATGACTGTGAGCTGTCTCCGCTTCCCTGCCCCTTCCCATTGGGCTCGTTCGTCTTTGTGTAACCCTGATTCAGCAGCAGCTCGGTGACTCCTGGGATGAGGGTGAGAACTGTCTGTATTTGCTGGCTACAGGAACAAACATTACCTTGCCTGAGAGGAACTGAGCTACTGCCAGCAAATACAGTCAGCTAGTGGAGCCTGGGCCGTAAAGGCAGCCACCTCTCATTTCCCCCTCCTGCAGGGAGTGAGTTCCTTCTGACTAACAACGCTTTCTGGTAACTCTTCATGATGCCTCAGGCCTTTTCGCAGGCTTGAGGTGAAGGAAAGGGACATGGAAGCGCAACCTCCAATTTCAGAATGTGTTCAACATCTTCCAGAAGAAGTGACAACTGTGATGAATTGACGGACAGCCAGGCTCTAAACATGTATAAGCATTTTGAGAGTGGTACTTGACAAATCATAGAATCATAGAATCGTTTTGGTTGGAAAGGACCTTTAAGATCATCGAGTCCAACCATTAACCTAACACTACCAAGTCCACCACTAAACCATACGCCTAAGCACCACACCTACTCATCTTTTAAAAACCTCCAGGGATAGTGACTCCACCACTTCCCTGGGCAGCCTGTTCCACTGCTTGATAACCCTTTCCGTGAAGAAATTTTTCCTGATATCCAATCTAAACCTCGAAGTAACAATGGGACCTTAATGCCAGTCTTTTTAGTTGTACAGTTGGGTGCTTATCTGGGCTTGCCATGTACCCGCTTCCTTAACATCATAGCTCTAAGCTTTAAAAAAGGGAAACAATTACAGTAAAGCCCCACTTTTCTATTTATTCAAAATAAATAATCTTGTTATAGTGTTTGAGGTATACATTTGGGTGAGGAGAGTTATGCATTTAGAAAGATGGCAGAGCACTAATATCATCTTGGTCCTACTGAAGTCAGTAACAGCCCAGTTTCCACTGATTGAAATGCATTTGCTGTGCATACTAGGTGCCTGTGAGGAACTGCTGGAGCTAAGCTAAATCAAAAACATGAGTTTTGTGTAAGTTATTTGGGAAAATATGGACTCTGTAACCCATTTTATGTCTTCTCAGAATGGATTTCGGTCCCAATTCAACTTCAAATCCATGAAATATGAAAATCCTGTCTTCACTGGTACCAGGCACAATACACAGTGCTGTGTTACGTGGTATGGCCATGATCCAGCTTCTTCCATTGAGCTAGAAGCAGGCTGCCCCGGTGAGCCCTCCATTTTCTGCACCTTGGAGCTTCTTTGCTGACTTTGGTAGTTGCCCCAGAAACACAACTGCTGTAGAAGGTGGTATTGCAAGAGATGAATCCGTCCACTGACATCGCTGTGTGGGCATCTGACCACCAGACAAGAAAACTTGAAATGGATTTCTTATATGGTGGGGTCAAAATGTGAAGAATGCAGCACTGGGATATGATCTGCTCTGCTAACCAAGTAGGCTGCAGCATTTTATACCACTGGAAGCTTTTTTCAGGGTTGTGGCAGTTCTCACAATGGGTTGCTCTTACCAAAAGGTGACTCTGAATCTAAAGAGTCTTGTGAAAACAAGGCTGCAACCAGTAAATTCAAAGAATGTATACGAAAGCTGAAAGTTCATAACCTGTATGTGTCCTGGTCAACCCGATTGAGTGGATCGTTTTGTGACATTTTAAATTATACATTAAAGTCTCTGTTCTTGCTAGCTGTATGGCAACTTTTTGCTGGTCATGCAAAACACCTTACAACTGATATATTCAGGCATATTCACTCTGTTGTAGACCCTGGCACTACCAAATCAGCTGAATGACTTCAGAGCTACTCTCTCCTCCTGCTGTTGCTGATAGTCTGTGATTGTGGGCTTTCTGGTAACTGCTCATCTCTAATTGTCCTATAAACTGTCAGCAACCGATGTCTGATCTCATTTACACCCAAGCCTGAGCAGATGTGCAGCCAGTGCGGGGCCAGGGAGCTCGGGAATCGCAGGTGAAGAGCCTCGTTCATGATCTGATGCGCTAAGCTTTCTGCGGGAATTAATTGGTCATGCAGCCAATACTTTTGTTAATGTTTTTCTTGGCAAGAGTGAACTGAAATAGATTGTATATAATTACATGGCTTTACTTTGACTTGTGCTTCCTGATTATGCTGATGGGCAGCATTTTTGGCTATTAAGAAATCTATATATAATCTTACACTGTACATGGTGATGATATATGAATTGATATTGGAACAATGACTGAATTCCTTCATGGTTTATTAATACCATTCTGAATTTAAACAGTTTTCCTTAAATACTTGCTCGGGCTCGTGATGTTTTATAGCCATGTGGTGCGTTTTGGAAAGAGAATTTTTCCTCTGACTTGTTTGTGTAAATAACAGTCCTGATCAAAACATGGAATTCATGTGTTCAGGAAATTTTGCCCTTGAAAATTTGTTTTTATTCTGAATCAAAAGAGAAATGACATTTGAAACCTATTTTCCCGACACCCCATGGCACAGAAATTTAAAAAATACTATCTATTTAGAAAATTGTAAATTTTGGAGTTTGAAATTTTGGTTTAAAGTTTTTAAATGTTTTCTGTGTTTTTTATTTTGTGTTTTTACATTTTTATATTGATATTACTTTATATTGTTTTTAGTATTTTGAAATCAGTTTATTACTCCAGTGGGACTATATTTTATTCTATTATTTAAAAAATATTATTAAATTCAGCTTCTGTTTACTACTCATTAAAGCATTTTATCTTCTTGATGTGCCTGTCCCCAGTTTCTGTTGGGTTGAAACAGTTTATCAGACTGTTCACTTCCAATACAAACAGGAAATACTTGGATGGGAGTGACATACCAGTTCTTTGCAAAAAACCAGGAGATGCTGTGATAAAGGAAAGAGGTTTCATTCAGTCTTAGATAGCAGCCCACAGTAATGATTTTAAAAGATAGCACCACCCAGTAAGGGAATAAAATAGTTCAGCTATGCTGTTAGTCTGTATTACAGTATGCTATGTTGTCATATGCCAACTGCAGTAGCATATACAATGCCATAAATTATAGAAATTATTTTAAAATGAATACAAGACAAATAGGAACGTAATTTCAGAATTATGCCAAAATTAAGTTTCATAATGTATGATGAATTTTATTTTCTTGAAATAATAGTCAATGTTGGTGCTGAAAGCCTTTGGGGGTGGAGTTTGTTTGTATCAACATATTTCAAAACGTTTCAATTCTGATGAAAAGAGCACTATTACATTGGAAAATATTTTGATGGAAAAGTCAGCCGGTATTTTAGGTACTGTTCTAAGGCAGGATGGCAGTTTATTAAAACCCCTGTGTCCTCGTTTGGCCCAAACCAGGCCAATTAGTCTTAGAGAAACCAAGGTCACTGCTAAATTCCTCACTGCTTATGAGTGAAGAGCCGAAGGGGGGTCGCAGCTGCAGGGGGGAGCAGACAGGGCAGGTGACCCAAGATTGACCAACGAGGTATTCCATCCCATACACGTCATTCTCACTTTCCTATTTATCACTAACCCACTGCCTCCTGGAGGTGGGGCCCAGGAGGGAGGGGCCCTCCTGTCTTCCACTGATTGGTACCAGCTTTGCCAGTTCTCCAGTTAAAAGCCTGCAGGTGTGATGGCAGGGGGAGCTACTGCATTTTCCCCTCTGCCTGTGCTGGGGGGAGCAACTCTGTCTGAGGAGGATTTCCAAGCTCTCAGTCTTGGTTTTGTATATATTTGTATATATTTGATTATTTCTATTATTATTGTTATTATACTCTTTTTCATTAGTATAGTTTATTAAAGCTGTTTTAACTTTCCAACCCATAAGTCTCTCTCCCTTTTCCCTTTCCCTAAGGGTGGGGGGGGGAGAGGGTTAACAGAGAGCATCTGCCACTGGGTTAATAGCCAGCCCAGCTTTAAACCGTGACACCCTGTATGAAGGAAATGAACACATTTCATGGACATATGCAGACATGAATGTAGATATTGCTGCTTGTTTCCTGAGAGGTGGACTGAGCTGTCATTAAAGTCAATGGAAAAGATCTTATTTACTTTTAATCTCTTACAGGAGTGGGTATTGTTTAGTTCTTTAAAACCTATTAAATATCTGCTTGAGCTTCAACTGCTCTTTGAAGATGCTCTTTTTAGAGCAGTTTTACTTCTTTTGCTCTTTCTGATGGTGCTAGCTCTAGAAAGCCTGGTAAGGCGTCATCTTTACAGACATCCTTTGCTTTAAACTTCCACATTCAATAACTTGGAAGACCAGAAGCCGTCACTGAAATCTTGGCCCTTCTGAAGCCCGTGGGATATCTGCCACTGGTTTCAGCGGAGCCAGGATTTCTCTGCATGTTGAGAGGATACCTTTTGTTGTATTTTATTGGCAGAAAGGAAAGCCGTGCAAATCCAATACAGTTAAACAAACATATGATGGGTTTGGATGCGTAACTCCTCTTTGTATCCATATTAGAGGCAAATTGTGCTGGAACCTGCCTGTGCTCATTGCAAGCAGGCGGCAGAGTCATCACTGATTCATAACAACATGCACAGTTGTTTGAAAGCCAGAATTCCCCGTACATCTGTAGGGAATAATGTTGCAACACTAGCAACTAGCAAAGATAAAGGCAAAGCTATATAGAGGACAAGGTGATTTTATTTGAAAAACTGAACATATTTCATTCATACTCACAGTCTTGTGCCCATATGCTGGTGCTGACAAGCCCCAGGAGAGGTATATACCCAAATCGATGCATTCAGGCATCCAAATGTGAGTACCCAGGTGGCCTGGTTGGGACTCCCTGGCAGGAGGGCAAGGGATGCCACCTATGAAGTCCTCCCCACATCTCCTGGTTTCTTCTTAGGTTGGTGACAATGATCTGGTTTTGTATGTGCCTCTTTCATACCATCTAGGAGTTGAGAGTCAGTAGCTACTCCAGCCTGTCCCACCTCTGTGTCTCCCAGTCTGGGTATTCTGAGACGCCATACACAGATCAGCTGGAGTCTTCATGGGCTGCTAATCCAGGCTCTGTCAGCAGATGTTATGCTCATAAACCTTCCCCTGCTGCTTCTTCAGGTGGTTGCCCACCCCAACCTTCCCACTCCTGCTCCATTTGTACCGGTTCTAATGTTTCTACTGCAGTTCTCTAGATGTTGATGCCAAACTCAACAGACTTTCTTTGTTTGCAACTTTTTCAAGGTCTATACAAATTTGAGCTGCTTGTGAACAAACACAGCCCCCTTTTCACTTATTTTACTTTGAAAGTGGCTCTGTTCTGATGCTAAGATTAACTTTCCCTCTCAGTAAAAAGATCCATCTTATGATGGATAGTTTGTCAAGACTGCAAAATTTCACTGAATAATTCCCATGTTTATATATATTTTTGTATTACATCACATTGGGAGGCCTCAACAAGACATATTTTTGTGAGTTTACATTAAAAAGAATCATCTTTTTCAGCTTAAATGCTTGGCTGTGTGATTAAGAGACCCCCATTTGATGGCCCCTCCTGGTGCTAAGCCCTCTAAGATGAGTAAAAGACTTTCTGTCAAACTGTAAACATCACATACTTTTAAAAAAGATCTCAGATAAAGGGACAAGATAGTAACAAGGTATCTTAAATCCATTGTCTAATGGTTAGTGTAGTTTTTGCCTTTTACAGACTGTTGTCTATAGTTTATAGACAGTGAAGAACTGTGTGAAGTTGACCAAATTAGAAAAAAAACAGACAGCTTTCTATTGCAGGAATGAATGAAGGCTTTAAAATGAAATGCAAGAACAACCTTCTGCCCACAAAAAACAGTCCAAAAGTAAGATTTTGGTTTATTTGATTCTACACATATTTTTGTCATTAAGCTTTGTAGCGTATTCTAAACTTTTGCTGCGCTGTTATGCATGTTAAGCCACCGATTCCCACATGGTGAGCTAATGGCAAAGAAAACACTTGTGTCATCACAGTTGAGGAAAAGAGAAAGTCTCAAGCAGAGACACAAAATATTTCAGTGGTCTCTCAGACACGTTAACCTACATGGAGATGACACGAGACAGGATTTCTGGGCTCTTCTCCCCTGTCTTAGGACACCTGCATGAGCTCCTGTCAGTCAAAAGAGCAGAAGGGAGGACAGAATTTAATGAAACCACAGTAAGAAAAAAAAAAGGAAAGGAAAAGCCAGCTAAGATCAGCTAAGATCTTTAATTTTAGATAGCTGGGGAGAGTTAGCTGCCCAGTTTTGGAATAAATGAGTCAAAATCGCAGATGGTCATGAAAAAGAAGAAGCAAAGCTGTTGATAGTAACAGCAGAGTTGCATCAGCTAAGCACGTGTGTGTGTACATGCAAACATTGGGATCCCCAGAACAAGAGCCTGTAGCCTGGTACAGAGCCCATTCACATCTGTGGGAGTCCCACCACTGCTGTTGGCTGCCCCTGGCCCCCACCTGTGAAGGCAAGAGACTCCTTGGACTCCTTTTTTTATAAACAGGGACAACAAATTGCAATTGCTAATGTATGTGCCACTTCATCCTTTGAGTGGCTCAAATGGTAATTTTCAGAAGTGTTTCTGTAAGTGGCTGCTACATGTAAATTAGGAGTTGGTTATATAAACATTTCATTAATTTATTTATTTGTTTGTTTTAAAGCTTGGCTGTCCCATGGACTTCTGCTTGCTCAGCTGTGTCAGTCTGGGCCTGAAGAGGTACAGAGAGCAAGACAGCTGCCCTGCAGAAGCTCTTTTGTATTTCCTACTACCTGGCACCTACAGTTTCCTTCAGAGGTGGGAGAGGAGGGATGGATGGAGGGAGCTGTGACAGCACAAGTTCTTGGACATTGCCCGTGTCTTCTGTGCACACACAAGGGGCAGTTTGCTGCATAATATACTGGGAGGTATCTCCTGGAGGAGAATCCAAGAGGGATGCAATTCCCTCCAAACCAAAATACAGTTGCAGCTACAGAGATGCCCATCTTTACTTCCCAGCAGAGCTATTTCATCAAAGGTGGCCTGCGTTCTCGTAGTGGAAGGCCAGAGTCATTCTGTGAAGTTCTGTTGGCCTACATCTTATCAGAAAGGAGCATAAAAATAAACACTCCCACACTGACAGATTTATCCCCACAAACTCTGTGTGTATTTGTAATGTTGTTCTGTGAAGTCCTTTACTGTGTGAGCACAAAACTCCATTTACTGGTGAAAGTTGTGTCTTCACTAAAGGTGTTTGCCAGTGTTTATCGGTCCTCCTTACTGAAGCACCACCTAATGGGTTAGGGGGAAAAAAAGAAGTCCAAGGATCACCTTGCGCAGTGTTGCCGTAATAGTTTTCGCTACAACCAAATACTAAGGCTAGGCTTCAAAAGCACATTGATTAATTTTATTTTCTCCCCTTTTGCCTGCTTGCTTGTTTGCATCTGTGGGAATATGTGTGTGTGCGTGTGGCTTTTTAATTTTTTCGCAATTGTTTCACAGTCTCCCTACTGATGTCTTGGAGACCACACATTAAGGAACACTGGGTGTAGACTAATTGTAAGACTTTCCTAGTAGCATGAATTTAAGCTTGAAATCCCTTCTGCTCTTGTCTTTTTCTTCCCACAAGCAATATCAAAATGCCAACAGAGAGACTTTTTTCATATAGGAGCACATTTATCTTGCACCATCCAACATAGTCACATGCTGCAAGCATAAACCCATCAGGGTATGGGACAAACCAACAAGTTACTTTGAAGTAAATTAAGGGCATGAACTTAATAGCATAGCTGTGTCCTTGTGATAACTGCAGTTCCCTCACATTTTCCCTTCATGTGAAGTAGTTTACCTGCAGTCACGGCTGGGTAGCCTGCCTTCTGCTGGCTGCAAGATAGGAGCCCACACCGAGGTACTGCACTGTAACGTCACGGCTGGGAGAATGTGTTCATCTTTCTGATTTTTTTAAGGCTCACCACAATGGAGGGCAAGATGGCTGAAACAGAGGCAAAGAAGCAATGAAATGCTGTGGAAAAAAAAAAAGAAATATACACTTCATTTAAAATACGTATGTATGTGCTATGCTCCTTCACAGTAAAGCAAATGAACATACCACAGCAATAGTGCTTCATATTTCTTTTAGTTGTGGGATATTTGTTAACATTGTTAGATGGACACAAAGCCAGATGGCTTCATTTTGAACTGTTATATGGTGTTCCTTTTCCACTGTGCCTAACAAAAAATCATTTATGAAGCAAAAGCAAAAAAAACTCTCCTTATATTACGTAACTGTTAATTCAGCCCCAAAAAAGAAAAGAAAAAAAAAGAAGCTATTTGGGATCCCATGGAAATATTATTGGATTGTTGCTGAACATTTATTGCTTAAGACAAACATTGGATTAAATGACAACTATTATAATGGCACCTTCGTGGCCAGTACATGCATTCATGGGAAAGTGGTTAATAATCCCTGCAAAGCAGCTGAACTTTTCAGAGAGGCAAAAAACTGTACATTTTTTTTCAGAGGTAGTCAATGTTTTCTGAAAATTCACACTGCTGGAGGTGCTCAGGAGCTCTGGATGACTGTCAACATCTCCTGCTACCGGCGCTTTCCCAAAGGCCCCCAGCACCCAGAGCACAGCCCAGACAAAGTCCATAAGGAACAGTGCTGTTGGGTGGCAGATGATGAAAATGAAGCAGAGAGGAGCCGTGCATCATGGAGTGTGATGGTGACAGGGCCAGGAATAAACCTAGACCTCCTGACTCCCTACCATGTGATCTCCCCACTAGACGTCTTCCTGTTTTCCTTTGAAAATGTTGACAGCTTACCGGAGAGGAAAATCTACAAACATTACACATTCCACTGTCAAAAAAAGGGCTTTGTTATTTGATATAGGAACTCTTAATTATTGCAGTAACTTCACAGCATGAGGTCGCAAAGAGCAAATTTGCTAGCAGCATTTATGAGTGATCTCTCCATGGGTAATGCACAAGTCCAAAAGAACTGGCTTGACATGCTGGAGTTTTTTATGCAATCCCATTCAAGAACATTTTAATAACAAGCATCATAACTTTTTTGACTGGAAATAGTGAAACTGGTACCGATCCAGTGAGAACTGACCTGATTTTTCATGAGCCACTTGAATCAACACCAAAAACTGTTCCAGCTCCTGTTTCTTTGGATTTTAGTTTCAGATAGAAACAGATGTACACAAATCCAAAGTGACAGTTTTTCCCTGTAGGAGCTAAGAATTTAAGCAAAACTTCGTACACCTCCATCACAGTGTACTTCAATAGTTTGAGTTTTCAGACAAATGCAAACTTGTTACTAGCAGGACCGATTAGACACCTGGATAGCTAATTTAAATGCTTTAATTAGTCATGGAACATTTTTGTTGTTTCTTATGAATATTTCTATTAAATTTGTTCACAATAAGCCATTTTTTTGCCACTTCTTTATAATGGGAATATTAAAGGGGTTAGAACTAAAATATGTCACAGGCAAAAGCTCTTCCCTCTATGTACAGTAAACAGACAATAAAAAGAAAAAAGTATTCAACCATATAAAAATATGGTATGGAAACTCATATCCAAAATTGTTCTTGGTTGGAAGTCAGTAGCGAAGTTCTGTCACCTTTTTGCCTTCTTATGCTTCATGGTACGAGGTACGTTGGATTCAGCACTGGGACTAAGGCTGAGAGAACCTGTCAAGCTTTCTTCTTAAAAAATCCCATACATCAGCCTACATCTACCAAGCCACAGTGCACATCTTTGGGAATTTTGCATCATGCTCAGAATTTGGTCTGTGTCTGAAGGTGTGCTAGTTTAATGGAGTGTCTTGCTGGGGTAACTGCTCACAGGTTTGCATTTTGTGTCACAGGAGCTTGTATGAGCTCTACACCTCTTTTCAAGCAGGTCATACAGTGACCGTGATATTACAGAGGCCATGCAGGATGTATTCTTTCGAAGGCTATGTTAAACAAGAGCTATGGTAAGCAGTGTTGATGGAAATGAAAAAGCAATTACGATGATGACATCAAAAATGTCAGTTTCCCAAAGGGAGGTATGGATCTGTATCTATCTTCATGCTGGTGATGGAAAAGAACAACACACAAAGCAGCTGCTTACATTCATTCAAAGAGTGAGAGGCAGGAATTCAGGTACCCTCATTCCCCAGTCCAGCACCCTTCTTATTACTGGCCACAATATTCAATGTATGTGTATAGGTTTGTAATCCCTCGAGGTGAGCCTGCAATTCAGATACACCATGTCATCTGCCTTGTCTTGGATGTCACTAGGTCCTCTGCAAGGCTCAGAGGTTTGCAGGGTTAGGGCTTCCAGGCACCATGGGCCATACAGACTGCTGTGCCTATGTTACTACCGTAGTATCCTTATTCAAGAGCATGATGAGCTCTTCAGAGCTTGCTGGTATGCCAGATTGCAAGGTCCTGGTTTGTATTGACAGAGAAAGAGAATTGCGACATCTCAGCTGAGCGAACCCTTTGCTACAGGCACTTGTCTTAGGTGCCACCCCTACTATGGCATTATGTTCAAGAGCAGTGGGGCTGCTGGACCTTGAGTCTCTGTGTGATCCCAGCCTGCACTGCAAGGGTCTCAGAAGAGCAGTGGTGAGCCATGATCAGGTTGTCCACTCCAGGCTTTGAGCCTAGGTTTCATGACTCCTTCTTCACTTGAATATACAGGATGCTAGGATTGAACGTACAGGATGCTAGTGAACATCCTCAGGTTGTAGGCGGTCCAAAGGGCTCATGAAGCTTTTGAACTTTGACATCACAGTGGCACCAATGTCCTCCTTAAGCACTATAATAACGGCTTTGAATGTGGCCCAAATGTCCTTTCCTGGCAATACGATCTGCAAGGGTAGACCTTTATAATCAACCTTATAAGTTCCCAAAGAAGCTACCAGGGCTACACGTGAGCTGACGAGTCTCAGCTTTAAATAGCCAAGCCTTGTAAACCTTCATAGCCCTTGCGGATGTTTGTGTGAACATAATACCGCACCTTCATAAGGATGGTTTGTTTTCTGCCTTTGCTGATCTGAACATGTGAAATACTTCGGATCATCTATATCATATAGCAGGGTCAAGCATTTTAATTTTTAGAGGGTCACGGTTGCTACTCCTCTTAAACACCAATGGAATTTTTCAATATCCTTGAAGTAAATCCCTTTTGCAAAACAGTAAATGTTAGTATGACAGTATGTCAAACATGGATTTGTTCTGAGATTATTTACTTACAATTAGACAACTGTGCTGGCTCTCAGAGAGACTAGTCAGCAAAATCAACAATATTTGAAAGAGCAGCAGGATGGCCAGTGTTTTAGAATCCAAGGAATGTAGCTTTCATAAATTCCACAGCCTGGTGAGATGCCACAGAACTAATTTGTTCTTTAAAGCGTTTTTTTGGGGGGCCTATTTTACACTTATCTACATTTTCAAGGGTTTATATTTTGTGACGAAAAAGCAAATAGCGATTTTTACATTTTAAACCTTGTGAGATAGACATCTTCCCATTAAGATCAAAGTATTTTCCATTCTTTTTTTTTTTCTCCTTTTACTTTGCCATGTGTGTACATATCACATACACACACCTCTGGGGCAGGGCAAAACAGGGAATCAGCGAGTAGCAGCTGATTCCAAACACGAAAAGGCAGTTTGTTTGCTTGCAAATCTGATATGCTTCATGACACCATTAGTGTTTCTGCATGCTGCAGTTCCAACTCTTCTTTGAAACTGCTGGTTCTTCATAAGCATTCCTTGTAAATCCTTGCTGCGTGGTTCGCTTGTTCCTGAGCTGAAAGCAAGAGGTAGAGCCTGTACTTACGTGCGGGAAGGCAGTTTTTAAGTAGACATTCTTCCTGATGCATGTTTTCAATAAAATCTTAATTATCTTCTTTACTAACTTGGAATGTTTCTCTTTGTGGACAGAGCACAGCTTAGCACATTCTTTTAAAGCAGGGCAGGGACAGCAAAGAAACTACAAAGCCCGCTCGGGAGTTCAAAAATGGGTGTTTGGACATCTTTTATGCATGCATTGAAGGGCTGGGTTTTGGTTTAGCGTAACCCAACGGAGCGAGGGCAAAGCAGCCGTGGAACAGCTCTTTGCTTGTACCAGGGAAAGCAGCAGGCGGCAAAGCGGAGAGCTGCTGGGGCAGAGCATCTACACGGCAAAATGACGGTGACTTGGATGCCTCCTTTTCCTGGGTCACAGCTCTGGACAAACAGACTCGCTGCTGCTTCTGCTACAGCCTCCGAGGCTGCAGTTTTGTCAGGGACAGCCCTCCCAGGGAGCCCGGGAGAGACCCCTGCCCCTGCCCGCCTGTGGTTGCACAGGAGCAGCAGCTCTGCTATCCCCGTGCTCCCCGCACCAGCCCCGCTCCTCCTGCCTCCTCTTTGGGACCATCCCTGGCCTCTCTTTTTCACGGCAGCCTTGCAAAGCCTTCAGCGCCTCTGCTTGGCACCATATATTTGCATGAAACAGCTAAAGGTGTGGGTGTGAAATGTCTGTATGAGCGGGGCTGGGGCGGGGGGGGCTCTGCAGGTCTGTGTGGGTTGTAGATAATCTTACAGGGATGCAAAGTTTGAAGGGGAAGGTCATAAAAGAAAATGTTTTCAATGACTTAACTAGTATGTTGTCTTATCTACTCATACCACCATTCTTTAATTTTCTCTGCAGAATAAGGAGTCTGTATCCATTGTATGAGAGGCTGCAAATATAAGCAATATTCTGGGAGTTACCACATTTTTTCAGCTTAATTAAAAATACTCCTTGAAATCCCTGAAGTCTGTTTACAATATCCCAATTAGCTGAACTTACTCTTTTCAAAATTTGCCTGAGACTTAAAATCTGACTTCAAGAGCTCTTTAGTATTTCTGGTTTACCTCTTAGAGAGGAATTCTGTGAGGTGCCACATTCCCTCCCTCCCTACACCCATTACCATCAGCTACGACTGGGCTCTAAATGGACAAGAACAGATAAACGGAGTATCAGCCAGCGATGCTTCACATCAGGTGTGTCGGGTAAGGAGGTAAAAAAGGGAGAGGAAATCAGAAGTTTTTCATACATGTTACAAGGCACTTTTCAAGCTCATCCTAAAGTGTGAAAGGGTCAGTGAAAAAGACAGTAGATTTACAGATCCGTATTTACTTGATAAGCTAGGTAGAGTCGTGCTAAAACATTAAAGACATTTTTGCACTCAGTGTTCACATAATGATGCAGAAACAGATGCCAGAAATAGTCTCCAGGGAGGAAAAAGAAACAGTGAACTAGGAAGCCAGGCTCCTGTTGGGGCAGATAATTAGAATATCTGAAGAGTGACAAAATTCCAGCGCCAAAACAGCTCCATTTCACATCATAGAGGACGTGCCAGGAAGATGGAATATAACAAAGACCCCAGAAAATTGCTAGTTTCTGTTAAAATTGTTGCAAAGGGCCATACACTATGAAATTTGCTTCACAAGCATGCTCTCTTGCTAGTATTACCCATTTATTCAGTTTGTGCCTTCACTACTTTAGTATATGTCCTTTTAAAATTTGCAAGTAGCCACTGTCTACTACAGGGATTTACACCACCTCAAGCACATGAAGTTTTACGTGCACCAGAACTAAACTACACACAAGAACCAGACCCAGAGAGCACCAGAGCTGGCTGAAGAGGAGGGGGGGTCAGCACTGCTGCAACCTGCCTGAGGTCCATACATATTTTGTATGAAGAGGGTACAATAACCATCAGGACTTATTTTCCCTTCAGGACAAGAGAAGCCTGCTAGTGCAGATACTCTTCTTTACACTTGGTTGTGTAAGGGAAGGGGGAGGAGGAGGCATCTGGCAGCAAGGAGCAGAAAAGCAGGAAAGAAGAGGGGATGTGTTTTGCTCTGCTCCATCAAGTAGCCCTACCCTGGTCCATTTGTTGTGCAATTTAAAATTGCCTGTCAGCAACGTTATTTATGGCAAGGCAGAGGCTGAGTCTCAGAATCAGGAAGCCAAATCCAGCTTCCCTGATGTCATTCTGCACCCAGGCTATTAGGTTTTTAGCCTTATTTCTTAAGAAAATGATTCCTACGTGATTTTTGCAGCCTGTACGTATGACGATCTGTGTGTCTTCTATCACTCTTTTCTAAACAACTTTGCAATGCAATTCACCAGTTTCAATAAGATTCAGCAGAAGGGCACAGGGCTCGAAGTTGTTCAGTTCCCAAATGTTTGATTGAACCATTTGTCCGTGTAGAGAAACAAGAGCCAGAAGAGCATCTGTTCCTCAAGGGAATGCAGACAGAGCTCAGCCTTTGTTCGGTCTGAAAGTGGCCACCGACCCATCCCCCTGTGCACATTAGCTGGCTGGCTGGCGTGCGTGCACATCCCTGCCAGCCACAGCTTGTGCTGCCCAGAAGATTTAGGGGCACTGAAGGACACTGGAGGGGGTTATCTGTATTGCAATGGTGGGAAGCATGGGGGACGTGAGAGGAACTGAAGGCGTGGGGCAGAATGGCATGTTCATGCAGACACGAAGAAGAAATGGGACGATTCACCGAGAGGCATAGAGGCTATGGTGCACAAGTCTGTGGTAAGCCACTTCCAGCCCTTACAGAGCACCTTAGCCACTGCAGGGCTCCTGGGCTCAGAGCGACCTTGCACGCATCTAGCTGAAGTCTGAGAAAAGTAGTGATACATCGAGAGCAGAATTGAGCGCACTTCATGACATTCTGTGTATTTCTTGGTACAGTTAAAGAGCTGGAGATAAACCAGATGATGCATAAATTCACAGATTGTAGTTTAAAAAGGTTAAAGAAATGGGGCTTTTGACTTCATAAAATAAAACACTCGAAGGAACCTTAAGGGTGGAAATAGAAATAGGAAGGGTCCAGAGACATGTTGATAGCAGAGATGATTGCATTCCTAATAATAAACCAAGGGGCTCTGATTTAATCTATGGAATGACCAGACACAAAAGGAATTCAAGTGGAATTCTCTGCCTGCAGAGCAGTGGATAGAGCATGCAGGAAAGACAGCGAAGGAAGAAAAAGGTGTGGTATGCAAGTATGGGCTAAAAAGTATTGTGGAATTTATCTAGAGACTCATAGAGGGGCACACTTAATTAGAAAGGACTCCTAGTTTCCTTCTGTCCCAAAATGTCTCTCATTTGCTATTAGCAGCTCAGCGGGGGTGGTATGATACAATTACTCATTAGGTAAAGGAATTTCAAACCCTTGCCCTAAGAGGAGGCTAAACTTGTCACTCAAAATCAATCCTGTGTCTTTTCATGAGCCTGAGCAATACTTAACCAAGAATCACAGAGCTGTGATTTATTTTTGTTTTGTTGTGAGTGCTCAGGGTTTGAAACAAAGGGTTTGCTCCTGGTCATATGTGCTGTGCTATACTGCAGCCGTCCTGCACGCACCATCCTCCCGCCTGCTACATGAGGCTGAGACAGGCTAGTCTTACCTGCCTAAGTTCATTTCCCTCACAAAACGCATCAACCCAGCCTCTCCTTTTCTAACAAGATCATTAGCTGTGAGTGCAATAACTGTATTTTATATTCTGGGCAGAGGGGAAGATGCATACAATGAGGTTACATAGCTTCACGGCCATGTCTGCACGAATGATTAATCTTTGGTATCGTCATACTGTTGCTGCTGTAGCTTTTGTGGTGTAAGGTTACAAGAAAGGTACTATTTTTTTATTAGATTGAATGACTTAATTGGAAAAATAGGCAATGCTTTTAGATTTGTGTCCTGTTTTTTTTCATCTATGGCAGCTAGGCTAATAAAAGATATTTCCTCCCTCTACAAATCTTGTTTTTCTGATTAAATCTCTACAAACTAAATACTGCACTGACTTACAGCACATTATCCCCGTGTGTCAATCTTTTCAATAACTAATAAATAAAAATATCAAGTTAATGTACATCAAAGGCATTTAGAATAAAATCTCCAAATTAAACAGGAACATATGTAGCTCACATATCTTTATTTGAATAAAGAATATGGAAAAACTAACAAAGTGTACTATTTCAGCTGATCTGTTTTCCTCAGAAAACTTTGCTGACTAAGACACTGAAATGTTAAACTTTGTTTCTCTTTCCATTTCTGTTGCTTAAGGAATTTTCTACAATACTGTTGAGTGTGTGCATTGGGAAAATAACACCACTTTCGTGGTGTTTTGTAAGTCACTTTGATTCTCTTTTGTTATGCCAGAGATTTAATGTTTCTTTTGACATCATAGCGGCTGTTTTTGCAGGACTGCTTGGGACAGCAGCAAAGCAATCTTGCTTGCTTCCGTCCGCATGTACAGAACAAAAAGCTAATAGATACCAAGCAGTTTTGATGTATGTTAGGTGGATAACAAGGAACTAGCAAAATCCCACAAAATTCTCAGAAAGAGACTGAAAAAAAAGGAAGCAAAGTTATCCAGAAATAACACCATTTAGTTTGTGACCAAACTAAAGAGCAGCATCTCATGTTTCTTTGGGAGGCCACTGCTTGGGATCAGGTGCTCCTACGGGACGTACTCTGCAAACCAAGTTTTCTCCCCAAGGCTTGTCTGTGGGACTGCCTTTGCTTTCCTCGGTGGAAATACCACCCAACCCGTTCAAGGACTGAACTTACCACCTCTGATTTTTCAAGGATCCTTTAGTGGGCAGGAGATCTATTTCCCCTAAGAAAGCGGGCTACCCATCAGCAAGTGAGCCACCCCTCTGCAAACACCAGCCCTTTTATAGCAGGGCTACTTTTGTGCAACCCTATGTTTTCCACAGAAATCTCCAGCAGGAGATTCCCCAGAGAGTGGATGATAATGTTCTTTGCTCAATATATCGAAATCCAAGCCTGAGCCTGGAGAATAGGTGCTTTCCGTCTCTAAATACTTCCTTTTGTACAACTGCTTACAGAGGTATTAGGATTAAACTCCCTTATGACTTCCCTGTGGGACTGTTTTAGTTAAAGAGATATACACTGAAAAATGGAAAAGTAGATTTTGCTTTTTGGAAAAGCAGCTCTAAAGTTTTCAGCCAGAATGTATTACCTCCATGATCCAAACAGACAGAAAGAAAGCACATTTAGAAAACACGATGAAGAAAGCAGTGAAGCAGGTGGCCTTAAACTTGGAGCTAAAGAAAATGTGACAATGAGCAGAAATACCTTTATTTCTGGCACGTTAGGCAATGTAAGTTTTCCTGTCCTGACTAACCAGGAAGAAGCTAAAATTAAGTACGAGTTGGGTATACTAAGCAGTTATTGCTGTATTGCAGCCGATACTCCAGGCAAAGCAGAGCAGGCCAGGGCTCTGCAAATACTCTGGGTTACCTGAAGAAGAGCTAACAAGAAACTACACAATCCAGTGAACGCCTCTGTTCTTCACCAGTGTAGGCTTGGTACATTATCAGATGGGAAGAGGCATTTACCTTTAATAGGCGCTTACTGGTGGGCTAAATTCCTCTAGTCCTTACTCAGATTTGTTGTACTTGGTGTTTTGCTTGTGGAGGATTATATAAAAATAAAATGCAACAAAATACACTGTATACCAAGTGCTTTAGTGGAATAGACAAAATCTACCTTATTGTGATCGCATCAGCAACATGCAGCCATTGCCGTGTGCTAGTGTCAACACGAAAGCATTTAGAGGGAGGATAGTGAAGAAAACACCTTGTTCAATGAAATAAACCAGAAAAGCCAGGCAAAGAGGATATATTTAGCATGGTCTCTCACCCAGTGTGTAATATATCTGTTGCAGCCCAATACTATTCAATACCATGCTGCCACCTTGACTCAAAGCATTTTATAAGGGCTATAAAAGGTAGGAGATCTCACGAGCACTTCTTCTAGCCCCAGGATTTCTCCAGGGAAGTCTCCCTCCCCAGCCGGTCCTGTCTTTGCCATACAGACATGATCAGCACAGCTTACTTTGGTTTGGAGGGATTACCTGCAGCTCTTGGTGTGAATCATCCTGCCAGTGAAACTGCAAGATGATTTATAGAGAACGTTTGCGGAAAACTTTTGATTGGCAAGGCTATGAGAATATCTTGGAAAATCTGCAGTGGCAAACACAGCCACAGAACTGGATTCCTAATATACTTGCCGCCAGTTGCATATGCAAATAAGGTTTTCGTATAATCACAAAATGGGACCTGTCTGTCAGTAAATCTCTTTCATTTTACCATCAGTTTCTTGGCTACTTGGAACACAATGAATAAGAAACGGAAGAGCAAGACCTTAGAGGACCCAGCTGAAAAGTAAGAAATAGAAAAATCATGTGCTAAGGATATAGACTTGGTATTTCTGGCAAATGTCCACCTTTAAGAGGACTTTTCACATGATATGGGTAAATGCTGTGGGTTGTTGACAAAATTTAATTTTTCTGTTTTCTCCATGACATGAAAAGTTCCTTTTCTATTTTTGCAGTAAGTCCAAACACCAAGGCTTATACTTAGCAAATGCTATTTAATTGCAAGCAAACATTACAAATGTAAGTTGAGCAAAGTTTACATGGGGTTTTTTTTGTGCAAAGAGCAACTGCTTTAACTGCACATAATAGAGTGAATGCAACTGCTCATCTACTCCCACTTGGAAGACTATTGATATACATTTCTCTTTAATATTGTCCAGTGTTGAATTAAGTAGATTATAAGGTTTTATTCTCTAAACTCTTCCCTACTCTGGTAATAGTTACAAGTCAAGATGCATGAAGGACAAGCGAGCATTTTATATGACTATCCCAGTCCTAACTAATGTTTGCTGGATTGCCAGAAGAACATGTGATTGAAGAACTGATGGGATTATACATGTGAAGGTTCTCCTGGTATTGAAGATAAACTCATATTGGTTGCTCATGGCCTTTGGCTACAAGTAAAAGCATTTTGTTGAAGAATATTCTGTCAAAATGTCTCTAAACTAATTTCTCGTAAAAAAAAAAGAAATATCATCTATTAGCTCTGAAGCTAGAACAGGAAGGAAGTTGTTCCTTTAGCTGAAGGGAATGGGAAGAGAACTTCCCCATATAAAATTCAAAGGAAGGAGCAAATAAGAACGGTAGCTATCAGCAATTGTGGGTATAAAAGCATGAAATTTAAAAAAATTGAAATATTTTATTTTTATGCCTGAACACTGAAAACATCTAAGAGAATACTTTGTCTGAACATGTTCATACTTCTGAACATGTTGCAAAATGAAGTACATATCTTTCTTTTCTAAAACCACTTCCGTTCTTCAAGAAAACTGGAAGTGGATTTTGGACACAATCTGACAATTAAAACAACCACTATTTTCTAATGCTGCTATGTGTCACAGAGGATTAGTTTTTATTATAACTTTTTTCGTAGCTGTTCCAGTCTGAATTACATGTGAGTGTGTACGCTTCTTCAATGACCAAAATATCCTAAATCTGTTTGCATATGTGAGAACTGAAGCCTGACTTACACACTACAATACTTGTTATGTGTAGCGAGAACAGAAGTTAGCTGTGTTTTCAATAGTCTAAGTCCTTTGTGAACACAGTGACCTGTAAGAAAAGTAGGGAGCCCCTACTACTTACGTGATAGCATCTCTCTTACTAATCCACTGTGCCCTTACACAAGCAGCTCTTTTAACATAAACATTTTAGGCAGATAGGGAATTGTAGTCTATTTTTTTCTCATTAATGTTCCCATAAATTATGTGATGGATCTGATCTCCTCAAGGTCTCAAGTCATGGAAATTTACACCTGTAATAAATGATTATACTACTAAAAGGAAAGTATAGATGCCATGAGATGGCAACAAAGGGCTGGGGCAAAGATTATTAAATTATTTTATTGAAAGTGACCTATAGCTCCACAACATTATGACAGTTGTTGGGGAGATGGGGATCTTTTGTCCATTTGATGCTTTCATTTTCCTGACATGAGAAAGTATTTCAGTGATAGAGTTAATCTTTTGGAGGTATGCAGGCTAAAATACAGGTTTTTCTCTTATGGCCCTGCACTCTGGGTGGCTTACAGAGCTCTTACCTAAACCCCAGATACTTGGGACCTTGGGGTGCTTGTCCTAGTTGCTTATGTTTATGGTTTCAGTAGTATATAGATAGCAGCTCTCAGCTGCAGTTTGTTGCCCCAGCTGGTGGCTAAAAGTGACGCCTAAACATCAGTCTCAGGCCTTTTCTCTTAGGTAAAGATTTTGTTGCATCTTTGTTTGTTGGCCTAAAGATTCAGAGATGGAAACATTTTCCTGGGAGAGCTGAGAGGGAGAAACTGCTGCTGGGAAAGAGTTTTCATGAGCAAGCGCCCAGGTTTTTCAGTACTGTGGATGATCACTTAGAGAAGCTACACACAGAAATAGCTAAAGTTCAACCCCCTCTTGGAGCCATAGACAACACATCAGTTAGAGTTGGAGAGGAATCTGTCATAAAAAAGAAAACTAATCTCAAATGCTGTCAGTGGATGCCCTAGTGCTGACTTGGCTTCTTTACATGAGGCACTGGTACATTAAGTGATTCATGTTATGGATGAAGGAAATGGTGAATAGCGACAGAATGTGAGTTCCCAGGTAATCGGTCATAGTTTGGAGGTAGTTGATAAATTTGCATTTACTTAATCTGAAAATATAAAGCCTGATTTTACCTCTCTTTCAATTTTATATCCTTCTACGATGAGACTGATAAATCAAAAGTGTGTCTTTGTTTCCTGATTATCTTCATTTCATCAGATTGCATTTAGTGCCCCAGTTGAGACATAATCTGTCTGGTAAGTACTTTATGTAGGACGAACGATGCACATAGTTTGGCTACAGATGTGAACATATTTCATGAGAATGAGAACATCACTTCAGACTCCACCTAACTAAGCCATAACAAAGCAAATGTCCTCTTGCAGAAAGCAAAATAACAAAGTTTTCTGAAAAAGTCTCAATTTCATGTGTCCTGTTTTGTTAAACCAGATTGAAGCAATATAGAATAAATGACAATTATTCTATTTTCATTTTGGAAAGGCTTATCTGATTTAACCTCTTCTGTATGGATATATGTACCTGCCCCCAATATTCCAGACAAAGCTTAATGGAATAATGATGCCACCTTTGCTATTAATAGAATGAGTTCAGGCTGATTAGTCAAGCTTAACCTACTTGTTTTGACAAGGTCTTCAAGTTTACTTCTGTTTAAACAAGAACAGAAAGCTTCTCACTGATGTTTATTAACTGTATTTTTCTGTAATGGCAGTGAAATTAAATAAATAGTTCAAAGGTGCCAAAAAAACATTTTAAAGTATACTTTGCAGAATGTGTCCCTTGTCTGGTTTGTTTCCTCACACATACTGAAAACAGCAACCCACGTAATAACAGGAGGTGATCCAGCGTCAAATTCCTTTGTTAGGGGGTGAGCAAGAAATATTATTTTATGCATTTGTTAGGTAAAAGAGTAGGTATTATTTATTCTTTAAAATGTCATTTAATGGAAGGCTGCATTACTATCAGGACACTGTAAGTTGCAACTCTATATAGTAAATCTTAATTAAATGTTGCTTGATCTTGAAGAAACCTAAACTCTAAATGTGAGTCCAGGTCACATGCACACAAGGCATTTAAGAATTCAAATCCTTTTTATCTACTGAATTAAATGTACTGGCCAGATACTTTGTCTTCCACCAGGTTTCCTAAAACCCTTTCTCCACTATATCCTTCTCCTTCGGACAGTGGCAGCTAGGGAGACAATTAAGCCCTTAATGGAGGAATGTCACTGAGGCAGGAGAGGACAGGAGCCCTTTTATTTGGTAATGCAGAACAGTGGCCAGCAGTATGACAGTTTCCCCTGGAGCCATGGCTCTTAAACTCAGACTGCAGATGAGTTCCTGTGCAGCTTCTACAGCTGTTCCTCGTCTCCCTTGGGCTCATCACCCAACTAGCGAAAGTTTTTGTGGTGAGCATCATGATGTGATACCTTACACCATGCTTCCCTATGTGTGTTTTAGATTGCATCTATGCACATATCCTAGGTGCCATTCCGCTGGTTGTGTAGGCTGTGTAGGTTATCCAGGCATGTCAGGGCTGGGTGGACAGGGGAGATGGCTAGCTGATGCACACTGGTATCTAATGTCAGTCTGGAAACACAGCACAGCCTGGACCCAGAACTGGAAGTGAAGACAGCTCTGATAAATTAACATATTTCCTGAGCATCCTCATCTGCAATGAAAACATTACTTATCAATCTGAAAAGACACATAGTTCCATAATGATCTAATTCTCTTTCAACCACAGCTCTGAACTGTCAGATCAAGGCTTATCTGTCCTGACTCGTAATAACAACCAGCCTGGTGGGGTGGCACCAAGGAGAACAGGGCTTTAAGGTCTGGTGGGATGGGGAGGAGGGCAGAGGAGGAGCTGTCCACGCAGGCAACCACAGGTGACTCAGCTCCTGGGAGAAGCTTGCCAGAGGCAGTTTCTAACATCTGGTTTGAGAAACAGCTGTGATATTGGCTGATCTACATTATTGAGATGCCTCTCTGGAATTAAGTGTCTCCAGAAGAAACTCAGCATCTGAGCAGATAAGACAACCAGGAAGGATGTGGTATTGAGATACGTGGAAGTCTGGTCTCCCATTTCTCTGTTTGTGTGCTAAACATCTTTCTTGGGTACCATGCTTCTTCACAGGGGATTTATAATGGGCAGTGTCAGTGCTGCAGCCTCCAGGGATCACCATGTGGAAGTTAGTAGCTCATGACATAATCCTGTGGTTATGGTATTTGAGCTGACAGACACACATCTGTCTCCCCATCAGTGCAGAGTTCTTGCCCAGGAAGTGTTTCCAGTCCATTGTCCAGTCCTTGTCTTCAGACACCAAAATTTCCCTTTGGACTCTATTCCAGTCCAACAGTGCCAGGGTATTTCCCCTTATATTTAGGCTGATTTTTTGCTGCTTTGATCTCTTTGTGCTACCTCACACCATTCTGCTCCCTCCTCAGCTGCCAGCCCCTATGGCACCGGTCCAGCATTTCTCTCCACACTGTATTAAATACTCAATTTCTCCTATTAATACTTGTCTTAAAAAAAGCCTGTTCCCCTGGTCTCTAATCAATAGATATTTTTGAAGAGACTCTGTCTGCAACCTTTTTATATGTATTCCTGATAAATGGCTTTCCCATCCCAAATGTTGCTTTGAGTAGTGAGGGGGAAAGGAGAAATGCAGGAGGCAGGGATTAGGAGAAAGGGAAGAAACAATAATAGAAATATTTTACATTCCCCAAAACACATGAAACTCTGCTTATCATTTCACAATTAAAAGTGGGACTCAGCTGCCGTTCCCCAGAGCGTTTTGAAATGACAGGCATAGTTTTTGCAGTTTGGAGAAAGCTAAGGCATTTCTAAAATATATCATATACCAAAGGCAGCCTTCGCCGGATTTTTTTACCAATATAATTTCCTGTGGCAGCTAATTTCATATTAAAAAGCAAACACATCACTTCTAATTGTCTTGAGTGCATGCCTCTGACATAGAGGAAAACTGGTTTTCAACTGTATGAGTTATAATTTTTCAAGAAAATGCAACAATTACAAATAACATAATTGAAAGCAAATGCAAACAAAGCACAACTCATAAACAAGCAGGGAAAAAAAATAATTTGTGTCTTATGAAAGCAGGTGATTATCTTAGCCACAAATAAATTTTCCAGGTCAATCATCTCTCTCAAACACACACAGCCCTGCTATCTGACCAGCTACCACATTTTATGGTCACATATACATACATAGTGCTTCGTGTTTTCAACTGCTTGCTCCCTCAAGCACCCCCGACAGCCATGAATGAGGTCTCCTTTGCTTGCCAGTGCCTGAGGCTGAGCCAGACTTCAGGCTCTCACTTGTGCTCTATGTGGGACCTCAACCTTTCAAGTGATTTGAGGTGATGCACCTTCAACTTCTGCTAGGGCCAGGGCAGGCAGCTCCAGAAGACAATCCTGGGTACAGTGATACTTGTTAACTCTGGGGTCAGACTTGTGCTTGAGCCTGAATATCGGATAGACCACACTGCCTACATGGATCTTCAAGCTCTGGCTGATGACCTAAGCAAGCTAGTAGGCTGACAACTAGAAAAGCTCAGGAACAAGGGAGGAACTGGCCCTTTCCTTCAGACAGTGTAGAAACTAACGCTTTGAGGCACAGTTCAGAAAATTAATGTCCACATTTTGGCGTGGCAGAATAGATGTAGCCAAGGAGACTTAGACTCTGGAAAAGAAGTTTGAGGTGGTTAGCACATCTGAAAATCAGGGCCTTCGTTATCATGCCTGGCTAACCAGCTACCTCTCTAATTTAATATACCTTCATCGAGAAAACTGACCCTAATCCTTATACGCTTTAAAATTTTTGGTCTCATCTATGGGAATTTTGAATTGCCAAGTAGAGCAAAGTTATATGTCAAGTTACCTTTGCCTCACAAAGTCCTGAGCTTTTATATTCCAAGGACAGAAAGTGCAGAAGACAAATCCACCCACAAAGACACAAAACCATTATATGCAAATCTCCCTTGTTGTGACTATGCATAAAGACAATAATGTTGCGAAGTTGTTGAGGTGTTTGTGTTATTGCAACTTGTAAAAAGTGAAATATTGCTCATTTCTCAGCTAACATTCCTAAATACCTTATCATTTAAATGGAGTTATTTAAATGGCAGACACATAAATGCTATATAAACACCTCTCTTATGACAATGATGTCTTACTTTATATGCAAATATGCATCTATTTCTCACTGATTCTGTATCATTGCATAAACAAGAACAGAAAAATCACAGCTTAGTATTTAGGAAAAAGCCTAACGTTTAAACTGGGATCATCTCTCTGCCGTGAAAGACACAGGCATCTTAAACTGATATTTTGGGGAAAAGTGCACAGTTAATTGCTCCCAGCACTCCGTTATGTCTTGAGTCTAAAGCTGAGAGCTGTCATACTGAAACTTGCAGGAGCTCTGGCTTAAAACTGCAGAAAAATATTACTGCTCTGAACTAGATCCTTAGGGTTATACCAGCTGTGCTTCTGGCCCAGAGCATGAGTCTTTTCTCACTTAAAACCTAGCCAATACTCATGTAAATTATGTGGGCTGAGTTCAGTTTTGTTTTGGGAAATGGACAAACTGTGGTGAAACAGCTTTTCTTCAGTGGCTGAATCCTGCAGGGCCCTATAGCCCGTGCTAAACTTCTCTCCTCTAAGTAGCTTTAAAAGCTTTTAACTTCAACAGACCTTACACAGAGAAAGCTGAGAAGAATATTTCCTGAAGATATCTTTAGCTAATTGAGCGTTCACGCATTTAATTTCTGTGAAGATGCTATTACTCTTCCTTTCTGAATAGCTCTGCTTGTGGTTGTTTAGGTATATGTATTTATTGCAAGCTGAGCTGCATTCTTTTCAGACTCCTGTTGACTCGGACAGAGGCTGTAGATTGAGTTGAAGTCTTGTTCATGCAGAGTGAAGTCAATAGGAGTACTTCCAGGCACTCAGATGGGCTTTGATGGGCCCCCGAGCCAAGGACAAGAGTTTACAGCGTTTGGAGCCAGAAAAAACTGAATGAGATCATCTGGTCCGATCTCTAGTTAATCACAGGATATGCAAGTTTTATCCAGATATGCTACTACTGAAATAGCATTTTTTTCCTCGGGAGATTAGAAAGCGTGTGCCATGGAGAGGAGAAGCGGAGGTCCCTTCCTCATGGTGTGACACCCTGGCTGCTGGGACCTGCTCAGGTGAGATGTTCTCAGGTAACTCCAGCTCCATGGCCAGCCACCACGATGCAGCCGACTGCACAGCGCGGTACCTGCTTCCTTCCCAAATCCTGAAGGAAGCTGAGGATTGTCAGACTGCTGAAGAAAATTTAATCAATGCAGTTACCCATCAAACTCGTGAACAAGGGTGGTAAGCAGAAGTCAGGCTGACATACTTTAGGGCCAGAAAAGACTGCAAATACCAGTCAGCCCAATCCTCTCATAATGTGTGTGTACAAATAATACCATATCAAAAAGAAATATGGTTGTACAAGGTTAAATCAAAAATATGTCTAGCCCAGTACTACTTCCAAAAGTAACAGATGCTTACAAGAAATACAACAAGCAGGACAAAATAAAATCATCTGTCTCATATTCAGTAGTTTAGGTATCTCTTGAACTGGAGGTTGGACCTTGACCAGTATACTGCAATAAACTGATGGAGGGGTCTCTCCTCCAGGAACTGCGTAATTTTTTTTTTAAGTCATTGAGTTTATTCCCAGAATCTGGATTAATCTCCTTTTACTTTTAATACATTTAATGTCGTTATAAGAACTCTACGTGAGGGTAAATCCACTTCCTTCTCATAATCTGTCTCAATATTTTCCTCACAGCTATGAGGAAATGTCTTATTTCAAGGCTGGATTTTTCCAACTCTAACTTCCCGGTGCTAGATCTTATCATGCCTTTGTCAGCAGACTTGAAACAGAGGATGGAAAACAGACTTCTCTCTTTCCCTTCCCCTGTTGTACTGTACCCATTTTTAAGTAATAGCTACTCAGATTTTTAAAATCCCGATTCAGAGGACCATTTAATTGCATGATTTACTTTAAGTACGTAAGTAATCCCATTGACTTCAATGGGACTACTCTCAGGTTAAAAGTTAAATGCATGGTTAAGTGCTTTGCTTGAACAGTATTTAAGTTCTTTTCAATTTCTCATTTACTCTCATTTCTTGCTCACGATACTTGATCTGTACAATGTGTTGGAAGCACAGCACTTCAAGTAAATAGTTCAGCATGGGATCACGTAGGTTACAACACAGCAATTTCCATTGCAGCTTTTGTCTAGCACTGAAGGAATTCTGACTGATGGGTACCAAGGGCTTTTTTGATGTTATTTTCTCTGAGGAACTAATGCTCTTCATTCCTGCTAATTCCCTCTGCTGCCTGGTTTATTTGTTCAGCAGTGCCCTAAACAAGAAAGGTTTCTTTCCAACAATAGGCTGCTTTGCACTCTGTGCGTGTGTGGTTTACTGAATCCAGACCTAGGGAAAATGTACTGGTCTTCAGCTGGTATGAATCAGAGCTGTCTGCAGAGATGAGGGAGCTATGCTTATTTACATCAGCTAAAGATCTGACCTGCTGTCTACTGTGTTAATGTATAAATGTGTGTATGTGTACAGTTAAACATGTAAGACCTGGGCAGAGGAACAGGCCTTCAATAATCTGCTCTTGGGATATGAGATATAATACTAGAGACACAAGGGCAAAAGGCTGAAATCAAAGCTTCTTTCTTCCTGAGGTCAAGTGTGAAAATGCATAATATGGTGTTGTGTCCCAGTGCCAATGGCAACATACTTTTGAATAATGTTTGCAAGATATTTACATCTGTACTATGGACCTTTGAAAGCTTTCTAGCACTTAAGGTGTTTCAAATGAAACTGCATTATTTCAGAATTTTCAGTATTAGTCACTGACCATTCCTGTGCCCTACATATACATGACCAGGGGCTCTGGCTCCTTTTGCAAACAATGTGGAGTGGCCATTTCAGAACAGCCCAGCTAGGAAGTTAAGTATTGCCTAACTCATGGTTTCAATTAATTTCTGAAGGCTTCTATATCTGTCTGTTGACCAGATGCGGAGCTGAACCCCTTCTGTAAGGTGCTCAGAATATACAGTGAGACTACTCCTTAACACAAACTAC
Source organism: Nyctibius grandis (assembly GCF_013368605.1). NCBI lineage: Eukaryota > Metazoa > Chordata > Aves > Nyctibiiformes > Nyctibiidae > Nyctibius > Nyctibius grandis. The sequence goes on along the minus strand of NC_090660.1, from coordinate 58,723,227 downwards.
TACCCCAATACTCAAAATTTTTGTCAATATTCTAGGGTGAAACCTTTTTTCATTAAATTGCCTATTAGTAATTTGCATATACAAACTATATTGTACATAACAGAGATCAAATTCTTAAAGACCTAAATAAAATTCAACTTGAATGAGAAAATGGTTATGTTTTTCTGCCTAATTTCCAATTGGACTTGAGGTGAATATTTTCACATCTTCAAATCTTATAAAAATATCAATGTAGAGGTGCAAAATAGCCTTGATTTGCATAGGAGGCAGCTTAGTTTTCCACAGCTCAGGAAAGGCAGGGCTCCACTGTAATGAGACCCACTAAGAGCAAAGAGGTCATCACTCCAGTAATTTCTAGAATAACACTTTGATGCAACTGATGAGTCAGACAAGCAAAGCCATTAAAAAAATAGTACCAATGAAAAATAGTGAAGTATCTCACTTTAGCATTTTTATGAGAAAACAAATACCTGCCATGTAAATCCATAAATAAGAGCCTACCCCAAATATCATTCCAGCATGTAGAAATTCATGGACTTCTAGTTCTGGAGACAGAATTTTCTCCATTGTGCTAAATAGCCACAATGAGTCTATCTTCCAAGATTTTTTTTTAACATCCTTTATCTGTAGGAACAAAATAAAAATATCAGCATCAGGAATCCCTGCAAGCCACTGTCCAGAAAGTAGGATGAGTGATACTGTGCTGGACACTGGTTATAATGCAGCTAACCCAAAACCTAAGCGAAAATCTAGCATGACTTTGAAAGGTTAGAGTCTGATCCTAAGTAAATTATTGTGCTCTATAGGAGTTTGCCTTCATCTTTTATGAGTTTAACACTTTGATTCAAGTTTTCAGAAAGATGATGATATAGATGTGGTAGCTGCCATCTTGGCTGTCTGCAGATTGTGCTAGGAAACGGTAGACAGGATTTTGTACAGCTTGAAATAATTTCTAACATAGTTGTGCTTTAAGTGTGAATGCTCAGAACCTATCAACTTCCATGCATGATAGATGTTGCACATACCCATATTTAGCAGGCTATCTATGTATCCCATTTTGGCCTGCATCATACACATCATGGAATCATAGAATCACAGAATGGTTTGGGTTGGAGGGAACCTTTAAAGACCATCTAGTCCAAGCCCCCTGCCACAGGAAGGGACATCTTCCACTAGATCAGGTTGCTCAAAGCCCCATCCAACCTGACTTTCAACACTTTCAATAATGTGGCATCCACAACTGCCCAGGGCAACCTTTTCCAGGGTCTCACTACCCTCATCGTAAAAAAGTTCATCCTTATATTCAGTCTAAATCTACTCTCTTTCAGCTCAAAACTGCTACCCCTTGTCCTATTACTACAGGCCCTGGTAAAAAGTCTCTTTCCATCTTCCTTAAAGCCCCCTTTAAGTACTGAAAGGCCTCAATAAGGTCTCCTCAGACCCTTCTCGTCTCTGGGCTGAACAACCCCAATTCTCTCAGCATTTCCTCATAGGAGAGTTGCTCCATCCCTCTGACCATTTTTGTGGCCCTCCTCTGGACCTGCTCCAACAGGTCCATGTCTTTTTCGTACTGGGGTCCCCAAAACTGGATAAACACAGAAATCACAGAACTGTTGTGGTTGGCAAGGACCTCTTGAGATCATCTAGTCAAACCCCTCTGCTCAAGCAGGGCCACCTAGAACTGGTTGCCCAGGACCATGTCCAGTCATGTTTTGAATACCTCCACACATGGAGACTTCACAACCTCTCTGGGCAACCTGTTCCAATGTCTGACCGTCTCCACAGTAAAAAAAAGTGTTTTCTTGTGTTCAGATGGAATCTCATGTGTTTTGTGCCCGTTGCCTCTTGTTCTGTCTCTGGGCACCACTGAAAAGAGCCTGGCTCCCCCATCTTCATTCCCTCCCATCAGATATACATACATATTGGTAAGATTTCCCTGAGCCTTCTCTTATCCAGGCTAGAGTCCTAGCTCTTTTGGCCTAGCTCTTTTGGCCTAGCTCTTTCTCCAAAAGAGTCCTAGCTCTTTTGGCCTCTCCTCATGTGAAAGATGCTCCAGTCCCTTAATTATCTTTACAGCATTGTGCTGGACTTGCTTCATTGTGTCCGTGTCTCTTTTACTGGGGAACCCAGAACTGGACCCAGCACTCCAGGTGTGGCCTCACCAGTGCTGAGTAGAAAGGAAGGATCACTTCACTTGACCTGATGGAAATCCTCTTCTTAATGGATGCTGCTGGCAAACACAAACAAGCCAGGTCTTGCTGAAAACCGCATGTCACATAAATGAGATTCATTTGTCCCAGTTTTAGAAATCTACATTTAGGTAGTCTGCTGTGTTCACTTTCTAGTCAGGGGAAAAAAACAGGGTCTTCCAAAGTGCAGCTCATCTAACTCTGAGGTCAAGGTCTACAGTAGGTCAGTTAAATTGCAGCTGAGCCTAGAGCTCTTCTTTGGCTACAAAGAAAACCTAGATCACTCACTGGCTGAGGTGCACACACTGTGCACACTCAAATCTGGACTGATAAGTCCCACAATTGTTTTCCTAGTGATCAGTATTTCACAGTGCCTGCAAATGTATTAAGCAACTTGAATTGTGGGCAAATCCCCCAGTCTTTGCTAGAATGGTTTTGTATCACAGCAGAAGGAAACAGGAGGAATAAGAAAGGATTTCAAGGGCTATACAGTTGTCCTGTTCTGCCACATGTGCATCTTCATGGGCTTCCGACATTATTGTTGTTTGCAATAACTAATTAGTTGTTGGTAAAGGTAATGGAAGTATATTTTACTTCATATACTTCCAGTTGGAGAGATTGTTCTTATCAGTGTCTCCCCTGACATTTTGGTACTTCATGGTCTTTCCTATCTCACCTTCATTTCCCTTTCTGCCTTTTTTGTCTCATTTCTAATTCTCATTTGCTCTGAACTCAGTTTGTCTTTTTTCATTCTCCTCCCATTTGTCAGGTCTCTGTAACTAATGTTGTTTTTTCACAGCACTTTAAAAGCTTTGAGTACTGAGACAGATGCATGGGGCAGTGTACTAGTTATATAAAAGGACAGCTGTAAAAACATGTGCGACGGCAATTAAGCAAGAACTCTTAGAAGCATGAAGTCATTAATTCTAATTGCAGTAAGGCTCTTCTTAGAAATTGTCCCTAATATTTGAAATGGAGAAAAAGTCAGCTTCAGGCAGCATTCCAGCTTTACTTTCTCCACTTCCGTGCTACTGCAAGCAAGGGGACTGCGTGTGTCCTATTATCGGCTACATCGAGGCAGCTTTATCTTCAGACATCCCTCTTTGGGCTTGCTGTCCCACAGGCACTGCAGCAGGTTCCACTTTAAATGCAGCAGAAGCAAGAGGCCAAGGTACCAGCCAGACGACTATTCCCCATCAAAGTTTCCTCACTGAATATTATCAAGGCCCTGTCCTGAATGCCTTCAATTACTTTTCAAGAAAGCAGCAGATCAGGATAGTTAGCAACGTCTTCAAGAGTTGTTCAGCGCCTCAGAAATTGATAATTCAGTCATCTTAATTTCATTAAACTCCAGAGTTGTTTCCAATAAGCAGCCACTCTTTTAACTAGCTGATACAGAGCTGGATGACGAAGATATGCTTAAGCAAACCAGATGGATATACACAAGGAACCCTGTTCCTTTCAGTTGCAGGCTGAAAGCTGATATATTACATGTCTGCATGCAATAAAACTTTTTTGTTTTAATGTTCCTAGGGAAGCTTGAAACTAAATCCTTGCAAAACATCTGGTTCAAAACTTCAGCATTTTAATATTAAATGCTTCCTGAAATCTGTTTGTGTAACTGTACCATGCAGGTTTGCTTCATAGCTTTACAATAAATTGTTTCTAACTCATTTTGTTATCCTTGCACTGACTTTGATATCTCCTGCTGATAACATAACATCAGTAATAGTGCTACTCCAAGTTCAATAGTTAGCTGATATACCAAGCACAAATTCTGAAGACAACCACATAATTTTTAGGTTTCAGCTTCATATTGTCTTACATTCAACTCTAAGGTTTTAATTCTCTGTTCCTTAAAATTAATTAAATTCCTTTATGTTATAGATTTGTCTTCCCAAATATGGTGTTCAGGATCACAATAGGTCGCTTCTGCAACGTCTCTGGATAAGGAGTGGAGGAACTTTGCATGTCCCTGTGAACAATGGTTGTCACGTTACTGCTGGGTCTGGTGTTTAGAACTTTGTGTCAAAGCCCTGGAAGGCTTGGAAAAAAAAATCTCAGCAGTGAAGTGGAAGATTTTTTCCACACCTAATAGTCATCCTGAGTTTCCATGGATAGACAAGCAAAAGGGAATTAGAAAAGGCTCATACATTTTAAAGCGTGCTAAGCCTTGGGAAGATGGTCTTGCTGACCTCAAAAGCTGTAGCTTAATAGTTCCAAATAAAGCCACATTAAATCTTAGTGGGATGCTCTAAGTTACGCAGGCTGATTTCATGCCTTCTGCTGGTTTCATGTTTGTGCTGAGCACAGTGCAGAGTCCTGACCTGGCATTGCCCGACCCTCCTCCAGACAGCAATTGTGTCAGCCTGACTCTGAGCTGCAGGGCTCATGGACTTTGGGGTCCTGCCATGCTAACATAGCTCTGCTACTTCTGGGGCCTGAGCTGGTATTTTTGCAAGATGTTTTGCTTAGACTAACTCTAGCTATCCAACTTAGGGTAGTCTCAGCTCCTTAGTCTGAGGCCTTCCAGCGTGACTGAGAGCAACTCAGGACCTTGCCTCTCTCTCTGGGCTAAAGAAGGAGCCTTGGTTCCTGACTTTGGCTACTCAGGTAGAGCTCAAGGACAGACTGAATACAAACTGAAGGAGGGCTCCAAGAGCCTTTGAAATACAGGAGAAAGCAGAAACCACTCAGGGGCTCCTGAGGTACTCGAAAGGATTAAAACCAAAACAAAACTTCACACAACAAAAGTTCAATTCTATAGCCTTAAACCCATACTGTTAGCAAAGCTTTGTGCATGCTTTAGATTAGCCATGTAATTACACCATAAACCCCCACTAGGATTTAATTTCAATTGAAAGCAGTGGAACTAATGGTGTGCTTACAAATAAAGCTAATTAAGATTTTGTAAAACTGGGGACTATTCATAAAAGTATCAAGAGATTTAATGTCAATATGTAGCACTTAGCATGACTCAGAAAGTCTATAAATATGTACAGGTATTTTCAGCCTGATCATTATATGACTGGCCTAGCTCAGAAAGAAAAGTGAAAATACATAGTAGAAAACAATTCTTCCAAACAGCAAATAATTCTGTAAATACATAACTGGAACAAAATCCTACAGCTGATGTATAACACAGGAAATTCCATTTCAACATATTTCTTGATGTTTAATCCTGCCAGGTGGAATGGATCAACAAAAAGGGAGAAGTCACAGTACATCGTGAAAAAATGTTATACATTTGTGGAGGTCATCCAACAGGACAGAAGGAAACTCCACAAAGCAGCTACAACACTCATCGCTCAAGTTCAGCTAGGTTCAAGCTCAATGTCTATCTGTATCGTTACAATTATTTATGCTTCAATTTATCAGTATCTTGCAAAAAGCCTATTTTTGCTGAAATCCGTTTTCAAGCTATTTCCTTAATTTTTCCAATATATACACATTAATTTCAATTAAATACAGCAGTACTGGAATAACATTTGGTGTGGGGAAAAATACACTTTCTACAACTTGCTCACAAGAGCTTTTTCAGACTGTCTCCAGTATGATTCAATATTAGAAGGGTACCTTATAATTTGCAACAGCATCAGTGAGCACTGAATCTTCTGCTTGTATTAGACTGTGAAAAAACGAACATGTTAGCACAATGTCATGACATGGCATACTAGAGATGATCGAAGCACTCAAATTCAGAAGAAAATAAAATATTAAGAGGAAACTGTTGAACATGGCAGCTGAGAGAAAAATTGGAGATCTCCATAATAGGTCACTGCAAAGCAGATTTGAAACATTAAAAGAAAAGAGAGTGGATATTTGATATGAAACCTGAAGGTACAATTGGTGAGATTTTTGTTTAATTAAATCCAAAACAGAAATGAGGGAGGAAAAGATTTCCAGAGTGAGCACAACTAACTGCCTTTCAGGAACAGAGTGCTGTGTTCTTAAATGCACTTCAAAGGTTAAGTTTAAGCCCAAGATTAACTTTAACAGGCTTACTAGCTCTGGACAATTTTGTCCTCAGGTTCCTTAGACCTCCTCTTTCAGCCATTAGATATATGTGAAATAACATGAGAGCAAAGAAATAGGGTTTGGTGTTTTTGTAAAAAGATGTATATAGTAATGCCTATTTCCATGTGGTTACATAGTGGTTATAATAAAGTATGAGGAATAACATCTAAGACAATGCAACACACTTTGCAATGTTCAAAATCAACTGAATTGAGAAAACAAGCCTGACACCTACCAGGACTCCATGTCGCAGCATTAGCTTCGGTACAGATTTCCTTTCAGGGCTGGCTTTGCAAGGTGCAAGAGTGTCTTTGAGCAGAGACTCCCAGAGAGCCCTTCAGAAGATGGGCAATTCTGAAAATAAGTGGTGGGATCTGTGCCAGAGGCAGCCTCCAGCCTCTCCACCCTGGGGCAGGAGTGCTGCTCACGCCTCCCTGCAGGGCTGAGGCCGCCTGCTTGCTTGCAAATTCCTATGAACTATGGGTGATGTGTTGAAAATGCCCTTTTTGCTCTAGATTGAGTAAAGCTTTCTCTACATTGAGTCCAGTCCAGAAAGGCCAGCAGTAACTTTTGCTAGTAAATAAGTATTAGCAAAGATAAATGCTAAAAATGAGGGGGCAAAGCCTTGTAGTGAAAGATTAAAGTCTTTGTTAGGATTCATTACACATGTAGACTAATAACACGCATTTCACAAGTGTCTATAATAGATTGTCTTCCTTTGGGCAAATGTATTTTCCATTTACTCTCTATCCTGAGCCAAGCATGAGGCCCAGAGAGAGAGACTGACCCTTTTACTTCAGCCCAAGCCTCAAGGGTGCTTAACAAACTGTCTGGCCAGGGGATTGCGAAGCCTGCAGGGGTGCCTGCTTGGTATTGCCACAAAAGAGAATTTGAAAGGTTTTGTGTAGTGATGAGTCTTGGTCAAGGAGTTAGCAGCACTCCAGTCAGCCAGCAATTCATATATATTAAAACAAAATATATATTCCCATCCCATGCATCATTTTCAGAAAATAAGAGTGGAGCTATCTCAATTTTTAATGCAAATTGAGGACTTGCAGTTCCCATTAGAGCCAACAGGTTCTTCACTCTTTCTGATAACATGTTTAAAAATAAAATCCTCAAATCTCTTGCCTAAGCAGCATTAATCACGCTAGATCTTAACCATCAATCATCAATTGGCTTTTATGAACTATGAGGTAAACAAAAAAGAATGGACTGTTTTAAAACTGCTGTTACAGACTATGAGCTACAGACATCTACTTTCCCCATCTCTTCTTTGACTTCAAGGGGGAATTACTGCTGAACATCACAAGGTGGGGTATGATTTGCTAAAAATACTTGTCCATATTTTATATCAAGCATCTGTTAGTATTTAAATTATCTCATTTCAAAGTATCCAAAACTTCATGCAGGTCAGATCCCAGCCATATTTTGCACACACGGATTAACTGAAGAAAATCATTAAGAGAGAAAATTCCCAAAACATTAGCAAGTATAATAATGTACACAATGCCAAAATTTGCTTATCTCATTTCAGACTCTACTCATATGCCAGTCTGTATCTGGATTCCTGAATTTTTTTTGATTTCTGTATCTTCAGAAGGTATACAAAGAAGGCCATTATGCAATCCAGTGTTTTTTATAGCAAACTAAAACTATGCTGAAGAGATTAAATTAAGCTATTTTTAGCCAAACTAATTGTAACAGTTTCACTAAGAACATAAGCTGCAGATGTCTCCTCAGGTAAAAAGCAAGACGATGGAAAAGCTAGTAAGACGAAAGGCTACTGACTACAGAAGAGTAGCAGTTCCAAATCACATTAAATTTTGCAATTCTGCCCAACGCTCCCCCTAGTGGTTTTGCCCACAGAGATGAGCAGGAAGTCCCATACACGCACAGTCCTCCAGCCTCATGACAAAATGTCCCATTAATAGGATTAAGTACCTTCTCGTCAGATAAGTAGAACATGGCAAAATCCCTGACACTCCCATCAATCAGATCAGAACACAGCCCGACCCCTTCCTGACGTGGGGAGCAATTTTGCAGAGGAGGTGTTTCGGTATTAATGGTAAATATGTTGGGTTTCTTTTTTTTACTTTTCTTTGGTAATGGGTTTGTATTTCTTTGCAAAGTTAATTTTTATTTTGCTATAAATGTAAAGGTACAATATGCAAGTAACTATAGAAGTAAATCCAGGCTATAAAAAAATCCAGGCTCTTAATTTACATACACACTTGCAGCTGATGATAATTGCACCTCCAAGAAGGCTATACTGGCTAACAAGGCGGCACTTAAATACTGTGTTCAGTTAATCAGATGAGAACTATAAAGTGTATTTGCATGGTTTCTAAAAAATAGACCTTTCTCCTCTAACTGCTCTTGGGAGGGAAATAAAAACAAATGGCATTTCTTTCCCTTATTTTGTAGGAATTTCTTTCAATTGCTGATGCATTTGTTTACAAAACTGATCTAATTGCCAATTGTGGCACACCTATTACTGCGCCTGCTGTATTATTATCCTGAAGGACAATGAAAGCAGTTGCATGTTTGGAGACAAGGAAGGGAACAACATTCTAGAAATTTCCTTTTCTAAATTTGGCAATAATGTTTAGCATGGATGTATTTATAATATTAACTAAGAACATAGTGTGAGATCAGTAATTAGTGTGTTTCACAAGGTAGAAAAGGGACAGACTGAGCTGCATAAGCTTTTGGTTTTATATATATATGTCCTGATTCTGTTGCACCACTGTGCAAACTCAGTGGAATTCATCTAGTTAGTTTGAATAGATAATTACAAATGAGGTCAAGCTTCTTACTCATGTGTTTTCACTAAAAGAGTAGCATTTAGGTGCATGTTATAGATCTCAGAAACCAAGTCAAAATTAATGGGAACTTGCTATAATACTTAGTAAACATTACACCTAGGCAATTGAGCATTATGAAGATGCTTACATGTAACTGTACCGACCTGCTTCTTTAACAGAGAGAATATGAAGCCCTCTTGGTTATTTATAATATATGTGCTATGGCTGAATGGTCATCAGTGTGTACCGACAAGGCAGGAAGAAATGAATCTCCAGGGAAACCTGAAGCGTATGTATGCTTTTCTTACCATGGGCATGCTGGAAGCCCGTGGGCCCAGGTCTCCAGTCTCCTGGTGCATTTTGACTTCCACACTCACTGGCATCAAGAGGATTTGCTTTCATGTGTGGAGCTTAGAAACCATCATAGAGCTGGCTACATGCATCCACACGCACACAATGGGGAGATAAGAACAACCGAGATGAGAAAGTAAAGGGATTAACAGATATGCATCCCCTTACAAAAAAGTATTTACAGCATTTTAATAGGTTATTTGGTCCCTCATAGATCATTAGAATATAAACTGAATGCAAAACTCAATTCAACAGATTCTGAATTATTTTATTGGTTTAAATAATCTTTGAAAATGTTTATTCTACAATTATATACTTCACTGGAAAGGATGGTTATTACAAATAATTGAAATGAAATGACTTAATTTGGAAAAAAGCAGCTATTCTACACATACTCACTTTTAAGCATGGCTTTATTTTGTGGCTAGAAATCCCAAGAGGATCAGCCATGAAATATTCCTTTGCTTCAGTCTACGTTAATATTTCTGTAACAAACAAAAAGATAGGGAAGGGGGAAAAATGACTGACGTGCTTTTGGCAGTCTCAGGGTCACGAGTTCTTTACTTGTTTCGTATAACTCCGGTGATATTCAAGGTATTTCTGCAAAGGGAACAAATACAGATAAAGGATGATAGGCAATCATGCAGAGATTCAAGGTACAGCATGTGGGCCAACCCGGGCTTTCACCAAAACTCTATGATCTTTGCTTCACAGGAAATCTAGAGATTGTGTTTTTACGAAAGCAGGTGGAAGGCACCTGTAATCTACATTTTCAAAATGTAAAGGGAAGCTGTCACAGGCTGCTTGCAGATCAAAGATAAATATATAGGTTATGTCATTAAAAAACTGATGAGTAATCCTTGGAGATATCCAAAACCCAGGATGAGGTCCTGAGCAACCTGTTCTCATTGACCTTGCTTTCAGCAGGGGGCTTGGACTCGATGATCTCCAGAGATGCCTTCCAGCCCCAACTGTTCTGGGATTCAGTGATCAGCAGTGGGGCAGCAGAGTATATAGTTTGAGTTACACACAGCTGACCACTGGGAAGGGCTCTGGGCCAGATTCTTATCTGATGGAAATCGTCTTGGCTCTGTGTTACTCAGCTGTCACTAGCTCAAGATTTGGCTCTGCAACTGTGGGGAAACATAGAGCTGTTTCATTCTCCGTCATCTGTGCATGACAATTTGTGATAGTGTTAAAATCTGATTAAGTCACTGTATAATTTGGCTTTTTTTAGTATTATCTGAAGTTGGAGAGAAGTATGTAGATGAAGAGGTAAAGAAAGCTTTGATTGGTATTAAGCAGATGAAAATTATGATGGAAAGAAATGAAGATAAGCACGTAGATCTGATGAAAACCTTGAAGAAGAGCAGTGAAGAAAAACAGGTAACTGAAGAGCATCTGGGGGTTTTGTTTGTATTTTTGTGAAGTTATGGCTATTTTAAATCAAAGATGAGGCAGGTTGTACATGGATTTAGCCCACCTCCTGGAAGTAGTACAGAATGCCATTGTGCTTAGGCAAATAAGCAACTCAGAAGGGATCCCTTGGTGTCTCCCCTTTTCTGTGAAGAACGTAAATCACATTGTATGCACACTCTGAGCAGCCTACATCTCTTTATGTGGTCATAGGATTGATAGGAAATCTGCTTCTGCCCCTTTCTCTCACTTGTGGAAGAAAACTCTCATGGCACCTCTATAGAGGTTCTCACTGCCTGTCTCCTGGAAGCAGGAGGTGGACCAATAGACATCCTTTACTAGCCTGTCAGGAACCTGGATATTCACATTTCAGAAGAAGTTAAAACATTAGTTCATATTTGCCAATTTCTTAAGAAAGATCTTGCCTGCTGGCAGGACCCTGGCAGACTGAGGCTTCAACCCTGAGGGAAGCATTCAGACTGTGCTGGAATAAAGCACTTAATAAGAACACCACCTGCCTTACTGGTGCTTTTTCCAGATTGCACGGTTCTTTTGAAAGCTAGAGGTGAAGAGTTTCCATCTTTCCTCAGAAATACAGCTTTCTAACTGAGTGGCATACTGTTAATTTTTCCCTGTGGCTGAATGTCTAAGCTATTTCTAAAATGAAATGGAAAGAGCAAACGCTAGACAAAATAGAGCTGAGTTATCACTAGTTAGCAAGTTACCTTCTCTCAGCCCATCCCGGTTGCAAGGTAAAACATGTTGTCTCACACAACCTTCCTTGAGATTTGAGATCTCTCATTTTATTCTGCAGTTGGGAGGTAACCAGCAGGAGCCTAGGCATAGTCAAGCTGATGGTGGCCACCATTTGGAGATACAGAAGTTCTGCAGTAAAAGGAGACATTAAATGCCGTATCTGGACTCAAATATTACTTTGGAAAGAGAATCTGAGTTTTATTCTCCAGAAGAACATCCAGAAGCCAGAGCTGCTGCAACAGCTATGTGTTGAATAAAGTATTGCACTTACTGCTTATTTCTAGAAATCCCCTTCTTCACTGAATTCACACCAAGGCAACTGCAAGCGACTGTATAAAGGTGTTTTGTGCGGAAGATCATGCCCTGCATGTCTTTATACACCTCAGGCCACAAGATGTTTCTCAGCTTGCTTTGCAAACGTCAGACCTTCAGAAAAATATCAAAGCCACAAATGATAATGTGCTCTAGAGAAAGTACTGGGCATCAAGGGAATTTCAAATGTCCTAGTGCAATGCCTAGGCTCACAGCCACATGCTCAGATGATCCTGAGAAACAGAGATTACTATATACTTTAAAAAATACGAAGATCCTAACTATTGCTTTCAATGAAGTTGAAGGAAAAGTCCCTCTTGGCCCAACATCTGGTAGTTGGTTTAAACTATTTGTATTAGCAAGCCAAAAAGTACCTGATAGCTTTCTAACATCTCTAGGAACACCAGTACACTCCCGTGATCTGTGCTGTTGGTAGCTCTTACTGGATGATTTCATTTACACAGAACTTACATCCACAGTGAGAGTTCACAAAACACTGAATAAATGTATTAGAAAGATCAGAAAATAATTAAACATAGACTATGAAGACCACAGTTACTGTCTCACCAAGCACATTCTGACATAAATTTTCTTTTCCATGAGTCTCTTCCCTATTGAAAATGCTGCCAGAAAGGAAAAAGACTGACCAATGAAAAGGTTTCTGTCATACTTAGGAACAACTTGGAACATTGTTTGGAAACCTAAACTATTAAAATATCTTGTATTTGCAGAAAGAAATTGATGATGTGCAGTCTACTTCAATGGGAAGAACTCTTCTGTCTTTCCTTGGCCAAGTCTATTCTAAAATGCTGCTTCTGATCTGATCAGCTTTGTGCTCTACTCGATGAAGAATGATCCAGTAAATAGAAGCAGCATTGTAAAATGCATCATTTCCCTTCAGTACGGAAGGAGTGCCTCACACTTCCACAAGAGCAGGAAGAAAACCCCTCACTACAGTCTTTTGATTAGTATAATCCCAAACAGAGGAAACGTTATACTTTTACATATTTCTGCATTAGAGAAAGAATTTATGTATGGCAAGGACCTAGCCTCATGAAATACCAGTCTCTTAAAGAACAGAGAAAAGCAACAAAAAAGGGCTATTTGTGGAACAGAGGAATACTGCAGATATGATATGGAGAAAAAAATGGTTCAAGTGGAGCACATGACCTTGTGAGAGGTTGAATGCTTCTTGCACAGAAAGATGTGTGTTTTTTTCATAATCTCAAAGATCCAGGTAGACTGTAGAGATCTGTTTGGTTTTGTAGGCTGTGCCCTCTGAGAGAACGACATCAGAAAAACTCTACAGGGAAAAGTTTTTCAATTTTCAGTTCTCTCCATATGTGACTGCAGCTGAGAAGACAACCTACCCTAACTGTTAGGGATTAGCAAAAAAGGAACCATAAATAGCCAAAATGAGTGATCAAGACTGGGATAAGCATTTAGAATATTAATCTGAAAATTGTTCTCAACTGAATCTTTTTTTTTTACTTAGCAAGCCTTGCGACTTATGGATGAAGTAAGGGAAAGATTAGAAGAAGAAGAAAGACAATGTCAAATATCCTTGAAAAATTTATGGGATGAATGTGAATCTTGTTTAGAAAGTACCTGCATGAGATATTATACAACATGCAAATATGATTTGTCAACACTTCGAAGCAAGGTAGGAAGAAATTTTGTATCTGGGAAATACTCTTGAATTCACCGAACAGTTTTAGAGAGAGCACGTCTTATTTTCTCAATACCCAGATCTGCCAGTTAGATTACTAAAATTAATTTGAGTTGGAGGGTCTGGAGATGCGAAGTTATATGTCAGAGATTACATGCAATTATATTCATTGAACATTGAGCCAAAATGAGTTCAGTTGCAGCCAGGTGTGACTCCATGGACACCGATTATTACCCTGACTCCAACAGAGCCACTCCAGATACAGAGTGTTGTCTCTCACAGTAGGACTTGCATTAAGATGCTCAATAGCTGTTTGTGAAAAATACTGCATAGATTCTTTATGGTCGATCTGAAAATCAGCAGAGTTAAAATTGTAGATATACTTAGCAAAATTCCATGGAAAAAAATTACCTACTTACACAACATCATTCTTTCCTATATTTATTTTATTTTACTTTACCATTTAAGTAACAAAATAGCTTTAAAATGCTTAACAGTTTTTTAATAAAGGAAACTGTCAGCAAAGGAGATTCCCCTAATTCTACCAGAAAGAAACATGCTTTCCTGGCTGGCACATTATTATTACAAGATTTAACAAAATTATAATCACATTTTTTATTTGGGTATATGCTTTAAGTGCAGCTTAACAACTGAAACTGTGCAATTACTGCTACTGAAATTTTAGCCAGATTACCTAGCTTTCACATCCCCAGGCACTGAAAAATACGACAACTTAAAAATTAAATGTGGTGTGTTTCAGAAGCAACAAGCTTTAGAGCAAAGGTGTTTTAACATTTGTGCATATTCTTAAAATTATTCAGGTAAAAATGTGGAAGATACTAAATTTAAGACGATTGGTGATACTTTTGGCTTTTTAGATGCCTCTCATGGATACCTCAAATGTACCTCTTGGACTTGCAAGAGTCTGTGCATGTCAGGTTGAAATTATTGCAGTAAAAGTTATATACTGCAATGTCACTGGTTTTGACCCTCTTGGTAACTCCCTCAGTGAGCTATATAGTTTATTTGAAGCATTCAAAGTAAGAAATGTGTTGTGACGTAAATAATTTTAAAAAAAAAGATGACAAAGATGACAGCTGTGGCTGATGACACACAGGCAGCAGGGGCAATACTGGCTCAGGCTGTTCCTGCAGACCTGTTTCACAATTCACCTTCCCTCTGAGCTGCACTAGCAGTCAGACCAAGCAGCTGATCTGATTTAAAAAAAAAAAAAGGGTATAGGTATAGGTATAATATATACGTGTTCGGCAGGGTGTTCCTTAACTCTTACCAGTTTTCTAATGCCATGAAATGCAACTCCACAAAACATTTTATCTGCTCAGGCGAAGGTAGTGTGTTAAATCACAGACCAGGGAACCAGTGGCTGAGACCCAGGGACTGGGAACTCCACAAAGCAGAGTCAACACTCAGCCTCTTCCATCATCAAACCGCGGACCCAGGGCCACTTTTAATGGGTTTCAGTTTGTACAAGCATGTGAGGACTTGGCCATTGGTGGGAGACGGTAGGGTGTTTACAGATTGCAGCAAGAACAATCGCCTTCTGTTCCCTACACTGCACATAAGTACCACAGAAATGTTTCCAAGATAAAGTCCAAATCGTTTGTTGGAAGAAACCCAAACGCCGATATTAACTTTGAGCCTCCACTGAATTAAAGGCCAACTGGCAACCGTTTTACTCCAGATCTGATTTGGAGCTAATGATTTAAACGGTATGTACTTTCACTCTTTAGAGTCTAGTGTCTTAAATTACTTTGGAGTTTATGCTGTGATTGCAGTTATTAAGAGGGCATTGTTTCTATGGGTATTTGAAAGAAAAATTAGAGCCACTTCCCCGAGAGACGAAAGACTGATAACTTGTCATGCAGCTGATCTATCTCCTTCTTATATACAGGTTGAAGATTTTTTGAGGAAAATACCTGCACTCATTTTTACTTTTCATGAGGATCGAGGAAAAGACATCCAGTTTAATGAAAAGCCTGAGAAAGAGGATACCCAGCTAGTAAAAATGGAAGATTTATTTAGCCAACTATTATCAGACATGGGCTCAATATTTGACAGAAGTTTCATTTTTTTCAAACAGATTCAAAGAGAATTTGACCAGTCTTTTCAGATGTATTTCATGTCTGATCTGGACTTGAATGAGTCCCCCAGCATGCCAGCTTTACCTGAGGACACCACCAGAAACGACGGCTCACAGAAAGGCTGGGATATACCTGGCTTCTTACAGATAGTTTTTGATTTCAGTAAGACAGTGTTTGAAGGTGTCAGTGAGGTGATTACTGAAGTATTTGCTGAATACAGAGATAATAGAAGAGATGTGCCAGAACAAGCCAAAGGCAAGTGTTAGAAAATGAAAATCAGCTGCACTGTCAATGACATCAAACCCTTTGGGATTGCTAAACCATGGTTAATGATTCAGTTTGAGGTATGTTAGTGGGAGTTATGGTATGGAAGCTCTGGAGGCTTTCTTGGTTAAACAGGTGTGGGTCAAGGATAATTTTATCAGTTAAATTAAAAGGTACAAATCACCTGAAAATCTCAAAGAAATGTCACAGGGGGACTTGCAGGGTCCTACACAGCCTGATTTTCATGGCAATTCTCAAAGCATTTGCAGGACTTCCTCAGGAGCGCTTGAACTCATGATGGATGCAGGTTTTCATAAGGCTGACTGACAGGTCTGATCTCAGAATTTGTCAGGATATGATATGTATCACATCATATTGACATGCCATCAATTCTAAAAAATCAGAGTAATTCTATGACATGTCAAGGCATAGCCCTGCCCTTGTCAAAAGGCACTAAGCTCAGGCAGACAGCTGCAAGCCCTGTTCTAGGCTTCCACAGCAATGCAATGTGCCAATCAAACACAGACCAGCCATCAGGTTTTCCAGGGACCAGGAAAATTCTGGGCATAACGTTGGTTTCAGGTGATAACTCTCAATAGAGGAAACAACCCTTGGTCAACTTTTAGAATACAAATAGGCCTTATCCTTCATATCTTACTAATGCAAATAGAAAAACAAGTGTAGAGTCCTGCATCTGGGCAAGAACAACCCCATGTACCAGTACAAGTTGGGGGCAGAGCTGTGGGAGACCAGCATAGGGGAAAGGGACTTGGGGGTCCTAGTGGACAACAGGATGACCATGAGCCAGCAGTGTGCCCTTGTGGCCAAGAAGGCCAATGGCATCCTGGGGTGTATTAGAAGGGGTGTGGTCAGCAGGTCGAGAGAGGTTCTCCTCCCCCTCCTACTCTGCCCTGCTGAGGCCGCATCTGGAGTATTGTGTCCAGTTCTGGGCCCCTCAGTTCAAGAAGGACAGGGAACTGCTAGAGAGAGTCCAGCGCAGAGCCACGAAGGTGATTAAGGGAGTGGAACATCTCCCTTATGAGGAGAGGCTGAGGGAGCTGGGTCTCTTTAGCTTGGAGAAGAGGAGACTGAGGGGTGACCTCATTAATGTTTTTAAATATGTAAAGGGCAAGTGTCATGAGGATGGAGCCAGGCTCTTCTCAGTGACATCCCTTGACAGGACAAGGGGCAATGGGTGCAAGCTGGAACACAGGAGGTTCCACTTAAATTTGAGGAAAAACTTCTTTACGGTGAGGGTGACTGAACACTGGAACCGGCTGCCCAGAGAGGTTGTGGAGTCTCCTTCTCTGGAGACATTCAAAACCAGCCTGGACGCGTTCCTGTGTGATATGGTCTAGGCAATCCTGCCCCGGCAGGGGGATTGGACTAGACGATCTTTCGAGGTCCCTTCCAATCCCTAACATTCTGTGATTCTGTGATTCTGTGATTCAAATACATGCTGGTGCCCATCTGTAAGGAGATCACAGTAAGGACATGTCGTAACTCTGAGTGGTAGGTGACATAACCTCTATATGGTCATCAGAAAATATCAAGTTAAGTGATTCTACAACAGTATTTTTTAATTTTTCCTGTATCATGACCCATGTTACCTCAGAAATAAGCTTTGGTACTGTGCTCTCATCTAGATTTGCGTGATTATGAAACATCTTGACTTCTAAGGGTAAAAAAGATCTTATCAGAACTCACATGTTTTAGAAATAATGTGTAATAATATTAGCAATTGTTTGTCTACTAGTGGGGAACACACTACTATGCTTTTATAAGGGAATATACTATAGTGGCATGAATTCCTTGAAAGAAAACATGATTTGTATCTTCTCCTGACTTCTACTTTTTAACATTTTATTCCTTTTTTTCTTTGGAGGGGAGGAGGGAAGGATTTATGCCTGATATTTTGGATTAAGGGCAAGAAATTATATTCTAGCACACAGGGTAGGTAACAAACATGTATTTGTCAGGACCCTAGGCTTAATGGCAGTCTAAAAATACTGTGACTTCATTCTAGATCCTGACAGAAGTGGCATGTTCTCAAAAATTGTGTCAGGGCGCCGGAGGCCTCTGTGCAGGGAGCTTCGGGAGAACTCCTCTGGATGCCCACAGTTTCATGAGAGATGTCAGAAATGTCAAGACAATCTTTTGCATGGTAAATAGCTATTTTCCAATTTTTTTTCTGTAATGCGTTGATCCCTGCTTTGCAGATTTTGAGGCTGTCATTTTCTACTGTGCGGTTTCCGGTTTTTTTGGAATTAACATTCAGTCACTGAGTTTTTACTGTAACTACGGATACAAACACTATTCCTCACTTCAGATGATTTCAATTACCTTTCCCCACTGTCTCCACAGAGTGTCAGTATAACTCAGTTGTTAACATACTGCTGGAGGCCCAAAGAGAAGTTCTAATACTCCGTAACAAAATACCTATATGTTTTGTTAGAGTTGCCATCCTGCAGAGAAGCAAGAGGTCAGGCAGTAATCAATCGTGCCTGGGTGCAGAAGCGCCGGGCAGAAAGTGAGGAGAAGCTCAAACTCCTGACACTCACTTCTCCTGCAGACAACCAGACATAACGTCAGGTAGCATTCAGGTCCTCACAAGGAAAGCAAGCACTGAGGAGCCTGCGATTACTCTTTGTCCAGCCATGTCAGCAAATAGGGCTGACATGAAGGACAAAATGGGGACTGCTTGTCTGTACGTGAGGAGATGACAAAGCTCTGGCATGCACTCTCCATGGGCACCAGGAAAAAATTCAGACTGCATCACCTAGGACTGCTCTCAGGACTGCCGCTGCAGCGTAACACATCTGTTACAGCAGAATAATCCAGAATTATTTAGGTCTTAAAAGCCGCAGAGTACACTTAAACCCAAATGTCTTCAGAATATATCCAGTGCTGCAATATTAATGATCTAATGACACATTTTGAAAAGAATATTGGACCACTTCCATCTCACTAAAAGTATCTTTTTCTCTACAACTGTGTATTACAGATACCAGTTTGTATCCGTGGTTACTGTACTATCAGCCTGAATGTGTCCTTTGACAGACCTATTTGACAGAGAGTAAATTGAATTTTTCCATAGTAATTTTTGTATAGGTTTAATTTAATGTTCTTGTTTACAATCTGTATTTTAGTAAAGAAAAAACCAGCAATCTTCAGTTCTGAATTCATGGCAGATGATACTACTCAGATACTAATGTCTAGCTATTGCTAGATAAATATTAGGCCTTAACACTCAACAGGAATACTAACACACATTACAGGCTTTCTTGTAATAACCTATATACTTGGAAGGATTGATAATGGACTATGAGCAATTAAAACAAAAAGTAATGTATAAGATGGTTATAAAGTTGCTATATGTAAAATCTACAAGTTCTTATTCAGCATATCAGAAAATCTATTGCCATGAAATATGATATAAACCTTAAAGTACTTGGTAAGTCGTTGTAATACAGCAAATGGGATAATTAATCCATTTAGTCATCATGAGCCTAAACTAAATCTATCAAAATAGGTCAGCAAGAATTACTCTCTTTTTTTTTTTTAGCATTATTTAAACACCAACCCAAAACATGTCCCCTTGCTAGACTATTTTACAGTTTTCTATACTTCACATAGCAAAGACGAAGTACAAGACATACTACTTTTCTATAAGCTTCATGCTGGCTGTCTTTTCTAACAGATTGCCCAAATGTTCCCGAATTGCACATCAAGTTTGATGAAGCCTTTAAACTGGTTAATCTCTCGGGGGAGCAGTATGAGCAGATTCTCCAGGTAGTTCAGCGTCATACAGAGGACACTTCCTACTTGTTGAACAAAATGAAAGAAAGATTTGGGTGGGTGTCTGAGTTATCCGATATGACCATCGGACCAGAAAGCATTTTCAATATAGTTAAGGTAAGGGTTATCCTCCGAAGGGAACTATTGCACAGTGCTGTCTTTGACCTATGCTTTGCTCATACTTAGGCTCTTGGGGATTGTGGATGTTTATACATGTGTAATGATTGGTTTTTACAACACAGAGAGTACTCATCTTGAATTTATATATGCTTGATAATCCCTCAATGAGCCGAAACTCCAGAGATTAGAAACTATTTTCCTCTAAATCCTTTTAGTCTGATGGATGGCTGACAGGGTAACCTGAATCACCACCTGATAACAGTAAATTGACACTGGCAGCTTTGAATGGCCTCAGATTACCTTCCCAGGTAAATTTCATTGTACCAGTCACTAACACATCCTTATTGGATCACTGAATATCTAGCTATATGTCTATGTCTGTACCTATATATCCCAAAGCTCAAAGAAGGCAAATGTTATGCAGGTTATTACAGCGGAGCTGCATATCTTTAACAGCATCTGTCAATATTCCAATAAAGACATCGTGATTAACTGTATCTTGCACACCAGAATATATCCAAGGTAAATTCAAACCATTTTCCTGGGCGAGGGACAAATCCTATTCTCCCTTCCAACTCAGAAATCCAATGTACTACTATTACTACAAAACTTTATACGAAATGATTGTGCAATCCACCAAAAATTGTAAAATCAGGACCAAGGGGACAAGCAATATTTAAGCACTCTTTTCCAACCGAGTCTGAGCTATCTGCTCTAGCAAAATAAAGCTACAGTCTGTCTGGCTTAGAAAAACACATAGGAATGAATAACTTCAATCACACAACCTTTGTCTTGAAATTAGTGGGACGACTCACACACAAGTTTTCATTAGGAGATCAGAAACTCTTCATAGATGTAGTTCTTGGTATAAATATTAACATGCAGTTCTTTAATATGGTCTTGCAGTGCCACATCAGCTCCTCACACCGCCTACAATAAGCTTTGGCATAAAATCAGACACCCACTGTCTTTTCAGAAGAAAATAATTTAAAGAAATTAGGCAAGTCTAAAATATTCCTCTATTTAATTTTCACCTATTAAAGCCAGTAGGCACAACAGGTATAAACAAAACTGAAAGTACGCAGTAGTTTGTAGTGTCTGAAGTACTGATTTGTTCTCTTCTAGGTGGTACCCGGGGACCCCTCTGGTAAAAATGAAACTGTGGTAGATGTGAATATTCTGACTTCACCTACTTTCACCATCAAAGTTCCTCCAAATATAGACCCAAAGAGTGCTGAATTCATTGAATACGTAGCTGGGAAAGCACTGCAACTATATAAGCAAAATTTTTAAGTGGTAAGTTCATTCTTTCTCCTTTCATAGAGAAATGTACGCAATTCTTTATAAGAGGTGTTTACATTGCAATAAACTTTAGTTGGAACAGGATTCAGTTATGGTATATTCAAGACTGTCTCCTCAGAAATGATGCATTGATTGAAAGACAAACACAAGTGTTATGGAAAACAAAAACAAATGCTCAATGTTCTAGCCTGCAAAACACAAACATGATGATATTAAAAGACTTGACTTATTTAACTGTGAAACCCTCAATCTTTAAGTAACATCTGGGATGAGGTAATATGATGATAAATGTTCCTTCAGAAAATAATTGCCTTGCAACCACAGTCTAGAGCCTTGGCATTGGAAACCATGCCTTTGTGTTCATTAATCACAAATGAACTGGAATTACCACTATTCATTATGTTTTTTATTTTAGGAGGTGTTTAAGACTGTGCTCCTTATGATTTTTTATCATAAAGGACTTGAAAGAGCTTTCTTACCATAACATTTTCCCATTAGCAGTGCTCTGCTCAGATTAAGTGTCAACAGAGTCTGCAGCTTGACTTGTAGGAACGTGCACAGAAATTTCCTTCTCATAACTTGTAACCATTTTTGCAGAAAGGGCTCACAGAGGCCTCTCTCCATGCTTAAGAGATTTCTAGATGGGGAGGGAAAAAACAGGCAGAGAAGCAGGGGAAAACAATGCTTCACACTCTCTAACCCCACGGGGAATCTCCAGGAAAGATGGGGTGGTTTCAGGTGGCATCTTGCTGCTGTGGGGCTAGCCAGCCACGCAGGGAAACCCAGGGGGCTCCGGGGTGCACAGCTCTGGTGGCCTCCAACTCTCACAGCTGGCTCTCCTAGGGGCCAGAGACACAAGAGGCTTGAGACCTACAGGAAAATCACTGCAGCGTCCCATCAATCTTCTGAAGAGCACTAGATTTGGACATGGCTCCTCTTTAGGTCATGGGTGTCTGATATCCTCATCTCAGCTAATAAGGCATGACCCGAATGCACAGGAAGTCTCAGGAGGCATGTAAAAAGGATTCAACATTAACAAACCAGATGAAGAAATGAAAATTTCAGCATTTTATATTGACTCTGGTTATTCTTTTGAGGTCAGATTCACAGTTTTTAAACAGATGAAGAAATCACTTCCACCAGAGAAGCTGAGGTGGGCTGTAGAATCTAGAACACAAAAAGCCTCCCTATGAACTTTGATTAGGTAAATATTGGTGAAATTATGTGTATGTTATATTTAAAACAGAAACTTAAAAAAGTATTTATAAACATCTAAAATAAAATGCTCAGCACAGTTTGTCTACAGTTTTCCTTCAAAATTCTCTGTAATTTATATGCAGTTATTGATGATATATACTATTTCAGATCATGTAAGACTAATCTTCAAGGCCTAATGTGACAACATTAATTTCCTTAGCCTGATTACGATTTGTAGCCTGAATCTTAGTCTGATTCTTCTGTGCAACATATTTTGTGTAGCCATTTCATACCTGAGAAAAGTAAGTGGCATTAATTTCCAAATCACAATAACATTTTATGTTCAGTTTGCACAACAGATTCAGGGTACATGAAAGCATTACGAAAGAACTCAGAAAAAACTCTGAAAGAAGGGAAAAAGAGAAAAAAAAGATCTGTTTCAGTCTGTTTTTTATGTGGTGTATGTTTCTACAGCGGGGCACTGATACATTCCCCATACACTTATTTTTCTAACATCTTTTTCTCAGTCCAAAACCAAAATGCTTAATCATTTTTTTTTTTCTCCTAGGAGAGAAGATGTGTGAAATCTTCCTGAAATCCAGTATGTACTCCTTATATCCCTAAGCTCAACGTACAGCTAATTGTTAAATGACTACGGTTAAAATAGTTGCACATAAAGAAAATTTTGCTTAGTAAATACTGTGACATAGGAGCTAGCAACTGAAGACTGTAGAAATCTTTTAATTCAAAACCAAGTTTAAATCAATTTTAATATTCATTTATTTAAATAAAATGTTATTCATGTTGTAAATTAGGTAATCTTTGATAACCAGCTATGGCCCTGGTTATGCAAAGATTTAAGGAAATAATCAGCTCTAAGCACACAAATAATTCCTATTTCCATACTTAAATTCAAGCACATTCTTAAGTCTTTTCAAGATTGGTCCCTACAGATGTTGCACATTCAGCTAAGTCTGAATCAACCAGATTTCCATATGCATGTAGCATATTATTTTCCAATTAAAATGTTCCATTTCTTCTAGTTGCTTTTGATGTTTATCATGTATATTAAATGACTTTTCTGTGCAGTAATGAGTAAGTCTTCTGCCTTTGGCATTTCTTACTTGTAGTTCGCCTCTGGAGTCATAATTAACAGAGAATCCTTTATCAGAAAAGATGTTTGTTTTTTACTCAATTATACACATTAGCTTGCAATGGTATTTGCAAATTATAATAAAGGTTAAGAGCTGCTATATCTCTCAGTTAGAAGCAGAGCTCTAGGTGATTTTGTTTCATTTGCTGTGCCTGGCATTTCTAAGCATTTTTTGCACACTGTTATATTCACCATCTCCAACTGTATCTCTGCTAAATAAGCTGTATTCATTTCAAAGCGTACAAAACTATCTATATGAGATATGAGTATAGAAAAATAACCATACCCCAAGTACACTATAGCTTTACCTTTACTTCTATACATGCAAGTATACACATTTATACAAGAAAAAGGCCATTTCATTGTTTTAATTAGTAGGAAAGAGATGTTCTCCTGCCTGCTGTAAGGAGAAGTGGCGTTTTCTAGTCCAGTCTTCTGTTCCATTCAACCTCCATTCTATACGCCTGTTTTACAGGCTGCTAATCATGAGAGATGAGCAGCCGTAACTCCTGTAATCACACCAGTTGTCAGAAAGTTTGGCTTTATCTGAGAGATAAGTGACTCTTACAAAATGCTTGACTTCTAAGATATACTAAGAAAGAAATATTTAGAGAAGAGTCAGTCTGTTTTGACTAACAGACTATACCTAGAAAATTTTCAGAGGACACCATGCTGGAAGCAGAATAAGGCAAAATCATAGAATCACAGAACGGTTTGGGTTGGAAGGGACCTTAAAGATCATCTAGTTCCAAGTTCCCTGCCATGGGCAGGGACACCTTTCTACTAGATCAGGTTGCTCAAAGCCCCGTCCAGCCTGGTCTTAAACACTGCCAGGGAGGGGACATCCACAACTTCTCTGGGCAACCTGTTCCGGTGCCTCACCACGCTCACAGTGAAGAATTTCTTCCTAATATCTAATATAAATCTACCCTCCTTCAGTATAAAACTGTTACCCCTCGTCCTATCACTACATGCCCTTGTAAAAAGTCCCTCTCCTGCTTTACTGTAGGTCCCCTTCAGGTACTGGAAGGCTGCTATAAGGTCTCCCCGGAGCCTTCCCTTCTCCAGGCTGAACAGCCCCAACTCTCTCAACCTGTCTTCATAAGAGAGGTGCTCCAGCCCTCTGATCATCTTCGTGGCCTCTGGACTCGTTCCAGCAGCTCCATGTCCTTCTTCTGTTGAGGGCTTATCAGTGTGGTTTGGAGCACGGACTTGGGACGGGTGCTCCGACAGCCCTCCGCCGTGGGGAAAAGCCCCGTGCGGGGCCGGAGAGGGCGGCCGTGGAGGATTTCCAGCATAAGGCGAGGACGTTTCCAAGGGCAGCAAAGGGACGGACACACGCGACCCGCCTCGGCGCGGCCGTGGGGCTTTCTTAGGCCCCGCCTGATCTTTCCAGCTCCCCTCCGGCGCTGGGCTGAGCCTGGCCCGGCGGGCCCGGAGGCGCCGCAACTGCCCTGCCCCCGAGGGCTGCTGAAGCAGGCGGCGGTAAGGTGCCTTGGCCGAGGGGAGGGGCCCGGCCGGACAGGGAGGGAAGGGGAAGGGGGGGAGGAGGCGGTGCGCCTCGCTCCGCCCGCCCCTCGGCGCCGCTTGGCGGGAAGGGCCGGGCTTTGGCGGGCTCGGAGGAAAGGCGGCCGGCGGGAGCGGAACAGCCGGGCAGCCGCAGCCCACCGCGGCCCGGAGGGAGCCGCCCCGGGCGCCGTTCGCCCGCCATGCCTGCCGAGGGGGAGCTGCCGAGCGCGGCGGGCGCCCACCCGGAGCCCGGCGAGCCGCAGTACCTGCGGCAGGTCCGGCACATCCTGCAGCACGGCCACCGCAAGGAGGATCGCACCGGCACCGGCACCATCTCCGTCTTCGGCATGCAGGCGCGGTACAGCCTGAGAGGTCGGCACCGCCGGGACCCGCGGCCCCCGCCCCGCCCGCTACGCCTGCCCGCCGCGGCCACTGCGGTCGGCGCCCTGCACTGGGGAGGGGGGAAGGAGGGACGCCATCTTCTGCCCCGGCGCTGTCCCGCTCCCGCCCGCTGAGAGCGAGGCCTCCCCCCGCTCAGGGCCTGGCTGGGCCCCGCTGCAGGGGCCGGTGGGGGCGGTTATGTCGGTACCGTCAGCTCCTTTGCCCTCTCCCTGCCCGCCAGCCTGCCGCAGCTCGGACCCCTCCTCGCGGCCCCACAGCCAGGCCTGGCAAGGCCCCGTAGCTGTCACCTGGAGGGAAAACGGATAAGGTCTTGAGATAGCCTGCCCTGGTCCTTCCTACCATTCAAGCATAGTAGGAAGGATGGTTTGTGAAATAGATTTGCCAAGAATTTGATCTTAAACCTCCACTTTTCATTGCAAATGCCGACACGTACATCTGTACGCTGCATCCTCATGGTGGAGTTCATCAAAGTCCCCACGGATAATTCAGCTTCCCCCTCTGTTCAGGAAAATAAAAGTCGGGTTCTTGTCTTCCTTGATCTGAATATGAGAATTACACATCCTTTACCAACTTCTTACTTCATATCCCAACCTCTGAATGGCAGATGGTGGCATTACCCTCTATGTGGAGAAGAACCTAAGTTGGGTCACCCTGACAAATCACTGGTTATCTCTGACTCTGAAACTTTTTTCAGATCAGTTTCCACTGCTAACAACGAAGAGGGTATTCTGGAAAGGAGTGCTGGAGGAGCTGCTGTGGTTCATCAAGGTTCGGTATTGAGATGTCTGTGGGTGGTGTGCCTGAGCATTGGTGTCAAAAGAACGAACTAGTGCGGAGTGGATTAAGGAATTTGGGGTAACTGCAGATGCTTCTGTTCAGCAGAACAGAAGAAGTGCAACCACTGAATATTTTGACTACATGCAGAAGGCCATTCTCTTCAAGACATTCTGTGCATTTTAGTGGAGACTGTCGCATTGTTACTAGTCAGAAGAGTTCTTCCTCTGTTCCTTTTAAGGAAAATACTCTGAAATAGTGAGGGCTTTCGACAATTTGTATATACCCCACAGTTATAAAGCCTAGTACAGTCTCTTTTATTAGTGTTTGAATAAAAAATAGTAATATGAAGTAGATTGTAGGCAATTTAATGATCTGCTTTTTAATAATGAAATAGCTTTTACTGATTTGAACAGAAACAAGTAGTGCAGAACCACAGGTGAAGTAGGACTGATGTAAACACTAGGCTTTTTAGTAGCAAAAACCTGAGATCTAATGGAGCTAATAGCTGTAATTAGAGTATTAAAATTCAACTGTAGATAATACATTACGATGTAAGTGTTCCTTTACATGTTGTGACGTTGCGCAGGTATGGGAATGTCTACCTAACCATTTGTTAGGTAGCAGGAGTCAAATACACATTCATTTTCAAGTATAAAAAAACTACACGCTCCCCAAAACAGAACACTTTCTATGTTGGATTTTTGAGTGTGCTGATTTGGACATGTTGCAGAACTCAGTGAGATTTCTTGGGGTCATTTTGTCATATTTATCATTTTTGTCATTTGAACAAAAGGATTTTTAAGACTTTAAGCCCAGTATAGGTGGCTTGGCAAAGAGAATGCCTAGGCTGTAAATTTTTGTTTGTCTACTTTTACCACTGTAAAGTAAAATCTTGGTCTCTGCAAATGTGTGTATGAAATGATACACCACAGTTGACCTTGAGACTGTACTGTTTGTGCATTCACAAAGTTAGAAGAATCCTGAGTTAAAGAACAGCAGCATGGCACTTCAAACTTCATCCTAGTATGTTGCTCATAAGTTCTATTCTGTCCATGTGCAAGAACCTCATCCAGTACATTAATCAGACTGGTCATCCTTTAGAAGTGGAGAAATACTGTGGACTAGCAAAGCTTAATACAGCTGTTTCAAATCATGTCCTCCGTGTTGGGATTAGGATGTAAGCTTCTTACTGTCTGTGTTTTGTAGGGTTCTACAAATGCCAAAGAGCTCTCTGCAAAGGGTGTGAAGATTTGGGATGCTAATGGATCACGTGAGTTCCTGGATAAGCAAGGTTTCAGCACTAGAGAGGAGGGGGATTTGGGACCAGTTTATGGTTTCCAGTGGAGGCACTTTGGAGCAGAATACAAAGATATGCACACAGGTAAGCACATACAAATACAATCTTGATTGCTTAGTGAGATGACTATGACACCTCACTTCCAGAGTACCAATGCAGGGTCCTAATTTCTATGATACAATTGTGCTGGCCAGAACTGGTGCACTATTGTCCTGGTTTCCTTTTTTATTTATAGAATCAAGTTTCTGTTAGATTTTGTTTCAGTTTGTGGCCAGCCATGGTGATCAAGGCCATTAGCAGTTAAATCCAGGGCAGCTGACCCAGGCTGGCCCACAGGTGTTAATGATGATATCATAAACATCAAGTTCACTATAAAGGGGAATGCTTGCAGGGGGAGAGGTAGCTTTTTTTGCTCTCCTCTTATCTCTCTTTCTTGTTTCTAACAATTGCTGTTCCTGGAGAAACTTGCTGCAACTCTGGGCTAAGTTTAATTTTGTATGTTTGTATTACCATTGATGTTGGTTTCTTTATTTTATTAAATCTGTTTAAATTTAATCCATGAGTCTCCCTCCTTTTCCCAATTCCTTTCCTCGGTTGGGGAAGGGACCTTGGGTGAGAGAACGACTGTTATTGTTTAGCCCCAGGTGTGGGCTAAATGAAGACAACTACATTCATTGGAGACTGTGGAAGAGAAAGATTTTTCCATTCTGCAGCTGGAACAAAGTAAGATGTATCCATAGCAGATGATGCTGTGGACAGAATAGCTGTAACAAGTTATGATGTGATGCAGTACCTGTTGATATTATTTTCAGTGGAACTCGTTCATTAAACTTTGAAGAGTTTTGATGGCTCTTTTCTAAGTCACTGAAGGAGAGGATGTACAAAACGTTTAGAAGACTGCCATAAAAAAAAAAAAAGTCATAAAAGATTGTTCCTATCTGGTTGGTGTGATTTTTAACTCAGAATAACAACATGATTAATTATGGGTTTTCCTCTTCTTTTTTTGTCAATACAGTCTCAAATTAAAGTTTACATTAGTTACAGATATTTGACTTAGTATCAGCATGTTGGTTGCTGGCAGAATACAGTTTTATGTTAACACAAATGATACAAATTGTGAACTAACATGTCTAAAAACTTACTAAAATGTTTCATCATTCCTGAACTTAAAAGGTCTGAGGCATAACATAGATTGGAAAAAATGAACAAGATAAATTCCCATAGGTTTCATTACTAATAGATTTCCTTAAAGTGCATTACCGATGGATAGGTAATTAGCCTCAGGAACTAAAATAACCATTTGAAAAGGCTTCTGGTACAGTATTTCTGGCAGAAGAATTTCCTGAGATGCTAATTATATATTATTACCTCGTTTGCTAGCTTGGGTCTCCCTGTAGCCATAATTTGGTATTGCTTTGCAATAAGAGTTATTACAAAAAAATTAGCTGCCAGCCATTCTGATTCACTGGCATGAGTCAGAACAATGAGTTCACTGACAATGAGAACAACTAATGACTCTTTTATTCTGGAATCCGTTCTAATGTTCAGTTAATTCCAGTGAATTTCTTATATAACTGGTATCAAGCCTAAAAATTAGCCTGCGAGCGTCATTGGGTGAAATGTAATATCCTGTGCTATACATGATTAAGGTTCCCTTTTCCCTATGGAAATTTAGTTTTCATACACAACCTTGCAAGTGCTAGATGGATGCGTTTATTCCTCTGTCAAAAAATTGCTCCTTTTGAGCATGCAAGGAATGCCCATGTTACTGGTCTGGGCATATTTTTTTTTTTATTTCTTTTTTTTTTTTAAGAAGCAGCACTGTAGCATGCATGTTTAACATCTAGAAAGGCATCTTAATCCATAAATGCAAAGAGCAAATTAGTTTAAATACCATGAATAACTAGATGGTAATATCTTGCCCATTCCAGTACAGCTTTTGTTCTATTTAGGTAACAAGTCATCATGAGTGATAAAGTAACATGCTTTGTCCACCGAATTCTTTTGTATTGCAACTTGTGTTTCCTAGGATGTAGTGTTCATGCAGACTTCTTACTTGGTCTTTAAAAATGTCTAGTTGTTGAGGCTTGGGATAAAGTGTTCTAAATAGGAATGGTCCCTATTTTGGTGGGTGCTAAAGGTACTCAAAGCACACAAAAGAGAAGGGGGGACATACAAAAATACTATCATGAAACTTTCACAAGCCTTAGAGCACCCTAAGGAAGACCAAGAATAGTCTACATTTGAAGACTGCCAACTGATAAATTTAATCACTTTCAAAGTTGCAATAAAATCTTCAGAGGCTGCCATTTGGGTATCCCTTTTCAGTGGGATGCGGGCTTGGCTTTAAAAAAATACCATGACTTGAATCTATCTGTCTTCCATCTTATGTGGTATCTTTCTTCAGATTACTCTGACCAAGGAGTTGATCAGTTGCAAAAAGTGATTGAAATGATCAAAACCAATCCAGATGACAGAAGAATCATTATGTGTGCTTGGAATCCCAAAGGTATTGAACAGCAGACTTTAATTGAATGCAGTTGCATATTATCTTGCTGTATGCTAAACTATGTTCTAATCCTGTGTCAACAGTCAGTTCCATTTGGTGTCCTTGCTTATTCTTTGTAAAACTACCAGGAATGCAGTAAAAATGGCCAGGGGTTATAAGCTTGATTCTCTTTCTACTTAATTCTCATGTTCAGACCTCAAAAATTTTGAACCATTACTTCAAAGTTTTTCTCTCTGGGTTAAAGTGAGGGATATACTTGGCTACCAATGTCTTTGATGTACAGTCTCTGTTCAAAGACAGCAATTCTTATTTTAAAAAGGTTAAAAAAACAAAACCAAAAAAGATTATACCAAAGCAGTGTGTCTGGTTTTTAGCCATATAATAAATGCTAAACTTAACAAAACCCTTAAAACTAGGGAACAAAAATATTATTTGTGTTGTGATCATTTCCTTGAACATAGCTTGTCTAGATATCCCTTCGCTCTGTAGGGCTCTCTACATGCTAGAGAATGTTTAACTTCAGCATCAGTAGATGCATGCACAAAAAGTATCACCCAGCATTTACCACTTGTGCCCCTGAAAGGGGATGCCACATGCTGTTGCTGTTTTTTTTTTAAGGTTAAACGTTCTCAGGTATCAGGAGATACCTGGTTAAAGTTTTCCTTACCAAGCTGTAATTGCACTATCTGCACTTTAAAGTGTAAATAAACACTCAAAAGATCTTTTGTTTTTTGTTTAGTATTTTTTTATTGGTCATTACTTTTATATCTCAACAAGCAGTAGAGGCATGTTGCAATGGGAAGAGAGTAAGATGAAGCAGTTGGAAGTTGCTTTAGGGTACTTGCTTAATTTTACTCTTAACGTCTTCCTTTAGGGAAATCAACTGTCTCACCGAGGTGAGTAAAACTAAACTGCTGTGCAGCATTATGGCATAAATCTTTTCTGTGGAATATCTGTTTATGACTTTTTTGGTCATACAGCCCAGGAGACAGCTTGTCATGACCCAGACTTAATTGCTTAGGCAGCAGGTGCTTTTAAATGAGAGAAAAAAGCAACAGAATGGTAGTGCAGTTGGATTTTTTGCTCTCTATCTCATTAAATGCTTGTTCAGGTTTTGCATCTTCTACATTTATAACACACTAATGCTGTTGCTTTTTTTCTCCCCTCCATCCTGTACTGTAATTCCTAGATATTTCTCTGATGGCTTTGCCTCCATGCCATGCCCTTTGCCAGTTCTATGTTCTAAATGGTGAATTGTCCTGCCAACTCTATCAGAGGTCTGGAGATATGGGACTAGGAGTGCCTTTCAATATTGCCAGCTATTCACTGCTCACATACATGATTGCCCATGTCACAGGGCTAAAGGTAGGGTATTTAATCATTTTACTTAAACTTGTCTGAGTGAGGGACTAAAAGATAAGACTCTTCAGGTCATGCCCAAGAAAAACTGAAATGAACATACTGTTCAAAATCTTGCTGAAATATGTGTAAGGGGCCCCTGTGAATTTAATGTGAATCATTTCTGGTCTGTATGGGCAGTTAGGATCAACAGTGTAAGAATTCTTAAATTCAGGTCAAACAGACAGAAGATTCTCCAGGTCTTTTTAACTGAACATGTCAAAACTGACCTGTTCTACTAGTCAGCTTCTTAGAAATCTGAACCAAGCACTTGTCCTTATGGGATAATAACATACACATGATTAAATTCTGTAGCATGTGTTTTTTATTGGAAGTGAACAGTAGCTCAACGGTTGCTGTCAAAGTTCCAATTTGGATATTCTGCCCACCTAACTTCCAGCTATAATTTCAGCTGGGTATTTTTTTCATTTCCTACTGTAGATGATTGTGTAGAGTGGTAGTATGTGCTCAAATAGCTGCTGCCCTGACTCCAGAGCTGTATTTGTAATTTGGCAGAGTAATTTAAATGCACTACAATCTTGTACAAGTGAAACTCCCCTTTCTGTAGAGCATGTAAAAAACTATACTAGCAAGGCCATTTAGGCCTGATCCTCCTGCCACCAGCAACATGAAAGGGAACTTAAAATAGGGGAGGAGGGAAGAATCGGACTTCACAGCAATTGCAGACATACTTAAGAAATTAGGCCAAGGTACTAGAAAAAGTGAAGTTCAACATTATGTCCATAAAGCAGCTGTTGCCTCGCAGCCACTTCCTTTCCCAGGTTTATTGGTTTTTAGCATAATATATCCGAGGGCTGATCTACATTGGTCAGAGGCCAGTAAAATAGCTGATAAAACTTACTTAAATTAGATTGTTCAGGGGCTGCTAAGTCACAGAACTTGCAGGCTTGCAAAACCCATATGGATGCTTGATAAGTGCTTTGGGGTTTAGCCTGTGACGGACACCTCCACTGCCACAACCTACGTTGTTTAGTAGTGGCTAAGGCAACTAGTTTGAAACGAGCTTTGGCAAGTCCTACTTATTAGAAATGGAGTGGAAAAGATGGATGTCACTGCCTCATCTGTTTCCATGTGGGTGAGCAGATCAGTAGTGCTCCATTCATTTACCGAAGCTATTATCCTAGCAGGATTTTTAAGACAAATTTTTTTGGTCAGCTAGTGGAAATTTCATTATATTTTTCACTAATTATGCATTAGTCTGGGAAGGTAGTGTCCTTCAAATCTTGCAAGGATGTCTTGATAATCCAATCCAGTACAGAAGCTGCAATTCTGCACTAGATGTAAGATGCTAAGAATCAATACTGTAAGCATTGTAATGTTTTGCTTTCTTGAAACCTGACTATTTGAAAGCCACATGTGTTCTCCTTTCTTTTCAGCCTGGAGAGTTCATACACACATTAGGAGATGCTCACGTATATCTGAATCATGTGGAACCTCTAAAAGTTCAAGTAGGTACTTATTCTATATTCTTGTATTCTTTTATCTTCCCCAATGCTTATCTGATACAAAGTTATCTTGATGTTATAAATATTCTTTTGCAAATACTAATTTGTGTAGCTTTTCTCCTCATTTCTACCCCAATAATTGTAGTACCTTAACCTGTGCTCAACTCAGGTTGCAAACAGAAATACAATACAAGCATGATTGAAATGTACATCAGTGTACTATTCTAGAAGCAAGTTAGAGATCCAGAATTCGTACCCCTACTTTTGACTTCATCATTCCAAAACCTTAGAAAACCATTCTGCCTAATAGAGATAAACACAAAATAAAATGTCTTTGTAGTATATCGGTAAAAGATAACTTACCAATGCACAGAGTTAATCAGTATTACTATTTGGCTGAATAAGGCTATATTTTCTTCAGGAAGTAATTTGTTGCAGTAGGAGCAAATCAGAATTTTTTTTGATTAGACGTAGCTCGACTGAATGTCCTCACCATTCATATGGTTCAAAACCATCTAGAGGACTAGTTATTGGTTCAGACCCGAACGTTCCTGTGAGAAACTGCAGCACATTTGATGCACATCTGGGTCAGAATTTCTGATTCAGTTTCCTCTGGAAGGAATCTAATTTGTAACCACCAGAATTGCACTGCAAACTGAAAATGCTTGCAGTGCATTTGGATGATCAGGGAATCCACTTTAAAATTACGCTACTGCTCCCTATCAAAATACTAAAGTAGATTCCACCTAACTGTATTATACAGTTTTGTTTTTGGTTGGTTTTTTTTTTTTTGAGTATAAATCTTGGGGAGGAGGGAAAATCTGCATAGTGTAATCTGAATTGAGATTAATGAGATCTAATTTATAACACAAAATCTCTGCCTTCAAGTATTAGCTTTATACGATAAGCTTGTTTTTATTTCAGCTTCAGAGGGAGCCACGACCTTTCCCCAAACTTAGAATT
Source organism: Nyctibius grandis (assembly GCF_013368605.1). Classification (NCBI taxonomy): domain Eukaryota; kingdom Metazoa; phylum Chordata; class Aves; order Nyctibiiformes; family Nyctibiidae; genus Nyctibius; species Nyctibius grandis. Next base: position 58,689,453 of record NC_090660.1, on the reverse strand, counting down.
CTTCGTAAGGTTGAAGACATCAGTGACTTTAAGGCAGAAGACTTTCAGATTGAAGATTATAATCCCCATCCACCTATTAAAATGGAGATGGCTGTTTGATGCTATAAAGCAGCTTCTATTAATGTGGAAATGTACATAAGCTATTTAACTTTCTCTGTACTTAAAGTTATGGGATTTTTATGTACTTCAAGAGATACATACTTTATTATTGAAAAAGAAACAGATACTAGTAGACCAACACTGCCTTCAGTATTAAATTGTAGTTGTACAGAACAGATGATTATTTATTCCTGCCGTACCATGCAGATGCTAACCCAGTTTTGTTAGTGAGAGAGTTTTCTACAGGTTGTTTCAGTTACCAGTGGCCACTTCTGTTACTGTTCAGTTACTATGTGTGAGTAGCACTTGCTTACATGCTTTATTTAGTATTGAAAATAAGAACTTGTATGATAGAGGATTCCTCCAAAGTTGTAGAAGTCTTTAAATATGTTCTAAAGAGTATGTGTTTAATAAAGCTTTTTAAAAAAATCTTCTGGAAGGGATGATGCATATTTAGTTTTAGTATGTTTGTTTATAGTTAATAGTAAATAAGAGTTGGAAAGCAAAAGTAAATTCTGTTTTACTTTAGGATCTTGGAGGGTGAGATCTAGCAAGGAAGAACAAACTCAAATTTCCTGTGGTCTTCATAGATGAACCAGTAGGAAGACAAAAGATCTTAATGGAGCCTTGTCTGAAATGCAATCTCTGCATAACATCTCTGTATCAGCACTTTTTTTTTATTCCCCAACCTTACATGAATGATGAATTTGATATAAACCAAACAGAGCTGTAATTAAACAGAGGTTACCAGATAGTATTAGTAATAATCTGGCTGTCATCATTTAAAACCAGATCCCACAAACAAATGGACTAATTTTACAGCCTGGAGCAGTAAAAGTTAGATATAGTAGTATTTGTAGGATTGGGGCTTATTAATTAAATCTTAGCAGAATTCAGCTTTCATCTCTCCTTATCCTTGCAACTTCTGCAGTAATTTCAGTCCTTACAAAATTCCTCTTCAGGAATTCAATTGTTAATAGATCTATGGTTAATATTCAGACATATGTATTTGAACACATGGAGAAATGCGTAGTAATTTTTTGATTAATTTTTAAAGTCAGTAAAATGATATATATCATTAAATAAACAGTGTGCTTTGATTCCATTCATGCAGGGCCCTGCATAAGAGGACCGTTGCATCTTAAACCAAACTGATCATAACTTTCAAAAGCATATTTTGCATCAAAATTATTTGCAAATCTTGTTATACTGATCTTCATTATACTGATCACTGATCTTTGGACTAAATTTTTTGTAGTGCCATGTCATGTTCAAGTTGTTCTCTTTTCCTGATGTTTAGCTTAACTCAACAAAATTGCAGAAAAAGGATGTCATTATCTTTTGCAAGTACATCAAATGTAAGTAGGCCACTGCTTATTAGAAAGGTTCTCCTCAGTATCTACTGTAGTCCATCTTTCTTGAACAGAGAGGATCAGACTATGTGCTATTCCAGCTGATATCATATAAGAAACTTGATACATGGCAGGATCAAACCTATCTTTCTGAGGCTGCATTAAATGGACACTCAGTAGCCAACCTGTAGTTAAACACACTTGGGTCTTACCTTCTTCAAATCACTGAACTCACAGCAGTATTCGTGTTACTAGACTTGAAGGCCATGTCACATGCTCCTAATAAATTTCATCTTGGCTCTAGTAGTCTTATATTTTAAAGTCACCTAGTTTGGATATTCCAGGTGTCATCTGCACTGATAATACCTCCCAGCTGTAGGTTGTCAGCAACTTCTTACCATGTGCATACAAGTTAAAGGTTTGTTGAGTGTATTTACAGTCCTCTAAAGTACAAGAAAACAGTTCAGGTTGCAAATTCACTTAACAGTTCTGCCTACACTTAGCAAGTTACGTTCCTTTTTGCTGGAAGCCACTTCATGTAACATGTCAGATAAGGTGGAATCTGCAGGGCATTTTAGCAAGTGTAGCCAGAGAGAATGTGAAACAAAATGTTGGCCTCAGGGCTTGACTAGTGAGAATTAGCAGTCTCAGTGAAGTTAACCAGGACAGGAATACCCAACCAAGAGAAGAATTTAGAATGGGAATAACTCACTTCCTTTCATAAATTAAAGAGGAGTTAGTCCAATTAGAAGGAAATTTTTAAAAACCCTTTTACGTATTACCTTTATGAAATATGACAAATGGTCTATTCTCACGTAGGTGTACGGGCATACATAGCATGCTTAAACAGATCAATATATAGCTCTGGAAGACCTACTGCTTTTCAATGTAGGAATTAACAACTTCACTGTTGCCGTTTATCAGCACAATTCACTACCAGTAGCAGTTGTTGAAATGAAGCTTGTACCTTGAAGTCCAAGAAGGTGTACACTGTTCAAAAGATCAGAAAGATGTACAAAGCAGACTCTACACAGCAGACTTCAATGTAAATAAAAGTGAAAATACACGTTTTAAATTAATATGTATGAGACTTTGATGATTCCAAGCAAAAAATATGAATATTCAAAGAATTTGAATATATAGACAAACAGGAGGTACTCAAGGAATTTTGATTTGTGGAATATGAAGACTGTTCACTGCTGCAAAGATGACTAGTGTGGCTGCAGGCTATATTCAGAGCAGTATTTTAGACAAAACACAGGGACATTTTTAGATCCTTTTAGGACGCTATGAAAGGAACCCATAGGCCTACTGAGAGCAGGGGATGTTCTTGGACTTACCACCTGATGAATAAGCTGTCCCAGCAGCTCCCTGTCCCTCACACTCCCCAGATGATGACTTAAAGAGCTGTACGGGTAGCATTAGAAGTCAGTTCCTTACCAGCTCTGCATATCCATAGCATTTCTGTGTCCTTGCCATTTGTCCTGTTGACTGCTACGCTTGTTCTACCCCACAATTTGTCCTTGAAGAGTTTCCTGTCCTGTCATTCCTCCTCTGAATGCATTGTTTATCATTCCCCCACTTTCCAAGGGCAATTCAATCAACTCGGAGACAGCAAAGAAATTTCATAGCACTTTGCTCATATACCAGCTCCCTCTATCTTCTACCTTCTTAGAGAAGCTTTCATAACCAACGTTATTTCTGATGTGTTATGATACATTGCAAAATTGGCCTTACTGCAGTACCAGAAAGAATATTAGTTATCTGGTCATGATAGATGAGGGGTCAGAAAACAAGGAACTGTTTCTGAATTTTGAGACAAACGCCTACCTGATCAACCATCAAAATCAATAATCTGTTAAATAGTCTGACTTGGTGAGTTTGCCACCATAGTGACTGGCATCTGTGCAGTGTCTGAACATGGAATACAGCCCAGGTTTCACATACCTTGATCAAAACCACAAACGTTCACTTTCACCTGCTTGAAGTTTAATCCACACTTCTGTCTTCTCTTTGTAGCCCACAGGTAGATGGGCTTGTAGGGTAGCAAGACAAAGGCATGCTGTGAACACCACGTAGCAACACCTTTTTTAAGAAAAAAAAAATTATCACCATAGTAAATTGCTACTGGAGTATTTCATATAACTAACCTGCTTTCAAGGCTTTCAGATACTGGGATATAATCAAACATTGTCAAGTGCTGGACTAATTCACAGAGACCCCCAAGTCCATACTAGAGAAAGACAGTGTGCAATACCAAGGCATCGAAAGTCCTTTGGTGCAGCCCTACATCGTGACATGAAACAAAGAAATTACAGCAGTGCATGCAAGCTTATGCTCAGAAATCACAAGCATGACAGCTGGAGAAACTAATCTGACTAGCTTGGAGGGTGGGGAGAGAAAGATTTTCTCATTGCTGCTGCATTTTGCAGAGCCTTACTCTGGCACTTTTTGGCCATCAGCAGCACAGACAAGTTTTCATTCACACTCCTCAGCCTGCAGCTGTCAATTTGGAGATAACTCAAGGCCTTAGTTTGTAGAAGCTGTTTAAATATCACTCTACTGTGGCAGTGTAAGGGAAAAAACGTTAAAACCTGAATTCTCCCAAATTAGCATATTACAAGAGCTGCTGGCAACTCATATAAAAACATTTGTACAATGTCCTCCTGTGGGTCTCAATAAACCCAAATTATTTTAATTACTCCATTTAAATGAGAGATCACATGAGAATTTGGATGAAGTGAAGTTCAAGGATGTTGCCAATATTAAAAATAATCAGCTTATACTTGTAATGTTAAGAGCACTACACCTGACACAATGAACTGAAGTACACTGAAAAAAAAATCACTGGGTGCCAAAGGGCATAGTCGTACTGGAATGAGTTTGGAAATTACTGCCCCTTAACTGGATGTTGAACCACATAAGTGAAAGTGAAGCAAAAATGCCAAGTGAAAATGGCTCTTCCATTGCAGGGTAAGGACAGGGGCCTAACCGACACAAAGGCAGCAGAGTTTGTAGTGAAACCATTATGTAATGCTTGCATGAACTGATCAGGCAGCTCTGCCAGATAATTGCCTCACAGGCTGCCTCAAAATCTTTTTAGGATTTAGGCTCCTTTAGAAGCCAGCTTACCCTCCTCTGATCACCCAACCATGTACCCTGGCAGGGACTTGGGGTACACTGGGCACTGGGCTGTCTTAGCCCCACTTCAGCACACTCAGGACTGCACAGCTTTGAGCTGTGCTAGCCTATGTGAATGAGCAGCTATTCCCGTTTTGAGACAGCTAAAGTGAATATAGCAGTGACTCTGCTGTAGGAAATAATTCCTTCTTCTGGAGACCAGTCCAGCCAGATGAGAGATGGGCTTGTAGACAAGATGCACTTGGATAAGAGTCAGGATTCCATTTCTAGCTGTGCTACAGATTTCCTGTCTGGAGCTTGGCTAAGTTGTTCAGTCAGTTCAAGCCTCACATTAATTTCGCAGGTTTGCAATATGGATAATAGTACTCCCCTTATTCACAGGGGAATTCTGTGGATAAATACATTAAATGCTTATGTGGTTCTCAGATATTATGGTGAAAAGAAGAAAAAGGTTATACAAACCATCAGGTAAAGCCAGTATTCAAGACTGGCCTATACTTTTTGTAAAGCAAGACTATACTAGTGGGTAATTCATACCCGTCCTAGTAGATGTTCATTATAAAACATGCCTCCTCCCCAAATTAAGTGTCATATCTACTGGTAGACAACAGCTGAGAGCAAGAAGCACAATGAAATATGTTGGTAGCAGGGCTTGGCATGAGAAACTGGCAGCAGAGAAACTATGCTAATGCAGTCACTGTTGTCTCCAGTTGCTGCAGAGAACCGAGAATTTGTTAATTCACTTTGTTTGGCTCTGTAGATGTGGTGTCAAGACTTGGCAGAAAGATGGGTGCAATATAAAACAATTTACTTTAGGTTGGAGACTAGTATTCTAAAAGGTACCAGCTTGTCTATTGACACCTCACTATTTATGATATATCTGGGAATTAGTTCTGGTCTTTAGACTCATTAAAATATTTAATGTAAAAAGTATTTAAATATAACTGATGGCAGTGATTTACTACTAATGCTAGCAACGAGTTTCCTTGGGGGGAAAGGAAAGGTTTCAACCTTATAAAACAGCTGCATATATACTGGCCAAATTCCTCCTAAGGCCAGACAGGGCACGGAGTGCAGAGACAGGCCTTGCCCTGACCAGTCTCACCTGGGGCCCACACCCTCTGCCCATGGGCCTTGCTTTCTGCCTGGGCTGCATTGCAGGTGTGCCTGCCTCCAGCTGCGGTACAGCTGTGGATGTGTCTGGCTGTGGACCCACACCCTGGCCTGCCCTCGTGACCACGGCTCGGCTCAGCTCTGCTCTGCCGTGGCCCTGCCGGGACACACCCTGGGCTATGTGTGACCTTGGTTCCCCTCACCAGGCCTGATCCTGAACCCTATTCACACACTGCTGGCCTGGCCTAGGCTCAGCCCATCCCCATCCTTGTCCCCAGGGTGGTGCCTTGTTCTTGGGACTGGGACTACCCCAGAACCTCCACTGGCCTCACTTCTGCCTGGAGGTGAGACGGGCCTGGCAGGGAGGCCTCTGCCCTGCTGCCCCCGTGGGGACCCCCCACAGCTGCTGGTCCCCTGGTGTCAGGGTTTAAGGCTGGGCTGGCTATTAAACAGGTGCCAGACACTCTCTATTAACCCTCCTCCCCGCCCAAAAGGGGAAGGGAAAGAGAAAAGGGAGAGAGATTTATGGGTTGGAAAGTTAGAACAGTTTTAATGAACTATAATAATGAAAAATAGTATAATAATAATAATGGAAGTAATTAAATATATACAAATATATACAAAACCAAGATCGAGCTCCCTTGGTGTCAGTCACGTCACCCCCGGCACTGCAGGGCAGGCTCCAGGAAGGCCCAGGGAACTGGACTCAAGGATGCACTGATCGGGATCGCGAGCAGCAGGAAAATGGACAGAGTCCTCTTCAGTCACCGGCCATAGAAGAAGGCAGCGAGACCCTCGTGATCCCCCTGCTTTATACTGCGAATGACATGTATGGGATGGAATACCTCGTTAGTCAATTTTGGGTCACTCCCGTCCGCTCCTCCCTCCAGGTGCGACCCTTCTATGGTTCTTCACTCTTAAGCAGTGAGGAATTTAGCGGTGACCTTGGTTTCTCTAAGAATAAGTACAGCAAGAGCCTTTCTGCATAACATCCCTACTGGTGCCTCGATGATAACTATAAACTTCGAGTGTTATCAGTCCTATAAGCAGACACTGTCTGCAAAACATGCAGTTAGTTTCAGAAAGTGCAGTTACTTAGAAGAAACTTAGCTGAAAGCATTCTCCTGGATAAGCTGGCAGCCCACAGCTTGGACAGGTGCACTCTTCGCTGGGTTAAGAACTGGATGGATGGCCGGGCACAGAGAGTGGTGATGAACGCTACTGCATCCAGTTGGCGTCCCGTCACTAGTGGTGTCCCCCAGGGCTCAGTACTGGGCCCAGTCCTGTTTAATATCTTTATTGATGATCTGGATGAGAGTATAGAGTGCACCTTCACTAAATTCATGGACGACACTAAGTTGGGTGGGAGTGTTGATCTGCCTGAGGGTAGGAAGGCTCTGGAGCGGGATCTGGACAGGTTAGATAGAGGGGCCAAGACCAATGGTATGAAGTTCAACAAGGCCAAGTGCCGGGTCCTACACTTTGGCCATAACAACCCCATACAGCGCTACAGGCTGCGGGAAGAGTGGTTGGAAAGCATCCTGGTGGAAAAGGACCTGGGGTTATTGGTGGACAGCTGGCTGAACATGAGCCAGCAGTGTGCCCAGGTGGACAAGAAGGCAAACAGCATCCTGGTGTGTTTCAGGAATTGTGTGGCCAGACAGACTAGGGAAGTAATTGTCCCCCTCTACTCGGCACTGGTGAGGCCACGCCTCCGAGTACTGTGTCCAGTTCTGGGCCCCTCACTTCAAGAAAGACATTGAGGTGCTGGAGTGAGTCCAGAGGAGGGCAACAAAGCTGGTGAAGGGTCTAGAGGGTATGTCCTATGAGGAGCAGCTGGGGGAACTGGGATTGTTTAGCCTGGAGAAAAGGAGGCTCAGGGGAGACCTTATTGCTCTCTACAACTACTTGAAAGGAGGTTGTAGCGGGGTGGGGATCAGCCTCTTCTCCTAGGCAACTAGCAACAGAACCAGAGGACATAGCCTCAAGCTGTGCCAGGGAGGTTCAGGTTGGACATTAGGAAAAATTTCTTCACAGAAAGGGTTATTAGGCATTGGAATGGGCTACCCAGGGAGGTGGTGGAATCACCATCCCTGGAGGTGTTTAAGAAAAGACTGGATGTGGCACTTAGTGCCATAGTCTAGTTGACACAGTGGTGTTAGGTCAAAGGCTGGACTTGATGATCCCAGAGGCCTCTTCCAACCTAGCTGATTCTGTGATTCTGTGATTCTGTGATTCTGTGAAAATAAAAATCACTGAAAGGAAAATTGGTCTGTTTTAATCCAAACCAGGACACCTGGGAGCAGCTGGCCCCTGTGGCACCCTGCCAGTTACCTCAGGCTGTCGCAAGCCCTGAGCCAGCACTGCAGAGCCAAGCCCATGGCTGTGCAAGGCCTTACCCTGCAAACCTGTCCTGGTTCTGGGCTCTGGCCCTCCCACAGCACCAACCCCTGCCTAAACCTAAGCTTCTGAGTAAACCCCTCATAGGGGGGCTTCAGGGCTCTTCAGGGGCCATCTGAAAATCCCCCTTTCGACAGATCTTTATTGGGGTTGGGGGGCAGGGAGGACACACCTCAAACACTGTGTTCAGTTTTGGGCCCCTCACTACAAGAAAGACATTGAGGTACTGGAGAGAGTCCAAAGAAGGGCCATAAAGCTGGTGAAGGGTCTGGAGAACTAGTCTTATGAGGAGCAGCTGAGGGAACTGGGGTTGTTTAGTCTAGAGAAAAGGAGGCTGAGGGGAGACCTTATTGCTGTCTACAAGTACCTGAAAGAAGGTTGTAGTGAGGAGGGTGTTGGTCTCTTTTCCCAGGTAACAAGTGATAGGATGAGAGGAAATGGCCTCAAGTTTCACCAGGGGAGGTTTAGATTTGATATCAGGAAAAAATCATTCACTGAAAGGGTTGTCAAGCAGTGGAACAGACTGCCCAGGGAAGTGGTGGAGTCACCATTCCTGGAGGTATTTAAAAGATGTGTAGATGTGGTGCTTAGGCACATGATTTAGTGGTAAACTTGGTAGTGTTAGGTTAGTGGTTGGACTCGATGATGTTAAAGGTCCTTTCCAACCAAAACGATTCTATGATTCTATGACACATCCCTCTGGGGGGCGGAGCTGCCGTCAGGGCACTGCAGGCAGAAGTGGCCTTACTGGCCCTGTCCAGTCTTCCTGGAGGCCTCCCCCCACCCCACCTGCCCTCAGGACCCATCTCAGCTCAGGCCATATCCCCAAGTGCCTGCCTGAGCTACACACAGATATGACCATCTCCTGTTGCATTGCAGCTGTGCCAAGCCATGAACCTCACTGATCCGGACCCTGCACTGCAGGCTGATGGCCCAGCTCGACTCGGGTCTGCCTTCATCACCATGGACAGGCTGGCAGTCACTGGGCTGTGTCTGCCCCTGGTTCCTGTCACTGGGCCAGACCCTGCCCTCAGAGCTGTCTCCTCACCATGACCTTGTCTGGCAACATTCTCAGTTGACCCTGGCTGCCCGTAGACCTGCCCTGCCAGCCCTGCTATCTGGTCCTGGCTCCCCAGCCCTCCGTGCACCCCTGTCAGTGCCCCTAGTGCTACCAAGAGGACAAACTACAGCTTGCTAACAGCATGATTTTCTGGGATTTTGATCTTTACAGTTGAGTTAGTGCAGCACAAATAGAGATGACACAAGCAGAGGAGCCAGGAACCTCTCCACTCTAAAAACCACTCCTTTGTATAGCCACTGCAAGGTCATGTCTACACATGTGCTGCTGTGCTGAGCAAAACACTCACTTAAGCACCAATCCCACAGAGCAAAATGGGAGCTGTGGTAATTATCCTTGGGCTAGAGGGGATATCAGCTTCAGCAGCCTGCAGCTCTCTACAGACCACATTGTCCTGCCTACATTGTTCTGCACAGACGTTATCATCTGAGTTGTCTCATGGAGCTGCAGTGTGCTCCACGGAGCAGCATGGACCTACTCTTTGTACCTTGCTTCTGTACCTTTCATATGGGCAATCATGATCATGGTGTATTCTTTCCTGTTTCTCACTGATGTGAGAATATGAAATTTTAGCAGTTACTCTTGTAATAATAATTTAAAAAATCAGATATTTCCAGGCTGTTCACAGAAATCGTGCGTGGGAAGAATGAACCAGAGAAATGAGGTGGAGGGAGGCAACCTTGGCAAGGAATAGCTGAAACAGATACCAAGTAATTTTCAGCTGTAGTATTTAAGGTTAGTGAGAAATGCAAAGGAGTTTTGGCACCAGCTCCAAAGGTTATGCAGTAGTTGGATTAAAAAAGTAGTAATTAGGAAAAAGCCCAAAGCACTTAGACATATACTCACATGTTCTCTGGTTGCCACATCAGTTCCTAGCAGTGCTAAGGCCTGCAAGGAAATAACAAACATTCAAGACTTGCTTCTGGTTTTTAATTTCCAACTGAGTTACTAAGTAGCATGAAGGATGGAACAAGAGTTGATTCAGCATACTGTTTTCTACTCATTTTATAGAAAATGTAACACACGTTATAAAACTTTTTATTGATTTTTCTTTTTCTGCTTGCTCTGCTCCACAAGAAATGTTAAGAATTCTATAGCAGGGTGTGCAGAGCAATAAAGAAATGCACATACTGTACATCTGGAGTTTTAACAGTGCTGCTATTTATCGAGCATGCATTGGAGACATGCCCCTATTCCGGGTTAAGTAAAGGTGGCCCATCCACCTATTGTCACATCCAGTATGTGACAGCGTCATTATAAAAAGTAATCATTACGAGATTCCCATTTAGTCCTCTTTACCCGCGAACCTTTAATAAAGGTTAAATGTTACAAAGATGTTACAAAGTGGATAAGGCACAAAGCTTAGTTACAAAAGTTACAATAGTCACCATAGGGTAATAGCAATCGGCTGTCACATTCGGTTAGCACCTCTAACAGTCCTAATCACGGTTCACCGTAGAACAGACATCAGGAATCTTCTCCACATGCCGACACGGCTGGAGGCATCCCATCGGGTCTCATCCAGGATCTCCTTCGAGTGCTGAAACGGCCAGAGTATCTTTTCCAGTAACCGAGACAGGTGTTATCGGTGTGCACAGCTTCCGACAAAGGGCACTTCCATCCCGACATCACAAAGCCGTGTGTCACAATCCATGTGAGGGTTGTCCTAGCTTAAGCAACCCACCCTCAGGAGTCACCCAGCTTTTGCCAACTTTTACCAGCCTTGGGCTGGGGACAGGCAATGACACACGGATCATGCCGGACTGCGTTTCACCATTAGGAATACTATCAATAGGTTGGTGAAGCCTATCGATAGGGAGGAAGTAACCATAACTCCCAGTGGGGCAGAGGCCAACTCAGTTACCCCGAAGGGCATCCGGTGGGACTGCGAGGAGGTGTGGCCTCTGCAGCTCAGCCCAGTCAGTAACTATAATCCCATTTTAAAGAGAGTCATAGTTACTCCCGCCGTATAGCATGTTGGGAGCACAAATTCTGAACCAAACTTCCAATTTCACTGGAAACCACACATTTTTTTAAAAAGTTCATTCACATTTCATACTAAATGTTGGCTGCCTTCCTCATGCAGCCATTACAGTCCTTTCACGCATTTTTTTTTAGAAACAAACTGTTTCTTTAAACTTAAGGGAATACAGGTGCAGATTGTGTGTCAAGGTCCTGTAGCAAATACATTTAATGGTACTGAATAACTAGTTCAACCTGAACTCTGAAAATGTGAAGGAACAGTTTCAACATTACACTACAGTACTGACTGGAGTCACTGTATTATTATTGAAATAAAAAAAATAACTCTCCAACCTTTGAAATGGTTGCATGTCCCATCTGGACATGCTTATCCTCATCTGGAAAAGTTGGCTTCTTAATCCACGAGGGTTTAAACTCAGCTGGTTTAGTGACCCGCTCTGTTGCTTCCTTTATTTCCCATTGTTGGTTTGCATCCAGCATCTGGGGATAAGGAAAATAAGAATCAAATACACTGAAGGATTCTATTGACTCTTTTTTCTGTCAGACTTTCATAGAAAGAGCTGCCAAATCGATATGAAGTGGTAGAAATTCAGGAAATAGAAAGGAAGTGAAGAGCTGGAATTGCCATTCTGTCCATATTGTACTCTCAGCCACACTTAACGCTGAGTTGCAATGACTATAGCAATATCCAGACTAGGTTTGAAACAAGCAGATCAGAAGCTGTAGGAAGTAGAGCAGAGTCTTCTGTGGGAATGAGTATGCCTTGGCAGCATATACTTGAGTACAGCACCCTAAAACGTGGATGTGGCTGCCTGAAATTTTCAGCAGAAGAGCTTCTTGACAAAAAAGTGCAGCAGTTTAAATAAGATGAGGTTCTCAAGCAGCACTTCTCTCCCACACAAGGGAGAATTTTTCTCCCTACAAGAAGTGAAACATCTGAAAATGACACCAGAGTTCCTCTGCAGGCTCTTCAGGTCCTTGCCATCCTGTCTTCACAGAGCTCCTGGTTCAGCACTTCATGATATATGGCATCCCATGAAAGCTCCGTGCTGCACCACAGCACCCAGAGTAGGTCGGCAGCTGTGGCGTGTCAGGGAACACATGGGGCAAAGAATCCAGCCCATAGCTGTCAACAGAGTAACATTTCCAAATCAAAATGTGTGACTTCCATCTATTATTACTTTTCATTCAAATAGTTTAGTTTGAAAAAACTTCTTTTGCTGTTTATTTTTGGCCAAACATGAGTGAAAAAATATTAACAGGCTTTCCTCTGGAAGTGGAAAAGTACCTTTTCCTCCCCGGGTATAAAAGGCACTTTAAATCTTCCAGAAGACAATCCTGGAAGTGGAGTTCCCCCGCAGACTTGACTGGAAGTTCTGGCACAGAAATACAGGATAAAATTCTTAGTAATACATCTACTTTGGTCATGTCCAATACTGCTCTTTTTGATATATATCAACATTGGTTGCCATCATTATTCAGGATTTGAAGAAGGAAGAAAAAAATATTTGTCAAGAAATGTGTATAATGAGAGATATTTCATCCAATGTTTTTAAACAGAAAATAACATAGTATAGTAGCAAAAAATGATATTCACTGTAATTTTGTCTGGGCCAATCATTTATGGTATAAATCTGCATCTGCAAATATCATCCTGCAGATCTGCACCCACCTTTACTTTGAACCTAGATGCATATTTGGAACAAAATATAGATCACTTCTGAATGATTAATGCAGCAGTAAACTGGAATCCATAAACTAGAATTTACAATTTCTGCATCACTGTCTTACAGAAAGAACTTTCTTATTACTTCTCTTCCCTTGTGATTAAGCTTCATCCTACTCTGAGAATAAAACAGCAATGTTTTTTTCATAAATGAATGGAAACACGTTTATCTTCATTTGTGATCAGCCCTCAGCTTTGCCATACTGTTACTGTTTTCCTGCAGTGCAGCATGATGCAGTAGTAGAAGGGGGAAGTGTCTGAGAGAGATACAGAAGCAAAGTCATCACTGCCCATATCATAGACCTGGAAGAGTTAGGCCAGGTCTGGTCCATCTGTTCAAAGCATAAAACACAGACAAATAACACTCAATACAAATGTTCACTGTATGTTGTCTAGCGTTCTCTCAAGGCCTATGCGTGTAACTGCAAGCAAAGTTACATCAGTTATACACCTCCAAGCAACTCTACCACATTGCATCTAGAATAACATTAATTTACACATTTTCAGAATAAGAATAATCTTTTTATTTCTTCCTAGGAGGTAGCAGAAAACCATCATAAAATGAGATCAGATATATGAATAACATCCAGCTGAACCAAACTACTCAACCCAGCCAACTGTAACATGATAAATTTTTCTAATCCAGGTATGAACATTCTATGACTCGTCAAGACTGTTTCTAGATATACCAAGGTGTACATTTCCCAGAAGATAAATCCCAGCTGTATTAACTAAATTTGACACCGATAAACTGTCCAAAGCTTTCACAATATTTCACAGAAAGCCAAGCACATGCAACTCTCTCTGGCAATAAGGATGCTGCTCTACAAAGGAAGCTAAGGGCCCTCTGCTGCTGACAGTTTCAGAGTACTCCTCAAAGCCAAGGCAACCAGAAGTTCTAGAAGAAACCAGCAATTATCAAACTTTTGAGGTTCATGTTGTCTGTGAAGGAGACGACCCCATTTCTAATCTATGAAGTTACTGCAGGTTAAGGGCACTGTGCTTCTGAACATAGCTGTCCAAGCACAGATTTTATGTGTTTTTATTAGCACTCTTAATGATCACACTTTTGGTTAATTCACATCACTCTTCTGAGTACCCCTATGTGCATAAGCTCCTTGCTTAAACCAACACAGCTGCACCCATGCAAACTCACTGTTATACACAATATACCAACCTAAAGAGACTTCCATTTCTACCTTAATACCTTGTTCTCAATACTCATATTCCTTGGGTATGTCCTTGATCATAGACAGGACTGTAACACTCTGCCTTACTGGGAAAATTACTTAAATGGCATTGGGCCTGCTTTTTACCTCCCAAAATGGATCTGCAATGTTAGATTTTTACTCAGTCCAGCAAGCTTCCAAGTGTTTAGGAGCAAGAAGTGAGAATTGATCATCATCTGTTAGCATTTCCCCACTTCACATACCATTTAAAATTTTACTACTATAAGACTGAACATTCAAACCTGGTTTAACTGCTGGTCTGAGTAGCCCAGCCAGACACAGGATTTTGTATAAGCCAGATCTCCATGCTTCAATATTTGCTGTTCTGAAGCAGATGAGGATGGTTTCAAGTCAGGCTGTGTTTTAGTCGACAGAGGATTATTTTGTTAAATAGTGCATCAGAGGGGATGTTTCTTTGGGGAAACTGAAGGTTTTGAGGTGTTTTGACTTCTTTTTTTCCTTGAAAGCCATAATTTTAATCAAATAGATCAATTTTGCTGAATAAACCCTTCCCTCTTCTTCTTAGCTATTTCATTGCAAGAGGACTGCAAAATGGATAAATCCTTGGAAGAAGCAGAGAACAGCACAACCTCCTTGCTAACCCAACAGAAAGTGTTATATGTCAAAAAGCCACCAACGTAGCATAAAAAAATGTCTGACTTTGCACTCCTGGAACACGTGAGAAGATGCTAGCAAACAACAGGCTTCATCTCACACAGTCCCATTTTCTAAGAGATGCAGCGTAATGGTTTTCATCAGGTACAGATCTGTTTAAGCTCACACCTTTCTTTTTTCCCAAGCAGGCCATTGCGGTGTATTTCTGTAGAGGAACAAGGAAAAATATAAATTACACTGAACACCAACTTCTCCTTACCCTCCAGCTTTCATCATTGCAGTTGTCCCTCCAACCTTAGTCTCACAGGCTGGTGGTGTGTTCCTGAGTGAGCTACTCCCACCAAAACCGATGAGATAACTGAAGGGCTAGGAAGATGGAGGATACCAAAGTCCAGCTTTGAAGGAAAGATGATTTACCATAAGCTTCTTAATCTGTTAGCACATCAGTAATGTGTCTGAAATGTATCTCCATGCAGAACAGCAATTGTTTGGCATCCTGATTCATGGATGACATATAAAATAAAAAGACCTATGTCATCAGTATGATGAAAAAAAATTAAGCAATGGTAGTCACTTGAGGAATGGATGTCAATCTTTTCCCTATTTCTCTGCAGGGAGTTGAGACAGCAGATATTCTAAACCTTCCTTCCAAACTGCCCCATCAGCCTGTGTTGCACTGCCAAATGTCTATGAGCCTAATTTCATGGCTGTGAGTAGTTGATAATAAGCCCTTTTCAGCTTCCTTTTAAACCCTATCCAAGCAGGAGTGAAAAATTAAACAGGAAAGCCAAGTCACACTTTCAGCTGTCAAATTAAGACAGTGAAGCACCCCTGTTGTCACACCTCCTGCTCTCAGGAAAGGAAAAACCAGGTTATTTTAGTGCAGGCTCTTTTAGATCTTAATAGTGAACAGAATTCCCCCCAAAATGACAGCAAACAGATCAACACACAAGGCCCAAGCATTTGCTAGCACGCATTGGTAGCATATACAGTTCAATTACTGAGTTTTTAGTTTTCAGTAAGGAGTTATTTTTAGGCAAAAGCCCCCAGCAATTAAAAAAATTAAAACAACCCCCCAATTATGCAGACTTAAAGAAAAGCAGCTCCTCTGCCAAATCATAAACGGAGACCTACAGATTAAAGCACAATCTTCAAGTACACAGCTTCCTAGTAGCAGTAGACATCATTTCCCACTGCCAGCTATGATGCTAGAGCGACAAGACAAGCTGTCCAGCTTCCCCAGAAGAGGGGCTAGTTTGCATCTCTGCATGAGGGTAGACACATGAAGAAGGTATGTTGGGAGAGAAGGACATCTCTGAGCAGAAAGTAACACCCACCACCAGGGAAACAGCTTCTGTCTGAAATGAGCTGTAAGACCATTTTAGTTTGGACACCAACTAAGACATGTACTCTTCGAATACAGTTAAAAACAATGGGCCCCAGTTAGTTGCCTTCAGACTGGAAATATAACAAGATTTCCTTACCATGGCCACTAGTAACTTCCACATAACCTAGAAAACAAAAAAAAAATTAAATAACTGGAACCACATGGATGCCATAAAAGAAATAACATGCAGATGCTTTTTTCTTTATGAGGAAGTGTCACAAAGTACAAGTGTGTTTACATTTGGCACACAAAATTAATTACTGACGCCAAAGCAATGTGGTTCTCAACCCCCAATAAGAACATTTGACACTTTCCCCTCAAAATCGTTAAGGATTGAGCATCCTTCTTAACCTGGTTTCATTATTGAGGCAGTATTGGTGGGGTGATTATTAAAAAGGAAAAAAAAAGGCGCCTCATACCATCTATCTGAAATGGTGACCTTCCTTCTGGCCCCCTCCCTTGCTGGAAATCATCAGCGTACAAACTACCCTTTCAACACATAAGATGTCTCTGTGAATTTTTTATGAGCCTCTTTTCTGGGCTCTCTTGGACTTTGGCAAGCTGAAGGTTGCTGATTGCCTTCACAAGCAATGATAGATGAAGGCTCAATCCAACAGAGCAGAAGTGAAGTGTGGATGCTGGCAGGCCTGAGCTGGTGGGACTCAAGCCCACTCTCCCCTGCAAGCTCTACAGTCAGGGTAGTGTAGTGGCACGTCCCAAGCCACATGGTACATGAGCATGCACAGTGGCGACTCCAGTCAGTGCTAGCTACAGCTTTTTGCTGTTTCTGTCCTCTTAAATCAGAAGGTCTGCAAACACCAAGCATGGCCAACTGTGCCTGTCAGGATATGGCCACAGCAATGTTGTACCAGGTATTATTTGTCTTCCTGCAGGGGACTGAAGTACTAGTTCTGGACTAGGACTCCACCATACCAAGGATTTTAAGCTCATAGAGCAAAAGGCCAATTCCTGACTGTCACAACCTAAAGGGCTACCTGGCCTACAGGTGTGGAGAGATCATGACTGTGGGTTTGTAGGATTCTGTAATACACAAAGACATGGAAGCTTTGTCCTCTAAATTTCTCTACTTTATTACAGATTACCACAAATACCACAAAAATCACCACAAGTAAGTATACTACCACAAAAATTGCCACTAGCAAACATACCTATGATTAATAAAATGAATATGAATGAATATATATCAAGCTATTACAAATTACTATCAGCAATCAATAATATAGTATCAATCAATAGTATGGTATCAATCAATAATAGCGTCAATCAGTACTGTAGTACAACCAATAACAGCAGCAGCGAAGTAGCTATGTACTATTACAGATTACTACAGCTTATCATTAATGAAGCAAACTTACCAACAATATAACAGCAGATATATTTATGATAGATTACTTATATGAACATATATAATGATAAGAAGTGAATTAGACAGATTTCGGAAGTAGCCAAACCATCCCAAAAGGGGAGAACAAACAGATCCCAGAAGGGGACCAACCATCCCCAAAAGAGGGGAGGACAGACAGAGTCAATAAGACAGCAGGCAGAGTCCTACTTCCAAAATGATGCGCATCACAGACTCTGGTTTCAGCAAGGCGTCCCTGGGAAGAGCCCAAGAGCTCATAGAAAGTTCATGTGGGATTCAACTGGGAAGTTCTCAGAAAGAGAAAGGCTCCATTTTGGGTAAAAATTAAGTCCTTTTTATGTCACAGACACATAAGAGGGAGTAGGACATTGAGCAGTCGACAGATGCTGTTAATTTCTATTTTTCACCTGTTACAGCCAATAGATGATACTGTTTTCCATTCCTTCAGAGCAATTATATTTTTCAGATTCTTTTCTGCCTTCTCGGACAATAAATTGCCATTACAGTCCCTTGTTTTGCTCCTGTCAGTGGTATCTGTGGCTATCTCTGGTTTCTAGGTACCCCGGCTGCACTTCAAAGAGGCCAGCTGTACTTTTCAAGGATTTTTTTTATGGTTCATGAGGTTAGTCCCCAGGCTCGCAGTTCCAGGCTGGCAGCCCTTTCTCTGTCAGTATTTTTGAGCAGACAATATCTTTTGCTCAGTAATTTCCCCTTCTAACCAGGCTGCCTTTATGGCTGCTCACATTACTGCCTACATAGGTTATTTTTTAATGTCCAGCAACGTGCTAAGTATACAAGATTTGGCTCCCAGATCAACAGCACATTCAGTAGTGAAGTGCCTAAAAGATTAAAATCTCAGATTAAAATCTCCAAATAAGGAAGATGAAATCAAGAGACCCAAACCATTGTATGATTCTATGATTCTATGAAGGGCATACAGAGAAACATCGGATAAGCAGGGCTAGGCAAAAATCTTTTCGTTCAGAAATGCCAGAACTCCAACAAAATGACTCTGAAATGTTCTGACCAATTCCACCACTAAGCACTGTGCAGTTGCTACAATTTTCTCTCCTGCAAAAATTAAGCATGTGCAGCATCTCCAAGAACTCATCAATGCCTGTACTTTATTTGATATTTTAAAGTTAAACATATGTATAAATTACTGCAAAATCAAGACCAGATGTGCAAATAAGGGCAACCAGGAGCAGGAAATCTCTCTGAATTAATGAGCATTCTTATACTGAGATCCCATGAGCATTACCTTTCCCTCTCACTTGGCCCACAGAGCATTCAGGACAGCAGCTATGGCCAAGTGCACAGCACCCTTCTCTGGTCCAATCTGTTGAGCAAACAAATGTACATCTACCAGTGTCAGCCACAATGGTTTGATACTCACCGATGTCTCGGTTTCTGTTAAATGATATTTTGTTCGCCAGAAATTAAAAGATAGCACTGTTGATAACACAGCAAAGGGAAAAGTCACTGATACTGGAAAAAAGAAGGAATCTGTATTGGTTAAAAATTACAAAAGAAGTAGATGCGACTTGCATCAAATACCCACCTGGAACTCTCTGAGTGGTCACTTGCACACTGGCTTGCCTTAGCACCAGATATGTTCCCAATTTCCAAGAATAAAAATGGAAATGTTTTGTGACAATGCACAACTTATGTCTTTGTTACTATGGTTTTCACAACAGCACCCCCAATGTGTCTTACTTAGAAGAGTTGCCTGTCGCTGGTGAGGTCTCTGTAGAAGCTTCCAAAGTTGTTGACAATTTCTCCCATGTCTCTATTGACCATGTGAATACAGAAAGCCTTGACAGCACATATGACTGCAAAGCATAGCAGAATTTACTGCCTCATTACAGCCAAATGGCTGTAACAGAATGACTGTGGGCCCTTTCCTCAGCTGATACTTCAAGAAGTAACCTTTTCCAACAGTCTATGTATTTGAAGTATCAGCATGGAACCATTCACTTTGCACCCAAATCTGGGTGGCCGCTGTCAATTGAGTTGCATGGCCAGGTTTCATTTGGCCTGTTTCCAGATGCTGATCCCTTCCTCAAAAAAAATAATAATTACAAAAGGCTTTCAAGATGAAGAGTTGCTCCTGTATCACCTACCACTCCACAGAGGAAGAAAACAGCCACCCTAGACCAACAGCCCAGAACACTCTTAAAGAGGCAGAGGCCATCAGATCACATCTCCTCTGAAGAAAACAGCATTTCTATAAATGAGAGAGCCTTTACATACTATCCCTTTCAAGCAACTGCTGCATCTCCCAGAGTTGTTTTGGTACTTGCAGTCATGTTCAAGTTCCCATTTCCTCATAAGGCATTCTGTGACTGGCAGTGAGATACTGGCAGTTGTGGTCCAGCTGTTTCAAGCCCCCAAGACTCAGGGCTGAGGCTGGATTCTGTTTTTTTCCAGTCCCACATACCACTACTCAATGTCAACATATATTCTCAGCAAGGGTTTTTGTTAGAGTAAACCACACACAAATCATGTCTAGCACACTGCAGAGTGTCAGGGAAGGGACAGACATAGTATGAAGCCTTGTGCCAACCACCATTTTATTTTGCAGCATGGAATAAAGAGAGTCTTAAGAAATATGAGGCCATGAGTCCAATTCTGTGAGATCTCCCCTGTTCAAGGTATTTGCTTGAGAACTGAGAAAACAGTGTCTGACCCTCAGTTTTTTAAGAACCTTTTTGTGTGATTCTGGCTAAGACGCTTTACTTGCCTGTGTCTCAGTTCCTCTGTTGTTCCTACATGCACCATGGGAAGAATATCCCATCCCACTTTCCTCGGATGTGATGAATCAGATACTACAGTGGCTGAAGTCATTTGGGTATCTAGGCAGGTTGTATCAAGCACATTTCACTCATGATGACAGAAGGGTGTTCAGCATCTTTGGGAGGAATATAAGTCTGTTGTCAGAGGATGTAGGGAGGCAACTAGGAAAGCTAAGGCCTCCTTGGAATTAAACCTTGCAAGAGAGGTCAAGGACAACAGAAAGGGCTTCTTCAAATACATTGCAGGTAAAGCCAACACTAGAGGCAATGTAGGCCCACTGATGAATGAGGTGGGGGCCCTGGAGACAGAGGATAAAAAGAAGGCGGAGTTACTGAATGCCTTCTTTGCCTCTGTCTATACTGCTGGAGGCTGTCCTGAGGAGCCCCGGACCCCTGAGGCCCCAGAAGAAGTCAGGATAGAGGAGGAATCTGTCTTGGTTGATGAGGGCTGGGTCAGGGACCAATTAAGCAATCTGGACGTCCATAAATCCATGGGCCCTGATGGGATGCACCCGCGGGTGCTGAGGGAGCTGGCGGAAGTCATTGCTAGGCCACTCTCCATCATCTTTGCTAAGTCGTGGGCAACGGAAGAGGTGCCTGAGGACTGGAGGAAAGCGAATGTCACTCCAGTCTTCAAAAAGGGCAAGAAGGAGGACCCAGGTAACTATAGACCGGTCAGCCTCACCTCCATCCCCGGAAAGGTGATGGAACAACTTGTCCTTGGTGCTGTCTCTAGGCACATCAAGGATAGGGGGATCATTAGGGGCACTCAGCATGGCTTCACCAAGGGGAAGTCATGCTTAACCAACTTGATAGCCTTTTATGAGGATGTAACCCGGTGGATAGATGATGGTAAAGCTGTGGATGTGGTCTATCTCGATTTCAGTAAAGTGTTTGACACGGTCTCCCACAGCATCCTCGCAGCTAAACTGAGGAAGTGTGGTCTGGATGATCGGGTAGCGAGGTGGATTGTGAACTGGCTGCAGGAAAGAAGCGAGAGAGTGGTGGTCAATGGGACAGAGTCCAGTTGGAGGCCTGTGTCTAGCGGAGTCCCTCAAGGGTCGGTACTGGGACCAGTACTATTCAATATATTCATTAATGACTTGGATGAGGCAATAGAGTGCACTGTCAGCAAGTTCGCTGATGACACAAAACTGGGAGGAGTGGCTGACACAACGGAAGGCTGCGCAGCCATTCAGAGAGACCTGGACAGGCTGGAGAGTTGGGCAGGGAGAAATTTAATGAAATATAACAAGGGCAAGTGTAGAGTCCTGCATCTGGGCAAGAACAACCCCATGTACCAGTACAAGTTGGGGGCAGACCTGTTGGAGTCCAGCGTAGGGGAAAGGGACCTGGGGGTCCTAGTGGACAACAGGATGACCATGAGCCAGCAATGTACCCCTTGTGGCCAAGAAGGCCAATGGCATCCTGGGGTGTATTAGAAGGGGTGTGGTTAGCAGGTCAAGAGAGGTTCTCCTCCCCCTCTACTCTGCCCTGGTGAGGCCGCATCTGGAATATTGTGTCCAGTTCTGGGCCCCTCAGTTCAAGAAGGACAGGGAACTGCTAGAGAGAGTCCAGCGCAGAGCCACGAAGATGATTAAGGGAGTGGAACATCTCCCTTATGAGGAGAGGCTGAGGGAGCTGGGTCTCTTTAGCTTGGAGAAGAGGAGACTGAGGGGTGACCTCATTAATGTTTTTAAATATGTAAAGGGCAAGTGTCATGAGGATGGAGCCAGGCTCTTCTCAGTGACATCCATTGACAGGACAAGGGGCAATGGGTGCAAGCTGGAACACAGGAGGTTCCACATAAATATGAGGAAAAACTTCTTTACGGTGAGGGTGACTGAACACTGGAACAGGCTGCCCAGAGAGGTTGTGGAGTCTCCTTCTCTGGACACATTCAAAACCCGCCTGGACGCGTTCCTGTGTGATATGGTCTAGGCAATCCTGCTCCGGCAGGGGGATTGGACTAGATGATCTTTTGAGGTCCCTTCCAATCCCTAACATTCTGTGATTCTGTGATTCTGTGATCTTATATTATAACAGACCAGGTGATACACAGACTCCAGTCTTAGGCTGACTAAAGATAATGGTTTATCCTTAAAGAAGATTAAAATAACTGAGTATGTACTTGACAGATTGCTAAGTGATTTAAAAAAAAAATGCCGATGTGTTTGTAAGAAACAATTGCAAAGGTAGATTGAAGGAGGAAAAGGCATGATATCATCAAGTCACACATTTAGTGGCTGTTCAGCTGATTGCTTAGAGGGTTTTGACATATTTAGCAGTGTCAGTGAAACACCAGATTTGAGTGGCAAAGAAGGGAACTGCTCATTCTATGGTCTAGGGCACCGACTGGCAGAAAGGGCACTAGAAAGCCCTTCTAAAGCACTGCTGCAAACCAATTACATATGGAAGTTACATCTGGTACAAGAAGGGAGCAACAGGAACCATAGAGGAGCTTTTGCATGTGCTCACTGGGTGCTGCTAGTAGAACACCATTGCACCCACGTCCCGTTGTAACAAACTGCTTTGCCTGACAAAAGCCTGCTGCCCGCCTGGCCGTGCGTACCATGGTGTCTGAGATGTGGCAGCCCAGTGAGCTGGGAAGGCAGATGCCGCTGACAGTCCCTGCCACCCTCAGAGGCCAAGGTCAAGCGCTTACCCACACATGGGCTGCCTGTGTGGTGGCTACTGCACCCCAGGGCCTCCTGGGCTACCCCCAGGCTGAGCATGCCAGAGGCTGGCAGGGTTTCCCAGCTCAAGATCCACTCTGCACTTAATGATTGATACACCAGCTTTGTGGTTGCCAAATTCTGTGTGGGGTGCACAGGCTTTACCCAGGTTTTCCCATTTTTTTGGAGTACCTCAGGCATCCATTGTGGGGCATAATGGGAAATTACTGCAGGCTTTTCTTAGGAAATCACCTCTCCAAGCTCAAGACTAGAAGTCCAGGTTAGCAGGCGATGATAAAAGCTTCCCATCTGAAAGGAAATTCCCAGTAGACCAAACATTAGATTCTGGCTGCTGCTCAGTCATGGTCTTCCAACTTGATTCTGGATGAGTCAAAATACCTCTTCGCCCCTTGCCTGAATTTGTCGTGCAGAGATAAAGAAACTGATCTCATTTGTGAAGTGTTTGAGAGTGAGAAATACCGTATATTAGGTAAAATGGGTTGTTGGGTAAGATGGCAGATACCTTGGAAACCCTGAAGAGAGATGCTGTGTATCAGTATATTTCTGCCTATTGCCTGGCATAACAGTGTCTGTCTTGAGATGAAGAACAAGTGAGGGTTGTGCTATTTTGTCAATACATCAAGAGCATTTGCACAAGGCAGGCTGGCCTGTCAAAGTGGATGTGTATCCCACTGTCTTCCTGAATGCCATTTGTCATCCCCAAGCTGCAGAGAGGGTCATTCCTTCTTACCTTAATGATCAGTTGAGCTCAGAGGGTGTATCTATTGCTAAGTACACACACACTTGCTCTTCAGAACACTTAGTAGCAGTCTAAAAAGGCTGGGGCCATTCTAATGACAGTGGCGCCAGAGATTATAATTAGCCTATTAGTAATCTACTTATTATAACCTTAAATGCACTGAAGCTATTGATTGAACTTCAGTTTCATATGGGAAAACATCTCCCCTTGCAAATGGTAGTCTTTTGATAAAGGTGGCAAGAAGATTAAATGCACAGATTTTGATGCAGTCACCTTAACAAATAACACTAAATTAAAATGTAAACATGAAAACTATTTCTATTATACTTGCAGTCTTTTAGCACTAAGGAAAGAATATACATTTACACTAGTCATAAGCCAATTTGAAAGACAGAGCCATTCCAGAAGTGAAGAGGGTAGTACAGAATGAAATCAAAACTCCAGTGAAAGTGATACGGAACTGACCTTGCTCTAATAAGGCTGCTCAATTTGCCAGGCACCTTCCATTTAAAAAAGAAAAAAAAGATGGTACATAAGGCTGCTAAAGGCTTCTAATCTTTCATTCTGTGAAGTCTCATATGTGTTCATGCTTTTACTGCACAGCCACATGATAGAGAAATAAAAGCCAGTGAAGAGCGAGCATTTAGGCCAGAACTGAGAGGAGAGGGAGGTGGGGAGAGGGATGTAAGTCATCTAGTCGCCAGCTTCCATTCTTAGAAATGTGAGCCAACACTCTTGCCTTTTCTTGGGAACTCTTCAGAAGGACAGAACCACAGACTTGGCCTCCTTGCCAGGACTGAACAGGGGCTGCAGTCTAGCATGGTCGTTCATTGTTTGACAACACACTTTGGGCATCTCTGTGAGTACCATGTTCCACATCTGCTGGAGGAGCAGCGAGCAATCCTCACTGCTTTCATGATGAAGCAGTCAGGTGATTAGATGTTCTCCTTACTTGTGGCACTTTTATCATAGGAGTCATGCTGAGTTGAGATTTATCCTTTTTTTTGGTTTTGAAAGAGCAGAAATGCTTCCTTACCCAGCAAATATAACCCTGGTGCTTCCAAACACTGAAGCCAAGAGAAGGATCATCAGCCACGGAGTCCCTGGAAGGCTGCCGCAAATGAGAATAAATGTGAGGGTATTGAATGAATGGTGAATGCAGCAGCTGGCACCTGCTGAGGTCCAGGAAAAAAGTGAGTTGTTAACATGCATGGGATGGATTTTCAGGGCCGAATGTAAGATGCACAGATCTGTCCATTTCCCAGTACGTACTTATCAGTAGGCGCAGCTAGAGATTCAATAACCTAGTAGCAGGGCACAAAGGAGAGGGGTGAAGTGCTCCTACTGGGAGCAGCTTTTTGATAAAAAAAGGAATGCTTTTCACAGCAGTCAGCTTCAGTGTTGGTACCTGACTGATTCGTCAAGAGTGCTTGTATTCAGGTTTCCCCTTTTAAACTTCCAGTCTGTTCCTCAGACCGTGCTGAGTTTAGCTAGGTAACTGTCCTCTCTCCCTTAAGAACAAATCAAAACCAACACAATGGCCAACATGTGTTTCTACTTGCTTAAAGTAAATGAAATACTAAGATGAGATAGACAATGTTCTGTAGAAGTACACAGTGCTATGAATACTTTGATCCCTCAACAACAGTGGTTATTACAATTTGACAAAAAATATGCCTTTAAATTAAAAGAGAATGTTAAAAATAAATAACGAACGTGCTACTTACAAGAAGCACATGTTTGCATGCAGAACTAACAAGGAAAATAAGCTCAAAGAGTAGGACCAGTAAAGGACATGGGTGCCATGGGTAATGCCTGAACTCTGTTGGTTCCTAGGCATGCCGTACGCACATGGAAAGGAGGGAAACCTAACACAAAATCCTACATCCACACACATCCACTAGGAAAGAAATGCTAAGCTACTTGCCGGAGTGTCTGAAATGCCATTACTCTGGGCTGAGCTCCACAGGCAAGTGTCCCTGTCAATTTGGGATCCAGGGACGCGTATCTCTGGTTAGGCTCTCTGTATCATTTTTTTTTCCCCCTAAAAGCTGATAAAGGTTCACTCTTACAAATGACAGCAGAACGATGCTCTCTTCTTGAATCGGGACACCCCAACTAGTATGAAGGGGCTCTGCTAGGAACCAGTCAGGGTGAGCTGATCAGAACCACCACAGAGAACAGAAGCAGAACTTGGCATTAGTCTTCCTCCATTTCCACCAGGCACAAGAGAACAGATGCTCTGTTCCCCCGAGTTTCTACCTCTTTTTCAAAATAGGACAGAAAGGAGAACAGTTGATGCCTGCTATGCCACACCCCTCAACCTGCTTCCCTCTGCCCTGGGAAGGAGCGCAGAACTTAGTACCTTAGCTGCTCACCTCCATCCTTCTGTCTTGCTCTGTTCCTTTCCCTCCTCTATGCTGAGGGAGAAGCAGGGAAGCTGTTGATGTTCCTCCAGCTAACACTCTTCCTGTGTCAGTAGGGAAGAGTGCAGGGAAAAAAAGGAACCTGGTCCCTGAGCAAATGCTGAAGCCTGTGGCTGTGTATGAAGTCCCGCAGTGGGTTCTGCTCCTAACTAGCAACCTCTTAACAACCTCTCATACCTCACAACCACCTGTATAAGATCCGGCAGCAATCCAGGATTCTTGATCACAGGCCAGGTTTTCCACTCTGGGCCATTGTATCAAAAATAGATACAACCATCCCATTCCCATCTACCATCTCTTCCCACCCTGCCTTGAAAAGGTGTCTGCCAGAGATGCGCATCACGGGTGTTCCCAGCCCTGCTCTGACTGCCAGCCTCCTGCCGTGCCTGGAAGGTCAATGGCAGTCTGCTCCCGCATTAGGATCAGGCTGAGGTAGGGGCAAGATGTGCTGCTGTGAGGGCACCTGCACTTCTAGGCATGTGCATAGAGTCCAAATACCTACTGCACAAGACAATAGTTACTGGATGAATCACAGTTCTGGACTTCAGCAGTTATCCAGCCAGACCTGCTAGATAGATATAATAACCCAAATCAGTTATTCAAATTTAGTCCTAAATTCCTTAGCAAGGTGTGAGAATTTGAGTGTCCTGTTTGCAATGTACTGCTTAGCTGAAGGGAGTGCTCCCGTGGTTTAAACCCAAGGTGACTGCGTAGCTCTAAGCGAAGTCTTGTGAGGTGGAGAAAAGTTGGCACAAATACAAACATCTACAGCATCTCCACAGAAAACTTAGAAACCGTGAAGTTTATTGGCTTGAATAGAACAAAATAAATAACAAAACTGGGGGTTCACTAAGTTTAGTTGTTTATATTCATTTATACCCATTCCAACTGTGGATAATGTGTCTGAGAACAAACAGTATTGTAGATGCCTATGGGTAAGATAGCATTCCAGCTTGTTTTTACTTATCAGCAAACTCCAGGAGACTTTTTTTTTTTTAGGGGAAAAATAAAAAAAAAATCAAACCAACATTTCCAAGGCTACTTTTCAGTGGTAAGAGCTACTCACAAGCCTAGTGGAATAACAATTCAGTGGTTGCAAGGATAAGAACACTGTCCTGGTTTGGCCTAAACCAGGCCAATTTTCCTTTCAGTGATTTTTTACTTTCAGCTAAGTCTCCTCTAAGTAACTGTACTTTCTGAAACTAACTACATGTTTTGCAGACAGTGTCTGCTTCCAGGACTGATAACGCTCGAAGTTTGTAGTTATCGCTGAGGCACCGGTAGGGATGTTGTGCAGTAAGGCTCTTGCTGTACTTAGTCTTAGAGAAACCAAGGTCACTGCTGAATTCCTCACTGCTTACGAGTGAAGAGCCGAAGGGGGGTCGCAGCTGCAGGGGGGAGCAGACAGGGCAGGTGACCCAAAATTGACCAATGAGGGCATTCCATCCCATACACGTCATTCTCGGTATAAAGCGGGGGGATCACGAGGGTCTCGCTCTCGGGCTCTTTCTGCTATGGTCGGTGTCCAAGGAGGACTCCGACTGTTTTCCTGCTGCCCCCGATTCTGATCTGCATCCCTGAATCCAGCTCTCGACCGTCGCTAGGCCCAGCCTGGGCCTTCCCGGAGCCTGCCCTGCAGTGCCGGTGGTGACGTTGCCAACATCGGGGGAGCTCGATCTTGGTTTTGTATATATATTTGTATATATTTGATTATTCGAATATTATTATTATACTTTTTTTTTTTCATTATTATAGGTTTATTAAAACTGTTTTCACTTTCCAACCCATAAGTCTCTCTCCCTTTTCCCTTTCCCTTTCCCTTCGGGTGGGGGGGGAGGGTTAACAGAGAGCGTCTGCCACAGGTTTAATAGCCAGCCCAGCTTTAAACCGTGACAAACACGTAAGGGTCTTTTCATAATGCTTTATGCTAAAATAGGGATGTATTTTATCTAAATAGTAGGATCGCACACATATTTATGTTTGGAAGTTTACTCAAAAATAGTACGAAAATATTCTTAAAATACTACAGCTTGAAACAACACATGACAAACAATCTGCAGGCCCAGCATGCAGAATTGGTATCACAAGGTTCTGATGGACAACAGGGAGAGTACAGACTACCAGAAATTACATGATTGTTGTCATTAAAAATAGTAAAACATTAATTACATTACAGGAGATACTAAAAATACAGTAAACTTTGCAGTTTGTAGGTTCTGTAAGAAGAATGGTTTTAGTGCTGTATTAGTTATTGTTGAAACTCAAACAGTACCAGCTCCTTAATCTACAGTAGCATTGTATATACGTCAGGATTTGCGGTTCAAGTTGTACTGGTCATTGAGACAGGTAACAGTCAATGAAGTTGAGATAAAACACCAGCTATCCCAAAGAACAAATGTATAAAAGTCCCTGAAAAATTGCACAGAAGTCAACAGTGGCTGCTAATACCAGATAAAGCAAGAGAGAGGAAATGTGTTTGCCCTACAGCTCTCACAAGAATCCCAAGTCTGTCTGTCTGTCATGGGGGTTAGTTTAAGTCTACACAAAATTGTTCTAGCCCATTCCTGCCAAGGACGTCTGAACTGCTCTAGAAAATGTCTCCCTTTTCACAGAAATAATGCACCATGAACTCATCATCTTGTATGAAAGTACACTAAAATGGTTTACAGAGGATAAAAATACACCCAAAACTCATGAAGGTTTTATTCCCCTCCTTTTCCCCTCAACATGAAGGCTACTCTGCTTTTGTCCCCCTCCCGCCTTCCCTCTGCCCCCCTCAAATAAGCAGATGCAATCAAGGAGAAATTTATTTTGAACCAATTCTGCAAAACAGTTCAACAATGCCATATTTTATAAAAATACTTAGTCACATAATTAAACTTATTACTATTTATATAAAAAGTGTGAATGTGAATTTTAAACTCTGTTAGGGTAAGAACCACATCAAGGTCTTGAGGTGAAACAAACAAATTTTCATAAACATACAAACTCGTTTGGAGAAGTCTTATAATACACAACCATTTACAATGAACATGTTCATTAAGTTAGTGTTTTATTCCTTTACTATACAAGTGTTATTACAATGAACTGTTCCATTCAGTAATTAAAAATCCAAACAATGCCAGTATCATTTTTGGCATTTTTTGTTATAACTGTATTAATACATAAACTCATATGATTGTGTTATTCATTTTAAAATATTTAGAAAAATTAAAATTCCATGGTATTTTGGGGTTTTCTGATTTTTTTGTGTGTGTAGTTTTTTTGTTTTGTTTTTGTTTTTTTTTCTTACATAAAGCCCTTTTAAAATTTGATAACCACAGATGTACAGGTGATGAGTGATGATGAGGGAAAATGAAAGATGATGGCACTGTGCTCACAAAGATCTGTTTGGTAGTTGGATTCAATGTAGTGTAAACCCATGAAGAATGTTAAGTTTACTACCAGAACTATATTACCAGCTTTTCTGAAATTCATTCGTTGGATAACTTTACAATGATAATATGAATTCCAAACCTGGTAGCTAAGTAAGAGTTTAGTGTTTCAAAATTGAAGTACATAAGCTTGATCAGAAATTCAGGAACCTCATGCAAATTGTTGAGTAAAAAGACATGATGTTATTGCTCGATATGTCAGTAGCCAAAGAAAATAAATCTAGATGTAGTGTCAGCGGGCCAAATGCCAGCAAATTTCAATGTCACTATATTCGGACAATATTAAATATATTTTATCCCTTTAGTTTTTAAACTTTCACATTTTCTTTTATTTTTAGTTAAATAATTCTGTAGGAAGGGCAGAAATGGGAAGAGTAACTGTGTGTAAGTGTGTCTTAATAGTCAAGAAAAGCAAAAGTGCAATCAAATCCCTGAACTAGTGACAGCATTTGTGGCACCCACCCTTGTTAACACATATAAGCCACATACAACAGTACCAAACCTGTCTGCGAAAAAGGACTTAAAAGTAGCCATTTACCAGCTTCAGTCTTGCTTTCCTGATGAGCTTTGTTCAGGTAGTCTTCCCACACAAAAGCTCACTATCAGATTGGAGCTTAAACAATTAAAGGCTTTCCTCCCCTGATTGTATTACATAGCTTCAAGTTCAAATATCATCATACTTTATCAACACAATTTTATAAAATATTATCTCATTTTCTGGTTACCTTCATCATTCTTAATTAGCTATGCAGAAAGAAAAAAAAGAAAAATCTCTCATGCTACTTTCCAGTTATATTAATACAAGTATTAACACAGTGCATTATGCTCTCTAATTTCACTATTTAAGTCTACCATTTAGATCAAGTTTGTCATTCATGGTTCCAATTTCTCTTTTAACCTGCCTACCCTATTAAGTCCATGCAAGAGGAAGCTTAAAGGTTGAGACTACATATCAAATACAGTTGGACCATCAGTTTTTGGGGAGGTGGGGGGCACACACATGTAATTTTGAACACAGGGAGCTTTACAGAACTGGAATAGAATTGCTTGGTCCCACAAAGCTCTTCTGCTTTAAAAATGTCTTACCCCAAGATCACTAATTCCAAACAATTCCCTCTTCAGTAGAATCATTATCAAATGTTGGGAAAATAAAGGATTTGAAACATTGGTTTTTCTGCTATTGTTCACACGAACACTCATTTTTCTACCCCGTATTTTCAGTAAGCTTCCTTTGGACCCTGAAAATAAGTTGTGAAAGAGGAAAAAAATAAAAACATGTCATTGGTAAATTAGATTACAACACTTTAAAAGTGGTTTTGTGCAACTGCATTATGAAATTCCAGTTTGTCATTAAGAGCATGCAAAGTAGCGAAGATTTCCTTTCCTTTGATTCCTTATAGACGTCAGGAATTCTTTGCAAGTCTTTTACATTTGGCAGATTTGTGCATGATATATAGACTGTTGGCTTATAAATTGTCTCCAGGCTGGTACTGTGGTTCTGTAGCAGTAAAGTAGTCCTCCAAGAAAGACTGTATATATTCAAATGTTGGTCTCTCATCAGGGTCCTTCTTCCAACACAGTTTCATTAACTCATGGAGAGACTCTGGGCAGCCTTGTGGGCAAGGCATCCTATATCCACGCTCCACTTGTTCCAGGACTTCCCGATTCACCATCCCTAAAAGGAAAGCATGTTAGCTCTGAATGACATTACATAAATAACCATTTCCCAAATTTTTTCAAGTGTCTCTCCAGCCACAATGCACATGAATCTACCATAACAGAACCTTTAAGGAACGCACTTTATAAAGAATAAATTTTTTACATTTGGCATTAAATACGTTTTCTGAAAATTATTTCATTGCACTTGCAATTCCTATTCCTAATACCTGGTCCTTCTTCCTTTTGTGTACTTTCTCATTTGCATACTTTCCCACTGCCTTGGGCATGTCCTTTCAAAAAGGAGACTCAAGCACGAATACCTTCTGCCTTGCCTTAGGTTCCATTCAAGGATGACTTAATTTGAAATCAGGCCAAGAAAAAGGCATTTTGTACCTAACAGAACTGCCTTACAAATCCCAGTCACAGCAAAATATCTGACAATTATGTTACATATGTTTAATTTCAAAAACTGGTCGAGCAGGTTCACTCTACTGATGCTCACTGTAGCCTGGGAATACGCCAAAAGTAGAAATTTCAGGGACAGACAGGAAAACATAAGGATACACACTAATCTGAAATGAACTATCAGCCACATTTACAAATGCTATTATCTCAAAACACTTTAGAAGATATATAATAGTTAATCTGTAAATAAAACAAAGTAGCTTTGTGAACAAAGGAACCAGTGAAGTGTGACTAAGTTTTTGTCTCTGCTTGTCAACTGTGGACTCTGAATGAAGGCAAAAAGTACAAAAGGTAACTTCAGAAGCACAGAATACAACAAAGAGAAGAAAAATCTATTAAATTTTCCTCTTACCTGGATATGGCACTCTCCCCTTTGTTACCAGCTCTGTCAGCAAAATTCCAAATGACCACACATCTGACTTGATTGTAAACCGACCATACAATGCTGCTTCTGGAGCGGTCCATTTAATTGGAAATTTAGCTCCTACAAACATTGGAAAGACAGATACTCAATTTTCCTTTGCTTATGCATCATTTGCTTACACTTCAAAATATTTTAAAAAGAATACTGCACTCAAAAAAATGTTACATTTTGCTTTGTTGACAAAATTCGAGGTGGTTTAGTATTTTAATATTTCAAACCGGAAACCGGTTTCAAACTAGGGCACCAGCTACTGGCTACAATTTTTGGAAGCAGCTGAGACATCTGGGGTTCTTAATTAAATATGTTTCAAAAAGTGGGATGATCTTCAGAATCTGATGAGCAACCTTTCTGGAATCTCAGCTCTCTTCAAACTGTAACAAGTTTTACCCCAAAAAATAACTAAAAAGGTTTTTTGGAAACACCAGCAAACTGCCAGATAATTTCAAACACTAAAAAGTTTACTAAAATTGCACTTAGGGGACACCTAAACATAGCTGTGAAAGCACACTTATATGCATAATCTTTATTCATGTGGACAGAATACACAGACACATTCTGTAAATGTGATAGTTCGAAGTAACTTGAAGGTAACTGGTCTTATTTATTCAGTAAATAAATCGGTCTTACCTTGTCTTGCAGTGTACTCATTGTCCTCTATTAACCTTGCTAAACCAAAGTCTGCTATTTTACACACAAGATTGTCTCCTACAAGAATGTTAGCTGCCCGGAGATCTCTGTGGATGTAGTTCATTCTTTCAATGTAAGCCATGCCATCAGCAATCTTAAAAATAAAGTTTTATTAAAGATTATTTTTCATGACTATAGACATTTCTCCCAAGCATTAAGCTGTAGCCCTTTATTTTAGCTCCTTTCTCATTGTATAAGTATAGAAAGCATAGCAAGAGCTTGTGACACCACTGAGTAGTGTGTCTGGCTATACAGTATCTGCTAATTGGGAACTAGACTGTTTCTTTTTGACAAATTACAAACCTACAACAGAAGACGTAAGACAGAACAGCATACAATAGCCAGAGTGTTCAATATTTACATCTAGTTGATATCTCATATAGCTTTAAATCTCTTCTCTTAAGCACAAAATACGGTTTTCTTGGTTTGTACAATGTACCTGAGCAGCCATGTCGACCAGTTGTGGGAGTTTTAAGTATTTCCCTTCTCCTTCTTTAAGGAAGTCTAGCAAGCTGCCTGTAAAAGATGACACATTGCGGAGCGGGGGGGGGGAAGGAAAAAACCAAAACATTAATTTTATGTGAAAACATGAATGAGATTTTTTTTTCTTAGACATTATGATTTTCACATTCATCTCCCAAAATCTGTGTTTGAAAACCTGTCATTTAACAGAATACATGACTCAATGACTATGCCTGTAGTTAACTCTGCCCTGATAGCTAATTAGTGCAAGTTTTATCCAAGTACTTTGGAACCCATTTCAATAATTCAGATAACTGAACACTAACAAAACAGACTGCCGCTTGATGACTATATGGCAATACATAAGGATTCTTCCCACTATTCCTGGTATCAATACCCTTGCTAGTTGGACTTTTTTCCACAGTGAGATTTATAATTAAAGAACAAAAAACCTCATATCCATTACTTAAAATTTTTCTGCCAGCTCCAATTATATACTAGAGAAATTATTCCGAAATTGTTGATTTTGTTGCTTTTTCTTCCTTACAGGGGAAACCAAAAGCATCTTCCATTCTTCATGACATATTCTCTTCTCCCATTTATATAATGCAATTGTGTCCAGAACATTACAACATGAGTAGTATTTCAAATCAGTTCCAAGGACCTGCACTCCTTTAAAAACAGTAATCTTTACAGGCCTGGTAAAACTTTGTCTCTGACACAACA
Organism: Nyctibius grandis; assembly: GCF_013368605.1. Taxonomy (NCBI): domain Eukaryota; kingdom Metazoa; phylum Chordata; class Aves; order Nyctibiiformes; family Nyctibiidae; genus Nyctibius; species Nyctibius grandis. Next base: position 58,655,433 of record NC_090660.1, on the reverse strand, counting down.
GCTTTCCCTAAAGGTGTTATTATGCCATAAGGGTATAGGAACATGATCTCTTTCTTAAGAAACTTATGAAGACTGATAACTAATCAGTCTCATCACGGTCAAAATTACAACAACAAAATTACAGGTGTGGCGATGGTGGGGAAAAAAACACTGAACTGCAGAGCTTGCCGTGGATTCATGGCTGTAGCCATGAATTAGATACCACTGATGTGGTTTTAGTCACTTGCTGTATTTTTGCATTGAAAGTAAGAATGTGGCCTGCCAGACCCACACTGCTGCTGCTGTTTGTTTTGTGTGTTTGCACAGACTTCTTCCCATCTTGGTTCATCCCATCTTGGTTCATGAGCTCAAAGGACTGAAGAGAAGCAAAGATTTCACGCTGACCTCTAGTAACCTGCCCGAATTGGAAAAAATTTGGGGTACTGTGAAGTTCTTACCCACCTCTTTTCCTTGTCAAAACAGAAAGAAAAAAAAAAATTGTTCTACTAACTTTCAAGTATGAACCACCAAAGAGGTTTCGTGGTTTTTGGTAAAATGTGGCAAGTTTTTCAAATGAAAACAGAGGCTTCCAATGCCATTTTAAATCCATAACTTAGACAAAAATGCAACTACTTTTCCAATTCTATACTTGTGCTGTTGCAAGGTAACATCACAGTTCCGGTTTCAATCTTTATGTTTTCTTAGGCAGAATGCTATAAAGCATTTTGTTTTCCTGATTGCCTTGCCAAAACCTGATTTCTGAACAATGGAAACTGATTTTGAATGGCAGCTTTAAGATCTGACAGAGACACTGTCTAGTGTTATTTAGGAACAACAACACAGAAGGAACTTTTTATATTTTATATTTCTTCCTACCTTTTCAAACTTATACAATGCTTAAAACCCCATTCAAACAGGAATGGGGGGGGTTGGACTAGATGACCTTTAAAGGCCCCTTCCAACCTGATTCTATGAAACCCATATTTGTAGCAGAGTACTGAACACAAGCAGCCACTCTCTTGGACTTCAACATTGTTTCTATTTCTTACCAAGATAGTAAAATTTCTCTGAGATGAAGAGAAGGCTGCGTTTTATAAAACTGGAATAACTGACTTGAAAATCTGCTGCTTCTTAACACTAATATGCTTATGATATTTATTTCTACATTCAGCCTAAATCTCTAAATCTCTGTTTCAGCAGCAGGGGGAGGGGGAAACGACATACAGCAAGGGAACAAGGATGAAAGACTGAAAACAAAGAGATAAAGGAGGGAGTCTGGGAAAAAAAGCCTCAACCTTTTTAAAATTTACTATTACACTGCTGGAAAAGAAAAACTAAAAAAACCAAAAACCCAACTGATTCTGTTGCTGTGAGCACAATCTGTCTACAGGCATGCGTATTCTCATAATAATATTCCCAGCTATACCATCCAATTTAAATGTAACAGGCAGTACACAGTAAAAAATGAGAAAAAACCCCAATCTTGTACTTGGAAGACTAGCAAGGGTGACACAGATGTGCAAAAAAAAAAAAAAATCATGCCTCCACCCATGACCTAAATCAGAACTGCTTCAAGTAGGTCAAGCGTTGCTCATTTTAATTTAATCAAAAATACCACTTGTACTCCAGTCAGCTTAAACCTAACATTAATTAAACATTTAATTTGTTGCTGGGATCTTAAATAATCTTTTAAATGTAGTATTTTCAAACTATTCTGTCACACACCTTTTGTCATGAATTCAGTGACAATGTAGATTGGTTCCTCAGAAACAACGGCATATAGTGGAACAAGTTTGTCATGTCGTAATTTCTTCATGATCTGAGCCTCCTGCAGGAAAGCTTCTGGCATCATTGTACCAGGTTTTAGTGTCTTGATCGCTACTTTTGTGGTTCCATTCCATGTTCCTAGAGAAACAAATTACATTTTTTTCTCCGCTATAATACTGAAGAGATTTTCTGCTGAAATGGTTTGCTTTTTGCTTCTATTTTGTTAGCTTACAGTATGATTATAAATTAGAAATATATTGAATATTATTTTTACCTTTATGTGACTGATCATAATTGGTACTTTTTCTCTTCAATTCTTTTTGAGATTATCTTTTCAGATCCCAATCCTGATTTACTTAAAATACTATTAAAACATTCACACAAACAACTGAAAGGTGTCACATTAAGCTCTTACCCATCCATACTTCACCAAAACATCCTTGGCCCAACTTAACTTCCAGCCTCAACGATTCTCTAGGAATTTCCCAGGCATCTTTTGCTAATCCCTGTGTTTGTGGTTTCACAGTGGGGCACACAGTTGTTAGCTTATGACACAGCCCATCGGCATGTTCTGGAAAATGGAAAAAATGAGCTTTGTCGTTAAGCAGGGGTAAGACATCACAAAAGAAACATCCTAATGTTGATAAAAAGAACTCGCCCATTTACTGTTTGTCAAAATAAAAAAGAAATTTTATAATTGTGAATTTTAAAAATAAGCTACATAGCAGTTTTTCTTCCTCATGATAGGCACAGGGTAGCATTGGGACAGTAGAACCTGGGCTTACCTCTGTAGTGTTTCACCAGCTTCTGTAGAGATTCAAATTGTGCTCTGGTTGTGATATAGTATCCACCATTGTCAAGTTTTCTAATTTTGTAGTGTTTCACATTATCACCTCTGACCTCATCCCAGTCACGTATGGAAAGGGAGTAAGCACCTAGGAAACAAATCATACTTGGTTCTTCACCAAAAATTTAAAGACATATTTAACGTATCTCCTCCACTGTCATTATACGCATACATGTGTGCACACGCATACGTGAAATGCGATAGACCACCCTGGCAGGGCCGGGGAAAATGGGAAAGAGAAGAGATATACATAAATATACATACCTTTAGTGGTTTCACTCTCTCTTACTAAGAAAATACCACGCTGGTTCCCCGGATTTAAAAGTAGTCTTTCTGCATCTTTCCTGCCCATCTTACCAAAATACCACCTAGAAAATGTTGAAGGAAATATGTGTAAGTAAAAGCTTCCTATGCTTTGGCAATCATGTAAATACAAGATTTAAAAATCTCCAGCATTGACTAGACTACTAATATTGCAAAGCAGTTACAGATCAACAAAAGTAATGACATCCATATAATCAAAAGATTAAGATGACCTATTTCTATATTACTCTCATTTCTATTGTTTGCAAAATACACACAAAGAGGCCTCTATTCACAAATACTGTTTTTCTGATGCTTTAACAATGGACTTTATCGACAGTACTTAACATTGAAAGTAACGCTCTCCTTCTGGTTAAGAAGTTCACAGGTCAAGTTGAATCAGATGACACACTTTGGTAGCACTCAAAACACTGCAGCAGCTGAAACTACCTTCTCTGAGAAGTTTTGGGTATATGTTAGAAAACAGTATTTAATGCAAAGTGGATGTGCATAAGTATCATTGGATCACAGGCTCATTCAGGTTGGAAGGGGCCCTTGGGAGGTCTCTGGTCCAGCCTCCTGCTGCAAGCAGGGTCAGCTGTGAGATCAGACCTGGTTGCTCACGGTGTTGTCCACTCCAGTCTTGAAAACCTTGAAGGATGGACCCTGCACAGCCAACCTGTGCAACCTGCGCCCCTGCCTGGCTGTCCTCAGGACAAAAAGGTTTCTTCTTATATCCATCTGGAACCTCTCCTGTTTCAACTTCTATTGCCTCCCATCCTTCTCTACCTCAGTAGAGGGAGCACTTTTTTCTACTGATCATTTAGAAACAACCCTGTGGTAGGTATCATTTACTTCTCTATGAGTAACACTCCATCTTTGTTGCATCATTCTGGCACCAAAAGGTGCACAGAAGTTTTAAAACACCTGTGTTTTTCCTTGCCTTAAGTTCTTTCACAAAAGGAATTTCTTTTTTTATGCTCTGACAGTGTGCTCATCCTGATGAACAGCCTGCACAGAGCTCTGTCCTGAGCCAGGGAAAATTTTAAGGTCCATCTCCCAGTGAATCCCCAGACTTTGGAATAACACTTATTTCTAACTACATTTTATTTTGATTGTGTGCCTCAGAAGTCAAAGTGATGTAAAGCATAAATTTCAAACATTTTTATTTGGCACTTTCATAGCATCAAGCAAATCTGGCTTCATGAGTGTTGGGAGAAGAAAAGTAGTATTGGAAACTGCTGCAAAACAATGGTTTTGTAGGTGAAACATTTTGTGGGGGAAAAATGTAGGAAAGGAGGGATCATTTTGTTGGCCTGTGAAGAGAATGGCCTGTGCAATCACTTGGGAATTTGAAACTTATTCTTACTTTTTATTGCATTTGCAGTTTGACCGTTTAAGTAGATGTGCAAAGTTAGAACTGGATGTGACAGTACATACACTTGAGACAATTTGGATGTAACCTATAATCTTATTGAAGCAAACTTGAACCCCAGTTAATTACTTCACATGAAAATGCCTCTTCCCCAGACTACTACAACAATTTACAAACTATATTGTAAAGTGTTATTTTATTTCATTACCTATAAAATAATAGCAGGGTTTACTTGTTCTGAGCATTAAACATTTATATTATGGTATCATTCAAAAGGCACGCGGATAATATGAATCCTGTCACGAGCAGTTCGTGATATAAATGTCTTCAGGCTTACAAAAGACCACTTAAACAAGATCCTAGCAAGCTGGGGCTACGTATTGCTTTTGCACTTGTAACTCCAACTGCAATCACAACACAAAACCTATGAACGCTATCAAAGCCCAGGGCTAACAAACAAACTCTAAAGCAAATGAACTCTATTCCAAATGCTGTGGTGATATTGAATAAAATTAGCACTACTTCTTTAAAATAGTCAGTTTAAAAAAATCTTCCTCACTCATCACCTCTCACTCTCACCTTCAGTCATCACATAAACCTACGACAAATCCCACCACCCTGTTTTGCCAGTCTTTAGGAGCAGCACTTTATTTGCAGAAACACTGCATTCTTAGTTTGCAAAGGGCTATCGTTTCCATTTTACCACCACTGCAGCTGTAATGACAATATGTTTTTATTGCATACTTTAAAAAAAAAAAAAAAGCCCTCAACTTTTTTCAAAAAAACTGAAGTAAATAATTTTAAAAACAGCTGAAACTCAAGGGCATAAAACAACAGCGCATCTTTGATGCAATCACTGTTTAATAGCAAACAGGCAGGTGAGAGTAGCAGCAACATGCTAACGTCTCAGCTTGAGATTCAGGAAACATCTTGGAAATTGGGCACTTTTCCCAGAAGTGCAGTAGCAAACACAGAAGTCCACAGATCATGTATCAGGGAATTGCTTATTGACAGTACCATGCCTGTATATTGAAGCAAGAGCTGCGGAGCTTTATACTTCTAGTACAACAGATAAAATTAATCCCTTGGAACAAGTATAACCTGAAACTGTACCTCAGCTCAGAGTTCCCACCATAACTTAATGTGATTCTGTAAGTGCTCTGGGATCTTTGTTTGTAAATAAATGTAGGAAGTACTGGTACCCAAAGCAATACAGTTTTCCCAATTCACAGTAGTCTTTAGTGTGCCTAACAATTTTGCCACCAAAAAAGTTGTTATAGATTAATAGATTAGCAATTACTGTCCACACAAATGCTTTTTTAGAATGTAAGATTAGGTGCTACCAAGGATATAGCTGACCTTGAATTAGTGTTTGGCAAAATAAGGATAAAAATCTGGAGCTGGTGGTATGTGAACTCTTTAACTAAAACCATCTATTTTTGTTTTATATGAAATACAATGCATGTCCTCCAATTCTTATCTTCATTATTATAACCTCACTTCCTTTTCCCTCTAACCCTACACATAGCAACCAGGCATAAAACACTTGCATGAGTGTCCACCTCACACTGACTAATAATTATACCCTTGACATCATCCAAGTAGCACTGCTATCCTTTAATTAGTAGTATTATCCTACTTTACCCTTAAATGTTACAGGTACTGAAAGGCATAATATCACCACAGGGCACAAAGTGTAGGATGGATAATAAGAACAGATTGACAGGATATAATGTCTTACTCTTCTGCTTGAATGGAGTCTGCAGGAGCTACATAATTGCTTGGGATGTAGCCTGTTTTCCCGGTAGCAATGGATCTTGCTTCCCACCAGTCTCCTTCCCTGCAATGCAACATCAGTTATCTCTTCCACATATGAACAATACATCATTCCCTAGCGCCTATAACATCCTCACATATGAAAGACAGGTGAAATTTAGGTAATGTGTTATTTTAATTATGAAGGCATCTAAAAAAGTTTGTGCTGCACCTATATTTTTCTTTTCATTGTAAGCAACACAAGTGCCTCTTAATGGAATTTTGCATTTTAAAGATTTGAGTTTTGTTTTTTTTTTAAATGTAACAGGCATTTATTGATATATGCAAAATGCAAACCCACAACAAAACGTTTTATGGCAGAGATGTGTAAATAAACTTCCGAGTTCTCTAGTCTTCATCTGCCTCTATGTTGACAGTGAGCAACAAAGGAAGCAGGAAGTCAGCTAACAAAATTGAGAACTGGATGAATGAAAACTGCTACATGTATGAATTAGAACTACTACCACAGCCAAAAGCTGCATGTAGAGAAATCTCCAAGGTAAACAACTTATTTCCTTTTCACTAGACTTCTAAGAAATCGGGCTGTAACACTGTAATGCTGCTGCAACTGAACTAAAACATTGAACTACTCATAAACTATCTGAGCATGGATTTACTGTGGAGGGCAGTCAGACACACTTCCACAGCCAGAAGTCCCTGCCTACAGCCAGGGCACTCGCCTCCAGCATTTGCAGTGCAGGGCTGCCTGCTCCACCTACCTCCCCATCAGATATCGAACCCTGTCACAGAGAACCTGCAAGGCGCAGAGCCTGGGATGGGGTGGGACAGCCTGTGTCTCCACCTCTGCTGCCTTGCTAAAGCAGGGAGTGGAAGGATGCCACCCAAACAATCAAGAAGGCAGCTTGGCGCTGCCTCAGTCACTACAGCTCTACATCTGCACCCAAACCTTGACCTCAGCCTGAATATTACTGTCTTACCAGTATCAATACTTCAACCCCATACTTGTTGAACATTGTATGCATTCAAGAAAAGAAAAAAAATATCACTCTACTCTTCACTGAAATAGGATACACAGATTTCAAGAAGAGTCAAGGATCTATTTATTCCCAACAACCACCAAGTGAATTCTGTGAATGAGAACACTTACGTGTTATTTATTATCTGGAACCGTTCACCTTTCTTAAATGAAAGGTCATCCGTAGTTCTAGCTTCATAGTCATATAAGGCCACAAATACAGTAACACCACCTTTGGAAAAAGAAAAAAACCCATATGATATAGCAGTAATGCTGCAACACAGGATTTAAGGACTTATCTGTGAAACAACTCATCAATTTTGATTTGGAAGCAACTAAACACTCTGGGTTCCATTTCATTTTGGAAGCTTGATCAATAATCAGCTTATTTCTTAAGACAGAGGAAAGCCTATAAACAGACACCCTAAAAATATGCTTCCGCACCACAAAAGGCAGCTCGATACATCACTGAAAGTACATTAATAATTACTTATATACAGAAACCTACATAACACATGAGCAGTAAAAAAAAGCCAGCTTCTTTATTAAGCCAGTTTCTTTTTAAGAAGTGCAATTCTAGAAGATCCTACAACAGTGAACCATCAACCACTAATTTTTACAGAAGTAGTTTCCTGTTGAACTTAGCTATAAATAACTGACGTGTTCCCAACTTTCTGGGGTTACACATCAAGACCTGCTCAAGGAATTGAACCAGAAATAAAAGTATTCTGTTGGGGAGAAAGATGTTTCTCTGCTTTAGGACTAATGATTTTTTTAATTCCATCAAATCTCCCCATCAGTGAAGCAGACCCTTGCTGAGGATGATCCATCAGTGTATTGCTCTAGAGAACAAGGGCCGAGATATGTCATGGGATGACAGCTGCACTCCACCAACCCTAAGGATCTGCCTCCCCATCCCACTTCTGGTACAGGGCACGTTGTTGAAAATGTCCCACAAACAGGATACACCTGTGAGAGAAGGACGGTAGGGAGGCTCCCATACTCATGGCAGGAAAATATTTTCTACGCTTAAAAGAGCTAGTCTATAAAACTGGGCTAAAAGATAAAGAGGGAAAGGAGAACAGGCTATATGAGATGTACAATCCACAAGCAAAAATAAAGAACTATGTACCGTAACTAGGAGAAAGTTAAAATAGAAAACTGCAGACGGGCAATTCAGAAAGACTTTTTAAGCTCTAGAAATGCTATTTCACAGTCTAATGGACACTTAGGAAGCCTAATGATAGTCCAAGCAATAACTTATTTTTAAAAGTATAGTATTACAACTCTAACATGCATATATATGTACCAGGATACACATCCAAGACCACCAACAGAAACAAGTTGCATCTAATTTTATATCTTACAATTAACGTGACCGTGATCAGAAAGGAAGAATACATAATGCAACAGGTAGTGTCTACATGTAATATTCTTTTACAATGTATACTTTCTGACTAAGAGCTTCTAATCACTTAAATGTTTTCATTTGATTTAGAGTCTCCCTGTGACTACATTATCTCAGCAGGCCTCAGCTGGAAATCAATTTACAGTTTCTCTAGGAAAAACAGAACAAAAAATCCCCACAGGAGGTTGGAGTAATTGATGGGTTTTTTTGGAAGTGTGATTTATGAACTGAAAATGAATTAGAATACCCCCCAGAAGTTAGCAGTACTTAATCTAAGTTAAAAATCAACACAGTCCTACCAATTTTTGCCTGCATTACTATGTTACTGCATTATTTTGATGACAAACTGCTACACGCAGCAAGAAAATTGTGGGGATACATACCATATTCACACAAACAGAAACCAAATGTTATGGAAATAAACCATCCCCAGAGAGTTCTTCAGCAGATGAAGAAAAATCAGCACTCTCAAGTCACAATATTACAACAGTTTTTAACTGCATATAAAGAAATGGGAGACTCCAAGAACTTTGAAACAAACTGTACAACATGTATAAAGATACTAATGTGGGAATAAGAGAGAGTAATTCCTCTAGATGGTATAGCACTAGTTAAAGTAATGGATAAAAATGTAAACCATGCAATATGAGAATTATCAGTAATTATCAGTATTTGTGTACTTTTAATAGTTTTTAAAGAAAGAATTGAAAAAGCTAACATATAATCCCTCGAAAGTTTTGGTTTCAACACCTCAGCTACCATAAAACCTCTTTTTATTCTCACTCACAAATGTTACTCATTTCATATAAAAGAATAATAAAATACTTCAGGAGAACAGCATCAGCACAGAATGTTTTAAACAAACAGATATCGCCCAAATGATTTTTGAAGGCTCTTGCAGCTGTTTTCTTTGTGAATCACTGCAAGGTGATCTAGTTTAGCGGTTCAAGCTATTTGTGGTCATACCATTTCGCTTAAAGGTTATCCTTTCATTAGGTCAGTTTTCCCATCTTCTAATCTAGGACTGGTTTTGGAGAGAAGACTTTACTTTCTTGTTCAGCAGGAGGACTACAGAGCACCAGTGCTTACATGGCTTCATGGAAGGCAAGAACAGCGGTCCATTTTTCTGTTTTGGTTTTCAGTAATATTCTATGAATTCAAAGTTATCTCCTGACTGAGACTGTGTAATACAGGAGCAGTGTGACTAACCCAGTTTTCTTCTCCTTGTCTGCTCTAGAGGAATAAAAGCAGCTCAACTCTTTTCAACCGCACTACAGGCCGTGATGATAACCATATCATCCTCTTGTCAGACATCACTGATGCACTGGATAAGTACTACTGACACTTACGTCCTGTTTGCCAAGCCCATCTATTCTCCTCTCTTGCGAAACAAAGGGCTACAGAACGTGATCTAGTGTTTTGTTTGTCACAAATACAAAAAGCTTACAGCAGATGAAGTTCGTCATCTTATTCATTCACAAAAAACACCTAATTACGATTGATCTGAAAATTAGTTCTGAATGTAACAAGCAATTCCTGGTGCAATTTTTATTTATTTTTTCCTAAAATGTGTTTGTTTGTGGATGGGCTAGTTTTACAAAATGAGGAGGAATAATTACATGCGCAGTATCATTTTACTTGATTGCAAAATGATGGAGGCGTTCACCCAAATCAGCCTGTCTGCTGATAACCGAACCCGCACTGATGAGATTCAAGACTATCTTTTCATGAGAAATCTCTCCTGTTGACTCCGGCCCAAGATATAACATGCTTAACGACCAGCAGGAACAGGGACAGGCAAGAGAACATCCCTTCTAGTCTCTGCAGCAAAGGATTTGTGGTACTTGGCAGGGCCTACATCCCTGATGTCTAGTAATGCCCAGGAGTGCCTGCACGCACTGCTGGAGATTCCCATGTGAACGAAGAACTAGATGTAGTAAGAAGAAATACACAGAGGTTCTTGGAGGAGATGAAGATTTCTTTAAGCATGATAAAATTTCCTTAGCGGAGCTAATGAAAAAAAAAGTAATTCTGCCCTTATTTCATTTCTGCATATGTTCATCCAAAACGGGGATTCACAGTTGGCTCAAAAATTTTGAGACAGGATAGATGCTCATTTTAATTATTTGTTTTTTAATGAATTCCCAAAAATGAAATACGAGGTGATTATTACCTGACAACTCATATTTGGTTTCCTGACTTGCTTAATGTCAAGGCCACAGTGGGTTTTCATGGATCTCAAGTTTCTTGTGTTTAAAAGATTTTAAATGCCACTGTAATGAAGCAAAACATTTAAGCACTGTAATTGTGCTAACATTAGAGGTTTGTGGGAGAACTAGAGATACACTAATAAGGAATTATTTATAGCGTTTTGTGAAGTGTCTATGCAAAGCTTCTACAATAAATTACTCTTTCCTCTCTCTCAAAAAAAAAGAATAAATTACAGCTTCCTTTCAAAAATATCCAGCAAAACTAAGTGAACTACTAAGATAAGCCATGTGTATAAAATCAATGTTGATGTAATGAAGTTTTAAGATTTTGATATAAAGGTGGGTTTCTAACATCTAATGTGCATATTGCTTTAAAATACTGTACCTTCAAAAATTATATCTCAGCCAAGAAGGTCTCTGCGCCTTGTAAATTCTATTTTTACATTTTCAGCTTTGGTTTTAATATGACCACCAACAATGAGAATTCAGCTCTTTTGTTTCACACATACTGTTCATGTAGTAAAGCACACAATATACTGCATATCCTGTTTAGCTTTACAAATGAACAGGTTCAATGTTGCATTAATATAAGTAACTTACAGCTAATCAAATAAGTCTGAAAATTAGTTTAAGATATCAGTTTCCTGAATTTAAGTGTTTTCGCACCTCTCTCCAAAAGTTTAAAGCCATTATCAGCTGAGTCAGAAGGGGAAAAGGGTTATGTCCCAGAAGTTGGCAGGGCTGGTTAAAAGGTCTTTAAACTAGGTTCGATTGGGGAGGGGGATAAGACCAGGGCAGCCACAAATAAACCTAGGGGTGACAGGCCTGCGTCGGGGGCAAGGCTGCTAGCCCAGCTGAAGTGCGTTTACACCAATGCACGCAGTATGGGCAACAAACAGGAAGAGCTAGAAGCCACTGTATGGCAGGAAGGTTATGATGTGGTTGCCATCACAGAAACGTGGTGGGATGACTCTCATGACTGGAGTGCAACTATGGATGGCTATAAGCTCTTTAAGAGGGACAGGCAAAGCAGGAGAGGCGGTGGGGTAGCATTGTATGTTAGGGAGTGCTTGGACTGTGTTGAAATTGAGGAAGATGGTGAGGATGACAAGGTTGAATGTTTACGGGTGAAGATCAGGGGGAAGGTCGGCAGGGCGGACATTACGGTGGGAGTCTGTTATAGACCACCCAACCAGGATGAGCAGGCGGACGAGGCGTTTTACACACGGCTGTCAGAAGCTGCCCGTTCGCTGGCCCTGGTATTCGTGGGCGACTTCAACTTGCCAGATGTCTGCTGGAAATACAACATGGCAGAGAGGAAGCAATCTAGGAGGTTCCTAGAATGTGTGAAGGACAACTTCCTCATGCAAGTGGTAAATGAGCCCACTAGAGGAGGGGCCCTGCTTGACCTGTTGTTTGTGAACAGAGAAGGACTAGTGGGAGATGTGAGGGTCGGTGGCCGTCTTGGGAGTAGCGACCACAAAATGTTAGAGTTTTCGATAGTGGGGGAAGTAAGGAGGGGCAAGAGTAGAACTTCTGCCTTAGATTTCCAGCGGGCTGACTTTAGCCTGTTTAAGAGGCTGGTGGACCGAGTCCCTTGGGAATCGGTCCTGAAGGGCAAAGGAGTCCAGGAAGGCTGGACATGCTTCAAAAGGGAATTGCTAAATATTCAGGAGCAGGCTGTCCCAGTCTGTAGGAAGGCAAGCCGTCAGGGAAAAAGACCGGCCTGGTTAAACAGGGAACTTAGACTAGAACTTAAGGAAAAAAAGAGAGCCTACTTGCTCTGGAAGAAGGGTCGGGTAACTTGGGAGGTCTATAGGGACATGGCCAGGTCGAGTAGGGAGATTAGAAGGGCCAAAGCTCAATTAGAGCTCGATTTGGCTGCTACAGTCAAAGACAACAAAAAAAGCTTTTACAAATACATCAACAGCAAAAGGAGGGTCAAGGAGAGCCTCCACCACTTGCTGAATGAGGAGGGTAGTGTAGTGTCAGGGGATGAGGAAAAGGCAGAGGTGCTCAATGCCTTCTTTGCCTCGGTCTTTAATGTCAAGACTGGTTGTCCTCAGGAGACTCGGCCCCCAGAGCCTGAAGTTAGGGACAGGGGGCTGTGTGAACCTCCCATGATCCAGGAGGAAACGGTTAGTGACCTGCTGTGCCAGTTGGACACCCACAAGGCTATGGGCCCGGATGGGATTCACCCCAGAGTAATGAAGGAACTGGCAAATGAACTTGCCAAACCACTCTCGATTATCTACCGGCAGTCCTGGTTAACTGGAGAAGTTCCAGCTGACTGGAAATTAGCAAACGTAACGCCCATCTACAAGAAGGGCCGGAAGGCCGATCCAGGGAACTATAGGCCTGTCAGCCTGACCTCGGTGCCAGGCAAGGTGATGGAACAGATCATCCTGAGTGCCATTACACGGCACATGCAGGACAATCGGGGCATCGGGGCCAGCCAACATGGATTCATGAAAGGCAGGTCCTGCTCGACCAACCTGGTCTCCTTCTATGACCAGGTGATCCGCTTAGTAGATGAGGGCAGGGCTGTGGATGTAGTCTATCTAGACTTCAGTAAGGCATTCCACACTGTCTCCCACAGCATCCTCCTGGACAAACTGGCTTTCCGGGGCTTGGATGGGTGGACTCTTCAATGGGTTAAAAACTGGCTGGATGGCCAAGCCCAGAGAGTGGTGGTGAATGGGGCAAAGTCCAACTGGCAGCTGGTCACTAGCGGTGTTCCCCAGGGCTCAGTTCTGGGGCCGGTGCTGTTCGATATCTTTATAGATGATCTAGACGTAGGGATTGAGTGCACCCTCAGCAAATTTGCAGATGACACCAAGCTGGGTGGGAGTGTCGATCTACTGGAGGGTAGGAAGGCCCTCCAGAGGGATTTGGACAGGTTAGATAGATGGGCCGAGACCAACGGCATGAGGTTCAACAAGAACAAGTGCCGGGTCCTACACTTTGGCCACAACAACCCCATGCAGCTCTACAGGCTGGGGGAAGAGTGGTTAGAAAGCGGCCCAGCGGAAAGAGACCTGGGCGTGCTGATCGACAGCCAGCTAAACATGAGCCAGCAGTGTGCCCAGGTGGCCAAGAAGGCCAATGGCATCCTGGCCTCTATTAGGAATAGTGTAGCCAGCCGGTCTAGGGAAGTGATCGTCCCTCTGTACTCGGCACTGGTTCAGGCCGCACCTTGAATACTGTGTCCAGTTCTGGGCCCCGCACTTCAAGAAAGATGTTGAGGTGTTGGAGCGAGTCCAGAGGAGGGCAACCAAGCTGGTGAAGGGTCTGGAGGGTCTGACCTATGAGGAACGGCTGAGGGAGCTGGGGTTGTTTAGCCTGGAGAACAGGAGGCTCAGAGGTGACCTTATTGCAGTCTACAACTACCTGAAGGGAGGTTGTAGTGAAGTGGGAGTTGGCCTCTTCTCCTGGGCAACTAGCGATAAGACAAGAGGACACAGCCTCAAGCTTCGCCAGGGGAGGTTCAGGTTGGACATTAGGAAGAATTTCTTTTCAGAAAGGGTTATTAGACATTGGAATGGGCTGCCCAGGGAGGTGGTGGAGTCACCATCTCTGGATGTGTTTAAGAAAAGACTGGACATGGCACTTAGTGCCATGGTCTAGTTGACATGGTGGTGTTAGGGCAATGGTTGGACTCGATGATCCTTGAGGTCTCTTCCAACCTGATTGATTCTGTGATTCTGTGATTATCCCATGTGCATCCTTCAACAGCTTAGAACTTCTAATACAATTTTAGCAACTATTCCCATTACTGCCTTTAATAAGTTTTAAATTTCTCTGTGCTGTGATCCTAAACTCCTCCCCCCCCCAAAAAACCCGAAAAGACAAAACACCCAACCCCCAAGCCCCAGTCACTAGTGAATATGGGTTGAAACATTATCTGAGCAGTGAAGATATTGAAAATCAGAAATCCCTAAAAGGCAATTTATTTCAAATTTGCAGTATATTTCTGTGTGGCAATGGGTCATAGTATTTTTTTAATATGACTGTCAGGCTTTAATAATAGTAATAATAGCATAATTTTATGTAACACTCACCTGTTAAAGTACTAGGATATGGACTTGGCACAGCTGAAAATGAAGATGATGCTCCTCCAAAGGGTGTCATGCCTGAGGGCCCTCCAAAAGGAGTCATGGAATGACTATTAAAATTAACTGCCGATCCCTTTATTGACGGTGACTGTGTTGCCTGGCTGGAGTCTGATCCATAATGGCTGACATGGGAAATAACAGGTTCTGGAGTATTATCAGTTCTGTATTTCATAGATGGACCTTTATCTTCTTTGCTTTTAATGCACCCCATGGTTGCTTCTGTGAGAATGAGAGGGGGGAAAAAAAAATAAAAAAAGAGTTCATCTCCATGTTGCGTCTTTTTATAGTTAACACAGAAGATTCCCAAAAGGTTACCAAAAATGCTGATTTATTACTGCTTAAAAACCCCAAAACAACCCCCCGCAATTGCTACCACGTGCAGACTACAACCTCCAATGAAAAAGTGTTCTGGAATAAAAGCTAAGCCATTCCCAGACTAGAGAAGATCTAATTATTTTCCCTTACAACATCACATACTAACAGCACATTTGGATTATTCTTCATCCCAGTTCCTTGGTAGACTGTAAATGGTAACAAAGAAATGAAGAAAAAAAAGAAAAAAAAAGAGGGAATCAGGCAACAGATGAGGAAAAGACACTGAAGACTTCTGTAGCAGGGTAGAAGGGGAAACAGAGGTGACAAATCCAGAGTCAATTATATGAAGCAAATCCAAAGCAATTATACGAAGAAATGTGTGGGACATTCCTGCTTTCTTTTTTAAGCACCTGTGCAATAAGGTCCTGACTTGCCAGTGGTACTACAAATAATAGCTTTAAAGATGTAGAGAAATTTTCATCCACTGTCAGCCCCCCAAATACAACTCACAAAGAAACCTGGGATATTCATGACCACAGGACAGAGGGTTAAGTTCTAGAACCTAACTAGAATTAGAAAAAAATCTGGAAGAGTACTAACATCTGTAGTGGTTTAGAAACTGAACTGCACCCAGGCAGGTGACAATTTATAGCCCTGACAGCCCAAGACTGACACCAGCTCCCATTACATGCAGACTGTGCCAGAGCTGTTTACCACAGGGACACCTATTACCTGCTGATGGAGCTAATCAGAGAGGAGATGTGTCACCAACAATTAAAATGACTGCATCTTAAGAAGTACCACCTGCCATTTATCAGGTGGTGACAAGTGATAGCAGGCATCTTCTGGCTCACCCCAGCTGGGAAACAAATCAGGAGGAAAACAGGAGTACCTATTGGATACAGCACTAATCTGGCATGAAAATTCCTGGATTCTTGGGGGGAAAAAAAAAGTTTAAAATCTACTTTAACTTCAAAAGGAGAAATCTCCACAAAAATAGGAAATCAACTGCTCCACATTCTCTAACGAATCAGTTAAAAGAAGTAAACAGCAGCAGTCTGAAAGCATTAAAATTATGTCTCTTGATAACTACAACAGTTTCATGGACTCTAACCAACAATTAGGGAAACTGTTTCCCATTGTGTGTCTAACCATTTTTTTCCTTTTCAATTCCCTCTTACCTTGTAACTATTAGACACGGGAATATGGAACAAAATAAATCTTACTAAACAAATACTGCCTTAATATAGTCACACTGAGAGAAACTAATTCCCTCTGTATAACTAACTATTACAATATTAAAGATATTGTAATTTCCTCAAGAACTGTGAATCAGGGTTCCTGGGAAGAGGGTCCGCAGCTGGTGAAACACCATACGAAATTTACTGCTCATAAAATTAAGAATATTCACCCTATCTATTCAGCCCCTAATGCTGTAATGTAATACAATTACTGGTGCAGAAACAAGAGCAACAAAGTCAAATAACTGCATTTTTACAAATCTTGTCTGAGAGTTTTACACAGAATAGTTAATCATCACAAAAGCACATCTTATCCATTTTTTCTTTTTACTTCTGATACTATTATTGCCAACTTATTAATTGTGCAGAAATGTTAATAGAGCAAGACTCAAATACGTGCATGAAGAACGTAATGGGTCTAAATACCTTACAAAAGAAGCCTTACAATCTACAGTAGAAAATCCAGTTATTAATTCACAATACAAGTCAATCAAACACCCAATCACATCATTTTAATCTCTCTACCACTGCAAATAGATGCTGTAATTTTGAACCATTTTTTTTGGCCATATGGCTGCCTAGTGTGAATTCTTGCCTTACTTTGAAGCCTATTTCTTTGATTCTCTTCAAAAAACTGCAATCCGAGTTTTCTGCTAGCACTGAATACCAAGACCAATCACCTTTGCAAAAATGTATTTGGTAATAGCACTGATTCCCTGCCTTTGGTTGAAAATTAAGCATCACACATGATTCAAAAGTCCAGCACACTACTTATGTTAATAAAGTAGATTAAAAGGGAAATGGATGAACATTTGTATGATTAAGTGTTCATCACAAATATTTTTTCCCCCCTTACTTCTGGCATTTAGTTAACTTGTAACAGGCTGACAAGACTTCAAGATTAAAAAAAAAAAAAAAAGATAGAAAACAATTTATCAGTTCCGGTAAAAACTGCTGGATTCAGCCCACGGTATTGCTGATTTGACCAAATGGATGGTGACAAGGCTACCCTGTACTGCAATTACAACTGCTATCACCCATATGTGCTCACTCACTCAAGCTGTGGTTAGCTGCAAAAGTTACCGTTGGTAACTAACTTGAGTGCTGCAAAGAAAAGCCCTTATTGAAGGCCTAAACTCATTCTAGAGAAGTGCCTCTCCCTTGCTTCTCCCCTTCCCAACCACTTCACTGTTAAGGTAATCTTCTTTCAGAAGTTAAAGAGATTAACAACAGATATTCAATCGGCACTTCTAGCAGAAAGATATCCAGAAATAAGCAGACAAAAATTTAAAAGCGCTACTTTTATAACTGCATGCCCACAAAAAACAAATTAAGGAAGCAAACTCCTTAGCTTTTAAAAGTCAATAACATAGGTGGAACTTAATATAAAATACTGTGTATGCATTTATGAGGAGGAATCAGAGGAAGGAGGGGAGAGACATAAACCAAGAGTGAGTAGTAGGGAAGGGAAACATGATTGCCCACACTATGGGGGGGGCGGGGGGGGAGGAACCCAATGACTTATTACTGCTAGTCTTGTAATAAATTACTGTGTGGAAAAAAAAAAAAATATCCCTATGCAGCTGGTATGCAATGATGGATTTGATTATTCTGGTACTCTATTATTAAAAATGTATGTAACTGAAATACCTTACAACTATTTTTATCATCCTTTGACTAACCAGCAACAAAATATTAAGGAATACACTTCTGTCATAAAATTCATGGCTCTTTCTGAAGCATTGAACTCTTTTTACAAATAGATATAGATGAGAAGTTCTTGTTTGCTCTGTAGAAGTCCATCTATTCAAAGAAATGATGGCCCAAGGCATGTTATTCACAAGCTGGTGATCCATTCCCAGTAGTTACATCATTATTTTAGCCCAGACTGGTGTCTGAAGCAAACTACTTGAGTAACTTCAGCAGCTTGTTCTTTCTTTGAAAGAAATACTCTTCTCTTGGTTCTGATCAGTGTGCCCACATGTTTGGTGGGCAGGTTAGGAGTCAGCTTGCTGGAGGTCTATCAGGAAACCATGTCCAGAAAGGCATGGATTAAAAGCACAGATGTCTAGTTCTGCTTTTTAGATGAAAGCAATCCTATGTTAGAGTGTTTTCAAGAAGAAACAGAAGCTAAAATGATTACTGGAAGGACAGCCGAAGGTTAGCAAGATGCCCACAAAAATCAATAGAAGAATGAGAGTACTCCAGGAAGCAGTCATCAAATGAGATTTTAGTGACATCTAATTTGACTTGGGCTTTTTGGAGAAATCATACAAAGGGCAAAAGTTCATTGTGGTTCAATACTCTATGAACAACTAGGACAATGACGGAAGACCCTTAATAACCCCTCTGCCAAACAAGAGAGCTCCAAGAAAGTCAATGCTGCCCTCTTATCTTCCCAACTCCATTTTATAGCAGAGTGCTGTATCACGAGTAGAGCTTTGTTCAACAACAATCGAAAAGTGTGGCCAGTAAAGTCTTTGTGGTTTTTCTTTTTCTGCTTTACGTTCAGAAGGATGACCTACTAGCCCAAGAAAAATGAGGTTTTCCTCAAGAGCCATCATATCCTAAGATACTCACAAACAGTTCCCTCGGGGCGGCTGCCGCCTTGTTCAGCCAGCCTGGAGAGGTGGATGTCACAAGGGAATCACTTGTTTGTCCAACATGCCTTTGCTCTTTCCAGTTGATAGTTACAGCAGTTACCTATCCATTGCTTCCTTGGGACACAAGGTTCTGAGGAGTGCTTCAAGACAGGTCTCCTACTGGCATGAATGAAGATGCTAGAGCTTTCTTTGAAAGAGGTGATTTTAACTCAGGTGGATAAAATGAAATCTGTTACAGCTAGCTGCCTCAGAGCAAAGCAGTCTGCAAATGCCTGTAAACCCTGTATTAATTTTCTCCCCGTACTCTACCCATCGGCATCAAGATTTTGAGGGCTAGATGTTAGCCCCTGAAACCTCAAAGACCAAAAACTGGGAAAGCCTCATATTTGTTTCACTTGCTGTCACTGATTTGATAACAAAACTCACTCACTAGAAAAAAAACAAGAAAAATGAGGAGTTTCCTCTTGGGGCCAACTGGTGGTACACTTCCAATCTCCCACTTCTGTTATGATTCATCACTTCCTCAGATGCCTCCTGGAGACTTCATCATGATGAACAACAGCTGTAAGGAGCCGTTCTGATGTGCCGCAAGGGAAAGACACTCTAGGGAGCTGTTCTCTTTTCAACCTCTAGACTAAACCAGGTACTAAAACCGTACAAGAACTAAATGCAAGAGGTAGGGCAAAATAAAAATCACTAAGGGGAAGGGTAGGTTGCAACATTTCTTTTTACTGTTCCTTTTGATTACTGAAACTGTTCATACAGGCAAAAAGAGAACGTAAGTCATTTTTCAGCATGAAGAAAGAGTCAAGTTAGAAGAAAAAGCAAGTCAAATCTCCTTACAGAAGGCTAAAGCAAGGCTGCAAATACTCTGCCTAAAAAAACCCAACCCCCCCCCAAAAAAACCCAAGAAGCCCCCCCATGCTACAAAACATAAAGAAGAATTTCATTTGAGGTTCACAAATTGTTAATAAAGACAAAAAAAACATTGAAGCTTTCCACTGCTACTCTACCTTCACTTCTCAGTGTTAGCCAAAAAAAAAAAAAAATTGTTTCTGTTAAGAAGTGCCTTCACTTCTCAGATGTGAAGTAAATGTTTTACAAAAAGGTCCTCAACTTTCAACTAAACTCATGATTTAAAGTTATTAAAATTTCATGCAATGATGAGGACCGGATATGCTGCGGAAAGTTTGCTAATGGATCCATTAGCTGACAGCTGACTATTTGCTCAAACAAGTGCAGAGCTGACTCCGTATGTCACCGGAGACACACAACCTACACTGACTTTTTGTACACTAGGCAAACAACGCAGAGCATCTGCCAAACAGGTGGTTTCAGCTGGTGGTATCGAAAACTCATTTATCAGAAGTGACACAGACTGAAAGAAATGAAGATAACAGGAAAAGAGGCTAATAAGCCCTTTGGCCAATACTATAATATCTAACTAATTCAGTGCATCTTTAACAGGTCACTGCTTTGGTATGAAAATATGGGTGGGCTTTCTTGTCTACAAAACAACTCGCCATGTTTGTAAAGGAAAATAAACTAAAGAATAGCCCTGTGTTCTTTGTGGAGTATATTCAATTTTAAAAAATCATGCAGTTTTTATCATGTAACATAATTTTTCTTTTATGAGCTGTCATAAATCACAAAGTTTGCTTATTTTGCCATGAACAACCCATGGCATTTGGAAGAATGATGCTCTCCTGGATTCAGTTTTATAATTAGCAATAACATTAGTGTAACGAGACCTTAGAAAGTCTGTAGCATTATGCATTTAAAGCGCAATTGACATGACCTTGTAATTAATGATCTAATAAGGTACAAAAAGTGAAGATAAAGGATGTAGCATAAAAAAAAAAAAAAAAAGACACTGAAGCGAGGATTTAGGTTACTAGAATTTCAATGTTTACCACACATCTTCGTGTAGTTCTGCCCAGAAAAATAACTATAAACCAGCACTATAGACCTTAGGTTGCCCATACACTAAAAATATATTTAAAAGTAAAGAAACATCCTCTTTATGACTGACTAATGCAATCTGAATTTTTTGATCCTACTGTTTCTACAAATTCTGCTTTTATCATGACTATACAATCATATTCAAGGAAGAATTCTGGGGCTGCTGTGGTTAATGCTTTTGATTTCACAGAAGCAGAACAAACCCCAGATTGCTAATAAAGCTACAGCTAGTAAACCCAGTGCAGCAAAAAGAGGGCTCTGTACAAAGAGAGAAAAAATAATGAGTATAAAACTGCTTTTCTAGTTGGACATTTTGTATTTCAGTGCTAAAAGCTGTTGGAAATATTACGTATTTCTGTTCTAGCTCGTGTTTTTTACAGGAATCAGAATTTTAAATTTGCATTAAATTAATGATTGAGATTGATCCTTCTACTGGACGAGCTAGTTACCTGGCTGACACGATCACTACAACAACTGTGCTCTGAAGGAATAACAGATCTCAAAACACTACCTGGAAAATTAGGATAAGCAGGAATTGCATAAAAAAGAATAAGGTCCTTCTATCCTTCATGTCCTTCCATGATTTCTTGACTTTTTTTTTGGAATAGAAGACAAGACATTGGATGGAAATGTGCTTCCTCTGAGGTTGAACAGCTTAAACATGTGAGACTTGCTCAGATGTAGACTTTGGACATCGTATCTATGAACGAGATTGACGATTTCCAGTCCTCCAAATTGAATCATCCCTGACAAAGGCTCCTCTCCTGAAGAAATACCTATCGTCCTTGTTGGAACTAACAGGTAGGAGGCAGGCAGTACAACCCGTGTCCCAATCCACACCAGGCCCTACCATCTGCAAAATCCCATTGGATGCCAGTTCACAAAGTTGAAGGAAAAATTAACTACTGCAACAACTTCTAACACATAAAGTGGAATTAAGGATTATCAGTGAGGCAAAGCCAGGAGAGATGTGAGCACTCTCAGTTTTCCCTCCCAGTCACATCCTCCTTTTGTTTGGACCAAACATGTATTATCTCCTCCCACTCATTGTGTATTTGGACGGCTGAATCTGTAGAGACAGTCTTTCATTTTAAAGACATGTAAAGGCCGCAGCAGCATATTGGAGACAATGATCATGTCATAGATGACGTGTGGCTGGCTCTGCAAAGTACACACTCATAAAATTGTTTCTTTATAATACAAGTTTCACCTACACTATCTGAGATAGTATAGGTTTCCTTTGACCAGATGTGGTATGCAAGCACAGCAAGAAAAGGTGGCTTCTTCAATCAGACTAGTAAGTGTTCAGGAAAGACAGACTAGGTGGAAGAAAGCAAGCCTACTCTAATTTTAAAGACACTTCTAATCAAAGAAGATCTAGTTCAGTATCCTGTCTTCAGTAGTGGCCTTTGCCTCTAACAAAGAGCTCCTCCTTCACCATGGGCATGGACTCTGACAATGAATAAGGTTTTCTCGGTGTAGGAAGAGTGACCAGCAGCAGATGCCTTGGAAGAAGACAGGAACAGGATGAGCACAGAGACTTTCCCAACCTCCACCAATCTGTAGCTCAGAAAGGCCACAGTCAGACAGAGACTAAGGACTCAGCTACCTGAGGAAAGTCCTACAGGTGTGACCTAGCTTATGAATTTAAACTAATGTAGTTATGTTGATGCAATATCTGCACAGGATTTGCATTCCAGTATAAGTATGTCTTTATTTGAATTGTTGTATGCTGCCTGGTTTAAGTCAGAATAATCACATCCAAGAAAATAAAAATAGTTATTACTATAATGATACAGATTTAAACATCATAACTTTCTGTTCTAGACAAGGCTTTTGAAAACCTGCAGGAGGCGAGTGTCACAGCCAAGACTAGTACTGAGATCTTCCAAGTGTGACTGCGACGGCATGACTTTTAGTCTGATACACCTAAGCAAGGCTTCCTTGTCAAAACTGCTCAAGCATCTGAAGAGCACACTTCCATCATCAACCTCCTTGTCTTCCAGTTGCTCACATCTCACATCTCCATTCAGCTGGAAGCTGCCTACCTTGTGCACAAGGCAACAGAAAGCACGAAAGAAAAAGATGCTGGGTAGAAAAAAGAAAAACATATCCAACACCCTAAACCCACCTGCAGTAGGCACAGAGCCTGGCTGGGGTACCTGCCTGACAGCCAGAGGGAGTTGCTTCCAAATTACACAGCACTGCAGAGAAAATATTTGTCAATTTAAATGTTTAAAGTTAATTTTTAAAATGTACCAATTGCTAAACAGAACTTTTATTTTAAGAAAGTTTGTTTTCAGATCTATTCTGAATTTTCAGTGTATTTTCAAGCATATTGATCATATCCAGAAAAAGTGAAAAACAATTTGTGCTTTTTTGTACCTCCAACAAAAAACCTGCTTACAAACCTAAGGCAGATGATGCAAAATGTGTATAACACTGATGGATTAATTTTCTTTACTCCAGCAGTCAAGATCACAAGGGAGAGACTAACTAAAATATCAGAATTGCAAAAGCAATTTTATGCCTTGAAATATATAATGCATATACATGAGACCGCTTTTAAAATCTAGAGTTACAATGTCTAGCCATACAATTTCAAGCCTTTACCACACATTTTCTCTGACAACACATGATACCACAGACAAAACAACCAATATATTGTCTAGACAGCATTACTCTGCTCCATTGTCTTGACTGTTGAAGTACACAGTCAATAAATAAATGCAAGCAGAAAAGGACAATTCTGTTTTTTCAGTGTAATAGCTATTTTTATTAATTTGTAATAATTACAATTATCTTAAAAGTTAAAAGCCTGATATATTCAAGAAGTCTGGCCAAAAGATTGTTTCAGACTACAATAAGATGCATGTCATTCCTTGACAAAGCTATCTAGCCTATTTCAGACAGGATTTAGGAATTGCTTTATAAATAGAAAGGTTTTGTTTTCATTAAATCCTATCTGGAAAACAACAAAAGGTATGCTTGGTATCACAGAACCTTTTTACACCTTCAGTTTTCTGTTTAGGTATATTATTTCCGAAAAAGCTGCCTCCAAAGTTATTCAAAAAGCAATTCTTCAATATTGTTTACTAAAGTAAACTGAAGTAAACCAAGTTCTGTTTTCTGGATCTCACAGCAGGAAGTATGCGAATTGCTTTCCCAAGGGATGTCTGCGTTACAGAAGTGGAGTAAAACTTACATGGTTAGAAAAACCATTTGCAGCACTTTTGTTCTGAAAAATTCTATGAAAATCTAAGAAGTCACTTCTTTCAAAGTTCAACGACAAACTACATTTGAAAAAAAGGACTACAAAATTTGCAAGCTCCCAGAAATTCAGAGATACTGGAATTCTTATGGATATATAATATTTTTAATCTTCTCAACTGGGCATACAGCTGAAGTACCAATTACATTTTAAGATGATAAAGGAATTCAATATCAGCAAGCATCCAGTTGCAACTTCATTTAGGCGCTGTTAGGCAACGTAGAAATATAAAGAAACAGTCACAGCAACTTAAAAGATGAATAAAAAAAAAGACTATAATAAATGACTGTTATATCCACCCAAATTATAGCACAGGAACACTGTTAGGTAATCTCATGGAATTTACACTTAATTAATTTGGTTTGTGTTTGACAAACTATGACTTTACATTTGCACATACTTGCTTTGTAGAGCCAAGTTTTCCCAGCTACTGTTTGTCAAGCGTCACCCCAAGTTGAAAGTAAATTCCCCTTTATTCTCAAGCTATTTTATCAGAATATAACTGACATGATTAGCATGTTAACAAAAATCAGTAATTAAAGTATTTAAATCCAATTACTGACAAAATGTTGCCACTCATTTATTCAAGGGCCATATACCCAGATCTCCTTCAGCAATTAGTTCTCTGCTGAACAACTGGAATTTCAAGAAAATATCAACCTTTTGACTAAAACAAAAAGTAAAAGTATGTATAAGCAATTACAACCACACATATACACTGTTCTTCACCATTCAATAGCTTGTGTTTTCCTTTGTACTTAAAAAAACAAGTGAAAAGTACAATTAAATTGCAAAGAAATTCAAAATTAAACAAAAAAATAAGATGACACCTGCTAAATAATACCCTTATGAAAAGGGAAGAGCTGGATGATGTTTTAACAAAAAAAGAATTATTACCCTAATAGCTATCATTACTGGCTGTTATATTGCTTTCTATAATGACAGATATAATAGTGCTCATAGGCAAGACGACCAGGAGAAATTACCTTAATTAGCTAGTCAGGCACCTTGCACAATAGAGGCTACAGAGCTGCCCTAAATTAATTTCTCTTTTTTTATGATTTTGAATGTATGCACATGCTCAAATTCAAAGTGACCTATTATGGTAAGTCCACCCACACTGGACAAGTCCTAAATTTTAAACACAGTAACCACTAAAAGTACATGCCTCAGGTCCCATTGGAATTTAACAACAACATCCAACTAGCAATCTTGTTACACCTTTGCCTTGGAGCCCTACTACCATCCCATTTCTGTTCCCCATGTAAGTAAGTAGATCACAGCTCTCTTTAACCTTCCCCTTGGGAAGACTGATGCAGTCCCACTACACTCCAGTGTAGCGATTGGCTTTCCAGGCGCTCCAACCACCTAATTTTCTCCATGGTCCTCCATTTTTTCCAGTGCCTCCCATTACCAGGCATCACCAGGAACAGACATGGTATTTCAAGTAAAGGATATTTCTTAAACCTTCTTTCATAGAATCACAGAATGGTTTGGGTCAGAAGTGATCTTCAAAGATCATCTTCTTCCAGTCCCCATGGTCATGAGCAGGGACATCTTTCACTAGATCAGGTTGCTCAAAGTTCCATCCAACCTGGCCTTGATCGCTTCCAATAACGTGGCATCCACAAGTTCCCTGGGTAACCTGTTCCAGGGTTTCACCACCCTCATTGTAAAAAATTTCTTCTTTATATCTAATGTAAATCTACCCTCTTTCAGTTTCAAACTGTTACCCCTTGTCGTGTCACTACAGGCCCTGTTAAAAAGTCCCTCTCCAGCTTTCTTATAAGCTCCTTTTATATATTGAAAGGCTGCAATAAGGTCTCCCTAGAGCCTTCTCTGGGCTAAGCAACCCCAGAGAACCCCAACCCTCTCAACCTTTCTTTCACAGGGGAGGTGCTCCAGCCCTCTGATCATCTTCTTGGCCCTCCTCTCTCTGGACTCGTTCCAACAGCTCCATGTCGTTCTTATGTTGAGGGCCCCAGAGCCGAACGCAGTACTCCAGGTAGAGTCTCATGAGAGCAAAGTAGAGGGGCAAAATCACCCCCCTCGACCTGCTGGCCACACTGCTTTTGATGCAGCCCAGGATATGGTTGGCCTTCTGGGCTGCAGGTGCACATGGCTGGCTCATGTCCAATTTTTTATCCACCTATATCTCCAAGTCCTTCTCAGCAGGGCTGCTCTCAATCCCTTCATTCCCAAGTCTGTATTGATACTGGAAATTGCCCTGACCCAGGTGCAGGACCTTGCACTTGACCTTCTTGAACTTCATAATGTTCACATGGGCCCATTTGAGAATCTAGTATTTATTTTGGCAGCAGCCACTGTCCCTTATGATTCTTAGGTCTTTTTCAGTACTGCTTTAGAACAGAAATTTCCACATCCTGAAAGCAGGGCCCACATCCTTTTTGCTAGAAGTACAATAATATATTTTGCTGTATTAAACAGGCATGACTCTCAACTAGTCCTGATTACTCTAGTTATGGAGCTGAGACAAATTTTGAGGAAAAAAAAAAATTCTATCCTTCTTCTTACACTTATCTCCCATACTCCATTGCCCTGTTCATCACCTACCCTACAAGCACCTGGCACGATGTTTTGCAACATGCATGGAGCTCAGCCACACAGAAACTCCACCTTTCAAGCTCATCTGCTTCTGCAGGAGAAAGACATTTCTGCTGCACCTAAGCAAGCACACCGCAGCAGGAAAGCACCCGCTTTCCTCTTGTCTTGAGAGGCAGAACTGGTTTATTTGTAGGTTACAGTCACTTTTCTTAGGCCAGTGTTGGCTCCTGCAAAGTAGGTGTATCCTCTGTCTTCAACAGAAAAGTTTTGTTCCAAATGTGGGCATTTTGCTGGCAATTTTGTGAGCCCACTACCAAAAAACCCCAAAACCCAAACTTAATGCTTTCCTTTCAAAAAAAAGGTGTTACTTCCCCTCACGTTCATGGTGTTTCATTTGCCTAAGGAATCAAAACACTCAACTCTTTCCAGCTTCAGACTAGCAATTAGAGTGACATGTACAGGGTGTACCAAGCCTGCAATGATGGCATGTAATGGAAAACCACATAGCATTCGCTTCCCATTCCTTGCTCGTTTTCCTTTAGACTCATCTTTCGCTCATTTTTCCTCTACCACTTAAAACTGCTGAAAGGGTTTCAAACACAGTTCATAAAAGCATTGCTGAAAAAGATGTCAAAGACAAACTTTTCTTGAGGGTGTTCTTATTTGATGGAGTGAAACAAAGGGGAACCATCTCAGCATTTCCTGTGGTGGGGAGGTTTATCAAAATACAGCTCAAAAAAATGTTGAAGTCTTCAGACATCTTCTAAGGATACGTTAAGGATGACATCAGTCTTCCGTTCATCTTTTTAAAAGGTTTTCCATATTAGGCGATCGGCCTTCCCTCTAATTCAGCATTTTCCAGCTCAGATTACTCCCTACCATGCAGGCAACACAATCCAAGCGTGAACTAGCCAGCAGGATGTAAAACACATTATCAGTCACTACTCTCTGAAGATGTGCAAAGTGAACACAACTGATAACTTTACTAAGTTAGCTGCTATACAGGATACAAAATAAAAGAGGAATCGATGGGAAAAGGGTGTGAAGAGGAGAGTAAAGAGATGCCAAAGCAACAACTGGATTGCTATGAGTTCTCTTTACTAATATTCTGTTTCTTTTTTAATCAAAGAACAAAGAAAAGAGCAATAGAAAATAGTTTTGATATATTTCATGTAAACAAACACTGTTAACCTACAATAGGGTACACCACAGCACAAATGCATCCTTCAGTTTTTATCAAAAGGTTCAGATAATGCTCTTCTAAATAGGTAAGGAAAATGCCTTGGCCATTTTGTGATCCCAATCACTCTGGTACCTTGTTTTCAGGAGTACACAATGTATACTTAAAGATTCTCTTGAGGCTGAATAACCACTGTTTAGTAGCAAATTTTCTTGTTCCTAACCAGTAAGCAGAGCTTTTAGCAATACTCTCTTGACTCCAAAAGTATTGCCAGAAGGAAGGACAATTTCCATTTTAATTAAATGTTAAGGGTAGAAACACTGAAGCGGGGGGGGGTGGGGGGGGGGGGGGGGGTGGGGGGGGTGGCACGGGAGGGCGAGATGTTAATGATTCAGCAGAAGTGTGCATGTCAAACAACTTATTCCTCAGAAACTTCCATGAGTTATTTAAATTTTGGTCATAGGTCAGAAGGATTTAAGTTATGAGTAACAATGAAGCAAACAACAAATTAACAATATTTAAAAAGAATTAATGCTGCCTAAAATAGAAACACTGCAATGACAGAACTCATCTTCAAAAAATAAGCAGCATGCTTAAAAGAGCTGAAATACGCACCTCACTGCAGATTTGACAAGATCCAACTGAAAATTTCAATAAAATCAAGTATTTACTGAAAACAAATTAAAAAAAATACACGCATTTTAAATAATTCTATTTTACCATGTTCCCATGAAATGAGAAAGGGAAGAAACCCTTGTTCCATGTCTCTCCTGGAGGGTGGGGGAGAGGTATTTTAAGTCCTTTTATGTGGTTTTCTTACTCACTTCAGTGTTCTGGTTCTTCTTATACTGATCTAAACTAATAGCTTACAAATATGCAAAAACTTGCATTTCTCACTTCTCACAAGCTTAAGCAGGAAGCTGTATCTGAGAGAAAGTTAGAGGTGTTCCCTATCCAGCAGAAATGGGATTTGTTTGCTAAGCCTCCAATCTTCTAAACTTCAAAAATTCCTTAAGTTCTCACCAGTTTTATAAACCTAATGCTTCTGAATGTCATCTTTCAAGCAAGAAGCAATGAAATACTATCATCCCACGGGTTAGCTTTAAGAATCAATTTTGCATATTTTTAAACACTGTCTTCTAGACTAAACACGAAATGAATCTGCTCAAAAACAGGTTCTGCTGTTTAGAGCAATTAGTGGACTGCTCCCCGCCAGAATCCACTGCTATTCACAAAGAATAATACCAAGTGTGATAACCCTGAGGCTGAGCATTATTAGCAGAAGTAAATACCTGTACCTTCAGCCACCAGAGGAGTGGCATAGTTCACTGGTGACTGGTCTAAAGACAGGTAAGATCTGTACAATACAGCACTAAACCCCAAATACACAGTAAGAAGAAAGGAAAAAACAGAAGGAAGCAACTTCCTTGGAACAGTCTATAGGGAAGGAGTAAGTAGCACTTCATATTTCTACCAAATACTTGCAACTCAACATGAAGAAGGGATATTGTCCCCAAGCAAAGTCCTACTCGATATCAAGTGGAGAGCTCAGCAATCGCTCCTTATCACAGAAACTGACAGGTTTGCATTTCCTGCTCATACAACACCCAGCATTAAACTGCCAGACTAGAGATGGGGAGAATTATCCAGCCATTCCCAACTGGTAGAGACTACTGGATTTTTTTAAGTCCCCTCTTGCAGGGAAGGTATTTTTTTTAGGAGTGCCTGGCAATTTCTATTTGACAAATGCTCTGCTACTGTTAAGGGCTGGCGATGTGCTTCATCTGTCTTCATATCTTCCCATAGCATGTCATAGCTGTGACTTCTGACTTTTGCTATTATTGGAGAGCTGAGAACTGTTGTACATCCTTGTCTGTACAAGTAAGAAGTCCACACAATATCTGTACAGCATCCAGTTCTCTCAGTTAGGAACCCCAATAACTCTTCAGTTCCAAGTTTCCAAACAGTGATTTTCCCAAAGCTCCTAGCGAGGAACTCCTCTTCCCCCCATTTTTATATCTGGTGGAAGAAAATGTTCAAAGGATATAGGTTTCTATAGCATACATAACCTGTAATGTTGTTGTGAGTTATTTTCTAATCCCAAACTACTTTTCTAGAATGTTCAGGCTGATGTAGGAAATAAATCCCACTCACTTTAATGTAAAAAAAAACCAACCAAACAAAACCCAAACCTGACAGAGCTCCATCAGCCTTTGATATAAAACTGAACATAAGTATAATTAATAGGATAGAAAAACAGAAGTGGTACAATAACCATGGGATTGTAATAATTTCTTTTTTTTTTTTGATTCTGGTATAAGGATAGAGTCTAATTGCAGGACTTGATCAGTGTGATCAAGAGCGTAAAGTCACCACAGTTATGACATAAAAAGCAGAGTCCCCAAAAGGAAAGAAAGAGAAAAGAACAGGAGGTTGCCACTGACAGGAATCAAGACCTATAAACAGGAAAAAAAGAAGGGAAGGGGGAAATGAAGACTTTTCAAGCATGGCAGAGTGAGCAAGCATGGCACAGCATGAGAAGTACTGAAAAAGGATATCAGCTATTCCAAGTGTCTGCTCCAGACGAACAGAAACAAAAATTAAGGAAGGTATCTGCACTGCCTACCTTTTGGTCCTGAAAATTTGAAGGCTGGATCACCTTACACAGGTTTCCTGTACAGCCAGTGGAGAGACCCAGGCTCCTCTAGAGAAACAATGATTTTAAGCACACCGAAATATTTTTATATTTTGTTTTCATCCCTAACACTTAACAGAAAGCGTAGAGCCAAAAGAAAATTGTGCTATATGCTCTGCTCTTCTCATTATGTTAGTCCCTGTCATATCCTCACCCCCAAAAATCACACCAGCTGGCAACAAGACTAGTCAGGTAGCCTCACAGAGCTAGACGCTTAGAAATTAGGCAATGTGAATATACCCTACCTGTTAGGTTTCAAATCTGCCATAAAAGCAGAGCAGCTTCAAACAACACAAAATACAAAACAGGCTACAGAATGCTGATTTTAAATCTCTAAAACCTAATTCACAGAAGAAAACAAAAGACTTCTACTCAATTGCCGTGCCAGTGAAGATAGTGTCCTTTTAAATAATTCCCTAGTTTAAACTAATGACATTCATATTCTGTAATGGACTTCAGGTGGAATTCATCTTCCAAATTTAGGCATCCATCTGGGGGTGAGATGAATCATGCAGTGAAAGTGCTTATTTCTCTCCACTGACTATAAAGGGAGCCTACAGAACTAGCTCACGTATAGGCAGCCAAAGCTGGCATTCACCAACCTTGCCTCCTGATAGCTAATGCTCAAGTTTACATTGTATAGCAGGCCTAATAGTCGTCTTCTATCACTGAATCAAAAAATTAGGCTAGAAAAGTTTTCTTTCAAAAAGATGAGAAGCAACACTGCCCTAAATTAGCATCTGGAATTAACTTAAGTTGTATGTCAACATTAGCAGTCACTATTTCCCCCTTGCACAACAGTTAGAGGTCTGTTCGTGGAAAAATAAGCACACCTTTCAAATAAAACCCCCAAACATCTGCAATCTTTGTACAAATCTTAACACCTGTTGGATATGAAAGAACTATGTTAAAATAATGCAATCACACATAGAAAGCTATCCAGAAGCCCCTATCTTCATAAAATGATGCATAACTGGATGAAAATATATTACTAAGTCTACTAATTGCCTAAACTCAGCCTAAACTTTAAGAACATTTCTACAGAAAATGGGGATTTAGGATTCAAACATCAGTGACACAGTAAAGTATACTACTAAATCAAAATAATCTATTAAGATTGAACCAAACAGTAAAAATCTGTGATTTGCGCAGCTACTACCTTAACAAAGGGAACAGGGCAGCTATACTAAATAGCAGCCTCTTGTTTCAAATAAGTGTGAATCTTCTCAAATGCAGTATTTCTGTCCAGCACAATGTCCACTTAATATTACTTCTCCATTTACAAGTACAGAGGTCCCTTGATTATTCCAATAGTCATTACAGATATAAAGAAGTATCCCTAAAGGGCCTCTGCTGTGTGAGGAGCACATGAGAGAGATACAAGTGGAAGTGCATCCATTACATGACCAAAAGAGTACTACGCAGCAGTAAGAGGACAAAGTCATATGAAATTAAGCATCAACTGGCGTGTACCTGCAGTCCTATCCCTGCTCTGAACATGATCCTTGCTTTATGGAGATTTTATATTTTGGTGGCATGCACAAGGTCACGCAAAGAAAAGAATATGTAACCAGTGGCCCTAAAACACCCCCTAAATAGGTGAGCACCCCATACTGGGCCGAAGTTTGAGTGCTACTGCTAGCAAGGATTCTGGGAAATGAGTAACAGAGAAATAAAAAAAAAAAAGGGGAGGGCAGGCTTTAAAACAAAGGAATGGCTGTACTGAGCAAGACCCAAAGGTCCATGTCCATTCAAATACTCCCTCACTAACAGCAGCCAATAACAGATACCAAGTGAAGCATGTAAGAACACAATAAATATATAGTAATACTTCCGCAGAATACTCCCTGAGCCCCCAACAGTTTGCAGCAGCCAGATTTCCTGAACAAGAACAAGTATTTGCATTTGATGATTCTCCTTCCACGGAACGGCAGTTTCCTTCTGCACCGATGTAATGTTTAGCCTCCTTAAATTCCTGGGGCAAGAAATTCTATAGCTTAATTACACGTTCTGTTGAGAACCACCTCCTTTTGTCTGTTTTCAATTCATCAGCTGCTAGCTTCATTAGATACCCCTTAATGTGTGCACACTAAAAAAAGACAGCAAATACACACTCCCTATTTATGTCCCGTTGGCTGCTGAACACTTTACAGGATTCTGTCACACCACTTCTTGCTCACCTTTTCTACCATAATGAATTCATGGTGCTCCCCGTACAAAAATTGTTTCATATTTCAGTTTTGCTCTTCCTTAAAACTTCAACCACGTTCTTTTTGAGATGATGACAGGGATAGGGGTGAGCAGGGCATAACTATGTAAGACAATTCAATTTTTTAAAATTTATTTTTTTAAACAGTACAATCATTATTCTTCCCTTCTTTCCTAACTATTTCTCATGGCAATAGTCAGCTTTGAGCTCATCTTTTTAGATGAGAAGGTAAACTTGCTCCTCCCCACCTCCAAATACACCACATGAAGCAATTTATGGGAAATTTCATCTGCCATTTTAACATCTGGTTGCTGAGCAATGTCAAATCCTTGTGCAATGCTAGGGTCTGCCTTTGCATCTGCTACCCATCAATAAAGTCTGTGAGCTCACTTCTATATCCTTTATGAACTTGAACATTCTCCATTAACATAACCCTGTAGAATTGTTACCTGGGACCCCTCTCTACTCTATTTACTCCAACTCTCCCTTTCTTATATTTTAGTCATTAATTTAACCACATAAAGTTCTTTTCCCCTATTCTATCGCTGCTTAGTTTCTTCAAAATTCTTTGGTGGGGGCCCTTGTCAAATGCCTGTTGGACATCCAAGCAAACTATTTCTGTCAGATCTTACTCATTCATATGCTTGCCTTCAAAAAACCTCCAGTGAGTTTGCAAAACATGACATCCCTTCACAGCAGGCTCTTGACTCTTCCTCAATACATCATGTTTATCCATGTCATCTTCATTATTATTTCAACTGAGTTACTTAGTACAGATGTCAGGCTTACTGACCTGTAGTTCCTCAGATCTCTCCTGAAGCCTTTTTTTTTTAAAAAAAAAAAAAAAAATAAAACCAATGTCACATACAGATTAAGACATTATACATCATACCTAAATGAATTTATATCTTAGCTAGATGTTGTATTTGTTGCTTACTGTCTATGGTACAATGATCCTTTGCTTGCTTGCCGTTTGGAAAGCTGTACTCCTAAGTGCAAAAGCAAGCCTCTCTAAAGAGATGTGTTTTTTTCCTTAGAAGGTTTAAGCAGTATCTTTGGGAAGATCAATACCCGATAAAGATTTACCGTTAACAGTAATACTACATTTAATTGTATCAAAAGAACTCTCTTATCTTTCCAGTCTGTAAATGATAGTTCCATAAATATATGCTCCTATATTGGCTATAGTAGTAGCCATTCAACTATTTAGTAGCTGTCCTAATTGCCAGAAAACACAAATGAGCTTGTGAAAACACAGTTACTCATTTGCAAATGAGACAGTGTTCAAAGGGAAGTATAACTTTTAACATCTTGCTAGAAGACTGGCATTGAGAACTTATGCAGAAATTACAACCAAGAAGCAGGCAACTTGAGACAAGGACTAAATCAAGCCAGTTTTCAACATACACAAGTATTTTTATCCTCACCAATTGTGTGAAGTTGCAGGTTTTTTTCCCAAGGTTTCTAAGTGCCCTCTAAATTTCAAGTCCAAGTTCACCCAATTTTTCTTCACCATAGTGCTGACTTACATCTTATTTTTTACTCACAAGTCCAAAGACAAAGCGTTGAAAATGAGTCCCATCTTACTAAACTGATCAGGTGCCTTTCTGTGATGCAAGCTCAAATGCTAGGTTTCGTTGTGACCATATGTCTATTGGTAAGGTGTTAAAGTTAAACATAATGCTGTGTTTAAATCCATATGCAGCACTTCCAGCTCCTTTTTCACCTCTGTGTTTTGTATTACTCTAACAGAAGTTTATAGTTCTAACACCAATAGAACTGCATGGATTCATCAATTCAGTATGTTAGTCAAATTTAGGGAAAAAAACCAAAAAAAATACCTTATCACCATTGCTAAAGAGACCATTGGAGGAAGCGTAGCATTCACATCCTCAGTTTTTACAGCATTAAGAAGGAAAATAAACACCCTATCACAGCTGTTGAAAAAACACCTTTCTAGATATAAGATGAAAACTTTTCCTTGACTTAAAAGCCTCTCGTGCTGCTCAGTCTTCCAGGCAGCAGAGAAGTTAACAGTATCTTCACCACTGCTGCCATGAGAGTGGGGAGAGGACACAGCAGACAATAAAGCCATACACAGACTTGATATTAATAGCAGAAAGCTAAGAAACCCAAGAGGACAATGCAGTTGCAAAGAGTTATCTCCCATCTTCCCAAGCTGTCATAAGAAAGCTGGTAGAAACAAACAAAAAAACCTGGCTGCCAAAACAAACAAACAAAAATATTCTTCCTTTCAACACCTGTGTTTTATTTCATTTCAACTACCACACTTACTGTTGTGGCCCTCTTGAATCCTTTCATGAAAATCCAGAACAGCTGAAGTTGGAAGGCACTTCTGGAGGATGCCTACTCCAACCCCCCTGCTCAAAGCCACATCAAGTTGCTCAGGGCTGTGTCCAGTTGGGTTTTGAGTTATCACCAAGGATGGAGACTCCGTAATGTTTTTGGACCACCTATTCCAGTGTTCGATCACCCTTACAATAAAAAACCCCACACTTTTTTCTCACGTTTAAATGGAATTTCCTATATTACAATTTGTGCCCATTGCTCTTATCCTGTCAGTGGACACTTACCGAGAGGAACCTAGCTCTGTCCTCTTTATTCCACCCCATCAGGTATTTATACACATAAGATCCCCCAGTGCCTTCTCTTCTCCAGGCTGAGCAGTCCCAGCTCTCTCAGGCTTTCCTCATAGGAGAGATGCTCCAGACCCTTAGTCATCTTAGTGGCCCTTTGTTGGGAGTCTCTCCAGTATGTCCATGTCTCTCTCGTACTGGGGAGCCCAGAAGCAGACACAGCACTCCAGGTGTGGACTCACCAGTGCTAAGTAGGGAGGAATGATCACCTCCTTGACCTGCTGGTAACTCTTTTCCTAATGCATCCAGGACACCTCTGGTCTTCTTTGCCACAAGTGCACATTGCTGGCTCATGCACATCTTTTCCACCAGGACCCCCACGTCCTTCTCTGCAAAGGTGCTTTCCAGTTGGTTGGACCCTACGACATACTGGAGCCTGGGGTTGTTCCTCTCCAGCAGCAGGACTTGGCTTTCCCTTTACTGAACTTCATGAGGTTCCCATTAGGCAATTCCTCCAGTCTGTCAAGGTCCCTCTGGATGGCAGCACAACCCTCTGGTCTATCAACCACTCCTCACAGTTTTGTATCCTCTTCAAACCTGCTGAGGGTGCAACTCTGAGACCACCTAGGTCAGTAAGGAAGGTGATAAACAGGACTGGCCCTGCTATTGAGCCCTGGGGTACACCACTTGTGACTGGCCTCTAGCTGGACTTTGCGCCACTGATGACAACCCTTTGGGCTTAGCAGTTCAGCCACTTTCCAGTGGCTCTCACTGTTCACTCACCTGGCATGTACTCATCAGTTTGTGAGGATGCTATGGGTGACTGTGCTGAAAGCCTTACTAAAGTCCAGATAAACAATATTCACTGCTCTGCTCTCACCACCCAACCAGTCATCTCATCACAGAAGGTGATTAAACATGATTTCCTCTTCATAAATCCATGCTATGCTGACATCAACTTCTAGTCTTTCATATTTGGAAGTTATTCTAGCTCCTGTTCTTCATCTTCTCCAATCTATTTTTTTCCTGATGTATACAATACACTTACTCATTAATAGTTACACAACTACCAATTGGGATGCCCTTAAAACAACTAAAAATCTCACGCACTGCTTAACAAACTGCTTATTCCAACAGACACTGAAATAACAATGCTGCTTTCTTCTCCACAAATGTATCTAAACTAGTAGCAATGTTGTTGCAGCTGTAATGGCCTAGTAATCTCAGAGGAGCAAGGAAAACACCCTCCTCCCCACCCCCAAATATACTCACTATTTACTGTTGGGAAAATACAAGTTTACTAGGCATACCGTCCAACCATCACGCCTGTAAGAATTTTTCTCTCCTTTAAACTGAGTGTTTTGTTAACAGCATCCTTTCTACACATCTAGTATAGTTCCCATATTTTGTCAGGCTCTTGACAGAAGCAGCTTCTTTTCTCAGATTTCCTGCCTTCCCTGAAACAGAGAAGGCATCAGGAATTTCAGGGAGCATCTTCTCCACGTTTTTTTTTCCCTTAACTTTTTTCACCTTCTCGCTTCCCTTCAGAAGTGCAGCGAAGACATATCAGACCCCAGACTATGCTGAGAAAAGGCTTGTGGTAACACTCATCGGGGAAGAAAGAATGCATAGCACCAAACCCTCTGCAAGCATGTGATGGTGTACCTAGAAGGCAAGCATCCTTTCAACCTCCACTAAAACTAAAAATGCATCAAAAAAATCTCAGCCAGCAAAACAGCAATGCAGTTTTCCTAAATTCTGTCCAGTTCTAAACATTTCCAGGTAGTGGATAATCCAGTAGCTGTTTGGCTAAATGGTAGCTCGGCTCTAAGTCTTACAGTAATGGCAGGCTACAGCTGTGGTTTTACACTGTATTATACATCCGACTAAGCGTTTCAAACACATGCTGTGGCATTAAACTGAACTGGAAGAGCAGATTACAACACGAGTCCCATATTCTTTCACCACTTTAGCAATGTACTGCCAAAAAGAGTCCATTTTAAAAGCCGTGTTGTACATTTGGCCAGGACACATCTGCTGTAGTTCCGACAGACCAAGGATGATTGTCTGACAACACTTTCTGGGGTACTAATGCTCTCTGCAGCCAAGTGATTGACTAAAATATTTTAAACAAATTTGGACATACTCCCACTCAGATTATAACCATTTTCAGGAAGCTGAAGCCCTGGGACACCGCTAGTTGACAGCATCCATTTAAAAACTCTTTCACACTTGTGCAAAGTTAAATCAGCTTGGCACTCTCTCTGGTAGGCAATTGTCTCCTTAAAGTATAAGCACTATTCATCCAAGTGAATTGCTGCATTAAGGGGACGGCTGGCTGGCATGGGGAGGATGGAACCGATTGACAATGCGCCTTAGTCACAAAGAAGTTTCAGCAAGAGTTTCTAAAAACCAAAAAGCAGTTAAAACCGTGAATAGATGAAGCTAGCTGAAGACGACAAAAGTACAGGATGTTTCCGGGAAGATGCTGGTAGTTCAATAAGCTTCCTAACTATGACTAATCTTAAAACAGTTCTTGTGTCTTGTTTTGTAAATTTAGTACATCAAGTGTTTCTGAGAATTTCAGTTTACTACTTAAGCCCTTAACACCAGCTAAATATTACAACAACGGTTATTTGTGGATGTTTTTTTGCAGAGCTACGTATGCTAAATGGCAAATAGCCCTATGGATCTACATTCTTCCCAGGGAGGGGATTTTATTTCACATGTGAAATATTAAAGAAACACGGAGCAGCATTTAAGGACTCATTTTCAAATTATTCTAAGGAGATTACAATGTTCAAGCCCCCTCTTACCTTTGCAAAACTTCAAAGGGAAAGTACAAGAAAGCCACACAATGCTAAGGTCAAAACAAACACACAGACTGTTGAATTAATTCACGATCCCAACAGATACCTGAAACACTGAAAGAAAAACTTGATATGCCAGAGTGACAAACGATATATTTTACAAGTAGTATAGCAGAGTATTACATACATAATCACTATATCTGAGTTCATTTTTCAAATACTATTTCTTCATAATTTGTGTACACAATACATATACCATTGTGTAAAGCATTAAAAAAGATGCCAAAGGCACTAATGTCTACTGTGGAAGTCAGTGGGATTACTTCTGATACCACCAGCAAACACATGGGATAACATCCAGTCCAACTTTTGCTGTAAATGAATTACCTTCTTCCCACCTCAGCAAGACTACAGAAAGCCACTCAGGATGCCAGCCTGATGCTGAAAATACAAAGCCCCCCAAACCCCACACAACTTGTCATATAAAGCCTATTAAATTTAAACAGTACATGGATCCCTTTCAGCTACTTAAGGATAAATATCTTGAACATTTTCTAACAGTTTCTGAAGTGCTGGAGTTTTCTCGTGATAATTCTTATGCCACATAGACAAAAGGGTTCATAAATAGATTCTAGCTTCTGTAAAATATTTGTAGTCAAAAATAAGTAACACCTTATTCACTGCTCAATGCAGTGAATGAGTATAACTGTACTATCCAATTGAAAAAAGGAAAAAGTCTTTGATTCAATTGCTAAATTAGCCTAGCTGTTTGAGTTAATAGATCCAATCTGATTGCCTGTAAAGGCAGGCAACACTCCTTTGTCTTCATTTTATACTCTAATGAAGTATACTTCAATAGAGTTGCTTCTACTTATCCCAGAGGACAATTTGGTCCTTTTGTGTAAAGCTAATCCAGCTCTCCCTGAAGTCAAGGGGAATTTTGCACTTGACTTCAGTGTGAAAAAGGATCAGGTCCTAGAACAGCAACGCTAAAATATCTGTGAATAAAAATAGCTTCAGATTTTCCACTTCCTAATTAGCTTTAAAAAAAAATACAATTGACTTGATGAAACGAACAACTTAAAAAAAATAGAAAAAATCTAATTTCCATTTCAGTTTAAAGCATGTGAAAAGTTGTTTTATATGGCAATGGTTTTAAAAAGAGAATATAATCCCATTCAAATACTCTGACTGTAAAACTGTACTAATACATCTGCCTCATCTTGGAAAGTAACAATCCCTCAAGTCTAGGAAATATTTTAAGAGAAGCAACAGTTTAATGGCATGGTTTCCAAGCTGTAGATATAAATCATACAGCAATAACACAAACTTCTCAATTCTCAATCAGTGCTGTTAGGGTTTCCTCAAGAATGTCCTACCCTGTGATGAGCTCACCAGCTCAAAAGTTTTGGCAGGTTGCTCTTTCGGCCTGAATATGATTTGGTACCATCACCTAAACTATCTGGTCACCCTGCTATACTATACAACATAGAATGCAGTAAACAATTTTTACTTCTAAGTATTTGCATAACAGCAAAACCAAAACAAACAGATCTGCACAGCCAAATTAAGTCATAAGCTGACTGACCACATGCCAGGTTATAATGTAAAGTTACCCTTCTCATGGCATTTTTTTTAATATTTAAAGTCGAGAAAGAAATCTTTTTTTTTTTAAAATTGTAACATCAATTTATATTAAGATCCAAATTTACTGTTAGGATAACCTTTATTAAATTAAAAAATTATTCAAACTATGTTGTTAGCCACCAAAATTTTAAACAAATACAAATCACCAAACCGGCAGGGCTCATTCACAACCACCTGGAATCAGAATTTGAACCCATATATACCTAAAGTAACATAAGCTGTTACAAGTGTAGAGACTCTCCCCTCCCACAATTAATATTATTTAGATATCACTTCACCAGAATCTGAGAAGCATTTAGGGAAGATAAGGTTAAAAGAGAAGAGATTTTTGTTTGTATTTTCAAAGAAAACAAAAACTTGCAAGTAGGAGATCTATTAATTCTAACACCTTAGAGGTTTTGTTGACCAAAATTAATTAACGAATTAAAGCTAACTTTCCCTTTTGTAAATAAAGCCATCAGATTTAAAACAAAATGTGTTTTGCATTTAGAATTATTGCCTTATCTAAAAGGCAACATACTATTAACTTGTACCTTAAACTGTAATGCTGGTTATTTATACAAATTTCAATCAGAACTTCCATTCAAATGCCACCGAACACGAATTAGGAAGAAAAAAAAGTCTTGCATATAAATTGGGCTTTCATCGCTTAATTAATTATATATATAGCTTAAAAGAATTATTAAGACACTTTATTATTACTTTAAATACATGTGCAGAAAATGAATGCCCCTGGCAAAAAGCTAATAAGATTAGCGTAAACCTAATACATAGTTAAGAGTCCATGTATCTTACTGACCAGGAAGACTCAACCTTTTTTCTTTGGGAAAAGAATGAAGAAACATAAATGTAAAACTAAGTTAAAATAATCATTTAAAATAACCATATAAAACCAAGGTGTCATGCTTGTTAATGTAAGTCACTTTTGTATTAACTTGGCTATGGTTTCACCATGTGTGCACCAAATTTAAGTAGCATTCTGAAGCTATGTCAGATCCAAGCTAAAGGAGGGGGTAATCAAAGAGCCCTAGATTTAATAACCCATGCAAAATAACTCCAGAAGATTTAAATACACCTAGTTTGTATTTAAACAAGTCAAACGTTTCCAGGGAAATAATTTTTCATCTATAAACTAACACTTGTCTCATTTTATGTACCTCATGATAGCCTGAATCAATCAGTTCTACAGGTTTTCAGGGCGTACAAGCTAAGAAATATTTCCTAAAATGAAAAAGATGATTGATATCTTTAGCAAATTACATAACACATAATTATTCAGCAAGCTATTTTGAAAGCTTATCACTTCAAATAACCTCAACTACTATGATTTAGGAATTGTGTTTTAAGTGTATAACTGTACTTAAAATGCAGTACAGAAGTGTACCTGAAAGTAAAAAAAAAAAGTATCCATATTACTATCTTAGTCTCTAAAGCCATATACAAGTCAGCATTTAATTTGTGTCTTCTGGTTGAGAATTTTGTCCTTGCATTTTGCTCACTCATTTGAAAATCACAGAACTAAAAAAAAAGAAAAAAACAAAACCAAACAAACAAAAAAAAACACCCCAAAAGAACCCTTTTTTCGCCCCCTACAGAATATTAATACAATACTTACTTTTCAGGCTTGAAAAAGCGTGGCTGCTGAGAAAAGGAATTTTACTCAGGGAAATTTCCCCGACTAGTAGTAACAGCTCAGGAATTACCCTGGTTTTCCCTTCTCTTTCCTTCATGGGTAATTGTTTTCAAAAGGAATCATATT
The DNA here is from genome assembly GCF_013368605.1 of Nyctibius grandis. Classification (NCBI taxonomy): domain Eukaryota; kingdom Metazoa; phylum Chordata; class Aves; order Nyctibiiformes; family Nyctibiidae; genus Nyctibius; species Nyctibius grandis. The sequence continues at coordinate 58,613,784 of NC_090660.1, read as the reverse complement.
TTGCTCTATGCTCTACGTGTTCCTGAATATTTAACCTTACTACGAAAACAGAATTAAACACGGGTGTCCACAGTGAGACTAGCATACTCTTTTTCTCTCTCCAATGCATGTTTTTCAGTTAGGTATGGATGAGCTGATCCGGCCAGTACTATTATACCCTTTAATAATCCTTTAAACAAATATTTAACATCGGTATCAGTTAAACAAACCCCTCCCCCTCTTTGCTTTCAGGACTCTATTAATGCATCTTCTATCTAGAGCTTATGGCAGGTGGGAACCCAAAAAACAAAACCAAAGAACGTATTTTGGCAAAAGTCCTAAAGATCACACGCCTCGGAAACCAGAGAGCACTCTTACATGTAAGATATTACTGCTGGAAGAAAACCTGAATATTTTTATTTAAAATAAGCAGAATCAGAACTGTCAGCTGGTGCTGAAAAAAACATTCTGAAATTTTCCCTTTAACTAAACTTCCAAAAACTTTTACTTGAGATACTAAGAATTTCTCCTGAATTAGGGGGGGAGGGGGAGGTGGGAATAAAAAAGAGGGATATTTGCCTAGATGGACTTATCTGATTCACAACAGCTGCTCTTTCAGTAGGCTTTACTTAATGAACATGTGCATCAAAGAGGAGAAGCATTGTTAAGATTTAGGATAAAAAACAAACAAACAAGAAAACTACAAATCTTCCATTTCCACCCAGTATGGGACAGCCTTCTCAAGAGTGATACACAACTCACCTGGGCAAATCATCATGCAAAGCAGAGAATGGTCTTTGCCCTACAGATATTATCTAAGCCTTGTATAAATTTGCATTAGGAAAAAGAAAAAAAAAAAAATCCATATTTTCAGGTTCACTTGTCACTGAAGTATTGCAACATTTTCTATTAAGAGAAATTACCTACAAGTGCATAAGATGCACTATTACATATGTTTGCAGCTTCATCATAGCACCAATATAAGTTCACAACTCCATGGAAATGTGGAGTACTTCAACTGAACTACTGGAATAGGAGCTAGTCACACATATTAAATTACTATGTATCAACAAAACCACCAGAAGTAGTAAAATACTCTGCTGGTACATTCTGTCTTCAGCTCAAGAAATTATGGGAAAGGGGACACAAAACACTCGCTTTTATCACCATATGCTTTCCTCCCATTTCATCTCACCCTTGCTTAGTCCTCACATGAGTATGAATGCCATGACTTCATAGATTTTTAAAATGTGAAGTTTGCTATTAGGTTTGGTGCAGATTTTTAAATTTTAAGGCGTTTGGAGACCACTGTTTTAAAAAAATTTCAGACCTACATGTCACACCACTCTCTGTTTCTCACAGACTAAACTTGTTAAAGTTTTAACTGAAACACTACAAATTTTGCATGTTACTATGCTTCTGAAGACCTCTGTTTGGAAATCAGTAAGGTAAGGTTTTAATCTCAAACGACATTCAGAAAAACAGCATCAGAATCCAGGCAAAGAAAGGAGATACAAGAGAACTGAAAAATAACTTGGAAGATGTACTACTAAACTTATTGATTTGTTTTAAACACTTTACAATGAAATACAGAACTTTTGTATTAATGTTCAAATTTTCTTCCTCAGCCGCAGCTCTTTGTTAATGTTTTCTTTCCCACGGTTTGGCAAATGAATGCTAGTTTCAAATAAATGTATATTTTTGAAAACAATAATATTTTCTAGATCTTAATTCTACATTCATTTTTCAGTGGAGCATGCTTTGACCAAAGCCTTAAGGGTGTTGCTCATCTTTCAGGCACATGTTCATTAAGTTAAGCCTATTGAAAGGCCAGCTGTTATGAACTGGACTAAAAGTCCATCAAGCCTAAATACATTCAAGTCAGACCAGAGGTTCACCACTGGTCCCCACCATCTGAGATGCTGGGCAATACTGGATGCTCAGGAAGGGAGCCTAAGAATCAGGAAAGCCTGCAGCCATGCTATCCTTGGCAGAGTCTTTTAGCTTCTGAACTTTGGGGTACTGTTGCTGGCAAAATAGAGTATTCATATTGAACAAGCTAAGCTGATAAAAACCAAGCAGAAGCAGGAAGAGTGTGGAGAGGAAGAGCAAGGTGTACAGAAGGACTTTGGAGGGGGATTTTTGATTCTTCTGTGGTTACAAGTGTCAGTCATGTCTTTAGTTTCCAATAAAACGTTCTTGAAAAGCAAGAAGATACACATAACAACTCAGATCTGGTTTTCCTTTGCCACATTTTAAGCATAAATATTAATTTTGTTATCTAACCATACTTAAAATAACTTATTAAAACTGGATTGTTCACTATTAATTTGTTTTAAGTCGTCTTTTCCTGGCTGACTGCCAAAACAGTTACAATGCTGTACAATTGCAATACACAAGAGATTCATAGTACCCTCTAATTACTCTTTAAATACCTCGCACAAGCACTGCAATCGTGAGGGCATTAAGTATGGTTGAAAATTTCAAAACCTTTAGCCCAGATACTATATGTTTCTTCCTGAAGCTGAACTTTATGTGCACCATCAGAAAGCTTGCCTGAGCTGTAGGCAAACATTTAGAACAGGACTGAACACGAACACCATCCTCCACTCCAACCCTTCTTTTGCTACAGGGCCATCAGTCCTGGTAAACATACCCAAGACCTGACTGCATTTATGCTCTGTCATTCACACGATGAATAAAACACTATTACTGTCTCAGTTTTGCAAGATTGGAAGGTGCTTTGGGCATGTGCAAACACAGGAAATTAACCCTGCTGAACCGAAGTCTTCCACCATGAAGACTGACTTTAAATGTCTGATTATTGCCACAAAATTCTCCTGCAAGTCTCCCCAGAAACAAATTAAAGGTCCTGATCTACAAAACTTTACCTATATGGGTGCATTTACTCAACAACTTCACTGTCAATAGAAGTAAATTAAGTTATTCACTTTTGTAAGCCCGGTCTAGCTGATCCTAAAATCTGAACTGAAGGGGTGGCTCGAAGCTTCTGAAGAATCATTTATTTTTCCCAACTTCTGGTGTGAAGCAAGCCACAGAAAGCTGTATCTTAAGCCACAGAAGTTTTTCATCCCCCTGAAGTACCAATTTGAAAGACAAATTATTTGAAGTTCAGTAGCACCATCATAATTCACGTAAACATTTAAGATATAGATGTAGTCAACACAGATACGTATTAGAGTCTCATGTAACGCTATTTAACAGCATTTGCCTTCCAAAAATACAAAGATATAATACAGCCAAGGTTAGCAAAAAAAGTTATCTCATTTCCTATGCAACATCTTAGGGTACTCAAGAAGCTGAAATATACATGATGCCAGTTTGAAGTTTTTGTGGTCATTACTTCCTTGGCACTCTCCAACCATACCCTGTAACATTACCTAACACTACAGTAAAGAAAAATCAAAACAAAATCTCAGACCCGGCCACAACAGCCAACGTGGTCAAGGATCCACTTACAGATGATCCCTACAGCAGTATCCCCCTGGGCTGCGGGGCTCGGATCCAAGCCAGGGCTAGCAGCCCTCGCAGGAGACCCTCTGCTGGAGGGCTCATTTCAGCTGAGCGTGACTTTGATCCACTGAGTTTTGGGACATGGCGTGAAACCCAGTGCTCTATGCAGGTGCCTACCCAAAGTGATAACAGAAAGAGTATTTCCCATCCTATTTCCAGTTATCCTTTACATTTTCAAAGAATATGTGTTTAAATCTAAAAGGAACAAAACTCATGCATAAGTAATAACGTTTACTTACTTAACTTCTAGCATTAACGCTACTATCATCTTGATCTCTAATCCTGCAATCAGCCATGCATGTTAACTTTACCCAAGGGTGCAGTCTCACTCGTTTCAATAACTTGCTTCGGTGCCAGTTTCTGCTTTGATGCAGTGGCACCATTACCGATAAACCCCCATAGGTGGAAAAGGCAGTAGGAATGATCTCTTAAAACCTAAAATTAAACTTGCCCTACAGATAGTTGACAGCATCCTTTCAATATAACTTCTCCCTACTAATTCAGCATACACATGGGAATTTGCCCAGGTTTGCCTTCAAAACCCGGCAATTGATAATACAATCTGGAACTCTACAGCTCTAAGTCATTGGTTGAATGCAGCCAGGGACTGTAGTGATTGAAAGAAGTTACCATATGGCAACTGTTAAGCAGTTTGCATTTAAAAAAAAAAAAATAAATGGTGGCTGCCACATCATAAAATCCATCACTATAAAACAGCACCTACTGGCACTCTCAGGGAGAACAAAAATGAAATAAATACTGAGAATGAGCTATCTACTTGAATTTGGAGGTGGTTCCTCCAGGACAAAAAATAAACCATTTTGTTACAGTAGTTTGGGCAACTACTTTTCTCCCTCACTCATCAATCTGTTCCATCAACTAGCAGATGATTTCCAGTACTAGAAGCCTGAAACCTTTCACAAGGGCTTCACAGAAACCACAGACTCTGTATGTACGCATGGAAGGTGTCCTACCTGAAAAAGGCTGCTTGATGTGACGCAGTAGAACAAGGACACGTTCCTAAAGTAGTCTTTGTGTTAACACTGACACCAATTTTTAAATTAACATCAAGGTAGCTTACTCAAACTGTGATCAAAGTACGAGGCAAAACAGTTGGATCCAAGTAGGGAACACAGATAAAAGAACGTATTTCTTCTAACTAACTGTTTGTACAGAAGGAATTATCTAATGAAAATATACAGCTTTTGTGCACACGCAGTACATATAGAAAAGTAAAATCATGCAGCTCCTTTGTTCATAAAGTAAACTTTGACCACATAAACTGACATCTGCCACACTGCAGACTTTCATATCACTGTCACGTGACAGCCATCATTTATCGGAGCGAACAGAGTACCGAATTCATTCTTCAGGAGCTGCAGGAAGTAAGCAAAGCTCAAAATAAAGAATACTCCTCTAGTGCAGAAGTGTAGTTCTCTGCTCTGCTACATGAATATTGATAAAAACCTAAATCATGAACTGCGTTTTTTCAATAATTCTGTTACACAGTATGCAGCACACCAAAGATTTATTAAGTATTTTTCTGGCGATTTCAAATAACGCAGCAATTTAAATATACTTTCAATTTTGTTCATTTGTTTCATAGCCAAAGAACTGTTGTTAGGCTACAAATATTCTCTTGAAAATCTCTCTTTATAATAAGAAATACAGATTAAAGCTACCTTGGGCTCACTCTTCTTCCAAAGTTCTTCAGATCTTTTAATATCATCCAGATATTAAAAAGTTATGAAACCTAGACCAGTAGCTCTGTGAGCAGCAAAAACAGTCAGGCCCCACTTCCTGCATCAATTTCCAGCGTGAGAGAAGTGTTGACGTGAACTCTCCGGTGTGCAGGTTAAGAGCTCTCTTCTACCTGGCTTCCTTCCTTTCACAAATTTTGTAGGAACTGCTCACCTGGGAAACTTCTGCTTCCAAATTTGTTTGAAATCAACTAACAGCTGGAAGTGTTATTAGAGGGACTGAGGGCACACAGATATCACAGCTGCATTTGAGCTGCAGCTCCTGAGGAAATAAAGCTAACGAAATCCATGGAATAATTACTGGCAATCGCTGCTATCAACTATTGTCACCTTTCCACATGCCTGGTATCACTGGATCTTTTTCTTTGAAATTCAGCACAGCACCAGTGCTGCTCTCTTTCTGTTCCTGTCACAGATGCTTCCTTGCCCCAAACTTAACCCCGACACCCTGGCTGTGCAAAACACACCCATAGCCTCTGCTCTATGACAATGTTCAGCAGGAACCTCCTACAGCTGAATTTACAGACATGCATGAGAAACACGAGTGGAAGTGCAAGGTTTCATTGTTTGTAAAGGAACAGTTGTTACATCCATAAAGCCTGCAGAAACAGGCAGTTATGCAGTTATGGCAAACTGTACTACCTACTGACAGAGATACCGCAAGTGTAACTGACAAGGCAATTTTATTAGAAATCACTCTTCATGGGCTTACTTGCCAAAAATTAAAGAAAAAAGACTCTGAGGTAAACTTTCGTATCCCTGACTAAAGGTCAATTTCGCTCGCAAAATTTACCTGGAATTTCATTCAGCTGTCTATGAATTATCAACAGAAAGACAATACACCTTCCTTGGCAACATGCTCCAAGTTTTAAACTGGTTTTGGATCATTCTGCCAGTTTAAGTAAATCCAAGCATCTGTTTTTTAATTAACGACCAGCCTCTGCTTAGGGTTAAATCCAACACGTACGCCTGAATACATCTTCTTTGTGACCATGAGGTTCAGAAATATTTATAACCTAGTTTTCCCAATGCAAAGTGGCCTGTACCCACATACATACCAGGCATCTGGAACGGACCATTCTGAAATGAATGCGATAAACCCCTACGTTAGTAATAGTGAATAATGGAGAAGCAGCCAAGCCAGCCCTTGGCCTGAGGGATGAGGGCACAACCTCACGCACAGCAAGCCTGCGGGTCCACAAGCGCAGAAAGTTATGCGCAGCCTTCGCAGGAACAGGGCCCTGCGTGTGTCCAATACATATTTTTTTTTTTTAACCGTAAGCAAGACGAGGAGGCTTGATGAAATGTTCTAACTGAACATTTAAACTAATGACTCAGAAATTTTAAGCAGTCGCGTTCCTGCTCGACGCTGGGACACAAACCAGAACACTGGGCAAAAAAGAAAAAATGTAATAGACAATAATTCCACGCAGGCCATGCTACAGGCAAATCAATTTCCTGAATTTCGTCCTTTTACATCCCGCCGCCTGCGCCCGGCAGCCGAGCAGGGACCCGGCTCACGCCGAGCACCAGCCCGGGCGGTGAACGCCACCACCGGGGAACAAGCAATCGCTCCGCAGCGCCCCGCCATCGCGGCAGCCAGGCGGGAAGGGGCCGCGGAGGGAGCCCGGCGGCGGGGGGGCGGCCTCCCCTCACAAACTTACTTCTCCTCCGGCAGCCCGCCGCAGCCAGCCCAGCCCCGGGCGGCGCGCAACGCCGCGGCTCCCGCCCGCCCGTCGCCGCCCTACCCCTCGGCCCCGCGGGCGGGGGCTCGGGCCCGGAAGAAAGTTGCTGAGAAACTTTCTGTAGAGGAAGGGGCCGGGAGAGAGGGACGCTCCCCACCGCCGGGGCGCGGCGGCGGAGCCGCCCGGCGGGGAGAGGCCGGGGGCGGACGGCTGGGGCCTAGCGCCTCGGCGGGCGCCGCCGCCGCCATCGCGGCCGCCTCTCCCGCGGGGTGGGGGAGCGGGGACGCGGCCGGGTCCTCACCTGCCTCTCCTCGGCGTGGCGGGTGGGAGAAGGAGGGGGGGAGGGAAGGAAGCGGGGCCCCCCCCGCTCCTCCCGGAGCCGCGGCGACCCGGGGAGGGAAGGGGGGGAGGAGGGGAAGGGAGGAGGGACGAGGAGCAGGAGGAGGGAGCCGTGCGCTCCGGTGCGTGCGGGGAGCCGGAGCCTCGCTGCGGGAGGAGGAGGAGACTCCCCGCCCCTACGGCCGGGCTCTCCGCCGGGCACCGCGGCCCCTCCTCCGCGGCGCGCTTCCCCCCGCCCCCGCGGCCGCCCCGAGCGCCGCGTGCCAGCCTCGCCGCGCCTCCCGGCAGGGGCAGCGCCTCCACGCCCGAGTCGGAGGCCGCGGGGAGGAGCCGGGCGGCCCCCGCGGAGCCGGGCTGGCGGCGGCGGCTGGCTCCGCCGCGGCGCCGCGCATGGAGCCAACATGGTGGAGGCGCGGAGCGGCCCCGCGGTGCGAGGGCGGCGGGGAGGGAGCCAGAGCTTGGCCCTGCCCTGTGCCGCCCCGCGGCTCCGGGGGCGAGGCGTGGGCCGAGGGCAGCCGCCTGCATCCGTCCTTGTCTCCCCGGGATGGACCCGGGGTTGGGTCGCGGGACCCTTGTCGGGGTAAATAGGGGGGTTGGGGGGGCGGCCGATGGGGGAGGTGCCAGGTGCCGCCCGGGCCGCGGAGCTGCTTCCCCCGCTCCCCGCCGTGTCGGGCGGGGGAGCTCGGTAAGCCTGTCGCGACAGAAAAGCTGAACCTGAAAGATTTCGGCAGCGGAGCCCTTCGGCGTGGTGTGGGAAAGGCGAACAAAAATAACTTTAAAACTCCTCAACCAGGCATCGCCAGGTGGGCCACGGCTTAGGTGTGGTAAATTTAATGTCTTTGGGTCAAACAAATGCAAAATGATCCTTCTGAAGTGCGGGTACTGCAGGGGACGGAGGGGCTTGTGATCCTTCGCTTGGGAAAGCCCAGTGCTGCACAACAGAATAAACCTGTCGACCGAACACTGAGCAGACAAAGAACAAGCATGTGAATAACGCGCCACTAACTCCGTGGTATTTTGTGTTACGCGTTTCCCGCTCATGGCAATTCCAGAAGTCAGCGTTTGGCATTTACGAAATAAGAAATCGAATTTGTGTCAAGGTGGGCTTCACGGAGAAAGGTCGTTCGATGCATCCAGCCTTCAGAATTGGAGACTGCAGGAAGAAGCGAAAGCAAAGAAAAGAAAAATAACACTAAAGAGTCAAAGTTATTGAAGTTTACACGGGCAAATCGGCAGTTCTCATTCAGCATTATCCGTTATTGTTTTCAGCTCTCTAATAGTCAAATTTGGCACTGGAATAGTTTACATCTCTCGCCTCTTTTATTTGGTTCAAAGGCTGGATGTAAAACAGTAGTTGTGTTGATCACTAATGATAATCTAATATAATATATTTTTAATCTTTAAAAAAAAATTGAAACAGGACATCCAATTTATCTTCCAGGCGATGCTGCGGAGTAAAGCTATTTGTATTTTTTAGTTTAAGATAAAGCAAATACAGGTATTTGCTTTTACAGGACCATAAATACTCTAAGCAGGTAACAAAATACAAAAAAGCAAAAGTTTTTTGGATTTGGAGACTCCTTACTATAAATCGTACTCATGTAATCCTGTTAGAGTGGTGGAGTTTATCATGTTCCTGTTCTGTCAGGAGCTTAAATCACATTATACAGAATTGATTTTTAATTTAGAAATCAACAGTGAGTTTTACAGATCGACCCGGGCGATGAATTACTTAACTGAGGAGGAGTGTTTGCAGCCTGGTTAGAGCTCTGGGTCTGCTGTGGCTTCACAGCACTGGCTGGGCTTACGGTAGTCTTGAGCAAGAGCAAGTTTTGACTTCCAGTATCAGTTGTGGTTTTTTTATACACAGGCAAGCATTGCTGCGTGGTTAATTTTACAGCACAACGGTAAAACTTGAGTATCTGAAAAATGGAATGAGCCTTAAGTATGTTGTCATCTTTGTTATGTTTCAAAGTTACACATTTTTCTTAAGAAATTTTTCAGCTTTGGACTAAAGCTTTATAGTTGGAGGCATATTGGCTCTTGCTAGCTGTCAGTGTCATTTGACATCTAGGTTTTAGGCCTGGGGTCGATGGATGGTATTACATAGCTGTCCTTTCTCCCAGCACCTGGCTGTGCCAGCGTGGCACTGAAAGGTTTGTTGGGATTCTCAGTCTGTCACACCTCTCCCATTGCTTTCTCTCCTTAGGACCAATATAAGGAATGATTTGATGAGTTTCTGAACGACTTGAGCTGTTAACCCTGGCCTCCGCTTACTGTCATATGTGCATGTGTTGGCTGCTATGATAGTACTGGGGCTGCACCAGTGATCGACCTTGCTCCATGGTAGAGAGACTGGCATGCTTGATTTCGAGCACAGGGTGATTAAAACAGCAGAGCAGTTGGGGAGAAGACGAGATGACCAGTCTCATGACTGAGAACAAGCTCAGACGCACACCATATAGGCGTGAAAGAATAGATGAGGGTTTGAGTCGGGAGCCTTGGAGGCTAGGCATGCTTTCATTGCAGCGGAAAAATTGGCTGCTTCTTAAATTGTCTTGCACTTGTCACTGACAGTCCGAGTGTTCGTCATTTTTATGAGGAGACGTTGAACAGGTGACTAGAAAACATCAAACTGCTGGTGGTTCAGTCTGTTTAATCCTGCACTGGAGGGGACTTGGGGCATAATTGCCACCTTCTGCCTGCAAGCCAGCCTGCAACCTGTCACCACATTTTACCTAGGTATAACTCCCTTGTGGTGCTGCTCGGCTGTTGGTGAGTGGGCTCTCCAATCTGTCGCAGTGCTGAGGGTGCCATGAGCTGCAGAGGTGGACTGACACTGCTTGGTATTCGCTCAGGAGGCATCAGCTGTAACTGGCACCAGTCTCAGCTGAGAGTCAGCTCAGGCCAGTGCCTGCTTTTAGGAATTTCCCATCCCTTTTATTCTTTTTGTTTAAATTAATATGTTTTACTTTGTACCGGAAGGGGAAGGAGGAGCTGCCCTCGTGTGCTTTAGCATGACTGGAATATGTTGGGAGATGCTACCGCTGTAGGGGTTTGTCGCTGGATACGGTTTCCTGAACAGCCCTTCAGACAGACTCAGCATTCACTGACTCATGAACTGCGTTGCATTTTTGCTTGGCATTAACGTAGTTGTTACACTGAAAATTCTCATGCATTTGAATTTATTTCTAAAGAAGGTAATCATTTATACAATCCTGAATGTTGGCATTGTTTTCAAATTACTCAGTGATTGGTAGGATCAAGTACACATTACACCAAATGAAGCATTTTTTAGGGATATAAGGGGGAATACAGTGTAAGAGCAGAAAGAAAGAAGGAGGAACAGAATAGAGATGGAGGGAGGCAGACTAAGATATGTCAGGCATTGATGCGGGATCACTGATTTGTGATTGAGAAATGCAGGACTTGTGTCCTGAGATTTTGAAGGTGATGGGCAGATTGATTTTCTGAAGAGCTCTAACAGTACATGCCAAAGGTTAATCTATGGTACACATTATAGTAAATCAGAAACATTGAGATGTTCTTGAAAACACTTGGTGGGATTATTCTCCAATAAATCGGAATAAACAGAAAAATATTGTGATCGTTCATGGTCTCCTGCAAACAATTTTTTCTTCTAAAAGAAATAAAATGTTTTGCTGGACCTAAATTCATTCCTTCATTTTGAGAAATAACTATGGTAGTCAAGGCCTCATGCTAGCTATCACTTACTCTTTAAAAAGTGTGGAGAATAATGGCATTTTATAGCAGCATCTCCCAAAATTAATGGGCCAGGTTCCCATTGCTCATTGTACTCTGTGATCATATTACAAAAAGCAGTTCTTGGAATTAATTACTGTTAGTCACATGCCTACGTTTAAGCACTTGCATAAATATTTTTAAGAATAGGGAGTTTGGCAAAGCATAGATATTTCTTTTGAATCTGAGTATTCTAAGTGTTAGTTGAGTAAGTGGGTAGTTTTTGTTTTGTCGTGTTAATTTCTTCAAGTGAAGGTATTAATAAAATCATTTTTTAAAAGTGAAACATCTTCTTTGGATATAATGCAAATTACATATTAATATAGTAGTCCAGTAAGGAAATAGAGTACTAAGTCACTGTGTGATGGATCTGTCACTGTTTCATATTCTGAAGCAAGTATTTTATTCAAACTTTATGTTAAACTTCAAAATGTTTTCATCACAAATGTCCCGTTTTGCCTTAAAATGCTTATGCATCTCCAAATGGCCAGGATATTTGTGTTGGGTGCGCACATCTACTTGCAAGATTAAATATTCTGTTCTTTCTCAAATAGCATTTCCCTTTGATCTTGTGTAACATGACTAATTACTTAGGTATATTATACTTTTAGCAAGTGTGTTGAGGGTTCTTTTTGAACATTGATTCAAACATTGGTTTTGAAATTGTTTGAAGTTATTTTTGAAAGCATGCTAGACTTCTATCTTGGAAAACCTGTACTTCCAAACCTGTTGCTATTTACATTTGTGTCTCATCCAGTTATATCAGACAGGCTGGATTACATTGTATAATGAAAGCCATATTGCTGTACTCTAATCTTTATCTCCTTATATCCGATCTCCTTTGAATTGCACATGAGTATTGCTTATGGCTCCTTAAAATAACTACTGCTTTTGTTTCAAGGGCACTGCTCTGTATGATGAACACAACACTCAACCCTGCTTTGGCAGCAGCTACACATCCTGTATCTTTGGTTCTTGCATGATTTCACTTGGAAGCTACACAGATACGTTCTTTTTTTATTTTTTCATTTAAATTTCATATTTGAAAAATCCGAAGCCTGTGTAATCATACATGTCTCAAAAAATTTAATGCATTTACTTGGGCCACTGTTCTCTTCTGGGAGATTTGGAATGTATGTTCTCCTTCTCACAAGGCAGGTCATGTGCTCTTACTCAGAAACAAAAGGGACAAACAGTAGGAGAAGAAGAAGTACGTGTGGTAAAGCTGACCTGAACTAACTTTGGTTTTGACATCACTGCTAGAGTCATTTGTAGCCTTTAAGAGACTTCTGACCTCATTTGGTAGCCAATACAAAGGAGCAATTTCTGCTGACTTTGGGAGACTTGCACATATATGTATTGGTTATACTTATGTTATTCTTGTACATTGTGCTGACTGATATTACTGTGGAAGAAATGCTTAATAATTTTATTACCTGCAAAATTCAAGTTAATATAGCATTTAGGGAGCACTGCTAGAGGATTCTGTGTCAAATTCTCTTCTTTTCCAGGGCACCCTGAATCTTAGCTGTTGAATAACGTGCTGTTGCAGTGCTTTTATATGTGACTTCATAAAGCTAAGCCAGGTGAAACAGAATTCAATAACTTTCTTTTTACAAAGACACAGCAACTATATACAGAGTCTTAAAGTGGCCCTATGGGACCACCCTTTCCTAATCAGCCTCTCCGCCATCCACCCCATCGTTCTCATCCCTGCTGTACTCCCCCATCTTCTCCTCCTCATCATCACTGGTAGTTAGTTCCTATGCTCAACCTTGCTCGAGACTCTGTGTTGTCCTTTTCTCTGAGCTCCCACCCTGACTAAAGATGGACAAATTCCTCAGGCCTGTGACAGTGCCCTTTATTGTGCATTAATGCTTAACAGATCTTCTGAATTTTCCATGCCAGGTTGTTATTCTTGCCCTAATGTTTTGAGGATAATTGTCTGTCACAACCCTGGGCACCAGAAAGCCTTCCTTCTTAATTTAGAGATGAATGTGATGAAGTTTATTACTTTGGGAATAGTTCCAGGAACAAAAATCATCCCCTCTGTCTGGGATGCGAGATAAGTCCTTAGAGTGGAGCTTCATTCAGGATGGGGCTGTTCACTATCATGGTGTTCACCATTACAGGTGGACATAACTGTTGTGCATCATTTAGAGATCTCAGAAAACTGGACAGCTGTCAGATGGATGTTTTTTTTTTTCTCAGTATGCCCTATATCTCTGTTGCTTCTCTCCCATCTTCTATTTTCTCATTACCATTCCTTCAACTGGAGGTTACTGTCCCCTCAGGTCTGCTGGCATAACTACAACTATAGTTTTTTCCTACAGTTTTGCAGTTCTGCCAACATGATCTTAGTCAGTTTAAGTCTCCTGATAGTTTTCTAAAAAGTGAGCTTATGTTGATGAAACTTTGCTAGGGAGTGACAGATACATAGTTGTGCTCACTGATGTGAGGAAAGAGGTAACAACATAGGGAGGAGACCAGTGACTTCTTATCCCACCTCAGCTGCAGCCAGAACAGTCTGAATTTTCTGAAATTTCAGAATTGAGGAAACCCCAGTGTGATTGCATTGGTAGAGGAGGAGAGTGCAGTGGTGGTGAGGAGTAGGAAAGACTAGATGGCTCTGTTTTTCTGATGTTTAACTGTTACTTGGCTCTGCATGCATCTTTTCCAGTTCCCACCCTGCTCCAGATAAATATCCTTTTGTTCCCTTGTCTCTTTCTGCTTTGCTCCCCTGAAGCAGCTGCAGTCTCTTCTGTTCTTCTCTGAGAGTCTGTGCCAGGGCAAATGAGAGAGTCATGAACGAGGCAGCTGAGGTAACAACTACTCAAGAAGAGGCACCTATGGAAAACCTAATTTTTAAAATCTGAAAAACGCGTTGAGAGATGGAAGAAGCCTGGATTTATTAAAAGCAGAGCCAGTAGCCTTTCCTGTGGTTAATGCTCACTATAGTACTGTTCATAAGAGTTTTCAGTTGCCTGTAACCGCTCAACTTCGACTTCTTGGGCTAAGATTGTTCTTGGCAATTGCCTGCCTCACTGCTTTGACAGTTGCAATGTAAAAATTTGCTGCTTTCTCTTGTTAGAAGGAAGCAACTTTGCCAGCTGAGTTTTAGAGAAGTACCTCTACTTCCAAACTGGGTGCAGTCATTTGGAATTTAGCAAGTCTCCCATGCCAATGTCAGGGATAAGCCTTTTGCAGCATCAGTTAATAATACGTCCACGTCTGACCTGGTGATAATTAAGCCTCTGCACAGTTTAACTTCACATTGTAGGGTCTTAGTAGATCTAAGGTGACTTCTCCAGAAGCTCTATCTGCATATCCTAGCACAAGTCCTACTCAACAAGGAGGCTGGAGATGCTCCCTTACAAGGCTTCAAAGGTTAAGCCGGCATTTCTTTGCAATTAGGTAGGAATGCGGAGCTGGAATGGACCTCCCACCACGCAACAACTATAGTGGGAAAGTGGTGGCGGCCCTTCCCTTCTCCACCCCTTGCTTACAAAGTAAAAACATACAGGAATGAATAAATAAGGAAGACTCTGCTTCCGAGTTGCTCTCTTTTTTGTTCTGCGGGCTCCTGATTTGTCCTGCTGCTTTATCACCATGCTTCTCAAGCATCTGGCTCTCAAGGGCGGAAAGTAGCAGAACAGAACGCAACCTGAGTCTCCCTCCAGGAGTGCTGAAGCCAGTGATGATACGTCACGGCTGCTCAGATTTTTTTGTTCATACTCTTCAAAAGGCTTCTGTAAAGGTTCAGCAGAACCTGAATAGCCATGAATGTCATGAATTCAGAACTGGAAGTTATAAAAAGGACACTTTTATTATTATTGCTTTGTTTTGTTTTTTAGAAAGAGTTTTAGCAACATACATTTCTCCACATTTTGTGTTATTCTAAGAAAAGGGGCTGGCAAGTATTCATTTTTTTTTTCTTTGAATATCACAGAATCAATCAGGTTGGAAGAGACCTCTGGGATCATCGAGTCCAACCATTGCCCTGACACCACCATGTCAACTAGACCATGGCACTAAGTGCCATGTCCAGTCTTTTCTTAAACACATCCAGAGATGGTGACTCCACCACCTCCCTGGGCAGCCCGTTCCAATGTCTAATGACCCTTTCTGAGAAGAAATGCTTCCTAATGTCCAACCTGAACCTCCCCTGGCGAAGCTTGAGGCTATGTCCTCTTGTCCTATCGCTAGTTGCGTGGGAGAAGACGCCGACTCCGACTCCGCTACAACCTCCCTTCAGGTAGTTGTAGACTGCAATAAGGTCACCTCTGAGCCTCCGCTTCTCCAGGCTAAACAACCCCAGCTCCCTCAGCCGTTCTTCATAGGTCATACCCTCCAGACCCTTCACCAGCTTGGTCAAATATGCAAGTAATTGATCCTGTTGTTTCAGAGAACTGTAAAACTTCGGAATTAATATAAAAATATTTGATTTTTTTTTAAAGTAACATCATATTTCACTATTTTCTTATGTTTCCTACATTTCATTAAACAATTTGTGGAAGACAGATAACACTACATATCTGGTATTTCATTTCTCATGGAATAAATTGTAAACGATGGATTAAAAAGATAGATGATACATTTATCATCTCATAATAATGGGGCAAGGCTCATTAATAATATGCAGACAAATGTAGCTGAAGAAAAGAAGAAAAATACTAGCTGAAGAAAAATACATGGCATTAAAGATTACATTAGTGTGGCTTACCTGCTGCTTCCTTCTGTTTGTTTTTCCTTTCACTTTTGGTTAAAGTGGGATTTTCCAAAGCACAAGAATTTGCTTCCCCTACTCCTTGTTACTTCAAAATAGAGCCTATTGAAAATCAGACTGTCTGTTCTACTTTGTCCTGTATTTTTGCTTTTGTTTTCTAATTGGGAAGAAAAATAAAAGATGGAAAGTTCCAAAATATTTTGGTTTTGAAATGTGGGCTTGGGACATCTTTGATGCATCATCATAACACAGCTAGAAGGAACTCTATTGTTCTTGGTGGAAAATGGAATGCATTCAGGAACCCCAGATGATGGGGTGAAATGGGGGACCTAAACCATGACAAACTCATGATGAGTAATGACAGACCATCCTGAAGCAAAACATTTAGATTCGCTTGGGCAGTTCAAAACATTCTGGATTCTTTTTTATTTTCCCAAAGGGACATTACATTGGTTTGGCATAACCAACTTTTTCCTGTGGAAAAAAGTCAGTATTACAGAAACCACTTTTCGGTTAAAAACCGTGAACAGAAAATTCTGGAGCAGCAATAGAGGGAAGCAGTCAAGCCAAAACCAAGAGCATTTGAAAATGTCGTCCCTAGAGAATCTTAGGACCACTTCAACCTAGCAATAAGAATTTTCTATGAAGGTAAGTGTATTTCATAGACACCAAACATAATGTGATGAAATCCATGTGGCATGACTGAGTATGTTTCAGCATATTTAAAATGCGATGTTTCACAGAGGCACTTGAAAACTCTGTTTAAAAAATGTGGAAGAGCTCTGGTGGAAGGCTTGGGCCTTTGAGATGAAAAATCACATCTGAGATTTCACAACTGTTTTGCTAGGACTGGGCATGTTTGAAAAACTGAACACTGCTTTTTAAAAAAAAACCTCTGTCCACCAAGGAAAAGCTTGCATGTTTAGATACATATTTTTAGCTTTAGAAACATAGAGCAAAATTAATCATTATTTAATATTTAGGAACGTACTGCTAAATTAGGTTCTGAAAAATAGGCACAAACCTCTTTTTAACAACGACAACAAAGTATTTTGGGGAAAGATACAGGATGTGGTACTCTTACTGAATTTTTAGGATATGGGTAGTTAGGATAACCTGCCAGGCCATTTTATAGCCTTGGCATTGTAAAAGTGGCCATGAGTCACTGACTTTCTAGAACTGATGGCCATCTCATGTCTATTTTTCAGGGCAACTTCTGCTTTAAATGTGTCAAACTTTGTCCTGGCTTCTTCTGTATCAGGGCAAGCTTCGTCTTGACAATAGTGGGTAGAAGACAGAGCCTGTTATTTCCCATTACCCTCGTTAATCACATGCTTTTCTGAGTATAATAAATTGGTAGTTCACCCAGTTTAACAGCAGAAGTGACCAAAAGACTAGCCAGTGTCAAGCGCTCTGAATATCTTATCATCACCTCTCTGGTTTTAGCCTCACTTGAGCCCAGTCACTGGTACCAGACCAAAGTGTCCCATATTGATCAGAAGACACCGAGAGATACGGAGTGTACAGCTTTGGGTGGCGTGGGCTTAAGGGACCAACAAGCAAGAAGAGCAGAGCAACAAACCAAATCAGGAGATGGATGGGTATTTGAAGATGGCTGTTGGCATCATGCATGCTGGCACATGGATTTTTTGGTCAGCTAAGTTATATGATTTTTCACCTGGTTCTTGCAGTCGTGTGTCCTTTTTTTTTGTTCTTTGTGTGTACTGTTTTCACAATGGGATGCTAGTCCCCATGGCGGGTCTGTTAGGTGCTTGCATGATAAAACCTACAGTAACATAAACAACCCTTGCTAGTCTGACATGCAAAATGGCCACTAACAACTCTGAGCTTCATCACACCCCAGGGAATGCAGGGGGAGCTATTGAAGGGCCCAGGGTAATTGCAGATTTATGCTGGTAAAATCACAGAATGCTCTACTTGCTGCGTGATATTTCTGGGAATGTCTGTGAAGTCAAATTAAAATGGAAGAGTGGATTTCATAGCTGAGGGCTTCCCCTTGGAGCACTTGTGGCTCTTCTCTAGCTCAAAGAAAACAAATTACAAATGGATCCTGCTGAGGTTTGAAAGGTATTTTAAGTGTATTAGTCAACATCACCTGACAAACAGTGCTGCTTATTAATGCATTCAGTGTGTTTCAACATAATTTTTCTCGTCTTTCACTGCTCTTGATGAGAGTTTTTTTTTTTCTATAATTGTTTTGTTAGTCATTTCTGTAGGCAGCTAGGCAGCTGTCGCTGCAATCCATTTATCAGTTGCAGTTGGCTCCGGATTTAACAAAATGCAACTGCACCCTCTTGTGGAAGCTAATAAGATGATTATTTTGGTTTCCTGGTACTGCCTGTTTTTTTTCTTCCTGAACAAGTCAAATAAAAACAAACAGCAGAAGTGTTCTGAGGCCACACAGCAACAAAGCTTCCTGGAGAACTTCAAAAAAATAAGCTGCGACTTAGGAATGTCTGAACTCGGACAGCCTTTGAAGACAAACTTCTGTGGGGAAGACTTTCAAAGGCACCCTGGGAAACCTTCCTGCCCTCAGCTTTTGTGGGCATCCCTGTCATAATACATTCTTCAAGAGAAACAAAGTTGGTATGGCTATATGCATAGGAAGAGTACATTTACAACTAAGTCTAAGGACAATAATTCAATGTTAGTATCCAGCATGGACTTGAAAAAATAGTTTGTGTTCATTGTCTATATGTGCAAATCCATGAACGCAGATGTCTGTCTCCCTGTATGTGTTAATGGAAATGCTGCGTGTTCTTGAAGGCAAATAAGCTTGTGAAGGGAGTAGGTTAGGCTGCACATCAAAGGTTTAACTTTGAACACTTGTAAATCTCGACATGTTGGGTTTTTTTCTGCAACTCTTCTGGATACTTTATTTAAAATAAGTGCATTTAAGGTCATGAATGCATTTGTTACTCTGGTCTCTGAGGAGCGGTGGCAGGGGAAGCAAGAACTTCAACTGGTGAAGCAAGTATGTTGGCATATCCAACTCCCACTCTGTAGTATAGGGGCTCACAGAGAGAAGCTCATACAATATTTCCCTTACTTAAAAAAAAAAAAAGGGTATACAGGAAATTAATTTTTCTGCAAAAAGCCTCAAACTTTTTTTTTCCACTATTAGTGCAAAAACAAGGAGCTTCTGCCTAAGATAAAATGAAGGAAATACAGATTTTTGTAGAAATAATAATTCATCATGTCCTCCATAAGCAGAGACATGCACTGATAAAAGGATAAAAACACCCCAGAAGTAACAAGGTATTTGTGAAAATATCACTTTCCACAAGTAAATTTTAAAGAAATGAGACTGAAAAATTTTGTATAATTTTAATACACAAAGTATTCAGATGCATTAAACTCACATGTAGGTAACAGCTGTTTTTTATGGGCCACAGCAGTGCTATTCTTTCTCAGAGCAAAGAGTTTACCCAGAGCCTGCTCTGATGTCAATTAGAAAGCTGGAAGAATTTGTCTTGCTCTCTGCAAATGGTTAATTAAAAAAAAATGTAACTGTTATACAGCATTTGATCCACTGCTCTATGTAGAATTTAATGAGGTGAGTTGATTTGCATTTTTATGTCTGAACATGTTCTTGCACTGCCAGCATGTCTCACTGAGCGGTGAATACAACCTATCGGCACCTCTGGGTGGGGTAACAGGATTCAAGATGCTGGTCTGAAAGTTGCGTTTAAGGAGTCCTGGTCAGATACTAACATTGCTTTACCTGTGACGGGGCTTCTGCACTAGATGAAATTCCACAGCAAGCATCACAGTGTGTAAAATTTGTTTTTCTACTTGCTTCTCTGTTGTGCTTTTGCTCTGTGCTTTGAACGGCCCTTCGCTGTTCTCAGGTGGAATACGTTTCTGCAGTCAGTAGTACGGCACTTTACCTCAGATGAGGATATGAACCTCATTTTAGTATCTCTGTTGGATATTTGCACTCGTCCTGTACGCTGTACTTTGTGTATTTCTGGCAGAGCAGCAGTAAGCCTGGCACCGTGCCGGCTGACCCAGGAGGAGCGGCTGTGGTCTCTGGAGAGGGTGGCCCACATGGCCTGGCCAGCTTTGCACTCCGTGGGCTATCACGAAGGGAAAAAAATAGGTCAAATACTCTTGTGACTGTTGGCATTATAATTTTGTAACATCTTTCCACAGGGCATGCAAGTACGCACAGGTGGATAGGCAAAAAGAGTTACAAGCACCCTCATATACAGGAAAGCTGCTTCTTGGACCTCAACGTGCATCGCTTCATGCCGCCAAACGCAGAAGGACTCCTTTTATTGTGCTTCAATCACGGGAGATTGCTCCTTCTCTAGAGCGAGTATGGAAGAGAAGTTTATGCAGCTGCATCCCTCTTTCAAGTTAGCTATACCACTCCAAGCGCTTCAGCTATGATCCCACTCTGCAGTGCCTCATGCTTGAACCAGCCTGCCTGTTTCCCTGGGTGCCTGCCGCAGAGGTTACCTCCCTCCTGAAATCCTGGCACGTTACCTAGTCCTCTGTAACCTGAGTTTCTTTCAAGCTCTCATACCCAGAATTCATCGCTGTAGCCATGCCTCATGTCTCTGCTTGATTTCAGCTGATTTCCTGGTCTCCCCTGGGGAAAGGAGCATGTCCAGTCTCATTTAAAAAAACCCATTGCTGAAAGCCAAGGATCTACAAGTAGATTCAACTACCTAAAACAGTTCCCATGTGGCTAATAAATAATGAAAACCATTTTCGACTCCTAGTATTGATTGCCCAGTTTATAATCCTGAGCATTTCTGACAGATACAACCCCACATCCCTAGCCCCAGCTCCTCATCCCATACTCCAAATGTAATGCCATTTCCAACCCTAGCTTTAATCGAAAGTTGGCTTTAGGATGTACTGGGCTTGAGAAATACAGGAAGCAACGATTTTCTGTCCTCTCCATCCACAATCCACAAACCCAATCCAAGAATGGTTACAAAGCAGTGGCCTCGATTTCTCCCAACTCATCTTAAACAAATCCACTGTGCCCACCCCACTCTTCACAAGCCTTCTGGCCTTGGAAAATCCACAAAGAAACCCAGATCTTCATTTACAGGTGACCTGAATCCTACCAAATATCCTATCCCTCCTTCCAGCTTAAATATTAACCATGGATCCCCACTTATGCTCCAGTTAAGATAATTGGGTGCTCCTGGCATTAGGCTTTGCAAAACTCAACAATCAGCAAAACTGCTTCTCAGCTCATTTCTTCTGAAACCCAAACTTGAATATTAACCATCCTTTGCTAGATGCAGCCTTCCCATATCTTGCATGTGTCACTCATCCCTCCCAGCAGAAGCTCTTACCTAGCACTATGCACCTTCCAGGGACTAGGAATGAATGTGACTCATCATTGTTCTCACCATTGCTGGTTACTTTTAGCTCTAGTCATAATCCTGCATAATGAGCCCCAAATGACCAACTCCTTACATCTAAACATTATCCTTTCCCACAGTAACTCCAGCACTTCTCCTCATGGATGCTGCAAAATCTTGATGAATTTCTTCACTCCTTGCTGTCACAGAAATGGGACAATGGCTGGGTGTGCTGGGGGTGAACAGAGAAGGGTTAGTTCTGAGCTTAGTGTTAGGATTGGAGTAAAGATTTGGGTTTTAAAAAAGAAAGCATGAAAATCTGTGTTTGTTGTGTATTCCTACAAGTACATTAAAATGGGGACTACTGCTGGTAAGGGACATTTTGGGGTAACAGGGCAGGATAGGATGTGGGTCCTTGCAGTGAAGGCTGGGGTGGCAGCTAGAGGTTCAGAGGGAAAGGGCTGATCCGGAAAGGTAGGAGGGGATGGAGATGCTAGCCACAACTGCATATTAAACTCTGAGTTCTGATTAAAGTTAGGATTAGAGTTTGGCCCTAAACCAGGGTTTAAGAGGGCTGAAGAGTCAAATGATTGCTGATCTAAGAGACGCACAGGGTTAAGCTGCAGGCTGACCTTGGTGGGGGGAAATAGCTCACTGTTTGGGCTGGTGGTGGAGGGGATTGGTGGAATATATGTAAACCCTGTGGTTGGGTTAGTGTTATTGTTAGGGTTTGGTTCATGGGGATCTGAAGAATTCAGGATGATTCAGGATCTTCCAAGACCTGTAGGACTTTGAGGAGGAATGAAGCAAGGGTAGGCTGAGTTTAAATTCAGGGTAACAAAAGCTAGATAGCTTGATCTGTTCTGGGACAGAATAAAAGTAGTTTTATATCAAGGATTTGAGATTAAGTTTGGGTTCAGGAAAACAGGAACTGAAGAGTTCAGTTTACTGCTGAATTCTGCAAGACGTACAGGAAAAACACGATCTGTGCTGGCAAATAATTTATGGCTCTTTCAGAGTCAATCAGGAGTTTCTGGATAATGCTTAAGTGTAAGGATTAGGACACTGATAGCTAAAGCACTCAATTTACTTGAGGTTAAGTGCAGCAGCTGATTTCAAGCAAAGGAATTATTTACACTTAGTTCTGCAGTTACATTTAAGGTTGAGTACATCAGGGCTTAATTTCTTTCTACTTTGGTACAAAAGAGCCTGGTTTCTTGCTGAACCTGGTAAATGTAGATGCTAAGACAAGGAGAAGTATTAGACTGGTTTAAGGTTATTTTGGTTAGTGTTTGCTTCTTTCTGTGTTGTCTCTGACAAGGGAGGGAGGGACCTCCTAATGCTAGCTCGGCTGTTGTATTTTTGGGGAAGGAGAGAAGAGGTTAGATTGGGCAAAGCCGATTTTGATGACTTTAAAGCTGGAATTTGTTCTGAGTGAACATAGTCTGTGACTCCACCAACAAATAATACTTAAGTGTTCTAAGGTTTTAGTCAGATTCCAGGTATGCTGGCTAAGAGCAGCAGGTAAAACAAATACACTTAATGCCTGTATGAAAGTGTTTGTGCAAATCAAATATTAACTGGCATTCTCGGGATCACACACACACATGGAAATGCATGCACACATATAGATACACACATATGGTTAATCGTATGGGCTCTAAGAAAATTGATGAGTTGAGGCATCACTGTGGGAAGTTTTCAGAAAATCAGAACACTTCAGCTCAAGGCCTAGCTATCAGTTTTAGTAAAGACAGTGACTACCACCCAATTAAATTATCTTTAAGTCCTGTAGTTACCATCACAGAACTCAGGGAGTAGTAATTACCAATTTATTTATACATTTTCCACAGTTAATTTGAAATTAAAACACATTTACTCATCTTTCTAAGTATTCTGAGTTACATCTTCTTTTACCAGTGATCCATGATGGATAAGAAGTATCATACATAAATAATAAATTGCATAATGCACATTGCATAGAGGAATGCAGTAGCCTATGCATTTACACAATAAATTTTGTGGCTAACTTGGTTTAGTATTTATAGAAAATCCTAGTGGCCCTGTAAAATTGTTGAATCAGTATTTCAAGAATAGAAATTTACAAAAGTACTTAGAGCAATTATTTCGTATTATAATATCTAATAGTACACTTTGGAGGTATATATAAAATTTCACATGAAGACCACAAATCAGTTTCTGTATTATACCTCAGAACAGTCCCTGGTATCATTTAGATTTCTTATAAAACATTTATTCAAAAGCTAGTAGGCTTTTTTGCTTGCCTTTTTTGGGTGACTACTTTTATTCAACAAGAGTTGAATCCTACATCTCATAAAGCAGTCTCATCAACCTCAGTGGAGCTGCTCATGAAAGAAAATGCTGTTGAGGAGAGCATACCCGTTAATAAAAAGGAATGTAACTTGGAAAGTACCAAAGCGAAGTTACACCCTTCTCTTCCTCACTGCAACAGGCACTTTTGCCTTCAAATACACCATTACATGTATCGCACATGCTTGTCCTGTAGAGCTAAATAGCAGACAAATCTTGATTTCAGTAAAGCGTTTGACACGGTCTCCCACAGCATCCTCGCAGCTAAACTGAGGAAGTGTGGTCTGGATGATCGGGTAGTGAGGTGGATTGTGAACTGGCTGAAGGAAAGAAGCCAGAGAGTGGTGGTCAATGGGACAGAGTCCAGTTGGAGGCCTGTGTCTGGCGGAGTCCCTCAAGGGTCGGTACTGGGACCAGTTCTATTCAATATATTCATTAATGACTTGGATGAGGGAATAGAGTGCACTGTCAGCAAGTTCGCTGATGACACAAAACTGGGAGGAGTGGCTGACGCACCGGAAGGCTGCGCAGCCATTCAGAGAGACCTAGACAGGCTGGAGAGTTGGGCGGGGAGAAATTTAATGAAATATAACAAGGGCAAGTGTAGAGTCCTGCATCTGGGCAAGAACAACCCCATGTACCAGTACAAGTTGGGGACGGAGCTGTTGGAGACCAGCATAGGGGAAAGGGACTTGGGGGTCCTAGTGGACAGCAGGATGACCATGAGCCAGCAGTGTGCCCTTGTGGCCAAGAAGGCCAATGGCATCCTGGGGTGTATTAGAAGGGGTGTGGTTAGCAGGTCAAGAGAGGTTCTCCTCCCCCTCTACTCTGCCCTGCTGAGGCCGCATCTGGAATATTGTGTCCAGTTCTGGGCCCCTCGGTTCAAGAAGGACAGGGAACTACTAGAGGAGTCCAGCGCAGAGCCACGAAGATGATTAAGGGAGTGGAACATCTCCCTTATGAAGAGAGGCTGAGGGAGCTAGGTCTCTTTAGCTTAGAGAAGAGGAGACTGAGGGGTGACCTCATTAATGTTTATAAATATGTAAAGGGCAAGTGTCATGAGGATGGAGCCAGGCTCTTCTCAGTGACATCCCTTGACAGGACAAGGGGCAATGGGTGCGAGCTGGAACACAGGAGGTTCCACATAAATATGAGGAAAAACTTCTTTACGGTGAGGGTGACCGAACACTGGAACAGGCTGCCCAGAGAGGTTGTAGAGTCTCCTTCTCTGGAGACATTCAAAACCCGCCTGGACGCGTTCCTGTGTGATATGGTCTAGGCAATCCTGCTCCGGCAGGGGGATTGGACTAGATGATCTTTCGAGGTCCCTTCCAATCCCTAATGTTCTGTGATTCTGTAAATGCATGAAATAGAGGGGAGCCCTTTGACGTCTTTCAGTTTGGAGTAAGAAGGAGCCTATTGCTGGGCTAGGTGCTCTAATACTAGAATACAGGGCTTGTGAAGGAGCAATCTAGCCTCCTCTTTGTCTGTGGTGGCTTTAGTTTTAAGCACAGCCTTTGGGAGTTACACTACAGGCTACCATTCCCCACAGCTGCCTATTCCTTAAGGCTCCTTCCCCGCAGAGTTTGCTGCCTGAAGAAGTACCACGACAATCGCCCTGATGCTGATTTCAGGTGGGAAGCCAGATTCAGAAACCTGTGCAGGTCTGTTGATCTTGTACACCATTGGTAATCCCAAGAGCAGGGTTTCCTGCCTGCCTCCCTCTCTGTGATTTGCGTAAGTCACGGGAGATCTCCCGTCAATCAGAATGATGCAATTAATATTACTTTTTTTTTTGCATGCTCTGTACCTTACAACCTGCAATTATAAATTATAAATTCAATTGAATGACACACTTAAGAGAGTGTATCATTTAATATAACCGACACTTTCAATTTTAAGAACTCATTTCAATACGAGTTTCTTCCAGCAAAATTTAATCGATGAAGACAAAAATATGTGTTTGTCAGAAGATCTGTAAAGGTTTGCCCAGTTTGTTTATAAAAATCCCCCAAACCTCAAGCTGAAAAAATACCAATAAATAAACATATTTATTTTTTAACTAAAATGTACCAAATTTCTAAATGCAAGGGGTTTTTTCCATTATTTTCTAATGGAAAGTTTTATAAACGAATATTCTTAAGCATCCTGACTATCTCTAACTTCAACGTGGACAATCCAGTTAGAAGTTACAGCCGAGTACCTTTCTAAAAGGAGAACCTACACTAGAAACAGAGCAGTCCAAGGGCAAGTCTGCTCCTTTATGCGACATTAGAGTACGGATGAAGAAATGCATTAGCTAAAACATTGGCTGCATGCTGGGGGCCTCACTGAACATGAAAGGAAACTATGAATGCAGGCTGCACACACAGGCGCTCTGCTGTGGACTGAGACAATAACCAGTATTGGACAAGCTTAAAAATAACTCTGCTAAAAGAAAAGCCTAATACTCACTGTTTGCACAAACCAACTCGTGCCTGTTCTTGAAGTTTCTATCCTGGAAATGTTGCAGTTCAAGGATGTTGGTGTTTCTGTGCATGTCATATTTCACAGCCATTTCTTAGCACCTTGCGTCTGTCAGTCTTATGGTCTCTTATTGCATATAGGATATTTATAAACTCTCTCTGTGAATGCTTACAGATTGTTTCAGTTTGTCTGTCCCCGCAAGGAAAAGTTTAAGCAGATTTTCCTTCTTTTTTCAAAGCTGACCATTGCTTGCTGGGAGGCTGTTCTCTTGGGTGGGAGATGGACAATCACTGGGAAGCTCCTCTCAGGTGATTTCCTGGAGGCTGCTCGGTGTGATAAGCTCTCTGTTTACCACTACCCCATGGGGACTGAAATCTTTGCGACATTTGTAAACTTTTATAGGAAACTAATATAAGTGTTAAAAAAAATTTTTTAAATCCCTTAATAGAATCATAGAATCATAGAATGTTAGGGGTTGGAAGGGACCTCTGGAGATCATCGAGTCCAACCCCCCTGCCAGAGCAGGACCAGTCTAGGGCAGGTTATACAGGAACGCATCCAGACGGGTCTTGAAAGTCTCCAGAGAAGGAGGTTCCACAACCTCTCTGGGGAGCTTGTTCCAGTGCTCTGTAACCCTTACGGTAAAGAAGTTCTTCCTCATGTTGAGGTTGAACTTCCTGTGCTCTAGCTTGTGTCCATTGCCCCTTGTCCTATCGCAGGGCACAAGTGAAAAGAGGTTGCACCTTTCCTCTTGACACCCAGCCCTCATATATTTATACACATTAATCAGATCCCCTCTCAGTCTTCTCTTCTCCAGACTAAAAAGCCCCAGGTCTCTCAACCTTCCTCATAAGGCAGGTGTTCCAGTCCCTTAATCATCCTTGTAGCCCTCCGTTGGACTCTCTCCAGTAGATCTCTGTCCCTCTTGAACTGGGGAGCCCAGAACTGAACGCAATACTCCAGGTAAGGTCTCACCAGGGTAGAGTAGAGGGGGAGGATGACCTCCCTTGATCTGCTGGACACATTCTTCTTAATGCACCCCAGGATACCATTGGCCTTCTTGGCCACAAGGGCACATTGCTGTCCCATGGATAACTTGTTGTCCACCAGGACTCCAAGGTACTTCTCCACGGAGCTGATCTCTAGCAGATCGCCTCCTAACCTGTACTGGTGCATTTTATTACTCCTTCCCAGGTGCAGGACTCTGCACTTATTCTTGTTGAACCTCATTAGGTTCCTCTTTGCCCAGCTCTCCACTCTGTCCAAAGCATGCTGAATGGCTGCACAGCCTTCAGGTGTATCAGCCAAACCTCCCAGCTTCATATCATCAGCAAACTTGCTGAGAAGACACTCTGTCCCTTCATCAAGGTCATTGATGAAGATGTTGAACAGGACTGGACCCAGCACTGATCCTTGGGGAATTCCACTAGTTACAGGTCTCCAGCTGGACTTGGCACCATTGATTACCACTCTTTGGGCTCTATTTTGTAGCCAGTTCTTAATGCATCTCACTGTCTGTTCTTCTACTTCACACTTCCTGAGTTTGCTCACGAGGATGTCACGGGAAACTGTGTCAAATGCCTTGCTAAGGTCAAGGTAGGCTACATCCACTGGTCTCCCTGCATCTACCCATTCAGTCACGACATCATAGAATGCTATCAAGTTAGTCAAGCATGATTTCCCCTTGGTAAATCCATGCTGACTACTCCTGATAATCTTCTTCTCTTCCATGTGCTTAGAGATGACCTCCAGAATGAGCCGCTCCATCATTTTTCCAGGGATGGAGGTGAGGCTGACTGGTCTGTAGTTTGGTGGATCTTCCTTCTTGCCTTTTTTGAAGACTGGAGTGACATTGGCTTTTCTCCAGTCTTCAGGCACCTCTCCTGTTTGCCACGGTCTTGCGAAAATGATGGAGAGCAGTAGAGCAACATCAGCCAGTTCTCTCAACACTCTTGGGTGCATCTCATCGGGGCCCATGGACTTCTGTGTATTCAATTTCCGTAACTGATCACTAACTCAGTCTTCAATGACTAGTGGAGAGTCTTCCCTCCTCCAGGCTTCCTCTCCTACATCCAGGGTCTGAAGATCACAAGGGCTGGTCTTAGGGTTAAAGACCGAAGCAAAGAAGCTATTCAGCAACTCTGCCTTCTCTGCATCCTCAGTTATCAGGGCTGCCTCCTCATTCAGCAGAGGGCCCACACTTTCCCTGTTCTTCCTTTTGCTACTGATATATTTGAAGAAGCCCTTTTTTGTTCTCTTTTACTTCCTTTGCCAGTTTTAGTTCTAAGAGGGCTTTGGCCTTTCTTGTTGCCTTCCTACATGTCCTGACAACTTCCCTATAGTTCTCCCAAGTGACAAGACCCTTCTTCCACGAACTGTAAATTTCTTTCTTCCGTGAGATTTCCTTCAGAAGCTCCTTGCTCATCCATGCAGGTCTCATAGCACGTTTACCTGATTTTTTACTCAAGGGAATGCACCTATCTTGGGCTTGGAGGAAGTGGTATTTAAAAACTGACCAACTTTCTCGGCCTCCTTTGCCCTCCAGAGTCTTAGCCCATGGGATTCCTGCAAGTAGATCTTTGAAGAGTACAAAGTTGGCCCTGCGGAAGTCCAGGGTTGTAATCCCACTTATTGCCCTACTTCTACCTTGTAAAATACTAAACTCCACCATGTCGTGATCACTGTCGCCAAGGCTGTTCCCAACCTTAATGTCCCCAACTAGTCCTTCTTTATTCGTTAATACAAGGTCCAGCAGTGCACCTCTTCTCATTGGTTCTTCCACTACCTGAATTAAGAAGTTATCATCGATGCACTGCAAGAGCCTTTTTGACTGAACATGTCTAGCTGTGCGGGCTTCCCAACAAATATCAGGGTGATTAAAGTCACCCATGAGTACCAAGGAGTGTGTTCTAGAGGCTACCTCCAGTTGTCTGTAGAAGACCTCATCAACATCTTCTTCTTGGTTTGGTGGTCTATAGTAGACCCCCACAACAGTTTCACTCCCCTTTTCATGTCCCTTAGTTCTTACCCACAAGCTTTCAACCTGTTCTGCCTCCCCCCCTGGATAGAACTCAATACATTTCAGTTGCTCTCACACATAAAGAGCGACACCACCGCCTTGCCTTGTTGGTCTGTCTTTCCTAAATATCACATAGCCATCCATGACAACATTCCAGTCATGGGAGCTGTCCCACCATGTTTCAGTGATCGCAACTATATCATAGTCATGCAATCTAAGGCAGATCTCCAACTCCTCCTGTTTATTTCCCCTACTCCGTGCATTGGTATATAAGCACTTCAGAGAGGGAGTTAAGCCACCAGTTTTCACTCTTGCTATCTGACCATTCCTGGCCACTTCCTTGGCTACTAACTTATTAGTGAGCCCTGTGTTATTATTGCCCCATGTATCACCATTATCCACCTCGAGTAGGACAGTAGTCTGAAGACTGTCCTTAGGCTCATCTCCAGTGAACCTGGTTTTATCCCCTTCCCCCTTCCGTGCTCCAGACCTCTTGTTGGAATTGCTGGAACAAGTGGGATGAGTCTGAGTCGATTTTCCTACCAGGCAGGTGTAAGACAAACTGATCCTAAGTGCCAGGCCTGGGCATTGTGCCTGTGTCCACCTCCTCGGTCTGTCTGTCTGACAGACTTTTGCTGTTTCCCTGGTTTGCAGGAGACATCTTGTGGTTAAAAAGCAAAATCACAGAGTGTGTGGAGCGTAGTGTTTCTTCTGTGAAGGCTGAGAAGAGCGATCAGACTTCCACTTCCTCCCAAGCGTTTAGTTTTCTTTTCACTGCCAGGGAATAAGGGAAGTAGAAGTCATCCATCTGTCTGAAGAGGCTTTTTGAACTAGGGCAGACTGGCTCAGCTGGGGTAGAAAGGAGCTTTGAGGCAGTGGCGGCAGCGTATGGGACATTGTCTGCCTTCTATCTAGGGAGGACCTGTGAAATCTGCTGCAGCTTGCTTGGAGTCAGATGTTTCTTAGATGAGGTGATGGCCTTTGCTAACAGTGTGTCTGCCTGCTTGCAGCTGCCTCTCTCCGGCATGGAGCACTGACACAGGATGCTGTGGAGCATGGGAAACAAGGCGAAGCACAACAAACGAGAATGCATTCGTATTTAACTTTAGCACAGTATTTTTTCTGTGACACCGTGAATACGGACATCATTCAGCTAGTCACCTTAATCTCACTTAAGAAGATCTGTGGAATCAGGGTGCTACCCAGCGCTTGTACCAGATAAATACAGAGGGGAGAGTTCCACTGAGGGAGCCTGTTATTTAAAGGTATCTGTTTAGAAAAAAAAGTGGATTGAAAAAGCACAAAGAAAAGCAAGAAGAAGATAAGAACACCACAGGGAAGCAGAAAGACAAGGCTGTTTTAGACATTTTTGTGATTAGTAATAGGTATCTGTCTCTGATGGTAATTACAATTATTACACAATTATGTAACAGCACTTCTCAGCTGGCCTGGCCTTTCACTGTGGCAAGTGCCATTCAGATACACATAGAAAATGACAGTACTTGCCTCAAAGAGCATATCAGCTATGAGACAAGATAGAGCACATGAATGAGAAAATAAATGGATTGCGATGGGGCAATGGAAGACGTGGTAACAGTAATAAAAGGATGAGTGCAATACTAAACTTATCACCACACCATGCTGTGCTATTAAAACCTTGTGAGAGAGCAGAGAAATAATGAGTGTTCATGCTAGGTGAGTTGGGAACAATAGCAGCAGCAAAAGGTAAATCCTAGAAGATGGGTGACAACAGCTGACTATAGAAACCATTCAGTAAAAGCTATCTCAGGCCAGGCAGTCTGGTAATGAGACCGTATAGTAATAATTTGTCCCAAATCTGCTATTATCCATAGTGAGCAAATCTGATTCTTGCAAGTGTGCAGTGAAAAAAATCATAACCTTCTAGACCTCATGAAGTCACAGCTTATTAATAGAGCCTTGCAGAAGATGGAAATTCCATTTGGCAAAGGACTGCCCACTCGTCCTCATTAGCTATGGCACCAGTATCTTCACAAATGCTATGCAGAATGGTATTTCATAAAGGATTAGTGTCAGGTTGACCTGGATATTTCATTTTGAGATATGGACATTTTAGATTTTATAGTAAAATATAAAATCAAATGAACAGTCCTTTAAAAAAAATGAAAGACAAAAAAGAAAAAAAAAAGGAAAAAAACCAAACCTCAGAATGTTTCCACAAGTGACAAAAGGGCATTTCGCAAAATTTTCACAACTTCTCTCCCTTTTCTTTCCCCTTTGTTGAATGAAATGACAGAGAAAATGATGCTGTTTTGCAAATGTGTCAATGATAATGAAAGTGAAATCTCTATCCCAATGTTGTTTTCCCAACAAGCTCTATAAACCAACTCTCACTTGTCTTTCAGAGCTAAATTTTGTCCCCTTCCTTGAAAACGGAAACAATTAATACTTGGTTCAGCAGTGCAGAGCTGTAACAGCTCAGCAGTGCAGAGCTGTCACAGCTCTGCACACACTGCCTCAAAAGTGAACAACCCTTCTGTAACTGAATGCAAACTGCACATGTGGGAGCCTGTGCATCTCTGGCAAGATGTCCTCTTGGAGCAAGACTGGGGAAATGGCACAAATACGGGCTGGTCTTTCTAATCTTCTTGAAGCTTGCTGTGGCCCTATGTGCCAGGTAAGCCTGCGCTGATTTAAATCATAGAATCACAGAACTATAGAACAGTCCAGGTTGGAAGGGACTTTGAAAGGTCACCTAGCCCAACCTTATGTGGGAAAGGGAGCCTTGATGAGATTATCTAGCACCCTGTCCGATTGCATCTTGAAAACCTCCAACGATGTAGACTTTACCGCATCCCTAGGGAGGTTGTTCCAGTGATTGATTGTTCTCACTGTAAAAGATTTCTTTCTTATATCAAGATGAAACTTCACCCAGTCCAACTTGTACCCATTGCCCCTTGTTTTCTCCTTGTGGCTCCTTGTGAAGAGAGACCCTTCATCCTCTTTGTAGCTGCTCTTTAAGTACTGGAATACTGTAATGAGGTCCCCCTGAGCCTTCTCCTTCAGTCTTTACTCATAGGGCAGGTTTTCCAGCCCTTTGATCATCTTTGTGGCCCTCCTTTGGACCCTCTCCAGTCTGTCCATGTCTTTCTCAAACTGTGGGGACCAGAACTGGACACAGTACTCCAGGAGCAGCCTGATCTGCGCTGAGTGGGATGATCACATCTCCATCTCTGCTAGTAATGCCCCTGGGGATGCAGCCCAGGATACAATTTGCCTTTGCTACTACAGCAGTGCTCTGCTGCCTCACGTTCAGCTTCTTGTCCACCAGGACCCCCAGGTCCCTTTCAGCAAGTCTGCTCCCCAGCCACACAGATCTGAGCCTGGACTGGGCTCTTTGGTTATTTTAAATCTCTGCTGCATTTGCCTCTCTCAGTTGCTGAAACAGCTGGGAATGGCTGACATAAGAGAAAGACCCGTACGCACCAAAATCTGTCTCTTCTGAAATGTTGCTTGTGCTAGGGGCTCCAGCAGAGCTGTGGCCTGAGGGCTTTTCTTTAATTTCCTTACATATGACTCTTGGCCATGGTCTTCTTTCTAGCCAGCACTAACATTGAAATGTATGGCCTAATACATCTGAAAGACTTTTTTCAGCCCTCATCCTTATCTACCCAACAGTGGACAGATCCATGTGAACTCTGGGACTTCCAAGGAGTCCTTATAAACTTCGAGAATTCCTATGTCTCAGAGATGCTTGTATGTGCTTCAGGGTGGCAGACTTGTCAGCATAGAGCAGGCACAATATATTGCTCTGATGTAAAAACTGAGATGTAGCTCTTCACCATTCCTATTGCCAGCTAGTCCAGAACTGAACAGAGGAGGAACATAAAAATGACAAGCAGTGCTAGTCCAAACTACTTGCTTTCTTTCTTCTTCATGGCTTTGTTTGTGTAGAATGGGTATCATTTTTCAGTATGCAGTTTTCTTCGTGAAGTGAAATAGTCTCTGTAACAATGAAGGTGTCCCTTTCTTTGTCTTCTCCATGAAGCTCTAAGAACAGACCAAAAAAAAAAGATGCTTAAACCCCACATTGCATTTACAAAAATGATGTTTAAATAAAAAAGTCCTTGAAACAAAGAATGTCAGAAGTGTTTACTCTTGGCTCCACGAGAAAATGTCGCTTGTGACTTAAATACAAAAGCTATGCCTGCTTGTTAAGGTAGCGGATTTTGTATTTGGGTCATAAGATCAGTAAAGTGACCAGAGAAACAAAGTCCTCCATGTAAAATGGTATTATAACTAATGCAATTTAGGTATTCATACTGCAACTGATCACCTCAGTGCAAGCCCAGCTTCATTCCAGGCAAGAAAGTAGCTTTGCAGCTATGTTGCTACATTGATTCAAACATACATAATATAGATATCTGTGTTCCTTAGATTCAGGATATTTTACTTCAATTATTTTCTACACTGCTACAGTCTCTGCTAATCTCCATCAAGTCACTGGTTTCCATGCTACACAGCTATATAGGTGTAAGATAAATATCAAAGGTGAATATTGTATAGTATTTAAGTGGAATAACAACAGTCCCCTTTTTTCACAGCAGTAATTAATGCGTAAATTAATATTTTCTAAATACTTATATGTAAATATTATAAGCAACAATACTGACTGGATTTTGCTTATAAACAGCGTTGCTGACTCACTGTTAACTGAAAATGCTAAGCCTGATCAAACAATTAGCTTGTCTATCTCTTCCTCTTGCCTGATAAGGGGAGTGTAGTCAAGATCGGTGTGGAAAGCTTGGACATTACCTGCTCTGTTATTTCCCCATCTGCCTCAGTAGCAAAACTTCAGTTTAAGTTAAACCTGCTTGGCAATTAGTTCTGAGCATAACTGTCTTCAGGCCCCTGCAGGGAGCTTGGCACCAGCTTTTGCAGTACCCAGTCTCCAAGCTGCACCGTGGATTCTGGTTGTATTTAAGGGACAAGTCAATAATGCTAATAACATGCAGATGAAGAATTTAATTGTCATCCGCAGAGGGCAATTTTGTATTGCCCTGTATACCAGAGCATCACAGCAAAGGGATGAAATGGGCAGAAGTTCTGGTTTATGAAGAGTGTTGAACTTCGAAATTCTAGTCACACTAAAGATCCCTTTGATGGGGGGGCAGAGCTTGAAGTCCAATCCAGAATATATACTTGATTAGTCACAACTCCTAATTAAGCTGTGAAACTCGTTTCACATATCTAATGCAAGTCAAAGCATGAAAGAGTTCAAAATGCAATTAGACACATTCATAGGGAAAAGTCAAGCAAGGACACAACATCAGAATGAGGATACACTTAACATCTCAATAATTTCTTAAGCCACAGACAAAAGCTGTAAGTGTATAAGGAGAAAGTATCAATATAGGCATGCCCTGTTCTTGTGTTCTTTCCTAAGCATCTGCTAGCAGCTGCTGTGGGAGGTAGGCAATTAGGTTTGATGGACCACTGGTCTGAGACAATACAGCAGTTTTTATGCTTTTACATCCCCAGCTCTGCTTGCTACAACTCTTAGGTCCTGCAGTCCCAGGGACTTCAATCTGAGTGTCCTGCATCGCAGACAGACACTTCCAACATGGGGCTTTATGAATTTTCACACAAGTAGTCTAGGCAGAGCAGTGTTCATGAGAAAACACAGAAAGTAATAGCATCTGCAAGGCCTTGTGTAACTAACTCCTCCAATGTCTGTACAAGCAAATACCAGACTGCTCCTAGAAAATCAGAGCAGGGTGTCAAACTTACATCTCAGCAGACTGCTATTAGTCTCTGCTATTAGTTTTTTGGCAATGAATTCCTCTCACCAAAACTTTGTCTTAGAGTAGGGGAGAGCCTAGATTTTGACAGCTGCCATTTTCTGTTGCTGATTCCTTAAACACTTTAATTACAAGCACACCAGATAGTTCCTTTCAAACACATAGTCAACAGCTATCACATGAGCATGGTGAAATTTCTGCACGGCAGTTTTCTCACAAGAGACCTGTTGCTAATGTAGCATAAATTCTGCTAAAACTGAAGGCCTGGGGCCACAAAGACTGTGCTAATCTTGGTGAAAATTCATTTTATGGGCTTATGTGTATTAACACCAACAAAACTGTGAATCCAAAAATGGGAAAAATGCTAAATACAAACTCTGCAGAGTAACAGCAATGTTGTATGTATTATGTGTGTACAGAAAAGAAGCCAGCTGATTATTGATATTTTGCCTGAAAAAGAGACTATTAAGGGACTAATTTCTGGTAATATTAAACATGGCTTCAGTAGATTTGACCCTCACAGATCAATTGCTGTTTTCAGGAACTGAATACCACATGTGACATAAAAGCATTCCCACAGGAAATCTATTCTTCTCTACCCAAACGTCATTATCTAAAAGTGGATAAAGATTATTTGCATAGAGAACTTGAAGAAGGTATTTTTCAGCTATTACAGTGCCACTGGGATTAGCACTTTCAGAAAAGATGATTTCTTCTTACTTTTATTTTTCTTTTAAATGGAAGAATAAGTCAAACTCTCACTCTGGATTTTATTTTGTTTTTCTTTTTCTGCAGGTAAGCACCAGCAAAATTTTCTGCTTTTCACAATTTTGTTTTAATGCAAAGGTATCGAAGACAATCATTCTTTTAGGAGTGGGAGAAGCAAAATACAGTTTTGTTTCTTTTTTTTTCAGACTGCCACCAGAGGCTCATGCTGCAGAATACACATGTGGTTAGATACTGTGTAAGAAATATGGACAAGATACTGTTCATAGCTCTATAGTGCAAAAATACCTTGCTCTTAGCAGTAGTAGAAATAGAAACCATAGAAATCTAATGTGTTAAGGACCTCAGTTAATCACCTAATCTAATTCTTTGGTGAAAGGCATCAAGTATAACTAGGCCACTGGCAAAGATGGTTGTCAAATTACTCGTAAATGTCTTGAACAAAGGAGGCCCCTCAGCATTTTTCTGCCCCTTGGTCCCAAGACTCATTGTCTTTCCAGTTAGAAAGTTCCCCACATATCTAACTAGCTAAACTTTGCTGAAAATCAAAACAATGTCTTGTTGACCTTCTTTCAACCTGTCAACAGCACTCTTGTTTCACCAAACAACATTTCACAGCTCGCCCTGTACTCTGCCTGCAAACGCAGCCTTCCTTCTTGGGAAAGTCAGTAAGTCCAGAAATAAGACTCTGCAGTCACCTTACATTGACACACAGATGCTTCCCCAGTGCCACCAGCACCGTTAAGGGCTTGTCAGCCAGGGCAGGCTTCAGCCCTTGCAGAAGCACCCATAGGGACCAGAGAAGCTCCCTGAACTGCATGGCTGCTTCTCACTCCTGCTGTAGCCTCAGGGTCCCTTTGTGTTCATTTTAATCAAACAGATTGTTCAAGAAGACTTGCAGATACCAGAAAAATCTCAAAATCACCTTGCTTGGGAGAAACTGGAAGGGTGGGAGAAGCAGGACTGGGCTCAGAGAGTCTCCGGCTGCAGCAGAGATTGCGCTGCTGCCATGGCACGCACTGCTGAAGCAGCAGCACAGGGACCCCTTGAAAACGTTCACCTCGGGGGTGTGCTGCAGCTTTCCTCAGGGAAAACTGTTGGAAAATCCAATGGGATTTGTGCATGTTGGAAATCCCAGCTCACTGCGTGGAGCTGTACAGTTTATCTCTGTTCCTGTCAAGGCGCTGCAGGGGCCAGGGGCTCCACAGGAACCATGGAAGCTCCCCTCAGGGTCCATCAGGGCAGGGCTAGGCAGCCAGGGCCATCCCACCACCCCAGACAGGATCAGGGCAGCTAGGGGGTGCTGGGAGAGCCTCAGCCCCGGGCATCAGGCACCTCCCTGGGAACAGGGACAGGCCAAGACAGGACCAGGAGGACATGGGCCTGCAGATGGACTGGGCTTGGCGGTGCCCGTGGCCAGGCAGGTCAGGGCTGTGGGGAGCTGAAGATCAGCCCTGCTGTGGTGTGACTGGGGCAGAGACTGAAGGCCCGGGGGGGCTGACAGTCCTGGAGAACTGACATGGGGTCCTGGGTTGTGGGCAGGGTAGGGGGAGCCCAGGGGCGGTGGGCAGGGACAGACAGGGCTGGCGGTGCCTCAGGTCCATGGCACTGCTTGAATTTTCAAGCTTTCTCATCTCTCCATCCTTCTCAACTAGTCACACTTCTGACACTAAAATCTGGTGGATACGGGGGGGGCTGACCATAAGGCTCCTGAGATTAATCAGTTTGATACAATCCTGTGGCATGAATGCCATGACTAGTGCATTCTTTTTACGTATGTTTTGTGAGGCAGAGAGCTCGATTTCCATGGAGAGGAAACACGGTTCCTTTCAGTGCAGAGTTATCAATGAGTCAATTCAACTTTGAAAAACTGAGGGACACTTGCTCAAAAGCTCTTTCTATGTGTCACAAGGTATGGAAAGATGAAAAATGTCATGCTGGTAAAATATCTTTATAGCCGTATTTTGTCTGAGATGGGTCACATTTCAGTAGCATGTGAAACGCCAGAGCAGCAGTTGCAAGTGGCTCGGCAGCATATATCCCAAGCACACCTGAAGGCATGACACTCGCCTTGGTCTCGAAATTGTCTGTGTGCTACTCAGGTGTTGTCTGCTCCCCATGTCTTTGTATGAAAAACTGCTGAACCTAATGTCAAATGAGGAGTTGTTCAGGTATTAAGGAATGAATACCATCACATTCTCTCTATGGCCTGGATAATTTTTAGGTTGTGTCAGATTTCTTTCAAGGTTTTGGCCAGGACCTTTGGGACAAGCCATGACAGAGACAACAAGTTTTATGTTCCTGAACGTCTTCAGACCGAACCCAGGGGCTTATCTGTTTCTTTCACCAAACAAAGTGAAGTTTGGTCAACTCATAACTTATTTGATTCAATATTTGGCTAAATGAGACTGAAGAAGTGGAACTAATCAACTGAATTCTCCCTTCTGTTGTGAAACAAAAAAACATTAGAAAACATGGATCAAAACTGCCAAGAGCAGAGCTGCAGCTTCTTCTGCCCACTGGTGTGGGTATGAATCACAGTCCTTCACTTGTTTATAAAGTGGGGGCTGAAGAAAGCCACTCATGACTACAGGGACACAGTCTCCTGGGTGAAAGCAGAGCCTCTCTCAAAACTTGGTTCTTAAATTTCCTAAGCTGCAAATCAAGGTGAGACTCAGTATACTGCCAGCTGACAATTACTATTTTTCTCCTGGGTGAAAGCAGAGCCTCTCTCAAAACTTGGTTCTTAAATTTCCAAAGCTGCAAATCAAGGTGAGACTCAGTATACTGCCAGCTGACAATTACTATTTTTTGCTCTAATCTCTGGCTTTGTTAGTTGAAATGAACTGGGAATTGTCTAAATTCCAAGCTTGTTGTTTACATTTACTTGAAAATAAATATCTTGCCTTTAGAGACTATTATATGTCTGCAAAGAAGTCTATTTTTTTCCTGATGCCACAAAAGTAACTTACCAGAATAAGAATTTTTTTTTCCCAGAATGGTGTTGCTTAATCATTTTAAGCAAATGCAGGAAAGAACTGTGATGTGTCCTTAGTTTTGTAAAGAACCATTATGCTTTGGACCTATTAGCTTCGTTTTGGAGGTTTCTTTTGCTGCTCTTTGTAGTTTTATAATGAAATATTTATTGAAAAAGAAGGCGTAACCGTTAACTCCCTTCCATCAGTAAACAAGTGTCTCCTTCACCTTATGAAAATAGAGGATGGATGGTTCTTCAATTAAACAGTGGATATACAGGTTTGCTGAACGCATTTTATCTGAAAAGCAGAACATCTGTTCTGCCTCTCAGATTTCCTCAAGGAATTCTTCTTTTAAGCTATCACAGTTTTACATTCTGCCAAGGATTTTATTTATCACTCTGACACATTCAAAATTGCTAAGTCGAGGTCCATCCAAACTGTACCAAAGTATCTACGATAGCTGAAGGATTTTATACTTGGTTTTCTATCTTAAAGTTTGTAGGCATCTGTTTTCCCATAAGTATATGCACAACTTACATAAGTAATTCTCTTGTGCCCTTTCTTGTCAGACGCATACAGAATTCATTTGTTAATAGAGTCTGATTTCATTTTAGGCATTTCTGGTTTATGGTTCTTCACAATTTTTTTTATACATAGCTTCCATTCCAATATTAACTGACACTGCTGTAATGTTTTATAGGTTTTCATTGTGCAATTAAGAAGAAACAGTAAAAAAAAAGGGAATGCTAACTTCTAACAGTTCAGATGCTTAAGAGAGTTACAGAGGCTTTCAGCACATGCTCATGTCAAATTATTTCTCTAATAATGTGTTATGATTTACCTTTTCTGACGTACTGTTTCTTCTGTATGTCATTGAACATATTGATTTTCAACTACTTATTAAGAGACAGATTATCAAAAGGATTCAGCACCCACCTGCAAAAAGATAAACTCACCTTTGCAGTACTTTAGTCCAGATTTTCAAATAAACCTGGCACCCAATTCCAAGTGCATGAAAATCTGGGTACCTCTTCTGATGTCCGAGTGGGAGATGGGTATTTCTGAGAGTCAATTCATATGCGCTTTTCTTTGCCATCAGGCTCCAAAAAAACAATGTATAGTCCTGAGTGAAAGATGACTTAAAATGTGAAGTTGAACACTGTCAAAATAAGTCCTGGATTCCATTAAAAACATCTGTTCCCATACGTGGGAATCACCTGAATCTCTGACAGCCTAAGCCTGTATTACAGCTGACTGAGTTCTGATACATAAATTGATAATGTTAACCTTTCATTAGGCCTGGCAAATGAGTCTATAATGTAAACTCTGACTCTGGCAACACACCTGAGCCTGACCTTTAAAACACCTACCTGTTCAGTTGTGGCTCCTTCTAGGTACTACCATCTATCTCACTACTTGCCTTTCTAGCTTCCATCATCTGTCTTCACTGCTGACGTTTTTGGTCAGGGAGGAACGGGAACTGAAACCTGAGCTGGGTGGGGGATTGAAGAATTATCTCAACCAGAGATACTCCTGATCACTTTAGGGAAGAGCAGTCCAATAACACTGAGCTACATTCCTTTCTTTGCCTATAAAGAAAACTACTTCACTTGCTGCATCTGATGTCTAAGGACTTTGCCGTATTCTTTTTAGTTCATATACCTTGGCTAAACTTTCAAGGCATGAAATATGAGTAGAAAACTTTTTCTTTTTAATATTTTAGAACGTCAAAGCAGATTCCGGGTGGTCTAAATGTGAGAACCAGGACCTCTTTGTTTGTAAAGCATGTGGAGGAAAATATTGATATGCTCAATTCTCATGTTAGAGAATTTTGCAGTTCTGCTTGCTTAGCTGTTTTCTCTTCCCCTCTCTCAGTGTCTTCTGTCAGTAATGAAATTAAGTGCAAATGGAAGTGATATGTCTGATCTTTGAAGCACAGTGCATACAGAAAAATCTTCTTTTAAATGAGAATGTACTGCAGTGTCGACCCTTCCTCCTCTTCCATCATGTTTAAGGACAGCCAATTTCAAACTGCCTCAATATGTAGTCTCTAAACAATCATTTTTTCAGGGCAACATGGAAATGGTGACTGGTATAATGACATTCGTTATTTTGGTGTTATTGGTTAAATAGGGTTTCTGTAAGCATTCTTATTCATCAGAAATTTGCAAATTGAGAGACAGCACCAGATAGTTACAGCTTCATAAAAGTTATTTCATTTCCTGATCTGTCTCACTGCTGAGTCTGATCTTTTATTTTGCT
Source organism: Nyctibius grandis (assembly GCF_013368605.1). Taxonomy (NCBI): domain Eukaryota; kingdom Metazoa; phylum Chordata; class Aves; order Nyctibiiformes; family Nyctibiidae; genus Nyctibius; species Nyctibius grandis. Next base: position 58,573,089 of record NC_090660.1, on the reverse strand, counting down.
TATCACCTACCACCTGTGCTCTGGGTACGGCTCTGAGAAAGGCCATTCAGCTCCCAAACCTAGCTTCCTATGTCAATTAACCACACTTTTTGTTTTGGCCGAAACACCATACACTGCAGATCTGAATAGAACCATGTGGAGCTGGATAAAAGCAATTTGGAACAGGATTTCAGTTGTGTGGAGTTCATCCATGTGTACTTACGCAGGCATCTCTAAAATCTCCAAAAATAAATGATCAATTTGCAGAATAATATCAAGATTTTATGACAGTATAAACAGGAGTATTGAGAAGGAATTGTTGATGCTGTCATTCATGCATCTGCAAATGTATTTCCTTTCTAATTTTACCCATATGCAGCTGCATGTTCTCCGTAATTAATGAATTGCCCTCAGGTTACTCACCCAGACATACCTAATCTATCTCTGTCCAACATGACTAAACTCTGTCCTGCATTAAAGATATAAAAGGCCACAAATTACTTTCTTGGTCTTTCCAACTAGAAAATCACTGCTTACTGAATGGCATTCTCTCCATGTGGCATTCAGGGTGATTTCATCACCTCAGGGCTGAAGCTTTCAGTAGAAGTGAAGTAAAACATCTACTGCTAAAAAGTTTCTCAGTTCAGATTCCAGTTCAACATAAGAAACGTTCACTTCAGGCTTAAGCTTATAATAATGCCATGAATGCAATCAAATGTGTAAGTATGCAGTTCTTTCATCTTTAAAGTACTTTATAAATATTAACCAATCTTTCCTGAGAACAGTTTCCAACTAAAGTTATGCGATTAAGATGAAGGTTCAACATATTGTTACAGAAGGGTATTTTTTTTCCAGACCTTATAATAAAAAAGTCTGTGCAATTAACATATAAAGTGAAATATGGATAATTACATGTCATCTTTAATACCAGCTGACCTCCACTGCAGTTATAAAAATAAGGATATATGCAATTTTCACGTGAATTTTACTGTTCTTTTCTTACATAGCTTGATATTGTTTCCTTCTTAAGGCCTCCAAGAGGATTTACAAGCTTGTAGGCAAAAAAATCACTTCATGCTCTTCTGTCTGCTATGAAATAAAATGTCAACAGTACTTGATAGGCTGAGGAATTGGAAATGATACTTCTGAATGTGAATTCCCTGCAGGAGTGCAAGCAGCAGGAATGCTTGTTTATCAAAGTCGAAGGGAAAAAAAATGTCCATACAATTTGACTTCTGTTTCGAGTGTGAACACCGCAAGCGAAGTAGTTAACACCACAGTAATATTGCAGGTTAGCTGGCAGGCACAAATTTGGCCAGAGACATTGGACTTGCATTTAACAGAAAACATTCCCTGTGATCTCTAGATGGAATTTGCCAGTGAGACCAAGCCTTATTAAACCCCCAAACCATAAAAAATAGAAGATAAAAAAACAGTTGTGTGCTGCAAAGCAGTGTGCTGAAAGAGACAGAGCAGCAGACTTGGAGATGTGTTTATCTCCCACTATGAGCCCAAGTTCCCTGTATAATCACAGGAGAAGCAACCTCTCTTGTGCCTACAGTTTCTCATTCATGCCTGTCCTCTCTGTTCAGATTGTGAAGCCTTTGGATGAGAGCTGTTTCAAACAGGTGCGTGCAGTGCCTGGCACAATACACTGCCTGTGCTAGCCGGTACGTTGTGATTTGATCATAATACTAATAAAAATGTGAGAGGAACATTGAGAAACTCTGTGTCAGTGTAATAAGCTAATATTGGAAGAACATTTGCCATTCTTCATTTGTTTTAGACTAATGTAAGTTAGAAATGTGAGTGAAACAAACCCATCGCCTATTTAGAATGCTTAAAGGCTTTTGCTGATTTCAGAAGTTCACTTTTCAAGCATCCTTTGATCACATCATATGTGCAAGATAAAACTAGAACTTTTTCTTAAAAATAGATTAGAAGAGAATGAGTTCTGGTGAGTGGTACTTCGAGAATATGTGCATTCTTTGCATTGGAAATAACTATGAAAATTGCCTGTTTGGGAGAAACAGATGCGATACTGCAATGCTTTTCCGATTTCTGCACTACTTTCCTGCTCCTTTTGTAAAAGGTGTGTTGAAAATCATAAACTCCACAGCTGGCATGCTGGTAGCCTTGTTTTATTACCCCTCCTGATTGGCAATTCTGTTGTTACTGTATGCCATACTATATACTGGCTACCACTGTATATTTCTGCTTTTCTAATCATGCTTGAATTTCTGAGGAATAATACAGTGTAAAGAATTTCGAACCTCAAGCAGTCACCCACATTTAGGACAGTGTAATCAACCCCCTGGGAAGATAATACAGGAAAGCTTGATTGCTGGTGCCAATAGGGTTTCTTTTCCAGGTCACTGCACAGGGTGAAGCCTGGAAGGTGGGTATTTTCCATTTTGTTTCTTTTTCTAGTAATTAAAGAGGCCAGCTTAGTCATGTCCTTATTTTAGACTTTTCTGCATGATCCAGAGTTAATGTTCCTCAGATGCAGAACATCCCATATGGATCCTTTATAGTCTTCAAAGGTTAGTATGTTGCAGTCCTTGTATAGTTCTTCAGTATTGCACTGAGATGAGGTGGTTTTGCTTATTCTTTGGACATATTGTTTTAGTCCTAAAAAAAAAAACAAACACCAGAGTTGAATTTTGTATGATGCATTCTGCCTTTTTGTAACTATGTCGTATGAAAGGATATTCTCCAGTGATTGCCTCTGAGTTCATTATACAAGGTCAAAACATCAAAGCCCTTTTGGGATCCGTTACTGCATAACATTGCAAAGTAACTGTTATTGACAGGTGTCAGGGTTGGCTGTCAACCTGAGCTCCAACATCTTTACAGGCTGGATTGGTTCTGAACATCTGAAATTTCATTTTTACTAGCTGTCCAACCAGGTGGCTACTCTCTGCTTGCCAAGGTATTGATGCGAGCTGTGGATTGCTCTCTTGTTAGGGATTAAAAACTCTTTGCAAAGCAACAGCTGACCCGTGGTTTTATCACTTGCATGATTATTTCTGGAAGCAGGATATTTTGATGCAGGGTGATTAATTTTTAGCTATTAACATCTTTGATGCTTCCTATTGAATGAACAAATAAAAACCTTTTTAAACACAAAATAATCTGGTGGTTGGTACTATTCCAAAGCAGTGGGCTCTTCCGCCTGTAATACTCGTTTCTCTCAGTACAAAAACTGACTGTAGCACAGGATTCCTTCTCAGCAACACCAGCACTGAGATCTTCTATTTTTTTCTTTCTTAGCTGCATGCTGCAGTGGCCAGAGCTGGAAGTAATCTCCAAAATATGTAAGACTGGTAATTTATAAACTAATTGGCTGTTTTGACTTGCAAATTCCTATGCTGAAATTGCTCTGTGGAAAGCATTTATACAAGTTTTACAGTAATGAGATGATCAGAATGAGAGCCAAGGGAGAAGTTTCAGGAGGCAGAACTCTGATTGGCCACCCCTTTTTAAGAAAAATGACTTCTCTAATTGCTGAGAGATGAAAGGGGTGAAAGTGGTGGCCCATCCATATGTTTTCCCAGAGACAGCAATGGTAGCACTGTACTTGAAGTATATGAGATGGGCACGCTGCTCACTCTGTGTGGCAACTTGCCTTTTAATATCATCAAAAGCAGAGTAAAATCTGTGTTAGAAAAGTCAGCTTTGTGCATCCTGTCATCCAGTGCCAGGATGCTGATACACGCAGATGAAGGGTAAAGGAGAAGAGGAAAAAATACAGCAGAGAGTATTGACCACTTGGTGACATGACCTGGGCCATGGGCACCACATGCTAATAGGACTTATACTCCTTTCGATATCTCTGGTAAACTTTCCCTACAGCAATTTTATATTATCAATGGGCAAAGATCCATGTATTTGAATAACCACTTTGTGAAGAATATGTTTACAAATTGTTTTAAAAATTGTTATGGGAATTAATGTCACAATACATTTTCTTACTCATGCAATTACAGAAAACTTTTGTCTGAAGCCTGAGAGTAGACCAAGTCCAGAAAATTAAAAAAAAAAAAAGAAAAATTAAGACATATCTTTCAGGTTTAAAGATTCAAGTACTTTTAAAGGCAACTGTTGTCAATGTTGCTCTTGTGTTGACAGAATCCTTTTAAAAGGTTTTGTGGTGCGAAAAGCTCCTTTTAGTGGGTTTTCATAATGCACCGGGAGAGAACAAGAAAATGTTTTTCTCACCATGGCCAGCCATGGAGCTCACTTAGAACATTGTGTACCCAAACCAGGAGGAGATTTTCTGTGCTGCTCGTGGGCAAAGCCAGTAGCATTGGCACTCCTGCCTGCCCCTGCTCACCTTGGAGACCCATCTGCTTCTTCCAAGTGCTCCTCAGGATGACTCAGGCCCCTTAATGTGCCTGAAGGAGATACTCGGGTTGAGGGCTCACACCCGCCCGAAAGGGATAGATTGATGTACCCATGGCTTGCAGGAGGCAAAATGCTTTTATTCCAAGAGCAGGTCTATGGAGCAGAAGGAGGGGTGGCTTCCCCCTGTGCCAGCTGCAATTTAGCAACCACAAGGTGGCGCGACGGCTTTGCGCGTCCTCTGCGAAATGTCTGCCATAAAGTAGCATCTGGCCACCTACTCCCACCGTGTGCTCATCTCCCCCAGCCTGCAGAGCTGTTTACGGGGACTCTAAGGATTGTTATGTGCAAAAGCCAGGGCTGCTATGTCCTTGGCGCTGCTATTTCTCAAGCCTGGTTAAATAAAGACCAGCCTGGGCATACGCCTACTCCTGCACAAATCCTCCCTTTCTGGTCACTCAGATGCCCTACGGGAGGGCCACTGCTTTCTGTCTTATAGGGTCAGTGGTGTCTGAAGACGCCTTGCAAACACTAAAACGTCAAGCCCTTGGCTAAGTTAGCCATCTTCTGCTGGTGCGAGCGTACCCTGTGCCCACAGCACGCACGTGGCTGCAACAGATCTTATGCAGCAGGGGCGTGAGGGCCCAAACGAGCAGCAGACATTTCCCAGTTCAGGTCTTCTAATATCACTGCTCTCAACCTGATCTGTAACAGATCTAACAGCAGCAAAATGAGAAAATCACTGACACAGGAGGCTGAAGCCGTCTTCTGCACCAACACCTCAGTGACACTATGGTGGGAGTACGATTGGGTTTTTCTCATGCAAATAAACCCCTCCTTGGTATATTCGTGATACCTCTGTTGTGTATGATGCATCTGTGACATTTATCAGGTTATGGGTGGCTGGGGGTGGACAGGACAGGGTGGTACAGGATGGGGCAGCATGGATGGATGTATCTTGTACTGCTGTAGCTTTTTCCTAAGTGAAACAGAGTGATGAGGATGTGATAGAGAGAGAGGGCATCTGGGACTGTGTTATAAAAAAGTGCATCATAGCGCTTCTTTGAAATGCATTTATACGAACTTTACTGTTCTCTGTGCAATATCGCTTCATTCCCAGCCAGGGTTTTCCTTGTAACATACTTTCAGGTGCTTTGATATACAAAAGATGTTTAGGAGTTTCCATTGGAGGCACAGCTTCTGCTGGTCCCCTCAGGAGAGTAGTGCAAAGCTCGTATCCCTAGAAAGTTTTCCTTATATCCTTGCCTTAGCATTTCACTCAGAAGATAATCTGAGGGTGTAAGATAATGTGAAATAAACAGTTGCTACACCTGGTACTATGCAAGTGCCATTAACAGCCCAGTCTTGAGGAAGTCAAGAATTCAACACTCCCATTTGTTGTATTTACATATTTAAAACTTGCTGCATTTCTAACCAGGACTCCAGGCCATGTAAGGGTATTAGTGATGTGTAATAGTTCACTGGGAGTTGCAGATATGCAGTGCTCAGCAAGAGTAAGGCAGTTGTTGTGAGTTAAAGCAACTGTAAGGGCTTTGCTCACAGATTTCCGTGGAATTAAAGAGCTGTATCCGACTTCACTCTACTTTGCTCCTTCCACAAAAACGTCTGAAAAAAGAAACCCACAACCCCCTCATCTTTTCTCCATTTCTTACTAGTTAAAAAAATTTCAGTTTAATATCTCTGTGACCTTTCAGTTTTATATCACCTAACTGGAGCAGAGAAGCTATTTTCTTCTTCAAGATGAGCTTCCCTTTCATTGCAAGCTCATTTAGGCTTAGGACTAATGTAGCACAGCACAGAATACCACAAGGATTTGATGTTTTGCAGCACTGTTCCCTGTTAACCATTCCTAAATTTTATAACCACGTATCATGCATTCTGGGGTGGTTTGGTTTGTCTCCCATGCTTTAATATCTACAGAAACGGGGAGGAGTAATCCTGAGAAAGTATTTACTATAGGTTTAACTTCTTAAACCAAATACAGACTTTGAAAATAGGAGGAATCATTGAATATTACACTTCTCTCCACATCCTAATAGCAAGATTATGCTTTTAGTCTGTGGATCAATGCTCGGGAACTTTTGTCGTCTTTCTAACGCACTCCAGTGACTGTGCTGACATTACCTGGTGCTGTGTTCCAGAAGAGCAGTGCACACTATTGTTCGTTAAGAAAAAATATGAGGAAAACTCGTGATTCAGCTCTCCCTACTTCCTCTTCTTCCCCCAGGAAAATCAAGGAAGGACACCAGCTATATTGAGTGTAATGACTAACGGTGTCGTTCACTAATCAACACTGGAAGATAGGGAAAGACTTCTTTTGAAGGACAGCTTTTGCTCTGTTGCAAAATCTCCTTTGATTACCTTGTTCTCCGAGGATGAGTAATGTGGTTTTAATTATATTTAGTTTTTTCAAGGTTATTCATCATCTTCAAACTAATAACAACTACAGGAGTTCACTAGTGTTTCACGTCATTCACTGTACATTTTCTTTTTTGGAGGCATAGTTTTCTTTGCCATTTAAGTGCTGATTTCTACATGCACTGGTGGAGACCATCACGTAACAACTACTGTTTTGGGGGGTAGGACAGGAATTTCTTCGACTAAAATCACTCTTCATAGAGACTTAATACTAGACTCCCCTGAATCCATGACAGAACTCATCAGCAGATATTTACTTTGTAGATTAACGGCATTGAGTGTCTGGAGGCAAGGGAGGTGTTACTCGTGAGGAGTAAACCTCCACCACTGGCAAAAAAATGGAGCAGATATTACCAAAAGTGATCATCTGACCCCACTAAAGTCATTAGGACCTTTGCCTTTGATATCAATGGGGTCAGGTATTTATTTTAGAGCTATTCTGGTTTTTAGCTATGTGCTCCCAAGGAAGTCACTGAATTTGCTGTATTTCATACTGTACTGAGTAAAATAAAAGTAAGATATTAATAAATATATGCCTTATAAGAGCATTGTGAGATTAGTAGTAATGCTTTCAGATGAAAGTTATTACATAAATGTAGCATATTTTATAAATATGAAGAACCCACAATAAGTATGGTCATATCATCAGCAGACCACATGCAGCTTGTCTTTCATCTAGAAAAAAAGATATTTTTTTTTCCGAAATCTATGATATGGGGTTTTTAGAATAATTTTCTCAGTACTGGACAGATATTTGCCTCTTTCATAAATACAACTTTATACCCGTATTTCAGTGTTTACCTTGTAGTTCAGGCTCGGAGATAATTATGAAAAAATATTCTACATTAGGAATGGGAGGGAAGAAACAGAGGATATGTGAAAATGAACAGTTCTTCAGAAGCAATCCCTGGCTCAGAACAGAACTGGTAGAACTGATCTGAGGAGATAAGGTCTGAGGAGATATATTCAAAACAGAGTTATTTACTTGCTGTAGAAGAGAGGTTTCAATAGATAATGTTCTTGAAAATTACTTTCTTTTGATTAAAAGATTTTTTTTCCCAGAGAGGTAAGTGAAACATATAAAGGTATCACCCTGTAGAGTCCTTATTAAAAAAAAAATTGAAACAAAATCAAAACTCAAAAGCCAAACCACCTTTACTTGTTAGCATTAGGTAATAAGATAGATAGTGTTATTTCTATAATTCCTTGCTCATACTTCTTGTCTACTGTGTTTCAGAGCAAATTCTTCTCACTCCCACCTTTTAAATCAGAGAAGCTAACTAAAGGTCTCTATCCAAGGGTAAAACATTAATGACAGATAGTTAAAATAAACCAAATGAATACATTTTAGAACAATCTCAAGTGTTGCTGAGACTTAGAAGAAAACTGGTTTTCCTGTAGAGTGAAATATGTCAGAGAATCACCCCAAATTAAATGCAATTAACTACTTTTTTTCTGAAAACCCATACAGAAAGCCAGTAATATACTTGCACTTGGTAGCAAGAAAGATCCAGGAAAGGGAATTTCACTACTGTGAAAAATATATTACAATTTCAGGATTATAAACGTAACTACAGAGTATCATAGTTTATTATTTTCTTGTTACTGTTGACAAATCCAGTTACCTCTGGAGATTCAACACAGATCTGGGGGTCGAAAGAGAAGGCTCGGTCTTGCAATGTCCTAGCAACTTCTGGTTGTGTTGAGCTCTGTAAACTCCTGTGAAATTCAAAAAGGACCCAAGGCAGCACTATTTACATAATGAGCTCAACAGACACGTATCTGGAGTTAGAAAATCACATAGGAGCTTCTGCAGATGTAGAGGTTTGGTTAAGTGAGAAGGGGCACGATCTTGTGCCACTGAGCAGTCTGAGCAACCCAGGCTTTGAGCTACGCAAGAGTTAAGTCCAGAGCTCTGAGTATGTAAATCCATAGACCAATCACAAGTGCGATCTGGGCGCGTGATTAGCATGTACTCAGGTTACCGCCTATATATTCGCGGCATGCTTTGCGAATAAACGAGAAGCTTCCATGCTCACATTGAGATTTTGTCGTTTACTCCGGACCGTCCCCCAGCACCTGCGAGCGCGCCCCCCCGTTTTTCCCCTTACTTCATGTAGACAATCTTCATCCCTAATGAGAAAGGTCAATAAATCTAGTGCAGTTATTTCTGAAATCAGTGAGAGCTTTTCCTGTGGCATTACAAGGGTCAGAGACCGTTTTTTGACATTACAAGAGGCCATTACGAATATCCAGTCTGACCTTTGCATAAAGCAGGGCAAAGAATTTGGCTCAGTAGCTTGGGATCTTTTAGAAAGACAGCAAGCCTGACTTTAAAGATTTTCAAGTAATGGAGATTGTAATCCAATTCTGTTTAAGTGATTAATTGCCTCAGCTGTTACAGAAATACGTTTTATTAGAGGATAGAGATGGATCAGGCCATAAGGCCATGGACAGGAAATTCTTCGTGCTATCTTTAAATATAACAACTAAGAATCACTCATTTCTCTTTAGGCTAAGTAAACCCAAGTACTTAATTGAAGTTAAATGAATAAAAAAGTGTTTAAAAACAGTGATGCTGCCTTATAATTACAGTCTTTGGCCCCTAAATATCCCCCAGTTGGTCATGCGTGCAGTTAGATATTTATTTCATGCTGTTTGATTATGGCATGTTTCAGAGCCCGGGAAGCCCAGAAACTGGCAGTTAAAGGCAATCAGGTGCTAAAATAGCCCCTGGTCTCACACAGCCAGACAAGTGGCTGTCGGTACGGGCTGCTGACGGAGAAATCCAACCCATGGCCTCACTGGGGACAGCCACCATGCAAATGTCCTGGTGCTTCCTGCGAGCCCAGTTACGACAGCAGCCAAAAACCATGTGCTGGCTCCTGGCCCCGGTGTCTGGCTTGTGGCCCTAGTGTCTGCTGTCCCATCAGCTCCTGGCACAGAGGCCAGAAAACTCAGCTCCCTGGGCTCATCCCACACCCTTTATCTTTCTGCAGCTATGCATCTGGCCGAGCAGGGGCCCTCCAGCACTGCAATGGGATGCAGGAGCTCTCCCCATTGCTCACTACGCACAAAGCGGGGAGCTAAGCCGCATGAAGGGCTTCCACGCTCAGGGCAATTTGGGCTGTGGCCAGCATGGACTGCAGCCCCACGAGGTAGGTGCCGCACTGCAGGGTGCACAAACCACCAAGGACGGGCTTCTATGCCCAACCAAATGTCTTTTCTCTTTTCCTTAATGAGACAGACTTCGTTATTCTCTCATCACAATATGCAGTTCTGATTGATATTTACTGAGCTCTGCGTGACCCATCTCTGTTGTCTTTAGTGTGGTGAATTGGAATTATTGAGCGGCGCCCGGCTCTGGCAGGCTGGGATTCACCCCTGTTGGGACGGTCCTCACCTGCCCGCCCTGGCCTGCTTCTGCTCGGCCTTGCTCCCGTCAGACTGAATTAAACTGCGCTGTCGGGAGCCAGGGACCCTTCAACAGTTTTCCAGCAGAAGCAACACCAAATTAATGTTTGGTAATAGGCTGCACACTGTTTTGTAATAAGAAAATATAGATGATTCTATTTATTCCCTCTCGCTCCTGCAATGATAAGAAATGTTCTAATTCATTATTAATTTGTTCCAACTATTTCTGGTAAATCTAAACTATGAATAACTTTAGCTATGCCATTAGCAATACCTCAAAACTACAGATGGATTTTAGGTTCTGGATGGAAGCACATGGCAGTCCCACTGTTTCTAAAGGTGTACCCAAAATTCTGTCACATTTGGGTACAAAACGGGTACTTGCCGATCACACTGGGTTACAGCTGCATCTAAAACAACCTGGAACACAAAGATACTGTGGCCATTATTTGTCCAGTACAAATTACTGTAGCTTGGCAGCATTCTATGAAACTTTGCATATTCAGTCTGCTTAAGGATTCACCCTCCCCTGGACACTGGACCAAATGGAAATGAGAGCGGGAATAGACCTAGAACTGCTGCCAGTCCTAAAGGCTTATATTCTGCCCTGTGGACTAGTAGAATCTTTAGTGGCATTTTGTAGGTTGCTGGCTTCAGTGTAGAGTAGGCCTTTGGAATATTAAATGTTCAAAAGGTGATTTTTTTTTGTTGTTTGCCTTTTATAATTTATTTCTCTACTTTTCAAATATAAATGATTGATCAAAGAACCATTGTCAGAAAGCATCAAGGAAGATAATTTTTTTCTTCTCTTGTAGAATATGAATGTACTCGGGTGAAAGGCAGGTTATAAATGTATCTATGGGTTGTCCAAGTAAATTATCTGTCAAGTGCGCAGTATGGTGGTACCTCCTGGTGGAACCAAGTCCACCATTTGGTCTTTCATTCATCTAGAAAGTGCTTTTCCTGCCTTTGTGTTTGGATAGAAATGACAATTGCTTTGCTTCTGTGTTGTTATAGTCATCCAGCTTTGTTACTGAACAGGGGTAGGAGGACGCCCACCACACAAGATCGAACACTGTATTTCTGTGTGGGCAATCCCGCAAGAGACTGGCAACCCACTGGCCTTGTCTCTCACCACGAGCTCTAAGCAGGGGCAAGCGTGGGTTGACTCCACTCCTGGTGTTCCCACGCGACTGCCCTGGGGAAATGCTGTCCTGCCTTGTCACTTCAGAAAAGAAAAGAAAAAAAAATCCCAGCCCTTTTCCTCAGAGTGCATATACTTAAGAATGTTTTTTAACTGTTTGCTTGGAAATATAACTAGGGTGATAAAAGGCAGCAAGGAATTATCTGGAAGATCCTCACAAAGACTTTGCTAATGCTTGGTGGTCACCTGCGAAGAGGCTAACAAGGGTGCCGGCCACAAAGCAAGGCGTGCCTCTTTCATGTCTTGAGAGAGTTGCAGTCCCAACATTGTCCCTGGTTGTCGCTCTCTATTTTTTCCGTAGTTTGTACCTCCTGCCCAGAACGTCCCCGGGTGAGCAGGCTGTCTGAATTACAGCTTTGCTCCTTCGGTCTGCGACAGACGGGAAGAAGCGCACAGATGTATATGGTTTCCACAGTGCATCTAAACATACCGCTGCTTTTACTTGAAGAAAGCACAAGAGGGAACAGTTTAATAAAAGAAAAACAACTTTGCAAAGGAGACACTTCAGCGTGCTCTGTCCCCCAGTCAACTGTGATCTAGCCTCGATGAGGAAAGCAGGACTTTCCTGCCTCCACCATGGGTGCCATGTCTCAGCTGGAAGTGCTGAAATGTCTGCCAAGCCCTGGCTTCCCCTCCTTGAGCTTTAATAACTTCTGTTCTTCTGCCAGATGATCCCCTAATAAGCCACTATTGGATGAACAGAGATACACCTGAGTGACTTCATGGACGAGTTAATCTCCCCTCTGACAAGTCCATCCTTCCTAGGAGCTAGGTCTCAGGGAGGAGGAGACTGGAAGGCTGAGAAAAGATGAAGGCTGGCGTTACATTCATAAAGCTGATGTAGATGTGTACTCAATGGCAGACTCAGTGGGTTTCCCAAGCCATCCCAGTAAGACAGGAGGCCTGGGGAGAGATAATAACAAGATAGGGGAGGGTGGATGTGTGTGTGGGTAGGTGTGTATGTGTGTGACAGGTTGGTAGGATTGTTTGCTTTTGAAAAAGAAGAATTCATCCTTTTCTATATCGGCAGAAAAACACGTGCCCTTTCATGATAAAATTATGCATTCCAGGTCGGTCAATCTTCCAGGTTCCTTTTAAAATAAACAGCTAAGGTGGATGAGAAAATATGAATATAGTGGCTGGACATCCGACAAGTGTGCATGAGATATCATTCAGCTTTATGGACCAATGAAGTTTCTGACAGTTAGATTACTTGTGGGGTTTTTTTTATAGAAATATGCATAATTATGCAAAAAAGGGGTTTTCCAAAGAGTGGGAAAGATACCCATCATGGTACATGATGAAATATGTTCCTCTGAATTAAACCTATGGCAGTAGGTTTTAGAGCAGTCAGTCCCAGTCAGGCTTAACAGGGCTCAGAGGATGTAAGCTCCCCTAGAAATGTCTATAGAATTATAATGCTCCAGTTAATAAAATAGATATTTAAAATAGCATAGTCAGGTAAATTAAAAGGTCTAATTTAAGCCAGTAGGAGAAAGATGAAGGAAATTCTGCCAGTGAAAAAACCTACTTTTCTTCAGATACTGCCTTAGGAGTTTGCCTTAGAGGCAAGTATTACAAACCTTAAATCTCTCTCAGCCTTGAAATGGCAGAGTTATCTAGAAATTTACTTATACGCAGAGACCAGATTTAAACCTTTACTTGTTCAGCCTAAACCGCAATCATGTCATGTGCATATTCACGTTGCACATGCACACCCGAGAAGTAGACTGGGATGCTATGAGGCTTTTATTGGCATGAATCATGTGTGAGTTACTCACCCTAAATGAGAGATTTAGAAGCTGTATTTTTTTTGCAAACGTGCTCCTGTGTGTGCAGTAAGACTGAGGCGGTACCGGGCTGCTATGTGGGGTCTGGAGCTTCGGGTCTATTTTATGGGAATCTGTCTCTCTATGCGGCTGATGCCCAGTATTTCAGGCATCCTGGTACTTTCTGTAAGGATCTGGGGGAGTGGGGAAGGAGGAGAGGAAACGAGGTGGTGTAAAAGGAAAGTAACTGAAAGTAGGTTTTCTAAAGTGAAAACAGCCACAGCTTTGAAATGTATTGGCCGTGATTCTGGTCTCTGTGGAAAGAGGGAATATTTCTTTCCTATTCTTTACTCTGAGTGTGTGGTTCAAGCCTGCAAACGCAATATTATCCACCTAATCCCTGCCATGCTTGTTTCTAGAAAAGCCCATATTTACACCTGCTATCACAGAGTCATTTCAAAGGAAACAAAACCAAACAAAAACCCACCCCAAAACCCAGCAGCCCGGTGCTGGCAGCGAGCAAAGGCAGAGACCACGCCCTTCCCCACCACACACTTCCACAGCCGGACCCGGGAGCCCGGCGGGGGTTTCTCCCGAGCCCTCCCCAGTCTCGGGTAGGGGGTGGAACGGGCTACCCCCCCCCTCCAGGCCGCCCGACAGCGGTCGCAGGTGCGCTGCTGCCCGCGGGGTGGCGCCCTTCGCTCACGGACCGTTCGCGCTGGCGCAACGCCCGCCGCTCCCCGCGCTCCGCTTCGGAGCGCGGGGAGCGGCGGGCGCTGCGCCCGCGGCCGACGACGGGGAAGCCCATGGAATGACAACGGGGATAGCGTCCTGCTGCCTCCCGAATCCTCTGTGTCCCCCCCTCCGGCATAGCCATTTCCACGGGAATAATTAATTCCCGTTAAATTTCCTTTTATCTCCGGAAAATATTAAAACCTGAAAAGACCGTCATAGGAATGTAATTGTATGGTGTGGGTTTCTTTTTTGTTTTGTTTTGTTATTGTTTTTTTTGAGAAATCGATTTGGGTTCAAATAACTCATCTAAGCGTGTTACACCAAACCCATTCACATAGGAAACAGGAGAACTAAATTATTGCTGCTTCCTGAACTCTCTACTTATGCTCCCAGTAATTAAAATCTGCAGTAATGGCTCCTGCAGCCTTTATTTCTTTGGGTAATTCTCGGAAATGAAGGAAAGATTTTCCGCCGCTGAGGGAGGAGAGCGCGGAGATGAGCGCAATCACAGCGGCCGGGAGCCCGCAGATGGTCCGCGCCCGGCGCTCGCCTCTCGCCGCATCACTTAGGTGAAAATAATCCCGGCGGCGGGGAACTCCCCAGAGAAGGGATTTCCCTTCTAACCCCTCCGGCAAATCAACTTTTTTGTTGTTTCCCCCCCTTTTTTTTCTTTTTTTTTCTTTTCTTTTTTTTTTTTCTCATGGCGGTCCTCTCCCCTCCCGCGCACATCTGTCTCTGCACAAGGCGGGGAGGGGAGAGGGTCGGGCTAAGGGAGGGGAGAAAGCCGTCCCCGCAGCCCCCGGGCCGCAGCGGCCACGCGTGGGACCCTCCCTGTGGTGCGGCCGTGGGGTCCGTCCCCCGCGCCCCGCGGCTGCGGCACACGCGGAGCGGTTACGGCGCTGCTGGTTTCCCCGAGGGGAGCCTTGCATAATGAGAACAATATTAACAATCCTTAAAAGAGAGAACAAAAAAAAAAAGGAAGGAGCTCAGGAGAAAAAAAATAAGGCACTGCTATCCCCAAATCTCCGTGGAAGTGGGGGTTCCGCGCCGGTCTGCTCCGTAGCGACCCGCGGGCTGAGTTGGCCCCGCGGTGAGACGCGGAGCAAAGCCGCGGGGGAGCCCGCCAAGTCCGGGGACCCACACCCCACCCGAAACCGCCCTCCTCCGCCTCCTGGTCCCTTCACACGGCAGGTAAAACTTGACCATGGCGAGCATCCTTTTGGGTTTGTGGGATAGGTTGGGGAGGGTTATCTGTGTGTTGCTGTTTGGTTGTTGGTTTGGTTTTGCTTTTTTTCTATTTTTTTGGGGGGGAGGGAAGTGTGAGTTGGTGTTTATGAGAAGCGTTATGACTCCTGATAAGCTCATCTTTGAGGACGACACACAACTGTGTTCCTTGAGGAATTGGGGTGGTGACGTCTTTTCTGATACCCGATTATTACGTGACTGGGGAAAAAAAAAAAAAGGCATTTGATTCATGAATAAAAATCCGGACACCACCACGGGGGCAACAAACAATATTGCCCGTCCTCTAAGGTAACAAGCAGGCTAATGTTTACGAAGAGGGCTCTTGCCGAAGCGAGGTGTTTGCAAAGATTTTGTTGCTAATTGCGTATCAGACGGAAGGCTGCGGAAGGCTGGTCAAGTTTGGAGCCACCGAGCAGGAAGAGAAGGAGAAGGCTGAAGGCGCTCAGTGAGGGGAGAGATCTGGGGAAGACAACATCGCACGCAGCCAGCCCGCGGCTCCCCGCCTCCGCTCCCTCCCGGGCTCGCTCGCTCTCTTCCCCCTTCCCCTGCGCTCCCTTCTCCGGCGACATCTCGCTCCTTCCCTCTTTCTCCCTTCCCTTGCAGACTACAGTCCAGACCTGTGCTGCTACCTGCAAACTTTTTTTCCTTTGCCTTTTTTTTTCTCCTTCCTCTCTCTCTTTGTCTTTTTGGAGTGGATTCCCCTAAAACCAGCAAACAACTAACTGCTGCTTTTGCGTCTTCTTCATCCCGCGGGTCCTTCGCCCATCGGAGAGGCGATGCCACGAGGGTTTTAACTCCTTTCGGCCGCAACTTGGGAAACAGCTCTATTTCCCCCACCTCCCCGTTTTGGGTCTTTTTTTCTTCTTCTTCTTTTTAAGACCTGCCCTTTTAGTTTCGCAGCCAAACGCTCTTAGTGCCGGGTGTTTAGAATTTAATGGTAAGGACATGAGGCGGCTCGCCGGGCCTTCCCGCAGCGCTCCCGGGGCGGGCGGGCGGGCGGGTACCGACGGGGCGGGCGGCGGCGACAGCGCTCTGCGCCGGGCACCGCTCCGCGCCTCTCTGCGCCTCTCCGCGCGGGCACCCGGTTGCCCAGGGCGCATGCCCCCAGGGGCCGTGCTCCCTCCCTCCCCCGCAGGCTCGGCCGGGGGCTTGGTGGGTCGTGGGGTGGGGTTTTTTTTCCGGTTTTTTTTTTTTTGACAGCGGTTTTCCGTTCCCTCCCGCACAGCGTGGCAATGTGTAGCAAAGCGATCCTAGCACTCCTGGTCTATGGCATAATAATGCACTGCAGCGTCTACTGCTCACCTGCGGCCGGACTTCAGTACCCGGCGCTCAGGTAGGTCCGTCCCTGCCCAGAGGCTCCGCCGGGACCCCCTTCAGGCCCCCGCTGCCCCGGCTTTGCTAACGGCAGGGGAATCTTACCGGGGAGGAAAGTAGAAGGGGATGTGGGGGGCGAGTCACCAAACGAAACCCCCTTCATTTGGGCTGTATGCCACCCATCACCCCCGGGAGAGGAGCCACCGAAAGGGTGAGACGGGGGTGGGTCCCCACGGCTGCAGCTCTGGCTTCCCCCAGGGCTGCTCCCCGGGATCCCGGCGCGGCGAACCTGCAGCCTCTTGTCCCCGGGGAGGGGGGGACCTGCTCTGCTGCGTCTCGGCAGGAGCGGGCCGAGGTCCCGGAGGCATCTCGGCGGGGCCCAGCAGCTTCCCCCCGCCTGCCTCCTGCCCTGCACGGGGCCCGGTGCTCTCCCGGCCGCTTTCGGTCGCCCGCAAGCTCGCCCAGGGTGAACGGCGAGCATCGCCTGCTCGGACCGGGGCGAGGGGAGGGGGTAAGGGGAGGTGCCGTTGGCTGCGAGCATGCGAGAGCTGTCCTGGCTCATGTAGCAGCAGTGGAGTTGACGGGGTTCAGTCTCTTCCCCTGTTGACCTGTCTGTATACGACCCCCCTTCTCAAGGGGGAAAGCGGCGGGCACAAGGTTGTTTGGCTGTCTGTATCTGTTCGGAGTTGTCTTGCTGGGCTCCAGCGCAGGCTGATGCCTGTGCTGTCCCTTTCCACCTGGGAGCCAGGGGCGTTTGGGCCCCGCTGTGTTTGGGGCAAGAGTGGGGGGACCCCCAGAGGCGTCGGCACAAGCGAGTTTCCCAGGCGGGGCCGTGGCTGGGGGCGCAGGGCAGGGGAGTTTTGAGTTCTGTGCTGTTGTCCTGCCCCATCGACCCTTGGCGCTATTCCGGGGTGCCCTACGGGGGACGCCGCCGTGCGGCTCAGCTGTGAGCGGGGGGCGATGCTGGGCGCACAAGGCTGTCCGAGGAGGGTGTCCTGTTTGGGGCTCCGAGGTGTCCTTGAACGAACCGGGAGCCCGTCGGGGCTGGCCGAGAGCAGCCCCCTCCCCGGGCAGAGGGGCTGCAGAGCAGCGGGCTCGGTGGCCCGCGGGGCCATTAAGCCGGCAGCAACCCGGCTCTCTTCATTCAAGCGCCTGAATTAGCAGGAGTGAAACACTTTAGCGGCATCTATTATTAATACCTCCGCTAAAGCTCGGTCAAAAATAGCTGCCTGTAACGTACAATGACCTACATCGTACTGCAGAGAGGGAGGCAGAGATCGGGGGGGGGGGGGGGGGGTGTGGGGGTGTGCGGTGTGACACAAAATTGGCGAGATCTCAAAGGGCAGAGGCACCATGCAACGAAAAACAACAACGGGTGAAGCGCCCCCCTCCTCGTCCCGGCGAGCGCTGCGGGGAGGAGCGGGCGCGGCCCCCGGCCCCGGGGGCTGCCGCTCACCGCCCCGTCTCCGCCGGGGAGGCTGCTTGGCTCCCGCCCAGCCCCTGGCACACACACGCGTGTGTGTGCGTGTGTGCAGCAGCCTGCACGACTGTGCGTGCGTGCGCTCCGCTGGGGAAGCATCAGCCGTGGCTGTGGCAGAGAGGAGCTTTTTCTCGGGCCAGGGCGGGGGACGGTGGGACGAGGGGGCCGGGCGTGGGGGATGTTTGGGGCTTTTCTCGGGGCACGTCTGACGGCGGGTGTGTTCCGTCCCCCGTGGTCCTGCCCCGCAGAGGAGGCGGAGGGCGGGGATGGGGAGCGGGCGGACGCAGGGAGGGGATGGGAGCGGGCGGACGCACAGAGGGGATGGGGGCAGACGGACGGGGCTCCCGGGGCGCCCGGGTCGGCTCTGCCGGGGGGTGGCCACCAAGGCAGGCGGGAGCCGACGGCGGGGAGCGGAGCGGGGCGCCCCGCTGAGCCCGGCTGACTCCTTCCTCTTGCTGCTCTCGTTGCCAGGCTGGAGGATGAAGTCTACGACGAGGACGGGAACACCCTGCAGGACTTCGCCTATGACCACGAGCCCCTCGGTATAGCGAATCCGTCCTCCATGATAGGCGAGATGTACACCTTGTACTACCCACCGGAAAAGAGGTGACTGCAACTCGCGGGTTGTCAGGCGTGAATTTTGAGCCGGGAGCAAAAGGGGTCTGGCCGAGTCGCTTGGGGCAAAAAATACCCAACGAGTAATACCCAACGAGTCAACACCAATCAAATATATATATATATATATTTTATATATATATATATATATATATATAAATCCCGAACCCAAACAAACGACCACGCTACCCGGGTCCTGGTGTCCAGTGTAAAGCCTAGAACGGAAAAGCCGCCTTACCTCCAGCAGCGCGGGGGAGGGAGCGGGGGAGCCGCCCGCGCCGGGGAGGGCTGGCGATGCTCCCGCAAACGGAGCGGAAATGCCCAGGCAGCGCGGAGCCGAGCAAGTGCCGCGGGGAGGGGTCTGGGTGGGGAAGAGTGGTCCCAGGGGACGCGGGGAGATGCCGCCCTCCGCTCGCCGGCGGGGAGGGACGGTCACCGCCACCGCCCGGGCTCCCTCACCCCGCCGCAGCCGGCTCCCGGTCCTCGCCGCTCATCCGCGGGCTCTTCCCTCCGCCCAGGCACGCCGATGGGATCTTCAACAAAGCCTACAGGAAACTCCTGGGGCAGTTATCCGCCAGGAAATATCTGCACTCCTTGATGGCCAAGCGGGTCGGGTAAGGGTTTCTGCTCCTTCTGTTTTTCCGCGGTGGGCGTTGGTGCTGCTGGAGCAGGCGCGCTTAAAAGGCCGCGGCTGGAGGGAACAAAGCTGCCCCGGCCGGGGCTGGGCATTTGTTGCGCCGGCGGTGGGGCTGGGGGAGTCCGGCTCCCCAAACCTCAGGGGCCCCCTGCCGCGGCTCCCTCCTCGCTCCCGGCGCAGCGCCAGCCCGGCTGTCAGCGCAGGCGTTCGCGGAGGTTTGTCTCGTTTAATACGCTCGGGCATATATGTATATATTTATATTTATATATATGCCTCTATAATTTTTTGCAACCGGCTGATTTAAAATTAAGAAGTTGGGCAGCCTCCCCGGTCTGCTGGGCGGGGCGGGGGGAGCAGCCTGTCAGAAGCGATGACCGAGGGCTCAGCTGAAGCGGGGGGACTCGGCTGCAGCCTTGCGCACTCCCAGGCGCCGAGCGGGGCTCCCCGGGGTTCCCCGCCGCAGGCGGGGCAAGGGCGAGCCCGGTGCCACACGCCGCCCTTGGGCAGAAGGTAACGCATTAATAACGCCCCGGGGAGAGCAGCTTTCCCTGCCGCAATGAATAATTCATGGCGGGGAGATATTGTCGCTGCCGCCACTTGCGCGCACCGCGTCGGGAGAGGGTTTCGGCGCGGCCTTTGTCTCCCCGCGCATCTTCCGCGCAACGTGTTGCGCCGGGGGCAGCGCAGGGCCAGGGGTGGCGGGGCGCGGAGAGGCGCGGAGGGGCGCGGAGGAGGGAAGGGTGTGGAGCGGTGCCGCCTGATGCAGCTGTGCTTCTCGGTGCTTGCAGCGGTGCCGGCGGCGGCCCGGGGGACGAGGCGGAACCGCTGACCAAGCGGCACATAGACGGCATCTTCACGGACAGCTACAGCCGCTACCGGAAACAAATGGCTGTCAAGAAATACTTAGCAGCCGTCCTGGGGAAAAGGTATAAACAAAGAGTTAAAAACAAAGGACGCCGAGTAGCGTATTTGTAGCGATGAGTAACCAGCCACTCCTGTGTATACAAAGTCCTGAGAGAGAGGGAGAGAGAGAGAGAGAGAGAGAGATACCCAACAACAACAAAAAAGAATCTAAACAAAAACAAAAGTCATTTCCAAACTGACTGAACAATCACCGCTCCTGTGTTATCTAAACATGTATTTATGTATGAAGTAAAGCCATTAAATGAATATTTTGATAATAATATTGTTTTTCTTTTGTACAAAAGCACTAGAGAAACGCACAGATCTACTTTGTGGACCAATCATTAAGTTATATATAATATATAAATATATATATAATACTACTACGAATACTAAAGAACAATTCTTCATATAAAGCCTGCACAAGAACAAGAATTCGCCTGAGCTGTTTAAGTTTTTATATAAAATAAATAGAAAAAAAAGACAATCATTGTTTTGAATATTACTCCTATTTTTGTAATGGAAATTAAAAGGATAGTATTTTTATCCACGACAGGGTCGAAGACATTAATTTTCACCATTTGCTACTGTACATAGAGAAGGATGCCCTGCTCCCAGGGGATTATGAGGAAAATGATTTGGGAGAATTGGTGAAGCAGATTCTTCCCCTGGTGAGTCTCAAGGCAGGCTCCTTTGCCACTAGCCTCTCTGAAGGGGCAGCGTCCCCTTTCCTCTAGATTTCGATTTTTTTTTTCCTCCTGCTTTCTTTGATTCCAGTTGTATTAGTGTCTCCTCAAACAATGAGTTTAGAGGATAATTCTCATGTGAAAACAACAGCTCGATCCAAATTGCGCATCTCTGTTGCCTATTGGAGTGAGAAATAGTTAAAAAAACCCCACAATACCAACCCAAAACATCAACAACAAAATCAAAACAAAACAAAAAGCCAAATCCCAAACCCCAGCCCCTAAATGCCAAACCAGCAGCAAGGATAGTAAGTACTAAGCCCCGTGCACTGGTCTTCTGGCTGGCTGGGCAGAGTTGCAGAACAAAGCGAAAGCGGAGACAGGACCCGTTAGGAAAGAGAGGGGAGGTGAGCGGGGGTGGCCCCCGGGGCGCCCCGGGGCCAGAGCCGCTTGCCGGAGCCGGTGCCGCAGGGTCGAGGGAAGACGAGGCGATCCCACCTCCGATCCGCTACTCAACTGCCCCGGGCAGCTCGGTACTGGACCTGGATGCAAAGTACAGTGTGTTACTCTCCAGTGCTGTCCATGCTTCTCATCATGTGTAATGAGCAGGGTTCTCGCCTTTGCATTTTTTGGTCGGAGTTGCTCTTTTCTTTGATTGTTTTTTTTTTCTTGTAGACCCTCCCGCTTGTCATCGTCTCTTCGCACTTTTCCGAGTTCTGTTTAACCCACCTGACTCACCTTTTTGGGTTATGTTCTTTTGGGGAAAAAAAAAAAAAAAGATTGTGAACGCTCTCTCACTCCTTTGTTCTGTTTTATGCAAGCTCTTATTGTACAAGTTTAGGAACCCCTGTTGTAGCTACCACTAAAGAATTATGCACTACTACGAAAGTTTTTGTTCCTTGTTTATTGAGTTTGGAGGTAAAATGTATTTTTCTACATTCTGGCTTATTGCTTAGTAAAATTTATTTCATAAAACAAACTTTTGTCATAAAAGAATGTGTAGTGTTCACCTGTGGTCCGGTTTCTAACGAGATAAACCATTTTCACCTCATCTCTCTATGTACGGACTCCTATCTTACCTTCCGCCCGGGGGACAGTAAAGCAGCAGCGAACCCGGCCGGGGGCTGGCCCCGTCCCTCCGCCCGGGCAGGTGGCGAAGGAGGACACGTAGGTACCTGCTTCCTTCCAGCTCACCACACAAACCTTAGAGGAGTCTTTCCAAAGACACAAAACGAGCCCCGCATTCAAGACGTCGGAAAGCAACCCCGCTCCTCCCTCCTCAAAAAAAGGTCGCGGGTAAAATCCTTCCCTTCCCCGGCCGGGCAGAGCCGCCGGCCGCCGGGGAGGAGCGGAGAGGAGCGGGCAGAGCCCGGCGGGGCGGGCAGGCGCTGCCAGCACTGCTTGTCCGGGCTGCCCGGGCCGCCCGCACTGCCGGCACCGCCTGCCCGGGCCGCCCGCGTTGTGGGCAGCGCCTGCCCGCGCTGCCCCGGCAGCCCCGGCCGCCCTCCCGGCGCTGCCCGCCCGCCGGCGGTGCGGGCTCCTGGGGCGGAGGGACGCGGGGCTCAGTTTGCAGCTTTCGTGCCTTCTCTTCACCTTGTAAATCGCCACGAGTTCACGGATGGCTATTTAGTGGCCCTACGATGCTGCAACACATCGGCTTGCGTTTTAGTCGTACTTCTGTTCTTTGGCAATGGGCAGAGTTTGCTGTGTTTGTGTCGGCTGTGGTATAATGACATAGGGCTCTCTTGACGTTTTATTTATGACCTTATCCGTTAGAGTTAAGTGGCTAGTCGCAAGCATTATGAAGTGATCACCTAGGTTATTATCCTTTGTATGATTTTTTTTTTTTTAGAAACGCCAACAGCCTTACCAAAATTTGAGCAGATTTGAGATACAGTCATAGTTTAGGTAGATGTTAGTATTGGAGAACTTATTTTGTGTGCTAATGAATATAAAAAGAACTTAAAGTATTATTACACACATGATATCCACAACTAGGAGTTTGATAACTGTTATATAAAGTGTGTAAAGTTTGTATTAATAAATTTTTGTAAACAATGCAATTTCGTCTAATGTTTGGGGGAGAGAAATCTAGAACCTAACAGTGAAAGCTGCATTTCATTTAAGTTTTTTTTTTTTTTTATTAGTTCATTTTTAAGCAGCGTTGTTCTAACTTTTCATGCCTGGGATATCTTTTTATTAAGTCTCCACATTTTATCATCAAATAACCTCTAACATTTTTACCGATGGTTACTCCTCTTTTCGAGTAAACTAAGCAGAACCGCTGAAGTAAAGAGCCTAGTTCCACACACACCAGCACGATAATACTCTCTAAAATATGCAAATATGTAAAATAGGCACCAGTCGGTGCCTATCGTCCATTCCTCTAACAATTCCTGTGCTTAGAAGCCGTTTATTTTAAGTGGAATCAGGATGTTTGATGAGATCTTCACCTAATCCGCTTTTAATGAACATTCTGTATGTGATGATGTGCTTCCCAGCATCACCAGGCTTGGGTAATGGCAGCATCTTTCTTTGGATTAAAAATGTGTTGGGCTGTCCTAAAAAATGATACTGCAACACAACAAAGAGTTACTTAGGTTTTACAGGGTAATATAGGTGGCTACAATGAAAAAGCACAGGGAGAGGAGTTTGTCAGCACAAAGCGGAGGTCAGGATATCCGACCTTTAATCTTCACTTTAGCGATAGCTGCTTATGTTTATTATTTTTATTGTAGCTCAGGGACTTTACTCAAGTATGTTGGAAAGTAACAGCAATTTAGTTTAAACTAAACTCTATTTCCTTCTAAGATCATACAATTAAAAAACAAAGCACAGGAATTAAACGACAATTTCCTAGCAATTCCTTTTTCAAAACTGTAAGTCCAGAATTTGAAACAGACTGGTCATATCCTCCCTGCCACAAATTCACCTTCCAGGCTAGTTTCGACAACAGCATTTTGCTGACTAACTGGAAAACACTGAGAGAACTTAGAAAGCTGGTGGTCTCAGTGGTATGTGTTAGGAATTAGTGCAAGGCGAGATAAAAGTTCTGGTTAAATGCAGACTGGGTCAGAGAAGAATGCAAAAAAATACCTATTGGGGGGAGGAGGGGAGGACAATGATTTCTCAGTCTGATAGTGTAAGAAAATCAAGTCACTGTTTCCCAAAGGCAGCATACAGCAAAAAACTGCTGTTAGGTTTCTTCAGTAATTACACCGTGCTCATACATATAATCACACTACATTTCCTGCCCATCTAAACTGAAAATGTGCTTAAGAGATCCAAGCTGAAGACCCTCTTGGTATTGGTAGCTACAGGATGAAACTCAGGATTGGTCCACCTGAAAAATAAGTTCTTCTTCATCAAGTCCTGGCACTTGTTGAAGGTGTGCAAAAGAGGGAAATTCTGCCGTAAAGGACACAGAGATGGTCCTAGCCTCACTCTACTGAAATTCCTATTTAACAAATCCAATATGATTTCATGAAGAAGCTCAGCTCTGTTCCCAGTGATTTAAACTGCCCTCTGAAATGATATACTTGGAAAATGTGCAATACTGAGTCTTAAAGCGTGAGTTTTGTGGGGATTGATGGTGTTCTGTATGCTGCTATACAACTAGCAGCAGAAAGGGAGAAAGCCGACTGAGGAAACAAGAATGACTAGACAAGACATGATTTTGGAGCCTTGCATTGTAAAAACCTCCTGACATTCAGTCAAACCGACAAACTCCGGTTAGTTAGTGAAGGAGACTGAAGAGAGCAGGACAGACTGCTTCAGATTCCAGCCCTCAGAAATGTGGTAGAACACCACATCTGTCACAGAGCTACATTGGTCATCAAAACCAGAGAAGACTAATTTCTGTAGAGCCCTGGTGTAAACCCGTCTATGGCCAGCATCTACCTTTCACAAGATTTGCTTGTGAGGGTGCTGACCTCCTCTCCATGTGCCTCTGGAGCCTTTCAGCCTTCTTCAAAAAACAAAGTTCATCTATTGGCTGTATACGTTTTCACCTAAAGTTAAGGAAAATAGAAAAACAGGAGGAAGTTTGATCTTTTGGGGACTTGTTACTTGATACTTTTGCAGCTTAATTTCCAGTTCCAGGCTAAAACATTTAGCCTTTCTTCAGGAAATACCTTCAGGCAAAGCACACCCCTGAAAATTTTAAGGACCTCATGCTTAGCCTCTAGAAGTACATGTCCTCTTAACTACACTCATAGTTTTTTAAGACCAGAGGGGACTCTTATGATCATCCACTCTATCTTAGATAATACAGGGCATAGGATTTCATGGAGTCCTTCACTTAGCATTTAATTTCTGAGCGAGCTATTCTGTATGACAGCAGTATTGATTGCAAGACTTGCAGGAATGGTAAACTTGCTGGATAAGTTGTTCCAAATGTGGCAGTTTAACACACTGTTCCTTGTTTCAGTTTGTCTCATTTTTGAGTCCAAGAATTTGTAGCCTGCTGAAGAATCTGTAGTGCCTGTAGATTTTCCTCTCCACGTAGGTACTCTTAGGCAGAGATTTACTCTCCTCTATGCCCTGTCTTTGAGGTAGCAAGGTTGATCTTTAAGCGCTCACCATGAGGGAGGTTTTCCACAGATGGCATTATTTCTGAACCATTTGTATTTATTAACATCCTTGCTAAAGTGTTGAGACTAGAAATGGTTACAGTACCCAGCAATGACCACCTTGAGGATGTGGCAAAAAGCAGTAACTTTCCTCTTCTTCCTCGGGTGCTGCTCATTGCTAACAAGGGTCACATTTGCTCTCTTGGCCATTTCATCTCTGGGAGATCATGATCTGTTCATAATCCTTTCCCACACCTACCTTCTTTTCTGGATGATTACTTCACATGCACAGAAGCCTTGGCCTGGAAGTGACACCAGCATTCTTGGTTCCTATTTTGTACTACTTTGAGTTGTGTTGAAGCACTTTTTCAAGAGAGTTTACCTTACTGAGCTCTCTCTGGGACGCATTAATTTTTTTACTGCACAACTACCATGTTTTGTCATCTCAGCTGTCACCTGGCACCCATTCCTGTCACCTTTAGAAAGAGTAGACCCATTCCAGCAATGTAATTTGTGTATTTGTACATTGTGATACGTGGGCCCAACCCAGCTCTGGTGCAGATCTGTGTCATTGTGCCAGAGAAGGATTTGGCTCAGTCGAAGTGCAAATCCTGGGACAGAGCAAGTCAGAGTGACTCACAGCAGGCTGCTGGCCAAATGTTCTTCTTTTGCATTTGGGTTCCTAGAAGCAATCCCATCCTGATATAGCTGAGGGCCCATTCACTCTAAACCTGCATGGGACGTCTGGAAGTGCTTTTTGCTAAAACTGACCATGGCTCAGTTACTTATATGGAATCCACAGAGAAGAGAAGTAGTACATGATATGTTAGAGTTAATGTGGTTGAACTGCTAAGGCAGAATAAGTGTAAAACCTAATGCATCTTTTGCAATAATTAGTTAACTGCCTGTTGACAGGGTTTCTCCAAGTCTCAAATTGGGATTTAGTTTTGAACAAGGATATTTAAGAACCAGAAATATGCCAATTTACAAGCAGTAGAGACAAGCAGCCTATGTTTGCCATTTATACAAGAGTGTTTGTTTTAAAACTTCATTAATGAAATATCTAAGACAGATAGATGTCTTGATCTCTCAAACAGTATAATTTCTTTATGTGGATCACAGATAGAAGACCTCTTTGTCTTCAGGTTCTGAGAGGAGTTTCAGATACGCCACTTCAAAAAGAACCTCTTGGAGATTTATGGCAGTATGAGGTAGAGAAGTTGGACAGAAAAATGGCAGTCACTTCTGGTTCTTCTGTGGTGTCCTCCAGCATCTCAATATCAGGATATGAGGAGCTGCATAGGTATAATTGGATGGGAAAGGTTCTAGCATGAACAAATGCCTCCCAGTTGACATCCCTGACATGGAAATGGAGAAAGGAGAGGGGTGATGAGAATTAAGAATTTTACAAGAAAGGGATTTTCCATCGCCTTCTTCCACAGATCCCTCAAAACAGGCATCCAGGATGGAGCCTGTTTTTCTCATTTGCTGGGTCAGCCACTTGGGAGTGAAGGGCCCACAGATTTCCGACGGGTGTTAAAGGGTAAAGACATTTTAACAAAAAATATGTATTTTTTCCTCTCTGTTACACATTTCTGAAAGTCTTGGGCTTTTTCCAGTGACTGTTTGCTCATAACAGAATTGTTGGGCAGCCTCATATCCTGCCCATTTTTGTAGGGTTAATATGGTCCTCTGATAGTGTGTATCCAACGTGGTATGCATATTTATAGGTGGAGAGGGAAGACTAAGGGAATAGTTGCCCAGGCTAAAGGGTTTGCCATTCAAGATTTGACAACAGATCTAAATATATATTCATTTTGGACAGATTAGATTAGACTCGGCCTATGGCTGATCTCTGTTTTGACATTTGTCTCCATGGTGAGAAGGATGGTTACTTTTGAGTGGTAGAGTAATGAATAAATGAATGCCTTTCCCTCAGGATTGAAGATTAGTGTCACAAGAAATCAGCCGTCATGTATGTTATATGATAAACGTGTACCCTCTCAGCTCCGACTGCTTGGATGGGATTGAAACTTCCTTGACAGTTTGAGAGGATGAAGAGTGCTTGGGCAGTGTGGGAATCAGGCTGCTCTGAAAATGGTTAAACTTCTGATCAGTTGTGAGCTCTTGTGTCACCAGCAAAATAACAATATATGTAAATTAAATTGTAAAAATAGCACAAAGAAGTCTTTCTCTCCCTTGCTATGTGTATATATATGCATATGTGTATGTATATATACATATTTCTAAATCAGACAAAAATGATAACACATTAAAGTTCCAATATTTATGTATTGGCCACAGCTAAACTTAGACACAACATCTAATTTACACTGACGTCTTTCTTTAACAAGTTTTGTAAGAGGAATGATTTAAGTTCAAGGAAGTGCAGTGAGTCATCTGCACGGTGGGCCAGTGGCTGAGCTAAGTTTAGAATCAAGGGGAAGTTTGGATCTTCTGGCTCCAAGTTTTTCCCTTTACATCTCTGCTTTTCTCAAACATTCTCAGTGCTTCAAAAAAAAAGTAACTTTCTTCACAGTTTCGTTTCTTTCTTTCCTTTTCTTTTCTTTTCTTTTCTTTTCTTTTCTTTTCTTTTCTTTTCTTTTCTTTTCTTTTCTTTTCTTTTCTTTTCTTTTCTTTTCTTTTCTTTTCTTTTCTTTTCTTTTCTTTTCTTTTCTTTTCTTTTCTTTTCTTTTCTTTTCTTTTCTTTTCTTTTCTTTTCTTTTCTTTTTTTTCTTTTTTTTCTTTTTTTTTTATTTTTTTTCTTTTTTTTCTTTTTTTTCTTTTTTTTCTTTTTTTTCTTTTTTTTCTTTTTTTTCTTTTTTTTCTTTTCTTTTTTTTCTTTCTTGATTTTTTATGTATCTTTGATTCTCTGGTCTTGTATGGTAAATCAGTGAGTTTAATTTAATGAGCTGATCTGAGTTTTTAAAATCAGGTTGCCTCATGACCTTGCGAACATTACCTTGTGATCTCTCTGTTTCAGGACAGCTAAGATTAAAAAGCATAAAAGAAAAACGTGATATCTGAGCAAAGAGTTGCTCCCCAGTTGCAAGGAAACAAACCAAGCAAAACCAGGTGAGGCCAGCCGAATCCAGCCCACCCAGCCCAACCTCTGATGCTACCTACCTGCTATAAAACTGCACATAGTCATTCTCTTCATCTCTCTTTCCTCCCGAGACTTTCTGTGTGTTGGTGACTTTCCTGCCAGACCAAGGGAATCACGCAGGTTATGGGGCACCATAGCCTGTGTAAAATCCGGCTCATTCCTCCTCTGAGAGGTGCCGCTGAAAACAAACTCATGGCTAGAAAGAGGGAAGACCAGGGCACTTTCTCTGTAAGCAGGCTGCGGCCAAGTTACGAGCCCACCTTGTTGGCACCGGGCCCGAGATGATCTTCTTGGACAACATGGGTTAGAGCCTTGCGTATTCCTCTCCACTCTTGTGGTATCTGTCCCCAGCACAGTCTGACACATAGGTATTACAAGGCACAACCCATCTCTGATACAAATTGAATGGTTAATCTGCTTTTGTACAGCTTCTATAGATCATGTCTATTTTTCCCCTGGGCCAATAAATACACAAAACTAAGGAAGACTGGCCAGACTCATTCAGACTACGGTTGTTTAATGATTTCTGTTTTCCTCAGCTGGTTGGGTGCATTGCTGTGTTTTGCATCAGGAAAGAGTCATGACACAGCTAAGAGGTGATTAAACTGGTGACTTTGTGTAGCACGCTGTATGCAGACAGGTGGAACATTTACACTGAAAGGAAGCAGTTTTCTGATTGCGTTTGACTTTGCTATAATAAAATGCAGTTATGCTTTATAACAGTTTCATTTCATTCTGGTTATACTGCAGTGACAGCCTTATTACACCACTGTTTATGCTTTTTGCTAAGCTTAGTCATTGTCTAATCTTATGAACAGAGAGTCAGATTCATGCCTGATAGTTGTTGCAGCTCATGCTCCTGAGCCCTAACGCAGCGGAAGGTACCATGGGATGGGGATGTAAAATCAATTAGATAGACAACCTGGTCAGTATAAGAGTCCTACCAGGGGAACCCCATACTGTTGTTACTGCCCAGTAGAGCTGGGCACTCAGAGGAAATAAAAATATTGAAATCTATTAAATCTATTGAAATCTATTAATTATCAATTATCAGCACCCAACAGGAGTGAAACTGCATTTGCACTTTACTCAGACTTGTTTTACCAATAATGATGTTGTTAATGTCAATGGGGCTACAAGCAGAAGGAAAATGCCACCGAATGTGAGTGAGCTTCATCACAATCTGACCCTGTCTTATTAAAGATGACTTTTTCAGCATGTGCAGTCTTTCCATATTCCACATCAGTGGTTCCTAAATGGTGGGCTTCAGAGTCAGAAAAATCACAATACTTCCTTGTAACTTCACAATGAGCTGCTGTCACTCTGGTAAGATAAATGCCACCTTTTATAAACTGCAGTTACTGTTCACTTTTCTCCACTCTCCTTATATCTCTGCTTTGACCTAGTCTGAGTCATTCTCTGCATGGGAAATATTTCTTCCTGCGGGCATACATATGACTGGGGTTGTGTACTGATAAAAGGGGTATAATGTGTCCTCTGACTCTGCAGCGAAATGCTTCTGCCTGGAATTAGAATGTTTGATATCACAGTGAAGACACAAACTAGCAAGAGTTTGTTAGATGCACTTGCTATAGGTAGGTGCCAGGTGGAAAAATAGCCTTTAAATGGCAATGAACACCTTGCCCATGCACCTGCATGGGCACCGGGTGGGCATAACCTGGGAGTACAAGGCAGGAGCAGCGTGTGTCCGAAGTCTATGCTGTACCCACCATGCAGAGACTTTGAGAAGGTACCAAAGGGGAAGAACTTGGTTTCTCCACATTCGCACTGTGAGGAATAGAATCACAGAATCACAGATTCAATCAGGTTGGAAGAGACCTCTGAGATCATCGAGTCCAACCATTGCCCTGACACCACCATGTCAACTAGACCATGGCACTAAGTGCCATGTCCAGTCTTTTCTTAAACACATCCAGAGATGGTGACTCCACCACCTCCCTGGGCAGCCCCTTCCAACGTCTAATGACCCTTTCTGAGAAGAAATTCTTCCTAATGTCCAACCTGAACCTCCCCTGGCAAAGCTTGAGGCTATGTCCTCTTGTCCTATCGCTAGTTGCCTGGGAGAAGAGGCCGACTCCCACTCCACTACAACCTCCCTTCAGGCAGTTGTAGACTGCAATAAGGTCACCTCGGAGCCTCCTCTTCTCCAGGCTAAACAACCCCAGCTCCCTCAGCCATTCCTCGTAGGTCATACCCTCCAGACCCTTCACCAGCTTGGTTGCCCTCCTCTGGACTCGCTCCAACACCTCAACATCTTTCTTGAAGTGCTTTCTTGAAGTGCAGGGCCCAGAACTGGACACAGTATTCAAGGTGCGGCCTCACCAGTGCTGAGTACAGAGGGACTGTACATAGGGTCTGACTACTTTCCTGCTCAGCTCTACTGGCAACAACTTAAGAGACCCCTTATGGACCAGGCCAAAGGCTAGCCCAGCAACCTGTTTCTGGCGCTGACAAACAGTTTAAGAAAAGTCTACAAATTAGGGCATGCAGAGGGACCATCTTTGCCAAAACGAGCATCTGGCCATCAGTCAATTAAGGACTTGCTGTGCTGTAAGCTGCCTTTAAATGACTGTTTAACAGACCAGGTGGACCTCCATCGATTTTGTGGCTCCCTTTTTACATCTACTTTTTCTTTTAACTTTTATTTTAGCAATGAATTTCCCATTTTAATAATGCACTATATGATCTTGCTAGTTGATAAATGACATTGTTATATGCATAGCTGCCTGTGAAGACTCTGAGTATCATTTCTTGTATATTCCCAGGCAGGATACAGGCTGGCAGTTGGAGGATATGCAAAAGTCACAGCTCATTAAAAACCCCACATCTTAATTCAGCTATTCTTTCCTGTCCATTCTTCCAGTTTTCTTTACAATATAGAGCTTTTTAAAATTTCTTGTTTTGACTTAAAAGTTATTTCACTTTGTGTTCATACCTGGTGCAGCTGCTGTTTATGTATCAGGAGCATTCTGACGTCTGTTTCTGTAACAATGCCTCTGGAACAAACACCATGAGAAAGCATTGTATGATAACTTGGTTATGCTTTCCATACTGCTCCAATGCCTGAGTTTGAAATTTAGGACTGATTTTTTTGCAACTGAACCACAAGTAAATCAAGCAGTGTTTCAGTATATTTTTGTAATCAAAGTCGTATATTTGAATACCATCTTTATCTGGTTCAGCAACTTGCCTAGGAACTTGTAGTGATTACACTGAAACATTAAAGAAATCACATATTTTTTCACCCAGTGTAGGACTTTCACCAGATTGGTCAAAAACTTGAATTGTTTTTGTTTTCAGCATACCTTTTTCGTATGTATACCCACCCATTTGTACAAAAACTATAGCATTACCACCTAGGCAAAAAGAGATACTGCTAAAATACCTGCCAAGATTCAGAATACCCAAAGAATGTCATATGTACTATATAATTTGTCCATCAGATATGCTATGCACCCATTATTCCTTCAAAGCTCACTGAGAGATGCTGCTGGTTCTTGCTGCATTTCGTGACTGAAACAGTTTCAAGTATAGAATTCCCTCTGGCTTTCACTGACTTTCTGCATGCAGAGCAACCAGCCAAGGCTCATTGCTGTAGCAATGTGAAAGGGGCAGGGAAATGCTGCTGCCTTACTCTGACCATTTGGAATGAAGATGCTGTGCATCGTAGTGAAAGACATAAGCCAGCAGGAGTTTGTTAGAGTCTGGCTGCCTTAATCAGAAAAAAAATCTGGTGAGCTGAAGATGTCCAGATGGGTTTATAAAGATAAAAATAACAGGCTATGTCCTTCCCCCTGTGATGAGAAATAATTCCACTTCAGCAATGCTTCCACAACATACCACCTGCACTGCCACCAGGGCACGGTCCACAGCAGAGTCTCTAATGATCACGAGCAAAGGCAAGCGGGACACCAAGAATTCAGCAGGAGCTCTGTGCTGTGGCTTAAAAGAGGGAAATAGTGTTGCAGAAAAAGAGAGTACCTCCAGGAAAGAGGACTCGAGCCAACCAGCAAAGTCCGTTGGTACCACAGGCAGCATGGTCAGGGAAAACTTCAGGTAATGGTTTGGACTGGCAAGGAGCCATGCTTCAGCACTGAGGTCCATGCTGATATGGAAGCACACAAATCAAGTTGTCTTGCGCTAAGGATCCATCACTTTGTTGAGTTCCTTATACCAACCATCATGGGAAAAGCCAAGCTGGCCACAGAGTGGACTTCCTTCCGTAATGAGTGTAGAATCCTGGGTGGAAAAGAAGGTTGAATTCATATCAGACAAACCAAAAGTGACATATACATCGAGGTTAGATCGGGTGCTGGGTTTTTGTTATGTTTCCAAGCTAGCAGAAAGCTAGCAGATTGTTTTTTTAAGGAGCTGGGGAGCATTTTCTCAAGAGTTTTAGCAGAGAAAAGGGGGAATTATGAGTTCTAGTTCTGCTGGGAATAATTGTAGCAATGATGTGAGCTCCAAACCAGGTGCTTTTCCCCAGCCCCCACAGTTACTTGCACTCCCCCACCAGCCTCTGAGCGACCAAGCCCTCTCCTCTCCTCTCCTCTCCTCTCCTCTCCTCTCCTCTCCTCTCCTCTCCTCTCCTCTCCTCTCCTCTCCTCTCCTCTCCTCTCCTCTCCTCTCCTCTCCTCTCCTCTCCTCTCCTCTCTTCCAGTCTGCATATGGAACAGTCTGTGAAAGAAACCTCTCCTTCCAGCTGCAGTAAACCTTTTCAACAAACCTTTTGCCAAACCCTCAGTTTTACACAGCTCCGCCTTCATGGTCAGTGGAAGAGAGGGGAGAGATCACTGGAGCTTCCTTGTCGTGCTGCTGCCTTGGGGGGCTGGAAGCCATGTGCAAATGCAGCAGATGAGCACTTGCAGGCAGTGCTTTAACGTGGACATTGATGTAGAATGATGTCAAGTGCTAATGTTATTCTGTTTATTGAAGTCTCAACAAGAAAATCTGAAAACATTCTTGGTGGATCAGTGCTGCAGGGGTGGCCTGATACCTTTGCCAAAGGTGCAGAGAGAGGTTGAGTAGCCCTTTGGTAAGCTACGCTCTGCTCAACAGGAAAGAAAAAGAGTAACTAAACTTAGCCTTACAGTTCAGGTTATGCTCTACATAAAGCTAATGCTGAACCCACTTGTATCGATTATTCTAACTCTGTACAGACTGCGCCGATCCTATTTTAGATCTTGATTTTTAGGCTTAATAAGTATAAATGATGCAGGTTTGCTGTTGTACATTAAGCTTGCCACTACTTACCATTTCAAAATTTGGCTCCCTAACTAACAACACTGAATGTCTTTCCACCTTTGGAGGACAAAGATATGGAGAATAAGTATTAGGCTTCTCTTTTACCAGGCCCTATTCCTTTTTTTCTCTCCCTGGATTTTAGATTTGGAATACACTAGAAGACTCTCAGTTTTGGGTAAAAGTTGGCATTAAAAGTGTGCATCAGTTTACTGCTGTTAAGAAGCAGCTTGTCTCTTTGATCTGAGTGAAAGCAGGGACAAGTTGCTGGGCAGCTATTGCTCCTGATCACTGTGCTTGGCATGATAAATTTGCTTTGTGGGTTGGTGGTAGGTGTATCCTAGGGTTTGACATTGAGGGCTGGAGCCACCAGGACGAAGAGATGGCTTGGTGCCTGAGACAGCACTGTGTTCATGTACCTCCCACCCAGCGGTACAGATGTTTGAAGTTCACTGGTGTCTCTCTTTGTCCTAGTAACATACACCAATTTTCTGCGGGCAGGCATCCACTTGACTGCCTAAAGTTGTGACATAACCAAATGTTTGGCTATTTGGCGGGATCCACAAAGCAGATGTTACCCCACCTACTTACTGTTTAAGGTGTCATCTGCCAGGCATGCTTAGGAGGGATGTCACCCCTGCTGGACACAGCATCAGGCAAAAGCCAGTGATTAAGCTGTGAGCTGGGGAAATGGGGGTCACATCCTACTGCTTCCCCCTGTTGCATGTTTGGCCACTTGCTTTCCCATGAGAAAGTCAGAGCAATCTTTAATAATCTCCTGTCCCCAAAGGAGCAGAAGAGCAGAAGCTTGCTTTGGCTGTGGTTGAACTGCAAGTTAACTTCTCCCTCATGTGATGTCTTTTTTCAAAGGATGTTTTCTAGGTTGTAAAGTCATATTACACTCCACTTGTCTGAAGAAGTGAGCTGGAGGAAAGAGTCTTCTGTAACCAGAGGATTTGGAAAAAGGCAGGAAAAATATTTGTGGTGTTTTTCTTTTTTTTTTTTTTAAATTTCCCATTTTTCCCTACTGAGGCCTGCTACGAGAAACAGAAGAAATTTGTGAGAAAGCTGAAAAAACCCTGTTTATTATGATATTGTTACTGCTGTACTTTAATTCTTCAGAAATGCTTTCTGTAATTAATAACTGTTTCAGAAGAAGTCACTTTAATTTAAAACCTGCAGTAGTAAGAAATTGCAATTCCCATATGCTATTGGCTGTGTTACTGCTGGACCTTGGTCCTATGTAGTTAAATATATTGCAATGAAGATGCATAGAGTTATCGACTTCATTTTTCAAGGTTTGTCTTCAGAAAGATGAGCTGCTTTTATATCTGCACAGTATCATCAGGTCTTTGCACTATCTCTGAGCCCTGTGGATTTAATCTTCCTTTTTGTTTGCAAGCCAACAATGTTTATACTTTCTATTTTTAACACTTAATTTTTCACCTATTTTAGAAATGTGTCAACAGGCAAAAATATACTTAAGCATTTCAATGACCAGCACAGTTGCTGGATATTATCAGGTATATCTGTCACTGTTCAAGAATGAAGGTTAATGCTTCCTTATTTCATAAACATGCCTAGCAGCAGTTTCTATGTGGTAAATGCACACGCATGTGCACATATCTATTTATCTATGTACATACTCATGTATCATTCTTAGAGGTGTGAATATAATTTTGTTTCAATAAAGAAACAAATCTGCAAACACTTCAGATTTCACCAATATTTATTATTTTCCCTGCAAAACAGGAAGAAAAACCAGCATTTTTTCTGCATGATTTCAATTTCTAAATGCTTATGTCCAACTACAGTGGTAATGCATATTAGGACACATCCATAAAAAAGACAGAGAAAAATCTTGTAATTTTGAGGTTGTTCAGGAAACATCAGTTCTGCAGTACTTTCAAATATGGCTCTTGATCTACAGCTTTATGTTGCAAAATCATATCTTGGCTGGATGAGCTTAATTCTTCTTGATACGATAAATAAAAATACTCTTTAAAATGAGTATAAAATGCAAATTAGAGCTATTTTGTGGCCTTCTTGCACAGCTGTAGAAGTGTAAAAGGGTTTTCATCTGAATGAGAGCAGGCACGTTATGGTATTGTTGGGAGAGAGAAGCCCATGAAGCTACAGCTTGTCCTTCATATGTGCAAACTCATCAGCTTGGACATGCCTGGTTCCAGGACGTGCATGCACATGCCCACACACACACAGACACATGTGTATCCTCTCCTAGGCACACCTCTGATGACAGAGAATCGAAGCCATGACCAGCACTGCCAAAAAAGCTGGAGCAATACATGGTAGAGCCACATTACCATTTTATAGCGTGTATAACGCATGACATCATTAACAAGCATTTTGGGGCACCCCAGTATGGAAATATTGCTCAGAAACACTAAACTGTAGGAAGTGCTATTATTACTATTCTAGAGAACATGCTTACAAAATGAGAATATTTTATTCTAATGTGTTATTTTTACTATTTATTTATTACTCGCATTGCCATAGCAACTAGGAGCTCAGTCACAGACAAAACCCCCACTCTGCTAGGAACTGCACAAACAAGAAAAACAGAAGGGGAGCTCATAAAATGTTCTTAATTTTAAAAGGTCTCTGAGGTCACGTATGCAACTGCAGACAACAAATGTGAAGCAAGTTCCAATATAAACAGATAAATAAAACCATGATCAGGCCCTCAGTGATAACTTGGCTGTCCGCTGAAACTCCTTGGAGAAATGCTGGCATTACCAGCAGACCTTGAACCATGCCCTCAAGGAAATAAATTCAGGCTCTATCAAGCCAAGAAGGAAGGGCCAGCCAAGGACCTCACGCCGCAGCACCTCTACATTTACGGGCTGGATGGTTAGGAGGAACATCTCTGCTGATCTGGCTGAGCACGACCTCCTCACGTGAGGAAAGCTATACAACACTTTTCAGTACAGATTTCAGTCTTTAATGAACCTGAGATCTGGAAATATTCCTTTCCCCATTATCTTACCATTGACCTGAGAGAAGCTTCATATTTGTTAAGAAGAAAAGTTGTCAACGCTCCATAAGAAACTATCAGCCTGTGAATCCCATGGGGAGGCACTACCGAAACGACCATGATTACACAAAGCAACGACCTTCTTAAATTCTCCTGCATTTCAGAGAATATCGATTCCTACCATGGTATTGAGCTGTGTAATACGAATACTATTTTACATTCCAGAAGTGCTAGCTCTTTTAATGCCTTGAAATCATACTTCAAATTTTAGTGTCTTAAGAGGAAGCTGATTAACTCCTTCCCTTCCTTCCCTATCTCTCTGTTTTAGTTCCCCCCCCCTTTTTTTTCCTTCTCTCTCTTGTTTTCAACATTTTTTTCTGCTGTTACCGGCACAACTTACTGCCGAATGAAGACACAATTTTTTTTGACATTTTAATGCAGGGAGTTTGCACGATACATGTAGTTTTGTATGATTTCAAAACAAACACAACACAACATGTACGTGCTAATTAAACACGCCATATTAATAATGTGGCAGCGTGTGGCCCCCATAACTCTGGCAGCTGTAAAAAGAGTCCTGAGGGAGGCATATTTCTTCAGACTCAATTGCTGCAAGGATCTTTGCAGGGAGGCCCTCCATTTTTTTTCCTGAAGTCACTATGCTCACGGGGGATGTGTTCTTGTTTAATAGTCTAACATCAACAGTCCACTGCCCCTGTCCCTTTTCTATCCACACTAAATTGCTGATAAATCTTCCTGATCACCCTGTAAAGTAGAAGACAGGACTAAAAACATTGTGTTTCAAACCAGCAAGACCTTAGAAAACAGGAGTGTCTGCAATATTGCTGCAGAAGGGGGATTCAGCTGGCGTGAAGTCCTGCTGTTTGCAAGCAGTTTCACTTATCACCCGGGAGAAAAGGGAAGGCAGGGGCTTGTCTCATCGATCCCACGTGAGCTGCAGTGCCTGGAGCCTGGCTTTGTTCACGGGCATGGCTGGCCAGAGCTGCAGGCTGCACCCAAGTTCCTAGGAGCTGTCTCTACAGGGTACAAGCCTGGTAAAAGCACCATTTTAAGCTGGAGAGAGGCCTAAGCTTTCTGTGAAGGTGTAGTCAGGGATTATTAATAAATTTGCTTATTTTCTTTTTTTTTTGACAAGTGTGGATTTATAAGTGACTTGAATTGACTTTCTGATTGGATACAGGGCTTACAGAAACAGATTGGCCTCCTCTGCCTGAGGCCTTATGGCCCTTTGCATACCATAAGCACAATCCTAGTTTTTGTCCATTCTCTTAAATAGTAAAAATATACATACTGGAGGGAAAGAAAGTTAATGAAAAACATTACCATCACAACTGAAGGAGAGTAAACCTTTGGGTTTTGTTCAGTCTCTATTTGGACAAAATATCTGTTTCTGTGTGAGCCGACTGTCCAGTTTGCTATTAATGGCCAAACCAATGGGAAACTAATTCAGATTTGATGCTAGAATATTTTCAAGGACAAATGATGGTATTTAGCTCTCATAATTTTGTATCTGCATGCATCTACAGATTGGGTAGCTGAAGTCTCAAATGCTGTCATTTATCGCTATAAAAGCAGCACATTCAGCCTAGAGGGTGAGGAGAAGGTGCTTTCAAAACTGGACCCTAAAGTCTCCCCAAATATGCAGCAGAGATTGAATTCCCGGCAGGTGAATAGCACTGACCTGAGTAAGGAGGGATGAATGAGTGGACAGGCTGCCTGAGCTGCGCAGTTCAGCTTGAACAGGGTGGGATGAACAGAGTCTCTTTTATTTCATCTACCTTACGTATCCGTGCC
Organism: Nyctibius grandis; assembly: GCF_013368605.1. Classification (NCBI taxonomy): domain Eukaryota; kingdom Metazoa; phylum Chordata; class Aves; order Nyctibiiformes; family Nyctibiidae; genus Nyctibius; species Nyctibius grandis. The sequence continues at coordinate 58,534,576 of NC_090660.1, read as the reverse complement.
TTATGACTGCCTTTTGTAGATATTTTTAGGAGGACAGTTCCAAAGAAAGACTAGGAGGCTGACATACTAATGGCTTTGGAGAATATTTTTGTAAGACCCTCTTGGTTGCAGGCATTGACTCAGCTCTGACTCTGGAAAAAATTTGCCTGATAGCTGTACTGAGCTGTTACGTTTGAGTATTTGGAGATTGTTTGGCATACTTTGTTATAGTGTCCTGTACCTGAGCTCTCTGTTACCGACACATCTTTGAGTTTCAGTCATTTCCATCTTTAGTTTTTTAGGGATACTTCTGATGGCCGACAGATATTTTATAACCGGACATAGACCAATGATGCCAACGTCAGCCCAGTGGCTCTTTGCCTCTGGCTCCTAGACTCTGTCTTCACTGTACACTACCACCTTCCGAGGGGCTGATTCAGAAGGGATGCCTCTTCCTACTTTATATTGCATTAATTAAGCTTTCTTTTGCTCCCCAGACTACAGATGAGTAAATTCCCTTCCTTACCAGCAAATACAGGATAAGTGGCTCTGTCAGTGCTTGGGTACACCCCATTGGCTTCATGCAAGGGATGTTAATTCACCTCTCTTCTGTTTTTGGCCCTGAATGCTTGTTCCTGCCAAGTGTGCTGTGGGAACGGGTGTTAAATGTTACTGTCACTTATAGTATAGGAAAGATGATAAATACTGTGGAGACAAGCTGTGAAGAATGAAGACAAGAAGCTGATGTTTGGTGTGAATGAAGAGGGGGAAGGCTGTGAAAAGTGAAATCACATGCTCAGAGCAAAAGGCTAGGAAAGTTTTCTTCGCTGTAATGTTATGAATGGAAATAGGTAGCAATGTTACATTTGACAAATTTGTAGAAGATGATGTTAGTCAAGACGGGAGATGGTGAGAGTCTGGGGGAGTGTTTTAGGTTATGAATGAGAATAAAAGCATGTAACTTATAACTGTAATGTAAAAAGAGGGAGTAAGAATCAAATGGAGATTAAGCTAAAGGCTGTGTCAAGGCTATGGACCTGAGGAACTAGAGAAAAGGAAGGACAGTGGTATTTCCATAGTGACAGAGAAAAGGGAAAAAGTCAGAGGGAAAGATGAAGAGCCCTACTCTGACCATGCCACTCTTAAGCAGATGGCTGAAACATGAAGTAGGTACTTTATTTATTTATTTTGCAGATGAAATTATCTGGAATTTGATTATCTGTATAATTATATGTAAATGAATTATCTGGAGACAACATGAAAAGAAACAGAGACAAAGCCCAGGTGTAGAAGGCTTCTGTAGAAAACTGGAGGGAAGAATGAGGAAAATCCTTTGAAAGGTATGCTGAAAGTGCGGTTAGAGGGAAAAGAGGAGAATGAAGACACAGATTAGTCAAAGAAAGTCCATGGAGAGCAGCTTTCCAAGAGGACGAATCTTGCAGGCAGGTTGGAAAGGGTGACAAAGAGTGTTAGTTCTGGCTTTTAAGAGGAATGATTCATGAGGGACTTTTTGGCGAAAATGTGGCTTCGTTCCTGGAGGGCAAAGGAAAGAAGTTGTTTGTTAGAAAAAAAGAGAGCTTAAGACTGAACTTGATTGGAAGAGCTCCAGAATATACTTGCAGACAAAAAGGTGGATGGGATGGCTGGTAGAGAGGAGAGTGGAGTCAAAGATGGTTTATTTTTAAAAAGATGTTTATATTTTGAGGTGGAGAATCCAGAGGAAATTGAGAAACAGGAATAATAAAGAGGGAGTGAAAGAGTGCCAGCTGGATTAAAAGACAAGCTTGGAAGAAACTAATGAGATGCTTGTCTGCTTGGAATGAATATTGCAGATTATAAATCCTGCATGTCCTGCAGAAGGAGATGAAAAGTCTTGGAAAGGAAGGAGTTTTGAAAAAACTGACAATTTTCATTCAAAATATGTTGGTGAAATTCTGAGTAGCAGGAGAAGTGTATGATTGGGAAGGGTGAAACGGAGGAGGAAAAGGAAAAGACGGCTGAAGAAGTGAATCAAAGGTGGTGAAAAGCTGTCAGCTCTGGAAATGTGGGATTCAGTTAAAGTATAGAAGTATAGAGTTTTTCAGCTAGGGATTTAGCAGAACTGAAGGAGAAAGGGAGGACAAGGGAATGAATTCAGAGTGGAGGTGTACCCCAGGCTGGGGAGAGCCAGAACAGAGGGAACAGGAGGTGGGGGTGTGCTGTGGGTCAGGGGACAGACCTTGCAATGGGAAAGTGGGAAAAAAGAAGCGTGAGTGGGGAGAGGCAAGGTCTGGACAACTTCATGAGCATGTGATAAGAGAAGAAAGAGAAAGGGGGGAGCAGGAGACAGTGAAGAGCAGAAGGAGGGTTATCTGTGCCTGTGATCTAGGCATGGGAACCAGGTAAACTGAGGAGACAGATGATTGATGCTCATTTGTCAAGACAAGGAGAGGAATTTTCAAACCAGACCCGCAAGTCAAATGGAAAAGCAAAGCTGATCTATGGCAAAAGGAATTAGTGTGCTATGAACACGGTACTTGAAGATATAGAGCATAGGTGAGGAAAGCTGGGAAGAGAGGAAGAGAGAGACAGGAGTCTAAAATTATTAGAAACAGTGAAAAAGCTTGTAAGTTGTAACACTTGTAATTGGGATAGCGTTTTTTCACAATTAAGTTGTAACCTCTGATACTTCTGATAATGCTGTTGCCTTTATAATGGTTGATAACAATAGCTTGTTTTTTAATGTTAGGTTGAATGTTACTCATTAGTTTTATACGTTTCCTTCCAAAATTCAAATTGTCCATACACAATACATTTCAAAGTGATTTTCTGTGGAGTCCCATTAACATTCTCTCCAGAATGCCATTGCCTTAGTGCAGAGCCTGTGATATACTCATTTACATCTACAAGCTCCTTAGAACTTAAAAATATTAAGATTACTGAACAATGTACTAACTTAAATCATTAGTCAATGGCTAACAAATCATGGAGTGCTTCCTAGATCAATTGGTACTGTGAATTAATAGGAAAATATGCACTGAAGGAAACTATGAATAGAATTCTTATGAATGCCAGAGTAATGATGATGAAGATCAACACTGAAATAGGTATCTCTCTTATTTTCTCTTATTTTTATTTGTAGAGCTGCATGTAGAAGATAAATAAGAACAAATGTGTAGCACCTCAGGCATATATATATATGAAACATAGCAAATATACTTAGCTAGAAGTAGGAGCTACATGGCTTCTCAGCAGGTTAGGAATTTTTGCTGCAATCCTGGAAAACTCTGAAGCACATTGTTGTTCTGAATCTTTACTGATCTGATGGTGTAGCTGAGATCAAGAAATTACTTACTAAGTCAGACACTTTATGTATGAGAAGTGTCACTGTCATTTTCCAATTAGGAGGTTTTTTTTTCTCCATTAAAAGCACAAGATTTCACTTCCAATAGAATGGATTCCCTTAGTCATCTAATGTGTTCTCGTAATCTAGCCTTTCTTTCCAAAACTGGCTTTCAGGTATATTAGAGGTTTAATTAAAGTGCCTTACTTTGATGTCTACTTCTCTAGATTTCTCACAGGCAGTTGTTAAGACTTCTTGTGGATGTGATCCTTATTTACAGAGGGATTATTTGATAATGTTATATCACTGCAACTGAGAAATAAATTTCATGTATAGTACTTCTAGCCCTTTCTTCGTGGGCAGAAAACTGTAAACTGGCTTGATTATAGATGAGAATTCAAAGCACAGGGTCAGCTCTGTGAGCTGTGATGTCTCTTTTTCTGCTTTTCAATGTTGTTCTTACTCAAAAGATGCTTAATATCTTTTCATGTCAGGGAATGTCAGCAGAAACACAAAGAGATGGAATTACTGTAGATTAGAGAGTTAACACTTGTCAGCTGAGTTGCATTTGCACACCTCATGAAAGCAGTTAGTCCTCCCCACCACTGAATTAGAAGGCATTAACTTCTGCCTGTATTCAACTGTTGTATTTGGTCTTGTGCTTGACACAGGCTAGGGCGAATCCCAGAGCCAGTTTTTGCAGGTCATCTGACAAGGACTAGCCATTAACTGGTGGCAAACTGGTCTTCTCTAGTCGTGTGTAACACCATAGCTGTAGCATATACATGCTGCTGGGTCTCTCTTCTCCCAGCTTTAGTTCTTATCCAGTGGTGGAGACATGTTGGGACCATGCTCACAAATATCAGACACTGTTTCTTTTGACAGTCCCTCATTGTGTCTTGCAGTTGTTAAAAGATCAAATAAGTGATGATCCCAGGCCCCAAACCAGTCATCTTGTTGCTCATGTCTAAATATAGAGCCCTTATTTACCACGTAGGAGGGATTTGCTCTTACTGTTATGAAGATGATCAGAGTTGGGAAGCTGTTGGAAACCTTCTTTGCTTTTGAGAGGTGCACAAAAATAAAAGTTGATGAACTTGGGCAAAGCTGGGCTGAGCAAATGGTTACATCTATTCAAGGAAATTAAGTGGTGCCAGGGAAGGCTCCAGGGCACAAGCACCTGATTGTGTTGTTATTGCTGCAACAGCCCATGAACAGCACACTTGTGACCCACAGAAAATAACAGCTCACAGTCAACTCAAAGAGTGATTCAGGAGCTAGACATTCCCAAAAGTCAATTTGGCCTCCTGGGGTTTAGGAGAGTTTAATGGCATGGACAGGGCTAGTCAGTGCCTGTAGATCTCAGTGACAGAGTGCAGACTGAGGCAAATTTAATTAACTAATGTGAAAAAGCCTTACAGCGCTATACATTACATGTGTCAGGAACATCTAGAAGCGGAGTAAGTGGTCTATTTGTTGCTCACCAGTGAAAAGGTGAGCTGAGTCAGTCAGTGGTGGAGGTAGGGACAGTACTCTTCACAAAGAGATCTATATTAGGGCAGACATAATTTCTTGAATCTTCCTTTTTTTATGTCCAAACATTTGTTCTAGAGATGAATCATCATCCTTATTGAGCTTCATACAAGCCATAAACTTCTTCATTTTACAGCTCCTGCAGTAAGAAAATATTAAGTAAATAGGCTTGTGGGTAAAATCTAACAACAGATTAATGCCATTTTTCTATTTTGCTAGCCATCTCTAGGAAACAAGCTAAAAGAAGCAGAGGGTCTGTAATTCCCTGTGTGATAGTTTGCAGACTTAGTAGTTTATAAGGACACTTTCACCCTTTCTAAGCGATGGTTATAACCGTTAGAAGTTTGCACTGCCTTTTTTTTTAAATTTTATTTTAATGAACTCTAAGGAGTGCTTGAGGGATAGGTGAATTGACCTGAATTTTCTCCTCAAACTTGGACAAACCTTTAATGGAGCCTTGAAAAATTCAGTTTATATTTAATTTTTATTCTGTCTGAATAGGTTGTAAGAAAGTAATTTTTACATGATCCTCCTTGCTAAGTGCTTTAGCATGGTCAATACCATAACTGCATATTGATGGATAGCCTCCTGGTACAAAAAAAGACCTTCAAGGAATGACCTGAAGCAAAGTGGCCATCTGTCCATACACAGGGAAAAAAAAATATTTCTAAAATACGAAAGGTCAGGTTGTTCTAACAGTTCCGATGTAATTATTACTTGTTATATTTTGACTAGAGTGTACAGTATTGAGTATTATATCTGAACACAAACCTGTACATGCGCACACACAAAAATAGATATAGTTCTCAGGCTCAACAAAAGAACAGAGCAAGAAGTTATGTTGTGATGGAGACATTTGAAAATGACTTTGATTTTGGGAGCTTCCATCTGTGAAATTCAAAATAAACATTTTTGTTCATAAGACAGGAGCTCATCATTCTTTGGAGCTCTTGACCTCTGGAGACGCCTCAGTCTGGACAAAACATTAAAAGACGCAAATTCTTTTGAGAACCTGAGTCTTCTTGTAATTTTTCCAGCCTATAAATCTTGTTGGCTTTATACTTTTGTACGTACAGCATCGTAAAGGAGCTCAGCTGCAACCTCATTGCAATCCGTTTCTGAGGGATACTAGTGAAAGGGATGGGTCTGTGTCCAGACTCACCTTGGTTTTGTACCTTTGCCATCCCACCGATACCAATGAGACCAATGTCACCAGTGGTGATGAGATTGCTCCTGATTTGCAGCTCCGAAGCAATTGAAAGCCCTCCTTTCTCCTGGTAGCAAAACTTCAAGCCTCTTTTACTAACACTCAGTAAACCATATCTGAAATTCTTGCCTGCTTTATGTAAAAGCAGCATCTGCTAGGAGAGCTTTATCTATAAAAAAGTGAATGAGGTTTCAGATAACCTTTGTGACAGACTCTTATACTATATGTAGGTTCACAGTGTTAGGAAGCTGTGAGGTCAATTTAGATTAGCGTGGACTAAATATAAATATAGTGCTCACTTCCCTGAGCAGTTGAGGTGAAGGGGTTAGAATTCTGCCAGAAATATGAGCTTAAGTCCCTGCTCTGCACTGATTTTCTGTGGAGGCTGGAATAAATCACTAAGACATCCAGGCTCAAACCTCGTTGGATGGGACCCTTGGCCTTCACTTCCCATTTGTAATGTAGAATAATAATACTTAATTACTGAATAGGGACAGTTCAAAGATGTCTGAGTCAGTTTGATGGCTAGAAATGTTTTAGCCACTGTACCAGTAATGTAAAAGTCCAGCAGTTACCTTGGCATGCAGAGACAAGTTTTAGTGGCGTGACCTTTGCTCCAATACATGCCTGTTCTGTCAGCTGCTTAAAAAATAAAAATGTATTGATTTAGACATTTGGAGTTCACCAGGACACAAATACTAAAGTAACAAGGAAAATTAATAATTATGGAACTAAGAATTTTTGAAGGTGAATCGATGGAGGCCTTGGATGAAAGGTATGTTTTAAGCTTTCCCAGCATACAACATAAAGGCAAAGGCTTTATATCAGCAAGAGTAAAGCACCACTTCTTTATTGCTTTAGCCTTTATGAGGAATACAGAGGAATAGGGAATTCTTCTTAAAAACTGATGTTTCAGTTTGGTTAAGAGTGGCTGCAGAATGAGCTGACAGTGTTCATTTAAACCCTCCGTGGGGCAATGCTTTTAAGCTCAGATGAAACCCACACCTGTTCAGGAAAGCACTGAGTCACATACCCACAGGCCAGTATCATTTAAGTGCTGTTGACTTCAGTGGGATCTGAGTATTTGCGACTGCACCCTTCTTAAACAGGGATGTTACTCAGAGTAGGACCTGAAGGCTGATTTTCCCCCAAGATGACAAGATTATGTAGCATTCATTGGTGCATGAACAAGCCCTGAGTTTGGGTGGGTCTCCTAAGACTATGTTTCTTGAAATCTAATGTGCCTCGTTGCATTTGTGCATTTCCAAAGACTCTCTGGTAAGTCTTCAGACATTAAAGCCTATTTTGGGAGTATTTTTCTACATTAACTAGATTTCATTTGATTAAATTCAGTATCTAAAGGTACACAAGAATTACAGTGCTGCTATTTAAATTATCTAGGGAAGCAATTTTTGTGTGGTGTTGATTAAAACATGGATTAAACAAGTATACATACTTTTCCTTTTATATTATTTTTTTAATTTACATGCCAGGGAGAAAACAAACAAACAGCGCCAGATATTCATGCTGGAAAGTGACATAGGGAACAATTTTTTCAGAACTGAAAGGCAAGTGAGACTTCATATATCTGTCCAAAGAAACTGTGATCACACAAAATCTTTTTCCTTGATGTTAGCTTTGGCAAAGCAAGTTCAGAAAAAGAAGAAAAGACCCATCCTTCCCCAAATCTCTGGGAAGAATTCTGCAAGGGTTTTTCCCTAGTTTTAACCCAGGGGCTCACATCAACACATTTGTGTGTTGGGGAAGGTGAGGATCCAAAGCTGAATCTGAGTATTTCTGAGTTTTGATGAAAGCGAATACTTCATTCAGCTGACAAAGCTTAGTACAGGTTTCCAGGCTATTTTTCATCCTCTACTATCCATGCTATAGCAAAAGAAAATAGCTCTGGTTTGGCTTTTTGTGCGCATAACAGGAAAAGCAATGCAGAAGCCTAAAGGGCCTCTCTTAGTGGGCTAAAGCTTTCAGCGTACCTGTAAAACGCAGCACAGCTGTTCCCTTTGAAGATGGATGCGGAGCCTGAGAACGCCGAGTAGCATCACTCCGTACCCTGGCCATCCCTGCAGGCTCTGGCTTAGCAAGCTGTTCCCCTCACAGCAGCCCCAGAGGCACATGGAGCATGTGCTCAGCCGTCTCACAGCTCTCCCCCCAGGGCAGGGCTCACCACCTCCCGGCCGCGTAGGAGCTAGTCTGCACGTACCAGGAGGAGATGGGAGCAGGGCAGTAGCAGGTGCTGAGGGAGGGATGGGCAGGAGCACAGGTGGGGGGATGCACCTGTATGAGGCTGCCTTGTTTGAGGGAAAATAAGTGTAGGCAAAAGGAGCAAGCACTTGGTCACAGTTTTATTTACCAGTATTGATGTAGATGCAGAGACCTGGGGACATCCCAATCTACTGCTAATTATTTCTTATTGCTCCTTTGGCAAGCAACAAGCTCATTTCTCGTTTCTTTTGTCTTTGCAGCTGATTTAATCACAGCAGCTCCTAAATCTGGTGTTGCTAGTTTGGCTATGGCCTTTGAGGTGAATTGTGGATTACAAATATATGCTCCACTGCAAGGCAAAACAAAGCTAATTTTGTGCCTCAGGCAGCAAAGCTGCCCGTGCAGAACATCGCTGAATATTACAACCTCTGTTACGGGCTGGGAGCATCGAAAGGGCAGCTTGAGCAAGGAAAGGGGGAATGTGCTGCCAACTCCCTCCATGGGCCACCTTGAGAGACAAGGAAACATTAAAACAGAACAACTGCAAAATAGAGAAGATGAGAAGGTTGTCCTCCTGGCAAAACGTGAGAGGACTTCTCCTGCTAGTTTGGTAACAGTTGTAAGTTGCTTGTAGATTGCTCATGTGAGGTAAACCGTATTTAAGGAGAAGCACTTTGTTTACCTGCAGCCTGTCTGAAGCAGCACAGGATGTGTCATCTGGCTAACTCAGACAATGAGATATTAAACCCTGCCTTTAAACTACCCACTTATATATTGTTATCAAAGTGAAATATAAGCAACATTGTAGTAAGATAAATAGTTAAGCAAGTTAAAAACAATCCACAGGCATGATCAGTGATGTCCAGTGCAAAAAGTTCCTGCTGTTAGTGGGATTTTACCTGCGCCGAGTTCCTCCTTTAAGAGAAACGTCCAGTGCTAGGAAAAAGATCAATGGGTTGAAGCTCCACAGTTTCAAAAGGGGAAATGTTGTGTGCTCAGTTCTACTTTTTTCAATTTTTTCTATGTGTCCGTCTCTCCAGTCTTTGTTGGTATAAAACCAGTCAGTGGCCAATCTTTTTTAGCTGAATGTTGGGTGATCCAGATCTATACATCTACATCCAGAAGAGCTAACCCACAAGGCTTAGCCTAGTTGCCTGTTGCAGGTATGTTTTCTTCAGTTGCTGCCAGTGAATTTCAATGTGGTGTTGCACATTTCACATGACAGAAATGATTTATTACCCGCGTATTGTTATGTAAATTAAAAGATACAAGAGATACAGATCACTGCTCAGGGACAAACTAACCTGAACTCTCTGTGCAGCAGCCTGTTTTGATTCATATAAAAGGATTTTAGGAGAAGAGAACCTGATTGTTGGGCCTCATTTTATGGCGAAAGAGTGACACACGCCTCCACTTCGTTAGCGTGGCTACTTTACTCAGAGACTTGCACTGCCAGAACTTCAGCTAATATAAATCAGGGAGTATTGATCTACCACGGCTAAGAATTTTGCCCTGTGCCTCCTCACTTGCCAAATGCTCAGTAGTTGAGTGATCATTTTTCACGGAGCCCCATTGTTTGCCTCAAATGTGTGGGCACAGAAAAACGACAGGAGAACTTTCAAGTTTTAAAACTCGCTCTGTATATTTAATGAAATCACAAAGAGTATGCATATAGACTGAGTTAAATCTTTCATTGTGAAGGCACTATCTCCTGCTCTGTGTGCTGAAGTTGCATAACCTGCTTGTTGCAAAGATTATGGTAACTGTCACGGCTGATGTTGCTCATAATTTCTAGACCAGGAGATCAGCTTTAAGATGGATTGAAGCACTCCATAAAGAACAAATGGCACCTTTGGTACCTTCCAAACTCAGCTGAACTGTTGTGTGATCCTGTAGCAAGAAGCTTGTCCCTACTGCCTAAGGAATTAAAATAGTGTTGTGCAAAACGTAATACTTACAAAGCAGGACTTTATGCCTCAGAATTTGAGGATAAAAATGAATTAGCTGGATCAAACCCTCCTCACAGCTAAAAGATGAAATTGTTGCCTTACTTTAGGTGTATAATTTCTTAATGTTAATTTTTACTGATGATTGTTTATTCAGCAAGTTAAGAGTGGGAGACCCCTAGCTCACATGTCCCTGAATCTGTTCTAGAGTGGTTTGGAGAGGGCTCCAGGCAGCATCTCTGCACCTGAAACCCACATAACTGAGCTTCAGGGATGACATTGCTTTCCAGAGACTTTATCTTCTTATGATTGCCGTATGAGATAAAGGACCATAGACACCATTACAAGGGTGTGAGTCTGATATTTAATGAGCCCATAAGTAACATGATGGTTAAATTATTCTATGGATTTCACACAACAGGATGGCCATATTGAGGTTTTTTTATTATGATGCCTCCAATAGAAGCGAGTTGCAGCATCAGAGATTTCAGAGTTACAGAGCTAAGGATAGTCTGCAAACTGTGTGTATCAAATGACCAAATGACATGTTAAACAAAGATAAGTGTGAAAATAACAAAGCCAAACCTCACTTTAAGTGCTTTAATATGTGCAAGTATGGCTCAACTTGAATAAATGCAATATTTTTTTCAATTAAATAGGAATGAACCATATGTACTGTTCAGAAAAAGAAGCAGATAAAGCACAGCATTTCAAAACAAGCAGCTGTTCAAATATAAATTTCCTCTTTGTTGAGATTTCAGTTGTATCAGAGTAAAGGGCTCAGAGTGGCTGAGCAAGTCAATCATTATATACCTTGTTAGCGTGACAGCCCCCTGTGTATTGTTTGACTGGAAATAAAACACAAATACCCCAAACCCCTACTGTGCCTGCTTCATGGTGCATAAATCTATTGTGTGTCATGTCACTTAGAGTTTTGATGGCAGGCTACCAAATGGCAGAAGAAAACACACGATCAAGCCTTCATTTTCATAAATGAAATTAAAGTACACACAGGAAATATAGAACAGAAGTGTTTTCATTAGTCCTATATCAAGGGTCCATCATTCAAAATAGAGACTTTTGCAAGCCTCACCAAACATTTGATTATATATGCAAATGAGTGGGTTTCCCAAGTACATAATATTTTCTTTTCCAACTTTGATGGTCTTTTTGTAATAATAAACCTGTGCCAAATTATTTTCACTAGCATTATGTCTTGTACCTCGTTGGACTGACAAGAATAGAGCCCTTGGGCTCTGCCAGCACTGCCACTAGCTGCTGGTATGCTCCAAAGGCTTCCTTCACAGAAGCTTCCTTGGAGGTGTACCTATGTTAGACATGTTTAAACACCAAAATGTATGGTCTCCAAAGTCAACAATATAACCGAAGTGAATGCCAAAATGAAGTTTGGGTTAGCTGGTATCTTCAATCTCCATGTTTTCATTACCTAATTACTTGCACTTAGGAAACACCTAAAAATAATTGACTTAATTTTGTTGGGCCTTGAACAGAGCAAAAGCAAAAAGAAGGATCTTTTACCCCTAAACCTTGTGATGTAAACTGGAATGTACACTGTGCTAGACAAAGTGTCAATTTTGAGCAAAAGGATAAAGACATGCTCTAAAGATAATGGTTTCCCCTTCCTCACCTGCATCACTTTGGGATCTAAGAAATAAACCAGATAACTTTGAGAATTAAATTTTGCCACTAAACTTTGAGAAAAATGAATCTGGTACTGTGTAGCAGAAAAAGTTCACTAGTAATTTTTAGATTAAGCTGGATCTTGTCAGCGTTATCACTCTCTATTTCCACTCTTATGTTCCTTCTAAAACGTGAAACATCTGTTTGTTTTATTTCATCAAGCCCAGGGGGTCCCATGACTGAAATCATGCCTAACTTAGGAGAGTTTCTCCCCAAAGAGGGTTCTCTGCAACACTGCCCAAAATAGGAAGAAAATGAAATGACTAAACCAAAGAAATGGTGTGTGGGTTCCTGTCTGCTGAACCTGAATATTGAACTTGTTTTGAAATGCCAGGTGCACAGAGAAACAGTCCTGGAGCAAGTGACAAGTTTCCTGTCTTGTCTGTGATAAGAATTCACATGAAGGTCTCCAAGGGAAGCTCCTGTCTGGGTGATGTAGATGCTACCCATCTTCACAAAGTTTTGTCTCATTACAGGCATTTTTCCCCTTTGCTGCAGAAAATCAGCCCTATAAAAGAATATCATAAAAGCAATTGGGACAAGCCCAGACACAGAGTCATATCTGAGTATTCAACCTTTGTGCTAAATAATGGGTGACCATCAAGAGATGCCCCCTTCTTAGGCTCCAGCAGTATGATGGTACCGTCAACAGCAACTGATGGGACTTTTAGAGTTACCTGGAGAACGTAGACATTCACATCCTGCTGCTGTCTAAGAGGAATGCAGAGCTTAATTCCTTTAAATGTCTTGGGTAAAATAGCTATAATTCTCACTTGAGGGAGAAGGTAAAAATACTCAAACTCAGCCACAGTAAGAGCATAAATGAAAATTGCTGATGGTGCTATTTTATATGTGTATTTTGACTAGTAAGGCAGTCTGGAGAAAAAAATATCTTTCCATTAATTAAAATTAATTCTGCACTGATAAAAGCATTTTCCCTGCATGTTGTTTTTTCCTAACTGTCTCATTAGAGGCGGGAGCTTCAGGAGGGAGCACAATGATTTTGACTCCAAATTTGATGGCAAGATTGGACATTTTTAGTTACTCTTCCTTGGTAGTGTCTTATGATTAATATTTCTACAGTTTTAGGCTGAATTGCTCATGTCTAAGAAGCAAGTGCTGCATTAGAATGCTTTTTTTTCCTGGGGAAAAAAAAAGTGTTAGCTAGACCTTTAAGGGCTGGCATAGGTGCAGGCACAAGTTATTAATTTACGTGAAGGTAACCTAACAGAGGAAAAAATGCTTCCCTAGTAAAGAAATTTCTACTGTGTATTTCCAGTCTTTATACTTTGAAGAGTTATTTTAGTTTAAGACAGTATTAAGAATAAATGTATATGGATGGTAGAGTGTCTTGCTGAATGCTTATTCTGGTCAGATGAACGTTTTCTGCTGCAGCTTGCCGTTTTTCCTGCTTTAGGCCATGAACGTTTCTCTGAGTAGTTATTATCAACAACCATTTTCTAGTCAGCAGTTGCTATCTGCTAACCCAAACCTCTTTCAATGGCAGACAGGTAATGGTCCAGACCTCCAGGAGGTATAAGCCAACACAGCTGTATTGACTGTATGGAGCACTACTAATCTAACTCAGCTGATCCCGCTTATGATTACAGCTTGAGCTCAGCACACTCCAAAAGTCTACAGATGTGATATGACAAAAGCCACCAAACTACTAATACTTCTCCTTTACTGGAGGAAAAAACCCCACATTCCTATTTTCACCATTCACTTTACTCTGTGGTTCTCAACACTGCACATTCATTTGCAGGATCAAGCTTTTGATGGCAAAAAATCCAAGAGTATTTAAGCTGTCTGTCAAAACTTCCTTTCCCCTTCTTGTTACTCTACTGTCAGCTCCTGACCTCAGGCTCACAGGAGGCCACAGAAGGACTTTCTTTATGGTCACAGCTCTGAAATTGAGCTCTCTGGTACTCATGGTGGAGCTCCCCCTTCTCACGTTCCCCTCAGCATCTCCCTTCTTCAGGATATGTGAGACCCGGATTTCTATAAAGTTAAGCTCTTTAAAAAAATCGCACTGTAAATAAGCAGTCAAATGAAAAAAAACCTCTTTCTTCAATTTATTTCAAAGGGTACAAGTGAATTTTCCTCACCTCACTTTTGCTCTTTTTTACAACCAGCAGAACGGAAAAGAAGCAAATGGATACAGTGAGCTCCAAATTAGTTAGTATTGTTGAATCTGAACCTTGTCTGGGAATTTGCTGCTGTGACTACAGTTTTGCTTCTTACATAGAAAAGTGGGCCTCAGATGTGACCTCACAAACAATATAAAGCAACACTACGCAACTTCATTATTCACTACATCTCAGCAGGATGGCATAATCATCTGTTTCAAGAAAGCGAACAGCAGATGATACACTGCAGATTTGCATGTTTGCAACACTTATTAGTTTATAGGATTAAGAAAGCAGATTTTAAGATTTTAAAAATTATTTTCCCTGAAGTGATAATGAAGTGTTTTTTGTATCATCCTCTGTTATGCATAGACTTCTCTATGTGATTGTGCTGCAAAGGTCCCCTTCTGAGATGTTGGTTCATTTTTCAATATGTGACAGCAATGGTTATTAATTCGTAAGTAGAGATCTAATTCTCCCTATGATGATTGGTTCTGTCTGCACATAGTATTAGTTCTTCCTTTAGAATGGAGAAAGAATTGTGAAAATATATATTAATACTTTATGTGTTTAATTACTTAGTATCACCAGCCATGCAAAAGATCCTTTAGTAAAATACTTACTTTGGCTGTGCTGTTTGCACTCTACTTTTCAGAAGTCAGATTATGAGAGCTACTTTAGGAACATTGGTGTTGTTGACAGGAGATCCCAAAAGCAGGACTTTGAGTTTTCAGTTATTTGTTCCTGCCTCTACTTCTGTTTTTCTGGTCACATTCTTTTTCCCATATATAATTTGAAAGCAAAAGAAAAGGGTAACAAAGTCTATTTCTGTTTGACTATACTGATGCATTTGATCCCATTTTACTTGAGAAAAGACACTACAGTTTGGTCTAGCATGGACATGTGTATTCTTAAGATAGAAAAAAGTGATCTGTGAAAAAGATTAGATTGACAGCTCTGGGAACTGAAGGCTTGTACTCATTCAGTCAACTGAACATGAGCTAAAACTGTGCAGTCCCCCCTCTTTTTACCCCATTAAGATGGGCCAGTTCTTTATTAGAGAAATCCCTACAGGTTAGGATTTGTGCCGGGTAGGTGCTTGGCTTCTCTGAGGAGCAGCCCAACAGAAGACCGGTATCTTGTGGTTGAGAGGATATGGAAATCTGCCTGGAAGGAAATAATCTGAGGGAGTTTGATGAGGCAGATCATGGATTTGGTGTTACTGCATGTCCCGAACTTCTCTGGACAAGCAGGGGCTGGGGACTTGTACTTCAGTATGGATCCCAAGCTACCAGCATTGAATCTTTCAAAAATCCTCCTCCTCCTCCCTCTCACCATACCATGCCATATGAAG
Organism: Nyctibius grandis; assembly: GCF_013368605.1. NCBI lineage: Eukaryota > Metazoa > Chordata > Aves > Nyctibiiformes > Nyctibiidae > Nyctibius > Nyctibius grandis. The sequence goes on along the minus strand of NC_090660.1, from coordinate 58,519,185 downwards.
GTGCTTAAGCCTCACATATGGAGGAACACTGAATTCTTAAGCATTGTGAATTAAGATCATTGACATGAATTCTATATACATATTTTAAGGGATTACCAGTCCTCCAGAACTTACAGTTGACCCAAAAAGAATTTGACATTGGTATTTTTTATTTTGTAGGGTTTTCTTTAAAGCAAAAGAAATCAACAACTCTGAAACAGTAAGGTACTCCAGCCAGATTTTAGTTGCTATAAATACGAAATTATACCACAGACTTAATTTCAGTTAGGTCAGTAATGGCAGGAAACTATCAACACTTCTGCTCTCAAAGTAATCAGTGATAATTTACAGCTAGGGAGAGCAATCAATATGCAGGAACTGGCTTCATTTTGGGTAAATTGAAATCTTTGACCTGACAAGGACTGATGCCTTGCTCTAAACTAGACTAGAATTTCTTATGGTAGAAGGGGTAGTCTAAATTATTGCATTAATTTACCTAAAAGTAGTAAGTATAGGGACATGTCAGTTCACTGGGAAAACTTTACTTTTTTTCCTACCTATTTATAAATGACCTGCCTGAACAACTTACATGTGTAATATTTGTATGCTACAGATATTGTGCCACCCAATATAACAGTCTTTTGGGTGTCTTGCATCACATAAACACCAGGTGATCAGAGCTCTGACAAATTGAAAACCTTCACTGAAAAGCCTCTGGGGTCAAATCACTTATAACTTTTCCCATTTCATATTTTTATGCTGGATATCTATCTCTGACCGAATGTTTAAGGAAAATTCAAGGGATAGTAGATTTGAAAATATCGGTTGTTCCCACTCATTAGAAAAGGTTGGGAACATAAAAGTAAGCTTTCAAATTTGGTTATTTCTGTCTCTCTCCCAACATATATGTCATAGTAATCCTCACTGGGAATATTACAAGGAGGCGTTTCATGAGAACTTGGAAATCCTCTGAACATACTTGAACACAGAGTTTGTACTCAAATAGTTTCAAGGTTTTGAACAGAACTTCTTGCACTCCCAAAGATTTTTTTTGTTGACCAAAATAAATAATTGTCCCTTGGCTTGTCCAGCCCTCCAGCTGCACCCAGGAGCAGGCAGCACGAGGCAGCCCAAAGCACATGGTGGACCTGTTGCTCAACGGTTGGCCTGAATGACACTGCCCTTGCACCTCCGCAGCCCTTCAGAAATGAAGACTGGCTCCCCATGGATGTCTCACACTGGTTTGAGTTTATCCATTGGTTGGGGTTCATCAAGTCACATTTGCAAGATGGAGAAGAGGCTTAGCATTGAAAATGCCAGTAGCTGTGAAGAGGTATATACTCAGCCCATGTCAAAGTTTCTATAATTTCTCTGCCTGTGTTTCTTTGTTTCTACTTGGCACATAGTTTGTAATGGTATTGGATTTTAATATAGTAAATATATCTTAAACCGACAGAGCAATTTCTTGACAATCCATGTTAGTGAAATAGTATTTTGAGGGCCTCCGGTTCTGGCTTGAAGTCCTCTAATTCTAGCTGAGGTTCAGTCCTCCATGGCTCCAGAGATCTTTTCTTTGTTTCATTTGTACTGAAAAAAATCACAGTCTCCCAGAAAAACACCTTACATAGCTTGTCATGTACTTAGTCCCCGTAGGTAGACTCTTGCTGTGTCAGGGCCTCCGGTTTAATAATGATCTTGCAATTCTACTCTATGAATTTTCTGGCTTGATAGGGGCTGTGCTGATTAATGTTGTCAGAACGGGATGTGCTGAAAAACACCTTCTGATGCATTACGTGAAAGGCTCTATCTAACAGATGTACAAGATCAGTTTATTGTCATGTTCTTTTACCAGGAAAAGTCAAGACTTTGGGCTAAATCAATGGTGCAATTTGTTTAATGTGAAGTTTGATTTCACTTGAGTCAGACCTCACTGGTCTTTTCTTTCTCTGAGGCATGCTAATAAGTTTCTTTTTAAGTTGCTGATTTCCTTTATTTTATTCCTAGATTTGCTTCTCCTGCTGTGAGTGAGTTATTTGAAGGATATTTATTCATAAAGTAGGTTCTTTCCTGCCTGGACTGGATGAAAATATCTTGTGGATTCTCCTGACTTTTTCAGAAGTATTTTAATCCTAACACTTTATGTACAACAAAAGTCTCACAACCACCAAGCAGGTGCATTTGCTTTGACAAAACTTCTAAATCTTATGTTATGAAATATGGAAATGCTCTGGTGTCCAGGTGGAAAATATAAAGATACTTAGATTTAATATGCAAGAATGAAATCTGCAAAGCCAACACTACATCCTTGCAGAAAACAGAGCTTTATCTGGAAACATCACATTCAAAGCATCTAGTCTTGAATATGGATAAAAGAGATGTGTATGATAATTCGTATTGATTTCCCAGTTATTAAGAAATGATATATGCAATTGCATATTCTGGAATGAAAGCCGTGGCACTAACATTTTTTTCTTTTTGTAACTGCTGCCTGATTATCTCTATGCTGTTTACAGCCAGTTGGAAGGAGGTCTTCAAGCTCTACAATGTTTTACATGGTGTGTGGGGTGTAGGTGCTGGCAGTGGGGGGCTGCAGGTTGACCTCTGGGAGGAGAGGCCAGGGCTGCCCCATACCAGACACAGCCAGTTCCAGCTGGCTCCAACCAGCCCACCGCATGGCACAGCTGAGCCCCTCAGCCAAAATGGTGGCACCTCAGGGCCATTTTTTGTTGCCATTTTTCATTACCGAAATCTGTCTTAATTGGCAGTAAATTAAATTAATTCTTCCCACGGTGAGTCTGTTTTGCCCATGACGGTAATAGGCAAATGATCTCCCTATCTTTATCTTGACCCATGAGCTTTTTAATCTCATTTTTTCTGGCTGTCCTGTTGAGGAGGGAGATTTAGCAAGCAGCTGGGTGGGCATTTAGCTGCCAGTCAGCCTAACCCACCACATCTGAACATGTATGATCCAGAATTTATTTGAACTGGCCTTTATTTATTTTAGCTCCCTCCCTTTCATTGTAAAGCTTGAATCATTATTTTCTGGCAAAGCTGAATCTACGGATGTTCCCTCTTCTCTGTGTCTAGCTATGATTCTGAGAAGTACCTACCATTTAAATACATGCAGGAATAGAAAACAGAAGGAACACTAAAAAAGAAAAATCTTGTCTCCAGATTGGGAGAGGCATATTTCCAAGCTTGTCTAGGATCAAAGCTCTCCTATGTGGGACAGAAATCCACCCATTATTTACTGCAATAATGATGTAGCTGTAAAGGCAGTCATTAATGACAGATAGGTCAAATGCATCTCCGAGGTATGTGAGTTTTAATGAGGGAAGTCTGCTTTCCCCAGCACTTGGCTCCGTAAGGACCCTGCACCAGCTCCCCAGTGGAGGAGTTGGTTGGTGTTGCTGGTTGGTGAACATTTGCAGTCAGTCCCTGCCTGGATGCTCACCACGTGAGTGCTATGGGGCACCCGACACATCCGTGAGAATTTGTCTTCCCTGGACTTGAGCAGAGGTGAGACACTATCCTTTACTACAGCTCATGTTTGTGGGAACAGAAAGTCATCCTTTCCTTAGTATTACATCACTACCTGCATGAGTCAGTAAGTCCATATTTCTGTCCTCTCAGTTTCTTGAAGAGTATTTTACAGATCTCTCTCCTGCAGCTCATGGCATCTTCCCAAACTCAAGAGCTCCTCTCTCTGTCTGCTTTTCAAGTCAGAGAGCCAGTTGCAATACTCACACAGGATCCTTCCTACTACAAAAACACACAATTTGTCCATATAGCTTTTGGAGTCTCCTTGACTCCCCTTAGACATTATGGTTGTACAAGCTAATATTAAGACCATGACTTATTTACTCTGTTTCCAAACTCTGCCCCTCAATCTTGAGATTTGGGATCTGACGTTACTTTAGTTCCTTGGCTGCAACAACCATAAATCATGATGGGCCATCATTGCACCCTACCGATGCACAGAATGGGGGCAAGTTGTGCCTGACCTGACCACAGCTTCACACACCCCAAAGCTTTTTCCTGACCTCCTCAACACTTATTAGTTGTGTTGAATTCAGCAAGGAACAATGGAAGTGGATTTGTGGTGAGAAATGGTGCCGAGGACCACGTGTCCACATGATGTGCTTTTCAAGGATTTTCCTTTTGGCTGGCTCCAGCCTGGTCCTGTGGCTTGAATGCCTGTTTGTGGCTGGGGTACATTAGATGTCCTCCTGGAGGGCATCTCTGGGGGTACCTCACCTCAAAGGAACCTAGTTCGTGTGCTCTGCTGCTGTGTCACTGCGTGGAAAGTAGTGATCTTTGAGGAATTCCTGGCTTGAACTAAAACACTGATGCAAATGCAGCATAGGCTGTACATGAACAATGCCTCTGAGTTGTTGTAATGAGCTTTTGTTTTTGCTGTGTATGTAGCTATGACTCAGTGATGTTTTTATTTTGTGTGTCCTACTTTTGCTTTTCTGATACTCATCCTCACAGGCAAGAAGGCTGTGTTTATTTGCTTCTCAGAGACAATGTGGGCTGAAAAGGAAAGCACATGCTATCTTAATTTTTGTTCCCTTTTAAAGCCTGAAAATAGTTGAGTGCTTGTTCTGTGTGGAGGAAAACAAAAAAATGTTTAACAGCCAAACAGAAGTTAGCAAGAAATGTTATAAGAAGTGCTTTGTTGCACTGGCAAGGTTCCCTTTATAAAAGCATCCTCTTTCCAAATATTTAATGTGATCTGACCAGTTTAAGTATTGTCACAGGTTAATAATTAAGTTTCTAGTAGAGGGCAAGTGGTACGTGGAGAAAAAGATGCGGATTATCTACTATTCCATGGATCAACTTTTTAAAAAGAGGTCTGCTCTTCCTGTAGATCACAGAAACATTTCCAAAACAATGTTTCTCTTTTAGAGATTGCACTGCTTCTGAACCTTTTTCCGTATTTAAAAATCAATGCTTGCCCCCCTAAAAACGTGCTTCTTTTTTGTATCTCATGTCCTGGACGTGCTGCTGTAAACTGCAAACTGTCTAGGATGTTTGGAAGTAAGGTCAGCAGCATCTTTGTCAGCACCATGGAGCTTGGTCATTCATCAGTAAATCTATCAGCAAGGAGAGTTTGCAGGACTCAGATGCTTCTCTTCAGCCTGCTGTGCTGGGCGTCTGTCACATGGCCCATTAATGGCAAGATGTTAATGCTCTGTCATTTTTCACAAAGTGGTAAGTGAGCTATGAGCCAAAAGCAGATAAAAACACAAATTAACTCATGCAGCATGTAGCACTCTACCCATGATCAGCCTTCCCTGCTTAGACAGAAGAAAGACTGGATCAATACTTTGAAAAAGTACTCGTTATTATTCAAATTCCTCAACACAGAAGTTTTGAAGTGTGGTTGCATAATATTTGTGCAATGTTGTGTTAAGAGATGTACTTATCACAGACCTGAGACCTCGGCTTGGAAAAATAATGGTATTCCATGTTTGATTATTGCTCTTCTCTGGTACTGATCAACGGCAATGCAGTAGGAGAAGCGTGGGCTTCCTCAATCTGTCAACAAGAAGGTCTTTCAAGCTTGCCAGGAAAACTGCTATTGTTTGCACCCAGGCCCCAGTCTTGCAAGCTGTTCTGTGCGGGTGGACCTCAGCACTTCACAGAGTCCCGGTGACTTTGTTGACTACAGCAAAATGGAGAATTCCACAGCAGAAACATGATAAATCACCAATCACTTGGAAAATGGGTTTCAGACCCCTTTGAAGAAAGCTCAGCCCACTTGTATGCAAATGGAGATATTGCTACAGGGACTGGTTTTGATGCTCTTTTAAAAAAGGCATCTCTACATGTCTAGAATAAGAATTTTATACATATTTACATTGTAAGCTGAAATTCAAAGAGGGATGTGATGGAAGGATCAATTTCTTAGCAGATTCTGCCATGTCAGAATCACACAATATGTGTGTCCTGCTTGATAGGCAAAGCTTAAATTGGCAAGACGAGCAGAGCTCAGTATGTCTTCTGCACAGTTGCTACTTCTGTGAGTAGAATAAATTGTCTGTGTGTCTGAGGAGCCTAGACCATGGGTCAGGAGTCCTGTATGCTACTTAGCACCATGTGGACACAGAAAGAAGAGTTAAGAGCTGTACTGAGACTGGCTTTTGGTTTGTTAAAACTACTATGTCTGAGTAAGATGGAAACAGAGTTTGACTCTGTCATCTGTTGTTTGGGTACATGCCGCTATTTGGATGCATGCTGGTGTCTAGGCAAGCACTGTCATACCCAGGCTTTAGACAGCCTGGCAGGCTCAGGAGTGGTGTGAAACCCTTGAGGATGCTGAGCCTGGGTAACTGCCTCCCCATGGGATGGTGCTTGTGCTGGACAAGAAACAGTGGGTTAGAGGCAGAGCCACTTCTGTCTTTTGGCTTCTCTGCTGTGGAAGACGGTGATCTGGATTGGTCAGCACTCAGGAGGAGTGATGGAAACCCTCCTTGTGAGGGACATAATGGAGACCACCTTTGCTCAAGGCTTATCATAGAATCATAGAATGGTTTGGGTTGGAAGGGACCTTAAAGACCATCTAGTTCCAACCCCCCTGTCATGGGCAGGGACACCTGCAGGGCAGGGACACAACTAGACCAGGTTGCTCAAAGCCCCATCCAACCTGGCCTTAAACACTGCCAGGAAGGGGACATCCGCAGCTTCTCTGGGCAACCTGTTCCAGTGTCTCACCACCCTCCCAGGAAAGAGTTTCTGCCTAATATCTAATCTAAATGTACCCTCTTTCAGTTTAAAACCATTCCCTCTCGTCCTGTCACTACTTGCCCTTGTAAAAAGCTCCTCTCCATCTTTCCTGTAGGCCCCCTTCAGGTACTGGAAGGCTGCTATGAGGTCTCCCTGGAGCCTTCTCTTCTCCAGGCTGAACAGCCCCAACTCTCTCAGCCTGTCTTCATAGGAGAGGTGCTCCAGCCCTCTGATCATCTTCGTGGCCCTCCTCTGGACTTGTTCCAATAGCTCCATGTCCTTATGTTGGGGGCCCCAGAGCTGAACACAGTACTCCAGGCTTGAGGGTTGCTTCTTCCTGAGACTAACAGCCCATGTCTGGGCAGGACACAGCCCCATGGAGGGGTCTGCTGTGATCAGCACAGAGGGGAGCTCTCAAAACTGGAGGTATCTCCAGGGTCAAGCAGAAAGCATGTGGACAGCAAATCAGACATAGTACCTAAGACTCTTATCAAGCCTTGTTATCCAAAGTCTGTGTTAAGGCTGTATAGAGCATCCAAGAGAAGAATCACATGAAAAAAACCCCCAGCTTGCTCTATCCCAGGCTGCAGAGGGTTTTTTTTTTCCATTCTAATATGGATTGGATGCTTATTTTTTTTGTTTATTCATATTACCTAATGTAAAAAATTCACTATTCTTCTACATAAACACTGTAAATAGTGAATGGAAGGTAATGGCCAGGTTTGCTCGAAAAATACATATTTTTTAAAGCTAGGATTTGAGAAAAGACAAGAAAAGAAGTATTCCCAGGACTGAGGAAAAGAACAGGGGGAATATAGTGCCTGCAAACATGTACATTTCTCTGCTGTATTTGCCAACTAAGCGTTTCAAGAAAGTGTGGAAAATTATAATTAATACAAATATACTACAAACAACTGTGAAAGCAACTTGGTTTTATTTCCTCAAGCCATAACTGGAAAAATATGTAATAAAACATCAGTTAGTTTCCATCTACAGAGCTCTAAAATGAATTCTTTCCAGATTTTTTAAATGTTTTTGATATATTTCCCATTTGTATTAATCAGATCCAATTATTTAGAACTAAGTCTTTAAGTTCTGTTAATATAAACTTACCAGTCCCTGCGCTGTAAATTAAATTTTTATTTTTTTTCTATACATGCTTTCTCTCTTACTTTAATGCCAAAGGTTTCTCTCTTGTCTAATGTCTATAATGAAAGCTTTTACTGCTAAATTAAAACAAAATGAGTTAATGAGTACCTAGTGCCTTGTTCTAGTTAAAATGTGCATCAATTTGCAATGACCACTGCTTTGGGATTGTAGCATGTGTTTTATCTTAGGCAAAGTGTAGTGAGCAGTGAGAAACCTAGCTTCAAAAGTGCCTAATCTGCTCTTCTGTAAACCTATTTATAGTTTATTTCACTTACTAATAACTTCACCACACCTTAACAAGTCACATTGAAATTTTCCATGGTAGATGGTTGCTTCAGATTGATTTTTTTACAATGTTACTGAAAATGGTTTAAACATTCAGAGAACAAGATTAAGTGAAAAATGGAAAATTTAAATTTCTAAAATTTTGTTCCTTTATGATGTGAAACAGCAGTAGATTTTTCCAAAGGAATACACCTGTGATCAAGTGACTTTTACTATTCCCATATATACCCACTCAGGTATGAAGGAAATAAAGTCCTTGGATAGAAGAGGGCAGATTTAATTTTAAATGTGTTATTTGAAATTAAAGATAATTTCCAGACCTTTGACTGTTTCTAAATTCCTAATTCTCCTTATTATAACATTTTGTGTGAAATTGAAATGTGGATGGGATTTCATATGATACAGGTAAGCAATCACATGGATGAATTCACCTTTCTGACTTGGTATCACTTCCAGCAGGAACAGGTTTGAGTCCATTTATTCTCAACCAGTTTTAAAAGGACAGTGCAATATATTGCCACTAATATTCCATCAGTACTATTTGCAAGTAAAATATTGCACTTTTAGGAATTCTTTTTTTGCATAAAATATGTATGGATAGCTTCTCTGTTATGTGTTGAAGCCTCTTAGCATGTAAAATAACTGTCCACAAATGATGGCTGTTCTTTTCAAGGTTTGGAGATTTGGTGAAGAAGGGTTGATGAGATTTGTGTACTTCATGGTAACTTCATTTTTAGGCAAAGGAGGCAGAAGGTACCATGCACCTCTGCACTAAGTTCAGGATGGTCCCTGATGCAGCCCTGTGAGCCCACACTACAGCATGAATCCCTTGCATTTAGTGTCTGGGGTCTCCTGAGCAAGCTCTTGAGAAGCAAAAGAGCAGCTGCAGGAGAAAGCAATAAAAGTGCAAAGGCTCTGGACCTGATCTTATCACTTGTACCAGCAAACTTGTAGCTAATCAAGTCAGATTCTCTTTCCAGCTGTTTTAGGAGGCCTCGAATCCAGAAGACCTTGCACCTCCCCAAGTGCTACCAGATCTTCCAACTGCCACTGCAACTTCCACCTTGCTCAGCTGAGCTGAGCATAATTCTATATTCTGCTCTGGTCTCTTCTTGAATTGGATGCATTTGCCAAAAGGTGAACCTTATATTTATAGAGAAATTATTTGCAAAGGTGCAAATGAGCTCAAATAAAGATTTCCAATGGTTTGTGTGAATTCAGGCACTTCTCCACAGACAACAGAGCTTGTTATGGAGTTGACTCTTTAGAGGCTTTTTGATGGGAAAAATACCGAGCTGATTGTTTATGCTTGAATTTATGGTAAAATAAGCATGCAGGTACATTTTTAATCCGTGGCCATTTTTTTCCCATAAAAAAAGAAGTTGGCAGGTACTCTATAAGCTCTCTAAAGAGTCTCTGTTCAAATGCAGTAAAGAGATATTTTTCTCTTGGACCTTAAGAACATATTCATATTAGCTAACAAATGGTTCTCTGCTAACAAACGCATCTAGCTGAATTATTTATTTAAATCTGGGAAATTAGGCATATTTCTTTGAGTAAATTATAAATGAACTGTCATATTCATTAGTCTACCAATTATGTGGCTGGCTGACACATTATCTAACAATGTATTAGATGATTGTTGTCCATCAGTGCATCAATAGAATATTTACAATATGGGATTTTTTTTTGCATTATTTAGCCATAACTATTAGCAGATATGTTGTTTAGTGAAGTTACAGGACAATTTGTGCCAAATGATATTTGACTGATTGTGTTGTGATGTCAAGATTGCTTTACACAGCAATATTGCAGAAAAAAGACTGTCCTTAAATGTTTGGTCTGCATTTTTTTGTTATCATTTTCATCCTCGGTTCAGAAGACACACTTACATTTATGTTGATGCTTCTGTATCTTTCCACATGAAAACAGAAAAATATGACAATGCTTGAGGAAAACAGATAAATCAATGAAGATCTCAAGATGTGCTGCAAGTTTCCTTTCTGTGTTACAGGACACACACCCTTTGCTTTTTGAATTCAAAGAAAATCAACTTCTAATTAAAGTCCAGCTGAGAAGACTCTACCCTCAAACAAGTTAAATCTGCCAGATACCTTGGGATGGCCTTTTGACTTACTGCGGAGATCAGATTTTGACTCCTGATGGTTCAGAGGGGGAAAATGACAGATAATGTCAGAACAAGACCACACTTTTTTCACTTTTGAAGAGTTTTATAAAGTGTAATAACATTTTTTCCTTTTTTCTTTTCATTGTATACAGGAGGCAAGAATGAGACTCAACCCAACATTTTTTCCTTTTTTCTTTTCATTGTATACAGGAGGCAAGAATGAGACCAGACCCCTTGCCTGAATGCCTGCTGGCATTCGGCTCTGCTCCCAGCAATTAATAACTCCCTGCCTGGTGCCCTGTGCTCAAAGGAGAAAGTCATTCAAGATGGCTGTTCATCAGATTTCAATAACTTCCCATTTTCCCCACAGCGCCAATGCAACTCTGAGGCAGCTGCTGTGGCGGGGAGGCCCAGGGGCTGCTCTGGATCCAGCCTGTACTGAGGGATGGAGACAGGGGACATCTCTTCCAGGACAGTCTTGTCATGCCCTGAGGTGCAGAGGCACTGCAGGCTGGTGAAATCACCAGATCTGTCCTCAGGAAAGGAACTTGCCTACCAAGAGGTATTGGAGAAAGCATTACCAGAACATTCAGAAGTTGTTCAAGCACATTCCTGCCCAGCAAATGCCGCATTTTTAGTGTTTTCTCATTTTTGATAGTCTCACAAGGTGGACCTCTCAGGGGGACAGTCCATTAAAGTGGATCCTACTGACAAGTCAAAGGGCCAGGCTGTCATTTCTCCTTGGCACTAGGGCATCAGAGTCAGAGGATAAAATGCTGCCGTGAGATTCCCCTTCACAGATGCTGCTGCCCCCTTTGGGGATGAGGGGTGCAAGAGGCACGGGTATGGTGGTCTCCCCAGCTTTGCTGTCCCCAGCACTGCACAGGAAGAAATGCAAGTGGTTAATTCCCCACTGGAACTGGCCCGGAGGAGCAGTGGAGACCCAGAATGGATTGCTGCTTCTCATGGAGAGACAGAGAGCATTGAGGCAGCCGGGGATGGCCACTGACAGTGTGGTCAGGGTCAGAGGAAAGGATGGAAGCACAGACAAGAAGTGGGAGAGGATTCTGAGGCAGGCATGGATCACGCTAATAGCTTGCATTTTTGAGCCCTGTTTGGTGAAGTAACCATAAAATTACTTGGTGCATCCCTAAGTGTCAAGTTAACTGGGCAAATTCCTGTCTTGAGGCTGTCTTCTGCAGTCTGCATCTATTTTCTGCACAGGGGGAAAACCAGAAGAGTTCTGTTTTATGTTAGCAAAGAAGACCTCTAATTGTAAGGTCCAGCTGTGGATAAATCCTCTTCACCTCATGACTGTACAGTAGGGGTCACAGTGCTTTCATGACTCACTGTGGGGCAGGAAAATCCCATTTCCTAACAGGTGCTAAAGTACACTAAAAATTTCTCAGGGTTGCTTATAAATGACTATTCTTCTGTTCCAAGTAGTGCTGTGCAAATTACTGCTATATTCTACACAAAGAATCACTGGGCTATGAGAGAGTTACTATAAAAAAGTAAAAATCCTAGAAACATAGAATCACAGAATTGCAGAATAACTGATGCTGGAAGGCAACTCTGGAGGTCATCTAGTCTAGCCACCCTGCTCAAAGCAGGGTCAGTGAGAGCAGGTTGCTCAGGGCTGTGTTCAGTCAAATTTTGAGACTCCATAATCTCTTTGGGCCACTTCTTCCAGTGTTCAACCACCTTCACAACTAAAAAGTATTTTCTTATGTTTAAATGGAATTTCCCATATTGCAATTTGTGCCTAGTACCTCTTGTCCTGTCACTGGACACTGCGAAGAGGAGCCTGGCTCTATCTTCTTTACCTCCCCATCAGGTATTCATACACATGGATAAGATTCCCCCTTAAGCCTTCTCTTCTCCAGGCTGAACAGTCACAGCTCTCTCAGCCTCTCCTCATGTCAGATGCTCCAGTCCATTAATCACCTTCACAGCTCTTTACTGTACTCTTTCCAGTATGCCCATGTTTCTGTCATTCTGGGGAGCTCAGAACTGGACACAGCACTCCAGGTGTGGCCTCACCCGTGTTAAGTAGAGGGAAAGGATCACCTCCCTCAACCTGCTGTAATATTTTGTCTAAGCCAGCCGAGGATACCATTAGCCTTCTTTGCAACAAGGGCACATTTGTGGCTCATGTTCACCTTGTTGTTCACCAGGACCCCCAGGTCCTTTTCTGCAAAGCTGCTTTCCGTCTGGTTGATCCCCAGCGTGGACTGTTTCCTGGGGTTATTTTCCTCCTTGGGGTAGGACTTGGCATTTCAAATCATCACCCCCAAGGGAAGGAGTCCATGTCATGTCTGTCCATTACTTTCACATGTAGCAGTGTGCACAGCCTTGACTGAGTCAGACTCACCAATTTGGTACACAAGACAGTGGGCAGCATGAAAATAATCCACCTCTTTTTAGCCTCCCAACAACATGTTGCATAGTTTGATCCTTTCTCCTGCATGTCTTTGGCCTCTGGAAGTCAAGTGAGCCTCTCACAAGCTGCCAAGCATCACTAAAAGAGATGCTGGTGGGTGGCTCCGCATGGAGGAAGCTTTCCTTCTCTCCCTCCCTCCCATCGTCCGGCAGCTGGAGAGCTTCCAGCAACCCTACCGCTCATGGGGAGCCTCACTCGAGAATGAGAGTCATCGCATTGCCCCACTACTCTGAAACAAGACCTTATGGTTCAACATTTCACAAGGACTCCTTCTCCCTATAGACTTCTACCTATTGATTTAAATTTGCATGGATGGGTTACTATCCTCTATTCTTTTTAACTGGTTTTTCCCCCGAAGGTGGTTAGATAAGAATTTACCTCGGCCTTCATTTAAGATTCAGCTAAACCCAGTCTTGCTCTGAGCTCCAAGAGGTAAAAGACTAAAAATCAGTGCCAAGGTCTGTGAGGCTGGCTCAGGAGACAAGACTGTTGACAGAAACTGCCCTCAAGATTTGGAAGTTACACAGCTGGGGGTCTTCAGGAGCTGTTTTCACCAGTTCGCTTGTTTTAAGGAGAAGCATGATTAATTTACAAACAGATATTTCTTATCTCTTAAGCCTCTGTTGCAGAGCTCTTTAGATTCTTTTTACCTTCTGGCTCCCAAGCACTGGGGCACCCAGCCATTCTCAGCCCTCCCCTGGGCAGACTCCACTGTAATTCTGCTCTGTAATCTCTGTCCTGGTGCTCAACCCTGCAAACTCCAGTTTCCTGCCAGTCCCTGCGAAACTGTTACCTTTCAGTAAATTCAGCCATGGCTGGCTACGTGCTTATGCTGTTCCCTCTGGAAGCCAAGCCAGAGAGACTGGCAGTTTATCATCGCAGAGCTCTTGCCAAATTCATGGTGTTTCTGACTCTGTTAGCAATGATAATAGGAAATTGGATTCAGTAACTCAGGAGGTCCCTTCCAGTGCTACATTCCAGATGAAATCTGCTAGAAAAATTTCAGACAAAAATCTGTTCCAAACATCTTCTGGTATTCCCATCATTGTTCTTCTGCTCATATTGGGATTATACCTTCCTTTTGAGTAACTGTTGTGAGACTGCCAGTCATTTCGGGATAGTTTATGGCAGTCGCTCAAATGGTTTACAATTACCTCTAGGTATGTCTATAGATTTGAAAACAATAACAGCTCTATTCTCAAATGTGACATCTCTTCAGCTCACTATAAGTGAGACCTCCGACTGGGTCAACAACATGCACAGGCAGGGGGATGCATTTTCCAGCTGCTGTGTTTTCATAGAACTGATGGCTAACTCACAGTTATAAAATAAATTTGTATGACTTTTTTTTTTTTTTAAGAAGAATTGAGCTATTAGAATTCCCTAGTTAACTTTTGGTCTTTTTATTTTTCATTTAGCCTCATTAGTCTTTTCTTAGTTAAAAATATTGATTCTAGCTTTGCAAAGAAGGCCAAATAGTGGCAGCTTATTTTTATCCTTTACTCAAATAGAATGGGACAGGAATGAATCACAAATCATTTAGTCACCATATTAACACAAGTTTGGAATGTAAAATTGTGCATTCCATTTTGCTGATTCATTTACAAAGATCATCAAAACAAGTCCATTCCCTAATAAGCTCCAAGGCTGCACAGATGCCCAGGCTAAGGTCCCTCATGGCCAAACGCCCTTTTTCTCCATCTGGAGTAAGAGACAAAATGAAGAGCCACCACCTGAACGACCGACCCATGCTCACCCACTGGCCCAGGAACCCCATTTAAGCCCAAGCCTTGGTGCTTGGTCCTTGCATGAACTACTTTGCATGTGGCTATGGTGTGCCCAGCCTTGTTGACTTGACTTTCTTGCTTGCCCTTGGACATGCCCTTATGACAGGGGATGTGCCTGGTGGCGACCAGGGTCTGAACCAGGGCCTGCCCCTGGACCTGCTTTGTTTGCCTTGTTTCGGTGCTGAGGGACTGCACCCTTGCTGGAGGGGCCATTGTCCTGCCCTGTCACCAGTGGCTTCTGTCTTACCTCCCCTTAGGAGCAGCTGCTCATGCTGCTCCCTGACCTCCAGTGCATGGCAATCTTGTCACACACCCATCAGCTCTTGTACTAGGATCAGGCCTTGTCTATTTATTTTCTCCTTCTATGGCAGCGTAATTATCTCTGTTGTCCTTTGTGTGTCTTTTCTGGGTTGACTACATCTTCTCGAAGACAGAACAGCCATCTATATGTCACGTCCACCTATGTCCTTATGTCATGGATTTCCACAGCAGCAAAATGATGTTTTTACCTTTGCTCTCCACCCTTCCTAATAATTCCTATCATCCAATTTTCCTGTTGAGGACTAAGTCAATGTTTTGTCCAAAATGACTCCAACATCCTTCCCAAGTTGTAATAGCTAGTTTAGAGTCCCTCATTCCTTTTATGCACAGATTATTTTTTCTCCTATGGGCATTACTGTGCATTAATTGGCACTGAATTTAATTTGCCGTTTTATTGGTAAGTCACCCAGTATCGTGAGATCATTCTGTATGTTGTGTTAGTTTTTTTTTATCTTGAAAGGAACTTGTTTCATTTGGAAATGTAGTTCTTTCACTTTTCATATCCTTTCCATTTATGAGTCCCTAAGAGAAGAGTTCCCAGCACAGATCCTCAAAGGATATAGGTGCAACTTCTCTCTGGTGAAAGCTGACTTTCTAGTTCAGCTTTTGTCTTCCTAACTTCTAATTGGTTGTGAACCTGTGAGAGACCTTTCCTCTCATAACATGACATTTTAATATCCCTAGAAAAAGGGTTGCAATTAGGAACTTTTTGATAAGCTGAGAAATTTCTTACAGATTTGTGGGACATGAGGTTTCTTCTACCAAACTTGACTCTTCCTGGGTATCACATTTATGCATATGATCACTAATGCTAGTCTTTATTACTGTTTTTACCTTCTTAATCCCCAGAGAGATGCAAGTAAAAGGAAATATTCAGCTTTTAGGTGCTGCAACCAGTGCAAGTTGGTTCTTCACCTGCATTTATTCATGCCTATAAATCCCTTGTTATCAAGTCATCTGAATATACAATCTCAGCTGTACACTTGCCTTCACAGCACATCACTTTGAAATGGGATTCAGATCATCTTCGCTTGCAGTGCAAGGATGTAGCTTGCTATCCTGGAACCTCCAGTTCTGGGAGCTGTCCATTATACAACTTTGTGCAATGGTCAAACACCAAGTAATTATCTAATTGAATACTCAAATATTTTCCTTCCTGAACCTTTCTCACTCCTGTAGACATGAATAAAGAATTATGTTAGCCCACTGCTGTGAATATCAGCTATCAATGCATGAGATGTTCAAGCTGGTGCATGGGGCTGTTGCGGAGCCTGTGGAAATAAACTGCCTCAATAACAAAAAATAGACAGCTCAGGTTTACCTCTTTTTCTGTAAAATTCACGTCTTTTTCCTTGCATTGCATAACTGCTCAGTGTGCTGACTGCCTACTAATTGAGTTGTTTATTTGGAGAAATGACTTGCTAATAGCTCCTCTTTAATTATTTAGCTGTTCGTCAGAGGTAGCTTGTCTGGTTGTGAAGTTAGTGGCCGTGGTAGTGGTAGCATGAGACACTTGATATCAGTTAAATTCTGACTATCTCTGGCTAAAGCTCATAATTCATAGATCACCATCCATTTGAGTTTGTTTATCCACCTGCTGTATTTGTTCTCATTCAAAACTCTCGAATTAAAAAAAACACCTTTAACCACATGAATACTGATATAGCTAGAAATTATTTTTTTCTGGATTAGTCTGATCTAACTCAAACACTAAATAGATAAGCAGCTTTTGGCTAAACTGCGTTCTGTTTGCAGTCTAAGTGCCCACTAAAACTTGTGTTTAAGCTGCCATAGTACTGTTGTCACTTTTATAATAGACAATCAGTGGCTAAGCATGGAGTTAGTTTACCTCTAAATGTTATCCTTGTGATTATATACACATTTTAAAATTGTAATCTGAATACATTTTAAAATCATAATCTGAATACAATTAGTGTCCCTATTAGACTCTAGCTAAAGAAGTTCCAGCAGTCACTGAAATCTGCCAACCAAACTTACACTGGAGAAACAATAGAACTTTATTTTCTAATTTACAATTTCTTTCTGATTTTTCTTGGAACTATGTGTTAGATCCTCCTTAACTTAGACCTATTCTGAGGGTCTTAAAGCAATGAACTTATATGCTAGGTTTCATTTGTTAATAAAAAGTAAATTTAGGATAGACAACACTAATGGCTAAAGAAAGGAGATGATACGTCTGGGTTTTTCAATGATTAATAAACACGCTTAGTCTTTTGATTGCTGCTGGAAAATGTTAGAATATAAGAAAAATGCAGAGGTTGTCTGACTGGGTGAAAAAAAGGGGGGAAATATGTTTATTCATAAAAGGAAAGGGAGGGAACAAAGGTAAAATCTGTCAGGGAAAAAACCAAATTGTGGCTGAAATGGCTTCATATTTTAAGATAAATTCACAAACAAATGGTCCAGATGGGAATCTGTGATTAGAGTGCAGCTCTGTATTACTGCACTAGTAAAGAGTGACTCATTCTACCCATTATAAAACTCCAGCTTCCAGAAATGACTAAATTTTTGTTATAAAAGTTCTCACTAGGCTGATGCTTGGCAGAGTTCTCAACCCAGGAGAAGAGTACTTAGTATTTAATGTCTTTATCAAAAGCAAAGTTTGGCTGGAACAATTGCAGATATGTGCTGGTTTCAGTCAGTGCTAAAGTTTCTGGGTGATAACTTTGGTGGAAGCTCTTCTGCCTGTGCAGTACCAGCTGTGCAGTGAGGAGCTCTGTGATGGATTCTTGCCCCCAAGTCTCTGCAGTAGTAGTTCAGTGGCTGTAATGAAGTCATATATAGACAATCAATGTTATTAGCAGATACACCTCTTGTGTGCACACTTTCTGTATTGCTCTCCTGCCTTCTTAGTTTCAGCAGAAGGACCTTCAGTTCCATAAGTGACTGCAGACCTCCACCCCTGGAGCCTCAGAGCTATTTTCTGCTCCTGCCTCAGCAAGCAACATCCCACAAAGGTCTCATTACTTGCCCCTTATGATCCAGGTGTCCTGCCTTTCCATTAAGTCCATCATTCAGAGAATAACAACTGCGTTGAGCTCCATAGGTTTGTTTCAGCACTCCTTAGCCAAAGCCCTCCTGTAATCCTCACTGTGCAAGATATAGCCATAGAGTTTATCTTTCTGCACTGGATGTTATAAAAATCACTGTTTGAGCTCATACTCCCCATTCCCTGTCTTAGTGGAATGGTATTGGCCCCCCTGTGTAAGAACTGCATCTACCGATAAGACAGATCAGAAATTAATGAATACTGCTTGATTTGCAATAAGTAGCCCTAAAAAATAAAGCTTCAGTTCCTTTCCATCCACTGTCCCTATTCTCTTCCGTTCAAATGGTATGTTGCAGTTTCCCTGACTTCCTCACAAACTGTCAAGATCAAGCTGATCTTGATTCTTGTAATTCAGTGCCAAAAAGTGACACCAGTATCAAGGGCAAGCAGAACCGGGCATCAGACAGAGCAAGTTTTATGCAGTGAATAGCTGCTGTATAATAGTTACTTTGTCATTATATTCTACAGGTGGTTTTCATGTGCCTCAAGATACAAAGTAAATAACAGAATTTTGCCTTCAAAAGAATAACTGGATTATGCCTCTGTTTGTACTCTTTCAGATTCTGTATAAACATTCATTGATCTTAGCCAGGCATTTTTATCACCAAAAATGGAAAGATTTGCAACTAGGAAAGCCACATTAGACCCCTTTTTTTCCCCTTTCTTTTTAGAATAGGCTTGAAACACATTCAAGAATGGAAATATGCTATATTTAAGCTAAAGAAAATGTTGAAATGGTCTTTTTTCATTCTTGGACTAATTTGGTGTTACAGTGGTGCACCATTACTTCTGCTTATTGGTTTCCTATGATACTCAGAGATTTGCAACTCTGGCATCTGATATCTAGCAAAGTGATCCCAGTTAATAGGCATTGTCTTTTACCATTGGGAATATCTTCATTTTTGTGAGGAAAACTGTAGATTAATGTCAAATTCCTTCACCAGTTGATTTTAAAAACTCCAAAGAATTTCATAAGAGGCTTATGTTTTGGTTGATGGCCTGACTATGCAATTAAAACCAGTCAAAGATAATTCATGTGAGGTTAATTACTCTAAAGATAGAAAGTTGCATGGGGGTTTGCACGAAAAATAGAGTTTTCTCTTTTGTGCTGAAAAGAGGTTTTAGCTGATTCTTCTATTGCCACAACTTTACAAAGGGTTGATTTTCATGAAGGCCTAAAGGACGTAGCATGATAGCTACCTTCATGAGTTTTATGCCCTCACTTACATGATTCTGAAAGAAAAGACACCCAGATGTCTGGAAGCACAGTAAGTTCTGCCTCCCTCCTACTTTTCAGCCAGGTACTCTCTTTCTAGGCAGATTGAACACTACCTGTGAACAACCAACCTAGATAAACCTTTTGCAATATTAACTGACGATGTCCAGGCTTGCATACCCATGCAAAACTGGAGTTATGCCTGAGCTGTGCTTGTAGGCTCACTGTCTTCAGGACCCATGAGCCTGGCCTTGAAGGCGGGGTTAAGGAGATATAAACAAAACCTTGTGTGATCTAAATGATGGCAAATGAACAAAAGGATCTCAGTCTGAAGTTTAAATTCTCAAAATCCTTATCCACTTGCACCTATCCAAGATGTTCCCTGAGATCATTGTTCTGTTTCAAAGTTATATTTCTGTGGGTAATATCTGCTTTGCCTTTGGTTGCACTGAGAAGCCCATTGGTCTTGGCATTGTTGGACAGATCCCAGTGACTTCTTATACTTTACTCTTGTCAGATTTCAGACTCATCTCCTGGGGCCCATCACACAGTTCATTGAAACTCTTTGTTTTACTGCTTGGAGAGCACCTTTGCATCTATAGTGGTGACTTCTCTGCCCAGCAGCCCATGAGACACTTGGAGAAATATATGGATGCCTGTGCTGGGATATATTGGTCATGAAAGGCAATTCACAACTTTAACAGGCATTCCCCTTGGAAGGATGAGATCTATATGTTTCTGTTATCTCATTTTTCCCTAGCTGTCTGGGATCAAAATTAGGTTGCACTTGTATGCCAACTACTTTGGCAGTCTCCAGAAAATGGCAACTGTTAGTTAGTTGCCTAAAGATGAATGGACTCTTGAGTTCACATTCTGCTCATAGCACTATTAAGCATTTTGTTCAGTGGCTGTTTAACACAAATTATGGAAACTGCTTGGGAACACAGAGTGGGACACCAGAATCCTTGTCTGTCTTGAGCATATTTCTCGTCTTGTGAATTCTGCATCTTTTTCTGTTGTGGAACAGCTTAAAGAAAAATAGTAGATTAGAGCAGCGTATGGTGGCTCAGTTCTAAGAAGCAGGCTGGCTGGCCCCTCCTGACAGTCAGGACAGAAGTGGAAACATATCTTGTATTTGGTGTGAGTGACCCAACTCTCGTGCACCATCCAGTTAAAGCATTCCTTGAGGACAGCTGGCCCCCATGAAGGAGGTGGGCGAGGTGGTCCCTGCAGTGAGGGTGAATAGCTATTCTAGCTTACCAAATCACTTCAAAAGACAAATGCAGCAACACACTACTTCATCAAGGTGTGATTTTATTACCAACAACTACAGGATGTGTCAGATTAATTCTGCATCTAATGCAAAGTAAGATTTGATCAGATCATACATGCTGCCATAGACTAACCCAGGTTCTGGTGCTGTTTCTCAAGTGCTGGTCCTGCTTGTTGATGATGTTAGGTCAGGACCACCTTTTCTATATTTTTCCTTTTCTCCATTTTCCTCCTTCATCAGAGAGAGTATGAGTTTGTGGGAGCTATGCATACTGAATTTCTTCTGTACAGTCAGGGCTTTTTCACGACCACTGCAAACAACCCTCACTTCTCATTCCCTCCTGCTTCCTGTGTCTTCTGAGATATCTCTATCTAGTTTGATGTCACTGACGCTCAGGACAAGGAGCACGTTCTCTGTTATCATGTCATCTTTTAATTAATTTCTCATTTCCCAGATTATTTGTTCATTCTTCGATCTCCCGTACCACACATCTCCCACTGATTCTGTTCAGCTCACTTATAACTTCAGATGTGCTGTAAAACTTTAGCTGTGCTTACTATATCTCTACAACCTCGGGAACATTGCACAAAAGTTACCTTTGTCCCACATCTTTGAAAATGTTTTTTATATGGTTCCTTTCAGCATGGTAGATGTAATGTGGGACAATTAAAGATTTTTTTTTTTTTTGGTTTAGTCTGCTTCCTAAATTCTATCTAACTGTCCAAAAATCATTTTAGGCACTGCTGTAAATCTCATCAGGTGCCAAACTGGTTCTTTTTAGCTGTCTAAACACCTTTTAAAATCTGACAGCACATGAATTGTTTGTCCTTTCTCCTAAACGAGTCACAAGGTTATATTTATTGCCAGCTTAACTTGATTAGTTTGTAGCCCTCATTTTATTTTCAGGAATCATATGCTTATAAATCAAGAAGAGAAATTAGTGCAAATTTGTAATTAACCTGCTTCCGCTACCCTATTTGTCCACAAAGACATCCACAAAATAATAGCCCACTATTTATATTTAATTCCTGTCTTCACAGCTGTAATGGATAGTGCTTGGTTGCCCCAAATCAATAATATCTCTTCAGAAGTCTCATATCACCAAATCACTACATGGAATAACAATCAGAATAATTTCATTTAAATGAATACAATTAGCACTGGAGATGAAGCTATTAAATAAAGTCTATTGATTGTTTATCAGGCACTGAGGTGAGATAATTTAAACATGCTCACTGCTAAAAGTGATAGACATATTGCCAGCATATTAGTATGCAGCTACTACATTTAATCTTAATTAATAATTTAACTTATTTTTAAATTTCAGTGACAAAGGCAATGAGAAAGACTTATCAGAGATTTTAACCTCAAAACTAACCCAAGAACCCTACAGGTGCTTGACTGACACATACAAGAAAGCTAATACAGTAGGAATTTTTTCTTTTAGAGGTTACAGACTGTGTAGGGAAACCCAATGTATTCAATATATAAAGAACTTTCTCAGTAAATGTCCCCATACGCAGTAATGTTTCAAATGCATGTTTTATGTATCAAAACATATCTACTTTTTCCCTTGTCAAAGACTTTATCTTAGAGGAGTGTCCTGGTTTGGCCTAAACCAAGCCAATTTTCCTTTCAGTGATTTTTACTTTCAGCTAAGTTTCTTCTAAGTAACTGTACTTTTTGAAACTAACTGCATGTTTTGCAGACAGTGTCTGCTTCTAGGACTGATAATGCTCAAAGTTTGTAGTTATCGCTGAGGCACCGGTAGGGATGTTATGCAGAAAGGCTCTTGCTGTATTTATTCTTAGAGAAACCAAGGTCACTGCTAAATTCCTCACTGCTTACGAGTGATGAGCTGAAGGGGGGTTGCACCTGCAGGGAGAAGCGGACAGGGCAGGTGACCCAAAATTGACCAACAAGGTATTCCATCCCATACATGTCATTCTCAGTATAAAGTGGGGGGATCACGAGGGCCTCGCTCTCTTTCTGCTATGGCCGGTGTCCAGGGAGGACTCCGTCTGTTTTCCTGCTGCCCCCGATCCCGATCCGTGCATCCCTGAATCCAGCTCTCGACCATCGCTGGGCCCAGCCTGGGCCTTCCCGGAGCCTGCCCTGCAGTGCCGGTGGTGACGTGACTGACATCAGGGGAGCTCGATCTTGGTTTTGTATATATTTGTATATATTTGATTATTTCTATTATTATTATTATACTCTTTTTCATTATCATAGTTTATTAAAACTGTTTTAACTTTCCAACCCGTAAGTCTCTCTCCCTTTTCTCTTTCCCTTTCCCTTCGGAGGGGGGAGGGGAGGGTTAACAGAGAGCATCTGCCACAGGTTTAGTAGCCGGCCCAGCTTTAAACTGTGACAAGGAGCTTTGATATTTCACATAAATGAGTATTTAAAGTTCAGGGTTCTTTTAAACCAAAACTAATGAAAACTGATAAAAAACCTTTCATCTATTCTAAAGCAACTCCAAAACCACTTTGATGTGTACTAAATTCTGGAAATATGAAGATAGAGCTAAGCCCAGTACAAAAAGCATTTACTGAACCTTTGCAAAACTTTCAATGGTTTAGTCTTGTAAATCTTTATCCTTCATAATAGCACTGCTTCTTTGAGAAGCTGGTGAGACCAGAATCTTGGCTGTCATACTTTTTGTCCCAGAGTTGACTCATGCTTAAGGACATTCACTTGCAAAGCAATGCATTTTTCCTTTTTATTCTCAGAAGGCAAAGAATATCAGGAAGGCTCTGGATCTCGTTCAGTTTCTGTTCAAGTTATTCGGAAAATTCCCGCTAACTCAGACAGTAAAGGAACAAATCCCAAGAGAAACTGCAGAAGCTTCTCTGTGGGTTGTGGAGGGGGTCGTGGGTCAGGCAGTGGGACTGGGGAAGAG
The DNA here is from genome assembly GCF_013368605.1 of Nyctibius grandis. Taxonomy (NCBI): domain Eukaryota; kingdom Metazoa; phylum Chordata; class Aves; order Nyctibiiformes; family Nyctibiidae; genus Nyctibius; species Nyctibius grandis. The sequence goes on along the minus strand of NC_090660.1, from coordinate 58,495,900 downwards.
AGCTGCTGTCTCTTACCAGCATTCCTCCGTGACAGGCACTTCTTACAGGAACGCCGAGAATTTTGAAGTCATCAAATAAATTATTTATGGGAAATCATTTGCTGTGTCTAGTCATTCCCTAAAACACTCAAATGCGTGTCTCTAATGGGCTTATAAAGCTGTGATGAGGACAGCCATTGGAAAAAGTCAACAGTATATAACTAAAAGGGCAGATGATTTGAGCTGGCTGAAGACTGAGCTGCAAGGTTCTTTTGAGGAACACTTCTACAGAAGAATACTCCTTTTATTGGGAATAAAAATCCCCAAGAGCTAAAAAATTCCTGTCTCTTTTCTTTGTTTCAGTTCCCTTCAGTCTCCACTTCCTGTTTGCAAAAAGGGTGGGAAATAAAATAAAAGATAAATAATATTTGATTTTTGTATTTACAAATATCTGGAAATTTCTGATTCTTTTTCAGTATCACATTCCTTTGACAACTTGAATTTAACTGGGAAGAAACAGCTGAAATAAACTGAGAGGATTATTTACATCTAAGCAAGGGCAAGATCCTTTCTATGTGCCACTTCCTGCGGTTCTGTTTTCTAATTAAAGAAAAACCTAACACGAGTGAAGCCACATGCTCAAGGTGCATAATTTTTGGAAAGACAGCAGCAATTTAAAAGTAAATTTCACACTAGCTCTGAGACTCATGTCAGATGCAGCCTGCTCGCTCTAGTTCGTGAAGGCCATTTATATTCTAAATTTAAAAATAAATTGGTGCTGGCACATTCCATTAATAAATTAGGACTAGAATTTTATGTTTTCAAAGGATATGGTGAGGTATAAATAGACTTACTAAAAACGGCTGAAACTCTGTTGGGTGTTTCTCTTTCACCTGCTTTTATTTCAAGCTCTTGTTCCACTATCTGCCTCCCCATTTCCGACTGAGTGTGCTAACTCTGAAATCCCTTCTGCATGGTGATAGCAATTTTGAAGATGTTGTCACCTGGGAGAAGATATTTGGTGAACAGGGCCATCAATAAACCCAGTCTCTATCTCATTCAATGATGGAAAGGTGCTAGTGAGGTCTCAAGATGAATGATAATTAAATTGTCTTGTGCAGTCATGGTGTCTAAATGCTGAACGGGAAGAGCTTTGCATGCTGATGGCTCAAAGGGCACACTTCTACTTGCAGTGTTTTTCATCAGTGCAGCTCCTTGTATTTTGGACATATGCCTACAACACAGTGAACATTTCACAGAATCACAGAATCACAGAATGGTTAGAGTTGGAAGGGACCTCTGGAGATCATCTGGTCCAGCCCCCTGCCAAAACAGGTTCCCCTAAAGCATGTTGCGCAGATCGTGTCCAGGCAGGTTTTGAATATCTCCAGAGAAGGAGACTCAAGCTCCCTGAGCAGCCTGTTCCAGTGCTCTGTCACCCTTAGAGTAAAGAAGTTCCTCCTCATATTCAGATGGAACTTCCCATGTTTCAGTTTGTGCCCGTTGCCCCTTCTCCTGTCACTGGGTACCACTGAGAAGAGTCTGGCCCCATCCTCTTGACACCCACCCCTAAGGTATTTGGATTCAGTTTCCTTTGAAAAGTACCCACTTACATCTCAAAACCCACAGAGAAGAGATTGTCAGCACAGAGATATTAATAAAAGGATATCCACTGGTCAAAACTAATAAAATGTCAATTAATATAATAGATGCTTCAATAATCATTACTTCACGCAAAATCTTCCCGTAATATCCAAGAAAACATGTGAAATTGGGTGCCTGGGTTTTGGTCTTTTTGCCAATCTTTCCATAATCTGAAGGAAAGTAACTACTTTCAGTGAACAGGGTGGGACAATGTGAAAAGAGGGGTCTCCAATCAGGTTCTCTGGAACTCTTTTGGTTTGTACTTTCTGGGTAGTGCCAAGGTCGCAGGAGCATTTCTAGCAATGTAGCCTGTAGCAAAAGTCATAAATACTTCACCTGCACACATTTGTGAATGGAAATACTTTTAGTGAGTACTTACGAAAGAAAAACAATATGCTGTGTTGGCTGACATGAATAAGTATGACACAAGTAAGCCAAAATGCTCCCCTCTCTCTTCATAGGAAATCTAAATCTTTGTTCTGCACATGCTTGAAAAAGCAAAAAACCCATAGACTTACCCATATGCTTTTCATAGAGTCACCGAACAGAAATACATATGAGCAGTGCCCTTGCCCTTATGAATGAAAATTATTAAATTCTGCATGGCAGTGAGTCAACACAGCTTGTACGTTGCCTGATAGACATTAGGTTTCCCTTGAGTTTTCTCCAGACATTACCCATAGTCAGGATTTAATGAATATTAGCTAGGTTAGTGTTCTGACACATTGAAAGACTACATCCTGGTAGGTCCCAGAGTGGTTTATACTCAGTTCATGATCCGAGCTTCACATCAAAGGCCACTTCCCTCTTAAGAAAGAGTTACAATTGAGTTATCCAGGTTATTTTAGGATCTATTTAGGAAACTAGTACAATATGGCCTTTATAAAACCCATTGATATTATGGTCACTCATTTTCCTATTAGTAAAAACATAGAGGTCTCTATGGAGCGAGTAATTACTCTAAGAGCAGCCCACATGAGACATTTGAATGTATCTATTTGTGTACCTGGGGCATACATGGAGCTCTCCAAGTCTCCAACTTGCACATGTCTGTTTTGTGGGTGCACCAATGCAGCAAGACTGCAGTTGTGGACAGGATGTTGAGTCTCAGGTCTTACTCCCTGTTTGGTTTAATTGCAGGTGTCTGACGATTTGTTTGCACTTTTGCAGTTATAAACTTTGCTACCACTGGATGCCTATATTCCACTGGATGCCTTGCTAAGCAGTACACAGGAAGTGTCTAATGAGCCACTGCAGTGGTGTCTCTGCTTAAATTTAGCTTGGAGCTCTTACGTCCTCACATGCAGATTGTATCCCAGATACTCAGTGTCTGGTTTTTGTGTCCGCAGTTTGTGCTATAAACAGCTTCCTTTACTCTGTATGATGTCAAGAACAGTCGAAGGGCATGAGAGGAAGGTAAAAACTACCTCTAGTGGCTTTGTGTACAATCTGTTTGTCCTAAATAATACTAGAAAGCTGAGCAAATCATATCTGTACGGTTTTGTAAAGCAAAGTGTTACTTTTTATTTGGGCCACCAAAAGGGTGAGTTCAGCAGTGTAACACTCTGCACGCTAATATGTTAATGTGCCAGTTTAAGTAGTCAAGATGATAAACAAATAGTGGAAATTTCTAATGTTCTCTTTATACGTAAAATGTAAGCTGAATGAGGAGATGTTGTCTTCATAGGAAGAAAAAAAGTCAGTTTAAATTCATACTTTGACCCATTTTACGTGTCTGGTAAAATGCACTTTTATGTAAGAGCACTCCTTTAATGTGCTTCTGAAATCCATCCCTTCAACAGAAGAGCAGAGTTGCCCGAATTCTGAGGGATGGTCATCCAGTCTTTGCTGTGCCTACAACCTGTTGCTGCTAGCTGCAGAAAAAGAAAACTGAATGACTGATGCTAAAAAACCCATAATAAAACAGGTAGGACCTCTGTAGGGTTATGAATTTTGAAGGGTGTAGGGAAGAGGAGAGGAAGATAAAAGGAGAAAAAAATGAAGGAATATTTTTATTCTGTAGTAGGCAGGGGAAATGATTACTCTCTTCTTTATCTCAAGAACTGATCCATAGGCCCTTAAGTCTCTAAATTAGGGAAAATAGTTACCTCTAATCAGGCTGTTTCTGGATCTACATGGAGAGGTTATGCAAAATGCAAAAAAGAAATCAGTGAAACAGGGACCTGCAAGTTTGTCATACATCCCTTTTTGTTTGTTTCTTGTGGAAAACAAACAGAAAAATATGAAAAAATCAGAAGAAAACTTTCAGTTTTTCAGAACAGTTCATGGCAAAAATCATGAGACTAATCTATTTGAATTTGTCCTCTTTATGGGGGAAATGCATGGTATTTACATTTCACACCTTCTAAGTTGCGTGGAAATCTATGAGTATATACATTATGCATGACTTTCAGAACTAAATGTATGACATCTCTTTCAATCCTGCCTTTCCGACTATTGCATCTCTCTTTTGTTCCCGGGCCCTTTTTAAAAACAAAAGTAAAAAAAGTCTTGAAGGAGCATAAGGAGAAGTTGGAGAACAAGCAAACTGCTGTTTTTTCCCCTCCACAGCATTTCGCAGATGTCATGGACTGAAACTGGGTCTTTTAGAGCCAAACCCCTGAATCTGCACAAAGTCATCCAGGTCAAGTGGCATGCTTACCTCAGTCCAAAGCAGAGGTAACAGCAGTTGTGTTGTAGCTAACTAACTATGATGTGACAAACATCATCAGCTTGTCAGCCTATCCAGGATGCAGACTCAGTAGCGCAGAGCATGCTGTATGTCAGAGGCACCTATTGATTTCAGTCTTGGTAGGCTCCTGCTTAGGGTTGCCAACTGCTTTTGCTAGCAAACACCATCAATGTGTGTCATTTTCTCATTGTGCCAGAAAACTCATATGTAGAGCCTGAGCTGAAGAGCCTGGGCCAGAAGAATCTCATCAAATTCATAAAGACAGCAACAACAGTGCACTACAACTTTTAATAGTAATACAATAGTGTAGTAGTAAAGGTGGTGGTAATAGCAATACTGGTAATAGTTTATAACAATGAGAAAAAGAACCTCTTGCAGGATCACAGTGGTTTGGATTATTTTAAAAAGGAAATTTGAATCATTTTTTACCTTATCAAGATTGCATGAAATTCCAAAGAGTTATGCCTAGAAGCCGTTGCATATAGCCCTGTGTGGGTTAGGCAGGGATGTGGCTCTCTCCTTCCTGTCCTTTTAGAGAGAAGCATATTAATGTGTTTTTAAGGAAGTGCATTATTCAGCATTCCTTCTCCCCTCCACTCTCTGCAGTTACAAGTTGAGCCACTTCAACCAGGGGAACTATTTCCTTTCTCTTTGCCAGACTGTGAGGGTGCTGTATATCCCCTGTGTACAAGCAATATAGTTCACATCAGAAATCAACATGCTTGCCAGCTGTTTGTAAGGTATAGTTCCCTTTTCAGCTCCTAGTCGAGCATCCTGGGTGGCTCTATAACTGCTGGAGAGAATGGGCACAGCATTGCTTGCTACAAAAGTAGATGCTAAATAGTGGGGAAGAAGAAATTGAACAATTTATTCCTTTTTCATTGAAAATATATTGTTTTAATTTTTCCAGAGCAGCTTTTCTGCCAGTTCAGTGGTGACCAGCATCTCTAAAAATAAAATGTAAACAATGTAATGAAAATGTCATTAAGTGGAATATAACCCCAAATATGTGTAGCAATTTGTTTGTTTTTACTTCTGCTTTAACAGGAGAACAGTTGAAACCACATTAAGAAGTAACAGCCAAATCCTGCTTTGTCCTTACTAGAGAAATATTATCTGTTGAAGTCAATGGTTCCATCTACTAGACCTAGGACTTCAGAATAAGGATCTGTACAGCTTTGTCCGCTTCTCACTCTTTGTTTGACTCTGACGTATGTATTTGTATGTCTCGAGTGCTGGTTTACTCTGTGCCACTGCTACGAAATCATAACACCAGTCATCTCTCTGCTCAGAACCTTTATCTGTTCAGTGACAATGTGGGAATCCTCTCCGTAATGTCTTCAGTTTCTAAGCAGGGATATTCAGGTAATGGGGGGCATACAGTAAAATAAACGAATTTTTCACCTGGAGGAATTGGAGAAGACAGCATGGATTTCTCTAGCTCAAACTTGAATTATTTTTTGCAAGCAAATGAGTCTTCAATTAATTTGCACAGAGAGGCAAAAGAGCGTATGTATATTCATTTTCACTTGTTAATAAGGTTGTTTGAAGAGGAAGATTGTTCAATATTGCAGTATTTTTAAATTCTATGTTGCTTTTAATATTATCCCTACATTATACAGTATGAGGAGAAATAATAGTTTTTTATTAGAGCAAATAATGTGACATAGCTGGAAAAAAAAGGCAAACCTTTGGCATTTAGTCCTCTTTCAGGTCCATGAGACTCCTGAAGAATTTTGAGACTCTACAGATAACTCATCACATTCAGCCATTTCAGTGGTTCTTTTTACACTTTGTTTGTGTGTCCTTTATGACTGATCAAAATCTTAGAGAAAAAATCTTAGAATGGGACTAAAAACCTTGGAAAACTTTTATTCATGTCCCCATAACACTTTTGTCTTTCTGCCTCTGTTTTCTTAGTCTCTCTGCTATTCCTGTTCTCTACAGGGTCCTCTTCATGCACTGATCAGCCCACTCCACTGCATTCACATCCAGAGCAGAAGACCATATATCATTTATATCCAAAGAATAAGATTTCCTAAGGATGCTTCTTATGAGAGCGAATGCCTCTGCTTGTTGAGAAAATGTACGCCATACGACAATCTAGAGCTGGAGTTGTAGCTGATGGCTATATTCTGTTGTATGGAGGAAAAGCTAACCAGTATTTTGGTTCTCAGTGAACTAGGAAACATGCAACTTGTGTTGTACATTGCCCAGGGCATGAATGAGTGTCTGGAAATAAAGTCAGACCCCTAAACTGGCTCCCTTGCACACATCAAATTATGCTAAAAGCAAAGTGGCTTGTCTCTGTTTAAGGCGAGAGGCTGTTTGCACAGGGAGCAAGTGTAAGGGTTTGAAGTCTCACAGCCAATCTCTTTCTAGTAATATAGCAAAACAGGTGCAATTCCTAGTGATTTAAGCGTTATGTCTGGACCAAATGCCAGGGACGGACAAGATGAGTAGATGCAAGAGGTGGAGCGGCCGTGAAAGCGTAATGCGCGACTGCTCGTGCACAGGCATACCTGCTCCTGCAGCTGCTCACACTCCCCATCTTCAGGAAAAAAGATTTATTGTTAGTTCTAACAAAGGAGATATTTAAAAATAGAGAGATTCAGATTATCACCTGGCTCGAGTTGAGGCTGTTTCTACAAGCCCCTTTTATAGTCTCTTAGAGCTAAGCGCTGCGCTTCTTCTCCTGGTGTGGACTACGTGGTGTTGGGCTGGTGATTCTCCAGTAAAACTCACAGGACTATATATCCTTCTGTTTACCAAGTGTTAAATTTCACCCGAGAAAAGTAGTTTGAACATGCAAACCCGTGAAGAAATAGCACCTATTAGTGATGGGTACAGAGCCAAAGGAATAATTTTCTCCATGTAACTGGTCGCTGTGCCTCAGAATTTTCCATTTTATAGGTTTCAGGAGGAAAAGAGGGGTTATTGTTTTCATCTCTAGTAGGGATGTAATCCTGAGGATTTCCTCGTGGTATACACAACACTAAAATAAGGCAGGGTTGCACTATAAAACATTGTGCCAAAAACTGTGATTAAGAATGGGTCTTTAAGTAGCTGAGAACTAAATGAGAAAATATTTTTATGACATAAAATAAAGAAAAAGATAAAGTATGAGATGCAGTACCACCACTACCCCTGACATTTTGACTTTATCATAATTGTTCGTGTTTTTCTTAATGCTTCAGCTGCTGAATTTGTAATTGCAAATATACATATATTTGGTAAAAAGTGTACACTCTGTCTTAATTTAAAAAAAAAACTGTTTCTAAGCTCTGCACTTGAGGATGAAAAGTGCAGTGCAGAAGCACCTTTGAATTTCAAAAGTAGAAGACAAATAGATAGTTATATATGATAAAAATATGAAATGCTTGGAGCTGTTAAATTAAAATGAGTTTGATGTCTCACTCTGTGAGTACTGAGGTTGATAAAACTGGATTTTGGTTGATATCCTAACTTCCCCACATAAAACCTTTCTGACCTCCAGTACCTCACATCATTTCTCTGCATCTCAGGGATACACAAGAACTGGATTATGCTTCCTTACTTCATAGAAGAATTGTGAAATAAAACTGTGTTCTGTTCTCTCTCTCTCTCTCTCTCTCATGGACAGGTACTGCAGAATAGGTGGACATAGAAGAATCCAGATAGGCAGACAGGCCATGATGTTTTTTAAATCCAAAGTTTTAAAACATGTTCACATATTCTCTCACGTGTATAACGAAAGAACTTTGTCACCTTCCTTTTACGAACTTTCTTTCCTTTGCTGCCTGCTAAGCTCTAGTTTCATTTAGTAATGCATTTTTGCTGAGAAAATGATTAAACAATCCAATCCAAAAATCCAAGGCTAAGAAAAGGCTTATTTTTCATATTGTGTATGAAAAATCATTTCACTTTGATTTGTTCAGCAGGCTTTTGTGGTGTCTTATACCTGATAATCATATAGGAAATATTTTCTTCAGTAGTTGCTCTTTAGATTTATATTTATGGTAACCTAGAAAGCACCTAATTTAAACATGCCATGTGTTAGGAATACAATTGATTACAAGGTGTTCTGTATTTGTATGGAAGAATTTGGTAGTTTTGATAATCTTCTGGAAGAGCATGAACATTTGGGGTTTCATATTAAGAAGATACTAACAATGAATATATGGTTGTTCCCTCCTACATATACTTTAAATGTAGTTGAACAACCGTAATTGTTCAGTTGTAATTGAAATTGTAGTTGTAAAATGCTAATTTGTAAAGTTTGAAAATGACGTGAAAATGCTAATTAGAGCTCAACTTATGAGTCCTCCATTTCCACTAAAGAATAGTGTCTGATGGAGCCCAGAGTTTCCAATAAACTCATTTCGCTCTGCCTCCTTGTAACTTCCCTTCAATTCTGCTCCATTACCGTTGTTCATACTGCTGATACCTTCCTAAATAATTCATTCCCACTCTCACTTATTGCAACATATAGCTGTCTTGGAAAGAGATGTTTCCATCTGTATGTTTCGTCCTGTTAGCCTTTCCTTGGGCGTGTGGCCGCAGGGTACCAGCCAGCCCCAGAACTTAGAGGTTCAACTTCAGGGAGAGGCATCTCGGGTTGACTGAAGACAAATTTCTTTTCTTGCCCAGCTCTCCATCCCCATTCCTCCCAACAGGCCTTACCATCCTCTTAAACATAAATGCTGAATATATGCACTTCTCTTCTGTTTCCCAGCAATTTTAGGATGTCAGGCTGCCACCTTCCCCCCCTTCTCCTTTGTCTTCTCCAAGGGCAAATCAGCTGGCTTTGTAATTTTATTTCCCTGTGACTAGCTAGCACTCTCCATCTCTACTAGAAGTTTTGGGGAGACAGTCAGTTCTTCTCCTGAAAGTAAAACTAAGGGCAGCCAAACAACACTCCCAATGCAGAGACAGAGGATACTGGCTTTATTTGTCAGTAACTCATTTCCTGACACTGTTGTTCAGATCAGTAAGTGTGCTATGCACTTCATATGAAAGAAACTTCATTTTGAAAATTATTTTCTTTGGAGGCTAATCATTTCTGTAACATAAATTGAAATCAAGGCATTTTCTTGTCAGGATTGGCTCAGTTTGAGCACTATTTAAAGATGTGTAAGTGAAAAACTCCAGGATAAATTTTTGTTGTTTAATAGCTGCTTATTAGATTTATTTCCTTAAAAATTCCACAAAGGAACAGACCAGGAATAGAATATTTCTTAAAATGAAAGCAAAAATTTGGGGTTATTAATGTACCTATATATCCATACTACTATTGTGACCCTTTAATCAGTTCATTCCCTTCTTTAATGCACCTTTAGTACTTTCCTGTATGGAATACCTCAAGCTAAGCTTTGCAGTCTGTGGGGAAGGAGCTCTAAATGCAGCTTTAAAGGGCACATGCAATCTTCTGAAAATAAGACTTTCTTAGGTGATGAGAGACCGATATCCTTGCATACAAGAGAGATGAATTTAATGACCCCTTTGCTGTAAGTACAGGAAAATGTCAGTGTTGGTACAACCTCCACAGTTAATATAATCTGTAAACATATAAACACTTATGCAGTTCTATGGGCTAACCAAACCCAAACTTTTTATTACTCGTGGACAATGTTTGACAGAATAAGATAATAGTATTTTAAAAATCTGCCTACAGAATAATGTACAAATGTAGAACATTTTATGCTAGTAAACATTTTATTTTATTTTATTAAAACTGTTGAGTTGATCTTTTACATGAAATTCTACCAAACATGCTTCTCTCTGGAAGCTGACCATTTAAACTAAGTCAAAATAATTGGTTGTAGTTTATAAGAGGTGATTTGAGGGGGCTTTTGTTTTTTCTTTTGTTTCTAAAGAAAGCTAGAAGGCAGATTTAAATCCTGCTGTATTATTGCCGTTCTTTTTGGTCCTGAAATAATAATGTGACTTTAGAGAAAAAAACACAAGGTCTATTATTTTACATTCTCTGATATGTGGAAAGTGCTGCACAGAAAATTAAAATTTAATTAAAACTGCAAGTAAATCTAAGCACATTAATACCTTAACTAAATAGTTGTATTATGCTATTATTGTAATGCTTCTTATCCAGTCATCTTGTACCTGACGCAGATGAACATTTGTGAAACAGTCTGTATATCTGATGTGAATGTGCTTAGCAGCTTGTAAAATCCTGTGTTTTTTTTATGTATTTAAACATAGGTTCACATTCTTGATGTGAAACATCCCTACTTGAAATATTATTACCTGTTCATGTAAATGTGATTTTTGTTCTCACGAAATAATGTACGCGATTTTAAGAGTCTGATTTTTAAAATGATTTATATTATAATTTAAAAGCCGAGGCTTTGTATCACTGTATTCGAGGGTATAATTCAACTTTAGGTCAGCCTGGTGGTCACAGAAAGTGTATGAAAATAAAGTGTGCTGCAGCAGTTGTGTTACTATGGAATAACATGTGAGAATTTATGTACAAGTCAGTGCTTTCTGATGTTGTCGCTCTAATTCTTTAATGTTGCTGAAACTGTAATTCAAACACCATTCCTTTGTATTTAATGTATTGTGCTAACTTTAGTGAAGGATATATATATAATATATATAAAAATATGTAAATTGAAACAACAGCATTTTCTTACTATTTAAGCTGATTTTGTGTAATCATGACTTTATTGAACTTCAGTGGAGTTCAGAGCATTTATTCATATGTTCAAAATGTAACCACACCATGGCTACTAAGGGTTCCATAATAATGTGTTTTCTGGTCAAGGGCGTATTTGGAATGCTAATATTGTATTAGGCTACAATTTTGTGGTTAATTTCATTTGAAAATAAATAGTACAAACGTATTTGTTTGAATTTGCAATCTCTTTTGAACCTGATAAATTCAGTGCCCGCTTCCCTGCTTTGCAGTTGCTGTAGAAAGGAATGATAAATTGTTCTCATTCTCACTTGATAGTGTTTTCCATTCACTTTGCACAGGTGTAAATGACTACATGGGGACAAAGACAGTGATGAGGCAGGATCTGAGCTTAAAGTAGAAACACAGTTTTCTGGTAGTCACAATACAGTTGGGCTGGGTTGCCATATGTCTCTCAAAACAGGATTTTGGCAGTTGTACTTACACTTCCATATATTCTCTCCTGTCCCACGGAAATTAAGGAATTAGACTTTGTCACTTCATTTAGTCAATTAGCTGGCCCTTGGAGTGTATATGTAAGCTGTTGTCTGGATGAAAGTCAGAGGTCACATCCGAAGGCTTGTCCTAAGTGCATTAAAAGAAACCCCACTGTGTGTCTTTCTCTGGGTAGCCAGGTGGGGTTTCCAGAAGGCTGTGCAGTGTGTATTTAAAAGCTTTTGGTAGTGATGATCACAGATCCTTTGTGTGTGTGTGTGTGTGTGTGTATGTGTATGTATATGTGTGTATATATATATGTGTACATATATATATGTATATATATATACATATATAAATGTGTAACTGAATAAAGAGAGCAAATGCACATAGTGGATTTTTCAACCTTTCTTGAATTAAGAGTAAGTAAGGCAAAGGAAACATCTTTAACTTGTGGAACAGCTCATCCTAAGTTGTATTATTCTAAAGCATTCACATGCTTTCCCTTCAAATGTATAAAAATGAAGTCACTGGGACCAAAACCAAATATTGAGAAGTGTTTCAGTAGGAGGGCTCAGTTGCTGTCTCCTGAGTTTATGTCTTTATTGCCTTCTCCCATTTGTTCATCAAATGTGACATCCTTTCCTTCTTCACTACCTTTCTTCCTCCCTGTACCTTCTGAGAGGGGATTCTCAGATTACTTCAGAATGAATTACCTTTCTTCTTCCATCTGAGATCAGGGTGTTTGAGGCTTTCTCTGACTGTAAAGCACATTGGGACATAGAAATGCTGTCTTGGCTGGTGAGGAACAGCCAGAGGCGGGACAGCACGGTCTGTGTTGCAGGAAAGGTCTGCACCTAACTAGAGGTTGAGCATACGAGTCCCTGAACTCAAATCCACCTCTATTTGCTGAGCCGTGTTATTCTAAACTAATTACAATGTTGACTGTGTTGATTGCGTTGATTGCTTGTATTGGGGCTGCTCCAGTTTGTCTTTCCTGGCTTTGATCCAGGATTATCTCTTGGCTTCAGTGGCCATTCAGGCTTAATTTTGTAATTAAAATAGAGAGTCCCAAAGGCCTTCAGACATTGCAGTTGGACCCCAAAGATCATCTGCGTGCCATGCGGTGTCGGCGGGGCCCTAGGGTATTCCTCTGTGGGCAGTCCATATGCCAGACGTGAGGTAGTAGGAGGCTTGGCAGCGGTGCAGGGCTGCTGTCCCGGGAGCCTGGGGCAGCCATGGGGCCGGGCACGGGCATGGCCTTGCCATGCTCACTGCCACGCTCTGTCACAGGGTGCTGCCAGCTCCTCTCCCCCAGCTACATCGCCAGCACAGCTAACCAGCTCCCTGCTGTGCATTGCAAAGGCGCTGCCAGAGCGCCATATTCCTTATGAAATCCTGTTTTACAGCTCTCATTAGAGAGAAAGAGGGACTTGGCTCTAAAAGATTATAATTTATAGATGCCCCTGTGTGGCTTGCGTTGAGTTTGTAATGGCTTTGCCGGAGCTTTGAATAGCTCCACTTGATATCTGTTGTATTGAAGATTTCACCTAATTGGGACAACTGGTAGATCTGTAGCTGGCCCAATTAAGTGGTCATAAAGTGTCAGGAAGATAACGAGAGATAATATTGTTCTGAATAAAAATATCAGGGTAGAAATGCCGCAGTGCATTGAATCTGTTATGATCCTTATTTCTTCTTTTAATCTTTATTTGGATACACTCTGTATTAAAAGACTACAGAGCAGAATTTCATCACCTAATAAAAGCATCAGTTTTCACTGTCCAGCTGCATCCTCAGTATGTGTAATTCAATAATGCCTTGATCAAGCAGCTGTCCTGGCCACTCACTATTACTGTGCAATATCTTCTCCTTGTTAGATATTGCAATAGAATCACCATCTAAATGAACGATAACATAATTAAGCAGAGTGTTCGGTAGTATCAGAGGCAGAGGCTTTCTTTTCTGGAGAGGAGCTACTTTGCCAGAGCTGTATATTTTAGTTGTCGGTAATCATAACAGCAACCAAAAGGTTACAACTTTATTCCAGGCTATTAAGTAATTAAATCACCTATTAAAAAGAGTCTCTTAACACTAAGGAAGTTGTGTGTGTTTGTAACTAGCCATTCAATGTCATTTTTCTTCTCTTTGAACTTGTAGGGAAGAGGAGCTTATGCATAAAAAAAAAATTCCCAAATTTCAGATAAGCAAATAGACTAAACTGCTGTTTAGTTTACTTAGACTAAACCGTCTCTAAACAGTGCTAAAGAAGTCAGAGTTTCTACTCCAACATATTTCAGGTACAGATAAAACTCTAACAACTGAAAAGAGTGAAAGAAAGGGCAGTGCTTTAATTAGAGCACAAATGCACGATTTATTCACTGAGAGACCTTGACCCACTACTATGCCTTCCTATTATAAGCTTCATACCTTGGTCCTCTTGGAGTGTTCAACAGTCTCACTTCTGATGGTGGTCTCTTAAGAATCGTGCTGCCACTGTGACTTGAGTGTGAATCAAAGCAGAGATCTTTCCCAAGAAAGGCTTTATATTTTCATTAAAACTTCAAGATTTTAATTAGGGTGAATCCCTATTAACTCAATCTGTTGGAAAATACGGTTGTTTTATTGGTTGCATATGCAATGCCTAGCTACCTCTAATTATACTGCTTGAAAAGATGGAGTTGCTTTTCCATACTATAATGCCAGTATTTTGCTGGTAATATTCTAACTTTGAATAACTAACAATCTAACATCACCAATTTAACAAAAAAATAGTTGGCAATGGAATATCTTGGGCTGCCAGATCTGTAAGGTAAAATCCAGAAAGTAGTACTGAGAAAATAGGTATGGCACAGGCAATATGGCATGGCTTTTCCCATGCTTCACCCTCAGAGCGGCAAGTCTCTGTCTAGGAGTGAAATGATACAGGAGTAAGACAACTGAGTTAAAAGCCACAAATACCATGGCACTCTGCAGGGAAAGGAGGGCAGAAAGATGTGCCTTGAGTTTTATTACCTTCTACGAGTTATTTCATTATCCAACTATTATGTTTAGTATTACATTATGTATGGTATACATCGTAGTATAATATACTCTCTCTGAACTAGGGCCTCGTACGTCAGGCTAAGTGCCACGCTTCTTGGTGTCCTCTCTTTGCCCTCAGAAACATTGAGTTCTTGGCCAACATAATGAAGCAGCTTCAAAAAGAAAGGTAAGTGGTATTCCTGAGTCCAGTCTCAGTTTCCAGCAGTGGTTAGTCTAGCAATTGGGATGTTCTCTTAGGAAATTGGAACTGTGGGTTGCATATTCCTCAGATATAGGAATACATTGAATCCAGATTTCCAGTTTCCTGGACAGATGACTGAACAACTAGACTATAGTATTAAAAATAAAGCATCCTCCGGTCTTGACATTCATATCACCACTAATAATTTGCTAGGACACTTCACTCTAGCAAACAAAGGTATAAGATGTTAACAAAGTTTAAAGCTTATGGTACAAAAATTCAGACTAAAAATAAGATTCACTGTTCTTTTTAACAGTGAGCACAATCAGACCCTAGAATAACTAAACAAGAATTGTAGTGGATTTTTCATTACTGGAAACTTTAAAATTGACATTGGATGTTTTTCTAAATAACATGCTCCAGGTCTATCACAGCTATTGAGATTCGGAGCAATAATTAATTCAGGGAAGTCCCATGACCTGTCAGACTAGACGATCACAATGGTCACTTCTGGCTTTAAAATCTATGGAGTCCCTGGCTTCTGTGCCGTGAATGCCAATGAGATTGCCAATTAGTGTGCTTTTTTTTTTTTTGATGTGGACATGTGTTCACTGTGAGCTAGGCTGAGACCGCCAAATTAATTTTTAAGTCATTAAAATGCTTCATTCCCTGAATAATGATTATCACAAAACACAATCAGAATGTAAAAGAGAAAGCATCTTATTCTTGGAACAAAAAAGTAAGCATAAGGAAGCGGTACAAATATAATGCATCTTTTTTAACATCTCATTCTTTCCTATCACTGAATGCCATATATAATGTGTCTAATCATTCATTTCATTGTTATTTTTATTCCTTAGAATAGAAAGAACATTACTAAGACAGTGCTTGATGGGGAAGGTTTTAATGCCAAAGCCGAGGACTAAATATCTAAGTAGTGGTTGATCCCTGATCTCATGGGAGAGAGGATGTCTATTCAAAAGGCAGAGACAAATATGAATAGTTAATCATCTTTAGTCTTGATTTCTTCTCCATTTCAGGTGCACAATATGTGTTTGCTTTCACTAAATCAGTGGACCCGTAGTTGCTTTATAAAGTAATGGCAGGCCCGTCATTTAAATAAAAAGACATGAAATACAGCTGCATGTTTGTATCTAAAGAAGGCGAAAATGGGAAATGGCTTCCAAGTAACTGGAGGCTTTACTTATTAATTAACATGCATGTTGAGAAACATGAGATCAGTGACTGCATTATACGTCTCTGGTGGGGCAAACATGGCTCATCATGTTAGCATGTTAGCAAGCAGTGAAGGGGGCATCATACCCCAGGTACAGCACAGGGTTATAAGATTTCTCTGCACATTTGTTATTATTTTAGTTATACCAGAGGGTGGTGGTGTGCTTGATACCAGAAGGAATTCATAGCAACATTTCAACTGCAATGGGGTGGAGTTTCTTATAAAGCACTCTGAGATGCTCAGGTGAAGAGTTCAATCCTGTACAAAAATGAAATAAAGTTAATACTATCCTTTTAGCAGTAAGATGAAGCATTATTGCAAAATTTAATTTTACAATCCTTCCTTTGATTACTGATTTTACTCTTTCTGTCTGTGTGTTCTATACCCTGTAAACAGCACAGTAGAAAGGCCAGATTAAATGGGAATATTAGGTTTTCTGGATTTGGTGGCAGTCTATGCTCTGACATGGTAGGTTGCAGTGTTAGTTTTTCTGTTTATGTGTAAGTGGGTGCTTAATTTCTGCATGGCTCAATTTCTGCAATGCAATATCTCCTCTTTAACGAAACCTAATATTATTGAGAGACCACAGAAGTAAAGAGCACTTGCGATTGTCTTGCACTTGGCAAATTCCAGCTTTCAATACGCTTGCTTCTCGAAGTCTGTTGCCATTCAGAGTACTAAAACTGAATTTGCAATTACTGACTAAGAAAAGCATCCCTGGTATTTTTAAAATTATGCCCCCTTAGAATAATGGGGCTATTCACTTTTGTTTCATGTTGGACTGGTTTCTGAGGGACCTTCAAGAAATGAGACAGCTATTTCCCTGTTACCAGCCATCTGAACTGGGAGCAAGAAAGGGGAAAAGTCTATGCTTTCAGTCAAAGAGATTTCCAAATATACCATCAGCAGCTTGTCTTTTCTCTGTGCTAGATTCTAAAAATGCAGAGCAGTAGAAGGTCAGTAGTCTGGATGGTGCTTGGATGCCACTTGGAAGAAGCTCATCTGCCTCAGTTTGCAAAATCTCTGCTGTGGAGTGACTGTGAGCCACTGATCTCACTTCAGAAATCCCAGTGTGAAATCCTACTGCACGCTTTAGGAGGACTACCTTAATCAAAGCTTCTCAGTGTTTTTATCCGAGGGCTACCTGTGTTGTCTAGGGAAAGGAAAAATGGGATGACCTTGTGCAGCATTACTGAAAGATGTTTCATTTTCATTTGAGCTGAAAAGAGCTATTTTACATGTTCATTTATTACTTCCAATATTAATTGTTTTCTTTACTTGCTCATGTGTTTGGGAATGGTATAGAGGAATTTTGCTTTGTTTTCAGTTTTTTTTTGAAGATCACTTTCTGGTGTCTTATAAACCACCAATTGCCCATAGATTGCTCTGAGAAATATTTATTAACATGATCATAATTCTTTTCCATTCAAGCACTTCAGCCTTATTCTTGAAAAAAATAACTGCATGACCCTGGTGACTAGATCTTTTGCATTGCAGTAGCAGCTAACCCACTGCCAGTTCACATGGCTACACAAGAATGCTCTTTATGGAGGGGAATCGTTAGGTCTGGTACCAGTGCATAGGTGATCTCCCTTTTATCTAGACTGATGACAGAAAGTAAGACATGGCTGATATATATTTTTGTACTCAACATACTTGGTGGACGACAGTAGCTGATGAAATTTAGAGCACCTTCAGGAACAGACTGCATAGACAGTTAAGTCTGGAATTTGTATAGACTTTCATATTTACATTAATATGGCATCTCATGTGTAAGCTCTTCTAGATTTCTGTTTGAAACAGAGAACTGGGCCTTACTGGAGGTTTTTGTTCCCACTAAAAACAGTGAGATGGGGACAGAGAGTTTTCTGCCAGACTCACCTCAGAGATGTGGGTAATTTCAGTGAATGAATCATTTATTCACTGAAACATTGAGTTTTAGCTGATTAATCCTATTTTTACTTCCATACAGAGGTGATTGGTTAAGTCCAGCAGTGTCTCTTTGCAATACCATATATTTTACTCTATATGAAACGGGATCACATCAAACAGTCAGTTTTCTAATCCACCTGAAAATAATCCATCAGTGATGCCATTGTACCCAGTCTCACTGTCCAAGGTGAAAAATCCCTTATCAACCTTTAGATTTTATTTTTTTAGAGACTCACAAAATAATTTAGGTTAGATGAGCTCTGTGTAGGTCATCTAACCCAGCTTCCTAGTTAAACAAGGGCAAACATCAAATTCAGATCAGGGCCTTGTCCATGTGTGTCTTGCAAATGCCAGTGATGCAAATTCTGCAGCCTTCCTGGGAAACATGTTTCAGTCCTTGATCACTCATTGTGCGATTATTTTTATGTCCACCTGGATTTTTCCTTGCTGCTACTTGTGACCGTTTCTTCTTGCCCTTTCACTGTGCACCTGAAAGAAGGGTCTGGCTCTATGTTTGCTTCATGTCGTGGTGACTTGGAGGCTGATGTACTGCATGACCACTTTACATTTTGCTGTTTCTTACTTACAATGTTGATAACAATAGTGGTCTCTTTGCCTTTTTCTTTTCCTTTGGTGTCATTTTCATGGTGAGAAATTACAGCAGGAACATATGTGTGTAAGACTCCTAATTTGCCTTCATGATTACCTTCATGTTTTTTATGGATTCCACTAATTTATTATGAAATGTTTGTACATAATTTAAAGTATATTCATCAAAAATAAATGAACATGGTGGATTTTACGAAGCATTAGCATGGCTTCTTTTGCTTGTTCACTTAGCAATTTGCAAAATGTAGTAATTCCCAGAAGACCTCCCAGTTTTCATTAGCTCAAATCAGCAAGGTAAGGCTGTTGCATTATTTGTTTGTTAAAATATTCAGAGCCAAAACCTACCATTACCTTTACCTAGATGTCTCCAACATACTTTATTATTAATCACACTAACAAAATAACAACAAAAGTAGCTTAATGATATGGGTTACCAAAGATGCAACACAGGGAAGTTTGATGGGTCACATCAAGCAAAGTTTAGTAATGGAATAGATCATAATAAAACATATTAAAACCCACCACTTTCAGTGAAATAACTACTTTTCTCTAAGTAAAAATAAATTGACAGGAATATTGTCTAGCAAATGAGCACTTCGTATTGAACATGAGTTGATGTCCTTCACACACTTGACAGGTAAAAAGTTTTGATCAATCATCTGCTTTACGCATATACATGCACGTGCTTGGACTGTCCACAGTTGTAGGAATGTGCATGCATAAATATATATATATATATATGTATATATATATAACACCTCAATTTTTCAATATGGTCAGAGATTCACTTGTGCATGGATTCTGTGAAAAACTTGGTGTCAACTCAAAGAATTATGAAATTTCTTTTTTTCTTGCACTCTTCAGGAAGAAGTGGCTTGACCAAAGAGCACTTATGAGGTGGTTTTACTAATGTTGTTCTGGATTGGTATGTCTGGTCTGTTTCAAAGGATGGAAGACCGATTACGTTGCCTATATGGCTCCTCCATTTCCATTTCAGCTGCTTGTGACTCGTTTTTCTTTAGGGAACTGATCTGGTTTCCGAATGCCATTTCTGTAATAATTTCTTGTTTCTTTTTGTCTGAAGAGCGTGCAATACTAAAACACTCCTATCTGACTTGCCTAGGTTACACAATTCTAGTAAAAATAAATCAGAAAATTTGCTTACTACAGATGAAGTAACACCTCATATTATAAAATGTAATTGTTCTTTGACAGTACTTGGTAAATAAGTCTAAAATATAGAGGCAAAAAACTATTGTTACCCACAAATAGAAATGGAAATACAGAGACTCCTTTATTCTGCACAAGCCCTTGGACCCCATCACATGCATCATTGGTTGTGAAGAAAGCGCACTTCAACCACATTTCAGTCTCTTCTAATACAAAGAAATATCACAACCCCATTAAAAAAAAAAAATTCCCTATGGCCAGCTGGTGCTTTTCTAGCCAGTTCAGTTTTCATTGCGGTAAACTGTAGGTGCAATATGTGTAGCTCTGAGATCCTGTTTAAGCAGTCCTGAAGCAGTCTGGTGTCCTTGAACAGCCACCTATTTGGGCATTGGAGGGAATTTAGCCATTTTATGAACGTAATTGTTGACGTTCCCAAAGAAGGTTTTTAATCCCTAAAAGGCCTAGAAAATTGACACCACTTGTTCTGCTGCAACATCAAAGCTGGCAATTTAAATTTTATGTATATAAAGAAAAAATGCAAAGTACAAAGACTTTATTTTATAGCTAAGATTAGAAAGTCCCAGAGCCAGACTCTGTCCTAATTTGGCCACATTTTTCTCATGTTACTAATGGCAGACTAATTCTTTGTCCTGCAAGACCTATCTGTAAAATGTTAATATTTGCGTCCCTCTCTATTTGTCTGTAGAGATAGCAGACGCTTCTAATCAAGCACTCTGTGTTTCACCACCTATTACAAGTCCTACTCAAATACAAACTGCAGTAATAATTAAGGGGGACAAGCCATTTCCTGTTTGTTTCTGGTTCACACAAATCCACGCATCTGAAAACAGCTGGACTACTCATGGGATTATCTTTCTACCTAGAAGCAGCAAAAGTTGCTTCTAAGCAGAGAAGGCTAATTTAATAGCACCCACCTGAAAGGCACTAGCTTTAACCTGGGACGCATCAGGAAGATGGGCTAACGACAATTTACCATTTATAAAAGTATTTACAGTCCCCAAGTAGATATAAGTATTTAAAGCCAGCAAATAAATGCATCCAGGAAAACCACTTTCCCAAACGTATCAATAAACTGCAGAAGTTCTTGGTTCCATGGGCAGTGCTGGCTCCCCAGGTATCCACTTATTCTACCAATAGCTTGAAAGAAAATTACAGCAACATGATTAGTGAATTCATTTGATTTAGACGAGAGAAATATTCTGCTTGCTGCATTTGCAATGTTCTACTTTAGCACCGGGTCATAGTGCTCTCAGAAGCCTTCAATCATCCTAATACCCTCCCTCAACTTTGCAACATAACCTGATAAAAGGTAATTTTGGCTTATCTTTTATGTCTGTGTCTTCTCAGTGAAGCTGGAAGCAAGTATGAGCACATGTTGCTGATGTGATTTAGTTCAGCTAAGAAGATCCTCAGATCCACTCTCTCTCCCTACTTAGGAAGCTCCACTGTGCTCCACCTTGCTGCCGCCAATCCTGCCCAGCAACTTCCATAAGTTGTCTCATCACTCCCACTTTCTTGCAAACTCCAACTGTCCAGAAATTGAAAAACAACTGAAGGGGACTTCGATGTAACAAAAATGGGTGGAAAAATTAATTCTAAAATCTCCTTGTGCTCACAGTCTATTGGCACAGCGTAATTTCAGTTTTTTGAGTTGCATGCCATACTCTCTGGAAAGGTTAAAGAATCTTGCAAAGATGTCCTCATTCCTGTGAGGTGGATAGGGGAAAAAACACAACTGTCTGTGGATGACCTGTGTGGGTCCCTTCTTTCTTTAAACGGAATTTTCAATTTCCCTGTCAGCTGTCAAAGATATGGAGACAGATAAACTAACTAGGATGCCATTCAG
Organism: Nyctibius grandis; assembly: GCF_013368605.1. Taxonomy (NCBI): domain Eukaryota; kingdom Metazoa; phylum Chordata; class Aves; order Nyctibiiformes; family Nyctibiidae; genus Nyctibius; species Nyctibius grandis. Next base: position 58,474,436 of record NC_090660.1, on the reverse strand, counting down.
ATCTTGCATTAGTTTGTCCTCTGAGACCTCTTCGGTAAGACGAACAATTGATTTCTGTTATAACATGGTCAGGCAAATCGGTAGCAGTGTGCTTACAATTCCCTCCCATGGCTACTCCACAGCAGCTCTTCAGAAATTAATAACTAGACCAAATATACTCTTGTTGCTAGTGGTGATAGTGGGTTAACTAAAATTCAGAGTGAGATTTTTCTACTACAGGAAGGGAGGGGCAGTAGTAAAGTAAAGCAAAGCCAGTTACAACATGAGTGAAGAGGTTATTGAAGCGGATGTCCAGCTTTTACCAGTCATCCTGGAGATACTTTGCAAAAGCTGTTTATTACCACATTTACAGGAGGAACAGATATCGTTCTTTCCTGCACAGCACTTTAAAATGGTGTCATAGGTACAGTCCTTTGTGCTGAATGAATTGGCAAATTTGAGGCCTCTGAGGCTTCTCACATAAAGGGATGGAGCAGCCCAGCATTGCAGCTCTCCCTGGATAGGCAGGGATCTCCCCATCAAGGGCATGATTCCTCACCAAGAAAGCTGTCTCTCATGTGTTACCTAGTTGCTGCACTGAATCAGGAGTGTGGAAATCCCTGACTTCATTTGGATCAACAGGGCACCTGGCAGAAGGAGAGTGCTTTGTAGAATGCTTATTAAGGGAAGAGATCTCTCCTGTATCAGATTGAGTTAGAAACTATTTAATAAAGAATACAAATATGGGATAATTCGATCAGTGTGCTAATGGTCCCACCCATCCACAGTGGTGAAATTCTCTCTCTCTGTATTTCATGTCATACATGAATTTGCTGGTCTAAGTTTAGCTTCTAATGGACCATGTCTGACTGTTCCGATGCGCAAATGTCTACAAAAGAGGCCTGTAGTTTTAAAATGAGTGCATCCTGCTGGTCAAAATCCAGATTCAGTTCGCCATTTATCATCAGAGCTACTATTTGGTACTTAGCTCTGCACTTTAAAAATAGAAGAGAGGAGCTGTTTTGTAAGATGAGATAGCTCTTACTCCTGTTGTTAAACAGATTGGGATTGTGGAATAACTGGATAGCTTTCAAGAATGTAGAAGAGGTTTCAGAATGAGGGGGGTTTTATGTCTTCTTATAAGGTCTTTTTATAAAGACTTCTCTTGCACCTGTGGAAGTCAATGGAGATTTCGCTTGGAGTGGGTTTAGGCCCTTTGTATTTGCAAACCTCAGATGCACTTTCAGCACAGAACAGACAGGCAAACAACTCAGTATTTGTCCATAGTATGAAGAGAGCACTGAAGTTAAAACATCGCTGTCACTATATAATGGGAGCTCTGTAGTGCTGTCGCACTTAACTCTTTTTGCTCAATGGCAATGAACTCAACAGTCTGCAGTGCTTTAGAAAATGAGATCCATTTGTAAAGCTTGCTGTGAAAGTACTTACCAAAATTTCAAAACATATTTACCGCTTTGACTTCAGTAGAGCTTATTTACTGCCTCAAATAGGAAGGGAGAGTATCTATTTCTCTGTAAAGTGGTTGTTATTGTTTCTGAGAAGGATTGTAGCCCTGATGCAGTGCAAATCTTTTTGCTTTTTGCTGTATCAAGCTTTGGCCTGATCGTGCAACCTTTATTCATGTGGGTAATGCATTTCAGAAGAAAAAACGTCTTTAAGTTGAACTAGATGAGAAGAGAGATAGTTAGGAGTGACATTTTGATGGGGCGCACTCCTTGACATCACCCATTGGGAAAGAGTTAAAAATCACCCCGGCACTGAGCGAGAGGCCCAGTAACTGTATGGTCGTGCTGAGAAAGTCTGCAGTCGTTAGCTTGGGGAGGGGAAGGAGAAGTCAAGGGAAGTCCTATACTCATGTTTGAAGTAGAGGAAATCCCTTCTTTAGAAGACTGCTCTGCTGGTTTGTCAGGGAAGCGGTAGATACCCGTGAATCTCTGCTAAGGAGGAGTGGGTTGTGTTGCAGGCTGGCTGATTTGGTAGGTGCTAGACTTTGCACTTCCTTTCTGAAGTGGGGGAAGACTGAGATAATATGGAAAGGGATTGACAACGGGCTGGTGGCCTGCATGGCAAGGAGGGAAAACATCCTCAAATGACTGGGACAGAGAGGGATGCCAAGATGCTACTGGCTTGCTACCCAAGGTTGGCTTCCTACGGGGCAGGTGTCCAGGTTTTTTAATCACCTCCTCTATCTTTTAAGGGCAAATGTTCTTACACATTTTGAAAGAATGGATTGAGATTTCTCTGCTCTTTGTGCAAATGAAGCATGTTTTTATCTGAAAAAAAATATTTGACTATTTCTTTTTTTCTATCATTTATTTCTCATCTATTTTATATGTTGAAGCACTGTATCAAAAGCAGATTTTTATAAGATGATTTTTCTTAGGAACATATTTCCTTATATTTTATTATGTGTTCCTTTCTAAACGTTCTACTCCATTTTTGAATCATATGTGACTTACTGGGTGGAAAATGGATGCCTCCAGGAAAACGTACAAAGTGTTTTTCTTCATGTCAGGACAGTTCTGTATGCCTGTCGTCTTGGATATTTTACTGTCACGGTTTCAGCACAGGGGAGCATCTGAATGAAAACACTTTGCTTTTAATAGTTCATCAGCTTTTGTGACTAATTCCCTGTTGTTTACAGCACCAAATGTAGTTCTAGTAAAATGATTGTCATCACAGAGACATACGACTTCATCTGGGTAATCGGCAGCAGAAGAGACAGATGAACTTCTGAGAAGCAAAGATGTTGCTTTTTATATCAATGTGTCAAAATGGGAGAAAGATAAAATATAGGTCGTTTGGCAGAACTCCTTCTAAACTGAATGTTTTTCAAAGTTTTCTGTGAGCATTCAGCTGCTCCAGAACAGGTGCGTTCATTTCATGAACGCTTTATTGAATTTGAGTCAGACTTCAACATATCTGATGACTGCCAGGTCTTCAGAGCTTCCCTGAAGTGGATTTTGTTCCCTTAAGTCATGACTTTATTTCCCAAGGATTTCTTAATCAATGTTTCACTTCAAAATTTTTGAATGATTCCTTTGCAGCTTGCTGTAGGGAACCTTGAATAAACAAATCTGTAAGACATAAATGTTCTGTTAATTCCAATTTTTGTATCATGTAATTAGATGGAAAGTTAATAAGCAGACAAGATTAAGAATTAGCTAATGACTATATTGTATTTCCACAGTGAGCAGAAACAGATAGGAATAACATGTTAGTTCTGCAATCTCCCCTCTGCCCGAACTCTCTCTGCTCTGTGCTGTGTACATGCTGATGTCTTGCTTTGCCCAATGCTAAAATTCTTTATGCTTTTCTCTCTTTTCACCACTGCACTATTTTTTCCTTTGCTATCATCAAATCACATCTCTCCAGATATTGTGTGTTCTGATCAATGCTGTCTTCTTTTGCCAATATGCGAAGCAGAGCCACCATATCACTGCCCTCCCCTTCTTCAGACGCTGTCTTCCACAGCACTGCCTTTTTGCCATGCGTGGCACTGACTTTCTGCCTCTCTCGCAGCCTCAGTGCCAATGATTTAGGAATGGGAACTGCCTCTGAAACAGTCAGTCTTTCTTCAAACTCTACCAGTCCTCCACTGCTTCATGCCATCCGCAAATGCCTCTCTCTCTTGTCTAGTTGCTTTCTTTCCCTCCCTCCCGTGGTGACTGTTAAGCTCTGATGTGCCTCTCACACATAACATGAGCACAGAGAGGAAGGGAGGGTACAACTCCCCAGTTTTGGCATACCAAGTCCATGTTGGTTTGCACGCTCTCCTCGGGGCAGGAATGCTTCTTGCTGCTTGTTGGTGGCACCTTCTGCATGGATCTGCAGCTTCGCACAACTTGTCTGGGTGGCCCCAACTTGTTCAACTCGCAAAGCATCCTGTAGTGCAGAATGTGGCTATATTAAATGAAAGAAGTGACGACGAGGATGACCTGGACTGATGGTGTACGTACTTTGTATTTAAATACTTGTCCTGTCATGATCAGGAAGCCAGTTTAAAGTCAGCCTTCTTTACAGTAGTGATTTGAGTGTGGAGTATTTTAGGCAAAATATCTTCTTAGACTACTTAGTATCTTTAAAAAGAAAGGCAGTGTTTTGGTACAAGAAAGAATCTTTCAATTAAAAATAATCATAATTACAGTCTGTATTAACCTGAGCTCTCGAAAGCTGTCTTAATGGAGAGGTTAAATCGCAGTTGCTTCCTCCTCGAGCAGGTTGAGCTATGATGATATTGTAAGCAAGATTCTTTAACTACCTTCAACAGATTAATGTCAGGATTTGTATTTAGTCATGCTCTTTCATGGCAAAACGTGCCTCTAAAAGGGTATCTGCTGGGTATCTTCTACCAAAAAAAAGTTCATAAGGGATCCACGTGTTGCTATGATGTGTCCAGCTGACCCCACTCTCTCCATGTTTCCATATAAATTGGCGAACGTGCCTGTGGACCAGTAGAGGTGTGTGTTATTCTGCAGGCAGAGCTGAGACAAATACGGAGCAGAAGTCGAGCAAGCACAGGAGGTTTCCTCATCCAATCTTTTTAAACATATGAAATGCATAGTAAATTCTGTGAATGGAACTATGGTGCTATGGAAAGGCTAAAATCCACATGAGGCATCAATGTAAGTTTTACTGGCAGCAGAAGAATTTGATCACTAAGTGACATGCCAGCCATATGACAGCACTTAAACAGTTCCTGTCAATCAGCTACTGTGTGTCAGTACCCTTATTTATCCTTTCAGGGCATATATCCATTTACATTATCGTCATCTGAAAGAGAGAACCGCATTACTGAAAATAAAAGCCCATGTTGGGTAACCAAGGGAAGGGGAAACAAAAGATATCTATCACCATAGCATATGCATGTCTTGGTAGGGGTTTCTGGTATCACTTACAGGAGAAGCTATTTAGGGAAAAAAACCTGAAAACATGTTCTAAAATTTAGATGGGAAACAGTAAGAAACAGAAGAGAGAGAGATGTGCACTAGAACTTGAGGCATCGCTGCCTGACTATTCTAGCCTTATGTAGGCTAATATCCTCATCTATGGTGATATCCTTCCAAGCCATTTGCTTGATTTTCAACTGTAGCCCCAATCCAGTGAATCACTTAAACATATGCATAATTTCAAGCATGTATTGTTAAGAGATTAGAAAGCAATTACAGCTTGTCAAACCTCCTCAGACAAGGTCAAATCCCTTCTCTTCATCACAATCCTCTAAAAACAGCTGCATCTAACCAAAGGAGAGCTTCAGAACCACTGGACCCCAGTTTTGTGCAGGGGTGAGACCTGCGTGGGCACTCATTCCTATCCCCCACATACATTTGTTTCCTCTGGAAGAACACCTGCACATACAGGCCAGATGACAGCATCAGCATACATTGAATAATCCCGATGCTAGGGTCTTAAGAAGTGTACCTGGAGGCTGGTCAGATCTCTGGACAAAACCAGCTAAAAGAGACCATGCTAGTGCCATGGTCTAGTCGACAGGGTGGTGTCAGGGCAACAGTTGGACTCGATGATCCCAGAGGTCTCTTCCAACCTGGCTGATTCTGTGATTCTGTGCTTCCAAAAAGGTGTTACCCAAGTCTTTTCCTTCTCTTCAAGAGAGCGAAAAGTGACGTTTATGATAGAGAATACTGAACTGTGTATTTTGAAAGACAGTATTGGATGACAATTTGGACATTTTCTCTGTCCTGAGAAGGACAGTGAAGACAGGACAGCAAATTGTTTGAAATCCTTTATCCCTCCAATTTTTTTTGGGATTGCTTAGGTCAGTCATACTGAATTCAAACAGAGTTTAATATGTCCCTTTTCTCTCTGTTTGCAGGCATGTTTTGTACAAAACAAAAAAAAAAAGAAAAAAAATCTCTGTGAAAGCCAGTTCCTATATACTTTACCAGGGTGTTGGTATACAGCATTTTTTTGAGAAGATGAAGGTGTTGGGGGACACACAGCTATCTGTGGAACAAGCTGTTTGAAGATGTGATTGTCACTCTTGAGTGACTTTATATATTACTCCTTACGGTGTTACTGAAAGGCTTCAGCAGCGCAAGCTTTCATTCAAATTGTAGGCAGGTAGCTAAAATTGCTTACCAGTGGGTCACCGAATAGATGCAGAACACTGTGGCCTCATTTATTAATTTTTGGTGTAAAAATTATAGCAAATGAGCTACACAACCTTTACTGAGCAACCAACTGGATCATAGGAACAAAGCTGTTTGTAGCAAATGAGGAAAGGTCATTTGACTCACTCAAGCTCATTAGTCCTATTTAATATTGCCCTTATCCAGCACTGAATAGAGAGGTTCACAGCCTTGCCTCCAATACTTCATCCCCCGGACCATGCCTTGCTACTTAATTTATCCTCACTAAGTTCCTTTGGAAAACAAACAAACAAAAAAGGTATGAGGGGTTTTTATTTAAAAAAAACCCCCAAACTCAGTTACTTATTTTCTCTTCAGGTTTGCACAGTTGTTTCTGTTAGGGTGAAAGTAGTAACCCGAGGCTATTTATTATTGTTCTGAAGCAGTGTTATTTTTCAAGACATCAAATTAGAAAAGTGTAGTTGGAAGCACAAATACAGAAAACTTAGGTAATGAAAGCAGGATGTTAAATGGCGAAATAATTGCAGACCTCATCATGTTGGACATCTGATATGTGTTAAAAATGTTATGTATTCTTGAGTGCAGCATCATCAAGCAGCTGACTACTCACTTGGAGAGTCTAAGACTTTGGTTGGAAAGAAAATCTGGGGAGTTTATTGACTTGCTTGGTGAAGGCTTGTTTCTCTGATCTAAGCAGCCCTTGCCATGCAGAATTGACTCCCACTTCACTGGGAGCACAGAGAGAAACAGCAATACGAAGCAGGAGCTGCCAGTCGCTTGGGTGTGCTGATGATGGGTACAGGGATTTTGAAAAGCATTTTATGTCGGTCCAGACAGGGAGGGATGTAGGTTGGGGTGAGGAAAGAAAAGGAGGGTCCTATTCAGAGCAGAAGTGGCATCTGCAGTGAACTAAATTACTCCACTGTTATCTGTGATAAAACATTCCTCGATGTCAAAGGGAGCAAAGATGGACAAAGACAATGAACACTGCTATCTCATCATGACTTCTCAGCTCACTTGTTGCTTGAAATCTGTAGTTTGTGATAAGGAATTCCAGCAGAAACTAACAGGCGAGACCAACAGCTAAATCACACAGCAATGTGGAAAAAAGATGAATTACAAAGCGAGACACCAGTGACTCTTGTAGGTAGTGGACCTGCCTTTCAGCAAGCCCGTACTGATGTCAGTGAACCTGTCTCTCTGGGTACTGTTAAGAACTCAGCTACTAGTGACCCTCAGGTCATTTATTAAATCTGACTTTTGGTATGCATCTGAAGGGTGTGCTGAACTTTGGAAAGCATCGAGAAGCATGTTGTAAGGTGCATGCTGCTTCTGATGAGTCATCAGGTCACTAAACCATACTGCTAGATCTTGCCTTTTATGCACTGGCAACCTGAATCCTAACCAACAATCTACCAATATGAACAGTTAAGGCCAAAATTTCCAAATGTAGTTGCCTGAAATAAAGCATTAAGAGAGGGTGGACTGCTTCAGCATTTTCTAATTTGCTGGTTTTTACCACTTAGCAGTAAAAGCCGGAAACAGTCTCAGAAATGGAGATGGAAAGTGGAATTAAGTCACTAGAAGAGAAAGGCTGCACTAGATCAAACCAAAGGTCCATCTAGTTCCCATCCTGCCTCTAATGTTCAATGAATGCTTACAGAAGAGTAAGAAGTGATCAAGCATATAAGATACTTTCTCCTAATGGGCTCCTAGACTCCATCTACTTTCAGCTCTGGGAATTTCCCATGGGAAATCTCATCCACTTCATCCTTTGTCTTGTCTACTTATGTTGCAAGCCCTTAGGCTGGCTTTTATAACTGCTCGGTTACCAGCACTGTGGTGTCACACGTGGGTACACCAGACATACATGTAGGATATGTACACGCACATGCATTGGAAGAAGTACTGTTTTCACTTTTCCTGAGTTGAAACCTGTAGAACTTCACAGATCCAGTGAGGTGGCATTGCTCAAAGCAGAACAAAATGATAGAAAGCTTGTTCTGGCTCAGACTATTGGGTTTTTTTCTTCTGTCCCTGAAAACGAATAAACAAAGGTTCTTTGGCCTTGGGTCTCCATTTGCCCTTATGAAATATAAATAATAGTTCTGCCCACTTGCTTGTCCACAGTTATCTCTCTGTTCTTTTCTTCCTAGGTCTTTAGGGGACTCATTTAATGTGCAGTAAGGAGAAGATTTTAGTAAAAAAACAATGTTGAAGGTATTTTGATGTGAACCCTCTTTCTTGTCTTCACTATATAACTGATCTCCACAGGGAGAGAAGTCTGAGGAGAACTGTTACATTCTGTAGCAAATATTACTTTAGCTGCTTTGTCTGTATGTTGTTTCACGCTTCTCCTCTCTTTGCCTAATCTCTTTCTAATTTTCAACTTTTCATCATGCTGAAAACTTCTCTCCGACCATGACCTGACTCCAGCGTAGTCCTCCATGGAAGGGCTGCTCAGGAGAGTCTTAGCATAGTGGTCCTCCTGTGCCTCTCCTGCTGGTTTCCTGATGAGCTGCAGGGGCTAGGTAGGCAGAAGGTGTGCACTCCCTCTGTGTACTGCACCCTTTGTTCTCCTCTTCCCTGCCAGCCTACACACTCTTTGCTCTACACCTAAACCTGACTGCACCTTGTCCCTCCACATGTTTGTCAGAGATCAAGAATGTCACTCTAAGATGACTGTCTCTGCACTCTTTATAACACCCTCATGGTCAAGAACCCCGTCCAAGCATGGGCAGGTATACAACCATGAAAAAGGAGTTACCTGGGGCCTTGCAGCACATAGGGCAACACACAGAGAAAGGGAATGCGACACCTTTGATGAAGCCAGGCTGCCTTTTCCAGACGCACTGGAACATCAAACTACTTTCTAAAAATACAAGGAGAGAATAGAGTACTTCTAGTAGTCTTACCACAAGATTGGTAGATATGTCAGCAGGAAAAGGGTTACCCAACAGACGTGCATGAACATTAATACTGAATTTTGAATGTCTTGGTATTTGGAATCCAAATGTCAGAGTTTGGAGAAAACATTTTGCTATTGATGTAGATATTGACTGGACATCTGCAAGCCGAATGTCCCCCTTCATAAAATAAACTTGTAATGGCAGTCAGTTTAGACAAAGGCAAAGAAGATGGTGCTGATGTGAATGGCTGTTATTGAGGGTCTCTGTGTATTTTAAGATATAGTTTTCGTGGGTATTTGGTTGACTTTTTTAACAGAAAAGATTGCTTAAGGAACAAAACCTACCCTAGAGGTAATGATGGTAACAGGTAGCAAACGAATCAAGATAATGTAACAACTCATTCAATATGAATGAAAGAGGGGAGCCTGTGAGGTACAATATAAAAACCCCCTTAAAACTAGTTTTAAAATCTGAACTGTCACAGCCAAGGCTTGTGTTCATTCTTAAAACCCACCGGCAGTGACTTTTAATTTTGTTCTGTTTGCTTTTCACTTAAGCAGTTTTAGTTTCTTTCTACTGATTACCATGAGAGGCTGTGTAAAATGTTCTTGGATGCCAAACCTCAAGTCTCTGTATCCCAGTCTCAGCATGTGGGAAGTATGTTGCACAAATCTTATTATAGTCTTTTAGCCTGCATGTAAAAGGGGCTCTTCTGCCCTCTCTTTACAAATTATTCTCAAGTGCTTGATTCCACTGGAGGTTATTAAGAGGAAAAACTTGTTTTGCTTGTATTTCACCATGAAGCTGAATGTGACTAGTCTGAAGAGTAAATGAATATTGCCCCTTTACTACTGCTATATGGTATTAATTGTAGTATTTTCTATGTCTTACACCTCTGAGTCACATTTGCTTAGGGGAGATGTCCCTCGTCCTTTCTGGATATGCACTGAGGGTGAGAAGTTCCCTATCCGCCTCTGCACATCTCTTGTAACGCTCTAAGTGGCTCAGAAACAGTCTGTTCCTACAACCAAGGGACCAGAGGAGCGATGCATGATGTCTGAAGGAGGTCACCATGACTCTTCCTATATCTGCTGGCACTGGATCGAAGAGCTCAGAGGACTGATCGGAAAGGGAGCAGCTGTCCTATTCCCTCTGAGATTGCAGCTGGAAGCAAGTTAGTGGCTAGTATCAGGGATAGGGGAAAAATAAAGAAAGGAAATAAGAGAGACTGCTGTGAAGCAAAAAAACCTCAGCATGGAATACTGATCGTGCACTGGGAAATCAAAGCAAAGCACAAAGACATCAAGTTGGATAGCAGTTGTGGAAACAAATCATCATTTTGGAGATTTTAGCAGTGGAAACAATGACAACTTAATACTCAAGATATAATACAGCATCACATTTTCAGTTGCACTGTACTTTGAGTTGGCCACATTAACAACATTCTTCCTGCTAAATCCTTAGTCCCTAATGCACAGCCTGCTCGTTTATAGGGAGCAAAAGCAGTCTTTGAACCTTCAGGCAAGAAAAAATTTCCATGAAAGTTACTGAGAAAGTGGAAATGAATGCTTTACTGCTGATATCCCCAGAAATGAATAAAGTTACTATGTAATTAGTGAACTAATTTTCTAGCTGGACAAAGCATGCACTGTGGTGGTCTTGCACACATATTAACTTTATTCTATACTTAGGGAGCTGAAAGTTGGAGTCCCCAATGAGAAAGTTAGAGGAAGGCCTGGGGATGTAAGAAGTCCCTTTTTTTTCTACTTGAATTTATATAGACATGATGTGAATTGCAGGAGTGCCTTCAGAGGCTGACTGAAGTTTTGCTCTGAGGAATTAATATTAATATTGCTTTCTTTCAAAGTTAATAATTAGCAAGAAATAATCTTAGTTTTGACAAACCAGCAGTTTTTTAAAAGGCAATTATATAAGTAGCTACATTGTTGCAGAAGCCATTTTGAAAATGAAATATATTGTAAATGAAAGTGGGTGAAAAGCCAAACTGTCTCATTGCCTGTGTTTCCTGCTAAAAACAGGGAAAATTTCAATGTGCCATGCACTTTCCAAGAAAGATTAAAAGGAGTTGTGGGGATGATTTATAGGTTTAGAAAATTACTTGCAACAGGTTACTTCCTTTCTTTTAACATTTGTAGGCTATTGTACATGTTTCAGTCAATTAGGGCTTTGTTTCTCATGGTAAGCACTGTTGCTATGGAAATCATATAGCGTAGGAATAACTGGTTACTGCTGCAAATAAGGTTTTTGGAAAACAGTTTAAGGAGTAAAATGGCCCTTCTTTTGCAGTGGGGAGAAAAAGATAATAAATTGGTTAGCACCCTATGTTCAGAAGGCTGCAACTAAGCTATAAAAATAATTACTGACTGAGATTTGGTGTGAAATAAACTCTCTTTGCAAAGTAGAAAAAGAACAAGTAGGGTCACAGATATTGTAAACAGGGGGGAAGTGTGTTGCATTTTAGGCAACTTTTTGTGCTTGATATCAATAACAATTTTTACTGACTCAAAAGTTAGGCCACCATAGGATAACAGTTGCTAAACACAGTGTTTTTTGTAGATATAACTATAAAAGTGTTAGCAAAATGCCATTGCTGCAACAATATTTATGTTTCAAAGAGGAAAAAAGGGTTAATATAGTGTAAGTAGTATTCTCACTAAAATATGTATGTATTCAGCCGCTATATTTTATAAAGCACTACATAAAGATACATTAAGTGCAAAAAGCCTCTATATGGATATAATATTACCATGTAATAATACCATAATATTTACTTATGTAAGCCTGTACTTATCAGAGCTGAAAAATATCTATGACAGAAACACCCTGTCCTTGTGGTGCTTGTTATGGATGCTTCTTTGGTGTGTTTAGAAAGCCCAGCCAGGGCTAGCTTGTCGTGATTAGTCAGACGACAGCCATGCACATAGGAGTAGGTTTCTAAAGAGCTTTAAGGTGGACTAATCTTTTCCCTGAATGGATGTTTATTGCTGACATTATTAACGGAACTGCACCAAAGACGAGAATTTATGAGACTTCTGCTCATCATGTTCATCTGCTGACAATTGAGCGTGTCCGACCTCAGCCCTGGGGAAGGGCATGCCTGGCTGGCGACTGTCCCTAGTCCTCTGCTGCTCATGCTGAGTCCAACAGAAGACATAACACAGCATTAGTGCCGCAAGCACTTTCTCATCCCACCCACAAAATTTTGGCAGTGAACTCATCATAAGCCATCCATTAAAACTGTCTTGTTCGGCTGACAGATGACCCACCTTAGCAGCCATAGAGCCTGCAGCTATCAGAGACTCTGGTCTCCCCACTCTGATATCAGCTTCTCCAGGCTGCTGCCAAGTTCTTTTAGTCACACTGCTTTAACTTACTCTATTTCTTTCCTCTTACAGCCCTGTTACCTTAGTTCTTTAGAAAGGGAAAGGAAAGGCGGAGGGGAAAAGGCACAAGTAATCAAAAGTGTGACCCATAAAACATGGTGATCCACCCTCTAGTTATTGGGAGCTGTCTTACTGGTTTACATTTTCATTCTTATAATTCTACTTGTACCCAGGAAAATGGCCTTGTAGTTTGCCTTCTTATCAAAGCGACACCCTCAGCTATTACTGTTAGCTAGCGCAAATCTGTAACAATGACTATTTGAATTCTCTTTCCCATCCATTTTTCTGTCTCCACGGGTGTTTTTCTTAGGGCTCTCTAAGAGAGAGTTGTCATTGACTGAATAAGAACTCTGAACAGGAGGATTTGTTATGAGGCACACACATTGTACAAGAACACGGACAGCTCACATTCAGAAGGCCAACATGTGCATGCATATTTACTTCATTTGTCCCACTAATGATGAGTTCCTTGTTGAATGAACTTCCTACCAGCCTGCTTTTTTACACACCTGAGGTACAGCAATGATACGCCTGAGTAGCAGAGGTTGCCTCTTGCAAAAGTTATTGCCTGCAGAGCTTTGAGAAATCTGGGTGAGGAAGCAAACTCTGTCTTTGAACTCTTCAGTTTGTGTAAACATACTGCATTGAAAACAGCTTTTCCAAAATAAGGATAAAATTCCATTGGCTGAAGAGCCTTTTTATCATGGTGTAATTATTTTTCATGGCCAAAGAGAAGGGGAAACTACATTAGGAAGTGTTTCATTGTTTTCTGGGTAGGAAGGCTCTGAAAAAGGATCTGGACAGGTTAGATAGATGGGCTGAGACCAATGGTATGAAGTTCAACAAGGCCAAGTGCCGGGTCCTACATTTTGGCCACAACAACCCCATACAGCGCTACAGGCTGGGGGAAGAGTGGTTGGAAAGCTGCCTGGTGGAAAAGGACCTGGGGGTATTGGTGGACAGCTGGCTGAACATGAGCCAGCAGTGTACCCAGGTGGACAAGAAGGCCAATGGCATCGTGTCTTATATCAGGAATAGTGTGGCCAGCAGGACTAGGGAAGTAACTGTCCCCCTGTACTCGGCATTGATGAGGCCACACCTTGAATACTGTGTCCAGTTCTGGGACCCTCACTTCAAGAAAGACATTGAGGTGCTGGAGTGAATCCAGAGGAGGGCAACAAAGCTGGTGAAGGGTCTGGAGAACAAGTCTTATGAGGAGCGACTGAGGGAACTGGGATTGTTTAGCCTGGAGAAAAGAAGGCTGAGGGGAGACCTTATTGCTCTGTACAACTACATGAAAGGAGGCTGTAGTGAGGTGGTGGTTGGCCTCTTCTACCAGGCAACTAGCATCAGGAATAGAGGACATAGCCTCAAGCTGTGCCAGGGGAGGTTCAGGTAGACATTAGGAAAAATTTCTTCACAGAAGGGGTTATTAGGCATTGGAATGGGCTACCCAGGGAGGTGGTGGAGTCACCATCTCTGGATGTGTTTAAGAAAAGACTGGATGTGGCACTTACTTAGTGCCATGGTCTAGTTGACACAGTGGTGTTAGGTCAAAGGTTGGACTTGATGATCCCGGAGGTCTCTTCCAACCTGATTGATTCTGTGATTCTGTGATTCTGCAGCAGCCTTAAGCTTCTAGACCTCGACTGTAAACACAGTGTTAGCTTTGCACTGAAGATTCAATGCTTGACAATAGGAATAAGATATATTGGCTGAATAACAAAGCAGCAATCATCCTGGATAATGACAAGAAAAGAATATTGAATTATAATGGACTAGTCTCCTTGAACACCTCTAGCAGTTAGATTTGCAAACCGAATTAGGTTTTAAAACAAAACAAAGATTTTTCTTGACTGGGTTCCCTTAGAGACTTGCCTAGCGTGTTAAAACAGGAAATCTGTGTTTGTATATAGGTTTTTAGATTACAGTATCCTTTAACACAATATATAAGATTGCAATATATTAAACAGGCACTATTGCCTCTGGTGGTTATGCATGTGTACCACCTACTTGGCATGTATTTCTGTCTGTCTTTCCCCACAAGAAGCTAATGAGAAGAGATCCCACAAGCAACATTTTTAATGGGAACTTGGGGAGACGAGCATACGGGGTATCTAGGAGACTTCATTTTTGTCCAGCATGTCTCCTGTTAACACTTGCATTACCCCTACCAATCACCACAAAATTTAAATCACCAATATTATCATGAAATCCAAAAGAATTTATTAGCAGTAGTAAGGGATGGATTATGGGAAATCTAAAGAATATATAATCCATGGTCAAAGTTTTCACAATTATTCATGTGTCTCCTATGTCATATGTTTCATCTAGAGAAGTATTAGTACGAAATGATTGAAGATACCTGTCAAGAAAGAATTGACTTGTCTGCTAAGGGATAGATCAACGTGAGGCTGAAGGCTGTAAGAAGGTAAGTTCTTCAGCTAGATACAAAGGAGTAAAAACAAAGGAATAGTGGCTGAAGTATTTAGGATGAAACAGGGTTATGACTTTCCAAGCCAAGGCTCTTAGAAAGTGAGCATCCAGAAGGTATGACATCAGCTTGTTCAGGTAAAGCTGATAATTGCAAAAGGAGACTGGGGAGAAAGAGAGGGATCTAATTAATTGCCCAATATTTGATTTGTCTCACGTAAATCAAGTTTTTCCATTTGCGTGGCAAAGCTAACAATCTTTTTCTGCCCAATGCGTATCAATACAATCTTATAAATGAAAATGAATTTGAGATGCAAATCAATATACAAAGTCTGAATGCACAGTATCTTTGAAAATTGTCCATTCATGAAATACCAGACTTTTGAGGAAGGTTAGGTTAGAATTTAATAGAACCCTGAAACTGGAGAGTACTTTTTTTTCCCCTGACACTGAGGAGTCATATGGTTACCTCCCAGATTGCTGTTTAGTACACAGAAATGAAATCAGGAAGATGGGACAAGAACTATAATAATGATCATGTTATTATTGGAAAAAGCGAGGTGGTGCCATTGTAGGTAGCATTACTAATTTTGTTTAGGTGACTTTATGGATGAGGAAAGATCTCCAAAGATGCTTGGAGTCAGTTATAGCTCAGATCTTTCTGCTAGCTGCATTATCTCAAGTAGCAGTTGTGAGTTATTCCAAAAGACTTAGGCAGTGAACACTCAATGCTGTGGATATTTTTGAACGACTTTCATCTGTGTCTGATCACAGAATCACAGAATCACAGAATCACAGAATCAACCAGGTTGGAAAAGACCTCAGGGATCATCGAGTCCAACCGTTGCCCTGACACCACCCTGTCAACTAGACCATGGCACTAAATGCCATGTCCAGTCTTTTCTTAAACACATCCAGAGATGGTGACTCCACCACCTCCCTGGGCAGCCCATTCCAATGTCTAATAACCCTTTCTGAAAAGAAATTCTTCCTAATGTCCAACATGAACCTCCCCTGGCGAAGCTTGAGGCTGTGTCCTCTTGTCCTATCGCTAGTTGCCCGGGAGAAGAGGCTAACTCCCACTTCACTACAACCTCCCTTCAGGTAGTTGTAGACTGCACTAAGGTCACCTCTGAGCCTCCTGTTCTCCAGGCTAAACAACCCCAGCTCCCTCAGCCGTTCCTCGTAGGACAGACCCTCCAGACCCTTCACCAGCTTGGTCGCCCTCCTCTGGACTCGCTCCAACACCTCAACATCTTTCTTGAAGTGCGGGGCCCAGAACTGGACACAGTACTCAAGGTGCGGCCTCACCAGTGCCGAGTACAGAGGGACAATCACTGATGGAAGCAGCAACAATGCACATCTAAAATGTGAAGAAGATACCCCACTATGTTCTACAGAGTTAGGTTCCTGACCTCTAGGTAGGCAGCTTACATTACGTTTTGCAATGCAAGGGTGCCTTAAAACGGGTTCAAGAGAACATTTCAAAAGAGAATGACTTTCATGAGATTCAGCTTTGGTTCATGTTTTCTCTGTTATTCATTAGATCAATTTGTATAATACCTTATTGCAAGTCATTACTGCTGAGACTACAATCGAAAGGGCTGTGACCCACAGATTGCAAGTAATAAATTGTGTATAACTAACTAGTTAAATGGCTTATATGGGGTATCCAGAAACAAGTAATTGATTTCCTGTTTAAGTTAAATATTTTCCCCTGTGCAGAGGGGAATTTACTATAGATCCTTTTTAATAACGATAAACCTTTTTCTCTCAGTGCTGCTGTTATATAACTACTTGTGGTTACTTGTGATAACCACAAAATGGACACCGCAGAAGTGAGGAAGATATACCAAAAAGGCAAATCCTTTTTGTTAGCCCAGTATTTAATCATGCATATTTTGCTGCTGAAATGTTTAGAAAGTCTCAAACCATCTGGGCCTTATGATTGACTACCAGCTTACCAACTTTCTGACAAACGTGAACTTTAAGGTGGGATTTTAATGTAGAAGAGGTGTTCCTTTGTTTGAATTAACGCTGAAAAAGTAGTAATAGAGCAAGCAGTGTATGGGAAAGCAGAGAAGAACCAGCTGAATGGTGTGTAGAGAGCCGTTTAATCTGTGGAATAGAGAGAAACAATTTAAATTGAGCTTTATGCAGGCATAGGTATGAGTATCTGCCACTCTGTGCCTCTAAAATCACAAATCATTCACATAGGATGAAAAAGGATCCAGTGATACTAAAGTCAAGGGCCCAATTCACAGCTGATTTAAAGTGCTCAAAGAAATAGCAAGGGTTAAACTAGCTGATGATCTGATGACCCATGGTGGTTGATGCTTCACTATTTAGCTTCATTTTCTAAGGGAAAACAGTGGATGCACTCACATTGTTTGTTATCTTTCCTTCTTCCTTTCCCTGACAACCCCCTCCCTTTTCTCAGTAACTTGTTTGCCAACCTCAACTGTATTTGATAATTTATTTGGATATTTCATGAGGGTGGAGGGTAAGAGAGATTCTCAGTGCTTGCTCTGAGGTTGTAATTTGCACTACAGTCATGCAGTTTGCACTGCACCACCAAACATCAGAGAATCTACACACTCTCTTCTCTGTTTCTGAACCACATGAAAAACTGTAATTGGGATGAATGCCTTGTTAGGTCAGAGAGAATCCACTCACTGTTCAAAGTTTTTTCTCCGTTAATTAAGGAGTGAGGTCAGACTGCAACCTTAATAAATACATACTATTTTTTGGAAAAAAAATAATAAAAAAAGCAAAAGCAAAGGAAAAAAAAGCTACAAGGACATAAAGCAAAAGGTTTTTTTCTACATTTGGTTTAACAACCAGGATTTTCTGCTGTTTTTTAGAGTTAGATGTAGAGAGGACTAAGTTTCTTAAAACACTATCAGGATCATGCAGAAGGCAAAGTTTTACATCTATGTTTTCCTCTTTAATGTAGACTTGTCATTGAAATTGTGGTCCATCAAACATTGTAACATGGGAATTTGGGGGGGCAGGGGTTATATTTTAGCCATTTTCCCCTTTTAGCAAAAATCCTAGCAGAAACACAAGCAAATTAATCTTTAAAGGAAACTTTTAAATAAGATCTGAAATCACATGTCTCATTAATGCATTCTTTAAATACAACACATACTGTATTTATCATATTGCTTCAGGTGGAAACTTAACACAAGAGACTGTGTTTTTAAATACCATGTGCCTGCTCCTTTGAATAATTGGATTGTATTCCTTGAGTCACAGGAACATAGATCTTGTCAAAGTGGATTACATCCATGATCCATCTAATCCACCATCCTTTTTCTGAGTGGCCAGTGCCAGATGCTATAGAGCATGGCACAGCAACCTCATGCTAGACAGATGCAGTACAGTCTGGCACCATGCAGATCAACTTTTAACTCTTAATGAGTGAATTTTTTTTGCTAGCATCAATCTTGCTTAATAGCATAGGAACAATGCTATGACAGGGGAACAAAAAGTGTTGGTGAATTTAGAAATAATTTTGCCCACAAAGGGGAAAAAATAAGAGAAAGAAAAGAAGGATAAAACAGACACTTGAACATCTCAATGTACTGTTCATTGAGATTCTTTGATAAAAAAGTACTTTTGCCTGTTACCCTCCCAGTCTCTGCTGAATCTGTCAAGAATTCTCCCAGTAAGGCATTTTCAAACATGACCACTGAAGACCAAGCAGAAATGCATGTGGTTAAGTGTTGATTAAAAAACCTTGATGGAGATTTCTATTCCTTCTCAAGATGTTCATGGATAAAATGTTGACTGTATATTAACCTGAGGGAAAAATTAAGAGCTGGTAAACAAGTGGTACGAGGGCAAAAAGTATACACAAAATGGGTACTGTCAGGAAGAAATTTTTGTGAATGGACAAGATACATTCCCTTCAAAAGCCACACCTGGATCTTTTAATAAAATGTCAAGATGTTTTTTATGAAGATTTCATATGACACTTTTTAAAAAACAGCTATCTCATAAAAGCTGAAAAAGACAATGGCTGGGCAATTTCATGACACCCACGGCAGTAAAACTAAAGTATTTTTCACATAAACTGGTCGATCAAAACTTATTCTGCTTCTCTTTATAGAGGGCATCTTTGTCTGCCTCAGCTTAATGTTGCTTTTCAGCCGCTGCAGTGGTCCATGGGCTTTACAGATCTCCAAAGATGGATGTAATACAATTCTACAGATACTGCTTCCTTTATTGGTTTTATTTGCTGTACTCTGTCTTACGGCTTTTCATCTCCTTCCCTCAGGCCACATGTAGTAGGTGGAGAAGGACTACTCAAACACATTTAAACGCGGAATCTTTCACCTTGCTGCTCATGTTAACTGTTTTAAAAGTGCTTGACTTCTTTAGTCAAACCAGTCAAAACCACCTTCCTTGTTCAAAAACAATGTAGAAGTTAGTGAAACTATGCTGATTTACACCACCTGTCCCAAACAGACCTTTTATCAGTACTTCTATTTTTCTTTCCATACAAAATATCTTTTGCTTTTGTTTGGAAAAATATTCCCAGTTATTTTTAGAATGCAGTTAAAAGTGCCATAAATATTAAACACATAACAGTCCCAGTGTGAAACACTTGATGGCAAATTTCATTCCCTTCTCTTTATGTAGAAATGGATGTGAGGATGCAAATGAAACTGCAGGTGTTACTAAGTTCCACCCAACTACGATGATAAAAGGGCTGACTGATGAATACACCATTTTGACTTTAACGTATACAGTTGCTGCTCATTAAAATTAGGTATCTCATATTTTTTTACTTATTTCTTTATACATATAACGGGGGAAATCAACAAGTGTAGTCAAGGGCAAAGAGAAGTAAGTTCACATTTGAATAACAGAATCACAGAATCACAGAATGTTAGGGATTGGAAGGGACCTCGAAAGATCATCTAGTCCAATCCCCCTGCCGGAGCAGGATTGCCTAGACCATATCACACAGGAACGTGTCCAGGCAGGTTTTGAATGTGTCCAGAGAAGGAGACTCCACAACCTCTCTGGGCAGCCTGTTCCAGTGTTCGGTTTTTACCTCCTTCTTGTCTAGTCTGAAACACTAAATAGGTAATTTTATCTGTTTTTACAATTTGCATCAGTATCAAATGGAAAATCCAAACACAAAGACATATTGTGAAGTGTTCTCACTTTCCATCAAACTTCAGTGAGTTTAGATCAAGTTGATCAGAGCTTAGAAAGATGCAGTAACAAATCAGGCAAGGAAGTTATCAGTCAGAAAGTGTCCTAAGGATTTAGTGCATGTTCTGTATTTTAAGTGTTATGCCATGTGTAGGAAGAAGAATGAAAATTATGGTAATGACAACTGACAGGAAGGCACAGAATGATACCAGTCACTCATACACAGTGTTGTTGTAGGAGGTAGGTAGGTCTGTAAGAAAGTCTTAAATGCTCAGCCCAGAGGCAGATCATGTAAATCTACCTCCTGCTGCTTTTTATCTGTGTGGCCTGTTATTATTTAAGGCCTTCTTCATTTGTTCTGTATGAAGGTTATTGACTCCATTGCAGGCTGAGAGAGTTGGGGCTCTTCAGCCTGGAGAAGAGAAGGCTCTGGGGAGACCTCATAGCAGCCTTCCAGTACCTGAAGGGGGCCTACAGAAAAGCTGGAGAGGGACTTTTTACAAGGGCAAGTAGTGACAGGACGAGAGGGAATGGTTTTAAACTGAAAGAGGGTACATTTAGATTAGATATTAGGCAGAAATTCTTTCCTGGGAGGGTGGTGAGACACTGGAACAGGTTGCCCAGAGAAGCTGTGGAAGCCCCCTCCCTGTCAGTGTTTAAGGCCAGGTTGGATGAGGCTTTGAGCAACCTGGTCTAGTGGAAAGGTGTCCCTGCCTGCAGCAGGGGGGTTGGAACTAGATGATCTTTAAGGTCCCTTCCAACCCAAATCATTCTATGATTCTATGATTCTATGAATAAAACAAAACCCAGCAAACAAGGTGTAACCAGAAAGGAATGAGCCTTAGTAGTCACTCACATATTTCAAGGAGTGATTGTTAAACCTCCTTTCTTCCTCTCTGAAGTCTTCAAGAAAATCTGCCACGAGTCCTATGGAGCCACTTAACTAATTTTGCTAGAATCACTGTCTCCCTATCAAGCTGCAAGGCTACATTTACTGTACATCTTAATCTATTGATTTATTATGATTATTTTTTGGTCAGCTATCTTGAACAAAGTTGCTAAAATAGTCCCACAGGTTCTCAGTGATTTATTACACATATGCTACCCAGATGATCAAGCCACTTAAACACAAGCAATGTGGCTTGACTTTAAAATAGACATTATAGCAAAAGAAAATGCGTTATGAGATGGAGAAAATTTCTGAGACAGGAGGTGAAGGATTCTCATGGGATTACCACAAAGCCTTTTAGATTTAGAGGTGTGCTGGGTGTCTATTAACAGCTCTAGCCACAGGCTGTAGAGAAGCTGCACATCACTCACCCGTGAGAATTTGTGTATCTAAACAGCTCACCTCAAGTTTAATGGCCAGTAAAGCCTATTTAAGGCATTATTTTTTCCTCCTAAGTTTTTCCTTTTATTTCTTTTCTAGCTATTCTCTTCAGAGATTTTTGCAGTCATACTGAGGCTGAGTGCAGCAAAGATTGCTTTTTCATTTTTATATTTTACACAATCGGATCTGGACATTGCTATATATGTTTTGATTTCAAAGGTTCAGACCCGGCAGAGCAGTAACATTGGCTTGAAAGCCTAAGTGGCCATTGTAAGTGTAGCTCTCTTGTGAACACAGTTGTCTGTTGCTGCACTGAATGTACGAAACCCTTATTATTTCCCAGGGTAAGACACAATAGCACCATTCTGGTCTCAAAACTGTGTGATCCAAGTGTAATAACTTAGATTGTTTTAGTTTATTGAACGCACAAAAATTTGTGAAACCCGGAGGCTAAAATGTACAGTTTAACAGAACAAAAATGCTGAAAGTGTGAAGCAAGGATGAACCAAATGCTTGAAGAGGTCTTCTTCATTTGAGGAAAAACAATCTTCTATGAGGGAAAGCAATCTTCTATAAACATGAGTTGATAAATAGGCTGAGAGAGCTGGTGGATGATAAAGCATAGGTTACAGTGGGTAGGCTTTTTTTTGTTCTGGCATATTTAACTTGCTAGCTATATTCCCCAGACAAAAATCTCTCACATTTTGCAGAAAAGAAATGAGCTGCTTCTTTAGAAACATCAACTAATGTTTAGTGTAGTTGCATCCCCTTGTGAACCAGTGCACTTCAGATGTCTGTGTTCAGAAATGGAGGGTCCCAATCAGCTCTGCAATCAAATATTACTATAGTTCAGTGCATATGGTCCAATTATTCAAATGTAATTAACTGCTCATCCCCAAAAGAAAAACTCATGCAACTGTTATATCAGGAGAATATTCAAAATGCTATCTATCAGTATGCTTTCTTGTAAATCACTAAAGAATAATGATCAGTTCTGCAACTGATGGATTTGTTTAGAGTGGAAATGAATTGTTCTCAGAAACCTGATCTAGACTCTAAAGGAATTAATAAACTGATTCCCACTGATATAAACTCTCTAGACTCCTTACCAGACCTTTGGGCATTCTTTAGACAGCCTAAGAACTAGACAATTCTCTCTCATTTATATTTCCCACTGGTTTGGCACAAGTGGTTCAAGCCTGTCATCAGAAACATCTGGACTTCTTTGTTAACCATAGAATCATAGAATAGTTTGGGTTGGAAGGGACCTTTAAAAGTCATCTAGTCCAACCCCCACACAATGAGCAAGGACATCTTCAACTAGATCAAGTTGCTCAGAGCCCCATCCAACCTGACCTTGAATGTTTCCAGGGATGGGGCATCTACCACCTCTCTGGGCAACCTGTTCCAGTGTCTCACCACCCTCATTGTAAGCAATTGATTCCTTATATCTAGTCTAAATCTTCCCTCTTTTAGTTTAAAACCATTACTTCTTGTCCTATCACAACAGGCCCTGCTAAAAATTTTGTCCCCATCTTTCTTATAGTCTCTTTTTAAGTATCGAAAGGCCGCAATAAGGTCTCCCCAGAGCACTCTCTTCTCTGGGCTGAACAACCCCAACTCTCTCAGCCTTTCTTCATAGGAGAGGTGCTCCATCCCTCTGATCATTTTTGTGGTCCTCCTCTGGACCTGCTCCAACAGATTGATGTCTTTCCTGTGTTGAGGGCCCCAGAGTTGGATGCAGTACTCCACGTGGGGTCTCATGAAAGCAGAGTAGAGGGGCAGAATCACCTTCCTTGACCTGCTGGCCAGGCTTCTTTTGATACACCCCAGGTTATGGTTGGCCTTCTGAGCTGTGAGTGCACATTGCCAGCTCATGTCCAGCTTTTCATTCACCAGTATCCTCAAGTCCTTCTCTGCAGGGCTGCTCTCAATCCATTCATCTCCCATCCTGTATTGATACTGAGGGTTGCCCCAACCCAGCTGCAGGACTTTGCACTTGGCCTTGTTAAACCTCATGAAGTTCTCATGGGCCCGCTTTTCCAGCTTGTCCAGGTCCCTCTGAATGGCGTCCTCGGGCATGTTGACTGCACCACTCAGCTTGGTGTCGTCTGTAAACTTGCTGAGGGTGCACTCGATCCCACTGTCTATGTCATTGATGAAGATATTAAACAGTACTTGTCCCAGTACAGACCCTTGAGGGACACCACTTGTCACCGATCTCCATCTGGACATTGAGCTATTGACCGCTACCCTCTGGATGCAAACATTCAGTCAATTCCTCATCCACTGAACAGTCAACCCATCAAATCCATATCTCTCCAATGTAGAGCAAAGGATGTTGTGGGGGACTACACATTCTTAATAAGGCAGAGAAAGTTGGGAAGAACATACTCTGTCTGAATATGATTCAGAGTGTGTGTATTCATGTGCATTTGAGTTAAAAATGAAAATAAATTTAAAAAATTTATTAAGATTCTTTTAAAAGAAAAGTACAATCATCCCCATAAAGTGAGGAAACAGGAGAAGGCTCTTCAGATAGCAGCTGTCCTGAAATAGCTTTCAATATAATTGCTGTAAATAAAGATATTGTATCTACATAAATCTTTATTTTTATAGGAACATGATTGCTTCACACATTAGATTTGTCACTGCGACATGACAGCCTTTCCTTATTTGAGCATTCCCCAGCAAATCTTTACTCACAACAGCAACTGATGCATGACTCCAGATATTATACTAGACAGCGCAAAATGAAAACAGTTTCACACAAAAGCATCAAACACATGTACTAAATATATATGAAAAAAGCTAGATCCTAAATGGCAGGATTTGACAGTCATAAAACTAATAGATTCTGACAAAGAAAGAAAAAAATGTTACTATGTTTTTTTTTCTGCTCTAGCTGATTTACAAATGGGCAGCATGGTTCAAAGATGGAAACAGCAGTATCAGAACAGACATCTTAACTTTTGATTGAACAGATTGTGTTCCAAAATATGGACAAAAAATATATCTCCCTCACCTGTGACATTTTTATTACTGTACTTTAAAACAAAATAAGCTTTGTTTAGCTCACCAGGCAATTTTACTCTTTATTTCTTGATGTATAATTGTCCATTAATTTTGACGACCAATGCTGGATATTTTTTCCATTAGGTAATGTATTCTAACTTAACTTTCACAGTCCAAATCTGCCCTGCATGCAGAACAGTCTGTGTTCAGATGGTTTGGAGCTGTACACCGCGTGGTGTTAGGGGTTTGGCCACCAAGTTAAGTAACGCCGATGCTTAACCATAGATTTTTACTGTCACTGTATCAAATTGCATGATTTTAAAATTAATTCCCACTCTTCTCTGGTCTTTTATCTTAGTGGGCCATACATATCAAAGTTGATAGCACTGTACTTCTTGTACCTTGGGAAAAGCCATGCTTGAATTAGAGAAGTCCCTAACTGTAGGTAGTGGAGGCCAGGAATGAGGTGCCAAAGGAGGAAAACTAGCCAAAATACATGAACAATGCTCTTCTGTGCTGTGCTGTAATACCCCTTGGATGCGTGCAGAGCTAACCCGTCCTGGCACTCAGCTGAAATTTTGCGCTAAGCCAGTGCTTCTGTAGATTTTTCATCCACGGTTCCTCAAAATCCTTTAGATGACAAGCACACATAAAAGTGGTTCTCGTAAGTAGAGAGGCAAATCCTGGGCTTTAAAGGCAAGCTATATTTGGATACACAGTGATAAAGTTCTTCATCTTTTGTCACGTATTTTTCTGGTCGGTGAAATCCATGGTAGGTAAAATTGCAGAAACAATACATTGGTTGGCTCTGCAACCAAAATATGAATGCATAGGCAGGTAAGCGGTTTTGAGAGTCTGCCTTTAGACAGATTTATTTGACCTGAAAGAAAATTATTCATTTATTTATTCTGGTATCCCTTTTAGTAGTTCCTATGGAAAACATATTTTACAACAAAAAAATGAAATGCCTTTGTAACATGTTGATGTTTCAGAAGTCAAATGTTTCCTTTCCAAACCCTCCCTCCCCACTTTTCTTTTCTTATGCCTTTTCCACTAAAAATATACAAAATTTTCAACTGAAATGATAAGCCGAATCTGACCACAATACAGGAATGGTTTTCATCACCTTTATCGAGTAGTGTTTCTTAAGTTATCCCTCCCTGCATCCTTTTCCAAATAAAGAAATGGATTATTTTAATACTGCTAAATATTTACTTATTTATTTATTTAAAATGTGATATGTCATTGGACGGGGCAAAAAATTGATCTATATCAGTGTTTGTATTCTTAAAGATCTCTCTGGAGTACTGCACTTTCAGTAAGTAAACAGAGTTAGTGGGTAAATTTATCTCATGTGGCTCTTCACATTTATTGAAACCACTGTGAAACAGAATTCAGTTTTTTTGTTCTATTTTAGTTATATTTTGCAAAGTGAAATA
The DNA here is from genome assembly GCF_013368605.1 of Nyctibius grandis. Taxonomy (NCBI): domain Eukaryota; kingdom Metazoa; phylum Chordata; class Aves; order Nyctibiiformes; family Nyctibiidae; genus Nyctibius; species Nyctibius grandis. Next base: position 58,448,627 of record NC_090660.1, on the reverse strand, counting down.
CAATCAATAACATTTTTTGCTGTGGACATTTTAAATGAAAGCATATTTTTCAATATGAAGTAAATCTCCTCAGGGTGCTAAACTTTGAAATATCATTTTGAAAAGTGATATTTGCCAGAACTTTCTTACTTCTGAAAGTGATTATATTTGTTTCAAAGTTTATTATAAGTTAAACCTGGAGATGCAAATTTTGGTCACAACTTTGGAGCTATATATATATATTTCACTATAAAGATCAAGAAGATTTAGAGTAGTTGCATGATAGGTCTGATTATCAGGAATATTATCTTGCCAATCCTTATTTGAAATAATCCCTTTCCTTCTTCATAGACCAGTGTAATAAAGTGTATTTCAAACTTTTGTATTTCTCATGGACAGTAATCACCAAAAAAAAATTTCATTGCCCTCAAGGGAAAACAGGACAGATTAGAGAGACAGTAACAACATAAAGATGAACTTTTGACAATGTAATCTGAAAAAGAACTGGGAAAATTCATTAAGTCAAACAAATCAGACTTGCTTTTGTGACTGTATCACAATGTCATCAAACACAGATAAACAAGACCTCCCTCAATTGCACTTTTATCCTTTCCAGTTTGTTTACAATAAGAATCTGTCCTAAAAATCTTGAGTCAAAATATCTCTTGTTGTGAACATATAGAGTATTTAGGCCTAATACATTTTAGAAAGTGCAGAGAATAGGAAGATATCTCTCTTGAGTGGCTGAAGAGTCTCCTCCTAAATTCTGTAAATTCACACAATTGCAGTATACAATTTGTTATAAACCGCTGTTCTATTAGACAGGAGATGAGAAGAGGCACAAGCATGCCAGGATGAACTGAATAAGATTAAAATAAAATTAGCTTTATTGTGATTTTTTTCTCTTCACATAGATTAGGAAAAACTCCACCATACTGAATGAGAATTACTACATATGCTTATGAACAAGAAACTACAGCTTATTGTCTCTAAATGCATGTCAGAAGAGTCGTCTCATCCTGCAGCACTAATTTAGCATACTGATTAATTTCCTTAGAATGTGAGTACAGGCTTCGGAATGAAATAAAATGTATTTTTCATTAAGTTGCATGCCTAATTGGAGTGCTCCCTATTTTTAATACAAAAGCTTAGAATTTTAGTGGGACTCCACTTCTTCTGGTTTCCTCTAATTTTCTAGAAACTCAACTGACTGCAAACATTCAGTATAAACAGGTTGAATCATACGTTAAAAGTGAAGCCAATTTAATTACATCTGAAATCAGGTTATGCAGTAAGTTAATTATGAATATTTATTACTAAAATATTATCAACAGTGTCTTTGATTGGCACCAACATTATTACTTTAAATTAGTTACAGCCTGGATGAGGAAAAAATAGATATATCTCTTGTCACTTCTACAAGGTGACTCTGGGTCAGCTGACGACTAATTAGGAAATGAAAATAAAAAGTTGACTAATATAAGCCCAGTCCAAACAATGAAGGAAAAAAAATCCCAGCAATAGATCTGTCAAACAGATGACAAAATATTGCTTGATATGGCTGTAGTTTGAGATAAAATCAAATCAACCACAAAACAATAGGGAGCCCCAGATAGAGTTTATCCCCTCAGACTGAAGTATTGATTGCATTAGCCATACAAGGCAATCCTTTGAGGGTGGGGAGAAAATGATAACACTCTATAGTATATGAATGAATGACTGAAACATAAATGAATGTAAGCAGCAAATGAATTCCTGAAAAGGGCAGGCTAAACAACATATGGAAATTTACACAATAAAAGCTCTCTTACTAGTTTTTCAGGCCACACTAAACAATGGAACAACCCCTTTTTAGACATAAAGATGCTCCTGAATCACAAAAATACAATAAGCTATCTGGTTATTAAGCCTGAATCCTTTGTTCTGCTTACTCATTGTGTTGAAGGAAGCTTTAGCACTTTTCGTGACAGCACAATGAGTGGGCAAACAAAGCCTGCAGCAAATCTCATGGACTTTCCCCAGTTTAGCTTATGTGTTTCATAAGTTTCCATCAGTTTCCCGTTAGAGAAAATGCTATAACTTGCTTTTAGTCATGCTTTTGAAAAGCTTCAATTATTAATTTCTGAGTGAGTTTACTTATCACAATTTTATTTCCCCAATGTCTGTCTAGCTCACAAAATAAGTTTGAAATAACATACACTTCTTCCTCTGGAAATGACACTTATAAACAAGGATGGCATATTTAAGGTAGCAGGAAAACAATGATGAAAAAATATTTCTCCATTCTTTCTTATTTGTTTCAGACAAACTTTCTGCTAGAATTTATCTGTCAATAGCATACTTAAGTTTTTTTCTGGAGAGTTTATTGCCTGTTGCTTCAGGAATTATAACTAAATAGCAACTGGGTTGTGTTAGTAGTTACAAATCTACTGCTGCTACTGACTAGTGAAGTTACTGTCTTCACTTATATAGTCTCTGCTCAGTTGGAGTTTGGGCTATTAGTGCTTTGTTGGAGAAGTTGCACAATTACCGAGGTTATCTATAGAGTTCATGACTGCATTTTTCCTGTAACAAACTGCTCCTTCGTCCTTCTAGCTAAAATGATCAAGGATTTTTCTGTTGCTGAGGCACATAGGACCCAGAAAAGCTCATGAAAAGGCCACACAGATATAGTCCATATTGACAGCAGGTGTACTAACTAATTACAAAGTGTATTTATTTAATGAATGTTACACATTTACCAACCATATGGTAATCAAAAACTCTTCTGGCACTATAAAGACAGGCCTAGATGAAACCTAGATGAAACATCAGCAGCCCTAACTAGAAGCTGAGTAACATCTGGATTAGCATATAGGGAAACTTAGCGCCTTTGAGGATTTGCCTTGATGAGGATAATATTGACATTGCCTTCGTATTAGTATTATTTTTGTACCTCCTGCAATGTGCAATGTCAATGGCATCACACAGCGCGTTTGAATTAAGGCAAGCTGCAAACTCTTCAAAAGCCTGTCTCCACATTTTAGAGATATTTATGTCTACATAAATGCTTCCATATTTATTTCCCTAGTAATCCACTTAATGTAATAGCATTCAAGAAGCTAAGAAGAGTGATCTGCTTTAATGACCAAATCTGGAAATGCTTCGTCAGTTATTCAGACTGCAAGTTCAAAATATCCATCTTACCAGCTAAAGGTGAAATAAGCCTGACTACTCACAAATCAACAAATTTGTGCAAGTGACCTTTGGTGAACGCTTCTATAATGCATCTGGCAGAATTAACCTACTGCTGCATTATTTGCAAATCTCCATTACAATCCAAATCTACAGCTCTTCTATATCTCCCTGCCTCCTGCTTGCACAGAAAACAGCCCTTTTCTGGTCATCTTTTCCTTTCCCTGCTATCTGTCATCTATGCCATCTTCTCTGATCAATTAGCATATTGCTCCACTGCTTTTGCCAGCTGAATTTAGGTGTAACAGTTTGCTCTCTGCTTTCCTAGGGTGGTGATTTGATCAAGTAGTAATTGCTCCAATTTGCCCTTTCTTCAGATTTGGATTCTTCCCCCTGCCCAACCTGCCTGACTGCCTGTGCTGACCACCCTCCTCCATCCATGTTCCTCATTGCTGCACAGGTCCTGCGTCCTGGTACTGCCTGCCCTTCTCTCTGTATCTCCACCCGACACCCCTCCCTTCTCTGGCTTCTAGGGCTTTCAAGCTTCTCATCTTTTGCTCTTTTTCCTGCTGCTGAGGAGAATCTGCCTCTGGCTATTTTTATTCACTTTATACTCTCATGCATCACTTTTTCAGGAGAACTACAAACAGATTAGAAGTAGAAGCAAATCAATAACTTGTCAGTGCTCTCTCAAAGGAAATACTGGTTGATCATCTTGCATTAGTTCCCACGTGTCATTGACAGAGACTGAAGAAAAGACAACCAAAAAGTATCCTGCTTTTCCATTTGTTGATGCCAGTAACACCATGAAATTTTCTCCTAGGAACTAATGGGCCTTTCACTTACACGCTCCAGCACACAGACCACAGCTTGTTTATGTACAGGCAACATCTTCTGAAGCCCTAGGGCTGGCATCAAGAACAGCAACACTTGTGTTTTGAAGAGTCCTAAGGGGGGAATAATGTGGCAGATCATGTGGAATAATTACCTCTGAGAAATTATCTCTAAATGGACAGCAGAATGGCTTTCATGCAAAGCATGCATAGGGTATTATACGTCAGATAGCTAAGCTACTTTTTCACCTCTCACTTATGTCTATTACCCTTTAATTCAAGCACAAACATGAAGGCGATGTTGCACATATTTTCTAGAGCCATGGTTTGGTAACACTCAGCTCAGGCCCAGTGTCATTGCAATGGTATGCTCTTTAATACAAGTATGGTAGCTGCTTAAACGCTCCTTATGTTGAAGCAAATATAAAGAAAAATTAATGGAATAAATGATAAATACGCATTTTAAACTTTAGACTTTAAATAATTAGACTTTGGGATATATCCAGTGATGTATGGGTGCAAGCTGGAACACAGGAGGTTCCACATAAATATGAGGAAAAACTTCTTTATGGTGAGGGTGACCGAACACTGGAACAGGCTGCCCAGAGAGGTTGTGGAGTCTCCTTCTCTGGACACATTCAAAACCCGCCTGGACGCGTTCCTGTGTGATATGGTCTAGGCAATCCTGCTCTGGCAGGGGGATTGGACTAGACGATCTTTCGAGGTCCCTTCCAATCCCTAACATTCTGTGATTCTGAGATTCTGTATATTGTTTTGCCTCTGGATTAGAGCAAGTGTTCAGAGGAGAGAGGTGGTGATGGTCAAAAGCTGGGTGGAGTAGAGTCCAGTTCTGCTCCTGGGCAACATGTTAGGTGAAGAGAAACGTACTGAATCTGGAGTGAATTTTCCAGCTGAAGGAGGAAATGTGGCAAGGGACTGAAAAGTGGAAAAACTACATTGAAATCCTCTGCCTGACGCTGGCCTCTGCTGCAGGCTAGAAATATTCTCCAATATTTCAAAAGGCTTGTTACTTTATTCCTCTTGCACTCCAGCATCCTGTTCTTAAGGATACAAAACCAATATTGTGCTGAGTGCACTCAGCAGGAGGGAAAACCAAACAAAATAGACAGACTGTAACAACCCTTCTCCTCCCCACCCAGACCCGCTCATTTCAGCACTCAGAGCAGTAACACATCACTTGGGTTGCAAGCACCACTTACTGAGCTGGCTTGTTTAAGATGCCAGAGGAACAAAATGTGAAAACCTATAGTCTGCTACCTGGAGAAAGATGAAATAATGTTGTGCTGGGGAATGTGTGAGTTAAAACGCGTATGAAGTAGTTTAAAAAAGTTACCTGTTTCTGTAAGGCATTGTGTTCAACACACTCATTTCAGGAGTGTTATTACAGAATGGAATTTAGTCCCAGAGGGCAATGCTTAGTTGGGCTCATTTTAAAATCTTACTTGAAAGTAATCTTGAGAAAATTTCAATGAGCTGTATTTTGATATTCCTACATGAAAGAAATAATGACCTACTTCATGCAAATTTCTGTTTAAATCTATGGATATGTTGGTGGGGTAAGTTGCTGCTAACCTGAGATGATGGTTTAGAATTTGGCTTGTTGAAGACAGCCTTGCTTTTAAAATAGTGCTGCGGGGGGGAAGGGAAATCGCGGGGCATAGGAAGCAAGGCGGAAGCAAAGATCAGTTTTAGGAGTTTTGTCTTTCAACAGTTCTAAAGAGCAAAGAGCTTTAAGTAAGTTTAAATCTTTTCTAGTGGCCAGGACCCACATAACTGAGGAAATTTAAAAGATTACATTTTTCACAGTTTGACTTCTTTTTTAAACAAACAAACAAACAAACAAACACACGTTTTGTTTTCTTTTTCCCCTTGTGCATTGGGGTTGCCAACTCACTGGATTGGAAAAGCCATATTTGCAGGAACTAGGCTGTTGCTTGGACCAGTTCTGATTCAGTTTTTGTTTCAGATGGCATAAATCAAAGCACCTGCACAGAGTCCAGAGAAATCACATCAGAAAAAAGGGTTTTCAGGCTTAAAGCTTTCACAAAGTGGCAGTGAGCTGGCGACATTTGATGATATTTAAGAATAGAACTGACAAAAATCTTAGATGGAACAATTCTGTGGGGTGTCAACTATCATTGTGTAGAAAACAGCTGAATTTGTTTTCCAGAACATTTCAGATATTTGATTTGGAAATTTTTTTTAGATGTTAGAATTTATATGCAAGTTGCTACTCCTGATCCTCTGATAATGAGGCTGTATTACAACATACCACAGAGCACTATTGTGGTAAAGTTATTGGTTACATGAGCTCTCTCTCTCATAAGATAATATCAGAATTAGGAAAATGTGATTGTATTTGATTCATTTAGAAGTTCGAGCAAGCACTTTACTTCAATCTTGGCATTATTTAACAAGAAGAAGGTCATGTTACAGCAGCATATTCTTGCAGCAGAACTTTGCAGCATATTGTAATGAGTCACGATCAAAGGGTAAGCTTGGTCTTCCAGCAAAATTTTGTGCTCTTGGAGATGTGCAAAGGGCTAATAGACATTGTAAGAGGGATGTTTGATTTTTGTTTAACAATTTGATCTTTTTTAAATGGGCAATTCAAGGTCTTCTTGTTACTGGAATTGTTTTTAATACCTCTTGCTTTGTTTCTTCATGAAATAGGTACCTTCCATTGACTGCTGTAGTTTCCAAGACACATACTCTCAAATCAGTCTCCCACTTCAATATAATTTATTGGGAAGATGCTTTTTTTTGTACCTTTGACTTCTTCTTTCACCAAATCACACACTGCCCACAGACAAAATTTTCAATGAAGAAATACATTTGAACTGCCAGTTACATGTTTCATCTGCTTTCTCTGCTGATGTAAAAACACAGCAGCTGGAAAAAATGTTTGATTTTGTTAGAAATATTTCTCACAGAAGAACTCAAGAATTGTTGAAGTTGGAAGGAACCTCTAGAGGTCGCCTTGTCCAACTGCCCTACCTCCCCTACCTCCCCTACCAACTCAAGCAGGGCCACCTAGAGCCAATTGCCCAGGACCATGTCTAGACAGTTTTTGAACATCTTCAAGGATGGAGACACCACAACGTCCTTGAGCAACCTGTGCCAGTGCTCGGTCACCATCACAGTAAAAAAGTGATGTTCAGAGGGAGCCTCCTGTGTTTCAGTTTTTGCCCATTGCCTCTGGTCCTGACACTGGGCACCACTGAAAAGAGCTTGGCTTTGTCTTCTTTGCACCTTCCCCTTAGTTATTTGTATACATTGATAAGATCCTCCCTGAGCTTTCTCTTCTCTAGGCTGAAGAGTCCCAGCTGTCTCAGCCCTTCCTCATGAAAAAGGAGAGATACTCCAGTCCCGCAATCATCCTTGTGGCCTTTTGTTGAACCCCCTCTGGTATGTCCATATCTCTCTCACACTGAAAATCCCAGAACTGGACCCAGTACTCCAGAAGTGGCCTCACCAGTGCTGAGTAGAGGGGAAGGATCACCTCCCTCAACCTGCTGGCAATACTTTGTCTAATGCAGCTGAGGATACCATTGTCCTTCTTTACTTCAAGGACACTCTGCTGGCTCATGTTTAACTTGGTGTCCACCAGGACCCCCAGGTCCTTTTCTGCCAAGCTGCTTTCCAGCCAGGCAGCGCCAACCTGTATTGGTGCATGGGGTTGTTCCTCCCCGGGTGTAGGACTTTGCACTTCCCCTTGTAGAACTTCATGAGGTTCCTGTCAGCCCATTTCTGCATCCTGTTGACGTCCATCTGGATGGCAGTGCACACATCTGGTGTACCAGCCAGTCCTCCCAGTTTTGTGTCATCAGCAAACTTGCTGAGGGTGCACTCTGCCCCATCATCCAGACCATTATCAAAGATGTTGGACAGGATTGGATCCGTTATTGACCCCTGGGGGTACACTGCTATTCACTGGCCTCCAGCTAGATTTTGTGCCACTGATACTATGCTCTGGGCTCAGTCATTCAGCCAGTTTTCAATCCACCTCAGAAATTATATAAAAGAAATGATATGAAAGAAATAATATGAAATCTCTGCTTGTGATTCTGTACTCTTCAAAATTAAAAAATTGTCTTTCCAGTGTGCAATTCCCATTTGAAATTACTATTATTACCCAACAACATGTGCTCATGCCAGATTTTCTCCATATCTCCTTTTTTTTTTCTTTCCATCTGGGTACTGGCAAAATATCTTCTAATTACCCTCTGTCAGGGAAATCAACACTTTTATGCTTAGTTTTGTAAATTGATTTTGAGATATACACCTAATGAAAGACCAGATATTCTTTCATACAAAAGTTAAGTCCCTGGTGTTTTATGGGAATTGCCATTGCAGAGAGGGATATAGTATGTGAGAGAGGGAGAGAGAGGGAGGGAAAACGTGAACTCTGCCAGTGCTTTGAAGAGGAAAAGATAATCAGGATGGTCAGGACCTGGCAGCAAAAGGCCTGGAAGATCCTCAGCATCCCTTTTCTTGCTCAGATAACCATCTCCAAAAACATGAAGCCACTTCAGAAGTAAGGAATAGAGGCAGTGACGAGGTGGAGTATGGGTGATAGCCCCTTGGTTTTTTTTATCCCCCAGCAGTGAGTGGGACCCAGATTCATCCCATGTGTGATGGCTTCATTGGTCAGACTGTGCCTTCCCCGGCAGTCTGTGTGAGCCTGCACGTTTTCAGCTGGGCAGGACCCCTCAGCGGTCCTAGGCCGGAATTAGCCTGTTGGCGTGGCCTCTGTGGATGTGTCAGTGAGTCTTTCTTAGTCACTGGGATTTGTTTCTCTCTCCCTGTTCACTTTCTGGAGGCCAGCTATCTTCCTTCTGGCTACTGCTGGCTACATTTTTGAACTGTTATTTTTCTGGGAATTTTTTTCTTTTTTTCTTAATACTATTATTGTGTTAATGTTTTTAATTGCATTAACTTCTTATAAATACTCCAGCTTTTCCTCAGTGGGAGTCAGACTTCTGAAAACATTACTTTCATTGAATAGAAGTTAAATGAAGCAAGATCCTAAACGGATATTTTGAAGGTGCAGCTTGACTTCCAGATGTTTGGGGAAGGCAGAATCGGCAAATGTTTGTTGTGTGAAAATGTTCCTGTTGTGTTTCCTTCACCTTCTACTCTAAAAGTTTGCTAAGAATTGTAAGAAGTCTGCTTCTTTTTCATGCACAGCTCTGTGTCTATCCCTTCCCTCCTATGTGGAAATGATCCTCTTTTACCTTTTCCTTTTTTCCTAATGTCAGCACTTAAAAAAAAGATGGCATAGTTAACCCTTTCCCAGTCTACGTGTTCTTGCTGAAAACCAGTTAATTGTTTTTCCATTTCCTTCACATTCCCACAATTCATGGCCATGAAGCCAGCTCTGCTTAGTGCCTGGCAAACTAATTAACATAGATGCATTAATGTGTATCTAGAGTTTCTTTGCATTTCACATTATTAGACTAGGTGTGACAACTCTTCTTCTGAGAATCGAGTAAAACTTTCATGTTCTGTTACTTGGTGTATAGATGAGTAGAAGTCTGTAGTGTTTTTAATATCAGAATAACATTTTATTTTACAGTTTACTGTGATATACAAGAGAATTTAATACCTTTGTAAAGTAGAAGGTAATATTCTTCTACCTCCCAGAAGTAATTCTATACTAGTGTATTTTCTTACACATCAAAACATAGCATAGAGGAGTTCACTGTAAGATAAACAGAAAAGCAAATTGTTCTTAACCAAAAATACATATATACAGGTTTTTAATGCATTTGATGCATCTTAGTTGAATCAAAAATGAAACACTAAGTCGAAGTTCAGTTTTACGCTTTTTACTGATTATCTTTGCCCAGAAATTTTGAATAACACCAATACACAACCAAATATGCCACTTTAAATATTAAATTAAACGTGAACTGAAGAACTTGCAATTCAAATACGTATTGCCTTTTAATTCTTTTTAACTCAGAAGAGCTTTTTTTGCAAAATTATTATAGCTATAGCATGTTTTTATGGAAAGCCTCCACAACAGTTAAAATGTCATTTTCGTAAGGTCAAAAAATAGATTCTTTGTTGTTCAGTGTTGATTTGCACAAGCACCAGTGTGGAGGAGAAAGCAGATAAAATAAGCATGGCAATAAATAGAAATCATTTTAATACCAAAAAAAGCACAGCTATGTTATGTTTAGAATCACAGATTCTCCTGACTTTTCGGAGTGATGCCGTTAGTTTAGGAGGCTTTATGTATGATGAATGAGTGCTGAGACAAAACATCTGATTGCAGGCTGATGGCACAAACTCCATGCTGATCCTCTGCTCTTCACTGATCCTCTGCCGTGCCTGTGACCTTTTTTCACCCATCCCCAAAGTCTCCCCAAAGAGTTCTGGCATTTTCTCTTCCTTGCCTGATTGAACAGTGCAATGAGGTTTGTGAGGAATGTATGTCTGACGTATACACATGTCAGCACAAAAAGTAAGGAGAGAAAATCTGAATAATTAGGCTGCGTGACCAAAGGGCTAAAATCATATCTTGAGAGGCAATGAACTGGGGGCAAGGAATAGACGAAACCAACTGTTGTGGTTACAGTCACGCAATACTCTTACTTTCCTCCTCTCAGTAAGATGAAAACATTGCCCATTCTTATGACAGAAGGATAAAGGATAATGGAATCTGGCTGACGTAATACCCTTGTGTCTATGTCTAGAATTTTTTCTATGTAATAGCAATTGGACATGGTGTCCATCAGAAAAAGGAAGTCTTTCCCAAGATACACATGAGCCCTGGGAAAATTCCAGAAACCAACCTTTGGCTTCTCCAGCATGATACTTATTTTTCATTTACATCCCTTTACCTTTAGCTGCAAAGGATGTATAAAAGGAATTTGAAATGCAAAGGATGCACCAAGCTACAGCAATCTCTTCCAGGACTGTATATTCTGAGTAAGAGACATGGACATTGAGCCATAGCATTTTTACTATCTTATAGAGAATTTCCTGCCCTCCCAAGATAGATTTCATCAAATAACTTTAACTACCTACTCATAAATATCTCTTCTCTATGCAGGCAAGTGAAAAGGAACAAAGGAGGCATCCTGAACAGACAAAAAAAGCAGCATTTAATTTTTTAAGTAATGGACCCCAGCTGCAGAGGTGTCCGAGTGGCTCTGCTTGACATACCCATCTGGGGGCAACATAGCTTCAGTGGGGACTCTGGCTCAGCTCCACACTACCCTAGGGATCTATGTACTGCACTTCTGTGTGAAATAGTGTTTCCCAAACTATAGCAGCAGATGTTACACAACCTTTTTTTCCTCATGTGTGTGCAATGCTATATACTCTTGAACAACCTGATTACTTGCTATTTTCTTACCGGGCCACTGCTGCAGGTGTGGGGTAAGGCTTGGAGAGTGAGTCATGCCAGCACAGTGAAAGAACTGCTGCTGGTACTTGCTTGCCTCAGTCTCTCTCAACCTTGAAAGGTATGTAATGAATGAGTAGAAGGACTTAAGGCACAGGAAGGACAGTCATTCTGCATCTTCTTCCCCCAGAATGAGTTCTTATTTACTTTAACGAGCAGATGTGAACAATGCAGATCTTGTTCTTCCAGCATTAAAATTGAATTAAAATGCTCTTAATTTAGAAGGATGTTCTAAAGGCAACAATAAAAACCTTTTTCAAGCTCTGCTAAGCTTTCTTTTGATTTCACATAGTGCTGTGGGAGGCCAGTAAAGAGACCAGACTTTCCAGTTACATCCTATTTGTGGAGGCTTGCGCACAATGTTGTAAGAGGAATGTGTTACAAAACAGCACAGGATAAAGACGTGACTCAAACATCTTTATACTTTCCTCAACTCTCCAAAATCTGTCTTGAGAAGAGATAAAAGAACATATGAGCATATCTGAAAAGAGGCTGCAACTCATTCTGTGTGACGGATCATTCATAAAGTGCACCTAGGGAGAAAAGAGGTCTGTCGGGGCTTTTCTTTGTAGTAGTGTATCATTGCCTGGGGAATACAGGCTCAATTATCCTGGTAAAATAAAGCTATATCTACATTGCAAACACATCATTAGGAAAATGTTCATCAGGAAAGGAAGTAAAATTTCATAATGCACATAAAGTTTGCCTGCTACAGCTCTGGAATATTTAAAATGTCATCTGCCGTTCTGTGTGGGATTTAGTGCGCTGACAGAGGAATTGTGTGAAATGACCCTAAAATCTTGTAAGCAAGCAGGCCAGATACATGGTTAAAGCTCCCAGGCTTGTAGCTTTTGTTTAAGGGTCAGTTGAAATGTCTGTTTTCCTGAGCTGGAAGCAAAGCGAGTGATTCCAGCACAGGTCACAGCTTCACTACTCCTGTTGTCGCTTAAGCACTGCTTTACTGCTCCAGCTGTCACAAGGATTTTGGCAGGGTGGGTCCCAGCAGGCCAGAAGGTGAAGCCCTGTGCGTGCATCAGCAGCCACAGCCAGCCATGGGGGTCCCCATGTTTGCCAGCCTCACAGCCTGGCCCTACCTGGATGAGGTGGGTCCTACCTGGACCTCTGCCTCTAGGTTTTAAAAAAGGACTGAGAAGGGCATTGCCAACTGTCTTTTGCAAGGACATAGTACAATGAAAAACTTCACTGTAAGAAGTTACTTGTTATGGCAAAGTTACCAATACCTGAATCCCTTTTGGCTGAAGAGGGCAGTTGAGTGTTGTCACCGGTTGCCAAAAGGTGCTTTAAAATGCACACAAACCCGTTAGCTAGCATACATGTAAAATTAGAGCCTAGCAAATGAGGGAATGACCACATCTGATGATAGCAGATAAACTTGCCCTGGGGAAAAGTATTGCCTTCTGTTACTTAAAAGTGAGCAGAGCATCTGGAGATGATCTATCACACTTCCATATAGCTCAGTCAGCTGAAAGTATCAATAAAGGAAAGCATAAATATTATTGCAGTGTAGTATGCAACAGGAACAGGACTGAGCTGGAGACTTCAGAAGCTCTTTCCATATAGGCTGAGGCAGGTTTTATATTTCTTGCTGCACATGAGGGATGAGTGAGATGTGGAGAGGGATGGGGTGAGTCAGTGCAGAGCTGAAGAAGAGAGGTTTGCATGTGGCAATGAACGATGCAGCCCACAGCCTGAAATGGACAGGTTGAGTGTGAGCAGTTGACACACGTGGTTGAACACACAGGACAGGTATAAGTGGTGGTGGGATTGGTACTGCTGCAAGTGTGGCGCTGAAGCTGGAGAGTGTCCCAGTCCTTCAAAGATCCTCTGGCCTGGCCATCTGGGCACTCAGGACAAGCACTTGTCCAGGGCTTTGCTTGTGTGCCTGCTGTGTCCCTGAGGCACTGCCAGCCCTGACTGCCTCTGCCCACTCCCCCAGGACTCCCCCGACCCTGCCCACATCTCAGGACTCCGTGTCAGCCCCCCTGGCGCCATCAGCCCCTGCCTCAGCAATGCCGCAGCAGGGCCAGCCTCCAGCTCCCCACAGCTCTGCCCTGGCTGGCCATGGGCCTCACTGAGATGGGCCCACCCACAGACCCACACCCTGGCCTGGCCTTGGCCCATCCCCATCCCTGTCCTGAAGGAGGTGACCGATGCCTGGGACTGGGGCTGCCCCAGTGCCCCCCGGCTGCCCTGCTCCTGGCTGGGGCGGTGGGACAGGCTGCGTGTGTCAGGCCCTGCCCTGACACACCCAAGGAAACCCCCATAGCCCCTGGGGAGCCCCTGGCCCCCACAGCACCTTGACAGTGTCTTTGAGAGCATTTCCCCAAATTCCTTTTTGCTGTCCCTCTGCTTTGATCAGCTACTTTCAATAAACCTCCATTGAATGTAGCTGCAATCTGTTTAGTGACTTCTTTGGGTAACAGTATGAAGCCATGTATAAAGCCAAACTGCCTACAACTTTGAAGGTGTTTGACTTTGCAGTTTGTTTTTGATGATTAGGTTCTGTTTTCATCAATATGACTTCATGGACACATTCTCTTTCTTTTCAAGGGTTAAATGGCTTTGCCAGGGTTTATCAAGCAAATTGGTAAATCAACTAGCTCATCCTACCATCTTGCTCTGTCTGCCCTATGATTAACTGGCAGTTATGTGTCTACAACAAATGTAGAAAGGAGTAAAAAAACTTTTGAAAGTCACTGGCCTGAGCGAACCTGTTTCACCTTAGTACAAAGACATTCATGCATGAGCTGTCTGCAAGTTTAGGAAGCAGGTGCTCTCCCTCCCTCATGTGTGTCCTGAAGAGCACCCGTGCTTTGTCCTCTCCCTGTGGTGCAGGCAGGTCTGGGTGATCATGTGTAGACATTCATGTGCTGAAACAGCAGAGAGCAAGCCATCTCTGGTCCCACATTCAAATGCATTAGAAATAGTGGGTCCTACTTCAATGGAAATGGTTACGTTGTATACCATTGACATTGGCTGTCACTCTTCCCATTGTTCACAGAGAAATAAGCATGTGGCCATGCTTGTCTAGCTCTGAGGCTGAGCCAATGAACACCCAGGGGATAGGACTTTTCATCTGCCGAAGTCCACATTAATATGGTCTTTTACAATGGAGTGTGGGCTCGATGAGATCCTATCTGACAGGACTTACCGTGTAGACACACTCTCAGAACTTCTTAGAGCATTCCCAGTCCTGTGACTATAACAACTGCTTGTCTTTGGAACTGCAGCGTCCTCACTTGCATTTCAAAGCCCAGGAACTGATGTGTGATGGCCCATACCTGGTTACACAGTCATATAAGGCTATACCTGGCCTTTCTTCTAAGGGAGGAGAGTTTTCTTATAGCTGTTTCTTTGTAGTTTTCCTGACCACAGGTAAAGATATTATTCAGGGCTGAGTATGATCCCTCCAATAAGAACTATGAAGCCCGGTTTCCTCTCGAAAGTGTGTAGCAGGCTCTTCCCCAGCAATGAACAAAGCCTTTTCCACTCTGGAGATAACAGTAGCACCTCAGTAAGACAGATCTCCACATTTCTTCTGAAGGTTGATTGTAATGAACTCCTCTTGAGATTTCATATTCAACAAAATAAATAGCTCTTTTGAAAACTGTCTTTCTTCCTGTTAAAACAGCTTTCATATGAAATGTCAGTATAAATTATGAGTTACAATGCCTGATATCAATTACCTCTATAACTACCTGGGAATGCAGACATGTGATAGACCTGTGTTAATTTAAAGCACTTTCATCAAGCTCTTTAGAAAAAGATATTAATGTAGGCTTTATTTACACCCCCCTCCTCCTTCTGTTTACACAAATAGCTTAATCAAGCTGAGCAAGATTCCTGTGGTTCTTGAAGCCAAATACTCTTTTTCCTTTCCTTTATCAGACATTAGTTTGTGATGTCATTCTTTTTGCCCATTTACAAGCAAGGAGTGAATAGCAAAGCTGGTTTACAGAGATTATCATCACCTTCCACAAAGCAGTTGGACCCTTGTGACTCAGTTTCAGATGTAGATGTGTCTCTGAAGTTTCTTTGTCAAAAGGAGGTTCAAAGAGAAGTCCTCTGTCCAGGAACACCAGGTGGAATCTACCCCTAGGTCATGAGTATGTGTTCTCTCCATGCTGCAGCACAGCACACAGAGAAGTGGAAGTTTCTTGCAATTGCAGTTTTACTTGTATTTAATAAAAAGTGTTTTTCTCAGCTTTTTCTGCAGATTCAAATTTCCAGACTTTTCAGTCTTGAGTGGAATCGTGGCTCAACTGAGGTAAATGGAGAAACGTCTTGTTAACTTGATATCGTTCTTTTGGAAGATGATATACAGACAGGGTCAGATTAATATCTCACTCCCTTGGAATAATGTAATATATGTTTCTAATATGTTTAAAATACATGTGAGCATTAGCACTCGAAGTTTTAATTCACAATTAACAAATATAGTTTTCAAAAAACAACAGCTCAATAATTATCTTGGTGGTGGTTAAAATTTTGCCCACTGTGTTTTCCGTCTAAATACTCTTTAGCTATTTTCTCAGTGTCTTTAAATCTGTATAGCCCAAGAACAATATTCATTATTAAATGTCTAAATGAGAGAAAATCACACTTACTTTGATAGAGATAGCTATATTTGCTACTTTTCTAAATATAAACATTAATTGTGATGAAATATTCTTATATCTTTTGAGTGCGAACAAGTCAAAAGAAAACCAACTTTCAACTTGAGTCTAAAACCTGATAAGGTAAGTATTATTATTATTTAATGCCTATGGACACTTATCACTGATTAACTGCTTATTCCATGTCAGTTAATTCGGTATCAGATAATGGAATATCAGTTCCATATTGTTTATCTCCCAGGTAGTCATGCCTAAAGAGAGTCTCAGAAAAATCATATCAGTCTCCAAAGTAAAATGCAGTGACAAAATGTATGTGACATTTTTTCATCTATGATAGTGAAGTCAACATTAGCAATTTTTATAACTGTTGGAACTTGGGTCTAAGGATGCTTCTGTTTCCCAACAACTGAAGTCTTCTAATGCAAAATACAAAGTGTTGTTTCTTATTCTGTAATTGAATTAAAAAGCATGTTAATAATGTATTGTGGAAACCACTAGCACAATTATTATTGAAAAACAAATTATGTTTCTTTTAAATACAAAGAAACAATTACAGTAGTAAATAAGAATATTCTGGAAGACAGTAATGGATGGCTCATACAAAGCAGAACACTTATTAAATAAGAAGCAGCTGAAACTCAAAATTGATAAATATGAAGTCATGCACACGGGAAAAACAATCCTAACTTTGCATATGAAAAGATGGGCTCTGAGCTCCCATCATCACCCAGGAGTGAAATCTTGGGGTTATGACTCATATTTTCATGCAAACATGAACTCAGTGCTTCGTATCAGTCAAAAAGCAATTCAAATTTTTGGAAATAGGAGGATGGGCAGAGACTAAAACTGAGAGCATTATTATTGTGACTCTGTATAAATCCATGGCTCACTTGTGGTTTAAATACTGTGCCCCTCTTCCCAAAAAGAATAGAGCAGAAATGGAAAAAGTTTAGGGGAGGGCAACAACAATGATCAAATATCTCTAATGGCTTCCAAATCACAGGTGACTCAATAAAGTGAGTTTCTTCTGGGAAAGAGATTAGTTTGGGGAAGAGGTTTGTAGCAAAGGTCTATGAAGTATGGAAGAGTGTGGAGACGGCAGAGAAGAATCTGTTGTTCATTATCTCTTCCTTACTGGGAACAAGAGGCTGTGATCTGGTGATTGTAGGAGCCATAATCAAGACAAACACCACGAGTTTGTTCTTCACACAGAAGGCAGGAGAACTGTTTTGCCACTGAGGACACTAGAGGTTTCTGTGTCCCAGGCGAGACTGGACAAGTTCATGAAAGGGAAATCCATTGAGAATTATTGCAATTGTAGAAACCCCAGCTATCTCAGCACCATTCTGAGAAAGAAATGGTTGGGTGGGAAAAGCTGGAAATGCTTAGCCTGCTCTTACATTCTTCCTCAAGCACTCTCGTACTGCACTTGTGGGAAAAAGCACAGTGGGCTAGATGAACCTATGGTCTTACCCAATACAGCCACTTTTACTGTCTTAAGTTAAGGAGCTTGGCTTAAAACACATTGCAATTGAATTCTAAATTTTTGGTTTGGTATACTATATTTCAAAATCTTCAGCTTTCCAGAGAACCTCACCTCTCCTCTAAACCCCGATGCTTTGAATGTTACATTGTATGATCAAAGCCAAAAGGAAGAAATGCACAAAAGATTAAAAAATGAGTGTTTGAAGTATTCTGAAATTCCTGGCTGCCATGTAATGTTTGACCTCTCTCATTTTACATCGGCATTAGATTAGAACTTCACTGTTCAGTGTACAAAACCAAGAATATTGAAAATAAAAATTTGCTAGTTTATGTCTCGCTTCATAATTAAGAGATCCTTTTCCAGTGTGACAACTCAAAGCAAAGCAATGAACCTAAAAAACAGAGAAGGAAATGGAGACCTTAATTGTTGTCTGGCAGTATACAGGCATACTTTCATATGACGTTGTAGCTTTGCCTGTGTTTTTAACGCCCTAATCATATCCTAGTCTCCCAGTACATCACACTTGCTCTGTGACTGAGATGATTGCTGTTCACCTAAGGTCACATAAAGCACCCTGAAGAGCTGCATCAGATTATAAGGTTCCTGGCTCTGGGCACCCTGCTCAGAGCAGGCACTGACACTGTCTGCAAATCTTAACCTCCAAGACTGCATGTAGTCTACCTTTACTTTGGCAAAGTAAGTAGCAATCAGGCTTCTTTTCGTGGAAGCATATTGCTACACAGGAAAATCCCCACAAAGCAGATGACTGATCCTTTCTTGGTACAGAGAGGCAAACTAAAAATAACACTTTT
The DNA here is from genome assembly GCF_013368605.1 of Nyctibius grandis. Taxonomy (NCBI): domain Eukaryota; kingdom Metazoa; phylum Chordata; class Aves; order Nyctibiiformes; family Nyctibiidae; genus Nyctibius; species Nyctibius grandis. The sequence continues at coordinate 58,430,268 of NC_090660.1, read as the reverse complement.
AAAATCTTTTGTTTTTTCCTTTTCCTTAAATAGTAACTTTTAATGTTAGTTCTTTATGAACAAGGATCTGCTGCTTTGGTGTGTTGGTCTGTTCTTCAGAGATGTTTTTTTGAGTGAGGATCTTATCGGGGTTCCCTGATGTGGTTGCGGTGATTTACTTACCCTCTATGTTTGGTAGTTTCTCTGGAGAGATAGCAGTCTTGAAATCAGCAGAAATATGGAAAATACAGGAACTCAACCTGAATTATAGGCAAGGTAAGTGAGGAAATTCCTTTTACAAGGAATAATTTCTGAATTACAGAGCGTAACTTGATAGCATGCAGTGTAATATTGGTTTAAGCTGCTGAACAGGTGATATAGAAGTGTATTCACTGTTTACATATTCAGCCATTTTAGATCACAAACCTTTCAATTTCTGCAGTTTGAAAAGTCATTCAATAGGTTTCGGCTTTTCCTTTAAGCATCAACACTTAGCCGAGGATCCTTGGCCTTTCCAGCAATAAGTCCAGCTCAGTTTCAGTTATCATTTATGAGCCTTGTTCAGGCAGCAAAACAATCCAACAATGGCATGTTCCTTGCCAAACAATAACCAGCTTGGCATAACTGTCCAGAAGCTAGGGCTTGACATTAATTAGCTCAGAAATCAGTTTCTACTGGAAGATGTTCTATTCTGTTGCATTAAATATGTGCTTTGTGACCATTTGACACATTTATGTGTCTGTAGGGTCATGTATTTGTGTAGTTAAAACGTTGATTACATATTTGGCACTTGAATCTTTGACACATTTTGTGTTATTGTACCAAGGACATTACTTTTGTGTATTACTCCTTTTTGTACAGGCACCTAGAGTAGTTCTCTTGCAAATAATCACACTCATTTTTCTGTGACCTGTTAAGCTCATGTTTTGGCACTTTGCAGGAAATGTGTGCACCACAAATGCCAGTTCTGTAATTCTGTATGGACTCAGTTGACATAGGCCAGGTGAGAAATACATCTACACTGGCTCTGTTTCTGGGGAAGTGGCAAAAGGAAGCACCAACACTTGTGCCCCTGGAGTTGGTGCTGTGGCTGGCAAAGTGCCCAGAAGTGCCAATATATCTGGTTCTGGGCTTATGATAAGATTTTTCCTACCATTTGCTATAGAAGCAGTATGCAACACTTACGTAGGACCATGTGTGACTTGAGGAGGAAGCTGAAGCAAAGACAAGCAAGGAATTCATGTTTTGAACCGAAGTTCTCTAGGGCACAGTGGAGTGCTGACTTGAACTCACTGTATGGTAGCTATGCCCGGTGTATTTCATATACCCTTTAAGGGAGGGTAGAATTGCTTTTCGTCTTCTATTATGGAGAAAAAAGCTATTAGCAGAGTGCTCTGATGACTAGATTAAAGGGGAAAGATTGATGTTGATTTCTAGTGTCCATCATCCCTGAGAAACACTATGAACTTATATGGCAGCTACATAAGGAATATTAAATTTTTTTTATTTATAACCCCTTTCAATTTAGGATGGAAGTATACATGGTGTAGTAAATCGTGTGACTCACATATAGAAGGAAATTTTTTCACCCCCTGACATGAATTCTTATTTATCCCAAGCAACGAACATGGCAGGAAGTAGCCACCATTCATTTCACATCTCTGTGTGTAACTCTGTAATCTTCCAGAGCAGAAAGAACATATGACATTAAAAAAAAAAAAAAGGAATAAAAGACAATCTTCTCAAGGAAGGGTATGGCAGTTTTTGAGAGGTGATATATCAAAATACAGTGGCTTGACCTGGAACTGAAAAGGCTAAATGGCTAGTGGTTGTGAAATTTGCTTGTATTTGGCTTCAGAGATCTGAGTTACGGCCCAGCTTGTCTAGGGCTCTCTGTTGCTATATTAACAAGATCTAAGCCCTTTATGCCTTTGTTTTTGATTTGTGCAGTGATGATATTTCTTTCTTCTACTTGACTTACAAGTTCTTTCGAGTAGTGACGAGATTGTATCTGGCCAAGTATACATACAGTTTGATGCCTCTGGGTATTATAATTAGATGTTCCCAGTGCCAGCAGGAAAACCATTCAGTAGGAATGAAAATAATAATTTTAACAGGATATTACTATACAAGAGAATGTTTCTGAAACCCTAGGAAAAACTCCTAGGTACACATTAACAGGCTTGTTCTAATGAAGAATCACTTGGCAGCCTGGGTTCCTTTAATGGACGTTACCAAGTACAGTAAGTCTCACCATCTGCTGCACCCTCTAATTACCAGTGAGAAAAGGACACTTTTCCCTGTTGCACCACACAAAGAAATATGATTTAAATGTGTATGTTACTTATTCAATGTAACATACATCTGTTGTGTTCTATCATGTTTTAGACACAAATCTGGGAGGAGGAGCAAATAGCCTTGCCTGGGAGATGTACATCCTTTTCACTGTGCTGGCACACACATAATCTTACTATTGGGTAAATTTACAATTTCCTTTCCCCTTTTTTGCTCTACTTAAGTAATTTTTCTGGTGATCTGCCCCTATGTTTATATGTGAAGTAACAGGAGTGGGTTGAGTTGCTATTTTACAGACTTAAGCTTACTTCAGAAAAAAACAAGTCAGCCTTGGAAAGTCTTTGGTCTTCTTTTGAGAGATGGTGTCTAGAGAGAGAGAAAACAAGTGAGAGGCAAGATCAACCACAGCCCTTTGTATAGACTTTCCCTTTTCTCTGACCTCAGTGGGACCATGGAAGAGAGGAAAATCTCGTGTACTCCCATAACCTGAGAAAAGGTGGCAAGAGGTTTGGCCCTGTTCTGCCTCTCCTTCCTATGTGTGCAGAGAGGGCACATAGTCAGGAAAAGAAAAGAGTGACAGCACAGGGGAGGACGCTGCAATGCCTGCCCATCATCCCCCACCTGACCTGTCTCTTAGAAATAGCTGGGAGTAGCTGTGGAAAGGATGCATTTTTTTTCTCCCCTTCACTGGGGACTTTGTAGAGAAAGCAAAAGATATGGGGCCAGATATGTGGATACCTATGACAAAACAAAAATAGCTGAAGAGCTTTCTAGAGGCAGGGAGATCAGCCACTGAAAGCAGCTTGAAGATCCGAGTCTTCTCATTGGTGATGGCTCCTTCCCATGGCTCTTTTCACAGTAGCCTGCTACAAGGCTGCTCAGCTGCATCCTGTCAGATCTGGCCTTGACCTGAGGCAGCCAGATCCCAAGGGTTTGGAGGGCCAGGGGGTTATGGTCAGAGTCCTGACACTTGGAGCAGTAAATGTGGATCTTCCCTCATGCCCTATTGGTGGGACAAACTGATGGAGATGCAGCAGGGCCCAAAGGAGGATTCTTGTGAAGATACGAAGGAAGTACATTGTTATTCATTGGAAAGAAAAAAGTGAGTGGATCTGAAAAATGGCCTGAATGTGCCTCTGAATTTCCTCTGAATCAACTCTTACTAATACTACAGAAGAACATGTTCTACATTTGTTGCTAAGTATTTTTTAATTGATAAGGGCACATTGCTTCAAGTATGTTTCCACATCAAAATCAAAGTGCATTTGAATTTGAAACTTTTTAAAAATGGAATACACCTTTTGAACCTACAGTTTTAAAGGTTGATTGATTTCCATCCAGGCGATGACCGGTATCAAGAGCAGTAGCTTATGGGCAAACAAGACCAGAGGTTTTAGAGGCATTCAGTCATGATTCAAAGATTTCAGAAGTCGTATGATGCACAATCCTTTTCAGAGAATACATAATATTGTAGCTAAGATATGCTTTGGGACTCAATGAATTTATGAACTCAGCAAACTTTAGGAACCTTCCTAATCCTCTGATTGTTCCTTTGACCTATCTGGATTCCCACAGTAAGGGCAGGGGGCCTTCTTCATGTCTGCTTACTGTCTACATATGAGCCTACTTTCCTTTTAAATGCTGAGGAGTTACAGATCCTTAACTCCTATCTGTAAAATAACTTATATTGTCTTTTGAGGTATTACTCTTCCTCATGCCAATTTCTGACAAGCTGGCTATGGTCAAAGCTGCAGTGTTGCAAAATCTTACTTCCAGTGACATCTCATCAGGCTTAGTTGTTTGCATTGTGGTGATGAGTAAGGTCTCTGCAGACTAAAAAATCCAAATATTAACTGCTATTATAAATGTGCAGAAAAGGCTCCTTGCTTTGACTCTAAGCAAGAAGCAGTTGACATGGCTGTATGAGACAACTTCTTATGGATTGACATACAAATTTTTTTTTTCTTGAATGACTTGTAAAAAAGAAACTGATTTCTGTACTAGTAACCTCTGGGCTTTGGGACTGAGGGTTACCAGTAGCACTGGAGGTACACGAACAACTTGTAACTCAGTTTCATGATAAAAAAAAAATGTTGCTTTTTAAAAAAAATCTCCATTGGGAAAGCCTAGTATTTCTGTTTGTTTGTTGTTTATTTGTTTATTTTTTTGGCAAAGCAAACAAATAGACCTGAAAAATATTTTTATATTAACCTGGATGCTTTTATTTAATTTGTTTTACTAAAAACATTGTTTTGGGGTCATCTAGCTTTCCAAAATTCCTTTTTTTTTTTTCTTAATTTCATTTATATAACTATTTAACACTGAAGGATTGGATTATTTTTCTCACCAAAGAAAAAAAATAAGGAAAGAATACTATTATGACACATAGGAACCAAACAGAAAATGCCCGGGATTGCTGAAGTTAACACAAATGTGAGATAGAAGATAACAAAAAAAATTCTAGGAAAGGGAAGTACTGAACAAATCCCAATGAAAAAAACCCCTATGATTGGATATTAGGAATACTGGAGTGTTTAAGTGCCTTTTTTGCTTCAGTTCACTAACCAGGATAAATGTGGCCAGATGGCTAACACAATGAACATTGATGACAGATGGGTAAGTGCTCTAACTAGCATCAGAAAAAACAGGTTAGAGATGCTTGTGAATTGGCAGGGCCTGATGAAATTCACCCTGAAATACTTAATGAGGTAGCTGTGGCTGTCCCTACTGCTTCAAGACAGCATGGAGGGTGGATGAGGTTCCAGAAGATGGGAAGGGACAGCCATAATCATGGTTTTTAAAGAGAAACGAGGAGAGAAGCTGAGAAGCAAAAGGGGAAAAGGAGGACCCAGAGAATCATTGAGTGATCAGCTTAACTTCTGAAGTCAGAGAAATACAAATAAGAGACCCATTTATCAGGAACAGGAAGCATTTCTTGAAAAGAATAAATCATACCAAATCAGCCTAATAATCTCCTGTGACATAATGGAATAGAGAATCATAGAATCATAGAATCATAGAATCATAGAGTCATAGAATCATAGAATGGTTTGTGTTGGAAGGGACCTTTAAAGGACATCTAGTCCAACGCCCACGCAGTGAGCAGGGACATCTTCAACTAGATCAGGTTACTCAGAGCCCCATTCAGCCTGAATTTGAATGTTTCCAGGGATGGGGCATCTACCACCTCTCTGGGCAACCTGTTCCAGTGTCTCACCACCTTCACTGTAAAACACAGATATAATTCCTTATATCTGGTCTAAATCTATCCTCTTTTAGTTTAAAACCGTTACCCCTTGTCCTATCGCAACAGGCCCTACTGAAATATTTGTCCCCATCTTTCTTATAGAAAGGCCCTTTTAAGTATTGAAAGGCTGCAATAGGGTCTCCCTGGAGCCTTCTCTTCTCTGGGCTGAACAACCCCAACTCTCTCAGCCTGTCTTCATAGGAGAGGTGCTCCAGCCCTTGATTATCTTCATGGCTCTCCTCTGGACCCACTTCAAGAGATCCATGTTTTTCCTGTGTTGAGGACTCCAGAGCTGGACAGAGTACTCCTTGTAGCAAAGGTCTATGAAACATGGAAGAGTGTGCAGAGAGGGTGCAGAGGGCAGAGAAGAATCTGTTGTTCATTATCTCTTCCAGATTGGGAACAAGAGGTTGTGATCTGGTGATTGTAGGAGTCATAATCAAGACAAACACCATGGGAAGAGAGAGACAGTAATAAATAACATATTTTTAATAAAGCTTTTGATATTGCCTCAGACGACAGTCTCCAAAACAGCCAAGAAACACAGCCTAGAGATATCTACTACAAAGCAGATGTGTGGCTGGTTAGGAAAAACATAGTCATAGTAGTCACCAGCAGTTTATGATCAAATTGAAAGAATTGATCTCATGGGGTTCTCCAGGAGTCGGTTCTGGGTCTGGATATATGCAAGACTTTAATCTGTGGTCTGAGCAGTGGAATTGGGAATACTCATATTCACTATGCAGGTAATGAGGGGAGGATACAAGCACTTTAAAAGGCAGGGGTGTGATTAACAGCAGATCTTCAATGTCTGTTAGGAAACAACGGACTGGAAGGATCTGGATTTAATCCACCACCCTTCCCCAAACTGGAGTAGTGTCTGCTACCTTGCTTATTTTTGTCAGAATTTTGTCTAATCTGCTCTCAAAAGTCTCTGGTGAGGGAGACTCCATCATCTCCCCAAATAATAAAGTTCAGTGTTTCACTACACTTGCTGTTAAAATTTTTTCCCACATCTCACCTAAGACTTTGCTGGGGTTGAAGTCTATTGCTTCTTGTTTTATCCAGACGATAGCAATAGGCCATTTTCTGTCTGTGCAGCAATCTTTCATGTGTTAGAAGATGGTACTGAGCCAGTTTCTTTTGTATTTTATATTGTTGATTACTCCTGTTTAAGTGCACTATGTTGTTGTACTTCCTCCCATCAAATTCCATCCTGTTTTTTTCACAGCCTATGTCTCCAGGTTGTCAATATAAATTTCAATTATTTTGGTTTTCATTGTTTTTGGTTTTCTGACATTGTACTCCAGACCTCCCCCCAGTGTTATATAGTGTTGCAAAAACTTATATAACAATATAATAAATGATATACTGGCGGGTATAAAAAAAGAGTCATATGTAGCTCAAATGCTTTAACTTTTTGTGAAGCTTTAACTCAGACTTCATGTCACCTAAGACGGGGTGATGCACTTCAAGCAAGGCCCAAACAAGTGGCAGAGAATCCAGCAAGGAGTAATGAGAGATGTCAGAGGACTAGAAAATTTTTCTTATTTGGGATGGTTAAAAGAACTGAAGTTGTTAAACAGGTGTCACAGTTTAAAGCTGGGCCAGCTATTAAACCTATGGCAGATGCTCTCTGTTAACCCTTCCCCTCCCCCCCCCCCCCCCCGCCCCACTCCCCGCAAAGGGAAAGGGAAAAGGGAGAGAGACTTCCGGGTTGGAAAGTTAAAACAGTTTTAATAAACTATAATAATGAAAAAGAGAAGAAGAAGAATAATAGAAATAATCAAATATATACAAATATATATACAAAACCAAGATCAAGCTCCCCTGAAGTCAGCCACGTCACCACCGGCACTGCAGGGCAGGCTCCGGGAAGGCCCAGGCTGGGCCTAGCGATGGTCGAGAGCTGGATTCAGGGATGCACGGATCGGGATCGGGGGCAGCAGGAAAACAGACGGAGTCCTCTTCGGACACCGGCCATAGCAGAAAGAGAGCGAGACCCTCGTGATCTCCCCGCTTTATACTGAGAATAACGTGTATGGGATGGAATACCCTCGTTGGTCAATTTTGGGTCACCTGCCCTATCCGCTCCCCCCTGCAGCTGCGACCCCCCTTCAGCTCTTCACTCGTAAGCAGGGAGGAATTTAGCAGTGACCTTGGTTTCTCTAAGACTAAGTACAGCAAGAGCCTTTCTGCATAACATCCCTACCAGTGCCTCAGCGATAACTACAAGCTTCGAGCGTTATCAGTCCTAGAAGCAGACACTGTCTGCAAAACATGCAGTTAGTTTCAGAAAGTGCAGTTACCTAGAGGGGACCTAGCTGAAAGTAAAAATCACTGAAAGGAAAATTGGCCTGGTTTAGGCCAAACCAGGACATTCCACCCCTTATTCCATACCATTCACGTCATACTCAGATCACCACTACCTTTTCATTTTAAAATATATACAGACATCACTAGTTTATGATTCATCTCTATACAAAAAAGTTCATCAAGTTCATTTAGTTCAGGATTGTGGGTTTCCATCTGTCTAGGAGTCTCCCAGGGTAGGAGAGATGGTATGAGCTTTGTCACAGTTCGTGCCCACGGGTTGCAGGTTAAAGATGTCAGTCTCGAGGAGGTTACTGGACGCCACTTGCAGCTAGCTCCGGTCTCATCACCACTGCTTCAACCTGAAAGACACTTACGAACACTGTTAGTATTATGCAGCAATTAACATCATGCAGTTCAGAATTAAGTATTCTCACCCAGGATTAGATCACCTTCAGGGACACATCGGACTTCACCATCCTGCAGCATCACCCACCAAGTACATCCAGGTCCTTGAGCAAAAGCAATCCCATGAATGGGTTTACCTTTGCCCTTTACCTCTGTCTATACTGCTGGAGGCTGTCCTGAGGAGCCCCGGACCCCTGCGGCCCCAGAAGAAGTCAGGATAGAGGAGGAATCTGTCTTGGTAGATGAGGGCTGGGTCAGGGACCAATTAAGCAATCTGGACGTCCATAAATCCATGGGCCCTGATGGGATGCACCCACGGGTGCTGAGGGAGCTGGCGGAAGTCATTGCTAGGCCACTCTCCATCATCTTTAATAAGTCATGGGCAACGGGAGAGGTGCCTGAGGACTGGAGGAAAGCGAATGACACTCCAGTCTTCAAAAAGGGCAAGAAGGAGGACCCGGGGAACTATAGACCGGTCAGCCTCACCTCCATCCCCGGAAAGGTGATGGAACAACTTGTCCTTGGTGCTGTCTCTAGACACATCAAGGATAGGGGGATCATTAGGGGCACTCAGCATGGCTTCACCAAGGGGAAGTCATGTTTAACCAACTTGATAGCCTTTTATGAGGACGTAACCCAGTGGACAGATGATGGTAAAGCTGTGGATGTGGTCTATCTCGATTTCAGTAAAGCATTTGACACGGTCTCCCACAGCATCCTCGCAGCTAAACTGAGGGAGTGTGGTCTGGATGATTGGATAGTGAGGTGGATTGTGAACTGGCTGAAGGAAAGAAGCCAGAGAGTGGTGGTCAATGGGACTGAGTCCAGTTGGAGGTCTGTGTCTAGCGGAGTCCCTCAAGGGTCGGTACTGGGACCAGTTCTATTCAATATATTCATTAATGACTTGGATGAGGGAATGGAGTGCACTGTCAGCAAGTTCGCTGATGACACAAAACTGGGAGGAGTGGCTGACACAACGGAAGGCTGCGCAGCCATTCAGAGAGACCTAGACAGGCTGGAGAGTTGGGCGGGGAGAAATTTAATGAAATATAACAAGGGCAAGTGTAGAGTCCTGCATCTGGGCAAGAACAACCCCATATATGAGTACAAGTTGGGGACAGAGCTGTTGGAGAGCAGCGTAGGGGAAAGGGACCTGGGGGTCCTAGTGGACAGCAGGATGACCATGAGCCAGCAGTGTGCCCTTGTGGCCAAGAAGGCCAATGGCATCCTGGGGGGTATTAGAAGGGGTGTGGTCAACAGGTCAAGAGAGGCTCTCCTCCCCCTCTACTCTGCCCTGGTGAGGCCGCATCTGGAATATTGTGTCCAGTTCTGGGCCCCTCAGTTCAAGAAGGACAGGGAACTGCTAGAGAGAGTCCAGCGCAGAGCCACGAAGATGATTAAGGGAGTGGAACATCTCCCTTATGAGGAGAGGCTGAGGGAGCTGGGTCTCTTTAGCTTAGAGAAGAGGAGACTGAGGGGTGACCTCATTAATGTTTATAAATATGTCAAGGGCAAGTGTCATGAGGATGGAACCAGGCTCTTCTCAGTGACATCCCTTGACAGGACAAGGGGCAAAGGGTGCAAGCTGGAACACAGGAGGTTCCACTTAAATATGAGGAAAAACTTCTTTACGGTGAGGGTGACCGAACACTGGAACAGGCTGCCCAGAGAGGTTGTGGAGTCTCCTTCTCTGGACACATTCAAAACCCGCCTGGACGCGTTCCTGTGTGATATGGTCTAGGCAATCCTGCTCCGGCAGGGGGATTGGACTAGATGATCTTTCGAGGTCCCTTCCAATCCCTAACATTCTGTGATTCTGTGATTCTGTGATTCCAGGTGTACTGGATACCTCTCCAGGTAAAAGCAAACTGTGGCCTGCACTTTGGTGCCAAAGGAATAGAGAAAAATGCATTAGCAATGTCTATGGTGGCGTACCACTTGGCTGCCTTTGACTCCAGCTCGTATTGAAGTTCTAGCATGTCTGGCAGAGCAGCACTCAGAGGTGGCGTAACTTCATTTAGGCCACGATAGTCCACAGTTAATCTCCATTCTCCATTAGACTTTTGCACTGGCCATATAGGACTATTAAAGGGTGAGCGAGTCTTGCTAATCACTCCTTGATTTTCTAATTGTCTAATCAGTTTATGAATGGGGATCAGGGAGTCTCGATTGGTGCAATATTGTCATCGGTGCACCGTGGTAGTAGCAATTGAGACCTGTTGTTCTTCAACTGAGAGGCCAGGCAAGGTAGACAGCTGTTTAATGTCCTCAGTCTCTACAGCTGCTATACCAAAGGCCCATCTATACCCTTTTGGATCCTTAAAATACCCTCTCTTAAGGTAGTCTATGCCAAGGATGCATGGAGCACCTGGACCAGTCACAATGGAGTGCTTTTTCCATTCATTTTTAGTTAGGCTCACTTCGGCCTCCAATACAGATAACTCTTGAGATCCCCGTGTTATTCCCGAAATACTGACAGATTCTGTCCCTTTATGATTCGATGGCATGAGGGTGCACTGTGCACCAGTGTCTACCAAGGCTCGATACTTTTGTGGTTCTAATGTGCCAGGCCATCGAATCCACACAGTCCAGTAAATTCGGTTGTCCCTCTCCTCCTCCTGGCTAGAGGCAGGGCCCCTCTAATTAAAGACTGGATTCGTGCAACTCACGGGGATTGTACCTTCATTTCCCCTATTCATATTCGGGAAATAGGGACCTGAGGCCCATCTACCGTGACTGGAGTCCTGCTCATTGGTAACTGGAGCAGCCATCCTCGTAGGAAAATTCTCTCTGGTATTTCTTGTAGCTTGCAACTCACGTACTCGTGCCTGTAGGATACTGGTAGGTTGTCCAGGCCATCTGCTCATGTCCTCCCCATAATCACGTAGAGTAAACCACAGGATACCTCGTGACGTGTTCCGTTTCCTTTGAGCCGGTCCAGTAGGAGGGCGTTTCCTCCTAACGGCTGCAACGCGGGCCTGTGTAGGTAGAGAGTCAAGTTTATTCTCGATCCTGGACAGTTTGTCTGACAGTTGTTTAAATGAGTCCTTGTCTTCCTTAGTCACTTTTCCCACAGCCGAGACACGGGCCTGCAGTGGGGAAGAAATACTATCTTCATACTGTTGCATATAGTTAGCCATTTTGCCCACACTAGGTCGTGCCATAGCATCTTCTCCCCAGACTAATATTGACAATGTATGGGTATGTGTCAGTGGAGCACTCTTCGCAACCTTCCGGAACATGGATCGGTTGCATTCCACTTCATCAGGATTTACAGGATCTACAATGTCCTGAGGGTGTTTATAAATGATCTCTTGCACAGCTAGTTCTCTAAGGTAGTTAATACCTTTTTCTAGAGTGATCCATTTGCTTAGGTGACTCATAACATCATCTTTATAGGGATACCTGCTCTTTACAGCTGACAAGAGTCGCCTCCAGAGACTGATAGTGTTTGACCTTCTTGGAAGCATCTTATCATACCACCATCTCTGGACAGGGATCCCAACTGTCTCGCTTCTCTACCATCCAATTCTATGCTATCTGCCCCATTATCCCAGCATCGGAGCAACCAGGTAATAATAGGCTCACCATCATAACGACTAAAGTCTTTCCTTATACTTTGCAGTTCTTTCAGGGATAAGGAGTGGTAGGTTATCTCTACGTCCGAGTCCGAGTCCTCCTGTGATTGTTCTGCTTTAGAAGGATCTTTCTTGTGTGATGGGTCTGCTTTAAAAAGACGACCAAGGAAACCCCCATCTGTGTCAGGCCCTGACTCTGACTGAGAAGGGCCCTCACCTGGGTCCTCTGATGGCTCTGCCTTAGAAGGCTCTGAGTCATCATCCTTCACTTTACTAGCTGATTTCTTTCGGTGTTTTCTCCTGGTTACAGAGGCAGCATTATACCTACAGCTGTTGCTGCACCGGCATTTAATCACATACCACACCAGTAACACATTCAGGACACCCGAAAATAAAAACATGCCCTGTTCGAATTTCGCATGGATCAGCTTGGCAAAAAAGGAGAAGATACTATCAAAATCAGTTAAAAGACGCCCGGAGTGCGCAGCTATCGATTCGCGATTAAAGCTGCCCATCATTGTATCATAGAGATAAGAGATCGGAATAATAACTGCACAGTCTATCACGACATGAATCAGTACCAAAACCCATACCAAAACAACACATTTCGACCAGCACGCACTATTAAACCACACGTAAGCACTAACACACAGCACATACGGCAAGTAAGGTATTGTTACACTTAACTCTGAAACAAGCTTTATAAAGAAAAGAGGTAACACAAGGTTCACAAATGACATTATCATCTTAACTATCTGTTTTAATTTCCAACCCCTCATAAATCTCAAAGGAAGAAATCTGATACTCTCTTGGCTGAGCTCTCTGGGTCTCCTCCCACTGGAGCTGGGATTCCACTTATCAGAGCAACCTGTCGGAGCTTCTCTCGAGCCCCACGTTGGGCGCCAATAAATCTGTCACAGTTTAAAGCTGGGCCGGCTATTAAACCTGTGGCAGATGCTCTCTGTTAACCCTTCCCCCCCCCCCCCCCCCCCCGCCCCACTCCCCGCAAAGGGAAAGGGAAAGGGAAAAGGGAGAGAGACTTCTGGGTTGGAAAGTTAAAACAGTTTTAATAAACTATAATAATGAAAAAGAGAAGAAGAAGAATAATAGAAATAATCAAATATATACAAATATATATACAAAACCAAGATCGAGCTCCCCTGAAGTCAGCCACGTCACCACCGGCACTGCAGGGCAGGCTCCGGGAAGGCCCAGGCTGGGCCCAGCGATGGTTGAGAGCTGGATTCAGGGATGCACGGATCGGGATCGGGGGCAGCAGGAAAACAGACGGAGTCCTCTTCGGACACCGGCCATAGCAGAAAGAGAGCGAGACCCTCGTGATCTCCCCGCTTTATACTGAGAATAACGTGTATGGGATGGAATACCCTCGTTGGTCAATTTTGGGTCACCTGCCCTATCCGCTCCTCCCTGCAGCTGCGACCCCCCTTCAGCTCTTCACTCGTAAGCAGGAAGGAATTTAGCAGTGACCTTGGTTTCTCTAAGACTAAGTACAGCAAGAGCCTTTCTGCATAACATCCCTACCAGTGCCTCAGCGATAACTACAAGCTTCGAGCGTTATCAGTCCTAGAAGCAGACACTGTCTGCAAAACATGCAGTTAGTTTCAGAAAGTGCAGTTACCTAGAGGGGACCTAGCTGAAAGTAAAAATCACTGAAAGGAAAATTGGCCTGGTTTAGGCCAAACCAGGACAACAGGAAAAGCAGCAGACTTAGGGGAGAGCATCTTCAACCATGTAGAAGGCTGTGCAAACAACAAAGTAATAGGCTGCTTTCTTGTTCTACTGGGAATGGGTCAGATGTAATGGCTTCTAACTGTGATAAGGAAGATCGAGGTTAGACATCAAGAAATATCACGTGTTAGAAAGTACAGCCAAGCACAGGCATAGATTTACTGAGAGAGGCTGTGGAATCTCTACTAACAGTGGCATTTAAAAACAGCGAGACTAATAGCTGCTGAGGACAGTTTAAAGAGGATCCTTTCTTGGGGAGGAATATAATCTGTAATCCTGAGAGTTCAAAATAAAACTGTTAACAAAATGTCTAAGCATTTAAGAAATTTTTTTTCCCCTTTGTACATCTTTCCGATTTTGATCCTAACTGATTTTTATAACCCTTGAAAAAAAACCACGCAGAACTAGTCAAGATTTAAATCTACTCTACCTCCATGTTAAAGAAATCAATATGGTACAAACTATCATTGTTCAAAAATCTTTTGTGCGGTGGTATGGAAAGTGGATGGTGTGATTCTAGACATCAGTGCAGCTTCTGTCCCACAGTGCAACTTGAGCTGGGCAGATACCCTCTCTCAAATGAACATGACTGTAACTATCTTTGTTTTGGAAGAATAAGCGTAGCCTTCAGAAAATCACTGACTGTCTCTTTTATCCCACATCTGTTCTACCATGGCAGTCAGTAGGACACAATTTTTTATCAATGAATGTCTTAAAAAAACCCCTAAATGGATTGCAATGAGTACTTTAATACCGACACCAGCTAAAAACATAATATTAACTAAAATAACACACCCACTCACACACAGGCTTTTTAAGCATAGTTTCTATAGTATAACTAGTGTCTCATAATTCAGATATTTTGGTAGCTATTTTTGCATTAAGAATAAAAAAAAAAATGGATAGTTGTAATGTAGTATCATCAGAGTTAAAACCAAGTCTCAATATCCATGAGAAACAACTGCTCTTCCTGAATGCAAAGAAGGGAGGTATTTGTTCCAATGGGTGAAACACCCCTGTAGTAACTGAGCACACATCAATGTGCACAGCAGTCCTCTCTTACTATGACCATCATAGTTTCTCATTGTAAACAGCTGATTTAGAAAAATGCGATGCAATCAGAGCTGACAGCAAAAACATCCAGTACCATAGGGAAATGGTATTACACAGCTTTTGCATTTCCTTACTTTCCTTCTTTACACAACATGCTATTTGTTTGCACAGAATAACTGTCTTGTCAAAATGAGATTTCAAAGCTCTTACAGATGATGAGTAAACCTTTTCTACAGCAGTTAGTTGAATTTTCCATTCTTTTTTGTTTTACTTGAACAAATACGCAAAGAATACAACACAGCAAGATTTAAATCAATCTTTGTCCTTTAAAAGTACAATTCCAGAGGCTTTTGAGAAGACATCAGGCTCTGAAAGTGGTGTTCAGATCTTTTTTCCCCATTTTCCTAATTGTAAATTGAACAATAAAGCTAATTTATCCAAATGCTTATGAACTCTTTCTCATATATAAGTATGCAAGTATAATTTAAGTTGTTGTTTCAGAATGCAAACCTTTCTTGCCTCACTGATACCTAATTTGTGTTGCACAGGTAAAGTTGTCTGCATGCCAAAAAACTGAGCCTTGTCTCTAGCTTTTACTACACTAAAATCTTGTTTTCAGATACTCTGTCACTAAAATATGAGATGTATGAGCTCACATGTCTATGGAATCTCTCTCTTCCTTTTCCAAATCTTACAGGGTGAATAGCTAGCTAAATACTGATGTGCTGTACGGCAAAATTAACACAAGAGCAAGCTGTTAGTAGGGAACTGGCTAGAGCATGGTCACTACTTGTTTATTCTTTTATCTAATACACAACATGAATTGTAACATTTAAGTAACATGCAGCTTGAGTTTGCCAACTTGAATGAAGTCTCCACAAGTTTCTTGTTCCCCTCTTCATGCTGTCACTCCATTCTCAAAATGCCTTCAGGAATTAATTCTTAATATTCAGATATTCTTAAGCTTTAGAGTTTTCTTAACTGTAAAGGAATTAATTTTAAAGAAACTGATAGTGATTTCAGCTATCAGATTGTTTTTTCCTGGATTTTTCTTTAAACTTGTTTCATAAATTTTATTAAAATCTTTGAGAAGATTATTAGGCAGCAATTTAATTTTTTGTTTGCTTGTTTTGTTGTTGTTCTTTTTTTTTTTTTTCCCTTGGTACCGAATCTGCTTTTGTCTGCAAAAATGGCTTTAGGGGATTTTAGAAAAGTAATGGTAGGTCTCAGTTATAGCCAAGTCTTCCTAACAATGTGAGGGGAAGTGTTTGTAGTTCTCATGAGTGTCCTTATAAGAAAAAAATCCCTTTGTTTTCCAGCTTGAACACTTGTAAGGATTTGCAGCAACTTAAAGAAATGAATAAGCAGTTGAGTGGCTGATTGATAGAAAGAAATCATTACAGTTCAAGTTTCAAATGAGCCCACCTGTCAGGGGAGCTCTGCAGGAAATTGCCCTCAATTTTTGTATAAGACTTTGGCAAGAGAGTAGCAGGTGACTCATGAGAAAAGTCTTTTCTGAGTCTGCTATCTTGTTTCATGTCAGGGGTGAGAAATAAGCAGAGCCTTATAAAGAATTATGCAGAGAATTAGAAGATGAGAAACTTGAATTTCTTTTCAATGATAAGAAAAATTACTTGGAAGAATTCAAAAAGGAGCTCAATATAAGCCAAAGAGCAGGTAAAAGTCCTGATTTCAATGATCTTATCTAAATATACTGAAGCAAAAATTGGGTAAGCAATTGAAAAAATAGATAACCAACTTAGTGAAATAGGTAAGTTTTGGACTAATATATTTTCAATAGAGGCAGAAAAACAGAGTGTGTTTTTAAAAACGGATCTGAGAAAATCATCACCAGAAAAATATTATTCTTTTATATAGTTAGATATAGAGAAATATACAAAATCAGCCCAGTTACAAATCTCAGGTTACCCTTAACAGAGTTTGTCTTTCCCAGCTGATGGTCTGTTGGATTCATGCACCTAAAAATGAGGGTTTTTTTCAGCTTCATCTCCCTTTTCACCTTTTTTTACTATTTATATTTTTACTATTCTTCTGTTATTGAACTATACAATGTATTCAGACAATATATGCTTGTGCAGTACATGAATATATTCTAGCAGTTATGTTTATAAACAGATGCAAGTGTCTGGCAGGATGGATCATTATTTGGGGGCTCAGATGTTATTAATTAACACTAGGAATGTTGTAAAATAAGCTTGAAATCAGACCTCCCCCCTCCTGATGCAGTGTGAATGGATAAGTACTCTTCCTTTCAAATAATAGAACTTCTCTTAGTACGTTGTAAAGCAGTATGAATTATCAGCTAGTCATTAGTGGAAATAAGTTTGGGTGCTAAAAAGTCCATAGAAAAACCTGAAGCATGCCACTGTTTTTTTTCCTCTCGCTGTCTGATTTTATTTGGCAGAAGGTTGCAAGGCCCCAAACTTGCTAAACAAAATCAGTACCTAAAATATCTTCAAAAAAAGTTACAGGTTTATTGTTGCTTCTCCCCTCCCCTGGTATTTCAAGTTCTGTTTATTTTTTGTCTTTTTATTTATCATTTTGTAGGTAATGGGACCAACAGAGCTGCTCTGTTCAGAGGGGTCCTACCAAATTCATAGCTGTTTAGCCATTCTGTCACCAGATATGGAATGGGTTGCTCTATGTAGACAAGAAACTGTTTTATTGGGTCAGATCAAAGGCCTTTCTAGCCTAGTATATTGATGCTTTAGTGAAGGTGCTTGGCAAGGAGTTGAAGGTAAGGTCTGAATACTGTTTTCCTTCCAGGTTCCAGCAAATCCTGTCAGGGACTGCTTGAAATGGTTTCAAATTATCATTATCAAACATCCTTGAAGGGCTTATTTTCCGTGAGTCTTTTGCCACTCTTTTATACATTTGGCTTCAATGGCATCTTGTGGCACTATTATGTTCCAAATCTGATTTACACACACTGTGTTTAAAAGAATAATTAAGAATAAGTGATTTTTTGTTTAATTTAAATGTGATGCACAAAAATAGTCTCCTAGATATAGGAGATACAAATAAGGAATCATTTCTCACCATTCTTCGTATTTGGATTTTGTCAGTCTCAGTGGCTTTCTAATTTGGAGAATATTATTTTAGTGCCTCTTCACACAAACTGTTTTCTCCATGTGTCTGATAATTTTTATCACCCTTTTCTTACTGTTGTGGAAGCCTACTATACCCTTTTCAAGATGGGATGACTGGAATTGCGCCATCTAGGTTTGTGTAGTGACAAAATAATTTTCTTATGTTTGTTTGAACACCATTTGATTTTTGTGCCCCTCCACCCCAAAAAACCCCCCTATCTACAGTGACTTGATGCTCTTTCACATGCAGTAATAACTACTTCAGAGTTCATTGCTGCATGCACAGTTAAGGATGCTTTTCTCTAGGTGCATTTCTTTGTGGTTGCTGTTCCTGAGTGGGATCTCCTGCCTTCTCTTTGTGTGCTGTCCCTCCTGCTAACACTGTCACATGAATGTGGCAAGCAGACGAGAGGAAACCTCTCTTGACAAAAGATCTTCAGGGCTCTGCAGTCTTCAGTGTTCAAGAACAAGGAATGATTAAGTTAGTTCCTTGTAGAGGGCCAATTTTACTCATCCCTGAAGTCTTTTCTTGTCAAGCATGACCTGTCAGTAAAGTTTTCAAAGTTCCTAAATATCCCCTGATTTGGAAACATGCTGTCATGCTGTTTTGCTCCACTTTCCTTTCCTGAACTCCTGAGCAGCTGTCTATCAGAACAACTGCATCTGAATTGGGAAAAGCACAAAAATTAAGGCATCACTGTATGAATGAGGACCTCTTCTGGCTGTTTCCATGAGCTTTCCCCATTAAGAACGACACTGAAAATATCTGGGTCAGAAAAGTGCAACTGAAAACACTGCGTACCAGAATGATACTATAATAACCCTAGTCCCTGTTGTCACGCTTTTAAAATGAATGGGTGAGTGGTCTCTATGGTCTGCATATTTAATACGCTTAGTTTTCAAGGCATCTTGTGTTTTGTGGCTTGTTTTAACAGCTCAGATCTTAGTTTCTTTGCTAGGTATTATTCTAATAGCTGATGCAAGGCAGTCACTGTGCAGAACACTTACAGAATTCAAAGGCAGTGATCTATGAAACTGAGCTAGCAGTGGCCTTCTAGGAGATAAAAACAAAACCAAACCTCCCATCTTGTGTATTACGTACAGAGAACCATGCTTTACATGTTTTTAAAATTTTTATGTAAATAAAATTTTATGTAAATATGTGTAAGCTTGTATAAAGTAGTAGGAGCAGGAAAATCACAGAACAGAATCAATTTGTGTAGTCCAGAGCAGTAATAGAAAATAAATAACTCTAT
Source organism: Nyctibius grandis (assembly GCF_013368605.1). Lineage (NCBI taxonomy): Eukaryota > Metazoa > Chordata > Aves > Nyctibiiformes > Nyctibiidae > Nyctibius > Nyctibius grandis. The sequence continues at coordinate 58,411,280 of NC_090660.1, read as the reverse complement.
TGTCTCAAAATTGAGCTACTTATGAAGGTAAGAGAAGCAGGATTTTGCTTGTAATTTAAGCCCTCACCACCTCCACAAAGTAAAACATGTATCTGCTAAGGATCATTCAGAAATTGTTAGCACAATTTCATTGAACACTTTTTTACTGACCTAGTGACAGATGGTGATAGAAGAGCGTGCATTTAAATGACTTGCATGCCCTGTGCAGGCAAAGCAACCTGTGATTAAGGATCTCCATTTCAGAAACTCCTGAGATTTTAGCCCAAGTACAAGGATTCTCTGATGAGTTACTATTTCTTTCCCTTCTGGCTAGAGATTGATTCGTACACTGAATAATTCTCCTTTATGAAAGTTCAGGGTAAACATTTTCTTTCAAAGTGTGAATCACACAGAATATAATTTTCTCATTTTACTCACGATTATTGTAGTTTCCTATTGACACTGATAGAGCACCCAAAGGCTCCAACTATATTTTGAAATGTTTTGTGCTGGTTGCCATACAGACTCTATTAAAAGAAGTTTCTTGTCTGGAACAAGACAATAAGGTCACTCGATAAGGGGAACAATGGAAGAAAAGGGTTGAGATGTTTTTGTTCTATTTATTCTTTAGCATGTTTTTTAAAAAACATTTATTGCATATGCCAAGGGAGTGCTTGGTCAGCATTCTCCATCAGTATAAATTTCAGTAAAAAATGCAAATAGTAGAGTCTGTTTCTGAATAATAAGTATTAACAAGGGTCCAAATGAATCCATGGTAGCAAGCAATCAGTTACAAGTTATTAGCTTCTTTCTTAATTGCAGAGAAGCCAAGATTGTAGATTCAGCTTGTAGCTCACAAAGAAAAAATTGTTCTTCAGCCGAGGCTTCCAATACTAGTTGGTGAAAGACTCCAGCTTCTCCCAAACTGGTCATTTTACAATGATAGCACAGCATTAATATCAATGGATTAATATTTTTATTAGACAATTAATTACAAATATTTTGCCCATATGAATCATTAAGCTACTGTGAGCTGGGGAGAATTTGCTCTGCAGTCTGTTGTTTGTGAGGCATCAGTCTGTACCCAGTCTTAGTTCCTGACAAATATAAGAGGAAATAAAGCTTAAATTGGAATTCCATTGCTGAACTTTGCTTTTGGACAGGTTTTCTGATTTCCTTTTTCTGAGTTTGCAGCCTTTGTTATTTTAAATTTAATTTAGTCAAGCTTTACACCCTTGTTAGGTTGTATTATTTATGTTCAGATGACAGGAAGGTAGTTGGGATGCTAGCAGGAAAGAAAAGCCATTTCCATGTAAGAATAATAAGGGACAGAATGGAAAACGAAAAATTAGGGTTGTGGAGAGGATTGAAAAGAAAAAAATGTAGGAATGAGCTGCATTTATGAGCAGTAAATTGTCAGAGAAGAAGCAAAGTCCACTTGGCAGTGCTTGACTTAGGGGCTGGGGCTTCTCTCCATTTATTGCCTCTAAACCGATGAAGTCTTCTTTAGAAAACGTCCCTACTTTTGCCTTTCCCGTTCTGCTGCTTTGTCCATATAAATGGGATTTCTCCATGGCCTCTGTTACTAGTGGGGGAAGAGCTGGTTCAAGTTAGATTTGGAGGGGTAGGACAGGATGCTGATAGACCACAAATCTTGGAGAAATCAGTCCAGCAGAGCTAACCTCCTAAGTGCTCAGATTTTTTTTTGTTTGTTTCTTCTGGATTCATTACTTGTTTAAAATGCCAATTTTTTTAACTTGGCATGCCAAACATGACAAAGCATCAGTTTTAAAACTGATTAGATTTTCTATATTTTATCATTCTTCTTGTCAAGAGTTTGCGTATGTGTGTACTCTTGTATAAGTGTGTGTCTAAATTTTGGCAAAGCTGCTCAAAGATGAGCTGCAACTTGCGCAGCTGCAAAGTCTCTGAACATTGGAATTATTCATAGCACATAAAGGACGAAAACCTTCTGAAAATAGTTCAAACATCATAATACAATTATGGGAGGATTAGACTTGAATTTTTTATTTGAATGAACCAACTCCTGAAGGAGTCTGTAAAATGGGAACACGGGTAAATGGAATTATTTCATAGTCCTTTTTGCATCTAAACAAGAGAGCATAATGTGGCAAAAAATGTTGAGCAGAGAGATCTGTGTGCAAAATTTATCTGTTTGCTTTCTCTCTAATGATGTAAAAATAGCAATACCAGGTAGAGGCTGAATAAACATACATTTTTATTAAGACAACCTTCTGCATGGCTAAAGTCCTTGATGTATAGAAAGGTCTGAAAACACCTGGATGGTTCAACTGTGTCTGTTCTTTTGCTTAGGGCTACAGACTTACTTACATGTCTTAATGACACACTAATTCAGAGATCATCCTTTTTGGCACAGGGATTAAGCCAGAGGGTGTACGATAATCCTGAGAAGACTGCATCTAAATCTAATGCTCTTGCTTTGGTTTTGTGCAGTCAGATTTTTGCCCAGTGCTACTTATACTTTTAAAAGATTATGCGGAGCTAAAGAGTATAATTCTTCAAGTACAGAGGTCAAACATATTTAAAAAGGAGATCCTTTCTGTGTTCTTTCCTCCCATGTTAATCCATGTTAAAAGAGTTATTGACTTGCTACAGGTTATGCTGTTGTCCACAACTGTACTGCTTGCCTTCTGTGAATCAAATAGCAAGTGACAACTCTCACAACAAAGTAACGCTCATGAATATATTTCATTCATAGGGAATTCACATGTTCAATTTGGGTATGCCTCAGGCAGCCAGCTGGAGTGTAAAGTGAGTATCCTGTGGCTTCCCCTTACACCCGTTGTTGCAGATAACAACGTGCTTTAATGGCGCGCTCTTTCCCAACGATACCAATTAGCAATATTCACAATCACACTTCCCGTTCTCCCCATGGCTTTCGTGTTCATTTAGATTGGGTCAGATACAGAGTAAAATACTGTTTCAACCCACGAATTCAGACTTGTCTTTAGAAAGATGCTGGGTAAGTGGCAGTGTGTGTAGCACTGTCAGACATACTGTTCTGCAGAGACTGAGAGTCATGGAGAGATGTGCAGAGCTGAGAGACGTCACGTAGCCCCTTTGTGTGTGTTGTGTCATCAGAGTACAAAACCTGCAAAGCACCTGACAAAATCATCAACCAGGAGTTCTTACACTGGAGCAAGAAGGAGGTGGTTTTGTGGCAGGTGTGCAACTAAATTGTGGAACTCTTTGACATGGAGTTTTTTAGGAGCTATAAGTGTAAGTGCATTAAAAAAGTAAATAAAAAGGATAGAACAAATATTACATGTCAGTTGAGGTTTTTGTACACAGTGATGCAGATGTGACCTGGTTCAGGAAGTCCTTGGAACTGATTGCTAGATGCAGAGAAGGGGTTTAGTGGAACGGTTGTTCTGCTTTACCTATTTTTTTTTAACAAATCTCTGAAATATACCCACTGGAGGATGAAATTCAGAGTTGGTTACCTGGTCCTTCTAACAGAAACCATTCCCCCCCAGTGCCTTAGTTGATTTTAATGCACTAGCTGCTACTGAAGATTTGAGTTCACTTTTATGTGCTGGTCTGAGAATTTGAGTTGCTTCTTAAGCTTTGAGTCATTCCTGTCTAGAGGTCCAGTGATGGCTGGGGGCAAGTTCCAGTCACCCATTTGATCCATTGTTAAATGCAAGCCAGATTCCTGGCTATTTCTCTGAGCATCTGCTGCTGGTTGCTGCTGGAGGTAGGATATTTGGCAAAATGGACTTGCAGTGTAAATCTATTCTGTTTGTTCCAGACCTTGACTAACAACACGGAGGTCTGAATACATACACCTGGTTTGTAATTAGAGCCAGTTTTAAGAAGAATTTTCTTTAAATGTTAGTAGTAATTTAGTGGGCTTATGGTGGGAGGAGGGAGTGCAGCTGTTTTGTCCTAAATGGGAAATTATTTATAAGGTATTAAAATGTATTGTCATTGCAGAGAAATAACAGAATCTCAGTTTAATTCAGGTTGGAAAGCACCTCTGGGTATCAACTGCACGGACATTAACTTGCCCCGCTCAAAGCATGGTCAACTTAGAGCAGGTTGCTCTGTGATTTGAATAACTTTAAGGACAGAGATAGCACAGCTTTTCTGGGCAACAAGGACTAGCATTTGACCAACATTATGACGTAAAAATCTCTTAATATCTAATTGGACAAGAGCACTCTGCTGACCCATGTTCAACTTGTTGTCCACGAGGCCTGCAGGTCCTTTTCCGTGATGTTGCTCTCTAGCCAGTTGATCCCCAGGCTGTACTGTTGCAGCGACTTATCACTCCCCTAGGGCAGGATGTTGCATTTGACTTTGCTGAACTTCCTGAGGTGGCTGTCAGCCCACCTCTTCAGCCTGTCAAGGTCCCTCTGAATAGCAGCCTTGCCTATCACAGAATCACAGAATCAGTCAGGTTGGAAGAGAACTCTGGGATCATCGAGTCCCACCATTGCCCTGACACCACCATGTCAACTAGACCATGGCACTAAGGGCCATGTCCAGTCTTTTCTTAAACACATCCAGAGATGGTGACTCCACCACCTCCCTGGGCAGCCCATTCCAATGTCTAATAACCCTTTCTGAAAAGAAATTCTTCCTAATGTCCAACCTGAACCTCCCCGGGCGAAGCTTGAGGCTGTGTCCTCTTGTCCTATGCTAGTTGCCCGGGAGAAGAGGCCAACTCCCACTCCACTACAACCTCCCTTCAGGTAGTTGTAGACTGCACTAAGGTCACCTCTGAGCCTCCTGTTCTCCAGGCTAAACAACCCCAGCTCCCTCAGCCGTTCCTCATATGTCATACCCTTCAGACCCTTCACCAGCTTGGTCGCCCTCCTCTGGACTCGCTCCAACACCTCAACATCTTTCTTGAAGTGCGGGGCCCAGAACTGGACACAGTATTCAAGGTGCGGCCTCACCAGTGCCGAGTACAGAGGGACGATCACTTCCCTAGACCAGTTGGCTACACTATTCCTAATAGAGGCCAGGATGCCATTGGCCTTCTTGGCCACCTGGGCACACTGCTGGCTCATGTTTAGCCGGCTGTCGATCAACACTCCCAGGTCTCTTTCTGCCGGGCCGCTTTCTAACCACTCTTCCCCCATCCTGTAGCACTGCATGGGGTTGTTGTGGTCGAAGTGTAAGACCTGCCACTTGTTCTTGTTGAACCTCGTGCCGTTGGTCTCGGCCCATCTATCTAACCTGTCCAGATCCCTCTGGAGGGCCTTCCTACCCTCCAGCAGATCGACACTCCCACCCAGCTTGGTGTCATCTGCAAATTTGCTGAGGGTGCACTCAATCCCTACGTCTAGATCATCTATAAAGATATCGAACAGTATCGGCCCCAGAACTGAGCCCTGGGGAACACCGCTAGTGACCGGCCGCCAGTTGGACTTTGCCCCATTCACCACCACTCTCTGGGATCGGCCATCCAGACAGTTTTTAACCCATTGAAAAGTCCACCCATCCAAGCCCCAGGCAGCCAGTCTGTCTAGGAGGATGCTGTGGGAGACAGTGTCGAATGCTTTACTGAAGTCCTGATAGATTACATCCACAGCCCTGCCCTCATCTACTAAGTGGGTCACTTTGTCATAGAAGGAGACCAGGTTGGTCAAGCGGGACCTGCCTTTCATGAATCCATGTTGGCTGGCCCCGATGCCCCGATTGTCCTGCATGTGCCGTGTAATGGCACTCAGGATGATCTGTTCCATCACCTTGCCTGGCACCGAGGTCAGGCTGACAGGCCTATAGTTCCCTGGATCATCCTTCCGACCCTTCTTGTAGATGGGCGTTACATTTGCTAATTTCCAGTCATCTGGAACTTCTCCAGTTAACCAGGACTGCCGGTAGATAATAGAGAGTGGTTTGGCAAGTTCATTTGCCAGTTCTTTCATTACTCTGGGGTGAATCCCATCCGGGCCCATAGACTTGTGGGTGTCCAGTTGGCCTAGCAGGTCACAAACCATCTCCTCCTGGATTACGGGGGGTTCACACAGCCCCCCGTCCCCAACTTCAGGCTCTGGGTGCCGAGTTTCCTGAGGACAACCGGTCCTGACATTAAAGACCGAGGCAAAGAAGGCATTGAGCACCTCTGCCTTTTCCTCATTCCCTGACACTACACTACCCTCCTCATTCAGCAAGTGGTGGAGGCTCTTCATGACCCTTCTTTTGCTGTTGATGTATTTGTAGGAACTTTTTTTGTTATCTTTGACCATAGAAGCCAAAACAAGCTCTAACTGAGTTTTGGCCCTTCTAATCTTCTCCCTACACAACCTGGCAACATCCCTATAGACCTCCCAGGTTACCCGACCCTTCTTCCAGAGCAAGTAGGCTCTCTTTTTTTCCTTAAGTCCTAGCCTAAGTTCTCTGTTTAACCAGGCCGGTCTTTTTCCCCGACGCCTTGTCTTCCTACACACCGGGACAGCCTGTTCCTGAATATTTAGCAATTCCTTTTTAAAGCACGTCCAGCCTTCCTGGACTCCTTTGCCCTTCAGGACTGACTCCCAAGTGACTCTGTCCACCAATCTCTTAAACAGGCTAAAGCCTGCCCGGCGGAATTCTAAGGCAGAAGTTCTGCTCTTGCCCCTCCTTACTTCCCCCACTATCGAAAACTCTAACATTTTGTGGTCGCTACTCCCTAGACGGCCACCGACCCTCACATCTCCCACTAGTCCTTCTCTGTTCACAAACAACAGGTCAAGCAGGGCCCCTCCTCTAGTGGGCTCATTTACCACATGCATGAGGAAGTTGTCCTCCACACATTCTAGGAACCTCCTAGATTGCTTTCTCTCTGCCATGTTGTATTTCCAGCAGACATCTGGCAAGTTGAAGTCGCCCACGAGTACAAGGGCCGGCGACTGGGCGGCTTCTGACAGCTGCTTGTAAAACGCCTCATCCGCCTGCTCATCCTGGTTGGGTGGTCTATAAGACTCCCACCATAATGTTCGCCCTGCCAACCTTCCCCCTGATCTTTACCCATAGACATTCAACCTTGTCATCCTCATCATCTTCCTCAATTTCAACACAGTCCAAGCACTCCCTAACATACAATGCTACCCCACCGCCTCTCCTGCTTTACCTGTCCCTCTTAAAGAGCTTATAGCCATCCATAGTTGCACTCCAGTCATGAGAGTCATCCCACCACGTTTCTGTGATGGCAACCACATCATAACCTTCCTGCTGTACAGTGGCTTCTAGCTCTTCCTGTTTGTTGCCCATACTGCATGCATTGGTGTAAATGCACTTCAGCTGCGCTAACGGTCTTGCCCCTGACTCAGGCCTGTCACCCCCAGATTCATTTGTGGTTGCCCTGGTCTTATCCCCCTCCCCCATCGAACCTAGTTTAAAGACCTCTTGATCAGCCCTGCTAACTTCTGGGCCCTAACCATTTTCCCCTTCTGACTCAGATATTCCCCATCCATCATAAGCAGGCCCGGTGCCATGAAAGCCGTCCTGTGGTCAAAGAACCCAAAATCCCACCTGCGGCACCAGTCTCTTAGCCACATATTAATCTGTTGTATTTTCATAGTCCTTTCCCTATTTTCACCTAACACCGAAGGAATTGAGGAGAATATAACCTGCGCACCTACCCCCTTTACCAAACGCCCCAGGGCCCTGAACTCCCTTTTGATTGCCCTGGGACTTCTCCCTTCAATCTCATCCCTACCCACCTGGAATACTAATAGTGGGTAGTAGTCAGAGGGCCTCACCAGTTCAGGATGCCTCCTGGCAACATCCCTTACCCGAGCCCCAGGGAGGCAGCAAACTTCCCTGTGAGTTGGGTCTGGCCTGCATATGGGGCCCTCTGTTCCCCCTAGCAGGGAGTCACCTATAACAATTACTTTTCTTTTCTCCTTTTTGGAGCTGGTTGTAACCCTCCTGGTTGGTTGCTTCTGTTTCCGTAGCCCCTTAGAAGGTCCTTCACCTAGATTCGTGTCTTCCTGATGCTCAGGAAGACGCTCAGGCTCCAGCACCTCATACCTATTCTTCAGGGGGACGCCGGGAGGGGAGGAAGGTCGGGGTGGGATTTGCCTACCACCCCGAGCAGGGACCTGCCTCCATTCCCCCCCATCCCCTAGGTCTCCTCCTGCTCCTTGTGGAGGAAGAAGAGGATCCTCCACTTCCTGGGGAGCATTAGGCCCATCCTTTTTCCCCAGGACAGGCAGGGAACAGCACTGCCCGCCAACCTCTTCCTGGGATGCTCTTGTGCTCCTTAACCTTTCCACCTCCTCCTTGAGTTGTGCCACCAAGGAGATCAGGTCGTCGACCTGTTCACACCTCACACAGGTGAGGTCTCCGTTACCCTCTAGTGTCAGTGCCAGGCTCTGGCACTCCCTGCAGCCTGACACCTGCACCTCCGCAGGCTTCCGCGGCAGGTCCGTTTGGGTTGCCATGTCCTTTCTGGCACCCGCAGAGGACTTAGGGCCCCGCTCAGTGGAAACCATTCCTGGACTGTCCTCTTGCCCTGATGGGAAGGACACTGCACCATCCTGCCGGCCTACCTTTCTCGCCCTGCCTGCGCGAACTGCTGCGCAAACGGCCATGCCCCTGTTTGCGTGCTCCCGGTTGCTCGCGCTCCCCGGGGGCCCTTCAAATCTCCCGCGGTGCCTCCGGCTCCGCCCCCTCCTCTCCTGATTCGTTGCAGGGAACTTCCGGGTCCAGACGGTACTCGGGGCTGCTGCTCGGGTGGCCCTGAGTACGGAACCCGCCCGGTACAGCCCGATCTCACCCTCGCCCCTCACTCACCTCAGTCGCTGTCACCGCTGCCTCTGCTGCCACCGCTGCTGACTGACATCATGTGATGATGATCACATCTAATACTGCAATGTAAAAAAAGCATCAGATGAAAATATATTGGTTAAATGTTTGAAATCTTTTCATGAATAAGCCAAGAAAGTACACTAGTATGCTTTTGTGTGGGGACAGAAAATGTGATTATTCTTTTTTTAACACTGCCTTTGCACTGGGGGACCAGTGACTGTGCCGGCATACCCTATTGCACAAATGAAGACTCTTTCCAGTCCCTGTCCAGGTATCTTGGATGGGAAGAGGAGCATGAATCTCTTAATGAGATACTTAAGACTGTGGTATATCTCACACTCCCTATGGTATGTAAATATATAATAGTCAAAGCACAGATCAGAAGCTGTTTCTAACATCTTACTACATTCAAGGTTAAGAGCATGATTCAGAAACTCAACAGATGCTGTGACTCAAGTAACTGCTGATGCACTTGGCAGCATGTCTGTATATGCAAACACTAACAAGTACATTTTCATTTCAGTGTACATGGAAATTAGGCATGCAATTCCCATTGCCTACCAGAAAATGGTATCCTAATTCTCCATGCACTAGCCAGGAACTACCAAGACTCATGAGCTCAACCAGTGGAAAATGCCTGTTAGGATTACCATTACCCTACATCTTAGTAAGCAGAATAAGAAAAAAAATACTCATAAGCTGCACCTCTTCTAAAAAACTAATTATATACAAGCATGTAAGGATGGCTGCAGTGCATCTGAATATGGCCTATTGGCCTAAATACATTGTCTCTGGCAGCACGCATATAAGAAACTTAAGGCAGTCCCTATGCAGTCTGTAACCTTCAGTAGGTTTCCTTCTCCATGATCCTGGCCATGGTTCTCCTCTTGAACTACGGAACTTAACGTTTACAACAACCAGTGACAAGGAGTTCCCAAGTTTGATTATACCTAGTTTATGAAGAACCACCTCTCTCTGTTTCTGGTCCCTCACCCTTCTAACTTCATTTGAAGCTTCCTAGCAGTTGTCTAAGAAGAAACAGTGAATTATCAGACCACCTCAAAGAAACTTAAGTGACTGCAATCTGTATCTTCTGCTTCACCTTTTCACCCAGCCTTCATGATGCTATTGATCAGCCCTGTTACCACTGAGCTAAGGGAACAGGGAGCTTGTGCTCCAACAAGTTTTGTTTTGTATTTCTACTTGAACTCTTTTGTATTAGTCAAAGAAGTTAGCAAGTTATACACAGCAGCGGCCAGAACAGAGACGAAAAGCATGTGCAATCAGAAATGTTTTAATTTGTTGTGTTGGCAGGCTAAAAACACACCCACACAGGGTCACAAAAAGGCGGAGAAGCAGTCTCATGATTCAATACAAAAACAATTCCTGCATGGCTCTCTCAGGTTCCTGGTACATACCCTCAGAAATGGGAACACCGTGTGCAGAGTGTTGTGTTACTGTGACAATGTGGCACCTGTAGGACTCAAGTGCTATGTATGTTGTGGATATTTGCATGAGGGTCAGCTAAACGAGATGCTAAATTCAGGTAATTTCTTCAGGGAAGCAAGAGAGCAAGTGCAGAATGAGGGCTTTTGAAAATGCTTTGAATTTATTGATATTTTGGATACATTTAGGTCACTGGAATAGCTCTGTTTTGTTTCACATTGACAGTTTTGTGGAACTTTGGTGCAAACCCCAAAGTTTTTGTTACTCTTTGCTGTATCTTTCAGGATTTTGCTAGTAACTGCAAAGGTATGACTAAAGTAAAACATGGCTTTTTTATACTTTGGACTGCTTCCTACTACTGTTGTACTAACTCACATATTGATCCTATTTTTATGTGATGGTGAGAAAATTTTCTGGGCTGTGAGCTATTAAGAAATGAAGAAATTTATCCAGATGTCTGGTATGAAGCAGCAGCATTGAAAAAGTAGCAGTCCTGAGAGCGTTTTTAACAGAGCACTCATACCATTTAAGAGATACTATTGCATTAAACCTATGGACAGCACATCTTTGACTAAAAGCTATTATATTTTGAAAAGCAAAAGACAATGTAATGATAACTGTACACTGAGTTTGAAACTAAATCAACAAACATACGTTTTTATTAATACAGAATAAAATAAGGCATCAATAAATACTCCAAGCTTTATGAAATGACAACATACTTCATACAGCTTTAACACATTTCTATCAGAGGTATAATCCATGCAGTTCTCCTCTGCTACAAATTTAAAAGAAAGTTATCAACCCATGTATTAAAACACTAGTTATACACATGTAAATAAGAACAAGATTAGGTAACTCATAATTAAGGTTAACATGTATCTAAAAGCATAATTCAGTCATGAAGGAAAAAGTCTGGCCTCTGGAGGCAACTGCATTAGAGTTTTTGACAAAATTGTTGGTGCATATATTAAAGGTCACAGTTGTCCTAGTAGACAAAGGACTATGCTGAACTATGTTTCACTGTGGAAAGACTCTTGATGTGAAAGATCAGAAAGTAACAAATCCTGGATTATGGTACCAAGTGCCCAGGCAGTGCTCCGTTCTCCCCACTTCAATGGGAGTTGGGTTTGAGACTCTGGACCCTGATTACAAAGAGAGGAAAAAAAATAATATGTGTTTGGTGTAGTCTGGACAATTCAGATAATGCTAGTCACTGAAAACTTGTACCACATATACCAATAGAGGAGAGAAGAGCAGAGATTTTATCTGTAAAACCAGTGTTTTTGGAACGTTAGCTGAGTCATTCAGAGTCCTGGGAAAGAGAGCACGTGGCAGGAAGAGCATTAGGAGGAAGGTCAGAGTAAATATAAGGTACTGATGAAAGCGTGAATAATGGTTTATCTGAAACACTAACAACATGTAACTGAGAGTATCCTATCCTAGCATTTTTTTCATATAGGATTGCCTTTTCCTCCCGTACTTCATTTTGCCTGTTCTGGTAGAGTTTATTCTTCTGTCTAATGCTTCAGGAAGGGAATAAAAAAACAAGTCACATTTGGGATGCTGCTCAAATTTCAATCTGTTAGCAATGTTACAGTTAATACTGGTTTTAGTGGGAGGGTAAACACTGTTCTCTGTTCTAGTTTCTTCTTTCCAAAATGTAAAACTATAAGAATAAAACTCAACCAATGTGGATAACTATGCAGATATTCTTATGTCTGAGCCATTAGAATTATTCATCTAATAAGTGATAGTTTATTACATGAGACATTCTTTTTTTGTCACCTTCCAACAAGAGATTCAGGTACAATATATGAATTTGTAATCATCTATGATAAAAGTGTGAAAATTTGAGCAGAATAATACTATTTAAAAACACATCACTTAACTTTCACAGAATGGTTTGTACGAGACAATACAGATCAAATATTACCTTTTGAAAAATGAATGCAATGCATGTCAGTCAAACAAATACCACTAAGCTATGTATTTTATTAAAAAAACCTAGAAGACATAAGCAAGGCTCAGAGTATAGTAAAGTTTTATACACTTGCACAAGTTATATACATGTAGGTTGTTTCAGTATATTAACTTTATGCTTCCAGTTGTTAAAGCATTCTGGAAATTAAAAATATGTGTGGAAAAGTTCAATAACATCTTTAATGCCATGATGTTACTGCTAAGGCCAATGCACCTCATGAGAAGGTATTTGATTGCCTCCAGCCTCTTTTGCCTCCTCTAGGGGCCAAAGGGGAAATGAAGCAGCTGGCTAGGATCCTCCCTAGAGAAGAAGCTTCCTTGGGGAGCACAGAATCACAGAATCAACTAGGTTAGAAGAGACCTCTGGGATCATTGAGTCCAACCTTTGACCTAACACCACTGTGTCAACTAGACCATGGCACTAAGTGCCACATCCAGTCTTTTCTTAAACACCTCCAGGGATGGTGACTCCACCACCTCCCTGGGTAGCCCATTCCTATGCCTAATAACCCTTTCTGTGAAGAAATTTTTGCTAATGTCTAACCTGAACCTCCCCTGGCACATGTCCTCTAGTCCTGTCGCTATTTGTCTGGGAGAAGAGGCCAACCCCCACTCCACAACATCCTCCTTTCAGGTAGTTGTAGAGAGCAATAAGGTCTCCCCTCAGCCTTCTTTTCTCCACACTAAACAATCCCAGTTCCCCCAGCCGCTCCTCATAAGACTTGTTCTCTAGACCCTTCACCAGCTTTGTTGCCCTTCTCTGGACTCGCTCCAGCACCTCAATGTCTTTCTTGAAGTGAGGGGCCCAGAACTGGACACAATACTTGAGGTGTGGCCTCACCAGTGCTGAGTACAGAGGGACAACTACTTCCCTAGTCCTGCTGGCCACGCTATTCCTGATACCAGCCAGGACGCTGTTGGCCTTCTTGGCCACTTGGGCACACTGCTGCTGGCTGCTGTACCACTACTGCAGGCAGCTCCTTCCCCTTTTCAGCTCACCCCCAGATCCAGCGTGGACTGGGGCTGGATGAGATCAGGGCTGGCTGGCTTGCAGCCCTTGGGGCACTGGCACCAGCTCAAGGGAGCATTTGGGCTGCCCTGGGGAATGGGGGGCTGCACTTGAACATTAGCTGTGAGGAAATGGTGATGGCTTTGGATGGGATTCCCTACTGCATCAAGTGGTAATTCATAGCACTGGACACTTTAGGCATTAAATCTTAAGTCGTTTTCAAGTGAGACTGGAATTTGCCAACCTGGGTGCAGCATGCTTGTTTGGCAAATAAGCACAGATGTTGCTATTCTGAACAGGAGTTTTAAAAGCTCTCCCTAAATCATAGGCTTCTTGTGGGAACTCCTTGGCTTGTATGGAGATAGATGAGGAAGTTGCAGTGTTTCAAATGTTAACCAAAGGACACTGGAAAATTGGCAAGGCTAATGTGAAACTCTCCCAGGCATGAGCAGATGGACTATTGTATTATAGATGCATACTCGAAGGTTGTTATCAAGACAAAAATTAGTTCTGTCAAATTTCTTTTTGCTTGCTATTACTAATTATAAGCCTTAGTTCACTAATGCTGGCAGAGAGAGGTGTGTATTTAACCTGACAATATTTGTGGTAAATAGATGAATATGTTTTCATATTCCATATGCCATTTTTCATAGACCTGTGAATATGAAAATGTAGATAACAACGAGGGAATGATGCAGCAGCATATGATGTAATTTTTCTTTTTTTATGGACTTTGTACACTTTAAGTGAGGATGAGTCTATAAAAGCAGCGCAGTTTCACTGACTCTAAATCTGGCACACAGATTGCTAAAATCTGTTCAAACTTAGCTCCTATGCTTATTTTTTTTGTTCTTCCTACAAAAGAATTGAGCTTTCAGACTGCTGATTTTTTCAAATGATTTTTTTATTTTTTAGATTATCTTGAAAATGAAATAATAATGTTGGCCAGAAAAGCGAAGAGAAAAGATATATGCATACAAAAACAAGATCAAAGTGTCTCAAGTGTCTCCTTTGATGTATTTTGCTGGAGGTATCATTTTTTAGTATAATCAGGGAGAATTTAGGGACTTCAGGAGAGTAGAGGAAAAGAAATGCTAGTTGAGGTGACATACAGGCTGTCTTTCAGTTTTCTGGAGTTTCATATATATAAACTGTTCTGTTATTTGCTGTTAATACCAAGGCTTCTTTTTTTTTTCTTTCAGTAAGGCTTTATAAAAACAAACTACTCATACTTTTGGAGACACCTAGCTGAAAGTTTTTGTAACATAAGACAGAATTAAATACTTAGCAGTTTACTTCATTGTACGCAGGATTACAAGCTTCATCTTAAAGAAACTTCGGCTTCACGTCAAAGTGTTTCAGTGTGCCATATGGTTGTAAGCGAGGCGATGGGCCTGTCTTTGCATCAGGTATTCTTGTATGACAAGGCGTTCAAGCTGCTTTCCAGAGTTCATGTTTAATATCACTGATACTATATAATGTTACATTACTATAGTGGTAGCCACTTGAAGTATATTGAGTATAATATAAAACTGCTGATGAGTGTAGTTTAGAAATATGTTTGTGCAGTATGAAGCTTCAGGGTAAGAACAGTATGATTTAAAGAGAGGTAAGACTGTTTTTCAATGACATCTAGCCTCCTTTTTGTCATGTTTCTGGAAAGCCAAAATACAATCTTTAGCTATCTGTGAGCTGCTAAGCTATCTAGCCATGTCAGGCCTTACATATTAGTTAAAAAAAAATAATGAGCTAGTCTTGCACAGAAAAAAAAAGCAATGTTTTCTGTGATAGTCTTATGTGATTAGTTAGAAAGGCTGTTTATTTAATTAGCTTTTTCCAACTTTACATGCACATAATAAATATAAAGGCATTGAAAAGGTCTGAAAAAGTCCCTCATCAAAAAACAGATTTAAACAATGCTAACAAAATCAATTTCTTACCAGCTGTGACCGACAGATCTTTAAACTTTTAAGAGATCTAAGTATAGTAAAGAACAGCATAAAGTTGATGGTAAAATTTGGCTGAAAATATCTGAGGTGCTGAATGAAATATTTGCTACTACTGGGTTACCTAGACCCCTCCGGTTTGTATGGAGCTTTCTGAAAGGGCTGTGCAGAAATGACTGAGTAGAAATGCATTCTTTCACTAAGCAATATTTTACCAGGGTAACATGATGTCTGGATCTGTTTTCTAATGCTTTATAAAGACAGTTAATTGATTACAAGTCCAGTAAGAGAAGATACCTGAGATCCATCTGGAACACGGAAGGTGGGGAAGAGCATGGCGTGGAAGGGGAATCCCACTCATTTCACGCTGGCTTTGGACAGGTGACTGGGGGCAGTACTTGTGTAACCAGAAGAAGGGTCAATGTGCATCTGTGTGTCCCAGTTTATGGAGCTCTGAACAAGTCTGATCTGGTCAGAGGAAATGAGGGGTTTGGACTACTAAGGGGATGAACAGAAAGAAGTAAGAGCTGTGTGCCTTTGTACCACAGTGGAAGTATTTTCATATAATAATTCCCATGAGTGCAGGATATCTCTGAAGTTATCCTTATTTCTACAGAGCTAAGTGACAGGACAAGTGAAAGTGTACGCACATGGATAAATCACTACACACATATTAGCATTTAGTTTCCTTTTACCTCATAACGTTTTGCCAGGGTGTCACCTCCTGCTGATGGCAGCATGTGCTGGGTTTCTTGGAGAGAGGTACCTTTTGCATGTATCACGTCTTCTTATAATACGATTAGATTGACTTTGCTTTACTTGTTGGCCTCTTTAATGTTACAGATTCCATACTGCACCATGTGTGTGAGAGCTTGCCTGTGGCCAGAATGAAGGAGAGAAAGAGCTCCTTTGTTTCTGATGATGACATGGCCCATTGCAGTAATGATTGTTTTTATTGCAAAATACCAGAGCTTAAAGACCATTGATGGCTAAAACTGTTAGGTCACTGGAACTATGCAGACAATAAAAGCATTATTGCTCCATCGGTGCCTTTTTACTTTTTGTTAAGAGGAACACTACTCTTTCATTTTCCCCCCCGAACACTTAAAGCATCCCTGATTATATCACTGCTCAAGCAACAACTGCTGCTCTCAACATCACACAAATCTTACACTAAATTGGTTTGTGGCTGAATTGTGAAAGGGATCAATGGATTCATTTGCACTGATTCCCTGCTCTGTTACTGAGAACGTGTCTACACATGTGAAGGGCAAGATTATCTGTGTTGATTCACAACCTCCCAGATGTCTTAGGAGCTGCACTATACCTGGGATACAGAGAAAAAGAATGGGAGAATTAAATCGGATGCTCTGTTTGATCTTGCTGCTCCTATGATTGCCAAATCTTCAGTGTGATGGAGTGAGATGCTGTGCTGTCACCAGCATTTTGTTCACCAAAGCACTGTTAACTCCTTGGAGAGAACACCTTGCACTTTTCTACAGCAATGGCATGGTACTCTCAAGTACCATAAAGAGTCTGTTGCTGAACAAATGGTGGCTACATCTGAAAGCTCTGTTTTCATGCAAGGCAAGGTCCTTAAAAAATGAAGTCCCAGGTGGGAGCACAAAAATCTCCTACCCTTAATAATATGTGCTTTTGCTGCGTTATCTGGGACTGGTTCACTCTTCTAGCAAAGAAAACTCCCATGATATTCACTAAAGGGAATTTTTAGTGTGTGTGAATAAATCAGATTGTAGGACTGAGTCCTTAGATAGTAAAACTTTTACAGTAAAGGTATATTTTTCCTGTGTGTTATATAGTCTGGTACATATGACCCAAATAGGATTATGGTTTTATGAGGGTCACTCTGCCAATATAAAGCCATTGCTTGTCTCTGCTTTATCAGTAAGATCATATCCGTGTCAGCAGAATGCCTTTGCACAGGAAGAGTGTCTGCGAGTACTTTTCTGTCAGTATAGCTATATCACTTCAACAAAAACATGAGCCGAGGTGGATTTTCTTTTCTTGATGTAACTTTTTCCATACCAGTGTTTTTACCCAAGGTGTAATGTTAACCAAATGACTTGCACCCTTACATGCTGTGCCTGTCTTGGCACAATCTGTTATTACGGACCTGGGCTTAGCAAAAGGAAGAGGGAAAATGCTATATAGAGAAATAGAGATTTTAGCTTTTGGCAAGCAGTGAGAGACATTCCTTCTTTGGTAGGTTTAACTCTACAAGAGGTTGCTCTGTTTCAGGGCTCTGCAGAAAGAATTGTTTTATAAGATTACACTTTATGTTTACAAGGATGATTTTATTTTGTGAGTCAGAGGGAAAAAAGATCAAGTTTTGGCACAATGACAGCACTGTTGATTATATGTATTGTGCTCTAAAGCATAGCTTCTGAGCTAATGGGCAATCTTTTTGTTAAGACTATGAAAAGGACAGGCACTGCCCTCACCGCATGCTTGTGTTGGCTTGAGAGAGTTGCAGAAACAGAAGCAACATTGAACAGATATCTAAGAAGAAAGCTGACAGTTCAGGAGTCCTATCTATGTAAAGGTGTGTGATTTCTGATCAATTCTTGTGGGCCCTGGGTGTTGACCTGACACCCAGTGTCAGGTAGCAAAGACTGCTCAAGGATCCTGCAGACTTTTTTGAAGTCAGTTTTTGCATCACCAGGTCATGCTTATACATGCTTATACAGCAAATATTCCTGAGCTGGAGGTCATTTTCATAGAACAACTGAGTCTGATTTTTCTGGAGGTTGGCTAGGCTCAGATAAATTGTTTCTTGTGTAAAAAAGATGGGACTGAAGAAGTGAAAAGCCCCAGGAAGAAAAGGAGACCAGAGGAGGAAATATGAAGAATGTGTGGAGAAAAGGGACATATTCTTTAAGCTAGGGAACCAGTTTGGCATTGAAATTGAATATGGTAAAAAAGCCAAAGCAGGCAAGATTGGAGAGTGAAGAGAAGTGAGAGAGGCAATAAGGAGGAAGAGATCAAATGCAAGAAAAGATGAAGCAGGCATCGTGTTCCTGTGATACGGATCTGTGCATTTTGTTTTGCCCAGGTGTGTCTGGCCAGGCTTGGAACTTCCATGAAGCTGAAGTCCTCTCATCTCATATGGCCATGTTGCCTTTGCAGCTCCCATGGCACATGGCTGTCATGTCCCTCTGTTCTCCCAGTTTTAGGATATAAGAACGTGATTTGCAAGGTACTCACAATCAAGCGGGTCATAAGTACATTGCTTATGTAAAAAGCACATATGAAGAAAGCAGGAGCTAAAGAGATGGCACCTAAATCCTACTCAGTCCAAATCAGCCAAAAGAACATGATATCAAAGATCTGGTGCTGCTCAGCAACATACTGAGCAGCCAGAGAGAGCAAGATGGAGAGAGAGACCTCCTTTAGTTATCATCAACCTCTTTCGATTTCCAAAATAAGTACTGGATGCTGTGACTCAGAGTTTTCTACAACCTGGTCCACAACAGGAGATAGGAATGCCTGTTGTCTCCACATGCAGAAATTTTACATCTCTAATAAGAGAGGTTAGAGATATTTCCTATAAAAGTGTTTCAGTGATAAATATGTTAAAGACATTGAAACAGTCAGATGCTTTGATAACAAGTAAGGTTACTAGATAAAGAAATTTTTACATTTGAATTGTCCCCAGTTAATACTGATATGAGAGAAAGCTCAGGGGAAAGCTATTTCTATTTTTTTGTTGTTGTTTTTGTTTAAATCTACAAATAAAATAAGGCTATGAAGTTTTTTACAAGTGTAGCAAATTGCAACTGATGTAATCATGATTTTAACATAAGTAAAGATCTTGAATCGTGATGTAACTGTTCCTTAAAATACACTGTCAACAGATTGCGGTAATTAACACCCCACTCTGCTGCTCAGCATCATCTGTTAGGGAAAATACAGAGGGAAACCTTACAGACAGATTCTGCCTAGGGACACCTGCCATCCTAGGGATTCAATGGTAGTTGTACGAGTACATAAGAGCTAAAATCTACCCTTGAAATTGCTGTATGCAAAAATATTTGGCCTTCTCTATAGGAAGGTGATGGGGTTTACTTTGGAGCCTTTTTTAGTGTTGTCTTGTAGTGCTTAGTTTTAATGCTGTCTGTAACATCTTCAAAAGTTGTGTTTTGGCAAAAAGAACAGGCAATAGAGGGTTCGTGTATGCTGGTATTGCAGAAAACAGCAACTCTGTCTGGCTTTAAAAATACTAGTAAGCTGATGCTTCCTGTCTCCCATCCCTGTTCTTCCTCCCTTAAATTACTTTGCTTCCTGCTGCAAACTAGATTTCGTGCCATTCATAATAATAATAATAAAATGACATTAATTTCTATGTGAATTGAGCCTGAGGAACCGAGTGTAGGCTGTATAAGACACCAAACATAGGAACTGCAAATAGGGTAAATTAGAGTGAAGAAAATGTTGTATAACAGAGTATTAGTGGTAGCTTATAGCCTTTATTTTCATTCACACCCACAATTTGAGCTCTTTCAAAGAAGGACTCTTAATGGGAAGTAATCCTTTGGAGAAAATTCATCAAAAACATGCTATCCTTCTGATGTCAGCCATAGCAGAAAATATCAAAATAGAAAGTCTACTCAGTACAGCTTTTTCCTTAAGTGTCGAGGAGACATTAAAAATACCTAGTGACACTTTAAAAATCTTTTTTTTAATAGAGGTGTTAATATGCAACTGTGGATAATTAATCATTTATGTGAAATTAGAGTGACAGTTTTAAAGGCATCTAAGTGACCTGAGAGTCAAAATCTGATTGTTCAAAAGTGGTGCTGACACTTAGGATCTCACGGGGCTTGGTAGACTTTGCTCTCTGTATCTCAGAGCAGAGCGTTGTGCCGGATGCTCAGGCTTCCTTGGGAGCTGGAGAAGCTTATCTGTGGCTACACAGCCTGGTGACTGAGCTCTTTGGCTTCACTGATGACAACTTGTGGTAACTGCATTGCTGCTGTTGGGTTTTCAATTAATCCTCATTTGAGATGGGGTCTCTGTGCTGGCTCATGCACCCAGGGTAAGCGTTCCTCGGAACGCTTGCGTAGTGTTGCCCCTAGTGCCTAATATCAGTATATGGTTGGAAATGAGCTGTGTTTTGAGGAAACCTGTTATTAGGTGTTTTTTCAGAGCACTTCTCTTATAGATATGTATTCTAAAACTCATTTGAGTGGCAATCTTGCAGGGTTTTGCTATTTCTGGACATGCTGGAAATGAGGGAAAAACCTGAAGTCCAGGACATGCTATAAAAAATTTACACTTGGATTCCCAAAGAAAACAGGAGCTGTGCAGAGGTAGTGGTGCAAAGGTATTGCTACTGCAGGCTGAGCAGGGAGCAGCCAGGGTTTCCCTGCTGTAGGGTATGCCGGCTGCGTATATCCCCTTGCTCATGGATTCATAAAGGGAGTCTCTGGGGCCCCAGTCTGCGCGGGTGAAGGCTGAGACAGGCAATGCATCAGCAGCCCTCAGCTGTGGCAGCAGTCCCTTGGGACCCACGGCAGGCAACAAGAACCAAGCCGGTTATCTGGAGTCCGCTGATGAATGCTGGAGAGAAACCGTGCTCGGTCCCTGCTGGCTGCGAGGGCAGAGGCTGCTTGCTGGTCTGGACAAAGGCTGGCTCCTTAATTTCTTTCTACTGTTGTTGCTAAAACTTCACATAAATCTTGTGTGGTATTTGGTGTCCTTATGAAGAATGCTTTGACCCCCAAATCTAATAATGCTGCCTGTGTAGGTTTAAGGAAAAAAAATTGAGAAAAAAGCATTGGGAAACTGAACTGTATTAATAACTGAAGCTGCCCATTTCCTGGTCTCTCGAAATATGTGTGCGGTGGTAGTAGCAATCTGCTTATTCAACAGAAAGCATAGGGATGTGTAAGAAAATAAGGTCCTTGCGTAGTAGCAGAAAATAGCACCTGCTGTGGTGGTGGATGAGGCAAACACGAGCAGTTAAGGGTCTGTGTCTGCTCTTTTCCTTCTCTTCTGCAGCCCGTCATGAGACATGAAACATGCTCCCTCACCAAAGTGAGGGTTGCAGCCCCTTGACCTCCCTGGGAAATTTGTGCCTGTGCAAACCGTCTGTGGTATTGGCTTGATAAGCTCAAATCTCAGCTTCTTTCTTTAGACAATAAGTGCTCTATGTTGCCCCCTTCAGCGATTTGTTCTTTAATATTTTGTTCATCTTCTTTAATCTTAGTTAGTGATTCTCTGTCTCGCTGGAAACAGGAAAACAAATAAACACTGTAGCTGTACCAAAATGTCCGAAATTCTGAGATTAAATGAAAAGCAGGCTTCAGGCTGAACTGTATCCCTCATAAAGTATATGAACTCGATTTCATGACCTATGCCTGCCTATTCAGTATCCTATTCAGTATCCTTTAATATCACGTTGGCCTTTGGTCCTGTCTGTGCCTTATGCTACTTGCCTCAGGAAGTGTGTTTGAAATTCCTTGTAATATCAATCCAGATAATTGATATTGTGGCTGACAATTAATTAAAGATGGTTATATGAATAAGCACAGAATGAAAGGAGCTTGGCCTAGTGTTTATCCCAAGCCAAAATTAGGGTAATTCTTTTTTTCACTGAAGCTTTTTTGTGGGTGCTGAAGTCTTCTGTGTCCTATTGCAGCAAGGCAAAACGAATACACTAGACAACGCTATTCATTTTGTTTCTGGATTGGAATTAATTCAGGAATACGAAATGAAAGAGATCTCATGGTTTTATGTTGATATCTGTGGTTCGAACACCTGATACTTCTGCTTCTGAGGGACATGGGGCTATAGTCAGAAAAAAAAAAAAAAAAAGATTAGTTTTGGAGCATTCAGGTCTCAACATTAATGTGACCTGAAAATAGAAGGTATCTGTTCACTTGGGATTATCTGAACTGGGGAAGAATGAAGTTAGGGCTCAGACCTGAATGTATTTACTCAAGTATGTCATTGCAATGGTTTTACCGGGATTACTCACACAGAAAACTTTACTAGCATCTATAGGGCGGTTATGGAATATGCATTAATAATGGTGTCTGGGAAATGACTTGCACAACAATTAAGGAAAGGGTTGGATAAAATTATTGAAATTTATTTTTCACATATTTAATAGCATAATTAACAGAAATTTAACAATAAACAATGGGGAGACTTCATACAGCTGAAACTAGAGAACAGAATACCACCTGCCTGGCTCAACGAAGGATTATTGGTGGCACTATCGAAGCTGCTCTTGCAAAACCAAAATGGCAATAAATTTTTTGCAACAAATAAATAAGCAAACTTGATAGTTACAGCAAAAGAACACATATGTACAGAGGAAACAGGTACAGAGTGTTGGTGTTCATTTTGTGAGTGGAACAATTTGGGATATAGACGTGCTTCATGTGATCTGCAGGTGCTAATCAGTGTGTTCATAGTTGTTGAGAGTGTGTGTATGCATATGCAGAGACATTGTTACTGTATATAACTTTTACCCCTTTCTGTCCTTCCAAACTGAAGTTTTCCTAATGGGTGAAATGCTTCGGTTCTGTGTGTGGTCTAACATATTAGTTTTCTCTTATTTTTTATTTTTTTTTTCCTGTTCCTGTGGAAATAGGAGTAACAACCAGAATCATTATGATTTTAATAAATATGTTAACAAGTCACTGTTATGTTTTTCCCTTATATTAGCATGTAATTTACTTTTCACTGTGTAGCTTTTGTCTCTGTGTTTCCTTCCTGTATTGCTTGATAGCTACAAGCTTTTGTCTTCACTTTCCACATTCAGTTACTAGTTTTGCAATGCCACAAGCACAGCCTACTACCCAAATACCTCTTCTGTAGGAACATATCTACAGGACTCAGAAGACTCTGCCTGTTTAATTGAAAGGCTGAGGGCCACCAGGGTCCACTCCAGGCTTTGAGAAAAGTGTATCGCATTGGCTGCCATG
This sequence comes from Nyctibius grandis, assembly GCF_013368605.1. NCBI lineage: Eukaryota > Metazoa > Chordata > Aves > Nyctibiiformes > Nyctibiidae > Nyctibius > Nyctibius grandis. Next base: position 58,388,175 of record NC_090660.1, on the reverse strand, counting down.
CTCAGCTCTGCAGAAGCTCTTAACTCCTCTCCACTCAAAACCATTTAGAATTTAGGACAGCTGATTAAAACTAATGTGATGACAGTATTTTATTGGAGCTGATAAATACTGCAATAATAAAAATGAAGGGTATTTATTTATTGCTTTTGAATAGAACGTCTTTCAGTTGCTTCTGTTTTTCCGTGTTTCTGTCAGTGTAGTTGATTTTTTTCAGGTCTCCCCTTTGTTCAGAGGTTAGTGTAATCTCTGCAAAGATTAAGCATACATGCACACACTTCGAGGCATTAAAAGAACTAAATTTTCTGATATATTTATTCCAATTAAAAAAATAGTTTCCTTTTCTTTGAACAGCCTTATTAGTCTGTGGTATCCTATAGATACGTAGGCTTCACCTGTACTAGTAAATAAGACAGTGTGAATATATACTTGGGTACCTGCCTGTGTTCATTCATACTGTTTAATTATGAACTTGCTTCCCTGCACAGGAAAGTATTTTTTCGCAGAGAAATGAAAAGAACTTTTAAATTTATTTTTAAACAAGTCATCATTTTTCCCCAGTAAAAATAATACTGTTTTTTTATTATATTTTGAAGTTTCTATACGCGCATTTGCTTTTGTATAACCGTGCTGCTTATTCAGTATTCCCTGTGATCATACAACAAAAATCCTTTAGAATAGGACTAGTAGTGTTCAACAGTTTAAAGAGTGTTCTGTCTTTAAAAAGTGAGTGTAGGTTTTCTTCCTTTTGATTTTTGAGTCCTTTGAGAGACCATTATGTGTAGCAATAAAAGCTTCTCTATATACTGAGAATCCAGGATCCCCAAGCTAAGCTTCTTAAAATTATCAAAAATATGGAAATTAATTCTGGGGTTTGTCTACGCAACAAATTCTCTACTAAGAAAGAAAGAGCTTGAATTTACAGTACATTTCCTAGACCTCATTAACTTTCTGTGTGGACACATTTACTGTATTTGAAGAATATCTCTGGATGAAGCAGAGGTGGAAAAATAATGTTCATATCTATAGTGGCAAAATCTAGCTAAAATTTCTTGGGGGTCTATGCACATCTTAATTCATCATCCCTCACATTCTTCTCTATTGATTTTATTGGAGTCATAGAGACAGTGTGAGCTGGAGAAGTGGATCATTTGCTTCCATCTCAGTAGACCTTGACTCCATAGCGAGTGACTGATTTGTGTTGGTTATCCCCCAAAAAATCAACTTTGTGGTCGATAGAAAAGGAAAATACACTAAATTAAAGAAATACATTTTGACTGAAGTCTTTCTTATTTCTGAATCTTTTTCCTAAGTTCTTGTTGTATCTAAACTTCTTGTCAATTGCAGACTGAATTCAGTCACATATTAAGAGTTAATCAAAGTCATGTTGACCTGAGTTGATAAAGAGAGAGCATTTTCAACACAGCTGTTATTACCTCTCTGGTCTTCAAGAAAGACCTATGGAAAAGTTTAGAAGTGACAGTAAGAACCACAATTTTTTATTCTTTATGTGTTTTTTTTTTTCAGTATTCAGCAGAGATATCAGTCAGATATTATTAGTGAGGTGCAACTTCTTCCTTTGGAGAGTGTTTAGGCTACTGTGAGAAAGAGGTCATACCAATACAGTTTAATAGAGAAAGAGACCTGATGTCTTGGCTAGTTATTCTTTCTGCCTTAAGAGAAGTCCAGGTATTTATAAGAATAATTGCTGGATGCAAACAGATGTTGCAGTAAGTAGCGGTATCTATTTTTGCTGATTTTTCGTACTAGCAAGCTTATTCAAATCTAATAACTTAAGGCTTCCCATCTCTTTAAAAGGTGAAAAATCACAAGAAGTAAACTAAAGAAAGCGTAACAAATACTTGACTTCAAAATTCAGCAGGCGTGGGAGAAGTTAAGGTCTTCCAGAAGGTGGAGGTGCCAGGACATAAAAATGTGTTTTCCTCTTTGGTTGTATCAATTCTAATAATCAAACACAAATTGTTGCACGACTAGTACAGAAAGATGGTTTTCATTTGTCTTCTTAGATTAAATTATGGTAATCACTGTACTGTTTATGCTCCTGCATGTTTGATTGATTGCTCTCTGCTCCTGGTGTTCTGTGCACTGAGAGTACTGACGTGTCATGGAGCTGTCTCAGTTTCGGGGTGGGCTGAGAGAGAGATTTTGAGGTCTTTGCTGTAATACATTTCTAGTTATAATCTCATTATATATGCCTGAGGCAAATGCTGAAATGAATACAGAAATAAACAAAGGAAAAAAATATACTGCTGGATTTAGAAAGAACTCGTTACCTGTCTGTGCAGTGCCGGAACCCAAGGATCTCTAGGCTAAGATCTTCATGTGTTATGCACAGAAATATATCCAGTGTGCCTAGCATGTATGCTTGTAGCTTCTGTAAAAGATTGTTGTCTTGACTAGATACCACAGTTTCAGAATGGTGTTTCTTTATCTGTTAAAAAAAAATATTTTTTAATCAATTTTTTAAATAGAATGATAAATTAAATGTTCTATTTAAAGGCAAATAGTAGATTCATTTCAGTCTTCATGGGTGTGCATGAAGAGTGGGATGGTGCTTAGACATGCCACAAATGCATGATGCCATCTCTTCATTACACTTCAGTTGGGACTAGTGATGAATAATTTCTGATCTGGATGATACCACTGCTATTAAATTTCACCTTTGGTTATTGCCTGTGTGGTTTTTAAGCCCTACTGAGAACAAGTTAAGTCCCATGAAATTCTAGCATTTTACTGATCAGAAGAAAGGGGAAACCCGCTTTTTTCATTTAAGTGCGATGTGCAACATGTAGCAAGCAGGCTATCTATTTAAAAGTGTATTGCCCTGTCCAGCTGAACATTTTCTCTGTGTCTCATTAGCGGACTGCAAGATACATTTTTGCCCTCGACTTCTATCACCAGGAAGGATTGCTTCTTCCTCTATTTTAGCTATAACTGCACCATACAGGATAGCTTTCAACAGGTGAAATCATAGGGAAATGTTTCCAAGGCCACTGAAGATGTTTAGTTCTAAGTCTTTTGTAGAGGTCTATTTTCTGCCTCTTCAGTGCAGGAAAAAAAGAAAACCAAACCTAAACCAGGAAAACAATAGATGTGCCCTGACCAGTTACCTACAGAACTGCTGCATGCAAAGGAGTTTTGGGGGAACGCTAATTTTGCCATTCAGCATTTCTGGCAAACCCTGGAGGCCTCAGACTTGCTGGATTCTAAATCAGAATAGTTTTGGCCTCTGGACAATGCAGAAATCATCTGTCTGTTGTTAATTAAGCTCTTTTGGACAGCAAGTAAAACCATCCATGCTGATTTCTGTAATATCAGCTGCCTTTCATCAAGAAGGCAAAGACAGAGGGAGCAAGGAAAAGAAGGGGCAAGGGCAGAAATAGTTAAGGTTTTGTTACCAAACCGACAATTCCCACCATCTTCCCCACCAAGAGTCGTTCTTGGGATGGTGTCTGAGCAGGCAGGTGTGAGGAAGAGCAGGGCTGCCTGGCAGGCTGAACTTGGTTAGGATGTCTGCAGGGTAGGGAGTGGCAGGGAGCAGAACATGCTGGAGGAATCTTTTAACACCCATCTCTGCAGCGCTGGCTTGATCTGCCTCCAGCACTGCCCCTTGAAGACCCCAGGAATGTCCCCATCTCTTCCAGCTTGCCAATTACATGCAAAGCATCCTTGACTCCAGACCAATGGTTACTGCATAAATAAGCCATATGTGTGTGAGTTTCTAGGAAATATGTGGAAGGAGCTACGAGTTCATGGTCTGGGGTCTTGTAGTGCTGGGGTGAAATTTAACAAGTCCAAATGCCGGATTCTGCACCTGTGATGGAGTAACGCCGGGCACAAGTATAAATTGGGGGAGGAGCAACTGGAGAGCTGCGCTGCAGAAAGGGATCTGGGGGTGCTGGTCGGCAGCAGGCTCAATGTGAGCCAGCAGTGTGCCCTGGCAGCCAAGAGGTCAAACTGTGTCCTGGGGTGTATCGAACACAGCATAACCAGCCAGTCAAAAGAGGTGATTATCCCCCTGTATTCAGCATTGGTGCAGCCTCACCTTGAGTACTGTGTGCAGTTCTGGGCCCCACAATTTAACAAACATATGAAGGTCCCTGAATGCGTCTAGAGGAGGGGAACAAAGCTGATGAAAGGGATGGAAGGCATGTCCTATGAGGAGTGGCTAAGGACTTTGGGCTTCTCTAGTTTGGAGAAAATGAGGCTGAGGGGTGACCTCATTGCTCTCTACAGCTTCCTGAGGAGGGGAAGTGGAGAGGGAGGTGCTGAGCTCTTCTCCCTGAGATCCAGTGACAGGACGCATGGGAATGGTTCAGATCTGCTCCAGGGGAGGTGTAGGCTGGACATTAGGAGCATTTTTTTACTGAGAGGGTGGTCAGACACTGGAACAGGCTTCCTAGAGAGGTGGTCGATGTCCCAAGCCTGTCAGTGTCCAAGAGGCATTTGGACAATGCCCTTAAAAACATGCTTTAACTTTTGGTAGCCCTAAATTGGTCAGGCAGTGGGACTAGATGATCGTCGTAGGTCGCTTCCAACTGAAATCTATTCCATTCTAGTCTATTCATTTTCTATTCTATTCTAGTCTATTCATTTTCTATTCTATTCTATTCTATTCTATTCTATTCTATTCTATTCTATTCTATTCTATTCTATTCTATTCATTTTTTAATCTATTCTATTAGTATCTGACATATCCCAATCAAAGGGAAAGGAACCACATCTCCCAGTAGCTGACAAAGTTGTAGCCTTAGCTATTATTTATGTGACCAGTCTGTTACTTTTAGTCATAGTCGAGTACTTTGGCACGCTACCAAGGTTGTGTGTATGTGTGCGTGCATGTTCGTGCATTGATAGGCACCTTCTTTTCTTTCACCAGTGTCAGTATATCCGCTTATGCAACTGAAACAACTATGCGGCTGTACTGGGTTTAATTTAACTGTAATACTGAAGTGACAATAAATATGCAGCAAAACCAGCAATAATCTTAAAAGATCTGGGGTTTTTTTTCACTGTTTTGGTTATACAGACACGGAACTTATCAGTGATGCAAAGCAACATAGCATCACTTTAACGACTCTAAGCTTGCTCCAGGGACTTAGTACATCTATCACAAGGCCTAATGCTGAACAGTGCAGTCATAATGTTTTGGGTGCTGGCAGCAAGAGAGCTATATTATGGGTCTGTGCCTAGGCCCGTGTCTCTACCTCTCTGCTTATTAATCTGGTTATAATGGCTTGTTAATGGTGCTGTAGTGCTTCCAACGTTGGAGCTGGCTCAGTAGCCTTGGGGTCTCACCAGTGCCCTGGACTGCGTTGGACAGACATAGCTGCAGATTCAGTGATGTGACTGGTGCCAGACAGAGAGGATTGAGGGGGTGCAATTGCACCCACTGTATTATCTGTGCCTTACCCAACCTGTGCTGAGTGAGTAACTACTAGTGAAAAGTGTGTGGAAATAATGTTTGAAGCTGAAATAGGTCCACCAAGTTTAGATCTGGGATTCAGTGTGATTGCAATGAAGAACCCAGCTGCAACATTTAGACTTATATCTGTGCTACCATCTGAGAGAGTTCACAGGTTATAAGTAGTGCCTTGTCTGATCAAAAGATCTTCACTTTCAAATTTAGGAGAAAAAATAACGCCTAGAAGTGGTGTGGGTGGGAGGGTAAAGACTGCCCACAGCAGGGTGGACAAACTATGGAAACGTTGAGTTTTGAGAGTCAGGAGTTAAGTCAAGACAACCTTTCAATCCAACTGTTTTTGTTCTTCTGTTACCAGTATAACATGCTGCCCCATATGCTCTTTTTCTTATTGGTATCTGGTCCTTCTGCCTCCCACTCACAAGCTGCATTTCTTAAAAATAGAAACAGAATTCTCAGCCCAAGTTTGGTGACATTTCAGAGGGAATGAATGGCAAGTTCATTGGGCCAAACAGTCCTTGCTGTGACTGTTTGCTACTATGGAATTAGGCAAGGGTTAAACCTTCCTCTTTTCATTCTGTTTTTTTAGACACCAGAGGAGACATTATGGGAAATAATAACTTTGGGGAAGACCTGAGGGAAGAGGTAGCTGAGTTTTGTAGCTGTTTGCATTTGCTAACAATTTAGTTCAGATGATATTTTTAAAGATCTACAAGGTGAAAGTAAGAAAGCTCCCCCCAAAAAATCCTGTGTCCATGGATTTGCTTACTTTAAAAGCATGGATGCTCAGAGGGTCTATGGGTACATAGCTATCTGAAGACTGGAGTGCTTCAGCCCTTGTTCATTAAAACAGGGATGCTGGGCAAGTTTGCGTGGCAAGTTGTACATGAGGTTGCTTCCCAATTTCAATTGTAAAGCCCAAATACTAGAGCAGTGGCAGCCGGAGGGTTTTGCAGCCTTGGATAGCAGGGAAGAGGCAGGTGATCCTGCCTGGTGGAGTTGTAGGACTGAATGGAAGGCAGGCCATAGCTGAGGGTCACCCTAGAAAACTAACTCAGCTGGCAGCTGCCTCCAACTAGGATATCCCAGAAATTGCCTGAAGACTGGAAGAAGGGCTCTGGGATTTGCTGTTGCTCCTCCCTGTATTAGAGAGGTGCTCAGCTGCTGGGCTGCCACCATTAGCTCTTCAATACAAACATCGTGTTGAGCTCAGTCTGCCTCGCAGGAAAAGGGGATGGAGATCACTAGTCTGAGCTGGGCAGGAGGATCAGGCTCATCAGGCCAAAGTCCTTGGAAGGCACAATGTAAATAAAGCCTTAAACAGATTCTGCTTTGTCCAGTTCAGTTATGATTTCTAAGCTACTGGGTGGCTTCGATTGTGATATTATCTCATACCTCAAAGGTATATCAAGCAACATGTACATCTTAAGAACAACTATAGTTATGTAATCATTAAGTATGACAGTACGTATAGTTCTTTTGTGAATGTTAAGTATCATTATTATGAAAGCAGAAAAACCGGCTACGACTAAAAAGAGGGACAGGCAACTGACATTTTTGTGTTTCCTCAACTAGCTAAAATATTGCTGCCAATTCTATTCTGTTTGCAGACCATATATATTTAATGAATAACTTTGCTTCCCTAGCCTGAATACTGGCAAAGTGTGATTATATACTATCCCAACAATAAACATATAAAATACTTGTGAGCTATCTTGACTGTTGCTTTGTACTCATGAAAAGCTGAATGCTCTGTTCATGTATTGTGCCAATGATGTCATCCTTATTCACTCTTTTATTAAAACAGGGACACCAGATTCTCTTATTTACACAATCATCTTTCACTTTTCACAAATAAAAGAGCTCTTTGTAGTTTGGCTAGATTTCAGCCAGGTATTTCTCGTGAACAATCTCTTGTGGTTAAAATAAACCACCACCCAGTGATCGGGGATGAAAAGCTGTGAGCCGGCAGAGAATGCTGCCTTCTATACCATCAGGACAGCCTATGTTTCTCTGTTGAAGGTGGCCACAGACCCACTTATCCTATGGGTTCAACCTTTAATTTGAACCTTTCAGATGAGTAAACTGTGGCTCATTTCTGATATCTGATGGTATCATCCCAGCTTCACTGGCAATAATCCATTTTGAAGCATTATATTACAGGTTTAGTACTGGCATATAAAACCTTGAAACTCCTCACGCTTCAATATACCAGGGTTATGATTGCTTCTGTGGAAACAAATCCAACTCATTTTAAGAGTTGTCATTGGATAAGAGGTGCAGGAGGAAGAAGGCAATTTTTCAAACTCAGGAAATAAAGATGTCCCAGACTTTTTCTTCACTGACCCCTTGTCTTGATTTTGCTGCTTGGTTTGCTCACACAGTTGAAAAACTTGCGAAGAAAAATTATCTGACAGTGCTTAGCAAAGTGTGTCGAGTGAGGATTATATTGTAGGTCTGCTATGCACAATGTACAGCCCAGAAACAGAAATATCTCTCTCTCTCTCTCTCTGAATAGCAGATCTTGCATCACTGGAGTGACTCTCTAAAAACTAAAACCTGTAAAGAAAAAACTGAGTGGTCTGACTGCTTAAAAAAATGAATTGGACCAGATCTGAAGATTTCTGAAATATCTTTGGAAGTAACTGAAACATAGGAAATTAGAAGAATAATTGTGTTTTGCAATCCACAAGCAAGTCAGAATTTTTTCTTTAAGAACACTTATCCAGTGCTCCTAACTTCAGAGGCTCAAATATGTGAATTGTAGGGCTTTCCTCACAATTACGTGGGGAAATCAGGAGAAATATGTGACAAATAGTGGCCTCAGAAGGCACTTCCTTGGCTCATGCGGATCCCTGTAGTTCCATCAACTCTTCCAATTGAATTACACCAGTGGAGAATCTTGAATCTAAATGTCTTAAGCCTGCCTTCGCTATCGCTCAATGCTCACTGTGCTTGTCTGACTGCTAAATAAGATATCCAATTTTAGATTAACAGACTCTTTTGCAAGAGCTGGGCTTGAAGCTTCATGGCTGCTGCTGAGCTACTGTAACCTGTAACATTTACATCTCAGCTTCTCTTGGTAACAGTAATCCTCAGTAATAGTAACCTATTAAGATCCTCTAAATATTTTATCTTTTCCCTAGGTGTTTCTTCTTACCTTATGTTTCATGTAAAGTTAATGTGAAGCTGTGAATGAAACTTTCTCATGTGTTTCCCACTGGTTGTTACTAATACTCAAAGTCATTCTGGAAAAAGGCTATGTCCTTGACTATGCCTTCTTGTTTCCCAGCATCTCTGGTCCTCCACTTAAAACCTATTGTGATCAGAAGACACCAAGTCCTGGATCGAATTTTTTTTTCTTTCCTATAGAGCTCTGTAATACTCATTGCAAATCCCTCCAAAGCTTGCTTTCCATTGCCCTTAGTTGCATAATGATAATATACAGATTGGGACCATCTTCCTGTGTTCATTTCAGGCGGAGAGCTAGGTCATGTTCTGCATTTGAATTCTGTATCGCAATTCTTTTCCTCCAAGCTGCCTTGGAGGCTGAGTGGCAGTGTAACTTCGAACCTGGGTGCCCTTACAAAAATATGTTTATTCAGCTGGAAATAGATAGTTCAAATCAAAGTCTGACTCAGTTCAAGCTTTGAGTATATGTACCATACAATGGTATATTTCCAGACAGTGTTTCTATTAGCAGCCATATGAATATGCTATTCATAATATTTGTATCTGTTTCAGTTAGGCTCTGGCATTGCCTTTTTTTCTGATGCAACCTGATTGTGTAAATTAACCTTTTTTGATGAATACCAACTGATGCTTTTTAGAAATACTACAAATAAAATGTCATTAGAATTCATGTATGTCCAAATACACACATACGACAGCAGGAATGACTGTTTGATACTAGTTTTAGTTTATATTTTTAAGACCTGCCTGGTTTAGACTATGTCCTGAGGGCAAAGTTTTGTTGTTACAATAATGCGTATCAGAATTAAGACCCTGAAAAACTGTTGTTTTTTCTTAATTGAAAAAAAAATTTTACTAAAGCAGAATGAATAATTCATAAGAGGAGATAAATTAAATTTATTGTGCTATGTGTTGTATTCATCTATGAACAGCCTGCGAATTTGGTTGGATTTATTAATTGTTTAATTTTTTTTTCAGAACAAAAGCTTCAGGAAACTGGGGAAAAACACAGACAGACCTTGCCTGGTTACTTGAAAAGAATAAGTAAACCATTTTGCCTAGATCACCTGTCGCTGCATCTCTTTTCTCATTGGTTAGATGTAATTCCTGTTGCAGTTTCCTAAGAAGAGTCTGTGCATGAAAGGACTTACAGGCATCTGTAGTAGCACTCGTAAGCTCTACGTAAAAGAAATATCTAGCATGTAAGATTAATTTCTCAAATGTTAACCCCTAAATAATTTTATATTAACTGTTGTTTTGCAACATGACAAGCACTATCAGTTTTGATTTTTTACAAGGTCATACTAGGCAAAGAAACAAATCAGAAAAGGATTTGAACTTCTTAACTTTCTGATAAAGCTTTGGTTTTGGTTTTGGTTTTGGTAGCTTAAACCAGAATTGATAGAGGATTTCTAAGATTCGTAGTGAAATGCCTACCGTTTTATTATTCCCCTTGGGGTTTGCACTGCTCTTTTGTCTAATTATTTCTCATCTAATCTCATTAAGTACCAATAAGAGAGAAATGCCAATGAGACTATATGCATCTCTCATTAACTAGTAATTCTAACACTCTTCTTGAGTCTTTAAGCAGCAGAGGAATGAAAGAAATTGTAGTGGCTTGCTGGAGTTTCAATTATTTATTGCTTTGGTAGCTGTCAAATTCATGCCCCAGTTACAAATTAAGTTATTAGAGTTATAACAGGAAAGAGTTTTTAAATAAACTAAACAAATTACAATTTAATTGTGTTTATTGAGAGAATCAGAATGAGTTTTAATGAAGACAGGTGCCTTATTCACAACCCCAATGTTTAAGAAAAAGATGAACTGCTGACAAATTGTGATCCCACATCATATCACTTCTCTAAAATGCTACAGCTTAGCTCCCCAAGTCTGGGTTGCGCGGAGCATTCTTTTCCTGGGTTCTTGAGCACTCTCAGGGCACATAAAAGATTTCAAGACTTGTTAAGCAGATATTGGAAAGTAAGGAAAGGGAGCATAACAGTATAACTCTGTGGTTAGGATAAGGTTTGTTCCCTGCTTTAGAGCCTTCTTATTTATGTGGGATAGCTGTTGGCTAACGGGCATAAGTAATTCTCTGAGATCCATAACTGCTCCTTCCACATAGTTTAGTGCTCTAATCAAACTCCAGAGTCATGGTTGTTCTTGCCGTTCTTCTGTCCAGCCAGTCTCTGTTTCTTGCCTGCATGGTCACAAAGCTCTGAGTGTCTAGAGCGTGAGGGTGCCCCAGAGCAGCCTATGTCCCAGTGGCTAGGGAAATCTGAGAAACAGCAGAAGTTGATGTGGATGTTTTAATGTTGTCAGTGTTTCCAAGTTTTCCATAGTTTAAATGTGCTCAAAATTCCACAAGATGGGTCCTGCAGGGGTTTAACAAAGCAATCGAGCTTCTCTACTTTTTTCTGTTATTCTTTTCAAAATGGCCCAGATGAGGTTTCCTTAATTTTTTCTTTCTGTATTTATGCTGAGTAGAAAATTTTATTATCACATTGTCAAATCTTATTATTCAGGAGCGTGAAAGAAACAAGAGAAATCTTTTGCATTTACGTGTTAATGAGCCAGAGTATGTGGAAAAAATTGAATTGTTAGGGGCTTTGGCTGCTGAAATAGGAAGAGTCATTAATCTAGAATGGACTAGTGACCTTACTTTTGCTAGTACTATTTTTTTAAGTATTAAGTGACATTTTACTTTCACTTGCAGTTATAGCACCTATTATGGGCTTATTGCAAAGAACAAGGTTACTGTAGAGATTCATTTTGTCTTGGAAAATGAGCTATCAGCCTTTTGGGAGCTGTCTGAACAATATCTGGCCCTTATAGAGTTTTTGAAGGGGTTTTGTAAACGTCATTCTCTGATTTGATGTAAAAGTTTTGATCTCTGGGCTGAATATACCAGTGATGTATCTCTAATCATATAAAGAAAACTTGTACTGACTAAAATACCTGTGGTGGAACTGGAAGTACAGTAGAGCAATTTTGAGTAGTGGAAACTAGCCTGATCATCAGGATGTTCATATGTGAACACAGTGACTGAGCTCAGGAAATAGTTGTCTAGCAAAACTGACAAGGACAAATACATTTTTAAAATGAACCAGCAAACAGGTAGGAACTATTTTAGAATAACGACAGAGCTTTTGAGCTGTGATGATTTTTGCAGCCTACAGGAACGTTTTTTGACAAAAAGAGTCAAAGCCGAGACATAGGGAAGAATAAAGAAAAAAATAGAACAAAACAACAAACAAAACCTCTGGTAAGACATAAAAAGGCTTTTTCAACAGGGAGATACTTTACTTGTGATATATAAAATAGGTACAAAGAGACTGTCCGAAGTATCAGTAGAAGCAGGTCTACTCAGGTCACCATCAAAAATGGCGTATGTGCCATAGGCTGTTTACCTCTTTTTCCTCTAATACTTAGTTCTTTAAAAAAAAACCAAACCCAAAACCCAAAAAAAAACAAACCAAAAAAAGGAGTATGTTGTTTTTTAAGAAGCCTTTATCATTGCATAAAAATGCACACAGAGTTCTGGAGAGAAGACCAGTAGTGGCTCAGACCAAGCTGGATCTGTAGGTAGGAACATTTCAGGGAAAGGGCATTGCACTGAGGGTCCTCAGCAAGGTGGGATAAGTAATGAGGTAGATACAAAGACCAAGTCCAGCACTGGAGGGAATAAACTTGGAGGGCTCAGGAATACAATAAAGTACAGGTACCATGTTACATCTGCCTAGTGAAGGAGTTGTACTAGCCAGCTCAGGTGTGGAAATAGAAGTAAACTTCCATTCATTGTTAAAATGTAGAAAAAGTTGATGATGTGATGCAGGTTCTAATCCTTGCACTGAAAAAGAATAATCCTCATAGCAAATTGGATTATAACAGTTTACTTTTTTTGAATACTTGCTAGTGTCCTTTTAATCACAGAGTAAACCACAATGCATTTATATAAGTAGACTGTAATTGGAAAGAAACAAGCTAATTAAATAGTTTATGGTTACTACTCTGGCAACAATTATTAATTGCAATTAAGTCTTAACAAATATTATATCAACAGTAGTGATGTACTTTGTATCTTTAGGGCCTGCGTACATCCTGACTCTTGGGAGCAGTTGTATTTTGCAGTTCCAACTTTCAGTAGGTCTTCTGCTGGTAAACCATAATTTGCTCATATTTTATGTAGTCTGCATCCCTGTATTCAGAGTTTGGCAGTCCTCAGCACGTACTTTCATGTTTCTCTGGGTTTGACAATTAATTAGTTTTAAGCACCTTTTATTTAATTAAAGTTATTGTTGCCACTGGGATAGTTGCGTTGTGAACATTACCTCTCCCAGCAATGTACCAGAACATATTCTATACTAAAGAAACCTTCTGATTTCTTATCCTGAACCTTTCTGGATGCATATTTATTTTAAGAGTAAGTTTAAAAACTTGTTTTATCCTATCACTCCTTTTCAAGATAGTATTGAAAATGAACCTTTTTCCTGTATTGGAGTTTTAATATGTTGAGTCAAACTGATGCATGTTTTCTTGTTAGGTAGTAGTCAGTATATGAGCCTGCCTTCCTTTTTGCAATTATTCATGGCATTGATTTTTGGCAACCATACGACAGTATCAGTGAAGGAGTAAGACGTTATCCAGACAAAAGATTTTTCTGCTTTTATCCACATATCATCACTGAAAGACCGTATACCTTTTGGATGAAATGCACAAGCTCCAAGTCGCTAATTGATATGAATTTGTAGTTTCTGAATTTGAATATTTATTGGCTCAAAGTTTTAATGCTTCAATCACTTCTGCTGACTGTAAAATAATCACTTACCTAGATCCTAAGAGTTTGGAAAGTCATTTGTATATGTAAAATGTTTTAAAGCTAAACACTCGAGTGAATGGACTATCTGTTATCTTGTATCTAAGTGAAAACTTGGCCCAGACAATGTCCAGATCAGCAACATTGTCAATTTTGATCTGAAACGAACAGAGACTGATCAGTGTCTTACGCCTGTGTTCTCCTGCTCAAAAAATGTCTGGTGAGAATGGAAAAAAACTCTACAGCCATGTCTATATGAGTGAGTCCCAAAGTGATGGGACTCTAAGTAAGTAGCAGAGAAGATGCTATGAACTTTTTTGTTTGTAACTCTTACATTGCTCTTGCTCAGCTGATGCTTTGAAAAGCCAGAACTAGCCTGAAGTACTTCACCTTGCTGTAACTGTTTTTGAAGTTGAAGATCAGGTGCTGAAAAGAGACAGGTTTTGAATTATGGAGAACATCCAAATATCCAACAAAAGCAAGTCTCTAGTTTGTAAACACTAGGGAATAGTTGTGACAAGGAAGGGAAAGCCATGTGCTATGTGTTGTTCCTCTTGTCTCCAGAAACCACAGTGCTTTCGCTGGAAGTACCCATATACCTTGCTGTCTGCATCTCATTAGATAGCTTAGGCTCAGTGATACATATTCAGAGAGTGTAGATGTTTGTTAAGTGTCATGAAAGCTATTAGTATCAACTCTAATCATAATTCAGTACACAAATTCAGCCCTAAATATTGTTGCAGAGCCGTCATTGCATTTCTCAGCAGCATGTTTTTCTATATGCTCATGAGAAAACTATCTATAGCAGGCTGGTAATTGACTTGGGCATTTTTAAAATGAGAAACCAAGCTATGTGAAATCTCTCCAGTGGTTCCAGCTAGAAAAAGGTATCTTTAGCAGCATAAATGCTTCATTTTCCTACATGATTCTTCTCTCAAGAACAGAAATGTGGAGAAACCTGTCTGGAAAAGGAATGTAATTGTAGTGTAGAAGTAGTGCCAACATATTCAGTGTCAGGGATTTAAAGAGTTGTACGCCAGTGGTAATACATTCTTTTTAAATCATACTGGAACACTTCTGGAGGTCTAACCTTGCAGCTTTGCACCAAAAAGCATAATGGTGCTATCCATAGTGTACAGCCCCATCTTCCCCATTAGACTTGCAAAGTGCTTAGTTTAAAAAAAACCCCTCCAAAACCCCACTCAAATTCAGTTGTGAAAAAAATTTGCTGCTGATGTACTTCAATGCTATAGATTTGTTTTCTCCATTAAGATGATCTTTTGATCTCTGCACCTGGACTCTTGCCTTTCAGTTGAGATGTATTAAATCATGTCTTTAGTTAATAAAAAGAATCTGAACTTTCAGAGTCCCCAGGTATTTTCCTCTCTATAGCCTAGAAGAGATGCCAAATTTTAAAAGGAACTTAAAAGAGTTTGACATGTCACTCATGGTAAATTGCTGGAATGATGAATCAAGGAGATTTATTTTTGCACAAGTAATGGAGATACTGTAAGCAACTTTTCTTGTTTTAGAATCTTTATATAGCATAGACATTTTCTCACTCTATTTGTAGTGATGGAGTGGAAGATGAATGAAATAATGTTGGATAAATAACTCTGATGTTATCTGACTAGTACTACCATTATCTCTCCCGGAGCTGTCAGAAATCTTCCATTATATAAGACAGTTAGTGCTCTGGTTACTGCCTAGAAAACTGGCTAAAACTAACCTTTAGTTTCCTATATAGGAGGCCACTATTTCAAGACACTTAGTTAAAATATGTTATTTCTGGCAATTGTTATTTTTATAGTGAAATGTGGCACTGTTCAAAAAATAAATTTGAAACACCCATGATGAGAACATTGAGGTTTTAAACTGTAAAAAACAGTTGTAATCCACGTACCTTCATCTAAGTAATGCTGAAAACTAGTTTGAAATTAAAATACCTCTCTGATGTATGGATTGAACCAGGACAACATTTAGGTGGAAGGGGCTGTTCATTAGCTTTGGCTACAGTATTTGTTCACAACAGACTTTAAACTTGCATTTCAACTCTGCTTTTGGAAGCAGGAATGTACTCCTCTGCCCATGTGTTTTTCTCTACTTGACTATAAATACCAGTATACCCACATGATCAGCTGGTGAGATTGCTAATGTATTATTCTGGTCAAGGCCACACGCTTTCTAGGCTGTGTGCCGAGCTCAATTATGTAGTAGCCATTAGTGGCATGCTGTTAGTTTTTCTTTAATAAAGCAGTGTTTTGCAGTGGATAGAGTTTAGCTGTTAAATAGTAGTGAACACAGAGTTTCCTCTGGCTTCATTCTGACTTGTGTGTTTGTATTTAAATCACAGCAGCCCAGGAAATTAAAAAAAGTATTTTGACAACATATTTGTAAATTCATTCCTGATCCAAAAATATCTGTGTCTTTAAGGTGATTTGTGAGACCAGATATTGCTCATGTGAGTGTTTCGGTATGAGTTTTATTTATGCAAATTCAGGTTTAACAGGTATTTGAATAACACCAAATACTTACCTTAAAACACATTTACACAGAGATACCACTGACCTTACTGTACATTTGACTCAAGTGGCTCAAGGAGATGTAATGCCAAACTGATTGCTCTGCTGAAAGCCCTAGAACAAAGAATTTGTGATGCTGGAGCAACAGACTTACCCTCTTCCCATCTTAGACTCAGTCAAGGTATCATTTTTGTACAGTGTAGCAGTTATTAATAAAGCTGACTTTGGTGCTCTGGAAGAGGTATTTAGGGAAATCTCTCTGTGTAGCGTTTGGGTCCATAGCCATATGGATCACGCCAGTGAGCGTGATGCTGTCTCATTGCACTGTCTCCATCTCCTGTCTCCATCTCCAATGAGAAGAAAGCATTTATTGTAGCATAGGACCCTATGCACAATAATAATGATTTTCTGTTTGTTTGTTTTTTCCTCCCTGCCAGCTCTTAGTATGGAATTACTGCCTTTGCACTACTGAACTGTAAAAATTCTTCTTCTCCCATAGGCAAATCAAAGCAACGATTATGGGAACCACTAATAACCCTTCTGATGTTAATAGTGTGCCTCAGTAGTCTTTTGTCAGTGGTCATTTACTTCATTCAGAGTGTAGATGACAGAAGTTGTGAACCCTGGAGAAAATAGCATGGTGAAAATTATGTATAGTGATATGATACACAAATTGCTGAATATCTGAAATGATGCTACTGCATTACAACACCCCCCTTTCTTTTTTTGGTACCACAAACCTCGATGCTTTAACTCAAGCTACTTGATACAGTCATTGGAACTCATTGTGAATAATAGCCATTGATTGTTCAGTCCATTCTTCTGCTCATCTGCAGTTAATGAACTATCTTGATTTTTGATGGAATGTTTGAACTTATTTGTAGTTTGTTCATTAAGTTAAGCAAGGTTTCTAGCACTTGTGTAGTCTAAGATAAACAATTGCAATGCGTAAATTGTATGTAGTAGTGCTGTTTATTTTTCAACAGAAGGCTGACACTATTCAACCAGCAGCCTAATCAGCAGAACACAGGAAATCATTAATTTTGCAATTTCAGGATTGTCTTTCATTGTTATACAGATTTCTGCAGCTTTTGAGACTTACTTGTAGTTTTATGGAATGCTAGTAATTGCCCAAATACTCATAAGTCACAAATAATGGCCCTACAGAAAGGGAGACTGGAAGCTGTCTCTTTCATATGTAAGCCAAGAGATTTATAACTGGCCTCTGTCCAGCTGGAGAACAGATCACATGAGCGAGGCAAAAGTGATTGCAGGCTTTTAAGACCATCGGCACATTCAACTTATGCATCATTAGAGAGGAATTCCTTCACAGTGGTTTAAGAGTGATTATTATAGTTTGTTTTTATTTGAATACCTGATTGGAGACAGACAGTGTAAGTTAGTTATTATCTGAATAAATAACCATTTAAACAGTATGGTTTTGCTACTTTTTGCTGGTCACGTTTGCGAATGCAATGTAAATGGCTTTTCCTTCAGTGAATAATTTATATATAATTCATAGTGCTGAAATCATTTTAAATGGATGAGAGAGAATGAAAACCTGCAGTGGAAAACGTGTGGCCTGTTCCAGAGACCCAGGGTTCAGAACATAAGAGAAGAGGAGACAGAAACATGCCCCAGGGCTCATACATAGAAGAAGAAATACTCTGCAGTAAAACAGTCTGCAATTCATTTTGGACTATAGCTTGATTTTTCTTCTCAGAGTTATATTTAGAGAAAAGGCGATTTACATATCCAAGAAGCTGAGTCTGAAGCTGTAGAAGGATGAGACAGAGGAAATATTCCATCTTCCTTGTGATACCACACAAGAGCAAGTTATTTTTTACATCATATTTCAGAAAGGTGTTGAACAAAACCAAAGCTTAGTGCCGTGACCACTATGACTGAAGACCACTGAATCATAGAAATTGCCAGAGCACAAGAAGTCAGCTAGTCCCAACCCATGTCCTAACTCAGGATCAGCTGTACCTGGGTTATTTATGCTAAATGCCCATTTAATGTATTCTTAAAGATGCTGAGTGATGAACACTCCACAGCTTCCCAGGACATCGTACTCTAGAGCTTTCACTGCCACTGGGAAATTAAACTACAAATTAAACTCAGTGTGTCTGTTCTTATACAATACAGAGACAAACAATACATTATCTTATTGCTCTGGAGCACCTCTTTATATGGTTCGAGATTAATTAAACATCTTCCCTCAGTTTTCTGTAGAATTAAACAAGCTTAAATCCTTAAACCTCTCTTTGCAGTCTTGCAATAACCAGGTGCTGTAATCAAGATGAATGACTCATAGTGGGTGACTGGTACTCAAGCAGATGCAAAGTAATGGGGCTCTTTTTTAAACTTTGGACAAAGCTGGGGATGCTTCTGCCCCACACAGTGGCAGAAAGATGAGAAAAAGCCCAGAGATGAAGAGAAGAGGTTAAAAGGCAAGGAAATGAAGTCTTGTTTGGATGAGTGCTGGTTTTCCTTTCTCTTTGGCTTGCAGGGTAAACAGCTTCAGCCTCCTTAACAAGTGTCTGTTGCCAGTCCTGTGTTTTTTCAGACTTTTTACAGTGTGTTTCATGCCTGAAGAAAACAGTATCCCCTCCATGGAATTTTTTTAAAAAAAAAAAAAAGAGAGAGAAGTGAAATAAATGAGCAAATGAATGGAAGAGAAATCCATCTGAAGTTACAGCTCCATGAAGCTGGGAGAATAATTCCGGGGTGTATATTCTTCTGATGCTCTTTAGGCATTGTCCCTTAGCCACTGACCCCTGTCAGAGGCAGGGCTGCTGTCTGTGTAGACATTTGGAGTACATTTCATACCAAGGTAACCATGCAAACTTTATTGTCCCTTCACTAGTCTGAACCTGGTGGACTCCAGTTGTGAATCTGGATTGTATTGTTCTATACTGCATTTCACTCAATGGAGTTAATTTGGATACGACATCTGCAAAGTTGAGGGAAAAATTAGAGCTTTGGCATAGTGCAGATGGCTTTTCTTTTGGCTGAATGAACAAGTAACCCATGTCTTAGCAGAGTTAATTAAGAAATAGTTTGGCCTTTGACCTATTTCTCAGAAGGTACTTTTTCATATGTTCCTTCCTTATTTCCCCTTTGACTACGCTGGGTCTAACTACTGATTCATAGCAGATGAAGATATCCCAACACATAAACTTAGCAGTTCCTTCTACTGTCTGTTTTTAAGATTGATTAATCAGTAGCATATAATAAAGTTACTTGGAATAAGTGATCCATCAATCTCTCTGTAACAGAATTATCTGTATGAGTCTAACAATACAACTCTCAAAGGCTCAGTTGTGTGATTTGACTGGGGAGTTAATATGGATGCTTTCTTTCACTTTTTATATAAAGAGGGATTTCAGCTTCCTGGTGCTTTACCTTGAGCTCTCAGGTTCCACTCAGAAAAGAAGCCATAGATTCACTGTGTACAGGAGGTGAGGGGTGGTGATGCCTCCTACTCCTGCCCCAAAGGCAGTCTAAGGGATGGAGAGCTGCAATTCTACATTGTGCAGCTTTATAAGCATTTTAATGACTTTGCTTTGAAACTTCGAGGTTCAAGTGCAAAGTCATTTGCTTCAGGGCTCACTTCAAATCAGTTCTTGGTCGCCTGAAAATTTGACAAGCTTCAGCTGAACAATGCTCCTCAGCTGAGGTTCAGATATCTACAAAAATTTTGAAAACTGAGTTGTTTCAGCAGTTTTAGGGTCACCTACAGATAGATATATCAGGTGTTTAGTGAATACTATAACAGAAATATTAAAATAATAGTAAGTCCTTTATAGAAGTTCTGATTTGCTCTCATCTTAAGAAGGTATTGAATGAACTGAAAAGTTTATACTCTTTTGAATTAACTTTTTTTCTTTTTTATCACATCCTTTTAATGGAAATCAAAGAAGTTATAAGCATGCTTACTTGCATTTCAGGGAGTAAAAGTCCATACTTATATTTCTTTTTTAAGTCTTCTGGAAGCTTTCTTCTCCAATCCATGTCTAACAGCATCAAAAGGATAAAGTAACTTGCATCTCTGATAATCTGACAGTCTACTCTCTACTTATCATGTATAGGCTGTCTCAAACTCACCAAGAATCACATACTTTTATAGCCTTTGCAACCAACATCAATGAATTAAAGTGGCTAGAACAAATAGGGTGACAAAGGGTAATGATGAGTGGCAGAAGAAATGAAAATCCTACAATTTAAGGACTGACAAAGTCCTTGGTGACAATCAGTTACAGTAAGTGTGTTTTCAAAGAGATATTTTATAATTTCAGACTTTTTAATAGCACACTAGATTTTATCAACTTGTTGAAAGGATAACTAGGGCATGATGACCTTTTTTGTGTTGTTCTTCCAGTATTGATCAAGATCTGAGAGAGAGTGCTGGATCCTGAATAGTATGAATATAACTACTTCAGCCATCCAGACCATTGCTGGCATGGCTATGTGCCTTTTCCTGATGCAGCACAATGCAGTTGTACAGGTACATGCACACTGTTTACACTTGTATTTGACATTTTAATTTTGCTTCTATGGGGGAAGGGAATAAAGTCTAATTTGTCATTTAACTGTATTGTTCCGATAGCTCTCTCACCAGCTGCTGTTCAAAATCAATATTAACAGTCGAAGGATTTTATTTGCCTGGGGAAATTGACAGGAACTTCAATAGCTTTTCCAGAATAGCTCTCTAGCTGGACACTCAGAATTATTGTCCATTTTCCTATGTAGATAAGATTTGAGCCAAATATATGTGTCTTTTGCTGCCAATTACAAAGTCTGAGGAAGTCAGCAGAAGCGCAGAAAAAGTAAGAGCTATGTGCAATTTATGCACTATGCACAATTTGTTAGTATTTGCACAGTTCTCAGAAACTCAATATTCTATATCTGAAATAATTTCTTTAGTTGAGTAGGGAAGGCTGGAGATGGTACCTCTCCTTCACCCTGTAGTGTACCCTTGTGTTTCTCACCTCAAGGTGTGTGTTTGCCCTCTTGCCTTTCCCTGTCCTATCTCCTTTCCCTCCCCTGGCCACCAGGAGAAACAGACTATGAACAACCCCTTGCATCCCCTAAGGGAGGTACTTCAGGTTTCCACCTCAGGGGCTGCTTAAGGTGAAACCAGAGATGAACCACTCCAAATTTCAGAAAGACATGAGCCTTCCTTGTAAAGCAAAACTGATTCTGTAATATGGTATGAATGTTTTCAATCCAGTTTTAGATACATGGCCTAGCTTCAATATAAGACTCAGTTACAGCAACTCCTCATTTATAGTAACTCCAGCAGGAAAAAATCCTTTAGCTCAGTAGTAATTGGCTCTGTGAGAATTAACATACTGCACAAGACTGATCCTGAAGACAGTAATCCTGTTTGTCTTGCCTTTCCCAGTGAATGCTATATTTAATATCTAAATACACATTTCTCCTTCTTTATGTTTTCACTGTTTCACCATTTAAATGGAGTTCTGAATATGAAATTGTTTCCTGCAATACTGCAAAAGTATTGGAAAAGTATATTCAAGTCAAATTTGATCTGTCTTTATAATGTTGATTCAGCAAATGCCAAGCCCATTTCTGGGCACATCTTTCCAAAATAACAAACATTCCTTCAGATCTCAGGAGTTTGCTGTAGTAAGGCTAGATGGTTTTTAGTTTCTTTCAGGCCTGGCAACCTTCTGTGTGGTGACTCATCTGATTTTTAATAAACATTGCATAACACTGGTTTTCATTGTGCTTGTTTTGTTTTCCACCATATGGAGTTTCTCAGTAAGCATATACTTTAGAAGAAGGAGCTGATGCAAATACCCTGTCACTTTCCAATTCTTGGTTTTTGGAAAGGTGGACAAAGACAAGTTATTATTCTTATGCAGAATGACTAACAGGCCAAGGGCAACAGAACTGTCAACGTTTAATTTTATATGCTTTTCTGTGGGAGATTTTGGTACATGCAAGTATTTCAAAGGACAGTAAATCCAGTTAATTCCAACTATCATTAGGCTAAAAATACAGGGAAAGACGTAAACAAAACAAGGTTCACTCTTACGTCACCTGCATAAGTAAATAGACATTTGAGTATTCAGCATTACTGAAAACAGAAACTGGGTTTCAGACTGGAAGAACAGAGGACTGTGTTTTAGATATAGACTGGACAACTTTTCTTTAGTGGCCTAAATTTTGCACTTTTTTTTTGTGTGTGTGTTTAAAAACAAAACAAAACGCTGATAGAGAGGGAGGGGAAGCACAGGGAAGCAAGCATGTGTGCCAAGTGACTCCTGTATAAAGAGGTGCGTTATGTCAAGTCCACCGTAACATTATCATGTCACAGATGCACAACAGCTTCATTCTCCTCTGGTGTGATAAAGATCCCCAGCTCATTTGCTGTCATCCAGAGTCTCCTGATTCCAGCTCAAAGGTATTGCCTCATACAAGCATTGACCTAACAAAGGAAAAATGTGTGTCCAGCTTAGGTGGGGTCTGTAGGAGGGGTATTTGGGATCTGCCAAGCTGAGTAAGATTGCTTTCTCCGACCTCTACCTTTGCACAACTCAGTGTGAGCTTGCCCCTCTCCCCCTTCTGATCTACTCCTAATCCTTCCTCAGTGCCATAGTGTTTTTTTGCTTCAGCCTTCCTCAGCTTTCTCTTTTGTTGTTTGGACCACAGATGATCTCACTTGAAACCTTACATTTTATCTCAAATTGGGTGACAGACGATCTTCTTTTGAAAGCTTTAGTTATTTTTAAAATAAGGATAACTCACTGTATGAATCTGAGAGAAGATGCTTGGTGTTTTTTGGCTGCGTTCTAGAGTTGAACTAATGAACTGATAACTGCACTCAAATTTAAAATACCTTTTCTTCTTTCTCTCTCTACCCTAAGTACTCCTTGAAATATTTGAATTCCTATGTCCTCTTGAAAAACATAGATTTACAACGCATGTAAATGACGTTTTCTTCTTATCAGAAAATGGGAATTTGTTTCAGAATTTTCTTTAGAAATAAAAATATTTTTAAAAGACTGTTTAATTTTTGATTTACAGAAATCTTTGATGGAATCGCAACTATAAACCCATGGTTTGATAAGAGGAAACAAATGCAATTATATTTACAGCTTAATTAATTAGATTATTCAGCTGTTTGAGCTTTGAGAGTACAGGACAGTGAACTGAGGTCATGAAAGCAAAACTAAACATTCATTTATAAAGAGAGGATTTGGATTTAGCTCAAATGAAAAGAAAAAGGCTATTTTAAAATAAAATTAACAGCATACTCGAAAGTTCTTGTTCTATTCTAAGGATATTGTACAGAGTAGGTATAGCATACTCATGAGCTTTACTAGAGTGCAACACTGTAAGGCTCTTTTCAAGTTTATCATGCCATAATTAATTAACTAAATATTTTCCTTTGGCTTTGCTTTTGGCATCTTAATATGAGTGTTCATAACCCTTTATTCTCCTCACTGTCATCTGAGCTGAGCTTTCACAGCCCATGAGAAAAGACTGGGTAGTTGTGGCTGGTCCTAGTTTCAGCAAAGTCCATTAAAATATAAAGTTCATGCTTGTTTTATTATGAATTTTCTCTTGTTTTCCCCTGTGCTAAATGTAATAAACCTGAAAACAGGTGCATTGGCTCAGCTGGCATATTTCCTACTTGCCCTCAGACTGTTCTTAGGAAAGATGGTACATAATGGTACACTATCTCCTATCCAGCAGTGTGTTTTGAGTTTTTTAATACCCCAATAAAATTGCCAGCAGGTAGAATTCTAGCTCTTCAGATCAAGCAACATTTTACTTTTCCATGCGAAGGCAATTTCCTAGCTTTGCCCATGAGTAAGACTAAAGTGAAGGATGCAATATGAAGTGGCATAAATACACTAGGGCCTCTGTACATATTCTACTGTGCTGTGAACACCTCAGCCTCCACTAATGTAGACAGCAAAACAGCTGGGTAAATTATGTCCTGTGTTTGTAGCCAACATTCTTTGAAATTTTCAGCTAAAGTAGTATGCAAGTATAGCAATTCTGAGATCCATCTACTATACCAGGGCTTATAGTGGGAGTTTAGAAAACCAAGAACAAGGCTTAAGGAATCACAAAATTTCTGTTAATCCATGTCATTACTTTGCTTAAAGCCTTAACAGTCCACAGGATGGGTTAAAATAGGGTTTATTTCCACTGAAAATGACACATTTAAACTTTTATTTATTTGTAAAAATGAAAGTGTCCTGTTTTCTGGTGATGAAATAATTTATTATATTGAGACATTGTCTATAAACAGTATCCTACAATAATTATGTCATTACATAGAATCATAGAATTGTAGAATTATAGGATCATTTTGGTTGGAAAAGACCTTTAAGATCATCAAGTCCAACTGTTAACCTAGCACTGGCAAGCCCACCCCACTAAACCATGTCCCTAAGCACCACATCTACACATCTTTCAAATACCTCCAGGGATGGTGACTCCACCACTTTCCTGGGCAGCCTGTTCCAATGGTTGACAACCCTTTTGGTGAAGAAATTTTTTCTAATATCCAGTCTAAACCTCCCCTGGCACAATTTGAAGCTATTATATGGAATATCACTGTAATATGACTTGGCATAATACGGTTTATGCATTTCTATTGCAGAGAGCTGATATTTTATATTTAAATTAGTGTAAACCAACAAAAATACACAATGCAACAATATAACAAAATAATAGCAATAATACAAGGAAATTTTGAGAATCTACCATCTCTAATTTCAATGAAGACAAATGTGGACTCTTCAGAGTAAAGAAAGGATGCCATTTTTATGAGCTTGTGGTCTTTCTCTGATAAAGCAGTGGTTCTAAAAACTAATTAGTCTATTAGGTCTATTAGGTAGAGACCATGTTCTGTCAGGACAAAGTGGCATTCCAGAAGATGAATGTAATTTTTGGACACAGAAATAGGGACAAGTCAATTAGAACTGAAAAGCTTATTTTAACTCTGTAGAAGACATTCAGCTGTTTCTGGAGTACTGGCTGGTTATAGCCTTGTGTACTTTTTTTCAGAAGTTTGATGAGCTTTAGAAAAGTACCTCAGGAACGATCTGATGTCCAGAAAAGACATGTTAGCTAGAAAAACTCAAACTGATTAGTTCATTGAAGAGCAGGTTGGATGCTTACATGATTCGTCTTCTGGTATTTACCTCATAGAAGAAATTTCTAATATTAGGCATTTATTTAGTCTAACAGAGAATCACATAATGAGAGCCAATTGGTGGAAAAATCTGCAGACTAGACATATGAACAACTCTGAGTAGAGATGGTAAGCAACACTGGACAGAAGAGTTTGGAGGCAATTAAAATTTTGATGTGTCTCCCATTCAGTTTAATTTGAAAAGTAGCAACAGGCTTTCTCTGCACTGTGTATGCTTTATCTCCCAGTAACTCTTGATGTTCCCTTTTGACTTCAAAAACGTATGCATCGGTCAATAACAGGCAAAACCATCTTCCCCTCCCACCATTTAAGGGTGTACAGAGCAGAGGTGTTACCTTAAAAAAACCTTGGTTCTAATAGGAACTTATGAATTTTGCCTCTAAAAGCAAAGATGAAACATCACAGTGCATTTCTGTATTGAATGTGCAGGTTACATAAGAACCAAAAAAAACCCCAACCCTGAAATACTGTGAAACTGTGACAACTGGGAGATTGCTTACATTTAAACTAAATAGACTGATTTGGTAGGAAGTGAATCACACACACTTGGATGCCCCTCTGCTACCCTTCAACATTGTTTGATTATTTTGCTAATTCTAGAATGCTGCATTCATTCTCAGCGGATGACTATTGAGTATCAATACAGATTTGTTTTCCTACCTGCTGGGCATTTGTTTTCCCAGCCTTCTCTTCTTTCAAAACTGCTAAACATCTTTTGTTCCTTGTCTGTTTTCAGCTACTGGTGCCAGAGATGCCATAAATGAGAGTTTTCCAGCAGTGTCAGTTACAGGCAATTAAATTTATAGGGGAAGATCCACTGCAACTGGCCACCACCACCCCTGTTGCATGCTCTGTTAACACCCAGCTGCTGACAAGAATGGTTAGCTCTACCTGGCATGATGAAGATTGCTGAGGTAGACCTTGGTGAAGATGCAGACCTCTTGCTCCAAGTCCATGCACAGAACCTTTCTCTCCACCATTATCAGAGCCCTTTCATAAAATGAGGGCTATGTCCTCCCCTCAGGTGGAGGTGAGCAGCCTCAGTCACAGGGCACACTCCCACAGGTGCATGTAATAACATGTCCTCTCTTCAGTCCCCTGGGTTGGTTTCCTCGGCCTTTACCAGAACAGACCCTGCTAGGCCCCTACTCTACACTCCTATCAGAAACTTGACAGCTAAAAGAACTATGGGCCATTGAAGAACAGCCTTCTCTTTCCTGAATCCTTCTTTTACTTTCTGTCTCCCTTTGCCTTTGCTTTTGCCTTTGCCCTCGCCTTTGCCCTCCCCCCTCACTCTGAAGAATCATGGGGTGAAACAATAAAAGATGTAGAAAACTCCATGTTTTTCAAGTAGAAGAATTCTTATTTCCTTCTTAGCCATATTATATATTGCTTTTGATCAGGAGTTTTGGAGTCCCATTGGCTTCAGATTAGGCAAATTTGAGCACTTCTTATCTCACTTCTTTTTTTTTCCTTTCCTTCCTCCTCCACAGCTGCCAACCTGTGGGAAAGGAATCTACATGCCAAGATGATATCTACATAGCCCAGAAGGGACATTTCATGTACGTCAAATTAGATCATTCATCTTCCACCTAGGTAATTTTCTTTAGAAGGAAAAGACTGCATAGTGGTCTTTCAACATTTTAGAGGATTAGGATCTGAAGAGATAAAACTGATGTGCAGGTTGTAACACAAGTACATTGTGAGATGTTTTAGATGGTTAACAAATAATTTTGTGCTATTGCTGCACTTTTGATCTCCCCAAAAGAGGGTGAAAGCCGTTTTTAATACCTCATAACCCAAATCTATCAAAGCTGATACCAACGTTCACATTCCTCATTTTTCTGCATTACGATGTGCTATGCAGTTACAAGTATAATAGTATACTTGACTTATACAAAGATACAACTTCTTAAAATTAAAATTCTAAAGAGAAGATTCAGTTTGGGGCTCTAACTTAAATCAATTTGGCTCAATACACTTTCCTGCTATTCCAAACTGTAACTCACATCAGTGTCTAGGATTTTATGCTTTGTGAAAATTTTGCTACTAGTGGAAGCCATGTAGGCTGAATAAGCACCCATTTTCCTGGGGAGGTGTAGAGTCTTTATCAAGCTGGGAAATTTCTACTATTGAAAGGTTTCATGACAGAGCAAGCTGAACACATCATCACCCTCATACCTACAGTTAGGAAGCTGCTTGCTGAAATCCATCACAAACCAAACTAGAGTTGACCTGGTATGTAATGAGCTCACACAAGGGCAATGTAAAACAGATCTGTATCTTGAAAGCAAAATCTATCCTGGTGCTAACATTTATGTTTTAATATAAAACTGTGACATTACATAGGTTTTATACTCCCTTGATTTATGTTTACAACACAACAGAGGTTTATTCTCCTTTGATGGATTATGCCATTTGGTATTCTCAGATATGCAAACTGAGCCTATTTTATGACAGCATAAGTAACTGTTAGGGTGGTTTTATTTAAATGCTGTGCACTGTGTTTGAATGAATGATTTCTGATGTTTCTGAATATCTACAAAATATCTACAGGTTATATTAAGGTTTAGGATCCCATCTGATATAAAACTATTTTGACCTCTATCTCAATTAGAGGAATTGTGTTGTAATGTAGATTAAAGAGGGGGGAAAAAAAAAGAAAGAGAAATGTGGCAGTACACTTGGGGCTGATCTTACAAAGGTATAAATAAATGGATTTTTTTTTGCATATTCTCTTTCCCTTCTATCCAAAGGATACATTTTCTTAAACAACAGGATTTGCTGACCTGTCTTTTCATACATCCTCTTTTGTGTGGGGAAAAAATGGGGGGAGGGGGAGTTTAAAAATACAAGATAGAAAACGCAACACAGAATAATGTTTGTGGTTCCTCCAAAATTGTGCTTTTCCACTGGATATGGCAGGCACTGCTGGGCTGTTGTTCTCATTTTCGTTCTCTCATTCTACACTATTTCAACCTTCTTCAAGATCATCTGAAGTTTACAGAAGTTACTATATGTCCTAACAGGGTATTGGGATCTGCTGAGGTCTCACTGAAAGCCCTTTAGGAATGATGGGAGAATCACACCCACTGACCTCTTTCAGTTTTATTAAGGCACGATCAGGCTAATAGCAATGGCATTTCAAATCTTTACATTAGGAAGTGGGAAACGCAAGCTTACTGCAGCTCTTGTGACTGAACTAGATCCAAGACTTTGCAAAGAAAACATATATTTATTGGAAATGTAAATCCTCACATCTATGGCTTCAATTATATTGTCAAGTTGCTTTGTTTCTGCCCTCGTCTCAGGTCCTATTTCACTCATTGTCTTTTGCATACATGCTAACTTGCTTGTAGGTTCCAATTTGGTGTGACTCACCTAGTTCTCTTAGTGAGAAAGCCTGGGAACAGACCAGAGAAGAGTTTCATGCCAACATTGATAACATGCAAGAAAGGTAACCCAAGAGTCTTGATTTTAGGGAACAAGGTAATTTATTGTACACTGGAATCACTTATGTACCTATAAGGGAGCATGATGAATGAGAAGGCAGGAGGAGTCAGGGTGCAGATGGAGGAGCTGAAATGAAAGTTTAACCACTAGCCTTGCTGATTAGTATTTCAGGTTCCCGTAAGAGAGAGAGATCTGCCAGACTTCCATCTAACCTGCAAGACTTTGTCCCTTGCATGTTAGGTCAAGTTCTGACTGTGCTCATTGGATGAGAAGAGTGTTTATCACATTTCCTGTTTCCTGATCAGGAGACCAGCCCCCGCCATGGTGTCCTGCATCATGCAGTTTTGTGGTTTAAGTGTAACTGAAGAGTCTCCTAAGGTAAACTTCTGTCTACCTCTTTCCATTGATTATACAGGGAGCCTGTATTTCCATTGATTATATAAGGAGACCAGCACGTTTCTGAGTGGTGTGAATGTCTGTCCCCAGTATGTTGATGAATGAGGCTTTGATGTGCAGCTTAAGAGACATCCCTTCTGCCTTTTCTGCTGTCTCTCCCTCTCCATGCACATTTAGTCCAAAGTAACCTTTGGGGCTCACTGAGAAGGAAGCCAGTCATAACATTTTGTTTTGTCATGTGCAAGCCAGTCATGACATTTTGTTTTCCAAGCACTTCAACCACAAATTTGCATCAAAACAAAATCCTTGGAATAAATATTTCACTTCTAGGTAATGGTGGCATGTAATCATTTCTCTTCCTCCTGTTGAGAATTGGGAGTTTTTCATCATACGCTGTGGAAGGAGGAGTCACAAAAAGGTTTTAACCTTGTCCAAAGCTACATAGTGGCATTTTATGCTGAAAGTTTGCAAGATGCTTGGTAATGGTAATCAAAGCAGACTATGGAAGTGTAGTATGATATTGGCATTTCCATGGATAGTCTTGTCTACAGCCAAGAAAATCCATGATGATGGGTGTCCTAGAAATGTGTTATTTACTTTGAATGTTTGCTTATATTTCAAAATTAATTATAGGTTGACAGTTATTTAATGAGAAACATATTAAATGTATTAGTGTGAAAACTAGCATTTGTATCTGCTGTGTCTAACAGAATAATTAATTATATGTTCCTGAAGTACTGATATAAAACATATTTAGACGATTTTCTTTCTATGTCAAAAAATTCTTGTTCCTAATAGTTTGTATTGACTGTTTTACTTGTGACAGGACTTATAAATATGTTTCCTGACAGAAGAAAGTAAGCTTTTCCATGCTGGATTGGAGAAACATCCATTTGGTACATCATTGTGATGGCGGCCAGAAATGAACGTTTCAGAAGAAATATAAGAACCAGGCAGTACTTAGACACTGGGTAATTTGCTCTGTAGCATTAAGTTTTACCCTGAGCTTGACTAGACAGAGATATATGTAAACCTCAAGGCAGGTGGTTTGATACTAATATTTTTGTTAATAGAGTATGATAACAAGAACTTCCAAGGTTTTTTGAACGTCACCTTCCCTCTTGAATCTGGGTACGCTTATAGCTCGAGTGACATACTGTGGCATCTCCTGTGCCTAATTGTAGACTGTGAGCAATTATTTCAATTTCCTTGCCCCAGTTTTGAATGTGTTACCTTTCAATGTCATGAAATAGTGCTATTTTTTTTTCCTTTTCCTTTTCTTTTTCTTGTATTATGAAGTGGAGAATGGTGACTTTATATGGAGTGCAACTTTCAATCTATAGGTTGTTCCCCTGAGGAAGATACTTTTCACAGTCTAAGCTCTTCATGGATGCTTTTGCATATTGTGGATAATTGCTCTGGCTTATTGCAGCTGACCCTCAGATGAGTCCAGGTGCCACCAGTTTCTGCACTGTGATGTGGGCAGTATTCCTGAGGACTATAGTATATTTTGCCACCTTGTGAAGGCTGACATTTCTTTCATGAGCCTGGGTATTGAAATGCATTTCCTCATAGCTATTGTTTACACTTTCAGTGGGTGCCTTTGTTGATGTGTCTTTCTAAAAATAGCTGTTAAGTAAGATACTGAATAATGTTCCTTAAAACTATTATGTACAGATGGCCAAAACATTCCAATCTAAAGGCAAGTCTAGGAAATTTGCTTGTAGTTGCTTGTTAATAATCGCTTAATGAGAGTGGATGCACTTCATAAGAGTGGGATTTATGGGATTCAAAAAATAAACAAAATTGTGAAGACTTCCTTTTGAATTGCAGTAGGAAAAATGGTGAGGCAGACTCTTTGGAGATTACTGTACTTGCTGCTGTAGTGAAACTCAACACCTATCTCTTTTACATTGTATATTTTGTTTTATTCGATGTTGATTTTTTATATTTACACTTACAGACATCAAGTGAAATCCAAGCCAATGACTATGCCAAGACATAGGTGACATTTGTACAAGGAATGTTAACAGACAAGTTTAATTCACTGGGCACTGAGATTCGCTGGCATGGACTAGGTCATGTCTAACAAACCATCTCAACCTCCAAACCAGAGGACCGTCCACAAACTGTGCATTGGGAGTGGTCCCTGGACCACACTGACTGGCAAACCATGCCTGAGATTTGTTCATGGTGACTGCTAGCTTGAAATAGGTGTCCTGGTTTCGTGGGGATAAAATTTATAGAATCAAGTTTCTGTTATATTGTGTTTCAGTTGGTGGCCAGCCATGGTATGGGGATCAAGGCCATTAGCAGGTAAATCCAGGGCAGCTGACCCAGGTTGGCCCACAGGTGTATTCTATAACATTAACGTCAGGTTCACTATAAATGGGCAAGCTTGCGGGGGAGGGGTGGTGCTCTTTTTGTTCTGTTCTCTTCTCCCCTTCCTCTTTCTCCTTCTTCTCAATGATTGTTATCCATGCAGCAACTTGCCACCACTCCGTGGGCTAAGTATAATTTTGTGTGTTTTGTATTAGCATTGATGTTCGTTTCCTTATTTTATTAAGGCTGTTTAATTTTTAACTCACGAGTCTCCCTCCTTTTCCCGATTCCCTTTCTCGGTTGGGGAAGGGACACTGGGTGATAGAACAACTGTTATTGTTTAGCCCTGGGTGCAGGCTAAATGAAGACAATAGGCCAAATTTGTTAATGATAAACAAAAAGAATTCATTGAAAGGGTTTGAGTGATTTTTAATGAAGGCCTTTATATTATTGTTCAGATAAATAATGACATTTATATTATGCTGGATTGCAGAAGATAAATTTTCTCCAGGTTGCATGGTCTCAGTCTTGACAAACAATGGTGGAGTTCAAGATCCTCAGGGCAGTAAGGAGGGCACACAGCAAACTCACTACCCTGGACTTTAGGAGAGCAGACTTTGGCCTCCTCAGGGACCTGCTTGGTGGAGTACCTTGGGATAAAGCCCTGGAGGGAAGAGGGGCTCAAGAAAGCTGGTTAATATTCAAGGACCACAGCCTCCAGGCTCAGGAGCGATGCATCCCGACAAAGAGGAAGGCAGGCAAAAATGCCAGGAGGCCTGCATGGATGAACAAGGAGCTCCTGGACAAACTCAGACACAAAAACGAAGCCTACAGAGTGTGGAAGCAAGAGCAGGTAGACTGGGAGGAATATAGAGAAATTGCCTGAGCAGCCAACAGGAATCAGGTTAGGAAATCTAAATCCCTGATAGAATTAAATCTGGCCAGGGATGTCAAGGACAACAAGAAATGCTTCTACAGGTATGTCGGTGATAAAAGGAAGACTAGGGAAAATGTGGACCCTCTCCAGAAGGAAACGGGAGACCTGGTTACCTGGGATATGGAGAAGGCTGAGGTACTCAATAACTTTTTTGCCTCAGCCTTCACTGGCAAGTGGTCTATGTTGCAGAAGGCAAAGGCAGGGACTGGGAGGATGAAGAACTGCCCACTGTAGGAGAAGATCAGGTTGGAGACCATCGAATGAACCTGAAGGTGCACAAGTCCATGGGACCTGATGAGATGCATCCACAGGTGCTGAGGGAACGGGCAGATGAAGTTGCTAAGCCACTGTCCATCATTTCTGAGAAGTCATGGCAGTCCAGTGAAGTTCCCACTGATTGGAAAAGGGGAAACATAACCCCTATTTTTCAAAAGGGAAAAAAGGAAGACCCGGGGAATTACAGGCCAGTCAGCCTCACCTCTGTGCCTGGCAAGATCATGAAGCAGATCCTCCTGGAAACTATGCTAAGGCACATGGAAAATAAGGAGGTGGTTGGTGAGAGCCAACATGGCTTCACTAAGGGCAAATCATGCCTGACAAATTTGGTGGCCTTCTATGATGGGGTTACAGAGTTGGTGGATAAGGGAAGAACAACTGATGTCATCTACCTAGACCTGTGCAAAGCATTTGACACTGTCCTGCATGACATCCTTGTCTCTAAATTGGAGAGACAAGGACTTAATTGACCACCAGTAGACCAGGTTTCTCAAACTGAGTCCCGTGGCCTAAGCCAAACCCCTGGCTGTGGCACCAGTCCTGTAACCATTTGTTGATTTGCCCGATTCAACTGTCCCTTTCAAACACCTTCCCTTTGACTGGGAGGATTGATGAAAAAACTACCTGGGCTCCAGAGTCCTTTACCACTGCTCCCAGGGCTCTATAGTCCTCCTTGATATGCCTCAGACTGCTCCTGGCTGCATCGCTGGTGCCCATGTGAAACAACAGCAGTGGGTAATAGTTGGTGGACTGTACTAGGCTCAGTAGTCTCTCCGTGACATCCCTGATGCAAGCCCCTGGTAAGCAGCACACTTCTCTAGAGAGTGCATCAGGTGGGCATATGGGCACCTCTGTGCTGCTCAGAAGAGAGTCACCTACCTCTATCACTGGTCACTGGTCGTTAAACGGGGAGCACATTTGGCTGCCTTACTGAGCTCCAGCATCTCTCCTGATGTGACAGGTCTTTCCTCCTCAGTCTGCAGAGGAGTGAAGCAGTTCTGCAAGGGCACCTCAGGCTTCAGGGGAAGTCTCTTCATCCTGCTAGTTCTTGCCTTTGCATCCTTCCATTCCTCTGCAGTTATATCCCCCCCTTCCTTCTGTGTGTGCCACTGGGGGGGCAAGGTTCGGCTGTTTGGCCATGGACTGCAGGGCCACTGCAGACTGCGCTTGGATACTGTTATCCAACGAGAGGCTGGAGAGCAGCCCTGTGGAAAGGGATCTGGGGGTTCTGAAGGTCCCTTCCAAACCATTCTATGATTCTATGATGACTTTGTCTTTCTGATAAGAATATGAAATTGAAACACTAGCATTCAAATTAGAAACTGCTGCTCCTGAGCTGTACTATTGTATGAAATGGAGATGCTTTTCACAAGTAGCAACAAGCTGTGCTTTCTGTTAATACTGTGATTATATCATGGTGGATATTAGGGCTGGAAGGAACATTGAGAGGTTACCTTGATCGTCCTCTGGCCAGTGCAGGAAACAATGGCTAAACTCCTCCAGTGATGGAGAGTTTCTTGTCTCCCCAAGTACCTATTCCACCACCTAACTACAGTTGCCTTTGGAAAATATTTTCCTAATTTCCTTTTGCTTCACTTTAGACCTATATTTATAAATTGTCCTCAGTGATATAAAGAAAAAAAAATCTAAGTAGTCTTTCACACCTAATCTGCTAATTTTGTTGTTTCTTTATTCATATATAGTGCATAAGTATACTCATGCAGTCAACCATTCCTACATAAGGCTATTGAGCTGCTACATATTTTAGATAATTTCTCTAATTTTTTAATTCTTTGAAATGCTTGTAACCACTCCTCACTTGTGAGAGATTGCTTGCAAATGTGATAAGCATACTTGCTATTCTCTCTTCCAAGGCGGACATGGCTGTGACATGGATCTATGCTTAGAATAGTGACCCATCCAATACACCTTTCTAGTTATGTAATGATACAAATTTTTTGACTGCTCTTTGAATGCAATTCTGAATGAGCTGAGTGTATACCTTATGCTAGTTTCTTCTAGACCATATTTTCTTAATCTGAAGTCAGTCCTCATGTTGTTTATTCAGAGCCCTCTGTTGCAAAAGCTGCGGGTGGTATCAGGATGCACAGGACAGTAGCTGTTGCTGGGAAAACTTCACAGTACTTTGAAGGAGCTGGAATGGCAACATTGTAGATTGTGTCCCAATCTCACATGTGGAGATGGCTCAGCTCCTTGTCTGAAGTCATGTGGTGGGCTGGGTGGATGACACAGGAAAAAAAGCGATTTCTCAGAGAAGCAGCCTTCTTTAAGAGGCATGGGAGGTGGAAGAAGTGAGGAAACTGAGGAAAGAGAACACTTGAGAGGACAGGATGGTTGGAGGACCCTCAAGGAAGACTAGACTGGGAATGGGGGATCCCTGCAGTGCTAGGAAAGAGACGTCTATATGGGTGATACTGAAGGACTGAGGGGATGAGGAGAGGAAGATGTCTCCACTAACAGCACCTCTGAGAAGAAAACCTCCCAATCCCCTCCCACAAAATCTCCCTGAAAGCCTGAGAATGACCTTTGTCTTCCTTAATCCTGTCCATTGCTTAAGTCTCCAGACTTCATTCCCCCATCAAAAAACTCACCCATCCAAAACTCCTTTTCACTGTCCCTTCCCAACAGCACCTTCCGTTCTCAGTACCACGAAAATATTGAATTGTATTGCCTTCTACTTTAGCTTCTTTGCTCTCATCCATGATAAAACGTTTCAGTTTGTCTACACTTCTGAGCTGCCTTTGAACAGCATGAATAGCTGGGACCGCTTGGGAAATGAAGAATGTCTCTGGGAGTGCATGGGGAAGAAGGAGCAACCTGGCAGTAGGTGAACTGCAGTAAAAGAGCCATTCCTGAGAATGGCTTGAACAACAGGATAAAAGTGGCTATGTAAAGAAAGCAGCAATGATACCCTGGCTGCTGTTAAATTCATAACGTGAACAAATAGAGAAACAAATTTTACCCCTTTGCTTCAATTTAAACTTTTTCTTGTAGCATCCTCAGTGGTACTGACATAAAAATATGTCTTCACTCTAACAACTTTTTAACATAATTGTAGATTTTATAACTTTAGTCTTTTCTTCTTCACCCTAAAACTCCCCTCAAAATCTTTCAGTGTCTCCTCATAAATGTTTCTTTTAATAGTAATAGCTAACAACTTTTCAGACAGAATTAAGGATCTTCTTTTAAACTCCATGGGACCACTTTCATTGCAAACATTCAAACTAGGAGGAAATTATAATAACATAAAGAACAGTTGCATAAATTCTGCTCTACGGAAGAAATATAAAAGGAATAAACAATAAATGATGAAGTTTCTGTTAAGAAATCACAGA
This sequence comes from Nyctibius grandis, assembly GCF_013368605.1. Classification (NCBI taxonomy): domain Eukaryota; kingdom Metazoa; phylum Chordata; class Aves; order Nyctibiiformes; family Nyctibiidae; genus Nyctibius; species Nyctibius grandis. Next base: position 58,352,263 of record NC_090660.1, on the reverse strand, counting down.
AAGCCTGCTGAGCTGCTGCCTTTTTTCCTTCTCCCAGAATAAATGTAAAAAATACTTCCAGTTTTAGACTACACACCACATTCCTGGCATAAGAAGCTGTGCTTTTTTTTTTTTTTTCCTCCAGTAAAGTCTTATTATTTGTATCTTCATGTATTTATTGTTTATTTGATTCTGCCTGTGACTGATTCACAAACAGATGGACACAGTGAATTCCTGGAGAAGCCCTGCACTTTGATTGGGTTGTTTATTTGCAGATTTTGGCTAAGCCTGGGGAAGTGTAACAAGGAGAAAAGTCTAAGGTCAAAATTTAGATGTAGGTGTTTTCATAAGCTTTCAGCTCTAGTGCTGACTTTCCATATGGGTATGCATTTGTTCCTATGTTTGCTCACACAGCCCTAGTAATTTTATTTTTATTAGTAATAACCTTTCTTTCAACAGCTACATTACACATGATTTGTTTGGTTTTTATTTGAGAAAAAGTGCCCAACTTTTTTGTAAAAGCATAAATTCTCCACGGTTGTGTAGAATTATTATAACACATAATCTCCGCTGTCCCATGATATTAAGGTACATATGATCAAAACTTGAAGTCTCTGCTTAGCCAAATCAGCCCAAGTTTGGGCCAGATCATGGCTGAAACTGAATGGGACACAAGACTGCGTACAACCAAACCATTCTGTATCTCTCAGCACAGGCTCCTTTTAGCCTGTGTACCAATCTCTAAGCCAGTTCATTATATACAGCCCTTCCTCCCAGCACTGTTGGGAGATTAAGAAAGGCTAGACAGAGTGACTTTGTGCATAGAGAAAGCGGTTGTTATAGGCTAGTTCCTTTTCCATTGTGCAAATGTTGTTTACCTGAGGACAGTTGCTGTTATTCACACCACACAGCTAATGGGTGAGGCTTATTGTTTTGGTTTCTCCCCTCCAAGAGTGTTCTGGCGCATGGATTGATGCTGTGTATGAACCCACTTGCTGAATCCCTTTTATGTCATTAGCCCAAACAAATCTTACTCCCATGGAGCTCTGCACGCAGCTGACAACTAAATTGTAATGAGGAATCAGGTGGTTCTGCATTGATTTTCCAGATAGTGGCTCTCCTAAATAGAGGAAACATTGCATTTCACTACATTACATTGAAAGATAGGTTTTGCATCTTTTACATTCTCTTGAGCGCAGAAGAGAAGGTATGAGTCCTTGGTTAAAGACATGTCATAGTTTACCATGTCAATTTCCATATCATCTCTTTATCCTCTAGAATTTTCAACAGTCTGTAAATAATACACTCCGTTGTACCGAAATAATCAAAATTATAGTCTCTGTATATGAAAAGTGCCTGCTGAGAAGTATAATTTTTTCATGTGTATCCTTCTAAACATTCAGTTTCTAAGTGAAAAATTATGTAATCTTGGATGCTAGATATGTAGTTTATTGCTGTGACAGAGAAGCAATGCAATGGAATGACATCGTGCACAAGGTATAGTAGATTAGTGGTCCTTTACCACTTTCCATATGAAGATCAGAAATGATTTATTTTCCTAAGTCAAATCAGTCATATAAAACTTAAAAGTCAATATAATATTTGATCATAAAGAACTATTTTGCCATTAGTATCTACCATTTGTACTATGATTGGGCCTTGAGCTAGAAGTCTTCTGCATGCAAGCATATGGTCAAAAGGCAATTTCAATTCCAGCCAACTGGGGTGAAGGCGTGAAGGCAGCATATGAAGGAAGCTTTAGCGCTGCTCTGTAGATGAGACTGATGAGCTTTTCAGGAAGATAAAAGCACCAGGAAAAATGGTCATTCTAGCTCCTATGGTTGTCACTTCTATAGGATGGTGAGCTTTCCTAGGGTTATGAGAAGTTTTATGGGTGTCAGTCCCTCAGGTCAGTGTATAAAGAGGAATTACAATTCTGCCAAACCTAAACCCTCCAAAATTGTTCATGCTCGGCCTGCCAAGAGTTCTGTGGTTGCCTTAAAAATAGTGACTCTTTGCATTAATGAACCTGCATCTGTTATAATCTGTCTTCAAGCTTTTGAGCCTTCAAAGTGAATTTTCACTTCATTTGGGACGACTTGATTTTTTTTTCATTTTTATCACGTGACACTGGGAGCTCAGAAAAAAATGCAATATCTTGACACAAAAGTGTGAGATGAAAAAAACAGAATTAAGGAGTAATTAGAGCTGGTAAGTTTTGGAAGCTGTGTACTGCCCTTCTCCTGTACTTTTCTGAGAAATATTTTCTATGGAATGGGTATGTCATTCTATACAGAATAGGAGAAAAGTACATTGAATGCTGCTGAACTAGGAATGCCATGTTGAGTTCATACACACTTAAATCATCTATCACATACGGCACTCTGTAGCCATGGAATGAAAAGTGGTCATCCACCTGCTCCCAGCTCCTGCAGTTCCTACCTAGGAGGAGGCACTGAGCATGAAGCACTGACTAATTGGCTTTGCTTGACCTCAGCTCCATGCCAGCACACGTAGCTCCGACTGCAGTCATTTGTGTCCATGCAGGCTTCTTACCTCGAGCTCTTGCTGTGCCTGTGGAAATGAGCTGATGAGGAACAGAGAGTGTGGGCAAGAGCCAAGGCAGAGGACCAGGAGGAAGAGGCAGGGATCTAGGTTTTGGGCAAGGAAGCCGGAGTCCTAGTACTGGCTAGAAAGTTGATGTTATCAGTGTTAGCAACTGGGTAGGGGCCAAGGAGTGAGTGGCAGCAAACCCAGGTCTGGAAAAAAAGAGGAGAGGACAGTAGTGGAGTGGGAGAGGGAAGGAGATACAGAAAGTTGCGGTAGTAAAGCTTGGATGAAACTTTCCCTGTGGTGGCAATCACTTTTCTATTGCAGCCCTCTGCAGAACAGATTGTATCACTTCTACCTAGCAAGTTTCTGACAGATACTTGTCTAACCTGTTCCTAAAACCCTCTAGTGAAAGAAATCCCGTTTTTAGAATGAGTCTGAAATGAAGGAAAAAACAGTACAAACAAATAAAAGAGAAGAAATATCTTAGTATCATAAGTGATTTAATGGAAAAAAAAATTATGTAAGAACTTTTACGAACAATTTAATGCATGAAGTAATACACATCCAGTACTGATTTGAGGAGATACCTTGCAAGCTGCTAAAAGTTTAGCAGCACTCGGAAGCTCTACTTCTCTTGCAGTCCATGCTGCTTTCATTCTGCCTTACTCTTATCAGAGGCAGTTTCAAGCCCAGTGGACAGGTAGAATTAGGAAAAGATACATGTGTATCAGGCATACTGGCTCCTGCAAGACAGCAGCCTAGGATTTTTCAAGCATGGAGTCATCCTGCCTTGGTAGACTGGTATACACATAATCTGCAGACCAGGCACTGTGAACACTTCAGAGGGTGAGCTAAGCAAACACAAGACCATGTCAGCGCAGATGTGCTTAACGTTTACGCACTGTGATTGTGTTCAAAAGACTAATGTCCCCAGAAGGCAGCCACAAAGTAGGTGGGGATATCTAGCTGAATTTACAGGTTGAAAGTCAGGTTGATGTAAAGCATGCCAAGTTATTATATGCTTATCTGGTTTCCTTGCTCTCAGGTTAATGCCAGGGAAGATCCATGTCAGAAACATTTCACTGAAGGATAGTGAGTATTGGAAGAAAAACTAGGTGTGTTACAAAAGAGAATTAATTAATGTGAAGCTTGTAATGGTGATACCATTCTAAACTGAGGGTGGGTGGAGGGTGAGAAGAGCATTTTACCTAGCAGAAAAGAAACAAATAGTAGGCTTGGCCAGTGGCCAAGTGCTCTATAAAACCTGACGCTTATTCCTATCAGGGCTATTTCTTATGACCGAGGAACACTTGATATACTAATACCAGCAACACCACTGGGGGTGTGGGGCTATGGAGACCCCTCCATGCCATAGGTAACTACCTGAGGACAACGTACATGCTGAAGGACTGAGCATGCTGTTGCCAGATTTCATCAGGCATGGCTATATTTTTGCAGATTCTCACCAGAAATCAGTTGTTAGACCTGAGACCAGTATGGGAGATATTTTACTCAGGTGAGTACCCACTTACACTGACCAGCTAGTTCAGCCTGGGGTCAGCTGTCCTTTCACTCAAGTATGTCCTTTTAGATTGAAGAGCACCATCACTCTTTTCCTCTTGACAGGAATAGTATCTTTAGAAGAAACACTTGCAACCTTACTGCTAGTTGCATGTGGCTACATATTTCCCACAGTTTAGGGGCAACCCTAGATGAGCAAGTTACACTTGTAGTAGAGTTGGGATAGCAGAAGTTGGAAGAAGAAAGGCTTTTAGGGCACAAAAAGTAACAATCACACACTGGCTGCCCCCCGCCCCCATACACTCTATGCAGTTTGTTGTATTTTCCACTATGTTTATTCCCTCTGTGCTTTTAAGAGAGAAGGATAGCAAGCAAGTGATTATACAATTTTTACATTTTTACACCTGACTAATAACAAGTTTAGCTATTGACCTGTGCTCAGTAAAATTTTTCATTAGTTGATTAGTGGAATAAAACCAAAAGTAAACCAATATAGAAGTAAAATTCTTTGAGCTTCAGTGAAACTCGCACAATCTGTGTATTTAAAAATACAGTTCTAATTTAGCTCTGTTTCAAACCACTGAACCACTGTATATTGTTTGAAGTTTTCCTGGCCCTGATCTTATAACAATCACAGAAAGATCAAAGACAAACAGTTAAAAAAATTCCTGAGGAAAGCAAGGGAGAATGTTCTGTTGGTACAGCTTGAAAGATTAAAAAAGAGAGAGAAGATCATTAAGTTTTCAGGTCAGAATGAAAAAGATCTCAGGAAGAAAATGCTATATGCTGTCAATACAAGGAAACCTTTCAAGAAAATAGGCTTTATAAAAACAAATGGGAACTAGAGGTGAACAGCTTTATAGGGCTGCATTCAGCAAAGAGGGATTACACAATGACAAAGAATAATGATGACTGCACTGCAGAAGTCTGAGAAATTTCATTCATTTCTGAGAAAACCTGAAAGTTCAGGTAACATCTCAGTCTCTATATGAACTTGAGAAACTGGGCAAGAAATCCCATGGCAGAAGATTCAGTCATGACAGGGCCAGCGCTTTCTGCCCGTGGCCCTTTGTGATGCATCGTTGTGGTGCGTTGACCCTGGTTGGATGCCAGGTGCCCACCAAAGCTGCTCTATCACTCCCCTCCTCAGCTGGACAGGGGAGAGAAAATATAACAAAAGGCTCATGGGTGGAGATAAGGGCAGGGAGAGATCACACACCAATTGCTGCCACAGACAAAACAGACTCAACTTGGGGAAAATTAATTTAATTTATTACCAGTCAAATCAGAGTAGGAAGAGATTATATATATAAAACCAAATCTTAAAAACACCTTCCCCCCACCCCTCCCTTCTTCCCGGGCTTAACTTCACTCCTGGCTTCTCTACCTCCTCCCCTCCAGCGGAGCAGGGGGATGGGGAATGGGGGTTGCAGTCAGTTTGTCACACATTGTCTCTGCTGCTCCTTCTTCCTCAGAGGAAGGACTCCTCACACTCTTCCCCCACTCCAGTGTGGGGTCCCTCCCATGGGAGGCAGTCCTCCACGAACTTCTCCAATATGACTCCTTCCCATGCGCTGCCTTCAGCGTGTCCCTTCCACGGGGTGCAGTCCTTCAGGAACAGACTGCTCCAGCGTGTGTCCCCCACAGGGTCACAAGTCCTGCCAGCAAACCTGCTCCAGCATGGGCTTCCCACAGGGTCACAGTCTCCTTCAGGCATCCACTTGCTCCAGCGTGGGGTCCTCCACGGGCTGCAGGTAGATATCTGTTCCACCGCTAACCTCCATGGGCTGCAGGGGTTCAGCCTGCCTCACCGTGGTCTTCACCACAGGCTGCAGGGGAATCTCTGCTCTGGTGCCTGGAGCACCTCCTCCCCCTCCTTCTTCACTGACCTTGGTGTCTGCAGAGTAGTTTCTCTCACACATTCTCACTCCTCTCTTCAGCTACAGTTGCTGTTGTGCAGCAACCTTTTCCCCTTCTTAAATATGTTATCACAGAGATGTTACCACCATCACTGATGGGCTCGGCCCTGGCCAGTGGCGGGTCCGTCTTGGAACTGGCTGGCATTAGTTCTATCAGACATAGGGGAAGCTTCTAGCAGCTTCTCACAGAAGCCACCATTGTAGCCACCCTCTCCCCCGCCCCAAAACCTTGCCATGCAAACCCAATACAATCACGGAGCCTCTCATACCAAACATGGACCGAGGCCAGGAGATGATACAAACATGTCAGACAATTAGAAGAAAGCAGAACTATTGATTATTTCTGCCTCGTTTACAAGTCTGTGCATTCACTATGGGTTTCATATGGGTTTTCTTAGTTAAACCATACCAACCAAGATATAGCAAGCAACTCAGCAAACACCAGTGCTGGAAAATTTTCAGGAGAATTCAGCTGTAATATTTAACAGCATGCATCTCTGTGAGGATATATATCTCTTGCTGTCACTTCTAATTATACTGTGTATCTCATTTGAAAGTGAAATCACTAGCCAGAGACTTACATTGAAAGTACACACTGTAGTGCTGGGAGCTGGGGGGAATCCTGTTCAGGCTGGTCCCACACTGTCTGGCTCAGGGTGATGGGTGCCAGCAGGCTCAGCAGAAGCCGCCTTTCAGCCACAAGGCTTTTCTTCAGACACAAGGAAAGGACAGTTCAGACCAGAGAGCAAAAATAGTCTGTTTTCCTTCAGGCCAGCCATCAGTGGCTGGGGGATGAGACCACAGAGAAGGATGGGTAAGATTTCTTAAACACAGGAATGCTCCACGCATATTTCTTAGAGTGTCCCTTCCCAAACCCAGCCCACCGTACCTCCTGGACTGGAGAGATACTTAAATTTCTGTCTCATGGTAATTCTCGGTGCCTAGTTTCAATGCAGAGCAAGGACCAGCCAATTTACTATTTCCCTGAAGAACACATGCACTTTGCTACCTTGCCATAAAGGAGCTAAGCTCCTTTACTAAGCAGACAACTGAAGCATTGGCAGGGATCTGAACTATGTGGGAGGAGGGCTCTGCTGGATGATGGTCATTGTGGGACAAGGGAGGGGTCTACCAGGGAGAAGGCAGGCTGGAGACAGCAGAAACACCAGAGAAGCTGAATGCCAAGGCAGCAGAAAGTCAGAGAAAGATTTTTACTGTGATCTGGGAAAACCCTAAAGACAGAGTTTGTAGGGAGAGCATTGTCAGGGAAGAGGCTTGGAGATGTTTGAATCCAACAGTATGGAAGAGAAAGAGTTAGTCTCCGTTCTCCATATAGAAACAGTCCTTGACCAAAGGTAGCTGGGGTTTGAGACCCTCAGCACTGCTGGTGTGACTGCTCAGGTGATCACTTCAGGACCCAGCTGAGTTGTAACAGTCCAGCCTAGAGAAGATCTAAATTTATGGAATTTCATCTAGCTTGTTTTTATTGAAGCAGAGATTCTTATCTGAATAGTCATGCTAGTGGGTCCACAAGTCGGTAGCCTCCAGCAAAGTGGTTGTGGCAGACAGCTGGAAGCAAGCTGGGTTCACTTGACTCTGCTGTAGCCAGATCAGGATGTGTGATCACAACCTCAGTATGTTGATTAGCCACTCAGGTCAAAAAGGGTAATTACCTTTGGAGGTGCTTTTATTGTTATTTTGATGCCCATGTACTAGTTTGTGAGAAACCAGAACAGCAGGTTTTTGTCCCTTACTTGATTCTCTAGAAAGGAGGGGACTCTTCATCATTCTTCTGTGACCCTGGTATTCGAAAAGAAGCTTCATTTCTTTTTATTAAGAAGATCCAGAAGAAATTATAGAGAAACTTCCTGCTGTTTTTCTAGACCAGCCTGCAGTATGCTGAATGTTTATCATCATAGTCATCATCTTTTGAAAGTCTGAACCTGCTAGGAGCTTTGACCTCCCTTTTGCTGAAAGTTTGTGCTCTCTGGTTACTCTTCTCAGCTGTGGGGAAGACAATGACCTCTCCATGTGGCTGTTGCGCTCCCTCTGTCACACCCAGGGCTCTGCATTGCTACTGTTTTCTTTAAGTAGAGACAGCCAGGGCAATTTTTTCCTTTCCTTCCCAGCTTTCTGGGCATACTGTGTCACATTTTGGTTCAGTGACTACACTATTATTCTGTCAGATTGCCCATCCCCACCGTTTTGGCTTCCCTTTTCTTTTAGAGTGTGTGCATTTCCCCCTGCAGCCTCCACCTACTCCTTTCATGTCCCTTCCTTCATCATTACGTGGTACTGAGGCTGCGATGACCCTGAGGGTCACTCTGTGGCTCTGTGCAGCTGGAATTAATCTTGCAGCTGAGCTGAGCACTACCGGAGGAGGACAGAGGGCTTAGGCAAGCCATGTTGGTGAGTTCTGGGATTGGCAGACTGCCTGACAGCCTTGCAGGTAGCCAGGGCAGCTATGGGATTTCTGAGTGTGTTTCTTTCAATTGTGACTGAGCACTTTCTCCCAATCAAGTTTGTTAACTTTCCTCTACAGCCATCAGAGGCAAAACTAAGTTTTTCAATTGAAAATAAAAAAAGAAGGAAAAGGAGGCAGAGATCAAGACAGATTTCCAACAAATTATATAACTCTTCAAGAAAGGCTCTAGGAAATACAGTTATTATAATGATGAAATAGCAGGAATGGAAAGACTGGCTGTGAACTTTTTGCTGCTTGAAGTGGTACCCTTTAAATTTCAGATTTGAAGAAACGTTACCATCCCAGAGAGGAGCAAGGGGAGCTCCAAAGAATTTTTTCTTCTTTTTTGTCTACTTGCACAAGCTATACTTTTGCATGTTAATGTAAAGGTGATACTACTCAGAAGGGACTGCACCAGTTGGTGGCCAAATAAAGGTTCAGGGATATAAAGCTAATATAATATGGTTCAAGTATATAAAGATTCTGAAAAAGAAATGACCTTTCTCATCTCCTGTGGCTTTACCAATGTAAGAAGGCCCTCAACATGTAGAAAAGTTTGATTTTCAAATGTATGACTTGTGGTTTTGATGATAGTACTGTGATACTGCTTTTTTGGTTTTAATAATCTCTGAAGCAGGAACACTGCAAATGTGACTCTTCTGCCTGAATGAGGCCGTTTGTCCCTTTTATTAGAAGACTTCTGTCGGTTCCAGACTTACGGATCAGTGTTGTTTTCTTGGGTGGGATTTACTTGCATCTGGGCTACTTGTCTAAACTTTTTTTTCTTATCAATGGAGACTAATACAATTTTCTGAGGTATGAGTCATCTCGTCCTTCAGCAGCTCTCTAAGACAGGTCAGATGAATCATTTTTCTTGGTACCTGCTTCTCCCTGTTGACAATAAAGAGAGTCTAACAGAGCAGCTCTGATATATCCATACATGTTGTAGGTGTTTAAAAATACTTGAGATGAAACTCACCTCCAGAGTTTGTGGAAAATGTACACTATCAACATGAATTGATTTCTGGGTGAAATGGAAGCCATAGGTGTATAACTTACTAGCAGAAGTCTGTCCTCCAGTATCCACGTAATCATGTTGCCTATAGTGATAACTTTTGTCTCTTCATTAGGTTTGCATTGCGCCAATCACTTATGTGGAAGGGCTTCCTGCTGTATTTCAGGAAAAAAAAAAGAGTATTGAGCCTGATGATTTTCATCAAGTATATGGCACTTTTCTGGCAAAGCCTCTCACGCCAATTCTACTTAATTGGAAAATTCCTGGTCTTTTCTAATTGGGGTATTTGCTACCATGTAGAGCAGTAACATTAGCTATCCTCTGAAAAGGGTTATGACAAATGTCAGGTAGGAGGTAGCTAATTGGCTATACAAGTTAATATAGATGAGCTAATGATGTTCTGATTGCTTTTTATGGAAGTATCTACTTTTCTTCATGGATTATATAAGGAAATAAGGCATTTAACTTTGGTCCTCTGATTTGCATCTGACTTAGATGTCTATCATAACTTTGAATAGGTGAACTTGGAACACCTGCATGGTACTGAATCAATGTAAAGAAGTATGTTGTCGGCCTAATTACGCAGTAACAGACCATTCAGTAATGCTAATGTAGAGACACACACTCAAAAAGACTAATTAATCTGATCTGCAGCTTTCTCCATCATTTATTATTAAACATTTGAGAATACAGCAAAATGCATGATAGACTAATCAAGTACAGCCTTTTAAAATTAATATATGGACTATGTGAACTTAAGGCCAAATTTTTAAGACGTGGGCCATTCCTGTTAGAATCTTAAATCAACACTAGCTCCTAAACAAACCATGATCTGACTGTTCAAAGAGCTGGAGATTTTCTAAAAGTCACAATCTTAAGTCTTCCTGCTATCAATCAAGACATCCTGTTATTAGTCCCATTCACCATTAGCATTTTGACATTGGATTTGTTGTATTTTTCCACATTATAATTTGCAACACTCTTCATGCACTCATTCTGCAGACCTTCCTTAAGAAAGTGGGAAATATTCAGTGACTCATATAACCCAATCCTGAGAATGTGAGAACTTGGGAGATGGCCTTCCATGTGATCTTCAAGGTTGGCAGAGACCTCAGGAGGTCATCTGCTCCAACATCCTGCTTGAAGCAGAGTTGCATTTAGACCAGGTTGCTCAGGGCTTTGTTGAGTCAGGTCTTTCAAACCTCCATGGCAAAAACTTTCTGGGTAGCCTGTTCCAATGCTTGCCTGTCCTTATGGAGAGGCTTGGGCAATTTGTTTCCTTGGACCCAATTGGAATCTCCCCTCTTTCAGTCTGGGACTGTTTTCTCTTGTCCATCTACCATGCATCTCCATAACAGGGGTTTGTATTCTTCCTAACTTCCCTGTAGATATGGGCAGGCTGCTGTTAGGTGCCACCAAAGCCATCTTGTCTTCAGATTGAACCAATCCTGTTCCTGCAGCTTCTCCTCACAAGGCAAGTGCTCCAGCCCCAACCATTCTGGTGGCTTCCACTGAAGTCACGCCAGTTTACCAGTGTCTTGCTTGTACTGGGGACCAAAACTGGGAACAGAATTGAAGATGTGATCTAATGAGTACCAGATAAAGGCGAATAATCACTTTCATTGATCAGTTGGCTGTGTTTTGGTTAATAAAGTCCAGTATGCCAGCACACACTGCTGACACATGTTTAGACACAAGCATACATTGATGTAGCACCAGACTATTCTACTGCACCTCAAGGATATTCAGGCAAACACTGGTTTTGAGCCAGAGGTAGCATCTTTGTCTAGACAGTCTTGAATTGTTTGTGACAAAATGTTTCAAACCTCCCTGGCCGTCTGACATCAACCCCAGTAGATCAGATGGTCTCACAGTGAGCAAATCTATTGTGCAGCACATGTGCAAAAGGTATATTTACTATGCAACTATAAGGTGACTTTGTCTGATACTTCCCCTTTTTGGCTGAAATATAAGATATCCTTAAAAAAACCTTTCCAAAATAACAAAAAAATACTTTCCACACAGCTGTCCTTTTTTTTTTTTTTTTTTTGTGGAAACTCTCTAGGACACTCTGTTTAAAAGAAAACCAGAGAGTACTGTGTGAGCTCTAGTTACCTTAGCTGGAACACAGTGGCTCTTCCTCAGCTCTTCTTTACTGCCAGGATGTGGGGCCTAGAAGACTTGGTGTCACCAGCCTGGTGTCACCACACTCCTCCATGCTCCTGCGTCTGGGAGGACAATGCAGAGAGAGTCACATTGGCCCAACACAGGTCTGGAAAAGCCTACTAGCTGGGCTTTGTGCCATTCTTCCAAGATTTATACCCTGGTAGGTAATAAAAATGTTACCTTTTCATAGACTTATTTAGTACTTATGTTAGTTCTATACGTAGGTGAAGTCCCACATGTATTGCCAATATAGCAAACCTAGTCATTTTTTTGCTTGCTCTACAGCTCCCAGTGAGACTAGCTGTCTCCTATTTCAACTTGAGCCATAGGCTAAAGATCTTTCTATCTTTTTCCACATGTACTTGGTCTTCAGCTGAGCATAGTCTTGTCTCCTGCAAGACTTTCTCAAACTTTTCCAGTTATTTAATTCCTCAGACTTCTACTGAAAGTTCACAATGAAGGAGACAAAGGGCCTGTTACACTCATAACTGGATGTTGGGTATGTTCCCCTCTATACAGTGTTTCCTTTTCTGCATTTACTGTTTATTTATACTTTCTGAATTCCAATCTTTTACCGTTCATGCAAGTGGCATTTCCTTCAGTGCTGTATTTCCACTTTGCTTGTGGGCTCAGTATTCACATCCTATTAGTTTTCAGTTTTATAATCCTTAGCTTTTGGCTGCAAAATTGTCTGCTGCTCTGGTCATCCTCTGTGTCCATGCTTTAAGAGTGGTGCCAGAGCTTGTAAACTCTGGCAAGTGTAATCCAATATGGAGTGTACCTCTCTTTCCAACACTTGGTATTGTCTTGGCTCATGATGTTTGCCACACTGGGTTCAGCTCCACCCATTTTTGGGGGATTCTGACTTGGCTTTTCATTGCTCTTTTTCCCTGTGATGTCTTTTTGTTTTCATAACTGGCTTACATGTCTACCTCAGAGGACTGGTTCGCATTCTGCAAACTTCATTTTTCATTGGATAACTTAATTTACTCTGCAAGCTGTAACTGCTTTCCTAAGGATTAATCCTGGATCTTCCAGTAGTTTCTCTGTTTTGCCTCAGATTCAGTCTGGATTGGTAGCTCAGATCTTCTGTCTGTCTTTTCACTGACATCTTGCATTTTCAGATTTAGCATGAAAGGCTATTTAGATTTTCTCCAGCAGTCTTGCACATTTCCAGACTTTCTGTTATAGCAGATCTTTTACCATTTGTCTACTCAGGGCTGGGCTGGTTTTTGCTTGTTTAGTTGGTTGGTTGGCTTTCATTTACTGAACCCTTCTTGTTCTGAAATCATTAGAGGCAAGGATTATGGTAGAGGTCTAATGCTTTCTTAGACATCACGATGATGTGAGTTAAATGTCCAGCTTTGCATATTAATGGTACAAGCTGGCTCTTGTGAAAGCCATTAGAGTAACAGCTACACACATTGATGAACCTGCTTTCTTCTTCTCTTCTCTTCTCTTCTCTTCTCTTCTCTTCTCTTCTCTTCTCTTCTCTTCTCTTCTCTTCTCTTCTCTTCTCTTCTCTTCTCTTCTCTTCTCTTCTCTTCTCTTCTCTTCTCTTCTCTTCTCTTCTCTTCTCTTCTCTTCTCTTCCCTTCCCTTCCCTTCCCTTCCCTTCCCTTCCCTTCCCTTCCCCCTTCCCTTCCCCCTTCCCTTCCCCCTTCCCTTCCCCCTTCCCTTTCCCCTTCCCTTCCCTTCCCTTCCCTTCCCTTCCCTTCCCTTCCCTTCCCTTCCCTTCCCTTCCCTTCCCTTCCCTTCCCTTCCCCCTTCCCTTCCCTTCCCCCTTCCCTTCCCTTCCCCCTTCCCTTCCCCCTTCCCTTCCCCCTTCCCTTCCCTTCCCTTCCCTTCCCTTCCCTTCCCTTCCCTTCCCTTCCCTTCCCTTCCCCCTTCCCTTCCCCCTTCCCTTCCCCCTTCCCTTCCCCCTTCCCTTCCCCCTTCCCTTTCCCCTTCCCTTCCCTTCCCTTCCCTTCCCTTCCCTTCCTTTCCCTTCCCTTCCCTTCCCTTCCCTTCCCTTCCCTTCCCTTCCCTTCCCTTCCCTTCCCTTCCCTTCCCTTCCCTTCCCTTCCCTTCCCTTCCCTTCCCTTCCCTTCCCTTCCCTTCCCTTCCCTTCTTCTCCTCTCCTCTCCTCTCCTCTCCTCTCCTCTCCTCTCCTCTCCTCTCCTCTCCTCTCCTCTCCTCTGATTCAACCCTTTTTTAGAATAATATCAACATGCAAAACAAGCCCAACGGTAAATGGAATGTGATTTCACGGAAATAATTTATGACTTAAGCCATCTCAGAATTGGAACTACAGGTACAAAAGATGTATCAACTTTGAACATCTTTTGTGTTGGACAAATGAAGATGTCAGAATTAGGAAACAACGCGTGTCTGTTCTCTTAGAGAGAAGAAATAGAAGGGAATGGACAATATTGCTCCCTGTAGTATCTGTGCACTTGTACCCCCATAACAGTCTCTCCACAAGGCAGGAGGCATAAATTTAGCCAAACAGCTAGGCAGATATAATATAATATCCTAGGTTACACCTAGCATGGAGATATATGTATATATAGGAGGAAGAGCAGCAAGGTTTGAGTGTAGTCCAAGTTCACTTTACCTCTACACCACTTTGATGTAGGGAGCTAGCAGGGATAGCTACTGACTGAAGGATCTAGTCTTGTCTGTACAGGAGAGGTGACTTAGCATAGCTGTGGGCATATTAGCTGATGAATTCCCTTGCCTTTTTGCACTCATATCTTCAGGTGCAGTTCTTACTAACAAGGATCGTTTCAGATGCTTTGTGTCACTTGACCAAGCTAGCAGTAAGCCTCACTGATAATTTCTTTTCATGGGGAGACCTGCAGCCCATGTTGACTTTATATATACACTACTTCCTCATGCTGCATGGATGTTATTGAGGTGGGACAACAATATGAAGAGTAATTTGAAAATGGGAGGTTGAGAACTTGTGCTTAGTTTTCAACTGATCTGTAGCACTTCGGTAACCAAAGCTTATGCAAGCTAAAGTAATCCTTAAGAAACTCTATTTCTCACCAAGTAAGAGTGCCCACGAACAGAAAAACTAATCTTACAAAACTTGCAGCTTGGGGAGCTGTGGCTTAAGACAAAATTATACGTGAGATGTATATGGCTGGGAATCACAACCTAATAAACACACATCAGCATCACAGTGAGGGAAAATGTGGTGGTGCTTTAAACAGTCTTTTCCCATCTTTCTAGTACCTTTTCAGATCAACAGCAAGATTTTCTGCTAGAACAAAAGGTAGGAAGTTAATACTCAATTGTACATCTTAAAGTTCAAACTTGCTGCAATTTGCATCCTCCTTGAACAACCTAGGTTATTGTCATTGAGTCATTAAATCAGGAGAGATTTATCTTGTTTCTGTCTCCATCTTTGGATTTTGACACTACTTGATCAGAAATGAAGTTTGCAAGTGTCAAAACATTTAATGACAGGACTGTTTGTAATTATTTTTTGCTGGAAAAAACAGGTACTCTGTGTTTATATCAGCTTGATTCAGTAAAAGTGGGATAAATTAGCTTTTCCATATAATATTTTATTTTAAATAACATAACATACATTTAATATGCATGCTGCCATTTGAGATAATAAAAAATATTTTCTGTATTCCAAAATAAAATGTTTTTTTTCGAATCCTACCTGAAGAAACTTATCCAGAAATATTGATTTTTCACTGTTGAAACACAAGTAATTATAAAATCTTTGGGATTTCCCCCAAGAAAGAAATTTCTGTTCTAAGCTGATGCTCTGATTTCTTGCAAAAGCATCTGTCTTATAAACTGTGCTGTCTATGCTAATTTATGCAACATTTGACTAAATAGATCTCATCAATGAAGCAGAGGAAAATATTTACATTTTTTTCTCCAGCACATTTATGTTTTTCAAAGAACTCTCACAGGACTAGGGATTATAATTATACAAATGAATATTGGCACAGGTAGTCCTCAGCCAGGTTGGGGCCTCATTGTAATAGATGCTGCACAAACATACAGTATGTGCCAGCCTGTGTCCCAGAGCATTCACAGTTTGAAAATTCAAGCTGTAACAGGTGGATGACAACAAGGAGAGAAGGTGAAGTAACTCTTACAGCAAAATGCTTTAGGACAACTGATTAGTTGTGCAACTCAAAGCCCATCAGTGACAGCAACGAAGAAATGTTTTGAGGAAGATATAATACTCAGTATCTCCTTCAGTTTCAGTTCCCTAATAACAAACACAAAACTGCTGTCAGCAATACTTTACCAAAAATTGTCCATTTTTTTGCAATAATGAGGCAGTATGATCTACCCTGCTAAGTAATCAGCCTTTAAAGACTGTTGAGAGTTCATAAAGCTTTTCTAAAGCATGGACTATAAAATAAAAATGAAATATCAGTTTAATAACACTAGACCAACAATTTAATGCGCTTATAATTTTCAAAGACCCTAAGCAGTAAGCATCAAGAGCTGATAATAAATTCTGTTTTCTTATTTTAAAATTACTTTACATTTTCCAATGAAGACTTTAAAGGTTTGACATTGCATTCCATCTGAAGAGAATCATGAATGATAGCACACATAAAAATGTAAAAGTTAGCACAATTAGGGATATTACACCTGCCAATATCATGTTTTCCTCCAATTTGCTGCTAGACTTCCTAAGAGTTGTTGAGTTAGTGCTTCCAGTAAGGCATTATTTCCTGTCCCCTGGAAAATCTCATCTTAATTACAGAATTTTTGAGGTTTAAGTTTTGTGTTTTGTTTTTTTTTTTAATGCTTCAGGCAATTCAGGTGAATTATAGAACATCTCAGATTTGTTGAGGACTTCTAATCTTTTGTGATGTCTTTTAACAAGTCAGTTTCAGTAGGTACCCAGAGATATCTACTACTTCAACATCTGACTTGAACTGTGGGTACAGACTCTAAGTATACATAACACAGTGATGTTGCTCCACTGCAACAGCATCGTATTACACAAATATAACCATCAGATTCAGATGTACCTTCTAAGAAGGAAAGCAGGTCTCCTCCTTGATTTGTTTTAAATACAGACAAAGTAAACCCTTGCTAGAAACAACAGGGGTTATTGCTTGAATGAAGTAAAACTACAAGCTAATAGTTTCCAGGTGTAGTTTCTGTATATATAGCTTCACTCCTATCCAAACATATTTCTCATTCATACAAGCTTTTAATAGAACTGTATGCCATTTTCATTTGGTTGCACAACATCATATATTTTCTGAAAAGTCACTAAATATGTGTATGGAGCAGGACCAGCTTTCAAGGCTGTGAGTATTTTCACAAAATAGTTAAAGTAGAGTTTAATGGAACATCTTTTCTCTCATTTTGCCTACTGCACATTTTTCTTTTACAGAAAGCAATATCTCTTTCTGCATCAGTCTTTGTCAATTCAGAGAGCACAGGTAGTATTTTCAACTTTTATTTTGAAGGGTAGGACCTCATGGATGTAACTCAGGAGATCATTGTTCAAAAGTTTGAGATGCTCAGAATCCTACCATTTTCCATCATCACTGATTTCCTGGGTTAACTTTTGTCCTCCCAACTCAACAGTGAGATCTTATAGCGACATGTATTAGAAAATGCGGTCAGTTCTTTTCCCAAGGTTATTGCCCTTTTCTTGACATGAAAGGCTTTCTGTTTGTAAGAATGTGCACTGTTCTCTAGGAAATGAAAAGCAAGGAAGGAAACAGAAACAGAGGAGAGGAGGATGAATTTGTCCCTTACGTTTGCTCTCTTGTGTTGTTTCAAGGAGAAACAGTTCTGAGTGTAACTTAGGTAAGCCCTGAAGGATTGTCTGAGAGGCTTCTTTCTACATACTGCAATTCTACCTGCTTAATGGCTAGGGCTTTCTTTCATGTTATCACACTTGCAATGTTTTGCACATGGTGATTATCAGTCTTTTTTCAACTTTTGTTTTTTGTGAAGGCTTCTAAAATTTCTTCTAATTACAACTCTGCTAATGGTTATATCAATCACACATTCACAATTTGGAGTTTTCATGTTATACATAATATAACACGTGACACCTTATAATGTATACAATGTGATGTCATATCCTCACTTGCATTTTTGCTGCAGAAAACTGGAATGAAAATTCTATCATGTACATTCAGGAGAAATTTTTGTTTCTGATCACTAAGAAAGTTTATGTTAGTGTCTGGAATAGGCATTTACACCATGAACAAGAAATGTAATTGTTGCTCTTTATGTCAACCAAACAGTAGGTAGCACTGTGAAACCTGTCTGGCCTTTTTATTTGTTATGCATGACTTTGTTATACAGAGAGACCTCCCTCTGGTGTGCTGGGTTACAGTCCAAGCTCTGGTGAGGAATGTGGTCTAGTGGTTATAGCTGCACACCCTGGAAGGGACGCACACAAAATCACACATAAATAGTAACTGTTATAAAGATGCAATTAGAGCCTTCCTGACCAAGACTGTACACCTTGGTCCTCTCCTGTTATATGGTGATACCAAATCTGCATGAGCTATGCAGTCAACCCATCCATTTGCTATAAGGCCAGGGATTCTCAGTCCCCAGTATCTACTCCCTGCCCAAGCTGAGTAGGCATGAAAATAGAGGCTATGAAAACTGTGGGCTGTGCCCCCATAGCAACTTGTTCTGTCCATTCTCCACTTCCTCTTTCCCAAGCACTCCTCGGAGAAGACTGTGAGTGCGATAACTCTGTCACTGGCAGCCACCCACTCGATGGTTATTATCAGCTTTTGTTTTTTCCAGAGTTGGCTAGGCTGCCATTGCAATTTATACATACCATCACCCAGATGGGTAGACTTTCCCAGGAAAGATAGTAGCCAAGTGCACACTAATGCTGACAACAGAAAGATCTACCCACCTCACAGGTCTCTTTCAAAAGACTCCCAAGAAAAGGGGTTGTATAAAGACTCATGGGTCAGTGTCCTGGTTTGGCCTAAACCAGGCCAATTTTCCTTTCAGTGATTTTTACTTTCAGCTAAGTCTCTTCTAAGTAACTGCACTTTCTGAAAGTAACTGCATGTTTTGCAGACAGTGTCTGCTTCTAGGACTGATAATGCTCGAAGTTTGTAGTTATCACTGAGGCACGGGTAGGGATGTTATGCAGAAAGGCTCTTGCTGTACTTAGTCTTAGAGAAACCAAGGTCACTGCTAAATTCCTCACTGCTTACGAGTGAAGAGCCAAAGGGGGGTCGCACCTGCAGGGAGGAGCGCACAGGGCAGGTGACCCAAAACTGACCAACGAAGGTATTCCATCCCATACACGTCATTCTCAGTATAAAACGGGGGGGATCACGAATCACGAGGGCCCTTTTCTCTTGCCCCTTCCGCCTTTCCCTTGCTGCTTCTGCTGTGTTTGGGTGTTTCTGCTGTTTCGGGCTGCTTCTGCAGCTTGAGCCTTTGGCCAGTGTCCAGGGAGGACTCTGTCTGTTTTCCTGCTGCCCCTGATCCCGATCCGTGCATCCCTGAATCCAGCTCTCGACCATCGCTGGGCCCAGCCTAGGCCTTCCTGGAGCCTGCCCTGCAGTGCCGGTGGTGATGTGGCCGACATCGGGGGAGCTCGATCTTGGTTTTGTATATATTTGTATATATTTGATTATTCCAATATTATTATTACACTCTTTTTCATTATTATAGTTTATTAAAACTGTTTTAACTTTCCAACCCAGAAGTCTCTCTCCCTTTTCCCTTTCCCTTTCCCTTCGAGTGGCGGGGGGGGGTTAACAGAGAGCGTCTGCCTCAGATTTAATAGCCGGCCCAGCTTTAAACTGTGACAGATTTATTGGCGCCCAACGTGGGGCTCGAGAGAAGCTCCAACAGGTTGCTCTGATAAGTCGAATCCCGGCTCCGGCGGGAGGACACCCGGAGAGCTTAGCTGAGAGAGTATCAGATTTCTTCCTTTGAGATTTACGAGGGGTTGGAAATTAAAACAGACAGCTAAAATGATAATGTCATTTTTGAACGCTGTGTTATCTCATCTCTTTATAAAGCCTTTTACAGAGTTAAGTGTAATGATACCTTACTTGCCGTGTGCACTGTTTGTTATTGTTTATGTGCAGTTTATTACTGCTGGGCACTGGTCGATATGCATTGTTTTGTTATGGCGTTTCATACTGATTTATGTCGTGATAAACTGGGCTGTTACTATTGAGGACTCCGGGCGTCCTTTAGCTGATTGTGTTAATGATTACACTTCCAATTTTACTTTGGGAAATAGTACCTTCTCCTTTTCTGCCAAGGTGATTCCACTAGATTTTGCAAAATTAGGATGGTGCTGTCTAGGTGGCATGTTTTTATTTTCAGTTGTCCTGAATGTGTTTCTGATGTGGGATAAGATTAAATATAGGTGCAGGGACGGGTGTAGGTGTTATGCTGCCACTACAGCCACTAAATCCACTGAAACCTCGGCAGCCTGCACCACAGCTGCTACACCCCCTAAGATGGCCACTGCAGCTACTCAGACCCCAGCATCTACTGAATCTGTACCAATTGCTCTGTAACCAGGAAGAAATACCGAAAGAAATCAGCTTGTGAAGAGAAGGATGATGACTCAGAGCCTTCTAAGGCAGAGCCATCACGTGACCCAAGTGAGGGCCCTTCTCAGTCAGAGTTAGGGCCTGACACAGAGGGGGGTTTCCTCAATCGTCCTTTTAAAGCAGACCCATTACAGAAGAAAGGTCGTTCTAAAGCAGAATTATCACAGGAGGAGGGCTCGGATGCAGAGATAACCTACCACTCCTTATCCCTGAAGGACCTGAGAAATATAAGGAAAGACTTCAGCTGTTATGACGGTGAGCCTATTATTACCTGGTTGCTCCGATGCTGGGATAATGGGGCAGATAGCATGCAATTAGACGGTAGAGAAGCCAGACAGTTGGGATCCCTGTCCAGAGATGGTGGTATTGATAAGGCGCTTGCAAGGAAGTCAAACACTATCAGTCTCTGGAGGCGACTCTTGTCAGCTGTAAAGAGCAGGTATCCCTATAAAGATGATGTTATGAGTCACCTAAGCAAATGGACCACTATAGAAAAAGGTATTAACTACCTTAGACAACTAGCTGTGCAAGAGATCATTTATAGACACCCACGGGAAATTGTAGATCCTGTAGATCCTGATGAAGTGGAATGCAACCGATCCATGTTCCGGAAGGTTGTGAAGAATGCTCCACCGACATACACCCATACATTGTCAATATTAGTATGGGGAGAAGATGATATGGCACGACCTAGTGTGGGCAAAATGGCTAACTGTATGTGACAGTATGAAGATAGTATTTCTTCCCCACTGCAGACCCGCATCTCAGCTGTGGAAAAACTGACTAAGGAAAACAAGGACTCATTTAAACAACTGTCAGACAAACTGTCCAGGATCGAGAATAAACTTGACTCTCTACCTACACAGGCCCGTGTTGCAGCCGTTAAGAGAAAACGCCCTCCTACAGGACCAGCTCAAAGGAAACGGAACACGTCACGAGGTATCCTGTGGTTTGCCCTGCGTGGTTATGGGGAGGACATGAGCAGATGGCATGGACAACCTACCAGTACCCTACAGGCACGAGTACGTGAGTTGCAAGCTACAAGAAATACCAGAGAGAATTTTCCTAGGAGGATGGCTGCTCCAGTTACCAATGAGCAGGACTCTAGTCACAGTAGATGGGCCTCAAATCACTTTTTCCCAAATGTGAGTAAGGGAAATGAAGGTCCAGTCCCTGTGAGCAGCATGAATCCGTTCCTTAATTAGGGGGGCCCTGCCTCCAGCCAGGTGGAGGAGAGGGACAACAGAGTTTATTGGACTGTGTGGATTCGATGGCCTGGCACATTAGAACCACAAAGGTATCGAGCCTTGGTAGACACTGGTGCACAGTGCACTCTAATGCCATCGAATCATAAAGGGACAGAATCTATCAGTATTTCGGGAGTAACAGGGGGATCTCAAGTGTTATCTGTATTGGAGGCCGAAGTGAGCCTAACTAAAAATGAATGGAAAAAGCACCCCATTGTGACTGGCTCAGATGCTCCGTGCATCCTTGGCATAGACTACCTCAAGAGAGGGTATTTTAAGGACCCAAAAGGGTATAGATGGGCCTTTGGTATAGCAGCTGTAGAGACTGAGGACATTAAACAGCTGTCTACCTTGCCTGGCCTCTCAGAAGATCCTTCTGTTGTGGGGTTGCTGAAGGTTGAAGAACAACAGGTGCCAATTGCTACTACCACAGTGCACCAACGACAATATCGCACCAATCGAGACTCCCTGATCCCCATTCATAAACTGATGAGACAATTAGAAAATCAAGGAGTGATTAGCAAGACTCGCTCACCCTTTAACAGTCCTATATGGCCAGTGCGAAAGCCTAATTGAGAATGGAGATTAACTGTGGACTATCGTGGCCTAAATGAAGTTATGTCACCGCTGAGTGCTGCTGTGCCAGACATGCTAGAACTTCAATACGAACTGGAGTCAAAGGCAGCCAAGTGGTACGCCACCATAGACATTGCTAATGCATTTTTCTCTATTCCTTTGGCACCAAAGTGCAGGCCACAGTTTGCTTTTACCTGGAGAGGTATCCAGTACACCTGGAATCGACTGCCCCAAGGGTGGAAACACAGTCCTACTATTTGCCACGGACTGATCCAGACTGCACTAGAAAAGGGTGGAGCTCCAGAACATTTGCAATACATTGATGACATCATTGTATGGGGTGATACAGCAGCAGAAGTTTTTGACAAAGGGAAGAAAATAATCCAAATTCTTCTGAAAGCTGGTTTTGCCATAAAAAGAGGCAAGGTCAAGGGACCTACCCGGGAGATCCAGTTTTTAGGGATTAAATGGCAAGATGGGCGTCGCCAGATCCCGATAGAGGTGATCAACAAAATAACAGCTATGTCCCCACCAACTAACAAAAAGGAAACACAAGCCTTCTTAGGTGTTATGGGTTTCTGGAGAATGCATATTCCAGATTACAGCCAGATTGTACGCCCTCTTTATCAAGTGACCAGAAAGAAGAATGATTTTCAGTGGGGCCCTGAACAACGACAGGCTTTTGAACAGATTAAACAAGAGATTGTGCATGCAGTAGCCCTTGGACCAGTCCGTACAGGACAAGATGTTAAAAATGTGCTCTACACCGCAGCTGGGGACAACGGTCCTACCTGGAGCCTCTGGCAGAAAGTACCAGGGGGGACTAGAGGTCGACCCCTAGGATTTTGGAGTCGAGGATACAAGGGCTCCGAGGCCAATTACACCCCAACTGAAAAAGAGATACTGGCAGCATATGAAGGAGTTAGAGCTGCCTCAGAGGTAATCGGTACTGAAGCACAGCTTCTCCTTGCACCCCGATTACCAGTACTAGGCTGGATGTTCAAGGGTAAGGTTCCTACTACTCATCATGCAACTGATGCTACATGGAGTAAATGGATTGCATTAATTACACAGAGGGCTCAAATAGGAAACCCTAATCACCCAGGAATCTTAGAAGTGATCATGGACTGGCCAGAAGGCAAAGACTTCGGAATGCCACCAGAAAAGGAGGTGACACGTGCTGAAGAAACCCCACCATATAATGAACTACCAGAGGATGAGAAACAATATGCCCTGTTCACCGATGGATCCTGCCGTCTTGTAGGAAAGCATCGGAAGTGGAAAGCTGCTGTATGGAGTCCTATACGACGAGTCACAGAAGCCACAGAAGGACAAGGTGAATCGAGTCAATTTGCAGAGGTAAAAGCCATCCAGCTGGCTCTAGACATTGCTAAACGAGAAAAGTGGCCAAGGCTGTATCTCTATACTGACTCATGGATGGTAGCAAATGCCTTGTGGGGGTGGTTAAAGCAGTGGAAGCGAAGCAACTGGCAGCGCAAAGGTAAACCTATTTGGGCTGCCGAACTGTGGCAAGATATTGCTGCTCGGCTAGAGAAACTAGTCGTGAAGGTACGTCATGTAGATGCTCACGTACCTAAAAGTCGGGCAACTGAGGAACATCGAAACAACCAACAAGCAGATCAGGCTGCTAAAGTGTTCCAAATAGATTTGGACTGGGAACATAAAGGTGAACTATTTTTAGCTCGGTGGGCTCATTACACTTCAGGTCATCAAGGAAGAAATGCAACATACAGATGGGCTCGTGACCGAGGAGTGGACTTAACTATGGACTCTATGGCACAGGTTATCCATGATTGTGAAACACGCGCTGCAATTAAGCAAGCTAAACGGTTAAAACCTCTGTGGTATGGGGGGCGGTGGTTGAAATATAAATATGGGGAGGCCTGGCAAATTGACTATATCACACTCCCTCAGACCCGCCAGGGTAAACATTATGTGCTTACCATGGTGGAGGCGACCACCGGATGGTTGGAAACATACTCTGTGCCCCATGCCACTGCCCGGAACACTATTCTGGGCCTCGAAAAGCAAATCTTGTGGCGACATGGCACACCAGAGAGAATTGAGTCGGACAATGGGACTCATTTCAAAAACAGTCTCATAGACAACTGGGCCAAAGAGCATGGCATCGAATGGGTATATCACATCCCCCATCATGCACCAGCCTCTGGGAAAACTGAACGATACAATGGGCTGTTAAAAACTACCCTGAAAGCAATGGGGGGTGGAAACTTTAAAAACTGGAATAAACATTTGACACAAGCTACCTGGCTAGTTAACACCAGGGGATCTATCAATCCAGCTGGCCCTGCTCAGTCAGACCTTCTACATACAGTAGAAGGAGATAAAGTCCCTGTGGTGCATGAAAGGAATCTGTTGGGAAAAACCGTCTGGGTTCTTCCTGCTACGGGCAAAGGTAAACCCATTCATGGGATTGCTTTTGCTCAGGGACCTGGATGTACTTGGTGGGTGATGCTGCAGGGTGGTGGAGTCCGATGTGTCCCTGAAGGTGATCTGATTCTGGGTGAGAATACTTAATTCTGAACTGTATGATGTTAATAGCTGCATAATACTAACAGCGTTCATAAGTGTTTTTCAGGTTGAGGCAGTGGTGATGAGACCAGAGCTAGCTGCAAGTGGCGTCCAGTAACCTCCTTGAGACTGATATCTTTAACCTGCAACCCGTGGGCACGAACTGTGACAAAACTCATACCATGTCTCCTGCCCTGAGAGACTCCTAGCCAGATGGAAACCCACAATCCTGAACTAAAAGAACTTAAAGAACTTTGTATAGAGATGAATCATAAACTAGTGATGTCTGTATATATTTGAAAATGAAAAGGTAGTGCTGATCTGAGTATGACATGAATGGTATGGAATAAGGGGTGGAATGTCCTGGTTTGACCTAAACCAGGCCAATTTTCCTTTCAGTGATTTTTACTTTCAGCTAAGTCTCTTCTAAGTAACTGCACTTTCTGAAAGTAACTGCATGTTTTGCAGACAGTGTCTGCTTCTAGGACTGATAACGCTCGAAGTTTGTAGTTATCACTGAGGCACGGGTAGGGATGTTATGCAGAAAGGCTCTTGCTGTACTTAGTCTTAGAGAAACCAAGGTCACTGCTAAATTCCTCACTGCTTACGAGTGAAGAGCCAAAGGGGGGTCGCACCTGCAGGGAGGAGCGCACAGGGCAGGTGACCCAAAACTGACCAACGAAGGTATTCCATCCCATACATGTCATTCTCAGTATAAAGTGGGGGGATCACGAGGGCCCTTTTCTCTTGCCCCTTCCCCCTTTCCCTTGCTGCTTCTGCTGTGTTTGGGTGTTTCTGCTGCTTCGGGCTGCTTCTGCAGCTTGAGCCTTTGGCCAGTGTCCAGGGAGGACTCTGTCTGTTTTCCTGCTGCCCCCGATCCCGATCCGTGCATCCCTGAATCCAGCTCTCGACCATCGCTGGGCCCAGCCTGGGCCTTCCTGGAGCCTGCCCTGCAGTGCCGGTGGTGACGTGGCCGACATCAGGGGAGCTCGATCTTGGTTTTGTATATATTTGTATATATTTGATTATTCCAATATTATTATTACACTCTTTTTCATTATTATAGTTTATTAAAACTGTTTTAACTTTCCAACCCATAAGTCTCTCTCCCTTTTCCCTTTCCCTTTCCCTTCGAGTGGCGGGGAGGGTTAACAGAGAGCGTCTGCCTCAGATTTAATAGCCAGCCCAGCTTTAAACTGTGACAGTCAGACTCTCAGCTGCTTAATTTCTGGTGTGTAGTGGGCAATATCCCAGTGTCTCTGGACCACCAAGAAGCTGTGCGTGGCGTGGTGGCTCAGGTTCTCTGACATTCCACGATGCCTGTCATCAGACATGCAGCTAAGTCCCTCCCTGCTTCTGGATGCCCACTCTTTAGTAGGACTTCAATGTTTATAGTAAGTTCTCTTCACAAGATAAGGCAGAGTCACATGTTGTAATGAAAAAATCTAACAAGTCTTTATTTGTCATAAGGACTGTCACTGCATTTGTCATTTTGGGATGCTTGGAGTAGCCAGGAAATGCAGGATATCTTTTTGTAAGAGCTTTTTTCCATGCTTCTTGTTTCCATGCTTTGCCTTTTTAAGGGAATGACATTTGTACGCCTCCAAAGGTGGGGGTAGAAACATCTTTATTTTTTTGGCCTAATGGAACGTTTACTATTCTGCTCCTGTCCTTCTTTCTGTGGCAGTACTATCATTTCCAGTCAGACGGCATTTCTTCTCTGAGTAAATAGCCTTCTAAGATATACTTCACTTTCAGCATCCTATTTAATGAGGATAAAATTGGTGATAAACCAGAAAGACCAAGAAGTGACTCCACTTTTCTACACTTCATGATTTTATTTGATCTCTCCTTTCTCTTTAGCCTGATAAAATAAAATAACTTCTATTCTAATATACCTGTTTTCCTGGCAGTCTCTTGAGAGGCAGGTCTTTAAAATGGATTTCCATTTCTTGATTTGCTTTCCAAAATGTTTACGGGCTCTTAGGCATTAAAAAATTTTCCAACAATTAAAATGTACATAAATACTTCCTAGGTAGTTCTCAAGTATTATGAAGGAGTATCTTTTGAAGGTGAAAAAATCCTCACTTTATTTTGTACAACTCTGCATTCCAAGAGATACAGAGATAATCAGTGCTAGACAAAAAGTCTGCTCCTTAGCTGTAGGATGAATCACTTATCATGTCTCTTGCTCCTTGGTCTTTCATCATAAATTTAATAGCCTCTCATGCTTTCATATTTTCTTCCTGAGAGTCTATATTTATCCCTGCATAAATCTTATGCCTTGTTAAAATCCATCCCCTTATGCCAAACACGGTGATTAAAGTATATTCCTAAACTTTCCCAAAAGTTGGGCTGAGCTCATAAACTCTATTCTAAATTACAGTTGTGCTCAGCACAGATGGAGAAAGCTACATCTGAGGTAAACCATTAGTTGCAAAGGCTCGCTAGTTTGGGTACGAAGAGTTAGATGCCCCAGACTTGGATTAACCACAAAGCTGGATCAGAAGTAGATTTTCTAGTTCGGTAAATTGAACTAGAAATTGATTAAGTCAGAGCAGAGACTTTGGAGGGTTTAAACAAAAATCTCCGTTGTCCCAAAAGTTCAATGTTTCACTTTGATAGTAAATGAAAGACATAAACCATCAACATGTACTTAAATTTACATGTTCTTCATGCCTTTTTTGACCATTAAAGGTTAAGCCATTTTAAAGTGAAAATGAAAATCCAGGAAGAAAGCAGGAGATGTGTTAGAAACACTGAAATAAAACAGTTAATTTAAAATAAGTAAAAATGAAAAAATTCTGTATTTTTTACATTACCCCTCTGTTTTTTTTAATTGCCCACACTTATTTGCCATCTTCTCAATGTGTTACTTTTCCTGAAGTTCCATTTTAATTTCATGTGTATGTTAATTTTCTGTTTGCTGAAAATGAAAGCCAACTCCAGTTAAAATCAGCCAACATTCTGGGTTAGGAACTCTCAAAGTTAGCCACTAGGATGCACTGAGGTCAGGATTGAACCTTAATTATTATTTTGCTGCAGGACAGACATGTCTTCATGTGAGTCTCAAGAAAATTATCTCCTTCAGCTCAGAGTTCATGGCCCTAAAACACCTTCTGGATTGTACTCTTTCTTTCCAAACAAGAGTGGAGGTCAGTCAGTCTTTCAAAATGATGTCACACAAAGACAAAAAGTTTGTTGTCCTTCTCCTTTTATTCCACTGCTTGCTTAGTGGTACACCTCTAGGCTTCAGTGAGACAATGGAGTTGTCTCTTTGGAGTTATGGATGAAGACAGGGAGATAGAAATATCTGAGGGTCTGAAGAGGGAAGATTAGTCAACAAGGAGGCCGTCATTTCAGCAAGCAAGGCTTTGTCTGCTCTGGGGTTTCTGAAAAGAGATTTTCAGAGAGTTATGAGGAAATTTTGATAGCTATAGGACTTCTTACAAATGCAGGGGCTTGGACAAAGGCACAATGCTGCCTTTTGGAAACACGGCAGGTCCACAGCAGACATTAAGGTGGTGGCGGTTCAGATGCAAGAGACAAGTTCTTGCTAACGGATGAGAGATGCCGGACAGAATGCTAAGTAATATGACTAATGTCCCTCACTGATCTTGAAGGTAAAAGCGAGTAGCTTGTATTTGATATAGGAGACACTTGCAAGGTTTCCAGAGCACTTAATGGAGCTAGCACTGAGCTCCTGTTTGCTTGCAAGACTGAAGATAAATAGGCTATAAAGTCAGATTTGCAAAGAGAAGCTGTGTTGAAGTCTAGGATGCTAGGCAAAAGCCAGTGAACTACCACTGCTGTTAGTTGTTGTCTCATGCTTCTAAGCGGCTACTTGGTATTTATGAAAAGTTTTGGTGGTGGGAAGGAAATCTCGGCATTCGCAGTGCTCAGTCAATTTCAGGGTGGAAAATCAGGCCAGGAAGAAATCTACTGGCTATGCTAGAGGCTTTTTCAATTTAAAGCTGGAAAGGGAGACTTTAGACACTGTCAAGAAGTCCAACAAGTAAATGGAGATGCTTCTGCTTCTGGCAGGTTTGTGGCAGTGGCATTCAAACCATGTACAATGCCAAGAGGCCCCAGGTCTTCTAGAGCTCCTCAGGCTGAATTCTTCGTTCAGAAAGCATAGTTTGTGTTCCTAATCCAGGCATGGATTCATCAAGACTCTTCAGTCCATGATTAAGTCAATTATTTTTCAAAAAAAATTTGCAATTATAGCATATATTTTATAGTCTTTGTTACCTGAGGAGCTTAGCCCTTTTCCTGATCAGCCAGCTGGTAAGTTATCTATTCACTGAATGTAAGTTTTTTGAAAATGAGTTATTGAAATATATGAAAATGAATTATTATATACTAAAAGTCAGAATGTCTCAGTAGTATTTTTTATTTATGTATTTATTTTTGGTTCCTTCCGCCTAAAATCTTCTTCAGCTCCTTGTCGCCTGAATAAATATTCTGCTGCTTACTTTGGCTGAAAATTATGTATCACTCAAATAAGTTAATACGGTATTTGCTACTTGAATATTCACTATTATCATATAGTATAGGCAGTATCCATGCTATTTTACCTTGAAATTGAAGGGAATATTTGATTATTAGTAAATGGTAATATTAATTATATTATTACAAAAATTACCTATCTATGTATTTATAATAATTTTAAATAATCAAGCTGTGACATTAAAAATGATCGCATAATACAAGTCAGTTCATGTGCATTTAATTTCTTTACAAGGGGTAGTGGGGTGAAAGCCTTGAGTCAGAGGACAAGTGCTTCATTCAAGGTGGATACAACTGATGTTTCAGCAGTTGAAGAAAAACAGACTGGATGACTGACATATCTTACTTCTGTAACTAGACAAATGAATCACTCTAATTTATACAATTCAATAGCTTATTACAACGTGTTAGTATATTTTGTTATGCTTAAATTCTTTTTGTTTTCATTTGATGGATTTATCTGTGAAAAAATGTGTTTTGAGATTTTTAAATTACATGAAATCAGTATCTGCTTTGCCTGTTTGTAAGTGTTTGTAATCAGCAAGCAAAAAAGTAATAACAAAACATTTTCAGATATTTCTATTCTGTTTAGAATCCCTTAAATATTGACAAAGATCTTTTCATTGGTTTGAAACTAGTGATCCACAGTTTCTGAAGAGAAATGTGAAAGTGAAATGACTTTTGACATGTATGAGCTGCATTCGTACCTGCCCTCTTGCAGGATGAGTCAATGGAAATGGATCAGAAAAGAAAATGAATCCTGCAGATTTTTCATCAGGATAGATTCTTCCTTCACTCAGTAGTGAAACTTTCATGAACAACATCTAGTGAGGCAAGAACCTCTCATGAAATATATCAGTGGGTCTAAACATGTCTGTCTTTGAAGTATATTGGAATGTCTTTTCTGAGAAACCACAGCTTCTGTGAAAAAAATGCCTAGTTGAAACTGAAGTATGGTTGAAGAGAATATAGAATAACATAAGATTCCTAGAAGTCTTCTTCAGAAACAACCCATGTTAAACGTTTGATAAATATGCTTCTCTGTATTCGATTTCTTATTTGTTTTCAAATCTGAGTTCGTATTTGGGCTTTTTGGTTATATATAACCTCCTTCTGCAAAGGACTTCCAAAGTTCTGTTCCAACACAGTAACCTTAAGAAGTGTTAGTCATTTGTGATATTTGAAGCTTCTGCTAAAATGATAGCTTTCCCATAATTAGATCAACGCAAAGGCTGAAAGGGACCATCTAAGAGATTTTGTTCTCAGTTTAAAGTCAATATTCTCTCTGCTTGCAGAACAATTTTTAGATACTCACCAAATTTCCCTTACAAAGAAGTTTATCATTATCATTATTTTTATCATTATGTTGTGGTAGCCCTTCAATTCCCACTACACCAGGCACTCTACATGTGAGTGGCAAGCACCTCTGTATAGCTTACACTTTCAGCTGGCGATACAGGGAAGAGATGGAGAAACAGAGCCATAAGAAGATGAGATGATTTTCTAGAAAGGCTAGAACATTTCTCAAAATGCAAGAGAGAAATTGTGTGTAATGGGAACACAGCTCAATGTAGAAGGTGCAAGCCCTGTGTTGGAGCTGAAGTCTGCATTGTGCCATCTACCTTCTCTTCTGCATGTCTGCCGTAACTCTGGGAATAGGGACCTTCCCAGGATGGTGGCTCTTGGAAAGGAGATGGGGAAAAGTACATCTCAGATGAAAAATCTGAAACCAAATGACAACCACAAGACTTCTGCACACCATGACTTTCCCTGCATTTAGGGGCTGTCTTTGCCAAAACAGAATTCCCAATTTCTTGACTATATATATATAGTGGTAATGATAATTCTGAAGTGTTCAAAAGTGCTCTACTATACAACACAGCTCAGGCTCTGTTCTTGTTGGGTTTCCTGCATCTTCTTGATAGTTGTGCTTGTGTTTAATAGTGTTCCCAGTTATGACTACAGTAAAGATCACAAGTTTTATCATAGAAAGGCCAATGTTATCGCAGGCAATTGGGAAAATGAGTAGAAGTTACTTTGAGATAACTCAGACAACTAACCCACTTTTTGAGTTAAGCAGGTTTTACTCATTATGCTCCTAGATCCTGTGTTTGTTGCTCTGCCTCCCAAAATGTTCTCTGTTGAAGAGGAAAACATACTAATAACTATCTGCATTTTTCTCTCATGTGTTTCTAATCCAGACAACATAAACGAAAAATAAATTGCACAGGATAGTATGATCAATAGCAAGGAATAACTTAAGAGCTGACGTGATAAATAATAAATAATTGTAATGATAAATAATTCCATTAAGGCAATCAAACAGTTTATGATGCCACCGTAACTCAGAGACAGCGTTGTTTTCAGGTAACTATCATTCTACAGAACTACGAATTTACTGTGCAGCGAGTTTCTTAATGATGATGGTTTAGAGCTGAGGAGGAGGAAGATATAGATGGGAGGAAGAGCAGAGCATGTGCATGAATCTGAAAAACCTTACTGTGTGTTGTGGTACATTATGCTATAACTGTTCATTTGATTATCGGGTTCATGTAGTGTAAGTGTAGTAAGAATAGATGGCCCCCATTCATTTAACTGCTTCCCATCCCTTTCCAGCTGACTACTACACATCTCCACAGCTTATTGCCTGGGCCCTCAATCCCATGTTCCCTTCTAACTCCTCTGAGTCACGAGTAGGTTTTCTACCCTTTAGCTGCAACTTATTGGCAGATGGTTTTGGCTGATTTTAGACAGGCACAGATGCCTTCATGCTTGCTGTCTTCGCAAATAGAAAAAAAAAAGAGAAAAAATAACCACAATTGACTCCACATTCCTTTCCTTCACCCTTTGTGTGTGTGAGTGTGCATGTGTGCTATCTATGCCTCCATGCGCATTTGACCTGCCTCGAAAAAGAAGGGGTAATGGCAAAGAGACACATTGCACTAACAAGTAATAAAAATTGGCATATATTTTTACATTGTTTTATCTTCAGAAGGACTGGGAGATTACAGATCATTTGAAAGTCTCATTTAGTATGGAACACATTTAGAAACTGAGCTAGAGCTAGTAAATCCTTCCCATGAGTCTACTGCATATCTTTTAGTCTTCTGTAGGTAAGCTACGGCTCTTTCTTTCATCCTTTAGTGGTTTTCTATAATTTTATTCTCCTTAACTCTTAATATTTATCTCAATGAAAAGAGGGAAAGGTCATTAGTGTTTACATAACAGGGAAAAAAGACAATTACCAGTTTTACAGCCTCAAATTTTGCAGAAAACAAAATGTTCCACAAAATAGTTACACATATTTTTGTGGTCAGTCCTGTTCCAAATTGTGCCACAATTAAAGCAGGTCTAAAGCTGAAATCACAAATATTTTAACACAATCCTTTTTCTTCAATAGAAAGAATAATCAATAGTTTCAAAATTCAATAAATCCCTCAATGAAAGCCATTCTTAGAAAGTGAGAGAGACTATATAAATCAAAACCAAATCCTAAAGTATGGAATGTGTTTTGACTCTCTAACCTCCTGCTTGTTTTCTGTACATGCAGGTCTGCAGGAAATAGGTCCTCCTATCTCCCAGTTAGGACCTACAGGATTCATCCCAAAACTGGACTTGGCTACTCTCTTATTTGTGAAATTTCTGCATTTCTGTATTGCCAATTTTCCATCTTGCAGAAGTTAGAGTTGAAAACTCTGTATTTCAATTCATGCACCTAGAATAAAGATTAAAAAAACCTGAAAGAGACACACTTTCTTTTATACAACTGTAGAAACTAAACTGTGGCCATCTTTGCATTTTTTTCCCAAATAATTCAGCAATTTTTGAGAAGCAATGAAAAGTACAGCAGTACTCTTGCCAAATAAACTCCAGAAGTGTCAGAAGCCAAAAGTCTCCAGACTCTGAAAGAATCTGCTATACACCTGGTCTATTTAATGTTTTACCAGTAATCCATAACTAAACAAACCTCTTCATTTTATTTCTGTGCCTACGTAAGAGATGAGAGCTAAAATTGAAAGAGGAAATGGTGCAACATGGATCACTACAGGCAGAGACCTACAAAGCAATTTATTCTGCTGGTTCATGTTTAATTTGCATTTGAATAAGGTTCATTTCACCTGAGCATTAACATCTAAATCTAATTTTAGCAAGAGCTGATACTTTAGGAACTTGTTATTTCTGCTGAGGATCTTAGCCAAAACATGAAAAATTATAATTATAGAAAGATTATTTTTATGATAGGATTTGGTCCTGATTTAATAAGAGTAAATGCATACCAGCAATACAGAGTTTTTTGAACCTGTGAGGTGCAATCAAAATTAATTCCCTGTGGAAATGGTATCCATACACTGCCTCTCCAG
Organism: Nyctibius grandis; assembly: GCF_013368605.1. Taxonomy (NCBI): domain Eukaryota; kingdom Metazoa; phylum Chordata; class Aves; order Nyctibiiformes; family Nyctibiidae; genus Nyctibius; species Nyctibius grandis. Next base: position 58,318,852 of record NC_090660.1, on the reverse strand, counting down.
TAGAACCCTCTTCCAGAAGCTTATCACAGAAAATGGTGGTGCTTTTGTGTGAGAATTTACTGAATCAAAAAGTGTCAGTTATCAGTGTTGTGAAATAGATGTAAACATGCAGCAGTTGAGGAAAATAACTCACGCCACATGGATGACATGCATGGGAAAGGCAACACTTGTACACTTTTAACGGCTGCACTAAAATGTTTGTCATTAGGGGGCTTTATGCTGTTGCTTGTCACAATAATGTTTGAGTGTTTTCCAAGAAAAAACAATAGCATTAGGGAGGTGTATGCAAGTTTCATTTGGTATCTGGCTTTCCCTCTGCATTCGTGGTGAAAACTGTTGTTTCATTCATTGGTGTTAGAACAGGGCAATACTTGGAAGGGGATGTCTTTTGTTGTGACTCTAAGTGAAGTAAGATTTGACTCCCACCATTGGATCCACCATCAAGTGTGGAGGCTTGGTTAAGTGAGCGAGGGCATGATTACATGCTTCTGAGCAGTCTGAGCAATCCAGGCTCTGAGCAAGAGTTAGGCCCAGAGCGAGTCACCTTGGACTCTCCTTGAACGCTGCAAAAGAGGAACAGAAACAAGAACATGGCAGCTGTTGTAAACAGATAAGAGGAACAGAAACAGGGGAGGGGGTGCTCATCGCTCCGTGTATCTAAAGTTATCGACCAATCGTATATGCTACTAGTACGCGTGGACAGCAAGGCTTTACCAATGGAAACGCGGGCTTTGGTGCGTGATCAGCGTGCTCTCTGCTTAGAGTCTATATATATCCTGTACGTATAGTCATTAAAGGGAGAACTTCCATACTCATATTGGGATTGTGTCGTTACTCTGGGACCGTCGCCCAGCACCCAAGAGCCGCGCCCTCGACTTCCCCCTTTTCTTCAATCAAGCTCTAAATGCAAAGAGCAAATTAAGGTAGGAAAACCCAGCAACAACAAAAAAACAACCTGCAAGGTTTGAGCACTGACTAAGTGCATTTTTTGGCATGTTAAACTATTAGCAGCACTATCTTGTGCAGGCAAGTGGAAGAGGTGGTTGTAGAACTGGTGATTCAGAAAAGCACTTCAGTATTTCATTTTTTTTTAATGTGGTTTGTGTTAGACAATGCTTGCCCAGCTGTAAGAGATTTTTAAAATAAACTGGAGCTGGGCTTTTAACATAACTGAGGCTACATAATATTCTGAGCGCTCCTGCCTTTGGTGGAGCTTGTGTTTCCTTACTGCTACAGGTGTGACCAAAGACTGCAAGTTCATTTTCTTTAAAAAGGTCTGTTCTAAAGACACTGGGGCTGCCTGCAGGCATAGCACCTGTAAGATGAGTGATGAGCCATCTCTACAGTTTGTGTGGTAATTGCATTACTTGATCCTTCTCTATGGTAAGCAGGAAAACTCGAGATGCATCCTCCAGGTGGATCAATGATTATATGTGATAGCTTACTGCATCACTTGCGGTTTTAGTGTGAAGTAAGAGACAACTCATCTTCATTTTACCTTGACACTCTAAACAACATTCATGTTTAAAAAGTAGCATGGCTAGGAGGTATTTCTGTACCTGCCTGTAAGCATGCAATTCCCCAGTCTGTGAATCAAAACTACCAAGTTTCTCCTCTGCTTGTCCGGTTGTACAGCTCTGCAATGTCTCCCAGGGCTCGGTGCACACTCTTCATTTATTCTCTGCTCTTGCATTATCCCAGAAAGCTTTTGCAGCCCTTCACAGGACAAAATTTTTGATGGCCACTTGCTGGCAAACAGCTAGTGTTTTGCCTGTGATTGGCATTAAAAGATACATACATATTTTATGAAATATTTTTTTAAGTCTTTGGTTTATAATTATTTATGAAGATGTGCTGCTTACAGAAGTATCCTCCTGAAAGAAGGAGCGAGTACAGAAACGCTAAGAGAAGGAATATAAAAAGACAGTCTAGTTAAGTACTCATAAAATGAACAGCTTTTGAAAAGAGAAAGGACAAATTAATATTTTAAAATTATTTCTGTTTTTTAATTTCAAATGTTTCCTTCTTATTGCCTCACTGGACTCTATAGTATTTTAGGACCTTTGGTGGCCATTAAACACAGAAGTGATCCCAAAGTTTTGTTTTAATATGCTTTGCACAACTGGAATTACCTCGTGCTCACTGTTTGCTATTGTAGTTACACACATTAAGCCTGATCCTGACTAGCAGGGCTTGGGAGTGGCTTTAGTGTATTTATGGGCTTCCACCAAGTTTAATGTAATGGGACAACAGTAGCTGACCTTTTTCTGCCCAGTGTCACACCAAATGCCTGCACAATAATGGAACTGCGAGTTAGATGACTTTTTTTTCTGACTTTTCCCCAGTGAGTTTATTTATCTAATTATCGTCTGTGCTTTTGCTGCATTTGAAAGATTCCTAGCTGACTTGCCAAAAAATTAAGCAAAAATCTACATCAGGCACCTGAAACATAAATTTACGAGCTGGCATGTTCTTCAAGTTATGGAGACTACCATGGGTGAATGTAAACACATAAACTGTCTTTACAGCATAACATTTCTTGTTCTGCCCCTCAAGAACCATAGAAAATAAATATTTTTTTCCTCCATTAAACAGATTCTTTAGTGCACCAAGGATTTAATTTCTTCTTCATGAGGGTCAGCATTTGGACAGATTTTTGGCTTTTATGCAAATATTTTTCAAGGAGAAACAGACATATAAGATGCAGATGCACAAATGTTGCTAGGAGGGTCTATGAGAGAGATGCATTTTTTTTTTCCCTAGGAAATGTACTAAGCATAGGAAATATCTTGCCATCTGTGGAGTTCTCCTTCCATTTACCCTCCCACTTGCTCAAGGTCTGTGTTTCATTGCTACTTAATCCCCTATTCTTCATTAAACTTCTATTCCTGCAACCAGTGAAACTCACAGAGGACAGCCAATGAGTGTAATACTGGAATTTAAGCTCACTTAGTGTTTATGCTTTCCATCTCTATCACTTTACTTTGATTATAAACAAAATTTGCAGGATTTATGACGGAGAGGAAGAATCTGGTGCTCCTGGGACTTCCCAGGTTGCAATATGATTTGTTCTCAAGATGGTTTACCTCTTAGAGTCAGCCTGTGCTCCCTTGTAGGTGCAGAACCCAGCTACTCTTACCTCATCTCCATTTACCTGCTTTTTCTAATTAATCTTCTATTACATTTTTAAAATTAAATATATTATTGCAAATGCTAGCACAGAAGATTACTGAGGAAGTCCACAGAAACTCAGTGACAGGCCTTTAAACAAACCACAGGCAATCAAAAACCTTCTTACATTCTAAAATTAATATATTTGTTTCTATCTTACTATTAAATTTTTACTTGTACTCATAATTGTACATACTAAAGGCAGAATTCAAGAAATACCTTGGAAATAAAATATTCTTGGAAGTGGATACGGACTTGGTGACAGTATTTCATTCCAGTGTACTCTGGGCAACAATGAGTCAAACACCCCCACCTCTCTAGCCCCAGTTTTTGAAGGGGATGGACTAAAAAATCTGAGAAAATTTATATTTTAGAACTTTTTAGAGGTTTAAAAAGCATTATGAAAATTTGTTCAATTTTTTCCTTTGTCAATAAATAAAATACATTGGTAAGTATTTTTACAGAGAAAAAGCTTTCATGCTGCCATTTGCCACTCTGCAACTTTTGAAAACAATCTGAGTTCTGAAGTAAAAAAACCAACAGCCCTGCAAACCGAAAGGAAATGAAGCAAATCTTTATTATGCCACTCGGTGACTTTTTTAAACCATTGAACAAAGTTTTGAAAACTGGCAAGGTGGTAAAAGCAAGAAAGCAAAAAAGGAAAGTTTATAAACAACCCCCCTTGATGCCATTCATTTTATTGCGGTTGGACACACAAGGGAATTAAGGGAATACTGTCATCATTTTTGTGACTTTTATTCAATTTTTTTCAACCAGATGTAACTGTAAATCTCACAAGACAATCTAAAGCAAGGTGCTTTAGATTAAAAATGAATTATAATTGGAGTAGAAAATAACAAAAATTACCAGAATGCAGAAAAGCATTTAAAGATTTAAGCAGCATTCTGCATAGTCCAATTTGTATTCCTGTGGAGATGGTGATTTGTGAAATTAAAATCAAGACTATTTTTTCATTTTATCATGATATTTGTCTGAAATCTCTGACATGATTCCATCACATAGTGGTGGTTTAAATTTGTCTTTCTACTTAGGTTATCCATAACTGGAATTTTAATTAAGTGTCTGAGATACCTATTTTCCATAGCATTTCATAACTATGGACTATTGAAAATGTCTAGGAAGCACTGCAAATATTGGACTATCACACACATAGAGAAGTAATATGTGTTGGATACAATCAGAAAATTCAAGAAATTTTTAGACCTCTTTATTTCAATACCCACAGTATTGCCGAGAGCAGGATTTTTTATCATTAATATGTGATTTAACTTTTTTTGGAGGAGACACTCAAAATGAGCTAAGGATACTACTCATATTGCAGAAACAAACACTTACAAGCTAGGAAATGTTGAAATTAAATCAATCTATCTGATCTTCATTTAGCCCTGCACTCTGAAGACAGAAGCACATTTAAAGCTTTCCACAGATGACCTCCCTCATTCAGTGGCCAACAACAGTGATGCTCAAATCAGAACCATATATTCAAAACCCCCTATTTTCTCCTAGTCTTCAACATTCTCTTTCTCCCCACATCTACTGTACCAAATACTAGTTGTATATTGGTGCACAGGTAGAATTGCTCCTTTCCTCACACGCTTCTCAATGGCATTTGTCACTGTATTACCCCAGTAACTAATCAATTTATCTGGTAGTGTCTTAACAATTAACTTGCTCATTTTCACAATTCCTGTGAGGTATTATCTCACTTTTACTGCTAGGGAGCTGAGGCAATGAATGTAAAACCTATCCACCTCATTTGGACATCTAATTTCAAACTTTCCAGGGGATAACAATCTAAACTCTCACTTTATACATCTGAAGTGTAGTCCCAGCTGACATATCTGTCTGTGCACTTCAGAACATCAGGCACCAGGAGCTCAAGTCAGTTCCCCCAGATAATGAGCTTTTTAAGTTTAAACACCTTCTTTGGCATTATATCTGAGGCAGTGCAAGGAGTTGATTCTCCAGGGCAGGATGCAATTGACGTGCAAGAATGCTGTCCTCTCTCCACGAGCTGTTTCCTGCCCAGTTCCTCCCTTACCTCCCTGTTTCTGCACAAATAAAGGCAGGGTCCTGCAGCCAGCACTCTCCTTTGCTTCACATCCCATGTTCATCCCCTGCTTTATGCAGTAAATAGGGCAGGGAAGAGGCAAAGTGTAATCAGGTAAGTACAACATGATGGCAGTCCACAGATCTGGGCAGAAGGGGACTGATGCCCCGTACCTATCCCAGATGTAGCACAGCCCACCTCAATCCAGACCTGGGAAATGTCCTGCTTAGCCCAGAACAGGATGTTTTTGTGGAGTTTTCAGCTGCAACAACTCAGGATATGTCTCTGCTATATGTGTGAAATAGGGTTTTTCTAAAAATAAGAAGTCATATTCAGCTAGGATTTTTGCAGAAGTTGAAAGCAATACATCTAGTGTGAAAGTTACCTCCTTGCTATGTATTAAGCACTGTGCTGGTTTTGGCTGCGATAGAGTTAATTTTCTTCATAGCAGCTAGTAGGGGGCTATGGTTTGTATTTGTGCTGAAAACAGCGTTGATAATACAGGGATGTTCTCATTACTGCTGAGCAGGGCTTACACAGAGTCAAGGCCTTTTCTGCTTCTCACACCAACCCACCAGCCAGTAGGCTGGGGGTGCACAAGAAGTCGGGAGTGGACACAGCTGGGACAGCTGACCCCAACTGACCAAAGGGACATTCCATATCATATGGCATCATGCTCAGCATATAAAGCTGGGGGAAGAAGAAGGAAGGGGAGGACATATGGAGTGATGGCGTTTGTCTTTCCAAGTAACCGTTGTACGTGATGGAGCCCTGCTGTCCTGGAAATGGCTGAACACCGGTCTGCCGATGGGAAGTAACCAATGAATTCCTTGTTTTGCTTTGTTTGCATGCGCGGTTTCTGCCGTTACCTATTAAACTGTCTTTATCTCAACCCACATGTTTTCTCACTTTTATCCTTCCGATTCTCTCTTCCACCCCACCAGGGGAGAGTGAGCGAGCGGCTGGGTGGTGCTTTGTTGCCAGCTGGGGTTAAACCACAACAAACACAAACTCCAAGGTGTATCCTTTTGCAAGGAAGGTCACCAACATTCTTTACACTGGGCAAAATAATGTATTTTCCTGCAGCCCTCCCACTTTTTTTTCTGAAAGAACTAAAATATTCAACTGTAACTGTAATGGTGCATGTGTATGTGGGTATGTGTGTGTGAAAAATTATTTTGAAATAGATGCCCACCCTGCAAAATTTCAGCCCAAACATTTCAAGTATTGTAAAGTTATCAGCAAATGAAAACAAGCTATGGCACAGAGAGCGTGAAACATCCTTCTACAAACGCAACCTTGCCAGTCTGCTTATTGTGCTATGCCAGCGTTACAGAGCTAATGTCCTCTTTTAATGTTGAAGATAAATAAAACACTGGTAAGAATGAATACAATAATTTAAAATGATTCAAGCAGTTTATCCTGACATATTTCTTGTTAATTAAGCTGTGAGAATAATCGATTTTTCCATGTGAAATATGAAGCGACACAGGTTGATGTCAGTGTAATTATGGCAACATGAATACCTGAAAAAAAGTAATTTTGTTTGATATGTAATGAGCCTTTTGATCTCAACTGAAATGTTCAATTCCTGGTACTCGTAAAACATCAAAATAGTAATAATAATACAATCTCAAATAGGTAAATGCTTAGATGTCTTCCAGAACAAAATCAGTGCTGTCCAATAATAGTTAATGTACTTAACATGTGGACGATATTGGTTTTATCTGCTTCTTGTTTTTTAAGACAGTTTGAGCCATGTTCCCAGCTAAGAAACGGTTTCAAAAGTTTATTGCTAATCTGTGGGGCTCTGGAGCATTTCCAGTCTACCAACACCACACACATGCCCCACTGGTTTCCTCTGCCTTGTTGGGCAGAGATCTGGTAGGAGACCACTTCACAGCCTGGTGTACCTTGGTTTCCCCTGGAAGAAAACACAGGCAGATGCACCAGGAGAGCGCACCATGCATTGGCCAGACTCCTAAGGTAAATATAAATGCACAGAGGACAGGCACTGGGGCATTCAGGGTGCCTCTAGACACTGGTTTCCAAAGTTGAGGACTATTAGTTTCTGCTATAGACATGATTAGCGTTCACCAAAGGTGGGACTAGAAACCAGGTATCCCCAGCCTGTGCAATTGTCCTAGCAGCTCTCTAGCATAATAATAATTGATTTATTTTATATTGAGCTTCATTAGGAATAGCTGAGAGTGTCTTCACCTCAAAAGTCTTGTAACCTGGTAAGTAGGATACTCCTGTGTAAGCAACATGTGTGCTCAGAGGTATCAGGAGAAGGTGTCTCACCCTGTCCCAGGGGTTTGCTCCTGGCCCCCTGGCTGCTTCAGGTGAAGAGGGTGTCCTGGTTTGGCTCAAACCAGGCCAAATAGTCTTAGAGAACCCAAGGTCACTGCTTACGAGTAAAGAGCCGAAGGGGGTTGTACCTGCAGGGAGTAGTGGACGGGGCAGGTGACCCAGGATTGACCAGCAAGGTATTCCATCCCATACATGTCATTCTCACTTTCCTGTTTATCACTAACCCACTGCCTCCTGGAGGTGGGGCCCAGGAGGGAGGGGCCCTCCTGTCTCCCACTGATTGGTACCAGCTTTGCCAAATCTCCAGTTAAAAGCCTGCAGGTGTGATGGCAGTGGAGCTTTTGCATTTTGCCCTCTGCCCGTGCTGGGGGGAGCTACTGCCTTTTCCCCTCTGCCTGTACTGGGGGAAGCAATTCTGCCTGAGGAGGATTTCCAAGCTCTTGATCTTGGTTTTGTACATATTTGTATATATTTGGTTATTTCTATTATTATTGTTATTATATTCTTTTTCATTATTATAGTTTATTAAAACTGTTTTAACTTTCCAACCCATAAGTCTCTCTCCCTTTTCCCTTTCCCTTTCCCTTGGCGGGGGGGGGAGAGGGTTAACAGAGAGCATCTGCCACCTGGTTAATAGCTGGCCCAGCTTTAAACCGTGACAGATTTATTGGCGCCCAACGTGGGGCTCGAGAGAAGCTCCAACAGGTTGCTCTGATAAGTTGAATCCTGGCTCTGGTGGGAGGAGACCCAGAGAGCTCAGCTGAGAGAATATCAGATTTCTTCCTTTGAGATTTACGAGGGGTTGGAAAGTTAAAACAGATAGTGAAGATGGTGATGTCATTTTTGAATGCTGTGTTATCTCATCTTTTTATGGAGTTTCTTTCACAATTGAGTATTGCAATGATGCCTTACCTGCCGTGGGCACTGTGTTATTGCTTGCTTCTTATGAATGTTTACATGCAGTTTAGCAGTGGGCGCTGGTCGAAATGTATTGTTTTGGTATGGGGTTTGATACTGATTTATGCTGTGATAAACTGGGCAGTTAATATTCCGATCTCTTATCTCTATGACACAATGATGGGCAGCTTTAATCGCGAATCAGTAGCAGCAACTTCATCTGCACGCTCCAGGCGCCCTTTAGCTGATTCTGTTAATGATTACACTTCCAGTTTTACTTTGGGAAATAGTACCTTCTCCTTTTCTGCCAAGCTGATTCCACTAGATTTTGCGAAATTAGGATGGTGCTGTCTAGGTGGCATGTTTTTATTTTTGGTTGTCCTGAATGTGTTTCTGATGTGGGATAAGATTAAATATCGGTGCAGGGACAGTTGTAGGTGTTATGCAGCCACCTCAGATCCTACAGTGTGTACTGCCGCTACAGCCTCAGATCCTACAGTGTGTACTGCTGCTACAGCCACTCAACCCACTGAAACCTTGGCAGCCTGTACCACAGCTGCTACACCCCCCAAGATGGCCACTGCAGCTACTCAGACTCTCAGCACTCCCACGACAGCCACTGCATCTACTCAGACCCCAGCATCTATCGAATCTCTGCCAATTGCTCCTGTAACCAGGAAGAAATACCAAAAGAAATCAGCTCGTGAAGTGAAGGATGATGACTCAGAGCCTTCTAAGGCAGAGCCATCATATGACCCAGGTGAGGGCCCTTCTCAGGCAGAGTTAGGGCCTGACACAGATGGGGGTTTCCTCGATCGTCCTTTTAAAACAGACCCATCACAGAAGAAAGGCCCTTCTAAAGCAGAACTATCACAAGAGGAGGACTCAGACGTAGAGATAACCTACCACTCCTTATCCCTGAAGGACCTGAGAAATATAAGGAAAGACTTCAGCCGTTATGACGGTGAACCTATTATTACCTGGTTGCTCCGATGCTGGGACAATGGGGCAGACAGCATGCAATTGGATGGCAGAGAAGCCAGACAGCTGGGATCCCTGTCCAGAGATGGTGGTATTGATAAGGCGCTCGCAAGAAAGTCAAACACTATCAGTCTCTGGAGGCGACTCTTGTCAGCTGTAAAGAGCAGGTATCCCTATAAAGATGATGTTATGAGCCACCTAAGCAAATGGACCACTATAGAAAAAGGTATTAACTACCTTAGAGAACTAGCTGTGCAAGAGATCATTTATAGACACCCACGGGACATTGTAGATCCTGTAGATCCTGATGAAGTGGAATGCAACCGATCCATGTTCCGGAAGGTTGTGAAGAATGCTCCACCGACATATACCCATACATTGTCAATATTAGTATGGGGAGAAGATGCTATGGCACGATCTAGTGTGGGCGAAATGGCTAACTGTATGCGACAGTATGAAGATAGTATTTCTTCCCCACTGCAGGCACGCATCTCGGCTGTGGAAAAACTGACTAAGGAGAACAAGGACTCATTTAAACAACTGTCAGACAAACTGTCCATGATCGAGAATAAACTTGACTCTCTACCTACACAGGCGCGCGTTGCAGCTGTTAAGAGAAAACGTTCTCCTACAGGACCAGCTCAAAGGAAAAGGAACACATCACGAGGTATCCTGTGGTTTGCCCTGCGTGGTTATGGGGAGGACATGAGCAGATGGCATGGACAACCTACCAGTACCCTACAGGCACGAGTACGTGAGTTGCAAGCTAAAAGAAATACCAGAGAGAATTTTTCTAGGAGGATGGTTGCTCCAGTTACCAGTGAGCAGGACCCCAGTCAGGGGAGATGGGCCTCAAATCACTTTTTCCCAAGTGTGAATAGGAGAAATGAAGGTCCAGTCCCTGTGAGCAGCATGAATCCATTTCTCAATTAGGGGGGCCCTGCCTCCAGCCAGGTGGAGGAGAGGGACAACCGGATTTATTGGACTGTGTGGATTCGATGGCCTGGCACATTAAAACCACAAAGGTATCGAGCCCTGGTAGACACTGGTGCACAGTGCACCCTAATGCCATCGGATCATAAAGGGGCAGAATCTATCAGCATTTCAGGAGTAACAGGAGGATCTCAAGTGTTATCTGTATTGGAGGCCGAAGTGAGCCTAACTAAAAATGAATGGAAAAAGCACCCCATTGTGACTGGCCCAGATGCTCCGTGCATCCTTGGCATAGACTACCTCAAGAGAGGGTATTTTAAGGACCCAAAAGGGTACAGATGGGCCTTTGGTATAGCAGCTGTAGAGACTGAGGACATTAAACAGCTGTCTACCTTGCCTGGCCTCTCAGAAGATCCTTCTGTTGTGGGGTTGCTGAAGGTTGAAGAACAACAGGTGCCAATTGCTATTACCACGGTGCACCGACGACAATATCGCACCAATCGAGACTCCCTGATCCCCATTCATAAACTGATTAGACAATTAGAAAATCAAGGAGTGATTACCAAGACTCGCTCACCCTTTAATAGTCCTATATGGCCAGTGCGAAAGTCTGATGGAGAATGGAGATTAACTGTGGACTATCGTGGCCTAAATGAAGTTACGCCACCGCTGAGTGCTGCTGTGCCAGACATGCTAGAACTTCAATACGAACTGGAGTCAAAGGCAGCCAAGTGGTACGCCACCATAGACATTGCTAATGCCTTTTTCTCTATTCCTTTGGCACCAAAGTGCAGGCCACAGTTTGCTTTTACCTGGAGAGGTATCCAGTACACCTGGAATCGACTGCCCCAGGGGTGGAAACACAGTCCTACTATTTGCCATGGACTGATCCAGACTGCACTAGAAAAGGGTGGAGCTCCAGAACATTTGCAATACATTGATGACATCATTGTGTGGGGTGATACATCAGCAGAAGTTTTTGACAAAGGGGAGAAAATAATCCAAATTCTTCTGAAAGCTGGTTTTGCCATAAAAAGGGGCAAGGTCAAGGGACCTGCCCGGGAGATCCAGTTTTTAGGGATTAAATGGCAAGATGGGCGTCGCCAGATCCCGATAGAGGTGATCAACAAAATAACAGCAATGTCCGCACCAACTAACAAAAAGGAAACACAAGCCTTCTTAGGCGTTGTGGGTTTCTGGAGAATGCATATTCCAGATTACAGCCAGATTGTACGCCCTCTTTATCAAGTGACCAGAAAGAAGAATGATTTTCAGTGGGGCCCTGAACAACGACAGGCTTTTGAACAGATTAAACAAGAGATTGTGCATGCAGTAGCCCTTGGACCAGTCCGTATGGGACAAGATGTTAAAAATGTGCTCTACACCTCAGCTGGGGACAATGGTCCTACTTGGAGCCTCTGGCAGAAAGTGCCAGGGGAGACTCGAGGTCGACCCCTAGGATTTTGGAGTCGAGGATACAAGGGCTCCGAGGCCAATTACACTCCAACTGAAAAAGAGATACTGGCAGCATATGAAGGAGTTAGAGCTGCTTCAGAGGTAATTGGTACTGAAGCACAACTTCTCCTAGCACCTCGACTACCAGTACTAGGCTGGATGTTCAAGGGTAAGGTTCCCACTACCCATCATGCAACTGATGCGACGTGGAGTAAATGGATTGCATTAATTACGCAGAGGGCTCGAATAGGAAACCCTAATCGCCCAGGAATCTTAGAAGTAATCATGGACTGGCCAGAAGGCAAAGACTTCGGAATGCCACCAGAAAAGGAGGTGACACGTGCTGAAGAAGCCCCACCATATAATGAACTACCAGAGGATGAGAAGCAGTATGCGCTGTTCACCGATGGATCCTGCCGTCTTGTAGGAAAGCATCGGAAGTGGAAAGCTGCTGTATGGAGTCCCATACGACGAGTCACAGAAGCCACAGAAGGACAAGGTGAATCAAGTCAATTTGCAGAGGTAAAAGCCATCCAGCTGGCTTTAGACATTGCTAAACGAGAAAAGTGGCCAAGGCTGTATCTTTATACTGACTCATGGATGGTGGCAAATGCCTTGTGGGGGTGGTTAAAGCAGTGGAAGCAAAGCAACTGGCAGCGCAAAGGGAAACCTATTTGGGCTGCTAAATTGTGGCAAGATATTGCTGCTCGGCTAGAGAAACTAGTCGTGAAGGCACGTCATGTAGATGCCCACGTACCTAAAAGTCGGGCAACTGAGGAACATCGAAACAACCAACAAGCGGATCAAGCTGCTAAAGTGTTCCAAATAGATTTGGACTGGGAACACAAAGGTGAACTATTTTTAGCTCGGTGGGCTCATGACACTTCAGGTCATCAAGGGAGAGATGCAACATACAGATGGGCTCGTGACCGAGGGGTGGACTTAACCATGGACTCTATTGCACAGGTTATCCATGATTGTGAAACTTGCGCCGCAATTAAGCAAGCCAAACGGTTAAAACCTTTGTGGTATGGGGGGCGGTGGTTGAAATATAAATATGGGGAGGCCTGGCAAATTGACTATATCACACTCCCTCAAACCCGCCAGGGTAAACGCTATGTGCTTACGATGGTGGAGGCGACCACCGGATGGCTGGAAACATACGCTGTGCCCCATGCCACTGCCCGGAACACTATTCTGGGCCTCGAAAAGCAAATCTTGTGGCGACACGGCACGCCAGAGAGAATTGAGTCGGACAACGGGACTCATTTCAAAAACAGTCTCATAGACAACTGGGCCAAAGAGCATGGCATTGAATGGGTATATCACATCCCCTATCATGCACCAGCCTCTGGGAAAATTGAACGGTATAATGGGCTGTTAAAAACTACCCTGAAAGCAATGGGGGGTGGAACCTTTAAAAACTGGGATAAACATCTGGCAGAGGCTACCTGGTTAGTTAACACCAGGGGATCTATCAATCGAGCTGGCCCTGCTCAGTCAGACCTTCTACATACAGTAGAAGGAGATAAAGTCCCGGTGGTGCATGAAAGGAATCTATTGGGAAAAACTGTCTGGATTCTTCCTGTAACGGGCAAAGGTAAACCCATTCGTGGGATTGCTTTTGCTCAGGGACCTGGATGTACTTGGTGGGTGATGTTGCAAGATGGTGAAGTCCGATGTGTCCCTGAAGGTGATCTGATTCTGGGTGAGACTACTTAATTTTGAACTGTATGTTGTTGCTGCATAAGTGTCTTTTAGGTTAAGACAGTGGTGATGCGACCGGAGCTAGCTTCATCAAGTGGCGTCCAGTAACCTCCTCGAGTCTGACATCTTTAACCTGCAACCCGTGGGCACGAACCATGACAAAAGAGAGACTGCTAGCCAGAAAGACTGCTGAGAGACTGCTAACCAGATGCAAACCCACAATCCTGAACCAAATGAACTTGATGGACTTTTTGCATAAAGATGAATCATAGACTAGTGATATGTATATATATATTTGAAAATGAAAAGGTAGTGGTGATCTGAGTATGACATGAATGGTATGGAATAAGGGGTGGAATGTCCTGGTTTGGCTCAAACCAGGCCAAATAGTCTTAGAGAACCCAAGGTCACTGCTTACGAGTAAAGAGCCGAAGGGGGTTGTACCTGCAGGGAGTAGTGGACGGGGCAGGTGACCCAGGATTGACCAGCAAGGTATTCCATCCCATACATGTCATTCTCACTTTCCTGTTTATCACTAACCCACTGCCTCCTGGAGGTGGGGCCCAGGAGGGAGGGGCCCTCCTGTCTCCCACTGATTGGTACCAGCTTTGCCAAATCTCCAGTTAAAAGCCTGCAGGTGTGATGGCAGTGGAGCTTTTGCATTTTGCCCTCTGCCCGTGCTGGGGGGAGCTACTGCCTTTTCCCCTCTGCCTGTACTGGGGGAAGCAATTCTGCCTGAGGAGGATTTCCAAGCTCTTGATCTTGGTTTTGTACATATTTGTATATATTTGGTTATTTCTATTATTATTGTTATTATATTCTTTTTCATTATTATAGTTTATTAAAACTGTTTTAACTTTCCAACCCATAAGTCTCTCTCCCTTTTCCCTTTCCCTTTCCCTTGGCGGGGGGGGGAGAGGGTTAACAGAGAGCATCTGCCACCTGGTTAATAGCTGGCCCAGCTTTAAACCGTGACAGAGGGACAGCGTACTACCAGCACAGTGAATCTGCCTCACCCCTGGCTTTCAAATTATTTCCCAAGCATTAACTGGATTTGATGATAATTTGAGAATAATTTAAGGGGAACTGAAACCTAATTGTCAACCAATATATTATTCTCAAATTAAATTAGTGCATCTCTACTTGTTCCCATGCTCTTTTCAGCTAAAGCTGGTACTTTAAATATCACCTTTAATGAAACTGTGCAGCCCAATCAATGCTTGATGTGTGAGCATTCTTTCCTCTCTTCTTTTGGGAGATACTTCCTATTTCTGTTTCACGCCTTTGGTCTTTTTTACGTGCTTTTGCCTCTCTTCATTCCTCTGCTTCATCAGTGCTTCTATCCAGCAATATGGAAAAAATGTGACTAAAAAAGCAGTGTCCCTGTGGTATTCAGCACCTTCTATTCTTTGAGTTGCAATGGCTTTTTGCACTTCCTTCTGTGAAACTTGCAGTGTTTGTCAGTTGGATTATTCTCTGTGTTTGTTGTTACTGTAGTTATGTATTTCTGCTTTTGTCTTGTGGAATAAATGGATACATTTGTCTGGACAAGTCTTTTCCAATATCAACAGTAAGAAAGTGATGACAAGTTCAGTGCCTGTATGGGATTCTTTTCATTTTCTTGTGACTCCCCAGCTGTCAGTTTCTAGGTTCACCTCAGATGGAGCAGTATTTGCTTGCTCATTATAGATTTCTCCCTGGAAAGAGCTTTCTCTCATGTTTTTGACAGTAGTTCAAGACTACAAGTGGAACTGCAATGCTAAGTGACTAAATGAATTGCTTTACATCATGTTGCAAATATTTAAGAGACTGATTTCTTGACACAAAACAATGCAGGCTTTGAAAGGTAAGAAGTTGAGCATCACGTTATAAAAACAAGCAGTGTAATCTGAATTTATTATTTTTTTTTGTAAAATATTCTTTCAAACATGCCTTTTGGTGAATTATGAATGAAGTGTGTTCCCATTCAGAATGCAGAGTGAGCCACATTGTAGTGTGTGCCTCCCACAGCCTAACCATTAGTGACAAATCTAGGTTCATAAGGTGTGAGCATTTTAATGGCACTGGGAAAACAAAGCAGATAGGAAGAGGTTTCTAGAAGCACCGTGACAAGATTTACCCAACAGTTATGAGCTGTCTCTTTTTCATTTCTTGTTTTGTTTTGTTTGCACATCACATGCATTTGGCCCTTGCTACTGCACTGCTTTTCAAAAATGCTATTCCTCCCAAAGTTGCATCATTTACCCTCTTAAAAGAAAATGTAACTGGAAGACTTCAAAGTACTGTTCAGTCATGAGGTCAGCTACGCCTCAGTCAGGCACCCTGCTGTTGCAGGGATGTCTTCCACGACCATTACCATGTTTTATAAGATACCTGGGATGTAGGGCAGTTAAATACTCTATCCCAGACAACTCGTGAAGGAACTAAGATCTTAGAATCATAGAATGCTTTGCATTGGAAGGGACTTAAAGATCATCTAGTTCCAACCACCTTGCCCTGGCCAGGGCACCTTCCACTAGACCAGGTTGCTCAAAGCCCCAGCCAACCTGGCCTTGAACACTGACAGGAAGGGGGCATCCACAGTTTCTCTGGGCAACCTGTTCCAGTGTCTCACCACCCTCATAGTAAAGAATTTCGTCCTAATATCTAATCTAAATCTACCCTCTTTCAGGTTAAAACCATTACACCTCTTCCTATCACTACATGCCCTTGTAAAAAGTCCCTCTCCTGCTTTCCTGTAGGCCCCCTTCAGGTACTGGAAGACTGCTAGAAGGTCTCCCCGGAGCCTTCTCTTCTCCAGGCTGAAAAAGCCCAAGCCTCTCAGCCTGTCTTCATAGGAGAGGTGCTCCAGCCCTCTGATCCTCTTCGTGGCCCTCCTCTGGACTTGCTCCAACAGTTCCAAGTCCTTCTTATGTTGAGGCCCCCAGAGCTGGATGCAGTACTCCAGGTGGGATCTCACAAGAGCAGAGTAGAGGGGCAGAATCACGTCCCTCGACCTGCTGGCCACGCTGCTTTTGATACAGCCCAGGATACGGTTGGCTTTCTGGGCTGCAAGTGCACGTTGCTGGCTCACGTTGTGCTTCTCTTCAACCATCACCCCCAAGTTCTTCTCCTCAGGGCTGCTCTCAATCCATTCTCCACCCAGCCTGTATTTGTGCTTGGGATAGCCCCGACCCATGTGCTTCATGTGCTTACAAAAGGTAGAGCAACCTCAGAGCCAATAGGTCTGAGCACTCTGAAACAGTGGGTAATTAATGCAGACGTTAATGCAGACCATCGTTAGGACTGTGAAAGCACCTCTTTAGATTTTTTCCAGTTTCTTCATGACATTCAAACCTCATCTTGGAAGCAAGCACTCTGTAGCTGGTAGTACAAGCCAAAGCTGGGAATGTGGCTTTCTAAATAAGTGTACAAAAATTTTCAATAACCCAGCAGCGAGCCTGTGGCAGGTCTGGCTCTAGCCATCAGCCAGAGGATGATATCTGGCTAGGACAGCAGAATACTGGGAAAAGCAAATTGTTATTGCTCTGCTGCCTAGTTTGGCAGAAACAAATTGCTTGGAAACGGGGTTTCTGTGTCTGGTGTCTGCTCAAAAGGAAGTTGTTGGGCTGGCAAAATGATGAGGATGGAAAGGATCTTTTGGAAACAGTGATTGCCAGCACGGTCCCCTTATCTATCGAGTGACGAAGGCAGTGGCAGAGCTGGCTCTTAGACCTTTGCTGCCCATCTTCTGACCTGCTCCTCTCCCTCCTGTAGCAGGAAGGACATTGGCCCCACATGAGCCAGCTGCTGTCAGCTGTACCAGCATGGGGCATTTGCAGGGAAATTTGCATGTTTCAGTGTCCCGTTGAACTGCTAAGTGCCACTGGAGCTGTCTGAATGGCCCTTGATAAAAACGAATTTCAGTTTTTCACTGTCTTTCAGCTCCTTTCATTCCTTGTTTCTCTTTGTACCTCTCATGCCTACTTACCTTGGGATCTGGTCTCTTGCCAAGATCTTTCCTCCTCCATTATGTGCATTTCCATGCTGAACACAGCTCAGCCAGCTGCCGACCGATACGATGTTTGAGGACTGGATCTGTGTGAGCATCTGCATGGCCTCGTGTGAGTGCCAATTGCTGTCCCAGGTTTCCCAGACTCCACTCTGGACACTGGAATATGCAGAAGTCAATAAAAATTATTACTGTAGACTTTCAGAGTGTTTTCAAACTCAGACTGACACAAACATTTGTTTGGTCTCAGGAAGTTCTCTGACAGCCATCTTTATTATTGAAGAATTTTAAAGATGGGCAAGGCAAATTACCCAAACGCTGTGAAACCCGAAGTCCCTGTTTGGACAGATGATTTCCATACACTTATGTGCATATATGTTTGTAAAAGTCAGTAGTCTAAAATTTATAATACCAAACAACTATGTAAAATTTTCTAGAATAAGGTCATAGGACTGATAAATAAATACTGCACAATATTTTTAAGTGTTTTAGCTCCTTTATGTTTACACATTTAATAAATTTTAAGTGAAAAAATGCATTTAACATTTTTATTTATGTACAGCTATTTTCTTCATTTTTAAATAGATGATGGTATGCCTAAGTAGCCTCATGGATCCATATCAGCTGCAGGATAAATATCAATTTCAAAGTGAGAAGATGAGTTGTTGGGCACTTCTGGATAAGCCTGTAAGATCTGAAGTGCAATTTCAGAACCATTGTGAGCCTCATGCACTGTTGCCTGTTTCTGTTTGCCTGTTCCAGCGTGGCTTAAGGGATTTACTGTGGCCTATCTGCTTTGACAATTCAGTTCTGTCCTAGAATTTCTAATATGTTTTGTTAAAGCTCTGTCTCCTGGTGATTTTCGTGACAGCCTGTTTCCTCATCCAGAAATCATGAAAACTGATGACCCAAAGAGAAAGGCGAAGCGAAAAAGAATGTGGGTTTTCCTCGGTGGATTTTCCACACTGATTATTAAGAATGGGAATATTTTCATTTTCCTACATGGTCTGCCAGCTGGTTTGGCTCTCAAGCTGCCAAAGCCTTTTTTAATCTTTGGGTTTGTTATTCAGAAGCTTTGTTGGAAACATTCAGTTCTCCAAGTGCCATTCTCACTGGTTCCAGTTACCTCTCCAGAGACCAGCTCTGCGAATTTTGGAGAAGAAAATTAGAAAAGTGTATTTTCTCCCTTTTGAAGCTATTCAGACAAGGAAAGTACATTGTCAAGATAGTCTTTATTAATTAAAGAGATTTAAAGCAGTGAAAGAGAAGAACGTACAGATTTACAGTAATTATCTGAAGATTCAAAAAACAACATAATAGTAGGAGTGCAAGATAAACAGTTCAGATTAAGACATTAATAACTCTGCTACTAAGGCACAGGTATCAGAGGTTGCACTAGCAGCAGTTATTTATACCCTCTGTTTTATATCCTTATCACTGTAGCAAAACAGCTTTTGGAGGTTAATTTGAAATTTTCAGAGAATCATGGGATCACAGAATGGCTGAAGTTGGAAGGAACCTCTGGAGGTCATCTGGTGCAAACCCCTACTCAAGCAGGACCACCTAGAGCCCTCTGCCTAGGACCATGTCCAGATGGCTTTTGAATATCCACAAGGATGGAGAGTCCACAATCTCTTTGAGCAACCGAGCCAGTGCTCAGTCACCCTCACAGTTAAAAAGTGTTTCCTGATGTTCAGAGGGAACCTCCTGTATTTCAGTTTGTGCCCATTGCTTCTAGTCCTATCACTGGACACCACTGAAAAGAGCCTGTCTCTGTCCTCTTTGCACCCTCTCTTCAGGTAATGTATACATTGATAGGATCCCTGAGCTTTTTCTTCTCAAGCTGAGCAGTCCCATCTCTCTCAGCCTTTCCTCATAGGAGAGATGCTCCAGTCCCTTTATCATCTTTGTGGCCCTTTACTAGCCTCTCTCCAGTATATCCGTGTCTCTCTTGTACTGAAAAGCCCAGAACTGGACCCAGCACTCCAAGCATGACCTCACCAGTGCTGAACAGAGAGGAAGGATCACAACCCTTGACCTGCTGGTAACACTCCTCCTAATGCAGCCCAGGATACCATTAGTCTTCTTTGAAGCAAGGCCACATTGCTGGCTCATGTTCAACCTGTTTTCCACCAAGATCCCAGGTTCTTTTATGCCAAGCTGCTTTCCGTCCAGGCAGCCCTCAGCCTGTACTGGTACATGGGGTTGTTCCTCCCCAGGTGCAGGACTTTGCACTTCCCCTTGTTGAACTTCATGAGGTTGCCACCTCCATTTCTCCAGCCTGTCGGGGGTGTATCAGCCACTCCTCCCCGTTTTGTGTCATCAGCAAACTTGCTGAGGGTATGTTCTGCCCCATCGTCCAGATCATTAATGAAGATGTTGAATAGGCCTGGACCCAGCACTGATCTCAAGAGTACACTGCTAGTCACTGGCTTCATACTAGGCTTCATGCCACTGATCACCGCTCTCTGGGCTCAGCCATTCAGCCAATTGTCAATCCACCTCACTGTCCATTCAGTCCATACTTCATCAGCTTCTCTATGAGGATCTTATCGGAGACAGTGCTGAAAGCCTTACTAAAGTCTGCTGATTTCCTCAGCTGATCTCAATTTTTGACCATTTCCTTTTGCTATCCTATTATTTATTACTCCCTTTGCTTTTGATGCTAGCAACAAGCTAATGTAGACATTTTATTTGATAGATGAAAATAGTTATATGCTCTGCAACAAGCTAAGCTTTAAATCTGTATTTTCTCCTGCATTTTCTGCCAATTGCAAGTAAATTAAAATGAGGGTTTCTACTGTTTAAAGGTTACAAATAATAATGCAGGACAAGATTTCCTATGTTTTGCATTTTCATATTACATTTAATTTGCATTGCATTGTACTTTAAAAGTATGTATTAATAAAGTTTACTCCTCATGAGCTGCTGGAGGAAGTAGAAAGGTGGAAGTTT
Organism: Nyctibius grandis; assembly: GCF_013368605.1. Classification (NCBI taxonomy): domain Eukaryota; kingdom Metazoa; phylum Chordata; class Aves; order Nyctibiiformes; family Nyctibiidae; genus Nyctibius; species Nyctibius grandis. Next base: position 58,298,378 of record NC_090660.1, on the reverse strand, counting down.
TGGCAACAGGGATAGGGGCATTTCAGCAGTTATCAAGTGTGGGGAGCTTGTAATGGAAGAAGCACATTAATTGCGTATATCTTGCTGAAACAACCATTAGTGACATTTGTAAAGTCTGACATTTATTTAATCATAAGTGGGTTCAAAAATCGGAAGTACCCAATTGTCTATGCTATGGTTTCAGGCACTTTAAAAATTCATTATTTTTTAGGGGATGATAACCTTCTACAGGGAGAAAACTCTTGTTAAATTTCTCAGTTTTGCAAAAGAGTGCATAAGGCCCTGCCTATGACAAAATATAAAGGTATATAGCCTTTCCTTTGGAGAGATTTCATAAAACTGAAGGAAATTGAGGACAGAAACAATTTTTATTCTGGCAAGGTAACACATTTTTCCCTGTTAATTCTTATACTTAAGAGTTATAGGGAAAATTAAGGCATATATTGTACCAGCAGATGTTAAAGAACTAAGAGAGAAGGAAAGATGTTCATAAAAATCAAACGCAAAATAAAATGCCATTAAACAGAAATATTTTGCCAGGAAGTCTTCTTTTCATGCTGTAAGCAGGAGAAGAGAAAGCCTATAGCTCAACTATCCAAAATGAAGAAAGCTGGATCCAACCACTACTTGTCTCTCACTTTCACAAACAGAATTCCTGTATGTGTATATATACAAGAATATATGTAGCTCTAGTTTAAGGATAGTGAGGATGCTTAATAATACGTGATTTATTCTGCAACCTCATCTAATCTGTATGTTCTTACATGAGGTCATCATCTATATGTGTTTGTGCTGGTTTTGGCTGCGATAGAGTTAATTTTCTTCATAGCAGTTAGTATGGGGCTATGTTTTAGTTTTGTGCTGAAAACAGCGTTGATAATGCAGAGATGTTTTCATTACTGCTGAGCAGGGCTTACACAGAGTCAAGGCCTTTTCTGCTTCTCACACCAACCCACCAGCCAGTAGGCTGGGGGTGCACAAGAAGTCGGGAGTGGACACAGCTGGGACAGCTGACCCCAACTGACCAAAGGGATATCCCTTATCATATGGCATCATGCTCAGCATATAAAGCTGGGGGAAGAAGAAGGAAGGGGAGGACATTTGGAGTGATGGCGTTTGTCTTTCCAAGTAACCGTTGCACGTGATGGAGCCCTGCTGTCCTGGAAATGGCTGAACACCGGTCTGCCGATGGGAAGTAACCAATGAATTCCTTGTTTTGCTTTGTTTGCATGCGCGGTTTTTGCTTTATCTTTTAAACTGTCTCTGTCTCAACCCACATGTTTTCTCACTTTTATCCTTCCGATTCTCTCTTCCATCCCACCAGTAGGGAGTGAGCGAGTGGCTGTGTGGTGCTTAGTTGCCAGCTGGGGTTAAACCACAATGGTGTTAAAACTTGATGAACTTACTTAAATGGTTATGCAACAAGCAAAGGAAAGACAAAATGTTTCTGAAGACCTCTAAACTCTCATTTTGGCTAACTCTATTACACTCCAGGTAACAATCCTGTTACAACAATAACTGAAATAAGTAAGACTGGAATAAAAGTGCTTTGGACTCTATATGTCCCTTCATGGAACTGGAGAGTTTTTATTCTTCTGATTTTATAATGTCATTTTTATAAATGGTGATGAAAAGTCATGAGTCTCAATCCAGTAAAGACAGAAATGATGCTGTAAACTCTATGCTTGCAATGTGATATAAGCAACAATAGCTTACAGAAAAGGAAGCATAGGGAAGGTGTATTGACATCACTGTTCATTTTATTAAACATTATGTAGGTGGCAAAGTAATTTCAATACATCTGGGAAACACAAGTACAGCCCTTGTCTTCAACAGCTTACAACTCAACATCCTCACTCTGCTGGACTGCTACAGTCCTACGGTGCCCTGGGCAAATTGTGGTGGCTTGTGTCCTTTGAGAAAGGGGGAGGCAGGGCTGCGAACATGGGAGTTGTAGAAGCCTCCAGTACACAGAAAGGTGAGGAGCCCTTTGAAAGCAGAAAGTGTGGGCACCTGGCAGTTCTGGTAGACTCTCACCAGCATTATGAAAAAACCTGCATGACAATGAGGCAAAGAAAACAGCAAAGCAAAAATGATGCAGTGGAGGAACAAGGACATTATGGGGGATAGCAAGGCAGAGTTCAAACATCAGAAATGACGTACAGAAAGTACCCATCACTGAACAGACTATTCTACTTGCACACATGTATGTCCTTGCATGACTGCATTTCTGGAGAAATGGATTGGATTGTCTCTTACTAAATTGGCCCATCTGATTAGAAATAATAGGACAGATAGATTAGACTTTCTAAAAACAGCCTTTCTAAAAACAAGGCAAAAAAAAGAAGATAATTTTTCTTCAGTAAAATCTTGTGTATTTTCTTTTGAAAAGCAGTAGACCTCCCATGCTTTTGCTGCAAGAAATATGTTAGTCTTGTACACTTTTGCCATTCTATTAAAAATCTGTTAATCTTCAATCAAGTTTAAAAAAATCTGCAGCTCAGTTTTGACTTGCAGCCCCCATCTTGTAAGGACTAGTGCCAGGACTGAAAGGAGAGAGTTGTTTCTTTCACATGGTCCAGGACTCTTCCATTGGCACCCAGGATTCAGACAGCGAGAAGATGCCCACCACAGCACGACAAGGTTACATGCTCAAAACTGAGGTGGAAAAGCAGGGAAGAAACACAACTGTAGGCTTTCTGGTGTAAGTCCTTAAGTAGCTGGTTTGAAGGACTTGGAGAGAAAAAGGATACAAGACCTATAGGTATGAGGATTTTGAGAAAGCACCAAAGAACTAAGGATTGAAAGGTTTTCTATGACTCTGAGCACGGTGACTTTGGCGCAAGGAGTCAGGGACTGATAGGCTGAGTAGATGTGTCTAAGACCAAGAGAAACTCAGAGGTTGCCACTCCATGCAGTGGAAGTGGTGGTCAAGGCAAATTAGCAAATGCTAAGAAATGAAGACGAAGGGAGAAGACAGAGGCTGCGAGTACTTGAGCAGCCAGCCTGGGAAGAGCAGCTGGGGTGGTTTCTGGATCCCAGCTGGGCTTGGGATAAAAGGGGATAAAATTGTATCTGCAAGGACTGGAGGAGTCTGAGTGTGAAAAGGGACACAGCTGTACATACCTGGAAGGAGCTGCAGCCAAAAAAGGGAATTACAGATGCATTTTAGTTTGTTTCATTTTTAGATTTAAGCACTTAACTGCCCGGTCTTGCTTTTGGCACTTTCATCCTTTATTGGAGCTCATCCTGGTAATACGTTTTTTTCTTGTGAATTGGAATGATACAATAGGCAGTATTAGTTTAGCTCCTTAAATGCTCTGCTGAAACTAATGCTCTGTTCAAACTAAGAAAATAATTCCTTAGCAAATGTATTAAGAGATATAAATATTTTTTATTTGTATCTGTGTTGATAATGGTACAGTCACCACTGTTTTGACCATAGAGATATTTCAGGAAAAGAACCCTTGTGGTTCAAAAAAAAAAAAGGGTCTGAAGCCCTTACCTTGCTTAGATAGTTAGCATGTAAGATATGTACAACCACAGTTATACCTGTTTGACAATACTAACACCAAATTTAATCATGGAGGATGAACTCATGGTCTCTGTGGTTCTGTGCACATGCATTAGTAGAATTAGTTTATGATTCTAGTCTGCCTTTATTTTTAAATCAGACTTTTTTTTCTCCAAAAGTGAGTCAATTTAAGTGAGACTTCTTAAGCTTATGATATATAGCAGGAATAATACACCGACAAAATCTCTGCTTCTAAAATCCCCTAAATCCCAGTGATGATCACAGGTATAAGAGGTTTGTGGGTATTGGTCTTGTCTGACAGGTCTCTGCAAAGATGCAGAGCTCTCTCCCCACAAAGCTAGGGTGTACATCTCCCATGCTCATTATCCCAAAGGATTATACTGAGTAAAATATTCAGGCAAACCTTTAACGAAGAGAATAAAACCTAGATGTGCCTCATAAGTCTCCTTTTTCATTTGAACCTGCGTAGGTGAAACAAAACGGAGGAGTTTTGCAGATTTTTAGTACTTTCCGGGAGCAAGCCCAAGCCCTCTAGCGGTCCAAGCCAGCGGGGCCTGGTCTCGGGATTAATCACCAAATCACCAGAGCAGCTGAGTAAACACGGCAGGAGTCTGGCAGAAGTAGGCAAACAAGCTAACTAACTTCGTATTTGATTGCACATTGCTTACAACTACAGCTGGGGGGAGAAGTGATTTCCAGAGGAACCTTCTCCTTCAAAACTTGGTGTATCCTCGTCTCACAGCTCTGGTTCTTCCTCTGCCCACTCTCTCCAGTTTCAGCATTTCCTACCAAAACAAACTGGAGTGCAGCTGCAGGGCTTTTCCGCTTCCGAGCTGCTGCAGAGCCTGGGGCTGGGAAGGGTAGAGGTTGCTGTTTCAGAGACCACTGGTCCTCACTGAGCTATGACTTTCACAAGCCCTGGGGCCTGAAAATGCTCCGCAGGGGCTGCCAGGGAGATCCCTTGGCAAGCTGACAAAGTAAAATGGAAAAGCAGCTGTTTTTTTTTACCCAAAGTGGGCCATTTGGGTACTCCCAACCCTCTCTGATTTCTGGAGGAATTCTATAAATTTTGGTAAGTCAATACATTCCAAACTTTTTCTCTGGATTTTTTTTTCCTAATTAACGATACTTGTAACCTTGTCCTAGTAACTTTTTGTAAGTATTTAAACGTGTGACTTTGTCTCTAAAAATTTTCATTAAAAGAATAGTGCAAAATGTTTCTGAACGTTTCTGAACATCTGTTTACATGTGCATGGGTTGCAACACACTTCCGTGATGAGCTGGAAACCCCACTGCAAGTCAGGAAGTCTTGAGCAGAAAGATAACCATGTGATTCAGGGGATCAGACCCACCACACGGATAGCAAATTTTGAATAAAAATAATAAGAAAAAATAGAACAACTCTCTTCTGAGCAAGCTACAGGCTGATATGTTTGCAGAAACCACTCATTGAAGACTTTTAAATAACAGATAATTTAGGATCAGAGAAAGATGCTTATGCATATAAAACCTTTATTTCCTGGCTGTAATTATTTTGTTCAGCTTTATTAAGTAAAGCTTATATATTCTGATGGAAAGTTCAGCAGCATCACATTTTCAAGGTACCCTGGAAAATGTTGAGAGGTGTTGCTGACGGACAAGGGGTTGAAATGTCCATCATAATAAATTGTCCTTGCCACAGGTGGCATAGGGACTGATGGCTCTCTTACACCAGGGAATATCAGAAATAACTCCTCCAAGACAGGGGAATGACACTGGTGTCTAATCTGTAGGAGAGGAGAATGAGGACAAGGGAGTTCAGATCCAATGAGGGGGCTGTGGTGGGCTGTGTGCTCCCTTTGATGCCCCCACGGACATGCTCTGTGGGTGACACCTCTGCGAGCCTGGCTCTTCGTTGTGGTCCCAGGTGAGCCAGAGTGATGCAGTGGGCAGATGAGGCCAAGGAGATTAAACCCCAGCAGGTATTCCAGATGGGAACTCCAATTCCTGGGTCAAACAGCCTCCCTAGCTGAGAAAAACAAGGGGCATTTCTAAATTTTCCTATGGACATGGTTGGGTTTAAACAGGCTCAGCTGCACCTAATTAAAAAAAAAAAAAAAAGCCTTAGAAAGAGACTGGCTCCTCTGATGGAAATATGGCAGAGCAGAAAGAAGATTGTAGTTTAAAAAAAGTGGCCTATGATATTCTGTATGAAAATGAACAGATCTGTTCTTATAACTGGGCTGAAGGCATTGTTTGCTGAAATAATAATATAGGCTTATTTCTTCTTCAGCTTTTGCACAACAGTTAATCTCCTTCCTGTGTAACCAAACTTCAGGGTTTTTTTCTTTTTTACTAGGTTCAGAGCTATCATTTGCTTGTAGCTGCCCAGATTCTGGATTTTCCATGCTTATGTTTTAAATATATTTTGTCTTTTTTTCCATTAATTTAATGAAAATTAATTAATATCTAAGACATACCTACACAGTTTCTGTCATTAAAACAGACAGATTATTGTATAAGATCTAACTAAACAGAATCTTTATCATATAAAAAATGATTAAATAAAAAGAGGTAATTTGTAGAGGAGGAGGGAATATATGTATATCTTATTAGAAGGAAGGTGCTGTGTTAGAAATCCGTTAGAAATTAAGCGATGTAACAAATAACACAACAGTCCTTTCAAAATTTGAATGTTTTATGTTTAACCAGTGTCAACAAAATACATTTAGAATATGTTTTGTATGAAGAATATCCTTCTAGTTGGATGTATATATATATGTGTGTGTGTGTGTGTGTGTATATATATATATGTTACAGTTTTATTTCAGTTTCTTAAGTGAGTGCACAAAGCTAGTTTGGAAACTTTACAAGTTTGCAAGCTATAGCTTGAGAATGAACTTCAGTGCAGCTATACTCTGTTTAACTCTGTTATTTGATTAAACACTGCCGTGTTACAGCGGTCATGAGTGGTTCATGTCATTGGATTTCTCTCCTTCCTCCTTCTCTTACAAGATTGAGAAAACAGAAACTGAATATGTGAGGCAGATGGTTTGGAAATAGATAAACATTTCAATTTACAAGTAATTTTGGGCCTCTAAGATCCCACTTTTTTTTTGTTTTGATGGCAAGGAATTCATCTGACAGCAACATATTTATATTGAACTATTGGCCAAAATAAAGTTAAATAATATTTTTCAGTGTAAGTACCGTCTGCTGTGTTGTGTCAGCTCACCCCAAAAGGTTCCTAGGCAAGCCACAGAAACAACCCGTGAGTAAGAAGCAGGAATTGGTACTGGGCAGTGGAGAGTAATAACTAAGGGAAAAGTGGAGGTACCTGAGCATCTCGATCTGCCGCTGCCTTTCACTGTGACTTTGAAAATCCCAGCTGACAGTAACAGGCTAGATTCACTGGGGTGGTTTTCTTACCTCTTTGCATTTTCGGAGTTATAAATCCAAAAAGTAGATGTGAAAAGCCCTTGACTTGGCCTAAGGGTACCATCCAAGAGGTGCAGCCTTGGCCAGGCTGCCCAGCTCGTCCATCACACAACTCCCACCACCTGCGGGGCGCAACTAGAATGAGAAAAGATGAGCCCCACATAGCAAATTCTCTACTGGAAAGCATTTCTTTGTTAGAGCTAGAAGTCATGGTTCCTGTCTGATGGGAGACTACCCTGCCATGCTCTGGTATGATCCCCACCTGCTGCATAAAACTCATCCGTGGGTCAGGAGAAGTACTGAGACCCAGATGCAATGCCCACAAGGGGTGTGTAGCTATTCTGCTCCTTTGCCCCACTGAACATTTAATTATGGGATTGAAAGAGATTTGGGCTCCAGTTCTCCCAGTGTCATGGTTTAACCCCAGCTGGCAACTAAGCCCCACACAGCCGCTCACTCACTCACTCCTGGTGGGATGGGAGAGAGAATCGGAAGGATAAAAGTGAGAAAACATGTGGGTTGAGATAAAGACAGTTTAATAGGTAAAGTAAAAGCCGTGCACACAAGCAAAGCAAAACAAGAAATTCATTGACTACTTCCCATGGGCAGGCAGGTGTTCAGCCATTTCTAGGACAGCAGGGCTCCATCATGTGCAACAGTTACTTGGGAAGACAAACGCCATCACTCTGAACGTCCCCCCCTTCCTTCTTCTTCCCCCAGCTTTATATGCTGAGCATGGTGCCATATGAAAAGGGATATCCCTTTGGTCAGTTGGGGTCAGCTGTCCCAGCTGTGTCCACTCCCGACTTCTTGTGCACCCTCAGCCTACTGGCTGGTGGGTTGGTGTGGGAAGTAGAAAAGGCCTTGACTCTGTGTAAGCCCTGCTCAGCAGTAACAAAAACATTATCAACATTGTTATCAACACTGTTTCCAGCACAAATATAAAACATAGCCCCATGCTAGCTGTTCTGAAGAAAATTAACTCTATCCTAGCCAAAACCAGCACACCCAGGCAAAGGAAAATGCTGAATTTGATGACCTGTGCTTCAGTTAAGTGCTCCCCGCTACAGCTAGGCAGCACGCATGCCGCTCCTAGGGTGCTCAGCAGTACTTGACTGTCTGGGTTTACACACCCAGCTCCAGATAAAAGTTCAGTTTGTGAAATCTGCTCTGAGATGGTGCCTTCTTCCATCTGAGTAAGATACCTAAATGTGTGCATGGTGCTACGTGGATACCCTTCAGCTTGCTCCATGCAAACTGGTAGGGCTACACAACACAAACTGGTACACGCAGAGGGGCCTGCTTAGGTGCTGCATGTGGTGTAGCAAAGCTGTGCAGGACTTATTGTCACAGTCCTCTGTGACCATAGAATTTCCAAATTCAGGCTCAATTGGTTATTCAGATCCTCAGAAACACTTAAATGTTTGATTACCACGAGGCTTTGGCACAAGGAGCTCTCCAGGTGTCCATCCAGGCTCCTGGCTGGGGTTGGAAGGCCCACTAGGCAGAACGGTACCTGAAAGTCAGAGGTCTCTTTGAGTATCTGTTCTAAGAAATAATTAACTACATGGAAGTGAAAGGTAAAACAGGTGTACAAATCACTCTGGTTTGCCAGTCATGTCCAAGCAAACAACTTGGTTTTTAGTAAAGAGACATAATTAGACAAATCAATACAGAGGTGCTATGTAATTGTTTTCTTGGCATATGCTGTTATTCACTGTCATGTCATACAGGTACAGTAGGAAAAAAAATTACATAAAAAATAAATCAATGTTATTTCATTTTTTATTGCATGGAGAGAAAATAAAATTTAGAGGAAGTGGGTGTCTTGAAAAAGGAGGAGGAATATAAAAATCTTTGTGTCTGCCTCTGAACCAGAGGAATAGGTTTTGAATTAGATTTATTCTGTGCCATTCAGCAGGAGAGATGGAGAAAGAGATTAGATTATTCAATTTTGCTTTATTGTAGGTATTTCAGAAGTCATATTAGGGAGTTTCAATAGATGGGGAGGAGCAATCCAAAAATGGATCTGAATATTGACTCACCTACTGCCTTCACCAGCATATACCAGTGATATTCAAAGTGTGGTGACCCTAATTATATTAGAGAGAGTCTTTTCTGGACATTATTGAGACATGAAGAACCCTGGTAGATAAATTGGGCAATGTGGAAGGTATCCTATGTTGCTAATCAGACTAAGTGTGGGAGATGCAGTTAGGAAAGAGAGTTGTGGAATACCTGATGGTACTCCAAAGGCTACTTTCAAGAGCAATGTTATAGTTCAAAAACTGAAATAGGGAATTAACCTGATGTGAACACAAGCTAAGAAATAGCTTCAGTACATTTAAATCTTATCCTTTTTTTCTGGTGTTGTCCCTTTATCAGTGAAATAAGCATTTTAAAAAATGAGAATCCAGCCTTATCTATTAAGAGAAATCTCTGCACCCTCCATCCCAAGGAAACTACAGTGTAGGGAGCAATTTCCTGCAAATGATGCTTAGAAAACTTTTCTCAAGAGTGAAAAAATCTCAAAAAAATTCTGCAATTCTGTTTCTATTTCCTTCTCTGAATCACTTCAGATTAGATATTGCTTTTACTTATGCTGGAAATTCCAGTGTGATTCTGTGAAATGAAAATGTTTGTCTCAGTGGCCAATCTAAGCAGCTCAGTCTGAGACTAAGAGATTTCATTGGCAGAAGGAAGGAGGACTCTCCCTTCCCTCTTTCCCTCCCTCTCTCCTTTTTTCTCTCCCTCTCCTCTTCTCCCTTCTCGCCTCTTATCAGCCTTCACCTTCTTTTTTCTATCCTAAGACAGACCTCATTTCTTCACCCAGGGAAGAAGAGGGAAGAAACAGAGGTCAGACCTTGCAGCCTCCCCCTCCCTCCCAGCCCACTTTGGAGTGCAGTTGCCACATCTCGCACTAAACCTCGCACTAAACATGTCCAGTCTGTCACGTTTCCCTGTCAGCTCCAAGCAATTTTTATTTCTCTCCTGATGCACTGACGAAGGTAATGCAGGCTGATACCCGCCAGGCTTGGGCACAGGCTCCAAAGGATGGAAAAATACCTCTCTGGGGAAGAAAAGGACTATAAATAAGTGTTTCTGGTGATCTAATATCAAATGGCAACGTTCCATTTGTTGTTTTATCTGACTATGCAAGGACTTTGTGAAGGGATGGGGAATGGCAGGAAAAAATTAATAGCCTATCAAATAGTCTGAGCAGTAAAGCATACAATGTGCTGCTTCACCATTGATTTCATCACTTGCTTTAGGTCCACGTACTTCATGCAAACAGGAGAGGCATACTGGGAACAAACCAACAGGAGAACATGGCATTTACTAATTTGTGCTTTAGTGCTTAATTTCAGCTGGCATGACTTAGTTTCGTTGACTTTGGTGGGGCTGCTCTGTGCCAAAAGTTAAGCACATCTGTGGGACTAAGGTTTTGGTCAGAATATTAATCCAGCAAACTCCTTGAAACCTTAAACCATTCACCAGAGCATATGATTTGTGAAAAATAACTTTCTACAACTTTAGAAAACAAAAATTTCAGAAAAAATGGAAAAATTGAAATTAGCCTTTCTCATTTACAACTTAGTTTTTGTGTACAATCCTTATCACAGCAGATTTCAGCCTAGCAAAGAACTATATAATTAGCTTTTTTCCCCTCAATTAGGAGATTGTAAAGTTGCCAAAGAAAACATATTTTGAACGTATCTTTTATCACATGGATCAAAGATCACATATATCTATGCCTATAATGAGGAGCTCATGTGTTAATGTTCTGTAGTGGTCCAAAATTTACAACTGCAAAAACCTTTGATGTTTCACTAATTGGTTTTAGCACTATAGATTAGGTGCTGAAATCAGTAGGCAAGAAATTTTGAGTAGTATGTGGGGAAGGGATAATTCTGATTCTCACCATATGCTTTGAGAAATTTAAATCGTTACAGTATAAGTAGAAAAAGAAGGCAGAACTTGTTGCTTTTTTATTTTTAAGAGTCTTATAGATTATCTGCACGATCCAAAAATATGCTTTATTCTAAATCATTAAAAAAATCTCCATTTCACAGTTTTTATTTTTGAAGAAACAACACCCATCTCGCCTGCAATATGCTGTGCATTCTAGCACCTAATGTGTGGTTAAGAATGTAGTAACAGGGGAAAAATATCTGCATAATACATGAAAAGTGCCAAACCTTTAATTCATTTCAGACGTTATATCGCAAAATAGCAAACTCAAACTATAGACTTAATCTACACTACGCTTCATCTACACTACATGGAAACAGGAAAGGGAGGCAAGTGATGCGGTACATGGTCTCATAGCGGTGGTCCATGTTACATCTTTGATAGCTTCTTGGTTATAAGGACTTACTATCCAAACAATAATGAAAATCATTGGCGGTGTTGCCTGAAGATTACTGGTAAGCTGGGAAGAGAGCTCTGTTCTGGGTTGAAAGCTGTAGGGCTGGTCTACACAGAGGAGGCTACAGAGGCGTGCTACGGCAGACATGATCTTTGGCTTTAAAATACACTCAAATGTTCAACGTTTGTTTTTTCTTAATGAATGATTCAAATCTCTCAATTTTCTACACAAGCATGCACATAATCCCTTCCAGTGCACCTTGGTCTTTTCACCCATTTATTCCCAAAACTCAAGACTTTGTGTTCACAGCAAAGTTATGGTAAACAGTTTATCTCAATGCTCTTTAATTAAAAAAACCAATCTAGCCTTAAAAAAAGAAACAGTTGAAGAACATTTCTGCTCTGCCTTGCCACAATGTCTTTATTTAAACCAATAAAAATTAGGTTGAATTTTTAATGTTTAACTTAACTTTTCAAGTTAATCTCCCTTATTTTCAAGGCTTTTGTTGTCCTCTTGAGTGCACATGTGGAAATTGAGGCACATAGGTTTTAAATTTTTTTTAATTATAATTGGAATTTTTTGCATACCAGTTACAATCCAAGAACCACTCATTGTAGCATGCTGACCTAAAGCATATCAGGACTCCTACCATTCACTCCAAGGTTTTTCTCTCTATTGAAAGTAGAGGATAAAAGGGATTGCAAATCTACATTAAAACGAGGTGATGACCCCTTTCTAGTGCTAGACTATTAGTGTAAATAAGAATTAGGTCTACCATTTACAACTGACAATCCTGTTCAGAAGCATCACTCAGGACTTCCAGCTTTGTTCTTTATAGTAAACGTTATTTCTAATGTTACTTTAAAGGAACAAAAGAGGTAAGACAAAATGCACAACATTGCAGGAGGTTTCCCTTAAAAGTGAACCATAGGGTGTCCTCCTTTGATGGCAAGGTGAAAGCTGAAGGCCACAGTGATATCTGTCCTTTTGGCCTTGATTCAAATGCTCCCTACTGACTTTGGTGGTGTCCTGAAAGTGCCGTTTCCTTTGTTGCTTCTCCACTTTGGTGGAGTTCACTAATTTAATGTAAGACCTTCATAAATTTTTCACATACATTTTTCCCAGCTGATCATCTTACTTTTATCTCAGTAACAGAGCACCACACTCTTACATCAAACAATTCTTTATTTAAGTATTTTTTCATCATCATTACTCTCCTTGCATTTACTTATTTAAAAATAATACCCTCTCCTCCCTTCCCCCCCTGCCCCCACTTTCTTTAAATACACACTTATCAGAAAAAACCCTTTTGTATCTGAGACAAGGTGAGTATTGTTGGAACAACGCAGGTAATTTCTTTACACAGTGATACTTTAGGCTGATCTGTTCAGTTTTTCTCTGTCACTGTTACAGTGAGGGTGCCTGAGCAGAGCTTGGCACTGACTGCTTTCCTCTGGCTGACTTTCACCTGGTCGCACGGATGTGCTGGATACCAACGTGCCAGCGCTGATGCTCATTAACAGGGCAGCATCTGGATGAATAGGCGATGTTACAAGCGAACATCTGCAGGGACACTTTCCTCACAGCTTGGGAGTGGTGCATGGGTCAGCAAGCTTTCTTGCCATCTCCTCCACTTGCTTTCAAGAAAGGTTCTGCTCAAGAGTAGTGAATCCTTACTCACAGCAGTTTTGCTTGCTTTCCCAGATCCCTCTGAAGTTAGCTTGAAACCTGGCAGTGGATTTTTGACTCAAAGGCAATTTCTCTCTTTCCCCAGTCGCCAAGGATCAAGTATCCATAGTAATGTCCTTCCACTTGCTAGGCTGGATTGCACAGGGCTGACCCAGGAGGTCAGAATCCCTTTTTCTTCTCAAGGCTGTAGCGGAGAAATATCTCTATTATATTGGGCTTTACAGTGAAATTGTAAAGAGTAGAGGAAACTAAATTATCACACAAGACACAATAGCTTGTTGTTTCTGATATTTGCCATAAAAGAAAGCACTTAAGATACTCTGTAAACATGGTGTTTGCAATTGAAAATTAGTGCCCATATGATATCTGTAATTTTTGTATCCAGGCTAGCAAAAATGGAGTGTTCTTATTCCAACACTACTGAAGCCAGTTCATAAATTAAAGTGGTATTATTTGCACCACCTATCTAAGATTATTGCCAGATACATTACTCAGGTGCAGCAAAGAGCACTGAAAATAGGAGCTCCAATTCCTGATCTAGTCCTTGGTAGCTGTGTGTGCTCCCAAGAGACTGCTGGAGGTAGCTCTGCTGGAAGCACAGATAAGGTGCTTTGAACCAATCACAACTATTATTCAAACATCATTGGAAGAAGATATTTTGGGAGCTTCAGCAGAGATTTACAGTTTCCGGAGAGCAAAAGTACTACATGTGCTTGGAAAGAGAGAGTGTGGTACTGGCAACAGTAGCAAAGAACCCCCTGAAATATAAATGTTATTCATATTCATGTCTCAGGAAGTATTTGCGATGGAGTATTTCTTTAGTACCAATATTCTTTTGAATACAAATGGTTGTAAATTAATCAACTTTGCATAGGTTGCACTGCAACAGAAATTGCATTAAATCTTAAACACACCAGTTAATATAGGCAGGGAGGCTATTAAATATGAGCTTGCTAAATAAAGAAGAGCTGAGTTTGCTTCCCACAAAATACCAGTGTGATGCAAGTTGCCATTCCACAGCCACTTACTATCATAGTGATGAAAATTGCATAACTGTGCCTGCAATTTAAAAATAAAACTTGTGTGAGAACAGAGGGACGGAAAGGGAAAGGAGAGATTTCCCAAAATACGGTGTGCAAAATGTTTCCATTTTCTCTTTTTGAGGTGTTGTCAATTATGTTGATATCAGAAAGATTTCAACCTTCGCAATTTACTCGTGACGGTTGCCTCCAGATTAGTTATGCTTACAGATTGACTTACCCTCAGCTGCCTATGGACATATCCATGTGTTATAAATCAGATTTATACAGATTTAAATCAAATTTATCAGATTCAAATCAAATTTATAACAAGCACAGCTTGGATAAAAAAGCTCCTGGTAGTTGCTATTGTTGAATATGATAACGAGAAAAATGGGAGCGAAGTTGCTGAACAGTGAAAGCAAAAAGAGAGACCTTTAACTGTAACAGGACAAAGAACCTATTACACTGAGAACAGAAGCTAACTTATTTTCTTTGAAACTGAAATGAAAATAAGAGCACCCCAGCCACCTGGTGGTCTTCCTTCACCTGTGAGTTGCAGCTCATTATTAAATGTCAGCCTCAGACCATTGCCTTCAGCATCTCCCCAGCCACAAGCTCAGTGAGTATTGCCACTCACAGGGAAACCTTTGCTCAAGCACAAGCTATGTAAGTCAAAACCCGCTTATGACTCAGAAAATGATGGATCATTTAGCTCTGCTGGACCTGCAGTGGATCAAAGACAAGAGGGGTGTTGGATGCTAAATCTCATTCAGCAACCATGTGCAAAGTGTTGTAAAGCTGGAAAGCTTTTATCTTGTCCTTCCACCTTGGTGGATGCCAGTAAGGCTTAGCAGGTAGCAGTGTGCGTCTTAAAATAGAAACAGAGCTGGTTCACTCTGATCCTATATTGTGTGAAATGCTGCAACACAAAAAAGAAAGAAGTGAATTGCTGATATTTAGATAATACCAATTCTTGGACCCTACCTGAATCTAAATCCTCTGTAGGGATGTGCAATGGCATTCTCTGCTTTTCCCATCTCTGTGGAGCAGTGGAAAAAAACCACTCACATGTGTTACTGATTTCTGATCTTGCTGTCAGTTTTATGGAAGGTTTTTTTCTCCCAGTGTCAGGACATGTCACTGTTCCTGGGGTTTGCACAGCAGATACTGCAGCAAGCCCCATCACTAATTAGAAACCCATCCTCTGAATGACACATTCCACTGCCTAGGTTGTGATAACTAATTAAAAGAGCCTGTAGTTGATAATGTAAGAAAGAATGCAATTCACTATAGTTAAGGTCTGTCTTAGAATTCCTACTAGATCTTTTCTTTTTGTTGGCTTATTTATTTCCCCCCCTAGTAGTTACTCCATTCTTTTGGCAGAAAAAAAAAATAAGGGAAGAAGGAATGGATTGAATAAGCAATTGTTGCCTCATCATTAATCCCACTACTTTTTTTTATTCATTGATCTTGAAAGACCGGACAAAGTACTGAAATCAAAAGCAAATTTCTCTTTTCATCACAAATAACATGTAAATTATAATTTTATGTGGTGTGTAGCATAAAAAAGCAAATTTTTAACACTTCAAAACGTTTTTTAAAGCCTTTGAAGTGTTAGAATTTTTTTTGTTTTCCCAGCAATGAAATAGAAATAGAAACCACATTTTGGGGTTTTGAAAAACAGAATATCTATTCTTTTAATGTTTTAGACTTCATCTATAGTTTCACTTTTTTTCTTTTCCCTGTGATAATTAGGAAAAAACAACAAGGGAAAGGACAAACCCCTCATTTTTGCGAGTTCTTGACTAAAGAAAATCTCAGAACTTGAAAAAAGTAAAAAATTCTATTTAACAAAAAAGATAATTTTCAATTTTCAAGATATTTCTGAATGGAAAACACAAAAACTGATTATTACTACCCTGTGTTATTGAAAAATAGAGTTTCAGGCTTTCTTATTGAGAGAGTCTTAGCCTTTACCACTGTATATTTTTGGAGCACAGTGCTTTTAAATGTGCTATTGCAATTATTTTCATAATACTGTGAGATATCAGAGAGGACTACATGTCTGTCTAATGGTGGCTTGAAACCACACAACATTATAAAACATACAATATATGAGACAGATGAAAATAATTTAAGTGTAAGAGGTGTTACACTCTTTCTGCAAGTGAGTACCCTCATATCCACAGAAAAAAAACCACCAAGACTAACACCATTTGATTTTCATAAAACCTCTAAGTGTCTTTGCCAGTCTAGACTAAGTGCTCACACTTCCACTGAAATCAATGAGAGCTTAAGAGGGCTGGTTTTGCAACATCAATAATCTTTTATAAATCCAGTAAAGACTGATGGCATCATTGTTCTGAATGTCCATTGGTAAGTGCAAAAGTTGGAATTTCACAAACCTAATGTTTTTCCGCTTAAAATGCATAGAATTCAGATTTTCTTTTCAAAAATTTGGCTCATATTCTTAGTGGGATGGTAAGGTGTATGAACTCCTATTTCCTCTAATGGACTTAAAAATATTGAAGAAATGTTGAAAAAAAAAATCTTTACAAAAAATTATTGTAAGAAGTGCTTGTCTAGCAAGATGCGGTGGAAACCACAATGCTGATGTGCTAATGTTACACAGTATTTTCATGAGGTTTAAACAACTAATGATAGCTAGTCTACAGATGATCTTAGTCTCTCACCAAAAACACAGTGGAGCTCCTGTGGACATTGGTATGATAGATTAGAAATCAAAAAGGTCCTAAATCCTAACATAGTTTGAGTCACTTATTCAATATGTGGCCTTGGGCAGGCCATTATAACCCCATACATCTCTCCCAGACTATCCAAACAATGTACTAAAAACCATAACCATGCTGAAAAAACCTCCAGGTGCTGATTCTACACTAAGCTGGCTTTTTTTTTTTTTAAAAATAAAATTTTAAGTAGTAAAAGAAAATCCTTCATCTTAAGTGTATTTGCAGCCCAAATGAAAGTACATTATTTTCCTCATTTTCAGCTGATGCCACAGAAGAACAAAAGTGTTATTTTTTGTCAATATGTAACATGATTTGTCAGGGCACTTTAACAAAGGATAACAACTGCAACAGAAATGACAGATTTCAGAGTATTTTCCACAGTATACCCATTGATACTTTCCCCTTTTCTTCATATTTTTTGTTAAGAACTGAATTTAGCTAAATCTTGAATTCTGAATTCTGTATGTGCCCATGGGCAAGATACTTCTTTGATGGCCTGTCACGTTGTAAAAATGCCCTTCTCAGTACACTCTCTGGAAAGAGGCTGATAGGCACACCATGACCATGTCCTGGCTCTCTCAGCGATGCTCACTGCCTTTCCGAACTTGTCATACCAAGATACTGCAGCTTGAAACCTGAGTCCGTGCTGTTTTTCAGCAGTGCAAGTGAAAATGGGAAATCTTTTCTCTCATCAACATATTCTTAGAAGTAAACAAGGATTCATTATCTACTAGAATGATAATGATTTTCATGGGAAAGGCATTTCACTTGTAAGGGCATTAATCTAGGGATCTGTGCCTCACTCTGCCACAGACATCTCTTGTAACCCAAGAAAAGGCATTTAGTCTCTCTGTGTCTCAGTTCTGCATTTGTCAGGGGTATAGTAAGCATTTCCTGACCTCACATGGGTTTTGTCAAGATAAATATATATTATATTATTGAGATACTGACAAGAGTGTCTCTAATCTACATATTATACTTTGCTAAGAAACTACAACTAAGAAAATTATACTAGTGGAAGGATAGAATTGCAGTCAATTGAGAAGGGAAAACTGCTAAGAGATATACATCTAGTACATTTTTTTTTTTTTGCCACATTTAGCCTGATTTCAGTGGTTAATTGAGAAGTTAACAGAAAGGGAACATCCATATTTATTCAAGCTCACAGTCAATAAGTTTGTGCAGAGATAAAAATCAGTCTCTCCAGTGACTTTTGAAAGATTCATCACTGAAGAATTGAAGGTGGTATAACAGCCACAGTCCACAACGATATTCATCTTAAGTTACATGATAACTTTTTGATAGTCACTCCATCAATGACAGGAACAAATGTATGTGGAGCAATGGTGGTCATGATTTTTGATGCTAATATTGTATCCACCACATTATTGTTAACTCTCCTTAAGTTTTTGTCTCCATTTAGCCTACACCCAGGGCTAAACAATAAGCAGTTGTTGTATCACCCAATCTCCCCTCCCCAACCAACAAAGGGAATTGGGAAAAGGAGGGAGACTCATAGGCTGAAATTTAAACAGATTTAATAAAATAAGAAAACCAACATTGATATTAATACAAAAGAGAGAAAATCATACTTAGCTCATAGAGCAGTGGCAAGTCCTTCCATGGATAATAACCATTGAAATAAGAAGAGAGGACAATTAGGGAGAGGAGAGCCAAGCAAAGAGCCCTAGATCTCTACCAAGCTTTCCCATTTATAGTGAACCTGATGTTAATGTTATAGAATACACCTGTGGTCCAGCCAGGGTCAGCTGCCCTGGCTTTCACTGCTAATGGCCTTGATCACCTTATCACAGCTGGCCACAAACTGAAACAAAATGTAAGAGAAAAGTGATTCTATAAATTTTATGCCCACTAAACCAGGACAGTTTTGCAGAAACCTTTCCTGCTTTCTGGCATGGAGGAAGACAATGCTAACAGGAACTGGCATATTCTGAGAGACTTTTGGAACAGGAGTTGTCTGGTAATTCGTGTGTCCATGAGTATAGACCAAAAGAATATATGTCACTGAGTATGCAAAGACATAGAGGACTGCACTCCTGGACAGACCTCATTGAAATTGCTTCTCTGAAACCCTGAAGGAAGAAAGAAAGGTCAGACTTCAGGGGAGAGGAAAAAGTTGGCAAAAGGAAAAAACCCAAAAGGTGTTGTATCCTGTAAGGAAACCACTGTGTGTCTCACATAGCACTGTTTCTTTCTTAGAAGTAAGGAAGAAATAGGAATACTGTAAGATCTTATGAAGTAAGAAAACAATGTACTTTTCTTCCTTGTGTACAAACAAGTTTCAGCCTATTCTGAAAAACCTCGTAGCTGCCCATCCAAGAAACATTACTTGTGTATCAGGGATATAAAAAATTGGTCCAAAGCTATGATTCAAATGTTGTAAAACTTCATAGCGATAGGATTAATGTGGTTAAAAAGGCTAGTTCTCCTTCAGAGGATCCCACTGTGGATCCCATTCTGTCCTGACAGACAAAGGCCCATGGAAAAGCGGCGGCTATGTCTGACAATCTGTCCCTGGAGCAGAAAACAGAGTTTGGAGAGAGATCTCAAGCCTGTGTTCTCCAAAAATCAATCCTGTACAAGGAGCAAACATAGAATAGCTTCTGCGCAGTTGCCACATCACAAGAGACCTGAATGAAGTGTAGGGGACAGTGCAGACTGACACCTTGGCTGTGGCCGTCATCTGTCCATCATACGGCCCCTGTGTCACTGCTCTGTGAGGCACAAAGCTAGGCAGCCCTGTGAGATCCTGTATTTATTATGGGGAGCTAGGCACCGTAACAATGTTGGATGTCTACCCAATGCCAGGAATAAATTAATTGACAGACTAAGCAGAGCAAAATACATAACCTCAGTAGACCGTTCTACAGAGTCCTGGCAAATAGCCTTAGACGGTGCTACCCAATTATATTTGCTTTCACCATTCTCTGGGGAGTCTAAGTGTTTAAGGTTATAGACACTTTTCAGAGGCTTGTAAATAAATTAAGAGATGTGTAAAACTTTGGCAAAGCAAATATTGATGAAGTAATTGTTTATAGCATACCAGGGACCTCACCCATGTGAGAGCTGTGATCTTTCAGAACCCAGAAGCTAGATTAAAAATTACAGTATTCTCAATGTGACATATTATTCCTGAAATAGTATCTGGACTCAGGTGGGAAAAAATGATGTTTCCTTGCACTCTGGAGGTAATACCAGTTGGATTTGTCCCATGCTGTTACAATTTGAGCTTTGCCAAACTTACTGCTCCTGTCCCTGAGCTAAACCAAAAGAAAAAGAAAACAATCCAAAAAGAGGACCAGAGCAGATGGACATCCATATTTATTTGACAAACCTGAACACTGGGAATTCTGTGTTTGTTAAACTAAACTTAGAAAAACTCATAAGGCGGTAAGGCATCTTACCTGCCTGTTAGCTGTGCTCTCTAGAAGTTACAAAGCTATCCCAAAGTTCAAAATAGGAATGTAATGATTAAACGTGGTCGGGCCGAGAACAGTTGTGATGAAGAGAAAAAGCATACTGGTTGCTCATTAAGTAAAAAAATAACACCCTGAGAGTAAAATGGTACTGTAACTTTTCTACAGGATGAGCTACTAGAAAATTCCTCCCTCTCTTCCTTGTCTTCACAACAAACAAAATGGACAAATGCTAAATTCATGAGATTAAGTACAATGCTCTAGCAACATGATACAGAAAATGTTCATTTAGAATGTGCAAAAACCAAGGAACAAATCTGCTATCCTCAGTGGATGATCCATGGGGGGAAATAGGGGCTACATCTTCAGATACAGAGTTCTCATTTTACTCCAAAATTGGGAAGGAAGGTTGTGCAGAAAATGCCATAATAACATGAAATGAGAGGTTCTGAGGCATTATGGCCATTAAAAATATTGTACAGCAGCATGCATTGCTGAGTGAAGGTCAAAGGATCATGTGCTTTGATTGCCGGGGGACCAGGGCTCTTGCACAAAGCTTGCTCTGAGTGAAGAGTCTTGGGGACTGGGAAAAGAGTCAGTTGTTCAGGGGAGAGAAGCAAGAAAACTAATAGAGAAAAGATGGGCAGGGAGGGAAATCACAGCATGTTCCGTGTAAAATTAGGTTTTGCTTTGGTTAAGGGAGAACCGACTATTAACTGACAGTAAGTGTTTATATTAGGTGTATTTTGGAGAGTTTGCATAAGGAACAAGCAGTTTTGCTGTTTTAGAGATTTTTAAAAAAACCTTATTGACAGTATTCCAAATACTATTTATTCTCTTCAAAATATATACACAAGCTCTCTAGGTTTATGATATATTCATTTTATGTGAACCTAAGTCATAATTTTTCTCCCGAAACTGACTGAAAACTTTTCATCCAATAACTTTTTCTTTTACTGCAATAGCTCAGAGCTTTACTTCTGCAACACTTCCCTGAAAGTCCTTATCAGCTAGGGCTCTTACCTGCACTTCAGATGAGAATTAAGCTGTCATCAAGGAATAAAGGGATGATAGTAGATTTGTATAGAAAATGGCTTCAGAATCTCCTTACCCATTATAGTGTCCTTTAGCACTCCGCAGGACTGAGCCCTTTATCACTCTTAAGGAGTGTTGCTTGTATGTCCTGCTTCGAGGAAATGTACATTTCAAGAAAAAAAGTGCTAAAAATATTTGTTTCTAGCCCCATTTTGCATGTACTTTTGGTGTTTTAATATATAAAAATACTGTAATGACTAAGATGAAGACACTAGCTTAAAAAAAAACCAACTTACATATAAAAAATACACCAGAGGTTTCAGGTATTTTATAAGACTGACAGGGCCTATGTCTTCTGGAAGTCAAGAAACATTGTTGATGGTTAGAAAGCATTTCATTGCAGGTGCTATTATGAAGTGAAAATAAAACTACAGAGAATAGTAATATTACATAATAATTTATTCTGTGACTATAACCTGTATCTCTACTTGTGGGGTGGCAGTTTCCTCTACTGCTACAGCACTTGCAGGAGCACTCTAATTCATAAATGTCATTAATAAAAATAACTTCACAATCCCATTTCATTAATGTTGTGCATTAGTCAGTGCATTCCACAAATGTTAATGGATTTGTCTCTTTGGACTGCTCATTTATAGTACTTTATGAACACTTGGTACTTGAGATGCAATAGCTATTTGCAACTGGCTATATAAGTCACATGACAGTATTTTTTTCATGTGACTTGGTGCTTGTAAATGTAAAATATTATCACTATGTGAATATTCATGCATGTTATATTGATACTTTCTTCCTGTAAATAGCTGTGCCAGCAAAACTCTGTTTTATGAATATTTGCAGAAGGGGAACAGATAAAAGAGTGTTGTGGCTCTACCCGACAGGCAGCCAAATACCATGCAACTGCTAGCTCACTCTCCCCCCTCCCCCCAGGGAATGGGGGAGAGAATTGAAAACGTAATGGTAGAGAGACTCGTGGATTGAGATAAAAGAAATTTAATAACTTAAATATTATAATAATAATAATAGAATATGCAAACAAGCGATGCACAGTGCAACTGCTCACTGCCCGCTGACCAACGCCCAGCCCATACCTGGCTAGTGATCCCGGAGGAGAGAAATCCCAAAACCGCAGTCCAGGAAGAGTGAGAGAGCTCTTCCCAGCCAACCAACCCTCATCTATATACTGAGCATGACGTTGCATGATATGGAATATTCTATTGGCCAATTTGGATCTGTTGCTCTGGCTATGCTCCCTCCCAGCTTCTTGTGCACCTGCACACTAGCAAAGCATAAGAAGTTGAAAAGTCCTTGATTTCTTAGCAACAACTAAAAACATCTTCTCATACCAAATCCCATACTATATTCAGAACACAACGCTATTCCACATACTAAGAAGAAGATTAGCTCTATCACAGCTATAACCAGGACAAAGAGACAGTATGTTGGAAGGCACAGGACAGGTGCCACAGCCAGGGGTTTGGCTACTTAGACCATGGGACTTGCTTTGAGAAACCTGGTCTACTGGGGGCTGATGCCCAGAGCCTGGAGAAGGGTGTCAGGTCAGCAGGAGAGTGCCTGAAGAGCAGCACAAAGGAATTTTAGCCAGTAATTCAGCTTCATCAGGGTTTCAACTTAAATGCCTCTATGCAAGCACATGTAGCATGGGGAATAAACAAGGGGAGTTAGAGACGTGCACATGCCTGCAGGGCTATGAAGTATTGGCATCATTGGCATTGGTGGGATGACTCCTATGACTGGAGTGTTGGAATGGAAGGATACAGGCAGGGGAGAAGAGGAGAAGGTGTTGCCCTGTATGTTAATAACCAGCTGGAGAGCATGGATCTCTACCTGGGGATGGATGAGGAGCTGACAGCTTAAAAGGAGGGCAGGGACAGGTGATTTTATAGTGTGGGGTCTGCTACAGGCCACTCAACCAGGAAGACCTAGTGAATGAGGCCCTCTATAGTCAAATAGGAGTAGCCTCACATTCACAGGCCCTGGTCCTCATGGGGCACTTCAACCACCCCGATATCTGTTGGAGGGACAACACGGCCAGGCATAAGCAATCCAGGAGGTTCCTGGAATGTGTTGATGATAACTTCCTTCTCCAAGTGATAGAGAAGCCAGTGAGGAGAGGTGCTATGTTGGACCTTGTTCTCACCAACGAGCAGTGGCTGATGAGGAATGTGAAGCTCAAGGACAGCCTTGGCTGCAGTGACCATGAAATGGTGGAGTTCAAGATCCTTAAGGCAGCAAGGAGGGCATGCATCAAGCTCACTACCCTAGACTTTAGGAGAGCAGACTTTGGCCTCTTCAAGGACCTGCTTGGTGGAGTACCTTGGGATAAAGCCCTGGAGGGAAGAGGGGCTCAAGAAAGCTGGTTAATATTCAAGGACCACAGCCTCCAAGTTCAGGAGCGATGTATCTCAACAAAGAGGAAGTCAGGCAAAAATGCCAGGAGGCCTGCATGGATGAACAAGAAGCTCCTGGATAAACTCAGGCACAAGAAGGAAGCCTACAGAGGATAGAAGCAAAGGCAGGAATATAGAGAAATTGCCCGAGCAGCCAACAGGAATCAGGTTAGGAAAGCTAAATCCCTGATAGAATTAAATCTGGCCAGGGATGTCAAGGGCAACAAGAAAAGCTTCTATAGGTACGTACATGATAAAAGGAAGACTAGGGAAAATATGGGCCCTCTCCAGAAGGAAACGGGAGACCTGGTTACCTGGGATATGAAGAAGGCTGAGGTACTCAATGACTTTTTTGCCTCAGTCTTCACTGGCAAGTTCTCTAGCCACACCGCCCAAGTCACAGAAGAAAAAGGCAGGAACTGGGAGAATGAGGAACCATCTACTGTAGGAGAAGATCAGGTTGGAGACCATCTAAGGAACCTGAAGGTGCACAAGTCTATGGGACCTGATGAGATGCATCCACAGGTCCTGAGGGAACTGGTGGATTAAGTTGCTAAGCCATTATCCATCATTTTTGAGAAGACGTGGCAGTCTGGTGAAGTTCCCACTGACTGGAAAAGGGGAAACATAGCACCTATTTTCAAGAAGGGAAAAAAGGAAGACCTGGGGAACTACAGGCCAGTGAGTCTCACCTCTGTGCCTGGCAAGATCATGGAGCAGATCTTCCTGGAAATTATGCTAAAGCACATGGCAAACAAGGAGGTGGTTGGTGAGAGTCAACATAGCTTCACTAAGGGCAAATCGTGCCTGACAAATTTGGTGGCCTTCTATGACAGGGTTACAGTGTTGGTGGATGAGAGAAGAGCAACTGATGTCATCTACCTGGGCTTGTGCAAAGCATTTGACGCTGTCCCACATGACATCCTTGTCTCTAAATTGGAGAGACATGGACTTGATGGATGGACCACTCAGTGGATAATGAATTGGCTGGATGGTCGCACTCAAAGAGTTGTGGTCAACGGCTTGATGTCCAAGTGGAGACCAGTGATGAGTGGCGTTCCTCAGGGGTCGGTATTGGGACCAGTGCTGTTTAACATCTTTGTGGGAGACATGGACCTTCCAACCCAAACCATTCTGTGATTCTATGATGTAAATAATTTGAACATTTTTGGTAATATTCAGACTAAATATTTTGCAAGATTTGCCTAGCCTTGCTTAAGAACAGCTTCCCTGTAAATTAGTGAAGAGTTTCTCCTATACCAGTCTCTGTGCTTTTAGGGGGAAGTGCAGAAACTCTGTGTCCTGGTTTGGCCCAAGCCAGGCCAATTAGTCTTAGAGAAACCAAGGTCACTGCTAAATTCCTCACTGCTTACGAGTGAAGAGCCGAAGGGGGGTCGCAGCTGCAGGGGGAGCAGACAGGGCAGGTGACCCAAGATTGACCAACGAGGTATTCCATCCCACACACGTCATTCTCACTTTCCTATTTATCACTAACCCACTGCCTCCTGGAGGTGGGGCCCCGGAGGGAGGGGCCCTCCTGTCTCCCACTGATTGGTACCAGCTTTGCCAATTCTCCAGTTAAAAGCCTGCAGGTGTGATGGCAGGGGGAGCTACTGCATTTTCCCCTCTGCCTGTGCTGGGGGGAGCAACTCTGCCTGAGGAGGATTTCCAAGCTCTCAGTCTTGGCTTTGTATGTATTTGTATGTATTTGTATGTATTTGTATGTATTTGTATGTATTTGTATGTATTTGTATGTATTTGTATGTATTTGTATGTATTTGTATGTATTTGTATGTATTTGATTATTATTATTGTTATTATACTCTTTTTCATTATTATAGTTTATTAAAACTGTTTTAACTTTCCAACCCATAAGTCTCTCTCCCTTTTCCCTTTCCCTTGGGGGGGGGGGGGGGGGAGGGTTAACAGAGAGCATCTGCCACCTGGTTAATAGCCAGCCCAGCTTTAAACCATGACAGATTTATTGGCCCCCAAGGTGGGGCTAGAAAGAAGCTCCAACAGGTTGCTCTGGTAAGTTGAATCCTGGCTCTGGTGGGAGGAGACCTGGAGAGCTCAGCTGAGAGAGTGTCAGATTTCTTCCTTTGAGATTTACAAGGGGTTGGAAAGTTAAAACAGATAGTGAAGATGGTGATGTCATTTTTGAATGCTGTGTTATCTCATCTTTTTATGGAGTTTCTTTCACAATTGAGTATTGCAATGATGTCTTACCTGCCGTGGGCACTGTGTTATTGCTTGCTTCTTATGAATGTTTACATGCAGTTTAGTAGTGGGCGCTGGTCGAAATGTATTGTTTTGGTATGGGGTTTGATACTGATTTATGCTGTGATAAACTGGGCAGTTAATATTCCGATCTCTTATCTCTATGACACAATGATGGGCAGCTTTAATCACGAATCAGTAGCAGCCACTTCATCTGCACACTCCAGGTGTCCTTTAGCTGATTCTGTTAATGATTACACTTCCAGTTTTACTTTGGGAAATAGTACCTTCTCCTTTTCTGCTAAGCTGATTCCACTAGATTTTGCGAAATTAGGATGGTGCTGTCTAGGTGGCATGTTTTTATTTTCAGTTGTCCTGAATGTGTTTCTGATGTGGGATAAGATTAAATATCGGTGCAGGGACAGTTGTAGGTGTTATGCAGCCACCTCAGATCCTACAGTGTGTACTGCTGCTACAGCCACTAAACCCACTGAAGCCTCAGCAGCCTGCACCACAGCTGCTACACCCCCCAAGATGGCCACTGCAGCTACTCAGACTCTCAGCACTCCCATGACAGCCACTGCATCTACTCAGACCCCAGCATCTATCGAATCTGTACCAATTGCTCCTGTAACCAGGAAGAAATACCAAAAGAAATCAGCTCGTGAAGAGGAGGATGATGACTCAGAGCCTTCTAAGGCAGAGCCATCATATGACCTAGGTGAGGGCCCTTCTCAGGCAGAGTTAGGGCCTGACACAGATGGGGGTTTCCTCGATCGTCCTTTTAAAGCAGACCCATCACAGAAGAAAGGTCCTTCTAAAGCAGAACTATCACAAGAGGAGGACTCGGACGTAGAGATAACCTACCACTCTTTATCCCTGAAGGACCTGAGAAATATAAGGAAAGACTTCAGCCGTTATGACGGTGAACCTATTATTACCTGGTTGCTCCGATGCTGGGATAATGGGGCAGGTAGCATGCAATTGGATGGCAGAGAAGCCAGACAGTTGGGATCCCTGTCCAGAGATGGTGGTATTGATAAGGCGCTCGCAAGAAAGTCAAACACTATCAGTCTCTGGAGGCGACTCTTGTCAGCTGTAAAGAGCAGGTATCCCTATAAAGATGATGTTATGAGTCACCTAAGCAAATGGACCACTATAGAAAAAGGTATTAACTACCTTAGACAACTAGCTGTGCAAGAGATCATTTATAGACACCCATGGGAAGTTGTAGATCCTGTAGATCCTGATGAAGTGGAATGCAACCGATCCATGTTCCGGAAGGTTGTGAAGAATGCTCCACTGACATACACCCATACGTTGTCAATATTAGTATGGGGAGAAGATGATATGGCACATTCTACTGTGGGCGAAATGGCTAACTGTATGCGACAGTATGAAGATAGTATTTCTTCCCTGCTGCAGGCACGCATCTCGGCTGTGGAAAAACTGACTAAGGAAAACAAGGACTCATTTAAACAACTGTCAGACAAACTGTCCATGATCGAGAATAAACTTGACTCTCTACCTACACAGGCGCGCGTTGCAGCTGTTAAGAGAAAACGTTCTCCTACAGGACCAGCTCAAAGGAAACGGAACACATCACGAGGTATCCTGTGGTTTGCCCTGCGTGGTTATGGGGAGGACATGAGCAGATGGCATGGACAACCTACCGGTACCCTACAGGCACGAGTACGTGAGTTGCAAGCTAAAAGAAATACCAGAGAGAATTTTTCTAGGAGGATGGCTGCTCCAGTTACCAGTGAGCAGGACCCCAGTCAGGGGAGATGGGCCTCAAATCACTTTTTCCCAAGTGTGAATAGGAGAAATGAAGGTCCAGTCCCTGTGAGCAGCACGAATCCATTTCTTAATTAGGGGGGCCCTGCCTCCAGCCAGGTGGAGGAGAGGGACAACAGAGTTTATTGGACTGTGTGGATTCGATGGCCTGGCACATCAAAACCACAAAGGTATCGAGCCTTGGTAGACACTGGTGCACATTGCACCCTAATGCCATCGGATCATAAAGGGGCAGAATCTATCAGTATTTCAGGAGTAACAGGAGGATCTCAAGTGTTATCTGTATTGGAGGCCGAAGTGAGCCTAACTGAAAATGAATGGAAAAAGCACCCCATTGTGACTGGCTCAGATGCTCCGTGCATCCTTGGCATAGACTACCTCAAGAGAGGGTATTTTAAGGACCCAAAAGGGTACAGATGGGCCTTTGGTATAGCAGCTGTAGAGACTGAGGACATTAAACAGCTGTCTACCTTGCCTGGCCTCTCAGAAGATCCTTCTGTTGTGGGGTTGCTGAAGGTTGAAGAACAACAGGTGCCAATTGCTACTACCACAGTGCACCGACGACAATATCGTACCAATCGAGACTCCCTGATCCCCATTCATAAACTGATTAGACAATTAGAAAATCAAGGAGTGATTGGCAAGACTCGCTCACCCTTTAATAGTCCTATATGGCCAGTGCGAAAGCCTAATTGAGAATGGAGATTAACTGTGGACTATCGTGGCCTAAATGAAGTTACGCCACCGCTGAGTGCTGCTGTGCCAGACATGCTAGAACTTCAATACGAACTGGAGTCAAAGGCAGCCAAGTGGTACGCCACCATAGACATTGCTAATGCATTTTTCTCTATTCCTTTGGCACCAAAGTGCAGGCCACAGTTTGCTTTTACCTGTAGAGGTATCCAGTACACCTGGAATCGACTGCCCCAAGGGTGGAAACACAGTCCTACTATTTGCCACGGACTGATCCAGACTGCACTAGAAAAGGGTGGAGCTCCAGAACATTTGCAATACATTGATGACATCATTGTGTGGGGTGATACAGCAGCAGAAGTTTTTGACAAAGGGGAGAAAATAATCCAAATTCTTCTGAAAGCTGGTTTTGCCATAAAAAGAGGCAAGGTCAAGGGACCTGCCCGGGAGATCCAGTTTTTAGGGATTAAATGGCAAGATGGGCGTTGCCAGATCCCGATAGAGGTGATCAACAAAATAACAGCTATGTCCCCACCTACTAACAAAAAGGAAACACAAGCCTTCTTAGGCGTTGTGGGTTTCTGGAGAATGCATATTCCAGATTACAGCCAGATTGTACGCCCTCTTTATCAAGTGACCAGAAAGAAGAATGATTTTCTGTGGGGCCCTGAACAACGACAGGCTTTTGAACAGATTAAACAAGAAATTGTGCATGCAGTAGTCCTTGGACCAGTCCGTACGGGACAAGATGTTAAAAATGTGCTCTACACCTCAGCTGGGGACAATGGTCCTACCTGGAGCCTCTGGCAGAAAGTACCAGGGGAGACTCGAGGTCGACCCCTAGGATTTTGGAGTCGAGGATACAAGGGTTCCAAGGCCAATTACACCCCAACTGAAAAAGAGATACTGGCAGCATATGAAGGAGTTAGAGCTGCTTCAGAGGTAATCGGTACTGAAGCACAACTTCTCCTAGCACCTCGATTACCAGTACTAGGCTGGATGTTCAAGGGTAAGGTTCCTACTACTCATCATGCAACTGATGCGACGTGGAGTAAATGGATTGCATTAATTACACAGAGGGCTCGAATAGGAAACCCTAATCGCCCAGGAATCTTAGAAGTGATCATGGACTGGCCAGAAGGCAAAGACTTCAGAATGCCACCAGAAAAGGAGGTGACACGTGCTGAAGAAGCCCCACCATATAATGAACTACCAGAGGATGAGAAGCAGTATGCCCTGTTCACCGATGGATCCTGCCGTCTTGTAGGAAAGCATCGGAAGTGGAAAGCTGCTGTATGGAGTCTTATACGACGAGTCACAGAAGCCACAGAAGGACAAGGTGAATCAAGTTGATTCGCAGAGGTAAAAGCCATCCAGCTGGCTTTAGACATTGCTGAACGAGAAAAGTGGCCAAGGCTGTATCTTTATACGGACTCATGGATGGTGGCAAATGCCTTGTGGGGGTGGTTAAAGCAGTGGAAGCGAAGCAACTGGCAGCGTAAAGGTAAACCTATTTGGGCTGCCGAACTGCGGCAAGATATTGCTACTCGGCTAGAGAAACTAGTCGTGAAGGTACGTCATGTAGATGCTCACGTACCTAAAAGTCGGGCAACTGAGGAACATCGAAACAACCAACAAGCGGATCAAGCTGCTAAAGTGTTCCAAATAGATTTGGACTGGGAACATAAAGGTGAACTATTTTTAGCTCGGTGGGCTCATTACACTTCAGGTCATCAAGGAAGAAATGCAACATACAGATGGGCTCGTGACCGAGGAGTGGACTTAACTATGGACTCTATGGCACAGGTTATCCATGATTGTGAAACATGCGCCGCAATTAAGCAAGCCAAACAGTTAAAACCTCTGTGGTATGGGGGGCGGTGGTTGAAATATAAATATGGGGAGGCCTGGCAAATTGACTATATCACACTCCCTCAAACCCGCCAGGGTAAACACTATGTGCTTACTATGGTGGAGGCGACCACCGGATGGTTGGAAACATACTCTGTGCCCCATGCCACTGCCCGGAACACTATTCTGGGCCTTGAAAAGCAAATCTTGTGGCGACACGGCACGCCAGAGAGAATTGAGTCGGACAATGGGACTCATTTCAAAAACAGTCTCATAGACAACTGGGCCAAAGAGCATGGCATCGAATGGGTATATCACATCCCCTATCATGCACCAGCCTCTGGGAAAATTGAACGGTATAATGGGCTGTTAAAAACTACCCTGAAAGCAAGGGGGGGTGGAAACTTTAAAAACTGGAATAAACATTTGGCACAAACTACCTGGTTAGTTAACACCAGGGGATCTATCAATCCAGTTGGCCCTGCTCAGTCAGACCTTCTACATGTAGTAGAAGGAGATAAAGTCCCTGTGGTGCATGAAAGGAATCTATTGGGAAAAACTGTCTGGATTCTTCCTGCAACGGGCAAAGGTAAACCCATTCGTGAATTGCTTTTGCTCAGGGACCTGGATGTACTTGGTGGGTGATGTTGCAAGATGGTGAAGTCCGATGTGTCCCTGAAGGTGATCTGATTCTGGGTGAGACTACTTAATTCTGAACTGTATGTTGTTACTGCATAAGTGTCTTTCAGGTTAAGACAGTGGTGATGAGACCGGAACTAGCTTCATCAAGTGGCGTCCAGTAACCTCCTAGAGTCTGACATCTTTAACCTGCAACCCATGGGCACGAACCATGACAAAAGAGAGACTGCTAGCCAGAAAGACTGCTGAGAGACTGCTAGCCAGATGGAAACCCACAATCCTGAACCAAATGAACTTGATGAACTTTTTGTATAGAGATGAATCATAAACTAGTGATATGTGTATATATATATTTGAAAATGAAAAGGTAGTGGTGATCTGAGTATGACGTGAATGGTATGGAATAAGGGGGGAATGTCCTGGTTTGGCCCAAACCAGGCCAATTAGTCTTAGAGAAACCAAGGTCACTGCTAAATTCCTCACTGCTTATGAGTGAAGAGCCGAAGGGGGGTCGCACCTGCAGGGAGGAGCAGACAGGGCAGGTGACCCAAGATTGACCAACGAGGTATTCCATCCCACACACGTCATTCTCACTTTCCTATTTATCACTAACCCACTGCCTCCTGGAGGTGGGGCCCAGGAGGGAGGGGCCCTCCTGTCTCCCACTGATTGGTACCAGCTTTGCCAATTCTCCAGTTAAAAGCCTGCAGGTGTGATGGCAGGGGGAGCTACTGCATTTTCCCCTCTGCCTGTGCTGGGGGGAGCAACTCTGCCTGAGGAGGATTTCCAAGCTCTCAGTCTTGGCTTTGTATATATTTGTATATATTTGTATATATTTGTATATATTTGTATATATTTGATTATTGTTATTATACTCTTTTTCATTATTATAGTTTATTAAAACTGTTTTAACTTTCCAACCCATAAGTCTCTCTCCCTTTTCCCTTTCCCTTTCCCTTGGGGGGAGGGGAGAGGTTTAACAGAGAGCATCTGCCACCTGGTTAATAGCCAGCCCATCTTTAAACCGTGACACTCTGTTATCCCAACATGACCTGTTGTACCTAGCAAACCCAGCCAGATCGCCAGGGGACATCAGGCTGTAGGAAAATGTCAAGAAAGGCAGCACATATGGAGCATAAGAGGTGAAACAGAAAGCCTTTGAGTTGCCTCTAATATATCCCCAAATTAGAAATTTCCTTCCCAAGTCGTCACATTCTGTAATCACATTAATCTGAATATTTGATGTCTCTTCTCTTGGTGCTGACCTTGCTCCTACGTCTATCTACAGTTCATTCTTCCTGCAATTTTTAACAGAAATGGAGATGTAAAACATGTCACGGTTTAAAGCTGGGCCAGCTATTAAACCGGTGGGAGATGCTCTCTATTAAGCCTCCTCCCTGTCCCCAGAAGGGGAAGGAAAAGAGAAAAGGGAGAGAGACTTACAAGTTGGAAAGTTAAAACAGTTTTAATAAACTATAATAATGAAAAAGGGTATAATAAAAATAATAATGGAAATAATTAAATATATGCAAATATATACAAAACCAAGATCAAGCTCCCCTGATGTTGGTCACGTCACCACCAGCACAGCAGGGCAGGCTCTGGGAAGGCCCAGACTGGGCCCAGTGATGGACAGGAACTGGATTCAGGAATGCACAGATTGGGATCAGGGGCAGCAGAAAAAATGGACAGAGTCCTCTTCGGACACCGGCCATAGTAGAAGGGAGCGAGACCCTCGTGATCCCCCCGCTATATACTGAGAATGACGTGTATGGGATGGAATACCTTGTTGGTCAATTTTGGGTCACCTGTCCTGATCACAGAATCACAGAAACAACTAGGTTGGAAGAGACCTCTGGGATCATCGAGTCCAACCTTTGACCTAACACCACGAGACCATGACACTAAGTGCCACATCTAGTCTTTTTTTAAACACCTCCTGTCCACTCCTCCCTGGAGGTGCGACCCTTCTACGGCTCTTCACTCGTAATTAGTGAGGAATTTAGCAGTGACCTTTGTTTCTCTAAGAATAAGTACAGCAAGAGCCTTTCTGCATAACATCCCTACTGGTGCCTCAGTGACAGCTGTAAACTTTGAGTGTTATCAGTCCTAGAAGCAGACGCTGTCTGCAAAACATGGTTAGTTTCAGAAAGTGCAGTTACTTAGAGGAGACTTAGCTGAAAGTAAAAATCACTGAAAGGAAAATTGGTTCTTTTTTAGTCCAAACCAGGACAAATGAAATCACACACTTGTAAGCTTTGCTTTGGACTCGATGTGCTGCTGCAGTTGTGTCACAACAGCCATGCTATATTTGACATTGTTGAGGTCCAACACTTGTCCAGCCAGTGACAAAAATGTATTCAATTTTCTGAAGTTTCTAATGGGGGTCTTTGGAGAGCAGGTGGACTTTTATACCAGGGTAACTTCTATGTCTTCCCCCTCAGTTCATCTGTGGTATTCAGCATTGCAGAGGGAGGTAGGCAGATGCTTGGGGCTCTCTGCCACAGTCCCACATTGGAGGGGCTCTTGTTGGGCATTTGGCTGCTGTTCTGAGATGGGACAGCTGAGCCTTGAGGCACCCAAGTGGCACGAGCCAGCGATGATTCAGTGGAGGAGGAACAAAGGGCATGAGTGGCTTCTGCTGCACCTCTGTTGTTGTAATGCCATGTAGCCAGCTCCTAACAGTGAGATCAGAGTGACTCTCCATTAGCTGAGGAGCTGGACAAGGTTTCACAATCAGAGACATAGACAGTTTATCTGAGCTGTACTTGCAACAACAGGTAATGTCCTGGTACCCTGGTGATGTTCATTTCCCTCACTGTAAAACCTCGTCTCCAAATAACTACGAGCATTTTAAAAAATGTAACTTCACTGATGGGCAGTGTCTCCAAGGGATGAAATGGCTTTATGAAATCCCCATGGGCAACACAGCATACTTTTTCAGGCAGGCTGAGTATAAATGTGAGTACTTTCTGACTTTTCTACCTGGTGGAAGATATTTGGCATCCACAGATCAATAAGTTTCCAAACTACTTTGCCTGTCAGGTCTTCAAAGGTCCTACAGAGCCCCAAGTACACAAACTTCTTTGCCTAGCTCTTCCAGCAAAATGGGGGTCCTCCTTCAGAAACAACCAAGAGGGAGCAAGTGGGCCAGGGACAGAGGAAAAGCAACCAAAATCAGGTGTTCTCCAGTTAACCATCTACTCAAATGCTACAACCCCCCCTAGCCTCTACCCCCTCCCAGATGGAGCCTTGCCAAGGCACACACATGACATGGTGTGCAGGACCATGCTGCCTGCCTGCTGCCTGGAGTCCTCTGCTCAGGCAGGAGAATTTGAGGGATAATGAGAAATAGGAGGTGAAAGACCACAACAGAGGAAAACAGGGTCCCAGAGCCAAAAACTTCACTGCATGAACCATGCCTGTTTGTATAGACTTTCACTGTTAAAGCCAAGTGCTTGCAAATTTGGGTATGGGGGGGGAGCAACCATGACATCTCTTTTAGCTGTTCCCTCTCAGATGCTATGTGCTTTTACTCCACTGGAGAGATCACTGGCTAGGGAACACTAACCAAAGCACATCTGTTTGCCTTTGAAGCTGTTTAATTTTAGCACATACTTTACGAGTTTTGGTTAATTACACAATAAGTTATTGATAAGGAAGCATAAGAAATGTGCAAACATTGTGTGTCACACACAGAAACAGCAACATTTTCTGGAGAGTGATCCCCTGTTTTGATACAACCTCACTTGCTACAATCTTTCAATGAAATAAATCACTCCACAGGCAATGTATAATGCAGTCTAAAATGTGATGGTTCTCACTGTTTGTAATCTAAATTGGATACGCCCTTGTCACCGAAATCGGGAATAAAACCTCTTAACACCAATGTAGTATTAAGAAGCAGGCACACCTTTATTGCAGCGCTGGGCAGCATGGGGGGTAGCCCCTCCAAAATCTTGTGCGCCTTCCTCAGTAGTTCATCTTATATTTATGTAGCAATATATTACATATTCATTATGATTCCAAGGATGCCTATACATATTCATAACTTTTCCCCAAAAAGGCGGTCTTTATTGTGAGTTCTGAGAAATCATTTCCATAGTCTCCGCCTTTAACTCCTCCTGGTTGTGCACGCACAGTTTCTCCTGGTAGTCGTGGGCCCGGGTCTCTGGGATGAAGGCTGTATGTCTTCCTCGCTGTGCACTTTTCACCTTTCGTTCTTGCGCAGGCGTAGTAGTACCCTGGCTTTCTATCAAGCCTCAAGACCAGTTCTGGCTGGTCTTAAAGCAAGAAGTCCAGTAACTCTATTGTATTCAACTAGTGTCCATGATGGTCTCTAATAAGACAAGAAGTCCAGTAACTTACCTAGTGGGGTTTCTATGGTTACCTGTTAAAATTTAACAATCCTATAGCTAACTTCACAGACTCTAAGGCAGAACACAGCACCTCTTCCACCATTATACCTATTCTACTAAACTTATCTTCTTATGATTTTAAATTAAATTTCATTTAATTTCAGATATTTATAACACCCTTATTGATTGCCCTCTTTGCCAGAGCTATCAAGGGCTTAATAGCTTTCTTGTGCTTGCATGATTATTTCAAATCACCTTTTCCATAACTTAGATTTTTACCATAAGTTATGTTTGATCACACTTGAACATGCAAACATACTATTTAAAAGCTTTACCCTGTTTCTCGGTAACAGATTTCGTATATGATTTGCAAAATGAAACACAACATCTTTCTCATTGACCCTGGGACTTATACCTTTTTCCCTGTCTTGGCTATCTTCACCTCAAGTCTCTGCCTCCTCCCTGGCCTGCATTATGTTCATCTCATTCTCTCTTCTTATTTCAGAGATCTGTGAGTAATGGCTACACCTTTCTTTGAACCATTCCACTGGCTTCCACATTGCTTCTGCTCTGCATTCACAGCAAATGCTCTACCAAACACACTGTGGTCTCCGTTACAAATCTTCATCTCCCTGGTTAATCCTGCTCCACTGCTGACAGAGATGATGTTGCTGTGTTATCCGACTGCTGTATCCATCACCTACTTTCATCTTGCTAGTGAGATTTTGTGATGAAAGCACAACATCTGCTGGATAAACTGCTGTGATTCTTTTGGTGAAGTTCAATGTGCTGCTCGTAAGGGTGATGAGCAAACCTTGGGAGCTTTAGTGCAGAAATACGTTAGTCTACTTTCCCCTCTCTCCCTCTTCTCCTAAATTATCTGACTTTCTAATCTCCTTGTGTTTAGATATTAGCTTAGAAATCGCCTGGGCTTACACTGTGATTTCCCAGTGCATTTAACTCCTTCAAGGGCTGCTCTAGAGAAGAGACAATTAAACTGGTTATTGAAATGGCACCCAGTTCCTGCCTCATGTTCTCCCACCGCCATAAGCTGCCTCCAGCCTCTCTGTAGCCTGCCTCCAGCCCATGGTGTTTCTCCTGGTTGCTGCTTCTTCTCCGGTGAATGTCATGGCAGAGGCAGAGCTCAGCAGGCAATTCCATCTCCATCTATCTCTCCTTCCACTTCGGCCTTGGACACAGACATGAGTGTCACCCAAAAAGGGTGCAAAGGAAAAGTATAATCCACTCCAGGCTACCTGTCATCAGAAATAATTTATATTCTAGGATGGCATGGCCCTACCTAAAGCATGTGGCAAGAGGAAACATGAAGAAAATACACTGATGTGGGAAGAAAATAGAAAATATCTGCTGATACTGGTGAAAACCAGTGCTGCTTCCCTCTGGAATAAATCAGTGATGGCCAAGACCCAGCTCTTCAGGGTTTTTATAAGTGTTTCTACAGTAGTTGCAAACTATCTGCTTGACCTGAAAATTGAATAACCAAGTCTTTTCAAGGTAAAAAACACCGTATTTGTCTTGAGGTTTTGAAAAACACCTGGCTTTTATACTGTTAGCCCCATTGAGAACAATATTAATTAAAAAAACGAGGCAGCAGATATATACCCTCTTCTGTCTTTTTTCTTATCAATATTCATGTGCCATAATCCTGACTGGACTCTCAAATTTTTCTGTTGACTTTGGGTTTTGACTCGTGGTCTCGAAAGTGCAGAGATGCAGCGCGGTTGCTTGGCAACACGAACACACTAGTTCGTTGGGGGTGATGAACATTTTTTAAGGAACGTTTTCCTTTTTCTGTTGCTGAATGGATAAGAGCACAGATGACTCAGACTATGATGCCTGACCTGGGGTTTTGGGGCCATAATTCAGGGTTTTATGGATGAAGAGTTCTGGTTGACATGGAGGTGAATTTGGACCCAGACTTGACTTTCACTAACCTCAGGGATGGGGTAATTATGTTTATATGTTCAAGTATTTAAGATTTGGGATTTTGCCTCAGACAAAAATATTAGGAGGGACTCTACCTGTTAAGTCCTTTTTTTTTAAACTCTCCATGAAGGCAGAGTGCACAATTCCAGTCTGGGCAACCTTTTGCAAAGGAGGAGAAAAGGAGAACACTGCCTTCTGCACAAGGCCAGAGCTTGTCTTTCTGCTCTGGGGAAGACACACCCACCAGCTCTCCTGTGGGAGTTTCTGCTCGTGAAAGGCACATTACATGCCATCTCATGTTGCACCAACCTCTGTGCGTCTGGAAGCTTTTTACAATCTCTTCCATGCACTGCATTTCACAAGTCCGTGCATACATGGTGCCTGGGCCTTAGGGACCTTATGGAAAGTCTAAAGCCATATAAGAGGATGATAACCTGCCATTTACTAAGATTTCAGACTTGCCAAAACTTGCCAAAGACCAACAGCTTCATCACTAAAGTAGCTGAATCTCTGTGCTTCTTTTTGTTGAGCACCTGTTTTGGCACAGCTCCCACTTTCATATCAAGAGTTTCTGATTTGGGTGTTCCTCCCTGTATAGTTCTTTGTAATTCTTATAATTATGGATTTAATTATATTAAATTTATTAGGAATTATAATTTTATAATTCCCTGTGTAATTCTTCCAACTGGGTTTAGTTTATAAGTCTTCGGTAAATTCGCAGCCTCATTGTGGCAAGAAATTAGGTAATTCAGGAAATGTGTAGGAAGGTAACTGCACATACCTCTTAGCTTTAAGGAAATTTTGGGTAGAGATAAAGGAAACCAAGACCAGCCAGATTTTCACAGAATGACAGAATCACAGAATGGTTCAGGTTGGAAGGGACCTCTGGAGATCATCTAGTCCATCCCCCTGCCAAAGAAGATTCCCCTACAGCACGGTGCACAGGGTCACATCCAGGTGGGTTTTGAATATCTCCAGAGAAGGAGACTCCACAACCTCCCTGGGCAGCTTGTTCCAGTGCTCTACTGCCCCCAGATAAGTTTTTTCTCATATTTAAATGGAACTTCCCATGTTTCAGTTTGTGCCCGTTGCCCCTTATCCTGTAGCTGGTCACCACTGAGAAGAGTCTGGCCCCATCCTCTTGACACCCACCCCTAAGGTATTTGTAAATATTGGTAAGATCCCCCCTCAGTCTTCTCTTCTCCAGACTAAACAGACCCAGTTCCCTCAGCCTCTCCTTGTAAGAGAGATGCTCCAGTTCTCTGATCATCTTTGCAGCCCTCCACTGGACTCTCTCCAGTAGTTCCTTGTCTTTCTTGAACTGGAGGGCCCGAACTGGACACAGTACTCCAGGTGTGGCCTCACTGGGGCAGTGTAGAGGGGAAGGATAACCTCCCTCGACCTGCTGGCCACACTCTTCTTAATGCACCCCAGGATACCATTGGACTTCTTGGCCACAAGGGCACATTGCTGGCTCATGGTGAACTTGTTGTCCATCAGGACTCCCAGTTCTTTCTCTGCAGAGCTGCTTTCCAGCAGGTCAACCCCCAACCTGTACTGGTGCATGGGGTTATTCCTCCCTAAGTGCAGGATGCTACACTTTGGATGTAGGACGATTGCATTTTGGAAGATCTAGATGTGTTTAACATACACATGATGCCTTCAGTCTTAGAACTGATGTAAGCCACAGTAAATTAGACAGCCTCCAGGCTTACTTACATTCTGAATTTAGTCCTATAACATTTTTTCCTCCAAAGCAGAAATCAAGTCATCCGTCAGACTGTCAGCAAATTGTCTGTGTGCCATGTATTAATCTCCTTTTTCATATACCATATTCTTCTGTTTCAATGGGAATTCAGTCACAGATGAAGGCTACTTAGACACAATATTCTGCAAATAATGTAGCCTAAGAAAGAGTTAGCTAATAAGAAAAAACATGGTATCTAAGCTGGTGCTCTGTGGGCACACGGTGCTAAGTGAGTGCTGTAGACAGGGTTGCATCTGGAAATTCTTACTTTAAAAAAACAGCATGTAGAATTTCACTTGCTTCCTTCTAGGTGATCAGCAGCAGGCTTTAAGTTAACAGTGATACCAAATGCTTTATTTAGCTGTCATTTACAAAGAGAGAATTCATAGTGGAAACAAACAGGCAGCCTACAGTGACATCTTTAAGAGAAGTCTGCTTTCATACAACTGTGAAAGCACAGGCTTATCTCCGCTAGCAAGCAACAGTAACAAGTCTCATGGAATATTTTATTCAAGACCCCTGCTTTTGTTCTAAGTTTCCCGCAGGGAATGTTGGCTTGTGTTGCCACCAGAGACTGTGGATTACACACAAAAGCAAAGTAGATTTGAAAAAGGAACCAGAATTTGTGCCATGCTGCCTTTCCTTATGTTTGTTTTTGCACAGAAATTCGTCGATACAAAACAAACCTTTAATGATAGAGTGCATCAGTACAGGCCCATGTCACAGGAATCTTTTCAGCTTGTTTTCCTTTAAAAATGAAGTGAAGGAAAATGTGTTTTGAAGCACCATCTTCTTATCTCCTAGAAATGGTCAGTGAGAAAATAACAAGTTATGGAAAAAGAGAGAGGTTGCTCAGCTGATGTAGGGACAGCAGAATTTCTTCATTCTCTGTCTTTATAGTATGTCATGTAGCATGTCAGGAGTAAAAGCTGAGAGGTGACAAGATTTTTTATTTGCTGCTCCTTTCAACGGATGGTCCTTCTCTGTAGATGTAGGAACCCCTGATGGGTAAAGGGAATTTAATAAGAATATGCACAAGTTGCCTGTGGTTGAATTTATGTGTGTGATACCAGTTGCAGACACACTTATTTGAGTGACTCTTATAGTACTGATAACAAAAAGAAAACTATCTTCCTCAGCAGAAGAGGATTACTTATCTTGTGGTGGGAACCAAATCCACCCAGTGATACCGAGATAAGGTAAGACATGCTTTTATATTTCTTCGCATGAAGCAAGTGGTCTGACAGGGAATTCCCCCAAGGCATATCCTGTCTCTGGCCAGGGCTGAGCGCTCTTGATCCTGAAGCAAGAGCTGGTGGCTACATAAGCACTGAGTTGTGGGAAGGCACTGCAGCTTGCCACAAGGTCTTGGTCCTCTGGTGGTCCACGTTGGGAGCTGGTTACAGATCCTGTCTCCCCTGGCCATCCTCCTTCCCACCAAGCACAAACAAGGACAAGGAAAGAGAGGAGCTGAGGTCCTGATACACAACCAGGTCCCAGTGCAGGGTTGCCCCAAAGCTTGGAGTCTTTTAGGTTTGACATAGAGTGATACGAGATGAGTGTATATTTTTATGGCTATTTGGGTACAGAATATATTTTAATGAGTTTGCCTAATTCCTCCCTTTAGTTTTAGGTTTTTTGTTAATGCTGAAATGAGGCAAAAAGCCTTTTAAAAACTCTGAGACAGTGATTTCCATTAACCTAAGCTCTTGACAGGTACTAAAGAGAAAAGTAAGATAAGAAGAATGTCATTTTCATTTCTCTCTTGGGTCTTTTGATACCTATGTCTTGTTTGCAAAACCTATGTCTTTCTCAATGCTTGTACAATTTCCTTGTACAAGACACTTCTAGGAGGATTGGGTGGGAGGAAGATGGTTATTTCTGTGAGGCTACTTCATTGCTGTGGGCTCAATGTAGCTTTAGAATCTTCAGGTTTATTTCACAAAAGAATTCTTTTTAAAAAACAAAACAAAACCAGAACAGCTGATCAGCAGGAAAAAAAATCTGACTTTTAAAATAAGGAGAAATAACTTAATCTGAGTGTAGAGGAAATAATAAAAGTAATTTTGTGTTATGTGTGAAGGCTTTACACTTTCTGTCACTAGCTTTCAACTTTCTGTCAGTTTTACCATTTTAATTCACTTAACAAAATTTTCAATTGAACCTATTTTTGTCCAGTCATCTTCTTTCTTGGGACAGTTTATTAAATCTAGATTTGAAACGCATCATCCAAATAGGGATGGGCTTTGTAGCCTACCGGCACTGGCCACATCATATGGCATGAGAGAACGTGCTCAGGGATGCAGGGAAATGTATAATGTCATGCTGGAACTGGAGGCATTGGGGATATCATCCTGAATTGTACCTGGGCTTTACAGGTGAATGGTGTATGCGCAGTGGTCAGGACAATGGCACTTGTGAGTTTGAGCTGTGTATACGCATTTCCTAGGTAAATATTGTGGAAATGCAATCAAGTGGAAGTGAAGCAATGATGACAAGTGCTTTCTTTTCTCATAAGGCATCTGCCTCCCGAGATTTGGACTCCTGTCACAAGAGGCAATATAAGCTTCATCCAGCATATTTACAGGTGACTCTGCCTCAGACTACAACCTTTCAAAAACACCTGAAGAAAATGGAAAACAAAAGAGAGGACACTTAATAACTTCACAAGCTGGCTGTCTCAGTGCAGATGTCAGTGCATATACACTTCAAATCTCAGTACTTGGCATCTGTCTTACAATTACACTCGGGGTAGTGGTGCTTGACTCAAAGTCAACCCATATCCAGTTATTTCCTACTATATTACCTCCACAGCTTTGCCACTCACTGCTTTGCCATAGCAGCTGTGATTTGCCATATAGCACTGCAACACACATTGCAGCATCCCAGGGACATAGATCACTACAACTGGAAAAAAAACCCCACATCCCTGCAACTCCACAGCAGCTTCCCTCTCATTGCAATGGCCTCTGTGCCTGGCTCATTGCCTTAGCATGTTTTTACAGGGTGATGAGAGCAATGGCTTTTGTTTAGCGATAATGAATAGGTTCCTTTGCATGTGACCCCTGGGCCACTTAATTTCAGCCTCTTGTGTTGTCACAGGCCTTGCTGAATGTGTCAGGGGGAAATAAGCCCTCTGTGTGGGCAGCATTTGCCCAAGGGGACAGGATGAACGCCCAGCTATACCTGTGGCAGGTTTGCAAACTCACTGATTGCTCGAGGATGCCCCAGAAAGCAAACACGGGAGCTGCTGAGCAGCCTGTCCATCACTCATTGCCAAAAATGAGTGATGGTCATAAGACCCTGTAACTGGAACATCTTCTTCCTCAAAGCTCTCTGGATGTTAAATATTTTTAGAACTCAAACTCCTTTTCTTGTAACCTACAAAAATACTTTTTTCAGAGCACAGTTTTCATTTCCAGACATTTCACGAACAAATCTGAACCAGCGGGGCTCTCCAGCCCGAATGGAGAGACCAGTTTACATTTGTCAGCATATTCCCCAAAGGGAATTTCTGGGAAAAGATAGAACCAGTTTATGAGTCTTTAAATGAAGGAGTATCAGAGATATTGAAAGCAATGGAATTGCTGCTTGAGAAACTAGGGGATTTATCTCTCTTTTTAGCTGCTTGTCAAGAAAATAAATGAACCTAATAAGCATCATCATCAGCTCTATCAACCCTCTCAAGCACTATCAAGATCCACTGAAGGCAAGCAAAAACACCGACGCCCCTTTGACCCCCCCCCCATAAACTAACTAATTTGTGGAGAAGTGTTAAAACAACAAGCGGCCCCGGGAGCATGTCCCCCCCTCCTCGATCTGCTCACCCTTTCCTCCACCTCTTTCCTCCTCCCGTGGCCACCAGGTGGGGCAGCGAAGCTCCGCTCCCCGCGAAGCCCAGAGCGCTTCGTCCCCCAGCACCCCCACCGCGACCCAGGGCGGTCACCCCCCCCTCGCCTCCCCCAGCCTGCTAACAGGCAGCCGGGCTGCTGGAAACTTTCTTTAAAAAAAGGAAAGGAGCAAACTGCCCCTGTCCTCCTGCAAACGATGGAAACCGCAGTACCCGCAGTGTCTTCTTGCATGGCAATAAAGAGGAGAAGTCAGTGCAAACCTCTCTGGAAGGGTGTTTTGGTGGAGCTCGTTCCTCACTGGTGTTTGGCATTTGTCCTCCCTGCATCAGAGCCCTACATTTCATCTGGGGAATTGTAGGTTTGTTACAGCATCTTGAGATCGTCCTTATGATTCCTGCATTTTCATAAGTAAATAAACAAAAAAAATACAGCCTAGCCCACTGCTATAATTGCAGCTAACCTATACTATAGGGGTCAGAAGACATCATTTTTCAAATACCACAGTGTGAGAGGAAAACTTAAATTAATCCTCCCTAACCAGAATCACCAGCACGAGGAGCAAAGGGTAGGAAAAGAGGGAGAAAAAAACCCAGTACCATATGAAAGTCTGCCTCATAAAGCGAGCAAACTCCTGCCCACATCATTTTGCAGTTTGTTTACTCGTGGCTTCATTAAAATTGCATGCAGATCCAATGACTAGGTTTTGTTAATGGCCCACAGAGGGACAATCATTGCTGAAGCCTGAACACTGTGATCCATTTTCCCTAATTATTACTTTGTAACTGTTTCTAATTTGACAGCTCCTGCTGAAGGAGGGTTCATTTATTTTGTTTCATTGTTTCATATAAGGAAACATCAGATAAGCATAACAGGAGCGCATTAATAAGGAGACCCACTAATTTGAAACATACATTAATTGCGTGTTAAGAGCACATAATGGCCTTCACTGGGGCTCCTGGAAAGATTTTTCATTGTAGAATCCTTTTAAAGGCCGTAAATCATGGGGTTGTGTTGAATACTTAACAAGGAACAGGAAGAATATCTAATTCCTTGTGGCCTACAAGTCAAGAATGGAGAGGGGCAAAGAGGTTCATTTTCCTCCTTGGCTCTATTTTATAACTGTCATATAGATGGAATAAAGATGGATATATTTGCTCACGATGAAGTAATTTCTAAATCTGCTTAGTTATTAGGTATATGTCAGTGG
This sequence comes from Nyctibius grandis, assembly GCF_013368605.1. Classification (NCBI taxonomy): domain Eukaryota; kingdom Metazoa; phylum Chordata; class Aves; order Nyctibiiformes; family Nyctibiidae; genus Nyctibius; species Nyctibius grandis. The sequence continues at coordinate 58,254,385 of NC_090660.1, read as the reverse complement.
GCTTTGGGGAGTTTAGCTGTTTTCTTTAGAATACAAAGATCTGGGGTGGTCAGGGGTTTCTAAAAATCCAATGTAACTCATGGCTTTTTGAAGGCTTTAACATAAAGTTACGCATTTCTAAAGAAGCAATGTGAGAATGCACGACTAAAGGGTCAGTAAGTCCAGTCTCCTGCTAGCTCAGTTAACCATATCAATATTTCTTTCACAAATTCATGGAGTTCTATCTTAAATATATTAAGGTTTTTAATTTTGATCCTTTCATTCCTGTAACCTAATCTTAGAAGGCTATTCCAAAACTCCATTTTATTGACTTGCCTCAAAATTTGTGTCATTGGGAAATTTCATTATCTCACTCTCCTACTTCCCTTTAGCCTCTTCCTTATTCATTTTCTGATATAACTAGTCTCTGTCTGCAGTCTAAGAGTATTTGGCATTTGTATATTTGTTTTCATGTCCCTATCTCTGCTACTACAATGACAGTTAGGTTTTTTCGTGGTGTTTACCTCACTTTATGAAAATATGTACAATTTCAAGCTTCATTTTGCTGAGCTAAACAAGGCAGGATGTTTTGGTCTCATTTGGTAAGGTAGGCTTATTTCTTTCTGGCATTCCAGTTTGACTGTCTGTTTTGAGTGTGAATGATAGGAATTATAAATTCTTCTCCAGATGAAATTTCCTCGATGCTTTGTACAGTCACATTAACACATCTTTATCTCCCCTGGAAATGCTATAACTGATAAATCCTTGGATTTTTTTTTTTTTCTGTTGCAACACATTGGTAGATCATAGCTTTCCTAGCAATGTATTGGTTTGTCCATGCATTTTTATCATTTTTAGCTCTCAGCAGACGATGAGTCAGCTTGGAGCAGTCATTTTTGCTATCTTTTTACTAAGGCATGATTTGCAATTTTGCACATATTGTTTTTGAATTAAAACTATTTCTATCTTTCCAAGCCTCATGATCATTCAGTTATTCCCATAAAATATACTGATCTTCCTCAGATAATGGCAATGCCCCGAAATTCATGTCACCAGGAGGTTTGTTCACCTCACTCTGCTTTATGTTAGCCAGTTCCTTACTTGCTCTGTGATTTAACTAGCTCCCATCTTCTCCAGTGTGGTCTGCTTTTAAGTGTCTCAGTGAAGTTCACATAGATTAGGTATATTGTGAACTGCTTACTCTAGACCTTTAATTATCTTGTTTCATACAGATATCAAATTGACCTCATTTAGTCTGCTGCAGTTTACTGTGTTTCCCCTTTCCTTTCCATTACTTCAAAGTCTAACACAGAGGTCAGACTAATGGGCTTGTGGTTGTCTGAAACACTGCATATTCTTAAATATAGCTACTTAATTTGTTATTCTCTGATTGCACAGCAATAGTCCTTCCCATTGTTTCAATGTTTATTTAGTGAACAAAATCTATCAGCCATCAAATCCAGCAATACCTGGGCCCTACCTTCACCCGAATTTGTTGTCCTGTCTGTATCTGAGGTCTTTGTATTTTCCTTCTCTCTCTCAAAACATTGTTCAGTTCTCTACTCAATCCTGTCACTGAACATGCTCAGTCTATACACCAACATCCAATGAATAAGACTGCTTGTGTCAACTTCTTCACAAATGAATTTGCACAATTGGGATGTTGAGTTTCCCTATTTGTCTCTCAAACTGTTGGCACACTGTCCTTAAAAATATTTGTCCTCTCCCAGGTGTTTTATTTTCTCCATTTTGCCACCAGTGTACGTTCCAGGGGTGTATAATAAATGTGTTCTCTTCTGCCCTGTGTTATCCGATGGCTCAGCTCTGATATTGCAGGCTCTCACCTGTCGTCCTGTGAAATTGCAGGGGCTCTCTCTAGCCCCTATGGGCTGTTTTTACCGACTCTGAACCTTGGGTTTGAATTGCAACTAATGTTCACTGCCTAAGAAAAGAAGGGGTCCCCATATGGTCACTACCACCTCAGAGAAACGTGTGCAATGACCACTCTGGTGAGGGAAAGTTCATAGAATCATAGAATCATAAAATGGTTTCAGTTGGAAGGGACCTTAAAGATCATCTAGTTCCAACCCTCCTGCCATGGGCAGGGACACCTTTCCACTAGACCAGGTTGCTCAAAGCCCCATCCAATCTGGCCTTAAACACTGCCAGGGAGGGGCATCCACAACTTCTCTGGGCAACCTGTTCCAATGTTTCACCACCCTCACAGTAAAGAATTTCTTCCTAATATCTAATTTAAATCTGCCCTCTTTCAGTTTTAAACCACTCCCTCTCATCCTATCACTACATGCCCTTGTAAAAAGTCCCTCTACAGCATTTCTGTAGGCCCCCTTCAGGTACTGGAGGGCTGCTCTAAGGTCTCCCCAGAGCCTTCTGTTCTCCAGGCTGAACAGCCCCAACTCTCTCAGCCTCTCTTCATAGGAGAGGTGCTCCAGCCCTCTGGTCATCTTCGTGGCCCTCCTCTGGACTTGTTCCAACAGCTCCATGTCTTTCTTATGTTGGGGGCCACAAAGATGCTGCAGTACTCCAGGTGGGGGTCTCATGAGAGCAGAGCAGAGGGGCAGAATCATGTCCCTTGACCTGCTGACCATGCTGCTTTTGATGCAGTCCAGCATAAGTAACAGCTTAAAAAACAAAGCTCGTCTTAGAAGGTACTGTATAATGCATGGTTTGCAACAACAGTCTGCTTAGACAAGAGGAGTATGTTTGGCTTTTAACAAAAATTGACATGGCCGTTGCATTACACTCAGATTTTACTGAAGGGACATCAACCCTGGTAGGCCGTGTTGCTGTCTCCATACAGCAGACACAGGATGTGTTGTGCTCAGAATGAGCAGTACTAGGGGCAGTTATTTGCTGTAGGAAGGCAAAATTCCTTGCTCTCTGTTTTCACTCTGGACACTTCTCAATGATAGTATGGTACCGAAATACCAGGGTGTTGTTTCTCTCCGAGTTCCCCAGGTTTGCTCTCACTAGCTGTGTCCTGCTGCGTTGCTGACATTCATGCTTCTTTTCTTCTGACTGTCTCCGTCCTTCCTGCTCTCCAGTTTTCTTCTAACCAGTGTCAAATCACCTTTTAACAGAGTTCCCTCATTAGCTTCTGTGAGCAAGCTTCTCCCAACGTTCTTGCCACAGAAGGATAAAAGGCAAGTGATCAGTGCCTGTTCATCCTGGGATAGATATACCATGGTGCAACAGTTCGCAGGTAGTGAGAGGCACTGCATGAGCAGCCAGCCTCTAGAGAAGGCAGGGTGGTTAGCTGAGAGGAGTCTTCTCTCTCATGGCTTTCAGGAGAGAAGAAATGTACCAGCCCCAAACCCAGTGCATCACCTGCTCTGTAACTTTTCTGCTAGGGGAGTCCTGGCAAAGCAGGTACAAAGTTGTCCTGGCTTTGCAAGAACTGTTGCCTGCATGCCCCAGGAGCGATACAGAGGAGGAGTTCATCATGGTCCACCACTTTCCTTCCTGGTGCCACTGTACACATGTAGCCCCGTTATGTCTGATGATCTCCTGCTGGCATCCATTTCATCCTTCAGCCAGGTTGGTCGAGGCATACAGTAGCTCCGTCTCCATTGTGTTCTGCCAGGAGCTTTCTACTTTGCCGTAACAAACCGTACCAAATGCTGCTTCCCTGACTGCTTTCATCTTTAAACATGACCCTTTTTCAGGTAATATACTCAACACAGATCACTGATAATTGAGACAAGAAGCAAATTTTAGACCATATTTTACTCTATTTAGATTTCTATTCTGCTCTTTGCCACGCCACATTCTTTGACTGTTATTGTAAGTACAATATTACCACAGGGTAGGAATATATTTGTGGACTGTAGGAGAAGTGAAGCAAGTTAAGCCGTAAATATTCTCATCTCATTCTTGTCATTTGTTAGTTAATTTCTTCTGTAGATAAGAATTTTAATATTTGCATGTTTCCTTTTTCTATATATTTTTTGAACAACTCTCGCCCTTCTTATGTCCTTCTAAGCGGTGACTCACTCTGATTTCCTGATTTATGTTGTTCTAATTTACAGACACTCCCCCCTGTAGAGGTTTGGTTGAGTGAGAAGGGGCACGATCCTGTGTCAGTCACTGAGCAGTCTGAGCAACCCAGGCTTTGAGCAAGGGTTAAGCCCAGAGCTAGCGACCTTGCACTCCCCTTGCACGGTGCAGAACAAAGAACCCTGTGGTGCCTGCTTCGCGGGAAGCAAAACTACATCCGGGAGGAGGGGGGGCGGTCACGGCTCTGAATATGTAAACCTATGGACCAATCACAAGTGCGATCGGGGCGCGTGATTAACATATGCATAGTCTATATAACCACTGCTTTCTTTGTTAATAAACGAGAAGCTTCCATACTCACATTGAGATTGCGTAGCTTACTCCAGACCGTTCCCCAGCACCCGCGAGCGCGCCTCCCCCGGTTTTCCCCTTACTACACCCCCCCCCCAAATTCACATGAAAGAACTTCCTACTAATGCCATTTATTAAGAGATTTTGTGCTTAGAATATACTGTCAGCTAACTTGAACACCCTTCCCCTCTATTTTTTTTTTGTTTCTGAATTTCTTGTGCCAAACCTCTTAAAGAACATTCCAGTTAAATACAGTGCTGAATTTGTAGGCCACCCACCAACTAAAGTAGGTACTTTGAGGTGCAAACAACATCTGTGTGTTTGAGTAACCTATTAATGAAAATGAGTGAGCTCCAGATGCAAATGAACTTGGGCTCCAAGGCTGGCCTCCCTCCTTTCTTTATTCTGTTTTATATCCCAGACAGCGACTGCCATGCATTACTGTCTATAAAAGCAAAGCTGGGCCCAGCCAAACAAATTCAGAAGCTGTCTGAAAATCTTTTCACAGCTTCCCATCTTCTGGTTACAAGCTCAATTTTTTAAATTATCTCTGTTCCAAAAATACTAGTGGTACAAATTCATCTCTCTTCAAATAGATAATTTGCATTTTTAGTTGTTGTTTATTAAAAATCTTGTCAGACCCAGATCTCCTCAATATTATAGCATTTTCCAGTGCTTAGTTTCCAATAGTTATCTTGTTAGATTGACCTGCATTTCTTCCCTCATTAATTACTGCTGTTCTTAGAAACAAGTATAGCTTTTAATTTGTGTTGATCTCTATAAAAGTAGTCACTTTTGATTAATAACCTGCAACTTATTTGAATTGTTATGGCCTCTTGGGCAGTTTAGTCTGAAAAAAAAATCTCATGGGAAGCACAATGGCAGGAGCAAAACAAATATATTACATGAGTAGCTTGACATCACTATCGTAAGAACTTCACATTTAGCTTCCAGAAGTAAGTAAATGAGAAGGAAAAAAACCATCCAATCTGTAGAAATCCATTTTTAAAAAAATCTTGGGGTGTATTTACACATTCTAGCATCTCACGGTTTCATTTTTAATTCTGGAAAGAAAAGATGAGAGAACTTTAAAAATTATTTATACAGAAAAAGTTTTCAGTGGTGTAAGAGAGTAATAACAGGCTGCTGTGCTTAGGAGTTGGGCTATAAAATAACTGCTTGCAAGCATCTCATATTTGAACATTCCCCCAAAATGGAAGGATTTTGAGACCTCAGTCTGTTTGGGTAAATTTGTACTTAGAAAATGTCACTTTCTAAGAAGCTACTACTACAAGTATAAATTATGCCAAAAGAAAGCACTTAGGGACATTTGCTCTTGCCTGTTAGGGAGTACTTTGGGTTCCTTCTCATAATATTTCCTCTGTGTTGCCAGGAACCTCATAAGCAGCCTTTGAAGCAGAGCTATTTTGTTGGATCTCTTATTTTGCTTTATCTGAAAAGTTGTTTTCTGTTCTTTGATGATTAGCAAGAAAAGTTTTTTTATTATTTTTGTGGGTTTTTTTTAATGTAGTTGTGCTTTTTTTTTGTTTGGGTTTTTTGTACTAAGTAAAAAAATTCCTACAATCAAATCTTCATCTGTCAGAAATCACATGATCACTATTGACTTCAGGGGAGCTACTTTGCCTTACAAAACCAGATGGTAAAGTACTTTATACCATATCATAAACCTTTTTGCTAATCAATTGTAGTGAATCTAGAAACATGGTGCTGGACCAGATGGGAAATGATCCTTTAGTCTGTGTTTTGGTTTGACCAAGTATCTCTGTAGTTTTTCTGATCTATGTCTGTAAAACCTCTTTTTAAAAATCCTTTGGATAAAGAGAATTTATAGTCTGTGTAGTTTTCATGTCCTGTGGCTCACAGGGCATCCCTTCATGACTGGAAAGTTTTCTACTCGTTCTTTGCCTCTTATTAAATTATTTTCTCTCTTTTCCTGTGTGCTCAGGGCACAGAGAATGATTAAACACTCTCCTTTTTAAGACAATCTTTTATTTACTGGCAGACTGTTATAATATTATATTCTTCCTACCTCTTTTCTTATAATCTCTCACTTTTTTTCACTGCCTGGACTAAATTATATGTAGTTCTTTCAATAAAAGATAATTATTCACTTCCCTATCCAATAATGAAGCACTATCTACACTCTGAGTATTTTTTGCAGCTGCTATGCATCCACAGTGCAGTGATCTCGTCTTGACTGTAAACCTTAACTCTGCTTAGGAGTATATTACCTGGGACAAACGTCAAATCCCCTTACTAAAGTGGAGTTTTATCACTACCCACAAGGCCAGTTACATTGTAAAGACAAGGAAACTAGTCTGATTTGACATAATCTATGTTTCATGAATCAGTAATTGGCCTTTAAAGAAAATCTCAGTATTATATTGGTGTTTCTAAACTAACTGTGTTAAGGTCTTTTCTTTGTCTATTTCATCACCATCTATCTCATTACCTAGATGAACTTCTGCAAAAGTCCCTGCCACTTCCTTTTATCCTCACACAAAGAAACAAAAATATCAACAACAAACTAGGTGCTCCAGTTGCACTGCTGCTACTCGTCATGTCTTCAACTATCCTTCATACAGGTCAAAAATCATCTAATGGTTGAGAAATGTCTCCTACTAATGCTTTAAATATGCTAAAGAGAACATTTCAGTGAAATAACTGCCCACGCGTATATGTTTGTAAAATGCTGTGCATTATGTGTGTACTTTGGCCTCCCTAAAATTTGAGCTGCTCACTTGGCAGTTGTGTTCCAGGTATGCCCTTGTATTCTGGGGTATGTCTACATTAACGAGCGCTCACTGATTTTGTCTCTCCGTCCTCTATCAACTACTCTGTATATACTATCCTCAACTGCTCATCAAATATCAGATTTTCAAAGAGTCTAATCTTTCTCACAGAATAAATTCCCATTATAGTTGCCCCAATTGTTCACATCAAAATAAAAACAAACCAAAATAATTTCTTTAGATATATTTCTATTCCTTTTCATTACTATTTCTTATTGTATTTTAGTGTGGATCTATTTTTTTAGTTGAAAAAGCTTCGTACAATTCAAAAAGAAAAATCTGCAAGGTAGTTCTTATTGCTATGCAGAAGTCATGTTACCAGAGTTGACTGTTATGCCCTGCTCTTCTTACCTTAAAATATACCTCTGTTGTGGGACTTAGTGTCTTTAAATTCCAGGTCATCTTTCAGTTACATGATTTCTATTTTCTGGTACTATCAAAAGTGAGGCTGTATTTGGGAAAAATGAAAAATAAGTTCAAAGCAATTTAAAAATTAAATGTTTTGTTTCATATCAGAAGTGAAAATCCAAGAGGAGAAAATCCCCATAAATGAATTGTGTCCTTTAATTTTGCTTTTTGAGACATTAGGCATAATTTGAAATATCATGTAAAAAGTAAAAGTTAATTTTTTCCCAGGAATATGTAACACAGAAGCAAGAAGAAGCTTTTGGATTTTTATCTTGATCCCTTAACATCTTAAGAAGCTTGATCACATCATTATTATATACATTTAGAATCAAATTTGTTTCTGCTTCTAATGCACATTTTAAATTCAATAATTATTCTGAATCTTTTTTCAGGTTTTTCATAGCCAAAAAGATATTTAAATACGTTTTGAACTGAACTCTCAAATCATTTCAGTTCTTCCAAATATATATTTTTATTTAAAAATATTCTTTAAAAATATATCTTTAAAAATTTTGCTCATTTTTTAAGACTACTGCATTAAAGTTTATTGGCATCACCTAATCAGTGTTTGGAAAGAGATGTTTATTATTAAATTTAGATAATTATTATTATCTTTAGATAATTACTATAAAATGAAAAATTATGATTTTTCAGTCTGCAAAAGAAACCCCAAAACCTAGGCATTTGAACTGTAAATAAATTGCAAATAAAAATCTACTCTGGCAACAACTGGAGATGTTTGAATATTCTGGTTTGCACAACCCAGCTCTTTCAGCAACACGAGTACTCTATCTAAATGTGGTATCAAACCTTATTTGAGTGCTTTCTCCTCATTAGCTTACACATAGAAAAGGAAAATTGATTCCAGTGAAGAGTCTACTGTAATACACGACCATGTACACTTTCCCATAGAAATCTCTGTCTTGTTCAGTGATTTCTGGTTGTTTCCTATAGAATGACTCAGACTGGTGTAATGAATGAGACTGTTGCTGGTAAAGCATCTACTCCATTCTTCTGAGGAGCTAGAGTGTAGTGATGACTGCTGGGAAGAGAAATGCAACCTTGTACATAATGCTATTAAAGAACACTCCAGCAACAACTACATTGTCTTCTGATCTCTTCCATAAAGTCAAATTTTTGAAAATAATTTTGTCTTCCTTTCTGGATGCCTTATTTGTGATGCCTGGAACCTGTGAAGTGAAGGTGCTGAACACCTCCATAGACTACTGGAAGATGAGAGAGATGGAAACCTTCCAACTCAAAGTCCCTCTCTGCCCTGATATCCAGTGCAACTTGAGGCATTCCAGGTTTTGAGCCTCCATTTTTATTTTAATTCCCATTTTGAGTCAAAGCAGATTAGTCACTGTAAAATTTCCTGCAGAGTCGAAAGTGCACTAGGACCTTCTGTGCAGCTGTGCTAGAAATCTTTTTGGACATAGCATTTTTTCAGGGAGTCAGATTTTATATTCTTAATATTTGCTTGCTTTTAAATGTATTTTAAATATCATAGAATCATATCATAGAATGGTTTGTGTTGGAAGGGACCTTAAAGATCATATAGTTCCAACCCCTCTGCCACAGGCAGGGACACCTTTCCACTAGACCAGGTTGCTCAGAGCCCCATCCAACCTCACCTTGAACACTTCCAGGGAGGGGGCATCCACAGCTTCTCTGGGCAACCTGTTCCAGTGTCTCACCACTCTCACAGTAAAGAATTTCTTCCCAATACCTAACCTAAACCTACCCACTTTCAGTTTAAAACCATTCCCCCTCATCCTATCACTACATGCCCTGGTCAAAAGTCCCTCTCCCGCTTTCCTGTAGGCCCCCTTCAGCTACTGAAGGCTGCTATAAGGTCTCCCCTGAACCTTACAAACAAAATATATGTTTGTACATAATGCTTTAATAAGTTCTTGTCTCTTCACAGTTTAAAATTTTATTAGGAGATATTTTAGACAAAAAATAAATAACTCTTGAAGATACAAGTCTGATCCTGTATATGTATGATTTCTATCAGTGGAACTTCCCTTGAGAAATGCCCACGTAGTGATTTGAAGCTATTTCAACTAGATGGCTTCTGCGCTTCTTTGAGCCATGTAGCTTAAGCAGTAGGCCATGACGCTATGAGACTGTACAGAAGAGCTTAGAGCCATTCAACAAAATAGTGAACATCAGAACTGGATTTTTTTCACCAGTTCTGCAAAAAACGTCTTCTGATGAAATATGAAATTCTATTAGAAATCCCATGTCATTTAAAATCAAAATTCTTTTGGTGTCTGGGAGTGAAGTGAGCTTTTTATCACCAAAACTCAAAAAACTTTAAAACCCTGAAAAAAATTTCTCATGGATTTTTTTTAGTGGAGAAATAATTCTAGACTGCTCTCTTCAAAGGGTGTATGGAGGGAAAACATAAATTTAAAAGATACTAGAGTTCCTTCCAATTGACTAAAAGAACCTTGCTGGTCAACTTTATATCAGGCAGCTTATGCCTGTCTCTGTTTTGATAGTTTTTCATTTTTCAGAAGCAATTGGAGAAAATTATTTACTATGCTATGGTTTCAGATTTCCTTGCCACTTAAGTGTTGCAGCTTTAGGTTTGCTTAATGGAGCCTCCTGACTTTTTCATATGACCATGATCCTTGGAAGAGGAAAGCTAACACGTTCCCTTGAAAGACATAAACTATGCTAGCATGCTAGGGAATATGCTCCCTGCCTGCCATTTCATTTTGGGGAAAAAAAAAAATGGGAAAGCAGGGCATAAATGGCCCAATTTGTCTACCTAAGTGTCTGTCAAAGAGGCACTGACACAAGGGAAGAGTTACAAGATAGAAAGAACTACCATTCACAGGGATCATCACCAGCATTTCGGGCACTGAGTAAATCAATTAAAAAATCCATATTTCCAGGCTGTCTGTACTCTGTCGCCCTCAAGGTCACTCAGAAAAGGCAGCGGATTTTGTGTATGCAGCAACTGATTCCTGGGAGTACACAGCTCCCCCCCGCCCAGTGTTAGTAACTGTCTGAAAATGCACGTGTTGATTACATTATATTTACTGAGAATGACATGTACTTGGAAGGGAAAATATTAATTTTGAAATGCCAAGTGTCAGTTTCCTTCTTTTTAAAAGAAAAAGAACCCTTTGTTTGTGAAAAATTTTCTTAATGACTCTACAAATTGCTCTGTCTTCTTTAAATACTGAACAATTATTAAAAAAACCTATAAACATCATCTTTGTGTTTTACTGTAACTTCTGCATAGCTTTTCACATGGTGTTGCATTCTACCACGTCACATTTTCACGGTCTATGAAAATGTCCTTCTCTTTTCACTATGATTCATAAAGTACTGTCAGAGAATTGAAAGGCTTGCAGAGAGAAATGAATGAATGTATAAAAATCAAGAGTCTGTTCCATGAGCTATGTAAACACACATGGTCCTTTTCAGAACCACTGTGCCTTTTAGTGAGACACTGGAACAGGTTGCCCAGAGAAGCTGTGGATGCCCCCTCCCTGGAAGTGTTCAAGGTGAGGTTGGATGAGGCTTTGAGCACGTTGGTCTAGTGGAAAGGTGTCCTTGCCCATGGCAGGGAGGTTGGAACTAGATGATCTTTAAGGTCCCTTCCAACCCAAACCATTCAATGGTTCTATGATTCTATGATTTTCAGTCCTATGAAAAGTTATCATACCAAAGCACCGATGGATGATAATTCAAATTCAGAACTGTGCGCACCCTGAGTATTCTTTTCAGCTCCCTGGGGCTCAGATACCACATGAATGGGTGGGTTAACATTTTTGAAGGTTTGTAAAATACTCAGAAAAATACTAACCTTGAGATCCCAGCTGGGATTTAAACACAAAAAGAGTTGAGCAAGGTCATAAGAGCAGGTGTTTTTTGCATTATCATTTTATATCTAACAGAGAGTAAAACACAGTTGAACTTAAAGCTATGTATTTGTCTGTGGCTCTTTCTTCATGCAGCAAGCTCTGCTCACTAAGAGAATGGGATGACTGCAGGACATACAGATCATCAAAAGATAATTTGTGTTTTCCTTGGAAGCTCCTGAAGTGTCTGTTTTCTACATGTACCTCAGCAACTCACTTTGCTAATTTTAAATATTACCTCATTTCCTTGCAAGCTAATAACGAATTTAGACTTTGAACACTTCTGTCAGTTCTCCACCCGCCATTGTGTCCACTGTTCTGTCTTCTGCCCATTCCTCTTATATATTTTCCACCTACACTTTTTCCACCTCCTCATCCCTCAATTTTACCATCACCAAATATTGTCTGTGAGCAGTAGTTCGGGAGTTGAATATTCAAACAACTTACTTAGTTTTTTATTGTTAAAGTATGAACAGACAGGTAGGATCTTCTCTAGAACAGGGAATATTAAATGCATATTTATTTTAATTCTAAAAATATGTAATTTCAAAAGTACTTATTTCATAATCTACAACTTTGCTGGTTTTTGTATGTGAACAACAGAATTTCTTCAAAAAACAGGAAGCAGCAATTGTTTATTGCCAAGTGTTTCTTTTTGCTTTTCATCTTGTACCTCTGTATTTTTCTTCAAATTGTCCACAGGCTTAATTGCTCTGGGCTCAGAAAAGTCTAGAAATCCATGCAGTTTGAGGAGAGCAGCAAGAGTAGCGGTAATTTCCAGAACCACTAAGGCAGACTGCGGCACATGTAAGTGACTCTTTGGGGCAGAGATAAAAGGAAAAGGAAATATACTTGCTTAAAATTACAATGGACTTTGTTCAATTGGTTCTTTATTTGGCTAGAAGAAACATGTGTCAAAGAAACACATGAAACTTGTAGGAATTGAGACTTTTTCTTTCCTTTGAGCAGATATATGAAGACAAATACCTTAAGTAAACTTTGAGTAACTGCAATGGTTTTTCTTTTATAAGATTTCCTTTGCACATAGGGGATAAAACTCAGAATTAAGAAGTTTGCCTCAGAGATTTTAGTAATCAAGTGCAGCTTCTGGCAAAATGCACTATTTCATAATCGTATTGACTTTTTACCAGCCATATTGAACTTCAGCCATTCGACTGGCTTGCTTTATGGGAGGTGTTAATTATGCTAACCAGGTGCCGTTCCCACAATGATGAAATGAAGCCAGTGTTAGTGAAACAGAAGGAAATGTGACTATTTTTTTTCCGCATTGATTTTTGTGAATGCAACAGGAAGGATTTACTTTTGGGTGGCTGTTCTCCTTTCATTTTATTTAAGATGAAACAGACACGTACCATGTAGCGTCATCCTTCCATCATCCTAATCCAATCTAGGAACCTAGAAAGGAGTGATGAGAAACATGGGAGCATTGTTAATCCATCACATAAATTAATGGCACATTAATACCTCAAATGCTGCATATAGTCATAGAACCATAGAATCACAGAATCACAGAATAGTTTGGGTTGGAAGGGACCTTAAAGATCATCTAGTTCCAACCCCCCTGCATGGACAGGGACACCTTCTGCTAGACCAAGTTGCTCAAAGACCCATCCAACCTGACCTTGAACACTGTCAGGGAGGGGGCGTCCACAACTTCTCTGGGCAACCCATTCCAGTGTCTCACCACCCTCACAGTAAAGAATGTCTTCCTAATATCTAATCTAAATCTACCCTCTTTCAGTTTTAAACCACTCCCTCTCATCCTATCACTACATGCCCTTGTAAAAAGTCCCTCTACAGCATTTCTGTAGGCCCCCTTCAGGTACTGGAGGGCTGCTCTAAGGTCTCCCCAGAGCCTTCTGTTCTCCAGGCTGAACAGCCCCAACTCTCTCAGCCTCTCTTCATAGGAGAGGTGCTCCAGCCCTCTGATCATCTTTGTGACCCTCCTCTGGACTTGCTCCAACAGCTCCATGTCCCTCTTAAGTCCTGCTCCCCCATCTCAATAAATGTATGGTAGGACTGGGAGTTGTTTAGAAGGAGGACAAGGATGATAAGAGGTATGGGATAGCACTCATAAAGAGTTAGTAAAAAAGGACTTGACCAGTCAGGAAAAGAGATGAGAAGAAATGTTATGCACATTTATAAAACCTGTATTACAGAGGGTGAGATGAGAAAAACTGTTTACTCTTTCTCTCAGTATGAAAACGAGAGAGAATCACGTTTAATAAGCAAGTGGTGCATTCAAAACAACAGAAGGATGTGACCTGTGGCACAGCTCATAGGTAAGCTTGGGACTCTCTGCTGCATGATATGGTTGACATAAAATATGTGTAGCTTCAAAAAGAGAGCAGAGAAATTTGTGGAAAAAAAGCCCTTTGAGGTTATTCTACATAAATAACCACCTATGGCTCAGCCAAAAATCACTGAAGGCCTAGCAAGTATTCTGGGGAAATATTGTTTCGTGTTCTCATGCTTTGTTTATACTTACCTCAATACCAGCTGTGGCCAATGGTCTTCTGAAATACCAGAGGGAGAATCCTGCTAACCTTCTATGGCTCTTTTACATTTTTATACTTTCACAGATTTTCCCTGCTCTGTTTTTTGTAGGTTGTTATTTTCTTGATAGTCAGCCTTCTTGCTGACAGTCAAAAACACAGTCTTCTGTTAGTTTCTGCTTCTAGTTCAAGGTAACTTTCTGTATGGCAGTGTTTGAAGTTCAGTTGGATGAAGTTGTTTGGCTTAATAATTTATTTACTGGAAAACACACTGAAGACACTAAGCCAATATGCCAGTGTGCACCAAACTTGTATTATGGGTGAGGGATATAGAATGTGAAAATATTAAAATGCTATAGTAATATTTTTCAAAATAATTTTATTAAAAATATTAACTTTTTTTGTTTTCAAAAAGTATTTGGAGAGAATAACTATAGAGATTTTTTTTAACTCAGAAGTTTTTAAAAAGAAAATGAAAATCAAATATAAAAATTATATTTTGGGTAAGATAACATATTTTTGTTTGAGCAAAACAATATTTTATTTTAATTTTTTTCAGCAACAAATCTTCAAGATCAGTTTTTCCCACAATTCCTTGTAAGATCTTAACCAGAACAGACAACTTAAGAATTGAATTTCCACTTTCTATCATACTAACTTAAACAATTAATATAGAAAAGATTTTTTTTTTCCTTAACTGGCATTTTCCTCTACTACAAATAACTGCTGACAAACTCTATTGTGTTTTCTTGCTGTGTATGCCATTCCTTCAGCAACACTTATTTTAATTCATAGTGAGTCCAATAATTCCATGAATATCAACGTTACTTTGGATTTTCACTTAAAGCAATAACCAACCTGCTCTTCTGAGCTCACAAGATTTTTTTCAAAGGTTATCCAGGAAATTGTTATGGCTGGGACTAGATACATCCATATTTCAAATGAAGGACCTACATTTGGCATCACATTATGGTTGCTGTACAGTAAGTCAGTTTACCACAGTGACTGTAAACAAGGTGATATTCAAGAACAAGATGATATCAGAGAACACAAGGTAAGCCTCCTATATAACCTTTAATTGTAACCTTTATTTCTCAGACAATTTTTCTCTAAACCAGGAAAGAATTAGTTTTATGGACTCTTTTCGGGTTTTGTTTTGATTTTTTTTTTAATTGAGTCAGAGAAAAAACATAAACACTTCTGAAAGACTTCTTGATTTTTTGAGGTTTGTTTGTTTTTTTTTTTAAATTTGAAAGACTCCAGAGCAGT
Source organism: Nyctibius grandis (assembly GCF_013368605.1). Lineage (NCBI taxonomy): Eukaryota > Metazoa > Chordata > Aves > Nyctibiiformes > Nyctibiidae > Nyctibius > Nyctibius grandis. The sequence goes on along the minus strand of NC_090660.1, from coordinate 58,239,151 downwards.
AAAATAAAATTTTAATAAGTTTCATTCTCTTGATCTCTTCCTACAAAAATAGAACTGCTTGCAAAAATAGCAGCAAGTGTAAAGAAGAACTTATACTTACCTGAACTTATGGGTACCTGGAAAGAAGAATTTACAGTAAAAGTTAATTAAAAATATAAAATCTGTGTACAGTGGGCTGGAAATAGTCTGTAATTGCTTCTAGGGAATATGACTTATGCATAGTCTCTGCTGAGAGCTCTGGTTATTTCTAGCTCTATTTCTGGTTTCAGTCCCAAATGGGCAGACTCAAAACAAATGTGTCAATTAGATGGTTAGGCAAAATTTCAGCTTTGTCCTTATGCAAACTTCTGCAATAACTTTGTCAGAAGAAAGCAAATACAAAGTGCACTGTACCTCTCCTTGCATTTGAGGAGAGGGAAGACAGAGATTTACAAAGGTCCTACGGCTGAGCACCTAGCTGTGGTCCCTTGCTTCAAAGCTCTTATTGAGGTGGTTCATGAAAAATGTCTTTCAGTTTGCCAGTCTCTTTATGAATATGAGATTGAGCTTTATATTTTCTTACTTATGGTATGAAAACCATAGCATGTCATAGCTTGTTTCATTGGATCTAAGTTTTGTATGCTTCATTTACATAAACTGCAAACTGCCTTTTATTGTGTTTTTATTTTAGTCACATTAGTTTTAATAACTCGGTCAAACATATGTGCTGTCTGTTTTTGGAAATGGGCATCTGGATTATCTAGTGGTTTCAATGGCTTAAGATTCAAGAAATTGTAAACAGTGATTAACTGGGTCTGGTATTTAAAAAAAAAAAACAAAACCAGATTAAAGTACGAAGCATTAAAATTAATTCAGTCTTCATTTTTTTACCATCCAGTTGCAATAATACAGAATGTATGTATCATACTTCATAAAATTTGAAAGGAGATTGGGAAACATCTATCTGATAGATCACAGCTCACTTTCATATAGGAAGAAAATGAATGGAGGGAATGAAATATTCGTCTTTCCATGCATACTTGCGCACAGATGTTTGTGTGTGCATGTGTGGGTGTGCCGGTTTGCACGTGCATATATATATATATATATATATATATATATGAAAGAATTCCCCTGTCATCATAGGTCAAAGGTGGTCTGAAATGTTAATGTCGGTGTGAAAAAATGATCTTAATCAAAAGAGAAGGAATCTTAGAAGAAAAGTCTACCTACCCATCAAGGCAACAAAACATCTGGGATCGCTAGCAAACCTTATTGCTGATCCCTGCAGCCAGGAAAGGTGCCTGGGTCAGAGAGGAGGGATGCCTGCAGCCCTGATGAGGTTGGGGGTCGAGGAGCTGCATGGCTGCTGCCCCATCACACAGATTTCACTGTCCCAGTCTATGACTGTGCATCCATAACAGGCTTATGAAACTTTGATGACATATTTCTGGGGATTACTATGAATGCTTAGCGCTACTGCTATTGGTTGTCATAGGTGACCTTTAGACATGTGGACTTAATAACTTCATTATTGGTAACAGTACTGTGCTTTTTGCCGTATTTCATCATGTACTTTTTTGAGTATAGTTTTCTTGCAATATCTACAGATTGTTTACTAACAGATTGTAAATTTTTCATGAGCAGTGGCAGAACAGGCCTTCAGGTAAATGTTCAACCATGGAAGAAAGAGTAGGAAATAACATCATTCAGCCGTCACCAGTAGAGGTCAACACCGCTGTTTCCCCAGTACCGGACGCAGCCCTCAGGCCAGGAGCTAGTCACAGAGGAGAGATTTATTTTTGCTCCTCTGCACAAGGGGTTCCATGCTCAAAGACAAACTAGTGTGTCCTCTCTGCTCAACTGCAGAGCTTGGTGCCACCACTGTAGTCTTATGCACCTCAAACTCCCTCGTGTCTTGCAGCACGTGGCAGGCACATATTACCAAGGGATACACACCTTGCAGACCCATCTCTCCTCTCAGTGCTCTGCAGCTCTCCTAACCTTTGCTGAACAAAAAAACCAATTCTGCTGTGAAAATAGGATGGATCCTTACTTGAAGTACCATATATATTTAAATGAAAACATCATGGTTACTTAATATCAGTAAAATAATAACTGCAGACATACATATTCGCTTACAACTCTGGAAGGTGTTAGTGAGATGTGTTTATTTACATTGATAGATAAGAGAGAAGAAACTTCTTCAGAAGATTAGATGCAATTTTAGGATTTTTTTTTTCTTTTCGGTTTTCATTTTTGCTCTAGATTATCTTAGCTTCCTGAATCCCACGGTCATGTGAGTTATTGTGACGATGGGTCGTGTCAGCAACATCCTTTATTTTAGCTTTTAAAAAAGTCTTGTTACCTTGGCAACTGCCATATCACCTCTTTGAAATAACATGCACAATATAGAATTTGATCTCTTGCACTGTAGAATGTTCAAGGGAAAATGTTCAGTGTTAAGCACTTTCTTTTTTTCCAAATTTTAATTAGGTTTGAATGATATTTTTAATGATTTGTCTATCTGCTTTTCCCATTTAAAATACTTTTATAAGGAAAACAAATGAGTGCATCAACTTGTACATCCATCCCTACTGACCCCTTCAGTTAGCGACAGAACTGACAGTATGTATTATTTTCCATACAGATACTATAAAAGTTATATCAATGATTTGTTTCAGTCATTGCATTCCGCTTACTCCATTACCCTCAAATAGCTCAGACAATAGAGTCATCAGGCTAAGGCAGACAGAAAGGTTTTCCCTCAGCTTACATTTATTTAAATTATTTTATTCAAAAATTCATAGATTTTGAGACCAGAAGCAACCATTGTGATTATCTAGTCTGGAGTCTTGCACAGCACGAATCACGGAATTTCACTCAGCAGTTGCTCAGCAAGCCACAAATATCTTGCTGAACTTTTAGGAACATATCCTCACTAACCATCTTTGTGCAGCAAATGCAAGCAAACATCCAGACTGGGATCAGCTTTTATTACCGCTACAGAGAAGATGAAATGTGTATCCCGTATTTTGTGTGCTTTGCCTTGTCCTAAACATTCTCAGGCCTGGCCTTTGGAGCATTTGTGTCGTGGCCTTTGGAGCATTTGTTGTGTCGTGATTACGTGTTTCAGATTCTGAGGGGCACATTAGCTTGCTGTCTTCTAAGCACCCTGGGGATAGAGGTTGGCAATGCCTCCCTCAACAACAACAAAATGGACTTTTCACTCAAAAATTTACATTTTTAAAAATAAAATGATATGTCAAGCAAAGCATTTTGTTCAATCATTTATGATTGTCCCATTCCTGTTCCTGGAGTCGTCAGTGGTGCAACCTCTCCCTCCCCCAGCACACACTCCCAGTTCTTTGCCCAATTCTGTTTGCCCTTAAACCTCATTGATTTCCCATCAGTTGTTAAGCTGCCAGTTATCCCTTTCAAGCTCTCTGCAGACCTGTACAAGACATCTAGAAATTAACGTACTAAGCAGACGCTGGTAATTTTAAACTAGTAAGATCTATCAAGGCAGCAAAGACATATTTCTCTAGTATATAGTCCTTTTCTTTCTTGAGTCAGAAAGCTGGCACAGAATCACAGAATGGCTGGGGTTGGAAGGGACCTCTGGAGGACATCTAGTCCAACTCCCTGCTAAAGCAGGTTCACCTAGAACTGGTTACATAGGCGGGTTTGGAATATTTCCAGAGAAGGAGACTCCACAGCCTCTCTGGGCAGTCTGTTACAGTGCTCTGTCACTCTCAGAGCAAAGAAGTTTTTCCTCATATTCAGATGGAACTTCCCATGTTTCAGTTTGCGCCTACTGCCCCTTGTCCTGTCGCTGGGCACCACTGAGAAGAGTCTGGCCCCATCCTCTTGACACCTGCCCCTAAGGTAATTCTAAGCATTGTTGAGATCCCCTCTTAGTCTTCTCTTCTCTATGCTCAACAGACCCAGCTTGCTCAGTCTTTCCTCGTAAGAGAGATGCTCCAGTCCTCTAATAATCTTCGTAGTTCTCTGCTGGACTCTCTCTAGTAGTTTCTTGTCTTTCTTGAACTGGGGGCCCCAGAATTGGAAACAATACTCCAGGTGTGGCCTCACTAGGGCAGTGAGAGGGGGAAGATAACCTCCATTGACCTGTTGGCCACACTCTTCCTAATGCACCCCAGGATACCATTGGCCTTCCTGGCCACAAGGGCACATTGTTGGCTCATGGTGAACTTGTTGTCCACCATAACTCACAGGTCCTTCTCTGCAGAGCTGCTTTCCAGCAGGTCAACCCCCAACCTGTACTGGTGCATTGTAGGGGCCTGGACCGTGGGAAAGTTATAGAGAGAACATACCAGTACACTGTTATGTAACAGCATGAGATAACAAGAAAGCATAGGGATGTGGCTTGCTTAAGTTTATAATAAGTATCCAATCAGAACAGTAGAGGTGGCACGCAGCCAGATTATGGACAATACTTGTAGCCAATAGCTTAGTGTGTGACCGTTACATAAGAGAGTATGTAGGTTATAAAAGTGTGTGTTAACCAAAATAAAGAAGCTACTAGAGCACCATATTGGTGTGCTGTAGTTCTTTCCTCGCAAGGACCCCAACATTATGGTGACCCCGACGTGATCGTTGCATCGGAGAAGGGGGACCAGACGAAAGACGCGAGGGTGACTGCTGTGCCGGCGGAGGTAAGCCAGGCCATCCGAGAGAGGCGGGGAAGCCGTCCGAGAGAGGCAGGAGGCCGTCCGAGAGAGACGGGGAAGCCGTCCAAGAGAGGCGGGAAGCCGTCCGAGAGAGACTGGGAAGCTGTCCGAGAGAGGCAGGGAAGCTGTCCGAGAGAGGCAGGAGGCCGTCCGAGAGAGACGGGGAAGCCGTCCGAGAGAGACGGGGAAGCCGTCCGAGAGAGACAGGAGGCCGTCCGAGAGAGATGGGAATCCGTCCAAGAGAGACGGGGAATCCGTCCGAGAGAGGTGGGGAATCCGTCCGAGAGAGGCGGGGAAGTCGTCCGAGAGAGACGGGAATCCGTCCGAGAGAGACGGGAATCCGTTCGAGAGAGACGGGGAATTGTAGGTCTACGTGATTAACGGCAGGATGGAGGGTGCAGTATCTGCACTGGAAAAGGCGGAGGTGGAATGTATTCTGCAGATAGCTGCGCAAACTGAGATTAAGATAAAAAGAAAAGAAGTAGAAACTTTGCTGGAATGGGGCCAGCAAAGCGGTTTTCTAAAAACCACCGATCAGTTGCTTTCTGCAGCTTGCTGGGACGATCTAAGACAAGAACTTTTGAAATTAGTCACGGTGGGAGATAAAAAGGCTAGAAAGCTAATTAAATCTTGGAAGAAAGTGAGGGATATGCTGGAGGCTATGTCCTCTGAGGCGAAAGTGCGATCCGCTCTCAAAAAAGCACTAATACCAGAAGAAAAAGAGCAGTTACCGGCGTACCCTGTAGAGGCAGCCCCTCCCTACGAGAACTTTCCGATACGCCCCCCCCCCTCCCCCCGCCGGTTTGGCGCCCTCCACCGCCCCCCCCTTCCCCCCCCGCTGGCTCGGTGCCAGCTGTTTACCCTGCGATTGAGGAAGAGTTTTGGGGTGGAGAATCAACAGCCCCGTTAGCCCCGTTAATGCCTTATGCAGTGGGGCCGGAGGTGACATCTGGGGTCTCGGTACCCCCTCCGGAGGCTGACGGAGGCAAACAGCCACCGGTGAATCCTGAAACTGTACCCCTCCCCATGGAAGTAGAAACAAATGAGTCAGACGCCGCTCCTGAAGCGGACAGTAATGCGCCTTTGCGAGAGTTGCTGCAGCGACAAGAACAGCAAATGCAGGAACTATTGAAAAGAATGGAGAGGCTAGATGGAGGAGCTAGTGAAACATCGCGGCAACTCGCTTACAATGAAGCCTCGCAGGCAATATCTGGTGAGTTAGAGGCTCTCGGACAGGCTATCGAGAAGCAGGAAGCTCCTCCAGCAGAACCGGAACTTACTCTGGCAGAGCTAAAGCACAAAGAGGAAACAATCCGGAAGTGGACACCTGCCGGATTGTGAATACCTCCTACTTCAGTATCCACAAGACCTGGGAGAAGAAAATGATGCACGGGGCTTGGACAAAGAATTCAGAGCCCCTGCTAAATCACTCTGGTGGATGCTTTGATAACAAAGACACCTTCCTTCAGAATCCCCACAGGCAAAATTAACAGAGGCTCGACAATCTCATCAATTTTTTCACCAGTCTGCAGCAGCATTGCGATCGCAATTCCAATTGACAAAGACTGATGCAAGGGCGATTGTAGCTTCTTGCCCCGATTGTGCTAGAATACCTGTGTTACAGATTGCAGGAGCAAATCCCAGGGGACTCCAACCCAGACAGATTTGGCAAACAGACATCACCGAATATGCTGCCTTTGGTCGACTCAAATATATCCATGTATCAATTGACACCTGCTCCGGTCACATGTGGGCTACAGCCCTGACCTCCATGACAGCTAAGGCTGTTAAAAAACACTTGTTGCAAGCTATTGCAGTAATGGGCCAGCCAGAACAAATTAAGACTGATAATGGCCCTGCCTATCGATCTGAATTGCTTGCAGAATTTATGCAGAAATGGGGTATTACACATGTACGCGGTATTCTATATAATTTTACAGGGCAGACAATTGTGGAACGTGCGCATCGCACATTAAAAGAGCATTTAGAAATTATTCGAAAACAGGGGGAGATGGGACCACAGGATGCACTACATAAAACATCGTTTGTATTAAATTGGCTAAACCCTAAGCAGAACTCGCAAACACCACCTGCCGTAGCTCACGGGCAGGAAAATCAAAAAGACTTCAGTAATACAAACGTACCAGTAAGGGTATTCATCCCAGAATCAGGCACTTGGGAAGGGCCAAAGCAATTAATAACCTGGGGCAGAGGGTATGCTTGTGTCTCCACAGGAAATAACTGCCAATGGGTTCTGGCCAAATGGGTGAAGCCGTGGCTAGATGAACCAGCCGACGCTACAGGACCAGACAACTCTAACACCAGAGGCCTTGAGGAGGTGTGATCACCGCCTTGCACGTATCATCTGGCCGTGACTCCAGAATCTGAATCCAGAACAGAAGATGCGGGAACATCATGGGTTTTTTGGACGAACTGGTTGGGTGGTCTGGGAATTGGAGGGGGGATAGCCAGCCTAGTGAAAGGCTTGGCGCAAGTATTGCTATTCATTTTGTATTGGTATTCTGTACTATAAAAGGTTTTGCAGGGAATGATATCAAGAACCATTGCCATTTATATTAAGAAAGAAAGGGGGAGATGTAGGGGCCTGGACCGTGGGAAAGTTATAGAGAGAACATACCAGTACACTGTTATGTAACAGCATGAGATAACAAGAAAGCATAGGGATGTGGCTTGCTTAAGTTTATAGTAAGTATCCAATTAGAACAGTAGAGGTGGCACGCAGCCAGATTATGGACAATACTTGTAGCCAATAGCTTAGTGTGTGACCGTTACATAAGAGAGCATGTAGGTTATAAAAGTGTGTGTTAACCAAAATAAAGAAGCTACTAGAGCACCATATTGGTGTGCTGTAGTTCTTTCCTCGTGCGGACCCCAACAGTGCATGGGGTTATTCCTCCCTAGGTTCAGGGCCATACACTTACCTTTGTTGAACTTCATTAGATTCCTCTCTGCCCAGCTCTCTAGCCAGGCCAGGTCTCGCTGAATGGCAGCACAGCCTTCTGGTGTATCAGCCACTCCTACCAGTTTTGTGTCATCAGCAAACTTGCTGAGTGTACACTCAGTCCCTTCGTTCAGGTCATTGATGAATAAGTTAAACAGGACTGGACCCAGTACTGACCTGTGGGAACACTGCTAGCTACAGGCCTCCAACTAGACTGAGCACTGCTGATCACAACCCTCTGAGCTCTGCCATTCAGCCAGTTCTCAATCCACCTCACTGACCACTCATCTAACTCACACTTCCTGAGCTTCCCTATGAGGATGTTATGGGAGACAGTGTCAAAAGCCTTGCTGAAGTCAAAGCAGACAACATCCACTGCTCTCCCCTCATCTACCCAGCCAGTCATGTCCTCATAGAAGGCCATCAGAACGGTCAAGCATCATTTCCCCTTGGTGAATCTGTGTTGACAATTCCTGATAGCCTTATTTTCCTCCACATGCCCTGCTTAGAGATGACATCCAGAATTAGTTGTTCCATCACCTTTCCAGGGATGGAGGTGAGACTGACTGGCCTGTAGTTTCCTGAGTCCTCCTTCTTGTCCTTTTTGAAGACTGGAGTGACATTGGCTTTCCTCCAGTCCTCAGGCACCTCTCCTGTTCTCCATGACCTTTCAAAGGTGACAGACTGGCTTAGCAATAACATCTGCCAGCTCCCTTGGCACTTGTGGGTGCATCCCATTGGGGCCCATGGATTTGCAGGTGTCCAGTTTGTCTGAATGATCTCTAACCCAAGCTTCCTCGACCAAGGGAAAGTCTTCCTTTCTCCAGACTTTTTCTGTTACCTCCAGGGTCTGGGACTCCTGACGGCTGGTGTTAGCAGTAAAGACTGAAGGAAAGAAGACATTCAGTAACTCTGCCTTCTCTGTAACCCCTGTCACCAGGGCACCCACTTCATTCAACAGTGGGCCCACATTTTCCCTAGTCTTTCTTTTGCTACTGATGGACATGAAGAAGCCCTTCTTGTTGTCCTTGACAGCCTTTGCCAGACTTCAGCCTTCCTTGACACATCCCTGCATCATACTCTGACAATGTTCTTATATTCCTCCCAAGTGGCCTGTGCCTTTTCCCACATTCTGTAAACTTCCTTCTTCCATTTGAGTTTTGCCAAAGCTCTTTGCTCATCCATGCAGGTCTCCTGCCCTCTTTGCTTGATTTCTTACTCATAGGGATGCACCAATCGAGCTTGGAGGAAGTGGTGCTTCAATATTAACCAGCTCTCCTGGAACCCTCTACCTTCCAGAGCTCTAACCCATGGGATTCTCCAAAGTAGGTCCTTGAAGATGCCAAAGTTAGCTTTCCTGAAGTCCAGGGTTGTAATCCTACTTATTGACCTACTTCCTTCACACAGGATCCTGAACTCTAGTATCTCATGGTCATTGCAGCCAAGGCTGCCCCCAACCTTCACATCCCCGGGTAGTGAAGGATTCTCTTTCTCCTCCACAAGGAGCAGGAGGAGACCTAGGGGATGGGGGGGAATGGAGGCAGGTCCCTGCTCGGGGTAGTAGGCGAATCCCATCCTGACCTTCCTCCCCTCCCTGCGTCCCCCTGAAGAATAGGTATGAGGTGCTGGAGCCTGAGCGTCTTTCTGAGCATCAGGAAGACACGAATCTAGGTGAAGGACCTTCTAAGGGGCTACGGAAACAGAAGCAACCAACCAGGAAGGTTGCAACCAGCTCCAAAAAGGAGAAGAGAAAAGAAAAGTAATTGTTATAGGTGACTCCCTGCTAAGGGGAACGGAGGGCCCCATATGCAGGCCAGACCCGACTCACAGGGAAGTCTGCTGCCTCCCTGGGGCTCGGGTAAGGGATGTTGCCAGGAGGCTTCCTGAACTGGTGAGGCCCTCTGACTACTACCCACTATTAGTATTCCAGGTGGGTAGGGATGAGATTGAAGGGAGAAGTCCCAGGGCAATCAAAAGGGAGTTCAGGGCCCTGGGGCGTTTGGTAAAGGTGGTAGGTGCGCAGGTTATATTCTCTTCAATTCCTTTGGTGTTAGGTGAAAATAGGGAAAGGACTATGAAAATACAACGTATTAATACGTGGCTAAGAGACTGGTGACGTAGGTGGGATTTTGGGTTCTTTGACCACAGGACGGCTTTCATGGCACCGGGCCTGCTTATGATGGATGGGGAATATCTGAGTCAGAAGGGGAAAATGGTTAGGGCCCAGAAGTTGGCAGGGCTGATAAAGAGGTCTTTAAACTAGGTTCGATGGGGGAGGGGGATAAGACCAGGGCAACCACAAATGAATCTGGGGGTGACAGGCCTGTGTCGGGGGCAAGACCGTTAGTGCAGCTGAAGTGCATTTACATCAATGCACACAGTATGGGCAACAAACAGGAAGAGCTAGAAGCCACTGTACAGCAGGAAGGTTATGATGTGGTTGCCATCACAGAAACGTGGTGGGATGACTCTCATGACTGGAGTGCTGCTATGGATCGCTATAAGCTCTTTAAGAGGGACAGGCAAAGCAGGAGAGGCGGTGGGGTAGCATTGTATGTTAAGGAGTGCTTGGACTGTGTTGAAATTGAGGAAGATGATGAGGATGACAAGGTTGAATGTCTATGGGTAAAGATCAGGGGGAAGGTTGGCAGGGCGAACATTATGGTGGGAGTCTGTTATAGACCACCCAAGCAGGATGAGAAGGTGGACGAGGCATTTTACAAGCGGCTGTCAGAAGCCGCCCGGTCGCCGGCCCTTGTACTCGTGGGTGACTTCAACTTGCCGGATGTCTGCTGGAAATACAACATGGCAGAGAGGAAGCAATCTAGGAGGTTCCTCGAATGTGTGGAGGACAACTTCCTCATGCATGTGGTAAATGAGCCCACTAGAGGAGGGGCCCTGCTTGACCTGTTGTTTGTGAACAGAGAAGGACTAGTGGGAGATGTGAGGGTCGGTGGCCGTCTTGGGAATAGTGACCATGAAATGTTAGATTTTTCAATAGTGGGGGAAGTAAGGAGGGGCAAGAGCAGAACTTCTGCCTTAGATTTCTGCCAGGCAGACTTTAGCCTATTTAAGAGGTTGGTAGAGAGAGTCCCTTGGGAGTAGGTCCTTGTCCTGGTTTGGCCCAAACCGGGCCAATTAGTCTTGGAGAAACCAAGGTCACTGCTAAATTCCTCACTGCTTATGAGTGAAGAGCCGAAGGGGGGTCGCACCTGCAGGGAGGAGCAGACAGGGCAGGTGACCCAAGATTGACCAACGAGGTATTCCATCCCATACATGTCATTCTCACTTTCCTGTTTATCACTAACCCACTGCCTCCTGGAGGTGGGGCCCAGGAGGGAGGGGCCCTCCTGTCTCCCACTGATTGGTACCAGCTTTGCCAAATCTCCAGTTAAAAGCCTGCAGGTGTGATGGCAGGGGGAGCTACTGCATTTTCCCCTCTGCTTGTGCTGGGGGGAGCAACTCTGCCTGAGGAGGATTTCCAAGCTCTCAGTCTTGGTTTTGTATATATTTGTATATATTTGTATATATTTGATTATTTTTATTATTATTGTTATTATACTCTTTTTCATTATTATAGTTTATTAAAACTGTTTTAACTTTCCAACCCATAAGTCTCTCTCCCTTTTCCCTTTCCCTTGGGGGGGGGGGGGGGGGGGGGGGGGGGAGAGGGTTAACAGAGAGCATCTGCCACCTGGTTAATAGCTGGCCCAGCTTTAAACCGTAACAGATTTAATTGGCGCCCAACGTGGGGCTCGAGACAAGCTCCAACAGGTTGCTCTGGTAGGTTGAATCCTGGCTCTGGTGGGAGGAGACCCAGAGGGCTCAGCTGAGAGAGTATCAGATTTCTTCCTTTGAGATTTACAAGGGGTTGGAAATTAAAACAGATAGTGAAAATGGTGATGTCATTTTTGAATGCTGTGTTATCTCATCTTTTTATAGAGTTTCTTTCACAATTGAGTATTGCAATGATGCCTTACCTGCTGTGGACACTGTGTTATTGCTTGCTTCTTATGAATGTTTACATGCAGTTTAGTAGTGGGCGCTGGTCGAAATGTATTGTTTTGGTATGGGGTTTGATACTGATTTATGCTGTGATAAACTGGGCAGTTAATATTCCCATCTCTTATCTCTATGACACAATGATGGGTAGCTTTAATCGCGAATCAGTAGCAGCGACTTCATTTGCACACTCCAGGCGTCCTTTAGCTAATTCTGTTAATGATTACACTTCCAGTTTTACTTTGGGAAATAGTACCTTCTCCTTTTCTGCTAAGCTGATTCCACTAGATTTTGCGAAATTAGGATGGTGCTGTCTAGGTGGCATGTTTTTATTTTTGGTTGTCCTGAATGTGTTTCTGATGTGGGATAAGATTAAATATCGGTGCAGGGACAGTTGTAGGTGTTATGCAGCCACCTCAGATCCTACAGTGTGTACTGCTGCTACAGCCACTAAACCCACTGAAACCTCGGCAGCCTGCACCACAGCTGCTACACCCCCAGGATGGCCACTGCAGCTACTCAGACTCTCAGCACTCCCATGACAGCCACTGCATCTACTCAGACCCCAGCATCTATCGAATCTGTACCAATTGCTCCTGTAACCAGGAAGAAATACCAAAAGAAATCAGCTCGTGAAGAGGAGGATGATGACTCAGAGCCTTCTAAGGCAGAGCCATCATATGACCTAGGTGAGGGCCCTTCTCAGGCAGAGTTAGGGCCTGACACAGAGGGGGGTTTCCTCAATCGTCCTTTTAAAGCAGACCCATTACAGAAGAAAGGTCCTTCTAAAGCAGAACTATCACAAGAGGAGGACTCGGACATAGAGATAACCTACCACTCCTTATCCCTGAAGGACCTGAGAAATATAAGGAAAGACTTCAGCCGTTATGACGGTGAACCTATTATTACCTGGTTGCTCCGATGCTGGGATAATGGGGCAGATAGCATGCAATTAGATGGCAGAGAAGCCAGACAGTTGGGATCCCTGTCCAGAGATGGTGGTATTGATAAGGCACTCGCAAGAAAGTCAAACACTATCAGTCTCTGGAGGCGACTCTTGTCAGCTGTAAAGAGCAGGTATCCCTATAAAGATGATGTTATGAGCCACCTAAGCAAATGGACCACTATAGAAAAAGGTATTAACTACCTTAGACAACTAGCTGTGCAAGAGATCATTTATAGACACCCACGGGACATTGTAGATCCTGTAGATCCTGATGAAGTGGAATGCAACCGATCCATGTTCCGGAAGGTTGTGAAGAATGCTCCACCGACATATACCCATACATTGTCAATATTAGTATGGGGAGAAGATGATATGGCACGTTCTACTGTGGGTGAAATGGCTAACTGTATGCGACAGTATGAAGATAGTATTTCTTCCCCACTGCAGGCACGCATCTCGGCTGTGGAAAAACTGACTAAGGAAAACAAGGACTCATTTAAACAACTGTCAGACAAACTGTCCATGATCGAGAATAAACTTGACTCTCTACCTACACAGGCCCGCGTTGCAGCCGTTAAGAGAAAACGCTCTCCTACAGGACCAGCTCAAAGGAAACGGAACACATCACGAGGTATCCTGTGGTTTGCCCTGCGTGGTTATGGGCAGGACATGAGCAGATGGCATGGACAACCTACCAGTACCCTACAGGCACGAGTACGTGAGTTGCAAGCTAAAAGAAATACCAGAGAGAATTTTTCTAGAAGGATGGCTGCTCCAGTTACGAGTGAGCAGGACCGCAGCCAGGGTAGATGGGCCTCAAATTCCTTTTTCCCAAGTGTGAATAGGAGAAATGAAGGTCCAGTCCCTGTGAGCAGCACGAATCCATGTCTTAATTGAGGTGACAGGTGCTGAAGAAGCCCCACCATATAATGAACTACCAGAGGATGAGAAGCAGTATGTCCTGTTCACCGATGGATCCTGCCGTCTTGTAGGAAAGCATCGGAAGTGGAAAGCTGCTGTATGGAGTCCCATACGACGAGTCACAGAAGCCACAGAAGGACAAGGTGAATCAAGTCAATTTGCAGAAGTAAAAGCCATCCAGCTGGCTTTAGACATTGCTGAACGAGAAAAGTGGCCAAGGCTGTATGTTTATACTGACTCATGGATGGTAGCAAATGCCTTGTGGGGGTGGTTAAAGCAGTGGAAGCGAAGCAACTGGCAGCGCAAAGGTAGACCTATTTGGGCTGCTGAATTGTGGCAAGATATTGCTGCTCGGCTAGAGAAACTAGTCGTGAAGGTACGTCATGTAGATGCTCACGTACCTAAAAGTCGGGCAACTGAGGAACATCGAAACAACCAACAAGCGGATCAAGCTGCTAAAGTGTTCCAAATAGATTTGGACTGGGAACATAAAGGTGAACTATTTTTAGCTCGGTGGGCTCATGACACTTCAGGTCATCAAGGGAGAGATGCAACATACAGATGGGCTCGTGACCGAGGGGTGGACTTAACCATGGACTCTATTGCACAGGTTATCCATGATTGTGAAACATGCGCCGCAATTAAGCAAGCCAAACAGTTAAAACCTTTGTGGTATGGGGGGCGGTGGTTGAAATATAAATATGGGGAGGCCTGGCAAATTGACTACATCACACTCCCTCAAACCCGCCAGGGTAAACACTATGTGCTTACCATGGTGGAGGCGACCACCGGATGGTTGGAAACATACTCTGTGCCCCATGCCACTGCCCGGAACACTATTCTGGGCCTTGAAAAGCAAATCTTGTGGCGACACGGCATGCCAGAGAGAATTGAGTCGGACAATGGGACTCATTTCAAAAACAGTCTCATAGACAACTGGGCCAAAGAGCATGGCATCGAATGGGTATATCACATCCCCTGTCATGCACCAGCCTCTGGGAAAATTGAACGGTATAATGGGCTGTTAAAAACTACCCTGAAAGCAATGGGGGGTGGAACCTTTAAAAACTGGAATAAACATCTGGCACAAACTACCTGGCTAGTTAACACCAGGGGATCTATCAATCGAGCTGGCCCTGCTCAGTCAGACCTTCTACATACAGTAGAAGGAGATAAAGTCCCTGTGGTGCATGAAAGGAATCTATTGGGAAAAACTGTCTGGATTCTTCCTGCAATGGGCAAAGGTAAACCCATTCGTGGGATTGCTTTTGCTCAGGGACCTGGATGTACTTGGTGGGTGATGTTGCAAGATGGTGAAGTCCGATGTGTCCCTGAAGGTGATCTGATTCTGGGTGAGACTACTTAATTCTGAACTGTATGTTGTTGCTGCCTAAGTGTCTTTCAGGTTAAGACAGTGGTGATGAGACCGGAGCTAGCTTCATCAAGTGGCGTCCAGTAACCTCCTAGAGTCTGACATCTTTAACCTGCAACCCGTGGGCACGAACCATGACAAAAGAGAGACTGCTAGCCAGAGAGACTGCTGAGAGACTGCTAGCCAGATGGAAACCCACAATCCTGAACCAAATGAACTTGATGAACTTTTTGCATAAAGATGAATCATAAACTAGTGATATGTGTATATATATATTTGAAAATGAAAAGGTAGTGGTGATCTGAGTATGACGTGAATGGTATGGAATAAGGGGGGAATGTCCTGGTTTGGCCCAAACCAGGCCAATTAGTCTTGGAGAAACCAAGGTCACTGCTAAATTCCTCACTGCTTATGAGTGAAGAGCCGAAGGGGGGTTGCACCTGCAGGGAGGAGCAGACAGGGCAGGTGACCCAAGATTGACCAACGAGGTATTCCATCCCATACATGTCATTCTCACTTTCCTGTTTATCACTAACCCACTGCCTCCTGGAGGTGGGGCCCAGGAGGGAGGGGCCCTCCTGTCTCCCACTGATTGGTACCAGCTTTGCCAAATCTCCAGTTAAAAGCCTGCAGGTGTGATGGCAGGGGGAGCTACTGCATTTTCCCCTCTGCCTGTGCTGGGGGGAGCTACTGCATTTTCCCCTCTGCTTGTGCTGGGGGGAGCAACTCTGCCTGAGGAGGATTTCCAAGCTCTCAGTCTTGGTTTTGTATATATTTGTATATATTTGATTATTTCTATTATTATTGTTATTATACTCTTTTTTCATTATTATAGTTTATTAAAACTGTTTTAACTTTCCAACCCATAAGTCTCTCTCCCTTTTCCCTTTCCCTTTCCCTTGAGGGGGGGGGAGAGGGTTAACAGAGAGCATCTGCCACCTGGTTAATAGCCAGCCCAGCTTTAAACCGTGACAGTCCTAAAGGGCAAAGGAGTCCAGGAAGGCTGGACGTGTTTTAAAAAGGAATTGCTAAATATTCAGGAACAGGCTGTCCCAGTGTGTAGGAAGACAAGGCGTCGGGGAAAAAGACCGGCCTGGTTAAACAGAGAACTTAGGCTAGGACTTAAGGAAAAAAAGAGAGCCTACTTGCTCTGGAAGAAGGGTCGGGTAACTTGGGAGGTCTATAGGGACGTTGCCAGGTCGTGTAGGGAGAAGATTAGAAGGGCCAAAACTCAATTAGAGCTTGATTTGGCTGCTACGGTCAAAGATAACAAAAAAAGCTTCTACAAATACATTGACAGCAAAAGGAGGGTCAAGGAGAGCCTCCATCACTTGCTGAATGAGGAGGGTATTGTAGTGTCAGGGGATGAGGAAAAGGCAGAGGTGCTCAATGCCTTCTTTGCCTTGGTCTTTAATGTCAAGACCGGTTGTCCTCAGGAGACTTGGCCCCCAGAGCCTGAAGTCAGGTGCGGGGGGCTGTGTGAACCCCCCGTAATCCAGGAGGAGATGATTAGTGACCTGCTGTGCCAGTTGAACACCCACAAGGCTATGGGCCCGGATGGGATTCACCCCAGAGTAATGAAGGAACTGGCAGATGAACTTGCCAAACCACTCTCTATTATCTACCGGCAGTCCTGGTTAACTGGAGAAGTTCCAGCTGACTGGAAATTAGCAAATGTAACGCCCATCTACAAGAAGGGCCGGAAGGATGATCCTAGGAACTTTAGGCCTGTCAGCCTGACCTCGTTACCAGGCAAGGTGATGGAACAGATCATCCTGAGTGCCATTACACAGCACATGCAGGACAATCGGGGCATCGGGGCCAGCCAAAATGGATTCATGAAAGGCAGGTCCTGATCGACCAACTTGGTCTCCTCCTATGACAAAGTGACCCGCTTAGTAGATGAGGGCAGGGCTGTGGATGTAGTCTATCTAGACTTCAGTAAGGCATTTGACACTGTCTCCCACAGCATCCTCCTAGACAAACTGGCTGCCTGGGGCTTGGATGGGTGGACTTTTCAATGGGTTAAAAACTGGCTGGCTGGCCGAGCCCAGAGAGTGGTGGTGAATGGGGCAAAGTCCAACTGGCGGCCGGTCACTAGCAGTGTTCCCCAGGGCTCAGTTCTGGGGCCGGTGCTGTTCAATATCTTTATAGATGATCTAGACGTAGGGATTGAGTGCACCCTCAGTAAATTTGCAGATGACACCAAGCTGGGTGGGAGTGTCGATCTGCTGGAGGGTAGGAAGGCCCTGCAGAGGGATCTGGACAGGTTAGATAGATGGGCTGAGACCAACGGCATGAGGTTCAACAAGAACAAGTGCCGGGTCTTACACTTCGGCCACAACAACCCCATGCAGCACTACAGGCTGAGGGAAGAGTGGTTAGAAAGCGGCCCGGTGGAAAGAGACCTGGGGGTGTTGATCGACAGCCGGCTAAACATGAGCCAGCAGTGTGCCCAGGTGGCCAAGAAGGCCAATGGCATCCTGGCCTCTATTAGGAATAGTGTAGCCAGCCAGTCTAGGGAAGTGATCGTCCCTCTGTACTCGGCACTGGTGGGGCCGCATCTTGAATACTGTGTCCAGTTCTGGGCCCCACATTTCAAGAAAGATGTTGAGGTGTTGGAGCGAGTCCAGAGGAAGGCGACCAAGCTGGTGAAGGGTCTGGAGGGTCTGACCTATGAGGAACGGCTGAGGGAGCTGGGGTTGTTTAGCCTGGAGAAGAGGAGGCTCAGAGGTGACCTTATTGCAGTCTACAGCTACCTGAAGGGAGGTTGTAGTGAAGTGGGAGTCTGCCTCTTCTCCCAGGCAACTAGCGATAGGACAAGAGGACACAGCCTCAAGCTTCGACAGGGGAGGTTCAGGTTGAATATTAGGAAGAATTTCTTTTCAGAAAGGGTTATTAGACATTGGAAGGGGCTGCCCAGGGAGGTGGTGGAGTCACCATCTCTGGATGTGTTTAAGAAAAGACTGGACATGGCACTTAGTGCCATGGTCTAGTTGACATTGTGGTGTCAGGGCAATGGTTGGACTCGATGATCCCAGAGTTCTCTTCCAACCTGTTTGATGCTGTGTGATTCTGTGATTCTGTGATCCCCAACCGGTCCTACTTTCTTTGTTAGCACAAGGTCCAGCAGCACAGCTCTCCGCGTTGCTTCCTCCACCACCTGAGTCAAAAAATTATCATCAATGCTCTGCAGGAACCTCCTGGACTCTGTGTGTCTAGCTGTCATCTTTCCAGCAGATATCAGGATGATTGAAGTCCCCCATGAAAACCAGGGCCTGTGATAGTAAGGCTACTTTCAGCTGTCTGTACAAGGCCTCATTGGCTTCCTCCCTAATCAGGTGGCCTGTAGTAAACACCCACAACAGTGTCACCCGTGTTAGCCTGCCCCTTAATTCTTACCCATATGCTCTCTACTCATTCTTCATCCACCCCTATCAGAGCTTGATATATTCCAGTTGCTCTCTTACATAAAGAGCAACTCCACCTCCTCGCCTTGCTGGCCTGTCCTTCCTAAAATGTACGTAGCCATCCATGACATCATTCCAGTCATACGAGCTATCCCGCCATGTCTCTGTAATTGCAATGAGATTATGACCCTGTGACAGCACATAGATCTCTACTTCTTCCTGTTTATTCCCCATGCTGTGTACATTGGTGTACAGGCATTTCAGAGAGGTAATTGAGCTTGCAGGTTTCCCAGGAGGGGTGCAAGAGGATTCACCATAGCCATACACACCCTTGAAGTGGTTGGCCTTCTGGTTCTCGTTTGGGAGGCAGCTAAAGAACATTTCTCGCTGCTCTGGTTGGTCTGTCTTATTCCCCAGCTGGATATGATGGGGTGAGCATTGCCACTTTGAACCCCACCCCCATGGTTCTTCAATTTAAAGCCTGCCTCACCAAGTTAGGCAGCCTGCTGCCAAAGATTCCCTTGCTTTTCTAGACAGGTGGATTCTATCCCTTCCTAACAGGTTATAGTCATCAAAGAATGTCCTGTTGTCGTAAAAGCCAAAACTCTCATGACAGCACCAGCCATGAAGCCAGAAGTTGTTTCCCCTTATATGCCTATTTCTGGCTGCCCCCTTTTCTCTAACAGGTAAGATGGAGGAAAAGATAACTTGGACACCAATATTTTTCACTTGCACCCCCAGGGCTTTATAGTCTTCCTTGGTTCTGCCCAGATTCTATGTTGTTGTGTCATTCATGCCCACATGAAAGAGTTGCAGTGGAGAGTAGTTTGTGCTTTTGACAAGTTGTGGCACCCTCTCAGCAATATCTTGGACCTTAGCACCCAAAAGGCAGCAACAATATTTGCCAAGCCTGCACAAAGGAATGAGCACTTTAATGCAAATGATTGTGGTCAGATTTCAAAGGAGAGATTGCTGGCATAACGAATATTAGAAAAAACATTTCAGTGAAATCTTCTGTCCTGACTTTTCTTCGAAAAGTGAAAATCCAAGAATTTTTCTATGAACTCGTTTAGAATGTTTTTTCCTATCTGTGAGACATTATTACTAAAGAATTTTGAAAGAAAATGGGATTTGTATTGACAAATTTGCATTATTAGTATTATTTGCATGCAGCACACAAAAAACCTGGTCTTGAATCTTTTTCCTCTGACAGGTAGCATAAGTCTGCTGAATTCAGTGAAGCAGCACAGTTGGAGATCCAAGTTAAATGAGAAGAAATCCAGCTGTTTCTATGAAATTTGAGAACACTGTGGGGGTTTTTGTACATTTTAAAACATTACTTCTGTAGATTTAAATAGTTTTTATTTGTTAGAGAAGAGAATTAAAAGAAAAATATCTGCTCATTGCTTCAAGCCTGGGTTTTCTGAACCTGTCTTCAAGAAATTAAGAGGGATCTTAATCCAGTAAGAAAGAAACACATATCTTTCAGAATAGCTTTGCTGGACTGCATGTATAGTTATGGCACTTTTGTGAAAATTTACACTATATAAAAAAGCCAAACATGGCATTCTGTTAATTCGTGCTTGGACAAAGTGACTTTTCCACTTATGTCAAGCAATGGAACAAGAAAGAGAAAATGCATTGTGCTGGAAGTGTGGGAGGAGACAAATCACTAATAAAGTAAAATACTGAAACAAGCCAAGTCACATTTCTTCTCCTTTCCAGATTGTTGAAAAGGGTATCGCATGCCTGACATTAAAAACTCTCTCTGAGCTTCCCAGGAGGTAGGACTGTTTTTGTACTAAAGTGAAAAATGCAGTCTGAGATTGTTCAGGTTTGTAAAGTTTTCTTCTCAGGAGTCTCTTCTCAGGAGTAGGCACTGTTAGACCCCTACAATGACCAGATAAAATTCCTCCAGTTTCAAACTCCATAAAAATGAACAGATATTAAATTGACTGCTATAATCCAAATAGAAGATCATACTCATAAATTTTTTACTCCCCCAGTCCTCCAAAAATGGAAATTTTAATTTTGATAAATACATAATAAAGAATATAATATATATTGTTTTTTCCCACTTGGAAGAAAGCATTGTTTTAATTTAAAACTTGTTTTCTGCGCTTGTGGGTGTAAGGGGTTATGAAATCACATTTCTGTTTGCAAAATGATATATTTAAATAAACACTTTTTCTGGAGTTGCATTTTTAGAAGTAAATATCCCATTTGTCTGCTCCATGTGTCTTCCCCATGTGAGGTATGGACAGCATGGGAACAGTCCACTCATTGGATTTACTTGGAACATACATTTCACATAATCTAAGAGGTCTTTGAATGTACCTCAGAAGAAAACACATGGTTAGGATCATGAATTATATTTCTCAGAGACATATTACTTTGCTTACCTCTTTACATGTAGACAAAACCACCTGCTATAACCAGGGAAAGGCAGTTCATATTTCAGTGAAATCTGCCATCTGTCATACATTTCCCAGTAATCAGTGAAGACCAGGCAGTGGAATGGCATTTAACCACACCATGGGTGTCTGCCCTGGTGGGCAAAATGCTGGGAACTGCAACATGATATTTAGCCAAGTTGGTAGGCTGCATGCTAGGTAGATGTGCTAGGATTTTCTCCAGTAAGCACACATTACATCATTTCATTTACATCCTTATTTTACATCTTAGTTGCAGGGTACCAGTGCCTGGCATCATAAAGCCTAGTATCACTGCCCAGGATCACGCCCTTAGAAAAATCCTTTCTGACTGTCCTTTCAACATGGCCTGGATGAAAGGTGAATGTCGCTTAGCTAACCAAATACTGATAACGCATGGTTATGCTTATGACAGTTACACAGCTAAAGAAAGCAGTATGATTCAGGAGAGCTAGTACTTAAATGATCCAGCATCTGGATTTCAAATTTGCCACTCCTCTGTTTCTTTCTTAGTTCTATTTGTTTTTGAAATCTTTTGTGCCATTTTCTGGAGTATAACAAACAAATTAAATAATTTGTTTACCAGAGCTGTCAGATCTTTTCAGGTGTGAAAACTGTAATAAAAGGTAACCTTTTTTAATCAAATAAATAAATAAAAATATGTGTTCATAGAAGAGACATAAGTATAAAGATAAAATAGCACAACGCATTACATAAAGTGCAAATTGTCAAAACATATTTCATAATAACCTTAGCAACTGCAGTCCTTTTTAATCTACTGTTTAAAGCAGACTTTATTATAAGTAGAAAAAGATGATTTTTCTCATTAAAATTCAAAATAAGTAAAATAAGACATTTGGATGTTTCCTGCACATTTCTTGCATGAGTATCAGAAAGAACTATTTTCACTCAAAAGCAGGAAGAGATTAAGAGGCCTAAAATGTCGGTCCTTGTTTCTTTGTCACAGCTACCACATTTTTCTGTGTATTATGTACATTTTGCTTTGGAACTTGGCTGCCTCAATTAAATATAATCACTTTAACTTTTTTGAGCTTTCTGGTTCTGCAGACCCAGAACTCCCAAGGAGGGAGGTCGTGCAAAACCTTTCCCCAGCAGCAAATCTTGAAACTGAGCAGTATGAGGAAGCCTAATAGGCAGGGGAGCTGGATTTGGGGGATGCGTGAAAGGCAGAAAAGGGAATTGGAGTGGCAGGAGGTGAGATGTCCTTAGGCAGATTTTAGGAGATTCAAGATCCTGACAAAAAAATGGAGAGGACAGGTACTGCTGGCAGCGGTAGCACGAAGACACCAGTGTTAGGCTGTCACTGCTCTTGGGCAGCTTCAGTGAGGTTCCCATGCTGGGATTGCCCCTTGCTGCTGAGGGTGTGATTGTCCAAGTGTTTTGTAACGGGATAATCTGAATTTCTGTCTCCTGGAGAATGTGAATTTGAAGGCAGAGTCCAGGGAGACGAGAACCAATCTCCTGTAGAAAGGTGGGGTGTTGTGGCACCCTCTCACCCCAGCACCCCCTGGGTCCCCATCCCCAGGAGTGTGTTCTGTGGGTATCTGGTGTGCAGCTCACAAGGAGTTGAAAACTATGCACCCTGGGATGGGAATAATGAAACCTGGTGGTGGATATAAGGACAGTGGGGTTTGAATATGTGTTTTTGTTCCTGAGGTTCACAGGCAGATGTTTTATTTAATTAATAAGCTCATGGTATCCAGATCCTTTGTAATGTCTTCATTTTTGGAGGTGGCATGACTTTGATTCAAGCATGAATACAGAAAAAAAAAGTTGTGTTGTTGTATTTGGATATGTAGGAAATGTCAATGTGGCATAATGTAGTGTGGTGTGGGGATTTCAGAAATAGCTTGCCTTGCTGAAGCAATCTTGCTGCCTTCATTTGGTACTCCACACAGGCTGATTTACATTTCTCCTTAGTCAGGATTTTTAAGAGTAATGATGTGGAAAACTGAAATACCTGAAAGAAGCATAAGTGATAGGATCAGTCTTGGATCCTCCAGTATGACAGCCAAATATCTCAAAAGCAGATGATGCATTGTTAAACAGATTTGGATATTTCAGGAAATGCAAAATACCAAGGGCATACAGAAAGCCATTATCAAAGCAAATATAAGTCAATAAGATGGGTGTCACAGATAATTAAAGGTGGCTGCATTTGAGTTGGAGGTTCTTCTACCCACATACAGTATTTAAGGAGCTAAATGTGGAGCTAAGTGACACTGAAATCAAAATAAATGGCTGAAACTTGTTTCCTATTAAACAACAGCAAAGCTTTTCTTGACTGCAGTGGTAAAAGGTTTGTTACAAAAGGAAATAATCTTATTTGTCTAGCCAGGGAAAACTATATAGACTTGGATACTGTATCCACAGGAACACCGACCTCATAAAGAAAATGTTTGGATCAGGGAATAACAGAAACAGAAATTTGGATAAGGGCCAAAACCAGAAGCCCCATAGTGGAGAGAAATATTATCTGTGATGATAGTCTTTCTTTTTTTTAGAAACATTCAGGGCTCTGAAATGAAAAAGAGAAAGAAAAGATCATTCAATGCAAAAATTGAGGACCAAGACAAAAGAAGGAAGATTAACTTTAAATTGAAACTTCAGGGCCTAAAAGGCTTTTCTATCTCTCTTTAAACTAATATTGTAGAAAAACACTGTAGACAGTATTACAGTGATTATATTCCCACCACCAATGTGAAAACCACTCTGACAGCAAGGCATCAAGAATCCTTCTCATAAAATAAAGAGGATAAACACTTCCTCCTTATTGCTTTGTTGTTCCAAAGGGCTATGAAGACACACACTATCAGATAAAATTACATTTACTACTGCTTCTCAATCTGTATTAGTCCAAAGTCACATGTAGTATCTCCTTCCATGAAGTGAAGGGAAGAGTGAAATCCAATATGTGTCTTTCTGAAACACCATTGAGAAAATTGCTAAAAAAATCCAATCTTTCAAAAAATTTTTATGCCTTTTTTGTCATGGCAAGCAGTTTCTTCTTTGTCTGAGGCCATGTTGCCAACCAGTGTTGGTTTCTAAGACCAAATGTTGTTCTAAGGTGTTACAGGAAGTCCCTCAAAGTCTCAGGAATGTTTTTCTCTTAGAGAAACTGTTGAAACCTTAACATTACAATCACATAAATTTATTCGGAATGCACAGTGATGCAACTGATCATAGCACAGAACCTTACTGGCAACAGGCATTCTGAAGATGTCAGATATGGGCTTTGGGATGTATGTTTGGAAACAGAAGATTTTTTTCCCCCTTCCCAAGTAGAAGTATGACAGCTCTTCTGGTTCCAGAAGGGTAGAAGAATCTACAATCAGGAATCGCTTTCTTCAGGTATACTAACACTGATTTTAACGTTTAGCATACAGAGTATTTTTGAAGGAAAAAAGAGCCCGTAAAGGCTAGGTTCTGTCCTCTCACCTCATGGTCAATAGTATTTTATTTACCAACTTTTCAAAGCAAAACTCATTTCATTATTAGTTCAGATCAAGTGTATCATATTGCTAATACTTTTAATTTGTATTCTTTTTTCATCTGCATCTTGTTTTTTGTTTAGGAAACATCAAGAATTTAATGGACAATTATTAATACAATCCTTGTAAGGTAGGAAAATATTATATTTCACTTTTTGATAGCAAACTGAGACATGGGGAATGAAAACAACAATTCCAAATCCTAGCTGGCAGCCATTGACAGCTTTGGAATAAAGATTTTAATAATCCTGCCTCCTCAACCATCATTAAAATTGTTGTCTTTCTATACAGCTAACATTCAGTTGAACAGCCACTTGCTGGGTGTCTATGATCATGTCTAGTAAGTAAATGACAAATAAATGAGTTGTCATTTTTAGTCTGAGAGACCATAAAGTTAAGCTAGAGCAGATAGCTAAATGGCCAATGCAATTATATCCATTGCATAATCTGGGAAAAGCCTCCGGATTTAGTTTCTCTCTGAGTGTTGGTGTCTCTGGCTTATGCTTTTAATGTGAGGTACTCAGTTCCCGACGAGATCCTGTGGCAGACATTTGAACTTCCCAGGACCATTTCCAATCTACCTAGAGGAATCCCATTTTGGGGTCATGAATATAGGCTTTCTCTGAAGAGGAGCCTTGGTGTGGTTGCTTAGGAACCAGACAAAGGGATTCAAGGGAGAAAGAAGGTATAATGGTAATGAATGAAAACATAATCTGTGGCAGCATCTGACACATGGGTAACTGGAAGAGCCTTTGTGCCTCTATAGTTGATAAAATTATGTTTTCATTTCTGTCAATTCGTTCTTGTCAGATGAGTCTTAACACCCTTAATTATCATTTAGCTGTAAATTATGCCTATATTCACAAAATCTGGTCAGAGTTTGTATGTATTATCTGAGGGAACCAGAAATTAAGACAGTCTTTCTGAGAAAAACTCTTCTAACAAGCTAATGAAAATAGAAGCTTTATTTGTAACTTTGTTTATAGAGCAGCACTTGGGCAACATTTGTCTTGGGATTTCTGATTATAGTCAGGTACGGTAGATTAAGGCTGATGATTATCTCAGAATCACATAAATAAACTTCTGGTATAATTGCCACACCGAGCTATCTGCGGCTGGAGGATGCTTGTGATTCAGCTCTCCGTTGCCTCCTCAGTGAATGAACACGCACCAGCTGTGTGGCAAACGTCAGCATATGGTGATACAATAGCAAAAGCTGAAGATACCGCAGACCTTTAGATCTACATACAAATAGGCTGGTGGCGTGATACACTGTTGACTGGGGGTATAACAGATGTAACCTGCCCAGCCCAGGAGAAAAGGTGGGCGCTGGTGGGCTGCTGAGCTGCCATCTGCCTGCACCACCCTGGCTGCACCGCCGGTTTTCCCGCTCGCTCACTAAAACCTGTACTCCAGGCACTGCGCTTACTTTGGAGACATCCTTCTTGCAGTGAACCTCTGAAAGGCCAAAAAGTGAAATAAAACACACAGCTACAACCGCCACTGAGTGCAGAGGCCCCTGGGAATGCACCCACCATTCAGGTACCATGTTTTCCAGTGGCACTGTTAGGACACTGCTCTCCACTCTGCAAAAATAACTTGTTTTTGAAGCCAACACTCTCTCTGATTCTTCTGTATGACAAAAACACACACTTCCGCCAGTGTAAGGTCAGCATGCTTCAACTACTGCATGTTGAATGCCCCTTCATATCCACAGGGCTGTGTGAAACCTTTTACAGTGTATTGCTATATCTACCCAAGCAAAGATACTAGAGCAGATTATAAAATCCTTGTGGAGGTGTTGCACAGTAAAAGGAAGCAGTCATTCCTGCTTCTGGTCCCAAACCCAACTTGCTTTCCCCTCACCAGCAACCTCTGCTCTGTGAGCCACTGAGCAGTTCAGATATCTTCTTTTTTTTTTTTTTTCAAATGTGGAAGGGCTTTGAGAACAGAAGGTTGTTTCCTCACAGTAAGTGTGACACTGACCATATCACAGAATCGCTGAGGTTGGAAGGCACCGCTGTAGGTCATCTGGTCCAAACCCCTGCTAAATTAGGGCCACCTACAGCAGGTTGCTCAGGGCTGTGTCCAGATGGTTTCTGAATATCTCCAAGGATGGAGACTCCACAAATTCTCTGGTCAACCTGTGCCAGTGCTTGGTTATCCTCACAGTGAAAAAGTGTTTCCTGATGTTCAGAGGGAACTTCCAATGTTTCAGCTTGTGCTCATCGCCTCTGGTCCTGTCACTGGACACCACTGGGAAGAGCCTGACCTCATCCTCTTTGCACCCTTCCTTCAGGCATTTGTACAGATTGATAAGATCCTCCCTGAGCCTGCTCTTCTCCAGGGTGAACAGGCCCATCTCAGAATCAACGAGGTTGGAAGAGACCTCTGGGATCATCGAGTCCAACCGTTGCCCTGACACCACAATGTCAACTAGACCATGGCACTAAGTGCCATGTCCAGTCTTTTCTTAAACACATCCAGAGATGGTGACTCCACCACCTCCCTGGGCAGCCCATTCCAATGTCTAATAAACCTTTCTGAAAAGAAATTCTTCCTAATATTCAACCTGAACCTCCCCTGTCGAAGCTTGAGGCTGTGTCCTCTTGTCCTATCGCTAGTTGCCTGGGAGAAGAGGCAGACTCCCACTTCACTACAACCTCCCTTCAGGTAGTTGTAGACTGCAATAAGGTCACCTCTGAGCCTCCTTTTCTCCAGGCTAAACAACCCCAGCTCCCTCAGCCGTTCCTCATAGGTCAGACCCTCCAGACCCTTCACCAGCTTGGTCGCCTTCCTCTGGACTCGCTCCAACACCTCAACATCTTTCTTGAAATGTGGGGCCCAGAACTGGACACAGTATTCAAGATGCGGCCCCACCAGTGCCGAGTACAGAGGGACGATCACTTCCCTAGACTGGCTGGCTACACTATTCCTAATAGAGGCCAGGATGCCATTGGCCTTCTTGGCCACCTGGGCACACTGCTGGCTCATGTTTAGCCGGCTGTCGATCAGCACCCCCAGGTCTCTTTCCACCGGGCCGCTTTCTAACCACTCTTCCCCGAGCCTGTAGTGCTGCATGGGGTTGTTGTGGCTGAAGTGTAAGACCCGGCACTTGTTCTTGTTGAACCTCATGCCGTTGGTCTCGGCCCATCTATCTAACCTGTCCAGATCCCTCTGCAGGGCCTTCCTACCCTCCAGCAGATCGACACTCCCACCCAGCTTGGTGTCATCTGCAAATTTACTGAGGGTGTACTCAATCCCTACGTCTAGATCATCTATAAAGATATTGAACAGCACCGGCCCCAGAACTGAGCCCTGGGGAACACTGCTAGTGACCGGCCGCCAGTTGGACTTTGCCCCATTCACCACCACTCTCTGGGCTCGGCCAGCCAGCCAGTTTTTAACCCATTGAAAAGTCCACCCATCCAAGCCCCAGGCAGCCAGTTTGTCTAGGAGGATGCTGTGGGAGACAGTGTCGAATGCCTTACTGAAGTCTAGATAGACTACATCCACAGCCCTGCCCTCATCTACTAAGCGGGTCGCTTTGTCATAGGAGGAGACCAAGTTGGTCAATCAGGACCTGCCTTTCATGAATCCATTTTGGCTGGCCCCGATGCCCCGATTGTCCTGCATGTGCCGTGTAATGGCACTCAGGATGATCTGTTCCATCACCTTGCCTGGTAACGAGGTCAGGCTGACAGGCCTAAAGTTCCTAGGATCATCCTTCCGGCCCTTCTTGTAGATGGGCGTTACATTTGCTAATTTCCAGTCAGCTGGAACTTCTCCAGTTAACCAGGACTGCCGGTAGATAATAGAGAGTGGTTTGGCAAGTTCATCTGCCAGTTCCTTCATTACTCTGGGGTGAATCCCATCCGGGCCCATAGCTGTAGAGGTTTGGTTGAGTGAGAAGGGGCACGATCCTGTGTCAGTCACCGAGCAGTCTGAGCAACCCAGGCTTTGAGCAAGGGTTAAGCCCAGAGCTAGCGACCTTGCACTCCCCTTGCACGGAGCAGAACAAAGAACCTCGTGGTGCCTGCTTCGCGGGAAGCAAAACTACGTCCGGGAGGGGAGGGGGCGGTCATGGCTCTGAATATGTAAACCTATGGACCAATCACAAGTGCGATCGGGGCGCGCGATTAACATATGCATAGTCTATATAACTACTGCTTTCTTTTTTAATAATCGAGAAGCTTCCATACTCACATTGAGATCGTGAAGCTTATTCCGGACCGATCCCCAGCACCCGCGAGCGCGCCTCCCCCGGTTTTCCCCGTACTACAACTGGTAGCAGAGGATGGTTCCCTTCGGCGTGCTCTCTCCGAGACTGCGGTAAGCAGCGAAAAGGAGGTGTTGGGAAAAAGACGGCTGGGAGCGGTGATGTTCGGGTCAAATAGGGCAGAACAGACACTGGAAGGGTTGGCCACCCAGCTCCCAGAGTTCAGGTGCTGTTCAGGTCAAAAAGGCAGAGCAGACGCTGGAAAAAGGGCAGCCATGGAAATAGAGGCTGCAGTCATGCTGCTTGCAGATATCTTCTCTAAGAGAAGGAGCAAGACAGCGGAGAAACAGCTAATTAAGCTGATAAAGTTGGGCCAGCGCTGGGGACATTTTAAAGACACAGCGCTTGTATTTTCTGTGGAGGAATGGAAAGAAGTGGGAGACATTATGTGGGAAAAGACTGTTGAGAGGGACCCCGAGGAAGAAGAAATTAAGGAGGTGCGTGAACTCTGGCAAAACGTGATAGAGACTTTAAAAAATATGAGGGCAGAAGGAGAGGTCGCCCGCGCGGCTGCTGAGATGCGGCCGGCGCCGCCGGAGCCCAACCCCCCCGCTAAAACAGAGAAACCTGGGGTTCTGGCTCGTTTCTTCGGGTTACCGGCGGTTAAGGGCATGTCGGCAAACATAAAGCCATCCGTGGCTGAGGTCCGTACGGCGGTAGAAGCGGCGAGCTCCCAGGAGAAATGGCGCGGTAAGAATTTAGAGGAGGAGGCTGCGAACAAAGAACCACGTGGCGCTCCTAGGACCGCGTGGCAAGGCGAGCGGAAACAGGAGGGGGAGGGGTGGTCAGCCCCTCCGGACGCTGCGCGGCTGGCTGGCGGAGAGGCGGGCAGGCTCATCCCCTCTGCGCCGCCGGAGTACCCGCCCCTTCCGCCCTCGCCCTGTCAATCAAGATCCACACCACCTGACCGTGGGAACCTAGAAACGGATGTCAAGAGTCTCCTGCAACAGGTTTTGCGGGAATTGCAGGATTTAAAGGTACAGCGACCCGAATTAAGAGCATCCGCTCCTGGATTACAAAACAAAGACAACTCCAGGGATGCTCCGCTTCCACCTGCACCTAGGGCACCGAGGTGGAGTGGGGTGATTCGTGATGCCATATTAGAAGGACACTGGAGTACAGCAGCAAATCTAGGAGGAGTAGGAGCTTTTCCAGTGCTACAACAGAATGGAGTAGCTACTTGGGAACCACATGATTGGAAAATTCTCCAACAAGCAAAAGCTGCAGTTACCCAGTATGGAGTAAAATCAGATGCTACAAGGAATATAGTCTCCTGGATTTTTTCTGCGGATCTTTTATGCCCGCATGACTCCCGAAATTTAATGAAACTGTTGCTGACACCTACTCAGTTCCTGTTGTGGGGTTCAGAATGGGCACAACGAGCAGCCAATGAAGCTGCACGGAGAATGAACGATCCAAATGATCCTTTACATGGAGTTACTATGGATATTCTCACAGGCCAAGGAGCTTATTCTACGGTGCAAGCACAGTTACAGTTACCAGCAGTAGTACTACAAAAATCTGCACAGCTTGCATTTGAAGCATTCCAAGCCTTGCCTGGCTCCGCGATCCCGTCATTCGGATCGGTGGTTCAAGGAGCTACGGAAAAATATGAGAACTTTATTAATAGACTATGGGAAGCCGTAATGAATCATCCTGATCTTGATGAGGATAACAGGCAGCAGATGTTAAAGATCCTGGCTTTTGATAACGCAAACAGACAAACTAAACAGTTGCTCGCTAGCTTACCTAAAGGTGCAGGAGTGGAAGAAATGGTGAAGCGAGTCGAACGTGCTGATATGCAGAGAGCTAACAATACCGTTGCTGCTGCTGTGCAAAGTGCTGTTAAGGAGGTGGTTCAACCTTTGGCAGCACTGGTACAACAAAAAGGGACACGACGACCAACGCGAGCGGGACAATCCTTTCAAGTAAATTGCTATCGATGTGGAGAGAACGGACATGTCAGAAAAGATTGCCGAGCTGCTGTCTGGTGTGATACCTGCCAGAGGAATAATCATTCAACTAAGGCGTGTCAGGGAAACTTCCAAAGGAGCGCGGAGAGGGGCCGCGTGAGGAAACAAGTCAACCCATCATACGAACCAAAGGTTTTTTACAACAGCACCAACCAGCAACCCGAGGAAGCCTGGGGTTCGACGTGGAAATTACAGTAGATGTCACCTTGCGAAGTCAAGAAGTACAGAAGGTCCCTACTAATGTGCAGGGTCCGCTAAGCGGGGATTTCGATCCCATGGGAGGACTTCTGTTAGGACGATCTTCTGCTGGTATAAAAGGACTTATAATACTTCCAGGAATCATAGATGCAGACTATACCGGGATCGTATATATTATGATGTATACGCTTAATCCACCTATGTTTGTGCCAAAAGGTAGTCGAGTTGGACAAATAATCCCCCTTTCTGCCTATCAACAAGGTGCTAATACGACTACCTACCGTGGAGATCGTGGATTTGGCTCCACAGGACCAGCGGTATGTTTTACCACGAGAATGGACAACAGACCAAATATGTCAATCACAATGTCTCAGAACAACACTCATATAAAGGTACAGGCCTTGTTGGATACAGGTGCCGACGTCACCATTGTCAGTCGACGCGTCTGGCCAAGTAATTGGACACTAGAAACACCTGATTCACACATTGCTGGCGTTGGCGGGAATTCTATGACAGCTGTTAGTCATCACCCTGTGACCTTACACTTTCCAGAGGGACAGCGTGTAACTTTGAAAGTTTATGTCTTGTCCTTGCCTGGGGTTTTGGAAGCACTCATAGGGCGAGATGTTTTAAGTCAGATTGGTGCGGTTCTTACAACCACCCATTTTTGATAATGGCCGCTGGAGAGCAGTCGCCCAATCCACCCTTGACTTGGTTATCAGATGAGCCTGTGTGGGTTGACCAGTGGCCTATGACTGAAGAGCGACTGCAGATTACTAAGGGTCTGGTGGAGGAACAGTTAAAAGCAGGACATATCAAACCCTCAGTTAGTCCTTGGAATACACCCATTTTTGTCATCCCTAAGAAAAGTGGAAAGTGGAGATTATTACATGATTTACGGAAAATTAATGAGCAAATGCAAGCAATGGGAGCATTGCAACCAGGTATTCCATCACTTAACATGTTACCAGCAGGATGGCATATATTGATTGTAGACTTGAAGGACTGTTTTTTCACCATATCTTTACATCCTCAGGACACCATGAGGTTTGCCTTTTCTGTTCCTGTTATCAACAAAGCGGAACCAGCTCAAAGGTATGAATGGGTAGTTCTGCCGCAGGGCATGAAAAATTCACCTACGTTATGTCAGCTTTATGTGGCATGGGCACTGAAACCATTGCGCCAGCTATGGCCACAGACTATCATCTATCATTATATGGATGATATTTTGCTATGTCAGGCCGATCCTTTTTCAGAAGAAAGTCTCCACAAACTAACAACAACGTTGGCGGAGAAAGGTCTCGTGATTGCACCAGAAAAGATTCAACGAACTGATCCCTGGAAATACTTAGGATGGACAATTTCGGATGCTCAAATCCGGCCTCAAAAGGTGGAGCTACTTACAGATTTGAAGAACCTGAAGGATGTACAAACACTTCTCGGAGATATTCAGTGGGTCCGTAACTGTGTCGGTATCTCGAACACCGAGATTGCCCCCCTCACCGAACTGCTGCGACGATCACACCCTGCTGACACCATACAGCTGTCTGAGACTCAACAAAGCGCGTTGCGGTCAATCATCGCCAAATTACAAACTGCATGGTCGTCGCGACGCATTCGTGAACTACCTGTGTCTCTGCTTGTAATTAACAGTGAAAATATGGTTTGTGGTGTCATTTGTCAGTGGCAAAACAAAAAGGGGGAACTCCCCCAGGGCTACAACCAATGCCACTACAAATGCCATGATAAAGATGAAGCTTTTTGGGTGTTGGAATGGGTATTTCTTAGTGTACAACCAAAGACAAGCATACAGACTAGACCAGAAGCCATAGGGGAACTAGTGAGAAAGGGTAGATCTAGGACTGTAGAATTAACAGGACTGGATCCAGCGGACATTAGTATTCCTGTTAATGCTGTAGACCTAGAATGGTGGTTCCGCAATTCTCGACCCATTCAGGAGGCGTTTTTGGGGTACAAAGGAAGAGTCCATTCACAGCAACCGAAAGGTAAATTATGGCAGATATTACAGAAAAATCAATGGATAGAAAAATCTAAAGTACAGAAAACACCAATAGTGGAAGGGTTAACGGTCTATACAGATGCGGGAAAGAAACAGCGCAAAGCGGTGTGTGTGTGGCAGGAAAAAGGGGACTGGGTACACCACATGCTGTATGGTCAGACCAATGATACCTTACAGACTCTGGAACTATCTGCCGTAGGCTGGGCCTTGACAAATTGGCTGGATGGGGCTATAAATATAGTCACAGATTCTATGTACATAGCAGGTGTCATCCCACGATTGGAGGAGGCATTGCTCCGAAACACGCAAAATCCCCGCCTTGGGCAGTTATTCTTGCAATTACGGTCTATTATGCGACAACGCAGTGCGCCTTGTTGCATAATACATGTGCGGAGTCATCAATGGGATCTTGGTCTGGGGAAGGGCAATCAGGTGGCAGACTCTCTAGTTAGCCCTGCTTGCCATATTCCTCCTTTAGACAAATTTCAACAAGCTAGACAAAGTCATGAGCATTTCCATCAAAATGCAAAAGGAATACAGAGACAATTTGGAATAACAGAAAATGAAGCAAAATCTATTGTTCAGGCATGTCCGAGGTGTGGGGCTCAGGGACCAGGCATTGGTATTGGTGTAAACCCGAAGGGCTTGGCAGCACTTGAGCTATGGCAGATGGATGTAACACATATTCCAGAGTTTGGGAGACAAAAATATGTACATGTCACAGTAGATACCTTCTCGAGGTTAATCTGGGCATCTGCAATGTCCGGAGAAAAGGCGCAACAGGTTTGTAAACATTTGTTGGCGTGTTTTGCCGTTATGGGGGTGCCAGAACAGATCAAAACAGATAATGGGCCAGCATATACCAGCCAAAAGTTTCGTGTATTTTTAACACGCTGGGGAGTGAAACATGTTACTGGTATACCACACTCCCCGACAGGTCAAGGGATCATCGAACGCACCCATAGAACCATAAAGGAATATTTAAGGAGACAGAAGGAGGTAGATACTGATCCAACATCGCGGTTGCATAAAGTGTTGTTTACTTTGAATTTTCTGTGTTTAACAGGGGACCGAGAAGAACCACCGGTTGTTGTACATCACCAGCAGTTGAAATTTAATAACAACACCATTATACCTCAGTTACAGGTGATTTATCGGGAACCTGCTACAGGGGAGTGGAAAGGACCGGTGCCAGTGATCCTTAGTGGCCGGGGATATATGTGCGTGGCCACTGACCAGGGACCACTTTGGGTGCCGAGCCGATCAGTAAAACCACACCTCCCCGAGAAATCTGATGGGTGATGGAACTGGTAAAAATGGTTCTTACAGGAGTTCTTGTGATTACAGTTATATTGTTAATGTTACCATGTTTATTTTCTTGTTTGCAGAAAGCGTTAATGAAACTTGTGAATCAGGCCTGGCTTGCTCACAAACAAGAAGGGGGAATTGTAGAGGTTTGGTTGAGTGAGAAGGGGCACGATCCTGTGTCAGTCACCGAGCAGTCTGAGCAACCCAGGCTTTGAGCAAGGGTTAAGCCCAGAGCTAGCGACCTTGCACTCCCCTTGCACGGAGCAGAACAAAGAACCTCGTGGTGCCTGCTTCGCGGGAAGCAAAACTACGTCCGGGAGGGGAGGGGGCGGTCATGGCTCTGAATATGTAAACCTATGGACCAATCACAAGTGCGATCGGGGCGCGCGATTAACATATGCATAGTCTATATAACTACTGCTTTCTTTGTTAATAAACGAGAAGCTTCCATACTCACATTGAGATCGTGAAGCTTATTCCGGACCGTCCCCCAGCACCCGCGAGCGCGCCTCCCCCGGTTTTCCCCGTACTACACATAGCCTTGTGGGTGTTCAACTGGCACAGCAGGTCACTAATCATCTCCTCCTGGATTACGGGGGGTTCACACAGCCCCCCGTCCCTAATTTCAGGCTCTGGGGGCCAAGTCTCCTGAGGACAACTGGTCTTGACATTAAAGACCAAGGCAAAGAAGGCATTGAGCACCTCTGCCTTTTCCTCATCCCCTGACACTACACTACCCTCTTCATTCAGCAAGTGGTGGAGGCTCTCCTTGACCCTCCTTTTGCTGTTAATGTATTTGTAGAAGCTTTTTTTGTTATCTTTGACCATAGCAGCCAAATCAAGCTCTAATTGAGTTTTGGCCCTTCTAATCTTCTCCCTACACGACCTGGCAACGTCCCTATAGACCTCCCAAGTTACCCGACCCTTCTTCCAGAGCAAGTAGGCTCTCTTTTTTTCCTTAAGTCCTAGCCTAAGTTCTCTGTTTAACCAGGCCGGTCTTTTTCCCCGACGCCTTGTCTTCCTACAGACTGGGACAGCCTGCTCCCTAATATTTAGCAATTCCCTTTTGAAGCATGTCCAGCCTTCCTGGACTCCTTTGCCCTTCAGGACTGACTCCCAAGGGACTCTGTCCACCAACCTCTTAAACAGGCTAAAGTCTGCCTGGCAGAAATCTAAGGCAGAAG
Organism: Nyctibius grandis; assembly: GCF_013368605.1. Taxonomy (NCBI): domain Eukaryota; kingdom Metazoa; phylum Chordata; class Aves; order Nyctibiiformes; family Nyctibiidae; genus Nyctibius; species Nyctibius grandis. The sequence goes on along the minus strand of NC_090660.1, from coordinate 58,203,959 downwards.
TTCTGCTCTTGCCCCTCCTTACTTCCCCCACTATCTAAAACTCTAACATTTCATGGTCGCTATTCCCAAGACGGCCATCTCTTTCAGCCTCTCCTCATATGTCAGATGCTCCAGTCCCTTAATCAACTTCATTGGATTCTCTCCAGTATGCCCCATGTCTCTCTTGTACTGGTGAACTCAGAACTGGACCCAGTACTCCAGGTGTGGCCTCACCAGTTCTGAGTAGAGAGGAAGGATCATCTCCCTCAACCTGCTGGTAACACTTCTCCTAATGCATCACAGGATATCATTAGCCTTCTCTGCACATTGCTGGCTCATGTTCACCCTGGTGTCCACCAGGACCCCCAGGTACTTGTCTACAAAGCTGCTTTCCAGCCAGGTGACCCCCAGCATGTTACTGGTGCATGGGGTTGTTCCTCTCCAGGTATAGGACTCTACTTGCTCTTGTTGAACTTACTTTATATTGGTAACAGTATAACATATTGTAACATATATTACCATTATACCGCTAACAAAGAACGGGTTGTTTACATGATTGTAAATAATTTAATAAATTCATTATATTATAGATGATTGCATTATATGTTCATCCATACATATTATTATTCATTAGTGAGATTGTTAAAAGGATTCAGGAGGTAACAAATGCACGGACAACCTCAATCCAGATGGGTGACAACACGGGGTTTTTGTTACTAGCTTTAAGAAATGAGAGTTTCATTGTGTTGTCACAAGTTACGTGGCAAAATATACATTGTATTTTCACGAATTAAAAAATAAGGAAAATGGGTACTAATAAAAAAAATGCTCCTGTTCACACAGGACTCTATGTTATTACTCTGAGAATCACTCCTAGAGAGTCTAACAGCACTAAGACCTGAGCCTAAGACACAAGCATCCAAAAAGTGCAGAAAGTTGTCATTCTCCTGATTGTTATGAAAGTATCTGGCCTCCTGCCGACAGGAGGAGGACAAATTTACACATTTATCCCCCAAGTGAATTGTCAGCTGAGTTGCTTTATGTTTTTACCATTAAGTGATTTTTTTTCACTTTCCACTTAAAATTTTCCTTCTTTAGTCTGTCAGGCAGATGAGGCAGAAGGTACTGCCAGGAGTAGGATAGTGACCTAGCTTTTTTCAGCTGGACATACAGGTGATCATCTGCTTGGTCAGCTGTAAAAAGGAAAGCACTGATGAGCAGCCTCAAGTATCTGAGGTGGCCATTTGGACCTTATCAAGGAAAAAACTGAATGTCTAAGTGAAATCAGAACCCAAACGACTGAGTGGAGAATTTCCTTACTCCCCTGGGCTCTGTTCACATTTGGAGGAGGACTGGATGTTAATACCATGGATGTGAACCCAAAACTCCCTTTCACCTCATCCAACACTCTGCAAGATATTTTTGTAATGAACATGCTAGGGCCTAAAGTCAAAAGGAAAATAGACCCAAACCAGCATCTTGTTTCACTCGGCTGTATTTAAAACACAAGTTACAGACCTTAAAATAGTAAGGTCTCAGCAGTCTTCGGGTTAAAGGGTTGACAATCTTTTCAGGATAGAGTGGGTGTGATATTCAAATCAAAATAAAAGAAAATTGTGATACAGTGGCATCTCCTTAATTCAGTCTTTCCCTTTTCCAGAAGCTGTTTTTCATGCCAACATCATTGTCTTAGCAAACCTACAGCAGCAGCCAAGGAAACACAATTGATTTGGTGAGCTGTTCTCTGCTGGTAATTCGCTGTAATTCTCTCTTGTGCCTTAATTGTGCCATTTCTTTCTATGGTTCAGGTTTGAATGTGATTTTCACTATAATTTGTTGCTTTTTGTTTTGATATTGAGGTGCAGGCATGGGGTTAACTTCTGATTTGTCATTTCAAATTTTGACAAAAATGCCTGGAGGTGATGCCTAGCCATTGGATTTGAGAGGAAAGAAGGAAAGAACAACTGTTCCATGTACATCTATCAAGTGTGAAGGGCCAGCGGGCAGGGTCAGAATGGGGAGGAATCAGAAAATATTGTGTGGGAAGGAAAAAGGTGTGCTGGGACAAGGAGCTGGAGGAGGGCCTAGGGAATGGGAGATTTTTGTCCTGCTGCTGTGAGGGACCAGCGTAGATGTAAGGACTGCTGCTGCAGGAGGGAGGGAGGGAGAGAGGGCAGGCAGGAGGGGAGCAGAGCTCCTCTGGGCAGGGAAGGGCTGATCTGCTCAGGACAGAACAACTGAACTGCTGCTCGGAGGTTAGCACATCGGGCAGTCTGCCCCGTTGACATAGCTTGAGAGATGACAACAACACATAGTCTGATAAAGAACCACCTTCTGTAAACATGAGTTGAGCACTCCTAATGCATTTCACTTTTTAAACTGTTTAATAGTTAATTCTCATGTCGTTTCTTCCATTATTTTGTCTGGGATCCACTGTGAGACTGATAATCTTACAGTAATTTTCACAGTCTCTCTCACTTTTTAAGAGCATGGTGCAAAGGTAGCTTTCTTCTAATCTACCACAATGCCTGCCATGCCCCAGGACCTGCTGAAACTAAATTCCAATGCTCCAGAGCCAGGTGCGGTAACATTTCTAGAAACAAGATGTATCAACATGGTAATTTTGAAATGTCTAACTGATATTTAATATTTTCCCTAGTTACTGACGTGATGGAGACCACTTCATAATTTGTATCATCTGGCTTTTTTCATGAAATGTTCAACACAAATATTTATAGGAAAATATGAGATTTCCACACTATTATTGATAGTAGATAATTTCCATTTAGTATGGGGAAAATCTCCTTGAAAAGACTTGTCATTACTCTTAACACCCCAAGTGACAGATTTCTCTTTCAGAATTTTTTATTGCTTATTAATTTTATACAGTTTATAATTTCTGATTAGTATCCATTATCAGCTTTTCCTTTCATATACATGTGCATAGTTAAAACAAGAACATCAATAGTTGGAGAACATCAGTACTGGAGAGAGTCCAGTGGAGGGCTACAAAAATGATCGGAGGGCTGGAGCATCTCTCCTACAAGGAGAGGCTGAGAGAGCTGGTTCTGTTTAGCCTGGAGAAGAGAAGACTAAGGGGGGATCTTATAAATACTTACAAATACCTTAGGGGCAGGTGTCAAGACGATGGGGCCAGACTCTTCCTAGTGGTGCCCAATGACAGGACAAGGGGCAATGGGCACAAATTGAAACATGGGAAGTTCCATCCCAATATGAGGAAAAACTTCTTTACTTTGAGGGTGACAGAGCTATGTAACAGACTGCCCAGAGAGGCTGTGGAGCCTCCTTCTCTGGAGATATTCAAAACCTGCCTGGATGCAACCCTGTGCAATGTGCTTTAGGGGAACCTGTTTTGGCAGGGAGTTGGACTAGATGATCTCCAGAGGTCCCTTCCAACCCTAACCGTTCTATGAGTCTGTGATTCTATGATAGAAACTTTCAGGTGCCCAAATTCTTCAATTCTGGTTGTTTTCTCTCCTCTGGAAGCTTTTTATATTTTTATTCTTATCTAGGCTTTTATAAATACATCGTACTCTTTTATAGACTTTTCCTTTTTGGTAAGATATACTTCCTTCAGATTCACCTTCATTTCCTTATCCAGGTTATAGATCAAGCTATGGTTTGAATCTGCATTACCTACATCTCTGGCTTTTTCAAAATGAAGTTTTGTTTTATTTACTCAAATGTATTTATTCACATGATTGTAAATGTATTAATATAATTTTTTATTCACTCAAAGATACATTTCACACATAACAAAATTATATAAAAAGTTGTATATTCATATCTTTCCTAACTCCTCGTCTTTATTTGCAAGTTTTGGCCTGCTCCCATCAGTCATGTTTGCTTTCTCTTCTGGACTTGCAAACAAAGCTACTATCTACTGCAGTTTCTGTGCCTTCAACTCCCTTCTGAGTTCCCTTCTGTCTTCAGCTGGTGACAATCAGTTCCTCTCACCTCCTTTTCTAAGGCTCCTGCATTCATTATAATTTAGTATTGCTTTTAATCCTAGGGTCTCCTGTCAGCCTGAATAAAGCCAGGTAAAAAAAAAATCCATAAATGAATCCTCCCTCACTGAGTTCCCTTATGGACACCTTGTATTTCCTTGCTCTTAACCACATTGTTTCATTTAATTCTGCGAAGTAAATCAGGATAATTTCAAACACATAAAGTGAGGAACACTGGAAAGTCATAAAATAGAATCTTATCTTCATTTTAAAAGCCAGGTAATTGTAGAAAAGATCTGTGCATTACTGTAAAGCAGATTTAAGTAAAAACAAAACAAATAAACAAAAATGCAATTATTCATGATATTTCATTTCTTTTTTTTTCTGTACATCATTTTACTATTCATGCAGACAAACTTATTCATCTACGCAAGGACACTTACTGAAACCCAAACAGATGTTTCATGTTTTGCTATAGAATATAGCCATTTCAGTTAGGAATATGTGAAAGTGGACACAAACCCATAAACATGAATTCTGCAATTTGCAGAGTTTAGGATTTTTCATAGGGCTTAAGGGTGCGCATACAACCCCATTGATTTCTCTGAGGCCCTAAACAGCCATGAAACTCCATGTTGCATCCTTTGACAAGACCCGGGTCTTAAGAAATAACATCACCGAGTATCAGAAACAATTTTTTTTTCCTTTTCTGGTGTAGGTAGATTAGGGTACGGCGACCGGAAAATCTCAGTACACACCACCAGCGGGTAACCCCCCCGCGGAACCAGTGGTAGTGACCGACCCATTAGACTGGCTCCCCGGGACATACATAAAGATGGCGCCGGAGGAAGCGGGGGAGGGTCGGTCGCAAGCCTCAGGGGCGCGGCCTAAGACTTGGCCCAACCCATCTTCTGACCATAAAAGGTAACAGAACTTAGAAACCCTGCCCCTCCCGGAACAAAGGGAGGGGCAGGAGGTGGAGGAGCTCACCACCCGCTTGCAACAAGCGTGGAGCCCCGCCTCGGTACAGCGGACGCGCGAGGAGGGGAGGGGAACCGCCACAACCGACGCGACCACATCTGGAGGTAGTCGACCAACTCGTGGAGGCGTTAGAGGAAATAAAGAGGGAGGTTTTGCGCCAAAAACAGGTGTTGCAGCGAGTAGAGAAAGCAGGGGACAGAAAAGAGACCGGGGAGGCACCAAAGATCCCATTGACTAATTGGAGGATCATTGCAGAAAACTGTGCTTTGGAAGGGATCCAGCTACAATGCATGCCTGCTGTTTTTCCCGTCCGCGTGCAGGCAGGGGGCGTTGCAGAATGGGTCCCCTTGGAACCCAAGATAGTGCAGTCGCTGTTGCAAGCCATAAAAGATCATAAAGGATCCAGTTTGGCACAAATAATTAGGTTTGTATTAGAACGTCAGTCCCGAGTTTCTGACACAACTGTCCAGACACTGTTGCAAGTTGCAGCAGCCTTTCCCCGTGATAAACAGTCTAGAGGCAGATGTTACAACTGTGGAGGAAAAGGTCACATAAAGATGCACTGTCCTACTAAAAGAGGATATGAGACCAGAAATGCACCGGGGCCGTGTTGGGCATGTGGAAGAACAGGACATATGGCCCGAGATTGTAGAAAAACCCAGGGAAACAGGAGGCGGGGAGGCCAGACCCGGGGGCCAGCCTTCCCGCAGAACCCAGTTTTTGCCCCCGGAATCCCTTCATACAGCCCTCCGGGCAAGCAGGACCAAATAGGGGGCCATCAGTGGCCCTGGCACTAGATTTTAAACCATGACCGATCACCCGAGTTTGTATGGAAATAATCGAACACCCCAAGGCAGGATCTATAGCTTTGAATATGTTGCTTGATTCCGGAGCAGATGTTTCTGTCGTATCCTTCCATATATGGCCGCCGCAGTGGCAGTTGGAAGGCGCCAGCTACATAGCCGGGGTGGGAGGCACCACCTCCACGTGTAAAAGTAAGGAACTCATTCGATTCACCCTGTATGAACCTGATGGGCGCAGACTACAAGCCATCTCACAACCTTATGTAACAGATCTGTCAGAGTCCTTGATAGGCCACGATGTGCTTGCTGCCCTGGGGATGCAAATCACCAATGTTGCTCCCGGCTTCCAACATCAAGGAAAAGAGGCAACAAATTTATCCTAAGGGCCACTGCCCCAGCAGTTTCACCGATACCGCTGCAATGGAAAAACAATGATCCTGTCTGGGTGGAGCAGTGGCCATTAAACAAGGAAAAGCTTACAGCTGCGCAGCAAATAATACAACGAGAGTTAGAGCAAGGCCACCTTGAGGAGAGCTTTAGCCCTTGGAACACACCCATATTTGTTATAAAAAAGAAGTCTGGTAAATTTCATCTTTTGCATGACCTACGAGCAGTGAACCAACAGATGTGTGACATGGGAGCACTGCAACCTGGCCTGCCCCTTTCCTCAGCAATCCCTAGGGGATGGCCAATTGTGGTAATGGATATTCAAGATTGTTTCTTCTCCATCCCATTACATCCTAAGGACCGGCACAGGTTTGCATTCTCTGTCCCAACTAAGAATTTGGAGGAGCCAGCTACACGCTATCAATGGAAGGTCCTTCCTCAAGGCATGAAGAACTCACCAACCATCTGCCAATATGTGGTGGCCCAAGTGCTCTCACCGGTGCACGCACACTTTCCTGAAGCAGTGATTATTCATTACATGGACGACATCCTGCTGGCGGCCCCAGAAACACCCCAAGTGGAAAAAATGGAGGAAGAAGTAAGAGCATCCCTCCAGAGTGTCGGCCTTTTCATCGCAAAAGCAAAAACCCAAAGAGGAGATGACGTTTCCTACCTGGGCACCTGTATAACAGGGAACATGGTACGTCCTATGAACATCCAGTTAAATCCAAAAATTTCCACCCTGCATGATGTGCAGAAGTTAGTCGGAGCCCTGCAATGGACGCGACCGATCATCGGGATCCCTCCAGAGGTCATGGCGCCATTTTACGAGCTGTTAAAAGGGAAACACCTATGGGAACCAAGAACAATGTCAAAAACGGGAGAAGAGAGCCTGAGACAAATTGAGAAGCTTCTGGCCATGGCAAGCCTCAGCAGATGGGATCCCAAAGAACCTATTGTTGCCCTGGTCGTGTTGGGTTCAGAGGGGGCAACGGGAGCCCTCACACAACAGCTAGGACAATGTCCTCAAGTCTTATTGTGGCTTTTCTCTAACCAAATGATGTACATGACATACATTAGAGCCACCGCGTTGCTACTCCAAAAGGTTAGAATGGCTGCTGTTCGACACTTTGGACGTGATCCAGAGGAGATTCATGTGCCGTTTAAAAGAAAGGTATGGGATACCTTAGTTGTAACTAATGACGAAATTATGCTAGCTCTGCACACATATCATGGAAGGATAATCCCTGGGCAGTCACACCCCTTGCTCCAGCATCTCCAGACCTGCCAACCCACGATCAGGATTCGAGTGCTTTCAACTCCAAAGCCTGGGACCACCTATTTCACCAATGCATCTTAGCGTACTAGTACAGCCGCTGTGGTATGGGTCTCAGAAAAACAATGGAGGAAGGTCACATACACGGACAGCAATTCAAGTGTGCAACACCTAGAAGCTAAGGCAGTGTCATTGGCAGTGCAGATGGAACCCAATCAACACATTAACATCGTCACAGACTCCATTTTCGTTTGGAAATTGGCACAAAAAATGACTACTGCAGGGTACACTGGTTCAGCCATAGCCTGTATGCTAGAGGATGCGCTACAGCAGCGCCAACAAACATGTTCAATCATCCACGTTAACGGACATCAATGCTATCCAGGCCCCTTTACGGAAGGCAACGCGGTGGCGGACAAAGCAGCGAATAAGATATGGACACTATCTGAAGCCAAAGATCTCCACGGCTTTCTGCATATCGGAGCACAAGCGCTCGCAAAATGCAGTGGCATCCCTCTCATGCAGGCCCGTACTGTCAGCATTCACCGTTATGGAGTCAACCCCCATATGGCAATCAGACTTCACCCTATGTCCTCAGCTCAGACCTCAACCATGGCTGGCAGTCACAGTGGATACTTACAGTATGATGATTGTGGCCACCCCGCATTGGAAACAAATAGCACGCTCCATTCAGCTACATTGGAATCTTGCAATCGCTTGGCTAGGCCTACCTGTTGAGATCAAAACTGATAATGGCCCCTGTTTTATTGCTCATACCACACGGCAGTGGTGCCAGCGGTGGGGTATCACGCTGAAACACGGCATTCTGTATAATTCTACCGGGCAGGCCATTGAAGAGCGTGCTAATCAGACGCTAAAACACAGAATTAAGATTCTTGGGGAGGGGGAAGGATTCCCAGACGTAATTCCTGTCAACTACCAATCTCACATTTTACATCGCGCTCTTTATTCTTTAAATCATTTTGCCCGGGGAGACCAAGAGCGTGCCCCAATTGAGCGACATTGGGGTCCAGGGGTGCCAGAAGTGGGCCCCCCAGTCAAGGTTCGGTTCCCTGGGACAGCAGAGTGGGAAACAGGTTGGGAGCTGCTACATCACGGGAGGGGGTATGCTGCCATCAAACGGGATGATGTTATACAGTGGGTCCCTACACGCTGTTTACGCCCTCACTTAAAACAAAATCCTAACCCGAAGTAATATGTACGCTGTCCGAGCTTTATGTTTTGCAGGAGTACCTGTGGGGGAAGCCGAAACAGCACCAGCCTCGACCTTCAGACGTGAGGAGTCATGACAGCACAGAGGGTCTGGTGAAGCGGCGGGGCGCCAAGAACGATGAGGAGTAGCGACCTTTGCTGAGTGAAACAAAAGCATTGAACAATGCGCTCATGATTAGCTTGCTTTTTCTTTGCATCTCAGGAGTTGCAGGGGAATCTTACTGGAGAACCTGGGCTCGGGTACATAATCAGACACAGTACTGTCGAGGACCAAAGCTCTGGGGGGAATGCTTCCAGCCAGGGCGGAACACTACTGTAAATAGTTCCCTTGTTGTGGACGAAATAGATATAAGGGATACTCCCTTTTTGACTGCAACACCCGTTAGAACACCATTATTATGTAATGGTACTGTTCACAAATGTTTCTACCCAAGAGAGCCATATGGGTGGTGCATATTTGGCACTCTAGAACCCATGGGCATCTTCCTGAAACCTGAGAGACGAGGCAGTTGATTGTCTCAATGAAGGAAGAGGGACTTAGGGACATTGAGAGTGGAACTGGATGATGGCGAGGTAATAACCAGTGAGAACTGTTATGCAGGGGAGTTCTTGTCTTTCCCTGTCTGGAAAGGCGCTGCGGGAGTCTTTACGTTAGCTTTAACAGATCCAGGATCGTAATGTAATCCTCCGGAAGGCAGTGGATAGCTTGGTAGAAATAGCTAAGGAGGATCCAGTTAAATGGCAATGGCTAGCTGATATCGGAGCTAGTGTCTGGGGATGGCTAATGTCTTGGTTTTCTTGGGACAAATTCATAATAGTTGTTGCTGTTGTTGTTAGAGTTATTCTCCTAACATGTTTTGGTTTTTCTATTTTAGGATGTTGTAGCCGCTAGTTACGCTTACACTTTGACACAAGTCACCAGAATCAGCAATACGCTTTACTTCGCATGACTTGAAGCATGGGGAGGGGGAAATGTAGGTAGATTAGGTTACGGCGACCAGAAAATCTCGCGTTGTAACAGAAAGGTAGGTGTGGCGAAAGGAGCAGGAAGTGCAAGTATCACGCGAGTTTGTACGGGACAAGACGACTATATAAAGCTGTTGCGTAGTTAAATAAACGCCATTTGTTGCATCCTCACATTGGTGTCAGTGCTCAATGGCCCTGGGGTGCGGATAGCCTCAGGCCAGCCAGCAACCGAACGGAGCTTGCCGCAGACAAGCGGCAACATTCTGGTGTGTGATCAATGTATTTTGTGTGAAATACATCTCAATACACTGATATTCTTTGAGAACTTTGTCTGAAATCTGTATCATCCTAGGAGATAAAAGTTTATAGCATTATTTGTCACATTATGTGTTTACCACAAACAGTTTAAGATTAAAGGCATATTTATTTTAAGTACTGAAGCGATGAATTAGATGTTGCATGTTTCATCTATACTTGTCATGATGCTATAGAGCTTGTTAGTAGTCTAGGATATACGATGATTTAATGCTCGGTTCATGTTCAGTTCTCTATTTCAGGCTTCAGGATTAGGATTTACAATCATCTTGTCACAGTATTTCAAAACAGCAGAATGTTGACTCCTTACAAAAAAAAATCATCCACTTAATGACTTAAAAAATATCTCTGTAAGAAGCAATGATCATTTGTAAATGAAAAGCTTTTTTCCTCACATTGTCATGCTCAGAGATCTTCCTTATAAAACAAGCAGCAAGTTCATTGCCTGAACAAATAGCTCAGTCAAGAGATGTGAACTCGGTCCATGAATCGTATGCCTATGACACACAAACTTTATGTAACTACAAGTAAAATTTTCTGACTTATTTTGGTGATTCGTTCCCTCACCTATGCACCGTAGGGAATCACAGAATCACAGAATCACAGAATGTTAGGGATTGGAAGGGACCTCGAAAGATCATCTCGTCCAATCCCCCTGCTGGGGCAGGATTGCCTAGACCATATCACACAGGAACGCGTCCAGGCGGGTTTTGAATGTGTCCAGAGAAGGAGACTCCACAACCTCTCTGGGCAGCCTGTTCCAGTGTTCGGTTACCCTCACCGTAAAGAAGTTTTTCCTCATATTTAAGTGGAACCTCCTGTGTTCCAGCTTGCACCCATTGCCCCTTGTCCTGTCAAGGGATGTCACTGAGAAGAGCCTGGCTCCATCCTCGTGACACTTGCCCTTGACATATTTATAAACATTAATGAGGTCACCCCTCAGTCTCCTCCAAGCTAAAGAGACCCAGATCCCTCAGCCTCTCCTCATAAGGGAGATGTTCCACTCCCTTAATCATCTTCGTGGCTCTGCGCTGGACTCTCTCTAGCAGTTCCCTGTCCTGGGAAGTTACAAACCTTACATATTTGCTGTTAATTTTGTAAAGTACTTTGCTTTTCTTGACTGTAATGTGTACAGAAAGGACAGTTAAGGATATAATTTTTGTTTGCACTTGCAAGTTAGTTTAGTTATTCTATTCTCATACATTTATTCTCATTTTCTGACACAGATGAGAACATGCAAATAATTCTGCTGCAAATTAAAACCACATATTTCTATGATTGTAGATTCATAGCTCAACCACTGCAAGCCAGCGTTATCATTTTATCAATTACCATCCATAAAACCAATGTATCCCAAGACTGAGCAGCAAAACTCCTCCAAACGTGCCAAGTTATCACTGGATCTCCATGGTTCCTGTGGTGCTTCTCTTTGAATATTTACTTAAATTTTAAAATAAATTTATCTCATAGGACAAAACCCTGACAGCTACTAGGCGTTACTCTGGATATGTGAATTTCAGGACTATATGTGTGTCCTGGTTTCATGGGGATAAAATTATAAAACTAATTTTATCTTACATTTTGTTTCAGTTTGTGGCCAGCTGTGGTAGGGTGATCAAGGCCATTAGCAGTGAAAGCCAGGGCAGCTGACCGAGGCTGGCCCACAGGTGTATGCTATAACATTAACATCAGGTTCACTATAAATTGGAAAGCTTGGGGGGGATGGGGAGTTTCTTTGCTCTGCCCTTCCTTTCCCTCTTTTTCCTTCTACTCTGTTCCCAACAGTTACTATACCTGGAGGGTCTTGCCACCACTCTATGAGCTAAGTATAATTTTGAGTCTTTTGTATTAGTATTGAGATTGGTTTTCTTATTTTATTACATCTGCTTAAATTTCAGCCTATGAGTCTTCCTCCTTTTCCCAATTCCCTTTCTTGATTGGGGAGGGGAGATTAGGAGATAGAACAACTGGTTATTGTTTAGTCCTGGGTGTGGACTAAAAAGAGACAATGTGTAATCAATAGACAAACACAGGAATGATGGCTGAAAGGAGAAGTAGTGTTACCAGGAATTCATGGAGAGCAGGTTTTAAATTTTTACCAGAACAGCTCTCCTGAAACCTTTGTGAGTGTTGAAGTGGTATGAGCTTACAAAGGAAGGATGAAGCAGAAGGACTGATTAGGAGATTCACTCAGGAAGTGTCACTTGAATCTGGCAAGGATGCTAGTTGTAGAAAGAGCAGTCCAGTATGTTGCCATTTGTACCCAACATGTACAGCTGAGATTGATAGCAGTCTGTCAGGCCCCAGCTTCCTCATTTCACTTCTGATCCTAGTTTTCAGCAACATAGATGACCACAGGAAGAAACACAGATGGTAAGAACCATGTCTGTGGTGGAAAACAAGGACGTGGGGCTAATAGCAGGAACAGGAAACTGAAGCTACAAAACATGAGGAAAAACTTCTTTACTTTGAGGGTGACAAAGCACTGTAACAGGCTGCCCAGGGAGACTGTGGAGTCTCCTTCTCTTGAGATATTCAAAACCCACCTGGACACGACCCTGTGTAATGTGGTCTAGCCGAACCTGCTTTGGCAGGGAGTTGGACTAGATGATCTCCAGAGATCCCTTTCATCTCTAACCGTTCTGTGATTCTGTAAAGTGTCTGTGTCCAGCACAGCCGCCTTTAGCCCAAAGCAGACAGCAATCCCATCATCTTTGTCTGTGACTGGGTCAAAAACAGAGGCTTGCCCAGACTGGATGTGAAATAACTCAGTGGGAAGAAAAGCAAGGTGTGAGAGATAAGGAATGAACACTGAAGGAGGACCTGTGGTCTTTACACTAATGTCTGTCTGTGCTATAATTCACAGACATGCTGAAACCTCAGGCAATTCACCCTTCACTTGTACTCTGGTTTTCAGCTGTATTCATATGTCTTACAATTTGCTGCAATACGTACTAGTGTCATATCGGACAGGGAGATGAAAGGATGATTTACTAAGCATGGGATAATTATGAAGTTCTTGATGTAATCAGTTGCTCTAAATTGGTAATATCTGCATTTTTTTTACTAGGAGATAATGATAGTTTTTTTTCTTTACTGGCCCTTTTTTCCATTAATTTTACATGAAGGATGCTTCAGGCTCTTTGCTTCTCATACATCTTACATACTTCATGATAAAATGTGGGGGAGAGAGAAGAACATTATATAAGTTCTGGTGCCATCTTTATATATTGCAAAAGCTATAAGAGTTCCCCTTTGATTCTCAATATTAGCACAACAAAGATAACAGCATCAGTAGAAAACCTCAGTGCATGGACCATAGTTGAAGAAAGGGAAAACGAGGGCGCGGCTCACAGGTGCTGGGCGACGGTCCAGAGTAATGACACAATCTCAATATGAGTATGGAAGTTGTCCTTTATTCCTTGATCACACAGAGTTTATATAAGCAAAGAGCAGAGCACACGCTGATCACTCACTACTGTTAGCGTTCTGATTAGCTGAGCCTACATGTCCACGCGCCTCTATATTAGTTCTGATTGGCTTATGCTAAATAGCTATATCTTGCAGGTGCAGCATTCTTTCTTATTTTTCAACTTCCCCCATATCTTGTTGGTCTCATAGCCAAGGCCCTTGTTCTGTATTATGATTGGCTAGTTCATCACCACCCCATTACCACCCCCTGGACATGCCTGGACATAGCTCGTTCAGTACGTGACCACTGTCCTGTGGGAACCCCACACATAGTTACAGTGCAAAGGTCATGTAGTGCAGAGCATGGCTTCTGGTTACAATTGCCAATAAATTCCCTTCATTTTTTTTAATGAAACTTCCTTTCTGAGAACCTCTTTAGCTGCCCAGGTGCTTGCACTTTTTGCAAGTAAATACGAAAACCTACACGTAAATGTGAAAGGGGCTGGAGTTTCTTTCTTCCTGTAAAGATGCCAGTGAAAATATCAATTTGATTTTGTCCTTAAAGTATGTTGTCTGTATTTGCTCCATATTATTAAGATAGATTACCAATTAGAGCATCCGAACAGAACCAACTCTTTAAATATAATTATAGTTCAAATACCTTTTCTTCTTTATCACAGAAATAAGGGTAAAATGGTCAGATGTCAATATATAGTAATAGGTTTAAATGTTCATAGCATATTTAAGCAATGAAATGTACTTTTTAAATATGAAATACTTAAAAATGGAAAATAATTTAAATACTTAAATATGAAGCACACTTTTAACTTTAATGCGTTTTTCAGTTTTCTTGATTGGCAATGATGACATATCTAGTACAAAGTCTCATTTAATTAATGTTTTACTGTCAGAGGAACAAGGCCAGACCCTGTCTAAAGTTTTTGAAGAGGTATGAAATATAAATGTGATATTTTTATGACCCATAATAAGGCTGTGTGATATTCACTGGAAAGAGTAAGCTCCCTCAATGAATGCTGGAAGTGCCTGTACATGGTCTCTCACCTCTTAGGGTCTTATTTGCAAATATGCACATTTGTATGTGAGGAATAGAAAGCAATAAAGAAGGGATAATTCCAGCCCATACTTCCACATCTGGGCTTTTGGGGATGACGCCTGTCCTGGCCAGCTCCCCACTTTTCACTGGAGTAAGACCCAGGCAGGTATTGATACCCCCCCTCACTTTTTCCCTTTGGTTGAGGAAAGGACGGGAGCTGTGATCCCACCTAGGGCTCATTCCAGGTAAACCCAAAAATGTTTGTTAGAATGTGCAGGGTGAGGCGGCCACAACCCTCTGCAAGATCCTGACACAGCCCTGTTGGGGAAGGAGCATCCCCTGAGGAATCAGGATTACTTTTGGGTTGCAGAGGGGGAAGAGAATGATTGGGGAAAGCTGCATGGAAAGAAGAGGAGCATGGTGATTTTGTCCGTGTTTTACTTTTCACCCTGGTTATATATATGTAAGACATGTTTGCATGTAATATCTCCCTGTTTAGGTTGTGACAAAAAGAACAGTAACCATATCTCTCAAAGGGAGGTCTTGGGCTCAGAGGGGCTTTTCTGTGCTATGGAAATATACTTAATTTTCAATTCTGATTTTATATCTAACACACTCTTTAGGATCTTAAACTGACAGGTAACTATTGTTTTACTAAACTAAGGGTACTGGGAAATGGGGGAATCTTCTAGGAAGTCTACAGAGGACCTTCGAAGGCAGACAATTGAGTGTACTTAAAATAAGCATACAGAAGTAAATAAGACAAATAGTATGCTTATCGTGAAAAATCCAAATATGGTGCTTTGATTCAAACATCAGGAGAACATGGACTATCTTTAATTTTAACCATTTTTGGGATGAGCTTCAAAAAGAACATGGCTACATTAACAAAAGAAGCATCCCACACTTTTTTCAATTGGATTTAGAGAAAATGCACTTGATTCATCCCCCTCTGCTAACAGCTGCGTTCCTGTCAAATGTAAAATATGAAAACTGGCCTTGGGTCAAATATGACTAACTCATATTTATAATATATATATCTGGAGATGTACTTAATATTCTGAATATCCTCAGCTGCCTAAGTAAAAATTGCAATAAGTCTGGATTAGCAGAAGGAAGGTTCCTGAAGTGTCCTCAACAGTGGTAGTAAACATCAACAAGCTTTACTTTCTGCTGCTTACAATTGTGTATCAAAAACGTAGATGCAAATAAATTACTTTCTTGAAGGTCAAATCCTCTTGATTCTTGGATTTAGTTAACTTAGTATAGAGTAATGAATTTTAAAAATTAATTGGGAAGGGATAGATTTCTAATATTGTCCTAAATAAAATCTTTTCATTTGAAAAATAAAATTCTTGCTCTCTCACAAATTGATCTTGAAATAGCGAAGCGTAGCCTAGTTGTAAAATGTTTGCTTTAATTGTGGATCATCTGGCAAAGAAAGAAAACTATGTTAGAGTCAGTTTTAAATAAGTACATAATATTTCTTTGACCATTTTTTAACAGTGGTATAATTGAGACTAAATTTTGATTTTGTTTTCAACAGTTCAAAATGTCCTCAGAATGGAATATTCTGAAAACTGCATATAATGACAAAGAAAACTCCTTTATATCACTGGTTCTGTGATTCACATAAATAGAGAAGCTCTTTTGTGAGTGTGAGAAGAGCCAGGGTGGCCTGAGTCAGTTTAATTCTGTGGGAAACAGCGCAATCAATTTGATTAACAACAGTAAAATATCTCAGGCTAGTTCAAAGTAGAAGCTTACATTTCTTTCCCCTAGAAAACAGAACAGCAATTTTGCCTCAAGCAATTGTTTAACTTAAAACTGCAGAATTTCATACACTATAAAAACTCTAAAGATGGCTAGTGTAGATGAGAACCATGTTAAAGACAGTTGTTCTAAGGACCATCTATAGAGAGAAAGAGCAGGGGAAAAAAATCCTTCACAAAATAGGGTGATTTTATGCTTATTTTATGTTAGCTATTTGTACTGAAAAAAAGGATAATCATTCAGGGTTTTGTTTTCATAAAAAACATTCACTTGGAGATGGTAGACTGTCAAAACTTAACAAAAAATCTGAAGGCACATTACTTTTGCTACTTTATTCCAAAAAGTCAAGATTTAACAATAGCAGAAGGGAGTACTTGAATGTTTAAGGAGACATATAGCATTTTTTTTTCTTTAAACCCACTCTTTGTTTTGAAGCTTATGTTCAATTGAGGCTAAAATTTAAGATTTTAACTTCTACAATTCTCTGTTATCTTTCAGAGATAGCACTAGGTCTCTGAAGGATGGGAACTCCAAGTCAGCATTAGAATTAGCCCTGGCATAAAACTATGTTTTATTTATATCTCTGCAGTAAAAAATTAATATAGTTTGAAATATGGCAATGAGATAAAAGAGAACGGGTAAAATGAGAAAGCATCCCTCAATGGTTGTCAAAATATTCAATTCCAGTCTCCTTTACTTATGGATTTAGTATCTTGTGAAAGCCTTATACAGTAATTAATAACATACAGTTAATTCTGGATTTGGCAAGAGGTTTGAAATGTTGAATCTTATATCCTGAGGACCTGATCCTCTATTTCAGCGCTTAGCATTCAGCTTAGTAGAGTTGCAAAATGTTCAAAGTGGTAGCGTTTTCCAGGTAGTCCACATACCTGGAAGGGATGCCTTAGGTATGGGAAATTTGGAAGATTTCCATATTCTTCTTTTGCTTTTCTGTGTTCTGCCTTCACTGTTTAAAGCTGACCTTGGAAATACAGGGAATAATTTCTGAGAGAGTTTAGGAAGTAAATTATCCTCTTCTGTTTTGGGTTATGGTGTTGGCCCTGTTTCATATGTGTTAGTGTAATGTAACATAATTTTCTCTACTTCACTATTTCTGAAGTGAAGTTGGTAAATTTCCCTGTTACTTTAAAAGTGACATGGGTTCTTATTACTTCTCCTTGTTACTAAGAAAAGTGGGCTTTTTCTTTGGCTTTCAGTTTTTTTATGATAAAAGACAAGTTCCTGAAGATGTCTTCTGTCCCTGTGCAATATTTAAATGTCTCTACAATTATTAAAACTGTGACTGCCATTGACTCCTTGGTTTAAATTGGTTGTGTTCACTACTCTAAGGTTCTCATTAGTTGGATGTTGTATTACCCTTTATTTTCTTAATTTGCCATTTGTGGCAGGCTGCGTATTTGAGTCTAATTTGGAGGATTCAAAAGCTCTCTTTGCAGAGTACTTTTCCAGACCTGCACAGTATCATACTAGCACAGTCCATCTGCGTAGGACATTGATCCCAAGACAGACTTGAATCACTTCTAAACTTAAACTAAGAGTCTTTTTCTCAGGAATGATGAATTCATAGCTTTTCTTTTCCTTCCCTAATGCTTCCTGCATACTGATAGCCGAATAAAAGGATATGAAATATCTGAGTGAACAGAACACAAAGAGAAAACATTTCCCAGTTGTAACGAAATATGAGGAAATATCCTTAGAGTAACCCCATTGAAGCGCCTCTGGACTTTTACTGTGTGTGACCAAAATCAAAGTCATGTCCATCCAAAAGGAGTCCTCTTCAATATAAACTTTTCAGCTGCCAACAAACGGCTCTTTGTGTGTTTGAAGTAGTCCCAAGCTACTACTGAATTATTTAGGGCAACAAGAGACCCGTTCAGATGATTTCATAAGGATAAGCAGCCCATAGGTGTGATGGTGGGAGATAAATTCTTTCACCATTGGTTTGCTAAAGAGAGATGTGCTCATATCAGTGGTACATCTGCTACATTGTACAGGAGACTGAAAGGCAAGGACTTCTCAGTTTCACATATAGGACATTTAGAGGCATTCTATGCAAGTAAAGCAGTGATTCTATTTTATGTTAAAATCAGTACTGTCCATCAATGCGCTGTTGGCATTCTGATGAGGTAGCTTAAGGAAATTTAGAACATACTATCTTGCCATTTGGGTACAGGTAGCCCTGCTATAACACATTTGGCCTAACAGCCATTCAATTTGTCAAAAAGCTGAGATGAAGGTTTAAAGGAGAGGGAGGTGAGATTATAATGTAAGCAGAAACTGTATTGACTTGGGTATTACCACCTTAGCAAAGGACATTGAGTGAGACTTAACGTCCTATGGTCTCAGATTAGCTGTTGCCAGTTGATCTCCAATAAACAACTTTTTTGGTAGTAACATAACTCTGCTGTGTTTTTGGTAGTTTTATGTAAGTAAACTGACCTTGGAGGAGATAATTCCAGATCTGGATGCCTTCTCGTGTTCATAAGCACAGAGCAAGGCTTGCGACTCTTAGGGTCTATCCTCTGCAGCAGTGCACACTCAACTTGATCTACTTGTGAATCAAAAGGGTGAAGTGTTGATGACTAGATACAGAGACACCCAAGCTGGCTTTGAGTGTCCTGCAGCAGAGGAGCTGTGTTCGAGCAGCGTGGTATCTGAGGCAGTAAACACTAAGAGATAAGGCTTACTATACGCAGCACTGTTCTGCTTGGAGGCAGGTGTTCTACTTCAAGATTTGACATATTATGTCCCCGTAGCACTGTAATGTAATGTAATTCTAGAATTATATTAACTTCCTGATGGAGGAAAATGAAGCATAAAGATCGTGTAATTTTCCCAAAGCAAGCCAGTGCAAAAGCTAGGAACAGAATGATAATAAGCAACAGTATTGAAGAAATTGTAGGAGTATCACAATTTGAATTGTCCACTGTACTGCAGGATGCCAAAATGATTATATGCCAACACTGCACATAGTAACACATAACAGTGTTAGCCCCACGCCTGTCGTCCTACAGCTTCCAGGGCTGTAGTACTACAGCCCAAGCAGTAGTATGGGAGGAGGGCTGAAGCAGTACCTCAAACCCTCTCCTTGCAATTGGTGGTGTTTCTTCCTCCCTGGCTGTGCTGGAGCAGAGCTCAGGTGTTGAACATGTGGTTGCTGGTGGATCCCACTTTATGGGTGGATGGGAGAAGGAGCTTAACTGAGCAGCGGATGCTGGAGTTAGAGGAAATCCCAGCACCATTTTGCTCTCTGGCTATTGCCACCCAAAAGCAAATCCTTCAGGTGCTGGCACTGGTGCCCAACAACGTCAGATGATCTGGGGAACCGGAGGTGAATGAGAAAAGACTGAGTGAAGTGCAATCTCCCTTGTTGCAACCCTCTCTTGCCCACTGACCTGACCCCCCATAAAGGGGATTGCAAAGGCTTGGCTGGCACCTCTGTACTTCTTTTAGGAACTGGTCTGTTGAATGTTTAAATGGCATCATTTCTCATTTGAACCAAGCTGAGGCAGGCCAGCCCTTTCACCCCCACTGGCACTGTAATTTGGTAAAGCGTCACACGTGAAAGGAGTAAGAAGGTGGTGACCTGTGTGGGACTGAGGACCCTGCTAGAGATCTGCTTCCCTGATATGCACACTCTGATCCACCACTCTCCTAGTCATCAGGAAAGGACATAAGAAAATACTTGGAGGAGTGAAGGGGAGGGGGAAAAATGGAGGGGAGAATAGACTTTTAAGAGCATTTGGGGGATTTCCTGTCTCAGTTTCAGTCTCAAATCAACTTTTCATATATCCCTGAGGCTGTGTGGCCCGTTAGCCAGTTGCCCAGCTCCCCAGCATGTCTCAATTTCTCTTCCACTTCCCGCCTTCCTCAGTGCTGACTATGAAAGTGCTGTGTTGCTACTACAAAGCACCATGTACTGAAAAGATACCTATAGGTGTGGTTGCCAGACGACCACATTCAATTGGATCAAGGAAAAAGTCTTTCTAAGGGAAAAATATTTCAGAAGAAATTCCTTGTCCCTCATTTCTCACTGTCACCGTGTATGAAAAACATAAAAATTACTGCTTGAGACATCAGTAAAGCCCATTTTCTCCTTGGACAGTAATTACAAGAAGAGGGAAAATAAAAGACCTGTATTTCTGATGCCATCTTGTACTATTCTTGTGTCACGATACAAGCCTGAGTGCCAGTCCCTGGTTTAGAGAACAAAACACAATTGTCAATACACCATTGCAGTCTCAATGGTCCCTTAAGGGTCATTGCTCCAGATGTGTGTTATTAACCGCTATCCTGTAATCTTCCCCTGACCTTTCATAAGGGGACAGCACCCGCTGCACATGGCTAAGCAGTTGGCTGTCATTATTCCCACACAGTAAAACTCGGTACCAAACTCAGCTGGTGATTTAACAATATGTTTTGAAAAAGAGAGCTTTGTGATGTGTAATAATGAGAGTTTCTGCTGCCTCCACGGAGTCAGAGGTTTTAAAATATTTTACCAGAAAGGAAGGGAAAATCATTCCCTTGGCCTGAGGTCTGAAATGCTGGATGCTATCTAGTTGTCTGGGTTTCAAGTATCTTTTTAAAACTTCATGTTTTCTTTATCAATAACAGGGTTTAATTACTATGGTCACTTTTCTTTATACCTTCTTAAAATGACGTAAGTTTTAAATGAATATTCTAGTTAAATTAAGGTCAGATTCTGTCATCTTTTCTTCTGCTGAATAACCTTTTAAGCTATAACTGATCTCATGTAAATCAAAGTCCCAGTTCTTGGAATGAAGAAGTAAATGATGGGGGAAATCTTGAAGAAATTCGTTGTTCAGATCATAATCCTGTGTGTGCAGGTTTTACAATGACAAATTCCTTAAAGTTTAAGTGTTCTGCTTCTGCTGGCTGTGCTGTATATGTTGTGGTAAGTGGTTTCCATTCAAGCCTGAAGACTTTTGCTCCCAAAACTGAGTAAGAAAATCTGATGGCATACCCATAGATTTCCTTTAGAAGATCTGTTTCCTGTGTAAAAGTGCCACCAATGCCATAAAAGAATAGTCTGAGGCCATCCTTCACCTTGCCTGAAGAGTTTTGTTTACAGACAGATTTGCCAAACATGCATCACAAAAAAATCAAGATAATGTTGCCAAAATTAATTTATAAAGCAAAACATTTGAAGTGAGGAGTAAATGGAGAAACTGTGGAAAAAACAATTTTTGCTGACATCTGGAGCAGAGACTAGAAGACTGAAGTGATGAAAAAGGATTCAAGGACAAAACAATCTCACGAAATTAAAAGAACCTCAGTGATTTTTAAAAAAAAAAAAATGTTTGTAGGACATGACTTTACAGTTTTATCTGCGTTCCCCCATTATTACTATAGCTGAGATTTTCAGCAGTGCAGAACTGAAGGAACAGAATTAAAACTATGTGTATTATGCATCTTTTTGTGATTGTTTAACATTATCTGTGATTGACTTCAACACTCAGATCCCCAGCATATTATTGGTAATGAACGAAATTACAATGCACAGCTATTTTTATTTTTACATTTGTTGTTTCAGCCTCTAGAATACATACAGTTTTCATTTAACTTTGTGTTCAGCAAAGGCACAATAGCAAGGAATGCAGTCAGTTCCTCACTAATTACCAAATATTGGTATTACTCAATTAATCTAACAATTTACTTCTTGTTTAGCACCAGCTGTTGCTGTTTTCTCAGAGCTTGTCTTTAAGTTAAATGCTCAAGCCATGAGCAGGAATACTGCAGGAAACATTTGAGAGACAAGCTTGTCGAGACGCTGATTCCAAAACATGCTGTAAGTGAATTTCCATAGACAAATTAAATGACCCATATCAACTTCTAGTGTTAACAAATACTACCGTGAAAGTGACAGGAAGCATATTTTTACCCCTTAACCATTAATGAAGCTACACAAGTAAATTAGGTTATGCCACTCCATCTTCATAAATTGCTCATTCAATAAATCACACTTGAGAAACAGCTGAGTAATTACAGGATGATGCTTGAAGCAATAGATGCCTCATTTACATATCAACAGACATTTGTTGCAATAATTTCTGTCATGGACTGGTAAATGTTAGATATGATTAAATCTGTGAGCACTGCAGTTTGACTTCTGCAGTGCAAGAGAAGAACCAACATACCAAATCTGCAAATGCAGTATGTTTGTGCTCCTCTGCAGCAGCAGCAAGGCACACAGGTCTAATTAGCACCAGGAACTTGCCCAGGTACAAATTCCTTGGAGAATATTTTTTCTTGGGGTTTTTTCATGCAAAAGGTCTTGTGAAGCAGTCTCAAAAGACTGAAAGAAAGGGAAAAACAAAGTCATGAAATCTTCTAAACACCAAATAAGGCAGAATTCCTTCTTTTCAAATGTCTAAATAGATATGTTGAGAAGATGAAACAGCTTTCCATACAGGTTTGAGGATGGTTTTAATTTATTTGCAGACTTCTTCACCTAGAAGGCATAGCAGCGTATGTCATGTAAAGTTTCTAGTGAGCTTTTTAGCTGAGGATTTTGCTTGTGTTTTTTTGTTCACACTGGTGATAACAGAGAACTTGGTGGCATTTATACCACTCTGCTTGGTGAATCTGTGGCCATAACACATCTAATTCACCTCAGCGAAAGTCAGTTTGCTCTCTAATGATTATCTGTTCTTCCTGTGTACTTAGAATTGCTTAAGAGGAAAATTCAATAGTTCCCTAACAAATCTAACATTGCACCCTTTTGTGCCAATAAATAGTCACTTAGGAGACATGAAGATATAAGAGGTGGAAATGTGCATTATTAAAAACTGAAAGCCGACTTGCCTCATGGGCCAAAATGATGACATGTTACCCAGCCTCTCCATAAAGGTGTTGCAGCTGAAGTAAAATATATGATACTCATAACTTATTGCAAAGTCATGTCCTGTTTCAGTTCCAGTATACTAAGAGTCTTCCACATTAGCCAAAAATAACCTAATGGGATTTACTGAGCAACATGACCTGGTGGGCAAAGCTGCTTGCAGGAGAATGTTAGCCTATCACTTTTCTTACACCAACTTGAAGATAGACAAAAAATTTCCATGGGATATTCACCTTTCACACTGGAGCTTTATATGTTTGTTGATTTTTTTTTTCAGCCAATTAAAGAACTGCACTAAAAGACAAAAAATGTTTCCATAAATACATTAACCACAAATGGAGGGCTGAGGAGAATCTCCATTCTTTATTGGATGCAGGGGAAAACACAATAACAAAGGATAATGAAAAGGCTGAGGTACTTAATGCCTTCTTGACCTCAGCCTTTAGTAGTAAGACGAGTTGTTCTCCAGGTACCCAGCCCCCTGAGCTGGAAGACAGGGACGGGGAGCAGAATGAAGCCCCATAATCCAAGGGGAAATGGTTAGTGACCTGTTACACCATTTAGACACACACAAGTCTATGGGACAGGATAGGATCCATCCAAGGATACTGAGGGAGCTGGTGGAAGTGCTCACCAAGCCACTTTCCACCATTTATCAGCAGCCCTGGCTAACCGGGGAGGTCCCATGGGACTGGAGGTTAGCAAATGTGACTGACACTCATCTACAAAAAGGGCCAGAAGGAGGATCTGGGGAACTACAGGCCTGTCAGTCTGACCTCAGTGCCAGGGAAGGTTATGGAGTAGATCATCTTGAGTGCCATCCCGTGGCACGTACAGGACAACCAGGAAATCAGGCCCAGTGAGCATGGGTTTATGAAAAGCAGGTCCTGCTTGACTAACCTGATCTCCTTCTATGACAAGATGAGCCGCTTACTGGATGAGGGAAAGGTTGTGGATTTTGTTTACCTGGACTTTAGTAAAGCCTTTGACACCATTTCCCACAGCATTCTCCTGGAGAAACTGACTGCTCATGGCTTGGACGGGTGTATGCTTCACTGGGTAAAAAACTGGCTGGATGGCCGGGTCCAAAGACTTGTGGACTTAAATCCATTTGGCAGCTGGTCACAAGTGGTGTTCCTCAGGGTTCAGTATTGGGGCCAGTTCTCCTTAATATCTTTATCAATGATCTGGACAAGGGGATCCAGAGCACCCTCAGTCAGTTTGCAGACAACACCAAGTTGGGCGGGAGTGTTGATCTGCTTGAGGGTAGGAAGGCTCTGCAGAGGGATCTGGACAGGCTTGATCGATGGGCTGAGGCCAATTGTATGAAGTTCAACAAGACTAAGTGTCGGGACCTGTGCTTGGGGCAACACAACCCTATGCAACAGTATAGGCTTGAGGAAGAGTGGCTGGAAAGCTACCCAGCAGAAAAGGACCTGGGGGTGTTGATCAATAGCCAGTTGAATATGAGTCAGCAGTGTGCTCAGGTGTCCCAGAAGGCCAATAGCATTCTGGCTCGTGTCAGAAATAGTGTCATCAGCAGGACTAGGGAAGTGATTGTCCCTCTGTACTCGGCACTGGTGAGGTCACACCTTGAATACTGCATTCAGTTTTGGGCCCCTCACTACAAGAGAGACATTGAGGTTCTGGAGTGTGTCCAAACAAGAGCACTGAAGCTGGTAAAGGGTTTAGAGAACAAGTCTTATGAGGAGCGGCTGAGGGAACTGGAGTTATTTAGTCTGTAGAAAAGGAGGCTCAGTGGAGACCTTATTGCTGTCTACAACTACCTGAAAGGAGGTTGGAACAAGGTGGATGTTGGTCTCTTTTCCCAAGTAACAAGCGATAGGACAAGAAAAAACGGCTTCTAGTTGCACCAGGGAAGGTTTAGATTGGATATTAGGAAAAATTTCTTCACCAAGGGGTTTGTCGATCATTGGAACAGGCTTCCCAGGGAAGTGGTTGAGAAATACCTCCTTGGAGGTATTTAAAAGATATGTAGATATGGCACTTAGGGACAAAGCCTAGTAGTGTACTTGGTAGTGTTAGGTTAATGGTTGGACTCAATGATCTTAAAGCTCCTTTCCAACCTAAATGATTCTATGATTCTGTCTCCATGTGTCTTGGGAGGTCCACCTCTCTAAGAAGACCAGTGTTTCTATGGCTCTGTTGTGATCAGAATGGTTGGGGGATCCAGGCCTCACCTAGGACGACGTCTCTTGCTGCTTTCACACAAAAGGAGTCTTCAGACATTAATCACTACAGTAAGCTGTCTAAGGAGGTATGACGTGAATCCACACTAGAACTGTATATTGTTCCCTAGTCCTAAAATTCTTTTTGGGTAAAAGAGGAAAAAGGAGCCTCATTTTCATTGACTCAGTTGCTTCCCTGTCTGTTCATCACCGGAGCATATACTTCGACACTTCTAGCCTAGGAAAGCAGGGTGATTCAGAGCACCTGTGGCAGGCCCTCAGCCTCCTCCTCTCTACTGATTAGGGGCTGCCTTGAGCTAGTCAATAGGCAGAAGGGCACATCTAACCTCTCTCCTTCCTCTGAAGCATGCATCACAGCCACAGGTACAGGGCGTCTGCCCCTTTGAGATCTAAACAATCACACTGGGGTACTGAAGTTGGTTGTGAAGAGCAATCCCCATCTAAGAAGATGTGGAGACTCCTTCTTGAATAAGTCTCTCATGTTGTTTCTGTGTTACTTAACACTTCCCTGTTCTAATGGAAAGACATTTCTTCTGTAGTAAAAAATAACGCTCTAGAATCAGAGATCCTCCTGATGAGGGTGAGGTGTTATATCCTATCAGTTCTTAACTTATAATACATTTTGTGGTGCTGTCAGTGCAAGCTCTCTTCAGCGGCTCCATCCAGAAAAATACAGGCATTTCAATCTGTTAGAGAAATATGTCCATAGCATAGGGCTTTGCTGTCTTCCAAGTGGTAATAATGAAATACATTCTGCAAAAGAGAACACGGCAAATTGACTTGAGACCTAATTACTGCAAGAAGGGACAATTCTCTTACAGATCGAAGAATCTTACTAGGAAGCCTAACACAAGCATATTGGAAATAGGCTGTACCTGCTTTTTGTGGACTTTTTTTGGTTTGGGGGTTTGGGTATTTTTGGGGGTGGAATTTAATATCTTGACTTTAATCAGCAAGGGTCTAAATGGTTAGGGACCTCTGTGTTTTATGTAATACTATCACAGTAGTAATCAGGGGCAGCTGAGTTGGGAATACCTTGATAAAAATTAAGAAACTAAGGAATAAAAGAATTAAAGAACATTGCATTTTGAGGCAACACCTTACCTTTCTCCAAGGGTCTCATTCTGCTCACGAGCATGTTCCTCTGAAGGTACCAGAGATATTAGCAGTAGCAGGATCAGAAGTCAAGCTTTTTCTGCTGTGGATAGTAAAAAAATATTCTTTTTCTAATGGCTAAAGTGACTCCTGTGATTCTCAGTATTTATATTTCATTTTAATCAATTTTTTGGCTTATGGACTCAGAGCCACAAATCACAGAGTCCCTGAGCACTGGCGTTCATATTTAGCTTTTGGAATTAGCTGAAAGCTGGACAAAACCTCATTTGGTGAAACAGCTTCGTTTCACTCAAATCATTCATCTTAGAGTACATTGTTGAGCTGTCTAGACAAATGACAGAGGTCTTTTTTCTTTTTTTTTCCCCTCAGTATATCTTTTCACTAAGACAAAAGTACAAATGGAAAAGTAGACACTAAACAGCATTGGGAAGATTTCTAATGGTACTTAAAGTAACACAGACTGATGAGTAAAGCATAGCAAACCAGAAATATTGCGTAAATATCAAGAACGTAGTATTAATCAAACTGTCATGGACTACTGCCATTACTGGATTACTTCTAACAGAGTTGATTCCACAGATGATGGCAAGAGGAAAAAGACATGTATTCTGTTAAGCTTCCTACCTTTGAGAGATCCAGCATCACAAACCCACAGATATACAAAGATAAACAGGTATAAAGATATATGAAGACCCTTCCCTTCTGGAAATAGGCAGAAGCTCAAAGAGTTCAGACAGTCTAATTTAAATGCGCTTGTGGTTCACAAAGTATCTACTTTATTCCTCCTTGCTAATATAGGCAACGAAGCTCCAAGGGAAGAATTTTCTTCTACCAAAAG
The DNA here is from genome assembly GCF_013368605.1 of Nyctibius grandis. Taxonomy (NCBI): domain Eukaryota; kingdom Metazoa; phylum Chordata; class Aves; order Nyctibiiformes; family Nyctibiidae; genus Nyctibius; species Nyctibius grandis. The sequence goes on along the minus strand of NC_090660.1, from coordinate 58,176,766 downwards.
AAGGGTTTCCTAAAAACGAGCACAGTTCTTTTTGTTCCTCTCATTACCAAGACTTCAAAAACACATTGGATAGGGGAAACTAGTCTTTGAAATCTCTCGAACTCCTTTTTCTTTTCTTCCTTATTTTTTGCCATTGTCCAAGATAATTAGGTAAAAGCAATCCTATCACAGAAGTAAACAAAGCAGCAGATTAAGTGTTCAAATCAGTTGAAAGTTTCATGGAGCTGAAGTCACAATAAATGCATGAACCATGCAGCCCAACTTCTTGTGATACTAGTGACTTAAGAAGACAAAAGGATAATATAGAAAGAATAAAATAAATTGGGTTTGATAGGTATAATTTTTTACTTTGACAAATTATATTTAATGTTTTTACTCAACAGTTAATTGTATATTAAACAGCAATAAATTGCTATGTTAGTGTAGATACTCTCTCCTATTGTTGAGGACATTGAACTGGGTTTTGCTATTTCATGAGTTTCATGAGTTGCATAATACAGTTTATGATGCAGTTGGTGCTGTTTCATTAACTGCATAATACAATTTAATGCCATGCTTCTTTTTTAAAAGGTGTATCCCTTGAGATCCATATTTGAGTGTTTGTCAGGTCAAGATTAACTGAAAACCTGTATAAAATACAGCTGCCCAAAATCACAGACAGGGAAAACATTTACTGCTGCTGTATGAACCCTCCTAGGTTATCAAATATAATAAAACTATGTGGTCGCTATCTGCATCAATTTCCTTTTATATCAGGAACTTTCTGCAAAAAGTGATTCTATAAGCAAGATATATATGTATATATATGTAATAGACCCAAGCAACAAAGAGGAGCAGGAGGTTATAGCAAGATGGACATGAAATAGGTCAGTTACACTTATGGTTTGCCAGCTTTTGGTGGGAACAGTTTTTGTGGCATTGTAATGAGCAAAATGTGTTATTCCCATGTATCAGAGGAGAACACATCCCTTCCCATTACCATTTCTACTCGGTGAGCCACCATTATGCCTACAAAGCTGTGATGGGCAGCTGGAGCCTTGGTACAACTGTGCGCAAATCAGAGAAGAAAATTAAGGATATTGTAGGAAAATCAGAAGCAAAGTTCTTCACCAACTAGTCACTGCTATGTTGTCTTTCACAGTTGGTCTCTGTGAGAGAGAGGCAAGCAGGGGCAGGAGGACTGCTGCTCTGGGATTATTTATTCTGGAGATGCAAAATCAAATTGTTCTGGATTATGGCAGCCTTAGTCATCATAGGCTTACCATCACCTGCTTCCCACTGACTCCAAATTCTTTTATTTAGCAATATTCTTGAGTACCCGGGCAGATGCTGGAGCAGAGGACATTAGGTATGCTCACATATATTAATTTCCATTGTTGAACCTAAATTTCATTTCCCCATCCACCTAGGCTGAAACCTTCAATTCTGTCTTTATTCTTGTCCTAATCGTCACTTAAGGAATGTCAAATCAATGGCAAATTGTGCCATCTTACAGTCCTCTCCCTTTCTCCCAACTTTTGCAAAAATGCATTCAGCACCATTAATGACAGGATTTTGCACACTCCCAGGTAACTTGCCAATGGATTCACCACAGTTTCCTGACTACCTCTTCACCACTACCAGCCTAACAGATGGGTACCCATCACGTCAGAGAGGTCTATTTGCCAGATACCTCCCAGGGGGAATTCTTCCTCTTTGCAGCAGTGTTACATCTCTACTTCTGTCTCTGAGAAAAACACTTTCAAGTCCTCCAGAAGACTGATTTGATTTTGCTCAGTTTAAAGGCATGAGAAGTATTTTGATGAAGACATTTAAGAAGTAATATTACCCTGCGATCTTTGGATTAGTTCCTATTTTAGACTTCTAGTTTTTGTCAGGCAGAGCCCTGAGCCTGGACAGAGAGATGTTTTTATGATTAATGACTATACCCAGATACATTTACCTGAATTTATCTCCTTCATTTTATCTCTGGTAATGCATAAATTAATGGCCATGCATGTATGTCTTAAATTTTTAATAAGATATTAAACTAGATAAATTATCATTTTAAGCCATCATTAAACAACAAATGGACATTTTAATAAGTGCAGCCAGTAATTTATGTCGGTGTGAATTGGTCCAGAGTCTTCATTGCACCGATAACTCCAGCTATTAACAATACCAACCTGTCTCATAATGCCTGACATTTTCTGGCGGCAGAGGCCTAACACTGAAAGTTTTGTGTTTCATTCCACATACATTGAGAGTTTGAAATAATTGAGGCAAAGCAAGATTATGTGCTTGAAAATGTAGATGAGAAGAATTGCTTAATATATATATATAACATTCAACAAGAAATATCATGAAGACAAGCACTTCAGAAAGATAAGTGTGGAGTGGTGAGGGCGAAGCCTTCACTGCTTATACCAGACTTCAGAGGATTAAATCCTAAGTGCAATACCTGATTCATTAAACTAGCTCTTTCCTATGACATTGTGAAAATGAAAATCACCTAAATTTATAGGTATGCTCCAGCTGTTTTGTGACAATCCAGCCATAAATCTACCTTAATGCTTAGAAATTGCTAGTGAATCTGTCCCAGTTACTCTGTGTACAATATAACTGTTTTGCTGAACAGTTTATTTAAAGATTTCTGACAAAAATTAAGAAATTTGAAAGGGATTTAACAGCAATCAGTGCCCTACACACACATACACACTTTGGTGAAGAAAATACAGAGACAAGTGGGTATTAAAAGCAGAGAAAAAAGATGTTGGTTTTAGCAGGTCTCTTTTCTGAGGTGGAGTTTGCTCTGTGAGAAAAAGAGGGCTGGAGACCCTTAAAAAACAGGTCGAAAGTACCTCTAGTCATAAGTTGTAGCAATAAAGCTTGTGCTATTAAGGATGACCACAATACTGCAAATTAAATCTTGGTGGTGAAGAACATTGCTTCCTACCTTACAAGGCAGAAATTAAAGGTTTTCATGAAACCTCTCGCCAAGCAAAAGGAAACATAATGATCCTGTAAGTCCCAAAGGCTCTCTGCCTCTCTCTGAATGGAGAAGAACAAAAGACAAATACATGATATTTCTTTAGATTGAAGGGATAAGTGGGAAAATGAAGTTTGAGTGGCTTGAAAATAATGGAAAGAAAGTCTTGATTTAAGAAGGGTTAGAGGCCTTAGGGAGGCATATAAAAAGGTTTAAATTTCCAGGCCCATCCAACTCAATTAATCTTTCAGCGATAAAGGATTTTAAAGAGCTTCAGGTGTAGCTATAATAAAGTTTATGCAGAACTAATGATCTCCTGTAGAAGTTCTCTCTGTATGGAGTAAGGTACACACAACTGAGCATCATACACCTTTACTCCTCTGGGAAATCAAAAACTGTAATTATATAATGCAAATAGTTTGTCAGTATCCCAAAGCGCTCTCATACTGAGATCAGGTTGAATATATACAATACTAAGCTTCTTATGTTATCCTTGGATTCATTTACTTTCAGTTTTGGTTTTTTTTTGTAAATTTGTTTTTCCCTTATTTATACAAGTGAGAGGTCTGGGTACTGAAAACTGATTGTGGCTCTCAGATATTGTGAGTTTATGTAGTGTTTTTTATAATAGTTTGCTCATGTTTTAGACACTATCAATACATAAACATAATATATTAATGGTAATCTGATGCCATTTCTTTCCCTCACGTAAATTAATATATTTCTGTGAGGAGTCTGCTCATTCTGCTTGGCTTCACTCATAAATTTTAATGTGAAATGTGATGGTAAGATGTAGAGATTTATGTGAAATAGCTAAGTGGCTTCAGACTATTTCCTGTGCAAAGTGTGTGTGGCATAAACACAGTTTTAGGTATCCTAAATTTTGGCGGACTTTGAAGGGAGGCTGAGGAGTAAAGTAGTCGTTACGCCCATCACTGGAGATGATTCTGCTATGTTAAGGCTGATGCACACTTCTTAGGGACAAGAAGAATACGTGCATTTTTCAGCGCTCTTCCTTGGGAGGACAGTGGCCTGCAGGTAAAAGTAGCTGGCAGAGACAGTACAGAGAGGGTGAGAAAGGCCACAAAGCAACAGCATAATGAAATAAATCACCTTTGCTATCTTATTGCAAAAGCTTTTATTCTTTGAAAAAGTTGGAGGAAACGAGGGTAATCCACAAAGGCCCTAGTTCTTCACTGCTTTCGTGAAGGTGAATACATGCATATGCGTGAGCCATGTAAAAACCTGTAATTTGGTGTACGAGCCTGAATATCTTTCCACTCGGTGGAGAATGAGGGCTCCAGTGCTATAAAAAGCCTAGATTAAATTTTTCTGTCCAGCCAGATTCTTTATTGCTTGAATCGTGCTGTCTCATCTGCTGCTTGTCATAGCTACAAAGCTTGTTTTCAGAGGAATAAATAAAAGGCTTCTGTCTCACCTTTTAGAGGACCAGAAGTCTTCTTTTAAACTATTTTTGTCCTCTTCTTACTCCGCAGTCTGCTGAGCAACAGACCAGACACATATAAATTTTAAAGAACATTTCACAAATACCTCACAACTTTTCAAAATTATATTGTAAAAGCCTGACATGTTTTAGCTGTTGACTTTACAAACACATTTGTTTAACCATTGTTCTTCAGGATCATGGCAAATATCCTAGTGAAGAGTCTTCTTCCAAGAAGAGATAATAGAATTTCTTGCTACTTATTACCTCTTCTCTTGTCTAGGGATTTTCAAAGAAAAAGGGTTGAGTATTGCTGTATCATAAGTACATCCTGTCTTTATTCACTCTACAAGTTATTCTGCCTTTCTGCTTAATAACTTATCTTTCCAGAAAAAGACACCATGGTAGTCATGGTAGATGTTACTGGTATGATATTCAGCACTGGGAAAATTTTAAGTTTTGTCATTTACATGACAGAAATTAATGATGGTTTTGTTTGTCTATTTGCAAGTTTAAATAAACAACAATAATCATGGTAATAAATATTTAAATAACTTTAGAAGTGTGAGGCTGCATATGGAAAGAAATAAGGAAATACAATGGAAAAGCCGGCAGCAACAAAGAATATAAATTTTGTTTTACTAAAACATCCACAGAGGAATTTTTGTAATACTTCTAGAGGTATGTATAGTAGTAAAGAAGAACCTGCCAAATTTTGGATTTTCATCCAGCAAATCTCGGAACTCATCAGTACGATCTGTTTCTTTTGGAAAGTATCCATCTTCTGTTTTGCTTTCAGCAAGCTGTTTACTTTTTTGCCGTCTCAGAGCTCCATTCTTCTACTACATCTTAGGCAGTGAGTAGCTGAAGCTGCCTGTTTAAAGCTGTTTTTTTGGATGACAACAGGCTGTTGTTACAGTCAATGTCCTGGCTTCTGAACCAATTCCTATCAAATAATGATTAAGTACCTGACAGGACCTTGACAGGCTTGGGATGTGGACCAGTGTGAAATACATGGAGTTCAACAAGGCCAAGTGCAAGGCCCTGCACACGGGTCAGGGCAATCCCAAGCACAAATACAGCTTACGTGGAGAATGCATTGAGGGAAGCCCTGAGGAGAAGGACTTGGGAGTGTTAGTTGATGAGAAGCTCAACACGAGCTGGCAGTGTGTGCTTGCAGCCCAGAAGGCCAACCATATCCTGGGCTGCATCAAAAGAAGCGTGGCCAGCAGGTCGAGGGATGTGATTCTGCCCCTCTCCTCTGCTCTCGTGAGACCCCACCTGAAGTACTGCTTCCAGCTCTGGGGCCCCCAACATAAGAATGACATAGAACTTTTATTGCAGTCTGCAACTACCTGAAGGGAGGTTGTAGTGAAGTGGAAGTTGGCCTCTTCTCCCGGGCAACTAGCGATAGGACAAGAGAACACAGCCTCAAGCTTCACCAGGGGAGGTTCAGGTTGGACATTAGGAAGATTTTCTTTTCAGAAAGGGTTGTTAGACATTGGAACGAGCTGCCCAGGGAGGTGGTGGAGTCACCATCTCTGGATGTGTTTAAGAAAAGACTGGACATGGCACTTAGTGCCATGGTCTAGTTGGCAGGGTGGTGTCAGGGCAACGGTTGGACTTGATGATCCCAGAGGTCTCTTCCAACCTGGTTGGTTGATTCTGTGATTCTGTGAACTGTTGGAGCGAGTCCAGAGGAGGACCATGAAAATGGTCAAAGGGTTGGAGCACCTCTCCTATGAAGACAGGCTGAGAAAGTTGGGGCTGTTCAGCCTGGAGAAGAGAAGGCTTTGTGGAGACCTTATAGCAGCCTTCTAGTATCTGAAGTGGGCCTACAGGAAAGCTGTAGAGGGGCTTTTTACAAGGACAAGTAGTGACAGGACAATGGCGAATGGTTTTAAACTGAAGGAGGATAGATTTAGATTAGGTATTAGGAAGAAATTCTTTCCTGTGGGGCTGGTGAGACACTGGAACAGGTTGTCCAGAGAAGCTGTGGATGCCCCCTCCCTGGCAGTGTTTAAGGCCAGGTTGGATGGGGCTTTGAGCAAAACCTGGTCTAGTGGAAAGGTGTCCCTGCCTGTGGCAAGGGGGGCTGGAACTAGATGATCTTTAAGGTCCCTTCCAACATAAATCATTCTGTGATTCTGTGATTCTATGATTCTACTTTAATCTTGCTTTTATTATTCATTTATTTATTCCCCTTGATTCATTTGCTTTCTTAACCTTCTGATTTTGTATCTTCTTTTGTACCTTCTATTTTTATATGCTGTATATTTTTAATGACTAAATATTGATGAACAATATTTCATCTTTATAGATGTGAAAATATACCTTATAATAGTACTGTGATACCCTGCTTCTTCATTTGAACTGGAAAAATTTACACACTGAAATCTTTCTAGGTACAATATGGTAAATTTGAGGAATCTGAATCCGTTCATATTCAATTTACAATTCAAGTTCACTCCAGAACACTAGGGAAGCCCAAGACAGCAGGGAAAACTGTATCTTATTCTCAATGCCCCTACATCCTGATTTGCAAAAATTTTTGCAAAATCTTGTTTCACTGAGACTGACGAAATGTCAGTATGCTTGATTAAATACGGGTACAGCAGCTGCCTGTACTGTTTTTTTGTAACAGCTTTTGCAAGCCTGAGGAAGCTGAACAAGACAGGCAGTTTTACATTTAAAAGGAATTCTTCAGTGTTAGTATGCCACCTAACCTATACCTGAAATACACCCATTTCTAGGCAGCTGAGTGCAAGTGTGCCGCAAAATAACACTACAACAGTTTGCAATAATACATCTACCTCACAGTAACATCTGGCAATGCCTGCATGTGTTTTGGACAGAGAAACTTTTAAGCTGTTTATACTCTAGGGCTCGCTCCTGGAATCCTGCAGTGTCAGAATCTCAACTTGGTTTTAAAATAAAAAAAAATGCAACTGTTTTCTGTTGTTAAAAGATGTTCTTTGTGCAAACTAGCAGACAACCTGGGAATGAGGAAAGACTTTTCCAGTCGCTGAAATGAAGAGGTTACTGTCCTGCATATGTTTTCCATTGCTCTGCTTCCAGATGCCTCCCAGGGCACAGGCACAGAGTGACACCACAAGCCAAAATGGTCCTGCCCCATCTGGGACTGGAAGTGTAGAAGGCAATGCAGGTAGGTGAGCTGGTGATGTGTCCACAAAACCACAGCCCCAGCTGCATGGGGCAGTGCTGTGTGCTGGGAACACAGCAATGTGCTGTGAAGCGTGTTGCATGCACGCCCTGTGTGGTGTGGGACAGGGAAAGGGCTGATTGCAGCCCCACTTCAGCAACCTGGACTGCTCCTGATCTGCCTGTCTCTGTTTTGCTGAAATATTAAAAAGGTCATGTTGTGTTTAGACTATCGGTTCTGCAGAAATCAGATTTCAAGGAAGTATCATAGTTTTCCTAGTTGAATTACAAGCTTTGAAAGGAGTAAGTAGGGCTCAGTTTCTGGATTTGAGTGGGTTTTTTTGATTGATTGGTTTGGGGATTTTTACTCCTTGTTTTTTTTACTCCTTAGGTTTTTTTATCAATACAGGAAATTTGTAAATGTCTTTATAAATTAATCTTTTAGATTTGGCCTTTTATACCACTATTGTAAAAAGGAAAGTCCCCAAGTGAGTCAGTAAATCATTAATGAAATTGAATAAGTTGGTGTGTGATGAATTGGTAAAATAGCTCCACTGATTAACTTACCCTTGACTTTGCCATTAACATCAGCCAACATAGTAAATATCAGCTGAGCTACAGCTTAGAACAATATTGGTCTTCAGTGCAAAAGGAAGTTGCCAGCTATGCTGAGTGATTTTTATATAAGGCAGGCACAGATGCTACGAATAAGTAAATGGCTTCTTTGCCACACTGGTGACATATTTGTGTTATACATTATTATTTTCCAATTACAATAAGAAAAACTAAAAGAAGAGATACTCTGAGGAAATGAGGCATTTTAAAGGATGACATTTGAACAAAATGACACTAGGCTGCCAACAAAAACATGCAATTATTCAATTAAAGGATGAAATCAAGAGGACTGATACTCCACTTGATTACAGGTTAGGAGATGCTTCTTTTTACAAAGGGTTACAAGTCCAGATCTGTTGCTAGGTTGGTAATTCCTATGTACAAATCCTTCACAAAATTGAGTCCTGAGCAAGGTAACTGATTTCTCACCTGAATTCAATTTCAAGCACATGTATTTCATTCAGCAGCTTGACACTAAATGCAGACATAAAGGGTCAAAAACTGCCTTTTGAAGGAAAAACCATCATAGGTTGCAAAGGAAAAGCTTGTGTAGCAGCAGGGCTCTCTCACCTGATAACACTGAAACCTGTCACAGAGCTTGTTATGATCTTTTCATTTAAGGAAAAAATATTGCCCAGATCAACCAAGACACGTTCTCTATTTTGTACTTTGCTTTGTCCTGACTCTTACTATTTCCAGCCTAAAATTCATAGCCCATTTACAGTCATACCGTTTTGTGTCAACACTAACTTCTCCTCTCTCCTTAATGTTTACCTCCTGATATATTTATAGACTGCAGTAGTATCTCCTCTCAGCCTTCATTTGATGGAAGATGGAAAAAGTTAAACACTTCTATTCTCTTGTGTAAGACAGGATTTTTATTCCCCTTTCTGTCTTCACAGTCACTCCATGCACCTGTTCCAGCTGGAGAAAATGTTTCTTGAAGGTGATAAGGTCTGGCATGAATGAGTTTTTCCAAAAACTTACACAAAAACATTACTTTTTCTCTATTACTCTGTAAAATACCTTCTCTTACACTCTAAGATTGCAATATATTTTTTCAGAACCACAGAGCATGGCTCAAAGTTATTCTACCATTCACAAATTTGTTCAGTTTTTTTCTTGTTCCCCTTTTACTTCCAATGGATGATTTCCCAAGTTGTAGCAAAACTGTCCTGTTTGCAGGTGCAAATATCTGTACCTGAACTAGACATTGGAAGCAGGATTAAAGGAAATTGAGGTGTCTATGGTTCATGGTTATGAACACTTTCCTCATCTTCTTTCTAACTTTGGTGACCTCCAATTCCGTTGGGTATCTTCTTCCTCAATGCACTTTAATGGCTGTCAAAATCAGATTCACCATCTGCCCAGGTAGGGAACTGGGAAGTGAACTCTCAAGTGCAACGTGCAGAAACTCTCCAGAGCCATCGAATTGTCCCATTAGAGTTCCCAGCTGGCTTTGCATGGGGTCTACTGAGGATATGTTGGCACATAGATTGCACATTGCTGGTAAATTCCAGGAAGCAGGTAAATTTGAGAGTATGCTGTTCCTAGGACCATCCTTCAGAAATTATTTAGGTGTAACTATGAGAGGACCCTTTGTGTTTACCACTGAGAGTGGGATTTGGAGGAGATGTCGGCACTGTGTGCAACTACTTGCCTTTCAACGCCAACAGAGCAGCTCTCGAGATGTTGCTGACTGCAGCAATTAGGCCTGTGCATCACCTCACTTGAATGTACCCTGGGAACGTCTGAAGTTCCTGATTTTCTGTACTTCATACATCAAATGCCAGAATAAGAAAATCTATCTCTGGCTTAAAGCTTCCTGAAATTAAAAAATTAAGGCTTTCTCTGAAACTCAATCTGATCAAAAAACCTAAAGAGTCTTGATACAGTTGGTATACCAAACACAGAGCAACAGGACCAAAATACAAGATACTGTGATTTTCTTCAAAACAAAGCTGATGATTAAATCTACAAATTCTCCTCAGACGCTCAAGCGCTAGGAAACCATCAATGTTTCCTACCAATTCAAATAGAATTAGGCAACACCACAGGTGTTTTCAGTTTCAGATCATGAATATTTTTTGTGAAATGCAAATGAACAATCTCCATTATTATTTATATCATGTCTATATTTTGCCACCTCCTAGCATCACTTGCCATGGTTTATAGTTTTGCGCTATAACACCTATGCTACACATTAGAGCGAGCACATTATTCACTGTGGATCATTCTTTCAACTCTGATAATACTGTCGATGTGCATGACCCTGACTTAACTCATTTTATACAGGTCTTTGAAATAGCACACACATAACCATGTGCATAAAAATTAAAGAAGAAGGGAAGAAAGGGAGATTAAGGATAAAGAGGAGGGAGATAGCAGAGCTTAAAGATCAAGCCACAATTGATAGCATTTAGTGAGCATTACAGAAAAATAAATGTGCACTGGACAAAGATTCTCTAACCACACACAAGAGGTGAATACTGCAATGTCTTGCAGTAGCTTGCAAGAAGTTGCAGTAACATCTTTTGGTTAACTGTAATATTAATTTCTAAATGCACAATGGTATTTAGATTTTCAACACATTTTTCTGTTGCTGCTGTTCATGCCACTTACCATTAATGTCATCTTATTTTGCAACTTTTGAAAGTGTTGGGTGTCATTACAAGCCTGAAATAATAAAAAAGCCAGTAATAGTATTACTCTTAAAATAGCAGTATATTCAGAAAGAGAAAAAAGGAAATAATTTTTTTTCTTCCATGAGGAGACTAGAAACAGCCAAGGTGTGTCACAGGTGTCAGTTTAGCTCCTGTGCCTGTAACCATAGACTGCTGCTTGTAAAAGTCTTATATGCATGTTGCATTGATACGGAGTAATTCAGTGACTGCTTATTGGCACTGAAGAAGGAAGAACACAGGTAAAGTTTGCAATCACTATGGAAACTGCCTCTCTGGTAGCTGTGTTGGCACTGGCACATCTGTCAGGGACAGCAGCTGTTCTAGAGGATTCCTTCCAACAAAATCCTTCCTGAGACTTGTATCTGGGACTGGGCCCAGGGCTGCAGGGTTTGTTTCAACAAGAATCTGACAGTCTACATAAGCATGAATTTATTCTTCACTCTGCCCTTGTAAGGCAACTCTATGTTTTCAATGTTTGAAGAACTTGCAGAGTAAAACATCTGGAGAGTTTTCTACAATGTGATTCACAGCCCAGATATTACAGCAAATGAAGAAAGAGTCCAGCTAGAAGATAATGGAGAGTTTGGTGCTTCTTCAGCCTGGTATGTGGTCTGTTAAAAACCTGTTACTGCTGAATTTAGGGGTTTGGCACAAATTATTTGTACAGTAGGTTTTTTTTTTCTCATGCTGCTTTATGCAGGAGATGCCACTTTATTTTTTCATCAGTGTTCCAACACAGATCTGCTAGTGCAGCGTGGCTACTGTATGCACCAGCATATCAAAATACTTTCTGAGCCTCAGAAGAACTGTTCTGCATGAAAGCAGAGGGCAGGGTGTCTACGCATGGTACCACACTAAGGGAAACCAGCCACCAGTAAAGTCATAGATACCCTTATGGCTTACATGTGAAGGTAGACTGGAGTTTTCATGAACCAGAGACTCTTGTTAAGATAGTATTTGTCTTTAAATACGCAAGTCAAATTGAAGTTTATTTTGTTTAATTTGAAATATGTTACCTTAAATAAATTAGTCTTTAAAGGTTTGCACAGACATAGAATCATAGAATCATAGAATAGTTTGGGTTGGAAGGGACCTTAAAGATCATCTAGTTCCAACCCCCCTGCCACAGGCAGGGACACCTTTCCTCTAGACCAGGTTGCTCAAAGCCTCGTCCAACCTGGTCTTAAACACTGCCAGGGAGGGGGCATCCACAACTTCTCTGGGCAACCTGTTCCAGTGCCTCACCACCCTCACAGTAAAGGAAAGTACATTCTTAGGTATAATTTTCCAATTCCAATGACATCCATGGGGCTACTGAAATAAATGGTGAAGTCTCATGAAACCCTGCTTACTCAGTAGATAGTAGCTCAATCTTTTTGTTCTGGGAGACCTTTCAAAATCTGGCTGTGATCTTTGCTTCCAGTGATAATGGGCCACAATATGTTTTGCGTCATAAAAACTCTTCACTGTTTGTAGTACCTTTTAAAATAAAAGCTTCTAAAAGAATATCTTGGGGGTGAAGGTAGAGTGCATAACATTCCTGTAGCAAATGCTCATGAAAGAATGTAAGACTACAAAACAATTACATTTAAGCTGGTGCAAACCAGCCCAGGTTGGCTGTCTTGACTCATACTTTATTATTTAATGTAATTAATAGGTGAAAACAAGAGGAAAGAGTCATCTTTCCTCCAGATAAAGAATTGGCTGGATGGTCGCACTCAAAGAGTTACGGTCAACGGCTCAATATCCAAGTGGACACCAGTGACGAGTGGCGTTCCTAAGGGGTCGGTATTGGGACCGGTCGTGTTTAACATCTTTGTTAGCAACATGGACAGTGGGATTGAGTGCACCCTCAGCAAGTTCGCCGACCACACCAAGCTGTGTGGTGTGGTCGACACGCTGGAGGGAAGGGATGTCATCCAGAGGGACCTTGACAGGCTTGAGAGCTGGGCCTGTGCAAACCGCATGAAGTTCAACAAGGCCAAATGCAAGGTCCAGCACGTCGGTCGGGGCAATCCCAAGCACAAATACAGTCTGCATGGAGAATGGATTGAGAGCAGCCCTGAGGAGAAGGACTTGGGGGTGATGGTTGATGAGAAGCTCAACATGAGCCGGCAGTGCATGCTTGCAGCCCAGAAGGCCAACTGCATCCTGGGCTGCTTCAAAAGCAGCATGGCCAGCAGGTCGAGCGATGTGATTCTGCCCCTTTACTCCGCTCTCGTGAGATCCCACCTGGAGTGCTGTGTTCAGCTCTGGGGTCCCCAACATAAGAATGACATGGAGCTGTTGGAGAGAGTCCAGAGGAGGACCACAAAGATGATCAGAGGGCTGGAGCACCTCTCCTATGAAGACAGGCTGAGAGAGTTGGGGCTGTTCAGCCTGGAGAAGAGAAGGCTCCGGGGTGACCTCATAGCAGCCTTCCAGTACCTGAAGGGGGCCTACAGGAAAGCAGGAGAGGGACTTTTTACAAGGGCATGTAGTGATAGGAAGAGGTGTAATGGTTTTAACCTGAAAGAGGGTAGATTTAGATTAGATATTAGAAAGAAATTCTTTCCTGTGGGGCTGGTAAGACACTGGAACAGGTTGCCCAGAGAGGTTGTGGGTGCCCCCTCCCTGACAGTGTTTAAGGCCAGGATGAGGCTTTGAGCAATCTGGTCTAGAGGAAAGGTGTCCCTGCCTGTGGCAGGGGGGTTGGAACTAGATGATCTTTAAGGTCCCTTCCAACCCAAACCATTCTATGATTCTATGATTCTATGATCACACAACCAACTTATTCATCACAGACCTCCACAAAATGCTCTGTAATTTCCCTTTCAAAAACTGGTGTTATACTACAATCTCTTCCATTATTTATCTGTTAGGAATGTATATTTGTATATTTTCTTTTCTTGAGGAAGTATGTGCCTACATTTCTAAAATAAAGTAGCACATCAAAGAAAGCAGATTGTTGAATTTTCTGATCCTGATGTACTTTCCTAATTGTACTCTGAGTCAATATTGCAATGTCTGGTAGGAAAAAAAAATCTAAGCCTTTGCTTTTATGATTTATATTGCACCAGAATCCCTACTTTGCTATAACAAATAGTTACTTGTTACCTTTGTTTATATATAATTGACTTCAGAGAGAAAACGTTATTATTTTTTCAGCTAACAGTTTATGTAATTAGTGGTGCATTTATAACAACATACATACAAACAGTAGTGTTCTCATATTTAATACTTGAAAGCTACTAGGATGGCATGTTTTACAGTGGTTAGAAAGAATTCAGGCATGAAGATCATTGAGTTGTTGTTTGATAGCTAAATCTTTTTAAATGCTTTATCACCGTGATTAGTGCTCTGAATTCAATTGGAAAGCCTATTTCTTTGGCTTTAGTAATCACTGGGAAGGAAAAATAGGTGGAAAAAGACACCTTCTTGTCTGCCAGAATACTATTTTTGTTGTGGAAGAAAGGAAAAAGATGGAAGGCATGTTGTGTTTTGCTGAATGTTTTAATCGCAAATATGTTTGTAGAGTAAAGTAAGTCCTTTTTGATGGTATTTTGCCATTTCTATGGGGGGCTGTTCAGATGACATAGTTCATGAAGAAAGACTGTAGCTGTTAAATGCAGTTAGTCTGAAAAGATCTTAACAAGTTTAGTTACCGTGTTCACTATCTGTAGGTGTTGCCCTAGCCTAAGTGGAATCATTAGGTCAGCAAGACCTTCATGTTTAAGTTCCTTTTCTCTATAGTTCTGGACCTGCATTTTGTATTCTATATGCAAATGGATGCACTGAGACACTCAGCAAACACGGTGCTGCGCTGGAGCCCAGGCACACACAAAGGTAGTTCTGATGAGTTTATTTAGCAGTGGCATGACGTCAAGATCCAAACTGCTGCAGGGCATGGTCACGCTTCACTCTCAGGAGCAAGTACTGCCAAAGGAGGTTCAAAGAGCCATGTTTACAACCATGAAACAAGTTCCCTATTGATTTCAGTACCTGACATTACACAGATATGCAAACTCAGTGCAAATTTTCCCATCTGTCCCTCCTCCTTGCTATCTGTAGTAGCAGTACAAATACTGTACTCCCTTCTCCCAACATGCTAGCAGTCCTACTGCGTAATACCAGTGAGGATGATGCAGCAACAGGGGAGGAGAATATAAAAGACATATTTTAAACTTCCTTACTTACCACAATACACTGTGGTAGTACTGGAGTGTGTAATTGGTCCCTGATGTGAATGGCCTCAAGTAGGTGCAGATGAAAGATGGAGAGTTTGTCTTCCCAAAGCTACACAAACAAGTGAATGTTGCAGGTATGGGTTTAAGTCTGGAAATCCTGGACTCCCTGTGTTTTGTGGAGAGTGTCGTCCTCTTCTGTATGCTGGTAGGTACAGCTGGCTTCAATTGTTATTTTATTATTTTGCAAAGATATTATTTTATTGTGGTGCAATATTGCAAACAATCAAAATGTTTGGAATTTATTTCCAGCTCAGCAGGCTTTTTACAGAAGGTGAAATTAGCCACCAGAGTTAGGTCTCTTTAAACACTCACTGCTGGAGAACTGAAGCGCTATAGAGGGTGTTGTATTCTTTCTGATACCACCATTTTCTGGAAATGTTACTCACAGGAATGAAAGTGTCTCAAAACACAGAAGTACATTTCTTCAGAAAGACTGGAAGTAATTTTGTTGCAGAAATTCAGAGAAGCTGCATGAATTAGGCTGCCCAGAAGGAACTGACTTATCAAATTTTGCAGACCCTTGAGAAAACAGGAAATGAGCTTTCACCCAATTGAATTATCATGTTATACCATCCCCTTTCCTTCATTCATTTTACCTTCAGGACTCCTCAGAATTGTTATAATATTCATTTTCTGACTAGTTTGATTACAGTCTAAAAACTCTTATTATTACACAAAAAAAAAAAAATCCCTTCCTTCAGAGTGCATGCTCAGTTTTTCTATTGCTGAACCAGAGTGTAACCATGGAAAGTCTTACCAGAACATTATCACACCCCGCACCACCTTTATATCCATACCTTTCAACTCACTGTATTTCAGATTTGGCATTCCACTTTCACTCCACAGATTCCTGCCCGGGGAAGTGGTTGAGTCACCGTCCCTGTAGGTATTTAAAAGACGTGTGGATGTGGTACTTTTAGGGACATGGTTTAGTGGTAGACTTGGCAGTGCTAGGTTAACAATTAGACTTGATGATCTTAAAGGTCCTTTCCAACCAAAATGATTCTACGATTGACATGTTTTCTCAAAAACCACTTGATTCCGGCCCCTTTTTATGAGTTCTTTCATCACACACGTGTTTCTTACCAGACCTACTGCTTTTGTTATTAATATGTAAACAAGATTTTCCCTCTGCGTTAACAGAGGGAACACATCCGTGTTCCCTGGTATGTTGTTGGTAAGACTGTTCCTGTCAGGTAGGTCTTTACTCTGATTTTTTTGCTATTTTTTCCCTTCAAGTTTACTATTTCTCCACACCAGGTATCTTTGGGCACTGACTTACAGTGGACAATGAATCGTGTTTTTCT
This sequence comes from Nyctibius grandis, assembly GCF_013368605.1. NCBI lineage: Eukaryota > Metazoa > Chordata > Aves > Nyctibiiformes > Nyctibiidae > Nyctibius > Nyctibius grandis. Next base: position 58,160,360 of record NC_090660.1, on the reverse strand, counting down.
CCCTGCTGAAGGTTGTATAAACCTTCCCCCTCATGGCATCTGCCAATCAGAAAATGTTTAATGGAGTTTTTTTCTCAATAGTACTTAGACTGTAAACTACCAACAAAGACTTTACTTAGAGCTACCAATAGCAATGAAAACACGGAAAGGATACTGTGCCCAATATGGTGTCAACAATTCAACAGTGTTGTTAAAAATCACAGAATCACAGAATCTATTAGGATGGAAGAGACCTCTGGGATCATTGAGTCCAACCATTGCCCTGACGACACCATGTCAACTAGATCATGGCACTAAGTGCCATGTCCAGTCTTTTCTTAAACACATCCAGAGATGGTGACTCCACCACCTCCCTGGGCAGCCTGTTCCAATGTCTAATAAACCTTTCTGAAAAGAAATTCTTCCTAATATTCAACCTGAACCTCCCCTGTCGAAGCTTGAGGCTATGTCCTCTTGTCCTATCGCTAGTTGCCCGGGAGAAGAGGCCGACTCCCACTTCACTACAACCTCCCTTCAGGTAGTTGTAGACTGCAATAAGGTCACCTCTGAGCATCCTCTTCTCCAGGCTAAACAACCCCACCTCCCTCAGCCGTTCCTCGTAGGCCATACCCTCCAGACCCTTCACCAGCTTGGTCGCCCTCCTCTGGACTCACTCCAACACCTCAACATCTTTCTTGAAGTGCGGGGCCCAGAACTGGACACAGTATTCAAGGTGCAGCCTCACCAGTGCCAAGTACAGAGGGACGATCACTTCCCTAGACCGGCTGGCTACACTATTCCTAATAGAGGCCAGGATGCCATTGGCCTTCTTGGCCACCTGGGCACACTGCTGGCTCATGTTTAGCTGGCTGTCGATCAGCACCCCCAGGTCTCTTTCCACTGGGCTGCTTTCTAACCACTCTTCCCCGAGCCTGTAGTGCTGCGTGGGGTTTTTGTGGCTGAAGTGTAAGACCCGGCACTTGTTCCTGTTGAACCTCATGCCGTTGGTCTTGGCCCATATATCTAACCTGTCCAGATCCCTCTGCAGGGCCTTCCTACCCTCCAGCAGATCGACACTCCCACCCAGCTTGGTGTCATCTGCAAATTTACTGAGGGTGCACTCAATCCTTACGTCTAGATCATCTATAAAGATATTGAACAGTACCGGCCCCAGAACTGAGCCCTGGGGAACACCGCTAGTGACCGGCCACCAGTTGGACTTTGCCCCATTCACCACCACTCTCTGGGCTTGGCCATCCAGCCAGTTTTTAACCCATTGAAAAGTCCACCCATCCAAGCCCCAGGCAGCCAGTTTGTCTAGGAGGATGCTGTGGGAGACAGTGTCAAATGCCTTACTGAAGTCTAGATAGACTACATCCACAGCCCTGCCCTCATCCAGTAAGCGGGACACTTGGTCATAGAAGGAGATGAGGTTGGTCAAGCCAGACCTGCCTTTCATGAATCCATGTTGGCTGGCCCCGATGCCCCGATTGTCCTGCATGTGCTGTGTAATGGCACTCAGGATGATCTGTTCCTTCACCTTGCCTGGCACTGAGGTCAGGCTGACAGGCCTATAGTTCCCTGGATCATTCTTCCGACCCTTCTTGTAGATGGGCGTTACGTTTGCTAATTTCCAGTCATCTGGAAATTCTCCAGTTAACCAGGAGTGCCAGAAGATGCAGAAGATTTAGAAAAAAGCTGTAAGAATAAATAGAGGGCTGAAAGCTGTGCTTTATAAAGAATGGCATGAGATGTTCAATTTGCACAGACAAGGAAGAAAGTTGGAGGTATACACTGAATTTCAGGCCAGCAGGAACAATTAACTCATATTGTTTGATCTATGTATTCAGAAGATATTAAAGTTGCCCAACTTCCTTAAATCAAGCCCAAAGACTTTTTTCTAGCTAAGCCAGATATTTCAGTCTTCAGAAAGTGTGTATTACAGATAGTGAATAGATGAGTCCAGTTTATGACCAATACCTCTGCAATGGTAAGGAAATGAACAGGTAACTTAAACCAAGATGATTCCAATAAATAAGCCATATCTTCTGGTGCGCCAGAAGGCCAAGAAACGTAATAAATGAACATCGTGTTCCATCACCATGACAAGAAGAGAAAGTGCTGTCCAACTAGTTAGAATTGAGTATGTGGGCAGACAAACCAATGACACAAATTTTCTTCAGATTAGTGCCCTAAATGCTCTATTTTTTGGTCCAGACGTTGACAACCGCTTCAGAGGAAGATAAGAAAACAAATAAACAAAAGGAGCAGAAAATTTTTTCCTGACCCCCTGTGAAATTTAATGCTTAAGCATTTAAGTGAAATCATTAAGCTCTGATTAACATAATTAGGTTAAAGCTTAAGCATTATGAGAGTATTAAGATAATAGAAGGTATCTTGAAGACAAGTCATAAAAAAGAAGTGGAATGAAGAGACAGAAGTGGGATGAGATTACTTAGTTCATAAGGAAGAGGAGGAAATTTGGATTTATTGACAGTTAGAAAGAGCAACTATGCAGACAGACTGCCATGAAGCCAAAAATGTCTCTGTGAGGTTGCATAAAAAGTGTATGTTTTAAAAATATAGCCTGTATGAGCAAGTCTGTTTATCGATAAACATTTTCACTTTATTATAGAGTTGAATTTTTCTGACTTCTACTGCTGGACCTTGATTCTTGCAATACCAATAGTAGCAACGTTGCGAAGTGTCTTTTACCCAACATTGGCAGCCTGTAACTCAACCAGATTCTTCAAGTATCTCAACTTGTTGTTTAATGCACAGAATAGAACAAACTACTTCAACAACACTGTGAGCTCAACAAGGCTGATTTTCAATTTCTCTGTTCACATTTGTAGCTTTTCATTTTAATTCTTTCTTCATATGTCTACACCTTTCAAGTTGTGGTTACCATAGCTGGATGTAGTAACCACCTGTGTTTCAATGGAAGGCTGCATTTGTCCATGCTGGGATAAAGAATTTTTTATCAGCTACTGCCAGTCTACCATGTAAAGGTGGAACGGGGATCATACAGCTGTATAAGCAGGAAAAGTCAGGCTAGACATTTGCTAAGAATGATGGTATTTAAGCATTGCAACAGTTTAGTTGGTGATGTGATAAGTGCTTCACCAGCAGAAATATTACTGTCAGGGTTGCACTTGTCTCTTGATAGTGCGCTCTAGTTCCAATTGGACTATGGAGAAGGTCACCCTAAAGCAGATAGCAGTGGACCTTTCTGGCTTTATAACCCATGAGGCAAAACCTACAGGACCCTGTACCACCCTGCACTGGTAGTAGCCCTGTGGCACAGAAGCACAACGAATTTCTCTGTCTGTGGTTGACATAGGAGGCTGAGGTGCCCTGTTAGATGAAGGGCAGTCCCCCTCCTCTTCTGCTTTCTTGTAGAAACATTTGCAGCATTTTTATCTGTGTGTTTGCCAAATCCTGTAAAAATGGGTAATTTGGACCTGTGTAAGAGAGGCGAAGACCTGTCTCTCCTTTTTTATGAAGGTGCCCTGACTGTTTTATTATCACTGTGGGCGCTGTTGATGAAGAACCAAATGAGGGGTTACCAAGAAATAAAAAGGAAACTAGAAGACAGACTAGTTAGTGTTTCACAGAAAGTTTGTGGATATGATGAACACAAATTAAAGGTACTAGCTTTAGAACAAATTATGTTCCAACTGCAATCTATGTACTTTGCACGTCACTGCAACCAGAGCTGTCAGTCAAGCTAACTGGTAGATGATCCCATCTTGAAATGTTTTTGCTTCAATAAGAATCTAATTTGTGCAAGGGAGACAAAGAGCTGACATGTTAAGAAATGCTGTGGTGAGATATTAATTTCCCATGGACAGCAGGGGTTTGGAAACCTTGAGAAGATACATGCTTCAGAGAGGCCCAGAAGTTTGGACACTCTTTTTTTTGTCTCCTTGAAGACAAACAATGAACATATTTCCCTCTCTAACAGCTCTCTTCCATTTCCAAAACAAAAATACTTTTTTTTCCCTTGTGCTCTTAATTGCACATACTCCTTCTTCCCTCAAGAACAGGCAAAAAGAGATTTCCTTTCTCACACGGGTTTTATTTTCTTTGGTTATCTGGCTGGCATATACCCCATGGCATCCCTCTCTTTGCTCCTCATTGCCTGGCATGCATCTTCCTCTCTATTCTGCACAGAATAAAACTCCTTAGAAAACCACTTTCTTACAAACACCATCCTTTAAGCTTGGCCCTGAGCAATTTGATGCAGTCCCTGTTTCCTTCTGCTTTGTTTGAGTGCTGACTCTGCTGACATGCCGGCTCACCCCAGGGCTACAAGCTTGAGCAAACCAAGAAGCCCCCTTGCAAGGGGAACAGGTGCTGGAGAGAGGCTCTTCTGCTCCTAAAAGCTTGTGCAGGCAGGAGACCACAAGCACTCGTGTACTTCACTCAGGAGACTCCTTCACTTATTTCTCAGTTGTTCGGCTAAATTAATAGGCATTGGCTGTTGGTTTGTTTTTTGGTTTTTTTTTTGTTGTTGTTGTTCCAAGGCCTGTTTTTGCCCCCCACTTAGGACATTTTCTTTCGAGTATCATAGGACTCCTGAAGCTTATTTCCTCTGCTTCAGAGGACAGAGCTTACAGAGGACAGAGATACAGAGAGGGGGACTGTGAAATAATCAAAAAAGGATAAACAACATTTTGCTTTTGAAATGCGTGTATATAAAGAAGTTGCTTTACTCTCTTCCATAAATGTAAAGGGGTATAAAAATTTCGTTTACTTCCCTTTTCACCATTAAAATAGAGCCATGGAGGCCTGGCACAACTAAGAGTCAGGCTTTCCAAGTATGTTAATTCAGTAAGTTTGGAAGATTTGTGATTGTAGGAAAGGTGACAGAAGTGTGTGTGGATCATTGTTACAAAGTTGAATATTACGTATTTTGACTTATTTAAATTTAATGAAGCCCAGAAACCACTTTTAGTGTTTACTTTTTCCTCATTTGATTCTAATTAACCTTTCCCATGATTCAGATGTCTGACAAATGTGGAGGGCTGCAGGGCTAAGTGCTTTTTTCACCATGATTTACTTTAATTAAGCTTGCTCTAGGCTTGAAACCCTTGTAAACTTAAAGAACTTTATTTTAATTGCCTTCTGCCAGATTTACTTATGCTAGACAAATATTATAAATCAAATACTAACGCTATTAGAAGAATGAAGAACTGACTTACAAAGTAGTAGTCTGCCATGGTGAAATGCATTACACTCTAAATCCAAATAGAAAGTGCTATGGTGAGAGAAAAATGACTGATTTGATGAAGGCAACTTCTGGAGCATTAACAGCTTTTCCTTTTCTGCCAGGTAGGTGTGCTCAGACACCAAGTTTCAAACTAGTGTTATTTTTCTCCAGTTTCAGTGGTAGTAAGTCATATTCATTCATACTAGAAATTACTAAGTGGATACTTCAAGAACTTATTTCATGCTTTGGACTGCTCACCAGGTCTCTGTTGCAGCTGTTGGAATGAGTCAGTTCAATCTTAATTAGGGACTTTTTCACCTAAATCAGATGGCATTTCTGCTCCCTGAGTCTGTCCTAAAAGAGTCATCAGGAGAACCAGACAAAGAGTCAGGCATCAATACTTGTACAAATAAATACTGATTTTATTATTCAAAACATTGCACACAGAAACACGCTCCAAAAGGTATTTGCAGAAATAAATGAAAGATCATCCATAACTTTCAAGTGAATATGAAGGTTTTATCCAAACAAATGTTTGTAAGTTTTTTTAGTGCTTTCTGTCAAATGAGAATTTTAAGTTAAAATTCTGTCAGTTCATGAGTGGGGAACATCCCCACTATGGAAATGAATGGCAAATCATATTTTCATTCTGTGTTGCATTGCTACAAACTGAACTGTGAGCTGTAGAGAGGCATCCTGAGTTGCAGAAAGGCAGTATACTGCACATTTTTCCTCCTTTTCCATCATACAGCATGTTCTGAAGGGTCAAATGAACTACAATGACTTAGTTACGCTTCTCATATACAATCTCCTTATGCTTGATGGGAATGGTGTGGCTCTCATGCCAGAATGTCATCCTGAGAAAAGCTTTTGCACTTGCTGTGGCTGAAAGTACTTCTCCTTAATAGAAAAAGTTCTGGGGAGCTTTTCCTGGAACGAAGCCTAACAAAACTGCCTTTGTGCTTAATTACAGTATAGCAGTGGTTTTGAAATAAGGGTCAACCTTTTCCTTCAGTAACCAACATCCTGAAAACAGATGTCAACAGAGGTTAACCATGGTGTCTCAATCTTGATGGCTCTGTGTTTCCTTCCATTTTGTTCTCTTTTCTAACAAAATGCAGAATAGTCTAAATTGTAATCAAAATTATTATAAATGTGGCTTAGATCAAGTTAATTCCCAAAACGGAATCCTTGCATCTGGGCCCATAAACAGTGCAAAGAAATGCCTAAATATTTAATCATATTATACGAATATGATTAATACATATATAAATATACATATGTATCTATATATTTAAAACAACTATTTTATCTGAATACCTATCCTGCACAAAGTAGTAGATTGATGCTCTGTTAGCTCTCTTTATCCAGCTAATGTGTATTGCCAAAGCCGTTGTAGCAAAAGGGTCTCCATGTGGATCACCTTTGGCTTAGAAGGATTAATTACGTTTCTGTACCCTGTTGATACTCTGCTTCCAAGAGTGCTAATAAAAGCACTGTACCAAAGTAGCAATTTTCAAACCACGGCCCAGGACCACAGCATGCCCTAAGACAACCTAAAATCAGATGCCAGAGCCTGAACAAAGCTGTTTTGTCAGGAGGACAACTGTAAGCTTTCATGGAGCCTGCAAGGATGGTGGTTTAATTCCTGAGTTTGACATATTTAGGAGTCCTGTTGGAGGACTCCAGAGCATTTTCAAGGTAAGCAAGGATACATGATGAGAGATGCACAATGTGGAATTCCACAGTTGGTGCACAAAGCCATTTGTTTTAAAAGTACTTAGAGCCCTCTAAACAGCAGAGTATTATTTTAAAAATGGAGATATAAGCTATTTGATGTACTGTGGCTTTTTTATGCTTGTGTGTCTTTGACTAGTCAGAATCACAGTTATTCATGGGAAAAAATCTACAGCCATTTCCTAGTTTTAATTAATTCTATTTTACATCCTGACACTTTAACATGCTCTTGATCAGCTTCTAAGTGATTTGTTCGACAGGTCTATCTTTAATTCAGAGTAATTGCCAAATCAGTTTGCAATGTATCAGAAACGTGAAGAATAACTCTAGCCAGAAAGAGGTATTTTTCTTTCAGGGTGAAAGTAAGCTATTACAAAAGCCCTGAGAGATTTAAGAAAAGTGGCAATGTCATCTGAAATTTCTGAGTGGGAGACCCCCTTCAGGTTTCTAGAAAGAATTTTAAGTAATTTCTATATTCCATAAACATTACAATGATCTGACTTGAAGGAAAAATGTTGTCTACATTCTGTTGCCTTATTTAGACTAGGTTGAAAGCCCTGCAATCTATTACAATCTGTCATACATGCTTGATTTGTGGAGATGTGTTCAATGACATGCTTTTACTGGGTGAGCATGTTGACAATTGGTATTGGTCTTCAATGACACTTGTAATTACAAAAAAACCAGTAATGTGTCTGCCTCAAAATTTCATTTACATATTTTTTAAAACTCTGCATAACAGCTAAAATAACTGAAAAAAAAGAGCTTATTTTCTCAGCTTGTTCACTGTATATAAAATCCCAGGTACAGTCACATTTCCTCCCTATTGAGTCATTGTTATTTGTGTGTAACTCTTTTGCCAGCTACCAACGGTGGGAACAACGACCTTACACAGAAAGCTCCTTTTCTAAAACTGATTAGACTACGACCTATGCACATTTATGTTTCTTCTTCTGTCTCTGGGAAATTAAACTAGAGCTGCAGCTGGGCCAAACATTTTAATGAATTGCAAGTTTACAAAAAAAAAAAAAAAAATTTTGCAACTTAGTGAAGCTGGGTCAAAACTGGTGTGAAGTTTTGATCCAGAAAAAGAAATAGAGGAAATACTTTGTAGGAACCATTTTGTTTCAAAATGTATATCATATAATGCGGCTTTTCACAGAAAATAATTTTTTCAATGTAAAGTTCACTAATTTCTTTAAGATTATTAAAAAAAGAGCACAAAACCAAAACAAAACATCAGTGGCATGAAAATAAAATGCTGAAGATTTCTCCAATATACATTTTCCTTCACATTTTGGTTGGGACACTGAGCAGAAAATCAATTTGTTACACAGAAGCTCTCTCATGGGCAGGATGTGGTTACTTTCAGGGCCATGAGCATTGCTTAAACTGTGCAACCAGAAAGTCTGCCCAGTGAGAGCACAGAAGGGATGAAACTGTGTACGTTGGTATTTTTAGAGACTGAGCAGAGCAAAGTATGTAGGGACTATGACCAATGGCACAGCCACAATGTATTCATTACCCAGCTGGTAGACACTAAGAATATAGACAGACAGCGATTCCCTGTGGCACTCACAGTTTGACTTACTGATAATTAGAGATGATGGAGACTGGTGCCACTTCCCTCTACTCCAGTGAGGACCATGCTTCCTTCTCTAGTGTGGGCTATCCCTTCCCCTTTTCTATGTTGTCATCACAATCCCTTTTTGATCCTTGCTGCAAAGTCAGCCATACCCTGCTACACCTTCTGTCAGTGCCCCACTGCTTATCAGAGCACAGCACAATTCGGTCTACATGTGCGCTACTTGAAAAAGTCAGACGAGTTAAAGTAAGAACTATAGGGCAAAGGAGCACAACAGTGTTTCTGTGGAGAAGAGAGATGAAAATGGATCCCCCATGTCCCAAGACTACATTTTTGTCTTTCATCTGTGTTACTTGTGGCTAGATTGTTCCTTCTTTTCCATGGGAAAAAAAAAACAAACAGACAAAAAAAGAAGGTAGAAAACATATTGAAAATAATGAAGGAGCATACAAGAAACCCTGCTGAAGGGGGACATGATGTGCACATTCGTTTTAGTTAGGTGAGGTGGGGGTTTTTTTTGAAATTTCTTCCTCAAAGCAGTGAATATTTGCCAAAATGCAAAAAGTGAATTTGTCTAAAGCATTTCCTCATCCCTAGATTAGTGGGTTAAAACAATACCGGTTGTTGCTATGATTTGGTTCATATCAAACTTACCTTCATAAAGTAACTTGCCATATTGCTGCAGCTGGCTGGATAATGTCTATTCCTGTGTTTGTCATTACCAAGCAGAGAGACCTGCCAGATTATTCAAGAGTGTATTGCACTCCCAGCACCTCTTATTATTCCTTGCACTCCTTGCTCCCATTCCTTTCATGTTGTTCTGGTACACAGGGATATAATGAAGAAGTTACATAACTAATTAAAGCAGATGTATTTTTAATAAAGACTTTGGGATTGATTTTTTGAGCATTAACAAATTAGATTCTCAAGTGTATCTCAACACTATTAAAAAAAAATTTTGGATTTATTTGGTTTGGCTTTCAGGAGTGCTGTTTTCTTATGGATTTTCCAAAAGACTTAAAGTCTTTTCTTGGGTTACTGGCACACAATGTAGAAGACCTATGACTGTTTAAGCATGCTTTCAGATCAGAAACAAAGGTATAACTAATGTAGCAGTCAAAGGATCTCTAAAATTGACAGACTGCCTCTGCAGGATTTTATAATCTGTTTTATTCATAATGTCATTAAGATGCAAGTATAGCTTCATTTTCACCACATAGTGTATAAACGTAATGGTTGCTAGCCAAAAATGGGGTGTTGAAGAAGGGCTCATTGAAATCACTGAAAAGACTCAGAATCACAGAATCACAGGATGTTAGGGATTGGAAGGGACCTCGAAAGATCATCTAGTTCAATCCCCCTGCCGGAGCAGGATTGCCTAGACCATATCACACAGGAACACGTCCAGGCGGGTTTTGAATGTGTCCAGAGAAGGAGACTCCACAACCTCTCTGGGCAGCCTGTTCCAGTGTTCGGTTACCCTCACCGTAAAGTTTTTCCTCATATTTATGTGGAACCTCCTGTGTTCCAGCTCGCACCCATTGCCCCTTGTCCTGTCAGTGGATGTCACTGAGAAGAGCCTGGCTCTATCCTCATGACACTTGCCCTTGACATATTTATAAACATTAATGAGGTCACCCCTCAGTCTCCTCTTCTCTAAGCTAAAGAGACCCAGCTCCCTCAGCCTCTCCTCATAAGGGAGGTGTTCCACTCCCTTAATCATCTTCGTGGCTCTGCGCTGGACTCTCTCTAGCAGTTCCCTGTCCTTGAACTGAGGGGCCCAGAACTGGACACAATATTCCAGACTCACACTGGCTCTGTTGATAATGGGTGAATATTAAAGACCACGTAGACATCCTATTGTGATTAGTTGTTTTAATTAAAAAGTTTGTAATTAACATCCAAAGATTTATAATGTGTACAGGGAAGAAGGTTTAAGGAAGCTAAGAAAAAAATATTTGTGATATAAATCAAGGTTTTTGTTAGTCTGAGGCAGAAAGCAGAGGAAGGAAAGATTTTAAAATTTACTTCTTTTTTACCAGAGACAGGGAGTGAAAACTCCTGAGTTTCTGATGATTTGATTTTTCAGGTTTAATGGCTGGTGGTTTCTTTTCCCACTCTATATTTCCTTCTTTTCTTCTCGATTTCTTTTCTCTCTCTTCTTCTTGGATGAGGTCACAAGGGAATAAATTAAGAAGAGGGAAAGAAAAGGAAAATTACATTTTGGGGCCAGATTTCAAAACCAAAGAGAAAGCTCAAGATAATTTCCCACCCCATGCAAATATTTGTGAAAAGAGAATTTACAAAGATTTCCACAATAATTACCTACATAAAAAAAGATCATAATTATTAATAGCAGTGGAAGCAGTGGTGTTTGAAGAAAAATCTCTTTCCTTAGTGCCTTGTTAGAAGATAAATCTCCACAAAGTATCTAAAGCGATATTCAAAAAACAGTAAAAATGCTTATTTTTGAGGTACCATGCTTTAAGTTCACTTTCTTTTTTTATGTATTCAAAATGTTCATCTGTATTTGAAACCTTGGTCTCAAATTGCTACTTTGCCATGAAATACACATTTTAGATTCCACATTTTCAGATTTGGCAGACTAAACCCAGGGTTAATTTCTCCTCCCTTCTTTTAAACCTATAAATAGTGCTCTGCATCTATGCCTCTGCTATGTTCTTTTTGTCTGAAGCGTTGAATCTCTTGCTCACAAATGACCAATCATGGGGAAAAAGTTGGGATGAAATTAACCTTGCAAGGGTCTGCCTCAGCCTTGGGCTGTTCAATAGTGACTGGTGATGTATGTGGGGATCCAAATACTCGTTTTTTATACAAATGATGTTGACAGTACTCAGCAAGGATTTCCATGTTTTGATCATGGAGTTGCCTTTTCTGTGGCTTGTGGTTGTCTAAACTTGGAAATACCAAGTGACCGAGCAATGAGCAATGGAGGTGCTGTAGTCAGTTTCTGTGTACATATATGTTTACGTGTGTAGCCCCCATGCACAGACACAGAAGAAACCCTGAAGTTTCAGGTACTTTTTTCTTGTGAAATAGCTGCAGGGTGACTGAGATGAATCAAATGGCTTGAAAGAACAAAGGTTCAGGGAAATAGGTACAGCAATAAGCCCAGTGATTTATGAGCAATGTGAAGGATTAACCACATTCTTGCATAAATTTTTCTTTGGTCACTGCCTTCTGACTCACCATGAGAACTAATTTGAAAACCTGAAATATCTGAATTGTAAATTATTCTGTTTATTATTCACGATGAATAAGAAATCATTGTATTAACTCCCATTTTTTTCATGTAAGATTTGAGACTGATTGAAAATGAAAGTTGTTAAGTCTTCGAGTTGTACAAAACTTGGCATATATAAGTTTCTTCTGTTCTCTACTCCTGACATTGTCTTTCAGCCTTCCCTCATTTGAACTCTTCTCTTTTTCCCAGCTCTTCAAATGTACAGCAGCCTGATTTCCCAAACAAAGAAACCCTTTGAATTCTTGTAAAATCTGAGGTTTCGCTGCCTGGCTACAGCTGCATTTTCTTCATGGTTTATGTTACTAAACATTGTTCTTTTTTTTTGTTGTTGTTCCCATGCTTCTACCTTTGCTCTCTGCTGTTCCTTGCACAGTGAAAGGTGTGCTGATTAGCACCAAGACAGGTCAAAATGTGCAGGGAAATGATTCAAAAAGGCAACTCAGATTTCTCTGAAATATTTTTGGAAGTCTGCAGCAGGAACACGTATGTCACCTCCTGCCATATGTATAAATTGCTTCAACTCATTTCCTAGTTGCAGTGTGAGTTGTATTTCTAAGGAGTGGGTTTTAATTTCTAGTTATTATTTTAAAGGTCAGCCAGCCCAGACAAGCAGCATACCAATGACATGAGTTAATCATTTAACTATCAGAAGATAATGGTGTTAACTCACATGAAATACAGGGTCAGCATCACACTGACAATCATTTTCCTTGGGAAAGCAATATTAAATTTTCATGTGGGTCTAGCTATGATAATCAAGAAGTTGAGTGGAATGTGAACTTGCAAGCATGTAAGATACTCCCTGGTAATTTCACATGTATCCTGTTATAATATCACACACTTGTGGTAAATCCCTCACTAAGGGACAGCAGCCTTTCTTTCATCAGTATGTACTGGAGAATTGTGGCAGATACTTCACAACTCAGCTTTGTTCCTGATAACTTGTTATTATACCTGTATTCTAAGAAGATGGGCGGAAATATCTCAATAACCCCCACCCTCTGGGAAGACAGGATTGGGTAGACACAGGCATTTTGTGAATGTCTGGACAAAAGTGAGTAGAACCTCCTAAATCCCATGTCTCTTGCAAAAGGAACTATGAATTACTTATTTTCATGTTCTTTCTACTTCAGAGGCCAGTCTGAAAGACTGGGAATACACATCTTCATGCATTAATAGCACACCGGCTTTTTGATCAATCAAAGCTACTTTGGTCAAGATTTTAAAAATTGACTAAACAACCCCATTTTCAGAAAGTGACAAGTACTGACTCTGAAGAATAGGCCAAGCAAGGTATTTGAAGCAGCAGATGTCCAGAATGAGACACAGAGAATTCCTGATCACCTCTGAAAAACTTGACTAGTTTTCTGGAGCCACCTCAAAAAGCTATGTGGCAAAGAGGAAATTTGATTTTTGTAATACAGGGCACCACACAACTGTTAGTCATTTGCCTGTCTGCTGCCCACTGCTCCAATAGTGAAACTCATTCATTGGACAGGGCAGGCAGCATTATTGACCTTGTTCTCTACTAAAATGACAGCTTTAATATTTAGTTGAGGTTTCATAGGAATCCTGTGAGCTTCCTGATATTTACATTCCCAGCCAGCCTTGGCAACACTAAAGCCATTTCTCTTTTCTGGGGTAATAATAATTGCTTTGCAATTCAGACAACGAATTGATGCTCAGCAAGTGAGATGCCCAAAGGAAGGGCATAAGGATCATGACAGAAAACTTCCAGAACAGACACAAACCCTTGCAGAAGACATGACCTTAAGGAAATGTATTTGACAGGGAAGTCGAGACTACGGTAAGAGGAGAATAGGATGCTAAGAAAGTGAAAAATGAATCCAGAACACTGCATGACAACCCAGATCTGTGCAAAAGGCACCAGTGAATAATTACAGGTCTAGACTGATATTGAACAAGCACGAACTGGAAAACTAGAGCTTTCCCTTTGATGATGTGCTTTCATGTATGACCGGAAAGGCTTTGCTTCATGTTTCCCCCTATAGTGATCACTTATTCCGCAAAAGACTGCATCAAAATCCCTTTCCCAATCTGGACTGGTGCAACTGTTTAACCACAGGCAATAGCGTGTGCAATGAATGCTGCAATGAATGGAGCCTCTCTCGTTTCCAACCAAAGAGCACTCTGCTGATTCACTTTGAACTTCTGCCAGGTGCCCATGGGGAAAAGTAACTCTTCTGTGATCCCTTCCAATGAGAGTGGTAGCTTTAACATACCGTGCTCTTCCACACCAGCAAGGAGGATTATCCATGATGGAAACAGTGATCTGAAAGAACAGAGAGGGAAAGACTGTGTTTCATGAAAATATGACCCTGCTGGGAAGGTAAGTGTTTAAAAAGTGTGGAAGGACACCATCAAATTACTGAGACTTACTATTGTACCTATCATAAAGCTGTAAGAATACAGAGGAGACTTCTGTCTGCTGAAAAAAATTACTTGCTATATTGCTTATAATTAAAGAAAAATAAAAACCATACTACAGCCTAAGTAATTCAAGCATCTAATAAGCTTTGATAAACAGCTTCTGTAAAGCTTGTACAAATACAGATTAACTTTAAAAATGCTATTCTTCCCAGTGGACAGATGTTCAACTGCTGGAGTTGAGAGACAATCAGTAGATTGGATGCTGAGTGCTGCTGAAGTGCTATGAGTGAAGATACACATGATGACAGGTTGAGGACATCAAATAACTCTCCCTGAATCTCTTGGTGCCAGAAGCTCTTTTAGACAAAGCTGCACCACATCTGGAGAAATAGCGAGGAAGTACCTTACCCAATCAGCCTCTCCTGGGACATGGTACACTCACAGGAAGACACACAGTTTGGTCATTTGAGGTAGTGACAGCTTGAAGTTGACCTGATGTTACCTCAATAGTTTCTGTAGCTTTTGTCATTCAGTACAATAAAAGGCTCACTAAAAATTGGGATCCTGAATGTCGGGCTATTCTTTTCTTCTTCAAACTCTACCAGTGCTCAGAGAACAACCCTACAGCCGCAGGATTTCTGCAGTCCAGGGGAAATGATCAGTCCAGGGACCAAGTTAGGGCCCAAAAGGCACTTCTTTGTTGTAATGGAAAAGCTTATATCCTTCCTGCATGCTTAATACTATGGTGTGGACCCAGCGGTACTCTTTCCTTGATAATAGTATATATGGTAGATTATTACAATAGCTATAGGAATAATTAAATCTTCAGTTACTTCTCCTAGTTTATTCTTTTGCACGTTTTTCATTTTGGGAACTGGAAATAGTTAAGTCAGCTCTCACTTTATTTTCCAGTCTTGTCTGCATGCTCTGCAGTAAGCACTGAGGCTTACAAACAGTTCTGAAAAAGTCGAGGAGGAGCTTAATTTGCTAATGATTATTCCAAAATGCCTATGTAATGGGATAAAAGGTAAAAAAAAAAGTAATTAAAATATTCTCATATGTCTTGGAATGGCTGAAACTCTGTCTTAATAAATCATAGATTTTATGCAGTTAACTTGTTAACATCCAGGCAATTGCTGTGGAAAAAAAAAAGTTAAAACATTACTACTGGTTCCAATTCTTCAGTGTCCTGAATTATTAGTGGGAGATGGGGAAGAATGAAAAACTGAGCCCCAGAAGGTGATGAATATTTCTATTAGAAGAGCTAAGCAATTGGAATAAATCATTATGAAAAGTGGGCAACATGTGAAGCAGGCTACAAATAACTGGAGGGCACTTTTTGTTACTGGTCAGTACCAAAGTCTGTTTGTAACCATGGCAACAGGAAGTCCAAATTTACAGCATTGCTATTAACAAATATTGAAGGGTAACTTGCAGCACTTTTCTCATTCAAGCGATATTGCCTGCTTTCCCCACTGTGCCCTACAGACATGTCCTCTGACCCTAGGCTTCTTCTTTCACTGGGACAATCTGCAATAGGGCCACTTAAGCCCTGCAAGTATGCATTTCTCCTTTGTGTAGTGTCATGCATTGTCTCTCTGGTATTATATTTCCTCCCAAATATGCGTGGAAAATAATAAAACTTTCTTCAAGTAGCAAGGTGAAATCTTTTCTGAATTCTGAGAGCAAGCAGAGTTTTGTCTGAGACACTTTGCATCCTCTGTCTTACGCTCTTATCACAAACAGAAGGCCACCAAAAGAATGCCGCTCAAGAACTACTAGAAAGCTAGTGTCACTTTTCAGCTGAAACTCTGAATCTATTTCTGAATAATCTCTGTTGAAAAGAGTTGAAAATCTCTGTGCTCAGCTCGCTCCCTCAAATGCCTGTACACCAATGCACACAGCATGGGGAATAAACAGGAGGAGTTGGAAATCCGTGTTCGGTCGGGGGGCTATGATTTAGTGGCAATCACAGAGACTTGGTGGGATGCCTCGCATGACTGGAACGTGGTCATGGATGGCTATGTCCTGTTCAGGAAAGACAGGCCGCTAAGGAGAGGTGGTGGAGTTGCTCTTTATGTGAGTGAGCAGCTAGAATGTATTGAGTTCTGTCCAGAGGCGGATCAGGAGCGAGTTGAGAGTTTGTGGGTGCGAATTAAGGGGCAGGCTGGCAGGGGTGATACTGTTGTGGGTGTCTATTACAGGCCACCGGATCAGGATGAGGAGGGTGATGAGGCCTTCTACAGGCAGCTGAGAGCAGTCTCGCAATTACAGGGCCTGGTTGTCATGGGGGATTTCAACTACCCTGATATTTGCTGGGAGGCCTACTCAGCCAGCCATCCTCAGTCCAGGAGGTTCCTCCAGTGCATTGATGATAACTTTCTGATGCAAATGGTGGATGAGCCAACTAGGAGAGGAGCGCTGCTGGATCTTATCGTCACTAACAAGGAGGGTCTGGTTGAAGAGGTGAAGGTTGAGGGCAGCCTTGGTTGTAGTGACCATGAGATGGTAGAGTTCAGGATCTCATGTGGCAGGACCAGAATAGCTAGCAGAATCACAACCCTGAACTTCAGGAGGGCCAACTTTGGCCTTTTCAAGCAATTGCTAAGGGAAATCCCATGGGACAGGGTACTAGAAGGTAAGGGGGCCCTAGATAGTTGGTTAGCATTCAAGGACTGCTTCTTCCGAGCTCAAGATCAGAGCATCCCAACAAGTAGGAAGTCAAGGAAGGGTACCAGGAGACCTGCATGGTTAAACAGGGAACTGCTGGGCAAACTCAAGTGGAAGAAGAGGGTGGACAGATCATGGAAGGAGGGGCTGGCCACTTGGGAGGAATATAAGTCTGTTGTCAGAGGATGTAAGGAGGCAATTAGGAAAGCTAAGGCCTCCTTGGAATTAAACCTTGCAAGAGAGGTCAAGGACAACAGAAAGGGCTTCTTCAAATACATTGCAGGTAAAGCCAACACTAGAGGCAATGTAGGCCCACTGATGAATGAGGTGGGGGCCCTGGAGACAGAGGATAAAAAGAAGGCGGAGTTCCTGAATGCCTTCTTTGCCTCAGTCTATACTGTTGGAGGCTGTCCTGAGGAGCCCCGGACCCCTGAGGCCCCAGAAGAAGTCAGGATAGAGGAGGAATCTGTCTTGGTAGATGAGGGCTGGGTCAGGGACCAATTAAGCAATCTGGATGTCTATAAATCCATGGGCCATGATGGGATGCACCCGCGGGTGCTGAGGGAGCTGGCGGAAGTCATTGCTAGGCCAGTCTCCATCATCTTTGCTAAGTCGTGGGCAACGGGAGAGGTGCCTGAGGACTGGAGGAAAGCGAATGTCACTCCAGTCTTCAAAAAGGGCAAGAAGGAGGACCCGGGGAACTATAGACCGGTCAGCCTCACCTCCGTCCCCAGAAAGGTGATGGAACAACTTGTTCTTGGTGCTGTCTCTAGGCACATCAACGATAGGGGATCATTAGGGACAGTCAACATGGCTTCACCAAGGGGAAGTCTTGCTCAACCAACTTGATAGCCTTTTATGAGGACATAACCCAGTGGATAGATGATGGTAAAGCTGTGGATGTGGTCTATCTCGATTTCAATAAAGCGTTTGACACGGTCTCCCACAGCATCCTCGCAGCTAAACTGAGGAAGTGTGGTCTGGATGATTGGGTAGTGAGTTGGATTGTGAACTGGCTGAAGGAAAGAAGCCAGAGAGTGGTGGTCAATGGGACAGAGTCCAGTTGGAGGTCTGTATCTAGCGGAGTCCCTCAAGGGTCGGTACTGGGACCAGTTCTATTCAATATATTCATTAATGACTTGGATGAGGGATTAGAGTGCGCTGTCAGCAAGTTGGCTGATGACACAAAACTGGGAGGAGTGGCTGATGTGCCGGAAGGCTGCGCAGCCATTCAGAGAGACCTGGACAGGCTGGAGAGTTGGGCGGGGAGAAATTTAATGAAATATAACAAGGGCAAGTGTAGAGTCCTGCATCTGGGTAAGAACAACCCCATGTACCAGTACAAGTTGGGGGCAGACCTGTTGGAGAGCAGCGTAGGGGAAAGGGACCTGGGGGTCCTAGTGGACAGCAGGATGACCATGAGCCAGCAGTGTGCCCTTGTGGCCAAGAAGGCCAATGGCGTCCTGGGGTGTATTAGAAGGGGTGTGGTCAACAGGTCGAGAGAGGTTCTCCTCCCCCTCTACTCTGCCCTGGTGAGGCCGCATCTGGAATATTGTGTCCAGTTCTGGGCCCCTCAGTTCAAGAAGGACAGGGAACTGCTA
This sequence comes from Nyctibius grandis, assembly GCF_013368605.1. Lineage (NCBI taxonomy): Eukaryota > Metazoa > Chordata > Aves > Nyctibiiformes > Nyctibiidae > Nyctibius > Nyctibius grandis. Next base: position 58,141,917 of record NC_090660.1, on the reverse strand, counting down.
GAGAGAGTCCAGCGCAGAGCCACGAAGATGATTAAGGGAGTGGAACATCTCCCTTATGAGGAGAGGCTGAGGGAGCTGGGTCTCTTTAGCTTGGAGAAGAGGAGACTGAGGGGTGACCTCATTAATGTTTATAAATATGTCAAGGGCAAGTGTCATGAGGATAGAGCCAGGCTCTTCTCAGTGACATCCCTTGACAGGACAAGGGGCAATGGGTGCGAGCTGGAACACAGGAGGTTCCACATAAATATGAGGAAAAACTTCTTTATGGTGAGGGTGACTGAACACTGGAACAGGCTGCCCAGAGAGGTTGTGGAGTCTCCTTCTCTGGACACATTCAAAACCCGCCTGGACGTGTTCCTGTGTGATATGGTCTAGGCAATCCTGCTCCGGCAGGGGGATTGGACTAGATGATCTTTCGAGGTCCCTTCCAATCCCTAACATTCTGTGATTCTGTGAAAAGTAAATATGCATTCGCAAAATTAATTTAGTTACATATGAAAACTCAATAAGTCTGCCTTTTCCTCTCAGGATTAAATTGTAAGAGACAAACAAATTGTTCTGGCTATAGAACACGTAGAGACAGAATTCAGTAAAGGTCCTATTGTGCCTGGACCTAAAAGCTAATCCACAATGTATTTTTCTCCTTAAGTAATTATTTTTCTTGATTACAGAAGTTCCTTAAGCATTTTCCTACCGTTTAAATATATGAGCTGTCTGTAACTTAAAAGATTCTCTGCTCTAAAATGTTCTACAACCACATACATTCATTTTTATTGGGAGCTTAATTAAATAGCATCATTACAGCCAGATATCTACTTAAGTGTTTCCTTGTGTTAACTTGTTAAATCAACACTTCAACCTTTTCTAATTATTTAGAATACTAATGCTGTCTGGGTAGGTTGAGTTGTTCCCACAGTATTACTCAAACCTGAGCAAAGATAGTTTTTCCTGGTTCCTTTTTGATTCCATGATGCAAAGAAACTACTTTGCTTAAAGGTAAAGCCTGATTTACTTCTGCTATTTGTCATACTGCAGTTTATGTACATGTAAGTTTCAGTTTTTATCAGCACATCCCATTTCTCTCATTATTTACTCCTTTGTCAACAATCTTTTTTACAAGTTTTACAAGGTGGTCCAGCTGTCCCACAGGCAACAGGAAGGTAGCTCCAACTTACCAAAGAGGCACTGTCAGCTGGAAGTGCAATAAACAGTGTGATAATGAAAGGTCAAATGATGCACTGAAATGTTTATGCACACCTACTTTTAATCACCGTGTCAATGCATTTGAACAAATATTCTGGAACAGACTTAAGAAAAATTTAGTGTCTTCTTTTCTTTCTTTGTCCATAACCTCCTAAAGTACCACCTGTACCTGCATCTTAAATGAAACAATTACAGGTACTTTGCCTGGGATTCTTTTAAATTTAACATCAATTCTGAAATCCATATTTTTCTATTGTTTTTGTTGGTGGTGTTTTTTTTTTTTCCTTCTTGGCCTATAACACTATTTATATCAGCAACTGTTACCTGTTTTCATCAAACAAGTCTCCAAATGAACAAAACTATGAATAGAAACCATGTCCCAGGTAATCTGCATTCAGAAGTCTCAATTAGTGGACTGGGAGTAGTAATGTGTTTTCATGATAATATGTATCTTGCAGCCAGCTGATGAACTCAGCAAAAATATGCACCACACCAGATATATTTGCCACAGTGTCCTGGTTTGGCCTAAACCAGGCCGATTTTCCTTTCAGTGATTTTTACTTTCAGCTAAGTCTCCTCTAAGTAACTGCACTTTCTGAAACTAACTGCATGTTTTTGCAGACAGTGTCTGCTTCCAGGACTGATAACGCTCGAAGTTTGTAGTTATCACTGAGGCACCGGTAGGGATGTTGTGCAGAAAGGCTCTTGCTGTACTTAGTCTTGAGAGAAACCAAGGTCACTGCTGAATTCCTCACTGCTTACGAGTGAAGAGCCGAAGGGGAGTCGCAGCTGCAGGGGGGAGCGGACAGGGCAGGTGACCCAAAATTGACCAACGAGGGTATTCCATCCCATACACGTCATTCTCGGTATAAAGTGGGGGGATCACGAGGGTCTCGCTCTCTTTCTGCTATGGCCGGTGTCCAAGGAGGACTCCGTCTGTTTTCCTGCTGCCCCCGATCCCGATCCGTGCGTTCCTGAATCCAGCTCTCGACCTTCGCTAGGCCCAGGCTGGGCCTTCCCGGAGCCTGCCCTGCAGTGCCGGTGGTGACGTGGCTGACTTCAGGGGAGCTCAGTCTTGGTTTTGTATATATATTTGCATATATTTGATTATTTCTATTATTATTATTATACTTTTTTTTCATTATTATAGTTTATTAAAACTGTTTTAATTTTCCAACCCAGAAGTCTCTCTCCCTTTTCCCTTTCCTTTTCCCTCTGGGGGGAGGGGGGGGGGATAACAGAGGGCATCTGCCGCAGGTTTAATAGCCAGCCCAGCTTTAAACCGTGACAGATTTATTGGCGCCCAACGTGGGGCACGAGAGAAGCTCCGACAGGTTGCTCTGATAAGTCGAATCCCAGCTCCAGTGGGAGGAGATCTGGAGAGCTCAGCCAAGAGAGTATCAGATTTCTTCCTTTGAGATTTACGAGGGGTTGGAAATTAAAACAGATAGCTAAGATGGTAATGTCATTTGTGAGCCTTGTGTTACCTCTTCTCTTTATAAAGCTTGTTTTACAGTTAAGTGTAATCATACCTTACTTGCCGTATGCGCTGTGTGTTAGTGCTTACATGTGGTTTAACAGGGCGTGCTGGTCAAAATGTGTCGTTTCGGTATGGGTTGTGATACTGATTTATGTCGTGATAAACTGGGCAGTCATTATTCCGATCTCTTATCTCTACGAGACAATGATGGGCAGCTTTAATCGCGAATCGGTAACTGCGCACACCGGGCGTCTTTTAACTGATTTTGATAGTATCTGCTCCTTTTTTGCCAAGCTGATTCCTGCAAAATTCGAACAGGGCGTGCTTTTATTTGTGTGTGTCCTGAATGTGTTACTGGTGTGCTATGTGATCAGATGTCAGTGCAGCAACAGCGGGAGGTATCATGCTGCCCCTGTAACCAGGAGAAAACACCGAAAGAAATCAGCTAGTAAAGTGAAGGATGATGACTCAGAAGCTTCTAAGGCAGAGCCAGCACAGGACCCAGGTGAGGGCCCTTCTCAGTCAGAGTCAGGGCCTGACACAGAGGGGGGTTTCCTTGATGGTCTTTTTAAAGAAGGCCCATTACACAAGAAGGACAAGAAAGGTCCTTCTAAAGCAGAACAATCACAGGAGGACTCGGACTCGGAAGTAGAGATAACCTACCACTCCTTATCCCTGAAAGAACTGCGAAATATAAGAAAAGATTTTAGTCGTTATGACGGTGAGCCAATAATTACCTGGTTGCTCCGATGCTGGGATAATGGGGCAGATAGCATAGAATTGGATGGTAGAGAAGCCAGACAGTTGGGATCCCTGTCCAGAGATGGTGGTATTGATAAGATGCTTCCAAGAAGGTCGAACAGTATCAGTCTCTGGAGGCGACTCTTGTCAGCTGTAAAGAGCAGGTATCCCTATAAAGATGATGTTATGAGCCACCTAAGCAAATGGACCACTACAGAAAAAGGTATTAACTACCTTAGAGAACTAGCTGTGCAAGAGATCATTTATAAACACCTTCAGGACATTGTAGATCTTGTAAATCCTGATGAAGTGGAATGCAACCGATCCATGTTCCGGAAGGTTGTGAAGAATGCTCCACCAACACATGCCCATACATTGTCAATATTAGTCTGGGGAGAAGATGCTATGGCACGACCTAGTGTGGGCGAAATAGCTAACTATATGCGACAGTATGAAGATAGTATTTCTTCCCCACTGCAGACCTGCATCTCAGCTGTGGAAAAACTGACTAAGGAGAGCAAGGACTCATTGAAACAACTGTCAGACAAACTGTCCAGGATCGAGAATAAACTTGACTCTCTACCTACACAGGCCCGCGTTGCAGCCTTTAGGAGGCAACGCCCTCCTACAGGACCAGCTCAAAGGAAACGGAACACGTCACGAGGTATCCTGTGGTTTACCCTGCGTGATTATGGGCAGGACATGAACAGATGGCATGGACAACCTACCAGTACCCTACAGGCACGAGTACGTGAGTTGCAAGCTAACAGAAATACCAGAGAGAATTTTCCTAGGAGGATGGCTGCTCCAGTTACCAATGAGCAGGACCCCAGTCAGGGGAGATGGGCCTCAAATCCCTTTTTCCCAAGTGTGAATAGGAGAAATGAAGGTCCAATCCCCGTGAGCTGCACGAATCCAATCTTTAATTAGAGGGGCCCTGCCTCTAGACAGGAGGAGGAGAGGGATAACCGAATTTGTTGGACTGTGTGGATTCGATGGCCTGGCACATTAGAACCACAAAAGTATCGAGCCCTGGTAGACACTGGTGCACAGTGCACCCTCATGCCATCGAATCACAAAGGGACAGAATCTGTCAGTATCTCGGGAATAACAGGGGGATCTCAAGAGTTATCTGTATTGGAGGCCGAAGTGAGCCTAACTAAAAATGAATGGAAAAAGCACCCCATTGTGACTGGTCCAGATGCTCCGTGCATCCTTGGCATAGACTACCTTAAGAAAGGGTATTTTAAGGACCCAAAAGGGTATAGATGGGCCTTTGGTGTAGCAGCTGTAGAGACTGAGGACATTAAACAGCTGTCTACCTTGCCTGGCCTCTCAGAGGATCCTTCTGTTGTGGGGTTGCTGAAAGTTGAAGAACAACAGGTGCCAATTGTTACTGCCACGGTGCACCGACGACAATATCGCACCAATCGAGACTCCCTGATCCCCATTCATAAACTGATGAGACAATTAGAAAATCAAGGAGTGATTAGCAAGACTCGCTCACCCTTTAATAGTCCTATATGGCCAGTGCAAAAGTCTAATGGAGAATGGAGATTAACTGTGGACTATCGTGGCCTAAATGAAGTTACACCACCTCTGAGTGCTGCTGTGCCAGACATGCTAGAACTTCAATACGAACTGGAGTCAAAGGCAGCCAAGTGGTATGCCACCATAGACATTGCTAATGCATTTTTCTCTATTCCTTTGGCACCAAAGTGCAGGCCACAGTTTGCTTTTACCTGTAGAGGTATCCAGTACACCTGGAATCGACTGCCCCAGGGGTGGAAACACAGTCCTACTATTTGCCACGGACTGATCCAGACTGCACTAGAAGAGGGTGGAGCTCCAGAACATTTGCAATACATTGATGACATCATTGTGTGGGGTGATACAGCAGCAGAAGTTTTTGACAAAGGGGAGAAAATAATTCAAATTCTTCTGCAGGCTGGTTTTGCCATAAAAAGAGGCAAGGTCAAGGGACCTGCCCGGGAGATCCAGTTTTTAGGGATTAAATGGCAAGATGGGCGTCGCCAGATCCCGATAGAGGTGATCAACAAGATAACAGCTATGTCCCCACCAACTAATAAAAAGGAAACACAAGCCTTCTTAGGCGTTGTGGGCTTCTGGAGAATGCATATTCCAGATTACAGCCAGATTGTATGCCCTCTTTATCAGGTGACCAGAAAGAAAAATGATTTTCAGTGGGGCCCTGAACAACAACAGGCTTTTGAACAGATTAAACAAGAAATTGTGCATGCAGTAGTCCTTGGACCAGTCCGTATGGGACAAGATGTTAAAAATGTGCTCTACACCTCAGCTGGGGACAATGGTCCTACCTGGAGCCTCTGGCAGAAAGTGCCAGGGGAGACTCGAGGTCGACCCCTAGGATTTTGGAGTCGAGGATACAAGGGCTCCGAGGCCAATTACACCCCAACTGAAAAAGAGATACTGGCAGCATATGAAGGAGTTAGAGCTGCCTCAGAGGTAATCGGTACTGAAGCACAGCTTCTCCTTGCACCCCGATTACCAGTACTAGGCTGGATGTTCAAGGGTAAGGTTCCTACTACTCATCATGCAACTGATGCTACATGGAGTAAATGGATTGCATTAATTACACAGAGGGCTCGAATAGGAAACCCTAATCGCCCAGGAATCTTAGAAGTGATCATGGACTGGCCAGAAGGCAAAGACTTCAGAATGCCACCAGAAAAGGAGGTGACACGTGCTGAAGAAGCCCCACCATATAATGAACTACCAGAGGATGAGAAGCAGTATGCCCTGTTCACCGATGGATCCTGCCATCTTGTAGGAAAGCATCGGAAGTGGAAAGCTGCTGTATGGAGTCCTATACGACGAGTCACAGAAGCCACAGAAGGACAAGGTGAATCAAGTCAATTTGCAGAGGTAAAAGCCATCCAGCTGGCTCTAGACATTGCTGAACGAGAAAAGTGGCCAAGGCTGTATCTTTATACTGACTCATGGATGGTGGCAAATGCCTTGTGGGGGTGGTTAAAGCAGTGGAAGCGAAGCAACTGGCAGCGTAAAGGTAAACCTATTTGGGCTGTTGAACTGTGGCAAGATATTGCTACTCGGCTAGAGAAACTAGTCGTGAAGGTACGTCACGTAGATGCTCACGTACCTAAAAGTCGGGCAACTGAGGAACCGATGTGATCAGATCAGGCTGCTAAAGTGTTCCAAATAGATTTGGACTGGGAACATAAAGGTGAACTATTTTTAGCTCGGTGGGCTCATGACACTTCAGGTCATCAAGGGAGAGATGCAACATACAGATGGGCTCGTGACCGAGGGGTGGACTTAACCATGGACTCTATCGCACAGGTTATCCATGATTGTGAAACATGCGCCGCAATTAAGCAAGCCAAACGGTTAAAACCTTTGTGGTATGGGGGGCGGTGGTTGAAATATAAATATGGGGAGGCCTGGCAAATTGACTACATCACACTCCCTCAGACCCGCCAGGGTAAAGGTTATGCACTTACCATGGTGGAGGCGACCACCGGATGGCTGGAAACATACTCTGTGCCCCATGCCACTGCCCGGAACACTATCCTGGGCCTCGAAAAGCAAATCTTGTGGCGACACGGCACGCCAGAGAGAGCTGAGTCGGACAATGGGACTCATTTCAAAAACAGTCTCATAGACAACTGGGCCAAAGAGCATGGCATCAAATGGGTATATCATATCCCCCATCATGCACCAGCATCTGGGAAAGTTGAACGGTATAATGGGCTGTTAAAAACTACCTTAAAAGCAATGGGGGGTGGAACCTTTAAAAACTGGGATAAGCATTTGGCACAAGCTACCTGGCTAGTTAACACCAGAGGATTTATCAACCGAGCTGGCCCTGCTCAGTCAGACCTTTTACATACAGTAGAAGGGGATAAAGTCCCTGTGGTGCATGAAAGGAATCTGTTGGGAAAAACTGTCTGGGTTCTTCCTGCTACGGGCAAAGGTAAACCCATTCATGGGATTGCTTTTGCTCAAGGACCTGGATGTACTTGGTGGGTGATGCTGCAGGATGGTGGAGTCCGATGTGTACCTGAAGGTGATCTGATCATGGGTGAGAATACTTAATTCTGAACTGCATGATGTTAATTGCTGCATAATACTAACAGTGTTCATAAGTGTCTTTCAGGTTGAAGCAGTGGTGATGAGACCGGAGCTAGCTGCAAGTGGCGTCCAGTAACCTCCTCGAGACTGATATCTTTAACCTGCAACCCGTGGGCACGAACTGTGACAAAGCTCATATCATCTCTCCTACCCTGGGAGACTCCTAGCCAGATGGAAACCCACAATCCTGAACTAAATGATCTTGATGAACTTTTTTTTTGTATAGAGATGAATCATAAACTAATGTTATCTGTATATATTTGAAAATGAAAAGTTAGTGGTGATCTGAGTATGACGTGAATGGTATGGAATAAGGGGTGGAATGTCCTGGTTTGGCCTAAACCAGGCAGATTTTCCTTTCAGTGATTTTTACTTTCAGCTAAGTCTCCTCTAAGTAACTGCACTTTCTGAAACTAACTGCATGTTTTGCAGACAGTGTCTGCTTCCAGGACTGATAACGCTCGAAGTTTGTAGTTATCACTGAGGCACCGGTAGGGATGTTGTGCAGAAAGGCTCTTGCTGTACTTATTCTTGAGAGAAACCAAGGTCACTGCTAAATTCCTCACTGCTTACGAGTGAAGAGCCGAAGGGGGGTCGCAGCTGCAGGGGGGAGCGGACAGGGCAGGTGACCCAAAATTGACCAACGAGGGTATTCCATCCCATACACGTCATTCTCGGTATAAAGTGGGGGGATCACGAGGGTCTCGCTCTCTTTCTGCTATGGCCGGTGTCCAAGGAGGACTCCGTCTGTTTTCCTGCTGCCCCCGATCCCGATCCGTGCGTTCCTGAATCCAGCTCTCGACAATCGCTAGGCCCAGGCTGGGCCTTCCCGGAGCCTGCCCTGCAGTGCCGGTGGTGACGTGGCTGACTTCAGGGGAGCTCAGTCTTGGTTTTGTATATATATTTGCATATATTTGATTATTTCTATTATTATTATTATACTTTTTTTTCATTATTATAGTTTATTAAAACTGTTTTAATTTTCCAACCCAGAAGTCTCTCTCCCTTTTCCCTTTCCCTTTCCCTCTGGGGGGAGGGGGGGGGATAACAGAGGGCATCTGCCACAGGTTTAATAGCCAGCCCAGCTTTAAACCGTGACACACAGGTATGTTATTTCTGTTTATAGTTATGAAGAGAAAGACAGAAAGAAAGTTTTTTAGAGGCTAACAAGATTTCAATAACATCTACATTCTAACACTATGTTTTGGAAATTATAAGAGATATAAGGGATCATCGTTTTTGGTTTTCTGGCATTGTACATGGAAATTACCTACATTTGAGTCAGTGTGAAGCCAAAAAAGAAAATTAACACTCAAAATGCTGGTTAGAATTCAATCTTCATAGTGAATTTTTAATCTTGCTGCTGCACGAATTGTTATAAACATTGAATCCTCCAGCCAAATGAAAATTTGCTATGTAGCAGGAGTGTGTTTTTCATGGAATGTAATAGTAAAAAGGAAAAACATTTATATTTCTGATTTTTCCACTAACATTAATCAATAGCCATAATACTTCATTAGAGAATCAGTGCCTACTACCTGTCCTGCATGGGTTCTCAACACTCATAATTCTGTACCTATGTTTGCCTCTATGGTATAGAAGATACTTCTAAATTTTATGAGAGAAAATAAAAATTTCATCAGTTTAACAGCTATCAAGCTCACGATCTTTTGTGGGTTATTTTTTGACCCGAATGCCAAGCAGATTCCATAAGCCCTTCCCATCCACTTGATTTTGTGCTCTAGAAATTTCCTCAGCATCATGTGGCACGAATAGGAATTTATCAGCTAAGGTATAAAAAAAAAAAATCTTACTTTAAAGAGAAATTGCTTGGAGTTTGGAGTTGCTTGTTGTCTCCTTCTCTGGACACATTCAAAACCCGCCTGGACGCGTTCCTGTGTGATATGGTCTAGGCAATCCTGCCCCGGCAGGGGGATTGGACTAGATGATCTTTCGAGGTCCCTTCCAATCCCTAACATTCTGTGATTCTGTGATTCTGTGATTCTGTTTCAGCAACTGTCAATTCCATCCCCAAAGCCAAATATTCTAGTGCAAAACGTGCTAAATATTATTTCAGTCCCCAAATTCTGATTTGATAAAAACAATATGAAAGAAGTAACTGTGATTTTACTTTTCAAGGATCTGAGGCCTCTCCATTGGTGTGGATTTAAATTAAAATGTTGAGTTTTCACTACTTTGGGGGTCCAGGCCATGCAGTTTTCTGTAGTTGACCTGAGCTACAATTATCTAGAACTAAAGACTGTAAAATACCTGAAGAAAAGGAATGAACTCAAGTTAAAGTCAAAATCATAAAATCCCCAGCTGGGAGGAATAACCACTCTCTTCCAATTATTGGGAGATACCTGAAATGCATAACTAGACCTTTGTCATGCCAATAGTTACAAAGGAGAAATTCAAGTTATATACCCCCTGAAATGTTTGGGTTTTGGGACTATCAATATTTGGTATGGTGTTTTTTTCCTATTTTACTTATAGGATAGCTACTGAATGGTCTGAGAGACATTCATGCTGGGAGACACCCTTACACCTTTATTCCAAGCACTGTCTACCTCCGAATATGCTCTATAGGTGCTTTTTGCCATGTTCTTCAGGGAGTCACTCTGAAAGCACAACTTCCCTATGACCAAAACACTTTTTTTGTGGAATAGGTCTCTATTATCCTGACTAGGGGAAAGCAGATGAATTCCAGCTTGTGAAATATTGAAAAATATCATCAGTCTTGTACCATGTTCCAGCCCCATTTGCTCTAAAAGGTCATTTTGTCTTCAGGTAAGTGAAAAACAAAGAAGTAGTAAATGTTTGTCTTACTTCTGGCCTTGCAAATCTCTCAACAGGATACCAGTATCATTTATTTATGATAACTTTTTGTTAGTCTGAATAAACCTATTAAAAGAGAAAAATGTAAAAGACAGCATAGAGATTCAGCAGGAGCTTTTTTCCCAGGACTTTGATAGAACACATAAGACTTAAAGAAACTGACTCACTGCAGACTCTTCTTCCTACAGCAAAATGTTCTTGGGCATTTTGGTGGTAAGGGCAGGAGGGATCTCCAGAAGTCTTTAGCACTTCACCTGGCAGACCCCACTGCTTGCCTTCACCCAGGATGTGCTGTTGAGCCCAGGCAAAGCCACTAATGACTGGTGGTTCTTCCTTCCTCTGATGCATGGGGGGCCAGACAAGGAGGAGGCTCCCTGGGACACATGCTTTTCTTGCAGACCTGGAGGGCCATCTGCCCACCTATTAACCAAGCTACTTCTGAGCACCAAAGACACTCTCCCAACTGGGGGCTTGAAGAGACTGATGTGCAGAAAACAGACTCCACAACCAGCAGGGTTGTAAAGTAGGTATGTTTATTCAGCGCTGGGCAGCAAAGGGGGGGTAGTCCCACCAAAATCGTGCGCACCTTCGCAGTAATTCAGCTTGTATTTATGTACGAAAGTATTACATATTCATCATTTCAAGGATGCCTATACATATTCATGACTTTCCCCGAGAAGGCAGTCTTTATTATAATGAGTTCCTCCTGGTGGTCATGGGCCGGGGTCTCAGGGATGAAGGCCGGCCGTATGTCTTCCTCTCTGTGTACTTCTCACCTTTTCTTCTTGCACAGGCATGATAACATCTTGGCTCAAACTGCAAGACCAGTTCTCGATGGGTTTTGTATAACCTTAATGTTCTGCAACTTGTTCTATTGAGATATGCTTAGGCAGTTAATTTACACATCAGGCTGATAAGATAAGGAATTAAAGAATTTCTCAACCCCTAGGACAGCTCACAGGCAAAGAATTTCTCAACCCTCAGGACAGCTCACACCCAGATCAAATAGCAAATAAAAAAAGGAAAACGAGTTATGTCCCTTATCAAGACCATGCTGTGACTATTCATACGTAGCTGTGTCCCTGGATCAAAGGAGAAACACATCTGATGGGGACCACAAAACTTCTTTCCACAGTTGGCACCCACCAGAGACTTGGCTGCAGAACAGCCTCGTGACTGGGGACATGCTGATGCTTTGCCCTTACAATGTTCCTTCTCCCCAAAAGTATAAACCCTAAGGGCTAAGTAGCTATCAAAATATTTCAAAGCCTGTTGTCCCTCTCTCTTGTCATTCTCACAGCATCCCATCCTGTGTGTCTGTTACGCTGGTAGGTTATGAATGGATGTAACTTCAGCATATATCATGAAGGACATACTGGTTTTATACACAAGGCCACTGCGATTCACCTTTGTATTTGACATACAGGATAACAGTATTTTCTTTCATGTAGTCAGTGAACTATGTACCACCTTTAAAAAAAAAAAACAGAAGTATGATCTTCATTTTTTTTATAGGTGTCTTTGCGTCACTCTACTACTGCCCTGACAAACCCTTCTGGCACTACTTCAGGTCTCTTGAAAAACAAGAATCAAGCACTTCTGAGTGATTTCCAGGAAGTACAACTAGCCCCAAAGTAGCTGTAGGAATTGCCTGGGGTAAGGTGGAGAAGGGAAGTCTTGTTGGGAGCTTGCAACAATGTGATGCAGCTGTTTTTAAAGGGCAATGAAAATGGCATGGGTGTCCAAAAGGACTACGTCACTTGATACTGTGTGCAAAGACCCCGATTCCACCTGTTACTCAAACTCAAGCATAACATGAAGTACACACAGAACATTAGGCTGTTTGTTGAATCAAGACCCTGCACTATTAGATTAAAAAATACATTTTTCCTTCCAAACACTGCTTCTTTGTAAGTCCAGCTCATATAAAGAAAATCTCCCTCTATTTATATCCTGGAGGCTGATATAGTTTTTCGTAAAGTTTTTATTTGACGGTTTCGGAATGGGAGCATGCCAGAGTATTGTGCAAAGACATTTCTGTCTCCCAGCTCCTTACCTTATATGACTGAAGCAATCAGTTCAGCACAGCATGATGGGGAAAGGACAGATTGAACAGATATTCAGAGTTGAGATGAGGACAAATGTATGTTTGAATTGGGGGGGTGTTTGAGTTACCTTTCATGAAGCTTTAAAGAATAATAAACTTTTCTCTTGTTTTCCAGCTCAGCTTGTTTTCCTGAACATGAATGAATCACTGACAAATTTGTTTGTAGCTACTTTAATAGTTAGCAATGACAATTCATTATATTAATTCTGCTCAATCACTAGTTTTTCTCAATGACGTCAGATAGTTGAACACGTGCTATGTATCTGTTGACTAGGTTGATTAAAAATATTTACTATATCCTGTACCAAAACAGTATGGAATACACAGCTTTGACTCAGAAGAGATTTTAGTAGTAAACAGCTCAGTACAGTTACTTAAGACAGGTTTTAATGTTCTTGGTCATGAAATATTCATAGTCATACCTAACAATAAATGTCAGTACTGTGACAGCTTCCTATGATATCTAGGACATTACCTGTGAATTGTTTGTACAAGTATTTACTTGCACATACTTAAGTAACTTTTCTGCCTATATTAATGTGCTAAGCAGTTTGTGTGTGGTGTTATCCTGCCCTTTCCTGTAGCAAAAATCCTCTTGACTGAGATTATGGTTATTGGTGTTCACTGGATCTCATGGACTTTTGGAAAACCAAGGGTAATGCTTATTTGTGAGTAGTGAGCTGAAATTTGTGTCCTGGTGACGTGTGGAAAACAGACCCCACAACCGGCAGGGTTGTAAAGTAGGTATGTTTATTCAGTGCTGGGCAGCACAGGGGGTAGTCCCACCAAAATCCTGCGCACCTGCGCGGTAATTCAGCTTGTATTTATGTACCAAAGTATTACATATTCATCATTTCAAGGACGCCTATACACATTCATGACTTTCCCTGAGAAGGCAGTCTTTATTATAATAAGTTCCTCCTGATGGTCATGGGCCGGGGTCTCAGGGATGAAGGCCGTATGTCTTCCTCTCTGTGTACTTCTCACCTTTTCTTCTTGCACGGGCGTGGTAGCATCTTGGCTCAAACCGCAAGACCAGTTCTCGATGGGTTTTGTATAACCTTAATGTTCTGCAACTTGTTCTATTGAGATATGCTTAGGCAGTTAATTTACACATCAGGCTGATAAGATAAAGAATTAAAGAATTTCTCAACCCCTAGGACAGCTCACAGGCAAAGAATTTCTCAACCCCCAGGACAGCTCACACTCAGATCAAATAGCAAGTAAAAAAAAAGGAAAAGGAGTTATGTCCCTTAACACTGGAAAGAACTTGTTTGATATTCAACATCTTACACTTGCATGGAAACTTATTACAACACAAAGCTCTTTCTTGCCTTGTCTATTACACAGGCCTCATATCCTTTAACCAAATGGAGTAAGGTTAGAAGTTTCGTAACAAAAAAAAAAAAAGAAAAAGGCTGCATAGGTGTCAGAAATTTATTAAATCTGGATGATGCCTTTTGTTGAATTTTATATGCAATATTCAACTGCATATTTGCATCCAGATGTAAATAGCGCACTCAGTAGGCAGTGAGGTTTCACATGGAGAACATGGAGGTATGCAGTGGGCTGCTTAGCAATAGTGGGCCAGTTCCCAGCTGGAATAAGCTGGAGTAGCTCCTAGTGAGCTTTGCATCTACTGCATGCATCCTAGAAATTACACAGCTCCAGGCATTTGCACGGGTCAGTGTCAGGGAGAGGGCATGAGAGTAAATGGACCTTTGGTCAGATTCAGTGCAGATGTTTTTATGTGTATGGTAGATTTTGCTATTTTCCACTATTATTATATTGTTATTAATGGTGAATTATTATTGTTATTGTTGTTATTGTTATTGATATTATTAACACAAAAGCCTAGGTAAACAAGCCTAGGCACTCAGCTTCTGACAGGGGATGAGGTATCACGGTAGCACTGGGACTGGGCTTAGCAAGTACAGCACAGCTTCCCCCTGCACACATGCATCATGGGAGCTGTGCTTGTGGTGTTCTCACCTGTGACAGACAGAGTTTGTATTCCTTAAGCAACTTGTTTGACAACTCTGGCTGGAGGAGGGGATGGGTGTTACAGAGGCCTGGAAGTCTGGCAAGAGATAAGGGCCTTGGGAACAGAACAATACCTTTGCTGTGTCTTAATTGGTGTGATTTACAGCTCTGGCTGGAGGAAGAGATAAGTCCTGCAGAGGCAGGATGGTGACTTTTCCCTGAGGCGAAACTACATCTTTGTAACGTGAAGGCATCAACCACGTTTGGGCAGAAGCAGGGTCATGCAGTGGACACCACAACTAGGGGGGACTGCGACCACCAGACACCCCTTGGGGGAGAACAATCTAAGACTACAAATGCGCAGGTGTCCCAATTAGCATAAGAAGTGAGGGGAGGGGGGAGACAAGAGGGATGTTACCACCCTCTCCTATCTCGCATGCAAATGCCCTAAAGTATTTAGAACTCCTCGCTTGGGATGCTGGCGTGCTCCCGCCCACCACCTGAGGGCTGATCCTGCAAGTGATTTACTGGAGGAGCAACTCTGCAAGCAATTTACAAATGCTACAAACAACTTACATCGCTGGATCCAAGGGTGGTGATCTCTCTTTTCCTCTCTCTCATATTCTCTATCTTCTTTCTCTTTTTCCTTTTCTTTTCCTCTCTTTTCTCAGTGCCTTTAGAAACCCAAGACACTTATGACTATGCTACTTTCCCTGTATTAATAAATTGTTCTTAATTTCATAGCAGTTATTTGGTGTCATTTTACCTTAATTTACTCCAAGGGACTTATGAACTAGTTGTGACCAGGTCATAACATCACCCTTTAGAGTACCAGTGAGTGGTTGGTGAGAACCCTCTGGCCCCTTGTTGTTGATGCTGGAAATTATTTGGTGCTGTTCTGGTGGGCTCCAGCTGAACCTGCTGTGGGTGCAGCACACAGCAGCTTCAGTGGCACATGAATCAAGGTTTGCATCCTTCCCAATTCGGGCATTTGGTATGCCCCCCATCTGAAGGCTCTGCGTGAATAATGCAAAACACTGGATCACATCCCAGTCGCCTTCCCTCTGGCCGTCAGCTGGTGAAACAGGTATCAGAACAGAGTCCAGTGTTTCTAAATGGGTTCTGTTCATTTAGTGTATCAGCTGACTGCAAGCCTGTGAGTAGCAAGACATTCAGAGTAGCAATGGGGAAGCAAGTTATCATCATCCTCAACCTTAGTAAATATCGATCAGAGTCTGATATTCTAACTCTGATAAGAGATACCTTTATACACCAGTGTTTTTGTTTGAATTCAGAAGCGTTTCTTTTAGATATAGCATAAATTATATACAGTGTTACTCCACACAAGTAAGGATATCAGAATCTGAACCAAGGTTTGTTAGTGATCTGTTGATAACGAAATAGAAAAACACCTCTTCCAGATCTACATTGCATCGTCTATTTTCGGTAAGACCAAATGGTCACATATTTGTATAATGCTCAGGTCTCATGGGAGGCTGGAGACATATTTTGTTAAAAGTTTCTACTGTATGTCAGAGAAGATTTGTGCTTATTAATTAGCATCTTGAGAAGACTATTTCTAGAACATGTGTAGGAGTGGTCTGGTTAATTAGGGACTATCAGAAACCCTATATCAACATAGTTTGGATGTACATTATTTTTTTGATGTCTATTATTTCATCCAGGCACAGCACTTAGTGTAATACCTGACCTAGTTCTCAGCTTCAGAAGCTAAGGCTACAGAGCCACTTCATATCTCCGCCAATTTACAGATGAGTTGGATATTACACAGTTGTCAAGAACATCAACATTAAAAATAGAAAAATAAATAAAAGTATTAAGGGAATGTTATGTTCAAGCAGACTGGTCAGCAGCATTACATTTCCATCATGAATATGCAAACTAATTAATAAAAAGAAAAGCAAATCACTGATACTGAACACATATTTTTTTTCCTGTTTTAATTCCATGATTAAATTCATTATGTTAATTCATTGTCTACAGTTATTCCTTTTGCTGGTAGTGAAGAATATGTGAGCACCTGTTAAATTTTAGAGTATAATAGCACCCTGGCACAAACCTTCTATGTTTCCTGCCCTCCTCCTGAAAAGAGGATTGTTTGTATGGGGGATTCTAACAGGTAGAAAAGTATCACGAATGAGGCTGTGTATTTCTTACATTAGACTTACCAAGATCTGTATCATAATGATTTAGTTCTTATATTAGTGGCTCAAGTGGTGGCCTCAGAGATGTATCGTCCTGTGTTTTCATGGAAACTTTTAGCGCTATGAAGGAGTTTGCCCTTTTTATTTAACCATCTTTTTATTGTTCTCCTTCATTGCTTCCTAAAGTACAAAATACTTAGGACAAACTTTACTTCCTGATCCCCTTGGCCACTCGTAGAGTCTCATATACTGCTTCTATGCAATCATTTAAATAAAAGCAGGGAAATACAGGCCATTCACCATTTTCTTGTTATCTTTTATAAATAAGAAAAGGAATTCAATAGTAAAGTGGATTAGATACCTGAGCAGGAAACTCTAGCCCAGTAGAAGCAAGTAGATGCTAGAGTAAAATGCCTTTTTACTTCAGCATCACCAGTGTTATAATAACTTCCCTGCTTATATATCCTGCTCCCATAACAGCTGCCTGCCTCTAATGTTCCCTGTTTCTGCCCCCACTGTTATGTTGATTCTTTGCAGGTACAGCTTAATTCATTCTTAGTGACTGGTACTTTTGAAAGAGGACAGCTCATGTGAGGTGCAGTTTATACGTCTGAAAGTATGTTATTTTTAAAACATTCCCGTTGTTAGTGAATATTGGGAAGTGATCCTTGAACCTGTGGGCAGTTACACACAAGAACGTGGGGGAATAAAGAGACCAGGAGGCAATTTCAGACAGAGCAGGCAGGGAGAGAGGAGGTGAGGGTGAGAGGGAAAGAAGATGTATAAGAAAGCAAGTGGAGACTAATTTCTGGCTTCTCCATTCTAACATCCCCAAGGCAAAGGCTTTACCCTGTCTGTGACCTACTGTATGCATAATTTTAAAATCCTATGTTTCTCTAAAATCAAAACTTTTATGAACCCCAAAACTCTAAAAAAATCCAAACAAAAAAAAGCGCCGCACTGTCCAGGTTCTCGAATTCTTGACTCTGGTGCTCACAGTTTCCTATAGGAAGCTTATTCTCACATGTGGTGTTGATACTGGAAAATCTTTACAAAAAACACAAACCTAAATATTTTTTTTGTATGTCAACTCAGAAGATACCAGTCAGATTTTTTTTTCTTTCGCTTATGTGTTGTTTAAATTAATACTGTTATAGAAAACATTTTCTAACCAGTGCAGTTCTTAATTTGCCAAAGTATCTTCACATCTGAGGGCATTTAAGGAATCCTGCTTCCATTCTTTGGTCATTTTAGTTAGAAGCGCTGTAAACTAATCAGAAGACCTTTCATCGTGGCTCTGCACAATGTTTTTTCATGAACGCGTTTTTTTTTTCCCAGCATCAGGTTGATACTTTTAAGGAAACAGTTTCACTCTCAGTAAGAAGTCAAGCACTTAGCAGCCTGTTGACATTGAAAAATTCTGAGAATTAATCAAATGAATTATTGGATGGATTGAATCGAGAACAAACTGGTTTTTACTCAAAGTCCAATAATTTCTGTTCACACCAGTTAGTGTTTTTAAATTAAGGATATGCTCCAGTGAGTTTATAGAAACTTATGAAAGATCAGTTAAATACACAGATATCTGTGGGGTAACATATTAACCTAGGCTTGCAGCACGTCATTAGAACAAAAAATTAGAGAAGTTTTAATAACTTCAAGATATTATTGCAAGATGGATTGTAAAAAAACTTGGAAACGTGAAATACAGCATTGGTAAACTAAATATGAAAATTGGGAGTAAAACAAAATAATTATGAGAATATGCATAACAGGCTACTAGAATGTTAGTTACATAGGACAGGAAAAAATACTTATATGTCCATCTCTATTCCTAGCTAAACAAACTTTGGAATCTCTTATGTGGATTTCTATAAACATAAATTTTGTAGGAAAAAAAGCTAAATAATGTAGTGGAATTGTTTTTTTCTTAATCTTAAATGCTTCAGTAGTCAAAAGATAATACATAGAATATGGAAATCAGGTTAAGGAAGTAGCAAAGAGATACAAAGGGACAAATCCCCAGAGTGAACACATGCTAGAGAAATATTTATTTTAAAATAAGCCACCTTTGCATCACTTCATTGATAAATTTTGCCACTATTAAGTGTTATGATAGTGCCTCTGCTCATGTTTGGTGGGTAATACCCAGAAGGACCACAACCCTTGTTTTCTGCTGCTACTTCTTCATTCTATAATCCCATACAAAGCTAATACCTAATTTCCCTTTTAATTAGCACAGCAACTCTTTCAAATATTTTTGAATCTCATAGTGTGGTGAGATGACCCTGGTTGGATGCCAGGTGCCCACCAAAGCAGCTCTATCACTCTCCTCCTCAGCTGGCCAAGGGAAAGAAAATATAACAAAAGGCTCATGGGGGGAGATAAGGGCAGGGAGAGATCACTTACCAATTGCTGTCACAGACAAAACAGACTCAACTTGGGGAAAATTAATTTAATTCATTACCAATCAAATCAGAGTAGGGTAATGAGAAATAAACCCAAATCTTAAAAACACCTTCCCCTCACCCCTCCCTTCTTCCCGTGCTTAACTTCACTCCTGGCTTCTCTACCTCGTCCCCTCCAGTGGTGCAGGGGGATGGGAAATGGGGGTTGTGGTCAGTTCATCACACATTGTCTCTGCTGCTCCTTCCTCCTCAGAGGAAAGACTCCTCACACTCTTCCCCTGCTCCAGCATGGAGTCCCTTCCACGGGAGACAGTCCTCCATGAACTTCTCCAATGCGAGTCCTTCCCATGGGCTGCAGCTCTTCATGAACTGCTCCAGAATGGGTCTCTTCCATGGGGTGCAGCCCTTCAGGAACATACTGCTCCAGTGTGGGTCCCCCACAGGGTTACAAGTCCTGCCAGCAAACCTGCTCCAGCATGGGTTCCTCTCTCCATGGGTCCACAGGTCCTAACAGGACCCTGCTCCAGCACGGTCTTCCCACGGGGTCACAGCCTCCTTCAGGCATCCACCTGCTCCAGCATGGGGTCCACTGCAGAATATAGAGGAACAGTATAAAAGGTGTGCAACATTACTATAGATTATTTTACAAACAGTTAGTTTGAGTATTGGTAATTGCTAGGTTATTCCATTGAAAAAATATCTGTAACCATATTCTGGACCTACACACAATTAGGAGAAGTAAACTTCTTGACCTCTAACCCATCTGATGTAGAAAAAGAGACACCTAACATTATATTCTAAATATCCTCACTGAAAGTTGTTGACATGCAGGTTTTTTGCAAGACCTTTTTTCTTCCCCTTCACAATGATGAAGTGGAAAACATTTTGATGGGAGGATATATTTTTCCTGCTGAGTTTACACCTCTTCTTCTATCAGTAAATTACTTACCTATTAGTGTCTGAAAGGAATGATCTGCCGTATGCTTGCATGCTTGGAATTAGTCAAAGGACACCTAGGACAACAGATGGGAACACCTTCTGGTTGTCTATGCCTCTGAATCAAAACAAGTAAAAGTGTAATTTGTATTGTCCCCATTTAATAACTGTCACATAGTAACTAAGGATCTAATCTTTGAAATCATTAACATAAACCCCTGTCATGACGAGACATAGGTAAGAGGTATTTTAGCCTGATATGCCTGTGCCTAATACACAGTAGAAGATAACAATCTGTTTGTTGCCACTTCTCTTTAAACTGAACATGGTCCTATTTGCACATTCCTGAAGAATCCAGTGCAACACACTGTGCTTTGTACCACATATGCTTCCCTTCGTCTAATCTGAACTGACAAATTTTTCCATTTCCCAGTAACTGTAAGACAAGTCACATGTTTTGTCCAGACACTTAAGATTTTACATCTTTAAAAATCATTACTTGGTCCAAAATTAATTGAACATTAATAAAAAAGTGTCACCATCCATCTTCTTAACAGATCCTTATTACAACCAGGAGAAAATGCTACTTCTACTTTAAATGAGCAACCACAGCTTCTTGGAGAAGTCTCTCTCAATAACCCACTGACTGGGCATGACTAAGAAACTCACTTTAGAAACAGAGTAGATTAGATCCTTTATCAAAGGAGCGTGAGGCAGTGAACCAATAAATGAAGAAGCACACAACATGGCTTAGGTCTGGAGAGGGGAGGAGGATGTCCATTGATTCCAGATACTTCTCACCCCCTTCATAAGGACATGTGCAAGTCTGAGGGAGTAAATGATAATCATAGTCTCTGCTTCCTCTGTCCATTAACTGGTGAGGGTAAAGTATGAGAGAGCTCATGGGGTCCAGAAGTTCTTCTGAGGTAGGTGGTGGGTAAACCTTAGCATAGCTAGTTAGAGAAATGGTCCTGTAACATCTGAAGGATTTGAACCTTCACTGTGCGTCTTCATCTGTCCCCTCATTCCTCCTCATAGCAAGGACAGCTGGATTAATCACCAGGATGATTCATACTCTGAGTGTCAGGGGATTCATTGCATGGCAAAAGTTCATGTAGATGCTGAAGTGGGAACATTAAATATTTCAGGGAGATTTCTCTTTGTAACATCAACGCTAACAAAAGTCATCACCCACCGCTTTGGATGGATTTCTGTAATCTTGTTTTTGTTTTCCTACATGTTGCCATCTATGATTCTGTACTACAGACATATCTTCAGAATACAGGCTACATTAATAATATCCTATTCTGAAGTGGCTGAGCATGGAAAACTAAAACCGGAAGAAAAATAGGTACTTCAGAACATGACTTAATTCTTCTCTGAAATACTGTGAACCAAAGGGTGTTTTGATTTAGGAATACAGGACAAACATGCTGGGGTCTACTGAAACTTTGGGGTACATGGATAAAACTACAATTGTGTGGTATTCAGACTACCCTGAACACCTGTAATACCTTGGCTAGTAAATGATCCTATCAACTTCACATATACAAAGTATTAAAAACTGTACTTGGAGTACTACAAAAGTGAAACTCTCCTTGGATTTTTTTTTGACAGTTGCCAAAGCATATTTAACATAATCTTCATAACTTCTGGTCCAGTGAGAGAAGAATGTTTCATTAGAATGCATCTTGACTACCAAAGAATAGAGGGTCTGGACCTATCTAGAGTACACTCGAATCCCGACAATGAAATCTTTTTAAAACAAAGTTTTATGAACAGGTGTCACACCTTTTGTCTCCATCCAAAGAAAGACATTTTTTTCAGTTAGTTAGTTAGGTTCTGAGTTAGTAAAAGCCTGAGAGTTAAAATGGAAGCTGATTTATAATGTTTTCTGCATCAGTTATTGCAGACACTTCTGCTATTATAATAATGACCCTGTTTCATACTTCACTATATATATTGGGTGGTAGAGGGTGTTAGACATGTAGGTTCCAAAAAAAAATAAATACATTTTTTGTATTTAAAAAAGGCTGCATGCACTTCTAAATTTAAGCATTTTTCAAAGCTTTAATTACCATATCAAGTCAATCAGTAAGAGGGGAGGATGGCAGGTGTAAAGAATTATATAACCGAAAGAAAAAGAATCAGAGTTATTAAGAAGAATCCTCCCCTAATGAATCTACATGCTATTCTGCAGGAAGAGAGCATCTGGATACTTGCAAAAATAAAACATATGGTAATGTATTTGTGAGATAGTGAGATACATATTCTTTTAAATATGTTGAAAAATATGGCACCTAATGTACACTTTTTTTTAAATGTCTATAAATATTTATCAATTAAATATATTGAACCATATACTTATCAAGTATGTGTTTTCTTTTTGAGAAGAGAATTTATAATGTGACATGCTTTGTAATCTTACTAGATGACTCAGAGGAACAAGTTTTCTGAGCAGAATGGTAAGTGTATGACTTCTGTTGACTTCAACAAGAGATAGATTTTCATTTTACAAGTACGGAAGTAATACTGCATTATTTCTGTAACTCACATTGAAACACATCACCAGTAAGTCACCCTTATGCTGGTACTCTTGATTACATCTGGAACTGCAGTAACTATCCAGACAGACAAAAAACCTCTTTTCAAATATCCTGGCAGAGAGAAAAAATTCTTCCTTATGTAGCCAAGACTATGATCCTCCCAGTCAGTTCTGACTGATAGGTCCCTTTTCTGATGGGAAGTAGCCAGTTTATCTTCATCCCTACCCAAATATAGAGAAGAGGGTGGCAAGATGAAAGGAGGTTAGAGAGGTGATTATTACCAATTTGGCACTGTAATGGGGAAGTGTTTGTCTGTGGGATACTGACTGTCAGTGTGATTTGTAGATGAAGCTAAAGTTAATGATTCTATCTATCATCTCTGTAGAGACTATTTAGAAATAAATGGCTCCTCCTTTTCGCTCAAAACAAGCTAAGTAAATACGTTCCTCTTCTTGTGGTTTCCTAAGGCTGAATATAAGAAAAAGATTGTGAGATTGTCTTGTCCTACATCAAAACAATAACCTTAAAGGGATTCTGAGGTAATTGCCCCTTAGTTCCTCTTTCTGTCTGGATAGGAGAGATTCAAATCAGAAACACATGAAGTTTTATGAAAATCATCTAATTCTCATGACACAATTTGAATTTCTGAAATGGAGGTGTCTGTATCTGAAGAGTTCATCTCGACTTAGTAAGTAATGGGAAAATGGGTGCTGTTAGCTCTTGATCTATCCCCTTCTAAGATACCTAGATATTTAACAGTAGCCAGATGTATTGCTCTTCATTCACTGGGTTCTGTCACTTTTCTTGGGTAAGATTGATAATAGTAATGACCAGGAAGTAAATCAATAAAACTGTGGTATATCTACAAGTTAGTTAAACACCTTGGACCAGGAGAAGCCAGAGGAAAATCCACAGGGAAATATATATTTCTATTTTTTAAGCTGTAGAAAAAAGAGAACAAGTTGAAATTCATCCCAGTTTTAAAAGCACTTCCATGAAAAATAGTTTGTCCATGTGTACCTGGGTATATTCAGTTAGACACATTGTCCACCATAGTAGTTGGTGCAGACAGCCTCAACAAGTCACCTAGAAGGTTTTTGTTAATTACCTCCTTCACTCTGCTTTAATGTGAGGAGAGAGAGATGCACATGCAAATCATGGCTGACTTGTTTTCTGTTGCTAAACATGAAAGAGACTTTTCTGCATCCAAGTGCTTTTAGGTGATAGACTCCACATAGCACTGGAAGCCACTAGGAAATATCCCTAACAAGAAGAAACAAAACTTCTTAGGCATCAGACGTTCCCCTCTCCTCCACTCTCCTTTTATTTTTATTTAGATTTTGCAAAAACTTTGTGTTTGTACTGGTTTTGGCTGGGATAGTGTTAATTTTCTTCATAATAGCTCATGTATGGGTGCTATGTTTTAAATTTGTGACCAAAACAGTGTTGATGTTTTAGCTGTTACTGAGCAGTGCTTACACAGCTTCAAGGCCTTCTCTGTTTCTCACTCTGCCCCATCAGTGAATAGGCTAGGCATGCACAAGAAGTTGGGAGGGGACACAGCTGGAACAGCTGACCCCAACTGACCAGAGAGGTATCCCATGCCATATCATACCATGCTCAGCATATAAAACTGGGGGAAAGAAGAAGGAAGGGGGGACATTCAGAGTGATGGTGTTTATTTTACCAAGTAACTGTTACGCGTGATGGTCTTGTTTTCCTGAAGATGGCTGAACACCTGTCTGTCAATGGGAAATATTTAATGAATTCCTTGTTTTGCTTTGTTTGTGTGCAGCTTTTGCACTACCTGTTAAACTGTCCTTATCTCAACCCGTGAGTTTTCTTACTTTTACCCTTCCAATTCTCTCCCCCATCCCCCTGCAGGGGAACAAGTGAGTGGTTGTGTAGGGCTTAGCCGCCTGCCAGGGTGTCCTAGTTTCACTGGGATTTTGTTTCAGTTTGTGGCCAGCCATGGTGATCAGGGTCATTAGCAGTTAAATGCAGGGCAGCTGCCCAAGGCTGGCCCACAGGTGTATTCTATATCATTAACAATCAAGTTCACTATAAAAGGGAGGGCTTGGTAGAAACAGGTGGGGTTGGTTTTGCTCTCCTCTCTTCTGGCATGCCTTTTTCTCATTGTCAACAATTGGTATTCCTGGACAACTTGCTGAAACCCTATAGCTAAGTATACTTCTGTGTGTTTTGTGTTATCATTTATATTAGTTTCTTTATTTTATTAAATCTGTTTAATTTTAACTCATGAGTCTCCCTCTTTTTCCAAATTTCCTTCCTTGGTTGGGGCAGGGACATTGGGTGAGAGAAAAACTGTTATTGTTTAGCCCTGGGTGTGGGCTAAATGAAGACACAGTGTTATATTAATCAAACCATTTTGGACTGTGGTTTGACTACCTACAGAATTCCTAAAATTTTTTTTTTATTTAATGAAGATAGCTTCTTTGGAACCTAGATTGTACTCTGTAATTATACTACTAACCAGAATTTTAAAAATTATGAAAATTGCATACAAAAGTATTGTTTATGTTCAGCAGTTAATTTTGAACTTCATTATCTTGATGGATTTAATTTTCAAATATAATTGATTAATCACTTGCCAAAGACAGAATTTTAGTTTAAAGCCATTAGAAATCTGAAAAATGTGTCCAAAGCCAATATAATATAGCAATTGATCTTACTTTTATGTCACTTAAAATACACACTTAAAGAAAAACTTGACTGGAGGAAAAAAATTACTTGCTGGCTAGAACTACATGTCCCCATTAAAAATTTTCTGAATTAATTATACAATCTTTTAAAAGTAATCGTGGAAATGCTGACACCTCCTCAGTGAATCGAGTGCACAAAACCTAAGTGAGTGGTGCTGCCATTCTCTTGGGTGGCCTTTACTTCCTTACATGTCACCATTAGCTGGTAGTCACAGCTGTCATGTGGGGAGCAGAGTGCCCCATAACACATAGGAGCCCCATCACAGAGCCATAATCGATGGCACTGTTATCTGTGCAAGCACAGAGCAAAGGGACTGGTCCTACCTGGGAGAGCAATCGTATATGAGATGTTAAAAAGAAGTTGGAAGAATGCATAGCAATGGCAAACAGTACCTATTGCTAACTGACATAAAAGATACTCTGTTTCCTATTTTACATCCAAGTGCTTTTAGGTGATAGAATCCACATGGCAAGGGGATATAGGAAATATCCCTAACAAGTAGGAGGAAGTATGGTCAAAGGAGTGGATTGTGAAGGTGCTATTTCCAGCCATGATCTAAATGGACAACAGCAAGATCAGATTACATTTGTCAAGGCAAGAAAAGTACATTTCAGTAATTGAAAAGCGAGCTGTCAGAGTGCACACAAATTTCAGTTGTATGAATGGCTAGAAAAGAGTGTATTTGAGGCTAGAGTTACATTGCAATCACTAGCAGGGCAGTGCAATTTAGTTTATTGTAAAGGTACCTTACAGTTTAAACCAGCTACACCTCAACCAGCTCACCAAAGTGCAAGTGGCAACCTACCACGGCAGCACATGTGGACTACCTAAGTATTTGCTTGTATTTGCTTTACGTGATGTCTTGCAATTAGACTCGGCTACTGCGAGGGGAGAACTTGCGTCTCCAGACTAGGCTAAGGAAGTAAAAATAAAATCAGGATAATATTCTGCCACTGGTATTTTCTGAATCTGTTTCCTTTTCTTTTGCAATGCCAAGAGAGGGGATTCTACTACATCCGTACTTCAAGTCATCTGCCTAGCAAATGAAAGGGGTAAGTGGAAGAGCTGCTGATATCAGGCAAGCGAGTATCTTGAAGGAGAGGTTTTTTTCTTTTTTTCCTTTTGAGTACCATAACACACATTACAATAAATAACCTATAAAAATGTTTGTGCTCCAGTGGTTGTAGGTTGCATCTGTGGAAAGACATGGAAAGTATGACATCCTTTTGGTGACTTTATGTAAGAGTCTCCTGAAAGCCTTGACAAGTCCAGGGGCTTCCCCACAGTTGTTTCATATCCTTGGAAGCAACTCATCAGGAAGGGAAAAAGAAAGTTAGAGGCTGGCGGGTTCATTACTCCATTCACAAGAGAGAGCACAGATGATAAGTGGCTGCGCATATGATGATAATATACTTATTAATGGGCTGTTTCAAAATTACTCCATCCCTCAGGACACACCAGGATTGCTCCATGTGTGAGGTGGTGAGTAAAATATGTACGTTTCTAACTACTGCTGTCAGATTACAAACATGACAGCAAGCACTGGAAAGTATGCGGACCTGCACATTCTGAAAACAGACAAAGCTGGGTTCAGGTGAAAGTGTAGCATGGACATGAGGATTAAGAGCATTTTGTCTTCCAAACTGTGGAAAGGACAAGAATCATATGGGCAGGTGCAGCAGTGAGAGGTTTGTGAACAGAGATGTGGTCAAACAGCCCCTGTTCCCCCTTCCACTTTGGTACATCACTGTCAGACGACATCCTGGGGGAAAAGATGCTGCAGGCTCACTGCTAGAGTTTTTCACCTGTGTTAACTTGAGCCCCCAACTACCTAAGTGAAAATTGATTAAGTAGCAATATTATGAGGATGTTATGGAGCACAGAGCCCTTTTTGGTCCATCCCGTCACATACTTTTAAAGGCAGCTCGGAATCCCCCTCTGCTACAGCACAGCCAGCTGTTGTGTCTTCTGATATGTTGCACTTCATCCTGACTTTGCTCTACACCTGAGGATACAGTAGTGTTAAAGTATATCTTTATCCCTATGCCAGTGAATGGTAATGCCTTCCTGGACTTCCTACAGGCTATTGAGCTCTACAATATATCTTTACCTCTGACAAAAAATACAGCTTGGTTGTTCATGACTATGTCACATGGCACCAAACACAAATCTTTACTTTTATTTTTTCATAGGATCTTATACACAGGCAGGTAATATAACCAGGATCCCAGCCCAACACCTTATTCCAAGACTGGAGGATACAAACCCAGCTGTCTGTAACTTCTTTTTGATGGCTGCTTGTAAGTGTGTTTTCACTCCTCTGCTGTCTCCTGTGTGCTCTTAATTTTTTATCTGCAGGTAAAAAGTCTCTTTAGTGTGTTACACACAAGCTGAGGGGATAGAGTTGTCTTGCCAGGCAAACATTGTGCTGAGAAGTGCAGAATGAAGCATCAGAAGACCTTGAGACAGTTTGTGCATACCTGTTGCATTTTATTGTTTTGCTGTTAATGAAGTACTATCGAAGAATTTGGAAGCATGGCCTTGAGGATCATTTAACATAATGAATCATCCAAATTTAACCTAATTATAGAAACATATGAAGAAACTAAAGCTGTTCTCTGTTGAAATGCAGAAAGTATTTTGTATTGTTTAATACAAGGTAAAATGTCTGCAGGTGCTTAACAAAGAAAGTGACTCAGAGATTCAACAGAAGAAAAGTTAAACATTCTAAAAAGTAAATACCCGTAATGATGTTGGTTTTAACTATTTTCTGAAAAATTCCAAACAAGTTAATGGAGCTATTTTCTTTATGATATATGAAAAATTATTTAAGATGACATTTTATTCATGTTCAAGGACATGCATGTGGCAGTGGGTGGGGCAGCGTGATTTAATTTTGCAGTATAATTCAGCTCTTTTACATCATTTTGGCAGTACAAACCAAGCCTTAAAAAAAGCTCAATTATATATCTAATGATTATATCTTCAGGAGGATAAACTTCATTGTGCGTGTGTAGCAATGACCTCCAAGGCCTCTTCCCCAAATCCTTGTCGCTTGGTGAGGAGCCAAAAAGCATAATTGCCATAATTGCCTGTTATGTTTGAGCAGTTTCTACTTTCTCATAACACCTACTGTGGGTTTACTGCAACGACATGGAGCAGCTCCAGGAACCTTAGCCGGAGCCACGGGGAAAGGAGTGTGGCAGTCTAGGAGAAAGGGAGCCCAAAGGATGCTTGAATTAAAAGCATAAATACAATATACCGTGATGTGTAAACAGAAGTGCCACATATTGGATATTTGAACCCTTGCATAAAGGTAATGTCTCAGCTGTAGCCTTGTCTGATTTCCATCACCATCATTCAAGATAATCATAAACCAATTGCACAGACTCAAAAGGATAACGACCTAAAATGTTAAGAGTTTCTAAGGGTTTATATAGTTTAGAATAAGACTAAGGTTGAACACGTAGTAGTCTTCAAATCTATAAATGGCTGCTGCTGCAAAAAAAGGGAAACAATCTGTTCTTCATTGTCCATGGGTAACAGAATAAGAAGCAATTGCCTTAAGTAAAATAAGGTACATTTCTAATTTAAAGGATAGTTAAGCCCTGGGACATATTAAGGCAATTCAGAAATCTTCCATGTAGAAAAGGTTTTAGTACCAGACATTTATCAGATAAAAGATAGTCCCTCTGGAGGGATTTCATAACATCTGAAGGTTCTTTGCAGCACTACAATTCACTATTCATTATCTTAGAAGATACTCTTGGATGCTTCTTGTGCCATTGTCCCTGATTATATATCTTTATAAGGAAATTTAAATGTATATTTTAAAGTCATGCATAGCCAGTCAGAATTATATTAATTTTCATGGATATTAGTCTGGTTTGCCCAAAAGACAGTTTTTGTGCTGTGAACTGTTAAGCTAAACGAATGAATGAATGATTCCAATGAGAAAGGAAGAGCTTCTGGATTATTTTTTTTTTCAGTTTTACAAACCAGGAGTTTATGTTTACACAAGAGTTGAGTCTTTATGACAGAGTCAGGGGGTAAGAACTGGCAAGGCTTCCTGAGTATTTCAGAAAAGCTCAGATTGCTTAGCTCCATGTAGAAGCCTTATAGGGTATGTTGTTAAGTCTGGAGGATATGATTTTAGCTTTCTGAAGAAACGCTCTTTTAAAGCTAAAATAGATGTCCTGGAGAAATCATAACAGTTATTTTGTGACTTAACAAAGCATATGACAATTGACTAGGCTGTTGTCAGAACAATACACAAAGGGGGAAATTCTGCTAACGTTCTCCAGAAACATCAGCAACATCTTAAACTGAATTAAAGTGAACTGCATCAAGAAATAAATATTTCCATATTATGCGTGTTTCCTGTGAATAATATGTATATTTTTTTCCCAGAAGTGCACAGTGGCTATCTGTAAAATGTTGTGCTATGTGATAGCGCTGAAGTGGCACAAAAATATTAAAGAGGGCTCAGGCAAAAGGGTGAGTCATGTGTTTGCCTCAACTAAAAATTCTGGATCTTTGAAAGTGCCCATGAATATTTAATAGCACAGTAATAAGATTCTATTTTTCCACACATTTAAATGAGCAAAGTTTTGGAAGGTTAGCTTAGAACTTGGGAACATCCTACTTTACAAAATAAAGGAAGGACTTCTTTCTATGTCTGCTTTTTCTGCTGCTTTGGACTCTATCACCTGTCTGTTTGAGGGTGGACTGTATGTAGTTATGGCTGGTCATTGCTCGGACTTACAACTTTGGCAACAACTGGTGTAGGTAGATTAGGGTACGGCGACCAGAAAATCTCGCGCTGTAACGGAAGGTAGGTGTGGCGAAAGGAGCAGGATGTGCAAGTATCGTGCGAGTTCGTACAGGACAAGACGACTATATAAGGCTGTTGTGCAGTTAAATAAATGCCATTTGTTGCATCCTCACATTGGTGTCAGTGCTCAATGGCCCTGGGATGCGGATAGCCTCAGGCCAGCCAGCAACCGAACGGAGCTTGCCGCAGACAAGCGGCAACAAATGGTGACCCCGACGTGATTTCTGTGCTGGCGGGCCGCGGGCGGTCGGAGTGGGTTCGCGAACCATGGAAACCTTGATAAAGGTGATTTCGTTACTGGGCGGGGAATTTAAGATTTCTGTGAAAACGAAAGACGTAACCCAGTGTGTGGACCATCTCGTTAAAGGGGGGGGCGGTGGCAGGACCGGCTGATTGTTTACAGCCGAGTGCCTGGGAGGGGTGCTCGATGAAGCTCGCTGAGCGAGCTATGGCAGCGGGTTCTGCCAAAGAATTAAAAACATGGGGAGTTATCTTGTGGCTGCGCGGGAGGACCGGGCGACATGGGATGCGGCTCGGACGTGTTTACATGGGGTCTACCCTGACCAAGACAGAAGTGGCAGTGGTGAAACTCCTCCAACATATACTCTCTGAGAGAGGAATTAAATACGATGAAGCTGCGTTAAAGCAGTTACTGTTTTGGGCAAAAGATAAAGGACATTTTACAAGCTTTAATGATGTCTTTGAAGTGCCTTTACGGGAGAATATTGGTGGTTCTCTCTGGAATGCGGTGTCAAGTGGTGATAAGGAAGCCTTTAAATTGTCTGCTACATGGAGGCTGGTTAGCAAAGCGTTAAAAGGAATAAAAGCAGAGAGAGAAGTCATACATACAGCTTTTATGGCTTTAGGACCGCAAGCGCCTACTACCCCCTCACAGTTTGCAGGACCAACACCTCCCACGGCCCCGGTGGCTGTACCGGTGGCAGCTCCTTTATCACCATCGGTACAGACAGCTCCGAAAAATCTGAGGAGCGAGGAGCGAGTAAAATAGATACAGATCCATTAGAACCAATAGTGTGCCCTAAAACACGAACTCGATTTGGACTAATTGATTCAGACGCTGAACAGGAGACTTGGCCGAAACCCCTCCGAAACCCCCTCCTCCTATCATTGATCTCTCTACGGATGAGACTGAGCAGGAGGACAAGAAGGAGGGTAAACCTGCTTTGTATCCACCTTTACCAGATTCGCCATTTACGGAGTCATCAGTACCAGAGACACAAGGACTTAAAGGACTGTTACCATCACGAAATGGACACGAACTTGACATGACAGAGCTTGGTAGACGACTGGAAGAATTAAAGATGGAATTGTAGCAGCATTGTTCAGCCAACGCCTCAGGACACGTGACTATGTCTCCCCCAAAACCCCCCTCTGTGTTCGGGACAAGTATTAGGGCCACCTCAACCTCCTTTACAACTCCCTACTCCACCTTTAGATCGGGGGGGGGGGAGGTTTGCGTCCATCTGGTAATGTGGGAGGTGAGGGAGAGGGTCAGCATCCGCCCGCGTATACAGGGGAAGGGGGGGGAGGTGAGGGAGGAGTGAAATGGAAAGGGGTCATTCGAGATGCGTTATTAGAAGGAGTTATAATTCCACAAGCATATCCGGTGATTGTGGGTGCGGGTCCTGAGGGGAGAAATATTTGGCAACTGTTAGATTGTAAACTTGTAAAAGAAGCATTGCCACTACAGTTAGCGAAGGACAACACAGGTGAGGACTGCAGGAAAGTTGTTGCAGGGATGGCAAATCGTAACCCCACCTTAACTGAGCTAATGGATGCTTGTGGGAAAATAGGAACCACCACATTTTAGATAGAACATTTAGCAAAAACTTGTGAGGCGGCAATTAAGGTAGTTCATCGTTGTTATACATGCGAGCAGGAAGGTCACTTTAAGAAAAACTGCCTTAAGAAGTCGAAGCTGAGTGGGAGAGATAACTCTGTTTTGATGTGTCATTGCTGTGGGAAGCTAGGGCATTTTGTGAAGCTGTGCAGGTCTCAGTATAATGCTCAAGGTCAGCTGATAACAACCAGCTGAAGAATGCAGGGAAACTGGAGAAAGAACGGGGGGAGGAACCGTATGCTGACACAAATGAATCTTCCCAACCAGTTCCAGGCCTAAGCAGTTAACTTGCAGCCCGAACCGCAGGGAGCGCAGGACTGGTGTTTCCACGCGGGGTTAACCTGTGCGGTTGCCAAGCCTTGGACCTGTGGCAAACAGAGATAATGCTAATGCTGATTGTCAAAAGATCATTGAAGCTTTACCTGGAAAAACAGATTTGAATGCTATGATAAAGGCATGTGCAAAAGTGGGTACTGTGGAACATAAGGCTCAAGTTATGGCTGCGGCCGTACTTGGGACTTATGTCGTCACAATTGCAGTCTCTATTCCAATTGTTAGCAGGGGACACAACTTTAACAGCGCCACGACACACTACTTCAGAGGTACAGCAACTGATTACAGAAATAGAAAGCAGGCTACATTCCAAATTTATACATCGTATTGATTTGAATCAGGAAATACAAATTATCACTTTGTTTGATAGGCAAATTCCGTATGCAATAATTGGTCAATGGAATTCAGAATGATCAGATTTGTTACAGAGCTATTGGCACAGATTATTCATCAAAGGACGGATGCGATGTCGGGAGCTTGTGGCCAGAGATCCCTGCATCACTAACTGTTCCTATTGCAGCTCAATATTTTGAGTGGTGTATGGCTAATACCTTTGCTTTGCAAACAGCTATGGAGAATTTCTCGGGACAGGTTGTTTACCACTTGCCCTCCCATCCTGTTATAAAATTGAGTGTGGAACTTCCAATTGCCACAGGAGTGTGGTGCGCAGACACTCCCGTGGATGGAATTACCATTTTTACGGATGGATCTGGGAACACAGGCAAGGCGGGCCTTGTCTGGTATTCTGATGGCAAGTGGGAATCTATGGTAGTACAACAAAAGGGTTCACCTCAGGTGGTAGAATTACGAGCTGTATTAAAAATATTTCAGAATTTTCCCATTCCCTTTAATTTGGTTACTGATTCAGCATATGTAGCTGGCATTATAAAGCAATTGGATAGATCTGTTATAGAGCATATATGTAATCAGTGCGTTTTTGAATTGCTGCGAGCTCTGTGGCAAGAAATTCAAATCCGAACTGCATTGTTTTATGTTTTACATGTAAGAAATCATACTAATTTGCCTGGGTTTATTGCAGAAGGCAATGCTCAAGTGGACTCTTTGGTTTCTGACCTTACAAATTCTACTGCAATGACTGTGCAGGTGCCGGACATTAGACAGCAAATCATAGAATGGGTTTTTCCACCTTTTCATCCTAAAACAACAACTTAAGACTGATAATGGACCAGCATACTGTTCACAGATTTTTCGTCAATTTTGTCAACTATGGGGTATTACACATGTCACTGGGATTCCTCATTCGCCTACGGGTCAGGCGATTGTGGAACGTGCTCATAGTACATTGAAACAGCTTCTGCAAAAACAAAAAGGGGGAGAGGTGACTGAACCTTCTGAGAGACTTGCAAAAGCTGTTTATGTACTTAACCATTTAACTTTAGCAGGAGATAAGGAGCGACCCCCAATTGTAATACATTGGGAGGCAGTTTGACAGGGAGCAAGCTATGTGAAAAACAAAGGCAAAGTGTGGTATAGGGAACCAGATACTAACGAATGGTTGGGACCAGGGGAACTGTTACTAATAGGTCGAGGTTATGCTTCTGTCTCTACAGGCGCAGGAGTACGGTGGATTGTCTCTAAAAGGATGGTTAGCCACATTATTAGAGGGAATAGTTTATGTAGTTGTGATTATAGTTATCATAGGGATCTGCGTGGGTTGTGTTAAGACAATCATTGAGAATAGTATATGGAAATAGTGAGATAATAAATCTAATTACTTCCAAAGGGGGAAATTGATACCAGATGGTTTAGCAACGGTTTAGCAAGAGTAGGCCTCAGAGTAGGTTCTAAAAGGCCTGATCTGTGTTACCCTTAAACAGAATCAGCTTTCCTGTCAGTAATTTTCCTTTCAGCTAGAATAATAGAGAATAACAGTATGTTCTGAAGTAAACTGCATGTTTTGTAGATAGAGTCTGCTTATAGGAATGTTTATAATAGGCATTATCCTACTTGTGTTACCCTGTTTGTTTGCATGTTTGCAGAAAACTGTGCAACGAATGGTCAATACAGCCTTTTTGGCACAACAACAGAGAGCAGGATTTACGGGTAACCAAGGCTGGGATTCTCTGACCGGGCTCTGCGAGACACAGGGAACCAGGTTCAAGTAAGAAACAAAGACAAGAAGGACAGGACAGGACATAGCTCGTTCAAAAACAAAAAGGGGGATTTGTGGGGTTCCCACGGGACAATGGTGGGAACGAGGTACTGAATGAGCTATGTCCAGGCATGTCCAGGGGGTGGTAATGGGGTGGTGATGAACTAGCCAATCATAATACAGAACAAGGACCTTAGCTATGAGACCAACAAGATATGGGGGAAGTTGAAAAATAAGAAAGAATGCTGCACCTGCAAGATATAGCTTTTTAGCATAAGCCAATCAGAACTAATATAGAGGCGCGTGGACACTTACAGTATGATGATTGTGGCCACCCCGCATCGGAAACAAACAGCACGCTCCATTCAGCTACATTGGAATCTTGCAATCGCTTGGCTAGGCCTACCTGTCGAGATCAAAACTGATAATGGCCCCTGTTTTATTGCTCATACCACACGTCAGTGGTGTCAGCGGTGGGGTATCACATTCAAACACGGCATTCTGTATAATTCTACCGGGCAGGCCATTGTAGAGCGTGCTAATCAGACGCTAAAACACAGAATTAAGATTCTTGGGGAGGGGGAAGGATTCCCAGACGTAATTCCTGTCAACTACCAATCTCACATTTTACATCGCGCTCTTTATTCTTTAAATCATTTTGCCCGGGGAGACCAAGAGCGTGCCCCAATTGAGCGACATTGGGGTCCAGGGGTGCCAGAAGTGGGCCCCCCAGTCAAGGTTCGGTTCCCTGGGACAGCAGAGTGGGAAACAGGTTGGGAGCTGCTACATCACGGGAGGGGGTATGCCGCCATCAAACGGGATGATGTTATACAGTGGGTCCCTACACGCTGTTTGCGCCCTGATTTAAAACGAAATCCTAACCCGAAGTAATATGTACACTGTCCAAGCTTTATGTTTTGCAGGAGTACCTGTGGGGGAAGCCGAAACAGCACCAGCTTCGACCTTCAGACGTGAGGAGTCATGACAGTACAGAGAGTCTGGTAAAGCGGCGGGGCGCCAAGAAAGATGAGGAAAGGCGACCGTTGCTGAGTGAAACAAAAGCTTTGAACAATGCGCTCATGATTAGCTTGCTTTTGCTTTGCATCTCAGGAGTTGCAGGGGAATCTTACTGGAGAACCTGGGCTCAGGATGTTGTATCCGCCAGCTACGCTTACGCTTTGATGCAAGGCTCCAGAATCAGCGATACGCTTTACTTCACATGACTTGAAGCATGGGGAGGGGGAAATGTAGGTAGATTAGGGTACGGTGACCAGAAAATCTCGGGCTGTAACGGAAAGTAGGTGTGGCGAAAGGAGCAGGATGTGCAAGTATCGTGCGAGTTTGTACGGGACAAGACGACTATATAAGGCTGTTGCGCAGTTAAATAAACGCCCTTTGTTGCATCCTCACATTGGTGTCAGTGCTCAATGGCCCTGGGATGCGGATAGCCTCAGGCCAGCCAGCAACCGAACGGAGCTTGCCGCAGACAAGCGGCAATAAACTGGTTACTGAAGAACTTGCAATTTCCTCTCTTATTAGTCCCCTGATTTTGACGGAAGTTCATTTTCAGTATTTATTAATAGATCTGATTCAAAGCCTAAGCAAGGAACACACAGAAAAACGTCCTTCCTTTTTTTAATTTCACCACTGATCTTAGTTTTGTGAAGGCAAAGTAATAAAAATGTCTTTGGGGAAAAGCAATTAGGAAGACATCCCAAATGTACCACTTTTTTTTTTTTTTTTTTTTTAAGTCTTCTGTAAAAGCACCTTAACATAATCTTCTCTCACAGGTGAAAGAAGGAAACTACCAGTTACCAGTGAAATCTTGTTGTGGTCTAAAAGGCTGGAAATAAGACCTACTTAACAGTAAGAAACAAAGCAGTGTCTTCTCATCTAATATTTATTGCTGGTTTCTTTGTGACCTCATGTCCCAAGAACGGCATCATGCTAGAGATAAAATTCTTCTAAACATTAGAAGTGAGTGCATTTAGCCCTCTATACTACTGTATTTTTCAGTGTAGATATATGACACAGAATTTATCCTTGAGTACAGGAATAAATATATCTTAAACTATGTTTATATTTGAGAAACAGCAAAAGAGTGGAACTCAGACTGCAGCTTATGGCTGTCCAGTGTTTAAGAAAACCCACCTGCACTGAACACTTTTTAGGATTAAATATTTTTGGGTGAATGAAATCTTTACATCCTCTAAACTGAGAATTTATTCGTGCAAGTGAACATTTTGCAGACTTATTCTTGAGCATTTGAGGGTTTTTTTTTTTTGCTTTCTCTGAAGGTGAGTATTTAGACATAAAACAAATGAAACAGGAGCTACAACTCAAGCATAAAATCCTTGCAATGGAAGCAGCAGCAGATCAGTGTTCAGCTACCAGAGTCCTTGAGTTCAGTGAGCAGCCAGTAGCAGATATGCTGCTAATAAAGATTACTGGCTAAAGCAGCAGTTAACAAGTCTAACTGCACTTCTGTCTCAGGGGTTCCTGAGTCTACATTTTTGACAATAAAGAGATTCTTCAGTAAAACAAAGCTGAGAAATCTGTGCTGAGGCAAATCTGTTTGTCTCACAAAATAAACCAATCATCTGTAACAGACTCAGGAGGCAAGAAGGTTAAGTATGATTTAATTAAATAACATCCAGGAAAGAAAAATAAAACCAAAAACAAGACCTGTGGCCTAAATGACAGTAAGAGTTAAATGAAAAACTAGCTTTGCCTTAGTGTCTTGTTCAGATACATCTTGTGACTGAGATAAATAAAATATTACATCAGAAGTGATTGTGGGATGGAGGCAGAAAGGGGAGAGGCCTTCTGCAAAGAAGGTTATTTTGACTATTTTCTAGTCTGATGCTGAAACCCCAGTGGTTTCCCAGCCTCGTACCACTCTCTCTTGCTAGTATCTGTAGCAGAGGAACTGGAAGAAGGCTGTGGCTTTGCAGTAGTCCTTAAACATGAGAGGTGATGGTGCTCTGCTTGAGAAGAAGGGGAGAGGGCTAGAGAAAAAAAATGAGATTGAAGAGTACTCTTGGTTTCCTCAGATATCTTCCAGTAGCAGATGCAATGGAAAAGCCCAGACTAAAATGAAACGTATATGGAGGCTAAAGGAGTTTGGATTGGACATGTAGAGGCTGCCCACATTGTAATCCACAATTGGGTCCTGCATTCAGTCAGAAGTGCAGCTCTGGGAATGAATCTCCCTCCCATTGATGGCTTTTGGTTCACATTGCAGAGCAATCTTGGAGCATACATTAGACACCTTTTGGATGAAAGAAAACTGAACATGCATTGGGAGTACATTTATTAGGATCAAATGAGAGTTAGTTTGAAATAACTCCCAGAAATGTTGTAGTCGAACCATCATCTCCTACAGGAAAACAGCAAAGTTGGGGGTTTTGATTGTGGTTGAATACTTCAGAATAATTGCTTGGTTTTAGGTCTGGTTCACGGGAAAATTGGCATTTGGGTCAGATTTGATCTAAAGCCATGATAAAAATTTATGCTTTAGATAATGCACTTTAGCAGCATGCAACATTTAATAGCACATTGTATATGTAAATACGTACTATATACATATTATGAGTTATTATTTTGCTATTGTTCTGATTCTGCTTCTTCAAAATAAATGCTTATGCATGAAAACAAAACAAGCCTGCATTTCAGCTAAAAACATCAGGCATTCGAGTAATATTTTTCGTAACAGAGACTTGAGATTGGAAGGAAGCATTAGCAAGTCATCTTGAGGAGTCTAATAGTGATTAGATTTCATAAAAGGGAAAATTAGTTATTTTTTGTCTCAAAAAAAATTCTGCTTTGTGGTTTGACTTACAAAATTGATATTTGAAACCAACTTTATGTTAATTTTTGTAATGATCCTGTAAATAATTATGAAGAAATTATCTCTAAAACTCTCTGCTGTTGGGTAGTTAATTGGCTATGATGAAATCTATATATATTTTTAGGATTTGGAACTTTAACACAAAAAAAAAGTTAAAAAAGATGTGACAGAAGCAAATTGTTCTACCAACATACATTATGAATTTTCATTAATGTGAGATTAGAAGTAAATAGTATTAAAACTCTAAAATTGTCAAATTAAAGATTTTTATTTTGAACATTTTCCACTGTTATGTAATTATCCTTGTGGTTTCTCTCCCTCAGAAAAACCATCATCAGCACTCAGATGCAAAGAAAGCACAGAACTAAATTCTGGCAGCTACAAATGGGCTCCCATCTTTCATAGTTATGAAGATATCAGACAGTTTGGGTCATAGAAAACATAACCCTAATGGCAAAGAGGTATATCATTATAAGGCAAACCACAGTAAGCAGGAAATGTCCTTAGAATATCTAAATTAAAAGACTAAATGGTTCAGTCTAGACTTCTCCACTCCTCTGTAAGGGATCTATCTCCAGAACATCACAGAGATGGTCCTCTTTGTACATGTGTCAACCTATTTCCCTAATGACATTGATGCAAGCTGTGTTTTACTGCTTGCATCTCCCCTACCTAATCTAATCATTAAAACAGTTGCATGAACAGGTTTTCATTCACTGTTCAGATGTACATTATTTGCACTTAGCAGATACCAAATTGGTTTACGTATCCAGCAGAGATTTCCCTGAGTTGTTTATTTCTTTTGTCTGCATAAAGGCCTATCGGGATAACAACAGCCATGGCCAAGCTATGTCTTATAATAGCAATCTTGCAAGTGAGTGGAGATCCTATGAAAGACTGCACCAGCAGAGGCTTTCCTGTTTCTCAAACGAGCTGTAGGTATGGGAGGGACTGGCTCTGGATCCACAAGCTGGGTGAAAGAACAAAGTTAAACTATAGCACAACAGGGAACAAGTGCTTGCAAAAGGCTATTTATCATAGGATATACATAGTCTGAAGGCCTAGTGTATATGAAGCAAACTATAAAACGGTCATTCTGCAACAAATAATTTTGATACTGTGCATAAGCATGAGGATGGTACACTGGCATTTCTACATGATCAAGGTTAAGATAACAGATTTTTTCATTCAAGAGGTACCTCTATGAGGCAGCTTTATGTTCCTGGAGATTTGGACTTGCCTCTTTGGCTGGGTTTTCTGTTTCTCTGGAAGTTTATCTTGCTGATGGTTACTCAGCTTAGTGGCATTTGAAGTGTGTTGGAGATTATTTCAAGAAAGTCTGTATATGAAACTACCTTGGAATGAGTGCAATCCTAGCTTCTCTCTGTAGCTTCCTTGCTATACAATGGAACGCTCTTCTGGTGCTTGTCAGTAACGTAACTTTTCAAAGAGCAAGAAGACCATCTTGACCCTTAGCTTGAACATTGATTCGTGAATATAAAACTCATGGGAAAAGGACGGCTTTGAGCTTTGCCACAAGTACATCACCGAACGATGGTGCAAAACTTCCAGTTTATAACAGTGCCCTGGAAAAACTACTGCTGTATGTTTGGCAAAGGTGCACATTTTGGCTTGCTGTTTTGTTAAATATCTTCCTTTTTTCTTAGACACAAAAGAAGAATCTACAGATGAGATTTAATGATGTATGGTAAAAACCTTTCTGCTTCTATACTTTAAGCAAGACTATGCAAAGGTCACACATTATATGTTTTCTTTAAATTAAAATGCTTAATGTGGACTCTGTGGGTGGAATTTATCTCACTAACTGACTAAAAGTTAAACATCTTGACTTTCTCTGTAGTCAATAGTGAAAGGCGGGCACCTTTAGAAGTGCGACTCATTTTGTCCTAAGGGTCTAGAAAAGTAGGATAAATTGTCCCCTTAAGATCCTCAGCTCTCTCCGTCAACTTCAGAGGAAGCCTAGGAGATAGCTTAGTTGATCTAACTTTTAGATGGCTAAAGTAAAGTGAGATAGATCAGAGGTCAGAGATACCCAAAGCATTTTAAAGTCAGCAAGAGGAGGTCCTTCATGTCCCTGAACAAATACACAAGTTTTTAATGCTTTACTGTCTAAAATAGGAATCTGGTAGCCTGAAAGCCCTCTAGAGATGGAAGCACAATGCAAAGCCACTCCCATGGCCCTGGTTAACAGGATCCAGGCCAGTCAAGAAAAAGTTGATATGACTTATTTTGCTAGTTACTACAGTAAGCAGTAGCATTCCGGATTAACATGGGTACAGCTCAGTCTTCTCTTTCCCAGGTTTAGATCAAGCCCTTTTTCTCAGTGCTGAGGTATCTTCCTCAGTTTATTGTTACTCACCAAACAAACCTGCTTCCTTGAGAGAAGGACTGTAGGGTGCATGCTTTAATCTAGTGGTTAGAATATTCACTTTGGAAATATCCTCCTCCTTTAAGAGTTATCTTAAATGTATTTGCTTTTCTTCTGGATGAGTTTCAAAGTGCTTTCTAAGCTTTGCTGCAGTCATACAGTTCTTTCCTATGAAGTCTGAATGTTAATTAACCCACTGACATGGTGTATACTAAACAGTGTTAGGAACAGAGAACATTTCTGTCTCAATCTTATTGCTAAATAAAGGGCTGCGAATCCTGATGATTACCAAACTACAGGCACCACAAGCAGAAGGACACAGTTAGAAAGACAATGGATCCCTTCTCAGAAAATACCATAGAGCTCTTCAGTAGCTGTAGCTATTCAGTTCAGGAGCCAGGTGCCCCATATGAAAATTTTCCAATCACAATTTTTAACAGCAAGCCCATAGCTGCGTGGAACAGACATTTATACCACTATGGAGCATCTGACAGGTTTTATTGTCAAGATTTGTATAAACTTTTTTCACCTTTGAGCCTGCAGCATGCTTGAAAATATTTTCATAATAATTAGCAACTTTATATGTGTCCCAGATTATGCCCTAATTCTAATTAGAAATGTCATTAGAGAATCCAAATCTGCTAAATTATCTTTTTTGAGTTGATTAACTTTCCCCTTCATATACCTGATTTAAAGTGGGAATCTAATTATCATCTCTTTCCTGATTCAAAGCCCTGAAATATTATATGTTCTTAAATTACTCACCAGGGAATATGCACGGTGATGGTACTGAATGGCATATTTCACAAGTGTTATACTTGCCATATAAATTATTATTAAATTATATTCCCTGGAGTATATGCGGTGACATCTGGGGTTTCTTCAGGCGTTTGGAGTTCCATGTCTGTTACCAGATCACTATGGTTTCAGCCAGCTAGAGTAATACCATCTGTAAATTAATAAATGTCACCCTTCTGTGCTACTTCCTTTCAATCCACACTCATATCACGGCTTTCATAGTTTGATCTGCTTGCTGCAGGAGTATCATATAAATACATAAAAATTAATTGTTTTTCTGTTGTGTTTTTTTAAAAAAATGTACATATGCCATAGAAGGATGTTAAAGGCCTGTTTGCAATAATATGCAGTTATAAAAATCTATTTTATTTTTTTTTTTAATAATGTGGGGGTTTTCTCATTTGTGTCAAATTCCAAAGTTGCTGATTACCTGACAATTCACAGATAGTGTTGCCTTCCTGGAAAGAAGAGAATTGACTACCTTTTTGATAGGAATGATGGTTTCACAAGTGTTTTTCTTAGCAAAAGGGGAATTTTTAAGGAGAAAAAATGGCAGGAAAATAGCCAGTTTCTTTGTGTAAATCTGACTGAAGGGAAATCCTGCTTCATGTTTTGCAGAACTGTGTTGTTCCTTTAGAGAATGCATATTGGCATGCATTTTAATGAAACTTTACAGTATGTAGCTTCATATGTAAAGTGTAATTTTAGCACAGTCAAGATAAAATTCAGTCTTTACTTAGAATATAACAGAGAACAGGCTTAATGCTGTAATAGAGGCACAAGGCAAAACCCACCTATGTGCGAAAGCTTGTAGCCACTCTTGCGCACTCAATTTCTCTGTGTGCCTGAGCGTATGCAAACTATTGTTTCTGCTTGTGCTGGAGGCTGCCACATGTCCACATTATATGCTGAAGCTAAGTTATCTGTATGAGCTTCAAGAACCCCAAAGGGGAGAATTCAGGCCCAAGCTATTCCGTAGTGTGGTTCAAAACGCACTGCTCCCTGTAGGATTGTCATTTCCCCATATCTAGCTATAGGGTTGCCTCTGTATGTTTCACTTCCTGAAGGTATATCATGTAGTCAGAGCACACTCCAGAGAAGACACTACCACCATCTGCTGCAGAAGCAATGTCAAATCCTATGGCTGAGGTCCCCCCTGCATCCCTCTGGGCATGAGGTGTAAGTTGAGGAGAAGCCAGGACAGCATAACCAACCATGAAGCCTTCCTCTGTGTTGTTTGCCTTCATGTCCTCTTCAAAATATATATAGATGTAACTTATTCAGAAACTATAAACAAATTTATTTAATAATACTGGGATGCCACATGGTGTATTGGATGTAGGTGGCAAGGTGTTGGCAGCAGGGGACTGCAAGGGTGAACTCTGTGAGTGCAGGACACTGTTGAGCCCCTCAGCCAGGTTGGTGGTTCTTCTGGGAAAATATACCTAAGAAAGAGCAAAATGCTGCACAAGCAAAGAGGAGTTTAAAAAAGTGTGAAAATCAGCAGTATGAACACCAAGGTGAGAGAATAAAGAGGGGGAGGAGGTGCTCCAGGTGCCAGAGCAGAGATTCACCTGCAGCTCGTGGAGGGGACCATGATGGATCAAGTTGTCCCTCTGCAGAGCATGGAGGACCACGTTGGAACAGATAGTGACACTGCAGTGCATGGAGGATCCCATGCTGGAGCAGGTGGATATTTCCTGAAGGAACTACAGCCCAAGGAGACCCCACACTGATGCAGGGAAAAGTGTGAGGATGAAGGAGTGGCAGAGAGGAACTCCCATTCTCCATGCCTCTGTGCTGCTCAGGACAGCAGGAGGTAGAGAAGTCAGGAATGAAGGAGTGAAGTTGCACCTGAGAAGACAGTCAGGGGGGAAGGTGTTGTCTTAATTTTTGTCTTTGTTTCTCATTACCCAAATCTGTTTTAATTGGCAATACTGAATTAATTTTCCCCAAACCGAGTCTATTTTGCCCATGATGGCAGTTGGTAAGTGATCTCTCCAGCTTTATCTTGACCATGAGATTTTTCATCATAGTGTCTCCCCACTTTCTGTTGAGGAGGGGGGAGTGGGTAAGTGGCTGGGTGGGAGTCTGGCTGCTAGCTGAGGTCAACCCACCACACATGATCGTGCAGAGAATTATGTCACTCCCTTTACTCCGTATGGCTTGATAATTAATATTTTTGTGTGATACTTGCTTTCAGCTACTTGGGAACATGTGAAAGCCTTTAACATCACGTACCCTATTCTGGAAAATAATGTATGTTGCTTTTAAAATGTGATATGGAAGCAAGTTTTATATTTGTGGTCTCCAAAGGATGAATTGCCTAAGCACTATGAGGTAAGAGTGATATCTTGTCAATGGTGTGATTAAAGAAAGGATTTAGAGGTGGATAAGGTAAGGCATTACATATTTTTAGGGCAAATTTCCCTATATACGACAAACGGAATGGAAGAAAATATGCAAGTATTTAATACAAAAATAGGTAAGCTGCATATTGAGCCTGCCACCACTGTTAGACTAAAATGAATGACAGTTTTTACTAGGCTTTATTGCCCCATAATTAAATTCTGGGTGGTTTGAGTAATTGCAATCTGACTCTAATATGGAAAATTCAAACTCAAATTGTCTCAAATTGTTCCTCTTTCACCACTCCTGACAGTAGTGGCATTGAAACATGTGGAAAGCCTAAGGA
The DNA here is from genome assembly GCF_013368605.1 of Nyctibius grandis. NCBI lineage: Eukaryota > Metazoa > Chordata > Aves > Nyctibiiformes > Nyctibiidae > Nyctibius > Nyctibius grandis. The sequence goes on along the minus strand of NC_090660.1, from coordinate 58,097,779 downwards.
GATTTGGGATCTCCTTCAAACACGCAGTGAATAAATAGGTACTACTGACTAATTCCTTCCATATAGATTTCAAAGTCTAACTCCAAGAAAAAATTATCAAATTAGTTTATTAAATAACAAAAATATGATGAGGGAAATAGAAGGAAAATGTTAAATTATTTACTGATAGAAATTAGCCTAACATAGCTTGATGGATTAAACATACATATTGCATATTTTTCTTTGTCATAAATGCACACACATCTGTATATGAAACTGCCATGGCTTCTGAATAAAATCCACGCAAATTTATGATTTCTTGCCAATTTAACAAACTCATTGAAAGAAATAACTAGAAATCATTTTTCCCATGCAGCTCAGAAAAAACTCAGTCTTCCATACCTTATCTCATTAGTAGTTGCAGATATCTTTTGTTGATAAAAATAATATGTATACAAATCATAGCTTTACAACATCACTAGTATTTTATAAACTATTGCATATGCAATAGATTTATCGATGTTTCCAGCCATTGGAGAATGTTTTTTAGTGCCATGGTCTAGTTGACATGGTGGTGTCAGGGCAATGGTTGGACTCGATGATCCCAGAGGTCTCTTCCAACCTGATTGATTCTGAGATTCTGTTTTTGTTAAAGCCATCTTACATGTTTTCACTCTAACTGTGGCTTGATCACTTGAATTCTGGTTTAATTCTGAGAACTACGAAAAATCAGTCTTACAAAACTGAATATTCTTGCATTGAGAAACAGCAACATGACAGTCACAATGACACGGTAATCAGTTCTTGATGGTTCAGACATTAGAAAATAATAAGCCCCTGTCTGTAAAAGGGTGACATAGGCCCATAGGTTAAGGTGCATTTTGTTACCGAGAGCAGGGAAGAATTCTTCTTCACCAAGGGTAGATATGTAACAGGAGCAGATCATCTGTGAGATTTTTTTGGAAAGTTAAGTGTATTTTAGCACATTTGCTGGTATCCTTTTGTAATCAATAAAGTGGAGATGACTAACAAGTTCCATGTGTATAGACACTTAGTAGATAGTCCTAACAGAATAATGAGTGGACTGTGTTATGGAAAGCCTTGTTTTAACATCAAACATTATTTGGTACCTGAATGGTACCAAAATGGATGTGGGAACCCAGACAGAGCTCCCACGGAAGGAGGCGATGGTGCAGGTTGCGGGCTGCAGGGAATGCTACACCGTCTCTGTGGTGTCAGGGGGCTGTGTGCGCTGTGAGCAAGTAGATGATCTGCTTGGCCGAGCGGCACAGCTGCAAAACCAGGTTGAAAGGCTTCAAGCCGAAGTAGAAAGGCTTAGGAGCATTCGGGAGGCTGAAATGGAGATAGACTGGTGGAGCCAGGCTCTGCCCTCCCTGCAACAAAAATGGGAGCACCTGCCGGAGAGCTCCCAGGATCGAGGGACCCCTGTACTCTGCCCCTCTCAGGTGGAAAACAATAACCTAGAGGAGAAGAGTGAGTGGAGACAAGTCTATGGCTGTGGCAAAAGGCGAGTGCCCTCCTTGCCTACCTTGCCTCCACAGGTGCCTCTGAGCAATAGATATGAAGCCCTAGTGGAATACAGCCGGTCCAATGGGGATGTGGTGGAGAGGCAACCTATATCAGAGGTCCCACCACAGTCAGAAAAACCTGACGGGCGTATAGCTACCTCCTCCACAAGGAAGAAGAGAAGAGTTTTAGTGGTTGGAGACTCCTTCCTAAAGGGATCTGAGGGCCCAATATGCAGAGCTGACCCCCATCACAGGGAGGTCTGCAGCCTGCCTGGAGCCCGAATCAGGGATATCACCAGGCAACTCCCCAACCTGGTGAAGGCCACAGACTACTACCCCCTGCTGATCTTCCAGACAGGTGGGGAAGAAGCTGCATCCCGTAGTCTGAGGGGGATGAAGAAAGACTACAAGGCCCTAGGACGGTTGGTGAAAGAGTCTGGGGCACAAGTTGTTTTCTCCTCCCTCCTTCCATTTTCAGGTAATGACGTGGGATGGAATAGTAGGATTCTCTCTATTAACACCTGGCTACGAGACTGGTGCTACAGGCAGGGCTTTGGGTTCTTTGATAATGGCTGGTTTTATAAGACACCAGGCGTGACGGTAATACATGGGAAAGGTTTATGTCGTAGGGGCAAAAGTGTTCTGGGACAGGAATTAGCAGGGCTCATTCGGAGAGCTTTAAACTAGATTCGAAGGGGGATGGGGTGGTAGCTGGGCTTGCACCACTGGGGCAATGCTCTAGTGTTGAGGTAGACCTGGAGGCCCCCCATCCCCCTGGGGTGAAATCAGGGGGTGAATCTGGGATGAAATCGGTGTGCCCAGCTCGCTCCCTGAAATGCCTGTACACCAATGCACGCAGCATGGGGAATAAGCAGGAGGAGTTAGAAATCCGTGTTCGGTCGGGGGGCTATGATCTAGTGGCAATTACAGAGACTTGGTGGGACGCCTCGCATGACTGGAATGTGGTCATGGATGGCTATGTCCTGTTCAGGAAAGACAGGCCGCTAAGGAGAGGTGGTGGAGTTGCTCTTTATGTGAGTGAGCAGCTAGAATGTATTGAGTTCTGTCCAGAGGCGGATCAGGAGCGAGTTGAGAGTTTGTGGGTGCGAATTAAGGGGCAGGCTGGCAGGGGTGATACTGTTGTGGGTGTCTATTACAGGCCACCGGATCAGGATGAGGAGGGTGATGAGGCCTTCTACAGGCAGCTGAGAGCAGTCTCACAATTACAGGGCCTGGTTGTTGTGGGGGATTTCAACTACCCTGATATTTGCTGGAAGGCCTACTCAGCCAGCCATCCTCAGTCCAGGAGGTTCCTCCAGTGCATTGATGATAACTTTCTGATGCAAATGGTGGATGAGCCAACTAGGAGAGGAGCGCTGCTGGATCTTATCGTCACTAACAAGGAGGGTCTGGTTGAAGAGGTGAAGGTTGAGGGCAGCCTTGGTTGTAGCGACCATGAGATGGTAGAGTTCAGGATCTCATGTGGCAGGACCAGAATAGCTAGCAGAATCACAACCCTGAACTTCAGGAGGGCCAACTTTGGCCTTTTCAAGCAATTGCTAGGGGAAATCCCATGGGACAGGGTACTAGAAGGTAAGGGGGCCCAAGATAGTTGGTTAGCGTTCAAGGACTGCTTCTTCCGAGCTCAAGATCAGAGCATCCCAACAGGTAGGAAGTCAAGGAAGGGTACCAGGAGACCTGCATGGTTGAACAGGGAACTGCTGGGCAAACTCAGGTGGAAGAGGAAGGTGTACAGATCGTGGAAGGAGGGGCTGGCCACTGGGGAGGAATATAAGTCTGTTGTCAGAGGATGTAGGGAGGCAATTAGGAAAGCTAAGGCCTCCTTGGAATTAAACCTTGCAAGAGAGGTCAAGGACAACAGAAAGGGCTTCTTCAAATACATTGCAGGTAAAGCCAACACTAGAGGCAATGTGGGCCCACTGATGAATGAGGTGGGGGTCCTGGAGACAGAGGATAAAAAGAAGGCGGAGTTCCTGAATGCCTTCTTTGCCTCTGTCTATACTGTTGGAGGCTGTCCTGAGGAGCCCTGGACCCCTGAGGCCTCAGAAGAAGTCAGGATAGAGGAGGAATCTGTCTTGGTTGATGAGGGCTGGGTCAGGGACCAATTAAGCAACCTGGACGTCCATAAATCCATGGGCCCTGATGGGATGCACCCGCGGGTGCTGAGGGAGCTGGCAGAAGTCATTGCTAGGCCACTCTCCATCATCTTTGCTAAGTCGTGGGCAACGGGAGAGGTGCCTGAGGACTGGAGGAAAGCGAATGTCACTCCAGTCTTCAAAAAGGGTAGGAAGGAGGACCCGGGTAACTATAGACCAGTCAGCCTCACCTCCATCCCTGGAAAGGTGATGGAGCAACTTGTTCTTGGTGCTGTCTCTAGGCACATCAAGGATAGGGGGATCATTAGGGGCACTCAGCATGGCTTCACCAACGGGAAGTCTTGCTCAACCAACTTGATAGCCTTTTATGAGGATGTTACCCGGTGGATAGATGATGGTAAAGCTGTGGATGTGGTCTATCTCGATTTCAGTAAAGCGTTTGACACGGTCTCCCACAGCATCCTCGCAGCTAAACTGGGGAAGTGTGGTCTGGATGATCGGGTAGTGAGGTGGATTGTAAACTGGCTGAAGGAAAGAAGCCAGAGAGTAGTGGTCAGCGGGACAGAGTCCAGTTGGAGGCCTGTGTCTAGCGGAGTTCCGCAAGGGTCGGTTCTGGGACCAGTTCTATTCAATATATTCATTAATGACTTGGATGAGGGATTAGAGTGCGCTGTCAGCAAGTTCGCTGATGACACAAAACTGGGAGGAGTGGCTGAGATGCCGGAAGGCTGCGCAGCCATTCAGAGAGACCCGGACAGGCTGGAGAGTTGGGCGGGGAGAAATTTAATGAAATATAACAAGGGCAAGTGTAGAGTCCTGCATCTGGGCAAGAACAACCCCATGTACCAGTACAAGTTGGGGGCAGACCTGTTGGAGAGCAGCGTAGGGGAAAGGGACCTGGGGGTCCTAGTGGACAGCAGGATGACCATGAGCCAGCAGTGTGCCCTTGTGGCCAAGAAGGCCAATGGCATCCTGGGGTGTATTAGAAGGGGTGTGGTCAGCAGGTCGAAAGAGGTTCTCCTCCCCCTCTACTCTGCCCTGGTGAGGCCGCATCTGGAATATTGTGTCCAGTTCTGGGCCCCTCAGTTCAAGAAGGACAGGGAACTGCTGGAGAGAGTCCAGCGCAGAGCCACGAAGATGATTAAGGGAGTGGAGCATCTCCCTTATGAAGAGAGGCTGAGGGAGCTGGGTCTCTTTAGCTTAGAGAAGAGGAGACTGAGGGGTGACCTCATTAATGTTTATAAATATGTAAAGGGCAAGTGTCAAGAGGATGGAGCCAGGCTCTTCTCAGTGACATCCCTTGACAGGACAAGGGGCAATGGGTGCAAGCTGGAACACAGGAGGTTCCACTTAAATATGAGGAAAAACTTCTTTACTGTAAGGGTGACTGAACACTGGAACAGGCTGCCCAGAGGGGTTGTGGAGTCTCCTTCTCTGGAGACATTCAAAACCCGCCTGGACGCGTTCCTGTGTGATATGGTCTAGGCAATCCTGCCCCGGCAGGGGGATTGGACTAGATGATCTTTCGAGGTCCCTTCCAATCCCTAACATTCTATGATTCTGTGATTCTGTGATTCTGTGAACATCGGTGACCTAAAATTATACTGGGTTTTATTGCAAGGCAGCATCCCAAATGCATTTTTTAAAGCTAATCAAAGGGAAAATAAAAGAACATCATAATTACAGAATTACAGAACCTCAGAATGGTAATTCCCCCTACCATGTCAAAATGACTGAGTTAAAGGTGGGGTGGAGGTAAGGGGCATAAAAAGAAGTGCAGAGGGGCACCATTTATAACCTAAGGAGAGGTTTCTGCATATTCAAAACTTCATACCTCTTCAATTAGACTAGTCTGCAAGGATTTACCAGTACCACTGCTGTGACTATAATTTCTCAGCCCTAAAAAGTGTTCTGATTAGATCAGATGAGAATAGGAAAATAAGGTAATCATATCCTTGTTTCCTGAGTGTCACTTGAATTGTCAGGCTATTAATCCCACAATACCTTTGCTATTATGTCATTCTCCATGCCACCTTCCTTCTTTTTTTCCATTGGATGCAAAGATACAAAAACAAGCTCTGTCTCAGGAAGCATCTCAGCCAACAAATACCAGAAGCTGAAAGGGTTATATAAAGAAAAGCAAAATTATATGCTTGCTATTCTTGTATTCCTCCCCTACCAACCTCTAGTCTACGCTAGTCTAAGACTGACCTAAGATAGCCACTCTTACGTTTAGGCATTGTCACGGTTTAAAGCTGGGCTGGCTATTAAACCTGCAGCAGACGTTCTCTGTTAACCCTCTCCCCCCACCCGAAGGGAAAGGGAAAGGGAAAAGGGAGAGAGACTTACGGGTTGGAAAGTTAAAACAGTTTTAATAAACCTATAATAATGAAAAAGAGTATAATAATAATATTGGAATAATCAAATATATACAAATATATATACAAAACCAAGATCGAGCTCCCCCGATGTCGGCAACGTCACCACCGGCACTGCAGGGCAGGCTCCGGGAAGGCCCAGCCTGGGCCTAGCGACGGTCGAGAGCTGGATTCAGGGATGCACGGATCGGGATCGGGGGCAGCAGGAAAACAGACGGAGTCCTCCTTGGACACCGGCCATAGCAGAAAGAGCAAGTGCGAGACCCTCGTGATCCCCCCGCTTTATACTGAGAATGACGTGTATGGGATGGAATACCCTCGTTGGTCAATTTTAGGTCACCTGCCCTGTCTGCTCCCCCCTGCAGCTGCGACCCCCTTTCGGCTCTTCACTCGTAAGCAGTGAGGAATTTAGCAGTGACCTTGGTTTCTCTAAGACTAAGTACAGCAAGAGCCTTTTTGCACAACGTCCCTACCGGTGCCTCAGCGATAACTACAAACTTCGAGCGTTATCAGTCCTGGAAGCAGATACTGTCTGCAAAACATGTAGTTAGTTTCAGAAAGTGCAGTTACTTAGAGGAGACTTAGCTGAAAGTAAAAATCACTGAAAGGAAAATCTGCCTGGTTTAGGCCAAACCAGGACATTCCACCCCTTATTCCATACCATTCACGTCATACTCAGATCACCACTACCTTTTCATTTTCAAATATATACAGATAACATTAGTTTATGATTCATCTCTATACAGAAAAATAAAAAGTTCATCAAGTTCATTTAGTTCAGGATTGTGGGTTTCCATCTGGCTAGGGGTCTCTCAGGGCAGGAGACATGGTATGAGTTTTGTCACGGTTCATGCCCACGGGTTGCAGGTTAAAGATATCAGTCTCGAGGAGGTTACTGGACGCCACTTGCAGCTAGCTCTGGTCTCGTCACCACTGTCTTAACCTGAAAGACACTTAGGAACACTGTTAGTATTATGCAGCAATTAACATCATGCAGTTCAGAATTAAGTATTCTCACCCAAGATCAGATCACCTTCAGGTACACATCGGACTCCACCATCCTGCAGCATCACCCACCAAGTACATCCAGGTCCCTGAGCAAAAGCAATCCCATGAATGGGTTTACCTTTGCCCGTAGCAGGAAGAACCCAGACAGTTTTTCCCAACAGATTCCTTTCATGCACCACAGGGACTTTATCCCCTTCTACTGTATGTAAAAGGTCTGACTGAGCAGGGCCAGCTCGGTTGATAAATCCTCTGGTGTTAACTAGCCAGGTAGCTTGTGTCAAATGCTTATCCCAGTTTTTAAAGGTTCCACCCCCCATTGCTTTTAAGGTAGTTTTCAACAGCCCATTGTATCGTTCAATTTTCCCAGAGGCTGGTGCATGATAGGGGATGTGATATACCCATTCGATGCCACGCTCTTTGGCCCAGTTGTCTATGAGACTGTTTTTGAAATGAGTCCCATTGTCCGACTCAGTTCTCTCTGGCGTGCCGTGTCGCCACAAGATTTGCTTTTCGAGGCCCAGAATAGTGTTCCGGGCAGTGGCATGGGGCACAGAGTATGTTTCCAGCCATCCGGTGGTCGCCTCCACCATGGTAAGCACATAGCGTTTACCCTGGCGGGTTTGAGGGAGTGTGATGTAGTCAATTTGCCAGGCCTCCCCATATTTATATTTCAACCACCGTCCCCCATACCACAAAGGTTTTAACCGTTTGGCTTGCTTAATTGCAGCGCATGTTTCACAATCATGGATAACCTGTGCAATAGAGTCCATAATTAAGTCCACCCCTCGGTCACGAGCCCATCTGTATGTTGCATCTCTCCCTTGATGACCTGAAGTGTCATGAGCCCACCGAGCTAAAAATAGTTCACCTTTATGTTCCCAGTCCAAATCTATTTGGAACACTTTAGCAGCCTGATCCGCTTGTTGGTTGTTTCGATGTTCCTCAGTTGCCCGACTTTTAGGTACGTGAGCATCTACATGACGTACCTTCACGACTAGTTTCTCTAGCCGAGTAGCAATATCTTGCCACAGTTCAACAGCCCAAATAGGTTTACCTTTACGCTGCCAGTTGCTTCGCTTCCACTGCTTTAACCACCCCCACAAGGCATTTGCCACCATCCATGAGTCAGTATAAAGATACAGCCTTGGCCACTTTTCTCGTTCAGCAATGTCTAGAGCCAGCTGGATGGCTTTTACCTCTGCAAATTGACTTGATTCACCTTGTCCTTCTGTGGCTTCTGTGACTCGTCGTATGGGACTCCATACAGCAGCTTTCCACTTCCGATGCTTTCCTACAAGACGGCAGGATCCATCGGTGAACAGGGCATACTGCTTCTCATCCTCTGGTAGTTCATTATATGGTGGGGCTTCTTCAGCACATGTCACCTCCTTTTCTGGTGGCATTCGAAGTCTTTGCCTTCTGGCCAGTCCATGATCACTTCTAAGATTCCTGGGCGATTAGGGTTTCCTATTCGAGCCCTCTGTGTAATTAATGCAATCCATTTACTCCATGTAGCATCAGTTGCATGATGAGTAGTAGGAACCTTACCCTTGAACATCCAGCCTAGTACTGGTAATCGGGGTGCCAGGAGAAGTTGTGCTTCAGTACCGATTACCTCTGAAGCAGCTCTAACTCCTTCATATGCTGCCAGTATCTCTTTTTCAGTTGGGGTGTAATTGGCCTCGGAACCCTTGTATCCTCGACTCCAAAATCCTAGGGGTCGACCTCGAGTCTCCCCTGATACTTTCTGCCAGAGGCTCCAGGTAGGACCATTGTCCGCAGCTGCGGTGTAGAGCACATTTTTAACATCTTGTCCCATACGGACTGGTCCAAGGACTACTGCATGCACAATCTCTTGTTTAATCTGTTCAAAAGCCTGTCGTTGTTCAGGGCCCCACTGAAAATCATTCTTCTTTCTGGTCACTTGATAAAGAGGGCGTACTATCTGGCTGTAATCTGGAATATGCATTCTCCAGAAATCCACAACACCTAAGAAGGCTTGTGTTTCCTTTTTGTTAGTTGGTGGGGACATAGCTGTTATTTTGTTGATCACCTCTATCGGGATCTGGCGACGCCCATCTTGCCATTTAATCCCTAAAAACTGGATCTCCCGGGCAGGTCCCTTGACCTTGCCTCTTTTTATGGCAAAACCAGCTTTCAGAAGAATTTGGATTATTTTCTCCCCTTTGTCAAAAACTTCTACTGCTGTATCACCCCACACAATGATGTCATCAATGTATTGCAAATGTTCTGGAGCTCCACCCTTTTCTAGTGCAGTCTGGATCAGTCCATGGCAAATAGTAGGACTGTGTTTCCACCCCTGGGGCAGTCGATTCCAGGTGTACTGGATACCTCTCCAGGTAAAAGCAAACTGTGGCCTGCACTTTGGTGCCAAAGGAATAGAGAAAAATGCATTAGCTATGTCTATGGTGGCATACCACTTGGCTGCCTTTGACTCCAGTTCGTATTGAAGTTCTAGCATGTCTGGCACAGCAGCACTCAGCAGTGGCGTAACTTCATTTAGGCCACGATAGTCCACAGTTAATCTCCATTCTCCATCAGACTTTCGCACTGGCCATATAGGACTATTAAAGGGTGAGCGAGTCTTGCTAATCACTCCTTGATTTTCTAATTGTCTAATCAGTTTATGAATGGGGATCAGGGAGTCTCGATTGGTGCGATATTGTCGTTGGTGCACTGTGGTAGTAGCAATTGGCACCTGTTGTTCTTCAACCTTCAGCAACCCCACAACAGAAGGATCCTCTGAGAGGCCAGGCAAGGTAGACAGCTGTTTAATGTCCTCAGTCTCTACAGCTGCTATACCAAAGGCCCATCTATACCCTTTTGGGTCCTTAAAATACCCTCTCTTGAGGTAGTCTATGCCAAGGATGCACGGAGCATCTGGGCCAGTCACAATGGGGTGCTTTTTTCCATTCATTTTTAGTTAGGCTCACTTCGGCCTCCAATACAGATAACACTTGAGATCCTCCTGTTACTCCTGAAATACTGATAGATTCTGCCCCTTTATGATCCGATGGCATTAGGGTGCACTGTGCACCAGTGTCTACCAAGGCTCGATACCTTTGTGGTTTTGATGTGCCAGGCCATCGAATCCACACAGTCCAATAAACTCGGTTGTCCCTTTCCTCCACCTGGCTGGAGGCAGGGCCCCCCTAATTAAGAAATGGATTCGTGCTGCTCACGGGGATTGGACCTTCATTTCCCCTATTCACTCTTGGGAAAAAGGAATTTGAGGCCCATCTCCCCTGACTGGGGTCCTGCTCATTAGTAACTGGAGCAGCCATCCTCCTAGAAAAATTCTCTCTGGTATTTCTTGTAGCTTGCAACTCACGTACTCGTGCCTGTAGGGTACTGGTAGGTTGTCCATGCCATCTGTTCATGTCTTCCCCATAACCACGCAGGGCAAACCACAGGATACCTCGTGATGTGTTCCGTTTCCTTTGAGCTGGTCCTGTAGGAGGCCGTTTTCTCCTAACAGCTGCAACGCGGGCCTGTGTAGGTAGAGTGTCAAGTTTATTCTCGATCATGGACAGTTTGTCTGACAGTTGTTTAAATGAATCCTTGTTTTCCTTAGTCAGTTTTTCCACAGCTGAGATGCGGGTCTGCAGTGGGGAAGAAATACTATCTTCATACTGTCGCATACAGTTAGCCATTTCACCCACAGCAGAACGTGCCATATCATCTTCTCCCCAGACTAATATTGACAATGTATGGGTGTATGTCGGTGGAGCATTCTTCACAACCTTCCGGAACATGGATCGGTTGCATTCCACTTCATCAGGATCTACAGGATCTACAATTTCCCGTGGGTGTCTATAAATGATCTCTTGCACAGCTAGTTGTCTAAGGTAGTTAATACCTTTTTCTATAGTGGTCCATTTGCTCAGGTGGCTCATAACATCATCTTTATAGGGATACCTGCTCTTTACAGCTGACAAGAGTCACCTCCAGAGACTGATAGTGTTTGACTTTCTTGCAAGCGCCTTATCAATACCACCATCTCTGGACAGGGATCCCAACTGTCTGGCTTCTCTACCGTCTAATTGCATGCTATCTGCCCCATTATCCCAGCATCGGAGCAGCCAGGTAATAATTGGCTCACCATCATAACGGCTGAAATCTTTCCTTATATTTCTCAGGTCCTTCAGGGATAAGGAGTGGTAGGTTATCTCTACATCCGAGTCCTCCTCCTGTGATAGTTCTGCTTTAGAAGGACCTTTCTTCTGTGACGGGTCTGCTTTAAAAGGACGATTGAGGAAACCCCCATCTGTGTCAGGCCCTGACTCTGCCTGAGAAGGGCCCTCACCTGGGTCATATGATGGCTCTGCCTTAGAAGGCTCTGAGTCATCATCCTCCTCTTCACGAGCTGATTTCTTTTGGTATTTCTTCCTGGTTACAGGAGCAATTGGTACAGATTCGTTAGATGCTGGGGTCTGAGTAGATGCAGTGGCTGTCATGGGAATGCTGAGACTCGTTAGAGTCTGAGTAGTTGCAGTGGCCATCTTGGGGGGTGTAGCAGCTGCGGTGCGAGCTGTAGCGGCAGCACATGCTGTAGGATCTGAGGTGGCTGCATAACACCTACAACTGTCCCTGCACCGATATTTAATCTTATCCCACATCAGAAACACATTCAGGACAACCGAAAATAAAAACAAGCCACCTAGACAGCACCATCCGAATTTCACAAAATCTAGAGGAATCAGCTTGGCAGAAAAGGAGAAGGTACTATTTCCCGAAGTAAAATTGGAAGTGTAATCATTAACACAATCAGCTAAAGGACGCCCGGAGTCCGCAAATAAAATCGCTGCTACCGTGGTCAGAATAGTAACAGCCCAGTTTATCACGACATAAATCAGTACGAAACGCCATAACAAAACAATGCACATTGACCAGTGCCCAGCAGTGATAAACTGCACATAAACAGTAACAAACAGCGCATACGGCAAGTAAGGTATCATTACACTTAACTCTGTAAAAGGCTTTATAAAGAGATGAGATAACACAGCGTTCAAAAATGACATCACCATCTTCACTATCTGTTTTAATTTCCAACCCCTTGTAAATCTCAAAGGAAGAAATCTGATACTCTCTCAGCTGAGCTCTCCGGGTCTCCTCCCGCTGGAGCCGGGATTCGACTTATCAGAGCAACCTGTTGGAGCTTCTCTCGAGCCCCACGTTGGGCGCCAATAAATCTGTCACAGTTTAAAGCTGGGCTGGCTATTAAACCTGCAGCAGACGTTCTCTGTTAACCCTCCCCCCCCACCCGAAGGGAAAGGGAAAGGGAAAAGGGAGAGAGACTTACGGGTTGGAAAGTTAAAACAGTTTTAATAAACCTATAATAATGAAAAAGAGTATAATAATAATATTGGAATAATCAAATATATACAAATATATATACAAAACCAAGATCGAGCTCCCCCGATGTCGGCAACGTCACCACCGGCACTGCAGGGCAGGCTCCGGGAAGGCCCAGCCTGGGCCTAGCGATGGTCGAGAGCTGGATTCAGGAACGCACGAATCGGGATCGGGGGCAGCAGGAAAACAGACGGAGTCCTCCCTGGACACCGGCCATAGCAGAAAGAGCAAGTGCGAGACCCTCGTGATCCCCCCGCTTTATACTGAGAATGACGTGTATGGGATGGAATACCCTCGTTGGTCAATTTTGGGTCACCTGCCCTGTCTGCTCCCCCCTGCAGCTGCGACCCCCCTTCGGCTCTTCACTCATAAGCAGTGAGGAATTTAGCAGTGACCTTGGTTTCTCTAAGACTAAGTACAGCAAGAGCCTTTTTGCACAACGTCCCTACCGGTGCCTCAGCGATAACTACAAACTTCGAGCGTTATCAGTCCTGGAAGCAGACACTGTCTGCAAAACATGCAGTTAGTTTCAGAAAGTGCAGTTACTTAGAGGAGACTTAGCTGAAAGTAAGAATCACTGAAAGGAAAATCTGCCTGGTTTAGGCCAAACCAGGACAGGCATGTTTTCCTGTTGCTTCCCTATCCTCTTCTATTTTGTCTTTGCTTCAGAAAAATCCACCTTAGCAAATCAGGACAATGTCATCCCACGATACACTGCTGTGAGGAGAAAACCCAAGAACACTACACCTGGCCTGCCTGTTTCCCTGCCAGTTCCAGTTGAAGTTTCATAGGTCCTAAGAAATGTTCACTTTGCAAATACGTTTCAGCATGCCTCCAGGAAACTGTATTAGAGTCTCTATTAAAATTACATAGGGATATGATTCAGCACTCATTGAAACCAATGCAAATCCTTTCTTACAGTGAATTGATTCTGGATTATATCTACATTTTGCCTTTTCTGCAGGCCGTACTCTTCTGCCATACGCAGCCCATTCACTAGGTCTTGCTTTTGCCCTTATTCATAAGCCATCACCAGGGCACAGAGCTCTTTCATAGCACCGGAGATTAGGCTGGCATGACTCATGAAGCAAACCACAGGACCTAGTAGAAAACTGTAAGCAATCTGGAATCAACAGGGACTCTATACGTCATCTAGCTGTGGTACTCTGTTCCATCTGCAGTGCTCAAGAGAAAACTGAACATGAAAAAAGCTTGTACTAAAAAAGCACACTGTTGGAAGGGGTGAACAGAGTACTTAGAGGCAAGGACCAAAGACCTCAAGGAGACACTGGATTTGCTGCAGCAAAACTTCATGAGCATAACGGAGAAAAAAACTGGCAATTGGAATTGAGTCAGCCCTAGTAGATCTGATTCAAAGGCCACCGAGACCAGTGGGATCCTTCCCATTTATCTTGATAAAATTGGACTCTGTGCCAGTGCAAGCAACAATAACAAAAAAGTAGGAACATGTCTCAGTATAGGGTTGTTTTGGTATCAGTTCTTTTGTACAGTAAAAGTGGTTCTTAGATATCCCTGTAAGGCTCATGCACCTACACTGAGAGAATGTATGCAACAAAGTATTTGCTGTAGTCCAACAGACTTTCTAGGGTAGCCTGAGATATGTAAATTTTTTTCCCCGAAGCTTTTTAGTGTTCCAGGGGCTAAATGTTTGTTATTTGTGCTCCATTAGAGTCACATAATTTCCAAGCATATAATAGGAGGGTTTGCCAGTTTATAAATTTTAAAAAGAAATAAAGGAGTTTATTACCTGAAGTTCGGAAGAACAGTATGCTTTGTGGACAGCATTGGCCTTTGTAAAATTGTTCCCTATGGTGGTGTCTTTCAGTCTCAGGAGCTGATAAAACCCTTATCAAATTGCACTTATATGTTGCTTCTGCACATTTGTTCTCTTGAAGCCTGTCCCTAAATAGTTATGACCTCAGCAAAGAAATTCGATTTGCAAGCCAGTTCTTCAGCTGATGTATAGCCAGCATGCTTCCAGTGAAAATCAGTGGCATTACAGTGATACAAATGGGCTAATAGTAACTCTAATCATTTCTGTGTAGGTGTTTGTACAGGCCTAGCCCTGGTCACGGGATGGAGTGCAACACGCTCCAGACAGAAACCTTTGCAGCAGATGTCTTTCCTTGTCTCTGAGGAGAATATAGCCGTTTGACTAGTCTATCCCAAAAGCAAATTACAAATCCCTTGAACTAGCCCAGCTGCCTTGGACAGTGCATTTGTGAGGAGCAAAGCCCAGGATCACCCCACTCTCCACCAGATCATCCCTCCAGTTTGCTGGTTTGTGGGTTTTGGGATGTAGGGGGTGTATTTCAGAGATCCATAAAATCTGTTTCTCCTTTAGCACCCTGTTCATATCCAAATGGCTGCAAAGGAGGTGTGAGAATTTGTGCTTCCCTTTAGTGTCATGAATGCACATTTTGTCCAAGTCACAGTCTACAGATAATACATGTTCAAAGTAATAGCAACTAGAAATATATGGCAATTTTTTGGCTGACTCTTTGTTACAAGTATTTTTGAGGCTATGATTCTTTTTTTTTTTATTATAATTTATTCTTCCCATGATAGAAAGTAAATTAATTATTCAGTTAATAAAGTGAGAGCACAAGTCAGAACTCAGGACAGACAGCTTCTACCATGCATGCTCCCAGTGAGTGATACCCTACTCTATGCATAATCTGTTGACTTTCAGAATTGTTAATATATGATACCTTTTAAAGGTAATTTTTAATATAAAATAAAGTAGTGATAATGGAGATCCATATGATATCCATTCATTTGAGGTGAAAGAAAAGCTACAATCATTTTTGCTGCCTCAAATTACACTTGTCAGTGAAGATCTATTCACAATTGTACTGTTTTCATAAAGTTTAGCTGTTTGAATCCCAGTATTGTTTTATACTGGACCATTTTTATTTATTGCATTATCAGTATGTTTATTGACTGTCTAACTTGTTTTCAAAACACTTTTTCAAGTGGAACATCTCACAGCTTTTGACAATGCTAAAGGCTTGATCCAAAGCCAGTCAATTGAGAAGAAAAACTCCTCTTTTCTTTAGTAGGGCTTTGATCTAAGTGCATGTCCAAGTGCTCATTAAAGTCTTTTTTATGCTTGTCTTGCAAGTGGTCATCAGACTGAACCCATGGCATTTCAGCAGAATAATCAGAGACCAAGGATAAGGCCTCAGCAGGCAATATAGAGCTATGTGCCTTAGGAAAAAATGTTTTGAAAATAATATAAATAGACCAGATTATGAAACCCCAACTTGCAGTTACTTCTTGCCAGCCCAGTAGCACTGAATAGAAAGGAATGATTCATATATGTACTTCCAGCAGAGCAAAACGTCCCTAAAGGGTAAACAAACACAGTCCTGTGTACTAAAATGCTGAAGTTAACACTGGATGAGACAGATGTAGAGATAGCAGTTAATAAATGCCTAGACTCTATGCCGCACTACCACAACTCTTCTACTTTAGCTCCAAACCGATTATCTCTGTACAGCGCTGCATTCTCCATATAGTTGCGCCAGCTCATTCGGAGATAGTTTAGGGATCTCTGTCACACCATGGTAGACACTTCTGGAGGGATCATTTGCTGTGAACTGGTTTATTAAAAAAGGAAGAATCTCCTGGATCTTCATATGTGTTTCTTTGTAGCAAATTAGAAGTTATTCTTTGCATCAGCTCTTTGAACTCCACTATACATTGGGACAAGCTTCATACCCTACTTCTCCATACTTTCTGGATTATAGACTGCAGCAAGAAAGATACTGAAGACTACAACAGAAAAGTTTTCAGTTCACCAAATCTATGAATCTGTGGATTTTTCATGTGTCTGAATGCTGTAGGGAATAGTTATCCATCACAAGGGCTGTTGCTGGTCTCTTGTGTCATCGCAGTACGTTCTGGAAGAAATAAATACTGGAGCCTGCTTTTCCTCTAACAGCAGGAAAGGAATAGAGCAGAGTCAGGTACCATTACACCTTGTCACGATCTCTGAGTGATGATGAAAGCTGAGCAATGAATCTAATCCCATGAATTCAGCCACAGAAAGGTGCCTTTTGAGTTTTTGTATCTTTCTGTCTCCACATTGGCAGACAGGAGGGAAGCCAGGCCTCTAGGTTTTACTAACCTGAACCTTCTACACATGAGTCAGTCCAAATGAGAGGATCTAGGACTTCGATTTATGTACAGGACACACTCCCCCAGGAGTCAGAAGAAGAAATTGAAGGAATAAAAGAAAAGAGAAAACAGGATGAAAATTATATGTACTGAATCAGGCTGTTCACTGTGAATCTGTAGTTGTGTAAGAGTTGTCCTATGCTTGATCACCTTTACTCATAATTTTATACAATTACCACTAGGAAGTCAAAGAAAGTAGGCAAAAAAAGGACTTTTGTTTCCTTTTCAGTGTCATGGTATTTAGCTGTTGCATTGTTTTGTTTTCTGAAAAAGACTGCTGTCAGAATATTTAGTAGGAGACATCATAACAATAAATACTGTATGCTCAATGTTCTCAATTGCGTTAGTAACCAGGGATGTTATATTAAGAGTCAGAGAGTATTCTGGGAATAATTAATCTGTTGATGCTGAAGTCAGATATCATAGTACAAAGTATTTTAGTGTCGCCAGGTTTACCTCTTATGACTGTGAAGACAACTCTTCATTGCAGTTTTCTGATTCACATTGAAGACTACAGATTTTAGAGCAAAGCTACTTTGGGGGATATTGCACATGCTTTTATAGTCCCTCCTCAAAGTAGTGCAAGAAGTCTCATTGCTGAGTTAAAAGCAGACTGACCAGTGAACTGCAATAAGACACCATCTGAAAGCAATTAACTTATACTAATGCTAATGCTGGTAGAAATTTTTTCTAAAGTGAATCGGTAGATATGACTGGTAGGTCTACTCCATGGCTGGAGCACCTGTAGCGTCTGTTATATTAGGATGTCAGAGAGTATTTCAGGTAAGGTGCAGCCAATGCACTCTCTCCCTCACTGAAGACTAGCTGGACTCCCAAAGGGTCTCTATTTATCATTTTCTTTCTTTCTTCTTTTATTGTTTCCACTTCCTTTTCTTTCTCTTGAGGAAGTATTTTCTGTGTATAAATTGAGATCCTAGATTCTTTCATTCAACTAGATGCAACCAGACAGCCAGGTGAACACTGAAGAGAAAGGAAGAATTGTCTTAATTTGGTGGTGGTTCATGAAGAGAAAGGAATTGATGTTGTTTCTTGGACCCTTGCTATCAAAAAGTTTAGAAGCAGAGGAAAAGATGACTGACTGGAAACTTTTTCTTATAGGTTTATGAGTATCGTATTTTAGCATTTTTCTCAGTCCTACATTGGTACCAGATTTTCAACTATTGACCTTCAAGATAACAATTCTATTTGTGTGGAAATGTTCTAATGAATCGGGTTTGTTGCTAGACTTACATTTTACTTGGGATCCTTATGTACACAAAATTTATATCATTCACACACTTGGGAACTTTTATTGTATAAAAGTCTCTGTGAAGATACACTGAGTACATGATCAGTGTTTAATGTTGTCATCTCTCTGATTTTATGTCTTTGGGTTCATTAAGAAATTTCCCAAATTATCAGTGAGAAATGTCAGAGATGCTGACAGCATAACTTCAGAGTTGTTTGTCCCAGTTAATGACACCGTTGCTCCAGTGTCCTCCCAAGCACAGCACCTTCATATGACTTTTTGCCATTTTTCTGTCGCTATGTACTTTAGTGTGACTCACAGTGAAGAAATGGGGGCCTATCATCAGAAGTGCTTCTGAATCAGAGCCCTGAGAGAGAAAGAGGGGAAGCCTTGTGGTTACTGAGTATATCTACACTTTGAGGACCACTGAACTGTAAAGATAGTTCTTAGATGTTGCACATTTCCAAGCCGTATATTCAGAGGACTTTTCCTGCTGCAGGCATTATAACATTCATCAGATTATTGTAGGTGTGCATGTGAACTTCCCTAACTTTGCCTATGAAACAAAACAAAGGCAAAGTTAAGAAAGAGTTTAATGGCAGGCCTCAATTACTGATTTTTCAACATAAGGCCCAAGTGTTTCATCTCACAAATAATGAATAGCAAAGTAAGAGTTGCAAAATTATTATCCTTCTGACAGTTCCTTTCTTTTATTTCCTAGAGATGGTGTCTTCAAACTACGAGCATGCTCTTTGAGATCTAAGAAGAATTTTAGCAGTATTACCATCTGTTGCATGATTTCTAGTTTGTCATTTCAAAACATCAAATATTACACTTTCAAAACACTGATTATGTGAAGAAAACCAGAGTGGGTTTTTTTTCCAACTATCTAAATATCAAAAAACTTAGGCTAGTTAAGTGATAAGACACTTTCTATCTCTTAAGCCTCACTTATTTCTGCATTAAAAAATTGTTTGAAATCTCTCTATATCCTTTCTGATGCAGCCAGGACATCTACTATTCTATGGAAACAGTGAATTAAATAGCAAGCCATAGTGACATACAGTAATGGGGACTATGAGCCAGCAGTGTGCCTTCGTGGCAAAGGCAGCCAGCGGCATCCCACACCATATTAGGAAGAGGGTCACCAGACAATGGAGGGAGGAGATCCTTCCTCTCTTCTCAGTACTCATGACACACACCTGGAGTGCTGGGTTCAGTTCTAGGCTCCACAGTACAAAAGAGACATGGATATACTGGTACAAGTCCAACAAAGGACCATGACGGTGTTTAAGGGACTGGAGTATCTTTCCTGTGAGGCTGAGGGAACTGGAACTGTTCAGCCTGTAGAAGAGAAGACTCAGAGGGATCTCATCAATGTGCATAAATGGGAGGAAATGAAGATGAGGGAGACAGGCTTTTCTCAGTTATGCCCATTGACAGGACAAGAGGCAAGGGGCAAAATGTTAAAAAAGAAAAAAATAAAGAAATTCCATCTGAACACAATTTTTACTGTGAAAGTGGTCAAACACTGAAAGACGTTGCCCAGAGAGGTTGTGGAGTTTCCATCTTTGGAGATATTCTGGACACGGTCCTGGGTAGCCTGCTCTAGCCACTCCTGCTTCAGCAAGGAGGTTGCACTAAATGATCTCAAGATTTCCCTTCCAACTAAAATGATTCTGTGGTTTCAAAAAAATTTTACATTACTTTTTGCCTTACCTTCAATTTGCATTAAAAGTTCTGACAAGTTGTCTCAAGTAGTTTATTTTTTAAATATGTGTCATTAGCAATGTGCTCCTTGTAAGCCATCTGAGCAATGCTAGGATGTCTCAACATCTTTGATTTTTAAAATGAGTGTTTAAAATTAACTGCCACTTTCCCATACAAGTCACATTCATAACCCAGAAGAGATGGAGAACCTTGCTCTGCCAGTGGAAGAGAAAAACATTGTTCAGCACCTCTCCAAAGACACTATGCCCTTTGCATGACTAAGCTGATTGGAGAATCTGGCCATTTATGCAACTATTTCACACAGAAGATGCCGGCATAGCTGATTTTGAATGCATTAGAAGTGAAAACGTGGTGGAGCAAATACAGCATGAATATTAATTTCAATTCCTAATCATAATCAGGGGGAATCAAACCCAGTAATATAATTTTGGCAGAGTCCCATGAGTTCCTCTTTTTCTAGATCTTTCTGTGTCTTGAATGTGCCAATAATTAAAAACAAAAAAATCTGGCATCAGCTCAGTGATTGAAATGTGTCTCCTACCCTTAGACATTTAACATATAGCAGATCAATGTAACATCATTTTCAAGGGCAACAATCTCTGTTTAACAGCCCAGGAGTTACAAATCGGAACAATATCCAGAACAATCTGTATTTTCATACGCAGCATCCACCTAATATCTATAAGCTTTACTCATGTTATAGTTATTTTCTGATGCTGAAATATATGAACAAATTCTGTGCATAGCACCATGGTAAAGATGCATGCATCTCATCCAGCCTGGCTGAGAAGGGAGAGACCCTCCATGTGGGATCAGCAGCTATGTGGTGTATCAGTCCTTCCCTTAGCAAAGTTCCTGGTGTGAAAGGGCTGAAACAAGTCTTGAATATGCTTGAGCCAGGGCTTTAATGCTTAGAAACTCTCAAGCCTGGTCCCCTTACTCTCTGCTCCTCCAGCAAGTCCAAACGTGTGCTTCCAGAGCATATTGTCTCCTGGCTGTCAGCCTCAGCTAACAGGGAAGTCATCATGGGGCCCTGAAATATTTTCACCACCGAAATCTCCACTGCTCAGCACTGTGCTCACTGGGGCCATCGTCAGTGATACAGCTGAACATTTGAGTTAAGAGAAAGAGAGCTAGCATTTCTGGTGCTGGCTGATGAAAGATGAAGCTGAGAATATCATCTTGTGAACACGGAGTCTGTAAAAAGCAGAAGTTTTATGCGGTCTTGTAAAATGTTTGCAGAAATGAAGACCTTGAATGCCTGAAGGTACAAGGTGCTAGCATCTTGTTTCTAGAACTACTTGGGAAATTTTAGCAAGTACTCTTTTTGATCTCAGAAATGCAAAGGTACCCCATAAAAGCTCTCTGTAAGAGATACAAGTGGCTCCTGTATGGCTACTCCATTTTGAAATATCTTTCACAGTTGCTATTAATCCTGTTTCATCACATTTTAAAATAACAGGGTTTTTTTTTCTGTGCCAGGACCATATTTTTATTTAAAAGTTCACGTATATGGTAAAGATGTTTTAACAACTTTTTACATCAGATAAGTTAAAATAACATGTTTTGAAAATGTTAAGATATTCCCCAATGAACAAAACTGTTAAATCCTCCTTATTTACATAATTTCCTTCAGATTAATATGTTTCATCTATATTTTGAGAAGGAACATCTGAAACTTTAAAAATTCCTACAAAATGGTACAGTTCTTGCCTTCCTTATCCTTCTGGAAACCTTTCAAAAATCCAAAGCATAATATGAAATTCTGAGCAAGTGAATGGAAGACAACCACTCCATTACAACCACTCTGACTGACAACCTGTTTTATTTATTCCTTTTTTTTTTTTATGCAACAGGAAGGAAAACTAGAATTTTCTGATACTTTGGCTTAGGAAGGAATATTCATTGTCACATTGGCAAATAGGCACATGTCCTCTGGCTGATACCAAAAGTGCTGTTGGGAATGGGAAGGGAGAATTAAGCACTGGCTTGCTTTCCTTGTTTTTTTCTTAAGTTTTGTCCAAGGAATTCTAATATTATCTATATTGTAATATTAGCTAATATACAAATATTATTTCATTAAAGAAAATCAGAATTTGTGGTGTTAGATATATTTTTCTAAAAAATTCCACATGTCTTAACTATCTGGAAGGTCTATTTAAACAAGTGTAGATAACTTCAGAACGTTTCTCTTCAATACCCTCTGCTTTAAAGCCAGAGAAATGGAAGTAGGGAGAAAGATTGCAAAGCTGTTTATTTCCATTCTGTTTGTATGAATTGCTTGAGGTTTTTATTTTTTTTTCTCACAGTCTCCCAATAAATAATCTGTAGGGAGTGTCTGAGTCAGGTTTGATTTTATTGGTGCTTTAACAAATGTACAAGCACATTTAATTTGGTAAGTTAAGTCACAGGAACATGGTAAAGTAGAATAATTTTACTAAGTTGTTATCATAATTAGATCCTCTCATTTTGCAGTTTGCAGAAATGAAAAGTAATTCAACTACGTCCTTGTAATTACAAAAATTCATAGCTATCCTAAATAAAAGGATACCTGTGTGGAATAACTGAGAATAATGAAGGTAGGTAGCAACACAACAGTTACTGAAATGTTGTGCTTTGCTTTACACTGATGAGACTTATCAGAGCCAGATCCCACAGTCGAAGCAAGTGCTTGTTTTGATTTAATGAACTTCAAGCAAACTTCTGTGTGCACCCAGGGAATTCCCCCTGTAAAGACAGAAGCTCAGAGCAGCGTAAAATCGGCAGAAGAGTGATTGTGCTTCCTCTGTTCTCGCTCCCTCTGGAAGCATCACTGGTTATGAAGGTGCTGGTAAAAGATATTAAAATTTGATTCGCTGGGGAACAAGACCCTTGCAGCCCAATACTCAACATACTTAAAAGGCTACCACATTTTGATGTTAACCTTCCCAGATCAGAGCAGAATCAGGGACTGCTGTTAGGTCTCTATCAGGCCCTTTGTCTGATGGGTCCAAGTAAACTTTCTGAAAAATGCATTCTTGTCTTCCTTTTTTATGACTGCATGAGAGGTTACGATCGTGAGTTCCCAAAAGGATAACACAACTGTGTGGTGTGAAGGGGAATTTGAGAAAGACAGGGTCAGTGAACAGTAGCATGAACACTACTGTTTTTTATTATTTCATGTTTTACTGGTAATATTGCAAGAGAATTGTGACTCATCATTTGTTACAGATGTCGCTGTAGCTATGCCTCTGTCTTTGTCTAGCAATATATTCTCCAGATGTCAAGATCTTCAATGATGGGAAGCTAGCATGATTGTTTCAATACGGTTACAAATTCTCACAGACATTATCACCACAATGACACTGTGAAAGACATAGTCTAACTGTGGGATCTGGAACTGCTGGTGGGAAGCAACAAGCTGGTAAAAGCTACGACTGACTGCAAATCTTACTGCAGACAGCTATACCCTGAACACCCTCTCCCTCCACATATCTTCCTCAGACGCCTACACCGTGCGTCAGATGAAAATCTGGGGTGATTAAACCAGCAATGCCCCAATGCCCAAAGTAGACCTAAGTAACTGTTTCATAAAGACCTCATGCAGTCTTCTGCCTTTCCCTGAAAGAGGCCAAGCAGTCCTTTAATTTGTAGCAGATATTTCACTAAGCTTTCCATAGTCATGCCTAAGTCTTTGTTCTGCATAGTCACAGTTAATTTAGACACCATTAACAAATATGAGTACTGCAAATTACTAGTGCCAGTGCACATTACCATGCTTTTACCCTGTCAATTTAATCTGCTGTCATGTTTGCCAGATTATCTAGATTTGTTAGATCTTTTCATACTTCTTCATAATCCTAATGATTTTGGCTGTGTATCTTATCTTCACCAAGAAAAGTTGATTTCTTTCTGGTTAGCCATTTTTCCTAGTCAATGCCACATCCATTTGACTAACACCATCAGAGTGTCACTCTCTGATGCATGGAAAGCATGGTATCTTTGGTTACCATCTTTCCAGTTTCCAATCTGGATGGATCTTTGCCTGTCACCACATGAGTATTTCATTTCCCCAGCAGTTGCAAGTGAGGCATATGATCAAAACTGCTGTAAAGTTCAGAGAAGTTTTTTTCATCTAATTTTTTGGAGAAGCAGGAATTGCATATCCTTTCCAAGGAGTGATGTAACATCGTTTAAAGCAAAGCTTTGATGGAATCCATAGTCACAATGGCAATCAATCTTGGTGATCAGTTTAAAAAGTAGTGCCTGAGTACAGTAGTAGCTGGAACTCGTTGCATTAAGCCACTGACCTAATGCATTCCCCAAGATTCACAGTGCATTAAAAAATTGTTAGGAGTGACGACCTGTATGGTCATTATGACAAATACCTGTACTCATCCTGTTGGCAATGTCTCTTGTGTTAGCTGAAGCATGGGCCCAAGCATTCATTTTCTCATTGTAAACACCATTCCTTATACTTTTTCTTCAAGCATTCTGCAGCTCGGAGCCAAACCATCCACACAACATCTCCAAGGAGCCCAGCCTACTTCATCTGAGCCCTGGCCTACAGAGATCTCATCCCTGGGCATGTCTCACTGTCCAAATGGCAGAAAGGTCTTGGCCCTATGCTGATTTGCCAGGTATATTTATGCTTTTCCTGTGAGGGTGCTTCAAAGCTCAGCAGCAGGTTGCATCTGCACCTGTGTTGGGGTGCAATTGATGCAGACATTAGGAGAGATTGGTTTTGAGTACAGGCTCAGGTTTGGGTTTGGCAACATCACTTACAAATGTCAGCTTTCATAGTGAAAATAAAATATGTGTAACTGTTAATACTAAACTATATCACAATGTAGTGATCGTTAATTCAAAAAAGAGAAGTATTTCAAATATCCGATATAAAAATCTGTAAAAGTCAAATTTCAATACAAGCAACAGTTCTATAAATAATGCCACTACTAACATAACATCTCATCTAAAGAATTTCAGTGAAAACAACGTGTAGCTAAAAAAAAGACTAATGTTTTCCCAGGCCTAATAACAAATCTACATGACTGGAGATTCAGAAAAAACATCACAGTGGTTTTTCCAGGAATTTAAGTATGTCTTTAGATTGAACACTGAAGTACTTTCACTCAGAGTAGAGACTCTTTTGCACTTGTTTTTTGTGCAACAGCATATGTATTTATCATTCTTGGTCACTTCGACATTGTATTGATACTGGCACAATTGAAACTGTTTTAATTTCATAATTAGCTGCATTTCTGTTTTTATTATGTGGTTGTGATAATTAATTTACAGTTAAGAATGAAGTTTGCCTTTCATTGAACACCTGATTTTAACACTCATAGGGAGACAGTTTTCCAGAAAGTCTGTCTCAAGTCATGCCAGTGTTGAAATTTTCTAGGGGCATTAGAAAAATCAAACTAAGAATGAGCCAGTCACTGGGATAACTCAGCCTGGCTCCCTTGACTCCAGTGAAGGATTTAGTCTAATATCTGGTCCAGATAAATCTCTGCCTTTATACATTAATGTTCTTTAAAATCCAGGTGATCTCAGATTTAGCATTGGATAGCAGTGGATCTTGGAAAGCATTATTTTTTTTTGATGGAAATGTTGGAGGAAGAAAACTTGAAAAGAAGAGGGGCAAATACAGGCAGAACAATGAAAGCAGGACCACATATGGTCATATACTGGGGACAGAAAGCTGGGTTTACATAAATCTGTGACCTGAACCATTACATTCATGTAAGAATTTTACAACTGAAGTAGTAGCACAGAAAATTCATGACATATGGAAGAAAGGATATGAGAGCAAGGAGAACCTCTCTGATCTCAGATCAACTGAGAAATACTTTTTTATGTCCATTGATTATTTTGTCCTTATTACAAATATAATTTACTATTTATGTAAAGGAGAAGTTTTCAAAAAAGACTGAATAAATGTTAAAAAATATGCACTTAACATAGAATTATCGAATCATAGAATCATTTAGGTTGGAAAAGACCTTTAGGACCATTGAGTCCAACCATTAAACATATCAGAACGCTGATTAATTTCTTTAAGCCTCCCCTGAAATGTGCGGTTTTGTTACTGCAAACAATAGAATGTCTAAAGATGAACTGCTAAAGGATCCAGCCAACTCTTCACTGCCATATAATCCTTCATGCCTCATTAACCTCAATATAATTTACATAAACTACTGAACCCTAAAACTGTCCCCAATAAAATTCGAAAAAATACATGTAAAGGTCAAGATAACAAATTACAACACTATAAAATCAGTTTCTCATTGAAAGGGTACTTTGCCAATAATCTCATGGTAATTTGCTTTCTGTGGGAGAAGAAAAATATGACATGAATGAAATTACTCTTTCCCTTAATTGTTCACTTGCAGGTTTTCATGCACTGCATTTTTGTACCAGGGAAAAGTTCTGTATAAGCTAGCACATATTTTCCAGGTGTTTTGCAGTCTCCGTTATGACTTAACTTCAGTGTTAAGTACTCTCTGACGGAGTTGGGGAGTCTCTGATGGAGTTACTCCTCCTTGGGGAGGAGTAAGTGAAAGGAAGTATGTTATAAGCAAGTGCTATGAATTTTTCGCTTGGAATAACACCCAGTTAGAGAGATTCATGCCAGAGTTCACCTGATGGAAATACATTCATGTAAATATTTTTCAGTAACATAGCTGAAAATGAAGTCTTCCAGGTTTTTATACTGTATTGTCACCTACACAGGATCTGAAAAAAAAACAAGAGCATGATTTTTTTGGTAGATAGTTTACCTCTCAATATGGTTTTCACGGTAATTTATTTCAAAATCCAGTCCCTGTCAGAAGTAAATGCAAAAGTAAACATCAAGTTATCTTTAGAAATTTTCTAAAACATTCTGGGACCAGAAAAGTGAATGTTTTTCAGGCTCCAGATTTTGCAAACATCAGAAGTTACATTTTCACTAAGGTAATGACCTACTGTTAGCCCACACATTTGTTGCTTAAAATTGTTGAAAAATAGGATTACATAATGAAAATGTTAGAAACCACTGCCTAGTCTGGCTGTTTATTTGAACTGATATTAAGAGACAGTTTCTTAGGGACCATCCTCCTGTTGTTTCCTGTTTGCATGTAGTATGACTCAGTCTTCATGCCAACTTGTAGTTTTTCTACTTAATTTGGAAAGTTCAAGAATAAGACTACTCTTTTGAAAAGGTTGCATGTACCTTATATGCAACGATGCCTTCTTTATTTTCGAGTTAGCACAAAACAAACAAGTGCCAAACCAGTTGCTGCTGCTGTTTGACATACTTGAGACATCCCTCTGCCACCGTTCAAGAGGGTTACTTGATCCAGCACTAACAGGATCTGGGTGGTTTGGCTGGGTGGAGGGTAGAGTCTGAAAAGTCATACTCTCTCCTGCTAGAAAAAGTGCTCAGTGTTATACTAAGTTTATAGACCTGCTTGACTTCCACAAGACAACAGGACTGAGGAACCATGCAAGTATGGACATCAAGGTAATAGGTGATGTCAATTCCCATTGATGATGAAGGGTTGAAAGACATGTGACTCAAATATTACTTGCTCTCTGTTGAGCGTGATAGTTAATAAGAGGGAAGGATATTACTGTTGTCTCAGGAAGCCATTCACTCCATTTTGGTCTACAGAGAAGTTGCTGTGCTTAAAAACTGAAAAAGAGAATGGAAGTGAAGGTT
The DNA here is from genome assembly GCF_013368605.1 of Nyctibius grandis. Classification (NCBI taxonomy): domain Eukaryota; kingdom Metazoa; phylum Chordata; class Aves; order Nyctibiiformes; family Nyctibiidae; genus Nyctibius; species Nyctibius grandis. Next base: position 58,070,525 of record NC_090660.1, on the reverse strand, counting down.
GTGCCTCAAGAAGCAATCCACACTGCCCACAAGTCTTGGAGAAATGAATCTTTCTCAGGCAGCACAGTTACAGATCTGTGCCCCATCTCAGATCATCTCCAGCTACAACTTAATGGCACAGCAGACATTGGCATGCCCACCACTTCTCACCCCACCAGGGAACCAAGATGTAGCCCAGGACCTTGCAAGTCACCTGTGCTCCCATATCTTACAGTGTAGAGACAGCCTGTCATCACAGCCTTAACCTAGAAGTTCACAAGCCTTACACAAACCCTTTTTCCGTATTCGGGACATCCATAAAGACTTTTGTTTCATATGGACTGTTGGTGCCTAATGATGTGAGACATCATACTGTAATATCTGTGTATCAGAGACTTCACCAAGGCCTCAGCACCTTTCTTCCAGTGAGGTAGTTGTCTTCTATACTTCTTTCACTCTGCCAAGTGTGGCTGAAAGCAGCCAAAGAGTTGGAAACTTACAGGGCAGAGGTAGGAAGGAGACAGACTGACAGACATAGTTACACAGGAATCACTTTTTTGTAGAAGGCATGTGTCTCTAAGAGACAATGTAAAAAATGATTGAAGTAAAAGCAGAGCAAGGTTAAGTAGAAGTGGGCTAAGGCAGCACAAATCCTGACTCTGGTTCTTTGCTTGTTTTGAAGGGGAAGAAAGTCAGGTTGTGCTAAAATGTGATTTATTAAAAAATATTGTGAAAGCATTTTATATGAAATGGAGTGTTCATTCAGTTTGCAGTGAGATCTTTTTTTAACTTGAAGTTTTTAACTTCTTAAAGTAACTACAAATTTTGAATTAAAGATGGCAGTTCTTTTACTTAAATGTTTTTGGGAGTGAAATTTTTTTGCTTCTGAATTTTGCTGTTTTTTAGTCTGAAGCCTGTGTGGTCAAATTAAAGAAATTCATGGGGAAAAGCCTTAGAATAGATCTGGATTTCCCCATATATCAAAATGGACCCCACACCTTAAAAAAATACCAGCATATCACTATTCTGTTCCTTGGTGCGACACTGTCTTATTCTGGTAACAATGGTCTGTTAAACTACCTTTACTGATGATAGAATTAGAGATAGTGTCCTCACAAGCCTGGGTTTTCAGTTGATTTAAAAAATCAATTTTAAATGGCTTCTCTTTTCTTTGTGCTATTTACCCAACACTGTTCTGCAATGGAACATGATACAATCAATTACAGCTGAAACTCTACACATCTTCAAGCTTCTCTCAGCTTTCTTCTATTAAACATAAAGTTCATAAAGTTGTCACCAACAGAAATAATGCAGTCCTCTCCTTTATTTATCTATTCTAACAGTGGCCCTCAGAAAGATCCTCTCTATTTCTGATCATCGTTTTAACTTTTCTTAGTATCCATCAGAATTTTCTTTTCAACTTTCTAAGAACAGAGGTATTTTTCTTTTTTTTTTTTAATGAAGAAGCTAGCTTCATCATTGCATCGTGAGCACAGCAGGACAGAGACTTTAAAAAATATATTTATGTATTAATATTTTCCAGTTTTTCCACTCTCAAAATGCTTTCTTTGGTTTTTAGCTGGAGAAAAATGTTTGGACATTTCTCTTCTGGACACAAGTGAAAGCTGAGCTTGTTAAAACTACAAAACTTGGGATGCTCCTGTCTCCTTGTCTGCTCTGTCTTAAAGCACTGTCCTGCAAATGAATTCCTCTCTTCCTTATGCTCCTTGCCAGCCCTCTGAGCTCTGCCATTGTCACCTTGTCACCTTCTCTGACAAGCAGAGCTTGGAAGCGTGGTATAATACATTTTGCTATTGATGAGCTATTTAGTGAGATAGAGGGGATTACAGATACAAGGAGAACTGTGTTTTACAGCCATTGTTTAATTTCCTTCCATACAACAAAGTTGATGTTTCTTCAGATTAAACATAAGCCTCAGGTGGACCCGTAAGTATAAGAAAAAGTATACAAATGAGCAATCTAATTAGAAATAAATGAAATTTAAAGGAGTGTACTTGTACCCACATCTAATTCAGTCCATACATCCTTTAATCTTTTCTCATATACCTCAGACATGTGAGTCATTCATTTTATCCCAAAATTTTAATATGATGTATTATAAACCCGTATCCAGAATCAAAGCTATTTCTCCAGTGTACTTCCTTAGTAGTTCTGATCTTGGAAAGGCAAAGGTGGAAATGATGAAATACTCTCTAATTAGAGCTCATTGAACTGTTGTCTGCGGTGTGTGTGTGGCCTAAATAGCCGAGCGGTGTTTTCTGTCTGTTTTGTGCTTGCAGATAACATACACCCTAGTGAGCAGGCCATAGGAACCTTTTACAAGGGTTCTAAAGAGATTAGTTCAAAAGTACAAAGAACATTGTCTTAATTTTACACTGTTAATTTCACTCTTGATTAGAGTCTTGCAAAGGCTGTAAATCAGCATTGGAGACAATCAGAGCTTTCATTCATTGCAGTCATTTCACAGTGGTTTTAACTCTTCTTTGGTCTCCAAGGTAAGCAGCAAACAATGAAGCTAAAACATTTTTTTGTTTTGTTTCCTCTGTGAGAACATAATGTTCTTTCCATTTCTACCAGCTGTTGTGATAACCAGGGATTAATTAGAGAGTCACTTGTTGCCACTACTTATATTCCAAATAGCTTTAATCCCTGAAGTTCCAAAGTAATAAAGACGGCAATATCATCCTGCACACACGGGACAAAAAGAACAGTCCACATTTGGCCTCATGTCATGTTAAACCACAAAAATAATAAAACCATAATTTATATAATTCTCTTGCGAGCAGCACTGTATATACAGAAATGCTGGGGATTCTTGTTCTCCGTGGCTTCTCCACAGGACTCTCTGGTTATGGAGGGCCTACACTTCACTGTAGAGAGTGGCACAGACCCAGCTGAAAACCTGGACTCAGCAGCAAAACAAAGATCTCTGGTCAGCAATTCCAAATAACTTGTCTTGGAAGGAAGTCACGTTTATTTCAGCCAGCAGAAAGAATGTAGGGCTAAAATTAAAAAAAAAAAAACCAAAAAACAATCAAAAATGAAACACAAAACAAACAAAGCAAACAAACCAAACCCAACAGAAAAAAAAAAAAAAACCAAACCCAACCAACCTGCTGAAAGTTGTTAAAGATGTAGATTTCTGAATTGTGGATGAACACATGTGGCAGACTGGCAGTCTGATGGTTTCACTATGGTCATTTACAGCACAGTGTGTAAACTTCTTTTGCCATCTTACTAACATGAAGGGACCAACATGAGAGGAAACAGGATACCTCAGGCCATGACTGAGGTGTCTCAAGAGTTATTCTAACCCCTTAAGTTCAGATACACACTTTGGGTCTAGCTAGGTTGGGATCAGATCCTAGTGCATGGCATGTAGCATCCCTGTCTGCTCTCAGTTATGGGGATAAAAGCCCAGCAAACAAGTTAGAAAGGAGCTTTGACACTCCAAGGCCAATTCCCTGATCTAGACACCTGGGTGACTGAATCTCCATGGAGCTTCTCAAAGTACAGCTACCTCTGTTTTGTTTTAGATGTATCCTAAGACTTCAAGCCTTGGAGTTTCTTAACTTGTGGTCTGGAGACTGCTGGAAAGTCTGTGATGATCCACCAAGTGCAAGACACTGAGCAGAAGGCAGGGGAAGAAGTTAAAATTCCTCAAATAGATCCTCTTTCCAATGGCTTAGAAGCAATTCACAAGACCCTGGAGAATCCTGTGCATTCAGAGCTGACCTCCTTCAGGTATGACAGCACACCATTGCAGAGTGCTGTGTAGGCAAATCTTAAGCACCAAACTGGAAATAGAAGTAGGAGGAAGCAAGTTAAAGGGGGTTAATTTGGTGTCTGAGGTAGCATTATGCCAAGAAGTCATAAGATTTTTCCACTTACATAATCAGCAGCAAGTTAAATTACTTAGGTTCATGGCTTTGAAAATGGTTTTGCTAGTCAACCCTTCAAAACCTCACTAGAGGGGTTATTGATGAAGACACCTTATACAAAATACTTCCCAGTATCTCCCCTCATTTTAACTCAGGAGGAAATGCTTTTGATCATGACTGGAAGTGGTGTGAACTGGCTTAATTTCATGCACTATTCACTGCTCATTGATCAAACATTTTAACATCAGGATTGACACAAAAAATCCCTTTCTGGAAGTAGCCAAGAACCCAACGTCTGGGAAAAATGCTGGTATTAAAGGAAGAAAGGAAAATTGTGAATCCTTCCAATCTTCTTCCCATCTAATACAAAGTCTTGCTTGTAAACAGAATCATGGAAAGAGTCAATATCATTTGGCAAACAAATGTATCCTAAATGCCAGGAAGGTTCTAAGCCAAATTCTCTGTACATATAAATGGACCACACATTATCAAAATTGATGGGAGAATGGAAGCTTGGCTGTCCCTAAAATTGAACCAGCTATAAAGAAGTAATACCCATCATCAGCTTAGGTAAACCAAAAACACAACGTGGGAAGCTCTTTTAGAGAGTCTCAGTCATCAGTCTATATTTATAAATTCCAGTAAAACCAAAAACAAAGTTGAAGAGGATTCTCAAAAGTGGTTTTGAAATTTCTCTGAAGTCATTTCTGTTTACCAGGTGATGCAGCAGCATTCAGAAAGAGGCAATTTCATCTCCTTTCAGTTTAGTCATGAAGCTTAGTTTTCCAGGGCACTAGTATTGTCATCCAGTCTTTTGGTAGCATGAGGTGTGTTGATGAGTTTGCTGGCCTAGGATTTATGTTTGTTTTCCCAGCAGGTAATGTATGAGACAGTCACTTCTAGATGTATCTGACCAATACTTTCTATAGAAACATTTGTATTAATGACTTCTGAGCTCTTTCATCATACTGCATACCCAAAAGGAGACCTGGCAGGACAGAACATTTAGATTAAATGATGTCAGTTTGAAGAGTCAGACCAAGAGGGTTGAAACCACTGCTGCCTAAACTATTACTCTTGCAGAATGATAATATCTTATTTTTAGAACACTGAAGCATGTCTTGCCCTAGAGCTCGAACAGCTCTCTAATAGTTATTAATGGCAACTGTCAGGTATGTATCTATTGACCAAGAATGAGTCACACTGGCCATACTAGAAACCCCAGTTAGATGGAAAGCTGGGGCTTTTTTTTTTCTTATTTTCTTTTCTTTTTTCTTTTTTTTTCTTTTTTCTTTTTTAAATTAGCTCATTGTTCTGCAGGCAGCATGATAATGAAATATCAGAGTGTTTACCTGCAGTAGCCATTAGGACAAACTAATGAAGTTGTTCTGGAGATACAAGCAGGTCATCACCTGCTTTGTCAGTAAATAATACTGTTAAGGAGGCAATTTCCATCACTGTAGGTACTCACAAGTTAATTTAGAAACTACCAGCTTTTAATTAGTAATGCAGCCAGCATACTGTGTGGCAAAATCTTTCAGAAAGTCCTTCAATTTATTAGGAAGCTAAATAAATACATCATTAAAATACCCTTCATCCCCCTCTAAAGAGTGATTTGAAGGACTCTAATACTGATATGATTGACATTAATGGTTAAAAGGAAATAATTTAAATTTTTATATTTCTTTGTCTCCCCAAATTAAATGACTTTCAAACACATTTTCATTTTTATTAGGCTACAGTATTTGCAAATTTAATTTCAAAGCATAATTTTTACATGCATAGGTTTGACAAATCAGCTGCTTCAGCTGTCTTACAGTAATTAGGATAGGCACTTAATCAGGATTTCCAAACCAAATAAGGCAACTACAAATAGTATAAAATCTGCTGCAGCACTGCCTGTGAACCCTCAAGATCAAGCTAAGTTTAGTGTTAAGTGTTTATGCAGGAAAGATCTGCAAGGGCATGGAAGCTGCACAGAAAATCCAGTATATAGCTGCCTGCCTGTTAAACATAGACAGATGCAGTGTAGGTCTGCATCCTTCATTTTGAACGCAATTAAAAATCCTGGCCCCTGCCTAAAAGATCTGTCAGAGAGAAACTGCTCCGAAGAGATAATGACAGTGAAGGAGCCAAGGGGAGAGGTCTCAGAAGACCATGCTGAAGCCCAGAGGGAAGAGCTTTTTGTGACTGAAGACCCTCCAGCTCTTGCAGGACTCTTCTAATGTTGCTGTTTTCAGGTCATCATTTAGTGGCCATATATTTGCAAATGCCTTCGCAGTAATAAAATGGCACTTTAATGAGTGAGGAAAGAGGAGAAAAAATGGTAGTGGAGGAAAGGGGGGAGAGAGAGGAGAGAGAGAGAGATAAGATAAATCATTAAATGAGGGAGTATGAAGTCCCTTTGTTCCATGTTGTACTACCCTTAATATTAATCCACTACCAAGAATGTCTGATAGATTGGACATGCCTAAATACATTAGATGAGAAAAGATAAAAGGTGTACCTGAGCCACAAACCAGCACATTTTCACTCTTATTTAATTGTTCTAGGCAATGCCCAGTAAAGTGTAAACGAAATGCACACTAGGACCTCCGGACATGAGAACATGTTCTTCTCTCTCCTGGCAAACAAGCTAATGTCATGCTTAACCATGCTCCTCTGAATGACCGGATTGGCTTCTGCACCTGGCCTGTCCTCACTTGCTCTTGAGCCAGCTCCGTCTTCGAACATGGTATGGTGCAAGGCAAAGCAATCTCTCTTCTTCGGCCTCTACTTCTGCCCATTGAAATCTGTCAGTCCCAGATGGAATCCACTTTTCCTACTGGAAAGCATAGGAAACTACATTTTTGCTCTCCTGCTTGTGGACTTTGTCTACATACATGTCCCAGTCTGATTTCCAGATCTCAGCTGTGATGCAGCTTTGTTTTAGCTCTCTGGAAGCTTCTTGGTATTCCATGTCCAGAGAAATGGCTGGTGTATACACTTCTGACCTCTGCCCCCTCCTTCTTTGATATTATGACAGTTAATATGAAAAGTAGTGCTGCTACCTTGCAACAGTCTTTGATGAATCACTAGTAATAACCCAACATTTAATCCTAAAAATTGGGCTACCTGTCAAGTTTGTCTGCAAAGCAATTTCTTTAATTTCCATGACGGTCCTCTTCTAACAGGGTCATCTCCCCAAGATCAATATCAGCTGAAATGTGATTTGGCTTTGTGATCTCTAGGGGCATTAGCCTGTCCACTTGCTGTGCTCAAGATATTCCATTTTTTTCTAACGCTTCAGCTGAACACCAAGCAGTAATGACCTGTCCAAGGTGGATGTTATTACTGCCTTGCTTCTTAAGCTGCGTGCTGGATCGAAGCTGTTGAACATCAGCAGACAGGCAATCCTGTCTTGAATAACTTGTTCTTAGTCTTTCCAATGAGTCCTTGGTGTGCCATTCTCATATTTTGCAGCAAACGTTCCTTGCCCTTGGTACGTTGCTAGGTCATGTATCTCTTCCTGACATCCTGTAATTCAGTTGTCTTTCCCCAGGTATATGTGTTTACAAAATTTCTCCTGTAAGTAAAGATGTGTCTAAAATGCTTTGGTAAATGAGGCCACAAAGCACATTCCTACCACTGCAGTGTGTGGGATGGTCTTCTATTTTGTCACAAAGCCCTGTATGGAGCATCAGGTTAAACCCAAGAGGAATGCTTGTTTTCCTTGTGTAAATTCCACTTTTTCAGTGTAGGAGTTTCTCCACAACAGCGGTTACAGTCTTTGGAGTTCTTGACTGAGACAAATAGGAGATGTATTTTGTTCTTAGGTTTATGTCAGGGGCTTGAAGTTGGTCTTTCTGCGTTTAGTTATTCCTCCAGGATCTTTTCTTTTGTATGTGACTTATGGACAGATAACAAAAAGAATGTTTTTTCCTTCTGCTATTCATTTATATTGTCAGTTCTGTGGGCCATTCATTCATTTATTAATTTATTTTTGTAGCGGTCTCTAACTCTAGCTGAGGTTGCTCACAAGTACAAGAAGTTCTTGTATCATGGTGCAGTAGCTGTCTTGCCACATGTCATGGCAGTTTGCTCCTAGAGGTTCCCAGATTGCTTTGAGATGCCCTTTTTGCACTGGGGAATCCCACTGGGATTCTTAACTACAAGTCATGAGGTTTTATTTCTTGCCTGTTTTCTAATATGAGCAATCCAACCATGCACATTTGGAGCAGCTGCCCTTCCATAAAGATATTATGAGGCAATAAATGAGCACTGACCGTATGTAAATCTACTTCTAACTCATCTAGCTCTAGTCCAGAAGGCAAAAGAGCTGTGCCACCACAGCACTTAGCCTCATCTCTGCTGAGACCCAGTAAGCCATAGGCATTGTTGTCACATAACCAGGGCTGTACAGTGCATGAGATGCCAGTAGTGTCTCTGCATGCTGCCACACCACAGAGCTAGACAGGCTGGCCTACCAGGAGGGATGCAGGGAGGGTTCAAACTTGAGTGCATAGCTCTGATTCTCTTATTAATAATATATTCTCTTATTAAGAATATATCCAAGGTACCCTGTGACAGCTTCAAAGAGCAGAGTTGCAATGTTTCCTCGGCAATGCTGATTAAACACCTCAGAAGCACAGGACATATTCCTTATATGAATCAGGAATTCCTCATTCATTCCTTCCATATAATGAATCAGGAAAAAATTCTAAAAATCTTTACATTGAATTTCAGGGAAAGTCAGCAAGTTCTGTTAAAACTCAAGCATGAAGATACAATTTTCAGTATATTTATTGATACTTAAATATATCCTCCTAGACAAACTGTCTGCCCGGGGCTTGGATGGGTGGACCCTTCGATGGGTTAAAAACTGGCTGGATGGCCGAGCCCAGAGAGTGGTGGTGAATGGGGCAAAGTCCAACTGGTGGCCGGTCACTAGCGGTGTTCCCCAGGGCTCAGTTCTGGGGCCGGTGCTGTTCAATATCTTTATAGATGACCTAGATGTAGGGATTGAGTGCACCCTCAGTAAATTTGCAGATGACACCAAGCTGGGTGGGAGTGTCGATCTGCTGGAGGGTAGGAAGGCCCTCCAGAGGGATCTGGACAGGTTAGATAGATGGGCCGAGACCAACGGCATGAGGTTCAACAAGAACAAGTGCCAGGTCTTACACTTCAGCCACAACAACCCCATGCAGCACTACAGGCTGAGGGAAGAGTGGTTGGAAAGTGGCCCAGCCGAAAGAGACCTGGGGGTGTTGATCGACAGCCGGCTAAACATGAGCCAGCAGTGTGCCCAGGTGGCCAAGAAGGCCAATGGCATCCTGGCCTCTATTAAGAATAGTGTAGCCAGCCGGTCTAGGGAAGTGATCGTCCCTCTGTACTCGGCACTGGTGAGGCTGCACCTTGAATACTGTGTCCAGTTCTGGGCCCCGCACTTCAAGAAAGGTGTTGAGGTGTTGGAGCGAGTCCAGAGGAAGGCGACCAAGCTGGTGAAGGGTCTGGAGGGTCTGACCTATGAGGAACGGCTGAGGGAGCTGGGGTTGTTTAGCCTGGAGATCAGGAGGCTCAGAGGTGACCTTATTGCAGTCTACAACTACCTGAAGGGAGGTTGTAGCGGAGTGGGAGTCGGCCTCTTCTCCCGGGCAACTAGCGATTGGACAATAGGACATAGCCTCAAGCTTCGCCAGGGGAGGTTCAGGTTGGACATTAGGAAGAATTTCTTTACAGAAAGGGTCATTAGACATTGGAATGGGCTGCCCAGGGAGGTGGTGGAGTCACCATCTCTGGATGTGTTTAAGAAAGACTGGACATGGCACTTAGTGCCATGGTCTAGTTGACGTGGTGGTGTCAGGGCAATGGCTGGTCTCTTCCAACCTGATTGATTCTGTGATTCTATGGGGAAAGGGAAAGAATATACTTCATGACAAGAAAGGAAAGGTGGGGTTTCAAATTATCTTGAAAATTTAAGAGATGAGAACAGCCTTAGTTTAGCTCCAAAGCTGAAAGAAGGTAACAGTTCCATTTCATGACAACATTTGGTTTTCCAAACCCTCTTTTCATTCCAGTGTTGAACTTCTGTAATGCTTTTATGGAGGTGGGATTGTGCTGGAGTACCCTGGGATCCAAAGCTGTATGTTAAAAAATTTTGGAAAAGGCTTATGAAACTTGAGACCTTTTTGTCTTGGAGGTTTTCAAAGTGATTAGGGTGTCAACTAAATTGTGATGACCCTGACTAGAACCCTTTGACTCCTTCCTTCACGACTGAACATCTCCTGGTAGTTTGCTCTGAAATGGACAGAGTGAAGCTAAAGCCTCAACTTGCAATGACTGCAGTGCTAAAAATGTGAGCTACTTTCTCACTCTGGTCATTTCTGAGTTGAGAATTTGGACTAAAAACATTTGCTGTTAAAAACATCCTTTTCAACTCTCATACTTCTGTGAAATGTTTTGACCTCAGCACAATGAAATCGTAAGAAAAATCTTTCGATCAGTTCTTTTTGGAGGCATTATCGTGTGGTCTTTAATTATACACATTCTTTTTCTATTCCCTGAAGCCCCAGCCCATTTTGAAATTATTTGTATTTTATTCATACTTTTATTGTTAGAATGCTTTCCAGAGTGGAAAGCAGCATTTTAAAGAAAAACAAAATAAATAAGAGGAAATAGCAGTTCTTTTTTTAATGCATTTTACATAATAAAGGTTGATATTTTTAAAATAAAAATAAAATACTGCATTTTTCACACACACAGAATTACGGGAAAGTTGTGGTGTATCTTTGTTTATAGACTCAAATTTATTATATTTGATAAAATTTACCCTTTTCCTTTTCTTTTATACATGTATAGGAGCACAATAAATCAAAAGTACTGTTACAGGATTATAAACATTTCTAACAACAATCCCATTCATCTGAAAGCCATTGGATTTTTACTTTGTTGTAGATATTCCTGTTGTCACTACATTTATCACTACTTAGGTACTATCATTTGAGTAGGTATGAAGCATTAGTGCACAAAAATATGCTTATGTGAACATTCATATACATGTGCAGTATTTAGGATAAAATCAATCTACATGCCCACCTACATTTATACTTATACATTTATAATATACATTTACACTTTTACATTTATACTTAGAATCCACACTGCATACACACAAGTATGTTTATGTAATGATACCTTCAACCAAGACACAAAAAAAGAAAGTCTTATTTGAATTTTAGTGATAGTGAAAAAGATGATAAGCAAGATGTAGCTTTTAATATCATTGAAGACACACATACCTTTTTCTATAAAGCCTCAGTGCCAGGCAGGAATCTGCTAATGCCAAGACTTTTGCCATTTCAGGGCGTAAGCTTGGTGTTAAACAGACTTTGGTATCAAAGTCTGTATATTGCCATCAATCATTTGTTAGTGATAAATTCAGCTTCACACTGACCACCCCAGTTGAGTTGATGGGGCATGCTCTCAGATCCATGCATTCAGTGCTGTGTCAGTGCCAGGGCAAGGGGGATCCAGACAGGGAGATCCCATACTTCACAACTGGATGGGCAAACTCCAGGGACTTGCTGGAGCTGCAATTGCAGAGGCCTGGATTCATCTGTCCAAAATGGCTCACCACCAGGACTGAGGGGTGTTAGAACAGGTTGGCCACGTGTGGGAGAAAGAGATACCAGATATGAGGTTGGTAGAGCCAGCCAAAGAAACTGGAGGCACCACTTACTTTCCTGACTCTTCTGGCTCCTCACACTGGGGTTGTGCAAGCACTGACAGCAAATTCCCCATCCTGCCAGTCACCAGTGCTCTACTCACCTTTCTCCTTCTGCTTCAGTGCCTCTGGCCAGTCCATATGCAAAATATTTGTATAGCTTTGTGTTGCTGGGCCTTTCTATGCCAACTGGGTACAAAAGCATCTGCTCCTCATGGTGCCAGGTCATTGATATTTAGGTCATCAAACCCATGATATAAGGAGTTTCTCTATGTAGATGTTATACATGGGGTCAAGATTTCCTGAAATCTTCTAGAAGAAATGTGGTACCATTGTTACATTGTAGAATACAGAAATATCTAGAGGCCCAAGTCTAGAGGACTGGGGTGCTGTGGGAGGTTGAGTCTACTGGTAACAAAACGAAGTGAGAGAGTGGCCTTGGCTATAGAGAGCTTGCAAACTCGATGGACAAGATAGCTCTTACCACAAGTGTGCAACCAAGGCATAGATGGCCTATGAGACCTTGAGAGATCATCCACGAAACATTGTAGAAATGGGAACCAGATTCTGAGCATCCCATTGCTCTTTAATGTCACTCCAGCACACCCTGCTTGACCTTTGCAGTCAAAATACTTTTTTGTGTTTCTCATGCAAAAAGAAAGGGGTGAAACTGAGAAAGAAACAAGGATTCCAGAATAAATAAAACAGAAAGAAGACCCTTTAAAAGACCCTGAGGAAAGGATATATTTTCTTTTCTTCCTTTCCCTTTACTGTCAGAAAAAATATGATCTCATTAATGTCTTTACGCTGGTCTTTCCTGAAAACTCTCATGTTGTTTTGTGTGCTCTGAGAGTAACGCACTTTCAGTCTGGGACCAGTGATCTCTTTGAACTCACTTGCAATACAGGAAGACAAATGGAGAAACAGATTTTAATCTTGCAATCTTGGCAGTAGATGATGATGGGTATTCAAAAATGAAGGCTGAACTGTGAAAATGAGAATTGTGTTTTCTTTTGTCTGGAGCTCCTTGCTCCCAGAATTATTCATATTCTGAGGCTGATTCATCGTCTTCCTCCTTTTGTTTAATTTTCTTCTCACTGTCTGAATCCAATGGGAAAGAGAAAGAACACCTTCAAGAATTTCCTTCCTTGATTAATTCTAACTTTTAATGGGATAGAACGAATGAGCCAGTTTTCCCACTTATTTTGCATTCTTTTCCTGGGAACAAAGCCACACTGATAATTGCTAGTTAAATTTTTCAGAACTAAACAGGCAGGTTTTGCATGTAAGACATTGGTCCCTAGTGGGACTGGTCATCAGTGCTATCAAGTCACTCCCTTGATAGCATTTGATCCTGCTGAGTTTTGTTCATAGCAATATATCCTTGATAATACTAAAAAACACTGCAAAAAGTGTTGTGTCCCAAAGGTTTCTTCAGGAGAGAAAGAGATCTGTTTAGAACCAGCCCTGCAATACTCTCCGCATACTCTCCTACTACAGTTTGCACTTTTCTTGAACTGACCATTTCTACCACAATTTTGTCAACACTGCCACTTCAGGAATTCTCAAATTCAGGTCATTTGAAGTGTGACTTACTGCCTTCTTATCCACCATAAGGAAGAACAAAAGTGTCACGCCCACCCTTGTAATTTTATTGGTATCTCCTTCATTCCAAAAGTTGGTAAAAAACTGCCCTAATTAAATCATGCCTTCTGTGGTTTGCCTCTACTTATTACAAGAACTACATCTCTGTACAGCATCTTCCCTTCACCTTTTTGAGAAATCATTAATTATCTTATTTTTATATGTGCATATATATATATGTATGTGAGTATATGAATGTATCCTTTGCACCTTTCACTCTTAATATCTCCTCTTGTTTACTTTATTTGTAAGTGCTCTGTGTAGAGTGGTTTGGAAATATTCTGCAGAAAGGGTGCTATCCCATACAATAAACTTGCCAGAAGGAAAGTATATTCTAACTTTTCCACAGATGTCTGAAGTGCATGATACCTATTGTTATCTGTCTTTTAGGACGAAGCAGGATAGTGGAAATGAGTACACTGCAAGTTAAACTATTAATTTCCAAAGCTTTATAACCAGTCTAATCCATATAATTTCTTTTTTCTCAGTGCAAATTCACTTCCTTATTTGATCTTTGAAGTATTATAAAACCAAATCCATATTATTCCTTGAGCTTGTTCTAAGTAAATTCAAGGGCATTTAAAACAAAAGAGGAACAGTGACATGACTAGCTAAGTGTCTCCCATTTTCCCCTTAAGGCCTCCTTGTCACCAGCATTGTTCATCACTTCTGCTCTGTGGTGTGGCACCTACATCATCAGCAGCACTTTCTTCATAAAAGGAGAAGTAAAAATGGTGCCTGATTTCTTCAGAAATCCATGGGACATTTTCAGCGCTCACCATGCCCACCAGCCAGGAACCTGCTTTGTGACGAGCTGTACACAGCTTTCTCTGCTGCTCTCCATAGTTGTGCAATGATCCGTGTCGAAGTTTGATGTCATGCAGGTGAAAACCTGTGCAAGAATACTCTGTACACCACATCCCACAGGTGAAATATCTCCTTGGCAGGGGCCAACAAAATCCAGTTCCTTTTAAGCCCTTTTTAAGGACTGAGTTGCAATTTTAAGGTGCACTGGCTTTATGCTGACCCTATACAAGGAAATAACGGTGAAAGAAAAAGTCCAAAACCTTTGGTGTTGAGCAGTGGGTGAGTACAACCATGGAAGAGGCAAAGGAGCTGTAACATGGACATCTAAAAGTTTTACATCTAAGTCAGAGCCAGCCACCCTTCCAATACTTCTTTCCACATCACCAGAAAGAAATAACCTCTTTCAAAATACTATTTATCTCAACCTAAACTGGGTACCTGTAAGACAGGTCAACCTCTGGGGTTCTCTGTGTCTTCTTATTGACCACAAGGTGAGCTCAGGGTGATTGACTTGGGCTTAGATGGCCAATCTGTCAATGTCTAAGTGAAAGAAGATGATCTCAGTTCACACAACCTGGAAGTAGCTGTACCTATATACCCTCTCTGTTTTACAAAGTGAAGTTATCTGCAGTAAAAAGAGGGCTTCCAGATTTTGCCCTAAATTCTTCAAGGATGTGTGCTTTGGAGGTTTTGTAAAAGCAAGGATTATTAACCTATCGCAAGTGACCTGTACATAGGCTGAGCTGTAGAACTTCTACAGAGTGAAATGTTTTACATACTCAGTGTTTTATATAGCCCAACATAACAAAGTCCATGGTTAATTGAATGAATAACACACATAGTGTCAGATTTAACATATTTAAAATCTTGTAAGCTGTGCCTCATGGTGTTGTGTAATGTTAAAAGTTGTGACAAATCCAAGAGAATGGTTATTAGGAAGAGGCAAAGAGAAAGTACCTGGGAACAACCCAAGCTACAGTGTTCTCTCAGATTTCTTGTTTGGAAATTTGTTTGGGGTGTTTTTTGCTGCAATACACCTGTGTGTGACAGATAGGGGGAAAATTTACAGAGGATTGAGAGAAAACTTGCAAAAATTGACTTTTTTTTTTTTGATGTCTGAGTACAATGTTTCATTATATCTCTCATAGCAAATCTAGACAGGTCTGTTACAAGGATATCCAAAGTGCTAACCTTGATTTTCCCAAGTCTCTGCCTTTCATCACGCTCATCAAGGTTGCTCTGCCTGTTGTTTCTGTCACTGTGTCACGATGATGTTTCAGCGTGCAAAATTCCTCATTAGTAGAGACACGGGACAGAAATGCAAGAGATGATAAACATCTCAAGTTCCTTCTTGTGTGTGATGTTTTAGCTAAATGAAAACATTTTCACTACTGTGTGAAACTGGACTGAATTTTTCTGTTTGCAGATTTTGTATGCTCTGCTGGGGGTGAGATGTACTTAAAGCAAATACACCAACCTTGAAACAGAGAACTACTGGTTGCTGATCTACTCAGTGCATGTCACCAGCGCTTTTCAGTGAAAAGTTTAGAAGTGAAAAACTGATCTTCTCAATTACCAACATGCCCGGATGTTTTGGGCATATGAAAAGCATCTGAATAAAGTCAACAACTTTTCTTGAGATTTAGCATGCACAGTTAAGCAGTTTACAGGTTAACATTTGAAAAGCTGATTTGACAATTGGCAATGCTAACATCAGCTTATGTTTTTTCACTTGAAGAAAATTCCTATGAAATTTTATGCATAAGCGGTTCAAATCCAGTGAGGAAATAAATTTTCTCTGTGGCTTTCTATTTGTAAGTATAACTCACCACTGCATGCTTTAATCTAACATTTCAAAAGTCATCCATTTTCCTTACATGCAATATTTTCAGGCAATACATTAGAACTTTTAGATTACAACAATTAGGCACTTAACACCTGCTGCAGCTCCAAAACCCATCCTTGTTTTGTGGCCTTGCAGAACAGCCTTGAAAATCAGTGCCTACTCTTCTACAAACTCTCTGTGCAGTCAAAACATTTTGTGTGGCTTTTTTTGGTAAGTCTAATTGTAAGTCTTCTGATCTTTGATGGATATACAAATTCATTTAATCAATCAGCTATCCTGCAATATAGGCATCTGAGTCATATGCTCTCCACCAGCCTTTGCTTGGTTAAACACCAGATGGATGAAACAGCTGTATAAATCTTTAATCTCTCTGACAGCCCTTCCTTCATTTATTCTTTCGCTTATGTGGTTAGTTTCACTCGTGTGTTCTTCCAATTAGGGAGTTAACCAATCTCTGTCATTCAGATCTATTTAACACACTTTGCTTGCCTATGGCTTAGGGAATTTTACTTTTACATTGATTTTTCAATGTATACATTAAATATTTAGCCTGTTTGAAGTAATATTGATGTCTTTGATATCTTTGTTCATTATCTGTTAATCTATCGACTTTGCTGGTATAATTAAAAACACACATTATCATGACACTTTGTAGTTACAGTCCCTTTCTTTGGAATAGTACTTTCTTGTAAGGTAATCCTCCCATCCAAAACTGTGATATTTATAATCAGTTGCTGGTTTTCATACTATTATGGTTTGCAGTTGCACTATTTCTACAATCTCTCTACTGTGATAAAATAACATAAATCTAAATTGAAAGACAAAGGCTGAACTAACCCTTGTAGAGTACATCCTTTCAAAGGGTTCAATTTACCTTTATTCTAAATTACTGTCTTTTATGAAGGGAAATTTGGAACTCATTTGAGCTCTGCCTAGAAGAAACCAGACTTAAAAGAAGATTCTGTTGCCATGATTAAAGGAGCTGATTGTAGGACAGTATGTATGGGACTAAGACCTGAGGAGATCCCCCCAGATCAGATGATGTCAAGAATGTTTGCAAGTCCAGAAGTACTATGTCAAACTAACCTTAAAAATATCTGGGATAAGACTTTTAAAAAGACACATAACACATGAAGTGGATCTAGAGACTGCAATGTGGGAAATGTCGTGCAAAGGTAGAGAACGGTTTAATGCATTTGAATATTGGGAAGTCTTATAGAGGGGGGTGTGAGCTCCTCACACCATACAGCTTAGAGAGAAGGTAGAAAAAATCCCCTGTGAAGAATGATTTTTTAGGAGAAAAGTATGTTTAGCTGGTTGGTCTAGTTAGAGTCAAAACTAATTTGTTTATTCCCTCTCCCCCTCCCCCCCCACCAAAAAAAAAACAAAACTGTAACACTGTAATCACTTTGTTACCTAAGAAAAAAGGGAATGACAGGCAAGTGATGAATACTGATACTGAAGTAGGAAGGCCATTGTGGCACCATCATTCTGTATGATGCACCGGCAGTGCTTTGTTGGCTGATTTTACCGCTCCACGCAGAAATGTCATTTCTGGGTTCCAAAAAAATTCCAGTCCAGACCATAAGGTACAACCTAAGTCCTGAGGCTTTGCAATTGGAAAAGAAATTTGCATATGGAAAAGAGTGGGAATAAAAGGTGATAGGAGAGCAAAGGCTTTCATACTTATATGAAAAATATGCCTCTCGCTTATATGAAATAAATCTACAACTCTAGGATGTCACTAGAGATGCTGAGATGCCACAGAGGGTCTAGAAGCCATCTGATGACCCTGAAAGGCTTTACTGCTACTAAGTCCCAAGAGATTCTTGAAACCATTTCATTTTGAACTATGTTATTCTTTATGTTTGCTCTCTATTTTGTGTATGTCTGAACATGTGTTTAAAGCCTGTGGAATAAAATAGGAGTTGAAAGCAACCCCTCTTCTGCATGTGAATAATACACTGTCTAAATGAAGTAAAAAGGGAGTGCGGGTGTAAGGACGTGTGAGGTTTCTCCCTTCTCCTTGGTATATCAGGGATATGATTTATAATAGCCCCATCATTTCTGGGTTGGCAGTTGACTGAGTTTGTGCTCTCTTTCTAACAGCTTTTCAACTCTGTGTGCTTTTGTTACCATCTTTCCTATCCAGGCACACCGAGATTTTTGTCAAGGCAAGAGGAATCAGAGTGACCACAGTGTAAAGTAATTCTGTTCAGAGTAGAGACTCAGTGATTTCTTCCTTGCACGATAGCACAAAATGCAGAGTGGTTCATATCCCTGTGTAGACATACAATCTCACAGTAACCAATGCTTTGATGTGTTTCAAGCATTTCTGAAGTATTTCTAAGTATATTAACTATGAAGTATGAATGCCTTCTTAATATAGGGAAATAACCTTGAACTTCAACTACATTTCTACAAGAAAAGATCTATTCCTCGTTTGAAGACGTGTATGAGTCAGGAAAGGAGTGTTTCTCATTTCAGCTCTGTGGGAACATAATTTCTCCATACCTGTATGGAAATCTCCCTTTGAACTTCCAGCTTCATATCAATACCTATTTTGCTTGCAGTGTGATCATAGAATCATGGAATTATAAAATGGTTTGGGTTGGAAGGGACCTTAAAGATCATCTAGTTTCAACCCCCCTGCCACAGGCAGGGACACCTTTCCACTCGACCAGGTTGCTCAAAGCCCTATCCAGCCTTGCCTTGAACACTTCCAGGGAGGGGCATCCACAGCTTATCTGGGTAACCTTTTCCAGTGTCTCACCACCCTCACAGGAAAGATTTTTTTTCCTGATACCTAACCTAAATCTACCCTCTTTCAGTTTAAAATCGTTACCCCTCATCCTGTCACTACATGCCCCTGTAAAAAGTCCCTCTCCCGCTTTCCTGTAGGCCCCCTTCAGGTACTAGAAGGCTGCTATAAGGTCTCCCCGGAGCCTTCTCTTCTCCAAGCTGAACAACCTCAACTCTCTCAACTTTTCTTCATAGGAGAGGTGCTCCAGCCCTCTGATCATCTTCGTGGTCCTCCTCTGGACTTGCTCCAACAGGGCTACTCTCTTCCTTTTTGTGTCTGAATCGTGATGCCAGTTACATATCCCTTTGTGGGGTTCCCACGGGACAACGGTCAAGTACTGAACGAGCTTTGTCCAGGCATGTCCAGGGGGTGGTAATGGGGTGGTGATGAACTAGCCAATCATAATACAGAACAAGGGCCTTAGCTATGAGACCAACAAGATATGGGGGAAGTTGAGGACCTTGGCTATGAGAAAAATAAGATATGGGGAAGCTGAAAAATAAGAAAGAATGCAGCACCTGCAAGATATAACTTTTTAGCATAAGCCAATCAGAACTAATATAGAGGTGTATGAACAAAGCATACTAACCAATCATAATAGAAATGACATGTACACAGAGTGTGTACAAAAATAGAATAGTATAAATGTACCCTCAGATATGTAAATAAACGAGATCTGCTTAACGATCATATTGGTCTGCGTGCGGTGTCTCCGTGCCCTCTCGAGAACACTGATATCCCTTGTTTATTTTCCCCTCCATCTGCATGTAAAAAAGTCTTCCTGTCAATATCAGTTACCCATATGTAGCCAGAAGAGATAGGATCTCACCTGATTCCAGCAACATTTTTCAAACTGCTATAGCTATGAGATGAAATCTCATTTATTTTATGGCCACAAATTCCAGCAGGGAATAGGAATAATTTCTTCTTCATAGAAAGAATTTTTAAGCCTTTGAGACCATCCAACATTGTCTTTCTCAAGGAAGTTACCTTAAAAGTTTCTTAAAAAAGTTAACTTTGAGAAAGAGTTTTTAAGCGACTTTTACTTACAAAATTGAATTTATAGTTGATGGTAGAACTTAGCATGTCTGGTCTTCTGCTGCTATGGAAATAGCAATCTTTACTTGATTTCACTGATGTAAGACAGCCAGTAGCATACGGGAATACACTTTCTGCATTAAAATTTCTAGAATTTTCCTCGTTTCACCTGTGCAGTTTGAACTGATCATTGTTTTATTGTTGTTTTAGCATAGACAGAAGGACAATTAAGTATTTAATGAGATTTGAGAAATTCTCATTAAGCAAGACAGACTGCCGTGCTTCTGCTCCACACATAAAGATGTACTTGAAATTCAGTAATACTTTCCCTGCATATTTTCTGCTGTTAAATTTGATCGTTTTTTAAATTGTTATGAAGGAATCAACACTAAATACATTTTTAATAAGCCTATTTTGATTATCGTTGGGCAACATAACTTATAGAGCAACCATATCAAGATTTTCATACTGTAAAGGACTGACAGGCTTCATTCCAAGAAAACCAAACCCCAAAACTCTGATATTAAGTCCAAAGAGACAGGACACTTCAATCCAGTTTGTCTAAGGTTACATTTTTCAGGAATCAATTATTCTTTTCATTATCTATAAGCCAATGGCAGGTCTCCAGCAAATGCAGTCTGTGCTTTTTTTAGTATAAATGTATACGCATATTAATGTGTCACACACATGTATAGTTCATGCACCTATAGCTTGTTATGTGAAAACTTTCATGACCATGACTTGCTGATTGTTATCAAAGATAGTCTAAAAGTTTCATCCCAATATTTTGCCATGTTCTGCTGAATGCATGCATTTGTGCAAAATGTTGCTGATGGAGGTCTCAGAGCAAGCCTCTAAGACACAGGCATTTCAGTATGCCACAGCTGGAAGAATAGTTTTCATAAACATTTGTCATTAAAATAAAACAACTTTATTCGGTAAATGGAATAAAGCATTGTACTGCAAAGTAATTCCTTGGAGACACACTTCGTATTTTAGTTTCAAGGAAGTAATTTAGAAGACAACAGCACATCTTATTTGGTAATCTTGTGAGCCTTATCTGTGAATCTGAGAGCACTGCAGTTCAGTAGTGGGATAGCAACTTTTTTATTTGCCATGAAATAGAAGGGGGATTATTCCATACCGTGGTGGGGGTGTGGGGAAAGAAAAGTAAAGTTTCAGTGTTAGTTCTGTCCTGGAGTTCTTGCTGTAGCTGAGAAGAGGTTAAAATGCAACACCTTAAGAGTCTAGGGCTGCCCAGACACAGCCTGTTACCTGATTGCCTTCAACTGCTTATTAACAGAAAATCACATATTTATGTATGAACTAAACTTGTGCTTTAAGTGAGTAGAACCGGATGAAGGTCTGTCATCTTTCGCTTCTGTTTCACAGGGTCTCATGATCAACTGATCTAAGATACTTAAGGTCCACTTGCTTCACCAAAGGACTTAAGCCTCTAAATTTCTTGTTGCAGATGTAAAGATATTAATGTCCACCTACGTACCTAATGTACCTACCATGTACAACTATTAACTGCCCTGCTGCAGGAAGTCTATGTGACAAATACTACTGTTTACCTATAAAAGATACTGTCCACCTGTGAAATCAGTTGTCAATACAATGAATTAGTTGATATGGGTACAAATGGGAGCAAATTATTAGATGACCAACTATCCCCGTTTGTTGCTTATTTTCTATTATGAGTTACTTAATATTTTGTTCTATAACTAACCTAAAACACATAACTTACAACAACCTGGGTAGGAATTATGAGTAAAGAGTAAAATAACTTAGTTTTATGACAGTAAATGTATTTTAACATAAAGGTTAACTGTCATCATGCAGGAAAGATTCAGATAGGACCACATATGTGATACAAGTGCACAAAACGCACAGAAGAGTGGTGGTAAACACCACCTAAGTCCAGCCAAATGGAAGGACTACAGATCGTTGTGAGACCACCTCACAGAGACAGAAAATCCATTTGAAGATCAGCATGACTAGATCATATATATCAACGGGAATCTTATCCACACTCCCTTTACTATAGCTACCACTATCTTTCCATGTAGTCTGTATTTGCTCCAGTCCATGGTGGGTTTGTCCATGCTACGATAAGCCTACCTTACCTTTCACTCTGACAGTGAAGATCATTCAGTAATGATAAGGCAACTGGTAAAGCTGAGAACAATTTTCCAAAAAGAAAAACACCTGAAACATTTTTAAAGTATTAATATTCTTAGCTACGGTGCTCAGACTCCTCTTTCAAAAATATCTCAGTCTGAGTAACAGTTCCTCAGACCTGCTGAGTCACTGCAGATAAATCCCTCCAATAATCAGGGTTTCATGAAAATAAGGTAATGATGATAATTTGGTTTGAAAGTTATTTTGTGATCTTCTGATGAAACGTATTCTGTAGAGTTTACTACACAGAAAAAATAATATTCTTTCAATCTAGCAATATTCTTGAAAATGAAAAAACTTTCCAAGACATTCCTTTCTGCAAGTCGGGAACAGAGAGTGTTTCTCCTCTCCCTTGTTTTATCTTGCCTTTTTGAGCCTGTAAGAACCAAAACAGAAAACAGGGTAGATCATGATATCCACAGATGCTGAAAGGCCATTCACACAGGAAGAATCACAATGAAAAGAGGAGGCAAAAGGACTCCTGAGGAAGCAAAGTGAAGAGTCAAAGAGATCAAATAGAAACAAATTGCAAGTGCTGCTCACTCCAGCTAAATAAATAGTAGCAATACGTATGACAGATGATATCAGCCTGGATGAAACAAAGAGTGGCGGTTTTTTCACACCTTGTTTTTTTCAAAACTCACTTCTCAGCCAAAGCAGATAACACTCCAACTGAGACAAACTGATTTTCTGAGAGTCTTGCCAGTATGAAGAGGGGATTTTACATAGAGAAATTCTTGGCAGAACCTCTTATTTCCCCTTAAGGCACGTTACTGGGCTCTAGGCTGAGATGATACACATGAGGGAAAGACAATGAAACAGTAGATGATAAAGAGGGAAAAGGAGAAGCAAAAATTAAAAAAAAAATCCAAAGGGATTTCAGTATTACTTATATGTTTGTAATTGTGCAGATTGTCTGCCTTGTAAGTAACACATATACTCTAAATTAACTTTCTATGCAAGTGTAAAACCAATACTGATCTGCACTTTACCAGAAAAGGTCTTCTCTATGCTTGTCCATTTTTAAAAGGGGAGGCAGTGTTAGTCTGTAAGGTCTTTAGGCCACAGACTGGTCTCTCTGCCCTAGCTGCTTAGGGAGACCCACACACATCCTAAGCACTATTTACTGTGAAAAAAATGAAGTTCTCTGAATGATACTGAAGAAACTGTTCACTCAAAAAGAAGCAAGCATTTCATACACAGGATTATTGTGTTAGCACCATTTAGGCTTCAATTCAGCAAAGCACTTGAGTATGTGCTTTAAATCCATTAATTGTTGTTAATTAGTTGAGACCCTCCTTGTGACATCGGCAGCTTGCCTTTGAAGACACACTATTCAAATTGACCACAATGTACAATGAATAAGATCTTTTCGTGGGCTTCATTTTCCTCTCTTCTCTGGCTTTTGTTCTTTCACGCCCAGAGTGAGGACTGGGCAGCATGCATTGACAAGCTTAGAGGTAGAAAGAGTCACTAACCTGCACCCTTTAGCATTTGCCTTCAGTTTTATTGTTGAATTTCTGTTTTTCAGTTCTGTGAAGTGCCTGGGCTGGGCTGAAATTAATTGTGACTGGAAGAATGGCATTTTCAAAGTCGTTATGACAATCTGCTTCCTTCATTGAGATGCATAAGACCTAGATATTCCATTTTTTTCCAAGGCCACTTGCATAATCCTTAGAAAATATATTGGCTATGCAGTGGATGACTCAATTGTCCTGGAATAAAATATTGCTTTGACAAATCTACTTGTACTTGTGAGTGTCACTGAGTAAGTGATATTCATTCTTGAAGCAGGCATTTCCTGCCAAATCCCAAACTGAAATTATAAGTTATAGTTAATAAAAACAGTTCAGTGGGAACTTAATTACCATTCTCCATTTTCAAGTCCCCTTTTTTAGAAAGACTTTGAGTTAAAAGATCAATTCTCTCTATTCCAGAGCACCTATCACTGATAGGTCAGATTAACAAAATAGATAAACAGTTTCTAGTTATCTGAAAGCAATACAACTCTTTCAAAGACCAGCTTTTAATTTTGTTCATTTGTTTCCTTTATTCTTTGAGGGAAAGGAGCCCAAGTAAACTCTGTTAGTGAGCTTTCTTACTCCAGTTTGAGCACATGTGAACTGGAACCTTAAACTTGAAGCATTCACAGTGAACAAAAAGGAACTTGTACCTTTCCTGAGTGCTATCTATTAAAAACTGGCCTTGACTTGTTCTAGCCACAGCTTTTGTGTGGGCATAGGCTTGTTTCTTGCCCTCTTTTCCTCCAAAGCAGGCATACTGCAATAATTTCATAAACACTGTCTTTCTTCCAAAGCCAGAAGACAAAGCAATGCTTCAATAGTTACTGTGAAAATATAGGGCTGCTGCATATCTTGTTTGATTTGCTTTTCCTTTTTTAATTTTTCCTTTTTTTTTTCCCTTCTTCTTGAGTAAGGTCATCTTTCTTTTCCAGTCAATAGAGTAGATGTGATTAAGTGTTCCACTTAATCCGTTGTTAGTGCCTATGGAAAGAGTCAGAAGAATGGAGAGTTTCAGTAGGCTTCAGCAGCGGAGAGAGAGAGATGCAGTCAGCATGGGAGAACAGAGGAGACTGGCAGCAGGGATTTTTGGGTAGGCTGAACAAGAACAGACAGATAGGAACCACACCAAAGCAAGGACACAGTGGGAGGAATGAGGGGGCGGGGGAGGCCAGAGCGGGTGCTGAAGGACTGCAGAAATGTGGAGAACTTGAAGCTCTTGGGTGGCTGGGCAGGTCAAATCAGGAACACATGGAGATTTGGGCAGGGCTTAGAAGGAATCAATGAGTGAGCTTTGGAGTAGCAGCGGTTGAGCTCTCAAGGATAACTGAGGGCTTAGAAGGGAAGGGATTTGGCACTGAGTGAATGATCTCTTGTCCAGGCAAGCTCCAAAAAAGAAAGAAATTTAGGATGAGAAAGTCCTAGCAGGCAACAGCTAGAAGAGCGTGCTTTGCATGCTATCCAGGTTTATTAGCTCTTCTAATATCCAATGACATGTGCTACCAAAGCAATAACATTTACAGAACAGTCTCCTTCAAAGAGACAAAAACATAACCCTGACAGTTCTAGGGTAAGAGGTTGAATGTTGGATGGATTAGTGAGCAGGTGCAACCATGGACAGGGAATTGTGGGGACACCTTGTTCTGGTTTAAAACCAAATGATAATGCAGAGGCTAAGTGGAGTTGGATACCAAAACACTTTAATCACAGATAAATGTAATTTTACAAATTATGTGACTGCCTGCTCTGCAGGAGGAACAATATTGTCCAGGAGAGAAGTTGATTGAATTATGCTAGATCCTAGCCATGCCATGTGTAGTCCTTATTCAGAGCTTGGGGGTCTTTGAGTTCTCTCTCTAAGCAAACCTGGGGACCATCAGCTATTGATTTTGTAGAGAAAATAAAATTCTTGATAGTCCCATTGAAATTCAGGCAGCGCTTAATGACTGTTACCATCACTTGGCGCTCACAATCTGCTTGTCTCAAAGATCACACAACAAGCATTAAGTTATTCACACTGGGGTTACTCCTCTGTTCTCAAAATGAAGCTATTCCCTTATCCTACGTAGTTAATTAAAGTCCATATGTTAATAGTACTGTCGACTAGACCTAACTTATGCTAACTACTTACACAGCCCACCCCTCACCCCTTGTTATATAGACGTTCCTATAAACATCCATACAGAGTAGTTCTATGCATTGCCATTTGTGAGATTACATAAACACAATGAGAAAATCTCCAGATCTTAATATATGAACTAATTGTTAATACCACTAATATGAACATTTGTCCAAGTAAAATTATTTATTACAAATGTGGCATTATTCACATATCCAATTGTCCATTTACTTGTAACATGCTTATCATTCTTGGTGCTGTTGCATACTTGAGTCAAGATTCAGTCTTCTGTGGAAGACACTGCTTGCCATCTAGTGCCTTGCCCACAGGTTGTTAAACATATATTGTTGTACTTCTGCCCTACTGCAAATCTCCCCACCACTAATGTTCCAGCAGTCTGTTGTGAGAGTCATGGTAGCAGAAGTGTTTGTGGGTGGATGGTGTATGCTGGCACTACATGTAGCACATAGCAGTCCTCTGAGCACAATTAAACAGATTTGGTATGTCATTATGTCTTTTTTTGACCTTGGTGGCCCAGATGGATTACCCAAATATTTCCATCTGCGTTTTTTCCATTGTTTCACCCATCCCCACAGAGCACTGGCTGCCATCCAGGAGTCAATATGGGCATCCAGTGCAATACTGGCAATTGGGGCACTAACTTAAGTGGTTATTCTGTTCCTAGTATTTCAGATGCTTCTTGGACTCCAGCACAGGTGCTATGGATCTCTTTCTCTCATGCCGTGTGGCTAGCTTCTCATCTCCAATATTCGTGGCTTCCAAATCCCAGTGACTGGCCTCAGATTTCATCAAGGCACTTTTGCCACATGCTCTAGGAGACTCCACCTGAGGAGGTATGTAGCATATTTTTTACTCTACCACCAGTTCAGATAGGGCACAGAGTCACTGCTGCGCTGCTCCTTGTTTCACTTGTTGAAACACTTACTGTTGTTTTTACACCCCTGTGACCCTGATTTTGTACATGGATCACAGTGGTTCCAGCAGCTGGCTACATCTGGGAACGTGCACCCACCAGAACCTTGCCATTCCAGGAAAGGCTTCTGGAGTAAGACCAGATGTGATCTGCTCCCGTGCTCCAGATCCCAATGGGGGCCACTTGCTACCATGATCTTAGAGACCAAGATCTCAGAGACCAAGATCTCGGCCCTTTCGGTCAGCAGTGCAGCTGTCCTGCCTTTTGACAAGCCAACTCTACCACTGCTTTGCTCTTGGTTTTGCTGTGCTATGTCCCTCTCCTCCTGGACAGTTTTCAGAGCTTCTTTCACCCACTCATTACCATGATCTAACGCACTTTCTTTGTTTTCCATATCATACTTCTCTTCCTCTAGTTTCCATAATTCTTCCATCAAAACCCAGTATGCAAAAGCTCAATCCCACGTCTCCCCATTACCCTCACACATGTAGAGCCTTTCTGTATCAGTCTGTATCGGTCTCCCAATACCCCAGGAGTCTTCACCTTCCCATAATCCCTGACAACAGCTACATGATGTCTGGTCATCCACTGCACTGGGGGCCCCCATTCATCTTTCCATCCAAGGACCAGGGATTTCTCTTGGTTTTGCACCTAAACATTTTACAAAGTTTTGTCCACACACATACTCGCACCAACTCACACCTCAGGCTTTGGGGCTTGGTGAGTAGCATGGGCTTACTCCAGTAATTCTGACCTCGGTCAAAGGCTGCAGTGGATGCAACCTGTGTTGTGCCAACCCCATCTCTGCAGCAAGGTCTTGCCGTAACCTCACATCCATGGGCCTAGTGCCCATCCATTCCCATGTTGCAGATATCTGCAATTCGTCTCCCAGTACTGACAACACCAAATGGCACTATGGAGACTAACTGGGCTCAGATACAAAAACACTTTAATTGCAGAGACATGCAATTTTATGAATTACATGATTCACCTGTTCTGCAGGAGTGCTGGCAGGCAGCGGTTCCTATCATGCCAGGCATAGTCCTGGTACAGTGCTGGGGGCCCCTGGTCCTCTCCCCAAACAGCCTTAGGTACTGTCAGTTATAGGACTGGGTAGAAAATATTCTATTCTTGATTGTCTTGCTCAGATTCAACAGTTCTCAGCACCTTCACTACTCTGACAGTGACTGACACGGCAGCACCTTTCACAGTCAGCAACAGGTTACTTAAGCTCAGGGCTGTCCTCTGTTATAACACAGCAGCTCCCTTGTCCTGTGGGGCTGACTAAAGTCCATCTCCTAACACTTCTCTCTAGGCCTAATTTATGCTAACTGCTGTTCCCCTGGGTTGAACGCAAAGAGGGTTTTTCAGCTGTGTGCAAGGCTGATGACTCGAGCCATCTGTAAGGTAGAGAGAGGGTTTTGAGTCCAGAGAAGATGGTTAGATCACATGTAGTACCTCTAAACTTGGACATTTACTGTCAGGACTCTGATTTCAGCAAAGTGATGCAGGGAGGAGTTGTCCCCTTCCCCTTCCTCCACAGTGTGCAGGAGGACTGAAACCTCCCAGCTCCTTCATTCTTTTTAAAGCATAAATGTAACCCTGGAAATACAATAGCCCAGTGGCAACTAGAAATTGCTAGTAGTACATTGCACATTCTTTCCAGAGAAAGTATTCTCACAGGTGAAACTGGTTAAAGATATGACATCGTATATGGATATCAGAAACCTCAAACCAAAAAACAGAGCTACTTTGAAATGCTCACAGGGTATGTTAGAGCCAAGCTAGAGAAGTCCAAAGAAGTAACCAAAAGAAAATTTTGGAAGAGGAAAATCTGAAAAAACTCTGATTTCATTGGTTTAAATGCAAAAGACATTTTGCCTGGTGAATTGCAAACATGTCCTTAAAGAAAAGCTTTGATCAGGTTTGGCTCCAGTACTTCCTCAGCTCCTCATCTGAATTCCTCTCTGCAGCATACACTTTATTGCAAACAGAGTCATGCAAGCCATTATTAGACAGCAGAAAACTAGAAAGTTTTCCTCTTCAATAAAACAAGTGACAATTTCAATTAGGTTTCTCAGGCATTTTTTCCCAGACTCATGGTATTGTAGTAAAAAAAAGATTGAAGAGTTTATTGGATTCAGCTACCATATAGCTTTCAGTGTGTCAGTCTAGATTTTTAAAAGACACAAAACAGAGAAAACCTGATGAGAAAATGGTGAAATTTTCTGTATTATTCCTTGGCATTGTGGTGAACTTGTAGATTTGCCATATGTTCACTATAACTTAGTTTACAATGTGAAATTCTCCCCCTGTGTGTGAGACTGATCAATTTACCATTGACCAAAGGCAAGGGGTTTTGATCCACTGTAGTAAACAAAATGTTGTCACTCCGTTTTTAAACTACCAGGTACCATTTCAGTGTAACAATATTGTCACATAGAGTTCTTGTGAATTATTCAATTTCTTTGTATGTTGAACAACTGAAGGGAATATTCTTAAAAGCAGGCTGATGATCTACTTTGGCTAGTAGTTAATGCTACTTCTTAGTGGCCTTCAGTGAGGGTACCAATGGTGGCAGGTGACAATTCTTAGAGTTGTTGTGGAAAAAACCACAACTTTTTAAAGTTCTTTATCAAATAAACAAGCACTTTGTAACTGTAAAGGCCTGTTTGTTCCCATCAGACAAATTTTGGCCTCTGAGAACTGATGATAATTCTGTGCTTGGAGGAAACGCTGATGCCATGAAGAAGGTGCTGCATTCTTGGATCTCCACAGATCCCCACATTATTTTCCTGGAAATCCAGTTTGGTTGCACAGGTGAGAGACACCCAGGCATTTTGCTTATTCATTTGTCTTCTCCAACACTATTCTGGTGAGAAAACATAACAAGGTTAATGGAGATAAATTGAATTCCCTAGCAGTCAGCTTCTTCCTCATTATATGCACAACATGCTGCAGGACTGCCCATGTTCAAACTGGAAGGAATCTCAGGCATCAATGCAGACTGGGTATGTGCAATAACCAAGGGCTCACAAACAGCCCTCTGCAAAACGTGTCTGCACCTCTCTGCAAAATTCCATCTGAGTGCATTGAACAACCACTAAAAATGTTGTTTAATGCTATTTTTTTCCAGAAAATGCTCTAATACTTCCTTCTTGCTCTTTAAGCCTTTAAATAGCAAAAATAATTGAGATGGATATGTAAGTTCTTATTATTAACATTTTGTACTTATATGCCTCCATTTTTATCGTCCCATAATGTCTTTGGTATAGAGAATATTTTCTCCATTTTTTTACTGTTTCTGTGATCAAAAAATACACTGCCTTCAGAGCAGTGTTTGAACCAATGTATTGGTATAACACTGATGGAGGAGGTTCATGCCTGTAGTGCATAAAAGCTCACAAAAACTCTTTTAGTGATCAACTGATTTTATTTGGTGACAGGTATTTAGACAGGGAAAATCAGCCATGGTTTAATATAACTGGGTTAAAAAGCTACTGAATGTCTGATAATAGAGATGGAAATTAAGGACATTTGTCTTCCACAAGAACAAACATTCTTCAAAACTATTTGCCTTAACTAATTCATCCAAACTGAGTGTACTTTTTTTACAAAGCATTTTACAGAGGCATTGTGACTGAAATGTTTTAGACTATGAGACTAATGAAGACTGTGGAAATTTATATAGACTATTCAAGGCCAAAACTAATAGAGGAAGCATACAACAGAGATGCAGTTGAATCTGAGTTTTCACAAGATGCTACCAGAAATTTGTCATGTCACTGTCATTATGAAACAGTTATTTTATTCCATCAGCTTCCCAAAGACCAGTTTCAGTCATCCTGTTCTTGCTCACGCAGTAATTTAAAAAGCATCTCTGTGGGATTAAATTGATTACATTTATCTACAATCCTCTCATTATTCACTTTGTAAGACTTCTAAAAGGTAAAGCAAGTTCACTAGACTGGACAAACCACTTCTTCAATCACGTTAAGGAATACTAATTAAACCCTTGCTGCAAATGAACAGTATTTCATTGTCTTTGCAAATGTTACTGTTAGGAGTCTACACCTGCAGTAGTCAAGATAGATGCTTCTAATTCTTCCCTGCTATTTATACCCAGGCAGTCTGGGATGTTACTTTCCTTACATTCTCCAAGATGAAATTATTTTTTGGTCATTGTGAGTACAAGGTGGCATTAGTCACCTTGAATTTAGAGAGATTTTTTAATATTGTTTAATGTGCCTATGGAATAACTTTTTGTTTATTCTGTACTTTTATTGGGCTAAGGCTTAGAAACATGATTAAGATAGATGTTTTATATTCTAAAAATTGACCAAACACATACAAATCTCTGACAAAGTTTAAAATACCAAAGAGAGTAACTCAGCCACTAAAAAATATGGCTGAAAGAGCAGGAAAATTCACAGAAGTTTCCATTCCCAATTCCTGAACTCATACATCAAGTTAAGACATAGACCAGATAGACAAATGAGAACCTGTGACTCACACAGCACCAGTAACATCGCTCAACAGGACCTTTTCCAAGAGGCTGAACATTTAAGAATGGTATTTTTAAAATTTAGATAAACAGAACTTGCTTAATTGAATGTTTATTCATTCCACTGGCATCTTCTTTATAGAAATGCATCCTGTTCCAGCTTCAATGGTTTTGCTTTCCATTTGAACAGGAGCTGAGGCATGCAAAATTATTCCTTTTAATTGATCCTTTTTTCCTAGATAGACAATATTTTTCATTCAGGACTTCTGAAACAGTTTGTCTGAAAACCAGCCTAGACAGAGCTTAGAATTTGGCAAACATGCTAAACTCTTTGTATCTTCAGTTTCTGTTTCACAAAGCTGTATTTACTCGTAAGCTGTGCTTACAACTACCTGAATGGAAAAGGAAACAGTATATTTTTTATTTTTTATTTGCTTAAAGCTAATATTCTGTGGCTCTACAAGGTATTAATAAGGCTCTAATTTCACTTGAAAATTCAAAGATTTTTCCCATGGAATTCTTTTGGAAGTCATTAGAAATTCTGTATCCAGATTGCCAGTATGCCCAAAGTGAATGGTCCAGATACCTCTGATGCTAACTAATGTCCCATTAATGTTAATAGGTCTTGAAACAACTTTTGATGCAGTGAATGTCAACATTATGTCTTGTATAAAATATTAGGTATTTGAATATTAATGCTTTTAAATTTATTGCAATTAGAATGAAATCAAATATGAATAGTTCTTTCAGACTTTTTAGATGTTAAATACTGATAAATAGTAGCGAGAAATGCATTATTTAAAGTACTACATTGTGTATTTTTCATGAAATATATAGAAGATTTTTTCAGACTATCAGACTTTTTTTTTCAAACTTCAGAAGAGGTAAACATCTTTGATTATGCTGGTTATGCTGAATGTCATGTGAAGGTTATTGTGAAATATGAAAGATTGTCTTCATCTTAGCAACTCCATTTACGTTCAGCAGTACTTGGAATACCTTCTTTATATTCATCACTTAATTGTCTCAAAAAATAAACTAGCCAAAGTGGGGAAGACTGATATCAGATCATAGTCTAGGCTTCAAAAGTACTGGCAATCTGGATTCATATTTCTTTGGAGGAGGAGTGCACAATGTCTTGAATTTTCTGCAACTGTAAATAGACAGTCTTAATCCAGCTCTATTTATTTAAAAACTTTAGATATATAATGAAAATAACTTTAGAAACCACGTAATAAAAAAGCTTATCTTGATGGTGAGCCCCAAGTATGTAATTCTTAAATTAAATATCCAGTTTTGATATGCAGCCAAAAAATGAATATTTCATCTGTAAAAAAATACTGTGTTCTACCCTTCTCGTGTATAAATCGTAACTCTAGAGAAGATAAGAGACTTAAAATAGAATAAAACTGATGTGAGAAAAGACTTGAAATTACAGATGTAACACTGCCATCCACATAAGTATTTTCTTTTAATTTAATTAGATCCTATAATAGTGATCTCTTCTCTGTATGGATATCAAAAGTTTATCTAAAGAGACTGCAAATATATGGTAATGAAGTACAAAAATAGCATCTACACATTTGTGGAGAGTAATGATAAAACTCGTAAGTGAGGAAGCTGGAACACATGGAGTGAAAGATGTCCTCCCACTAGACAGTTAGAATTCAGATGCCCATTAAAATCTCAGCAACACAGAGGAAACAACAAGAAGTGTTTTTCTTCCACTATTTTACCCTGACAGTTTGCAACATCATGAAATATTCTGAAGTGTACATTACGAAATGAGTCATTCCCATTGAAAATTTTGGCTTGGTGTCCTTTTTCATGGCTTGACCACTCAGTATTTCTTTTAAGATCTACCCATAAAGAGTCTGATTCATTCATTCCAAGGTACTTGACCTTGGCTTCAAGCCATTAGGTGTCATGCTTTACCAGTAAAATTGAACTACAAATAAAAGTATCATAGAAAAGTCAACATAAAAGGGAGCTGAAGAAACAGTGGTGAGATTAATTAAATTAAAAACTCTTTACAACAAAATATGACAAGAAAGATAAATGAAATGCTGGTCATTACCAAGAGATTTATAAGAAAATTGGGCATTTTTCGAAAAATCTATAAAATAAAGGACTAAGGTATCTTTTCATTATCAGAGTAAAAAGGAAAGCAATCAAACTATGAATGTTACATGCTGTGGAATTAATTACCCACTTCAACCACCTTGTGGAGGCAGAAAATTAATTAATATGACAAGACTATGTAGGAGAGAAGAGCCATCAAGTGACTATACAATAGGCTGGCATTTGACAAAGATGTTTTATGAGCTATTATAACTTTCCTGTGAGGAAGGGACTCTTCGGGAGTATCATTCTGAAGGGTAAATATGGACAGATGTGGGATTCTTACACTGATCAAGTGCAGTGGATCATTCAGCTTGCATTTTATTCTCAATAATAACATCTTTGCAATTAAATACAAAGTTTTTTTAAGAGACAGCGGACACTTAATTCTGTGACACCAAGTGAACAAAAGTATCTGCAACCATCTTATTATCACAGCCTGGAAGAGATAACAACTGTGGAGCACAGACAACAGGATCGACATTTGTTTGTACATTGTCATCAGTTACAAAGAAAGTCCTGCAGTCAGGTCTGTTAATGCAAAGCTTGATGCCCGTATAAGCAACAGTACAGACAACAGAGTTTCGTGTTATTTTGTGTTTTGAGAGTTTGTATTGATAAAACAGGTTCTAAGCTCTGGGCCTGATCTTGTCAAATGATGCTGTATAAGCATGAAAGCTCAGAAACTGAATCAGCGGGGAGGAGGGAAAGCTAATGTCCCCGTCTCATTTTTACTGTCCTGAGTTATGTGTAGTCTACGACCCACTATTTCAGCGCCTGAAAAGGTCTCATGTGCTTAATTCAAAGTTGCATCCAGTATATGCAGCACTTACATGAATCTTTCTGAGATCAGTGTTGGCTATTCCATTACACAGGAGAGTTAGACTATACCACAACAGAAAGCAGTGCTGATTTCAGGATGCGAAGGTGGGGTTTTTTGTTTGGTTGGTTTTTAACATTGGGTAAGCTCTAATCTTGTCTCAGAGAAAGAATGTCCATTTCTGGCTGGAGCACTCCTGAAAAACATCTTCCACTTTAGTTTTGTCTGAAATGAACCCAGTTCATGATCGCTCAGACAACAATATGCTGTGAACCAGACACAGTGAGTGGGGACAGTCAGCTAAAATGTGCTGCAGAAGGGCACTCCCAAGGGCAAGAAAAGCTGTAGACATGCCTCCAGAGCAATCTTCTAGATCCCAGGAGGCTTTCAACATCAGAAGAAGAATGTCGTCACTACAGGATCTCAAAAAGGACACTTTACACACAAAATTCGGGCTATCCCAAAATGCCACATACTCTAAGGCATTTAAAGGAAACCTGAATATGTTATGTGAAAAAAGATTACTCCCAGCTTCTAATTATCTCCAGAGCACTGGTGCTGCAACCTGCAGTATCATTTCTCGTGTCAGTCCCATTTCATCGATTTTTTGCTCAGTTAAAATATGTTTTAAATCTACAGGTATTGCTCAGTACTGTTTTTTCACACTTGTGGAAAGATTCCACTACTGGTACTTTGTAAAGAAGTCTTTCATAAAGCAATTGCAAAATGTGTTTGTATTCAGTATCTCTCACAAGAGATCTCAACACCTGTGGCAGCTTTAATGAGATTGCATCTTGTCTTAGATTAAGTAATCTATCATCTAAGTCCAGCATCATTTGTATGATGAAAGTCCTTCATGCCATCTGATTTTCATTCTTCAGACATACTCTGTTCCAGCCTTGTAATAGGTTGTGAAAAATCCATCAAGGGAATAACCAGCAGGTGGTTAACGCTCCCCTTGAAGATACAGAAAAGGCAAGAGCTCAAGGTAAGGACTAGAAGGAAATCTATTTCTCAAGAAAGTGTGTCTAGGTTCAGATGTGCTGAATTAGTTAACTGTAGTAAGGGGAAAACCGGGGGAGGCGTGCTCGCAGGTGCTGGGGAACGGTCCGGAGTAAGCTATGCCATCTCAATGTGAGTATGGAAGCTTCTCGTTTATTAACAAAGAAAGCAGTGGTTATATAGACTATGCATATGTTAATCGCGCGCCCCGATCGCACTTGTGATTGGTCCATAGGTTTACATATTCAGAGCCGTGACCGCCCCCCCTCCTCCCGGATGTAGTTTTGCTTCCCGCGAAGCAGGCACCACGGGGGTTCTTTGTTCTGCACCGTGCAAGGGGAGTGCAAGGTCGCTAGCTCTGGGCTTAACCCTTGCTCAAAGCCTGGGTTGCTCAGACTGCTCAGTGACTGACACAGGATCGTGCCCCTTCTCACTCAACCAAACCTCTACAATTCCCCCTTCTTGTTTGTGAGCAAGCCAGGCCTGATTCACAAGTTTCATTAACGCTTTCTGCAAACAAGAAAATAAACATGGTAACATTAACAATATAACTGCAATCACAAGAACTCCCGTAAGAACCATTTTTACCAGTTCCATCACCCATCCGATTTCTCGGGGAGGTGTGGTTTTACTGATCGGCTCGGCACCCAAAGTGGTCCCTGGTCGGTGGCCACGCACATATATCCCCGGCCACTAAGGATCACTGGCAGCGGTCCTTTCCACTCCCCTGTAGCAGGTTCCCGATAAATCACCTGTAACTGAGGTATAATGGTGTTGTTATTAAATTTCAACTGCTGGTGATGTACAACAACCGGTGGTTCTTCTCGGTCCCCTGTTAAACACAGAAAATTCAAAGTAAACAACACTTTATGCAACCGCGATGTTGGATCAGTATCTACCTCCTTCTGTCTCCTTAAATATTCCTTTATGGTTCTATGGGTGCGTTCGATGATCCCTTGACCTGTCGGGGAATGTGGTATACCAGTAACATGTTTCGCTCTCCAGCGTGTTAAAAATACACGAAACTTTTGGCTGGTATATGCTGGCCCATTATCTGTTTTGATCTGTTCTGGCACCCCCATAACGGCAAAACACGCCAACAAATGTTTACAAACCTGTTGCGCCTTTTCTCCGGACATTGCAGATGCCCAGATTAACCTCGAGAAAGTATCTACTGTGACATGTACATATTTTTGTCTCCCAAACTCTGGAATATGTGTTACATCCATCTGCCATAGCTCAAGTGCTGCCAAGCCCTTCGGGTTTACACCAATACCAATGCCTGGTCCCTGAGCCCCACACCTCGGACATGCTTGAACAATAGATTTTGCTTCATTTTCTGTTATTCCAACACCCAAAAAGCTTCATCTTTATTGTGGCATTTGTAGTGGCATTGGTTGTAGCCCTGGGGGAGTTCCCCCTTTTTGTTTTGCCACTGACAAATGACACCACAAACCATATTTTCACTGTTAATTACAAGCAGAGACACAGGTAGTTCACGAATGCGTCGCGACGACCATGCAGTTTGTAATTTGGCGATGATTGACCGCAACGCGCTTTGTTGAGTCTCAGACAGCTGTATGGTGTCAGCAGGGTGTGATCGTCGCAGCAGTTCGGTGAGGGGGGCAATCTCGGTGTTCGAGATACCAACACAGTTACGGACCCACTGAATATCTCCGAGAAGTGTTTGTACATCCTTCAGGTTCTTCAAATCTGTATGTAGCTCCACCTTTTGAGGCCGGATTTGAGCATCCGAAATTGTCCATCCTAAGTATTTCCAGGGATCAGTTCGTTGAATCTTTTCTGGTGCAATCACGAGACCTTTCTCCGCCAACGTTGTTGTTAGTTTGTGGAGACTTTCTTCTGAAAAAGGATCGGCCTGACATAACAAAATATCATCCATATAATGATAGATGATAGTCTGTGGCCATAGCTGGCGCAATGGTTTCAGTGCCCATGCCACATAAAGCTGACATAACGTAGGTGAATTTTTCATGCCCTGCGGTAGAACTACCCATTCATACCTCTGATCTGGTTCTGCTTTGTTGATAACAGGAACAGAAAAGGCAAACCTCATGGTGTCCTGAGGATGTAAAGATATGGTGAAAAAACAGTCCTTCAGGTCTACAATCAATATATGCCATCCTGCTGGTAACATGTTAGGTGACGGAATACCTGGTTGCAATGCTCCCATTGCTTGCATTTGCTCATTAATTTTCCGTAAATCATGTAATAATCTCCACTTTCCACTTTTCTTAGGGATGACAAAAATGGGTGTATTCCAAGGACTGAGGGTTTGATATGTCCTGCTTTTAACTGTTCCTCTACCAGTCCCTTAGTAATCTGCAGTCGCTCTTCAGTCATAGGCCACCTCAAAGCAGTTGTAACATTAGGTTGGTCAATTTAAATACTGTGTCTCCCTGTTGGATATACACACAATCTTTACACCCAAACATTAATGCATACAAAGGAACAAGGCATTGTTGAATAAATCAGCAAAAGGTTAATTACTGCAACTTAGGCCCTGTGACCAATTACACATGACTAAAATTACTTCCCACATTCACATCCACAGTACTCCTCCACCATTTAACATCTCAACCAAAACCTTACACATGTAAAACATTCACTAACAGACAAAAAAAAGTACTAAACCTGTATATTTGGTATAGCTACAGCGTCTGATTTTACTCCATACTGGGTAACTGCAGCTTTTGTTTGTTAAAGAATTTTCCAATCACGTGATTCCCATGCCAGGAATCGAACCCGGGCCGCCGGGGTGAAAACCGAGAAACCTAGCGGATAGACCACTTTTGCAACGGCGCTCGGCGATCTTGATTGACAGGGCCAAGGCGGGACGGGCGGGTACTCTGGCGGCGCGGAGGGGAGGGGCAGGCCCTCCCTCTCCGGACGCGGCTGAGCAGGGTGAGGGGCTGACCACCCCTCCCCCTCCTGTTTCCGCTCCCTTTGCCATGCGGTCCTAGGAGCGCCACGTGGTTCTTTGTTCGCAGCCTCCTCCTGTAAATTCTTACTGCGCCATTTCTCCTGGGAGTTTGCCGCTTCTACCGCCGTACGGACCTCAGTGATAGGTAGTTTTTTCGTCACTGACATGCCCTTAACTGCCGGTAACCCGAAGAAACGAGCCAGAACCCCAGGTTTTTCTCTTTTAGCGGGGAGGTTGGGCTCCGGCGGCGCCGGCCGCATCTCAGCAGCCGCGCGGGCGACCTCTCTTTCTGCCCTCATAGTTTTTAAAGTCTCTATCACTTCTTGCCAGAGTCCACACACCTCCTTAATCTCTTTTTCCTCGGGGTCCCTCTCAACAGTCTTTTCCCACATAGTGTCTCCCACTTCTTTCCATTCCTCCACAGAAAATACAAGTGCTGTGTCTTTAAAATGTCCCCAGCGCTGGCCCAACTTTATCAGCTTAATTAGCTGTTTCTCTGCTGTCTTGCTCCCTCTCTTAGAGAAGATATATGCAAGCAGCGCGACTTCAGCTTCTATCTCCATGGCTGCCCTTTTTCCAGTGTCTGCTCTGCCCTTTCTTGAACCCGAACAGCACCTGAACTCTGGGAGCTGAGTGGCCAACTCTTCCAGTGTCTGTTCTGCCCTTTTGACCCGAACAGCACCGCTCCCAGCCGTCTTTTTCCCAACACCTCCTTTTCGCTGTGTACCGCAGTCTCGGAGAGAGCACGCCGAAGGGAACCATCCTCTGCTACCAGTTGTAGTAAGGGGAAAACCGGGGGAGGCGTGCTCGCAGGTGCTGGGGAACGGTCCGGAGTAAGCTATGCCATCTCAATGTGAGTATGGAAGCTTCTCGTTTATTAACAAAGAAAGCAGTGGTTATATAGACTATGCATATGTTAATCGTGCGCCCCGATCGCACTTGTGATTGGTCCATAGGTTTACATATTCAGAGCCGTGACCGCCCCCCCTCCTCCCGGATGTAGTTTTGCTTCCCGCGAAGCAGGCACCACGGGGGTTCTTTGTTCTGCACCGTGCAAGGGGAGTGCAAGGTCGCTAGCTCTGGGCTTAACCCTTGCTCAAAGCCTGGGTTGCTCAGACTGCTCAGTGACTGACACAGGATCGTGCCCCTTCTCACTCAACCAAACCTCTACAGTTAACTCCCTGGTTCTTTATAAGGAAGTGCTTGAGGAAGGTGAAGGAACCACCAGGTTCAGTTTGTGAATGGAAGGAAGGGGAGAGGTGGTGTGCTCCTTGAAGAGACTCAAGCTAATGGGGGCAGGAGAGGGGGTAGGTTTTTTCCTGTAGTTTGGATCAGAAAAAAATAAGTAGAGGAGAAAGTTTTGGAAGCAAGGTTGAGAATTTGCATTTGATGCAGTTGTAATAAGATTTAATATAGTCAAGGAGATAAGTTTGCCTATATGGTTTTACTGTCCTCACAGGCTCCCTAAAAGGGAACTCTTGCCTGGAAATCTCATTTCGTTGTTTTTTGGAGTGTTGCTAGATCTTCAGAGTCTTGCTGCAAAGTGCTATGGAAGAGCCAGCTCTTAGACATGCCAGTCTCTGGTGGAGGAGGACTGAAAAGCATGAGAAATTAATTTGTTTTTTCAGTATTTCACCTTTCAGTTTTGCTCTTGCAAACACTCAATGAAAAAATAGAGCCAGTATACTCAAAAACCTAACAGTGTGTTACACATCAAAAAAAAAAAAAATCCATGTTGTGCTTTAGAAAAAGCAGACTAAAAACTCAGCTTCATCTCAGTGGCCTTGAGGTAATGACAGTTAAGGGTAAATAAGGAAGTCCTACCACTATTTTACAGGATTTCCAGTAGTACTCTTCCTTTTTCCACTGTAGTTTGTCAGCTGGATCTCCTAGCTACTGTTTCACACGATTTTACAGTTTCTTAAACTGTGCTAAATACTTGGTGCTAGAAATAAACAAAACTCCATTCATGTTCACTACATCTCTCAATTTCTACCTATTGGGTCATTTGGTCTGGTCTTTTCCCTCAATGCCTCTCACTCTCCTCAGGGTCTCTTGGCCATGGTGGAACAGTCTGATATGCTGGAATTGCACACCATATCTTCTTCCTAACACAAAAAAAACCTGTTTTTTTTTCTTTTTGTTTTGTTTTCACTTTTCCATGAAGTTTGCTACAGTGCCATGCAACAAGAATTTCTGAAAATCATAGTTTTTTATGTCTAGCTTCAATCTCTGTTTTCCAGTATTCATATGAATAAAGGTCTATATCTGATGTCATTGTGATAGAAAATGCAGAATCCTTATAGCAGTGTTAAAGATCTGTACTCAGGGACACTGCAAGGCTAATCACACTGAGATCCTTTAAACTCCTTGGTGTTTTGGGGAGGGAAAACCATGTGAGTATCTCTGCACCTCTGTGCCAGAGGAGATAGTGGAAAACTAAAGATGTTAAAGAAGAAAATGGGAAGCTTTAACATGAAGCATTTATTAAATATAAATATTTTGAATAACATGAGCTATATATTTTGTTTTAATAAAAGTCCATATTAACATAAATTGAGATGTATCTGTATCTTTTTATGTCAGAAGGCAATTTATTTCCTTAAAACTAATATTCTACTTTACTTAATGAGAAAGAAATTATTGTAGAGGTAGCTGATAAGGTTTTAAATGATGTTTTACAACAAGATCACTTACATCAACTCAGGAAATCTCTTCATGACAACTTTATGTAGAAATTAAAGAAAAATTAAACCAAATATTTTTCTCAACCTACTAATTTTACTACAATCCCATAGATTTCAATTTAGCATTTTTCTTAGCAATAAAAAACTTCGAAATGGAATTTTATTGAATATAATCACAGGTAACTTTATTCTGCATTTGAATTGAATCATTACATTGGTGTAATTGTCACTGTAGGAATTTTGAAAATGGAATATATATATATTATTCTAGATATTCCTTTAAATAAAATTCTGTTTATCCTAAAGCTGTGATTAATCAGACTCAATTAAAAGAATTTGTGTTTCATTTTCCACCAAGTATACAGACTGTGGCGGCTATCTAGCAAAACAAAATGAAAATTTGTTTGGAGTATTATGTGGAGTAGAGCTGTGAATAGCATCAGTTTTGCTAGGTAACGTTGAAGGCTGATTCTGATTGTAAACTGATTTGAAAAAAATGAAAAACCTAATTGTAAACAATTTTTTTGTTATGGGGAGATTCTTTTTTTGTTTGTGCCTTACAAACGAACTATATCCAGCTTTTATATATTAACTAAAAGTTTAAGCAGATGGTCTTAAAAAGGTATATTAGTAATGAAAGATCTCCTATTCCTCTTTATTCGTGGGTCTTTTCACCCATCAGCCTTCCATTCTGAATTATTCCTGATACTATTTCTAGAAATAAAATTTGTGAACCAACACCATAACAACTCTACTTTTCTCAAGTCAAGTAGCTAGGCATTTTACATGTTGTGCCAGAGTCTCAGGTGACTTTTACAATTGACTATTGATAAAGATACATGCAAATACTCAATTAGTGTCTATTTAATCAAAAAAAGTATGAAAATTAACTTTCATTTCAGAGTGAGTGATTAGGAACTGGAACAGACAGAGATCAAACAACCTTTTTGCTTATAGAGTAGTGGGCCCAAGACCAACACAGCAATTACACAGCACAAGGATCTCTGACCTGTATCTCCACACAAGATTTTCATTTCCAAGGTTTTCAGCCCTAAGCACTAAAATACACCTGAAAAAAAAGGACTCTACTCACAGCTTGTTATTTTAGCCTGGTGCTCATGAAAACGGTTTTGAAGATTGCTTTATCTTTTAACACTAGTAGATGCAAACTGGAGATAAATTAAATGTTACCTGGTAAAACAAGAAATGCCAACCATGTGAAGAGAGCATTAAAAAGAATGTAACTGTTCTGAAGTGCATGATTCAAGCCCTGCTGAAGTTTTGGTCTTCTATTCTCGTCACTTTCAACGCAGTGAGAGGTGTGAGGGGCAGAAAGTTACTCATTTGTCACAGGCTTCTCCAGTTCATCAGCAATATTTCTGTCATTCTGCAATGGTTAAAGA
Source organism: Nyctibius grandis (assembly GCF_013368605.1). Taxonomy (NCBI): domain Eukaryota; kingdom Metazoa; phylum Chordata; class Aves; order Nyctibiiformes; family Nyctibiidae; genus Nyctibius; species Nyctibius grandis. Next base: position 58,028,566 of record NC_090660.1, on the reverse strand, counting down.
GACCTCACAAGGCCACAGAAACCATAAACATCACACTAATAAGCAAGCAGCCATCATAAACTTCCTGAAGTTTTTGTTTATTTTTGATGTGATAAACTCTACAGCAGACTAAGTAGACGTTGGGGGAATGTTTTAATGCACCTTCAGAGCATCTTACATATAAAAAAAAAAAACAAGCAAAGCAGTAGAGATGTTGACTAGGTGGTTTCCCGCTTGAGAACCAACATGGCTGTACTGGTCTTTATTTGAGACTCCAAAGGTATGCAAGGTGCATCACCTGTCATCTGACCTTACTAAAAAGTTCAATAGAGTAATTTCTTTCTCATAGTGAATAAGCAGCTTGCTTTGACAGACGTTACACTACTATTTTAGAATTACCCTGTCTTTCCCTGTGTCTCACAGTGGAACTTCCTCCAACTTTCTCATTGCAAGGGAACCTGATTTCCTATTTGAAGCACTAAGTAGACAATTTACGTTACTTACGTCTTTCCTCTGTGACAGGTAATCAAGCAAAATAGGGACTATTCCACGTACTGCTAAACGTAACCTCCTTTTAGGTTAGCCTGAAAAACTGTTCAAAAACATAATTAACTGTTTGAAGTCTTGTACTGAGCTAGTAGGGAAGTTTTGAGTTTCGATAAATTTAATCTTCATCTAAATTTAGCATATTTTCTTTTGTTTAATAGTTTTAGAGATGTAATAACAAATGGTTCTTTAAGATATATGTAAAATGGCTTTAAGAGAATGTTTGGAATTTTATTTTATTTTATTTGAGATGATATGTTACCCTGTCCTACCTGTCTGTAATCACATTACACACCTAGTCTCATTCCTTTTCTCAGGATTATTCCAGCATATTATGAAGTGAATCATGGTCATTTGTGAATCACAGAATCACAGAAACACAGAATCACAGAATGTTAGGGATTGGAAGGGACCTCGAAAGATCATCTAGTCCAATCCCCCTGCCGGGGCAGGATTGCCTAGACCATATCACACAGGAACGCGTCCAGGCGGGTTTTGAATGTCTCCAGAGAAGGAGACTCCACAACCTCTCTGGGCAGCCTGTTCCAGTGTTCAGTCACCCTCACCGTAAAGAAGTTTTTCCTCATATTTATGTGGAACCTCCTGTGTTCCAGCTTGCACTTGTTGCCCCTTGTCCTATCAAGGGATGTCACTGAGAAGAGCCTGGCTCCATCCTCTTGACACTTGCCCTTTACATATTTATAAACATTAATGAGGTCACCCCTCAGTCTCCTCTTCTCTAAGCTAAAGAGACCCAGCTCCCTCAGCCTCTCCTCATAAGGGAGATGTTCCACTCCCTTAATCATCTTCGTGGCTCTGTGCTGGACTCTCTCTAGCAGTTCCCTGTCCTTCTTGAACTGAGGGGCCCAGAACTGGACACAATATTCCAGATGCGGCCTCACCAGGGCAGAGTAGAGGGGGAGGAGAACCTCTCTTGACCTGCTAACCACACCCCTTCTAATACACCCCAGGATGCCATTGGCCCTCTTGGCCACAAGGGCACACTGCTGGCTCATGGTCATCCTGTTGTCCACTAGGACCCCCAGGTCCCTTTCCCCTACGCTGCTCTCCAACAGGTCTGCCCCCAACTTGTACTGGTACATGGGGTTGTTCTTGCCCAGATGCAGGACTCTACACTTGCCCTTGTTATATTTCATTAAATTTCTCCCCGCCCAACTCTCCAGCCTGTCCAGGTCTCTCTGAATGGCTGCGCAGCCTTCCGGCACATCAGCCACTCCTCCCAGTTTTGTGTCATCAGCGAACTTGCTGACAGCGCACTCTAATCCCTCATCCAAGTCACTAATGAATATATTGAATAGAACTGGTCCCAGTACCGACCCTTGAGGGACTCCGCTAGACACAGGCCTCCAACTGGACTCTGTCCCATTGACCACCACTCTCTGGCTTCTTTCCTTCAACCAGTTCACAATCCACCTCACTACCCGATCATCCAGACCACACTTCCTCAGTTTAGCTGCGAGGATGCTGTGGGAGACCGTGTCAAACGCTTTACTGAAATCGAGATAGACCACATCCACAGCTTTACCATCATCTATCCACCGGGTAACATCCTCATAAAAGGCTATCAAGTTGGTTAAGCATGACTTCCCCTTGGTGAAGCCATGCTGAGTGCCCCTAATGATCCCTCTATCCTTGATGTGCCTAGAGACAGCACCAAGAATAAGTTGTTCCATCACCTTTCCGGAGATGGAGGTGAGGCTGACCGGTCTATAGTTCCCCGGGTCCTCCTTCTTGCCCTTTTTGAAGACTGGAGTGACATTCGCTTTCCTCCAGTCCTCAGGCACCTCTCCCGTTGCCCACGACTTAGCAAAGATGATGGAGAGTGGCCTAGCAATGACTTCCGCCAGCTCCCTCAGCACCCGCGGGTGCATCCCATCAGGGCCCATGGATTTATGGACGTCCAGGTTGCTTAATTGGTCCCTGACCCAGCCCTCATCAACCAAGACAGATTCCTCCTCTATCCTGACTTCTTCTGAGGCCTCAGGGGTCCGGGGCTCCTCAGGACAGCCTCCAACATGGTCTCATTTTGTGAATCATGGTCTCCAAAATGATCTCATGGAAAAAAAATTAAATCCTTGGATACCAGCAGAAATCAGGAAAGCAAGCATATTCAGCCTGACAATTTAAAGTCAGCCTTAATCAGTAGCTGCACTAAATTGAATGAAATGTCCAATGATTTACAATTCATATTGTGCAATATACCCTGTAGACCCTGTACTGAAGTTAAACAATTACACAGCTGAGCTGTTTTTTTCATTAGACTTGGAAAGAGTTTTTTGATGACTCAATGTACCATTGGAGGGCTGAAGCCCAAGAAGTTTCCTTTCTGAAGTAGGAGTCAAATAAATCTCATCTGAAGCTGTGCACAGTTCAACGTTATTAATGACTAGCAACACAATCCTCCAGAGTCTGGATGAGAGTTTGGACATGGGGATTTAAATTAATTTAGGCTTTGAATACTGTTTTTTTTCCCTTGCTTTATGGATAGTCATGGAGATACTTGGCAGGTTTCTTATATTTCTGCAATATGGTCAGGATCTTGATGAAGTCAGCATCTGCAATCCATTATAGTCTATCTGTGCAGTGACACATAATCGAGCTGTGCATCACAGCACAAAGGTGAGACCAGTTCCTGCCCAAAGAGCTGGCAATATAATTAAGATACATCATACAAAGTATTCTTGATGTCATAAAGATTCTTACTTATTGGCTTCATTCCCAACTGTGTAAATTTGGTTCATGCTCCCAACTATAAAAATACAATTCTGTATGTCAATACTAGTAGGATAGTAAACTGGATAAAAAGAGACAGGAATATGAGTCTCATTCCCACAGTATCTTACAATACAGAGAAGCCAACACAGAAAACAGGTGAGGGTGGTACCACAGGGAATGCTACAGAGCAGTGCAGATTTTTGTCATGCCAAAGAGATACAGCTTAATTTGAAGAAGACTGACATTTACATCTGCAGCTGCAAGTAACTATTTGCAGAACGAGCAAAGTAAATTTTCTTGTGGAGCTATTCTTACTAAGTGAATTTTCCTCAGCATCTCCTAACATTGACTTTTTCGTCAGCAAAGCCACTCTTAAGGGTCATTACGTTAGCTTCTGGGCGTATGACAGACTTCACTGTCACAATGAAAAGAAATAAACTCAGATCACCAAGTGTCAGGTGTTGACGTGCAAGATATCCTTGGGAAAATCAATGTTCAAAGTAAAAATTGACTGCTGTAACCCATCTTTTGTTGGGGTACTCTATAGTTCCAACACCACTGTAGCTTTTTTTTGCATTAATCAACACAGCTATCCAAAGGGCTAAACAACAGTTTCTGTGAGAGGGTTTTTGACACTGTTGAATTGGGTTTAGTAATGTACAGGAGACTAAAATGATGTATTACAATACATTTTTCTATGGTTTTTTATCTTTTTTTGAATGGAATAACTCACCAAGTTAAACTGTCTTCTGAACCTCTGCAACCTTTTTTGTTCAAGCAAAGTGGGAGTATGCTCTTCAGATCAACAGATCCCTATGTGACTCAACTCTGCCTTCACAAATTGTCAGACACAAAATTATGAGTCTTGTTTGCATTATCACAAACATTTACAGGGATGTTTACCACTTCATATTTGTTTTTCTAGAAAAACTTAATATTCATATTATCAACTGTGCTACCATGAAATGGCTTACCAAAAACTGTAGTTAAGACAAAACTAACAGACAATATTTAAACTCTGTGTTTTTACATATTTCCATTTTCTAGATGTTCTGGAAACATTTTGTGCAAATAAGATGGAAATGAGTAATAAAAGTCTTCTTGTTCTTGTGAAGAAATATCTCCTATGACACATGCATCTTCTCAATTGTGAAAACATTTGTTTACTGAGAACTGTTCACATTTGCCAACTTCTGTAAGATTATAGATTACCCACAGCAAGCCAAACCCCAGCCTCTCGTTCATTGGGCTATACTTTTCATTTACAGCAGTGAAAATGTGGAGAAATTCCTTTAAATAAATTTACTCTGATGACAGCTTTACACTGCTTTACTGTGAAAAAGATTTTTAAAACTTTCAAGCCTCTCTTCTAATCCCATTTCCAAAGCATTGCCAAGATTCTATTGCCCTCAGAGAGGAAGGAGTATAAAATTATAATAAATTGTAGGCATTCCACATAAAGATATTAAGCACATTTATCCCAAAAGATTGTGTGAAACAAACAGAATTAGAATGACTTACCTCCAAGATCCCATTATTGACTAATTTACTTTCCCATTATCCTGGATAAAATGAAATGCCACATTTTATTGATTTGTCTGTCTCTTTTTTTAAGGAAGGCAAGCTGGCAGTTTTGACCAGCAACCTGAAGTGGTTTGACCAGCAACCTAAGTGCAACCTGAAATTGTTTTCCTACTTAGGCACAGTAAAATATTTGCATCTTACATGGAAGAATTAGAAAGGAAAAAGGTCTTGAGCTGCTGGTATGTGATGCTTCTCCTCTACCCTCAGAGTTCCATAATGTGGACAACATATTATTGAATTGTACTTCATAATATAATGTACATATTGAAGAGAGAATTGCTAGGGCTCTAGTTCTGGGGATAGAGACCTTTTCTGATGCTCCTTTCAGGCCCCAAAGTGTACAGTAGAACATAAATTTTAGGACATACCAATATATTATTGTGCATATAAGACTGCTGGTTGAGGATCATGGGATTATTCTAGCTTACTTATATGTAGTTCAGCTTTTGCAGCAACAACTAGGAGGACTTACTAGGTGAAAAGAGCTGTTCTCAAATACCATAGTTGATATTCATTCCCACATTGTCTATCCTGGCTTGAGGTATACAATTTGCAGACGTAAGGTTTTGAAAAACTAGAGAAATTTAGATAACCTAGTTTCTTTCTCAAATTAAACTTGAGAATTTAAATAAATTAATAAAACTTAAATGTGACCTTAGAAAGTGCTATGCCTCCAATGTAAAAGAAAATAAAGGCAAGACTGTAATCTTGCAAGATCTAGAGCTAATATTTTTTATTAAACTTGCTAACAAACAGACTTGGAAAAAAAAATGGAGACTTTATAGACTCACAAAGTATTGATCAGGTCTGAAATAGAAGCTGCAGCCATCAAAGCTAAACACTCTTTGAAAACAGCAGATCATAATTACATCTATATCATTTAGACCATCTCAAAGAGGACTTTTGAAACCTGTGGAGTTGCCAACCGAGGGATGAAAAGGCCAGTGCAATGACAATCAGGAAACAGCAGAAGTAGGTTTGCCACGTCCTTATGTGGGTTTTGCTTTAATGAGAAATGAGGTCTTGGAAAAGAATGAAAAAGAACTGTGTTCTTTTTCACAAAGCAGGTGCTCTAATCTGGGGTTGTGCCTGCAAAACACTGTCATTATGTGGGAGGAGCTAATGTTTAGCCTAGATGATAGCAAAAAGACATTCTGAAGGGTGTCCCAGAAGTAATTAAATAATAGGTCTAAATAAAAGAGTTAGTTAGTTTGAAGCAGAAGCTGGGACCCAGTGTCCACCTCAAGTGTATTTGCAAGTAAAATTACTATGAGAAATAGGTTGAGTCTTCTCTGTTTCCAGTCTTCTGTAGCCAGTCATGCATCTATTTTGACAATGGCATAAGTATTAGCACTGAACGGAAAACAGAACTGTGATTTAAAGGGAAGTCAATGGTTCAGATTAGTTGTAATGGGCCAAATCTCTCCATCCTGATTGTAAGTGGCATCTTAATCCCTCCCTAGGTTCCCTGTGATCCTGACACTGCTCTGCATTTGTGACTGCCAAAGAGAGGACAGACTGAGGCAGTACCATGACTACATCATCACAGAATCACAGAATCACAGAATCAACCAGGTTGGAAGAGACCTCTGGGATCATCGAGTCCAACCGTTGCCCTGACACCACCCTGTCAACTAGACCATGGCACTAAGGGCCATGTCCAGTCTTTTCTTAAACACATCCAGAGATGGTGACTCCACCACCTCCCTGGGCAGCCCATTCCAATGTCTAATAACCCTTTCTGAAAAGAAATTCTTCCTAATGTCCAACCTGAACCTCCCCTGGCAAAGCTTGAGGCTATGTCCTCTTGTCCAATCGCTAGTTGCCCGGGAGAAGAGGCCGACTCCCACTTCACTACAACCTCCCTTCAGGTAGTTGTAGACTGCAATAAAGTCACCTCGGAGCCTCCTCTTCTCCAGGCTAAACAACCCCAGCTCCCTCAGCCGTTCCTCATAGGTCATACCCTTCAGACCCTTCACCAGCTTGGTCACAGAATCACAGAATCACAGAATGTTAGGGATTGGAAGGGACCTCGAAAGATCATCTAGTCCAATCCCCCTGCCGGAGCAGGATTGCCTAGACCATATCACACAGGAACGCATCCAGGCGGGTTTTGAATGTCTCCAGAGAAGGAGACTCCACAACCTCTCTGGGCAGCCTGTTCCAATGTTCGGTCACCCTCACTGTAAAGAAGTTTTTCCTCATATTTATGTGGAACCTCCTGTGTTCCAGCTTGCACCCATTGCCCCTTGTCCTATCAAGAGATGTCACTGAGAAGAGCCTGGCTCCATCCTCATGACACTTGCCCTTTACATATTTATAAACATTAATGAGGTCACCCCTCAGTCTCCTCTTCTCTAAGCTAAAGAGACCCAGCTCCCTCAGCCTCTCTTCATAAGGGAGATGTTCCACTCCCTTAATCATCTTCGTGGCTCTGCGCTGGACTCTCTCTAGCAGTTCCCTGTCCTTCTTGAACTGAGGGGCCCAGAACTGGACACAATATTCCAGATGCGGCCTCACCAGGGCAGAGTAGAGGGAGAGGAGAACCTCTCTTGACCTGCTAACCACATCCCTTCTAATACACCCCAGGATGCCATTGGCCTTCTTGGCCACAAGGGCACACTGCTGGCTCATGGTCATCCTGTTGTCCACTAGGACCCCCAGGTCCCTTTCCCCTACGCTGCTCTCCAACAGGTCTGCCCCCAACTTGTACTGGTACATGGGGTTGTTCTTGCCCAGATGCAGGACTCTACACTTGCCCTTGTTATATTTCATTAAATTTCTCCCCGCCCAACTCTCCAGCCTGTCCAGGTCTCTCTGAATGGCTGCGCAGCCTTCCGGTGTGTCAGCCACTCCTCCCAGTTTTGTGTCATCAGCGAACTTGCTGACAGTGCACTCTATTCCCTCATCCAAGTCATGAATGAATATATTGAATAGAACTGGTCCCAGTACCGACCCTTGAGGGACTCCGCTAGACACAGACCTCCAACTGGACTCTGTCCCATTGACCACTACTCTCTGGCTTCTTTCCTTCAGCCAGTTCACAATCCACCTCACTACCCGATCATCCAGACCACACTTCCTCAGTTTAGCTGCGAGGATGCTGTGGGAGACCGTGTCAAACGCTTTACTGAAATCGAGATAGACCACATCCACAGCTTTACCATCATCTATCCACCGGGTAACATCCTCATAAAAGGCTATCAAGTTGGTTAAGCATGACTTCCCCTTGGTGAAGCCATGCTGAGTGCCCCTAATGATCCCTCTATCCTTGATGTGCCTAGAGACAGCACCAAGAACAAGTTGCTCCATCACCTTTCCGGAGATGGAGGTGAGGCTGACCGGTCTATAGTTACCCGGGTCCTCCTTCTTGCCCTTTTTGAAGACTGGAGTGACATTCGCTTTCCTCCAGTCCTCAGGCACCTCTCCCGTTGCCCACGACTTAGCAAAGATGATGGAGAGTGGCCTAGCAATGACTTCCGCCAGCTCCCTCAGCACCCGCGGGTGCATCCCATCAGGGCCCATGGATTTATGGACGTCCAGGTTGCTTAATTGGTCCCTGACCCAGCCCTCTTCAACCAAGACAGATTCCTCCTCTATCCTGACTTCTTCTGGGGCCTCAGGGGTCCGGGGCTCCTCAGGACAGCCTCCAGCAGTATAGACAGAGGCAAAGAAGGCATTCAGTAACTCCGCCTTCTTTTTATCCTCTGTCTCCAGGGCCCCCACCTCATTCATCAGTGGGCCTACATTGCCTCTAGTGTTGGTTTTACCTGCAATGTATTTGAAGAAGCCCTTTCTGTTGTCCTTGACCTCTCTTGCAAGGTTTAATTCCAAGGAGGCCTTAGCTTTCCTAATTGCCTCCCTACATCTTCTGACAACAGACTTATATTCCTCCCAAGTGGCCAGCCTCTCCTTCCATGATCTGTCCACCCTCTTCTTCCACTTGAGTTTGCCCAGCAGTTCCCTGTTTAATCATGCACATCTCCTGGTACCCTTCCTTGACTTCCTACTTGTTGGGATGCTCTGATCTTGAGCTCGGAAGAAGCAGTCCTTGAATGCTAACCAACTATCTTGGGCCCCCTTACCTTCTAGTACCCTGTCCCATGGGATTTCCCCTAGCAATTGCTTGAAAAGGCCAAAGTTGGCCCTCCTGAAGTCCAGGGTTGTGATTCTGCTAGCTATTCTGGTCCTGCCACATGAGATCCTGAACTCTACCATCTCATGGTCACTACAACCAAGGCTGCCCTCAACCTTCACCTCTTCAACCAGACCCTCCTTGTTAGTGACGATAAGATCCAGCAGCGCTCCTCTCCTAGTTGGCTCATCCACCATTTGCATCAGAAAGTTATCATCAATGCACTGGAGGAACCTCCTGGACTGAGGATGGCTGGCTGAGTAGGCCTCCCAGCAAATATCAGGGTAGTTGAAATCCGCCATGACAACCAGGCCCTGTAATTGCGAGACTGCTCTCAGCTGCCTGTAGAAGGCCTCATCACCCTCCTCATCCTGATCCGGTGGCCTGTAATAGACACCCACAACAGTATCACCCCTGCCAGCCTGCCCCTTAATTCGCACCCACAAACTCTCAACTCGCTCCTGATCCGCCCCTGGACAGGACTCAATATATTCTAGCTGCTCACTCACATAAAGAGCAACTCCACCACCTCTCCTTAGCGACCTGTCTTTCCTGAACAGGACATAGCCATCCATGACCACGTTCCAGTCATGCGAGGCATCCCACCAAGTCTCTGTAATTGCCACTAAATCATAGCCCCCCGACCGAACACGGATTTCTAACTCCTCCTGTTTATTCCCCATGCTGCGCGCATTGGTGTACAGGCATTTGAGGGAGCGAGCTGAGCACACCGATTTCACCCTAGGGGGATGGGAGGCCTCCAGGTCTACCTCAACACTAGAGTGTTGCCCCAGTGGTGCAAGCCCAGCTACTACCCCATCCCCCTTCGAATCTAGTTTAAAGCTCTCCGAATGAGCCCTGCTAATTCCTGTCCCAGAACACTTTTGCCCCTATGACATAAACCTTTCCCATGTATTACAGTCACGCCTGATGTCTTATAAAACCAGTCATTATCAAAGAACCCAAAGCCTTGCCTGTAGCACCAGTCTCGTAACCAGGCATTAATAGAGAGAATCCTACTATTCCATCCCACGTCATCACCTGAAAATGGAAGGAGGGAGGAGAAAACAACTTGTGCTCCAGACTCTTTCACCAACCGTCCTAGGGCCTTGTAGTCTTTCTTCATCCCCCTCAGACTAAAGGATGCAGCTTCTTCCCCACCTGTCTGGAAGATCAGCAGGGGGTAGTAGTCTGTGGCCTTCACCAGGTTGGGGAGTTGCCTGGTGATATCCCCGATTCGGGCTCCAGGCAGGCTGCAGACCTTCCTGTGATGGGGGTCAGCTCTGCATATTGGGCCCTCAGATCCCTTTAGGAAGGAGTCTCCAACCACTAAAACTCTTCTCTTCTTCCTTGTGGAGGAGGTAGCTATATGCCTGTCAGGTTTTTCTGACTGTGGTGGGACCTCTGATATAGGTTGCCTCTCCACCACATCCCCATTGGACTGGCTGTATTCCACTAGGGCTTCATATCTATTGCTCAGAGTGGATGAATGGTCCATTCATTACACAGGGGACCATAGCGTGAGAGGAACTGTCATGGCCAAATTCTCGATTTGGGGGGGAGAACTGTCTCCAACAGGCTCTAAAGCCAATTTGAATATTTTCTTGCCTGTCTCTTCGGTTCTGACTGTAGTTTTAAGGTGCTAGTCTGGGCTGGTGATTGCTTTGACAGGGCTCCACTGAAGACAGCAAAGTTAGAATTAGGCTGCAAGGGTGTCAGCCCACAGGTGCGAAAGGTGTCCCCCAGTTGCCAAAGAAATTAAGATAAAGATCAGCCTGCTGGAGAACTGCAGGTGTTTGTTGTCACTGTGAGTTTCCAGGAAAGCTCAGAGGAATTGAAATGTCAGCACACATCCTTACACCATATTCTCCTTTTCTCTGTTGAATAAGTTCTTCGATTTCTTAAATAACAAGTTTTTGTAACAGGAAGGAAGGTCAGTGATGCAATTTGAGCACTGCAGGTGTTTGCCATTTAAGGGGAAAGAATGCAAATCAGAATATGACAGAAATAGAGACAGAGGAAAAGTAAAACTATCACTAGGACAGGGAAAACACACTGAAAGGACAATAACAGCTGTAGATGGCAACTGACACCCATGCAAATATGACCAAAGAAAAAGCAGAAAAGATTGGCAAGGTAGTGAGAAATTAGTGGAACTTTGAGGCAGAAACGATAAATAAGCTGACAGATTCTTGCTGCTATTCTTTAGTTCAGACAAAGAGAGTACTGTGAAAGAGGATAGTATAACATTTATATGTGTGTGTTTGTTTATAGTTAAACAAACTAGCATAGAGGAGATCCTGCACAACCAAGTCCTGGTCTGGGCTGCCACAAATAACCACAATTTTCTCATGTCTTTGGGATTTTTTCCATACACATCTCCTAATAGAAAGCAAACTTGTTCCTGTGAGTGTTTGTGACCTGCTGCTAGCTTAATTGTAGACATTATTACTTCAGATCCATCGGTCTTGCACTAGATTTCTCCTTTAGCATTAATAGCTTTCCTTCTTAATTTCTTTCTCCCCCCCCCGCCCCAACACTGTGTATGCCTGTGTATATGTACACCTGTAAAGATCCCACATTGTCTTTCCTTTAGCTAGCTAAACAAGCCAATATCTTTTTAGTCTTTTCTCATAAGACTGATCTTATTCATGGAGGATCTCCTCCTATTCCCATTTGAACTCATCTTTTCTGAATACAAATGGCCTTCAGATTAAGGGCTTTGTTAGATCCCTGCTTCCCTGACATGACTCCTATGTGACCAGTTCAAGCTGATAAGGAAAAATTTTGATTTAACTGAGGCTGTAACAACTGTCTCTTGGGTCTCAGTCTAGTGCTTCAGCCAGGTAGTTTTACCCCAAATGCACTGTTATGATCTCACCATGCCCAAGAAGTACCCACAGGTACTCATGGTAAGCCATGGGCACAAAAAATGAGTGAGAATGTAATCAGACAAGCAGCAAGTGCTTGAACTGTGAAGAACAGTCTCATACTGTCTATGATCTAGACTTTCTGAGTGAGATCAGCACTTATTTGCAAGCAGTTTAGTGGAAGCTCAGCTTGTAGCACTGGTTAAGCCGTTCCTCTTTTGGCTTACATTTTGAGATATTTTATTGTGAGTCATCATCTGGGAAATAATATAGACTGAACAACTATATTTTATTATCATTTCCACATAATTCCAGTCTCTTGAAGGTTTAAAATTATGTTTCTTTCCCAAAGAAAAAAAAATCACTTGCCAATGAATGGGGTGTGTGAATCAGGGGTTAGATTCAAACGCTACCACTAGTAGCTGTCTAATGGGGTGTGAATAATTCTCATTGGAAGAAGTGACTCAGAGCAGTCTTCTCCTTTATTTGACACTAAAACTAGTGAAGTTTCTTAACAAATTTTCCTTTGTTCCTCACAGCTAGAAAAGAATCCAAAAATCATCAGTGCAGAAGTACCTTCTGAAAATAATATTTAGGATTGATTCTAACTTTACAGCAGTGTAAATGCATTAAAGTCACTTGAGTTATGTGAGTAAAGATCTGTAACAAATTAGCTCACAAAGATCCCAGACAAGTAGAAATATGAGCAGTTCCAAGAAATTTTTAAAAAAAAGAGAGAGAGAAAAAGATGTTTCAGACAATTAATTTGTTTAAGCCTGTGTTTCTGGCTGGTGCATAGTGTACAAAATACAGATTTTGTATTTTACTTTCTTTTCATTTAAGTTGTCTCATCATTTTTGCTACGTGTTTTGTTTCCCTTGCATTAATTTGGTCCTGACTTGCAGCTAGAAGAAGAAGAAATCAGGCCCAAAAAATCTTCCCACCTTTTTGAAGTTGCTTTGGTAACAGGGTTCAAGCAAGTGTTTGGGAAAGCTGGGCTGAAAGAAGGATGATAGAAAGAGTAAAGGAGATGTAGGATGACTTTGGTCATTCTCCACTTCTGTCATTTTAAGACTGGAAATGTATGTAAGGTAATTCATAAAATGACAAATGTTTCTTCTTACTTGACTAAAAATAGTTTGATTTCTAATTATAATCAAGAGACTAGTCAAAAGATAATTTTCTGCCCTTGCTTGGCCGATATTTGGTGACTTCAAGCTCAGAGAGAGACAGGCAGAAAATACTCAGTGTATTCAAATGAAAAATGTCCAGTTCCAATGCACAGATTTCCCTGATTCTGGTATCACTTATCCTGATCTACAACACAGAAGTCAGTGTGATTATACTAATGTGGCTACTCTAGTTACAGGATCCCAACAAATCTCCTCATACTTCTTTTTTTGTACAAGTCATTTTTGGCATGTATGTCTAAATATAGATGCTTAGAAAACCAAACTGTGTTGAAAGGAATTAACATCTTCATGGACAAAAATAACTCAGCATCAGAATAATCCATAATTCGATAAGATGTATTGCTTAAAAACCTGTCATTAAGCAATGAAGCAAGATGAGAGATACGAAACTATACATTCACCCAGGCAATCATAAACTATGTAAGGTTTTCAAACAAAAAATGTATTTTGTGAAGCTACAATGGATACTGCTGAAAGCAAAAAATGAACAACTGGATTAAGTCAAAAGACAACAGTTGAAATCAGAATTTGAGAAAGTCTGAAAGAGCAAATAGAGGTGCATAAGGTGAATGGCATGAGAAGAATAATTAATCTAGTTAGCAGTGCAAAAGGACAGGTGATAGTTCTGGACTAAAGGAGAATGAGAGCTGCCTCCTTCTGCTGGGAGACTCTGAAAGAGAGTATGAGTGGGAGCTTTACTACAAATAGAAATGGAATATGTGAAAAGTCTATGCAACAAGAAAAAGAGATGAATTTGTTCTATGAAAACAGAAAACTGGTGAAATTTGAAAAATAAACAAAATGCAGAAAAAAAAGAATAAAAAGAGCAAGTTCTGAGAGCTATTGAGAAAGTAAGATGGAAAGCAAAGTATTAAAAGTGTGACAGAAGAAGCAATTAAGAAAGGAATCATGTGAGTAACGCTCATTCCTGGAAAAGGATAACTGACTAACTCCAGAAAACTGATGAAGCTACACTTGCTTCTTCATTAAAATTGATAGAACTGTGATATTACTTCCTAGAACTGAAGAGACAAAAAGAAAAACAAGTTGTCCCTCACTGACAGATTCTGATTGTCCTGTAGAGCTTAGCTGCCATGTAAATTAGCTAAAACTCAGGCAGTCACAGTTACATCCTTTGAGTCTGCTAGTTATTTGTACTGTTTATGGCAAGTGTGCTCCATTGGGCACAATTATGTTTGTTTATTGAATAATTGCTGTCCTTGTCAAATGTTTGCTTGAATATTTGCCTGCACTGTATAATATTTTCACTGAGTAATTGTCTGCTGTGGATAATATCTTCACTCAGTAATTTCCTGCTCTGAATAATGTTTTCACTGAATCATTTCCCATTCAATGTGATGTTTTACCGCATGATTTTCTCTTCTGAGTCATGTTATTGTAAGTTAGTTGCTGAATTACATATAAAGTTACTGTTAGATCAAATCTGAGTTTGTCTAAGTGCAGTTCATTTCGATAATTTCTCTTCAAAGCCTGTGGTGGTGGTGGTATTATTTCCCTTTTAGATAAGGTAGAAAGGGGTAGCAGTTGGAATTCAGTGTCAGAGAGGCTGGAGAGTGAGTTAATGTACTAATGGAAGGAGGATGCTTTCAAAACGGGGGATGTTAAAGAGTGAAAAAAAGAGCAAAAGTGAACAAAAAGAGTAAGAACTAATCTGAATGAGGAATGCTAAGAGAAGGGAGAAACAGGCAAAAGGAAGAAGACAAGAAGATAGACTGTAAATGAGTAGGCAAAGAATCAACCCCAGGGAACAGTAAAAAGCTAAATGAAATTAAAGTAATACATACCAATGATGCAGACATAATGGTCAGCCTGGCATCCGCTCACGTTGCCTCTGCAGTAGAGTAACCTTATAAAATTAACAGCTAATACTTACAGTGGAGGGAAGAATAAAGGTGTTAAACACATCCTAAGGTACAAATGCTGGAGTGCCCATTGTAGGCTTCATTCCTTTCCCTTTTTCCTTATTCACCCTTGGGCTCCACTTTTGCAACATAAAGAGACTGAACTGGAAAGCGGCTGGGCTCTTGTGGAAATAGCCAGCCTACAGACGAAATTTCCTCTTGGCTTGGGATCACCATGCACTCTGTCTGGCCTCTGACCATGCTGGTGGCCAGGCTGGAGCCAGACAAGAACAGAAGTTAGCATCTGAAGATCTCACCATCTAGGCTGATGGATGTGTGTGAGAAACTTCTGTAAATTCTACTAGTTTGTTACGCTTCATGCATTTGAGCATTAATTCTATTCTTCCCCTGTAATTTTGCAGTAGATCACAATAAACTGATTCAGCATCTGAAAATGTTATTCTTCCCTGTTCTTTTTACACAGTGGAAGAATATTCCATTCTAATATGTAAATATGCATTATTACAGTCCTTATTAGTTGGGATCTATTCCTGCTATAGGTCAATTAACCTTACATGACTTTCGAGATCAAAGATGAATTTTTTTCTTTCTTATTCTGAACTTCTCTTTCGCACATGCTTCTGTAAATGAAATCTCCTTGTTTCCATGTTTCCTATCAGGGATCATATTGCTCAATTTAGTTTTCTGATGTCTCAGATCTGTACTGCAAAATCACATGAAGAAATAACTAATATCTGAATGTCATTTTGAGAAACAGTCTAATAATTATTTTCTTCTTTAGTTTCCATGTCTACACACCTTTATTAATTATGGATGTTCTGTAAACACTTTTGCACAAGAGAGTACTTGCATCGTATTGCAGAATTTAGAGATGATGGCTATATAAAACAATGAGGATTGGAGGTACCCAGGATGTACAGTTCTTCTTCCATGATTATTGTATTGCTTTATAAATCACTTCTATATCCCATATGGAAAGAGAACATGGGCAATGTATCTGATGACAAAGGAGTTGCATTGGTATTAAAACTCCTACCTATTTCTACTTTATTCACATTTTATAACATAAATTCAATATGCTCATTATTTTTGAATGACATTAATAAGTTGTGATAGCAGGTCTAACAAGACTAGCTCTGAGAGCTTTGAAACAGTAAGATTTAAGACAGAATATGCTGTAAGTGTTGCAATATTTCCCACTTAATTATATAAAAACACCTGGTGCTGGATTTAATAAAAAAATTACATCAAGCTTCTAAACATTGGGTTTCTGCGCCAAGGTGCACAAGAAACCTTCCAAAATATACATTATGAGGTTGATTATCATTTCAGTCTTGCTCTATAGCTGTTGGATAAACATCAGTAAATGTAAGAAAAAATGGTGTACATTTCTTTGGTTTTTCTTCACTTCTGCCTGTTTGGGATAACTCACTGGAAGCCAACCAGGTTTTTATTCAGAGATTTCAACTGAATATTTTTTATGCTATGTGACTTTCTGAAGAAATAGTGATAGCCATTGAACATTACCTTTATAAACTATGACTTAACAAATCTGAACTTCTAAAAACTTGTCACTTAAAATCATGACAAAACTTTCCCTTTCTCATGAACTTGACCAGAGAGCCTAGGAAGAATCTGATGTAGTAGAGGCTCTACATACATCAAAACCCAGTTTGACTGTATTTCAAGCTCTATTTCAAGGTCTGCTACATGGTTTAAACTACTGGTTTAAATCAGCGTCCAGTGATCAGCTAGCCTATAGAGCAGCTCATTGTATAAACAGAATTAGAGAAAACAGAGAAAAAGCAAAACTAAATAAGAAGGAATAAGTTATCGACAAAGAATTGTTGTGGGCACTAGCCATGTCAAGCAACGTGTCCATGTTTTGGGCAAACAAGACAAACTTGAAAAGTCCATCAACAGTAAAAATAAGAGAGCCTGTGTTCTTGTAGAAGAGCAAGGGAAGCAGCACAAGGTTCCTTGTACTGCAGTGGGCTCAACAGGATAGTGAAAATTGATGAATAATGCTCCTCCAGCAAGGTTTGATCATATCTTCCACAGAGGAATAACATTAAAAGAACATTTTGCAGTGTTGAAATGCAAGGACAGAAATAGAAAACTCCAGAATGCTCCTTCAAATATTATATAGCGCTCTACCCCTCATCCAATCCTGTCATCCTCCATGGAGTAATGACATTAAATTAACTTTTTGCAGTGTTGAAAGGCAAGAACAGAAACAGAAAATGCCAGTATGCTCCTTCAGATCTGCTACAGGTCCCCACCCCTCATTCCATCTCCCAGTGAATACAGCATACTGAGTTTTTCAGTGCATGATTGTTTTTTCTCACAGAAACAGACCATTTCATTCATCTCACAAAGCAGACCCTTTGGGGGATAGCCAACAATTATGCCTTCAATTATGTAAAGTAAGGAAAGTTTCTAATTTTAGCCTAATTATGTATTGTTTTAGAACATCAAACAACCTCAAAGCTTGTATTTAGGACACAGAGGTAGGATGTATGTAATCATATGCTTACCAAGGGTACAGGACAGAAGAAGTATTGCCTCTAGCTTGGACACAAAGACTAGCTCAGAAAGTCTTTGAGACACAAGTTGATGAAGACTAGGAAAATAATCGCAGGCAAAGAACCACCATATGGATTCCCCAGCTCCTGTGTGTCCCTCTAGGCATACACATCAGCCAACGATGGACAGAGGAAAGTGGCCTAAATGGAATTTGGTTTGGTACAACTATTCTGGCTAAACAACTTTCCTACCTTCTTGTAGGACCAGAAAAGGACCACAGTCCTTGGCTAATTCTTACCATAGGAATTGATTTCATGCACATTTCCAGTATAATTAATTTGGGCTTGTACAAGAAGCCTGGATGTCCAGGAAAACTCTGCATATATACAAAACAACTATTCATGAGCCTCTGTCTCTGCTTGTTTTCTATTTCGATTAATACCTGTTGGATACCTAGGTTGCCTCCTGGAGAATAGAGAGACATTTAAAATAACTCACAGAGCACTGCTAAGTATTTTCCTTTCTTCTTTGACATTCAAGCTTTCAACACCTGGTAGTGATTAAGACCTGTCCAAAAGTGTTGGTACCAAAGACTCTTGAATAATTCCAGTCTTTGGAGTTTACAGATGAGTTGGAGTCACAGTACTGTGCATAGGCTTTCCTTCCTCTCTGTAGAGTATTCTCTGTTTCCCTGGAAATGCAGGTATGATGCAATCACCTTTTCTCCCACATGATTTCAGTGTGTTTTTGGTTCTAGTCAGAATTTGTATAGGAGTGAACAAAATAACAAACCTTGGGAATGATAGTATAGCCACATATTCCAAGCTTCAGAACTTTAGTTAGCTTTTTGAACCTGCTGATCCTACAAGCTACTTATGGAAATAGGTTCAATTTTAGATTTGGCATGTGTCCTGTGACACAAGTGATTCTATGGATCATTAATGCACAATGTGACAACAACGCTTTGGGGGAAGTGCTTGGAAAACATCTGCTTGTTGACAGACAGTGTTAACTGAAGTGTTTGGTGTGCTCATTTAAAATCATTCTACAGTGGAGCCTCAAGAATAGGTAAAGAATTAGCAGGAGTGCCAGGAGATCACACAGCTATGGCATTGGCAGGTGTGATAGCACATCCAATCATACAACCACTCACCCAGATGATAGCTGGATTCAACTTTGCATAGTCCTATGCTAAGAAGAGAAGTGCTTCATATCCTTGGCCACCATTTCTACTCTGATACCATGACACCAGGAGTTATTCTCATTGTTGTTTTGAAATAAGTATTTTCTAGAATTATCTGGTCCTCAAAAATTCCTTTCTGATAAAAATAAATGTCAATGACTGCCAATGGGCAAGTGCTGACTTTTATCACCGTCTACTAAAAAGAAATCCTGCAGAGAAGTTTCCTGCTCTTTTTCTTAGAGATTCAAGACCAGTTTCCCATCAGCCTTAGAGGCCTGCTGTGCCACTCTAATAGTACAAGGAGGCCATGGACCTGGTGAATCCAGCTGGCACAGGATTTTTCAATCTAAGGAAATCTCTTGTTGGCTGACAGCCAAGGTGCATAGAGCAGAAAGCAGTGTTGGACAGAGAATGATAGACTCACGAAGGATTTCAATATCTTGTGGCATTTCTGATTTGTAACGCAAGACAGTGAAATTCTCTGCCAAAGGAAAAACTGCCCTGGATCTAAGGCAGCCCATCAGGATTGCTGCAGAGGAGCTGGGCCAGGTGCTTGCTGATGTTTGATTGGAACAGCATCAAGGTTGCACTGTCTCATCTCAAATTTAATAAATCAACTTGATAAATCAACTAAGAGCAAGTTACATCTGACTCTTGCCAACTACAGCGAACTTAGACCTTCCCCTTCTTTCAGCAGAGGTGGAGTGGGGAATGAGATAGAAATTGTGGTCTTTCAAGCAGCCTTTACACAGAGTTATCAGGAATTTTCCTGTGAAACCTTATCTGAAATGTTCAATGTCCATTGATGGTGTTTTCTTACTAGGTCTATTTAAGCTTAAGCGTTTTCATGAGATACTACCTTTGTCTTAGTCAAGACCTTCTCCTTTTTGTCCATAAATTTGGACTCATATATAGCACTTACTAGTTTCACAGCCTTGTCTACTGTCTGTCCTCAAGGGATATGTCTCCACTTCAGAAAAGCCAGATTAATAGCAGATGGTCAAGTGTTATTGACATGCAGCAAAATCACAACCATGCAACCACCCCTGAGAACTGACTGTCGAAACCAGGCTTTTTCTTAGGATACAGCTGACCTCGGTATCACCATGTCTCTGTGGCAATAACCGACTTCCCTGTGTGTTCATATAATCCCTGGCATGATCAGCTCTGGGTCTTGCCTGGAACATTTGTGCAATACCATGAGTATTCCCATTCCATAATGGGAATAATTTGAAAATATAAGGATTAAATGAAGGGGGGAAAATAGTATACATATCTAAATCCACATATCTACCCACATTTTCTAGTTAGAAACTTAATGGGCATTAGTTTCTCCCACAAAACTTTAGTCTCAATCAAATTAAAATTTCCTGTACAGCTCTTTGTTGCTCATCAGTAAGAAAATTGTGCTGTTATTACTCCGATACTTGAGGATAAAACATATTGCAAATGGCCATCAATGCTGTATTATAAGTGACAATAATGATGTTTCCTTGGGAAAGAAGACCTGCATCTAAATGTGCAAGAGCTTGTGGCTCGTAAGGATATATTTAAATCTGAGCAGTCTTGAACAACTGGAATACTTATCAACTTGACAACATGACCATTTTTCTTAGAGATTAAAATGGCATATTGATGATGATTACTTTAATCTCATTTTAAGTACCTCATAAAATGCTTGAGAGGTTTGAAGTAATCTTGAGTTCAGAAGTTTTCTTCTAATTACAAGCCCTGTATACAATTTGCAAAGATGATCTACTGTCGTTTCACTCTCCCTGGAGAAGGATGATGTAAACTAGAAAGGATAAAGAAGAAGCGTTCACAGGCTGACCTGGATTCAGAAACAAAGCACCCACATTCATCTTCCACAGAGTCTGAATCTGAATAAGGATTAAATCCTTCACTTTTTTAAGGTCTGGACACCTCTTCCAAGATCTGTGGTCTCTGTTTCACTTCTAATGCTGTCTGGGGTTCCCTGAACTTATTCACTCAGTTCAGTGAAAAGATTATTGGGTAGAATTCACTGGCCAGTATGATCCTAGTCAGACATGTTGATTACCATCATTCTTCCTTAGACTACCTGAGTTAGCAATTGCAAACATGCTCCACCACATTTGCCACTGGTTTTCCCATATCCATTAATTTCTGCAAGTCTTGCACGATGACAGCAGGTTCATGTAAGTGGGTGAGCTTTCCTTGATGGCCACAAACTCTGGGAATGGGCATGGTCTGAAGAATGTAACCTAGCAGATGCTAAGCAGCACAGCTGAAAGTTCACCCTGGTCTTTGCATAATGTCACTGTATCAGTAAACAGTTTGCATCAGGGAACTGTTCTTAAGTGGTTAAAATCAGAGAAGTAGGGCCAAATTGTGAATTCTACCTCTTCTTCACCCTCTACCAACCCCAAGACTGCCTTGTGGTGATTTGAAAGTTCCCTTTTGGATTCAGTAAAATGGAGTATGTGATAAGACATCTGATGTTATTCCCTAGATAAGGAAATAACACTGACTTAGGATGGTATGGCTGTTATGTTCCTTTAAAACAATTTGTTTGATTTCCTTCTGCCAGCTCACATTTCCAATGCTTTTTACAAAAACACTTCAATTGTGGTGTCAGTCTCCAAACCACTTTTGCTACATCTATTCTTTCTCCCAATGTATCAGTTTTTTTCATGGATTTGTTGTTCTGTTTTGTTTTGGAGGGAAGGTCCTATGTCATAACTACATTTTAATCTTCTAATTCCCAGATTATGACTTCTTTCTGTTTTGGAAATATTTGGAAAACTGCATGTACTACAGACTTATAAATAAACAATAACAGGACTACTGCCCTGATAAAAATATTCATTCTGGACATGGTAGACCTTAGCTTCTATTACTCTCAACTTAATCACTTTCTTTTTAGTTCAGCTGTTAAACTCGATCCTTTTAAAATTAAAGCTTACCTTCAAATACATGAGTAGGGTTTTTCACTTGTTTTCAGTGGTTACAATGTCTATGATTTACTTGTGCTTTTTCTAAAACAGGTGTTTTGAGGCACACAGCAGATTTACAGACAGCAGGTCAGATGAACAGAGTCCAGATCTGAATAGCGTAGTTTCCAAATCCCCTTGATTTATGATGGAACTCTAGACCATTTTTTTTTCTCAGATTTTTAGACTGCCTGGTGCTAGGATGAACTATAGTTCTATCACAGCACAAAGGCATAGACTCCGCTAACTGCAATATTGCAGGTGTGATGATCTTGACTTTATTAATATTGGTGACAACTGACCTTCCTAAAAGACTTGCCCAAATTTAATTAAGAAAGAAGAGAACCAATCAGAATTATTATAGCCATTGGAAATGGCATTCCTTTTATCCAGTTGTCTATTAAGTTTGTTTATCCAGTTGAAACCTCTCTTGTTTCAACTTCTGCCTGTTGTCTCTCATATTCCCACCATGCACCACTGTGAAGAGCCCAGCTCCATCTTCTCAATAACCTCACTGCAGGTACCAGGGGCTGCTCTTGGATGCCCCCAAAGCCATCCTGTCTCCAGGCTAAGCCAGCGTGGTACCACAGCCTTCCCTCACAGAGCAACTGCTCAAGCCCTGACTGAACTGGTGTCCCTCCACTGAACTTGCTCCAGTTTACTAATGTCTTTCCTGTACTTGAGGGCCCAAAAGTGGGTGCAGTAGTCCAAATGTAGTTTAACAAATGCCAAGTAAAGGGCAAAATCACTCCCTTTGATCTGCTGGTTGTGATCCTATTAATGAAGCCCAAGAAGTTGTAATAACCTGCCATGCTGCTGGGGCACACAGTTGGCTTCTGTTCAGCCCACTGTGCTCCACAAACACCAAGGCCCTTCCTGCAGAGCAGCTCCCCAGGCACCCAGTAACCGTTTGTCTTCTTGCCAGGGGCTCTTCTTTCCCACAGACAGGACTTTGCATTTGTCCTCATGAATTTCATGAGGTTTCTGTTAGTGCATTCCTCCCTCCTGTCTAGGTCTCCCTGGATGTCAGCCCTGCCCCTTGACTGTATCAACTGACCACCCATTGTGGCGTCATCTGGAGACTTGAAAAGAACACGCTGTCACCTCCTTCAGAATATTGATAAAGTTTTTAAATAAGACAAGTCCGTTGTGGTACTTCACTTGTTACCTGCTGCCTGATAGACCATGACGCTTTAAGCACTGCCCTCTAAGCCTGATAATCCAACCAGCAGTTTCCACCCATCCAGACCGTAACATCCCAAATTGGCTATGAGAATATTGTGGGAGACAGTGTCCAAAGCCTTGGTAAAGTCAAAGTAAATGACATTCATTGCTCTTCCCTTGTCCACAAACGCAGTTGTTTCCTCACAGAAGGCAATCAGGTTGGTCAAGCATGATTTACCATTAGTAAATCCATGCTGACTTCACAGTAACCTTCTTGTCACCAGAAATGTGTTTCAGGAGGACTTGCTCCATATGTTCCAAGGAATCAAACTGAGACTTACCAGTTTGTAGTGCTCTGCATCATCCTTTTGGTCTTTTTTGAAGTTGAGGGCAACATTTGCCTTTCTACAATCAGAGACCTCCACTGATATCTAAAAAATAGTGGCCTTGTGAGGACATAAGCCAGTTTTTATCAACTACTTGGATGCAGGTCTCATGGACTCTTAAGTGTCAAGTTCTCTCAAATAATTCCTGACTTGATCTTCACCCATTGCTGAAAGGTCTCTCCTTGAAGCCTGCCTGCAAGCACAGAGGCCTGGGAGACTTTCCTGGTGAAGACTGAGACAAATACAGCTTTGAGTACCTCAGCCTCATCTTGTCTCCAGTCACTAAGTTACCTGAACAATTGAGCAATGGGTCCACTTTTAGCTTGTTCAGCTTTTTGCTACTAATGTATCAGTAGAAGCTCTGCTTGTTATCCTCAAGGCCCCTTGCAAGCCTTAACTACAGCTGAGCTTTGGCTCTCCTAACATCATCCCTCCGTGTTTCTAAATTCCTCATTTATAACCTGTTCGGTGCTTCCACATCCTGTATACTGCTTTTCTGCACTAGAGCTCCACCAGGAATTTGCTGTTTATTCAAGCTGGTCGTCTGATACCTCTACTGCTTTTCCTGTGCATTGGGATGGACTGTTCTTGTATTTGGGGGAAGTTGTCCTTAAAGACCTTCTAGATTTCCTGAGCTCCTTTGCACTTCAGAGCTGCCTTCCAGGGGATCATACCTACCACACTCCTGAAAAAAACCATAATCTGCTCCTTTGAAGTTCATGTTCAGCTCTGTTGAAATTGGCAGAATCCAACTATAGTTGACACCTGCATGGGATTATTTAGAGACTCATGTTTGTTACATTCCAAGTTAAGCAGTGGGAGATAACCCAGCAGGAGCAAAGGTCTTCCTTGGCATCACAGTACTCCCGTTTTCTGGTACTTCTTAAGTGTTTGTCAACAACATCTTGTTCAGGAAATGGAAGAGAGCTCAGCTGGAGCAGGTAAAAGCTACCTCTTCTCAGATCTGAGGCAGTTCTTGTCAGATGTGTTCTGGTGACCTGAAAAGTACATGTGTGTCAAGTTGTCTCGGGAGACAAGGATGTGACTTGATACTGGAAGTTACTACAGGGCAGCTAGATTTGGCGCTGAAGTAAGTAGGTTACAAGTTTTTCTAGGAAGACAAAGTAACAGGAATGTTGTGAGTAACACATTTTCCTAAAAAATCTCTAAATTGGCTTGATTGTAAAACTCTGGGCTGAAACTTTGAGGGGGAAGGACAAGCAGGACTGAAGTAACATTGTGCTGCAAGCAATGCATCTCCGCTGTCTTCTTCCAGCAAGCATATAGTATCATAGATATTTCTTAGCTGTTCTGACGCCTACCAAACAGGTCATTTTGCCAGCTTTTCATGGAATCTCTTTTAAATTCTGTGAGTTGAATGACAGACCTCAGCAGCAGAAATGACAGCAAACATCCCCAAATAACTAGGCAAAGGTAATGAAGGAAGAGATTATGAACATGGCTTCAAAGTGAAGGCAAGGAGCCAAGTGGAAAACAGAGACAACTCAAAGAGAGCAGTCACACAGAGGAGCTGCCAGATCATTATCAAAGGTTCTTAATTTGTTTCCAAGAGCGGTCACAAATGGTTGTTTTGGGAATCGGAATCTCTGAGGTCCAACAATTTGCAGCTCACAAACATTAAGACAGAGGTATCATTTTTGTATCGAATAACCCTTAATGGTTGTTTGGGTTTTTTTGTTTGTTTTTTTTTCCAGTTGGTTGTTGAATCCATGCAAACTTTTGGCATATGTAACGTTTTAATGAGGAATTCCACAACTCTGTTACATGCAGTGGTAGATAGGCACCTTCCTTTTGTTTTGAAAATCCCTGCTCACCTTGCCCATTAAAAAATTCAGAGAAGTGTATAAATTTTAATATCTTCCCTCAGACTTCTGTCATCTAGGCTGAAGAGTCCTATTTCATTTAAAAGTAAAAATGCTATTTCATAGCTGTGATCATCTTTGTATTCATTATCCCAGGCAAAGCAGTTGCTTTGGAGTAGGGAAAAAGTAGAGATAAGGGAAGTCCCAAAGACGGCCTGGGAGAACAAAAATCTGGAAAGATGTGAGAAATTTCAGGCATGGAGGAAAAAAAGCAGAAAGGAATGGGAGAAGGTCGGGCTATTTCCTTATTTGATTACAGTACCATTACTAGTGTAGAGTTATTGCTGCAACCAGCTCCTACTACAATTACAGTCAATTACTACATTTATCTTAGAATATTGCTTTGGTCAAGAAGCTATCATATTAGGACCAAAGACAAAGTAGAAAGCTTAAAAGGCATTAAAAAAAACATTCAAAATATTGCTCGGGAGTTAACAAAAGTTCCAGAAGTGTTTTGATTTGAAATTTTGACCTTTTTTCTCTATCTTGTTTCAGATTTTTCCCAGATGACATTTTAGAGGTCATCTCTGCAATAGATGGTAATCTTTGTAGCTAGCTGGGTTGTTTTTATCTGTCTCTAGAGCATAACGTGCTATCCAGGCTTGATGTCAAATCTTTGGACTTTTTGCACTGCTACTTTATTAAAAACAACAATTATTTTATTAATTAGAACTTTAAATTCATGTAATGTATTTAAATTGTGAATAAACTGACTTCTGTTTTGACATTGCTTCATTGTAACAAATTGAGTTTGCTGTACATTTTCTCTGACTGATGGCTTGAGAAATCTTTTTTGACATTTTGAGCTCTTTACTCTTTTATACGTATAGCTTTATCAGTCAAAAAAAAAAAGAGAAAAAAAAACAAAGTCATAAATCTCTCTAAAACCAGTAAAAGCAAAAATAATGAATGATTCTGGACCTTCATTCATACTAACATGATCCTGTTTTCTAAAGAAAAATGTTTAAACTTTCATTAGAATCCTGTCATGAGAGCTGCAACATCATGGGCAGTATCAGAATAGCATAGAAAAGCTGAGATGTAAACTGCAGGATATTTATTCAGCATCTGGAATTATTATTCATTCAGGAACAGCTTACAGAGTATTAACTCCTGCGGGGGAACGCTCCTTACTGCAAGCAGTCTCCATGGCTTCAGTAAGATCTTACTTGCTTAGCTAACTTTTTAACTCCCATGAGTGGAAACTCCCCATTATGACTTCAAAAATAGATTTTTTTTTTTAAACTAGTAAAATTGCATTAACACAATATCATGAAAGACAAAAATAATTTCTCATAGAAACAGTCAATCAAGTTGCTATAGTCTAAGTCATGTCGTGAATCAGTGACATAGCTCATGTGGATTTCCCTCCAAGCTGGACTCTGGGCACTCTATAGTGACAGACACTCCTGCCATTCAGCATTAAACCATTTCTTTTGTGTTAGTAGATCAAATGGTGATACCCGTCTTCCAGACCTTCCCAACCATTCCAACAGATAGCAGGTTTTTCCAACAGATAGTGTATTGAGATGTCTGTCCGCAAGAGCTATGTATATGCAGTTGAACTGTGTTTTCTACTTGAAGACGAAATACTTAGAAGTACAGAAACTGAGGCATGAGCATTGAACATATCTGACAAATTGTCATAGATGTAATGCTGTCAAGTCCTCCTGCAAGTCGTTCTAAAAAAACAGGGAGTTTAAAATTCCTGTACCAGTGCTAAGCAAAGTTAAAATTATTCATTTACACAAACATGTTACCAAAAGCCTAAACATGGATAAGATTCACTCCTGTATAGCCTGATGTATAGATCTTAAAGGGATTGATTAACATGGAGCTTAAATGCCCTAAAGTGGAAATCCTCTTACCACCCTTGGTCATTGTGTCGGGTCTGGCTGAGATGGAGTTAATTTTCCCCACAGTAGCCCTCATAGTGCTATACTTGGTATCTGTAGCTAGGAAGGTGTTGATAGCACATCAGTGTTTTGGCTACTGCTGAGCAGTGCTCACACAGCATCAATGCTGTCTCTCCAACCTTCCCCCCTCACCAGCAGGCTGGGGGTGGGCAAAATCTTGGGAGGGGACATAGCCAGGCAGCTGACCCAAACTGACCAAAGGGATATTCCATACCATATGACGTCTGCTCAGCAATAAAAGCTAAGAGAAAGGAGGAGTGGGGCAGGGAGAGCATTCGTTATTATGACATTTGTCTTCCGGAGTAACCGCTATGCGTACTGAAGCCCTGCTTCCCAGGAAGTGGCTGGACATCACCTGCTGATGGGAAGCAGAGAATAAATCTTTTGTTTTCCTTTGTTTCCACACATGGCCTTTGCTTTTGCTTTATTAAACTGCCTTTATCTTGACATATGAGGGTTTTTTCCATCTTATTTTCTCCCTTCACCATGTCCTGCTGAGGAGGTGAGCGATAGAGCGGCTTGGTGAGCACCTGGGATCCAGCTGAGGTCAACCCCCCACAGTCATGAGAATGGAACTGAGAATAACAGAGAATCTAAAGTCACTTGCAGAATTAATATTCTAAACCCACTTCCTTGAGAAGACATCAAGCCATACCATAGGTTATTCTTCACTTGACCATTTTCATATTTATCTCTATCCCTAACACCAACCAGGGGGGTTTACCACTTCTCAGAGTTAGAAGAGGCTTTTTTAAACCAAACAGTATGCTGGTAACTGCTAAAAATGCCCACAAGAAGGAAAATATCTGCCTTATCCCCAAATCTTTTTTTTTTTTGTGCAGCTCTTTGCAGCTTTCTGAATTGTGCATAAATCTGAAAGGCAATAGAGATTATTCTGTATAAATATGAACATTTTTGAATTGAGAAGCAAAAACATATAAAAGCACAGTCCTTGACCTGAAGATCTTACAATCTGAAGAGAGGACACTCTCTTCTCTGATAAGAACTCTCAAGGGCAGACAGGGGTGGACAAGAAAACTGAATGCAAAGTTAGGCTGACTTAGAATTTGATCAGTGGAAAGCAAAGTGGAAAAGTGGATTTAACAATAATAATTTTTTGTTTTCATTTGAAAAAATGGACTGAACGATGTTGCAATGGCCAGCCCAAGCTTGTACAAGCATACGATTTAGGAAAACACCTCTGTGATCTAGTTCATCATGAGTTCATCAGTCTAATGTACTAGATTGCTTGCTCATAAGATCCATCTCAATGAACAAATCCAATTGCACCTTAAAAATGAATTGGATTTTTGATTCCCCCTAATGAGACTAGAGAGGCAGTGGAGAGTGCAGTTGTGAAGGTGATGGGAGAGAGAAGAAGACAGCCCAAATGTCCTTCCTGTACTCCAAAATCAGAGAGAAGCTAATATCCCAGATATCTGGGGTCATGGGGATGTTCAGTGTTGCATCAGTAAAGTGAAAATGAAACTGAAGTAAGTGTAGGAGAAATACAGTTTCCTCCCAGCAAATCTGCACCTGAAGAATTATTCTGGAAAACTAGCCATAATTAATTGCTTGCTTGGGTGGGCCAATTTGAATAGAGAGAGAGGCGATGTTAGTCAGAAAGACCTGGGGGCAGGGGGACATGGGTTTCTAAGGTACTGTGTGTGAGTGTGACAGCACATAGTCCTTCATTAGTAGCAGGGGGTGATAAAATGAAGTGTCGTAAGAAGACAAGGAGGGCAGCAGTGCACTGAAAGAGGGATTTTCCCTTTGCATTTTGTCTTTCAGGTGAGGGATGTTTTTTGATATGCTGGATGGTATCCATAGCCTCTGAATCATTCAAAATACTCTGAGGGAAGGAGAGAGAGAGAGAATGGGACAGGACAGACAAATTGTGACCAAAAATGCCATTCTCTATACTGTTTGCATGATGTTGGTACTCACTGCCGCCACTGTATGTCTTTTAGCAAAGACATATAGATCAGTCCTTGTAAGAAGTGCCAATAGATTGATTAATTATATGACGAATGACAGACTGATTTATGTCTGTGCTGTCTCCAGTCATGAGTTAGGAAGGCACTGTTGCTAGGAAGCCAAGAACAGTGAGGATTTCAGCTGCAGCAGGAAAACCTGGATTCATCATGCTGCGCTCTCTAAATCTCTTTTAACTCCTCAGAGAAAGCGCATTTGTTTTTCCAGTCTGTATATTTGACTTCTTCCTCTGACAGATATACAGAAAACTGCCTAGGTGAATGCATGACCTTACAATATAATCACTCACAATGAATCTTTCTGAAAATAGCACTTCTGAAAATAGCACTTTCCCCCTTGTTCCAAAGTTGTGATATGCCTTTTCAGCTCTATACCTGTCAATATAATCCCAGAGTTAAGATGATAGCAGAAAAAAAGAGAATAATCCAGGGTCCTAAACCTACCCTTAGGATCTAAATAAAAAGCTTCATTTTTCAAAAGGGCTGAACAATAAGCAGCTGCAGTATAGGTCAAAGAGCAAGCTCTGAAAAGCAAACCATTAATTTCAGTACCTAAATATGAATTTGAAAGTCAATGCAATGTTTGAAAATCGATGGTAAGAATATTTTAAGTATTTTTAGCTTTAAAAACCTAACTTTAACTCCTGGTTTTCTACAGGTCATATCTGGAAGAGGTTGGCTTTTCAAAGCTTCTGAGCACCCAGTGGTCCAGCTGGACATGCTGTAGTTCATGGGCACTCCACTTTTCTCAGCAGGAGGCCAAAGGTGTCTCAGATTAGCCTTACAGAAGGATGCTCTGTTCCTGAGTTTTATGAATTATTTACATTGACTAGGAAATTATGAATTTTCTTTTGGCCATGACACCTCTGGTGTAGCACTGCCCTGGCAACAAGTGGAACTTGGTAATATGTGAAGAGAGTACGAAGTCTGGTAGAGGAGTCTGGACAAGGCTGCAAAGCCACAGTACAAGTCCCACAATGTAAAGCTGTAATTTCCTGCAGTAAGCACAAATGTAGGTCATTTCCAAAACCCATTTTCCATTCCAAAACAATTTTGACAGACAAAGATTAACCAGTCATTAAGTTACACATACTTTTCCAAACAGTCCTTCCCAAACTTCTTAATCATAACCACTGTCACTGCTCAAAAATTCCTGCAGATTATCATTCGCCTCTATCATCAAACTCTTAGCTGGAAACCCTCTGTAATCAATAGGATTCTGCAGATCATCTTGGGAAGCACTGGTCTATATCTTCATAAGGGTTTCTTAATTTGCTTTTAAACTTCACCATTGAAAGAAACAGAGAGAGTGGTAGAGCAAGTTAGTTTTCACTTTTGTCATTATTGTTTATGTTGTGAGACACTGGGAGAAGCAACGGAAAGAGGAGGGAAGAAAGGAGGGTTTGGATTAAAGCATATGTTCAAGGATATATTAATGTAGGCAAAATTTTAAAAATATGCAAACATGTAAAATTTTCCCCCTGAAACAAGTGGGGAAGTGCTATTTTATATATATAAAATACTCCCAAACATTCAAGTCATCCTCCAAAACTAGTAGAGAATGTTTAGGTGTCTCTTTTAAAAGTTTCTCTGTGAAAGTTTGCATGCTATTGTTACATCATTTTTTAGAGCAAAATTATGAGAAACTAAAGCTAAGTCAAAACAAATCATGTGTGACCTCCACAAAAACTAAATTGGAGTCTGTACATTTATTTTTAAATGATATTTTGTTGGCTCCTCTGATCTATATGGGCAGTAGGCCAAGCTAAATCCCTCAACCTTAACTGAAGCCCAATTAGCTAAGCTTAATTGTCAAATCACTCCGGAGAAGTGATCAGCATTATTTAATCTTCAAAGTTGAGGCCGTTGGCCAAAATAGGTATTCCACTGAGTACCACGCAGCATTTGCTATCAAATCCACCATTTGTCTAGCCAAAGTATTTTGTGTCATAGACAGACCCCTTAAAGTTGGGAATCTTCGAAAATCCAGTCCCAGAGGTCCTGTTTCAGACCAAGGCAAAATAGCCCATGAGAAGGAGTTATTATTATTTTCTCTGAGAAGGAGTTATACCTTCCAGCTACCTTTTTAGTCTTTCTTAGGCATATTTAACAAAAGCCCCAGTCCGTAAGCCTTCCTGTTCCACTCACTTGCTTCAGCTGCATCAGTGGAGCCACACAGATTTGGGTAAAATGGGGTTTGTTTACTTTTCCATGCAGAATTTTTGATGGTGCCACACTAAGGTATTAAACACAGGATTCCATCATCTTGTCAAGCGCACCTCTGGCCCCTGAGTCTGCCCTTCCAAGTCCAACTCCGAACCCAGCTTTCTTGCACAACCAGGGAGCTCAATTCAGTGGTGAGCTACAGGGAGCTGTGGGGCTCACAGAATCACAGAATCACGGAATCAGCCAGGTTGGAAGAGACCTCTGGGATCATCGAGTCCAACCGTTGCCCTGACACCACCCTGTCAACTAGACCATGGCACTAAGGGCCATGTCCAGTCTTTTCTTAAACACATCCAGAGATGGTGACTCCACCACCTCCCTGGGCAGCCTGTTCCAATGTCTAATGACCCTTTCTGAAAAGAAATTCTTCCTAATGTCCAACCTGAACCTCCCCTGGCAAAGCTTGAGGCTATGTCCTCTTGTCCTATCGCTAGTTGCCCGGGAGAAGAGGCCGACTCCCACTTCATTACAACCTCCCTTCAGGTAGTTGTAGACTGCAGTAAGGTCACCTCTGAGCTTCCTCTTCTCCAGGCTAAATAACCCCAGCTCCCTCAGCCATTCCTCGTAGGTCAGACCCTCCAGACCCTTCACCAGCTTTGTCACCCTCCTCTAAACTCGCTCCAACACCTCAACATCTTTCTTGAAGTGCGGGGCCCAGAACTGGACACAGTATTCAAGGTGCGGCCTCACCAGTGCCGAGTACAGAGGCTCCCTTAAGCTTTACCATTCAAACCTGGGTGCAGCTGTACACTTGATGGAAATTTAGGCACAGGCATTGCCTAACTCCTGTAGTATGCTAGGGTATGCACAATATTAGTCACTGCTAATAAGGGGACCGCAGGATGTTAATCCTTCCAATATCCCTACCTCTGGCCTCTCAACTTTTAAATATGAAATCCTCCTAGCCAGGGTGAACAGAAGTACAACTTTCTCTGTGTTGTTTCTAGCAATCAAAGACTTAAATGCCATCTACCTCCTCAAAATATTGAGAATCCTTAAAGATTGTTTATCTTTTGCCCTGTATCTCTGAGTATTTTACCTCCCTTTTAATTTTAGTCCTGATCTCATATTTCGATTATAAACTCATGATGTTGTGAGCATCAGATATTGTAATTTTTTAGATAAAAAGAAGTTATTATGATCCAAAAATATCATGTTAGCTTCTCATTCTGTTTATGTGTTTATCTATCAGGATAAGAAACCTTTTTATCGGGATTGCCTATAGTACGGGAGGTATTATAGTTGTCTCTCATCATTTCAAATGCAGCCTTCTCAGTCACAATTCTACAAGGGGCACATACAGAAAACAATACAGAGCACCCTTGAATTGAACCCCTGAAAATCAGGTTTCACTAACAGATTCTCATCTTCAAATTACCAGCAGTATACTTACTCTCGTTATACAAATATTCACAGAATTTTTGTGCTTAAAATATTCTTCATTAATGTATACCAGAAAAACCTATGGGTGTTTTGCTCTTTGCAAAAATTGACAAAACCATGTATGCTGAATAGGATTTCGACAACTCTGCTAACTATGTGAAATAAAATGGGCCCACTTTCATGTACACATGCTCCTTTTCAAGGTCTGTCATGGATTTTTACACAGAGGATTTGTTTATGACTATTCAAGAATGCTCAGGCTATAGTAAAAGGATGTTATTGAACTTCATGAGGCAGAGGGGATGCCAAGGATATTTTTCCTATGAAGATATGCTCTTAAACTTGCATTACTGACTGTATATAAGATTCATGAAGCATAAAAAAAAAGTCAAGATATACAACGTGAAATAGTTCTATTCATTTAGTAAGAATATTTGCTTTGCATGGAGAAGGTAATATACGCTAGATGAAGTATTGGCATCAACATTGATTTGGATATGCCCTGGTAGTCTAGAAGAAATTCTGAAAAAGACAAAACAAAGTGTGCAAATCAGCTTAGGTTAATAATTAGAATTAAGTGAAATGTTTTCTTTTTTTTTTCTGCACCAGCAATGGGATTCCTTTCACCTAGTTTTGCTGACTAGCAACTAAACATCTCATTTCAACTAAACACCCATGTCTTCTGATTGCTCTCACTAGAGGAAAGAAGACACAACTTCTCTCAGTCACCATCTGTTTTAAGATGAAGTAATCATCTTCTCTCTTTAACGACCACAGATGGAGGTTAGATGACTGGCTTAATCTGGACACATGACTTTTAAGCTGAATGTTGGTGAGATAAGTCTTGGTTTTGGTATACAAACACCAAAGCCCAATACCTGAGGTCCAGTACTGTCCTGAGAGCAGCGTAAGTTGCAGATGACAGCATTTCTGAACATAAAGCTGTGCTATTTAGGTTCATGGTTTTCTGAGGAGTAAGCATTTAGGCACCTTTGATAGTCTAGTTTATCATATGATGTAGATATGACGGCCAAGCACAATAAAAATGTGCAAAATAAAAAAAATACTTTTACAAGAATTTCACCAATAAAAACGAACATTGAGTTTCCAGAAGAAACCTAAAACTTAAACTACAAAATGGGAAAAAAATAAAGTTTTATTTAAAGAGAAGGATTTGAAAGACTGTAAGGTCATAAAGTCAAGATGAAGAAGGAGGATGCTCAAGGCCAACAAGGGTAGCAAAAAAAAAAGAAGGCTAGGGGTTGAAAGGGCAATACAGAGTGCTTCAAGTCAACAGAATATATCTACTTACATGGATAGATTTAGGATTAGACTTGTAGGGAGAACAGAGAGGTCAACAGAATACAACCCATAAAGTATGTAATTTGAGAGATCTGAGGAAGGGTAAGTCATAAAAAAGCCCAGATGAGGATGAGAATGACATATGTAACATAAAGCAAATGTAGTATAATGCAGTACAGTGTTATAGAGGTCATTATTCTTTCTTGGATAATTCTAAAACTCAGGGTTTCTCACCTTAATTGCTCTTCTATTAATAAGGAAAGACACACCTTAAGCTGGTATATGATGTGGTAAGGGAAGGGGCAGCTTCATTTAGCACGACTTGTTCTCTGCAGAGAACAAAAGCCTTTTGCCTTTATGATTAAATATTCTTCTTTTGACAAAAGCGGCCAATTAATTACACATATGTTGTATCCTACCCACAAAACCCAAATGGCAAATGCTCTCTGAGCAGATACTTGATGTAAAAGGAACTTTTGTATTTGTAAAGAGAAATGACTTCTGTGTCAACTTTAATTCGAAGCAATTCTTCCAGAGATTGAAAGCAGTCATGACTCAGGGAACGGAAAGATCCAAACCATGACAAAGAATCTTACTTCTCAAATAAGAGATGTGATACAAGACTCTTGAACTGAAACAAAAGAATTATCAGTGAAAGTTGCTTTTTTAAAAGTCAATAGCATAAAAAGCATGGAAATAACATGTATTACATTTTTATTTTGTCCAGACTTTAGGTTAACAAGTTATGTTACCTCCCTGTCAGAAATATGAATGTCCACCCTTACTTTCTTCCAGACCTCACGTGGGTGAGTACTGACTTGACTACAGAGAATAACAAAAGGATTGTTTTAATTAGCTACTATCTGCACCTTTTCGGGACATAATTCTTATTAAATGTATGCACATTATTTATTATCTATTGAAAAAAAGAATTCTAAAAACTGACTGAAATGAGAAGGAAGAGAATGGCATTTTTCTATGTGAGGCTTGAATGACATGGAAGGCAATGCTATTCAAAGTGCCAACAATATATGCCAACTTCAATTAGAACATAAAAAGAAAATCTGTTGCTAAAATATAACAGCACACTTTGAGGATCTTATATGTGCTTATTCAGAACTTAGAGGGTCGAATATCCTTAAGAAATTCTAAGTTTCGACATTTTGTTGAAACTGTTGTTAAGTATCAGTTTTATTGTACAATTCTCTGAATGAAATACTGTCTCTTCTGCTTTACAGAAGTTCAGAATAGATTATCATAATGATTACTTCTGGCCTGAGAACCTTTCTGTCTGAGAAAGTATTCATTAAAGTTATCGCATCTTGTCCTTCCATGTCACATTTTCCAGCTAATTGCCTACAGTAGGAGATAGCTACATTTCAAGTGACTATATCAGTGGGCTACAGTGCTCCCTGACATGCTGGAAGGACAGTGAAGTGCCAAGAACTTTGCTCCAGAGAGCTTGAGGCCAATCCATATGATATGGCTTGAACTGCATCAGGAACAAAAAAGTTTCCACTGTACTTTCCAGTGCTGCTAGGCAGTCCCCATACTGTTGCTGAAACAGCCACACAGCATTGCATAATCCAGAGGGTAAACTGATGTATGACAATCTCACATGAAACCCTTGAACTGCCTTTTCAGCCAAGGACAACTCAGAAGTCCTTATTCCAGGAGTCCAGCACTTCCTTTGGTGGTTTATTCCCTTTACTGGAATTGGTCAGGAACCACAACCCATGTCTTTGAAGATTTAATGTCTCAGAGACACAAAGTACTGACCAGAGTGGGCTTGGAATAGGTTCAGACTTGATATCTAAGATCAGTACCTGCTATCCAGGACACTTTCTAGGAAAAAGTCTGGCTGATCTCCATAGTCTTCAACAAAGTTTGTTTAAAGGAAGTGACAGCTGTCATGGCGTGCAGTTTTATTTGAGCAGCCCAGTTCATAATAGAATTCATAATACAAGTCCATCTTAATCACAGATCTATTTTTTTCATGCAAAATACACACCGGACAGTTACTGTTTTCTCTGTGGTGCACTTAAGTGCTGATAAAATGCCATTTGTTTTAAAAAGGTTCCAGAGTAATCAAAGTTGTCTTTGTTCATTACACAGAAAGTTTCAGAAAGTTACCACTACTTACTTTTAATAGTCTAAAAATACACAGCACAAAAGTAAAATTTTAAGTAATTTATTAGAATTTTTCTCCTGAAGCATTTTTTAAATGTGTCAGGTGGAAGGACTGTTATTTCTAAGACTGTGGTTTAACATGACATTGCAGGTACCCTTCTGGCCCTAATAGGCAGAGACTTTTACTTACCTGCTAACCTCCCAAGCACTCCTTAAAGATCTGCTGGACATGAAATATGAGGAAAATACTAGTGGGAATAAAAACAGAACCTAGATATTCCTGCCTGAATATACACCTGAATACCTTTAGTTAACGTTCGGTTAAATGCTCATTAAAAGAAGATTTAGAGTTAAAAATGAGATATGAAGCAATCTCACTTCCAGATCTCTGACAGACATGGCAGACAAGCCTTTTAAGATTATTTGCCTTTCCACATAGTGACATAACATCTCTTGAGCAGAAGCTGCATGACCTCATCTGTTATGGAAAAATGTATGTGGTCTCTTTCACTCTCTTTCTCTATGTGATATTAGCAGTACTGTTTTTTCCTCTTTCAGTGGCACACTCCTTTTGTCTGGTTTTATTTTATTTTCTGATTTGGAAGATGAATGTGTCATGCTAAGGATTCAAAGCTGCTGCTTTTGCATCAGTGGCATCAAATGCAAAAATTATAAATGAGGCTAATCAAAAATCATTCACAAGTCTCTGCCTTCCACAAAGAAAAAGGAGCTTTGAATATAATAGTCTGTAGAATCTGACTAATGCCGCCATTTTTCTCCTTTCCAGTAGGAATAAAAAAAAGAATATCTTTTGTGGGAGCGGATTACCACCAAAATATTATTTAAAATATAACTCCTGTGTCATATTGAGCTATCCAAAACGTTTGGGGTCAGAATGTTGTACCCAGTTCCTGATTTAGGATTCTGGGCTCGCAGTGCACTTCTCATTATTGTATCCTGAGCACATCTGCTTGGACAGTCTCAACATTCTGTTCCCCAAACATTTACAAAAACCTTTAGACGAAACAACCTGAAACTTCAGCCAGAGGATCAAAAATTCCCCAAGTTAAACTATTTGTGATTTCCAACCACCATATTGAAATTCAAATTAAAACTAGTCAGGAAAACAAAAGCCCTGCTTTAGTGAACATACAGTCTTATATATGAAGATTCAATGCAAATCACTAGGAAGCACATGGAAATCTAAGAACAGATGGTATAGTCAAAGAGATCAGCCTTATAATTTTGAGTAAAATAAGTTATTCTGTGGTCAGTTTGGAAGTGAATGATTGTTTGTTGCATACACAGTGAGGGGGTGTCTCATGTGCAGAGGTTAGAGAAGGTAAATAAAGGCAAAAAAAAAAGCCAGAGAAGCAAAGGGTAATGAACTTAAATATAGTCAAACCTAGTTAACATCCAATATAAACCACTCAGCCAGGTCCCAGACTGCAGAAGGAAGGAAGGACCACGAAATGGCAACAGGAGAAGGGTGGCTCCTTCCAACTGCAGCAGCTACATCACCAAGAATGCCTCTCCAGATGCAGGGCTGGTGCCCTGGGAAGGCAGAGGTTGCAACAGATGGAGAAATTGCTTCAATGTCACTGTATCAAACCACATAGTACAATATTGCATCATTCTTCTGGAAGATTCAAAGTTTTGAATACTTAAGAAAACCCATCCAAAAGTAGACAACTGGAGATTTTTTTGGGAACTTTATACTTAGCATTACGCTCAACAGCAACCCTTTTGAGACATAAATTGAGACAGCATAGCAGAGAATATGGTAACAGTTTTGGGGGGTTGTGTAGAAATCAAGACCACCTTATCTATATTTGAAGGTATTTTTCAGCAACAATATTGCAAACATCCTAAAATTCATTAGACTATAAGGGTCTGAAAAGAGATTGTAAGGAAAAGCATGTGTCAATTGCTTCTTCCCTTTCCCCACCCCCATTTTTCTATTTGTCTACCCACAGATCCTTTAAATAATATTTTTTTCTAAAACAACTTGTGAGAGTACATCCAACTTTATGGATCCAGAATTCATTGAATACTTTATACCCTGCAAAAATGGAAAAAGAAGGTAGAAGCTGTGCAAGAACATATTAGGATGGCCTGCATCAACATGGGATATTTTCCTGATTCTTTTTATCCTTCATCATTTGTTCAGTCTGTTTTACATGGTAAGGTATTGGACTTTTATAATATAGCTCAGGAAATATTATAGAATTCTACAAAAATTGAAGAAATGTCAGAGGAAATCATGCTGCTGCACCAATGCTTCTCAGGGTTTGGGTTGATTATTTTTATTCAGAATCTGAAAGACTGTTCTGCAGCCAAGAGATGTTATGTTAGGAAATGTTGAAGATGGACATAAATAAGTCAACAGAGCATACACGTGTGTCATGCTATGTCCTAACACCACAAAATATTATGCCAGAATTAAATGCAATTAGAACAGCAATTCTGTAAGGACAGAAGACAATAGAGTGAAGCAGTGTCGTGAAAGTTTCACAGAATCACAGAATCACAGAATGTTAGGGATTGGAAGGGACCTCGAAAGATCATCTAGTCCAATCCCCCTGCCAGAGCAGGATTACCTAGATCATGTCACACAGGAACGCGTCCAGGCGGGTTTTGAATGTCTCCAGAGAAGGAGACTCCACAACCTCTCTGGGCAGCCTGTTCCAATGTTCAGTCACCCTCACCGTAAAGAAGTTTTTCCTCATATTTATGTGGAACCTCCTGTATCCCAGCTTGCACTTGTTGCCCCTTGTCCTGTCAAGGGATGTCACTGAGAAGAGCCTGGCTCCATCCTCATGACACTTACCCTTTACATATTTATAAACATTAATGAGGTCACCCTTCAGTCTCCTATTCTCCAAGCTAAAGAAACCCAGCTCCCTTAGCCTCTCCTCATAAGGGAGAGGTTCCACCCCCTTAATCATCTTCGTGGCACTGCGCTGGACTCTCTCTAGCAGTTCCCTGTCCTTCTTGAACTGAGGGGCCCAGAACTGGACACAATATTCCAGATGCGGCCTCACCAGGGCAGAGTAGAGGGGGAGGAGAACCTCTCTCGACCTGCTGACCACACCCCTTCTAATACACCCCAGGACGCCATTGGCCTTCTTGGCCACAAGGGCACACTGCTGGCTCATGGTCATCCTGCTGTCCACTAGGACCCCCAGGTCCCTTTCCCCCGTGCTGCTCTCCAACAGGTCTGTCCCCAACTTGTACTCATACATGGGGTTGTTCTTGCCCAGATGCAGGACTCTACACTTGCCCTTGTTATATTTCATTAAATTTCTCCCCGCCCAACTCTCCAGCCTGTCCAGGTCTCTCTGAATGGCTGCGCAGCCTTCCGGTGTGTCAGCCACTCCTCCCAGTTTTGTGTCATCAGCGAACTTGCTGACAGTGCACTCTGTTCCCTCATCCAAGTTATTAATGAATATATTGAATAGTACTGGTCCCAGTACCAACCCTTGAGGGACTCCACTAGACACAGGCCTCCAACTGGACTCTGTCCCATTGATCACCACTCTCTGGCTTCTTTCCTTCAGCCAGTTCACAATCCACCTCACTACCCAATCATCCAGACCACACTCCCTCAGTTTAGCTGCGAGAAGTTGCAGATATTCTTGTATTTATTTTGTGTGAATTAAAACTTTGAGTCCTTCCCTTTCAGGAACATCCTATTTCCCCAGAAAAACAAAAAAAAAAAAGGCCATGGACAAGAAACAGACAGTCAGTTGTCCAAGTTCTTTAATAAGAGGTACTGAGCTACATTGTTAAAAGGCTGCAATGACTTACTCTTTTGCAGAAGAAAAATATGCAGGATGAATTAAGACACTGGCTTGCTGCAGTGGCTTCCAGGACAGAGCAGTTTCATGTCATTCATACTGAATACAAAGCTGAAAAGTTAGCCTACTGTTGTTGTCTTCCTTTAAACTTCTAAGAATAATTGCATTGTGTTCTCAATTACTAGAAAAAAAAAAGAAGCAATCTGGGAAGACCAGGTGAAGTGAAGGTTGCCCTAAAACATCAGAATACTCTTTACATTTACTCTACATTACTAGGGGAGGGGAGTAAATTTGGCAGTTCAGTAGCAAGTACAGTGAGGTGGAAGGTGATGGAGCCCATAGATAGAAATAGCTATAGGATTTATAGACTAAAGAAGCTATCAACCTCATAGATCTTTATAAAAAATAAAACAAACAACACTTTGTTTTCAGGAAATGCAGGAGGAAATAATGGGGGAAAATGTACTTATATTTTTATTATTAAATTTTCAAAAAATAAAGTCATCATGAAATACCAGAAAATAAATATGAATAACAGCTGATGTCCACAGCATAAATTTGACTCTAGAACTGGTATGAAAATAGTTTTCAGCCTAATGAAACATTTTGAAATTTCAAAGAGAATTCATGCTGAGTAGCAACAAAAAATCAAAGGTTTGAAAAATTTAGTGAAACAAAAATCTGGAAAAAATTACACTGGATCAACTGAACTATTTTATTATAATAATAAAATTTTTTTTCCATTTCTTATTATATTTATATTTCTAAACAAGAATAATTTAGAACCAAAAAACCCTAGAAATTTAAAAATATCATGAGAAGGCATTGAAATATCATGATTTAAATATAGTTCTCATCTGCTGTCTAACAGTTTGGTTTCACATACAAATGAAATTATATGAATCAGCCATGGCCTGTTTTTTACAGATAAGATTGCATCCTATACCATGAAGTAGAGGTCCAGAATACTCCTAGCAGAACAACTTTGCATAACAAAAATTGCTTCCATTGATGCCACACTGAAATAGAAAGAGAGAAAGATGCTCTGTGAAGGCCAGAGAGCATAGTGTTAACTCTTCTGTGAATATTACTTCTTTGACTAGAGAATGGAAACCACGTCACAGGGAGCAGGAAAGATCCTGCCATGGGACATAGTTGTGCTGTAGTCCATTTCCATTGACAACACTCTACAGCGTAAAATTCGTTATAAGCCCACCAAAAAATACAAGCTGAATCTCACAAATAATTAAACATCACATAAAAGAACAATCTGCATTAATGAAATGGGTAAAATCAGATATGGCCAGAATGTGTATACAGAAAACACAGAGCAGTGGTGTGATTGATTTTTAGTGATCAAAGTAAAAATTGATGGATTAGTGCATTTCAGTCTCAGAAAAAACATTCTGTGAGTCTTTCATTTAATATATAGTGCTCTAAAATCCAATGGCCACGTCTCTAAATGGTCTTTTCTTTCCATAGGAATAATTAAAAATGGGTTTCTGCATTGTAAAGAGCATCTATCTGAACTTCTCCTACTTGCTTGCTAGCACGCTGTCATACTCTATCCTACGCAGCAAGTGTGGTTAAAAAAAATCATATGAGGTCATCCATTTAGTTCTGCCTGTGTTCAGCCTTGCATGTTAGGATGACATATTCATGAGGACTGTGGACTATTTTACATGATCTAAGTGAAGAATTCTTCTAGATATAATCTGGTATTTTCATCATCCTACATTTTCTGAATCATGAAAGTGATTCTTTCACCCATATATCCTGTTTTTCTATCCCTATTTCCTTTTATAAACCTGTAAATCGTATAAATAAGAGCATGCAAAGGAAACAGTTATTTATAAGTAATGCGAAATACATTCATTGACAACTCTCATTGGTGTCTCTTTTTCTGTACATCCTTGGTAGATCACAAATAGTACACAGAGCATGTGATGTGGAAGATGCCTGAAAAAGAAAAAAAGAAAAAAAAAGAAAGTAAAATTGTGTCATTTTGGCTCTGATGACTGTAAAAAAAAAATAGTGTATTGCTGATATGTATGTCTAATGTCATACTTTTCAGAGTACTTTAGGATATACAAGAAGGCGACGCTTAGAGTAGGAAAAGGACATGCAAGCATAAATATTAGGATATCCAACAAGATTCTGGATTTTGGAGGTAAACGTTTTCTTTCCTGTTCCTATCAAACAATGCATCCTTCCAACTAACATTCTGTGAGGTTAGTTTTATTCCTATTGAAATAATGGTGTAAGTATTGCAAGTAAATTCATAAAATAACCAGAATACTGCAGGGTACTTTAAACTGTATTCTCTGTAGAGTACTGTATGGATAATACTCTATCCATAGAGTACTATCCGTACAGTACTCTACAGGACTAGAGATGGTCCATTTTACATTATCTTCTCAACTAAAGATCAGAAGGAAAAAATAACTGTACGTCACTAGAACCTCAAGTCAATACTGTGTAAAGGTCAATGACCAGAGAAGAAAGAGTAGCAGTAAAAAAAGAATGTAGAAAGACTAAACTAATAGCATTAAAAGAGTAAGCCAGGTAATTTTCTTAGAATAGAAGCTCTTAATTGAAAAGAAAGTCATCCCAGACCTACTGGAATCTAAGAAAAATGATTTAACTGCTTTTGATGTAACACTTCAGTGGTAAGGAGATATTTAGAAAACATTAAGACTGAAAAAAAGGTCTTGGGGACAGCAGAGCACGGAAGTACTTTTGAAGAAACATGCAATGAAGACCAAAGTAACTCTGGGCAGCTTGGGGAAAACCCGGCTGCCATGATCCCTGTTTAAAGCACTATGGGAGCTCGCAATGACTACAGAGCACTACAAAAGCACCAGCAAGCAACAGCCAGGATGGACAGGAGACACAACGGCATTGTGACTAAAACTGAAGAAAACATTAAGTAAGTCCATGTATCATGCTGAATTGAATAGTGCAATGGAGTCTGGGAACACCACAAATAAGAGAAAGACGAAGAAAGTAGTCCCCTGCAGTAAGTCCTCCAGCTACTTCCTAACATCCCTTGGCAGGGTCCTCCTTTCTGTGTGGAGCTTTTGCTGTTTTATTTTCTCCTGGTTTTGACTCTTAAGGTCAGTTGCTCTAACAGTGCAGCGGTTCACTCAGCGAAGAAAAAATGTCTCCCTGTTCTACTGTCATTTTCACAGCTTTCACCTTTTCCCACCTTTTCACATTGCTGTCTTCAAAACAGGAGCAAAAATGAATGATTCTACCATGTTCTCTCTTGGAACAAGCTTCCATTTTAACCTTCCCTTTACACATAATATTCCTTCAAAAGGTGCTCAAAAGGATGTGTGCTGGTTCTGTGCTTTCACTCCTACAAGGGAAGAAAGTAAGAGAGAATTATGTTGGCTTTAGTCATTAAGCTTTTTTAGGATCTTCAGCCAGTAAGTCAGCTTCATCAGGGGCCCAACTGAAATGCCTCTATGCAAACACACGGAGCATGGGGAATAAAAAGAGGAGCTAGAGACGTGTGCATGT
Source organism: Nyctibius grandis (assembly GCF_013368605.1). Taxonomy (NCBI): domain Eukaryota; kingdom Metazoa; phylum Chordata; class Aves; order Nyctibiiformes; family Nyctibiidae; genus Nyctibius; species Nyctibius grandis. Next base: position 57,985,250 of record NC_090660.1, on the reverse strand, counting down.
CTGCAGGACTACGATCTTATTGGCATGATAGAGATGTGGTGGGACGCTCTGATGACTGGAGCGTTGGAATGGAGGGATACAGGCTTTTTAGGAAGGACAGATGGGGAGACGAGGAGGAGGTGTCGCTCTCTATGTCAATGACCAGCTGGAGTGCATGGAGCTCTGCGTAGGGATGGAGGAGGAGCAGACCAAGAGTTTATGGGTCAGGATTAAAGGGAGGGCAGGGACAGGTGACATTATAGTGTGTGTCTACTACAGACCACCTGACCAGGAAGACTGAGCGGATGAGGCCCTTTACAGACAGATAGGTGTAGCTTCACGTTCACAAGCCCTGGTCCTCATGGGGGACTACAACGACCCCGATACCTGTTGGAGAGAGAACACGACAGAGCACAAACAATTCAGGATGTTCCTGGAATGCAATGATGGTAACTTCCTTCTCCAAGTGATAGGAGAGGTGTCACGCTGGACCTTGTTCTCACCAACAAGGAGGGGCTGATGGGGAATGTGAAGTTCAAAGGCAGCATTGGCTGCTATGACCATGAAATTGTGGAGTTCAAGATTCTTAGGGCAGTGAGGAACGCACACAGCAAGCTCACTACCCTGGACTTCAGGAGAGCAGATTTTGGCCTCGTCAGGGACCTGCTTGGGAGAGTACCATGGGATAAAGCCCTGGAGGGAAGAGGGGCTTTTTAATATTCAAGGATCACCTCCTCCAGGCTCAGCAGTGATGCATCCCAACAAACTAGAAGTCAAGCAAAAATGCCAGGAGGCCTGCATGGGTGAACAAGGAGATCCTGGACAAACTCAGACACAAAAACGAAGCCTACAGAGGGTGGAAGCAAGGGCAGGTAGCCTGGGAGGAATACAGGGAAATTGTCTGAGCAGCCAGGGATCAGGTTAGGAAAGCTAAAGCCCTGATAGAATTAAATCTGGCCTTGATTAATTGAATTAATCAAGGGCAACAAGAAAAGTTTCTATAGGTATGTCGGTGATAAAAGGAAGACTATGGAAAATGTGGGCCCTCTCTGGAATGAGGTGGGAGACCTGGTTACCTGGGATATGGAGAAGGCTGAGGTACTCAATGACTTTTTTGCCTCAGTCTTCACCGGTAAGTGCTTAAGCCACACTGCCCAAGTAGCAGAAGACAAAGGCAGGGACTGAAAGAATGAAGAACTTACCACTGTAGGAGAAGATCAGGTTGGAGACCATCTAAGGAACCTGAAGGTGCACAAGTCTATGGGATCTGATGAGATGCATCCACGGGTCCTGAGGGAACTGGTGGATTAAGTTGCTAAGCCATTATCCATCATTTTTGAGAAGACGTGGCAGTCTGGTAAAGTTCCCACTGATTGGAAAAGAGGAAACATAACCCTTATTTTTAAAAAGGGAAGAAAGGAAGACCCAGGGAACTACAGGCCAGTGAGTCTCACCTCTGTGCCTGGCAAGATCATGGAGCAGATCCTCCTGGAAACTATGCTAAGGCACACGGAAAATAAGGAGGTGGTTGGTGACAGCCAGCATGGCTTCACTAAGGGCAAATCATGCCTGACAAATTTGGTGGCCTTCTACGATGGGCTTATAGTGTTGGTGGATAAGGGAAGAGCAACTGATGTCGTCTACCTGGACTTGTGCAAAGCATGTGAGACTGTCCTGCATGACATCCTTGTCTCTAAATTGGAGAGACATGGACTTGATGGATGGACGACTCAGTAGATAAGGAAAGGGCTGGATGGTCACACTCAAACAGTTGTGGTCAACAGCTTGATGTCGAAGTGGAGACCAGTGATGAGTGGCGTTCCTCAGGGATCAGTATTGGGACCAGTGCTGTTTAACATCTTTGTCGGTGACATGGACAGCGGGATTGAGTGCACCCTCAGAAATCTTGCCAATGACACCAAGCTGTGTGGTGCGGTCGACACGCTGAAGGGAATAGATGCCATCCAGAGGGACCTTGACGGACTTGAGAGGTGGGCCTGTGCAAGCCGCATGAAGTTCAACAAGGCCAAGTGCAAGGTCCTGCACGTGAGTCAGGGCAATCCCAAGCACAAATATAGGCTGGGTGGAGGGTGGAGAATGGATTGAGAGCAGCCCTGAGGAGAAGGACTTGGGGGTGATGGTTGATGAGAAGCTCAACATGAGCCAGTAATGTGCACTTGCAACCCAGAAGGCCAGCCGTATCCTGGGCTGCATCAAAAGAAGCGTGGCCAGCAGGTCGAGGGAGGTGATTCTGCCCTTCTGCTCTGCTCTCGTGACACTCCACCTGGAGTACTGCATCCAGCTCTGGGGTCCCCAACATAAGAAAGACAAGGAGCTGTTGGAACGAGTCCAGAGGAGGGCCACGAAGATGATCAGAGGGCTGGAGCACCTGTCTTATGAAGACAGGCTGAGAGAGTTGGGGTTCTTCAGCCTGGAGAAGAGAAGACTTCGGGGACACCTTATAGCAGCCTTCTAGTACCTGAAGGGGGCCTACAGGAAAGCTGTAGAGGGACTTTTTACAAGGCCATGTAGTGATAGGATGAGGGCAAATGGTTTTAAACTGAAAGAGAGTAGGTTTAGGTTAGATATTAGGAAGAAATTCTTTACTGTGAGGGTGGTGAGACACTGGAACAGGTTGCCCAGAGAAGCTGTGGATGCCCCCACCCTGGAAGTGTTCAAGCCAGGTTGGATGGGACCTTGAGCAATCTGGTCTAGTGGAAAGGTGTCCCTGCCTGTGGCAGGGGGGTTGGAGCTAGGTGATCTTTAAGGTCCCTTCCAACCCAAACCATTCTGTGATCCTATGATTCTATGATCTGAAATAACCATCTGACAGAATGAGCCATAGTTTTGACCACTGAAAACAAGAGTGAACAAATCAATGGAAGGTGTTCTCAAAAAATACTGCATTCACAGCGAGAGACTGTTATAATCATTTATTTCTGACTTTGATTTCACTGGTGTTTTTCCTTCCAAACTGAAGTGGTGTGTAACTTCATAAGTCACTGCATTCAGATTCAGAAAGCAAATCTTCAGTGTTGATGAGAAAATAACCTCATTTTTTGCCAACTGTCATTTAATGACTTAACAAATTTTATCACAGGAGGAGCTGTGTGTATGTAGAGGACTTCAGTTTGCCAAAAATTCATAGATTTTGAAATATTACTTAGTTTCTGTTGGAAATGAAACAGAACTTTTCAAATCTACATCTGAAAAAAAAAAGTCCAGGAGAGGTGGGACAGAAATAGATATGTTTTTCTAGTAATTAAAAAAATTTTATTTCAGTGTTCAACATCAAAATGTAAACTTGCTATAAAACAAAACAGGTATTCTCTCGCCAAGCAAAATCTGAAAATCTTTCATGAAAAATGTCAAAATGAGTTATTTTGACATTGTTGAAACTTTGTCCCTGCTCTTTTAAAATTAAAGCCCAGACAAAATTACCTTATTTCATTAAATAACTGGATTTCAGCAGATGACATAATATGATGGAATACGGTTCTGTCTAAGTCTCTCTCAGCTTGTGTCATAAGTCCAGACTAATAGGATTCTCAAAGCAAATACTGAGAAACGCCTAACAACAGCCCTATATAATTATCTGATGGCCACTTTGAAATATACCTTCTGTACGCATTAAAATCCTTCTTTTAATTTGGGGATTACAAGGTAGTGGGTTGGAAATTTGATATCTATATTGCTCAGTGATTTGAAATGAATATATTAAAGTCTATCTGATTGCATTGTAGCAAGCTCTAGTGGTAAAAATGTGAAAAATCAATAAAGCAAAACATAAATGCAAGTTCTAAACAGCGATCTGCATTGTAGCATAATCCAGCAATAATTTAACCCTCTCTGACACTGCAATAAGGAAATGTTGTCTTTTCCAAGAGTAGCATTCAACACTTAAAATTTCTGGTAGCTCATGTAAAACCAGTATATGATACTGCACTTAAGTCTATGTTAAGATCTACACTTACACCACCTGTGATACATCTTAGAAATTAAACACAGTTCCAAATTTGTCCCAGTAGATCAAGCAAAAGTCTGTATATAAACATGCGTAACATATATAAAATAACCATTTACAATTACTTGTGCAGTGGAGTCTTTTTAAATGTTAGCTTTTAATGTATTTTGCTTGATGAGTTCCAGTAACCTGGTTCCAGCTAAATGAGCAGTCATCCTCCTATAAAAAGCCTGCTGGCTTTTCCTCCCTGTGCTCCTTGTATATGTGCAGATAGCAAGCATCTCCCCATAACTGTGGCAATTTTTAGACATTACATTGCATTTCAACACTGAAACCCAAAGGGTGCCCTTTTCCCCCTGCTACATTTTCTATTCCTATCCAGAATGTACTCCGCAGGCAGTTACTGACAAGAGATGTTCTCTTCACAGTATGATTCTTCCTGGTGCATTGTATCCATTGCTGCAGAGAAATGAGTTTTTCCTATGCATTGATGGTTTCAGGGAAAGTGTCTCCAGAGTGCAGATGCATTGCAGATGACTTTGTGACTGTACATAGCTGAACCTGTTGATAAATGCCATGGCAGTCATATAACTGAGATGCAGGGAACCTCAGTCCCTCTCTGGCTTGCTTACATAGGTTTCCTTGCTATGTTAGCCATGGAAGGAGCTAACAGAGGAAGAGGTGCAGTACTGACTTGGGTTTGACATATGGTGTGAACATAGCCACTCGTGGTGCCTTATTCCTCAGTACAGTGCGATACAGGGAATGGTCCATCATTGTATTGCAGTGCTCCAAGGGAGGGAACTCACAAGCCTGGGTATTAGCAGGGACCTCTCTAAGGCACCCAACAGCAAATCCTTAAAAAAAGAATGTAATTTAGCCCTGTGTCAGGTGGCAGAGGGGAGGATAGTGCTTGACCCTGGCTTGGGTGGGATTCAGAAGGAAGTTCAAGGATCAACATTTTGGACTTAGATGCCACTCTTGAAACCCTAGTTCATGCATAGGTCTGTCTATATGAGTTTACATCTTTATATAAAGTGTGCGTTTTCTTCAATACATCTGCTACCGTCCTTCAGAGGACAACATGAGGATGACAGGCCTTAATACATATGTATCACTAGGAGCTACCTTCTGAAAGCAAGTAGGTCTGAGACTGCTTAAACAGGGATAAACATGGAGAGGAGAGGATGTAGAGAGCATAGCAGAAAGAAAACATAGAGGAAAACATTTCAGCAGCATGATCAGGGCACTACAGCCGAAACCTGAAGCTGAGCACTTCATCTCCAGGGCCACTACATAAGTAAGTTCCTTGGAACAATGGAGGACCCAGATACTTTGTCCCACATCTCTGTTTCCTTCCTGCTTTCATCAGAGCCTTTTATTGGTTTTGCTAGCAAAAAATCTTTCAGTATGCCCTGCTCAAAGCCAGCTTTTCTCTCTTGTAGATGTTAAGCAAAAGGATTCACTGGCACAACAGACCTGAGCACACCTGGTACCTGGTACATTTGGCTAGGAAAATTCACCTGAGAGATAAAGGAGAGAAATGCATAGGTGGGGACATGCACAGCATTTTAGCATGCTGATCTTTCTGGATTTTTTTTACTTTTCCCTTTTTTTTAAAATGGAAAACTCAAAATTTCCCATGCAGAAAAAACATTTCTAGCCAACTATGGTGTTTCAGTGTAATTCTAAGAAGTTGGGCAGATATACAGCAGCCAAAAATATTGGCAGCAAAAGAGAACGTACCATGGAATTTGTTGTAGATGCTGAGTTACAGTGGAGAACAGAGGTAAGATAAGTTAAATTATTCTCTTGGGCTGCATATAGCAAAAATTGTTGATTTACTTGAATTTTAGTGTTTATTTAGAAAAGAAATTTTTTTGTGTATGGATGGTGATGTCTTCAAATTTAAATATAAAAAAACTGATCTATTTTTTAATGTAAAAAACCATATGAAAGATAACAAACTTTTTAATTTTTAATGTGTTAGGAAAAGTTAGCAAAGAACACGTTAAATTGAAGAATAGGCATTAAGGAATTGGGAAGTGACATTTACTGTGCTTTAGTGCAGGAAAAGTTGTTCAACACTTCATAATCTTGCTGATTGCCTTTATGAAATTCTTCTGGGGAAAAAATTCATTAGTATAATTTCACCTTGTGTATGTCTTATGCCATAATACTCTAACTGTATTGAAAACGATTCACAGAGGTGAGATGGATTTCAGTATGAGGAAGCAGTCAACAACTTAATCTTACTTGCATGAAAAATCTTGTTTCACTGTCATGAAGATAGTTCTGTTCTGTACTCAATATGGTTGCAAGCAATTTATTTTATGAAACAAAACTATAAAACTAACTTGCAAATAAGAAAAATGAAATAAAGTCTTCAGTAGGTCTTCTGAAATGTGAAATTAAACTAGCCCCTTGAAGTAACATCTGAGCATGCAATTCATAATTCAGTTGGCTCCCAGCATCTTCCTTAGGAGAAAAACAGTGAGTTCATGCTATGATGAAGAGAAAATTTATTCTATAAAAGTTTAAGATATCTTTTTTGCTCCATAGTCAGCCTGGGTTAACAGATTTGACAGTCAGTTTTTCCTTTTTCCCAATATGACCACTCTCTTGGTAATCCAATTAAGCAAACAGAAAGGCTAAGATATGGAAATAGTCATTGTTTCTCTCTAGCAGATTTCAAGATTATTATTTTTTAATTAAAAATCATAAATATTTAAATCAAATCCAGTACCCAGAAATCAGTGAAATAATAAAAATTTTCTTGAGTGTTTATGTTTATCAAAAAGTGTGGTTTTGTGAATAACGTCATTTTGGAAAGGCCTTTTTCAGTGTAGAAGTTTTGTTTTTTTGGAAAAACGAACATCTGCCAAGGATTTCTATCAAACACTTGTTTCTTTCAATAAACTGTCAGCTGTAAGCGATCCTCAATAAAACACAACAGAGCAAAGGGTCTCAGAGACTGGTGTCTTGCTATAATGGATGATGGCTTCTCGTTATGGATGATTCCACTTTATATATTTGATAGCCTATTTTAAGCCAATTCATTGGAATCGTTTGCAATGACTGTCACTATAAAATACTGATGATGATGATGATGATGATGATGATTATTATTATTATTATGCATAGAAGAAAATGTGTATTATTTTCAGTGTTTAAAAAAACTCTCCAAAGAGAGCATCCTGGGGACCAGGGACCACCAGGTGTGACGGTTCTGTCAGGATTTTGTCCAGAGAAGGATGCTCTCATTAGTGAAGGACAGACTCCACCCTTTTGCTGACCTTGGCCACCATGAAGAAAATGATCTCTGGAATAATGAGTGTGAAATACATAAAGACAAATTAAGCTCAGTGTGTTTGCATCAACATCATTGCCTACTTAGGGCAACCAAGCAATTAGCAATGTTAGGGAAGCAGGGAATAGAAGACACAAGCTTTACCATCCCAAAGTCCTTCAGAGTGTTTCTTATGATCATGCAAGACAGCAGCCTAAACGTGAGATCATGGATGAGCACTACTCTGCAGAAAGCTGATGTAAACTGATACAATGACACTTAATTCCCAGTTTTAGCTCTGTCATTATTACCTGGAAAATCTCACCTGCTTAAGTCAAAGTCTTTAAACACCCTAAGGAGAAAAGAAGTAGTATGGTGTTCCATAAACTGTCTTTGTCTGCTACTGCCTGCTGGGAATACCTTTCTGTATGGACAGATTATGTTGCCAGAAAAGAAAATCATTTAAGCCTTTTTACCTGACTTAACTTTCTCCTCAATCTTATAAATCAGGATTTATTATTAGGCATGTCATCTACAGAAATGTAGAGGTTTGGTTGAGTGAGAAGGGGCACGATCCTGTGTCAGTCACTGAGCAGTCTGAGCAACCCAGGCTTTGAGCAAGGGTTAAGCCCAGAGCTAGCGACCTTGCACTCCCCTTGCACGGTGCAGAACAAAGAACCCCCGTGGTGCCTGCTTCGCGGGAAGCAAAACTACATCCGGGAGGAGGGGGGGCGGTCACGGCTCTGAATATGTAAACCTATGGACCAATCACAAGTGCGATCGGGGCGCACGATTAACATATGCATAGTCTATATAACCACTGCTTTCTTTGTTAATAAACGAGAAGCTTCCATACTCACATTGAGATGGCATAGCTTACTCCGGACCGTTCCCCAGCACCTGCGAGCGCGCCTCCCCCGGTTTTCCCCGTACTACAACTGGTAGCAGAGGATGGTTCCCTTCGGTGTGCTCTCTCCGAGACTGCGGTACGCAGCGAAAAGGAGGTGTTGGGAAAAAGACGGCTGGGAGCAGTGCTGCTCGGGTTCAAGAAAGGGCAGAGCAGACACTGGAAGAGTTGGCCACTCAGCTCCCAGAGTTCAGGTGCTGTTCGGGTTCAAGAAAGGGCAGAGCAGACACTGGAAAAAGGGCAGCCATGGAGATAGAAGCTGCAGTCGCGCTGCTTGCATATATCTTCTCTAAGAGAGGGAGCAAGACAGCAGAGAAACAGCTAATTAAGCTGATAAAGTTGGGCCAGCGCTGGGGACATTTTAAAGACACAGCACTTGTATTTTCTGTGGAGGAATGGAAAGAAGTGGGAGACACTATGTGGGAAAAGACTGTTGAGAGGGACCCCGAGGAAAAAGAGATTAAGGAGGTGTGTGGACTCTGGCAAGAAGTGATAGAGACTTTAAAAACTATGAGGGCAGAAAGAGAGGTCGCCCGCGCGGCTGCTGAGATGCGGCCGGCGCCGCCGGAGCCCAACCTCCCCGCTAAAAGAGAAAAACCTGGGGTTCTGGCTCGTTTCTTCGGGTTACCGGCAGTTAAGGGCATGTCAGCGACGAAAAAACTACCTATCACTGAGGTCCGTACGGCGGTAGAAGCGGCAAACTCCCAGGAGAAATGGCGCAGTAAGAATTTACAGGAGGAGGCTGCGAACAAAGAACCACGTGGCGCTCCTAGGACCGCATGGCAAAGGGAGCGGAAACAGGAGGGGGAGGGGTGGTCAGCCCCTCACCCTGCTCAGCCGCGTCCGGAGAGGGAGGGCCTGCCCCTCCCCTCCGCGCCGCCAGAGTACCCGCCCGTCCCGCCTTGGCCCTGTCAATCAAGATCGCCGAGCGCCGTTGCAAAAGTGGTCTATCCGCTAGGTTTCTCGGTTTTCACCCCGGCGGCCCGGGTTCGATTCCTGGCATGGGAATCACGTGATTGGAAAATTCTTTAACAAACAAAAGCTGCAGTTACCCAGTATGGAGTAAAATCAGACACTGTAGCTATACCAAATATACAGGTTTAGTACTTTTTTTTGTCTGTTAGTGAATGTTTTACATGTGTAAGGTTTTGGTTGAGATGTTAAATGGTGGAGGAGTACTGTGGATGTGAATGTGGGAAGTAATTTTAGTCATGTGTAATTGGTCACAGGGCCTAAGTTGCAGTAATTAACCTTTTGCTGATTTATTCAACAATGCCTTGTTCCTTTGTATGCATTAATGTTTGGGTGTAAAGATTGTGTGTATATCCAACAGGGAGACACAGTATTTAAATTGACCAACCTAATGTTACAACTGCTTTGAGGTGGCCTATGACTGAAGAGCGACTGCAGATTACTAAGGGACTGGTAGAGGAACAGTTAAAAGCAGGACATATCAAACCCTCAGTCCTTGGAATACACCCATTTTTGTCATCCCTAAGAAAAGTGGAAAGTGGAGATTATTACATGATTTACGGAAAATTAATGAGCAAATGCAAGCAATGGGAGCATTGCAACCAGGTATTCCGTCACCTAACATGTTACCAGCAGGATGGCATATATTGATTGTAGACCTGAAGGACTGTTTTTTCACCATATCTTTACATCCTCAGGACACCATGAGGTTTGCCTTTTCTGTTCCTGTTATCAACAAAGCAGAACCAGATCAGAGGTATGAATGGGTAGTTCTACCGCAGGGCATGAAAAATTCACCTACGTTATGTCAGCTTTATGTGGCATGGGCACTGAAACCATTGCGCCAGCTATGGCCACAGACTATCATCTATCATTATATGGATGATATTTTGTTATGTCAGGCCGATCCTTTTTCAGAAGAAAGTCTCCACAAACTAACAACAACGTTGGCGGAGAAAGGTCTCGTGATTGCACCAGAAAAGATTCAACGAACTGATCCCTGGAAATACTTAGGATGGACAATTTCGGATGCTCAAATCCGGCCTCAAAAGGTGGAGCTACATACAGATTTGAAGAACCTGAAGGATGTACAAACACTTCTCGGAGATATTCAGTGGGTCCGTAACTGTGTTGGTATCTCGAACACCGAGATTGCCCCCCTCACCGAACTGCTGCGACGATCACACCCTGCTGACACCATACAGCTGTCTGAGACTCAACAAGCGCGTTGCGGTCAATCATCGCCAAATTACAAACTGCATGGTCGTCGCGACGCATTCGTGAACTACCTGTGTCTCTGCTTGTAATTAACAGTGAAAATATGGTTTGTGGTGTCATTTGTCAGTGGCAAAACAAAAAGGGGGAACTCCCCCAGGGCTACAACCAATGCCACTACAAATGCCACAATAAAGATGAAGCTTTTTGGGTGTTGGAATAACAGAAAATGAAGCAAAATCTATTGTTCAAGCATGTCCGAGGTGTGGGGCTCAGGGACCAGGCATTGGTATTGGTGTAAACCCGAAGGGCTTGGCAGCACTTGAGCTATGGCAGATGGATGTAACACATATTCCAGAGTTTGGGAGACAAAAATATGTACATGTCACAGTAGATACTTTCTCGAGGTTAATCTGGGCATCTGCAATGTCCGGAGAAAAGGCGCAACAGGTTTGTAAACATTTGTTGGCGTGTTTTGCCGTTATGGGGGTGCCAGAACAGATCAAAACAGATAATGGGCCAGCATATACCAGCCAAAAGTTTCGTGTATTTTTAACACGCTGGAGAGCGAAACATGTTACTGGTATACCACATTCCCCGACAGGTCAAGGGATCATCGAACGCACCCATAGAACCATAAAGGAATATTTAAGGAGACAGAAGGAGGTAGATACTGATCCAACATCGCGGTTGCATAAAGTGTTGTTTACTTTGAATTTTCTGTGTTTAACAGGGGACCGAGAAGAACCACCGGTTGTTGTACATCACCAGCAGCTGAAATTTAATAACAACACCATTATACCTCAGTTACAGGTGATTTATCGGGAACCTGCTACAGGGGAGTGGAAAGGACCGCTGCCAGTGATCCTTAGTGGCCGGGGATATATGTGCGTGGCCACCGACCAGGGACCACTTTGGGTGCCGAGCCGATCAGTAAAACCACACCTCCCCGAGAAATCGGATGGGTGATGGAACTGGTAAAAATGGTTCTTACGGGAGTTCTTGTGATTGCAGTTATATTGTTAATGTTACCATGTTTATTTTCTTGTTTGCAGAAAGCGTTAATGAAACTTGTGAATCAGGCCTGGCTTGCTCACAAACAAGAAGGGGGAATTGTAGAGGTTTGGTTGAGTGAGAAGGGGCACGATCCTGTGTCAGTCACTGAGCAGTCTGAGCAACCCAGGCTTTGAGCAAGGGTTAAGCCCAGAGCTAGCGACCTTGCACTCCCCTTGCACGGTGCAGAACAAAGAACCCCCGTGGTGCCTGCTTCGCGGGAAGCAAAACTACATCCGGGAGGAGGGGGGGCGGTCACGGCTCTGAATATGTAAACCTATGGACCAATCACAAGTGCGATCGGGGCGCGCGATTAACATATGCATAGTCTATATAACCACTGCTTTCTTTGTTAATAAACGAGAAGCTTCCATACTCACATTGAGATGGCATAGCTTACTCCGGACCGTTCCCCAGCACCTGCGAGCGCGCCTCCCCCGGTTTTCCCCGTACTACACAGAAATGCTAAAAATATGAGCCAGGCTTTAAAAAGCATTTCTGACAGAGCCTTTAGAAAGGCAGAGGGGAACAGTTATTCGAGTGAGAGGCTTTTTGCTCATCCCTTCCCCTGCTTTGCTGCTGCAGAGGTCTGTGTCACAACCCACTCGCTGTGTAGACTTTCAGCCACCACAGCTCCCACCTCGACTGTTCCAGACAGCAGATTTCCAGCATTTTCCTAACAAGTTTACTCCTTCTGTGGCTGTTCAGATGTTTTCCTGTCTTGAAGCACCCTTTCTGCCTGTTTATTTTTATCTTCACTAGCTTTACTCTTTTTTACCTGCATTAGCTATACATTTTTTTCCTTTATGCTTCAACTACCAGTAAGCATATACACATGTGTGCATACTCATTCTGTGCATGTAAACAGCTATATACAAGTGTGTATAAACAGGCATAGTTGAAAGACAGAAATGGCACGGTGGAGAGAGTGAGGGTGCCAGAGTTTGCATCTGTAAATGCAAATATCCCTGCTCAAGCTATACAGTGAATATATAATAATTCAGATGAGAAAATTTAATTTCTAGGTTAAATCCCAATTTTGCTAAGGGAATCTGAAATATTCATAAACATGGTGGAAAAAAAAGCGTAAGAAAAAGCTTAAAAAAATGGATGGTGGTCTCAGTGCTGTGATTTGTTTGTTATAATTTATTTTCAATGAATATCATAATCTCATAGCAGCCTACTGAAATCAGTAAGTCTACTGTTGTGTAAGTAAGTAACGTGCATTAGATTAAGAAGGCACAGTTCAGATCTCATTTAATCTTTAGCATAACTAACGTATTACTTTTACAAAATCTTTATGTATTATGTTCACATCCTATCCACATGGACATTAAAAGTATAAGTCAGACTTTAAAAATTAAAGCCTGTGACAAAATATAAGAATAATAATTCCAAAATTCAGCTGTTTTCTCTTGGATCTAATTAAATAAAAAAACATCATTACTATTTCTGCTATGCTCACAGAGACAAAAATAAGTAGGTAAATAAAATTTAGTCTGACAAGTCCTAGCAACATTTTTCAGCCATCTGATGTGGTGGAGTGGCATGCTAGCAGTTGCCAAGAACGGGGCATAGATCCTTATGACCCATCCTTCTCCAGTGCAGGCCCTGTGGGAATTAATAGACATAGACCATATCCCTTGTTCACAGCATTCAGTTTATGCTCCACATGAATGAACTAATAATTGATTAATTAACTGTCAATGATTAATGAAATGGTCATTGTAATTAATATTTACTTCTGTCCTGTGATGTTTTTTTCAGATTTCTAAACAAGTGAAGCCCAACCTAACTTCAGGTACCTTTCCCAAACTTAAAAATGCAATTGAATAAAAAGAAATCCAGCAGCTGCTCCCCACTGAACAGTAATGAGTACATTAAAAATTAAGCTAAGCAATACTCCATTCCTGATATAAATATCAGTCATCTTCAACTCACTTTCTCCCCCAAAACCTACTAAACAAGCAGCCCTCTCTGCAAACAGTGATATGAAATCACATCAGATTAAAATGCAGAGAAAAATACACAATTTTAAAGCCTGATTAACAAAAAGACAACATGAAAGCATGCTTTTGTTTTCAAAAGACAACAAGACAAGGAAGCCATGTGAGAGAATGGCACTTAGCTCTGACTTGTTTCGTTAATAAACCTACCTAAAAGATGATATGGGTTTTGCCTTCCCCGGGACATTGAGGGGGCCAAAATGTCCCTGTTGGGTCCAAGCACTGATGACCAAGGGACTCTGTCACCGGTGGGACACAGTGTCACCAGTGACCCACTGTGCTATCCAGTTTGTATCACATCATCCAGGGATACTGAATCTGGCAGAGCCAGGAGCCATGCCTCAGTAATACCCACTCTGCGCTGGCTTCGTGGCCACAGCCTTTGCATCCCCAGCAAACTCATGTGTCCCCTCCTCCTCCCACCAGCCTCCTTCCCTTGCAGACACCATGCCCTCGCTCCACCCTTGCCGTCCCCTCTTAGCTGATCTCTGCCACCACGTCACAGCACTGTCATCATTTCGCTCTGGTGGTGTGGCAGCTGACACGCAAAGTCCCACCTTGTGCTGTTGCGTATTATTTCCAACAAGAGATTCTAATTTTTTTTTTTTTGAAACGTCGTGAAACACTTCCCTTAGTTTAGTTATTTCATTACTGTGGCTGTAACCCTTTGGCCTTTATACTCAGAGCCTGTCATTCTTCAAAATGGGGAACAGACCTTACGTTCTTTGTAAGACATTTGGTTTCCTTGATGGTGCATGTTGTTCCTTGGTTTTCACAGCTGTCTCCCATGTCCTGGGCTGTGCACCAATGTCTGTTATGCACCCATTCTCTCAATTAATCACTGCATATAGACCAAATGTTCAAATGTTGTCTTTAAAGGAGAGTTTATTGGTGCTAATTGTATGTCAATTACACTCAGATATCAGCTAGGAGATTATTATCATTTGAGGACTTGTTTATTGCTGTTTCTGGAATATGAGGTTTTATGGTAAGTACAAGGTGGCTTTATTGATATCCTAAAAACCAATCTGTCGAGCAGAGGATGTTACATACATATCAGGTAACAGCAATACAAAAAATAGAAACATTAATGAAACAAAGTTTTCTTCTGTCAATTTCCTTACAAGTCATTTCACCCAGTTGTGTCCTTGCTGAAATTAAAAACATTGTTAGCAGTAACGTTTGCATCATGTTTATTTCAAGTATAAAGATGAGGTTTTTACATAATCAAAAAAAAGTGAATTGCACAAGCTTTCTTCCTGTTTACTTCTGAAATCTTTGTGGATCATATGATAAAGGTGATATAAAACAAATCTTGTTCTGTAAAGGAAGGTTCATGTGGCATATTTGTGAGATTAGGAACTTTCTGAAAGTTACTCATCCGTGGTGGTGTTGGGGAAGAGCTGGCAGAACCAGACATGCTTAGTTTTTTGTCAATATGGATCTTAACAAGATTCCCAAATGGAGCTAAAAGTTTCACATTGTTATGGAATTCTGTTTTTTCCCTTGTGAAATTTTCATCCTATAGTACAAGCAAGCTAACAGTTATTTCAAACATTTCTTCTATTACATTTGTAGCCATCTCTTCCCTGGACCTTGTATCTATAATATGCAGACACAATTCTGCCCAGGCAAAATTCAGTATGTGATAGTTCCAGTAACGTATTTTCTATTAAATAATCAGCAGGTAAAGTACAGAAATAATCTTGTCAGCAGGCTTTCCTTTTTCTGGCTGAGTGCCAGGTTAGAGTCATATTCCTTCATGTTTAGCCTCAAAAAAAGGTGCATAAAGAACTGTACAGAGAAAGGCCACAAGAATGGTAAAAATGCAGAAAAGTTTAGGTGTAGGAAAGGATTAAACAGTGATTCTTCAGACAGAATATAATGTCTATGACAAAAGTGTATGAAATTAAGTCAGACATGGTGGAAGCAAGGATAGAACGGTTGTTCACTGTGTCACATAACACCTTAAAACCACAGATCTGGAGAGGGTTGAAGGAAATGCTCAGGAAGCAGCTTCAAAGTAAAAGGAGATGTTTATCAATGTATCATGTATCACACTACTGAACCCATTGCTACCAGGCATGTGGGATGTCCGTGTTCATCCAGATTCAAATGGCAACTAGGCAAATTCATGGAAGAAAAATCTTTGAGAGACTATTAAACAGAAATGTATAACTTCTATTTCAGGAAGTCCTCCAAATGGATTTCTTGGCACTGAGCAAACATCCTGGGGGGGTGGACAACTAGGCTACATACAGGACCTTTGGGCTAATCTGCATAACTCTTCTTTTGAGAAACACCACTGCTGTAACAGTGGTAATGCAGAGTTTAAGAAAGTACACTAGGGTGGAACCAGCTGTCTCGTATGGGCTTGCTCAATCACCTCCTTGTGACTGTCTCAGAGTAACCATAACCAGATGCAAAACATCAAAGTCACAGAACAAATTCCAGCCACAG
The DNA here is from genome assembly GCF_013368605.1 of Nyctibius grandis. Taxonomy (NCBI): domain Eukaryota; kingdom Metazoa; phylum Chordata; class Aves; order Nyctibiiformes; family Nyctibiidae; genus Nyctibius; species Nyctibius grandis. The sequence continues at coordinate 57,969,405 of NC_090660.1, read as the reverse complement.
AAAAAAGGCTGAAATAACCTCTCATGCAGCATCAGTGCCTAAACAGGCAGGAGGGATATGGGGCTAACCTGTCATGTAAGCTGGAGAGCTTCATAAAATGGAGATGAACAATGGATGTTCTGTGGCTGGTGTCTTTGTTTAGCCTGCACCCAGGGCTAAATGACAGCAGTTTTTCTATCACCCAATGTCCCTTCTCCAAATGAGGAAGGGAATTGGGGGGGGGAAGGGAGACTCATGGGATGAAGTTAACCAGATTTAATGAAATTAAGAAAATATAAATGACAACACAAGACAGACAACAGTATACTCATCCACAGATCACTGGTGGGTTGCTCCAGGAATCGCAGTAACAGACAGGGAGAAGGGAGGAGAGGCAAGGAGAGTAGGAAAAACCCCCAGCTCTTCTCAGCAAACCCTCTCTTTTATAGGAAGCTTGATCCCTAAAAACTGGATCTCTTTTGCAGGTTCCTTGACCTTAGCATGTTTGATGGCAAAACCAGCTTCTAGAAGGATTCAAATGGCTTCTTCTTTCTCAAAAACTTCTCCTGCTGTATCACCCCATACAATAAAGTCATCAATATATTGCAGGTGTTTCAGAGCTCCACCCTTCTCCAGTGCAGTCTGGACTAGTCCATGGCAATGGTGGGGCTGTTTCCACCCCTGGGGCAGTCAACTCCACATATATTGGATGCCCCTTCAGGTGAAGGCAAACTGTTGCCTACACTCCACTGCCAAAGGAATGGAGAAAAACACATTAGCGATGTCAGTCGTGGCATACCACTTCACTGCCTTTGACTCCAGTTCGTAATGGAGTTCTAACATGTCTGGTACGGCAGCACTCAGTGGTGGTGTTACTTCATTCAGGCCACAATAGTCCACAGTTAGTCTCCATTCCCCACTGGACTTTCGCACTGGCTATATGGGACTGTTGGAGAAGCGCGTTTTGCGGATCACACCTTGGCTGTCCAGTTGACGGATCAGCTCGTGGATGGGGATCAATGAGTCTCTGTTAGTCTGATATTGTCATCGGTGGACCGTTGTAGTAGCAATAGGCACCTTTTGCTCCTTGACCCTCAGCAGTCCCACAATAGAAGGGTCCTCTGATAGGCCAGGCAGGGTAGACAGCTGTTTAATTTCTTGTCTCCACAGCTGCTACACCAAATGCCCACCGGTATCCCCCTCCGGTCCTTGAAATGCCCTCTTCTCAGGTAATCTATGTCAAGAATGCATGGGGCATCTGGGCCGGTCACAATAGTGTGCGTCTGCCGCTCAGTCCCAGTCAGACTCACTTCAGCTTCCAGTACAGTCAGCTTTTGGGAGCCCCCTGTCACGCCAGATATAGAAATCGATTCAGTCCCTTTATAGTTTGAAGTTATTATGGTGCATTGTGCACCAGTGTCCACTAGAGCCTTATACTGCTGTCTCTCTGATGTGCCAGGCCGTCAAACCCACACAGTCCAAAACACACAGTTGTCCCTATCCTCCACCTGGCTGGAGTCAGGGCCCCTCTAATCCTGAACATAGTGTTCATTATCAACATCTTCGTTCGAGCATCTCGCGTAGATTTGATCCCCATTATTCACATCTGGTAAATAGGGATCCAAGGCCCATCTATGCTGTCTGGAGAGCTTCTCATTGGAAACTGGAGCAACAAATCTCCTGGAAGAAGCCCCATTCCTAATCAGTTCAAGTTGTAACTCATGTATGTGTTTCTACAAAGCCGAGGTAGGTTTTCCATCCCATTTCCTCATGTCTTCTCCATGGTTGCGCAGGAAAAACCACAGGGTGCCTCGTGATGTATACCGTCTCTCCCGAGTAGGTCTTGCAGGCGGACGCTGTCTCCTGATGGCTGAGACATTCTTTGGTGCAGGTGGGGAGCAGGGTCTGTCCTCCATCTGGGACAATTTGTCCAACACCTTACCGAGCATTTCTGTGGATTCGTTAGATGTTTTTTTCGACAGTGGAGATACTGGCCCCTGTGGAGGAAATGAGATTGTCTGCATATAACCGCATCCAATTATCTATGTCACCCGCTGTTGGTGCATTAGCATCCACCCAGCTAATAAGTTGCCTTAAGACGGTGGTGCAGTCTGTACCCACTTGCACCACATGGGTCCGGTAACTTTGAGTGCGTTTGGATCTAGTGGTGTCTCAGAGTCCTCTAGGTCAGCAAAAATCGGCTCCCGCACAGCTATTTCCCTGAGATTCTTAACTCCTCTCTCAATGGTTGTCCACTTGCCTGGGTGGTATATGACATCATCCCTAAAGGGATACCTTTTCCTTATGCTTTGCAGGAGTCACTGCCAGAGAGTGAGGGGCTCTGCACCACTTGCAAGACCCCTGTCAATACTTGCTTCTCTAGCCATTGGTCCCAGCTGCTTGGCTTCACTATCATCTAACTTGAGACCATCAGCTCCGTTATCCCAGCAGCAGAGCAGCCAAGTAACAAGCTGCTCGCCTTCATGACGGCTGTAATCTCTACATATGTGCTGCAGCTCACTCAGGGATAGGGATTGAGTAGTCACCTCTGGCTCGGCCTCCTGTGATGTCCCGGTTGGCCATCACAACTTGCCCTTTTCGTGGTTTTTGTCTTCTGTACAGGAGTGACCGATACTGGCACTGGTTGAGTCCCGAGGTTAGCCGCATCACCCATCACTGGGGGCTGATTAGCTGCAGCCCTTGTTGCCAAGGTCTGGGTCATCGCAGCAAGTGCTTCCTGTAGTTGGGTAATTGCACTGCCCAGTGCGGAGATTTGAATAGCCTCTGGGGTAGCCGAAGTGTCTGCTGTAGAGACTGGCAGGGTCCAAGTATCTGCGATTCTAGTTGCGGGGACCGGGGCAGCTGCGGTGGTTGTAGCAGCTGTGCCATATCTGCCCTTATACCGACGTTGAAGAAAGAGCAGGAACTGAACAACATTCAAAAGGCCTAACAGTATGACCACGGTAGTCGAGACATTCCACAGGTATTCAAAATTTTCAAAAGCTAATAAGATCCGCTTCAAAGGAAAAAGAGCATACAGGTTACTCATTCCCATTCCATAGAAATCAGAAATGGTCCTAGTTCCAAATGAATTTATAATACCATAAACCAATGCCAAACCACATATCAGACTAATACCTTTAAGTCCATGCCCAGAAGTGACACACCACACCAAACCACTGACAAAAAACAGCCAAACCACACATTTGATTAGCCATCCCAAAAGCAACTGTAAAACTAAACACCCGAGAATGCCACCCAGCAGCCCTGCTACTGCCACCAGCATGATGAAGAGTTGTACCAAAAAACAGTCAAATCTGTGAAAACTTCAACCCTCAAAGACTCTTAAACCAAAAGTCTATGGGTCTCCCAGGTGAGCTATTTACATTGGGTGCCAAATAAACCATCTTCATTTAGCCTGCACCCAGGCTAAACGATAGCAGTTTTTCTATCACCCAATGTCCCTTCCCCAAATGAGAAAAGGAATTGGGAAAAAAAAAAAAAAAAAAAAAAAAAGGAAACTCATAGGATGAAGTTAACCAGTTTTAATGAAATTAAGAAAATCAATATAAATGACAATACAAGACAGACAAGAGTATACTCATCCCCAGATCACTCGTGGGTTTCTCCAGGAATCACAGCAACAGACAGGGAGAATAGAGGAGATGCAAGAAAAGTAGAAAAAAAACCCCAGCTCTTCTTAGCAAACCCTCTCTTTTATAGTGAGCTTGATGTCAATGATATAGAATACACCTGTGGGCCAGCCAGGGTCAGCTGCCCCAGATTTAACTGCTGAGGGCCTCGATCACAAACTGAAACCAAATCCTGGTGAAACCAGGACAACTGGTTATACACAGCCTGCAGGAAAAGGCTCCAAGATATGGATTTGTTTATACCAGAAGAGAGAAGATTCTGGGGAACACAAAGATCTTCTAGCATCTGGAAATGTTGCTAGAGAAAGGTAGGTGAGCTCTACCTCCCCATAGCCAGTGGGAGTAGAACACAATGAAAAATGGCTTCTCTGTGCATTAGTGTAAGGGCTGGTTGTAGGAGAGTAACTTTTCTTTCTCACTTTCAGAAGGATTTCTGTAATTATGAAGGAAATAGAGAAATATTTGTTCCTCCTTCAGTGTCTTTCTTTCTGCTCTACTTCTTGCAAGAAAGTACCCTTGGGAGTCTGTGGATACAAGGCAGCTGCAATCACTATGCAAAACAGTCCATGCCAGCGAATGATCTTTGTGAACTCAGCACAACTGCATATGTATTCAGTCTGGATCCCCAGGTGCAGCCATGGTCCTCCATGTACATTTGATCCAGGACCATTTCAGTGAAGACAGTAAATTATCTGGCACTCTTGGTCTGTAAATCAAGACTGTATCTTATTGTAACCTGCAGAAGGCAGACCAATAATTCCTTCACCAGCAGTAGCAGGGAAAGCCATACAGTCTGTATTCAGCTGCCATCTATATAATTGTAGCAGTTTCTGTTTATTTTTAAAACCTATGAAAAGCCAGTCTATTGTAACCCGAGTACACAAGACCGACTGTTTTCCTGCCAGTTGTTTTGCTTGATTAACAGAATAGAAACCTCTTTAATTTTGCTTGATACTCTATACAGTAATATTGAGACTCTTTTTGAATCACTAGATATCGAGTGACATAGAAAATCATAATATTCATCATGGGACTAATAATTTTTTCATTTATGTAAATGTTTCAGCTCTGATATGACCAATATCTGATTTTCTAGGGGAAAGTCAGTATTCTGCCCAGGAAAGATGAACTCAGACTGGAAGATGTGCAGAAAAGGTTAGAACCATGGACACAGGGAAGAGAATCTGTCTTCAAATGCAGAAACTTTGCTTTTTGAAAGAACATGACTGCACACCACAATGTATCAGGATGATGAATATGAGAGATAGGGAAGAACTGTTTGTATAAATAGGACAAATTACGTGGCAGTTTTATGATACTTATTTTCACCAATATGCTAGCAACATTAATGAAATACATAGAAAGTGTCATCCATATAGGAAGTCAGAAAAAAATGAAAGAGAGCAACATATCCATTGAAGGAGCTTAAGCTTGTTTGTAAAAACAATTGTGAGCTTTATTTATTATGGGTGAATTCTGGGTAATGAAATAAATATTTTTATGGCCTTCTGTTCTTTAAGGACCTAACAGAGGGGAAAGGACTTTGTACACAGGCAAAACCGTATTTTGAGAGACTAACTTTGATAACAGTGAGGTATTTGCATCAGTAGTGCCAAGGACTACATCTGAACTCATTTCCCAGGGAGACAGGATGTTTTCCAAGAAGAATATCATCACACCTTGAAATAGCAATAGACTCCCCTTGCAGAATAAGACAGAACAGCCAAGAACAGCTTGACCTTTATAGGGGCTGTTAGGTGGCAGGGCTGTATTTATTTACTTATTTGCTCTTAGTTGTGTAGCTGAAAGCATGGTCCCCCATTTGCAGAGCTTTGCATATCCCCCAGATCACAGGTATGTAACATCTGTTTGCCTTCAGACTTCAGCTATAAACTCCAGCAAAGGCTTCTCTTCTGGTAACAAAAGTGATTTGGCTTTTGCAGCTGTTCTTTAAGGGAACCAAGCCTCCCTGGCTGACAGCAGGCAAAGAAAGCACCGAGTGCTTGTTTGTGTGTCTGCTGAGGGTAACACAGGCTTTGCATATCTCCTCTAATGGGGTGCCTTTGAGGTGAGGGACCTTACAAACGCAGGTAGCACTCAGAGTAAGCTGAATGGAGCAGAGCGTAATATGATGCGTTTTTACTTATCCTTGGTAAAATTAATCTCTGAAACTCCAAGGAGTTATAACTGGATCTAGCTAAATTATTTGTCTTTCTTTATGTACTTGTATACCAAATAAAGGGACAATAATGTGTTGAAATCTAAGAATAACTTACAGTGAACTGCGTCTCATTTAAACTGTGTATAAAATGGGGCAGGGTAGAAGCTATGAATTATGTCACTGTTTTCAGACTCCCCCAGCCTTAGCAAGTGTGAAGACATAGGGCTGAACAGAAAAAAAGAGAGGGGGCAGGGTTATCCTAAAAAACTCTGGTCTTAAAAAGAAACAGGGGCTCTGGGGCAAAGCAAGTACAGTGAAATGAAGGAGGCTACTCAGTCCCTCCATTCCAGCACAAAATGTGCTCTGTTCCTTCCTTAAAGAAATTTTTCTGACCTGGTTTAATAAGTCCCAGGGCAGGAGGTTTGGCATCTTCTGCAGGGAGCCTGTTTCAAGGTTTCACCTCCTTAACGGATAAAAAGCCTTTTCTAATCTGTAACTCACTTCATGGTCAAAACAGAGAACCAGAAACAACATGAGAGCATGGATTCAGTGACACAATCTGAGCTTTTGTATGGACAGAATGTGAGATGTGAGACATTCGAAATGGGTGAATTACTCAGAGTGAGAGCAAAGTGAACTGATTTCTTCTTGTCCTTTCCCTCCTGTATGTACCCCCAAAGTCCACATTTCCTTCATGAACTGTGTGACAGTCCCCTTAAGAATGTGAGAGTGACCACATGGGGTCAGACCAGAGCTCCTTCCAGCCTTTATCCTCTCCCCGTCACCTGCAGGACATGCTTTATGAAGAATATACAACCAAGACAAGTGCATACTGACATATTCCCCAAGGTATTATTTCATTTTCCACTAATCTGTGTTTTAGAGAACAAGGGTTTCAACTCGTGTGTTTATAGTCACTGATGCATTTTTCTTCCATTAATTTGAGTAACTGCTTTCAGACTGCCTGCACAACATCCTTGTAACAATGAGTTTCATGGGCAGTGAAACCAGTAAGAGAATAAATGTCTGCTTTTTTGGTCTGATCCTGCTACCTGCTTCTTTCTTCCCTCCTCCTCTTTCCTACAGAGGAGCTGCAGCTCCAGGAGACTGGCAGAAGAGAAAAGTCAGACCTGAAATGAGTGGGTCTGTCTGTTTTCTTATGTTGAGTTATCCTACACAGAGAATTTATCTTTTTATGCCACTCACTCATATAAAAATTTCCACTGGCCACTTCTTTACAAATAGGGGTATTTCTAGCATGATAAGATATGACTTGGGGATGTATGACTGGGATATTTCATTCTTCACCTTAAAAACAAAAAGAAAACGTCTATGGTATCTTCCTCCTTGAGAGCAATGTAAGCCATGACTTGGTAGTTTGGAAAGGCAAGAGTGTATCTGAGAGCCCCATGGCCTTGGAGTGAGACTTCTAAGCCTGTTTAGTCATGGCATTGTTGCAATCCATGCCCATAGTTTGTGGAAACTGGCAAGTGAAACTCTACTTGCAAACCAGAAAGGGTAGAGTTAAGACCATACATCATGCTGCTGTGATTAATGGGTGGACAAAGTTGTGACTGATCCCTCACAACTCGGCCCGAAGAGGATCTCAGGAAGTACTGGGTTTAGATGGCATCATGATTCATTGCCTAGGAGGGCAACAAGACGTGTCTAAATAGAGAGGATTAAGTTTTGCCTATTAGACTACCAGGGCATGGTGGAAAACTGCCTGCACATCCAAGTTCACCACTGACTCCATCACTGAAGAGGTTCAGCCAGGCACCCGGATACCTTGCTGTTGGCTATAGCAGCAGCTGAATGGTAGGGATCATACTTAAGAGGCTAACTTTTTTTTTTAAAACAGAACTTGGGCGTACATCTACAACAGTGTGAATTTTGTTCTTTGTGTTTGCAGAAGAAACGAAGGTTCCTGTATTATCTTTTGGCTGCAAACCCATTGGAATGCTGAAATCATGTGTAATTTAAAATTGGAATTACATCTTCTTTACTGTAAGACTTTCTTTTTATGTACTTTATGGCCCCACCCAGGATTAAGCCTGCTATGTGCAAGAAATAAAGTGAAACATAATAAAATTACGTAATTATCTCAAAAGCTTTAAAAATTAGAGGAACACAGTTAGAGATTTCTCATAATTCCCTTGAAATTTTCTATAAACATTAAAAATTCACAAAACTACCTTTATGGTTTTCAATTCTTCTTGAAATTCTGAATTATTCTTGAATTCTGCCCTGGTGAGGCCGCATCTGGAGTATTGTGTCCAGTTCTGGGCCCCTCAGTTAAAGAAGGACAGGGAACTGCTAGAGAGAGTCCAGCGCAGAGCCACGAAGATGATTAAGGGAGTGGAACATCTCCCTTATGAGGAGAGGCTGAGGGAGCTGGGTCTCTTTAGCTTGGAGGAGACTGAGGGGTGACCTCATTAATGTTTATAAATATGTAAAGGGCAAGTGTCAAGAGGATGGAGCCAGGCTCTTCTCAGTGACATCCACTGACAGGACAAGGGGCAATGGGTGCAAGCTGGAACACAGGAGGTTCCACTTAAATTTGAGGAAAAACTTCTTTACGGTGAGGGTGACTGAACACTGGAACAGGCTGCCCAGAGAGGTTGTGGAGTCTCCTTCTCTGGAGACATTCAAAACCCGCCTGGACGCGTTCCTGTGTGATATGGTCTAGGCAATCCTGCTCCGGCAGGGGGATTGGACTAGATGATGTTTCGAGGTCCCTTCCAATCCCTAACATTCTGTGATTCTGTGATTCTGTGAAATACAAGACTATTATAGTACCTATTGTTATCTATCATTAAACTATGGTCTCATGTTGAATAACACATTCTTGCTGTAATATATGCAGAGCTGATTCCACTGCTTCTACTCCAAGGCACAAGCACGTACTTAGCCTTACCTCGTGGAGACATTATGCTACTTGCAGGCTTTTCAAAATTAAAGTTATACGATAAAACATGTTTAAGTGTATCAGTCATCTTCTGTGACATCAGGAAAAAAAATCAGTTTCTGGACTATAAAAGACTTTCTAAAAAAGCATCGTACAAATCTCATTAATTTTGAAGAAAATTAAGCACCTTTTTTTTTGAAATCCAACTATGAGTCAGTGCTTTGTGAAAGTCATTGCTGAATACTTTCTGCAAATTGAAGTTGTTCTCAGATTGTTCACTCAGCCCATTTGCTCCTCATAGCCTCTAAGTGTTCATTTGAATCACAGCAAGCTCAGTGAAGAGCGCACTCCTAGTACAAATTACCAGAGAAATAATTACAAGCTTTTCAAGATTTGCAAATATTTTTGGGACTAGCAAGAAAGCGGCCAATTACTACTGCAGATAACGGGACTGTGTATTTATCAGCAAAATAACTTATTTCATGAGTTGTTTGATTGTCTCTCTTTTTTTAAATGAATAAGCATGGATACATAAATGTATATTTACCAAAGATGTATAAGTACTAACCTAAATTCACATTTACTCTAGAATTTAAATTCACATTTAGATTAGTGAAGTTCTACTCTTCTGTAAGGAAAATTTCACTGCTGTGCAAGTGATATTTAATATCTGTATTTGCTCTTGGGTTATCCACAGAATACAAAGTCGCTGCTTCAAAATAATGGTTGAGGAGTTGTTTCTGAAAATGCCTTTCATTTTTTTCAATGAAAAATGTCTTTCTTCCCACTGCCATTGATATTAGGCAATCTACCAGAAAGTAATTTTGACCATCACAGACAGAAAACAGTTCAGGACAGTCTTGGGTGAGTAAGAAGAGCAGAAAAGTCTGAAAATATATCTAATAGCTAAACACCATTTGGAGAATTATTCTGATAGAAGGTATATCCTTGGGGTGCACATTTTCATCACAAATGAGGGATGTAAGTTTGCAATGTTTACAATATCATGGAATACTCTTTCTCCTGATGCTCTGGTCATTTAATAGACCGAGTATTTTTGGCCACCATTAAGCCTAGCACTCCTGAGAGAATGCCTTCCTGACAATTCAAAGTTATTAAAAAACTGCAAATGTTGGGCCTCTTAATGTCATGTTCTGAGAAACTTGAGAAACCTAGTTCTGAGAAACTACCAAATTCAGTGGCAGCCATCATTTTAACTGCAGAAGATAGGACAGAGTAGCACATTCTCAAAGAGAAGATTTCAAAGAGTAATCATTGTGTAATTGAGGAGGTAGTAGTACACACTCTATAACACTTTCTTATTGTCAATATGGAGGATATTTCTTGTACCAAGGACAGGTGTTCCAGGTAGAAAGCAGGAAAGGGCAGTTCCACAGGAGAAGCACAGGAATAAGAGCTGGTCTCATGGAAAGCTGCATTAGGATCACTGCTGTTTCTTGCTTGAAGTTGCTCTGGTACAAGAAAAAGCTGTAAGTGTTGCTGTGAGTGTGTATTACTGTTGCCACTACTGTCCAGGGGAAGAGGGTGGAAAATAATGAAAACTATTTAAAACTGCAGACTTTTTTTTCTCTTGAATAAAAAAAGGGAGAGGAGGGGTTGAATTTGAAAGAAGTGAGCATGAGCAGGTCTCATTGCCCCTTTCTCTGTGTCAAGTAAACCCTCAGATCTTGGGATCCCGGCATTTCTGAAGGCACGGCTGGCCTTGGAGCCGGTGAAGGGGGAAAGCGGGTTCTGTCCCCAGGAACTCATTGTCATGCAGGGGAATTGCTCCACGCAAGATAACACCACTGCTGTTTAACGCAAGTTGTAATTCTGTATTCTCAACATGGCATTTCTTGAGCCTTTAAAGCAATAAGAGCATATTTGATGTAAGGAATACACCGCCACAGGCAAGGAGGGCAGTTATCTGCACCCAGTTTTTCTGCATTCACCTAACTACTGTGATATCCCGCAGGCCTCTGAACACTTATAAATCAGGGGTCTTCCCCTGCCTGTCAAGTCCAGAGTAGCAAGGGGAGGATTAACACACTACTCGAGTGCCCCCAGTGTGTGTGTGCATTGTCTGTGCATGTGTGCGTGTGGAGGGGGTGGTTTCCTTCACTGTCCCTCGAGAGAGAGCACAATTCTGCCAGCAGTGTGTTATGACATCTGTTTTTACAAGCTCAATAATGTTCAGCACGGTGAGAAGCCGGGGCAGTTTTGATGGATGAACCCACTACAACAGCACGATAACACTCTGCCAGCATGCACAAGGGATTAAGTAAGACACCAGCCCACTTCGGAGAGGTCAGGCTGTGCTCAGAATATGAAAGGATGTAATATTAATGTCTGTCTAATTGGTGAATTTGTCAATGCAGTGTTGCCATTAAACAGCCAGCCATCTGGACCCCAAGGTTTATGTGATCACAGCTGATTGTCAAAACAATGGCATTTCACTGACCTTAAGAAATTTAATTAAAATGTTGTATTGCTTTCCATGTAGTAAAGGTACACAAACCGTTAGCTAAGAATGAGGTTGCTGTAAGGGCTGCTCCTTCTGTTTTCCAAGTCTACAGCGTAAAATAATTTTTGCATAGACATATATTCCTGGTAAGTCTAAAATAACATGTGCAACTGCACTGACACTTCGAGCAAGTCACGTTTCCTTGCTGTGTGTTCTGATTCAGGAACGACCAGAAGAGATTTTTCCAGAAAATAGTACTCTTCAATTCCATTCGTCTCTTTTTGACTTAAAAGCTTATTTAGCACATTCATTGTTAAATTTACAGCTCAGAAGCTGTTATAGTAGTCCTCTGTTTTGGAAGTAACCATTTTCAAGGTTAAAAGTAATTCTGAATACTAACAATGATTTGATTTATCCTCAGTTAATTAGTGAGAACCCTGACTAGTCAGAGTGGAACAGTCTCAGAAGAACACCTCCACCCACAAGTAGTACTGTGGGGGTTTGTTGCTTGCTATGCCACCATTTCTTCCTACTTGTCTGGCCTCCAGCACAACCATTACACCTTTCCCTAAACGGAGGGAAGAATTACAAAGAGAAATAACTGCTAAAGACCTGCCACAATTTCAGCCCCTGAGCTCAGAGCAGCCCCACTCCTCTGTATGAGAACATATTCCCTGTAAAGTAGGAAGAAATAGGAGATGCAGCAACGGAGTCCCCTCTCCTGGGTGTAATAGGAGGGCTCTACCAGCCACACCTATGCGCACAACTGAAACCAATGGCATCTTCTTGCCAGCCCTGTGGATATATATCTTGGGCTTCTCAGCTCCATGCCATACTCTATCCAGATCAGTAAGTTTTACCCTGCTGTTATTTAAACCAGTATTTTAGAGGTCGTGGTAAAAGCTGGAAGAAAAAGAGCTCTCTTTTTTCAATTGCAGGCCCTAGGGACATAGAAAAGTGGGACATATGGGATTTCCTGGGTGACTGGGGTTCCCCCTCCATATTGTACAGCTCTTTTCATAAATGTGTCAAACACCATCTTAAAATAAATTAGTACTTCTCCTAACCAGATTGGGAGGTTGTTTGAGAACTTCAGTGGTCTCATGGTTATGAACCTTCCTCTAATTTCCATCTTAAATTTATGCATGGCCAGCTCATACCCATTTGTTCTTGTGCCAACATTGCCTTTAGTTTAAACAGCTCTTTCCTAGTGTTTACCCTCCACATGAATTTATAGAAAGCAATCACATTCTCTCTCAGCTTTCGTTTTGCTAGAATGAAACCCAGTTTTTCAAATCTGTCATAAAATACACTTGCTGTTCCCCGGACATGTTTTCTCGTCTGCTCCTTTTACACTGTGAGTTCCCCTTTCTTGAATGGGGTATGCAGGGATGCAAGCAGTATTCCAGACTACGTCTAGAAGATGCCCTAAAGAATGACAATGATACTGCCTTCCTTTGCTAGAAATCTTCCACGTAAGATGCTGTTTTCCTTTCTCATAGCAGCTTCACACAGCCATTTCCTCATCGTGCTGTGGGCAACTGGAACACAAACACATCCTCCGTGGTCCAGTTTGTTTCTATGAAGGAGTTTGCAGTCTTAGCAGCTCTTAGCAGATCTCCAGTGCATCACCTTGCTCTTTTTACAGTTGGATTTTTTTTATTCCTATCTTCAAAGCCTTTTAGACCTTTTTATATGACATACTGGCTTTCTTTTCTTTTTGCCAGTGATTTTCAAGTGTGGTCCTCACAAATTATATGAGCACATTCCCCTGCTTTTGTGAAGGGCAGTAATGGATGTAAGAGGAGCTCCTGTAGCTCTGTTAATCTCCATGCTACCTGTTGTCTCTTCCCCTTGAGACTTCTTATTACACAGCTTATGTCTTCACTAATAATTTTTCACACAATATTACATCAGCTGGTTTCCTGAAGCTCAGATAAATAAGATATACTACATGTCCCATGTCTAGAAAGTCAGGTTTTTAGTAGAGGAAAGATTTTTTTATTAATTTACTATTACAATTTATCTTTGTTAGCCTTTTTTATTTGATTTTACCTCCATTTCTTCTATAATTATTTATTTCAAAAACTGTTTAAAAGCCTTATACAGTGTTGAAGTCAGAGTAGCAGACTCGCAGCATCTCTGATCTTTTTTTGGTTTGGGGTTTTTTTGAGAAAAAAATGATACAGTTACTATTCTGTGGTCATGTGATGCTGCTTCAAACTTGATAATTTTTTTTTTAAATATTGCATTATCTGGAATGCTGTTCCTTCATATTGCTCTCCAATCTTTCAGAAGACTTATAAGCTATTTCTTTTGAACTTACTGTATGCAGTGAGTGCATAGCAATGGGAAATGTTCATCCTATACAAGAACAAATATGTTGCATTACTTCATTGTTTTCTATTGTGCCAAGATGAGGTTAAAAATAGCTATAAGCAAGAAGTTTCTAAAGTAATTCAACTGTAGACCACATCAAGATTTAGTACAATAGCACTTCAGAACATGTAGGTGATACAGGATTTTATAAAACACGTCATAAACATAACCTGCACTAATGTGTTGCTTTTGTTGTAGTGTGTAAGACGGAGAGATGCTTTCAAATACTCGTCGGGCATAGTCTGCGTGGCATGCTTATTGTTCTGTCACTTGTGAATAAAGCATCAACTTCAACTTCTGGTGACACGTCTGTTTCACTGAGAGCTCATCTTTTAGAAGTATAAGAAGCCTCTGTAAAATGAAGCTCCCATCCTGCGGTTTGTACTGTATCAGCACGGTATCAGTACTTGAATCTACTGCATGTACGTGAACATATCTTTCTTCAAACTGTACTGTAGAAAGCTGTTAAACATATGTACTTTGTTTGATGTTATTAGATCCTCTGCTAATTGCAAAGAACCAGCATTGTTTCTGTCCAGTACATCAGTCCTGCACATTTTTAACGCATCATCAGTAGAGCGTGACAAAGCAATTTGAAATCAGACACTGATTAAAATGCCTGATCACACACTTGGAATATCGTTAGTTAGAGCAAAGTTTTTTCTGCTGTGAATCTTTCCGCAAAACTGACTGTCTTGAAGGTTAGTTGTAGTACATTTTTTTTATCTTAGCCCACCAAAAATGAACTGCAGACACATTTCTCATCTGTGAATTAATTATCTTGTGGAAATCAGTCAGTGAGTGCTAGAACATGCTATTTAGCAACCTTTGGGGAATTGGATCCTTTTTCAAATTCACATCGGCTCTTTATTAACATGGAGTTTGGGGATGGGGAGGGGGTTTGTGATAAAGGTCAGAGCTGCTCATTAGAAACCTAAATGAAATGTGGTGACACAGTTGATTCTTCTAAGATTACAGCTTATGATAGTGAAAAAATATAAACATATATCTACTTTGTAGTGGAAAAGGAGGGCAGTTGTACAGTGTTGTAACTTTATGTTACTCTCAAGTGAATATTTATCAAAATAGTTTGGGACAGGCCTTCCAGTAATACTCAATTACTTCTTACCACAACTAGGATCTGTCCCACCGGTTGTTTTTCTTTTTTCCCCTCCCAAGAAAGAAGGTTCAGACTAGGTGCTTGAGTCAGCATAAATAGATGGGAAGATGTATTTTCTGCTCTTAGTGCCAGAAGCAGGAAACCATTTGCTCCAAAACTTGAGTGCAGTGCAAGGTTGTAAAGTGCGAACAGTGGGTTATGTTGCATAAACACTGAATTTCTCAGCCTCTGGGCTGTTGTAGCCCTGGAGGAAAGGCAGATGACAGCTGTCAGTGTCTTTAGCATTCACAGAAATTAATATTAAGTCAGTAGTCCATGAGGATCCAGGCCAAGCTGCTCTGTTAGCTTGCTGAATGTCGATCTAGTTATGAGTATCAACTCTCTAACAAGGGCTTGACATGCACAGCGGAGCCTGGATAGCTGGCACAAGGGAGCTCAGATGCTGCTCTGAAAAACCTAGTGCAGTTTTTGACACTAAATCTAATCTTCTGCTGGTAAATATTAATGTTGCTACTTACACCAATTTATCTGTTGTGAAGAACACTTTTTTGAAGCAGGAGCCTTGATGGAGCACCATGTGAATGCTGCTGGGGAGTAGCCACCACATTATCATCCTGTTCCTCATATGTCAGAAGAGAATGCTCTCAGGAGAAATATGAACAATGAAATATTACAATGTTACAGACATGGAAGATGGGCATACAGAAAAGCAAGGGATTTTTTACTTTATACTACGCCAAATCCCTGGAAACCCTAATCATGTGAATAGATCCTACCTGAAGGACTGACAGGGGTGAATGCAGCAGAACTACTCCCCCGAGGAAGATAAAGTCACGTGTATGTGAGCTGTGAGTAAGAGTCCATTTTACAAGGTTGATTCTAGTGCTATATACCAACCCTTCACTGTCTACCCTCTCTAATTTGTATCAGCATTTGACAGCTTGTTGACAGCTCATTAGGAAAAAAAGCCCACATGTGACCAAAGCACTCACTGCAAGCAGAGAGATCTGCTCTCTAATTGTGAACCTATAGAAACCAGATGTGGAACTGCAGGTCAGAAACCAGCCCAATTAACATGTTTATTAAAATATTTTAAAATGTATTCAAGTTATTAACTAGTATAAAACATAATAGCAGTAGCTGTTACTGTGGGAGTTTAAGCTGTCATAAGCAGCAAATCAGTGGAAACAGGACAGACTTTTGGATTTACTTTTTCCTGAAAGAAGATAAGGTGCAATATCAGTGGCTTTAAACCATGTCACCTCTGTCATTGAACAGGAGCCATTTGGGGGCAGGTGTCTCTGGTCTCATTCCAGACTGCTATCTGCACTGAATGTGAATGTAAGAGACTTATTGCACCCTCGCAGCAGCAAAGGCAGAGCTGTGGGAAGCACTGTAAAATTAACCACATTTGTCTCTTCAGGTTTATTTTTTGACACTGGTTAAATTTAAATTAATAATTTACATTTACATTTCTGGGTTAGGATTGGTAATTCTCTTCATTAATCTCTGTTCTTAAAGAGAATTCTTGAATTAAGGGTGTCATAGGTCTTCCTAATATAATGCAGAGACTGCGAATCAAAAGTAGATTTCAAACTTCTCTCAGGAATTGCTGCATCCTTAATCTGAAGGATGTTTTTCTGAGTTTCTTTACAATATCTGTTAACTGGGAAGCCAGGCAGCTCTTTATGCAAAGAAAACTTCTTTTTTGTTATTTTACATTATTTTTGAACTCTTGACACTTAGGGAAATATCAAAGCAAACATTCAGGCTAGGAGTGATTCAATATATACATGCAAATATAGGCACATAGCTTAGACCCATTAGGAAATATTTGTAACTTCTGTTGTGCAAAGTTGAGCTGACTGAATGTTTTATGGACCCTTCCAGATGATGTGTTTATGTCATGGAAACAGCAGTCACAGGGGGTAAGCTGCAGGTAGTCTTTTCCAGCCCTGCACTCTACAAAAAGAGAAATGCTTGCTGAACTAAATTATAATATGTGCAGACCATGGGGTAGATGCAACTATCTATCTCCCTCGCAAGATTTCCTCAGAGTCCCAGTAATGGGCTGACCATTTATTTTTTAAAATCTACCTTATAATTACTGATTCAATATTTGGTGGAAGTGATAAGGATACAGAATTTTCCATTTGAATATACTTAGAAGAAAAAGACCTCTGAGGCTAACAGCTAGTGCTCCACCTGAAGACACTGAGTGAGGCCTTTAGAGTGATAGAAGTGGGGAAAGCACATTTTACAAAGCAAGCTGTGTAGAATAAGATGAGAATAAAAGAGCAGCTTTCACTATTAAGTTAATGAGAGATAACCCGAACAAGGTCATTCAGAACAGGTATGTCTATTTTAAAAAGATGTCATCAGGAGAATCGCCACACAAAGTGTAACCTTTTTAACAAAACAGCTAACAGCTCTGTGCACGCATTATTAGTTTACAAGTTTGAAATTGATATTCATGTCCTCTGCACTTCATTCCTTTAATCTTTTTATTAGCTCAAGCATTATTTTCTTCTTGCTTATAGAATGACTGTAAATATTCTCATTTTGAGTTCTACAACTATATGCACTATAAAGGCATAGTTTTGTTGCTTCCTGGGTAATTGATTTATATGATCCACCTATCATAGAACTTTTTAAAAAAAAAAAATCTTGCAGCAATTGCATTTATGTAACAGCCCATGCATTTGGCAGGGTGGAGAATTTTTGCACTTTATTGTTGGCACTTCAGTTTCAATGTTTTGTTCTGTAGATCTGTCCCTGACTGTCTGCCTGCAATCAGATGTGGTGTGTAGTTTCCCAGTAACACACGCTCAGATGGTGTTTGAGTGTCTTGTGCTCTGAAGCTGCTAGATCACTGAGGAAAAAAACAAAAACCAAAACACAAAAGAAAACAAGCCCTGGGTACCCCTAGTTGCCAAAAGAGGAACACTCATTACATTTCACTGTCCTAGAAGTGCTTTCGCTTTGGGGCCCTTTGGAAACACACCAAAGCCAACAATTTAGTGATAACTGAGATTCCTGCCATGAAGGGAAGTTTTTGGAGTCTCTTAGTAAGCTTTGCAGGTATCACCTCACTCTTTTATTTCAGGACTATCTGAGCTTTTGCTATGCTTTGGTAAGCCTTTCTCTTCCCTTGTTTTCCTTCAGGTACCAGTTGCCTCTATTTCTTTACATTTTGAGCGCTGCCACATTGTCTATAAGATGACATTCAAGTGCCTCTATCATTATCCGTGTGTAGAAAGGTGTCGAGGTATCTGTCTCATGTCTACACACAATGTGATATCATTGTAACCACAGAGGAGGCCACATCATAAAAGTGATGAATTGCAAAAATTTGTCTCAATTAATTAAAAAAAAAATCTAGTGAAAGGTAGTTTTCTGCTCCTTAAGGACAATAGCTGAGGGAGGAGCATGGTGTCCTTTCTTGCTCTCGGGTGTTCTCAGTTGCCAACAGATTGTGGTTATTACCAGCCAGCCTTTTAAGCAGAGCTCTTCATCGCTTTATTTCATCAGTTGTAATAACTGCCTCACAGTTGCTACCCAATTATTTTCTGTTACTATGACAATCTTAGTTTTATATAAAATTCTTAATTTAATGGCACCCTTCAGGTGTGCTAAAATCACACTTTTATCCAGACAGGTCCTGTAGGTATTAGACATCTTCAGGGAGCTGACTTAGTCTCCTGAGTGGAATTCTTTTGAAAATGTGTTAAGTGCTATTCACTCCATTTTACCAATTCCCATCTTTGCAAACATGTTTCTGCTTTTTAAATAGTTTCTATCCATTTTACTACAATAACTTAATGGTCTTTTCCCATTATTTTGAATCTCAGCTTTCTAAAGTTTGTTGTAGTATTTCCCACTCACAGTTAGGCCCCAAATCAACAAGAAATGTTTGAACAGTTTGCTCTTCTGTAATCACATACATTAAGATAAGAAGCACTCGTACGTAGTGGAATTTTAGGACTTTCAGGAATCACCCAAAGATGTGATGATTTTTCTGCTTGGCACCATAACATGATGGTCCTCTTAGGCTGGGACTAACACTCATGAGGTGATGTCATAGCCCTGTGTCATTGCTCCTTTATTTCTTTTTCATATCCATAGCATTTTATGAATGAATTTATACACTGGTCTACAGAAAAAATATCACAATAATATTGCAAAATACAGATTAGATGTTTGTATTCACGAGCAGTATCATATATATATGCCCATACATTGCCTTAATGAGGAATAGACTTAAGAAGACCTAACTCAGCATGCTGAAGGCCACATGCAATACCTCCAACTGCACTAAACTAGAGGCCCAAAGTCTTCTCCGTAAAAAAAAACCCTCTACTAAGCTCAGGAGAAAAGGCAAATTCCCAAGGACTCTCTCTGCATATCCCCAACACAAAGCAGAACTTCCAGGAAGGTGCTTGAATTTACATTGCATGTGTTTCATAGCATCCTCAAAACACACCTCCTTCCAGCCAGACTGTTGAGGCTGTGCTGAGCCTTCTCCCTTTGAAGCCCTCTGCTCCCACAGCTTTTTGGGATTGTTGTTTTTGCTGTGTTCAATAGCTTTTACCTAAATTGTTGGTTGATTTGGGTTTTTTTTCATATCAATATTGTTAAATCAAAGCACTCCATTTGGATTTTACCTAGGAGGAAAAAAATAAAAGAGATGGTCTCTTCTGCAATTTTAACAAGCATGTTGGAGCAGAGAGTGAAGGTGGAGCCACTTGCAATCAGCATCTTCTCTTTGAAATGTTCATGCCCAGGAATCATGTTCCAGACCATTTTAGCGACAGCGGGGGCGCTTTTACTTTTCAGTGTGTTCAAAAGTTCAATCTAGAGCAGTTTTGAAATTTTAATTGAAACTGAAAATAGAAAGGAGTCCAACTGCCCTCTGTTGATCACAGCAACAGGGAGGATAAAAGAGAAAAATTGACGCTATGAAACAAAAACCAGCGCTGCAGGGATTTTCACTGAGCATCTTGCTGTTGCTGCTGCTAAGTAATTCTTTCAGTGTTCTGCTGAAATGGTCTAAAGGGAAGTTTTAAACTGAAATTTCTCAGTATTTCTTGAGGTTCCCCCTGACCTTCTAATTGCAAGTGCATGGATTTTTATTCAGTAAATAATATCTGGAGGTGAGCTTGCCCATGTCACCAGGATACACAGAATATTAGTCGGACTGGAAGGGTTGAAAACTTTGAGTATCAAAGCTAAATCCTGTGGAGTCATAAAGGGATATAACACTGCCAAGCTTCAGGGGCTGAGGGGAAGGCAAATGCCACTTTATGAATACAGACAAGCTTTGAGCTCATAAAGGACATTCTTGTCTCTCATTACTCATTACATGTTTTAGCTGCTTCTTTGCAAAGTAGTCTTGAAACTGGTGTTAGCAATCCTCAGTATTAAAGGCCACTTGACTGGTTTCCACTTCTGCAGAAGCCTACTATGACCACAAGCAGGTGACCTGCCACAAACACACACTTTTAAGTAAAGAGAGTCCATTCAGATATATTTATACAAAAAAGTCTGATTAACCACCCCTGAAATCTTTAACACATCTCTATGCTGCGTGTGGTATTTCTGCCTCCTGTAAACATGTTACTAAGAAGTGCTAATAACAAATAGTTCAAAAGGAAGAGTCTTGATTATAACAGAATTTGTTGACTGAATTTTGTGATTAAGAACATATTAAGGTTATTAATAAATGTGTTGGAATATCACATATCATAGATAAAATAAATATATATAAAAACGAGTGCTGACTGACAACAGCTGGTTATATATTTAGTTTGAATGGAAGCACATTGACTAACAGAAGTAAGCACCTTATTTGAGACTAATGCTAATTTTAAATGCAAAACAGTCATCTCAATGCTCTCGTCCCATCTGTTGTCAACAGCAAAATATAATTATGAATGGCTTTTTTTTTTCTATTTTATTCACTGCTTTGCAAACCCAGCAGAAGATTCATTGAAGACTTTTGTGCCTTTGTTAGGTAAGGATCCCAGTTCACAACAAATTATTTCACTTGTTTTTCTTCCATGTTGGTGAAGCAAAGCAAACTAAGGGCAAGCCCCCTTCCATTCTTATTAAAAAAAACATGGATGTCATGTAGTACTTTTGTCTTTGGAGTAGAGAGGAGATCATGTATTATGCTTCCATTATGAAATGCCACAAATTCAAAGTAGTCTGAGCTCCACAGCTAGGGGCGACAGAGACCAGTTTTGAATTTCCCTAGGTTTCTTTGTGTTCATCAGGAATCATGCCTGTAGCCCCATCCCCTTCCCCACAGGGATAAGACAGCAGCAGCTTAGCTAAGCCACACTCAAGTAGGAGAGGGCATTTGACTGAGGGCAGCACTATCAGCCTGAATTGCTGTTTCTTCTCAGAGGAAAAAAGCAAAATCTTGGCAGAAGTTGACATTCATCAAATAGCAGCTGGTCAGTCAACACTTCTTTCATGACATCATGGAGAATTATGCAGTATTATCAAAGATATCACATAGTTCTTTTGAGACACAGACCAGTATTGTAGCTGGATAAAAGCTTAGGTGCAGTGATCTCCTGCACTCCCATTAGAGCTAGTTGATTTAGATCTGCCTAAAGAGATCTGATCTGAGCTGTCTGAACTGTCTGAGCCGAGCTCACATAAGACTCTTTCTGCTCAGCTCCCAAACACTGCGAGCTAGAACCAGCCGGGAGCCTGGCTGTCTTCACATCATAAATACTGTCATATTGGGCACAGTGGAATCTTTTGGTTAATTTTTTTTGTGTGTGCTTCCAAACTGTTTAGCTAAAAAAAAAATCTTTAGTCTGGATCTGTTTTGAGAATACAACTACTTAGTGGTCACTTAACTGATCTGGTATGCATTGACTTCTTCTCAATTACCAGGTTACATTAATTTTCACTAACAGACTAACACCGAAAACAAAGCAATTTGAATGCATGTCAGTAAATCAAGAGGATTTCAGTATACCAGTTAGGTTGTTCAGTGTTCTATGCTGGTTGCCACCCAGTGAAAAAACACTAATATTTTTTCCTTCTGACAGCTCATCTTACCAGTTCGGCCTCTTGCCTTCACTGGAAGAGCAGCCAGAAACTTTCGCATTCCGTAATTTTAAATTACTGTGGCTTTTCTATCTCTTTGATTATTTTCACTGCGTGGGATTAATCTCTGACTGTGCCTTCTGTGCTGATGTGAGGTGTGCTGAAACAGTTTTCTGTCCCTTTCATCAGATCTGTTTGAGAAGAATGACAGCTGTAAACTGGCAACCTAATTTTACAGCAATTGAAAAACATGTCATTCAATATGTCTCTACAGTCAACTCAATACCAGAAGTTTTTCTAGTTATTTATATTTGCTGCTTAATTAACACATGTATTGTGTAATTGAAGAGAGATGAATATTTGTCTATCAGTGCAGCATCCAACTCTGCCTGCTGCCTGCCTGCCTTATCACGTATTCCTGAAATGAAGCAAAGATTTATTTCATGCAGGAGTCTTATTTGACAAAGTTTTCTGACTCTGGGCCAAAAGCGGAGGTGAAAGCTTTGCTGAATGACCCGTGAGGTAACAGGGAAGCTTCCAAACCCTGATCTATCAGGAACACAGAGCCCAGCCTGAATATGTTTAGAACAAACAGAGGCTTTCCAGCACTTTCAGTTCACTGAGAATCAAGCCCAAGAACTGCAAGCTGCACTTCAGGGGCATAGATGCAAACTGAGGCAAGGCAGTATAAATTCAATGAGCTCTTTTTAATATTTGTTGAAAACATAAAATTTTAGTAATGCGCTTCACAATTCGAAGCCAAAGGAAAGTACTGAACTCTTTCTGCGTGTTTTTTCTTAAAAAAAAGTAAGAAGTTCCCTTCCTGGTAATCAGATTAAGTAGTTCAGCCAAGAATATTTATGAGTGTTTCAATGTCTTTATACTTCATAAATATAAAAAGCCAATACTGAATTATTTGGTGAAATAAATTCTATGCTGTGGTTTTAACGGTTTTGTTCTACATATCTCGATTGTCTTAATGCCATGAAGTGTCATTCATGGTGAATTTCTGAGATCAGGCAGCACTAGAAATAGCAGGATGCAGGACATGTTCCAGTAAGCTCAATACCTATGCTCTACGGAGTACATATACGCAAGACACATAGTTCAGCCTAACTCACAAAAAAGAATTTGAGAGTCCTATTTTGAACTCATAATTAGATAACAGTCAACATTTCAATTTTTAACTGTTATTATGTTAAATTAAGCAAATGATTTTATTTCAAATAAAATGGATCAGAAACACTGCTTTCGTAGGATACATTTTCAATCTGAATTTGTCAAAAGCAAAATTTAAATACTATTTCAAAAATCACAGGGATATCTTCTCATGTTTAGAACTTTATTTCTCTTTGAAAAATGCTGATTGTAAAGCTCAGGATTAAAAGGCCAAGTTACTGCTTTATTTCACACTGAGGATAGCAAAGGAATCTCGTTTTAGCTGTGGCAGTTTCTGATACAATGATTCATGAGAGATACCAGATCAGAGCAATTTAATTTGGGAGAGCATTATGCAGAAACATTATTATTAACTTTTTTTCATTTCTTTCTTTTTTTCTTATTCTCTGTGCGTATAACCTATGTATCACATTTATCTGCAGAATATGTGTTTCCTCTTCCGCTTTACCCCCTCATCCCAAATGATTATTACGTTGCTTTGTATTTCTGAAAGTGTTAGTCATGTGAAATGGCATAAAATAATTTTGCTTTTCCTGTCAAAGGAAATGAAAGCTAAAAGACAATTACTTTTCCAAGTTGTAAAATTGTATTGTTATTGACATGAAGCAAGCTAAAGCAATAACTCCTGATGATGTGTTAATAAATAATATATAAGTTTATATATATTGAGTCTCTCTTCTTTTTACACCACTTCAAACCAGGAGTAACTTCACTATAGTCAACATATTTATAAATAAGAGAAGAATCTGAGCCACTATGTGCTGATGAATTATGTATTACTGGCAAAG
The DNA here is from genome assembly GCF_013368605.1 of Nyctibius grandis. NCBI lineage: Eukaryota > Metazoa > Chordata > Aves > Nyctibiiformes > Nyctibiidae > Nyctibius > Nyctibius grandis. Next base: position 57,945,709 of record NC_090660.1, on the reverse strand, counting down.
AAAATTTTAATTTTTTGCATACATGTCTGCACTGATGAGTGTGAATGAATAATGGTGAAATGTGAGAAAGTGAGTAAATCTTCCTCTTAGAATAACGATAGGACATTTTCTGTGCCAGTTTGAATTCTGGTACAGTCAGATCCTCCTCTGTCCTAGACAGTGTTGAAGCCAGCAGAGTTTTAGCAGGTGTGCCAGCCAAAGTTTCTCACTCATTTAAGTGATTTGTGCAGCCTGGAAAAGCACCTGAATATTCTCTTTCCTCCAATCCTTTCTCAAGCTGCGATGTTTATGACACAAACATAGTTAAGGATAGTATTATGACCAGCATTAGATTCAGATCCTTTTGATTCCCTAGTCTGATGAAAATCATCCATAAATGTGTTGCTTAGAGTGCTGCTGGGGTCACATTCAGAGTCAGACTTAGACTTCCACTTCCGGATTCATGGTAAAACACCTGAATTGTTCCACTATGACTTCAGGAGGAACAAGAATTTGACTTCTCAAATCGTGCTGGTTTTCAATGTTCTTCCCTGGTCCCTCAGGAGAAACTGACCTGCTCCAAACCTCCTAGTGGGTAAACCTAAGTGCTGCCAACTGTTCTTGCTACCTAGCGGGAAGCAATGCAAGTCCATCACCCCTGGATGAGTCAGAGATGGTGGCTGCTGGAGGAAACAAGAAGAATGGTAGGACTGAGGGCTGGCAATCCTGAGAACAGAAGAGGACATGCCAAACTTGGAAGAAGTCTTGGCATGGGTACCAAATTACCACCAGATATTGTACCTGCCCCAGAGGGGCAGTGAATCTGTGCTGACTGATAAAATGGTCAATCACAAATTTAGCTGCTCTTTCCTGGAGACTATGTCTTCAGGTAGATCTTTGAGGGTTTGTGTTTAACTTCAGATAATTAAAAACAGTAAGAAAGGAAACACTATACGAATCATAGTGGAAATGAGCTACCTTTCCTTCAGACCAAATGAATTTGTGAGCTGAGGGGTAAGGCAATGAATACAGTAATATTACCTAGTTCTAGTTCTGTACTTCTTAAGATCTGTTTACATGCGAAAGGTAATTTCTATTAAGGTAAAGTATGAACTGAAAACCACAGAATCACAGAATGGTTAGGGTTGGAAGGGACTTCTGGAGATCATCTAGTCCTACTCCCTGCCAATGCAGGTTCCGCTAGAGCACGTTGCACAGGGTCGTGTCCAGGCGGGTTTTGAATATCTCCAGGGAAGGAGACTCCACAACCTCCCTGGGCAGCCTGTTCCAGTGCTCTGTCACCGTCAGAGTAAAGAAGTTTTTCCTCATATTGAGATGGAACTTCCCATGTTTCAGTTTGTGCCCGTTGCCCCTTGTCCTGTCACTGGGCACCACTGAGAAGAGTCTGGCCCCATCCTCTTGACACCTGCCCTTATACAGCTGCTGTTGCTGAATCTCCCTTAAGAATATCTATACATGGGCTTAGGGATACATGGATAACTCCAGAGATACAAGTTGGAGCAGAGGGAAATCAAATGGAGGGAAAATTACTTTTTGTTTACTTGCCTTTACAATTTTTATCTTAAATAAATTAAATGTTATATAATTACTTGAAAATCAGACCTCTGATTAACTTTCTTGCTAGTAAAGCATGGAAAAGAATGTACCTAGCAGCCTTTTATAAAACATGTAGATTTTAGGATATTTTAAACTCTTAAATTTGCCGATTGTTCTAAGAGAGCTAATATCTAGCCTGATATTGTTTGAAACGTACCTATCACCAGTGCATGCTTATTTGTTAAACTAACATATTTTTGCAAGGAGGCAGTTTTACCAGGTTCCAACTTGAGTTATATGAACATGAACTTGACCTTCCTCTGTCATTTAAGAGGTCCTCCAGATTTACATATATTTTTGTACTTTTGGTCTGCTGCTGCCCTGGTTACAGATAGTATGGGTAACATGGGGATAAGTGCAGACCCCCTGAGAGTCTGCAGCAGCACATGGTGTCCTCTGTTGCTTAGATCAACAAATTCTGTGCTCATCTTGCCTCTGCCACAGGCTGCTTTTAAGACCTGGATTTTGGGTCTTTCTTTCTTCAACACTTTCTTCCTATTTTACATACACACACTCACCCTCCATGCCCCCTCAACAATGCTGAACAATTTTTGTGGTGACTGCTACAAGAGAAAATGTGCCCTGGTAGTCAGGATGTTCAAATATTCATTGATTTACTTCTATGTAATAAGTAATTTTCCATAAGTTCCAGAATAACTGATCTGATCTGCAGATTACAAATTGGTCTATTCAGAGCTGCTTTTATCACTACGCACTAGTGTAAGATAAAACTTTCCAAAGTGCACAGTGAATATTTCCTGAGATCAGAACTTCCAATTCCTCACAAATTATGCGAGACTCCACTTCTTGAATCCAAGCAGCCAAATAAATATCCAGGAAAAAAGCAAAAAGCAGCATTGTTTTTAACACGAAACAGAAAACAGAGAATAGGCACTGAGGGATACAGCATTTCCTCCTCTCAGATCTTGCTGAATGCGAACTTGCAAAAATCAATGTGGAAAAATATATTTGTTGTGCATATAAATTTCACATTATCAATGTAAAAAGAGTTAGAAAAAATGTGTAGTTAGATTTTGGAGGTTTCCTAAGGGCAAGGTTGGAGAATTACTATCCAGCTGTTAAATCGTCATAAGTCTTTACATAGCAGAGACAGGGGTTTACATGCCTGCTTAGGATCCAGCACTACGATATCACTTAATAAATAATAAGGAAAAGCTGTTTTTAGAATTTCCATCAAATTTTGAATCATTCCATAAGCTATGCTTCAAGCAATACTAAGTAGCTCAGACAGACTGTTTTTTACACACAAATCTCGTATGCCATGGACCGTTTCGCATACCTACCTGTGGAGAAATACGGGGTTTTACAGAGCTACAGGTAGGACTGTACTGCAACGGCAGGGTCAATAGTAGTGCCCAAACAGGAATGAAAAACAGGTGAGATCCTGTGGTATGTTCATATAACCTTTCAGGCACATGTTTCCCCTGGCACATACTTTGAGATGTCAAAAAAAGCTGTTGTGACTTCCAGGTCTTGTGATATTATTGCAGCTCACACTATTTGGTGTTTTTTCTTAAAGCCTGAGATTCTCAAATTATTTGATTATATGAGAACTTCAGCTTATATCTCAGAAAAAAATCCAGCTTGGTGTGGCTGTCTAGATCCTCTGTTGCAATGATAAATTTGCAAACATACTGGAATCAGATGTGTTCTACAGTCTTAGAAGCCAGAAAATGAAGAGAGGTGTAGTGTCAGTAGGGGAAGCAAAATTTTAAACTAAGAAACAAGAGGCAAGTTCAAAACAATTTCTGACTCTTATGCAAATAATCTCTTTTGCTGGCTTGAATCATGACTTCTGAAAACTAGGAGCTGACAAGTCTGTGAGTTTGCATTTTTCTTTCATTTTTAAATGTGATCCTGAGCTCATGGGGTCTGAAAGCAACATGGCATCTACACATGCTGTTACCAAGCAGCTGTAAAAGCGTCATGAACTTCCCTGAGCCTTGGCCAGGGATGCTGCCCTCCCTCTCCAGGACAGTCCCTGTATGGCACGCTGGGGTATGAGGGACTCTGGTGGGGGCATGGGCTGGCACCAAGGAGGCGTTGCAGGGTCTGATAGGGTAGAAAGAGAGAATGGAGGGGTTCGGTGATAATACCTCCTCCATAAGCACTAGAGCTGCTCCTGCTTCATGTACAGAATAGTTGTGTGTGTGTCTGTGTTTTGGTTTTGCTTCTGTTTCATTTCTGAAAGGCTGAAGGTAGAAAAGATACTCACCTTTCAGAATAAGGGAAGAAAACCCCTCTTGTGGATTTTGCCAGCCACTTGCCCTTTAGGGCTGCCCACACAGGCTCAGAATCACCCTGGGAGAGCGGCTTCAGGGACAAGCGAACTCCACAGAAGCATCGAGACAGAAATTTCATCCCAACTAATTTAGCCAGTAGGTCCCCACTCACACCCAAACCTGCACTGCAGCCCAGCACCCACGCCCTGTGCTCACGGCCAGCTGTGCCTAATAATACCGAGTAAAGCCAGACAACCCTATTAACTCTCCTTCAGCGTTTTCCTCAGGCAGAGTTCATTATCCTGGTTTTCATCACAGAAACAAACAGGCTGCTGCAAGGGAGCTTGCAGGGCGGGCGATGAGAAAGTATAGGTGAGGAAGGACTGTGAATTTGCTACCAAAGCAGAGGCTTTTCCTTCTCTTCTCTTTCTATGTTAGCGTGCGAGAGTTGCTCCCATCACGTTAGTGACCAGTGGGTTAATTAGTAACCTTTTCCTGGTGGCTAACAGGAATCCTTCCCCATGTACGGTTCTCCCTCTGTAATTCAGGATATTCCTCTCGCTTTTCCTCTCAGCCACAGGCACACACTGCCACCACCAGATCAAAAGGATCCTTATAACAAATTGGGGGGGTTTAAAGGTAGGGCAAAACTGTAAGGCTCACCTGGTTTTTAATAAAATGACCATTTCTAGGACACTACACTGATACTTGCAAACCCTTAACTAGAGCTGATTGGAATTTTTCTGTCAAACGATCTTTTGAGCAAAAGTACAGATATTCATAGAAAATTCTGATATTACTGTTCCCTGATTTTCTGCTGGGAAAAAATTTAGAAGGATTTTTGCTTGGCTGTTTTTGTTGTTGTTTTGTTAAGAATTGGAATGTTTCATTTTGTTGAATTTAACTCCAATCATTTGAAATTAAGTTTAATAATATATTGAACTTTTTTTCTTTGTAGGAGTAAAGCCCTGTAGGAATTCAATACCATCTCTGTTTGTGCCCAGTCTACTGAGGGGGATGCCGCTCCTAACACATCCTAGCTTTTTATCTGGTCAGGCTATAATAGCGCAGCACAAAACATGCAGTTCAGTTAGGAGGCCTGACCATAGTGCAGAAAATAAGCATCAGATCTCTGAGACGTGTGCTGATGCTTTTGATCGGGCTGTTACAGTTATCATGAGTAAATGTGCCATTTACAGAAAAGCAACAGTTCAACATTAAATACTCAACAATACTGAAATAAAATTTTTCATAATTCCTAAGTATTTATATATTCTTTAAAACAACACTAGATTCTTTTTTTTCTGTCCTTGGGAAATTAAAAGCATCCTGAGGTAAAATGTATTTCAAGAAATACTTTATCCCACCTAGAGGTCCGTGTCTGGAACTATCCCAAATATTCAGATTCTGGATATCAGAAAACTATAAATTTCACATACTTATCGTGATTAATTACTAGCTTTACAAGTTACAGAAGAAGAAAGGAGAGAGTCTGTTCATGATCTAAGTTCAGGTGTTACCATTATTTGTGCATTTTAGCTGGCTGAGTTTGGTTTCTATGAGAATCATGGCTGCAGATGTGCTAAAAACATCCTGTTAAGATACGACATACCCTAAAACAAAAAGGGGTCTTGCACTTTCCAGGATGCAATTATCATGGATCAGTAGAGAAAGCAATAATTGCTGGAAGCTTACTGTAATTTTCTAAGTTACTCATGGTTGAAAGTCAGACATACGGCAGAACGAAAGCAGGGCAATTCATTAAAAGAATTCTACTCTGGCTGCTAAAAACAAAATGTTCAAAACATTTCTTTGATATGGCACTGTGAAAATATAGAAGAAAATTAGACATAGCTGCCTCTGAAGCAGCAAAATTATATCATAGTGTTATCCAAAACCATTCGTATAAAGACTTGTTTATGACAGCAAATTAAATACTATTGTTTTCCAACATTTCCCCATAGCTAAAATGATATGTCTTGAAAGGATAAAAGAATCTTGTATTGCCAAAAACATACTAGAACTTCTTTCAGCTGAGAAAACAATTAAAAGCTTGTTTGAAATGGGGATTTTTTCAAGCCATACAAACAGCAAAGTATTTCCCACAGTTGTTAGCTGCTGTGCAGCTGAAGAGGGAATAATCTGTCATGTCCTTGATTGTTTTCAAGAAAGCAAAGAAGTTGCTTTAGGAATATTTAAAAGTAAGCTACAGTGACATTGTTTGAACTCTGAGAACATATCACCATTCCCTGCTGGTAGCAATAATGTTAACACAAGTAAACGTTACAATATCTACACAGATGTTTGCTTTATTAGTTAACAAGTTCATATTCTTCACAAAGTAGCAGTACACGCTAAAAGTTATCATTTTATTTCAAAGACTGCAATATGAACGTTTTCAATCCTTTTCTTCATCTATTTCAGAATTACAGGGGACTTTGTCAGCTTCAAACGGATGGGAATGCTGAGGCATACCCTACACAACCATACTGCCCAGGCTTACCCAAAAGAAATCTTTGACCATTTTCTAACTATTAACAGATCCTTTGTATATAAGGAACAGACTACCTAGATAAAAAGTTTAAAATCTTTAAGGCTGGGAACGAGGAAGACAACCACTTCTCAGTGACTGAATCCTGTATCTATTTCACAATACGCTAAAAGACATTTATGACTGAGTTTTAAAATGGCAACTCATTTTGTATAGAGTGAAGTGTATGACATACAGCATTCACTGATGGATGAACTACAACAAAGAATTGATGAGAAATCATTTAGTCATAAATATGACTCTTATCTGAAAACACACCTTGGCAAAGAAGAACAAACAGCGATGTCATTCAGTGTGGTGTGCTTTGGTTCTCAGATACTGAAGTTCACATTTCACTTCAGCAAACAAAAATATTTTATCCTGATTCAGCCACTTCCCGATTAATGAAAAAAAAAGATAAACCTTTTCAGGAGTTTTTAGGCCTTTCTAAAGAGGTGGAATTTGAGGAAAATAATCCGAATATGGGCTGCATAATATTGCACTTAGGGAATGACAGGTTGAGCAGTGACTAAGCAGATGGATATTTAAGAAGTTTGGTAAAGGGAATGATTTAATATTTTGCTTTCAACTCCTAGTTTTCTCAGACTTTAGTTTTTGAAAATCAATGTTCTATCTTGCCTCCAAAACAACGCTAAATATAATGCTTTCTGTGTTCATACAGGCCACCTCGACAGTTTGGCAGGAATGTGTTAATTGTTGGTTCTGCTAGGGCTGAAACCCAACTTAAAGTAAATTCCAGTTGTCCATTTCAGGAGTTCTATGTGCTGATTTAAAAACACTAAAGATATGTGGAAATGTATCAAACATGACCGTAAGAACCACTTCAAACAATAAATGTAAGTTAATGGGTTTTAGTACTGTATTTGAGGGCATAAGAAAAAATAAAATTGAGTTTAAAATGTTGCCCTCATGTGTCATTCTTTCTTCATGGACCAGCTCTAGGCCCAAGAAGGTGGCTGTCCGAGACAGTAACCTGCTAGGGCTGACAAAAACCCTAACGAGCACGATTTTGCTATATTAAAGACTTGTAAACTAAGTGTCTGATGTTTCTGAATGAGGACGGGGTGAGGCAGAGTGTCTTCCAGGAGCATTAGAACTGTGTCTATCCCAACTCTGTCATTTTCCTCTGTCCCTTTCCTTCTTCTGGTAAGAGTGGAGTCGGAGTTCAATTTTGCCCATTCTGTAGAGAAACCACTCCTTATTTTTATCCTTTCATGCCTTCATTCAGATTTAATGAGAAGCAGGATATCATGGGTTATAACCTTATACCTTCCACAGAGTGATATGGATCATGCAATGAACCACCCAGCATCTTCTGAAGGGTCTGTTCTGATGGCCTTACGCTAGGCAATAAAGAAGTAACAGTCCTTTTATTTTACAAACAGGGTAAATGGTAGTTTCACAAATTCACTTAGGCAGAACTGTTAATACAACTGCCTCTGACATTATCAAAGCAAGCACCATAAGCAGAGCCACCATCTTTCAGATTGCATGTGCCAAATGAGCTTGACAACATGGCCCATAACTATCAGGTCTTCTCCTCTCCAGAGTCAGAGGAGCTTGGGAATTCAGATTTCTAAAGTTCTGCAGCTAGTAAAGCTGTAAACTGGCAAAAGTGTTTCACATTCCTTTTCATCAAACAGTTCACAGAGATGGTGCCTAATATGCTAGGTATTAGAGTGCCCTCAGACCCCTGTGTTTCCAGCATCTTGAGTCCATGTTACAGAAATACTGGGATCTGGACATGTACATTCCCCAATTCTATGTCTTAGTTTCCATAGGAAGGCAAGGAGCATGTCCCCATTCCACCCACAGCCCTGATCTGGATAGCTGGGAGCCTCCAGCAAGCACTGCAGTGCTAACCTTTACATACTGACACAGGACAGTTTCTGCTTTCTACTGCTAATATTCACCACCTTAATTGTATAAAACTAGTACAAAACCTGTGCTCTGACCTTAGATATTATCATTAGTTTCAAACAGTAAGATATTTTTTTTCCCCTTAGATTTTTGTCTTTAAGTCTCTGGCTTAATCAATGTGAGAAGCAAGCTAGGGTTTCAAAGACAAGTGCTCCAGTGGTAGGAAATGTCAGATTTAATCCTATCTGTATGGCATTAATTTACGGCCCTGTGCATGCGCATTCTGATACAGTCTCTAATTATATAATCATTTGCCTCATGCAGTGCTCTAAATGAACAGTGAGAAGAAAGGAAGGACTGCAGGTAGGCTTGTTAAGTTGGTACTCAGGAGATTTGAGGCTAAGAATCATTACGTGCTATTGTATAAACTCTGTATTAATTCATTCAGTTAAAATGTTAAGTCTGGGTGGCAGGGAACATCTTCATTTGACGTTTCCTAACTTTTATGTCCTTGATCTTGCCCAAGATTTTGCAGAGGTGGGATAATATAAGTCTTTACTATATCTGTTATGGTAGTGTGCAGGAGATCCATTGACCTGGGCAGTATGCAAATCAAGTTTTAACCAGACGTTTGGCTTTGATGGTAGATGACAGAGTTTCTTTGAAGCTGGAATTAATTTGTCAGTGTTGTATGATCACTGCTACATCTCTTAGGACTGGTGTACACTTGTTTTTAAGGATAAGACACTACCTGTCTTATCCTCCCCCACCTCGAGTGAAATTTATGACTGCAACTATTGAGTTGCTTGTCTGTCTCTATTTTAATCACTCTCCTGACTCCAAAGGATCATGCAACTGGTTAGAGTTTTTTTTTTCCTACAAGTCTCAGATCTTTACTTATGTTTATGCTTTCTCTATTCTGCTCTCCTACAGCTAGCTAAAAGTGGTCATGTAATGTAAAGTCTGGAGTTCAGAATTAGACACAGGCCTTCCAAATACATGCCAATACTTTACATCCATCACATGCAACCCCACAACTATATTTAGAGTTCATTGCTGTGCCTTTTTCCTTCTGAAAACATTTGGTCAAGAGCACTTTTTTGGCAGAGGCTTTGGCTCATGAGGCCATGGTTGTCTCAGGGTTCCAGCAATAGGTGGGCACTGATTTTATATTTGAGGACAGAAAAGAAGTAGAAAAATTATTGAATCTGTAAAGGGTCAACTCCAACGTCCAGGTTAATTGGTATCAGAAGGATAGCTTGGCAAGGGGGCAGGTGTCCCATGGCACCTTTGACTCATACTTACTCCAGACCCTGCTGATGGTCCTGAGTCTCCCAGTGTTTGAAAGTGAGGGGTGGGTTGCCTGCATTTAACCTGCTACCATTTGGCTAGTTGGCACTTACAGATCTGAACTACCATAGGTTCCTATGGTCTATAGGACAGAGCATGAAAGGAGGAAAGCTATCTCTGCATTTGAGCACAAGTGGTCCTACTGAACCTTTGATGAACTTGGCTCTATTTTCAAAATGGGAATTTACAGAATTTTATTATACACCATATTCACATTGTGGGATTACTGGTTATTTACAGACTGGAAAGGATGTACTGGGTAGTATTTAGTGCGAACCACTGCACATGGTAAATAGTACAGTAAATCCTTTACAAACAGTTATTAAAATAGCTATGATATTACCTCTTCCTCCTGTGTGCAGCAGTTCAAGTGCTCTGCAGGGCTCTCTCACGCCTGCTCTGCAGGGACAGCAACAGGGACGAGCCATCTTGTGTGTGCAGGAGGCAGCGAACATCTTAAAAAGGCTGGACTCAGGACATCCACTGCTTGCGTCAGTGAACCAAGAACACCAGACAAGCCACGGCCTGCCCATATGAACTCATGCTCCTAAAACACATTCTCTGTCATCCTCTGATATAGCAAAGTCCATTACAGCAGTTACTTGGTCTCTTTTATATCACACTCAATGTATTGGTCAGGTTGACACTGGGAAGGGAGCAATCGTTTGACTCTAAATGGTGGGCTGAAGATCATTCGTCCTGTGCCTTTTCCACTGTCAAGACAGGAGACATTCAGGTATGAGCAGATTCATTATTTTGCAGTAGAAACTATTTCCCTGGCGGTTTTCAGTGCCAGGCTTTAATCCTCTTTTGGCACTCTATGAGATAATAGAAACCTCTTACATGACTGCGTGATATACTTGAAAACCACTGAGAACAGTGTATTCTCCTATCAACAGGGTTTTATCTTCACTCTTCTTGTCAGTTATAATGGAGTCCGTGCAGTTAAAAAATCCCATGCAATGAATGAGAATATTTCCCCACATGTTATCCTGTTCATTATAACTTCCAAGCTTAAGAAATAAGATGATACTGGTCACTGAGAATAACACAAAGGAAAAAGCAGTGATGGAAAGTCTCTTTTACTCAATTCAATTTATCCAGCTTCGATTCCATGCGAAAAATGTTGCTATATTAACCTACACAGATAGCACGTCAGCTCCAGTATAATCTTAATATCAGCAAAAAATAATTCTGGACAAACTCAGTGTGGTTGTTTTTCTTCCTATTTTGAAGGTTTATTAATAGGAAGAAAGGATACTCTGTGCAATTTTCCTTGCAAATGTCTTCTATTTTTGATGCACCACCCTTTAAACTGAAGTGTGGTAAAATGTATTGGTGAGCAACTCAATATCACAGAAAGCAGGGGATTTGAGAAGTCAGTGTTAAGTGGACTTTTCTTGCTGGGTGGGAGGTGAGAAGCTCTGAACTACCAGATTGCTGGGTTTCCACTGTGAAAGTCATAGCAAAAGAAAGTTTTGGACTTGATGATCCTTATGGATCCCTTCCAACTTCAGATATTCTATATTCTACAATTTTTAAAATCTTAACAGATATTTGCCGTCACTTTGTTGGCTTTGGTTGCCGTTGCTGGATTGGTTGCTGTCCTGGTTTCATTGGGATTTTGTTTCAGTTTGTGGCCAGCCATGGTGATCAGGGCCATTAGCAGTTAAATGCAGGGCAGCTGACCCAGGCTGGCCCACAGGTGTATTCTATATCATTAACAATCAAGTTCACTATAAAAGGGAGGGCTTGCTGGGGGGGGAGAGGTAAGGCTGTTCTTGCTTTCCTTTCTTCTGGCTTCTTTTTTTTTTTTTTTTTTTTTTTTTTTTTTTTTCTCCCCCCTCTCTTCTTCTTCCCCCCCTCTCATTGCTGACGATTGCTATTCCTGGACAACTTACTGCAACCTGTAGCTAAGTATACTTTTGTGTGTTTTGTGTTATCATTTATATTAGTTTCTTTATTTTATTAAATCTATTTCATTTTAACCCACGAGTCTCCCTCTTTTTCCCAATTTCCTTCCTCAGTTGGGAAAGGGATATTGGGTGAGAGAAAAACTGTTATTGTTTAGACCTGGGTGTGGGCTAAACGAAGACAGTTGCTCATAACAAAATCTCCTGGAGAAACAAGGGTGTCAGGGACTTTACTCTCTATCTTCTACAGCCTCATGATTAATGTTAGGCAATAGTAAGCACATCTTTCTCATAAATCACCCTGCTACACCAATTTTTGAACTACCCTACATAGTTTAAATGAGCATCTTATTGTATTTTGGGCTCATGGATACTGTTAGAATGATCCAGTTCTCAGGTTTTAAGGATATGCCACATCAGTAGAAATGAAATGCCTTATTGTTTAGTAGTGATACGTAACACCAGGGTAAGGTAGAAATAGAAATATGTAATCTTCACCTCAGGGAGCCCTAAACCCACAGTATGAAGTTTTCCTTGGGAAAGTATATCTGTACATTCACTTCTTTTTCTCATAGTCTTCCCTAGTCTTCTTGTTTTGACCCCTGTTCCTATCTGACTGTAGAAAGGATGGATGAAAAGAGACATATTTTGGAGAAAAAATGTGAGCAAAATACAAGATTCCCCCAGGATGGGGTGTAAGCTTGTGGAAACTTGTTCCAAATAACCAAGAAAAGATGATGATCAAAAGGATCAAACATTTAAGAACGTAGCACTTTAAAAACAAAAATGAAGATTAAGAGGAGCACCTTCCCAGGTGTTTAATTTCTTTGAAGGTGTCTGCAATCTGGTAGACTCAGTGGTGCTTTGCCCTCAGATGTGCATGTAAAAAGGCTGGAAAAAGCTGTTCTTGGAAAAGCCGCTCTGCAAAGCTTGCTTCTGTTGTGGCTGTGAACAGTTAACTTCAGTAGGGCCAAGAAGATGAGGAGCTAGAGGTCTCAAGACTTCCCTACGGCATTGGGTACAGATAAAGACATGAAGAGAATTGCAGCCTGCATGAGATGATCTGGAAAAGCAGCATCAGCTGGAGCCCTTAGTGTGTATCACTCCTGCTGCAGGAAGGACATGCATTGGGGGAGCATACATCATAAAACTCCATACCCATATGTCCCTGAGGGCTCTTCGTAATGATAACCTAAATGGTCCATACCATTATGGCAGAATGGGGCTTGGCCCATCAGGGTACCTTGCCCCAGTGGGTTGTAAAGAGGTCCCAGGATTATTTTGGCTAGACAAGAAAAGAGGCTCATTGTGCCTGTCATTCAGAAAAGACTGTGGAGCAGAGATCTGGAGGAGGAATGCCATAACATCCAGAAGGGGATGGGACTGCCTTCCCACAGGCTCTGCCTATGGGCCTCTGTCAGTGCCAGGATACAAGCTAAGTGAGATACTTCGTCTGACTCAGTACAGCCATTCTTGAGTTCTTATCTTAGGGAAATGATGATACTCATGCACACCTTCTAAACATAAAGTTACAATGGCTTCAGAGACAATTCTGTGCAGAAATAAAATAAAATCAGTTATAATCAACCATGATTACATCAGCTCCAGGAGGGTTCTTGGTCTCTGAATCAGTCAGTTGTCAAGATGTCAGTCCTATTCCCCAAGGCTGAGGACAAATTTCTGGTTCAAAGACCTCATGTTTGCCACAATGGAGGAGAATCTGGAGATTTACGTTCCCTTTCACAGCCCAGCCTTCTTGGGTGTCTCTTGGTGTTCACACTTCTCCCTACTCCTTTCTCCAAGTATTTCTTGACAATTAATCAGGAGATTATTTTTTAACTCTATACAGGCCACTGAATGTCTTTTTTCTTAGGGAATGTCAGCATTTTAAGTGCTGACTGAATAAAGTCATTTCCTACTCAAAGCGAAAAATGATCCTGTTACTGACTGTGCCACAAGTTGAATAATTGCAAATAAATGTAATCATATAATCACATACTTTGTAAGTGACTTCTGGAGGTCATACAGCTCAACTCCCCGCTCAAAATGAGGATAATTTTGAAGTAAGATCCAACTCAGAGTTAGATTAGAGCCTTGTCTATTTGAACTTTAAATAACTCAAGTCACACTTTACATAACCTCTCTGAGCAACTTCTTGCAGTGTTTGACCACCCTTACTATGACTTTTTTTCCTAACAACTAATTGATAGTTTCTACCCTACAATTGGTATCTGCTGCATCTTGTCCTTTTACTCCATTTTCTTTAGACTCTACCATTAGGTAGATGAAGACAGTTCAAGACCCTTAGATATATCTTCTTCAAATTGCATAAACCCATTTCTCTCAGCCTTTCCTCATATGTCCTGTTTTCTAGTCCTCTTACCATCTTGGTCACCCTCCATTCCTGCCTGGGTACCCAAAAATGGATACAGTACTCCAGAGGAGGTCTCATGGATGCAGAACAGAGGGGAATAATCATTTCTTTCAACCTGCCAGCTACGCTCCCACTAATTCACATTGATATGTGGTTATCTTTAGCCTCGCAAGGCCACACTCTTGATTCCTATCCAGCCTGTTGAGTATTAGGACTCCCAGACTTTCTAGACATTCTGTTCCCCACCTGTCCTGCTGCATGAAGTTATATCATCCGCAGTGGAAGATTTTGCATTTGTCTTTGCTGAACCTTTAGCAGCCCATTTCTCTAGCCTGTCAAAGTCCCCTTTGAATGACAGTCTTTCCCTCCAGCCCTTGATTTGGGGAAGCTTGCAAGCTTGCCAAGGATGCATCTTGTCACATCCTTCAGCTTGTTCATGAAGATGTTAAACAACAACAGCCTCTGAAGAATGCTGCTAGTAACTGGCTGCCAGCTGGAGTTAGTAATGTTCATCGCAACTCTTTGAGTCTGCCAACCAGCCAGTTTTGCCTGCTTTTTGCAGTTCCTCCATCCAGTCTATATTTCTCCAATTTGAATATAAGGATAGTTAGTGCTGAAAGCTTTACTAAAATCAAAGGCAATAACATCTACAGTTCTCCCTCATCTACCAAGCTAGCTATCTCAATGCAATCCGGTTGGCTAGGCACGAACTCTCCAAGGTAAATCAACGTTGGCTGTTCCAAGCCACCTACTTGTTCCCAGTCTTCTTCTTCATATGCCTGGATATGATTTCCAGGGGGATTTGCTCTATATACTTCCCAGGGACTTAGATTAGGCCGACAAGCCTGTAATTCCCAAGTCTTTCATGCTTTTCTTCCTGAAGAGGTGCATGACATTTTCCTTTTTCATCAGGCAGATTCCCCAGTTGCTGTGGCGTTTCTCAGGTGGTAGGGAGCAGCCTTGCAATGACATTGGCCACTTCTTATGGGACCTTTGGAACAGAGTTGATTTCCCAGCCAGTGACTAACTGTATTTTGTATTAACTCCTTTTTAAGTGGAAGGGCACCACAACTTATTTGCGTAAAATAAATATAATCACATGATTATCATCTCTGGCACTTAAGCAACTGCTAATTTTTAGGTGAGTGGTTAATTCTTTTCCTACCAGAAAGAATATCTGCCAATTTGTAGCTAATATTTGGTTACCTCATACAGCCTACAGAACATCCTGTATTAGAAAATTGCTGTTTAAGGGTGGTTTGTAATCAACAGACGCCCTGTAGGTTGCAGCCCATGAAACGAGGATTTCTTTTCCTACACATTACACATGGTCACTTACCTCTCTTGAGGGGTCAGAGGCAGTAACAGATGTCTGTCCTGTTTTATTGCTTAAAATGTTAATTCTGAAAATTTTAGAGGCATTATGGTCCTGAACCATACAGGACTCTGGAATAGATAACAGTATCTCTGAAAAGGGAAAAAAAAATCCATCCAGATATCTACCATTCTCCTTTTGGAACAAGTCATAGACATTAAATTTTGAATTTCCACTACATAAATTCCCAGCACGTCTCGGTCAAAAACAACCTCTTTTATTCCTCATTTCTCACTTCACATTTCCAAATCTTCTTGCCAATCACCTGGCTTCTTACTTTGGTATATGAACAAATAATTAAAAATAGTTTACTTGTATGCCCTTTTGTGCTTGTAAAGTGTATTCTTAGTGAGGATTATCACTGAGTCTACCTTGCTTTTTTTTTTCCTATTATTTCTTATGTTTGCTAAAAGTTCTTGGCAAGTTTTGAATTTATTTTTTAGCTGTCAATACTACTTTGAAACATAGTTAAGAAATGAAAGATGAAGGACTAACACTGTTGCTGTTATTATTATCATTCCTTTGTGTCTTGAAAGAAAAATGGATTTTTTCAGTGGTGATGAAAATAATGAAATATTCTACGTTAATATTCAATGTTCTCACTTGTCATGTAAGCAGCTTCCTTTGATTGCTTTTATATTAGTGTGTAATATCCATGATCAGGTATTTCTACTTGAGCATTTGATTTCATTTAGATACTATCCTCAAAAGCCTGTATTTTTTCAGAGATGATGATTTCTTCAGTGATACCTACATCACTAGCAGTTAAGAGGCAGTGCCCAGGTCTGCACACAGACTGTGTTATGCACTCTATACTGTGGACTGCAGTCTCTCTCTCTTCTGCCTCAGGCCAGTTCTAGTACAGTAAAATAAGTATTTCAGAAAAAAGAAATAGAAAATTGTATTGCTGGCCTGTTACTCTTGGAATAGCCATGAGGATCAGTTTGCAAAGGAACATTTTTTTTTTTAATGCAACTTTTAGTGAAAGAATCAGTACATAGTGTATTTTCACAAAAGCCGAACTGGGCAAGTAGCACACAGACCTGGATCATACCTCTTGGGAGAGCCTGTAAGGGCCTGCAGAGCGGATTGTGTCTGAGCATCATAAGATGATGCAGTGTCCCTTTTACACAGTCTACGACAGGATAAATCTGTGCCTTTGCTGCAAAGGAGTGAATTAGGCTTTAGCCCATTGGAAGTCACTGCCCTAGCTCAGAGGTGCAGTTATTATCACTATCTTTCACCCAAGCAACATGAGAGTACTGGAATGCTAAAGGCCAGAGGCTGGCTAGTTTATCTGTCCTATTATTCCATCTAACACAAGGTCCAGACCTGTCTGACTTCTGTCTTCAAAAGCTGTAGTTTCCCAGATGCTATGACAGACTCACAGAATGTTAGGGATTGGAAGGGACCTTGAAAGATCATCTAGTCCAATCCCCCTGCCGGAGCAGGATTACCTAGATCATGTCACACAGGAACATGTCCAGGCGGGTTTTGAATGTCTCCAGAGAAGGAGACTCCACAACCTCTCTGGGCAGCCTGCTCCAGTGTTCAGTTACCCTCACTGTAAAGAACTTTTTCCTCATATTTATGTGGAACCTCCTGTGTTCCAGCTTGCACCCGTTGCCCCTTGTCCTGTCAAGGGATGTCACTGAGAAGGGCCTGGCTCCATCCTCATGACACTTGCCCTTTACATATTTATAAACATTAATGAGGTCACCCCTCAGTCTCCTCTTCTCTAAGCTAAAGAGACCCAGCTCCCTCAGCCTCTCCTCATAAGGGAGATGTTCCACTCCCTTAATCATCTTCGTGGCTCTGCGCTGGACTCTCTCTAGCAGTTCCCTGTCTTTCTTGAACTGAGGGGCCCAGAACTGGACACAATATTCCAGATGCGGCCTCACCAGGGCAGAGTAGAGGGGGAGGAGAACCTCTCTTGACCTGCTAACCACACCCCTTCTAATACACCCCAGGATGCCATTGGCCTTCTTGGCCACAAGGGGTACATTGCTGGCTCATGGTCATCCTGCTGTCCACTAGGACCCCCAGGTCCCTTTCCCCTACGCTGCTCTCCAACAGGTCTGCCCCCAACTTGTACTGGTACATGGGGCTATTCTTGCCCAGATGCAGGACTCTACACTTGCCCTTGTTATATTTCATTAAATTTCTCCCCGCCCAACTCTCCAGCCTGTCCAGGTCTCTCTGAATGGCAGCACAGCCTTCTGGTGTGTCAGCCACTCCTCCCAGTTTTGTGTCATCAGCAAGCTTGCTGACAGTGCACTCTGTTCCCTCATCCAAGTTATTAATGAATATATTGAATAGTACTGGTCCCAGTACCAACCCTTGAGGGACTCCACTAGATACAGGCCTCCAACTGGACTCTGTCCCATTGACCACTACTCTCTGGCTTCTTTCCTTCAGCCAGTTCACAATCCACCTCACTACCCGATCATCCAGACCACACTTCCTCAGTTTAGCTGCGAGGATGCTGTGGGAGACCGTGTCAAATGCTTTACTGAAATCGAGATAGACCACATCCACAGCTTTACCATCATCTATCCACCGGGTTACATCCTCATAAAAGGCTATCAAGTTGATTAAGCATGACTTCCCCTTGGTGAAGCCATGTTGAGTGCCCCTAATGATCCTCCTATCCTTGATGTGCCTAGAGACAGCACCAAGGACAAATTGTTCCATTACCTTTCCAGGGATGGAGGTGAGGCTGACCTGTCTATAGTTACCCAGGTCCTCCTTCTTGCCCTTTTGGAAGACTGGAGTGACATTCGCTTTCCTCCAGTCCTCAGGCACCTCTCCTGTTGCCCACGACTTAGCAAAGATGATGGAGAGTGGCCTAGCAATGACTTCCGCCAACTCCCTCAGCACCCGCGGGTGCATCCCATCAGGGCCCATGGATTTATGGACGTCCAGATTGCTTAATTGGTCCCTGACCCAGCCCTCTTCAACCAAGACAGACTCCTCCTCTATCCTGACTTCCTCTGGGGCCTCAGGGGTCCGGGGCTCCTCAGGACAGCCTCCAGCAGTATAGACAGAGGCAAAGAAGGCATTCAGTAACTCCACCTTCTTTTTATCCTCTGTCTCCAGGGCCCCCACCTCATTCATCAGTGGGCCTACATTGCCTCTAGTGTTGGCTTTACCTGCAATGTATTTGAAGAAGCCCTTTCTGTTGTCCTTGACCTCTCTTGCAAGGTTTAATTCCAAGGAGGCCTTAGCTTTCCTAATTGCCTCCCTACATCCTCTGACAACAGACTTATATTCCTCCCAAGTGGCCAGCCCCTCCTTCCATGATCTATACACTCTCTTCTTCCACTTGAGTTTGCCCAGCAGTTCCCTGTTTAACCATGCAGGTCTCCTGGTACCCTTTCTTGACTTCCTACCTGCCGGGATGCTCTGATCTTGAGCTCGGAAGAAGCAGTCCTTGAATGCTAACCAACTATCTTGGGCCCCCTTACCTTCTAGTACCCTGTCCCATGGGATTTCCCCTAGCAATTGCTTGAAAAGGCCAAAGTTGGCCCTCCTGAAGTCCAGGGTTGTGATTTTGCTAGCTATTCTGTTCCTGCCACATGGGATCCTGAACTCTACCATCTCATGGTCACTACAACCAAGGCTGCCCTCAACCTTCACCGCTTCAACCAGACCCTCCTTGTTAGCGAGAACAAGATCCAGCAGCGCTCCTCTCCTAGTTGGCTCATCCACCATTTGCATCAGAAAGTTATCATCAATGCACTGGAGGAACCTCCTGGACTGAGGATGGCTGGCTGAGTAGGCCTTCCAGCAAATATCAGGGTAGTTGAAATCCCCCACAACAACCAGGCCCTGTAATTGTGAGACTGCTCTCAGCTGCCTGTAGAAGGCCTCATCACCCTCCTCATCCTGATCCGGTGGCCTGTAATAGACACCCACAACAGTATCACCCCTGCCAGCCTGCCCCTTAATTCGCACCCACAAACTCTCAACTCGCTCCTGACCCGCCCCTGGATAGAACTCAATATATTCTAGCTGCTCACTCACATAAAGAGCAACTCTACCACCTCTCCTTAGCGGCCTGTCTTTCCTGAACAGGACATAGCCATCCATGACCACATTCCAGTCATGTGAGGCGTCCCACCAAGTCTCTTTAATTGCCACTAGATCATAGCCCCCGACCGAACACGGATTTCTAACTCGTCCTGTTTATTCCCCATGCTGCATGCATTGGTGTACAGGCATTTCAGGGAGCGAGCTGAGCACACTGATTTAGCTTTGTCATTTTCACGCTGAGTTACACATTTCTTATTTAACTTTTTATTTTTTAAGTCCCTTAGTTTTTTGGTCAGTCATTCTTTCTTTCTTTGTGTTTTTGTCTTTCTTTCCCTTTCCCTTTCCCTTTCCCTTTCCCTTTCCCTTTCCCTTTCCCTTTCCCTTTCCCTTTCCCCTTCCCTCCCCTCCCCTCTCCTACCTACCCTTTCCCCTCCCCTCCCCTCCCCTCCCCTCTCCCCTCCCCTCCCCTCCCCTCCCCTCTCCTTTCCTAGTGACAACGATATTTAACTCTCTGCCTTGCTCTAGGAATAAAAAGTGCTGTTCCCATGCTCTGCTGCACCTCAAACATTCAGTAAGCATTTGTTCTGCATTAGATGTAGCCCAGCAGATAAACCTGTATAGAAATCCTGACATTCCACTGACTGCATTAAAATTAAGTAAACGTATTCAAGGTGATGCTGCATGAAGACTAACAGTGAAAATGATAGTTGTAGCCATGACAAGTAATTCTGAAGATGCTCATTTTTAACTTGCTGCTATATGAGAATGTTTTTAGGATACTTTCTTTAGTGTGTGAAAGGTCAGCAGACTGCATTTTTATCTACAGAAATGCTGAGAGTGAGATAGCATAAGTGAAAGTGTCTCTGAAATGTAAAATTTAAAATTCTGAATAGAACACTCATCATCAAAAATATTTTAAAAAGCAAATAGAAAACTGGAAAAATGAATGTTTTATACATCTGAATAGTTCAATTCACTACCCTTCTTCTGAGGTTTACTGAAAAACACTTGAGGTAGAAATAAAAGGTAGACCTTTCCATGTCAGATCAGTCAACCACTGGATCCTCTTCAAACTGCTACTCCAGTTATTTTCAGAGTTAAGTGTATGTCTGGTGCATGTGCAAAAATGTCTTATTCCTGACAGGACTGTGTTGTGTTTATTGTCTTCTCCTGTTCAAAGAGAAGATGTACGTACATCAACACCTTCAGGGGCAGCCTACTGTCATAGTCCTGAGCTCAGAGATGTAAAGGCCACCCTGTTCCCCAGGAAGAAACTTAACGCTGATATTTCAGTAAATGCTGAGCTCTCTGATGCAAACATTCTCCTTCCACAAGTACTCACTCCCCATTTCTATAGCGCTCAGTCCAGTCTTTTCTTCATTGACATTTCATTGATAATGATTTATTTACAAACAATTTAACAGTAGATGTCTACAGCCAAACCTATCTTTCATGTAATTTCACAGAATAATTACCCCGGGAATTAGTTTTTTCACTGATACCAGCAAAAGCAAACTAGAGATAAATCTAGACTGTCACACCCAAAGTACTTCTTTGCATGGTGTTCCCAGTGATCATGAGGAGCAAACTTCAGATAATAAATTTGGAGAGCAGCATGCCATGTATTATAATCTTTTAAATACTTCAGCATGGCTTCTCCAAACTGCTAGGATGACTTATCACAAGTCAGGAGATTTAAAGTGGTCATGAATGGGCCAAAGGTAGCCAACAAAGAAGTCTTTTTGATAAGAGGAAGCTCTTTATCTAGCTGGCATCTCTGTACCTTGTGATAACTGTCTGTTGTGACATCTGTTCCTGCACTTTGGTGTTTAAACATGCCTGAGGGGAAGGAAGCAAATAAGGGACATGTAAGCCACTTGGGGATCTCAGTAGACTAAATTTGAAAAGCTCTTTGGGAGGTAAAAGATTCTTGTTAAATGTATTTTCAGATGTCATCATCCCCAGTGCCAAGCTTGCTGTTGTGACACACATTAATATCCAATCTACCACAGGTCTTTGGAATTAGATGATTTATAATCACCACAGAATATGTTTCTGGACATCAAGAATATACCACCTACACTACAAGGATCAAGCAGTTGGGCATGAAAAAAAAGAATGGACATGAAATTTAATATCTTAGAGCTTCTAGACGCTGTGAGGACAAAAAACACTTACTGGTCCCCTGTTTCTCACTAAAACTTCCCATGTACATGAGAAGACACTGTGTATATTACTTTAGTAGTTAAATTACAATGGAAAAAACAGCTATTCTTTTCCCCTTCAAGTTCTCCAAATGGAAAAGGTCAGTATTGACTGCATGCAAAATGATGATTGCTCTGAGTCGATATTTGACTCACCTCAAGATTTCCCTCTCTTCTTTTTGTTTGAATAGCTGTCAGACAGGGCTTAAATTACAGAGATTTGTGGAATACAGTAGAACTAAACAATTAATTGAATAAATACAACCCTGAAACATTTATGTTTAACAGCAATGTAAGAAGTGCACAGTAAGAAGTAAGGCCTGTTTGTGAGACAGCTGGTAGAGTAACACAACAGAAATGGCTAATGGTTTCGACTTTTCTGCAGAGTGCCGACATATATCTACACTGATAGAAAAGAGGGAAATCCCAGCCCCAAGAGTAAAAATCTGTGAAAGTTTTCCAGGTTGTGTACTTTCCCTTTCCCTTTCCCTTTCCCTTTCCCTTTCCCTTTCCCTTTCCCTTTCCCTTTCCCTTTCCCTTTCTTTCCAGAAAATAAATAAAAAAAAATCAATGCATGCTAGGTAACAAAGACCCCACCTTTGCAATCCATGAGTGACCAAGGGTCTTAATAATTCTCTTTTTCAGAATATCCACAATGTAGTCAGGAGGCATAATTACAGCACAGGGAGGAACACTAACTTAGAGGTAATCTGTCTGCTTTACACTTGTTTTTCACCTTCCTAGGCATGCTACAGTGTCACATCTCTGACTGCTGTAAGCCTGTATCTTTTAATTCCATAGTTCATTTATCTCTGCCCTCATACCTTTCCTTTTGTTTGCAACATTTCCTGTCCCAATTACCTTTTATGCATCTCTTACTTTGTCTTTTCTTCTCCTTTATCCACTATATCTTTCTCTTTCCCTTCCTCTTCTCTCTCTCTCTCTCTCCTTTACCCCTGCTTCCCAAACTGCATCTGGTTTTCTGTTATCCAATATGACAATAACACTTCATTCCGTAGGGTAGACTGTGTAGAAATAATCTTATATGCAACTCTGCAAAAGGGAAAAAATCACTTGTTTGCTAAAGTATTTTTTCAGTCAAGATTGCAATCTAAGGTTTAAGAAAAAAAAATCAGAATCAGTTCTGTCTTGCAAAATATTTTTGCTCAAAAATTGATGTAGTTCATCCTTTCTACGTGCAAATTTCCAAAAGCCTGGACTGAAGTCATGTCTTGTGTTTGCAATTACTTAAATACTTAAGGGGTCAAGTTCACCTCTGTCAAGAGACAAGCATTGGCCCACAGACCATAAAAAAAAAAACAGTCTTGAAGAATCTTCATATTTAATGAGTCAATTTTTTTTTTTTAAATATGGATTCTATCTCATAAAGGGATTCATAGAAAGTCAGTTCCGGAGTCAGTTCTTTCCGCAGAAGTCCGGTTCAAATGAACCTGGAGTAGAGGAACCTGGAAGGTAACAGTGAATAAAATACCTTCATGTGGCCACCTCTCACAAGTCACTGAGCTTTTCAGTGACATCTGAAATGAACTACAGCATTGTAGGTAAGTGTAGCAAAAAAAAAGAATAAGGTCAGTATCTGAGTATGATGACAGGTCCCATGAGACAAAGATGAAAAGGGCATATTCGCTCACTGCTACAGGGTAGGCTTCCCAGAATAACACCTGTGACCAAGACTCTGAGGTAAAGCAACTCTTTGAAACTCAACAGGCAAACACTTTCCACTGACAGCCAATCATGGCTTGTCAAGCTCTCCGTCCCTGTAGATTGTCTCAGCATTTCTGACAGCATGCGATAAGAAAGGCAGTTTGTATTTTTATATTAAATATGAGATCAGATTTTCTGGCTTTTCTCACTCTGGAATGAACCTTGCAAGTGTTTTTTCATAAATGTTCTCCAAATCCTCTGCCACAGATTCATCCAGTTTGCCACCCCATCCCACACTGGCTTACAAATGCATTCACATGCAGAGCTGTGCAAAAACAAAGTTACTGCTGCATCAAAAAATGGAAAAATAGTCATGTCACAAGTTGAAGAAGGTGCAAGTGATTTCTAGCTTTCACAAAGCAAAAGGCAGTTTTCAAAGGTGGAAAACAGTCATCTTCACATTCGCATAGTCTCAGAAGAGACCTTAAATTCTGGCATATTCCCGTTTTGTACATTTGAGAGCACTTCGCTACAACTCCTGCATTTATCTGTGGATCCAGCATTCACACAATCTACTTACTCCTGAGCGAGTTCCAAAAAGGTCTGAGCATCTCCTGTGGCCTTCCAACATTATTATTGCTGATGTTGTGGCAGCTGTGGCAGCACCCTACAGCATTGTTCATGGTCTGAGGTCCCAAGGCGCAGAGTGGTATATTTTGACACACAGAGGCAGCCAGATGCATTGTAGCAAAGTTGTAACAGTGACTTTCCATCACTAAAATAATGTAATGCAGTGGTTAGTATTTTGACCTGGAGCTGTTTGAGTCAGTCCTTCTTTCAGGTACTAACCTTGGGATGATAACCTTGGGTATACCTCCTAACTTAATCTCTCTCCCTTTCTTTCACCTCTGACATGGGTCTGTGTGTGGGGAGTGGACTTTCTCTCCTGAGATCTGATTGGAAATGGGCAGGACACACACACAGTACTTTCTCTTCATCTGTGTAGTATTGAATTTGCTGAAGGTGTTAAAATGCACTGTACTTTGGCTGTGAGAAAATGGAGAGTCCATGGCACACATGCTTTAGTGTCAACTGGAACATAAAGGTTAAATGTCATGGCATAGTCACCTGTCTTTGCTCCAACCTGGAGTTACACCACCACGATCAGGTTCACAGGTGGACAAGGGGCAGCAGCCTCTGCATGAGCAAGATGTTGCTTTAGAACACAATGGAAAGAGCGGGGCCATAGGAGAGGAATGGGTTGGATGGGGTGCGTGATCTTCCAAAATGCCCTGCCACCAGGATCATTTGGACAGTCCAAGGAGCAGCAGGCACTCTCAAAACCTCCCTGTCACACACAAACTTTTCATCAAGGCTGGAGAACCAAGGACTAACAGTGGTGAAAAAACTCCAGTTAGAAAATTTCTATGCAATGGGATTGAAGACTGAGAAGTAGATTAAACTGACTTCAGTATAAAACTAAAGCCCCAAAGTTGACATTGTAGCAGAAAAACAAACAAACAAAACCTTAATTAGGATTCACTAAAGAGATATTGATAGAAATTAATTCTGTGAATTATCAAACACAGAGTAAGACTTCAGCAAAATCTCAGGCAAAATGACACAGACAACATCTTTGTTGGCAATGTTTGCCACCCGTAACCACCACTATGTATAGCTCCATAAAGGGGAAAAGAATAAAATATAAATGCAAACCATAAATAATGTCTTGCAAACACATACTTTGTTTTGAGAGCTGTAGTTTCATCTGTACATAAAAGCAGCATTGCCTTGCCAGCCTGTTGCTCCAGCGGTGCCACGGGCAGAGCCTCTGCTGGTGTTTTTCCACAGAATGTCTTTGAGTGAAAATCTGGCCTTTCTCTGTGCCAAGGAAGGCACAAAATTTACAGTCGGCTGTATGCATTATGAAACAAGTTCAGGAGACTTTGAGCTTCTTTCTACTGAACAGATTTCCTGACAAAGACCAGAAGTGTTGTTGTTAGTCTCTGTCATGGTTCTTAGAGAATGGCTGAAGTGAGGAAGGGTGAAAGAATGAAACTTCAAAGGAAAGGTTTCCTCAGTCATCCCAAGTAGACATCCTGTTTCCCTGTTGGGATCATTATACCATCTACAGTCTCCATATGGAATATAACATTTCTGAATGACAAGGCATCTGAGAAATTTGTTCTACCCAACAATAATTTGGATTTATACACCATTGTGAACTAATCACCAGATGAAGTTGCATTATATGCAACAAGAAGATGGCTGTTTATCTTGCTGATAACCCCCAAGAAGAGAAAGATTACTTTTGGACTCTCTATCTTTTCCTCTATGGGTTCATTCATAATCTTCATATATGAGCTTATGCTGAGGCATTTTTCAGAAACGGAGAGAAGTTAGCATACAGTGGTCTTTTTTAGTATTCTTTTTTATTTATGGGTTCAGCTGAGAACTAATAAATTGGTTTGGAGGAGTAGTGGGATTTGATCTTTTGGTAGTGAACTAACTTACTGGACATCTTTATCTCTGAAGATTATTGTTGAGCTTACTTTTTAACTATTTTGTGGTCTTAGATTTATTTTCTAGTATTTTTTTGGAATTTGTGCTATTCATAATGTGCTAGTCATTGATTCGATGGCATTTTTTATGTATGCCAGCCAATAGAATGACAAATCTTCCAGATGAACCTTTCCTTTTGAATATTTTAATGTTTTATTTTAAAACCCTGCTCGAAGTTGGGAGGAAAATGAGTGCAAAAGATTTGTGAAAATAGTTTGTAGTACATTTACACCGCTTGCTTAATTCTATACCTGGAATCCCTATCACTGTTCAACAGCAACTGGCAAAATTAGGTCTTAGATGAAATGAAAATGCATCTGTTAAAG
Organism: Nyctibius grandis; assembly: GCF_013368605.1. NCBI lineage: Eukaryota > Metazoa > Chordata > Aves > Nyctibiiformes > Nyctibiidae > Nyctibius > Nyctibius grandis. The sequence goes on along the minus strand of NC_090660.1, from coordinate 57,919,655 downwards.
GAAATTTATTTTAAAATAGTAAAAGGAAGTAAAATTTGTTTTCATGCATAACAGCAACGCTGTCGTCTTCCACAGCTGCAGACACATCCTCGTTGTGCCACACTTTCTTCAGAGGTATGCTTGTGAGACATTTGTTGGGTAACTATTTCCTAAGAGTACTGTGATAGACACATTACTCTGACCTGAGCTGATCCCCTTAGTCAAACACTGCTTAAGCACTTCTCAGTATATCATAAAATGAAAATCACTGTGTTAATTTGGACAATTGCTATTTGAAATATGCTGAGGGTCTCACACTGGCAGTACTAAAACGCTGCCTGGATTTCTTAAAGATTCTGGATTAAAACTTCCGGCTTCAGAAGAAGTTGTATTCAACTTTGTGGACCTTGTCATGACAGAGAAAAAGGAATTCATCAGAGATCTGATTAAATCAGTATCCATAATAATGTATATTATGTATAATATGTATATTAATGTAACCATTTATTATATCACAAACAGAATAAAGTGTCAACAAGCAATATATATGCTTAGTACTTTAAGAATGAGGTTCACAAAGCTAAAAATAGTTATAAGCCTAATCAGCTAGTATAAATAATATAAGTAAACAACAAAAAAAATTAAATGTGTCAGGAAAAACTGAAGAATGTTTTATTTAATGTTCAAAAAGTCTATTTATCCATGATCTAAATCAAGAATCCAGAGGTAATGTTGCACTGGTTGAAAACAAAAACAAAACCCAAAACTTATTTTAGAGGAAAAGTGAAAGCAACTACGAAAATATGTGTATATAGGATGTGGAAGCAAAGACAAAGTTTTTAATAACATTATAATTTAGAAGGTAGAAAATTAATAGGAGAAGCCAAGCAACACATGGAAACCTACCTAACTCTCAGAATTAAGACCAGACAGAGGAGATCTTGGACACTTGGGACAGTTCTTAGCTGTTTTTTACTTGATCTTTCAAATATATTTGAGAAAGAAAAGAAATCTAGCATTGCAGTTCTTTGGGCAGCTGAGCTCATCACCCTTGGGAGACAGTACAGGTCCATTAGTAGAAGAAAATTATAAAAGCAACCAATAATTATGCAGAAAAGAAGGGAGTGTTCAGCAAACATTTCTCTTCTGTATGTATGAGGGGAAAAGTTGATGACTTTAATGTCCCAGGTCATGATGATGAAATAAATTCCTCTTTAATGGTAACACATTAATGTTACCGAATGTTAAACACATAGTAAAACTACGATATTCTGATGAGTTTTTTAATAGGCGGGCATAATTAACTTGAAATTCTCTCTTTAAGATGCTGATCAAGTTCTCTGGGCCAGTAACGTCAATTTTCAAGGAGTCCTGGAACTCAGTGGATGTCCCAGAAAACTGCAAGAAAGAAAACATGACAACGTTTTTAGAATGACAAATGGGACGATCTGTCGTGATGTTGATCACCAACTAATTAATGCAACAACCGATTGAGGAGAGTTAATGGATGGTAATATAATTAATATCAATCAACATGGCTTATGGAAAATAAATCTTGTCATATTAACTTCTTTTTTTTTTAAATGAAATTAGGCAGTTGACCTAGCACTACCTGACATTTGATGGGGAATAGAACATCTTGAATGGATCAAAATCTGGCTAACTGCTCAGTCACAAAACATCTTTATAAACAAGCAATTATCCCTGAATGGCCGTGTTGCTATTGGAGTCCAACAAGGATTCATCTAATCTAAATATGATATACACTCTGGCATAGAAATTTTGTTCTTCCACTACCTGGGTATCACAGGCAAAACTCTGCAGTCTCTCCTCACGTACTACAGTGACACACACGCAGCAATTTGTTACTGCCCCACAGGCTAGACCATGTACCATGCACAGCACACTAGACCATGTGGTGCTAGCAGTATCTACCAGACCTTCTAGCGGTGGCAGTAAGGGAGAACATGGTGAGATGCTTTTCCAGCATTCCCAGAAGTGCATTCTAAATTATAAATTAAATAAAACATAACACTGTTTCACTTGACCCCTTGAAAAGGGCTGACACAGATAAAAACCATGGGCTAGATGGTAGTAATCAAGAAAGGAATAAACATCTGTTTGTTGCTTGGGTATATATGATCCATTTTGAAGACAGTAATACAAGCAAAGGCATAAGTAATATGGAAGAGAGACATTTGGATGTATGAACCAGGTGATGCATGTAGCAGTTCAAGGCCATTTAACAGAGACTACATTATTCCCATCTATATGTGTGATTTTAGAGTATGTTGTAGGTCTGCCATTCAAGCTTTCCCTTGAGAACAGAGATTTTAGTTCTGAAAAGCAGGTTAGCCAGTGAGCACAGCATTTAGGCAGAAGTGAAAAATATAATCCAAAAGGGCTTGTCTGTTAATTCTAAAACATTGAAGCATAGTATAAAACTCTTTTGAAAAAGTGTTTTCTAAATGAATGTTAAACTCCAAGGGGTTATCCAGGGAGCTATATATTACACTGACATTAACACCAAATGGGTTCATCTTGGTTAATGTTCTTACAGTGAATGCCAAAGCAATTCATCACAAGTGGCTACATATGGTAAAGTATTAACACATTTCATCAGGAGAACATCCTTTGAATGTCATGGTTTCGGCACTCGGGACCTGAGAGGAGCTTGAGATGTGTAACACAAACTACTATCACATTTTCATATGCTGTCTTACAAGTGAGAGGTTAACCTGTTATGTAGGTCCGCAAATATTTGATTACCTGAGAGAAGTTCACAGTGTATTGAGAGTGATAAGTCATATGAAAATTAAAGGTGAGTAAATTTTAGTTAAAGATTTTTTTTAAACTAAAAAGACCACGTTTGCCCCGGAAATCACATTTGGGAAGAAGTTTGTTTACCCCCCACCAGATATTCTCAGATTGTCCAGGTTTTAGCCCTGTTGCCTAAAGTGAGAAGTATACTCATTCCAGAAGCAATAAATACAAAACTGAAACAGGCAGTTGCTGCTGTCTAACCCAGAAACAAGGGGAAGACCATTACAGTGCTGTTGAGGAGTTTTTCCCACACCTTCTGGAGCTGAGGGTAAGTGCTGAACTCCAGGGATGGCAACCGGAGGATGCAGAACGTGAGCCTGAGAGTCAACACTGGCAGTGCAAGCCTGTGAGCCTTCCTGTGAATGCAGCAGATTGACCTCACATTGGGTCTCTGGCCCAAATTGTGGGCTGCTTATTGCACAGAACCATATATATCAATGTATATATGTCTGGGCTGGCTGGTAGAGGCTGTGGAAAGAAGCCAGGTTTGAAGTGCATGGAGAAAGGATGGGGGAACTGTCGATGACCATTCTGTTTGCTTAGATTTTTCGCTCTTCTACACTGTCAGCGTATATGGAAACCTTCTGTGAATTGTCTTCTCCCATTCACACTCTTTACTTACCGCACTTGAACTGTTATCTCAGGGTTTGCCCCAAACCAATGCACAGGTGTTGCAAGTTCTCTTTTCCCTGACAGGGGGTCAGGTCAAGGGAGACACATGTCGCAACCAGTACGTATGGGTACACCTTTAAATAACCATTGGTGGTGGTGGTGTGTGCTGGTGGCATTGTGCAGATCTGACCAGTTTGTGGTATCCTCAGTTTATCAGCTCTGATGAATCCAACAGGACAACTAGTCTCCAAAGCTTATGAGCTCTTGGGAGGCTTTCATACACTACTTCTCAGCATGTGTTTTTTCTCTTTGACCTGCTATTTTTTGGTAATTATTTCTCTATCCACACCCTATACCTGTAGAGTTCAGTTACACAAATTCACAAATAGGCTTTTATGACACAAAGCTCTCATTTCAGACACATAAAAATCTTGTAATCATTAGAGTGCATAGCAAGTCATAGCAAGCACTCTCAAACAGCACCTTGGCAAATTATTTTTACTGATAAATTACTATTTCTACATACTTCAAAGCACAGAAGCCAACTGATGTAAGTAATGAGTAAATAAAATGCAGCCTGGCAGATTGTGTCCATGATGATGGTGAAAACATTTCATTTTATATTCTTTTACCTTCATTACAGAGGTCATCTACCATGTTTAGTGTGGGCCTGTCATGGTGATATTACCTGTATACAAGGAAGGGAGAGCAGAAGGTTAGAAGAGCAGAAGGTTAGAAGGGCAGAAGGAAGTGATGAAGAAAGAAAGGGAGGAAGGAAGGAAAGATTTTCTGGCCCTTCTTGAGCTCAACTCATTATATTATTCCTTGTTTGTAGAACACTTGAGCTAGCCTTTTCTGACACAGAGAAGGAAAATGTAAGCCTTCAAACTCCCAAGTCCTAAATCTCCCTAGACAAGAAAAGCTAGCCTCCTTTCAGAACTTTCTAGAGCAGTGTTCTGACCTTGGCAAAGGAGCAACACCATGCTTTTGAAGGCACAGCCATCCCTGACCCTTCTCTTTCAGCTTAGGGGCTTCATGAAATCTAAGTTTCAAGCTGGGATTGGGACAAAGTCCTAGTATATGCTTCATGAGGGTCACCTGAAGCCAGTGCCTCAACAACATATTTTAAACTAACCTCTTAAAAATGTATCTTGGAACACCTCCTTCCCTCTACAGCATCTCAAACTCCTGTGGTCATGACCACAGGTCGTGGCGATGGTACTGTCAAAAGAGAAGCAAAAGAGTAGCTGTCCTTTTTCATCCACATCTCTGAAGGAGTGAACTGACACTGAAGGACTCCTCCATATGCATAACATTCTATATGCAAAATGCCTTACTTTTAGCTGTCCTTGGATAATAAAGAACAGGTGAAAAGTTAGCTATAAGATGTACATTTTGTCTAACAGTCAAACAACTGATATACAGCTTTTCCTGTCACGCCAGGTTTGGAGGAACACTGACAGACTCAAAAAAACCTGAAATCTTTCCACTCCCTTTTAGCTGAGACAGGTTCGATTTCATGGCTTTATAAATTATACAAGAGACAAGATACTGACTTGCCCCCAGTATACCCTTTGATGAAACTCATGCTTTTTTAGGTGTTCTCACCAGAGTTTGTCAGCACCCTCTGCAAAAGATGTCACATGTGCTCTGCTCACAAATCTTCATCTGACTGCAATACAGATTCATTAGCACCAACAGTTTGGAGGGCTGCTGTTCTTCGTTTCAGCTTAAATCACTTTACGAACAGGTTATGAGGAAAGCTTGAATGATTTGCTTCTTTTCAGTTCTACAAAGTGCCCATAACCTTGCTGGAAGCAGAAGTTCTCCCAGGAGTCTCCTTAGGACCTAGCACCTTTGTAACTGAAGCACAACAGCAATGAAAAGTATAAATGGCACAACCAGCACAAATTCTGTATTTAGAAAGAGTTTCAACTAGCTACATCTGTGGATAAATGGTCCCAGTGATTTTTTCAGTGTGGAAACTCTAGCCACAATCAGGCATTCATTTCCTTTGCATGTAGTTTAAGCTGTAGCGGAGAAAAAATGGAAGGTTTCGTAATGCTCTTTTCCCAACTTGACTTCTCATGCTGGGACCTTGTAGCTATACTTGGGAAAAATAGCCACAAGGGAACATCAGTCATCACAGCTATGCTGGAAAAGGATGCACATTTCTGGGAAGACCTAATACAGCAGTTTCATCTCCTTATTTTGTGACCAACTTACTGCATTGGAAACGCTCTGTGTTTTGGCTAACAGGAACTGAGTGTTTACATCATGCAGAGGTAGCAGAACTAGTTCTGTCCAGGCTGGTATGTCTAGACAGCCTTGTGTCATGCTGGCGAATTAGCTCAGGACACAGAAGTGTTACAACTGCTTCAGCCTGGCACTGTGCCTGAGGCAATTAATCTTGCTTTGTAGCGGGACTAATTAGGCTGGGGGAAGTGCAAGGCTGACCATTACTGTCAAGATCAGAGCTAGCTTATTCAAGGCTTTTGTAGGTGTCTCTGTATGGTGCAATGCTGTGCAGCATAAACACACCTACAGTAAAGTCCTTAAGGCATGAGGCTGTGGGCCTGAATTTCATCTTCATTAAGGTCCTGGAGTAAAGCAGCCTTAGTGTAGGCATGAATGTAATTGTCTTTGGGAGAGGAAGAGGCTAACAGCCAGGATGGTGAGAAGGAGCCTTGGAATTCCCAGGCCTAAGGCCCTGGGATCTTTGGATGTAACATTTACAGAGCTGAGCTCAGCTGAAGTTTTGCGGCAATGTGGAGATAACGAACAGCAAAACAGAATACCGGCTGCGCGCTTCTCACATTGGGCATTTTGCAAAAGTTCATCTGGCTGAAAATTCACCCCACATTTAAAAAAGACTAAACCCCCAATATTCATTTATCAGCCAGATGAACAATCTGACCCAGCTGGCTGTCCAGCCACAGGATTGTTTGTACCACCGTAGAGGAATGAGCAGGGCAGGGAGCAGGCAGGGAGGCAGAGCTGCCCTTTGGAGGCAGCCTGCAGTGAGACTGAGCAGTGTGATTTACGGTCACAGTGATCTGCAAGGGATGGAAACAAATAGAACTGAACAAACTGTGAGTGAACAACTTTATTTATAATCCTCCTACAAGCTGAAAGGCAAGCAAGCCTTTCAGATTGAAATCACCATCTCACCATTTAACAGTGACACTTAGGACTTTTCTGCTTTCTCATCTGACTTTTATTTCCCTCTAAGTAAATACTGATGTGTTTATTTCAAACAGTGACCCTAAACTGCTTTCTGCTGAGACTTCCATGACTTTTTATTTTAAGTGGAGAAATACAAGTGAGTCCTTTTTTTTTAAAAAAAGAAAAAAAAAAAAAGGCAGAGATGTACAAAGGATCAAGGAGTACCACTGCATGTCAGCTGAAAGTAATGGACTCAGTTAATCCTGCTGAGGTAAATGAAAGCTGACTGCTAAAGGCAGCTGCTGCGTCACAATAAAGTTGAATGAACCTGGGTTTCAAGTCCTGTAGAGATTTTGAGGTAAAACTGTGAGAGGCAAGAAGGTTTTATGTGGAGTATAGGAGCTGCAAAGTGAGTCTACATAGAAATAAATGGTATCTCTCCTGTTTTATGAATCATGCTTTAACTCATTTCTGGAAAAGTAATAGCTTAGAGGTGGCAGAGACACATGAAATTTCCCAGATGCTAAATAAGAGTTGATGAAAACTTTTATAGAGTTGTCATCACATCATTATATTATTTGCATGAAGATAAGATATATCAGTGTTCTAAGAAACAGGGCAGGGAAAATAAATACATTATGTGATCTGTAGATAATATTTTCCAGTGGAGCTCTATCAAAGTTTCTGGGGTTCTCATAAGCACCATATGGGTCACTACTCACAGTGGTGAGCTTAATTATGCTTATTCCTACCCTATGCAAATTTTAGAAGATATCTAGATTTTTTTTTTGCTTTGCTCAACAATAGTGGAGAAAAACCACAGCCAAAATGGTAAACCGTAGAAGTAAACCACATGCTTCTAATGACATTTACCTCTGCCAGGTGCCTGGGTGGTTCACATAGTCAGGGCTAAGCTGATTGCCAGATTTGGGAGCAGCAATATCAGAATAACAGGAACAGCTGTTATTTTCTTACCTTCCCTGGTAATGGCACAAGGCAATATCCATTTTCTCTCGCTACCTGGGAATTTAATCTCATAAATAAATCTCTTTCAGTTGCAGGGACCAATGACACTGGCAGTGATAAACACTCTCCCACCTTTCTGTGGTGCATCATAGTTATGGCCTTCTGGGCCTTTTACAAAATTGTAGTTTGTTACAGTGTGTTTTATCCGGTTATCCTCAGGGCAACTGCCCCCCTGAGCCGGTAGATAGGGACAGGGAGCAGAATAGACCCCCTATAATTCAGGACAAAATAGTTAGCAACTTTCTGTGCCACTTGGACGCTCACAAGTCTATGGGACCAGATGATATCCACCCAAGGGTACTGAAGGAGCTGGCGGAAGAGCTTGCTAAGCCGCTCTCCATTATTTATTATTAGTCCTGGCTAACCGGGGAGGTCCCAGATGACTAGAGGCTGGCCAATGTGACGCCCATCCACAAGAAGGGCCGGAAGGAGGATCTCGGGAACTACAGGCCTGTTAGCCTGACCTCGGTGCCCGGCAAGGTCATGGAACAGATCATCTTGAGTGCAATTGCACAGTACCTAGAGGACAACCAGGGAATCAGGCCCACTCAGCATGGGTTTAGGAAAGGCAGGTCCTGCCTGACAAACCTGATCTCTTTTTATGACCAGGTGACCCTCCTAGTGGATGAGGGGAAGGCTGTGGATGGAGTACACTTGGACTTCAGCAAAGCCTTTGATACTGTCTCCCACGGCATTCCCCTGGATAAGCTGGCAGACCACAGCTTGGACAGATGCACTCTTCGCTGGGTTAAGAACTGGCTGGATGGCCGGGCCCAGAGAATGGTGATGAACAGTACCGCATCCAGTTGACGTCCGGTCACTAGTGATGTCCCCCAGCTCAGTACTGGGCCCAGTCCTGTTTAATATCTTTATTGATGATCTGGATGAGGGTATTGAGTGTATCCTCAGTAAATTCGCAGACAACACTAAGTTGGGTGGGAGTGTTGATCTGCCTGAGGGTAGGAAGGCTCTGCAGAAGAATCTGGTCAGGATAGATAGATGGGCCAAGACCAATGATATGAAGTTCAACAAGGTCAAGTGCCAGGTCCTACGCTTTGGCCATAACAACCCCATACAGCACCACTACAGGCTGGGGGAAGAGTGGTTGGAAAGCTGCCTGGTGGAAAAGGACCTGGGGGTATTGGTGGAGAGCTTGCTGAACATGAGCCAGCAGTGTGCCCAGGTGGCCAAGAAGGCCAACAGCATCCTGGTGTGTATCAGGAACAGTGTGGCCAGCAGGACTAGGGAAGTAATTGTCCCCCTGTACTCGGCACTGGTGAGGCCACACCTCGCGTACTGTGTACAGTTTTGGGTCCCTCACTTCAAGAAAGACATTGAGGTGCTGGAGCAAGTCCAGAGGAGGGCAGAAAAGCTGGTGAAGGGTCTAGAGGGTATGTCCTATAAGGAGCAGCTGAGGGAACTGGGGTTGTTTAGCCTGGAGAAAAGGAGGCTCAGGGGAGACCTTATTGCTCTCTACAACTACCTGAAAGGAGGTTGTAGTGAGGTGGGGGTTGGCCTCTTCTACCAGGCAACTAGCGACAGGACTAGAGGACATAGCCTCAAGCTGCGCCAGGGGAGGTTCAGGTTAGACATTAGGAAAAATTTCTTCACAGGAAGGGTTATTAGGCATTGGAATGGGCTACCCAGGGAGGTTGTGGAATCACCATCCCTGGAGGTGTTTAAGAAAAGACTAGATGTGGCACTTTGTGCCATGTCTAGTTGACACAGTGGTGTTAGGTCAAAGGTTGGACTCGATGATCCCAGAGGTCTCTTCCAACCTGGTTGATTCTGTGATTCTGTGATTCTGTGATTCTGTGATCCTGTTGTGAATGAAGATTTGGTATTTTGAGGGCAATTCTGGATCAAGCATCTGCCTGAGGTGCAGGAAGAGCAGACTCACTCTTCATTTGTCCATTCAGGTCCTGTGTTCACAAGAAATTAAGTCAAAGATGATAAAATCGTTTTTATTTTGCCTCTTCATCTTTATTCACCAAGCTCCTGTGTCACCCTGTAGTTTCACAAGCTCTTGAAGAAGAATCACAAGCAAGGGGTTTAACAATACTGACATCAAAATCCATGCAACAGCTGTGTCTGTCATGCAAAGGTGTATCAAAATCATTTCTGCCACTCTACCAGCCTACCAGCCCTGCTGTTCTTCTGGGATCCTCGTGGACTCCCAGGACTGGCACTGCAGACAAAATGAACCAGCCTTCCTCATCTTTGACTGTTAAACATTTGAAACTGTCATTGCAGGATATGGTAAGATCCAGAAGCTATGGATGGGAATGGGTTTATTCTGGCAAATTGATGTTGTTCCATGCCACTTGTCTTCAGGACAGAGAATGACCCTGGCCCTTTCAGTTACTAGCACTAGAACTCTGCTGTCTGCAAGGTTTCAGAGGGGACTCCCAAGCTCATCCATTCCCCAAACCCTCAGAGTAGGTTGAAAGTGCCTTAGCCTGCCTGCATGAATGTAGACTACTGGGCCATCCTCAAACACTTAGGTTGTATTGCTGCCTTCTCCACAAAGGAGGGCCTGTATGGTAATTTTCTGTGGGAAAGAGAGGTAGGAACACCACTACTTCTCACAAAACTACAGCAGTAATTCAGGGATGATGCACATTGCTTGCACCTTCAGAACTGCAAAACTTCTTAAAATGTAGCACCAGGAGATTAAGTTGCAGAGAGTGAGTTGCAATGGCAACTGTGACCCATGAGGACATTTGCTTCTATGCACATGAATTCTCACACAGCACCAAGGAAGATTTATCTGTCATCTGAGTAGATGCAGGGTGACTGCTGGAAAATGTAGAAGGCTGATTGTGCAGCATGAATAGGCTGTGTGTCAGTAAACCAGTATTAATTGTGTTGTCACTTGCTACGCTTTGGTTATTTGTGAAATAAAAAGAGAAGTATTACAGTCAAGGAGCTAGAACAGGGTAGAATGATGTTGGTTTTGTAACAGCAGTCTTAGTGGTAATTACAGAAAAACACGTTGGTGCTGTATGACTAAGGCAAGCCATTAAGAGCACACTGTGACTGCACTATTGTCAGAGAGTGTGCTGCTTTGTGTCAGCTCATGAGTAAACTGCACTTGGCTTCAGTATGAGCTTTAAATGAGTTGCTAATGACCTTTTTGAATCTTAGGAAAGTAGTTTGATTTGGGAGGTACGTGCCTGTTTTGCAAGAAAAAGTAAATAATAAATACTGATTTTTCATAAGATGGAATGGCACTGAGTAGTCATAAGGAACAACAAAAATCTGGGTTTGCAAGTCCTATCAACTGTTTTCTGCTGAAGAGGTATTATAACATGGTACGTTAATATCTTGCCTCAGAACGAGGGAAACGGCCTAGAAATATCCACATAGCAAGACAGTTTGCTCCTGAGCTACTACGAGCATGTTTACTTGTTTTCTGGCAATACAATTATCTGGTGTTCTTTCCTATGCAGCTGTTGGTACTTCTGCTTCTTTCAAGCACTTGTTCCTTCCCCTCAGTTTCTCAGCTTTTGGGGAGCTGGGAAGATCTGAACATATACTCTCTCTTCTTCACTTACCCTCTTCATCAGCTCTTTAACAGTTATGAAGAAAATGCCTGTCAAATGCTCAGGACATCACTAAAATTACTAAAGAATCATTATTAGACTTAAAGGATTAGAAAAAAATATTATATTAAAGCCCTTAATATGTTTACAGATTCATCATAACCTGGGCATGAGTTCATAAGGCCAGATTTAACCTCATAGAATCATAGAATCATAGAATGGTTTGGGTTGGAAGGGACCTTAAAGATCACCTAGTTCCAACCCCCCTACCATGGGCCGGGACGTCTTTCCACTAGACCAGGTTGCTCAAAGCCCCATCCAACCTCGTCTTGAACACTGCAAGGGAGGGGACATCCACAACGTCTCTAGGCAACCTGTTCCAGTGTCTCACCACCCTCACACACAGGAAACGATTTCTTCCTAATATCTAATCTAAATCAATCCTCTTTCAGTTTAAAACCATTCCCCCTCGTCCTGTCACTACATGCCCTTGTAAAAAGTTCCTCTCCAGCTTTCTGTAGGCCCCCTTCAGGTACTGGAAGGCTGCTAGAAGGTCTCCCCGGAGTCTTCTCTTCTCCAGGCTGAACAACCCCAACTCTCTCAGCCTGTCTTCATAGGACAGGTGCTCCAGCCCTCTGATCATATTCATGGCCTTCCTCTGAACTCATTCCAACAGCTCCATGTCCTTCTTATGTTGGGGACCCCAGAGCTGGATGCAATACTCCAGGTAGGCTCTCACGAGAGCAGAGCAGAGGGGCAGAATCACCTCCCTCGGCCTGATGGCCATGCTGCTTTTGATGCAGCCCAGGATCTGGTTGGCTTTCTGGGCTGCAAGCGCACATTGCCAGCTCATGTTGAGCTTCTTGTCAACCAACACCCCTAAGTCCTTCTCCTCAGGGCTGCTCTCAACCCATTCTCTGCCCAGCCTGTACTTGTGCTTGGGATTGCCCTGCCCCACGTGCAGGACCTTTTACTTGGCCTTGTTGAACTTCATGCAATTCACACAGGCCAGCTTCTCAAGCCTGTCAAAGTCCCTCTGGATGGCATCTCTTCCCTCCAGCGATGATACTCATGAAAATTCATCACCTCCCAGCATGGTGAGGTGGTGAGGGCATTTATCTAAAGTTTGTTCCCATCGTGACTGTGCCAATGGAGGGAAAGAGAAATGAATCTTCAGGTAGTACTAAAATAAGCCATTCAGCAACATCTGCTAAATTTGATATAGGAACAGGTAATTTTAGCTCACATAACATTTCTGAAGGGCCTGTATGCTTAAGGAGAACAATTGCTGTGGGGAGGATCCTATTTGTCTGTGAGCCCATATGTGGTTGCCTTCTCCAGAACAGCAGTGAAGCTATCAGGGGAAGATGTTCTTCCCGTACCGGAGGCAGCAAAGGCGTCTCTCCCAAAAAGGATGACATCTCCTAGAGTTGCCAAGCAAGTGTTATATAAGAAGATCATGTCTAGCACCAGAAGGATCCGTCATGCTAGTGTTAATCTTATGGTCTACAAATGGGAAAATGTGTCTGACTGCAACCAGCTCAGAGCAGAGATTCCTCTATCTTCCTAAGGACTTCCTTTAAGACTGGTAAAATATCAGTTTTATTTTTCTTTTGAAATCAAAAAAGATTTTGTCTGAATGACCACCTGTAGAGGGGTTTTTGGAGCAGAATGGTCATGTAATGAGCCAGAAGTATGAGAGTATGGAGTGAAGGCCTAGCTGCGTGAGAAGATTCATGTAGCTAGTGTCAACAAGCCGACCTTCGAGAGATGAGGAAAAACAGCAGCTGAGCAAACAAGAATTGAGGGAGTAGCCGGTGGGAGCCGAACACGGAGGAGAAGAAACAAGAACTGATGGAGCCAATTAAGGAAGGACCAGTGGCAGAGCAGTGACCAATCAACACATCAAAGAAGAGTATGTTTAGTAATATTAACGAATAGCAATGCACATGCTTACAGCTAGGGAAAGTACAAAATGTATAAAAGGGACAGCTTATGCTTAATAAATGTCTTCACTTTGATTCACATTGGATTTTGTGGAGGCGTGTTCCTTCTCCTCAACCACCTACTGGTTGTTTGTAAAGTTCATTGTAATTGTTCTGTGGATTTCATTCAAATGTTGTGTGACCTGCTTCAGTGGAGGTCTCTTTCTACTCACATTGTGTTGGTTCATTGCTCTAGAATATGCGTTTACTGGCTTGTCAAGAACATGTCTTGGGTATGTTTCCATTGTTTAAACACACTCTTCACTTATTTCATCTGACTTCCAGAGAGCACTTTTAACATAAATAATGCAGTGTCCACATGAGAGTTGTACCTATGCAAAATGAGTGGCAGAAGACTTTGGCCTTTGAGCAGCAGGCTAATCTGAGTGGCACTCATTCAAAGTTATAGCTATCCGGACAAAAAAATGAGTGCAAATGCATGCAAGGACATGTGAACCTAGGTCAGACTTACAGGTAGAAATGTGTAAACTAGCTGAGGTGTAAGCAGTTCTGGAGACAGGTGATTTTAGTAAATTGCAAGACCTCCCATGCTTTCCTGGTGGCACACAACGTGACTACAAGTATACTACAGTTTTAACGATCAAATTTAAAAGTAAAGAAAACCACTGCTCTGCAAATGTTATGTTCCTGTCCATCTCTGTGCTTTAGTAGGTTGAACACTTCTTCTGTGTTCTCCGTGGAACCAGCTTGCAACCGTTCTGAAAAATTAGGCAAATCAGAAACAAATAATAAGAGTAATTTGCCAGTGACTGAAATTGTTGGCATGGAATGAAGGTATTAGCAGGATCCAAACATGATGATTTTGTAAGCATATTATCTACACTGGACAGATGATTTCACATAGTAAGCATGACTTTATCCATCATTTCCATCTCTCGCTTATGGGGATGATCGTCCATAAAAAACTATTCTTAAATTGGCATTATTCTTGTATTGCATTTTAAATGTCCTAGTCAATATTCAGCCTTTGCCCTTTTTTCCCCCTCTTTTTTCCTTTAGGGCAAAAATGTGTTTCAGCCCATTATAAATTTAACATTGTAGCACAGTTGCAAATCTGATCAATGGCTTGTAAATTACAAACCTTAATGATCTAATCTGTTGTTAAATATTCATGAAGGAAGTTTGGAGAATACGCACTCCCCTCCTTTCTAATGGATGTGAAAGAACCAACTGCATTTCACTGGTTGATCATGTGCATTTTCTTATCATAGAAGAGTGTTACAAAAGCCTCTGCATTGTGAAACTCTTGTTCCAATCTGCGTTATTTGTACACCATTAAAGAAAACAATATCATTCCTTTTATATATATATATCTCACAAGTATATTAATGTAAAACATTCTTATACTTTATAACACCTTTTCAGGTGGAATTCTCTGTGGGATGGAAGCCATAGCAGACACAAAGATCCACAGAAATAAACCTCTACCGGCCATGAACTCTGAGGTTCATGATGATTTCTGTGTAAAGGATCAAGGACAGCATATACATACAGAAATAATGCCCATCCCTACTGTGCCAAAATGCTAAGGGAAATATACAAACCTACAAGAAAATTCAGATATTTGTTGGTCTGAGTTAGGACTTTGTAAGTAAAGGGTACATACCAAGATACGCACTCTTGCCCACATAATTTTCTTTTCTCAGGCAAATACACATCCTTTCAAACTTACGCTGAAAGAAAATATTTACCAATACAAAGAAGCTGAGATAATCCTAGCAAGTGACTCCTTTAATGAAACATTATTTGGAATATCAGCACCCCTGTAATGCCAGGAGGTTTCTGATTCTCTGAATACACTGAGAAATGGAATTAAGTGAATAATCGTGTTCTTCTACCTTTATTTCCTATACAAATTTTTTACTTTTTTTAAGTTATCACTATTTAAGCATGAATCTGGGGGGGGGGAAACATCAAAAGCCTCAAAGTGTACAAATGATAAAAATATTTTCCCACACTTTCCAAATGAACTGCTTGATAAAATAACTAAATTTGAGAGGCTTAGACTGACTCAGCACTCAAAATGGGCCTGATCCGGAAGTTGTCATGCAAGCAACGATCTCCGCTGACATCAATGAATGTATTGCCTGTGCACATCCTCCGAGATCAGGATTCATCTATGACTCAGAGTCATTCTCACTCCCCACTTTCTTCCCTTACCTCAAAACTTCCTAAATTTGTTCCAGCCATAATGTCATTAGATTTAATCTATTTTGGAACATGCAACCAAAATTTAACAGCTCTCCATGTACGCTGATGTGCTGTCCTGACTAAAAATTTTTATTACAGCAGCTTCCCTATTTTTGCACTTTCATACTTATTTTGTAGGACAAAACAACACTAAAAGCTCACTCCTGAATTCCAGCCAAAGAATAGTTTCTAACAAGGTGATAAAAGAGTGTGTCCTTTGCTTTCCTGCAACCCACCAGGCAGCTGAATTGTGACTCCTGCAGAAAATGGAGCAGGCATACAGAGTGTTGTACAGAGCATGCTCTGACCTCTTTGCCCCTTTTGATTTGCAAATGTCAGGCAGTTTAGGATTATGAAGCACTGTCTCAATACACGCAGGTAGACTCCTTTCTCTGGATGTGTTGCTGGTGAACAAGAAGCTGCTGTTTTATAATCTAATAACATTGATTTCCAATGATTTTATGAATAGCGAATGCAATCTAGTCAGGGAAGTGACGTTACTAAGTTAATAATAAGAAGTTATTAGTCTTTCCTGCAAAAGTATTGACTAGCTAAATAGGGGATATCCAGAAAAAAATAAGTGAGGATAACTCCTTTCACCTTGGTGATAGCAAAAACCCATTGAAATAAACAGACAGGGAAAGAGCACTTGCATCAGAACAACCTACTTCCAAGCTGTGACACAGATGTTTTACCACTGCAGAGAACAGTGCTGGTGTCATTAAACAGCTTAGAAGTGACTCGCACTCCTGGAGGGAAGGGAAGGTTATAGAAGTCATGGACAGCTGACAGACCTTTTCCTTGACACCAGGCAAGACAGAATTGGTTGGTGAGTATGTGACTGCCACTTGCATCCTAGCTGCTTTAGGACATGAGAACATGTGGGGTCACTGTATGGAAGACAGACATATGCTACACAGCTTAGACATAATTACAGACAATTTATTGAATCCTTTCTTCTTAAAGGCTTTTGCTCTAAATAAATTATGCTTTGCTTGTCGCAGGCTGTTTGTTCACATAGGGTCTGTGAACATCCCTGTTACCTCGTATCTCCTTCTCATTTAAAAATGCCTAGGCTTCTTTCAAACTCACCTGGTATGAGTAGAGTTATATGGAGCTAAGTGAAGGCTAGGAAGCCTACCTGAAAAAGCAGGTAGGTTTGGAGGCTGCTAGCCTTCTGTGAGGTCCACGCTCCAGGAGATACCCTGCTACCTTTGACTGCATGGCAGACACGTTCCTCGCTAGCCCCTCTGTTCAGACTGAACAGCACTCCAGTCACTGCATATCACTAAGCCCCAGGGACAGCCCCCAGACCGGTTTGAAAGTGCAGGGACAGCTGGCATTATCTGTGCCCTGGCTTAGTTAGCCCTGCTGAGGAAGAGGTTAATTTGATGAAGGAGACTGTTGGAGGTGTTACGTACCCTTTTTTGGGTCAACTTATTATGGCATCTTTAGCCAGGCACAAGTTTAGCCAGGATATACACAACTTAAAAGTAGAAACCAATTATCCATTGGTTATCTCGCACAAAAGATAGCTAGGCTTCACCAAGCCACTGAGCTAAACTTTAGTGTGGTCACCATCCCTGACAAGGCACCGGAGTCTTTGCCAGGCAGGCAAGAGGAGAAAGGGCAGCTGTCATAGGTCCCAGGGAGGTATCTTCACCAGCTCCATAGACGCAGATGGTACTGGTGGCTTGACCTGACAACCTGATCATTCCCTCTTTTTTTTTGTCTTTAGGATTTCATACCTTTTCATACCAACACTTTCTCTTTTGAATCCTTGAGTTGCTAACAATCCCATCCTGAAATCCTAATTTTTACCTTCCTTTTCTGTATACAGACTTCCTCATAGCTATTCCTGTGTGCTCTTTCTCAGCAGTCTGGGTGAAGGTTACACACTTGTGCAACGTCATAGCTGGATCCTGCACACTTGGTCATCAGGCAGCTAAAGCTTTTGGGCAGGTTGAGACTTTTACAGCAGGGGTTACAGACAGAAGTTGCAGAGGCTGAAGACCTGAAAGCAGATATGCACCACTGAAACCAGGAGAGGGTTACCCCAGTGATGGTAGCAGCATCCCCTGTGGTTTTGGCAGGAAAGTTTACCTATGTGCACAGCTCTGCATTCTGCGGTGTGGGCAGGGATCTCTGTTTCTACATCACCGGCAATCTATTAATATCTTAACCATTCCTTGCAATGAATTACACAGGTGGTGAGTGGGAGTGCACACATAAATTAGCATTCTCGCTAAGATGTCATTTCCAAGGCGTTCCTGCCTTCAGGCTTCCATTCTACAGGTGAATCTCAGGGATAATGAGGAAGTGAGGAAAGCAGAGCAGAAAGTCGGTGGTCACAGCACCCATTCACAGAATCACAGAATCACAGAATCAATCAGGCTGGAAGAGACCTCAGGGATCATCGAGTCCAACCGTTGCCCTGACACCACCCTGTCAACTAGACCATGGTACTAAGTGCCGTGTCCAGTCTTTTCTTAAACACATCCAGAGATGGTGACTCCACCACCTCCCTGGGCAGCCTATTCCAATGTCTAATAACCCTTTCTGAAAAGAAATTCTTCCTAATGTCCAACCTGAACCTCCCCTGGCGAAGCTTGAGGCTGTGTCCTCTTGTCCTATCGCTAGTTGCCTGGGAGAAGAGGCCAACTCCCACTTCACTACAACCTCCCTTCAGGTAGTTGTAGACTGCAATAAGGTCACCTCGGAGCCTCCTCTTCTCCAGGCTAAACAACCCCAGCTCCCTCAGCCGTTCCTCGTAGGTTAGACCCTCCAGAAACATCCTTTCTGAACATCCTGGGCTTTTTATAATGTCACTAGTATTTTACCAGATGTTTGATTTTATTATGATTGCTATTGCTTCTTAACAGAAGTTTCTGATGTCACTGCATTATCATTTCAAGAAGAGTTACATCAGACTTCAGTGCTGTCAAATAGGTAAAATTAGCATAAAGGCTTGTATGAGCCTTTTCCGTAACAGTTAGCACTGGACAGTCTTCTCTAAACTTCTCAAAAATTGAAAAACATCTAAGAATTTATGTATCAGTTTTCATTATCTCCCCTCCTTCAACTTGCCAAAGTCATCACTGAGATCAGCAAAACAGACAAAAAAAGGGCCTATCTGACTGTTTCATGACTTCTGCTGCTGTAATTTTAGCTAAAAAAAGAACAATTCAGTAAAATAAGCAGTTAAGACCATGATAGTGAGTCATAAATAGGCTAGATAATTTAATGAGGAGTTGTCAAAACGCTTTACTTGAAGAAAATGACATATTTGCTGATACTTTAAATATGTGAAATGTTCAAGGGTTTCATATGTGAGTAGAAAATGCCAAATAGCAATGTTGGTTTGTGTAGACACAGATCTTGTCTATACCTGTGCATAGACAAGAGTATGTCATTATGCATTTTATATGTGAGAAGTCTCCAACATCACATTTGGCCATGGATGCTCCCAAGCCCCAAGACCACCTCCATCCCCATTCATAGCTGGATTAATGAAGGGAGGTCTTGGTTTGAATTTTATTTGAGGCTTTCTTTGAACCTGTTACATTTCTCAGCTCTTCCACATGCCCTTCAGAAGAAGAGTCCATATTTTGGTTCAAAAGAGCATTTTTAGGAAAAGATCTTCAACTTATATTAATTGTCACGGTTTAAAGCTGGGCCGGCTATTAAACCTGTGGCAGATGCTCTCTGTTATCCCCGCCACCCCCCAAAGGGAAAGGGAAAAGGGAGAGAGACTTCCGGGTTGGAAAGTTAAAACAGTTTTAATAAACTATAATAATGGAAAAGAGTATAATAATAATAATAGAAATAATCAAATATATACAAATATATATACAAAACCAAGATCGAACTCCCCTGAAGTCAGCCACGTCACCACCGGCACTGCAGGGCAGGCTCTGGGAAGGCCCAGGCTGGGCCCAGCGACGGGCGGGAACTGGATTCAGGGATGCACAGATCGGGATCGGGGGCAGCAGGAAAACAGTCGGAGTCCTCCTTGGACACCGGCCATAGCAGAAAGAGCGCGAGACCCTCGTGATCCCCCCGCTTTATACCGAGAATGACGTGTATGGGATGGAATACCTTCGTTGGTCAATTTTTGGTCACCTGCCCTGTCTGCTCCCCCCTGCAGCTGCGACCCCCCTTCGGCTCTTCACTCATAAGCAGTGAGGAATTCAGCAGTGACCTTGGTTTCTCTAAGACTAAGTACAGCAAGAGCCTTACTGCACAACATCCCGACCGGTGCCTCAGCGATAACTACAAACTTCGTGCGTTATCAGTCCTGGAGGCAGACACTGTCTGCAAAACATGCAGTTAGTTTCAGAAAGTGCAGTAACTAGAGGAGAGTTAGCTGAAAGTAAAAATCACTGAAAGGAAAATCGGCTTGATTTAGGCCAAACCAGGACATTAATATACACCTGTATGGCTCTATTGAAGACTGTGAGAAATCCATTGGGTTACATGAGCTAATAAAATACCTTCAACATGAGAAATGCGTTTTTAATAAGCAAAAGGGAACAAGCTTAATAGTATGGCTATAACATATTAAAATATTTCCTTGTACACCTTTCCTTAAATCTGATGGAAGTTACAATGACTGAAAAAAAAGCTCTAAGCTGTAAGTTAAAATGTAAAGGCAGACTTGACTCAGTACTGGTAATGCCATAGTCCAACTAGTTTCTGTAAGATACTGCTGGACAACGGGCATGAGTAAAAAGGGTGATATAACTTGAGTTATTTGGTTTTCCTTTTATCTGTTTTTCATAAGTGGGTTAAGTGAATTACTGGCTGAGAAACCAATGTAAACCTTTATTTGTGCTAAAATTGTTTAACTGCCTATTTTAAAATTTATCTGTAGGCTTGGAGTCATCCAGTTGGGTGAAGCAAACAACAGAAAAGCATTTAAGTGACCAACTGTCCAGTACAAGCAGCAAATGAGGAACAGTGAATAGTCAAAGCAGTAATGCCCCTCCAACCTTAGTAAACAATTTAAAAGCTGAAAATAACTCAGATAAATCATTCTGGTTTAGTGGTAGACTTAATAGTGCTAGGTTAATGGTTGGACTTGATGATCTTAAAGGTCTTTTCCGATCAAAATGATTCTACGATTCTATGATTCTATTCTATGATTTTTTGGAATAATTTAAAATAAGAACCCAGTTTACAAAGCACTGAAATGTAGGCATATACAGCTAATGAAAACAGAAGATAATTCTGCATATAAAGTGTTCACTGCAAAACCTGGGCCTAGTCTATTTATTAACATTAACATAATTTTTAGTGACTGCATCATTCTTGGGCATAGTGATCATGAAATGGTAGAGTTTTTGATTCTTGGATAAGTAAGGAAGGGGGTCAGCAGAACTGCTACCTTGGACTTCGGGAGGTCAGACTTTGGCCTGTTTAGGAGCCTGGTTGACAGAGTCCCTTGGGAGGCAGTCCTGAAGGGCAAAGGGGTCCAGGAAGGCTGGACACTCTTCAAGAAAGAAATCTTAAAGGCACGGGAGCAGGCTGTCCCCATGTGCCAGAAGACGAGCAGGCAGGGAAGAAGAGCGGCCTGGCTGAACAGAGAGATTTGGCTGGAACTTGGGAAAAAAAGGAGAGTTTATGAGCTTTGGAAGAAGGGGCAAGCCACTCAGGAGGGCTATAAAGATGTTGTGAGGCTATGCAGGGAAAAAATTAGAAGAGCCAAAGCCCAGCTAGAACTTAATCTGGCCACTGCTGTAAAAGGCAATAAAAAATGTTTCTACAAATACATTAGCCACAAGAGGAGAGCCAAAGAGAATCTCCATCCTTTACTGGATGCGGGAGGCAACATGGTGACAAAGGATGAGGAAAAGGCCAAGGTGCTTAATGCCTTCTTTGCCTCAGTCTTTAGTAGTAAGGTGAGTTGTTCTCCGGGTACCCAGCCTCGTGAGCCAGAAGACAGGGACAGGGAGCAGAGTGAAGCCCCTGTAATCCACGGGGAAATGGTTAGAGACCTGCTATGCCACTTAGACATGCATAAGTCTATGGGACCAGTTGGGATCCACCCAAGGGTACTGAGAGAGCTGGCGGAAGTGCTCACCAAGACACCTTCCATCACTTATCAGCAGTCCTGGCTAACCAGGGAGGTCCCATGGGACCGGAAATTAGCAAGTGTGATGCCCATCTACAAGGAGGGCCAGAAAGAGGATCCGGGGAACGATAGGCCTGTCAGTCTGACCTCGGTGCCAGGGAAGATTATGGAGCAGATCATCTTGAGTGCTATCATGGGGCATGTACAGGACAGCCAGGCAATCAGGCCCAGTCAACATGGGTTTATGAAAGGCAAGTCCTGCTTGACTAACCTGATCTCCTTCTATGACAAGATGACCCACTTACTGGATGAGGGAAAGGCTGTGGATGTTGTGTACCTGGACTTTATTAAAGCCTTTGACACAGTCTCCCACAGCATTCTCCTGGAGAAACTGGCTGCACATGGCTTGGATAGGCATACACTTCAGTGGGTAAAAAAATGGCTGGGTGGCCGGGCCCAAAGAGTTGTGGTGAATGGAGTTAAATCCAGTTGGTGGCCGGTCACAAGCTGTGTTCCCCAGGGCTCAGTGTTGGGGCCAGTGCTCTTAAACATCTTTATCAATGATCTGGATGAGGGGATCAAGTGCACCCTCAGTAAGTTTGCAGACGACACCAAGTTGGGTGGAAGTGTTGATCTCCTGGAGGGTAGGAAGGCTCTGCAGAGGAATCTGGACAGGTTGGATCGATGGGCTGAGGCCAACTGTATGAGATTCAACAAGGCTAAGTGTCAGGTCCTGCACTTGGGGCACAACAACCCCCTGCACCACACAACAACCCCAACACCTGAGGGTGTTGATCGATGGCCAGCTGAATATGAGCCAGCAGTGTGCCCAGGTGGCCAAGAAGGCCAACAGCATCCTAGATTGTATCAGAAATAGCGTGGCCAGCAGGGCAAGGGAAGTGGTCATCCCCCTGTACTCAGCACTGGTGAGGCCACACCTTGAATACTGTGTCCAGTTCTGGGGCCCTCACTTCAAGAAAGACATCGAGGTGCTGGAGTGAGTCCAAAGAAGGGCAACGAAGCTGATGAAGGGTCTAGAGAATAAGTCTTATGAGGAGCGGCTGAGGGAAATGGGGTTGTTTAGCCTGGAGAAAAGGAGGCTCAGGGGAGACCTTATTGCTGTATACAGGTACCTGAAAGGAGGTTGTAGCGAGGAGGGTGTTAGTCTCTTCTCCCAGGTAACAAGCGATAGAACGAGAGGAAACAGTCTCAAGTCGCGCCAGGGGAGGTCTAGATTGGATATTAGGAAAAATTCCTTTACTGAAAGGGTTATCAAGCATTGGAACAGACTGCCCAGGGAAGTGGTTGAGTCACCAGCCCTGGAGGTATTTAAAAGACGAGTAGATGTAGTGCTTAAGGATGTTTAGGGATATTGTTTAGTGGTTGACTTGGTAGTGTTGGGTTGATGGTTGGACTCGATGATCTTAAAGGTCCTTTCCAACCAAGACGATTCTGTGACCATTGTTAAAGGAGAGGCTGTGAAACTCACAGAGTTAAACATTGACATAATTGCCAGAGAGAGGGCCTAATGGGAAGGAGAGTATCTAAAATGGCTGAAGCATCT
Source organism: Nyctibius grandis (assembly GCF_013368605.1). Taxonomy (NCBI): domain Eukaryota; kingdom Metazoa; phylum Chordata; class Aves; order Nyctibiiformes; family Nyctibiidae; genus Nyctibius; species Nyctibius grandis. Next base: position 57,896,672 of record NC_090660.1, on the reverse strand, counting down.
AGAGTGGAGTTAAAGCAGCTGTTAGACAGACTCTCAAGAGATTTTGCTTAACAGTCTGGAGTGGGTGAAACTATTAATAAATAACTAACTTTGATATGTTTGTTTCTTTTAATCCCGTTGCCTTGGTTTGACACAGGTACAAGTCACGTGATTAGAAGCCTCATTCCACTGAGAAACCAGTGTCAAGTGGCACTGGGCTCGTTTATCATGTCGGTGTCAATAGGCCATACAGGTTTTTTTAATCATCTTTATCTTCATAAGAGTTAAGGAACAGCATAGTAACTGGTGTTTGCCATTCAGAGTACTTGGAGGTTTTCAAAGTAATTTTAAATAAAGTCCACATGGGAATATATGGTTTAAAAACCATATATTTAAAAATGTTTCCAAACAATAATAAAAAGTTGAGGTTTTTGCGCCAAAGCTACCATTGGAAAAACTTCCAATTTTCCTTACACGGAGGTTCCTATACATATCTGCCATAGGGAATAAGTTTGTGGGAACTCGAAGATCTGTTTCTTTCTAAAAAAGAGACATAATTTACTTTTCTTCATTATTTTTTAGGTGTTTGGGGTCAGTAGTTCAACTAATTACATTTCTTTTTTCAGCCACCATTTGGGAATGACTGTAGGAGAGAAAAGGAAAGCTTTTTGGATAAAATGACTCTGAAATTTTATCTGCACAGTTTTCTAGTAGGCAGTTAAATGAATAATCCATCTTCAGTGATATGAAGGATGTAATCCATTTTTGGATATTGGAAAGTAGCTATGGGAAGGTCTCATGTTATTTTACCTTGTACACATGGGGTTTCATCCCATTGTCATGAAGGCAACGTCAAATCTTCTGTTGATTCTTAATAGTGCAAGATCAGAGCCTAGACTTATGAATCTTTGGGAAAGCATGGATTTATCATATATACGGTTAATCTCAGCAACTAGCCAGTAGGTTTTGTTCTTAGTAAATAATAAACATAGCAAATGTTTTGCTGAATTGACTGTAAAAGAATATAGGGAATAAAAGACAGTTTGCCTTTCATATAAGGTCATGCAGATTATTTGCTCTTTTTATCACATTACATTTCCAAAACGCAATCAAGAGTAAAGCAACAGAAATGTTAAGTGCTCAGTGGATCACAGGGGATTTCATAGGATATCCTAAATTATTTTAGCTATTTTTTTTTGCTAATTTTACTTTACCACATTGTTAAAGACTCTCCTAATTTTTCATATATTAGTCCGAAAGAATGCCTAACGTCATGTTACACTATTCTTGGATACAATAACCAATATCACAGTGTAGATTAAAAAGAAGCTATAAAATTTAAATTACCTTCTGTCCTCTTTGCCACAGTGATCAATTGCCTTTCTGTTTTCAAATGCAACACTCATATCATTGACTTTACAATTCAGACACTCCCTATTCTTCCTAAGTATAATGAACAGCAAGTTAAATGTGAATTTTGTAACTCAGCAGCAGTTGATGAATACACAAGCAATCTAGCTTACTAACTTTCATAAAGATTTATGAAAGTCAAGGAAAGTAGTAACTGGATAGGCTGAGAAGCAGCAAGAAAGGATGTTACAGATATGCTGAAGTCCTCTACTGTCAATCAATATAAGAAAAAACACTGATTTCAAAATATTAAGACTTTGAAACTCAAAGAATTCCTGAAGCATATAAGACTACTAAAAATGATCATGACTGACAGACTTGGATAATGTACTCATCTCTCTGTGCAATTTTTTGATGCTCAGGGAAAATGAATCTATAACATAAAAATAGAAGTTTTATTATGAAGGTAAAACTGTTATGTTAGCAATCACATAACATGCAACAAGAGTATTAGAAAATTCCTAACAAGAAGTTATCTCAGCTTATTGTTTGAAGGTTGGGTTTTTTTCTAGAGAAAGGTAAAGTAAAACTGAACAGGAACAGGGGAAAAAAGACCCCAAGAAGGCCCAAAGCACAGCAGAATAAAATAGAAATCTCAAAGAAGATTGAGTCTGACTGGTTCTTTTAAGAACTTCAGTGTACTGAGACTGAGCATAATTGTAGTTCAGCAAAATGAATGATCCCCTCAAAAGTACATGGTTATTGTCAGAGCAAAAAGACTTAATTTGGGTTCTAGCTCTCACAGCTTTGAAGGAGGGAGAAAATAAGAAGGAAAAATAATCAGGTTCAAAAAGAATCAATTGCTATTGCTGACAGAGAAAGATTAATTAGAGGTAAAGGCCCTTGAGTAGAATCTGAGGATAGAAGGTAATTAAAAAAAAAAAATTCACAAAGGGTCCAGATGATCATTAGATCTGAAATATATCTCCTTAGAAAGCATTAGGTGTGGGGCTTTTTTTAATCATAGACTGAAGAAGAACCTGCTAGTTTACCCTGAATCTCACTCTACAGAAAACTAACTTCAGGAGAGAGAAAGGTCTCAGGCTTAAAGACCTGGAGTCTTTGATAAAATAACAATGATTTCATTTACAGCTAGCTCACAGCTCTGATTTCTGAGGTGTATTTATGCCCTAGACTCGGCGGGGAGGAAAGCGGTAAGTAACATATTCACAGATGTACAAGATTCTTCTGCATTTCCAATATACCTGCAAATTTGCCCTCATTTCTGAACTTAAGTCAGCATATCCTTTTTTTAATTAATTCAGATTTCCTATTCTTTACCATAAATTTATGTAATCATTAAAAACTTTGCCATGAGCTTGGGAAATTCCTCTTCATTTTATGTTATGTGTACCAAACTGGACATTTCTGTCTGTTCCTCTAAATTCTGTATTTTAGGAGAACATATAGATTATTTTATTGGGTATCAAGTTACTGACCTGGTGTTAGCCATACACAATCTCTCTTTTCTAAGACAGATATTTAAGTTTATTTGATTAACAATTGATGATTTTTATCATACAAATTTTGAAAGTGAAGATCATTATTCAAAACACAAAGCTATTGAGAAACATAGGTTTTTTCTCAGTAAATCCTAATAAACACAAGAGCTGATTTAACTGAACCATCCTCCCGCTAGAGATTAATCAATCCTATCAGTATCAGCTACCTGTCATCAGTCCTTTGTTCGTGTTCTGTTTCTGAAGCTGCATTGTGTCACAAAAACGCTTCAGACAGAGTGTTTTCCCATGTGTACCATTAGACGTCACAGGAAACTTTTCTTGCTTGGGTCATCTCTCTCTACCTAGCTCAGGCTAATAGTAGGACTTCAAATACGCGTATGTAGCATTCCCATGCAGAGATATCTCAGCTAGTTATAAAGACTATAAAAAAAGAAATGTTTTACAAGGAGTTTGAGCCTAGTCTCCTCTGACCCATTGAGGCTATCTGCTTTGATGATATCTCCATGCTTGCCTGTGTCTGCGCCCTTGAGACTGAGATTTGTGGTCCACAAAGAGGAAGCTGATTGGCATTGCACTAGTAAGTAACAATCATTTTACTATTGGAGGCAGATGAATTTAAGAACCTTTTAAATGGGCAACAGGATACAGCTGGGCGACACAACCTGATAGAAGGCCACAAGTAGAACTTGAGAAATCTTCAGCTAAGTGGAGTCAAAGCTGGCAAACGGTCAGAAACAGTCAGGCAGGACTTGGGAGACTAGAAGAATGGAAACAACCATGTTCATGAGCAAATTTAAAATGACGTGGGTCCACTCAATGTGTGATATTTATACCAAGAATCACTTGAGCTATAGGAAAAAAAGGTGGGTGGCAACATATTGCAGGCTAGGAGGACTGGACTGCTTCTAGCAGCATTATAAAACCAAGCAAAGAGTCAAGGAAAGCCACTACAGCCATCTCAGCCTCCATTTCAAAACAGAGAGCTCACAGGGGAGGATGATAGCCTGATGTTTCTGTCACAAATAAAATGTCAGTCCAAGGTTCCCCTTCAGTGCTTACGGGCACAGTTTACAACTAAAGGTAGAGTTTGGATGGTGGCTATTCCTCTTGCTTAAAACTGTAACAACAAAGGTCATTCTACTGAAATTTAATTTGGAACAAGTCAGAGAGCAGTTTGCATAGCAAGTCCCAAGCAGAAGGAAAATCTATCTGAACAGGATTTTAAAGTTCAGTGTGTGGAAATCATGGGGGAAAAAACTACTCTTTTAGGGTATAACTAGGTATGCCCCACTCTGCAAGACTTCAGTAAGTCCTGTGTTTTCAGGCAACTTTATGATCTAGAACAATGTTATACAACATGTTTTACCACAACAATGACGTTTTTTCAGTCAATGTGAAGAGAAAAGCACCACACAAGATTTACCTGACAGGCAGCTCTGTTTAATACAGAGCACTCTGTTTAATTTGAGCACTTTTTGACACCTTTGCAGCTCTAGCCCAGCTAATACAGACTTATACTTTTTCTTTTCTGCTTGCACTTAGAATACAAGCATGATTGATCAATATCATTTAATCACACATACATACAATTGCTTACAAATTGCTCCAGAGATGAATTCCTGGATAACAGCTTCCTAAGTGGTGCACTGCTTCTCTGACCCTTCAAAAACTAAAAAGAAATTGTGATGTGTGTGAATCTATCACCAACAACTTCTGCTCTGTCAGGAAATAAGAAAAATCCCTGGAGCCATCACTTAATCTTCTACAACCATGTCATTCACTCACCACACTCAGTTTGGATGAGAAGAACCTTACTTTCAACAAGCAATAAAGTTTTTGATACAAAAGTAGATATTCAGCCCATGACCTGAACATACATGACATTCTTAACTTCCATGGCACAACTTGCTCAATCATTTAAAGGGTTTACAATCTAACTCAAGATTTCTCCCAAGCCTTTCCTGGAGAAGAGAATTCATAAATCTCCTCAGCTGGTGCGAGCAGGGCTTATACAGAAGCAGGTACTGTATGCCTTCAGGAATGACAGCACTTGTCCTCACAGCATATTGCAATGCGCTGCAAACAACGTGAGATGATATAGAAAAGAAGCAATATGGGCAGAAGAGTGAAGAATCCTACATGCACCAAGGAACAGCTAAACCTAGTGCCAGCTCCACTATTTGCCCTTTCCAGAAGGCACCGCTCCCAGCTTTGTCCGAAACCCCACTTGCACTGGATTCGCTCTGTGACACTTTCAGCGAGTGAAAACAGTCTTCCCCATTTAAACATGGCCCCATTTCAAGCAGCCATGAACAGAGGAATCAAGCTGTAAAGTTGCCATTGTATTTTCTCAGAATTTTTTAGTAATATAATAAGACAAAAGTCTGGTCCATCAGCAGAATTTTAACTGTAACACATTAAAAAGTCATTTCACCGCAAAAACTTTTTAAAGGAACATCACCACATACTCTGCTGCATATTGAGGTAAACATTTTGAGAACACAAAATATTCCTTTTAAGTGGATCAGCACTTGTTCAGGGAGACTAAAGAAAAAAAATAAAGCATGTCAACCAAAGCACTGTCTCCAAATCAGATGAGTTACCCTCACACTTGCCTTAAGTACAAGTAGAAAAAGACAAGCTGACTCTACCTCAGGGATTTTGCTTTTGCTTTTTTTTTCCAGGTTGTCTTCATTTGATTCACTGGGCAATTGTCAAACACAATCACATGGGATGAGGATAGAGGTAAGAGATGAAATCCTGGAATACATTTTGGCAGCGTTATTTTCTAGTTTACATATGGACTCACACAATACCCTATTAATTAACGCTTGAAGAAACTTTTTAAGTCCCACAGTCAGCTGGGATTATTCTTCCTCTGTATGTATGTCAAGCACACAGTGCAGTTAGAGCCAACAGTGGCAAAAGATCTGGTTGCCAAACACATTCAAACAACTCCCCAAACAAAATGAGATGCAGACAACTGGGCAATTTCCAGTTATACAGTGAAGAAGTATTCATGAAGGAGCAGCTTCATTTGTAGGTGGTAAGTCCATAAATCTGAAAAAAAGTGCATATGTTTGTTTTGTAAGTAAAAAGGCAGATTTTCCCCATTGCCACAAACTGGGTTTCCTAAATGGAAAAAGCTAGAAAATAGTAAAAATATGGTAGGGAAAGATGCTTTCCCACATTTAAAAAATCTCTCATGAGGAAAAACTGCTCTTTCAGATCAAAATATTTGGAGGGATGTTTTCTCATGAGCCTGTCAGCTAGTCAGCTCTGCCTTTAAACTCCAACTTGGATGCACAAGAACTGTTTAACTGCAAGTAGCAATGTACTTTATTTGTGTATGCAACTGATTATAAGTTTATATGGTGTTCATTTTCTTGCTTGCAGTGACCCATGAAGACTGCTACCTCACTGGAAAGTTTCTCACTGGGAAAGCCATGTCATAAGCTCAGCCCAGCCCAGAGTCATCCAGTCAGAGAGCCCAACAGTTAGGACTGCTGCTCTAGATGCATTCAGGGAAGTCCTAATACATGTAAAAGAGTAACCAGACAGAAGATACATACCTGTTCTCTGATGTTTCACAAAGAAAACTGTGATCAGTTAAATGGAGATGAAGAAACACAACTCTGGGAATATGCCACTCTTAGAAAATGCCTGCTTGTTTTAGGATGTTGAAAGGCTTCAAAAGGAGCTCAGACTGGTACATTATGCTACTCTTATCCTAAACAACCCTGGAGATATTCAAGGCTCCTTGGGACTTCATAGTAAACAGATGGTCAAATTCTCTTCTTTGCACCCTGTTGAATGGACTTCCTCAGCAATCACAGTTAGATACATGCAAGTACGATTGAAAGCGATATTGTCCTATACACCATAACATGATAAGGCATTTCAGGAGTGCAGGAAAGACAAAAGAGCAATTGGCATGGCAGATTTTTTTTTCTGCTCTGCTATCAAAGCATAAGCAGCAGCTGTTCTAACAATATACGCTTCTTTGCTCCCAGCAAGTGTTTCCCAGCAGTGGGAGTAGCAGAATTTCTGTGACTCAGAATTTCATAGCCATCAGCCTTAGGAGAAATCTTGCTTAAGTAATTTCAATGCCAATTCAGCTGTAAGCTTGATTTGCCATTTTTGTCACGGTGCTTCGTTTTTTAGTAAATATCTCCCAGATACAACTTTTTTTTTCCCCACTAAATAAAGAGAAGGGAGAGAAAGATTCTACTGCCTTGATTTTAGCAGTTTATCCTTCGCACTTCTAGGGTGCCCAGCAGCAAAGTTTTATTCAGAGTAGATGCAATTCAAGGAAATTCCATGACTGACCAGTAATTGAGGCTGCAATCAAAGATGGCAGAACATATGCTATTTGCAGAAGTGGGCCTCCCAGGATTTAATTACCCATGCAAGGGAAATGTTTATGGAAGTATTGACATAGTTAGTCTCACTGCCAATATAAGTGAAATCTCAGCTTGTTGCAGACAGTCCCTTGCGCTTGTTCCACTTCAGAGACCTCCTTTAGGGTCACCTTTACGGCTTATTTGGTAGTTTCTATCCTTGTTGCTGGTATTGTTCCATGAAAAAAAGAGTTAGGAGTAGAAAAACCCTTTTCACTAGCACCTCAGGGAACCTAGAGCAGCCTTTAAATGGCCATCTCTAGCTGGTACAAAGAGACTGGACCAATTCCAACCTGTGCAACTACAAAGGCAGTTCATTGCTTTGTATCCTTACTAGCTTCACCCTGAGACTAAGAAGAGAAGTAGAGTAGTATGGCGGTGTGATCCTAGATGTCCTTGATGATCCTGGTTCATACTCCTAACTTAGGGGCTCATGCCTTCTCTCTATGAGAAGTTGTTTTATTGAACAAAACAGGTTCTTGTCTTGAGGTTGACAGTAGCATATACCAGCATGTCATATGGGATATATAAGGACTTTCTCACTTCAGTCCTCATCATGCTATACTTCAGTTCTCTCATTACAAACATTTAAACTACCAAGAACATTTGGAGTATGTGTATATGGCAGTGTTAGTTCAAATGCATACTTGGGACTGTCCGTCCACTGCCTCTATTAGCTTGTTAGGAAAGCTATGTCCTCAAGATGAGCCCTAATTCTTGCCTGGTTGCTGCAGGAACCCAGGGCTCCCTGTGGGCTGGGAGATTTGGGGGCTCCCTGGGTCTGTCAGGGCAGGGCCTGACAGCCAGGGCCCATCCGACCACCCCAGCCAGGAGCAGGGCAGGTGGGGGACACTGAGGCAGCCCCAGCCCCAGGCATTGGGCACCTTCTTTGAGATGGGGATGGGCCAAGGCTGGGCTGGGACATGGGCCCACAGGTCCTGCTCAGCAAGGACTGCGGCTGGATGCTGAGATGTGGCAGGAGCTGTAGCTCTAGTGGGGGCCAAATGTCAAAGGCTCATGTGGAAGCAACTCCTATGGGCCCTGGTCACAGTCCCCCCCACAGCACCTCAGGGAGTCTCTCCCCACATCACCAGTGGGACAGGGGCTGCTCTCACCCCCACAACCACTAAGCTGGCCCTGAATCCCAGCAGACAGCCCTCTGAGGGTATGGGTGGGATGCTCTCTGGGCCCTTGGAGTGGTTTGGAGGGTCTTCACGAGGAAAAGCATCCAGAGTAGATGGTCTGGATTCTCAGGGGGAAACTTTTGATCTCGGACAGGACATGTGATGGAGAGAGATCAGCAAGCGCTTGCTGGAAACCCTGCAAAGGACAGAGACCATTTCCACAGTTGTGTGAGCCAACTCAGCTGGCTGCCCAAAGCAGGACAGGGAGAAATCAGCCGCCACAGCCTAGGGCAATGCACAGAATGCATGGAGGCAGGGCAGGAAGGCACAGAGGTTCTCAGCCGCCACAGCTCCTTGCAGCATGGGCATCTGCCCACAGCTGCATTTACTCTGCACAATATACTTCAAGCCTCAGAGGAAAAAAAATAATCTCCCTGTATCCAAGCCAAATGAGCCTACCTTGAAGCAGATCACAGTGTATATCACCAACAGCACAGTGATGTCCAGTGCATTCAGACTACCATTCACTTTTTTTACGCCAGATCACCCATTTGGGTTGCTTCATTTTTTCTGGGTAGAAAAACTGTAGCAGACTAAGAAATACATATGGGTTTCTCATTTCTTTGCATAACTTGATCTTTACACATTGAAAAATGCCATTTCACCGAATCCTCCTTGAAAATATATCAGCAAGCAGTCATCCACACAGCTCTACTGATTTAATTTTTGAAGATCTGGTCCCTTTTATTTCGTTTATGAAACAAAAATTATCATGAGGCTCCAGGTGCCTTGCAAATTTGCCAAGTGCTTGTGAAGCTCACAGAACTTTAAACTCCTCTGGATTTCCTAATTTATTAATGTTTGTTTCAGATGTGAAGAAAAATCATTGCTATTTTGTTTGGCTTATGCATGCCTAGTTTTGTTCAATATTAAAAAAAAATGGAAAATATCTAGAGAGTGAATTGTTGTTTAAGATTTTAATATAAACTGGATTAGTTATGGGACTAATAAATATAAGTATTTTGTGGCTGTATTGAATTTTAAGTAGGTGATTGTGTGTCCTCTGAGAATTATTCTGAAAATACAGAATTATTTGTTAAGATTTATGTTGAGGTTGGAGAGTCTTGGGGTTAAAATGAATTTAGAGATTGATTACACCAGCCATCGCTGCTATGAAACTTTAATCTTGATAGCAGTGCCAGCGAATCTCATTAAACTGTCTTCCACCATTTCCAACGTTTTGTGTTTTTGTTAAATTCCACTCTTAGCCAGTATCACAGAACTTCAGCAGTAGCTGACATAGTATTTTAGAAATGGTAAATTTTATGATCCCAGAGGTATCCCTCAGTAAAGAGAACCGAGTCTTCATCTGTAACCAGAATACAGAGTTAAACGCAGAATATAATGATCACTAAAGCTTGGCAGTGTGTGAATATGTTGATAATTGCTCATGCTTTAAGGAAAATCTTCACCCTGAACTTGGTTTGGGGAAGTAGTCTGATATCTGGGAGAGAAGCAGGGTGAAGAAAAATTCACCCTGCTTCTCTTTACTTCAGCTGTGAACTTCCTTCACAGAAGACATAAGGCTGAAGTACTCTCAACCCTGTGGCTTTGTGTCTTTTGAGCTGTGTTGCTTCTACCTGCGCATGCTTTCAAGGTGACACTCATACTGTGTGATATCCTGAGCCTGTCCCTGGAGATCCAGTACCTTTCTTTGTGTCACAGATCACCATAGCTCTATCCCATTCAAAACTGCTGCTGCCATAGAGATGGGGTTTGAAAATGTGCCTTGATACATATGGGAAAAGTCACCATATGGTAACTGCTGGGGATATGCAGAGCTAGAATCTCCTCTCTAGTTGAAATTGCAATTTGCCCTTCTAACATTCATCAGAAATTCTGGCCATATATGCAAATTTTTCAGAGGGTTTGGGGGTGTTTAAACAAAAAAAGAGGTCTGAAATTAAAGTAACACCTCCACTATCACCTGAGAACAGCTGCTACCACTGTCGCGGACCAGCCCTGCTCATCACTTTCATCCCTTGCAAATGGTGAATAGATGTTTCTTTGGTTTTTTTTGGCCCTCACACACCACTTTCCACTCAGGCTTGGGATGACATAGTTATTTGTGCTGCTGCACGGAGAAAAAGGCAGAAATATGACCTATTTACTTACCCCTGGATACTCAAACCTGCTGTCTGTTCAGAGAATAAAAAGCCTGAAATCTTACATAGGTAACCTAGTTTCGCAGCAGCAGATCTGACTTCTTTATCTCCACCTGCCAGTCTCTAGTCTCATATGATCTACTAAGAAGAAAACAGTTGCATTCATGGAGCATGGGCAGGGAAGTTCAGATTTCTGGTCAACATTCAAGGGTACTCTGCATGCAGCTCCCATTCCCAAAGCATTGTAGAGATCCTCACTGTATAATAGCTTTTAAACTTTTTGGTGAAGTAAATGCAGATTGTCCTCAACTGTCACATGAAGCTCCCTTCCCAAAATAAACTGACGAGTAGCATTCTGTATGTTTTCCTCTGATGAGAAGCGCACACACGTGGAGAATCTATTTGAAATAAATGACCCTACTCCTGTAAGAGCTACTCAGCATGAGCAACAGTGATGAAATCCACTACATTCAGAGTCAAAGTGAACAAGCCTGTACACACTATATTCCATGAGGAGCCCTGAACACACGTTTTTTTTTTTTCCTCAAGGTTTACAATTTTCTCCAGCTTCACATAAATGTGGGCAGAACATTCAAGTGCTCTACAGTTTGCATTCTGCATCCCCTATTGTAATGCCATTTGGCTCTTCTGTCTGCAGTAGTTCACATTTAACCAGAAAATCTACACCTTAAAGCAGAAAAAAATGGAAGACGGGCATGTCTCCTCTCTTTCAGCAGCAATCCAGGCTAATATACTCAACTGCCTCCATTGGGCAACGCACTGGATCGTTGCATGTATGCCTTCAGTTCCCTGTGAAATTAATATGCCCACATGCATAGAGGACTCAAGGTTAATGTAAAGTAAAAATAGAATGCGTGACACACAATCATCTTATAAGAAAACAAAAATAAAGGCCATGATTGTTTTGGTGGCATTTTACAGAGATAAAAGAAGCACGCTGCTCAGACCATGAGGAGCACAGGTAAGTGTTCAGAGTGCTCACAAGTACAGTTAGGCCATTGGTGTTTTCCCATGGTTCAGATACTAGCATTATCAGTTATAAAATAGTCATGAGTTGGAAGACAATCAGCATTCAGAGGAGTTCATTAAGAGAGCACCTTGAAATACCGTATGTAGTTTATTTCTTTAAGCCAAGCAGCAGTGTGAAGTGAATTAAAGTAACTACCTTTTAAATCTTTAATTACGACAACAACAATGAAAGTGCTAAAGCAAAAGCAAGGCTCAAGATAAGCTTGAGTCCACAAAGGTTGATGCTGATTTAAACCTGATTGATAAGGAAAGCCAAAGACCATCTGGAGCAAAATCCAGTGAGGAATGCGAAGGGCAACAAGAAAGGTTTCTACAGGTATATCACCAGCAAAAGGAAGACCTGGAAAAAATGAACTAATGCCAAGGTACTCAATGCCTTTTCACCTTGGTCTTCATTAGGAAGACCAGTCTTCAGAAATCCCAGCCGCCTGAGACTAGTGGAAAAGTCCAAAGCAAGGTAGACTTACTCTCAGTGGAAGACGATCAGCTTAGGGAACACTTAAGCAAACTGGACATACGCAAGTACATTGGATCTCATGAGATGCAGCACGAGTGCTGAAGGAGCTGACTGATGTCATTGTGAGGCCATTCTACTATCTTTGAAAGCAACGTCAATCCTTTTTTCAGGGTGCCAGGAGGAATATCCAAGGATTTACAGGCTGATTGGCTTTACCTCAACCTTTGGTAAAGTGGTGGACTAAATAAACCCGAAAGACATTTCCAAACATATGAAGGACAAGAAGGTTATTGTGAGTAATCTGTATGGATTTATAAAGGGGAGATCATACCTGACCAACCTCATATCCTTCTGTGAGGAGGTGATTGGCTGGGTAGATGAGGGGAGAGCAGTGGCTGTTGTTTTTCTTGATTTTAGGTAAGGCTTTCCACATTGTCTTCCATAACATGCTCATAGAGAAACTGATGAAGTATGGGTTAGATAGGTAGAGAGTGAGGTGGACTGAAAACTGGCATAACTTCTGGGCTCAGAGGGTTGTGATCAGAAGCATGAAGTCTAGCTGGAGGCCAGTCACTAGTGCTGTATCCCAATACTGGAGCCAGTACTGTTCAACCACTTCATTAATGACCTACATAATGGGACAGAGGTGTACCCTCAGCAAACTTGCAAACAATATAAAATTGGGAGGAGTTGCTGTTACACCAGATGGTTGTGTTGCCATTCAGAAAAGGCTCAACAAGATGGAAAAATGGACAAGCAGGAATCTTGTGAAGTTTAACAAAGGGAAATACCAAGTACTTCCCCTGGGGAGAAATAAGCCCAGGCACCAGTATATGCTGGGGGTCAACTAGCTGGAAAGCAGCTCTGCAAAAAAAGGACCTGAGGGTCTTGGTAGACAACAAGGTGGACAACATGAGCCAACAACATGCCCTTGCGGCAAGGAAGGCCAGTGTCATCTTGGGCTGCATTAGGAGGAGTGTTGCCAGCAGGTCACGGGAGGTGATCCTCTTGTCTACTCAGTACTGGTGAGACACATCTAGAGTTCTGGGCCTAGCTCTGGGCTCCCCAGTGCAAGAGAGACATGGACTTACTGTTGACAGTCCAGTGAAGTGCTGCAAAGGTGATTAAAGGACTGGAGCATCTTACATATAAGGAAAGGCTGAAAAAGCTGGAACTGTTAAGCCTGGAGAAGGCCCAAGGGGATCTTATCAATGTGTATGAATACCTGATGGGGAGGTAAAGAAGACAGAACCAGGTTTTTCTCAGCAGTACCCAGCAACAGGATGAGAGACAACTGTCATGAATTGAAATACAGGAAATTCCATTTAAACATAAGAATAAACTTATTTTATTGTAAGAATAACTGGACACTGGCACAGGTTGTACTGAGAGTTTGTAGAGTCTCCATCCTTGGAGATGCTCAAAACCCAGCTGGACACAGCCCTGAGCAACATGCTGTAACTGGCCCTGCTTTGAGCAGAGAAGTCAGTCTCCAGAGGTACCTTCCAACCTCAACCATTCTGTGATTCCATGGTATGTGGACAGAAAAAACAATGCTTCAGGGATTAAGCAGGCTCTAAACGTGTGAAATCAAGTAAGGATGTTAAACGAGTACAGAAAAAATAGTTCACTATGTGGCAATATTCTGCTTCACATTCAGACAAGAGCTATAAGTTGACAAAGCTTCAGTGAAGACAAAGTTGCACGTTTCTCTTGTTCACAGGCAAGTGAGAAAACGGGCACTGGCATGTATGGGTGCAAGGGTTCCAAAAGTCAAATTTCTTCTAGTAGGAGATCAAAACCAAAATGCCAGTGAGGGTCGAGGGATTAAAAAATAAGATTCAAGGTGAAGAAAAGAGTGAAGTGCAGGAAAAGGAGTTTAGGATCATATAATTTCGCTTGCAACTGCCTAATTTTCTGCTGGTGAATACTTATGTTCACATATTACCTGTTTGAAATTTCTTTGGTACTTCAGCACAGTGTTATGCTTGTTTTATTTACATTATTGCTATCTTGCTGATTTTCACATACTTATCTTGTTTTCTGCTTCCCTCAACAGAGATTATGTCTATCTATTACCAGTTGAGATGCCTCAGGGAAGTAAACTTACTACAGATTTAATGTTCCAAGTTTGTGGCAGACTACTTCATAATTTAAGATATTCACTTCTAGTAGAATGAGGATTTTCAGTTTCTAAGAGTACTGTAATCCTAAAGGAATTTAGGTACAACAAAACCGCTAAACATTAAGCATCTTTGCCTTATTCATTGTATTTGTTTCTATCTTTCACTCTTCCACCAAACTAAAATCAGTCATACAAAACTCTCTGTGCACTTGGCAATTGATTAAATGTGCACTGATGAATAACCAGACTCATTATCCCTCCAAGTAACCACATATATATATACACACACATATATATATAACAACATACTTATAGCAGTGTAAGAAATTTTCATAAGGCCTTACACATTGCACTGCTCAACCTTGTTTAGGATCTCCCAGGAAAAGGAGACACCTCTAATGCTGACAGACTCCAGACAAAGAAGGAAACTAGTCCCAAGAGGATGTTGGTATGAATTTGCTGTAGTGTTAAGCCATTGGCTGATTGGCTAGAATATAAATGAAGATGAAGCAGAAAAATTAATTCTGCTAAAGATGATGCATTATTTAAATTACTTATCAGCATTTTAAGATTGAAATCACTAAGTGCTTAAAATTAAAAAAGGACCCTTCTGAATCCATAAACCCCACTGAGGGAAAACAATAGAGGAGCTGAGGCAGACATAGATAGGTGGTATCAGCACCATGCCCCCTTAGAAGACACCACTAAAAAAGAGGCTCCTTGGACCCTGGTGACCCACAAAAGCAAGACTCCGCCTCAGTCTCCACCCTCCAGTATCACAACCAAAAACAGATATGAAGCTTTAACAGCTATAGATACCCACGAGCAAGATCCACAAGCTGTAACCATACCAGCAGCAGACAGTGGATACCGTAAAAAGAAACGACGAGTGCTCGTGGTGGGTGACTCTCTGTTGAGGGACACTGAGGCGCCCATCTGCCGACCTGACAGAGAATCACAAGAGGTATGCTGCCTTCCAGGCACTAAGGTGTGAGATATTGCTGAGAGGGTGCCACAACTTGTTAAGAGATCGGACTACTATCCTCTGCTTCTCTTTCATGTGGGCATGAATGACACCACGAGCCGGAACCTGGGTAGGATCAAGGAAGACTACAAAGCCCTGGGGGTGTAAGTGAAGAATATTGGTGCCCAAGTTATCTTCTCCTCCATTTTACCCGTCAGAGGAAAGGGGGCAACCATAAATAGACATATAATGGAAATCAACTCGTGGCTTCGTGGTTGGTGCTATCATGAGGGTTTTGGCTTTTATGACAATGGGACACTCTTTGACAACTATAACTTGTTAGGGAGGGCTGGGATCCACCTGTCTAAAAGAGGCAAGGGAATCTTTGGCAGCAGGCTGGCCAACTTGATGAGGCGGGCTTTAAACTGAAGGACTTAGGGAGAGGGGTCCAGAGCGGTAATGCGCATGCCATTGCCTCTATTGGGGGAATAAGCCAGGCCAATCAGAGCAGGGAGAAAGGTTCCTTAGCTGCCTCCCAAGATAGGAACAAGAAGGCCAACTGCCTCAAAGGTATGTATAGATATCATGGATCCTCTTCCGCTTCTCCTGGGAAACGTGCATGCTTGGCTACCTCTCTGAAATGCTTGTATACCCATGCATGCAGCATGGGGAATAAACAGGAAGAACTGGAGATCTATGTGAGGTCACAGGGCCACGATCTCACTGCAATTACAGAGACATGGTGGGATAGCTCTCATGACTGGAATGCTCTCATGGATGGCTACGTACTTTTTAGGAAGGACAGATCGGCAAGGCGAGGATGTGGAATGCCCTTTATGTGAGAGAGCAACTGGAATGTATCGAGCTGAGCCTAGGGAAGGATGAAGAACGAGTAGAGAGTCTATGGGTAAGAATTAAGGGGCAGGCTAACACGGGTGACACTGTTGTGGGGGTTTACTACAGGCCACCTGATCAGGAAGAGAAAGTAGATGAGGCCTTCTACAGACAGCTGGAAGTAGCCTCGCGATCGCAGGCCCTAGTTCTCATGGGAGACTTCAATCACCCCGATATCTGCTGGAAAGACAACATAGCTAGGCACCCACAGTTCAGGAGGTTCCTACAGAGTGTTGACGATAACTTTTTGACACGGGTGGTGGAGGAGTCAACGCGGAGGGGTGCTCTGCTGGACCTTGTGTTAACAAATAATGAAGGTCTGGTTGGAGATGTGAAAGTTGGGGGTAGCCTGGGTTGTAGCGACCACGGGATGGTGGAGTTCAAGATTCTGCATGGAGGAAGCAGGGCAAGAATTAGGACCACAACCCTGGGCTTCAGGAGAGCTGACTTTGGCCTCTTCAAGGACCTCCTTGGGGGTATGCCATGGGTTAGGGCTCTAGAGGGCAGGGGGGTCCATTAGAGCTGGTCAATATTCAAACATCACTTCCTCCAAGCTCAAGATCGGTGCATCCCTATGAGTAAGAAATCAAGCAAAGGGGACAGGAGACCTGCATGGATAAGCAAAGAGCTTCTTACAAAACTGAAATGGAAGATGGAAGTCTATGGAATGTGGAAAAAGGGACAGGCTACTTGGGAGGAATACAGGAAGGTTGTCAGAGTATGCAGGGAGGCGACAAGGAAGGCCAAGGCCTGCTTGGAATTAAATCTGGCAAGGGACATCAAAGACAACAAGAAGGGCTTCTTCAAGTACATCAGCAGCAAAAGGAAGACTAGGGAAAACGTGGGCCCGCTGCTGAATGAGGAGGGTGCCCTGGTGACGGAGGATGCAGAGAAGGCGGAGTTACTGAATGCCTTCTTTGCCACAGTCTTTACCACTAAGGCCAGCCCTCAAGAATCCCAGACCCTGGAGACACAAGAGAAAGTCTGGAGAAAGGAAGACTTTCCCTTGGTTGAGGAGGATCAAGTTAGAGAACATTTAGACAAACTGGACACACACAAATCTATGGGTCCCAATGGGATGCACCCACAAGTGTTAAGGGAACTGGCAGATGTTATTGCCCAGCCACTCTCTATCATCTTTGAAAGGTCGTGGAGAGCAGGAGAGGTGCCTGAGGACTGGAGGAAGGCCAGTGTCACTCCAGTCTTTAAAAAGGGTAAGAAAGAGGACCCAGGCAACTACAGACCGGTCAGCCTCACCTCCATCCCTGGAAAGGTGATGGAGCAGCTCATTCTGGATGCCATCGCTAAGCATGTGGAGAAGGTCATCAGAAGCAGTCAACACGGATTCACCAAGGGGAAATCATGTTTGACCAATCTGATAGCCTTCTATGACAACATGACTGGCTGGACTGATGAGGGGAGAGCAGTGGATGTTATCTACCTTGACTTCAGCAGGCTTTTGACACTGTTGCCCATAACATCCTCATAGGAAAGCTCAAGAAGTGTGGCTTAGATGAGTGCACAGTGAGGTGGATTGAGAACTGGCTGAATGACAGAGCCCAGAGGGTTGTGGTCAGCGGCGCTCAGTCTAGTTGGAGGCCTGTGGCTAGTGGTGTTTCCCAGGGGTCACAGAATCACAGAATCAACCAGGTTGGAAGAGACCTCTGGGATCATCAAGTCTAACCGTTGCCCTGACATCACCATGTCAACTAGACCATGGCACTAAGTGCCGTGTCCAGTCTTTTCTTAAACACATCCAGAGATGGTGACTCCACCACCTCCCTGGGCAGCCCATTCCAATGTCTAATAACCCTTTCTGAAAAGAAATTCTTCCTAATGTCCAACCTGAACCTCCCCTGGCAAAGCTTGAGGCTGTGTCCTCTTGTCCTATCACTAGTTGCCTGGGAGAAGAGGCTGACTCCCACTCCGCTACAACCTCCCTTCAGGTAGCTGTAGACTGCAATAAGGTCACCTCTGAGCTTCCTGATCTCCAGGCTAAACAACCCCAGCTCCCTCAGCCGTTCCTCGTAGGTCAGACCCTCCAGACCCTTCACCAGCTTGGTCGCCCTCCTCTGGATTCGCTCCAACACCTCAACATCTTTCTTGAAGTGCGGGGCCCAGAACTGGACACAGTATTCAGGGTGCAGCTTCACCAGTGCCGAGTACAGAGGGACGATCACTTCCCTAGACCAGCTGGCTACACTATTCCTATCAAGAGGATGGGGCCGGACTCTTCTGAGCGGTGCTCAGTGACAGTACAAGGGGCAACAGACACAAGCTGAAACATGGGAAGTTCCATCTGAATATGAGGAAAAACTTCTTTACTTTGAGGGTGACAGAGCACTAGAACAGGCTGCCCAGGGAGGTTGTGGAGTCTTCTTCTCTGGAGATATTCAAAACCCGCCTGGACGCAACCCTGTGCAACATGTTTTAGGTGAACCTGCTTTGGCAGGGGGTTGGACTAGATGATCTCCAGAGGTCCCTTCCAACCCTTAACCATTCTGTGATTCTGTAATACTTGAATTCTGCCAGTCGCTGACCCAAGTTTTTATTTAAGAAAACATCAATTGATTTATTTTTGTGTACCTAACAGCCTCTGATATGTACACAATTTCAAAGCTAAGAACATTTCAGAAGATGTCTGGAGGGGACAAATCCTACATTTCCTTGCAAAAAAGTCGTACCTCTGGCCCACCCCACCTTGTAACTGTATAATTTCCTTTATTGTTACTGAAAGCAGCTCCACACACCAGAGAATACAGCCATGAAAGCCTACCAAAGCCTCGTGGAAATATTTCTCTTTTACCAACATCATAATTGCTGAGAGAAAAAAATGGTTTCCCCCTTTTTAAAAATCTGTTATCATCAGAGACACTTGCACGTAAACAGGATCTTAGTTTCTTGAGAGATATCTGCTCCTACTGCTGGTACTTGATATTCACCATCCTTTCTCTGTGACCTCCAACTCACAGCTACAGTCAGACCTCATAGCTACAGCTAAGTTATTTTAATGTCAACAGCAAATAGTTACTTCACTGAAGGAAGAGGCAGCAAGAGGGAGACTACCCTTAGGAACAAGGTGTATTTTTTTAATCAATGGCCTTCAATTTCTGGTATAATGTAGATAATCTCATTGAAAAGTTGACCTCATTGAGTCTTGAAATGTCCAACACGTAGGCTTCATCAGTGCTTTATACAGTCACATTTGAAAAACAATATGTGTTAACATTTCAACGCCCAGCATCCTGTTGAATCCTGCAAGTCCTTCCCCACCATTGCTATACCTTTTTGACCTTCCTGTCTGCCCCACCACAGGGTGACTTGAGCTTTGGCCCAGAGACGAGAAGATGGCACTGCACTGACTGGTGCCACACCAACATCTGAAATGGGTTGTTTCAGTTTGGAAGAACCAGACTATGGGGAACAACAGTGGAGCCATAAGGCTGTTTTAGAGGAGCTTTTCAAGAAGCACATGTTGTGGTTACAGCTAGTCAACTGAATGTTTTATATTTTTACATTTCTAGTGCAGCTTGATGATTTTGATTAATTTATATGTTTAGGGGTTGCTGATGGCTAATTTTACAGTATTTATTGTATTTTCTTTAATATTAGTGTGTTTAGAAAGGTGCTTCTTGCTTTACACTTTTGGAGAAATAAGTGTCCTCAAGATTTATGTTACACTTCATCTTATAATATAAATCCACAATTTCTTCAAGAAACTGATCCTATCACCAACATCCCTTTCACCGTTACATTTTCATCTGACTATAAATGCATTTTCATCCAACTGTCAATGCATTTTCATCCTCTTCTTCCTCCTTATATATTCCACTTTCATGATGCTCCACATTGTTTTGTCATGTGAACTGCAGCAATAACCTCCTTCCTTTGGGTCTTAATAGAGAAATAAATCCAAAGCATAAAAAGGCAGTTTTGAGGTCTGGCCTAGCCCAGACAATTTAATCAAAGTCATGAATTAACATTTTCTCGTTGCTAGGAAATAGCACCTCAGAACATCTGACAGGCGGATGCACTTAGGGTTGCTTTCCACGACAGGAGAGGTTAATTTGATTCCAACAACTTTCCAATAAAAGGTGAATCTATTTGTACTCCTATGGTCAGCAACAGCAACACAGACCTTTCTCACAGCATTTCTTCTCAGATGCAGGGCTTCATTTTCATGAGTTGTCTATTAAATGTACGTATGTATTAGTATCCAAAATGCAGAGCCACCATCTTTAAAATGAAGAAAGAGGCATCCTCAGATTGAATCACCTTTAGTCTATTTGTCAAAGGCAGTAACCATTCTACCCCCAAAAGCACTTACTGTCTTTCCTTGGCGTTTACTTAAAGAGAAATTTTTTAGAATGTCTTAAAAATAATCACCTGACCGATCAGGGTGCATTTCTCCTGTTAAATTGTATTTAATTGTTCGTCTGTTATGAAACTGCTTTGGAATACATCTTTCCTTTTATTAGAGACTTAAAGGAAATGAAGTTTGAGGCTTTTGAGAAATGAAAGCCTGTCTAGGACCATCTAATGAATTTACCTAAGGCACTACAACTTTCCAAGGAATTTTTAGTCTTATTTTTAAAAAATGAGTCTAGTTGTTATTAAATCAAGAATTGATGTAATAAAGTCACCTGCTGTATTTCCTCTAGGGAAAAGCTGTATATAACCTGTGTGAAAAGTAATTCTAAGAGTTGACTAGATGCGTGCTGAGTATGTTTGCTGAAAACCAAAAAATTCCTATACTTTCCTATACAAAATGATCTAGTAATTGAGGGCTAGAATTAAAAACATCTCAGAAAAAATAATCAAAATTCATGAAGTAAATGGTTCAGAACTCAAGCTAATGGGCTGACTAGGGAAAAATAGCCTATTTGAGACCTAAAGGATGAAATGTAGATTCACAAATATCAGATGGAAAGCTTTTAAGGCAAAGATTTATTGGTCTTTCTTTTGTCTTTCTACATCTCTGCTTGAAAATAATCTTTTTTACAAATGAGGGGTGACCTATAAATAATGTCCTTTGACTGCGCTTTATGTCCTTTTCATGGTTTAATTATACCAGCTGTCCTTTACCAATTACACATCAGTACCAAAACACTGTTTTCTCATAAACATGAAGTACAATGTCACAAGTGTGACTTTGGATGCAAAAAACAACTCAAACTTCAGCTATCTTTTGCCAATGAATTAGTTTATTATTTAAAACACAGGAGCAGGCAGAGACTAGTCCTGCTGTAGTTAGTCAACACCTTTGACTGTTGACTTTAATAAGTGACGTTTTTGCAATTAGTTAATTTTTCAGCGTCTGGGTGAAAAATGACAGGTTTTGTTTCCATTGGGAAGAAAGAAACAGAAAAAAAAAAGATATAGAAAGGGAGAGAGGAAGGGATAGGGGGAGGGAGAAAAAGGCTGGAATGGACTTCTATTGCCATCTAAAGTAGCCTCCTACTGAGAGCAGGGCCAACTGCAAAGCCAGACCAGGTTGCTCATGGCCTTGTCCTTCTGAGTTTTGACTCTCTGTCTCCAGCAATGTGGATCCCACAGCTTGGCACCTGCCACAGTGCTCGACCACTCTTAACCACCCCCAGGGAGAAGTACCCTATGGCTCCCCGAAAGGGGTGACCATATGTAGGGTGAATGTGAGTTTCTCCGGGTGTTCCCTCCCATGCAGGCTCTTCAGATTTCAGAGCATGCACCAGTGCCCTGTGCATTCACAGCAGCCTGTACCCCCTGGTAAAAGCAGATGCAAGTGCAAGGAACTCCCTTGGGAAAAGGTTAGAGATTAATTTAGAGGTAATAAAGTGTATTAGGTTTGCATGGCAGGGTTTTGGTAGTGTGGGACTACAGGGGTGGCTTTTGTGAGAGGCTGCTAGAAGCTTCCCCTATGTCCGACAGAGCCAATACCAGCCGGCTCCAAGACGGACCCGCCAAGGTCAAGTCCATCAGCAACGGTGGTAACACCTCTGCAATAATATATTTAAGGGGGAAAAGCTGCTGTGCAACAGCAACTGCAGTCGGAGAGAGGAGTGACAATACATGAGAGAAACTACTCTGCAGACACCAAAGTCAGTGAAGGAGGGAGAGGAGGTGCTCCAGGTGCCAGAGCAGAGATTCCCCTGCAGCCTGTGATGAAGACCACAGTGAGGCAGGCTGTCCCCCTGCAGCCCATGGAGGTCCACAGTAGAGCAGATATCCACCTGTCCCCACGCTGGAGCAGGTGGATGACTGAAAGGGGCTGTGACCTTGTGGGAAGCTCATGCTGGAGCAGGGTCCTGGCAGGACCTGTGGACCCATGGAGAGAGAAACCCACTCTGGAGCAGGTTTCCTGGCAGGACTTGTGACCCCATGGGGGACCCATGCTAGAGCACTCTGTTCCTGAAGGACTGCACCCTGTGGAAGGGACCCACGCTGCTGCAGTTCTTCATGAACTGCTCCACTGCTGTGGGAAGGACTCACATTGGAGAAGTTCATGGAGGACTGTCTCCCATGGGATGGATACCACCCTGGAGCAGGGGAAGAATGTGAAGAGTCCTTCCTCTGAGGAGGTAGGAGGGCAGAGACAATGTGTGATGAACTGACTGCAACCCCCATTCCCCGTCCCCCTGCACCACTGGCAGAGAGGAGGTAGAGAAAATCAGAAGTGACGTTTAAGCCCGGGAAGAAGGGAGGGGTGGGGGGAAGGTGTTCTAAGATTTAGTCTTTATTTCTCATTATCCTCCTCTGATTTGATTGGTAATAAATTAAACTAATTTCCCCAAGTCAAGTCTGTTTTGCCCATGACAGTAACTGGTGAGTGATCTCTCCCTGTCCTTATCTTGGCCCATGAGCTTTTTGTTATATTTTCTCTAGCCTGTCCATCTGAGGAGGGGAGTGATAGAGCAACTTTGATGAGCACGTGTCATCCAGCCAGGGTCAACCCACCATATAAAGAATACAGAATAAATAAAAAACTTTCATTTAAGGGGAAAATTAGAACATATCCAGAGGAAAACAACGTGGCAGGGTTTATGCCAGTACCTAAGAAGGAGGGCACAGCCTCATCCAGTACCTGCTGATTCACCAGTAGAGGAAAAGGGAGCTGATTCAGCTGCAGTGGTCACACCTTCCTAGGTCCTAGGATCTCTTTACCTTAGAGCTTAATTTTAAAGCATCAGTTGGTCAGGATTCATGACCAAAATCCTGTCAAACCACAAGAGCATGATCTTCAGTCAAGATAACCTGCTGTAATTCCACTGAGGCCAGAGAACAGGTGAGGAACCAAAATCATGATTAAAAATGACCTGATAGAGATCATCCAAACCCAGTGCAAATGAGTCTTTGCATATTTCACTAATAGAAAATGACATGAGCCAAAAAGGCTCTGGAAGAAGATAATACTTTCAACCTGCTGGTCTTCCCCATTCAGACAAACATATTATATAGGAGACTGTAAAGATCTTTATTAGTTTTAAATGTCCGTTTTGTCTGTCCAGGAGAGTTGCTCAATAGGGACAAAGAGTGTCTGGTATGAATTGTTTTTGCTATCCAGGGAAAATTTCATTTTATCTTTTAGTATGACAATCTGAGTATACCCAAGAAGTTGGGGAGAAAGACATTAATTTTGTATATTTTCCCAAGGAATGTCTGTTTTATGGTCCTGTGAAATAGATCCCTGCTGTTTGTCAACCTAGTGAAGTCTTTCTGAGCCTATTAAGGCAGGTGGTGAATAGGCATCTTGAATGTCTATTACAAACAATTAAAGCAATTTTTTTAATACCTGCAGGTTCTCTGGCGTTAATCATTTGCAGTGCCAATCCATTTCTCTGAAAAATTATTCCTAAAGTAATTGTCTGCCGTAAATCAACCCTCTCTTCAGCAGACGTCACAAAAGCCTGATGGTCACATTACGCAAGCAGAGGGATGCTAACACAAGAGGGAGCAGGCCAAATAAGAACAGAGAAAGTAATGCCCTGCTTTCCTGCAAGTCCTATGAACTCTTGTAAAATCCAAATGTAATGTTAAAAACAACGGACATTTGACAATCTGCAAAGCATAACTGGACCAGATTTAAAATTTTGATGGAAGACAAATTGAACACATCATCTAATGCTGCAGTAAACAGAGATGGTGAAACAAAGACAAAACATAAAACAAAAGTGTTACTTGGAAAGTGAAGTCTACAAAAGGCAAATGGAGTACCTTTGCCCCATGCATATGGCCTGGAAATAAACTGAAAAGTCAGCACCATTTAGCCTTTGTTTTCTGCTGAATTTTCAGGAAACAATGGTTTTATGAAAACCAAGGCAGATAAAAAGTTAACAAAACTGTAAAGGAGCAAAGCTTTTATACTCTTCTCTAGATAACACTGCAGCGGCAAGGAAGAGAATTTTAGCAACCCACCTGTCAGGAAAAAAAATCAAATTATATCCAGAGACTGGAATGGCAGGCTGAACACTAGGGCACATGCTAATTGTCAGCTGGACAGGCACCAGATAACTCTGATAGTCAAAGTTACAATGAGAAAGAGAAAGAGAAAAGCTGGAATGAGAAAAGCTCAAAGAGAAAACTGGAATGCAATGAGCTAAACTTTAAATGAGGCACTGAAAAAACATTTATGCTGAGGGTATGTGGATGAGAGGCAAAGGTCAAGCAAAATCTGAAATGATACAGTTTGCCATTGTTACAAGGAACTGAATGTCTACAGAAGGAATAAAAACATGCCATACCAAGAGCGAGCAAAAGTAAGCTACAGAAAAGCAAAGGGGAAAAAATATACAAATTCCAGCAATTAAAAATTAGTAGCAATGTTAAAACTTATTTGTAAATACAAACCACATGATAAAGTAATGCTTACTGAAACAAGATCCAAGACCAGAACCTGACATTGTTGATGTAAATATTTTTGACAAAACTTAAGATACCTAATAAAAATTCACCAGTTGTTGTTTATCCTGGGAAAAAAGTATATTGATTCTGGGCTGTTGTAGAAACAACATTGTTAGAGAGTATAACTGCCTTCATGTTTATTATTTATACGTATTTAGCCAATAAGAGATGGTCGCCACTCAGCATATTGGTGTGTTTTGGTTAGCTGCTGGCAGTTCTCTATTCACTGGTGTGGGAGCAGTGTGTCTGCAATCACCGGGGCATGGTGATGGTCTCGATAAGTCACTTGCAGACCAGACCTCTGCGCAGAGCTGCTAAGGGCTGTGCTGGCACTGTTTATGACACCCTGTTTCTTTATTAATTAGATCAAGTGATTTAGTTATGCAACTAATGGCACCTCAAATGAGCTCATAATAATCAGAAATCTTAACAACAGAAAGATTAATTTTTTTTCTGACATACGGTCCTTGAAGGAACCTTTGTTTGATTGTTTTGAGCTACACCCCTCCTTGGCCACCACGTAGATTCAGCCATTTGGACACTCAGAGACACCGAGAGGAGTTTTGTAGTTAGAAGGACTGTGATAATTTATTGATATCTGGAAACCAGCAGATTCACGTGCTGGACTGTTCTACCCCAGCACACTTTCCCAGATACAGACAGAAAGCGTTTATGTCTTGAAGGGACTTTTATCATTGTTTTTACTAATCCACTAAAGATTGACTGGGGCCTCTGCAGGCATGTTGGAGCATCCTAAAATAAAAGTTAAGAAACAGCATTTTTTTCATTCAGCACTGTGAAACACCGTGAACTGCCAGATCTGTTTGCCTGTTCTTCCCTCTCTTACGAACCTGAAAGATTTTAATTGCTTACAAAAACACCTTTGTAACTTCTCCTTTTTTTAGTGACAAAACTGAAGATTTTCTTTTTATTCCTGCCTGACTTCTGCAACTTATGTTCCATCTTCCCATTCAATCTCCTCATTGACGTCTTTTACAATTACCTTACCTTCCTATGTAGAGTATAGATTACTAGCTTGTTTTCTAATGGATTACTGTTTCTATGGGTAACTGTATCTATAGATTAACTTCAGTACTATCAAACTAAATGGATCAAGTTAGGTATTGTGATCAGGCATTTTTTTGTTCTTACAAGCAAGTTATTTTCTGCTTTGTTGCTAGTAAAAGGTCATAATTCAAAATTGTAGTTGCTTTTAGATATTCCTCAGTCATGAAAGAAAAGTAAAGATTCCTTCACGTTTTAGTCATTGCCACAAGCCAAGATCTAGGTAATCCTGCTCCAGCAGGGGGATTGGACTAGATGGTCTTTCGAGGTCCCTTCCAATACCTAACATTCTGTGATTCTGTGATTCTGTGGTACAGTCACTTCTGGGAGCCAGGGCGCTGTATTTCCACAGAGGGTGAGGTTGTATGTCCATCTTGCTACCCATGAGCATGAGACACCTTCCCATATAAATAACATGGGATTCCTCCAAACTCCATGACGTTCCCCCTCTGTCCTTCTCTCTACCATCCCTCTGCTGTTCCTCTGATGCCTCTGATATGCCAGTGACACTACTGGGCTTTCACAACAGCTGTCACCCACAGTGGCATCCCTCCCAAATAAAGCAAAAAGAAAATCATAGAATCAAAGAATGGTTTGGGTTGGAAGGGACCTTAAAGATCATCTAGTTCCAACTCCCCTGCCACAGGCAGGGACACCTTTCCACTACACCAGGTTTCTCAAAGCCCCATCCAACCCAGCCTTGAACACTTCCAGGAAGAGGGCATCCACAACTTCTCTGAGCAACCTGTTCCAGTGTCTCACCAACCTTACAGTAAAGAATTTCTCCCTAATATCTAATCTAAATCTACCCTCTTTCAGGTTAAAACCATTACTCCTCATCCTGTCACTACTTGCCCTGGTCAAAAGTCCCTCTCCAGCTTTCCTGTAGGCCCCCTTCAGGTACTGGAAGGCTGCTAGAAGGTCTCCCCGGAGCCTTCTCTTCTCCAGGCTGAACAACCCCAACTCTCTCAGCCTGTCTTCATAGGAGAGGTGCTCCAGCCCTCTGATCATCTTCGTGGCCCTCCTCTGGACTTGTTCCAACAGCTCCATGTCCTTCTTATGTTGGGGGCCCCAGGGCTGAATGCAGTACTCCAAGTGGAGTCTCACGAGAGCACAGTAGAGGGGGACAATCACCTCCCTCGACCTGCTGGCCACACTTCTTTTGATGCAGCCCAGGATCTGGTTGGCTTTCTGGGCTGCAAGCACACGTCGCCAGCTCATGTTGAGCTTCTCATCAACCATCACCCCCAAGTCCTTCTCCTTGGGGCTGCTCTCAATCCATTCTCTGCCCAGCCTGTATTTGTGCTTGGGATTGCCCTTACCCATGTGCAGGACATTGCACTTGGCCTTGTTGAACTTCATGCAGTTCACACGGGCTCATCTATCAAGCCCATCAAGGTCCCTCTGGATGGCATCCCTTCCCTCCAGCATGTTGACCGCACCACACAGCTTGGTGTTGCCATCAAACTTGCTGAGGGCTCACTTAATCCCACTGCCCCTGTCGCCGACAAAGATGTTAAACAGCGCCGGTCCCAATACGGACCCCTGAGGAACGCCACTCATCACTGGTCTCCACTTTGACATCGAGCCATAGACTGCAACTCTTTGAGTGCGACCAACCAGCCGATTCCTTATCTACTGAGTCGTCCATCCATCAAGTCCATGTCTCTCCAATTTAGAGACAAGGATGTCATGCAGGACAGTCTCACATGCTTTGCACAAGTCGAGGCAGACGACATCAGTTGCTCTTCCCTTATCCACCAACACTGTAACCCCATCATAGAAGGCCACCAAATTTGTCAAGCATGATTTGCCCTTAGTGAAGCCATGCTGGCTGTCACCAACCACCTCCTTATTTTCCATGTGCCTTAGCATAGTTTCCAGGAGGATCTGCTCCATGATCTTGCCAGGCACAGAGGTGAGACTCACTGGCCTGTAGTTCCCTGGGTCTTCCTTTTTTCCTTTTTTAAAAATGGGGGCTACGTTTCCACTTTTCCAGTCAGTGGGAACTTCACCATATTGCCACGACTTCTCAAAAATGATGGATGGTGGCTTAGCAACTTCATTCGTCATCTGCCTCAGGACCTGCGCATGCATCTCATCAGGTCCCGTAGACTTGTGCACCTTCAGGTTCCTTAGATGGTCTCAAACCTGATTTTCTACAGTGGATGATTCTTCATTCTCCCAGTCCCTTGGGACTCGGGCAGTGTGCGCTTGAGTGCACACAGTCCCTTGAACACTTTTCAGTGAAGACTGAAGCAAAAAAGTCATTGAGTACCTCAGCCTTCTCCATATCCCAGATAACCAGGTCTCCCATTTCCTTCCGGAGAGGGCCCACATTTTCCCTAGTCTTCCTTTTATCACTGACGTACCTATAGAACTTTTTCTTGTTGCTCTTGACATCCCTGGCCAGATTTAATTCTATCAGGGCTTTAGCTTTCCTAACCTGATTCCTGGCTGCTCAGACAATTTCCCTGTATTCCTCCCAGGCTAGCTGCCCTTTCTTCCACCCTCTGTAGGCTTCGTTTTTGTGTCTGAGTTTGTCCAGGAGCATCTTGTTCATCCACGAAGGCCTCCTGGCGTTTTTGCCTGACTTCCACTTTGTTGAGATGCATCGCTCCTGAGCCTGGAAGAGGTGGTCCTTGAATATTATCCAGCTTTCCTGGGCCCCTCTTACCTCCAGGGCTTTCTTACCTCCAGAGCTTTATCCCATGGTACTCTCCCAAGCAGGTCCCTGACGAGGCCAAATTCTGCTCTTCTGAAGGCCAGGGTAGTGAGCTTGCTGTATGCTCTCCTCACTGTCGTAAGGATCTTGAGCTCCACCATTTCATGGTCATTGCGCCAACACTGTCCTTGAGCTTCACATTCCCCACCATCCCCTCCTTGTTGGTGAGAACAAGGTCCAGCATAGCACCTCTCCTCATTGGCTCCTCTATCACTTGGAGAAGGAAGTTACCATCATTGCATTCCAGGAACCTCCCAAATTGTTTATGCCATGCTGTGTTGTCCCTACAACAGATATCGGGGTCATAGAAGTCCCCCATGAGGACCAGGGCTTGTGAACATAGACCGTCATTATAATCTCACCTGTCCCTGCCCTCCATTTAATCTTGACCCATAAGCTCTCCGTCAGCTCCTCATCCATCCCCAGGTGGAGCTCCATGCACTCCAGCTGGTCATTGACATAGAGGGCGATACCCCCTTCTCATCTCCCCTGCCTGTCTTTCGTAAAAAGTCTGTATCCTTCCATTCCAACACTGCAGTCATAGGAGCCATCCCACCACGTCTCCATGATGCCAATAAGATCATAGTCCTGCAGGCATGTGCATGTCTCTAACTCCTCTTGTTTACTCCCCATGCCATGTGCGTTTGCATAGAGACATTTATGTGTATATATACACTTGAGCTGGTTGGTCTTCTGGTTCACATCTTGGGAGGCAGCTAAGGAACTTTTGTTGCTGTTCTGGTTGGCCTGGCTTATTCCCCAGTTGGTTGCAATGGCGTGAGCATTGTCACTTTGGACTCCATCTCCCCCCGAGTCCAATGTCTATCACAGAGGCATCTCAGAAATAATAGAGAGGTTAACTTACACATGCAACCAAAACTGTGTGCAGCCCTGTGTCCACCTGTCATGAATGAGGCACAAGCTTAGGAACATGTTTCTGTTTTTTAGTGTGGTTTGCTCATCTGAGCGTTGACATTCAGGAATCCCAAATGCCGATGTCATCACCTCAGCTTCCAATGCCTTTCCTCATTTCCCGTGCAGACTCCCTCCAAGCTTATGAGTCCAGCCTGAGTCAGAGCGAGGAGCTGTAGTGAGGCCAACGCAAACCTAACTTAATTAGCCACACTAAAGTCATCTCAAATCTCCTGCCTTGCAGCCTTTGGCCTGAGCTCTGAAAAGCAGACGAGTAAAGAATACAGGAAAGGAAGGCATAATATTTATCCTTAAAAATAGAACCCAGGAGGTTTGCCCCCACAAGAGCGTCTTCCTCTAATCTGTGCTCCTTCTTCTGCCATTCCTCATTAGCACAGTTACTAGGGGGCAGAGGCCTGCTGGTAAAAGCAAGGGCTTCTGCTCATTGGCCTAGAGGAGCCCACCAGGAGGTAAGGCACCAAAATCAATGTTCACTCAGACATATACGGTAGCAGAAAGTCCTGTTCTGTCGATATATGCTGGGGGAGGCAAGGCTCCCAGAGTTTAGCTTCTGGCTTTTCTTATTTGTGTTTGCTCCTGAGCATCTGGGATTTAAGAGAGATATGTGGAAGCACAGCACTGACATATAGAAGAAGAAAACAATCAATACAGTGCTTAACCTGATCTGAAGAATATATGGCTCTTTCGCTTCTAGTCTCTTGGTTTAGCTCACACTGTAGGAAAAAGTAGTATTTCATACTAATCTAACACCAGGTCAACAGTGTTGAGAATCGAAACAATTTCAGAGCTTTTGCAGGTAGAGTAACTGGGGTATTACCTGTGTTGCAGATGAAAAACATATTTTCCCCTGTTCTAATAGCAAGCACAATGCCCAAAAGCTAGCAATGTGTTTGTAACATACATCTCAGTAAGTTAATACAAAACAAGAGTTAAATCTATAGTTTAGAGAGAAATTGAATTAAGTGGAACTCCGTATTTACACAAGGGACCATGGGGAATTGGGCCCCTTTATGTATATCTGTGTTCTTTACAGTCTAACAAGAAGAAAGTCTATAGTGTTAACAATACTTCCAAAAATGGAAATACCTGGATCAACAGCAAACCTCTCTGTTACATCTGGAATACTGTCCGCTATCAATGAGGGAGCAGGGAGGCTTAGAGGAAGTGTCCCAAGTCAGTAACAATCCAGCTACATTAAATACCACATTTGTCCCGATTTTAAGCAAATTCTGAAAGTTTCTGTTGCATATGATTGTAAATTGTCAGTGCAACAGCCATACCTTTTGGAGTACAAAGTGACCTGGATGTATTCAACAAAAATGTGGGATTTAAAGTCACTTATGAAAAACCTTGAACAAAGGGTAAAACCCAGATGTGCTACCAACCGATAGAGTGGAACAAAATTATGGAACAAAAGGTTTTTCCTCATAAAATAAAATTTAATTTTTAAATTAAGAGAAGGGTGTGGCTTCTCCATTTCTTTTACTCATTGATGTGGAATGGGATAAATGAAGAACAAGCTGAAAATAAGGAACTCTTCTCATTGGAGTGGAATTAAAATTTTCAAACAGAAACATGTTTAAATTTGTTCAAAAGATTAAAAAATTTTGGAAAATCAGGGTGGCAATATATGAAACATTTTTCCTCCCCATTCCCTAAGAGAAAGAATTATATTTGGACAATTTGCATAAGAAGATTTTTTCATATAAGAAAAAAATCACCGTAACTGAATACACAAATTTTCAATAAAACAGTGGTGTTGCAGGTAATTTTCACTCAGCACCATTTATTGTGTGTTAAACAAGTGTTGTTTTAATTTTAAAGTCAGCAGAGCTAACCTCAAGTATTTTAACTACATGTATACTGGTGCAAATAACGCATTAAACTTCTATAGGAACTTAATGACTGACTGATGAAAGACTCCATGTCTTATTAATGACTCTAGTGCCATGGGCGTGCCAATCAATTTTCTAAGTATTTCAAAGCTAGATATTTTGTCAGTTTCTTCATTACTTTTCAAGGTCCTTTACTGCTATTGATCACGCCAGATACTCCCTAAGATTTCAACCAGACATTTCCCACAAAGCCAAAGCAGTGAGAAGTCAGCCACGACTGAGATTTTTAAAATTATTTGAATCCTTCCCTACTCCATCATGTCAGAATGCAAATCTTATTTACATAGCATCCTTTGAAGAAATGCAATTATGTCATTAATCAAAAGTAAACCTCGAAGGCAAAACAGCTCGGTAAAATATCCTTTTTCATCCTTCTTATTTATAACTCTCAAGAAAGCTCATGTTGCCTAGGTATATAGTGGACTGGTTAAAAAAAAACAATCAAGGAGCAAGTTATCATATTGCCATGGGACTGTGGTTCATTTTACTGTGTAGGACATTCTCTTTACAATACATGCCCCTACAATCAATCTGTTTTCTAGGATATTCTGTTCTCCTCCTTTTCTTTTGTGCAGCAGCTGTGCCTAACACACAGTGAGTAATTTGTGATCTGTTCTACTGTTGGGTTGTAGGGTACGCGTCTGTTATTAATGTCGTAGTTAAAGAGGCCATACAATAATTTAGTGACTATTTGATATAATCCTGCTTCTGTCTTTTTTGGGTTTAACTGCTGCTAGAAGAAAAATACTCTTAACATGTTGTTATTTGTAACATTCACATGATAAAAGCTCCTCAAATCTTCATAGATGTCCTTCTGTTGATTATTTAGAAACAGCTCTATAACAAAGGCTGCAGGTGTATAAACTCTGTTCCTGCAGAAAGACAAGCAACAAAAGATAACAAAAGATTTCTTATTGGTGCTGTACAATAAATAAAAGCACTTGGATTGTTTTTTAGGAACTGAAGGACATGAAAGATACTCATGAAAGATATTCATTGCTATGGTAATTACTTTTGGTAAAGCTGCTTTACTTTTGCTTTCTTCATCAAACCAGCAAAGGTAAAATATTGCACTAAAGTTAACATAGTCTTCAGCAACACCATTTTTATTGAATACTACAGGAGCAGCAAGAACAGTTTTAGGGAATTTTGCCTAGAACAGGTGCATATAGTCTATGGAAATTCCAGTTCTCCTCAGAGATGTCCCCCACAATCTCCCTCTTTTCCTGTTTTTTAGTGGATTCATAACAATGAAGTCATATGACATACAATAAGAAAATCATTACTTCAACCAACATTTTTCTCAGTATTTTTCAAACATTTTTGTTCAGTTTTACAGCCAAAATGCAGGTTAGCTGAAAGCAGGCGTGAAGAAAACATTTACTAAAATGGACATCGCCTCTTCCAGTGCAAGTTAATTAGTTTTCAGCAGATGTTTGGAAAAAGCGTAAGACAAGAGATGCATTGGTTTTGCCTGAGCTTTGCACCACGCTTATAACAAGTTTCAGTTCTTTGGACAGGAATCTGCTTTTGTCAGGTGCTTATAATAGTAAATAGCACAACATCATACTGCTCTACAAAATGAGGCTCATAAACAAGATAATAATAGTAATGCGTCCCCTTTGCAGAGATCTAGCACAAGGCTGACACAACACTGCTGAACTCTATTCCCTGGCAGTGCTTCCAGGGAAAAAGGAATATCAAGGTTGCCCTAGACTGATTTTTTGTGATCCTAATGTTTGCTGGATGCCATTTCTTGGAGACTTCAAGAAGCAGCTGCAAGCAAAAGCAATTCTCTGCTCTGCTTCTTGAGACCCTGAGGGTAGTACATAGGTACAAAGCTGATATAAGCAGATAGTTACTGAAATTTAATTTTCCAGGTTTTAGACATCTTGAGGATCAAAAGACCAACTTTGCACCATTTCCACAAGAATGGCAACCCCTCTTTACCCACTAAACACTGCAAGGTGACTGGCAAGAAAAGCTGATAAAGTTCTCCATATCTGCCTGTGAACGTTATTTTGGCTGAGCACACAGCTCCTCCTCCCTCCACAGCTGCAAATGCAGAGGAGTGTGTATATATGTGTGTCTGTGTGATGAAGAAGAAGAAGAAGAAGAAGAAGAAGAAGAAGAAGAAGAAGAAGAAGAAGAAGAAGAAGAAGAAGAAGAAGAAGAAGACGACGACGACGACGACGACGACGACGACCATAGCTCAACACAGACTGCCCCCATGGAAAAGCTTCCTTGGGTTGCAGCTCCCTATTGAGCACGCAGCAGTAATTTGCAGAATGCTTCAGGACCTCTGCATTGTGGATAATTCAATTTCTCATAATATAACTCTGACATCTCAATGTGTCCCCTGTAGAGTGGTAATGAGACCTGACAGTGTCTGAGAGGGCACAAGACTTTCAGCTGTATCATCAGAGCTGAATGCAGGCATTTCAACCACAACAGCTAGTCCTTGCCTCACACAGTTGCTGCTCCCTGCTGTGCTGGCTTTCAGCAGGGCACAACAAAAAGTGACAACTGAGGGCTATTAGACTTCTCAATCTCTTTTTTTAATATCAGGCTACATTTACAGATAGCTGCTAGGTCTTTCTGAGTAGATATTATGTTTTCCACTGACATATCCATTATTTGACAGAGCTGTTGAAATTGAAACCACAGCACTGGCATTTTGTTGATTTTCAAGTCTGAAGCACGTTTGTAATACACGGTCCACCTCTGTTAAGGTAACAGCTTGGAAAGCCAATAAAAATACATGATTCTGTCAGATGGTGTTTCTGTGTATTTCTGTCTCTCATGGATGCCTGCAAGTAGCATTTCAATAGACTGCAGGTGACAAGAGTGCAGCATCTTTCACAAAATCAAAATGACAAGTATGCACTTTGAACTCAGACACTGTGAGACAGCTGTTACTAATGAAAGACCCTGTGCTTAGGTTTGACTATCATGAGAGCATTTTCACCACCCAGTTTCTTCTTGCAGTGATGTTTTGTATCCTCTTTTTCATACCATTCAAAGTAGCATGTAGTTGCACAGCAATATTATGTCCTTCAGGCATTCTACACTTCCACCTCACTCTGTGTGCCAGGACATGAAATCACTGTGAGAAACCAAAAGGGAAATCAGAAGACCAGGCTTGTAATGTGCTGAGACTACTTAGATGCTGAACAACATTCAGATGCTCTTCTAGTAATACTTTCCTCTGACAGCAATGCTTTGCTTTGAATGGGGTTGAATGGCCATAACTCTCTGCTCTCTGTTTCTCAGATAGTGTTGTCAATCAAGGTATCCAACGTTCACATTCTAAGTTAACAGTGGAAGTTCCTATAAGATAACCTTTAGGTTGACGGGAATTTTAAGAACTGGTTTTACCAGATCCTCACCCCCCCCATATAAAACCTATTCATCATCTTTATATGTATAACAGAATCCTGCTATTTTCACCAAACCCACATTTTGGTTTTTCCTCTTTGCTGTTACAACTTCTTTGACGCTCATCTGTCTTTGACAGTGATGTTGTCAGCAAAAATCCTTGGGCACCATTCGAGGCCATACTATACGATACAGGCAGCAGTGATGATCTCCTCACTCTCTCAGCTTCAGCAGATCTATGAGGAAGCTTTCCAGCTTGGTTAAGGCTGCCTGTATGCCACCTGCGTCTTCCTTGGTGAAGTTCAGACACAGTTCTTTTAAAGTTAATCTCTACTGACTTTATTTTACCTTCTTTTGGTGATGCAGGAACCTGAAGTTACGTTCTCTGTTCCTCAGACCTTTCACTTTTCATTTGCTCGGTAGTTGGGATATCCAAGCCCAGTGCAGGTCACCAAGCAGAACAGACCAATATCTCCAGCTTGTTCATTCTTTAGTCTGACACAAGGGAAGAAAACAAAGTGGGAGAGCTCTGATAGGTATATTCACTGCATCTTCAAAGGACTTTTCCTGGCAAGCACTGCTGTATCTAAGAGAAAGGAAGTGGGATGTGGGAAGACATTGGTAACCTTCATTAAAATGTAGCAGGAGAAAGTCCTCCTTGTTAGCAGATTGCCAATGTTTGCATGGCTGAGCTGCACGTAAGATATTTCATCTATCTTGCATCAAGAAAGAGATAACATAATGTAGTGCAAGAGAGCTGTGTTCAGCTTTAGTGCTTTGGAAGCACATTTATCGGGAATACTTGTCTGTTTGACAAGAGAAATGCTCCAGTGAATAAACCACCAGCCAAAATAAAACCAAAAAACAGGTTAGAAACCTAAGGGAAAAAAATATCATTAGTGAGGTGTTTAAGGAATGAATAATGACTATGTTTGAAACCGGAATAACTGCTGATGCCCTTCTGGTCCAATGAGAAATACACACACGATGTTAGAATATTTCAGTATGAGTTATTACTACCAGATTAGAAAATTTCTTCTAAAAGGCAAAGTCCTGCGTGAATAAATATATAATTATATTGCCGAGTGAGGGAAGGGCTAAATAGCTCTAAGTAAATAGCTCTATGCCAAGTCCAGAGAAGGGCAATGAAGCTGGTGAAGGGTCTGGAGAACAAGTCTTATGAGGAGCGGCTGAGGGAAATGGGGCTGTTTAGCCTGGAGAAAAGGAGGCTGAGGGGAGACCTTATTGCTGTATACAAGTACCTGAAAGGAGTCTGTAGCGCAGAGAGTGCTAGTCTCTTCTCCCAGGTAACAAGTGATAGGACGAGAGAAAACAGCCTCAAGTTGCACCAGGGGAGGTTTAGATTGGATATCAGGAAAAATTTCTTCACAGAAAGGATTATCAAGCATTGGAACAGGCTGCCCAGGGAAGTGGTGGAGTCACCAGCCCTGGAGGTATTTAAAGGACAAGTAGATGTGGTGCTTAGGGATATTGTTTAGTGGTGGACTTGGTAGCGTTAGGTTAATGGTTGGACTCGATGATCTTAAGGGACCTTTCCAACCAAAACAATTCTGTGAAAAAGAGAAACAATGTAAAGGAAAATAAGCAACATTGTCCTAACTCTTATTATTACTTACTCATAGGATACCTTCTTACTTTCCCTTCTGTAAATAATCTTGAATCACATTGCACTCCTTGAAAGAATCTACTATGAAAACACACTTATTTTGAGAACTCAACTTGTAATTTTATCCAAAAAAATAACTGCAGCCACAGATTTGTTAAAGAAGGCTATTTTCCTGAAAAGCACATTGACCTGCTTTCACCAAACAGCTGTCCTTTAGTTACCTACTGTTGGTTTGGCCACATCTGTGTGCCCTCCTTTACACTTCGCAGAAGATCTGTGCGAGCCTACCCTGTATATCCTACCTACCAGCTTTGGCTAGGCTGGCTGGATACAGACACTGTGCCTTTCTGTTAAAAGCTAGCTCATACTGAAAAATCTGTGATCTCAAGAGGAGAGAGAAGCCAACAAGGCTGCTGTAGGTTCGGACATAAGACTCAGAAAAGGAATCAGGTGCTTGCTCCCAGGACTCTTTCTCCATGCTAGTACAAGGAATTATTAGTGCAAAATGTGTAAAGAGTGATGAGGAAAAATTATCAGTGCACCAGCAAGGTTATCTTGTCAAGTGCATTACAGAATTGCTTGGTGTCCTAGAGCTCTGTTTGGACTCAGGTGTGCACTTGAATTTGTTCTTTCCAGGGAGCAGCATTTACTGAAGTAAATCCATGAGGCAGGAGGAACAAAGTATGTCATTTATCAGCCAGTCACTAGGATGTTTCTTCGTCTGCTTTGGAAAGCAACCCAAGAAAGTAGGTGCTGATCATACTATACAGTTTCAGCTGTGATTTGTGCTGTGAAAGGACTCCTTTTCAGAATAAACTGTGCTTGGGTAATAAGGTATGAAATTCACAACAGCGGACAGCACTAAGTACTATAGATAAAATTTGGAATTGCTGAAGGCCTGTAAATAAAAAAAAGAAAATCTCTTAACTTTATTGAATCCAGATTTTTACACCAATTTCGGAATACTGGAGGAAAAAAAAAGATGTTCCACTGAATGGTATTGGTCTTCCTTGAAAATGTCTCTGTTTAATTAAGATGTCCCACCAAGCACTGTGAAGCATGGAATTCAATCAATTGCTTTAAAAGGGAATAAAATGGAGCATGAAACAACCACATAGAGTTAGCTGGTGATTTCAGATTGGAAGAAAATGACAGGGGCGGTAATTTGTGTAAAGGAAGCTGCCACTACAGCTGAAATTTAACAGTCAGGAGCCACAGGCAACCCAAGCAGCCCAAGGTCATGGAGATTTAGGGAACATATTCCTTGGAGCTAAAATTATCACACTGTAATTATTTCCTGGGGCTCTGCTCTCAAATAGCCATGTTCTCAGATATGTAGTAAATAAGCAATATTCACATCCATGCTTGTCTTTGTACCTGTTTATAGATGCATATAAGCTACAGCAGCTAAAACTGTTTCTTTCTGAATATTACATTAGCCTTTTCCCTGAGAATGTAAACTATCTTGTTTTCCTTAAATTCAACCTGCCTTTCATTGAATTTCTGTATTAAATTTAAAGTTGTTTTTATGGTGATGTGTAATTTATTGTGGTACCAAGTACAATGAAATATCAAAGATATGTGACTGTGTATTTATTGATCTGTCTACCATTCAGGTCTCAAATAGGATTAGGTCCCATGGCATTTCTAAATATTAGGCAAACTATCAAATTTAGACTTTCAGAACATTCTTAAAGTACTGTAATATGTTTACCAGCTCAAAGGTCTCAAATCTTTTGGTAAGGCCACATCAACATAATAACAAATTCTGAAGAAAAAAAACAAGAATATATTTTTCATGCTGATAAAATATAAAAGTGATAAATGTAACCTTCTCTAGGCAAAAGATTACTCTGAAAAATTATCAGTAAAAGAAAAATGACCTACAGATTTTAAGCATCCACATTTTGGAACAATGTGCTTTCTTACAAAAATAGTGCTTATACTGTAATAGGAAGAGGCTGTCATTGATCAACATTATCATAAGTTGTTATGTTAACATTATCACTGAGTAGCAGCATCACTACTTCATCTTCACACTTTTTAGTCTTGCCACAGGTTCATTTTTTACTAAATAAGAATGTGGAAGAATACAATGTTGTATGAAGACAGAAGTAGAAATAACCAAGCCAAACCAAAAGAAGGCAAAAATCCATGCCCAGGAGGGAAATGAATGAAATCCATTTACTTTTTTTAAATCTGGAGCAGGTCTATAACATAGCAATATATTAATTTTCTTTAGGGTGGGGAAAGGGAAAGAGATGCAAAGAAAGTATTCATGAGCTCAATCACCCAGAGACACATCCAGATTAAAAAAGGTAGACTTCTCCTGGGAGTTTTAATTAACAAGACACTGACATTTTACCTTCAAATCAAGCTTAAGTTTTCATTCTGAAGCCTGACAGCCCTTTTATATTTTCTCCCTGCTACACTCATTTGAAGGATCTACCCTTTCTTCAAATAGCTCATGGAGGGGGAAAAAAAGGACTATAATGTAAAAGCACCTTATTAAACCTTCTACTTCGCAAGCTAAGCTAATAAATATCCCACAGAATGAAAAGTCTGTTCTGAATTTTGGATTAGACAGTT
Organism: Nyctibius grandis; assembly: GCF_013368605.1. NCBI lineage: Eukaryota > Metazoa > Chordata > Aves > Nyctibiiformes > Nyctibiidae > Nyctibius > Nyctibius grandis. The sequence goes on along the minus strand of NC_090660.1, from coordinate 57,857,552 downwards.
CTACAGTGTCAGATATTTGAAATGGAGTCCGCCAGTGTAGGGGCCACACCAGGTCATTGCACTAGCACGTTCACTGCTAGAAGGATGTTTCAATCAAGCACAAGCCCAAATCACTAAAGGGAAAAATATAAATTGATAGTTCTAAAGGTCATGAGAAATAAAGTCAGGTTGGGAAGGAAAATAATCAAAAAGGCTCAATACAGAAACGTTGTCATTCCTCAGCTTAATGAGTCCTTTACAAGAGTAAATAAGGGGAGAAGGATGAAAGTAATTGCTAGTTATGTGTTGAGCTAGCTGTGTTTTTGGTGCCTCCTAGGATGGCAGTTGGTAGAATGGCTAGCTGTGATTTGGAGGAAGTTGTTATTGGTGATTTTCATTTGAGTAATCCTTCCCTGGCTTCAGCTACAGAACATGGCCTCTTTGGGGTTGTATAACATCAGTATAAATAATTTTGCTTGAGTCGAAAAGAGGAATAGTGCCCTTCCTCTCTCCCCTTTTTTTTTTTTTGCTTGGATATTCATGTGACTTGAAAAGGGTAGAAAGTACAAAAGAGATTGGAAATAACCCCACGTGAACCTCATTCAGATAAGTAGCAGTGACTTGTTATATTTCTTGGGTTTAGCCCTGTTCTTTTTAGAAAAAAGAGATTGCTTGTCCCTACGTATAAATAAATACCCTCTGGCCCTTCTCGTTTGGTTTGATATTATGCTGTTCTTACTCTGTCAGACAGTGTGTTCAAGACTGGGAATAAAATGAGCCAAGAAAACCACAAACTATTTTAGCTTTCTGAGAAAATTGGAGATATCAAACACTGAGGTGCATGGATATTTTTTCTCATGCGTCCATTGACATAAAATTTATTTGGTTTAGCTATTTTCATTTATTCAGGGGAATGGCTAATGTGGAAAGCGACTGCTGAGAAATGCTTGACAGCATTGAAGTGCTTGCTTAGGGGTAAATCTTCAGCTGGTATAAGCTGGCAAAGCATTAACAAGATAATGGAACAAGACCAGCTTTTGCCAACAGAAAGGCCATCATTTCTACAGATAGGAAAACTTTAAAGCCAGTTGACTCAGGTCTTCCTGCCTGAAGGTGGTACCACCTCTCTATATTCTGTAGAAATCTGTACTATATGGTGTGGGTTAATGATTTCAGAGAGCTGCAGCTTCATCTGCAGAGAGTACAGAAAAGTTGCCTGGAAGCAACTGCAAGTCCCTGAGGAACTGTTTTGAGTGGACACTGTATTAGCTTTCCAATCTAAGGGACAAAAATAGCAATTTAAATAACGAAAAGTGCTTACAATGAGGGGCACATCTGCCCTGTTTCTGCATTAAACTCTAGTGGAGAGAAATATAGTATTTCTTCTGCACTAATTACAAGTTGTACCATCTCCTTTCTAAGAAGGTACACACAGATATACCCTCTCCTATGGAATCATAAATTTTTTGACATGTAACAACGACCTTTAAAAGTGAGAAAAAGAGAAACCTGACAAGCCCTGCAAGCTGCACACCATTTACACAAGACCTCCGTAGAATTTACTCTACCTGTGCCATCTGCTTATGCTAGTATCTAGAGGGCTATGTTCATTGGAGAAAGGGCAGAGTTGACAGAAAATGGTTTTCTTTATTTCAGAAGAAGATTCATAGAAAATAGCTGAGACTTTTTCAATCTAGTGTCATACATCTTCTCTTCCTGGATAAGGTCAGAATGAGACCTCATGGAGAAAAAGATGTGATATTTCATGAGATTCCAATAGTTGACAAGTCCCTCACATTGAAATTAAATGTCAATTTTTAATTAAAATTCAATGACTATTGTGAAGCCTGATTTCTGAAATATTTCAGTGCAAGCTCATCAAAAGAAATTTGGTTGACAATACTTTTACTTGTCCTGAATTTCACAAAAAATATTCAGAGATATTTGATTGCACTGAAGAATTATGGCCATGGGAGCAGAGTTCTCTGACGGGGTCAGTTAGCTCAAAGACAGGCACCAGACTAGCCCATGGGCTTGTTGGCCATGAGTCAGACAGCTACACCAGCTGACCCAGTGCAGGTGTGTATCTGTAGTAGTTCATTCCCCTGCACCACTCAGATCTGCACAGCGTGCTCTGTTTCCTGGCACTTGTTTATTCTGGCACCCAAAAAGCCGTCTGATTTCCCTGCAGAAAAGAGCTTCCTCACCTCAGCTGTATTAATATCCCTAGTGTGTTAATTTCCTTCCTTCACTTCCTGGCCTGTGTTTTTTTCCTGTTACCTATCTTGCTTTCGTTTTCACAGAGACAGCACAATCTTTCTATTCAGATCCTTCCTAAAAGTTACTGTTTTCCATGACTGCAATGATCACAAACCATGCCTGAGTATCAACATGCTTTCTTTCCATGCCACTTCTGAGTGTGGGATTAAGATAATGGAAAACAGAAAAGGAAAAATAAAGCTACAGAAACCTGTGTATTAATTCTTCCTTCAAGCTTTCCCAAGGCATCTTGTTTTATCTGTGTGTTTTTTTATGATTAATTCCCCCCATGGCAAGAAACTTCTTTACTCCTGTTGAATGCAGTCCTGAATATCCCACCCAAGCTTAACAATATATAATAGTAAGTCTGTAAACAGAGACAGCAGGGATTTTGAAATATCAGCAAGCTCACTGACTCCCAGGATTTTGTTATTTTCCTCAGATATGCCAAGACTGGAATGACTTCTTCAAACAAAAAAAAAAAGAAGAAAAAATTTACAATCACAGTTTGCTGCTTTTGCTGTTTATCACTCCAATACATAAAAAGTGTCATTATCTGTGAAAAAGATTTTAAAGATGATGAGGAAAGAAGAAAAATATAACTTTGGAAGGCCAATCCCAACTAAATTTAAGGAGAAAGGATTTGAAACTTTTTGTCCAAGAAGTTCCTAGAGAACATCAGTAACAATTTCCTAATACAAATGCTGGCAGAGCCATCAGTATTAAGGCAGTACTTGACCTGCTGCTCACAGACAAGGAACAACTGATGGCAAAAGTGGCTATAGACAACAGTTTGGGTTGCAGTGACCACGGAATTATTGACTTCAGGATCCAGAGGATGCTTGGGAAGGGGAGTTGCAGAGTTAGGAGTCTGGACTTGCAAACTTTGAATTCATTAGAGAATTTCTAAACAGAATTCCCCAGAAAGTAGCCATGAAGGAGATAGGTGCCTTGGAGAGTTGGGTTGATTTTATAAAGAAAACTTACTGACAGCTCAGGTAAAAACTATCTTGTTAGACAGAAATACTGGGAGTTTCAGTGAAAGGTCTACTTGTCTGAGTACAGAGCCCCTCAGTGAATTAAAATGAAAAAAAAAGAGCATACAAGAAGTGGAAATAAGGACAAGCAACAAAGGAGGACATAAAAGCATTGTTCCAGCACTTAAGGGCAACATCAGAAAGGCCAGTGCTCAGATGAAGCTAAAAATAGGTACGGACATATTGGGTAACAGGAAGAGATTCCACGGGAGTGCTCAGAACAAAAGTTTGGAGAAGATATTGGTCCATTGACAAATGGGGAAAAACAATCTCACAATGGCTGATACAGAAAAAGCTAAAACATCTGGAGAAGAGAAGACTGAGAGGGGATCTGATTAATGTGTATAAATATACGAGGGCTGAGTGTCAAGAGGAAAGGTGCAACCTCTTTTCACTTGTGCCCTGCGATAGGACAAGGGGCAATGGATGCAAGCTAGAGCACAGGAAGTTCAACCTCAACATGAGGAAGAACTTCTTTACCATAAGGGTTACAGAGCACTGGAACAAGCTCCCCAGAGAGGTTGTGGAGTCTCCTTCTCTGGAGACTTTCAAGACCCGTCTGGATGCGTTCCTGTGTAACCTGCCCTAGATTGGTCCTGCTCTGGCAGGGGGGTTGGACTCGATGATCTCCAGAGGTCCCTTCCAACCCCTAACATTCTGTGATTCTATGATTTAATGCCTTTTTTGCCTCAGTGTTCACAGACAAAGCCTGCTCCCAGCCATCTCATATACTAGTCCAGTCTGGGAAGCAGAGGGGTAGCCAGTAGTGGAGGGCAACATGGTTAGTGACGGTGTAAGGAAGTTGGATGTATTCAAATCCATGGGGCCAAGTGGAATCCAACCAAGGGTGCTGGAAGAGATATCTAGTACACTAGATACACTACCATCTCTGAAAACATGACTATTGGGTGAGGTCTCTGATGATTGGAAAAGAGGTAACAATATGCCCATCTTTAAGAGAAATGAGAATCCAGAAAACTATAGACTGATCAGCCTTGCCCCCAGACCTGCAAACACATAGAGGACAAAAAGGTAATCAGAAACAATCAGGGTGGGTTTACCAAAGGCAAATCATAGTTGGTCAGCCTGATTGCCTTCTACAATTAAATGGCTGGATCTGTGGGCACAGGGAGAGTGGTGCATGTCATATGGCTCAACTTTCATAATGCTTTGACATTGTCTCCAACAGCCTCCTGAGCAGCAAGCTGAGTAATCTTGGGCTGGACAGACTGCTAGATGGGCTTCAAATTTGGCCGGACCATCAAGTACAAAAGGGGCGACATGCATTTGGTGGCTGGTGACAAGCAATCTACTTCAGACATCAAAACTGGGGCCAGTGTTGTTCAATGTATTTGTTGATGATGTACATGATGAGACAGAAAGGAGGTCCCAGAAAATGCCATCCCAAATGGAGTGGCTGACACCCCAAAGCATAGAGCTTCAGTCCTGACAGAACTTGCAAGGCAACAGAACCTTGCAAAGATGTGCTGTCATTTTGTGATTGGACCCATATATTGATTTGAAGTTCAACAAAGGCAAGTGTAGGGTCCTGCACCTAGGGAGGAATAACCCCATGCACCGGTACAGGTTGGGGGTTGACCTGCTGGAAAGCAGCTCTGCAGAGAAGGACCTGGGAGTCCTGATGGACAACAAGTTCACCATGAGCCAACAATGTGCCCTTGTGGCCAGGAAGGCCAATGGTATCCTGGGGTGCATTAGGAAGAGTGTGGCCAGCAGGTCAGGGAGGTTATCCTCCCCCTCTACACACTGCCCTAGTGAGGCCACACCTGGAGTACTGTGTGCAGTTCTGGGCCCCCCAGTACAAGACAAGGAACTACTGGAGAGAGTCCAGCAGAGGGCTACAAATATGATCAGAGGACTGGAGCATCTCTCTTATGAGGAAAGACTGAGGGAGCTGGGTCTGTTAGTCTGAAGAAGAGAAGACTGAGGGGGGAACTTATCAATACTTATGAATACCTCAGGAGTGGGTGTCAAGAAGATGGGGCCAGACTCTTTTCTGTGGTGCCCAATGACAGGACAAGGGGTAATAGGCACAAACTGAAACATGGGAAGTTCCATCTCAATATGAGAAAAAACTTCTTTACCTTGATGGTGACAGAGCACTGGAACAGGCTGCCCAGGGAGGTTGTGGAGTCTCCTTCTCTGGAGATATTCAAGACCCGCCTGTATGAGCCCCTGTGCAATGTGCTCTAGGTGAACCTGCTTTGGCAGGGGGTTGGACTAGATGATCTCCAGAGGTCCCTTCCAACCCTAACCATTCTGTGATTCTGTGTGATTTTTGTAATGTTAGGCATCTGATTTAGTGTGGGTATTATTTGAATTCTGCTGGAATATGTTACCAGCTTTAATATAAGTGATTATTTAATTTATTGTTGTCTTTCCATTTTAGCTTGTAATTTGGCTTATCAAAAATTTGTCACCCTTTAACCATTTTTTGACCAAAATTACACAGTCCTTTCTAAGTTTTCATGTATTTGTTTTTGCATCAAAATGTGTTCTGTGAGTACATTTTTTCTTGGTTGTTGTAGTACTATTGTGAAAAATAGCATTTTTAGATTCTACGCATCAAGCTTGCTCTTTTCAGAAACACCCAGTTTGGTCTGTCTCTTCATGTAGCTGTCTATTGCCACACATCTAATTGGCTCCCAGTTTGTCAAGGTGAACTTTTACAATGTCAAACTAATTTCTGAAAATGTGTATTGTTTCCTTTAACAGCCTCTGCAGCCTGAAAAGACTGGAGTGAATTCTGTATCAGCTGCCAACGTTTTTCTGCATAAAAGAATAATCAACAAGTCCAATAGTTTGAATAGATTGGTTTCCTGACCACATTAACTTGCCCTGTGGCTTGAAGCCAGCAAAGCATTTAAGCATGTGTATAAATTTAAATGTATAAGAAGACTCAGTCAGTAAAGCTCTAATCACATACTTGCATGTTTTGCATTTATGCCTTTAACGCCTTTGAGTATGCTCCGTGAGCAAAGAAACAAGTCTAGGATTAAAAGTAACCAAATATATGGGAGATCAAAAAATTATCAAACAAACACTGTACAGAGTTTTTAAGTGCTTTGTTATCAGCTGTGGACAGAGTTCTCTAATTTTCTTTCAGCACATCTCTACCTAGAAGACCGAAATTTTCTCTTTGAGTAGCATGCCATGTCTGAAGCATTAATTTCAGTGTCAACATCAATTACAGGATGTTACCCAAAGCATTTTGCCATCACTATTATGCTCTAATTAGGCCTCTCAATCCTCCTTCTTGCTTTTATGTTATAAATTATAACAACCAACTCCTAATGGATTTTCAATGGTTTTATCACAGATTTCTTGGAAAACATTAAATCCCAATCAAACCATTAAGGAATTTCTTTCACATCAGTTTCAATCAGCTCCTTTTCACCCTTATTACAGGATCAAACCCACCTTGCCTGTACCTTATTTTACAACAGCTGTAACTGATGACATTTTTAGACTTCTGAGAGGAACAGTCATTATTCCTCAGAGCTTTGTTGTACTCTCAAAGAGTTTTCTCGGTAACGTTTTTTGTTATGAATGCCATTTCTACTTCCTCCCAGTGCTGGTTCAAATATTGTGAAATAAAGTTGCTCAAGAGGAGCCCAGTCTAACATTTGCAGTCAAGAGGAATTCGTCTGATCATGAAATAAACTGGTGTAAGGAATAAAATGTCATTATGCTTCTGTAATGGTATTCTATATTCTGGTAGATGGCCCAGCCTTTCTTTTTCATGTTTGAAATGTCTAAGTCATGTGTGTGTGTGTGAGAAAAACTGAGAGATTTAAAGATGTAACTTACTCTTCTTACGACATGAGCATTTATGTCATCGAAGAAAGTCTTATTTTTCAAAATTTTAAGAAAGAACTCCAGGGAAAATCTTTACAGAAATCAAAATTTTCTGTGGATCTAAATTGCACCAGAATTTTATCTTAAGCATAAAATTGTATTTTACATGAAATATACAGGCAGCATAACAAGAGTAGCGTTGATTCACTGGAACCATGTACAATCTAAAGACATCAGAAAGCTCAAAGAAGATTAGGAGAGAATATGGACGGCCTTGTAGGGTAAGCACTTTTCTCCCCTTCTGAACAGAATAAAAGTAGGCAATGTCCCTAAAACAATCTTTCACTGCTCCCAGCATTAACCTTGGCAGCAACTCTCTGAAAATATGTGTGTTATCAAAATAGTAATGCTCTCTCTTTAGAAGTTTGTATTTATAATGTAAAAAACCTTGTTAAGAACAAGAAGCAATATATTAAATATTCAGTAATATTGACTAACCGTGACAATGAATTTGGCTACCTCCATGAGAACCTAGGCTGTTTGATACAGTAAGGTTTCTTCAGTCATATCTAGCAAATAGGGCTAGATCTTTGAAACACATTCTTTACAGTACTCTGCCTTAGCATAAGCAGCATAATGAATACGAAATATGTCTTTCTGGTGGCTGCAAGACTGAACTGATCTCTACTTTTGCTGTTGCAGAAGTATGACACTGAGATATAGTAAGTCAACTCAGAGCAGGCATCTCAAAAATACCTACCTAGGAAGTTTATTTCTTAGACACTACTAGGATTACAATGGGTATTATTATGTACTTGAAACAGTAGAAAAATCGAGGGAGGTACATCTCCTGCCTTACACACCAAATAACCTCAGAAAGCCCAGGGCTCTACACACATCAAGATGCTGTCACATCAGGATACCCTGCTTTACCTCTGGCGGTAAAGTACAGCAGGCTGGGAGGACAGAGGGTGCCCTCCTGAGCCACAGCCTGTGCCTCTGGGGAATTCTTGGGGATTATATAGCCGATACTCAGATGCAACAAGCTCCCAGGGAGGTTCTTTGGTCAAAAGTGAGAATTTGATAAACATTGGAATATAAAATATATCTGGATATTATACAAACTCTGATGTCATTCCTGCAGCTCTTACTGGAAAACTGAGTTGTTTGCACACTTTAAGAAGCATGCTGAAAAAAACAGATAGCACTCAGGGAACAGAACTGCCACTCAGTAACGCAGAAGTCCAAAATCCTACTTTGTTCATCTTTTGAAGGGAATGATTAGGTTATGCCTCAGACTCACCAAAAATGGTGCATTCAAAATCAGAAGTTTCAAGGTAAAAGGCCCAAGGCAGGATCTTCATATTGTTGCCAGAGGTCTAGCTGCTACATATCAGGAAATCTGGTAGATCACTGCTCAGA